>NC_134723.1:43097500-45497500 GCF_049634645.1 Pelodiscus sinensis | reverse complement strand
GAGCCTTCACCTTCTCCTCCTGGTAAGATCAAATGACTCTCTTGTGTGTCTGCAAAACTCTTATGTCCCAGAGACACTAAGCTACTGATGAAGACAACCATTGTTCAAGGTGACTGGAGCAACAGCAGTAGCCACTCGCCAAAGAAGCCTGCTGGACAAACCCAGAATGCTTTGGTGGTGGGACAGGCCTGGCACTGACCACTTCACTCATCGGATGGAGTGTGCTCGGTTTGGGGTTGTAACGGAAGGCAAGACCAGGGACCAATAGGGACTGCGCCAGTCAATTGACTTTGCCAGGCTGATCCTTCGATGTTCTTGAGGCAGTTGTGTTAGGATGTGATAAAGATCGGTGCTAAATGATGAAGCATCACTTGAAAAAGTCCTGGCGCTTCTAGAACATTCTAGAAGTCCTGGCGTTCTAGGCTGGCGCTTCTAGAACATTCCATTTTCACATTCAATGGCGCTTCTAGAAAATGGCGCTTCTAGAACATTCCATTTTCACATTCAATGGCGCCTCTAGAAAATCGCGCTTCTAGAACATTCCGTTTTCACATTCAATAGCGCTTCTAGAACATTCCATTTTCACATTCAATGTGACAAGACAAGACTTTAATGAACAAAGCCTGCTCCTACAAAGGCGCCGCATTTCCTTCTCCAGACTCACGCTGCGTTAGCAGATAGTGTTGATGCCAGGATGACCTGTCCCCTCCGAGCTCTGTTTCAACCCGAATGTCACTGTATTTATTCCATATCCATTGTCAGAGTTCGAGTTTAGTGAGTGGAACGCATGCTAGGACGCCCTTTATCCTGGTACTTGGCACTGCCAAGAAAAACAAACAACCGTGTGCCTCTCTTTGAAGGCGTGCTTCCTGCAGCAGGAATGCTAATTTGATTATTTTGTACTGAAGGAAGAAAACAAGGGGAGGAAAAAGTTCGCAAGGAAACAACGTGAGGCAGGAGCAAGCCTCGACTCTCAGGTGTGGCATCAGATCTACCTTCCTGCCAGGAGGAGGAGGATCAAATCAAACAGTCAAGCCTCTACGGTAAAGCACTTCCCTCTACAATGTGCATGGACATCACTTATTAAGAAGTAGAATATTTGATGGCCAAACAGCTTTCATTGTGGAAAGAGAGAGGGTGCCATCAATAGCAGCATTAAGGGGTGGGACACCCAGCGATGTCAGCTTTTCACTACAAAGCCACAATTAAAAGTTGTCAGCCAAGAAAAAAGCAAAATCCTATATCCAGTAAAACACATATCACATGGCTTTGAAGGGCTCGCGGTTCGGGGGTTTTTTCTTGCCCTTAGCTCAGTTTCACTCATTTTCGAGTTCCTTGGAAGCATTTTCACCTTCTCCAGAACTCAGCAAATGCTCATCTCACCTCACATCAAGAGAATGACAAATAACCCCCAAACTAACATTGCCACCCTGCATCTCCTTCACACGTCAGTGCTGCTCTTAAAACTTAAAAGAACGCTGCACAGTCATCAGGTTTTAAGGAGGAGTCAAAAGCAATAGCCCAGTCCTATTAATTAACAGACACAGGATGGCTGTAACTATTCCAGGGACAAGAGCTTTGATAGATCAGCAGCATAGGTTCCCTGCGGGCTGTGGTGTTTCATTCTCCAGCTTGGCCTTGTTGATCTCCTGCCTCACTCAATACTGGGGTAAAAACCAGATCAGTGCTAGTCTGACACGCTCTGGAGTCAGCAGCGAGAAAAGGAAACACGCAAGGCAAATGCAGATGCATCCACGCAGGTATCTAGGCCCGCAAAAGCCATGCATGCGCGCAATGATTGTTCTGTCGGTTAACAAATGGAGATTACAAGGGAGCTGGAGGCCACAATCATGGGGGGGGGGGCAATAATTTTCATGAGGGAGGCACTTTGGTACATGGTCATGGGCCTCCTCCGCCCCTCCCCCCTGGAAGCAGTTGGGCTGGGGGCTACAGAGAGAGAGAGTGAAAGACACACAGTGTGTGTGTGGGAGTCAGACTTTGTGACACGCAGTGGGTGTGGCATAGAGACTGGGAAAGTGTGTGGCAGAGACACGGAGTGTGCACTGGGTAAGTTTCTGAGAGCAACCACGCGCCGTCTCTTTAAGACAGGGAAAGCTGTTCTCTTCTGGTGTCCTCCCCCAACCCCGCTCTGCAGAGATGGGGGCACAGGGACAAGGAGACACCCTGACTTCAGGCCTCCCCTCTCTCCTTCACTCCCCTGCACAGCTCAAGAGAATCCTTGGAGCCGCTCACCTGCAGGACAGAGCAAGGTGGGGGAAGGGCAGCTGAACACACGCTGCCGGCTGTCCGTCTGCACCTCTGCTCATCAGCTGGGCGGGCCGGAGAAAAATGCCAGGCGGGCTGGATCCAGCCTGATTTTGCCCACCCCTGTGCTAGGTGCTGGACTTAGGGCATGTTAAGAGGGATGTCAATTAGGCAGATCGAAAGTGCAAATGAAGCAGGGATTTAAATATCCCGCGCTTCATTTGCATAATCGCATCACAGCGTTTTTTTCAAAAAAGGGTATTTTCAAAAGCGAAACCGCCGTCTAGACGCAGTTCTTCCAAAAGATCCTGTACAGGATCTTTCGAAAAGGGTGAGTTTTTTTTCGAAAGAACTGTGTCTAGATGGCGGTTTCACTTTCGAAATACCCTTTTTCAAAAGAACGCTGTGACGCAAATATGCAAATAAAGTGCGGGCTATTTAAATCCCCGCTTCATTTGCACTGTCGATCTGCCTAATTGATATTCTTCTTTCAAAAGAGGGATGTAGTTTAGAAGTAGCCAAACAGAAGGTGCACTCCGGGTGAGCTCATGAATCTGCTTTCAGGCCCGTGTTACTCATTGTTTTGCCAGAGCCGAGACGCCCGTGACGGGTCTCAGCTCCACCGTGGCAGGCAGAGCAAATGCGCCTACAGTGATGGCTGGCCCCACCCTCGCTTCTGCATCCATCTCCGGACACGGACCCCAGAGACAAGGGGCGCAGGAGCAACAGTGAGAGCATTGGGATTGGGGACTGGCTCAGCCGTGAACATTAGCAGGATCGCCTTACATGCAGAGAGACCACAAGAGGACACAGGTGGGCAGGGCACTGGCGCGTCTAAAATAGCAACACTTTGCCCCTTCTCAACCCTCGCGTTAGTGGGAGCCGCTTCAGCAACTATCAAAGGCCATTCTCACGAGCTATCAGCCAGTTCCACTTGGATGTTTTGTTCCTGTGCCTCGCAACTACTGCTGCAACCAAGACCCATCAGAAAATGTAATTAATACAAACATTAGAGGGTAGGGCAAACGGGCGCAGACCTGTCTATTAAGTATTTCTGAAGCTCCAATTACTAGAGTGGAGCGGAAGGAAAACTTCATCTTAACCAGGGGTGGTTGTTTTTTTTTCAAAATAAAACTCCAGGGAAAAGCAAGCGCGAATGCCGCGAAAGCTTTACACACACAGCTCTGGGTTCACTGAGGATGTGGAAGATACAGATCCTGTGAAAGCTGGAAGTAATTAAAGGGCAGGAAACGAGCATAAAAGCATGCAAGAAACAAGAGACCACAGATAACACAGCCCACAGGGGCAATATGTGGAATTGTTAAAAAGAGCTGCTGGCCAGATTTTTAGAGGCGCTAAACCTTATCCTGTGTATTATGCAAACTTTTAACATTAGCTTTGATAAAATATTTGGACAGTTCAGTATAAATAGCAGCCTCGCCATGGCAGCCCAGATAGCAGCACCAAGTAAGCACTGTGTCCTGCAACAGGGCACCTGCCCCGCACTTGGTTCTTAGGGGGTTAATAGAGCACTAGAAAAGGCTCCACAGGAGGCAGCCAATCACAGAAGGGCTTATAAGAGCAGCCTATCAGGGCTGGGCCAGGCCGCTATAAGAAGAGCTGCAGTACAGAGCAGCGGCAGTCACTCCGTGGAGCTTGAGGAGGGAGGAAGACTGGCTGCCTTCCAGGTGGAGGGCAGCAAGCCCCCTACCTAGAGCAGTGCTAAAGGCAGCTTCTGGTGTGTTGTAGGGATCTACAGGCTGGGCAAGAGCCAAGAGGGTGCTGGGGCTGAGGGGAAGCAGCCCGGGGAGAGCTACAGAGGGGTTGGAGAAGACGCAGCAAGGGGCAGCCCTCTCCAGGGTTCCTGGGATGTGACTCAGAGTAGTGGGTAGGCCTGGGTTTCCGCCACCCCACACACCACTGAGGAAGCAGCTGGACTGAGCGCTGGGGACACCGTCCCCCTGGAAGGGGGGAACACGGAGGTCGGCACAGTCAAAGGGCCGTGTCGCAAACAGACCGCTGCGTCCCTGGGACTGATCCAGGGCCTACATGTGGAGTGAGCTGCTGGGAGGGCACGGACATCTGATGCCTGGACAAAGTAAAAGACTAACGTGAGCGAACTCGAGTTCTCCAAGAGCTCCGTTGGACCTGCTACTCCTCTGCATTTGATATTGTAGGGATGGCTTTTTTTTTTTAATGACTTCAAAAATGAGAAGCAGCAAAATGCCTGGTTAGCCAAAGAATTAGCAGGCGTAACGCAATCCTCGCATGTCGCTAGCATTCCAAAGCAATGTTTTTCTAGCTCTAGTCTGGTGTTTCCAAATCACCACGACTAGCAAAGGTGTATTATTATATTCCTGTGGCTTTTCCAAGTCTTATCTGCAACGCCGCTGCAATTATTTGAAGCTCGGCCCATGATTGGAGCAGGGCCTGACGTATGCCGGCTTTCACGCGGAGTACCTCAGTGCCACGGTACCGCCCAGGGAGCCGGGCCGGAGCACAACTGTTCTCACACCCGTGGGCAGGGTCCCTTTGGGAGACACAGAGGGACATGTGTCCTGGTAGCACGACCCGGAGGAGCAGGCAAGGACGTGCGATTTGGATTAATCCCAGCAGAGGTGCGGCGTGGTACTTGGGAATCCAGGGTGCACTCTCACTGCGGTCCTCACACTGCAGACGACAGCGACGGGGAACCGCGGTGGGGAAGAGGGAGCTGATATTTCACTTGCACCAATAGAAATCTTGACTGCGGGCGCAGGGTGCCAAAGAGATGATCTTTAGAAAAAAACTCAAGACACATAACGACTGATTCAGGCACGGCTCATAAGCTCACTCACCCGAGCAGTCCCAAGAAGAGACACAGCCAAGGAACCTTTTTACGTATAATGTCATGAGAACATAAGAACGGCCGTACTGGGTCAGACCAAAGGCCCTTCTAGCCCAGCATCCTGTCTGCCGACAGTGGCCAGCACCAGGTGCCCCAGAGAGGGTGGACCGAAGACAATGATCAAGCGATTTGTTTCCTGCCATCTCTCTCCAGCCTCTGACAAACAGAGGCCAGGGACACCATTTCTAACCCCTGGCTAACAGCCTTTTATGGACCTAACCTCCATGAAATTATCTAGCTTCTCTTTAAACTCTGTTATAGTCCTAGCCTTCACAGCCTCCTCTGGCAAGGAGTTCCACAGGTTGATTACGCGCTGTCAGTTTGGTAAAGTCCCCTGTGATGGATAGGAGTGCTGGCTAGCACCCGGTGACTAGGGGGTTAAATTCAGGTAGCTATCAAGGGTGCTGCAGAGGGCCAGAAGAACCAATAGGAATAAAGTGCTGAAATCTGAATTGTATAAGGTACCTGGCCTGCTTTCTTTGTTGGGAGAGTTAAGCCAGGAGATGACACACACAGAATGATTTAAACCCAGGCAGGACTACCATGCCGCCAAGGAATGTGGGCATGGAAGTGGACTGAACCAGGAAGGGATTGTGAGTAAATAAAGGGGAAAAGTGAATCTAGTCGCAATCAGGGTATTTTTCTTTATTTTTGTCATTTGGTTTGAACAGCTCTGTGTGAATCCAAAACTCTCCTCCCCCATTGCTATCCAAAAGCTGTTCCCAGAGATTTTCTCTGTGTTTTAAGTTGTTTTCCCTAATTGCTCTGGAACCCCTAGCAATCAAGTATGCTTTATCAAGTCTGTCTTTTGTTTTGTTAACAACAACAATTTTTTAAGGTGATGATTTGATTCTTGTGTCCTAGAAAAGAACAGGGCTCGCTCTCGCTCTGTGCGCACGCGCGCGTGTGTGTGTGTGTGTGTGCGCGCGCTGCAGCTTGTATCTCTCTTTTCCTTTTACAAGCTCTCTTGGGGCAAAAGTGCTTGGGGTACCCAGAGGAAGGAATTCAAGTGCTCCTTCCTGGTTTTTTAGGGTAAAATCACTTGATGGTGGCGGGTTTTTTTTGGGGGGGGGGGGGGGGAAGGGTTCTCAGAGCCTATGCATCTGTGGCTCTGGGGAGGGAGTTTGGTTGTTTTTTGGGGGGGGTTGTTTTTTGGTTTTTTTTTTTTTTTTAAGCAGAGTGTATTGAGGCAAGGTATTTAAAGTCTTTGCAGGCCCCCACCTTCTGCCCTCAGAGTGCCAGAGCGGGGAACAGCCCTGACACCTCCCTTTTCGATTCCGTCTCTTCCAGCAAGAATCATCATCGCCAGTTTCACGGTTATTTTTCCCCCCCATTTCCCATTCAGCACTGAGCAAGAACCGCCACTGAAATCAAAACGCTACCGCGACGGATCTCAAACCTGATGCTTCGCCCTGAGCTCCTTCTGAAGTTGGCAGGACACACCGTCCCACTATCCCCGCAATGACCCTTTCATGTGCTAATGCCTAGTACTGAACATTTATTTATAGCAGCTGTACCGTGCTATTCATTTAAACTGCATTTGTGAATAAAAGATAAGAGCAACTTTGAAGCATCACCCTCAAAGTACCAGCCAGGAAAGCGACACAAATAATAGTGTAATCAGTTATTGTCCCTTAGATCCTGCGCACTTGGCCTACATCTGCAGAAAACCTTTAGAAACCCCTTTTCTCCCAAACATTCCCATCCGCAGCAGAAATGAATCCCATTTTGGGGGGAGAGGGGGCTTCAACTCATTCACCATCATAGGAACAGCAACTTGAAACGGCTTTTAAGCATTTTTTTCATTGACTAGATTTCAGGCACTGTCCCCTGTCCTTGAATAAAGTGGGTCTGGCCCACGAAAGCTCATCACCTAATAAACCATCTTGTTAGTCTTTAAAGTGCTACCTAGTCCTGGTTTTTGTTCCTGCCAATTTACTGTGACGTTTTCCCTTTACAAATATAAATAAATAGTTCTGCTCTCTCTGTGCGGAAAATTCCCCACAAAAGAAAGGAGGACCGGAGAAGTCGCAATACAGAAGAAACAAAATGTGCAGACAATAAACCAACAGGAAGAGAGAGAAAGTATTCACTAATTGCTTTCTACTGCAGTAATCTTGCTACTGCAACAATAAGTAGTGAAAAGAATTCAGACCCAAGTGCTGATAACATCCCGTTCACATAATAAAAGTATCACAAAAGCTGATCTTGAGCCTGTAGGCTTTTGAGCACACTTCCAACTCATCTGAAACCTTCTGCACGAATGCAAATAAACACAGACTATTTTTAAACACCAGATGAAACAAAGAAGCAGCTTAGTGTAACATACCTGGTGGTTGTTTGTATATTAGAAAGCCCTCTGACAATACTGTGCCATTAAATTTGGGTGCTCTCCTCTCCAAGAAAAATATTAATGTATAAAATTAATAAACCATTGGTAACAGCACATGCAAGAAAGTCAGCTTTTAAACCATCTACACATAACTGTACGCCAATCAACCTGCCATTGAAATTGTTACCAACCCAAAATTCTCCAATTTGGGTGTCATGCTGGCATGCCACTTTGCACGTTAACTCCAAATCGATGGAATTGCACTTTCAAAATTGCAAAGGAGAGCAGAAACAGGCCTCATCAGCAGGGCTGGCGGCTCAAAGGAAAACATACAATATTGAAGAAAGTCGCACTTCCTAGAGTCGTGAGAACATGTGACCAAGTTTGTTTTTTTTTTTAAATGAAAACAGATTTCAAACCCTGGTGAGTGCACAGAAAAGCTTGAAATGTGATCCAAGCGTACCTTAACGATTCAAAAACTAAATGACAAAAGAAATCGTTTAAAAAAAAAAAAACCTCACCATTTTTACATCAATATCATGGTTTTGGGGGATCTAACTCCGTGGGTTCCGTGGGGGGGAGGGGAAGTTTAGTATCATATTTGCAATTCCATCCGAATCCCTAATAATTACAACTAAAGCTTCATGATCGGCCTAGGGGTTTGATTACATAAAACCCAACTTTTATAACAAATAAATCACTAACATAAAATCAACATGATTACTGTAGGTGTGAGCCCACAACCCTTCCTCACAACGAGTACAGTTCAAAATCATGGACTTTGACGGGGTGTATTCGCTGGGGTGGGTCATGCTAAGAACAAAAGTTTGCCAGAGGCACAGGATATTGTATTATGCCACACAAACACATGGTGGGTGCACAGCTTTTGGACAAATGTTGGATCGCTTTGACCCAAAGGGTAGAGAAGCTCACCTCGGAGCCAAGTCCGCTTATATTTTTACTTCTCCCTTTCTATTCCAGTTCCCAAGAGAGCTCAGAAATGCAACCAGCGAAGAAACAATAAATATCAAAAGTGACAGAGGTTGCTCCCTAGGGAGAACAGAGTTGTCAGCCTTACGCTCTCCCCCCTGAAATCCCCGGATCAGTGTAAGTGTCACAAACATTATATACAGGCAAGGACACTGTATTGGAATATCTCTCTGAACATATAAAATCCGCATAATGGTAACATACATAACCTTCCCCATGATGAAACAGGTTTCAGGCTTATGCCGCGGGAAAACCTACAAGCTGTCTTGATGCCTGCCATGTTCATGTGGATAAGCTTGTGGGTCACAAAAAAGATGAGGGGCTTGCAACGGGTCCCATCTGAAGAGAGATTCAAAAGACTGGGACTTTTCAGCTTAGAAAAAGAGACTCAAAGGAGATATGACAGAGGTTTGTAAAATCATGACTGGTGTAGTGAAAGTGAATAGGGAAAAGTTATTGACTTGTTTCCGTGATACAGGAACTAGAGGTCACCAAATGAAATGAATAGGTAGCAGGTTTAAAACAAACAAAAGGAAGTTTGTCCTCATGCAGCGCACAGTCAACCTGTGGAACTCCTCGCCAGAGGATGGTGTGAAGATCAGGATTTTAACAAGGTTCAAAAAAGAACTAGATAGATTCATGGAGGTTAGGTCCATCAATGGCGATTAGCCAGGATGAGTAGGAATGGTGTCCCTGGCCTCTGCTTGTCAGAGGCTGCAAATGGATGACAGGAGAGGGATCACTTGATTCCCTGTTCAGTTCCCTCCCTCTGGGATATCTGGCATTGGCCACTGTGGGCAGACCGGACACTGGGCGAGATGGACCTTTGGTCTGACCCAGTCTGGACATTCTTAATGTTTAACCCCTTAAAAGGATCACCTCTTTCCAGACCCTAATATCTAGTTGTAGCTGGACAGAAAAGCCTGCATTTAGCTGGTTGATTACAAGAAGGAATAGCCTCGTTTTTTGCAGCCCATAATAAGCAGTAAATTGCTATGCTGCAAAACAGACACTCCTCCCCGGGAGCAATCGTTTACCTGCCGCTTCCTTCCTAGCCCTCGATACTGCAACGTGAGTACTTCCGTTTTACCAATCGGAAACTTTCCACTGGGCTAAGCCAGGCTTTTTTCCACCAGCTCCCTAAATAAACGCAGCCCTCTCCCCTAAAGCATCCCTCCCACTAATGAACAAGCACTCCAGTTTATTCCTTAGACGGCCACGCTCGTTCTTGGCTAAGCCCAGCCGGCCACCCGCACAACAATCGATATCGCTTAGCAATGGAAAACCTACCCCCGCCTGTTGAGTGCCTTGGGAGGAAGAAGCGAGCGGGTCCATACAATGGAAGCACAGACGGCACCGTGCATCATTTGCTGCCTTTTAAATAACTCACAAAGACAGACTTTATCTCCATTGTGCTGGGGATCCAGGCAAAAGCCCACACTGCCCCAGGACACACAGCGATTTGTGTTTGCTGTCGTGCCAAAGAGTCACACCCATCACGTGGGCACGGCACACCAGCGCTCCCTAGACGCTGAGCACTTGGGCAGCCACCCAGGAGAGATTCCAATGCCGCCCAGCTGCCGGAAAGCACAGCGGGCAGCATGTGTTTTGCGATTGGTGGTGCACATCAGCGTGCACCTTGGTGCGCATCACAAAATTTATTCTGCACATGGGTGGAAAAATGAGATGGAACATTGGTGCACTCACGTATCAGAGAGAGTGCCCTGTCCTCCAGAACTTACCACGTAAACCAGACAAGACAGGCAATGGGTGGGAGGGAAAAGGCAGACACTCACAACTGAATGACTCGCCCCAAGCCAGCCAGCAGGACAATGGAGGAGCTGGGCCCAGACCCCAGGTTGAGCCCCTTCCTGGAGCGATGCTGCCTCGGTTATAAAACCGCAGGCGATGTGCCAGGGTCACAGAGCTCGCTCGGGGGGAGGCGGCAGCACACGCCCTCTGCAATCCCCACGATGCCTGGGGTGTGTGCGAGTGGACTGGCCGAGGGCGCGCCAGCCTCCCATTCCTGCAGCAGGGCACCTCAGGAGCCCAGAACAGATTTTAAAGCAGAGGAAGCCTGGGGGTAGGGAGCCAGTGGTGGCTAGTAACACCCCCATTTATCCAGCATGAACCCCACCTCTCCGCAAATGCCAAGGTGCCCAGAGGGAGAGGAGCAGAGCCTCACCGCACAACTACAGCTCAGAACTAAGGCACACACCAGAGAACGGCTCTGCCAAGCAATAGTCCCTCTGATTTTTTTCATCCATGTGTGGAATAAATTTTGTTCTGTGCACCCAGGCACGGGCAGATGTGCACCAACAGAAACACATGCTGCCAGCAGTGGGCACTCTGCTAATCAGCTGGGCAGTCCCAGATCTCTCCTGGGCAGCCGCCCAAATGCTCAGCGTACAGGGAACTCTGCTGCCAAGCCAAGGGGAGCAAGGGAAGAACTAGAGGACACCAAATGAAATTAATGGGTAGCAGGTTTAGAACTAATAAAAGAAAGTTCTTCTTCACACAGCGTGTAGTCAACCTGTGGAACTCCTTGCCAGAGGAGGCTGTGAAGGCTAGGACTATATCAGAGTTTAAAGAGAAGCTAGATAATTTCATGGAGGTTAGGTCCATAAAAGGCTATTAGCCAGGGGATAAAATGGTGTCCTTGGCCTCTGTTTGTCAGAGGCTGGAGAGGGATGGCAGGAGACAAATCGCTTGATCATTGTCTTCGGTCCACCCTCTCCGGGGCACCTGGTGCTGGCCACTGTCGGCAGACAGGCTACTGGGCTAGATGGACCTTTGGTCTGACCTAGTATGGCCGTTCTTATGTTCAGTTTACTTCTGCCGCAACCAGCCCGAAAGGTCCGAAAAGCCAGCAAGGAAGCTGCAAAGGGATGGGTTCTGCCCAGAGCCACTCGTCTGGTTCTTGATGAAAGGACACGAGACGGCTGAACACCGGCTGATCGGGGCAAGACAGCTCAATCCAGTGGCCCCTGGAAGCCGCGTCTGCGTCAATTAACCAAGAGCGACGACACTGTGCTTTGAACGGCGCCTGAGCCCTGGCAGACAGGAGGTTGCGTGGGGAGCCTGGGACAAATAAGTGGGAAAGCAAGTGGTGGAAAAGCAGAAGGAAGGTCTGGATTCAAGCTGAGGGACGTGAAGCCTTCTCTGTGGGATTCTCTCGTTAAGAGAACAAAGAACAAGTCCCGTCTGCTAACAAGCCATTCTCCCCTGCTCAGTGACGCAGATGCCGGAACTTTGCTTCCTGCCAATTATGGTCGCGAGAAGAGAAACCATGGACACATGTATCGGTTAGTTTACTTGTTTCTCCATGTGTTAAACTTGCCACATGCAAATGAGGACAATTAGCTGGAGGGGCTTTACACCTCCCTGATGGAGAGCTGTGATGTGCCAACCCCAAACTAGACAGGAAAAGGCAAGTGAGATGTGGGGGGCCCAAATAGCCCCCCCCCCCCATACATACACACAGCAGAAGCAGAGGATGAGTTTTTTTCAGGGTGATTGGAAAGCCTGGAGGGAAACTGAGGCAGAGCCATTGCCACTCCGACTCACACCATGAGGGGATGAATGCCCATAGTGCCAATGGACAGTTGGTTTAATTGCATTTTACATGGTAGAACTCCAAAGACAGATAGACAGACAGACGGGGGGCGGGCGGGGGGGAGGGGGAGGGTTTCTGAAGCTTTCACCTGCTTGGAGCCAAGAAGCAACAGCTCTGAAAGCAAGAGCCCTCCCCAGCACTCAAAGCGCTTTCCGAATCAAGTCTGCTCACGTGTTCATCAGGGACAATGTGGGACTTCCAGTTAATTAGTTTCTACTGTTATTAATTACCTGTCCGGCAAGCATTTTACCTCAGGTGCTCAATGCTGAATTCGATACACACACAAAAGCAGAGGCCTAGACGGACAATATTAACATAAAGGACATTTTACAGAAAGGTGCCTCTTTCGTTTGATGGCCAAACACTAACATTTCCTGGGTAGAAAAAGGTCCCCACTTTATCCTAACCACCAGCATTCCACAAGCATCAATACACACAAGAATCTCAAGTGAAGACACGAGAAGTCATTCTTCCGCTCTACTGTGCTTTGATCAGGCCCCAACTGGAGTGTTGTGTCCAGTTCTGGGCACCACATTTCGAAAAAGATGTGGAGAAACTGGAGAAGATCCAAAGAAGAGCAACAAAAATGATGAAAGGTCTAGAGAACTTGAGCTAGGAGGGAAGGCTGAAAGAACTGGCCTTGTTTAGTTTAGAAAAGAGAAGACTGAGAGGAGACATGATAGCAGTTTTCAAGTATCTAAAAGGGTGTTCCAAGGAGGAGGGAGAAAAATTGTTTCCCTTGGCCTCGAGAACAGGACTAGAAGCAAGGGGCTTAAACTGCAGCAAGGGAGGTTTAGGTTGGACATTAGGAAAAACTTCCTACCAGTCAGGGTGGTCAAACACTGGAATAAATTGCCTACGGGGGGTTGTGGAATCTCCATCTCTGGAGATATTGAAGAGCAGGTTGGGCAGACACCTGTCAGGGATGATCTAGAACAGGGCGACTCAACTTTGGAAATACTCACAGCACATGCACATGCACATGCACATGGCTGCAACTTAAGTGTGGTTGCAAATACATGAAAATAGCTTTTTTTCACATTGACGGGCACGAATACAAAGATGAAGGCAAGACTACATAACACACAGACCCCATTGAAGTCAGTTCTGCTGATATTAAGAAAATGTAATATTTACCCGATTTCCACCCCCATGACTGCACTTTTAACGAGCAATAACTGTCCAGGAATGTAACTACTAACACGCATCTCAACAGAAGACCATTCTATTGACTACATTTTGTTTTGACTCCCACCCACAGGCCGCATCTTGAGCCCCATGCGCAGTGTGTTGAGTAGCTCTGATCTAGGCAGTGCTTGGCCCTGCCGTGAGGGTAGGGGACTGGACTCGATGACCTCGCGAGGTGATTCTATACGTGGATGCTTCAGCGAGTCTTTGTAGGACAGGGGCTTTCTAGCGGAAAAAATCTGTTTGATTCAGATCTCACGAATACGTTTCCTCAAACTCTCGTGCACACAGTGCCAGTGCCTACAGAGCCAGCGGACAACCCGACTGGGTCTTTAGCTCACATTTCCTCACATCTCACCAGCCCCAAATAGCCCACTTTCTGGTTTATTTTGAGAGACAATGTTGCAGGTTTGGAAAATTCAACAAATGCCCTTATTTTTCCGTGGCCCGCTCGGTATGTTTGCTCTCCACGCCGATTGTGCTGCAAAGGATCCAATGGAGGCAAGAAAAACAAAGCGGGTGAAGAAAATAGGTTTTAACATTGAAAATGGAACAAACAAAATGATAAACACTGCAGGGGTCAACAGATGAGTCTCCAGGAGAATGCTTTATAGCCTTTTCCAGACACGTTGGGACCTTCCACAAGCCAATACACTCCTGGGAGGTTGATGACAGGGATACAAATGCTCTACACGACAGCCTCCATCAGTACTGAAAAATGGGAAGCTATTTTCCTAGCACAGATAAGGCCTGTTAGCTAAAGGAGAATCAACATCACTGTAGTACAGACTAGACCTCTCTAGTCCGACACGCTCTGGTCTGGCAACATCTGTGGTCCGGCACGATTTGAGTTAGCTAGATGTCCACTTCTCATGGGTGTGGCCAAGTTTCCCACTGTCCCATAAAGTTTGTTTCCAGCCACCAGCCCCAAATATCTTCTAAGAGCCCCAGCAAGCAGTGACAGTGTTGGTCATGCTGCTAGACAACCTTGACCTCCTGTGATCTGGCAAATGCTCTGATTCGGCATGGTCAAGTCCCAAGGGTGCCAGACTAGAGAGCTCCAACCTGTAATGAAAAAGTTTGGCTTTAAAGAGGCAGCCATTAGAAGGCAACATTGCTCACACTCGAGAAGATCCACTCTCCTATCCAGTGGACATGACAACATTCTGCGGTGGGGCGTCTAACATTGAATAATTACTTGCTGCGTGATTCAGGATGGCATTACACCAGGGCTTCCCAGGAAATGGAAACACCCAGGGAATACTCAGTAGAAAATGCCCATTTCAGGAGAACCGTATTTTAGGTTTCAACAGGCAAGTCATCCAAGCCAGGGTGTCTTAGACTCAGGGTGCCTAGAAGCAAGTGGCAGTACCAGGAGAGAGAGATGATAATTGACACCACATGTCACTAAGGACAAAACTGTTGAAGATATTTATATACACACACAGAGGCAGACAGATGCCTGCTCAGACTCTCAAAAGCACCTAAGAAGGTTAGATCCTAGAATCCCAGGGCTAGAAGAGACCTCAGGAGTAATCGAGTCCAGCCCCCTGCCCAAAGCTGGACCAACCCCAACTCAATCAGCCCAGCCAGGGCTTGGTCAAGACAAGATTTAAACATCTCTCGGGATGGAGTTTCTACCGCCTCCCTAGGGAACCCAGCCCAGTGCTTCCCCACCCTCCTAGGGAAACAGTTTTTCCTCATATCCAACCTAGACCTCCCCCGCTGTAACTTGAGACCATTGCTCCTTGTTCTGCCATCTGCCACCACTGAGAACAGCCTCTCTCCATCCTCTTTGGAACCTCCCTTCAGGAAGTTTTAGCCTTTAAAAAACCTGAGAACAAAAGGCTGAATTAATTAACTTAAAAACGGCCAAGGAAGGCTCAGAAGCATAAATCACAAGAAGGAAATGCCTGGATGGAAAGAAAACCACGCAAAGCCGACATGGGTGCATTCAGCAAATTAAAGATGGGGCATAGTCCTCAGTTGCAAAATGAGCCTCGTGAAGTGACAGAGTAAATGTTGCTGCTGCTTTGCAATACAAGCTCTCACATCTAGACATATAAGGTGGACACCAAATACCACTTATGCCTCTTCTTACCACCACCAGTAACCAGGAACACAGCAATCACTCAACGGAGGATGAGGGATTCCTATCAAATCATTCTTATTGCAGTGGCACTTAAAGCCTTGAGCTCAGCCATATATGTGCAGATGTAGAATCAGGCGAGGATGCACAGAAGACACAAACACAAGATGAAGGGCGGGTTTACACTTAGCCATGGTGATCAATTCCTCAGGGTTCGATTCAGCAGGTCTAGCAAAGACCCATTAAATCAACCACTGATCATGCTCACTCCGATACTTCACCATAAGGGGAAGTTGACAAGACAGTCTCCCATCGATCTTCTGCAGTGGCAATCCCACTGCAACTCAACGTAAGGTACATCAACTCCAGCTATGCTATTCATGTACTTGAGGTTGACTTTACCCCGTAGCATAGACCTGCCCTAATGGATAGAACAGTCAAAGGAAGATGGAGAATTGAGCTTTTTAAAAGACAATTGAACGTAGGAGCTTTGGTGGATTTGGGAGCGTAAGTCCACTGGGCACGATTGATACCATTGCCCTAAATTAGAAGGATATTTGTTCTTTACTAGTTGTGTTACTGCTGTGCCTAGGAACCCTAATCATGGACTAGCACTCTATGGTGAGACAGTCCCTGCCATGGGGCTTACCATACGTTATCTCACTGCTACAGATCTCTTCCTTGAGCTATTGATCCAGCCTTCTACGGAAGGCGACAGATCAACCCCGGGGCCTACATCTCGCTCTCTACATCCACGGAGCAGGGGCCGAGCTAGCGCCTTCGCATGTGGCTTCCCTGGGCTGTTTAGCGCAGAGCAGCAGCAGCTGGGACAGTTGTGCTGTGAATCGGCGTGAGCCAGACTGAGTACCGTGACTGCCTTCCGTTGTTGACTAATCGAATAGTTGACAAAAAAATCTATCGACTATTCGATTAGGGAAATAATCACATTTTAACATCCCTATTACCCAGTCCCTTCGAGCAGACCGGGGAGACTGGGTTTCCCTGCACTGCCCTTCCACCCATCTGGCAATGCGGATACTCACTAGGACAATAGGGTAGCGCACACGCTACTTACTCAGTCTCTCTCAGCCTCCTGCAGCTATTCCCATGAGTTCACCATGGGGCTGGCAGATGGGGCCTGGCTTCTTTAGAATCCATCAGGGAAAACAGAATGTGCCTAAGTCACTGAGCCATCTCTGCTGGGGACAGCAGTAAAGTGGTCATTTGCCCCGGACAGGACAATTCCAAAAGAGGTGTATGTTTAGAGACCGTGTGTGACAGGGCGCCTGCCCTGCACTGGCCCTTTAATACCAGGACTCCGGCCCGGAGCCAGGGCTAGCAGAGAGGAGGCCAGCGGGAGCTAGTTAGGGCTAGAGAGGGCCCAGCTGGCAAAGACCCAGGACTGCACGAATGGCTGGGAGAAGCCAGCTGAACCTATTAGGGCGTGGGAGAGCCCAGCTGGCAAAGATCCAGGACTGCACGAATGGCTGGGAGAAGCCAGCTGAACCCATTAGGGCGAGTATGAGCACAGCTGGCTCCTATATATAGAGAAGCCCAGGTTGCTCAAGGGGGGGAGAGAGGCCAGTGAGGGGCTGGCTGTGGAGGAAGCAGGAACTCCCAGGAGGGAGACCTGCTGGGGCTAGCCAGCTAGAGCTGGGAGAAGGCCAGCTAAGGCTACCCTGATGAGGGGCCGGAGGAAAGGCCCGGGCGTGGAGACAGGTTACAGCCTGGCTTAGGTAAGCGGGGCCACGGAGATAAGCCCAAATGCCCATGATGAGCAACCCATACAGACTGTATTCTGCCCTGAGATGGGCTATATGAAGACAGTCAGGGGGCACTGAGGCGCACTGGGGTGTGAACCCCCTGACACCGTGCAATAACGAATGGTTCAGAGAAGATGGAGCAGAACCTCTGGCTCTTCCTGCCTCATAGCCTAAGGGCAGGGGCACGTTCGAAGGCATTAAAGAATGAAACATTCAGATTCAGTTAAAGGAACTATTTTTTTCCCACCTCACGTAAGGTTAGACTGTGGAACTCACCGACACATGTTCTTAAAACAGAGGATTCAGCAAGATTCAAAAGAGGGACAGGACATTGATATGAAGAGGACAATTACAGTTCATGCTAACTAGTTTTGGAAGCGTGAAAAAACGTCACGGTTTAGGTCTTAAAGCAGTCTATGAGGGATGGCAGATGATCCCACGTTTGCCTACGGTAGAGCTGTTCCATTAATGCTGGAATTTGGCAGCTGCACATGACACCTCACAGACTCTGAAAACCTCTCGTTAGCATCATTTAAAATCATTAGGGCTCATCATATGCAACAAGACCCATGGTCCAGTCGGCATCCTCTGTGCTTCCTTCACGGAATTAGAGAAGAAGGTTGAAGGTCAGGCGGTTATTGAAACAGGACCAACCCCAACAAAGTCCCCCGAGAAAGTTCTTCAGATCTTCTAATTGAAGTACCATCTGCCAGGGCACGTGCAGTCAGAGGAGCTCCCCGATTGTGATACACAACAACGGCCTCGTTCCCTCCCACAAGGTTATGGCTGGGGTTATTTCAAGTCCAGTTAACATCCATGCTCGCGCACACACACTAGATCCTCATCTGCGCAACTACTCCCGAAGATAAATCTGAATCATGACGCTCATTTTTAGAAGAACAGCTGCGGAGGTGACGTCACAGCACGTGCATTCTGCCAACGGTCTCGTCAAGTGCGAGACATTTACACACTTTTAATTGCGCTTCACATTAAAAAAACCCGACATGCAACGGGTGCACTCTCCAAAAAGGAAGGAAAATAAAAAGGACGAGGGTCAAACGTCTAGACGTAAAGGAGAAGCAAAGAGCAAGAGGAAAGACGTGTTTATTTTGGCCTGGTTGTGCCGGGTTCATTCTAGAGAGCACGGTCTTGCAGTTAAGTCTTTGCAGGCCAGGAGAGGTTTGTTCGTTCCGCTCTACTGTTTATAATTATGGGAATTTTAACAACAGTTTTTTAAATGCTAAAATTTTGGGGGCCCCTATAAGAAACGTTGCCTCCCCACCCCGAGTAACCTGTGGAGAGGTGAAAGCTTCTGACTGTTCAATTAAGGCTTCAGTTTCCATCTCCTGCCAGGGTCCCTCTTTTGACCTGTGGCGCTAAGATGACAAAAGTGGGAAGAGCTGCCGAAGCGTGAAATTGGTTGAAAATGGTGAAAGGAAGATCCATTGTTGCCCCCTCCCCCGCCCCAAGATCAAATCACATCGGAAAACATTGACAGCAGGGCCGTAAGGCGCCCCTGAAATCAGATCTGGGCCATTGGTTCTTATTCTGTTAGTTTCCTGTGCAGACGCAGACACTTTAATGCAGTATAATGTTACCTGAAAGCCTGTCCCTGAACTGAAATGGCCCCGGCCAGCGTGGCAAGCCATCTTGCCATAGAAGGGAAGTGAACGGAGAGCCTCCATTACCTCTGTAGCACCAAAGGAGGACACATCATGGTTTACGCTTCAGAGACACTTTGCAGTGCTGTTGTGCACCGGGGCCTAGTCAAATGAGGAGGGGAAGAATGTCAGCCTAACGACCAATGCTTATTTACATTGGCACTTTGAGAAAACTGCAAGAATACCAGCTGCTTACACACAATACAGGTTGCACCTCTATATACCGGAACTCTCTGGTCCGGCAACATCCATAGTCCAGAACACGGGTGTTCCAGGATCAGAGTCCCAGCATGCTGTGGTTGGTGGGGGGCCCGGAGCCTGGACTGATACAGGGGGAGGGCATGGGCTAATCATACCACTGAGCCCACCTACCCACCCTCTGGGGGCTACCCTGCCAAGCCAGAAGCTCTGGTCGCCCCCAGCCAAGGCACAGAGTTGGACTTACAGACCACAGCCTGAGAACAGCTCAAGGACTCATCACAGGGACTTGACAACACCCAGGTGCACAACCTCAATGGGATCAGATGCCCGATAAATCCATCTCACTCTGGATAAAAGTTTTACACAGAGAATGCCCAGAAAGTTCGCTCCCTTTATCAATGGAAGAGAGAGATGCACAGCTCTTGTCTCCCCCGGGTAACAATTATTTACACTGGGTTTAATAACAAAGAAAAGTGATTTTGTTAAGTATGGAAACTAGTATTTCAGTAGTTGCAAGTGACGACCGACTAATCAAAGTGAGTCACTAAAGCTAAACTAAAACTAAACACACCAGCTAAACTTAATATTCTAAGAAACTTGTTACATGCAATTTTTAACTGTCTCAGTAGTTTAAATCTTCTCTCACAAGCGAGTTGGCCTCCTAGCTAGGGCCCGATCCTTCCCCCTGTTCAGTCTCAGAAGAGTCCAGCAGGCATCTCCATGATAAGCAGAGGGTCTCTCTCAACTGCCTACTATCATTTGTTTGGCTTCCCACCTATAAACAGATTTTTCCGGAGGCAGAAATCCTTTGTGTTCAGCTTCAACCCTTTCACACCCCCAAGGGAAAGTACCACATTCAAAATGGGTTCCAGCATCAGGTGATTTGGTCTCACTTCGACAAGAGCAGCCATAGTATAGGCTTACAAGAAATACAAGACTATTTTACACATCATTGTCTTGAGCACCGGGCCATTAAGTTCCTGAAGTCCTGCTAATGGCTTTCAGTAGCACAGCTAGCTTAATAAGCAGGTTTACACTTCCTATTTCTAACTTCACATACAAGAGTGATACATGCACACAAATGAAACACACACATTCGGGTGATGACAAGCTTTTGAATGATAGATTATCTGCCTTGATTTGAAAAAGCATATTTGAGTTATGCATATTCAAAACCACAATTCTATAAAAAAAATGGGGGCGCAGTGTCCAAGCAACCAACTAGGCTGACTTCTTTCAGAAAACATGCCACAGATCTTCCCCAGCTTCCTTCCCAGGGCAAATCTTTAAACCAACATCCAGTCCCGATTAAAAAATGGAGAATCCACCATGACCCACAATACATTACAGGAAGCCCTCACCATTAGCGGTTTTGCTATCCACGGTTTCGCATATTTGTGATGTGCTGCCCTGCACCAGTCCAAGCACATGATGCTGCCTGATAATGCTTTTTCAGGGAGCTCTAGTAATGGAGCCTGAAAGTTAACAGGGAAATTGAAGCTGCAAGGATACAATATGGGGAAATTTTAGATGTTATGTGGAGCGTTCCCCCCGTAAGCTGAGCACTTGGGCAGCCCAGAAAAGATTCAATTGCTGCCCAGCTGATTAGCAGAGAGCCCACAGCAGGCAGCATGTGTTTCTACTGGTGGTGGTGCACATCTGCATATGCCTCGTGCACATAATAAAAATTATTCTGCACACAAATGGAAAAATTAGCTGGAACATTGATTCCATGTGTTTATTGCATCATTAGATGTAAATTAGGGATGTGATCATGTAGCCATGTAAACAGTAATAGGTAAACATGAGCTTATCGGTTATCCACAGAGTTACATGTGGTTCCCAGTCCAGCTCTCCCGGAGCTGCCTGCCACTCCATGCTGCTGCTTCTGATACAGCAGTACAGAAAAGTCTTTACTGACACGCAGGACTTCCAGCGAGTTGAACCTGTTTGCAGGGGTCTTTGTTTATCAATAGTCTGAACTTATAAATAACTTAGAGCCGGATGATGTTTGGCGCGATTCAATTACAGCTGCAGCATTTAATGTATTACTGCTCTTTGGCTGTCTCAACGAAGTACTGCCTCTCAACCAGATAAGAGGCATTCCCCTGGGGAGAGAAAGCTCGAGCGGAACAAGACCGATCTTGGTTTTGCTTAAAATAGAAGAGTTTCACTTAAAAAGCAGGGGTGCACATTCCCCCTCTGCCTCCTGAGTTACTTTGTAAATAAGAAATAACTCAGCGCAGTCAGAAAGAGTTGCTGAGACTACGTTGCCAATGGGTGCGCTTTGGAGCCAATCCTGTTCTGGAGTGACCGGTTGTGTCCAACGCTATGACCAGTTGTGTCCAACGCTATGACCGGTTGTGTCCAACGCTATGACCGGTTGCTACACCCAAACATATCAAGAGGACTGTGAGCATCTTCACAATAGAGAGAAACAAACTGGCAGCAAATAACTCCGTCCATCAAGTTATTTTTAATTACACCATTACAGAGTGATTAAGAGACCCTGCCGCAGTGGAGGTTTCTAATGGTTTAATTATGTTTGCGATATATAATGTCTCTCTCCACGGCAGATTCCCCCATGGGGCAGCTATCTGCATTTTTAGGCACCTAAATACCTCTGCAAATCTGGCCCCATGACCTTCAACTTCTTTTGTTTAGTAGCTCTCTCACCCACCTGGTGTTTAGTCATAGCTGGAACGACGACTCTGAAAGAATCATTCCAAATGAATTATTAGCTCTGTACCTATGAATTGAGCTGCGGCCATGGGTAATCAAGGCAAAAAAAATAAAATCTTCTGCACAACAACTGAAAGTACTTACACCTGGAAAAGGAGAAATAGCAGAATTTACTCCTTGTAAAGACAAAAATCATAGGTCCTTGATGCAGTACAGGACATTGTGATATTTGTATAATGCCCGATTTGACCTCAAAAGTTAACGTTTTCCTCCTGATTCTGTATGCAATTACAAAAGAATGCCTTTACTGTATTAACATTTCAGGAGGGAAAATTATTTACTTTACATTACTTCTATAGATTAGAGTAATTTAGGCCTTACCATAAAACTTCACATTTTAAGCAGGTTTCTTTTAAAAAAGAAACTTATATTTCAATAAAAACTGCAAATTTTGAATCAGTTTTTATCTACTCTGGGTACAGACAGCCTTTTGATTCTGAATTTCCTGGCCACTCTCAGTTTAAGCTAAGCCCTCATTTTTCAACTCAAAGATGAATCGATGCTCACGTGTATTTAAAGGTGAAAGAAACCTCAGAAAAGCTGCGTCGGGACAAAAAAAAAAGTTAAGAAACTCATAATTGCAAATTCATCAAATTGTGCTCAGCACACAAAGCATTGCCCTGCTAGAAATTCCACTCTTGTACTTTTCTCTTCAGTTGGAAAGACAATGCTATTGTTAAGAAGAAGTTAATTAGGATTCCTGTGCTAGTTTCCAAGTTCCTCTTCCAAACACTGTTTCTAGCCAATGCTGAATCCACGGCTTTTAACGAACTAAAACGTGGCCTGCTTATATTTTTTTAAAACTCTGGTATCTTCTGCTGCTCAGTCTTCTTCTCATCAGAACTTAGGGTATGTCTACACTGCATTCCTCTTTGGAGAGAGGAATGCAAATGCAGGCAAACAAAATTGCAAATGAAGCGCGGATTTGAATTTCCCATGCTTCATTTGCATAATTGCATCCGGCCGCTATTTCGAAATGCCCCATTTCGAGATAAAAATGCTGTGTAGACGCGGTTATTTCAAGAAAAGTCCCCTTCTTTCAAAATAATCCTTAAACCTCGTTTTATAAGGAGTAAGTGTAATTTCGAAAGAAGGTTTTTCTTTCAAAATAACCGCATCTAGACAGTGTTTCTTTTTTCGAAATAGGGTATTTCAAAATAGCGGCCGGACACGATTATGCAAATGAAGCATGGGAAATTCAAATCTGTGCTTCATTTGCAATTTCATTAGTCTGCATTTGCATTCCTCTCTTGAAAGAGGAATGCAGTGTAGACATACCCTAAGTTGAAAAGTGAAAGAACTCTTCCGTTCCTGTACCATTACAGTTGGGTGGCTCGTTCTACTTTTACTCCCTCAACCCCACTTAGAAGTGTATTTGCAAAGCATTTACCATATTATAGTTGCCCATCATGAAAATGATGTTTGCACTGATTCCACGTGTGCAGGGGCTTAGGTAGTGTAAGACAACCTGTCTATTTAATGCATTTCCAGACCGTTCTTTTCGTTGTGTCATCACCAGGGAGGTTTGGACAGTGTCCAAGGGCGACTTACGTTTAGCTCTCTTAAATCCATTGTCCCGTTATTTTAAAATCACCGACTGCCCCATGCCCAAGGTGTGGCCTCCAGGATACGGTTGTGATGCTACGAGCTCGGATCTGCATGGCGCATGGAGAGGAGCAATGCACCAGCCCACAGCAGAGGACACCCCCCGCATCCTTCCCTTCTCACCCCCAACCAATCATGAGACACATGGATTCCCAAGTCTCGTGTTCCAGGAAGGGAGGGGAGCTGGGGAGACTCCCCTCTTGACAGCGGGCTTCCCTACTGATTTCTAATTGGGTAAATCAGCAATCACTTCCCTCGTCCCATCCCCAAGGGCAGATACCGCGAGGACCCCAGATGTCTGTGTGGCTGTCCGGACACACATGCAAACCTTGCTAGGTGGGGCTGGGGCTGCCCCCAAGAAGCCACAGCTCCAGGGAGGTTCTGCAAGCAGAGCCCCATGGAGTTTCCAAGTGCCTGTGCGGGAAGCATGCGTCTCTCTCTGGCTCTCTTGCCATTCGCATTCTCTTTCCGTCCCAGACCCAGCTCCGTGGGATTCTCCTTCACAGGCACGGCACACCCCTCTCCGAACTCCAATACTCCTGCTGCACCCGCCAGCAAGAGGAAAAAGAAACTGCCCGGGATCGGAACAGTTCCGTTAGCAGAAACTGCCCAGGCTGGGTACAGCTGGAACCTCGGCGAGGCTGGGAATTCTACCTGCCGTGGATGCCAGCCCAGAATTCTGCTCTGGTGCTCCCTGTAGCTACACCTGGCAAAGCCTGTTAGTGTAACAA
Source organism: Pelodiscus sinensis (assembly GCF_049634645.1). Lineage (NCBI taxonomy): Eukaryota > Metazoa > Chordata > Testudines > Trionychidae > Pelodiscus > Pelodiscus sinensis. The sequence continues at coordinate 45,473,430 of NC_134723.1, read as the reverse complement.
CGGGGGTGACGACTGTCAGCCGTGCGCTACACCCCTGGAATGTCAGCCGTTGTGATTACTCCTCTGTTTTCCAGAGCTCCCGCGGGTGGTATCAGCTCACCTCCCCCTGACGTTCACAGGAGCTGCACTTGGTCTTCACACGCAGTGAACTATTTGCAGCCTAATCCCACGAGGACAAGCTCCGCCCACCGTAGGCAACTTTCCAAAGCACTTGTGAAACTGTACACTAGAGGGGAAATGCCACCCAAGTCTTGGGCGTGAATTCAGGAAGTTGGAAAAAAGTGGTGCTGATGTTGACCCCACAAGAAAGCAGCAGCCCCTTTGCAGCTGGGCTTCCCTTTCCAGGCTGAAGTGAGTCAAATCATGTCTGACCTGTTGCGCATGCATAACCCACACACCTACTGGGTGGGATGCACTGGCTCAGCCGGGGCCAACCCACAGCTCGTGAGCCATGTGCAGCTCTTCCTCCTCCCCCGTAGGGAAGCCCGCCTCCTCACGGCTCAAAGCCGCTTCCGCGACCCCTGTGCTGACTGGGTAGGGGAGCCATCTGGTGCGGCCATTGAAGATGGAGAGTCAGCCAGTGGGAGCCTGATGTGGCCAAAAAGCCTCTCAACACATTTTCTTAAAGAGGCAGAGTGGGTTTTTTTTTTTTGCTCAACAAGTTTTCCCCGGCTCTTCACGCTGGATCCACTGATATCTTGGCTCTTTGCCCAGAATGGGTTGGTCGCCCCTGCACTGGCCCATGGAGTGGCCCCAAGACCACTTACAGAGAGAGAATGACTTTGCGCTACAGCCTAAGCTGAGCACCAGCTGGGTTTTAACTCAAGCTGTAGAGGCTCATGCACTAAGCTCCCAAGGTCCCTGGTTCAGTTCCACAGCGCTACACAAGGAAAGCCCAGCTCCTGGTGTCTGGAGAAATAGCCAAAGTGGGTCATGATTCTGCCACAGTGATTTACTTCCCTGTGACTGAGAGGTCATTTTAGTCACATGATAAATTGGAATAGCAGTAAAAGCTTCCAGGAACAACTTTCCTCTAGCTACCACAACAAGACTTCAAATCATGCTGTCAGAATGGAGGGGCAAAATTCTCCTGAGGGGATATTTTCCATCCTACGATGTCATTTGAAATGGCCTCCACCTCACACACAACAAATTGTGATCAGCATTTCGGCTTGCTAAGACCATGAAGGTTTGTACAGTCCATATTAAAACAGTCCTACAGACTTTCACAGAGATGAAACTGCAGGTGGAACCTCTCTGGTCCAGCAACCTCCGTGGTCCGGCATGATTTTAGTTACCCAGGTGTCCACGTTTCCCATGGTCCCAGAAAGTTTGTTTGCAGCCACCAGGCCTGACTCTCAGTGTTCTGTGCTGTGATTTAGCTCTGATAGAAGATATTGGGGGGTAGGAGGGGGGGCGTCAAACAGCCCAGCAATCAGTGGCAGTGTTGGAAATGCTGCTAGACAATACTGACTTGCCGTGGTCTGGCAAATTCTCTGGTTCGGCCCAAGTGGGAGTGCCAGGCTAGAGAGGTTCAACCTATAATAGGACTCTACAGAAGGTCTTCAATTGTAGAGGTTCTTACAAGTAACTTTCAAAGGGCCCCTATTCACACGATATCTTTTGTAAGGAATTTTTAAAATCAACCTACAAAATTTAATGGAGAATCATTTTCCTGCTTTAGCACTCTTCAAGCTGGTAAAACGATACTCCAGAGAGGTTATTATTCTACATTAAATCCTATTGGATTTTCCATAAGGGGTTTATTGGATTGAAAATAAGGTGTATTTTCTGGGATTTATCTGCAGAATGCATAGCTGAAGTACTGAGCGCTGTATTAATTATGTAGTAAGTACTGTCCTTATTAAAGATGCCTTATGATTCTTTAATGAGGTTAAATTCGTTAAGAAGTTTCAGAGACACCTACTTCTTTGACCCTGCTTAAAAGTCTAGGTAATTCACATCTGAGATAAAGATTTTCATCCACTGTTTGGGATCTTTCCCATTGTGCAATTAAATAAAGTGTTTTGTGTCTATCAAACCCTGGCACTTCAATACTAGCTCACGCAAGCAATTTCTCTACTTCAAAGTAGCACAGCCTGGCACTGGAAAACTGCATGCACACAGAAAAACATGCCATAGAAATGTTGTTTTCCTAGACTCTATATGGAAACAGATTTGTTTGACTGCACGATTTAGAACCATAGCTTATAATGTATTTATTTATCTTTTACATAGATCGTCCTCTAGAAGGCAAATTGAGTCTCAGGGCATTGCAATTTGATTTGCAACCATAAATAGTCTCTCTCTTTATAATAATTAGAACATATATTCGATTTACTACTTTCATCTTAGGGCAATTACAACTGTTTACTAGTTACAAAGCCCGTTCTTTAGGAGCTAGGAGTCGCATTTCATGCTAATCGCTATTTGGTTCTTCTCTTCTGAAAAGAAAGGCATCCCTTCCACAGCTATGATAAAGGAGAAAAATCACATGAACAGGCACGTCCGACCAAAACAAAATGAATAAATAAAAATAAAAGGCTCATCCACAGGCTACAAAGCACCAATTGTAAAAGTCTCTCCCTGGGTTGAATGTCACACTGCTAATAAGAATTTCCAACGTATTTCTTGGAAGCCCATTAAAATTTGGGTGCATTTCAGAGATGGGCTGGCGTATGAAAGATGGAATCTTTAAACAGCAGTTCTGCATGAGGTGGGGGGGATGTGACCGTTGGGTTTCAGAGCATTAAGTTTTGTTTTTAACAGAGACCCGCCTCTTTAGGGACGCTTGTTCCGTGGTTTAGAGGGGAAGGATTCTAGGTACATAGAAATGGGATTTCAACTAAGGAATGCCTTCTGATTCTACTCTCTCTCAAGCTACAAAAAGAGATTGTCCTATATTTGTACAGCACCTAGCATGACAGGGCCTTGCTCTGTGACTGTGGCTACTCGCGCTACTCTAATACTGATAATAAATGACACGTTTCCTTTATTTCTAACGCACAGTTCCCATTAACCGTTTATAGTCTTGCCAGGCACTCGCCAACTCCCCTGTCACTTAACCGTCCCCCGTCGCTCACTCTTCCTTGATTAAAATTCCCTGCATCGTACACAAAGTACCAGAAGTGGGTATGACCCTTTATAGAACAGGACACAGTCTCGATCTAGAGAGTTGATAGCCTAAGGCATAAAAATATCAAGCAATCTATGTCAGAGCAGGCGCAGGACACAGGGCTGCGGAGAGTACTGGGAAGGAGAATGGAAAGGATGCATTCCTGGAAGTTATCAGTCCGAAAGAGAAGTGCGGTTGGTCACCTCTAACGACCTGATATTTGTAGGTACAAATAAGCATTTCAATATCCACTGGTATTTGCACTGACAGCGACCTGCAATTACAAGAATATGGGCACTGTTATTGGCAGGTGCAAAATGAGCTCTGTGTATTTCTACCTCCCATCTTCAAAACCAGTGGGAGCCGAATTCCAGCGTAATTCAATGTTTTGTGCTAAATTAAAATCAATATTCCTCTGAGCAACGCCTGGCTGTTTCGCAGTGGGGATAGAGCCTGTGAATTTATTTAACAGATCCATACATTTAAACTACCTGAAGCCCGTGGTGAAAAGCCAAGCCAAGCCTTTGATAAAAGCCACATCCCGGAAGGCTGACCCGCTTTCCGCCATGTGCTGCCATCCATCTTTGCTAAATGTCCCTTTTTTCCCTCACCAGCCCACTGAGGTTACAGCAAAGCCTGCACTGTTTGTAGCATGAAAAATAGGACAACTTCTCTCACTACACAAAAGGTCTCCGAGGGGCTGCTGGCTGACTAATATTTTAACACAACGAATGTGGCAGGTGCCCTGGAAAGCACCATTCTGCTCCGGACCCCATGCAAGGCAACGCACACCAAACAGAAGAAGCCAAGCAAATACACTAGTTCGATCATAATCCTCAAGAGGGTGGGTGGTAGCTGCCTCTCCTCTCATAGTAATAGAGATGTAGCCGTGTTAGTCTATTTTCTTCCACAATTTGATCTGAGGAAGTGGGTCTGGCCCACGAAAGCTCATCACCTAATAAACCATCTTCTTAGTCCTTAAAGTGCTGCATAGTCCTGCCTTTTGTCTCCTCGATGGGTCTACACTATGCAAGAAAGTCCACCTCAGATAGGCAATTCCAGCTACTAGAATCAAATAGCTGGAGTCCATGTACCTTAAGTTGAATTTCTGTGGCATTCCCACTGTGCCGAATGGCACTCATGGCTCCCGCGAGTGTGGGGAGGCCCCACACCAGGCCTCCCTTCCCCCAGTAATCCTCGAGGTTTGGTCCCTCTGGGGAGGGGTGCCATAGGGAGGAAATGATAGGGTGGTGGCAGGAATGGGTGGGGCTTAAGGATGGGTTCGGACACGCCCCCCAGAACGTTGGGTCTCCAGGGCTGGAATGGGAATATGCTCCAGCCCACAGACAGCCCACGGGCCATGAGTTTGAGACCCCTGGGAGAGGCAATAACTATGGGAACCAGAAACAGTCACGCTTATCCTCGCAGAGAAAATTAGCAACCTACAGGTCTCCCTCCCCGCCCCGCCACAACAGCTCTTCGGCTTACTAGCATCTCATGCGGGGAATTACAGCCAGAAAGCTCACACAGGAAACATTTTCATCCGGGAGGCCACAACACCTTATGAGGGGAAACTGAACCACGAAACACAGCAGAAAACAAGGCCACGCCCACTGACTGAGTGAGCAGCCAGACATGCCCATGGGAAATCAGAGGTACGGATGGCACACCTGCGTGTGGTGAGCTGTACCATTGGGGCAGGGGGAGAAATATTGGGCTTTAGCGATGTTACCCTGGACAAAGGCACCGAGTAACAAAGAGAAAGCTGCCACATAAGGATACAACAAAAATAAAGCTTTGACTTGGGTCCAAGTGCAGCTCACTACTGGTTGGACTTCCCTGGCCCAGCACTGTCAGGGCCTGACTGGTCCCAAAGGAGGGAATTTGCCAGACCAAAGGAGGCCGGCTCCTGGGCTGACTTCCCAGCTTGGCAGCCAACCCTTTGGGACCTGAGAATTCTGGACCAGAGAGGTTCAACCCGTAGAAGCAAATGTCTCCATCGAAAACCACCAATTAGTACTCTTAGTAATACATTTGTGTACCTCTGCATCTCTCCTCCGCACAGCATCTGAGCATGTTTCTCCTCCCCAGGTCCTTGCAAGAGAGATCAATATTGACCCCCAAGTTACAGATGGAGAGATGCATAGCATGGATGAAGCGACCTGGGGGGTGGAATGTAAGCCATAAGAGCAAAGGCCGAAGGAACCAAGTATGTTTACTTCAGAGAAGAAGAGCAGATACGAGGGCAGTCTCGAATGGCTGACCTAAAACACAGGGAGAAAAATTGTTCTCTCTTGCCACAGGAGGAGGACAAGAGGCAGCAAGCACAAAGAAGAGCAGAGGCGAGTCAGATTAAAGCTGAGGAAAAAACAACAACAACTTCCTGTCAGCATGGGACAAAACAAGAGATTTCCCAGGGAGACCTGGCGATGCCGTCTCTAGAGGTTTTCCAAAGGAGGCAGGAGCCATCTGTATTGGTTGGTTTAGATCCAACAAATCCTGCATCTCAGCAGGGATTTAGGAATAGATGACACTTGCAGCCCCTTCTAACCACACAGCGTAGCTGCACCACTGCCTAATAAGCCCCGCGCAGGAGTTCAGGGTTGCCACGCACAGAGCTGCTGTGATCAGGGGAGACGGGTGATCCTCCAGCACCAATACAGAGCTACCACGTCCACGGGAGAGGCATATCACAAATTGGGAAGGATGGATAGAGGCCCGCCGCCTTTGGAAGCGGCACTGCTCAATCTTCTCGCTCTCATCAGATGATGAAAAACTTGGGAGACACAAAAGCGCAAGGGCCCTCCGGATCAAAGCGCAAATTCACACCCACGGAGCAAGCGCAAGACGCGCCTCTGAAGCGGCGACGATGCTGTACGAAGGCTGCTCGCGCTCACAGAGAGAGGGTTTCCCAAGTGCCAACTCGAGGCACAGCAGTGGCTCTCACGTTTTGGAGCTGGGATTTTCATGATCATAGAACTCCCCTCCTCATCTCCCTCCGAGATGGCTCAGCTTCCATTTTCAAATAGGGACAATCAGCCCAACCAACAGGCTGCACCTTGGCCTACAGAGCACCCCCAAATAAGGAAGTTTTGCCTGAAAAGGACACCATAAATTCACTCTCTTTTACGAGCGATACAATCCTGATGCAATTGCTAAGGTGGCCATTGGATTGCATTTACTACACAGATTGTTGGGGAGTAACACACAGGGAATCTATGGGAAGGAGTTGTAGATCTTCAAGAAGATGATGAAATGAACGGATGCCATTTCCTGCTGATGGATTCTGCTGTAATTACTCCTTGGAGTCTTGAGATTTTTATTTGGGGACAGGGTTCCAACACTGCAACAGCTACTGTTTTATTACTTCTGCTGCGTGCCCCATAAGACACATGCAGAGTTTATTCCCATCACCACTGGCATGTTAAGAATGACAAATACCTCCGGTAACCGGGAACACAAACAAGCAGCCAGAAACAGTCAGTAGTTATTAATCAAACTTTTTTTTTAATCCATTTTTCTAGCCTTTAATAAAAAAATTGACAGAACATTGGCTGCAGGCCTAGTGTTCAAAATGGGATCTCATATAGTAACTGAGAAAGCACAGTGGAGAAGCAAGCATCCGCCCCTTTCACGCGCTGCTCAAAATGGCTCGTATCTCTTCTCTGTGTTTCTTGGGATGGAAATCAACTATCTGGCTCATTCAAAATTCAAGTTCTTTAAATCTCAAGTGCCAAGAACTCTCTGCTTCCTGCACTACAGATCAGAGGCTATTTCTAAAAATGAATGTGATTGATTTTTTAAAAAAAGTTGAATGAAGTCTAAATAAACAAACATTGTACAGAAGGACGTCATGAAGTTCAAGGGAGATAACCTCGGACTTCGCTTCCTACACAGAGTAATGAAACTCCAGAGGTTTGGAAATTCATGCTGCTGTGGAGAAAAATAAATTGGGCAGATACGGGGAGAGCTCTCCCTTAGTACAAATGAGCATAAACAAGATGCAAGAATGCAAAGCCAGCATGTACGACTGGCAATAATTTTCAGTGATTATAGACCAAAATGAAATGTAAAACAACATCCCAAAGTGTCAAATTAGTGGAAAAGTCACGAGCAACATCAAAAAACCTCATAACTTCCAATAAAAATGATTAAACCCCAAAGCAGCTCCATCTTGTTATTCAAATGAGTGTGTGGTGTTTTAGCTTTACACTTTCTCTCTCTCAACAGGGCATAGAAACAAGAAGTTTGATAATGTTGGGATCGCTAGATCTATATATTTACCTCAATTGGGAGTTCAACTGTAAGAAGTCAGTAAGTCCATAGAATGTCACAATCTACAAGAAATGTTGATGGGAAAAGGTACAAAAAGGAGGCGGAAAGATGCCATTAGTCCAAACACAAAGCGTACGGTCATAGTTCAAGGGTGGCGTTAAGGTTTGGCTCAGTAAACAAGAAATCCAATCGGCGTGTAGGAAACCAGCCCAACTGGTAGACAAATGAATGAGGTGATGGGCTATTTCCCCTCCCTGTTCCCTTTTTTGGGTCCTTAAAGAAAGATTTTGGGAAGAAATACTGGCCGCTGGAAAGAGCTTCATTACCTTAGCTGCCACTTGGCCGCTGACCTGAACAGACCAGGCCCAACAGAGGAACCTAGAAGACATCGCTACCTCAGCGAGCTCCAGCTGAATCCCAAACACCACTAGAGAAGCAAGACTCTGTCACTCGTACCCTCTAGTGTCCTTTTCCCTCCCTGCCTCCTTTCTCTTCCCTAGCCCTCTCCTTTCTCCAACCGGGTACTTCCCAGCCCTGCCCAAAAGCCTATCAGCAGAAAGGGGGGATAAAAACAGGGTCCAGTGTTGACACTGGAGTGACTGATAAGACCAAGTGCTGGGCCCATGTTTTCGAGTTGGCCCGGGGCAGTCAGTACCCGAGACAAAAGCAGTATTTTCCTCTGTGCTGCTCTTTCCTCTCTCCTTTTGTTTGTGTCCTGTTTTGTCTTAAAGGAAACGGAGTCCGACTTCAATAGCTACTCCAGCAGATCTTAACCAGCCCTTTGCTCTTTCCCTCCCTCACAAAGGGCTGCTGTGGCCATCTTTGAGAGCATCTACATGGCTGATAAAGAAGAAGTTTGCTTCTTTCTAAAAAGCTCTCTCCAGTCACAGGGAACAGGAACAAAGGGAGGTTGTTAAAGCGAACGCCTGGCTCACCTTACACTCAAAATGTTTGTCTGCCTTTTCTCTCTCTTTCAGAGCTGGTTCAAGATTTTTAATGGAGGTGTGACGTAGTGGGGGTACTTGCTGGGCTGTGGTGACCCCTGCTGTCTGGAGCAAGACCCAGCAGGGAAAACCTCACTAGGCAGAGGTAATGCCAAACTTGTTGAACCAGTGGCCAGACACCCCCCATGGAGAGGAACAAAGGAAGGTGGATGCTGCCCTGGCTGGGGGGCAGGGCTGGAAGTTAGTGAGTTGGTGGCTGGCTGTCGGAGGGCATGGAGGAGAGCCTAGGGGAAGGGGCTGGAGTTTAGGGGCCCAGTCTCCCCCATCTCAAGGGGGCCTGAGGCATCCTAGCCCAGTCCCTGTAACCAGATTACATCTGTGCTGCGCTGTGCTGGAGGAGCAATAAACCACCCTCAATTCCACTGGCTGGTGCAGTCTGTTTGTGCCATTTCGGGGTGCAGGAGACGGGGAACCCCCAACGCGCCGTCACAGGAGGGTTTGCCCCCATCCCACGCAGGCTGAGAACTGTTTACCAAATCCTGAACCTTGTTGACCACCGTGTAATGCTGGACGGGGACAGCGTGATGTTAACTCCGCTGACTCTTCGGGCCTCACGGTTCCGTGGAAATTAATACAACGCTCCTCACGCGGGTAACCCTCACCACGCCCACACAAAGAACTGGCTCCAGCTGACAACCAGGTGGCTTTACCACAGGGCACGTCCTCACTTTCTTCTCTGCCACGCAGTCAGCCAGGCGCTGTTGCCTTCCAAACGATGATCCACAGAGCAGCCAAGACAAAGGTAGGCATGACACAGCGGTTCATTCTTAAGGCAGGACTCCCTGTGAGGTCACAGCTGCATTTTAACTATTATAAAAATGCGCAATGTAACCTCCTACTCAGAACGCCAAGTGTTGACAGAAGACCAGAGAATTGGGAAGGCTTTGTGGCTAATGCCGCCACTGAGCCAAATTCCAATTTTTGGGCACAGACTCTCATCTCATCTCTTGCAGGTTCCCCCATGCTGAAATCCAGGGCTGTCCTACCATGGAGGCAATGGGAGCTGGGCTGAGGCACACATGAGGAGACACCAATTTGGGAAGATGTCCTCTAATAGCTGTGCATCAAGAGACTGCAGGTGCAACAGAAGGCGTGTTAAAAACGCAAATTTTCTGAACGTGCAAATAACCCCAACAAAAAGTTGGGGGCCTAAGCCCCTCTCTGTGAATGCGTATCCCAGCGGGGGGCAGCTACAACTACTCAAGAGAGAGATCTTGGAGTCATTGTGGATAGTTCTCTGAAAACATCCTCTCAATGTGCAGCGGCAGTCAAAAAAGCAAATAGAATATTAGGAATCATTAAAAAAGGGAGAGAGAATAAGACAGAGAATATCTTATTGCCTCTATATAAAACCATGGGACACCCACATCTTGACTACCGGGTACGGCTGTGGTTGCCTCATCTTAAAAAAAAAAAAAAAAAAAAAAAAAAAAAAAAAAGATCTATTGGCATTGGAAAAGGTTCAGAAAAGGGCAACAAAAATGATGAGGGGTTTGGAACGGGTCCCATATGAAGAGAAATTAAAAAGACTTGGACTTTTCAGTTGAGAAAAGAGAAAACTAAGGGGGGATATGATAGAGGTTTATAAAATCATGACGGGTATGGAAAAAGTGAATAAGGAAAAGTTATTTACTTATTCCCACAATATAAGAACTAGGGGTCACCAAATGAAATGAATAGGCAGCAGGTTTAAAACAAACAAAAGGAAGTTTTTCTTCACTCAGCGCACAAACTGTGGAACTCCTCGCCAAAGGATGTGGTGAAGACTAGGACTAACAGGGTTCAAAAAAGAACTAGATAAATTCATGGAGGTTAGGTCCATCAATGGCTATTACCCAGGATGGGTAGGAATAGTGTTCTAGTACCCGGGGAGGTGAAGCTGCTGAGGAACTGTTATCCGTATTACACCTGCCTAAGAAGAGAGACTTCAGAGCACATAAGAATCGGGGTGATCCATTCATTGCTTTCAGAACTTCACGTTTTCTATGGAGTGACCTAACCCTGCATCATGCCCTGGCTTGACAAAGCCCTGGCTTGGATGATTGAGTTGGGGTTGGTCCTGCTTTGGGCAGGTGGCTGGACTCGATGACTCCTGAGGTCTCTTCCAGCTCTAGGATTCTGTGACCCCAGGTATCAGATTTTTCATTTGGAGCTTTGGTACAACTGGACGACGGGCAACGCCCAAGTTGAGACACAGTCCTCTTGTCTGCAAGAGGCAGCTCAAGGGAATAAATTAATCCTTCTGATGCAATTTAAGGGAATTTTACTGGTGTAAATTTTGCTTCAGGTCGTAACCAATTCCAGCTGGAGCACTAGTATCATCCACAACGGCAGATGTGAGAAGATGCCCGCTCGTGAGTGAAGGGTGACGCTTCTTTCTGCCAATCCAATGTACAGTTTGATCGGTCTATAGTCTGAGATCCACAGAGAAAAACTTGAGTGCAGGAGCAAGCTCTTGACGTTGCACCAACTGACCTGGAATGAGGATTAGTGTCTTTTTTTTACTTGGTAGTTAAATTGCCAGGTGACCTGCAGAGCTATGGAGAATAAGCCACTCCGGCTCCTATAGTTGCTCACATGAAGTAGGCACTTGGAGGCCCTCCAGCTAACCAAAAGTTTTAGCGGAGAGGCTCTGGTATATAGATAAATAGCTTGTTTTCTGTGACAACATTCAGATAGGGTGTGTCTAGACTACAGGGTTTTGTTGACAAAGGTGGACTTTTGTCGACAAAACCATACCTGTGTCTACACTACCGCCGAGTTCTGTCAACATAACATTGTCAAAACTCGGCAGTTTTGTTGACGGCGGTAAACCTCATTCTACGAGGAATAACACCTTTTGTCGACAGAGTTCTGTGGACAGAAGGCATTATTGCATCTACACTGTCCTTTGTGTCCACACTCTCATGTCGACAAAGCAGCTTGCTTTGCCGACAGAACTGGATGTCGTCTAGATGCTCTTTGTCGACAGAGGCTTTGTCAACAGTATCTGTCGACAAAAGCCTGTAGTCTAGACCTATCCATAGGGTGATAAAGAGGGCATTTCTTTTTAAATGAACAGATTAGGGTAAATGAAATGAGAAATTCATGTGCCCAAATGGAAATGAACTCTCTGTAAGGGAATGGGGTAAAAAACCTTCCTGCTTCTGATGTACTTAAAAGGGGTGTTTTTTAAAATTACTTTCTGAGTTTTGGCTAGCTGTTCTTCACATTCTTTTTTGGCCTTCCTAATTATATTTTCACGCTTCATTTGCCAGAGTTTATGCTCCTATTTTCCTCATCAGGATTTAACTTCCACTCTCTAAATGGTGGTTTTTGCCTTCCGCTGCTGCTTATACGTCGCTGATCAGTCATGGTGGCACTTGGGTTTTTTTTGCTTTTCTCTTTACGTTTTTTAATTTGCATCATGCTTTTAAGTTGGGCCTCTATGATGGCGTCTTTAAAAAGTTTCCATTTCCAGGGCCTGTAAAGCATCGTCTCGGCCACCTGCGAGTCGGTGAAGCATCACTCCATGGTGCTATGGCAGCAGCGACTCGCGCTGCCTGGAGGACCGGTACTGAACCCCTGCTAGAAGGCAGGAAATACCGGTGGAGTTTTTAAAAAGCCCGTCCAAAGCGAGGAGCCCTGAACATAGGCTGTATGCGTGCAGGCAACAGCTGGGCGCGAAAACCCATTACGCTATGGAAGAGGAAACCTGGTTTCCCATCCCTTATCTGAGCCCTGGAACACAGGCACAAAGACGGGGCTTAGCTGCTCAGCCAAGCTTTGAGGAAAGAAACGCTGGGAGATTGTTCGGCTCCAGGTTGTTTACTATGAAGACTCTTATCTCTCCCGGGATGTAAAAGCCACACGCCGTCTTGCAAGAGGAATGAAGATGAAACTGGGGCCCGATCGGACGCATGGAAACGCTCCCGGACAGAGAGAGTGGATTTCCGATTGCTGCCGAGCAGAGCAGCGGGGCTCACAAAAGGGAGGCAACTCCGCCATTAAACCTGGCTCGGGCTGGCATTCACAGGAGGCCAGAGTGCTGCCCAGCTCGGCTCCTGGACCTCTGTATTGAAGAGTTTAGGGTGAGTAGAGCGTCGGTTTTCAGGGCACTTTCACTCCAAAACGAGTGTAGCGTGCACCCAATCCTGCCCCCTCTAACCCAGGCAGAACTCACCCGGGTTTCATGGCAGCGTTGCCCACGGGGAGAGAGCAGGGTTGGGCCCCATCAGGACAAACGACGTGCAATGCAAAACGATGCTCTATAGCCGAGTAAAGCAGAGGCTGCAGGCCGGCCCCTCGGCTGTTGGTCCGTCCTGTTTTAAACCTGCCTGCGGCACGTCCGCAAGGGAGGGGAGTTCGCAGGGAAGGAATGAAAATCGCTTGAAAACGAACAGACGAGTAAGACATTTACCAGGTCATTCATTTCTCCCCGTTTATCCCACCAGGAGAATGGAACAGTTTGAACCAGGCGTGAATGGGTAGCTGGTTAACTGGTTATCCACGGGTGATGCTTACTTGGCAACGGTTAACCCGCAGCTGCTCCAGCTCCGTCGGGATGCTGGCTTCCGTCCACACAGGCTGGGAGTTGGCAGCCTCACCAGGGGCGGGGGTGAGGGCTCTTGGTGCCCAGTCCACCAGTCAGCAGCCTCATTCAGGGCCAGAAGTGGCAGCCGCCCCACACCCCACTTCCACCCCACACGAGGCTGCCAACTCCCAACCCTTTCGCCCCTCCCCTCCCGCCTCCTGCCCCATATGGGCTGGGAGCCAGAAACCCCACCGGCTGGAGCATCCCTGCCCACAGCACGGGGGAGGGGGCTCCAGGCTGGCCATGGCAGGTGGGCTAGAGCGGCTCCCCCCACCCACCCCCTCCCTTTCATCAGTTAAGTTTAACTAGATAACATTTAACCGACTAATTACACAGGATTTTACATCCCGACTTTGAACCAGCTCGCGTGACTCGCATTTGGCTGCACTCCTGTGACCACACAGACCGACTCATTCCAAAGCCCCTGCTAGGTGTAGTTTTCAAACGCCTCATCTGAATTCTCTAGGGCGCTGGTCTGCCCTGACATTGCTAAGCAATTCTGATCCCGTCCCAATTTCTTCTCCTTTCCCTTGTCGCTAGCACAGCGGGCTTGCCTTAGTCGCCATGAAATCCCCAGCCACAACCATGACAAGAAAAACGCTCCCGGGCCACGAAGGTGGAATGCCAGAGCAGCTTTTATAGCGCCGTGGTGGAGTCTGTGTTGTTCAAATCGAGCTTCCACTGAGTGAGTTGCAGCCCCCTTCTCCAACAATTAGGCGCTGCTAATCTTTAGAAAGGAGGAAAAAAAAGAAAAGGGTATTTTGCATTGTAACATCCATTCACTGCTCCAGCAAGCAGCATGGATGAGCAGACAGTGAACTCTCTGGCTAATTAGACTGAAGTCTGTCCTCCTTCTAGGACCCAAATCTTACCACTCAAGTGTCTTTCATGCAGCAATGCCCTACACACTGGTTCTTTCAAGCTGAAGTTTAAACATTTCCTGTGAGACTGATGAAAATGGGAAGTGGCATTCTGAGCACAAAAAAATCAAGTGGCTGATTTCAGGGGCAAGGCGAGAAAGCAAGAGATGCGCATACACCAGCCTTCTAAATGAACTGGGGTTCCGCACCAGAGGTGGCTATCGCAGCTAATACAACCTGCCAAAAGCAATGCAGGGGTGACCAATTCGCATGCCTTCCCCCTGCCCTCAGAGCACTGATAATGTTACCTCTTTCTCCAGAGCCACACAGCGAGTGAACTGTCTGCCCCTCCACACCACGCTGAACTGATTGGTCACGTAATTAAATATGCCCCTGAATAGTGGAGAGATTTCAATGGGGTATTCTGACAGGCAAAGGAGACAATGCAATTTTCTGGGCTCCTGTTTTAGAGTTATTTCCGTTGCATTCTACACAAAATGTGTCCCTGCTGACATCACCTTTTTAAATATTACACACACACACACACAGCCCAAGGAACAGCCAAGGTAATGGAAAATAGGATTAAATTTGGGAACAATTCAATCATCTAGATAGCTACAAAAGACATGCAAACAGACAGTTCCTCTGTGATGAATAATGCAGCCGACTCTGTTCATTTCAAGCCCCTTTTATGGCATGCAATGCTTGAAGAGCGATCTTGCAATCAAAAGTGAGACTGCGTTTATAGAGGAGCCAACATATTCAAACCAGCATGCTCCAGGCTGATTGAAGTGGGTGCGCAAGATTATTTCATTTAAAATCTTACCTATTGAGGGAAAGCCATTTTTTTTATTTAACTTAGATCATTTGCTTGTTTAGTTCGGCGAACTGCATGGGGGGACCCCAGGGAACACTTTATTAATCAGAGGATCATTTATTTTGAAGTTCAAAATCATCAGAATGACGCAGTTTCTTGAAGAGACAACTTTGCAGCCAAATCTGTCGGGGAGGAGAACTGTGTGTTGCCCATGAAAATCAGCGTTGATATCTATACATTTATAACAAATGCACTGCCGGATGAAAGCAACCTCGCTCTCATGGGTGGTGGGTGAATGCCCAGCTGAGAAAGCCAAGCCCAAGCCCGGCACCCTTCCACCAAAGCCCCGCCCCTTCCGCCCAAAGCCCCGCCCCCTTCACCAATCTCCCTTCCAGCCAAGCCCTCAAGCCTGATCCTTCCTGGCCACCAGAAGGACTGGAGTT
The DNA here is from genome assembly GCF_049634645.1 of Pelodiscus sinensis. Classification (NCBI taxonomy): domain Eukaryota; kingdom Metazoa; phylum Chordata; order Testudines; family Trionychidae; genus Pelodiscus; species Pelodiscus sinensis. Next base: position 45,458,343 of record NC_134723.1, on the reverse strand, counting down.
GTTGCACTGTGGTCCCATCCCTGGAGGTTTTTAAATCTCGGCTTGACAGGGCCCCGACTGGGTTAATTTGGCCGAGATTGGTCCTGCCTTGGGCAGGGGACTAGATTTGATGACCTCCAGATGTCTCTTCCAACTCTATGATTCTAGGTGGCCAGGCAGCTTTAGGAAGGCCTACGTTCCCCGCCATTGTACAAAAGCAATCATTTAAGCTTTCAGACATAAAAGAAAGAGATGGCATGTCTGACAAAAGTCACATCTTGTACCTGATGTAACATAATGGGGATGATCCCTATTCCACTGGCCAGCCCTGGAGACGAAAGAAAGAGTCTCCTCCCATATAAATCCAACTGGCGTGCTCAATACGAGCTGCCTTAGGAGTTGGTACCCAGCCTGGCGTGCAATCCAAGAGACTGAACAGCTCTTACCGTCGCTCTCTGCGGCGGATCTGCTGAGTCGTCAGTAGCTGCCGGAATTTCCACAAAACGCTGTGATGTCCCCTATCCCGTAGCTTAGCAACAGTTTTTATTTCTTAAGGCTTTTCTGGGGAGGGGAGGGACAGGAAGGAGAGACCTGCTTTGTGGAAGTGACTATCCCCTTGGGTTTCTTTCCTCTCCACTTATGGGAGGGGCGAATGCCAAGAACTGTGTCCAGCGCAGACTCTCCATGCCACACCCCAGGCACAACCACTGAAAATCAGTAAATGGAGGCTGATCCCCTCCCCCATTCTCAAGGCACTGCTTCAAATTCCCTGCCTTGAAGATGCAGAAAAATCTCACAGTGACTAGAAGTCATTCAAAGTACACAGGATGCATTATTTATTGTCACAAGCTTAGAGAAAGATGTTCAGAGACACATGTCTCCCTGCAGAACTCCAATTCTTTGTCCACATCCAAATTCTTCCTACAAAAATCACTCCTGTCATATGAAGAATGCAAGAAAAAAACCTCCCCTCGCAAAAGCAAACAGCATCTCCTGGCCACAGACGTCTTTGGAGCGTGCTAGGAGGAGAAACTTTCAACAGTAGGTTTACTGTGCACTGCAAACACCCCAAATCACTTCCAAAGAGATACACGTTATCAGAACACTTCACCTGAACAGCCTTAATAAAACATGAGTGTATATTAACGAAGCTGTAAAATCCATTAAAATGGCTTCGCAAGAAGTATTTACCTATGAATCAGCAGCTGGGTTAATTCATTATTCAGTGGGCTTGTTATTTACAGTGTATTACAGCGTTGTAAATTATTTATATGTGCTTGTCTCTGTCGGTGCAGGATTTTCCCTTAAGAGAAGAAAAATGTTTATCATCTCCCACACAGGGAGGTTGTTTCAGTCAAAGGTAGGATGTTAGAGCACATGATGTGATTCACAAAGCTGTCTTCCTCGTCCCCGTGGCGTCTTAGCACTCAGATACAAATTCAAAAAGCTACCTGCTGTGACAGAAGAATCTCCCGGGAATCCAACCCTGCATCTAGAAACGCCAGCCACTTTGCACGTCGTGATTGTAACGTCGCTTTCCCACACACCTTTCCCGAGTCTCCATTTAGACAACACCGAAGATGAGGCCAAAGAAAGGGCATTGCAAATGTCCTGGGTGAGCGAAACCTTCCCGGGAGCCAAACCTGTACTTCCAAAACCAGCAAACAAACAGTCAAACAAAAAACCACATGGCACCTCCCTTCCTCAGCTCAAAGGCCAGTGAGAACTTTAACAAGCTTAGGAACATGCTTCAAAGTGGCAGTTAGACTCTGTCTACACTTTAGGTGACAAGTATGTGGTCTACAGGGAAGCACAGCAAACAGATCTTGGCAAAATATTGATGCGGTTGAATTCAGGGAGAGTTTTGCCACTGATATTAATGGAGCCAGGATTTCTCACACACCCCTTAGCTTAGGCACGTGGTTTTGATTCCTTGTATCCACTACCAGAAGGAAAGGTATGGAGGCTTGAGAACTTCACCTCTCGCCTGGCCGTTCAGACGGCTAAGGTTGGAAGTTACTACTGTGCAGTGGTTGCTTGGGAGGTTGCAACTGGAGGAGATCTATACAAAAGGAGGACAAGGTGAATGCTTCTCACTACGAACTGAAAACGCTACGAGCAGGGAGAACCAAGATACAGGGAGCCCATGAGCTTGTACGGCAGCTTTGCACACACTATACCTGCTCTGGAAAGCTGTCAAACCAAAACTGTGTTCGGAAGGCGGGGGTGGGGATCGCAAAGCTTGTATTTATCTTGATTAAACATTAAGAACCTGAGTAGAGTAGAGTAGAGTCGACATTCCATCACTTTAATTGCATAGCTAACCTTTGAGGAGTCTACCGCCAATGTCAAGTGCCTGTGAAGGTGTAACAAGGAGGAGAGAGAAAAATTGTTCTCCTTGACCTCTGAGGATAGGACAAGAAGCAATGGGCTTAAACTGCAGCAAGGGAGGTTTAGGTTGGACATTAGGAAGAACTTCCTACCTGTCAGCACTGGAATCAATTGCCTAGTGGGGTTGTGGAATCTCCATCACTGGAGATTTTTAAGAGCAGGTTAGACAGACACCTGTCAGGGATGGTCCAGACCAGAGCTACAAAACACGGCCCCATGGACCATATGTTTGCAGCCCACGGTGCGGTTGGGTTACTTGAGGCTCGACATGCGGCCCACAGGTGGGGTCCTTTGAACGTGGCCTCCACTGGGAACACGCTCCACAACGGCGAGGCGGCTCCCAGGTGGGGTGAGCACTGAAAGACGCAAGCAGACGGGCTGACTTGGACAAGCGGGTACAGGGTGTCGGCATTTCTAGCCTCCAGGGAGGAGGTACTAGGAGAGCCAAAGCATCGTGGGAAGTGCTTTGTATTGATGCCCGTCAACGTGAATAAAGCTATTTGCATATATAAGCAACCACACTTAAGTTGCAGCCCTTGTTGGCATGTGCTGTGAGTATCGTTGTGGCCCCCAGGGCTTCCAAAGTTGAGTATCCCTGATCTAGACGGTGCTGGGTCCTGCCGTGAGGGCAGGGGACTGGACTCGAAGACCTCTCAAGGTCCCTTCCAGTTCTAGTGTGCTAGGATTCTATGGCAGCCAACCCAAATAAATAGCCAGCCTTACACACACACACACACACACACACACACACACACACACACATGCAAAGAGATGGGAAAAGGAGGGTTTCTCCCTTCTTTCCGAAAACATTCGTGTATTTCCTACTACGTAAGGGATCAGACAAGCCCAAAGAAAGATTCTGTCTCTGTGACGGGGCGTTTGCTCTGCACTGGCCCTTTAAGGGTGAAGCCCCGCCCTGGGAAAAGGCTGAGAGAATGGAGTGCGCAGCTGAGGCACATTCGGCCAATGAGGGCCCAGCTGGGGCTGTATAAATAAGGGCTCCAGGAGGCAAAGAGGGGACAGACTCTTGCTCTAGCTGGGGAGCAGGGGGGGCCCAGCTGCCAGGGAAGCTGGAACCTCCCTGAGACAGAGCAGGGCTGGAGAGGGGCAGGAAGAGCTGTGGAGCCTGGCCTGGCCTCACTCCTGGGCTGCAGGGCCTGAGGCAAGGCCTGAGTGTAGTGGGCTGTGGGGAGGCAGCCAAGCTCGAAAGAGGCGGCAGCTCCCCCCCCCCCTTGCCAATGATGAGCTGCAGTTTGCCCCTGAGGTAAGGGGCTACATGAAGACTGGCAGTGGGCCACTGAGGCAAGGCGGGTATAGAGGAATTGGGGGTTCCCTGGGAGGGGAAGACCCTAGAGTACAGAGACTGATAAACACCTCGCTCCCCCGAAGGGGCCGAGACACTGGAGTGGGCACTGCCGAAGGGCTGTGACCTAAAGAGGACCCCTCGGTCCGAGAGCGACATGGATCCGGAGTAAGGACATGGAGAGACACCTGCCAGAGGGGGGCGCCCTGCTTCCAGCTAATTCCCTGTGCTACCGGCAGGAGGCGCCGTGGCAGCGAGTGGCTGCCTTGTGACAGTCTCTAAAACCAAAAGACAGAAATTTCTACTCCTTGAAGCCTGTTGTTTTGCTTGGTTTTTTGGAAATTCAGTCTTGACCAAGGCTCAGAATAGGATGCTTTTATTTTGATGGTGCTAAAGTGCACTTCTACCTTCCAAAGGCATCTGGGAAGCCGATATTGAAATGCCGTTATCTTATTCCCTCAGCTCAACTCAACTGGAATTTAGTAGAAAAAACTTCCAATGACCCCAGTCCTGCTATTGGATCAGGCAGGGAGCTCATTCAAAAGGACTCCTCTTTCATTAGTTAACTGGCTAAAGATGATGTTTAACAAGTTAACTGATTCAGCGGGGGCGGGTGGGGTGACGTGGCCCCCCCCAGATGTGGGCAGGGATTGCTCCAGCCGAGCTGGAGCGTGCCCTCCCGTGGCAATCCCGGGCCAGGCCCACCGTGGATGGAGTCTGTTCCAGCCCTGGCCAGCTAACCGTACCCAGTAAGGGTCATGCTTACTGGTTAACTATTCACATCCCTACTTCCCATGCAGATGAAGAGCCCACAGGCTCAGATCCAAATACAGGATCAGGCCCAGAATCTGTAGCAATACTAGTTCCAATCAAAATTCAGCGACAGCTATTTCTTTAATTGTGAACTTAATCTTACCATCGCTCCTAACGCACTTTTCTAATCGTCGCTCGTCATTTGCAATTCTAAGCGCGTCACCAGTTTTTGGCATGAAGAGCCAGGATTTTAGTTTCACGGAAAGAACAAACGTCTCCCTTTTGCAGGCCTTCTCAAGGTCATGACTTACCAATTTATCTTCTCTGATTGCCGTAACAGCTCTCCTACCATATGGATCGTGACAGCGGCATTGTATTACTCAATGACGAGGTCTTGAGTGAAGTTTGGCTTAAAAAAGCCTGATCCAAATTCAAGGGTTTCCCAGCTTTCCTTTACCACGCTTTGCACTGCTCGCGTCATAAGCCTCAACATGCAATTTTCACTCTTTATTATGTAAGGCCGTAGGATGGCACCCTGGCCTCCCTCCCTCAAGTCCGTGCTATCGCTTTCAGTAGAGTCGAGGTTTTCACCCTTAGGCCTTCTGCATGAGAAAACATCCCCATAGCTACAGAACCGGAAATTAAATCTGAGAACTGAGCACGCTAGCTCCCGCTCTGCCAGCCCCAGCAACAAGCCTTACAGCAAATCTCTCCATGGCGCCCTCGAAGATAGTAATTCAACCGCTATGGGAAGGACAGACCGTGTCTGAAGATCCAGCAACTTGCACTGGTTAAGTGCAGCAGGAGCCAGGCCAAAGCCTGTCCACATGACGGACATGGAGATGCCTTTAGCGCCAAGCGGGAGGAGTGTGAAATGAACCGTGCAAACCCTAACATTGCTCTGAACTGGATGCAAGATACTCACTGAGGAAGTGTCACAATCTAGACTGGCAAGCGGCCCTCACTAACGTGCAAGGGGCCGGCCTATTGATGGAGAATTCCGGCCCAGACTCGCATCAAACATGGGTCTGTCAACTTAGTCATCGAAACAAAGGGGCCTGATGTCCACACCTGAACATCTCCCCTGGAAATTAGTAGCTACTTGCGCAACATCCTGTACTTGGCATCACGAAGTCCCAGGTACCTTGTGAATTACCCCAGCTGATGAGCCAGCCCGTTGTTTCAAAGAGAGACTCCAGCACTAAACCACTGAGCAAGCTTACCAGCCTGGGAGGGATCCATGCCACGCCAGAGTCTGTTGCAGGGCCTTGCACACGGTGCAATGTAGAACCTCAAGAGAAGACGTAGGCAGCAAAATACAAGTCATTTGTGTGCCCAATATGGGTTGCTAGCTTCCAGGGGCTCGTATAACCTTGCTCTCATCACCCTGCGACTTTGAAGAAACCTTTCTCCTCCCTTGAAGTCCTCCACTCTCTGGGATCTTTTCCCAACTCTAAGGTCTGCTGAAAGACCTCCTGCTACCTGGTCAGCTGAGTTCTTCCTGCGTTTCACTTGGAGTATGGTGTCCAGATCTGGGCACCGCATTTCAAGAAAGATGTGGAGAAATTGGAGAGGGTCCAGAGAAGAGCAACAAGAATGATGAAAGGTCTAGAGAACGTGACCTATGAGAGAAGGCTGAAGGAATTGGGTTTGTTTAGTTTAGAAAAGAAAAGATCGAGGGGGGACATGATAGCCGTTTTCAGGTATCTAAAAGGGTGTCATGAGAAGGAGGGAGAAAACTTGTTCATCTTGGCCTCTGAGGATAGAACAAGCAGCAATGGGCTTCAACTGCAGCAAGGGAGGTTTAGGTTGGACATTAGGAAAAAGTTCCCAACTGTCAGGGTGGCTAAACACTGGAATAAATTGCCCAGGGAGGTTGTGGAATCTCCATCTGTGGGGATATTTAAGGGTAGGTTAGATAAATGTCTATCAGGGATGGTACTTGGTCCTGCCATGAGGGCAGGGGACTGGACTCGATGACCTCTCGAGGTCCCTTCCAGTCCTAGTATTCTATGATCCTAGTATTCCATCATTCACAAAGACTAGGTGCTCTCTCTCACACACCCTCGTCCTCCATTCTGGAATTCCCATGAAAGCAAAGACACACAATATTTCTACACTGCTGTATACCCCAACAGTTACTATGACCAAGTACATTTTCCCACCATCCATGATACTGGTACACAAAGAAGAGCGTGGAATAAAAACCAGTGTAGACTTGTACACAGGAACAAAGTGTGTGTGTGTGGGGGGGGGGAGTGTTTTCTAAATGCAACAAAACTGACTTCTTTTTATGCCTAGAGGAGAGAGAAGTGCTGCCAAGTGGACTCTCTTTCACAGGGGATCTGCAATAATTCTTCCACGGAAATAAAACCGCATGGGTGTCCAGTGTTGGCCCAGGCAGAGGTACAACAGCTGAGATGTGTGTGAGGGAAGGCAGACAAAGCACTTCAATATGCGCCACTCCAGCTGCACTCTGGTGCTCCTGCTGTAAGTAGTTACGTGCCAGGAACCACATGTAATTAAGAAAAGCCACGGCCTGCTCTATAACTCCGGTGGCAGGCTCTCTCGCTAGGGAAAGAGCCCCGCAGTAGCCAGGGAGCTGAGGTTTTCTAACTAGAGCCCAGAGCAGTGGCAAACCAGACATGAAGCTCTGCAGGACTAGCTTAGTGACTCAGCCCAAGTTCTCTTAGGAGCTGTGAATATCCAGATGAAAATCCTATCGCCCCCGTTCAGCACAAGAGATGGGCACAGGAGCCCTCCCAGCACTTCGCATGCCTCCAGATGGCAGGATGCTCCCTTTGGGCTTGAAGACACCGATGCACCAAAGCCCTAGCAAGACTCTACCTGTACAAACACCCTGCCTTCCACCGTAGGAAGTGGGGATGCGGTGCTCATGTGTCTTTCACAAGTCTACCGGGGCCGCCGCTGAAGGCCTCTCACACTGGCCACCGGGCTTGGCTCGGGATGCATCTTGGCAGGATTTTGCTTGGCGCTGGTTCCCAAGTTGATGAGATACAGAGCAACGGACAGGAGCGCTGCATTAGACTCCCGAAAGTAAGAAGCAAGAGAAAGTAGAAAAGACTCAACCAAGAGATGTGATGGGGCTGAGTCCCACCCCGGCAGAAAAGAGGCAAAGCAGAGCTCCTGGGCCCAGCCATCCCCCTCATTGTACCTGCAGGAAACGCCAACGCTGGTGGGGCCGTGCAAGGAGAGAGCTGGGCTCAGTGGAGGGCCGGCCGGCCATCTTGGAGCTTGGCTCATAGAGTTGTAGAGGGACGCGAGCAGCCTGAGCAGCCACTGGGTGGCGCCGGAAGCGTGCACCACACGAGGAAGACCCGGTTTGGGAAGGGAAGACCAAATGGAAGGATGGAGCACCCAGGTGGAAGCAGACCTCTTGGGAGGTGCTTGCATTTTGTTTCAGAGCTTTTTGGAGCCGGGCCCCCTAGAAGGGAATAAGATTGAAGGGAAAAAAAACAACTGGTGGGCCAGAGCCCGGATAGAGAAGGCACCAGACAGGGGCAGACATGCTCCCTTACTTTCCTCTACCCCACAGAGACCTGCTGCCACATCAGGGTATGGAACAAGGTTCTGTACTCCCTTCTGGTGGGGGTATGTCTGTGATCTTCAGCTTACGGTGTCAATGGTTTTCCAGGCAGTTTTTTAGTGATCGCCCTCCGGCCAAGCCTCACACTATACATGCATGAGACTAGACCCCTGCTCGAGTACGCAATCCACCGGGGTGCCTCTCAGCACACCTTCCCGGATCAGGCTTTAGTGGATCTGGCCCTGCTATTGGGCCGCACTTGAGGGGTTTTCTCCCTGGAGACACTGTCTTCTTGAGGCCATCCTCAGACTCGACTCAGGCCTTAATCCCAGCAGCAGCTAGAAGCACCATCTTAGCTCCCTGGGGCCCTGCCCATGCTGAACTGTCCAAGGTCCTGCAGCTCTTTTTTCCAGTCACCCAGCTCTCCCTCTTCCTGCTCCAGGCAGCAACTGCCTGATGCTCTATTCTGCAGCTCCTTTTATATGGCTCTGCTGGGCCCTTATCGGGCACTTCTGCAGCCCCCTCTGAGTAGCTGCTTCTACTGCAGCCACTCTAGGCTGCTTGGAGAACTTCTCTTCTGCTCTCAGTAATGCGATGCAGCTGGACCTTATGCCTCCAACTGGTCTCTGAGCCTAGTTCACCCCGTCACAGGGTGCCTGAGATATCCACAAGGAAGTGCTGCTGTTACTACGAGCAAAATGATGAGGGCAGGTCAAAACTCAAGTTGATCCATATGAAGATGTGAATGAGATATCAATGGCTCCAGATAATCAGAGGAGAACTTTACGGAGCTGGCAACTCCCAAAACTCTGGCACTTGGTTATCCCTCTCTTTACTTTGAGGAGCACTTTCAGAAAGGAACTAAAATCCCTTTGGCTTCTATCCTCTCTTCGTAAAATCTAAACCCAACCAGAGAAGCCAATTACTTCTTGCGTTCGACTGATCGCTATTCTTTAGAGAACTTCAGGGATTTTGGTGGTTACGTTCCCTGTCAGTTTCAGTTTAGCACTGGCAACGTCTATTGTTCAAATGTCCTTGGAGGAAACCTGGCCTCACAGCTTGCAGGTCAAACGTGGATTACTGCCGAGAAGACGGTTCGGGAAGCCAACAGAGCATTAAGCTAATGCTTCCCCTTGCAATCTACTTCAGATTCTTGTACAATTCTTTGAAAACGCTAACGAAATATTGAATCAAAATGTAATTGCTGGGTTTGAGCACAGTTGGGGCACTAAAGCTCTTACGATGCTGCTTTGCTGGTACAGGTTGGACCTCCCTGGTCCGACACCCTCAGGACCTGAGCAGTCCAAGATGAGGGATTTTGCTGGACCAGGGGAGGTCATATCTGGCCCCCTTGCTATCAGCCCCCACAGTGCTAGACCAGCTGCAGGCCCTGCCGGCCCCCACTCCTCCTTGCCTGCCATGCCAGGCAACCTAACTCACAGCATGCCATGCTCCCATCCCGCAGCCCAGCTGGGGCACGCTTGGCTCTCAACCCCACCGGACAGCTCTAGGCCCCTGGCCAGCCCGCAACCCAGCCAGTCTGCAGGGTTTCTAGGTACCAGCGCTCCACTGGGATTCTCTGGCCCTGGAACATCCGTGGTTGTGCCAGACCATGGAGATTGCCGGACCAGAGAGTCCTGGTTTACAGAGGTTCAACTGGTAGTATATTTCAGTCGTGTTTCTTGCCAGCAAAGCCATTTAAGCACAGCAACAGCCAGCCAGGGTAAGCAGAACGCAAGCCTACACATTTCAGATCATCTGCCACTCTTTGCTTCAGAGGATACGCACTGAACCTCACCGAATTGGGCCCTTCAGCTTACTACTTAAAAAAACACTAATGAAGGCACTGCACATAATGAACCCTGGGCAGACAGAGCAGTCACAAGGCAGTAAAAGAATGAAGAGGGCATAAACGGGACAGGTAGAAGCCAGAATGAAAAACAGTGACAAAAGGCACAGGATGCGGCTACCCTGGGAACCTTGCAGTGGCACGAATACAACTGTCACTGTAAGATTTCCAACGTCACTGCTCTCCCATTGGCTTCATTACTCCAGGCCCTGCAGACGGTGGTTATGTCAGCAGGAGAAGCTCTCTCACTGGTCCTCGAGTCAGCAGAAGTTACACTGAGCAGGGAGGTGGCTAATTCACCCACCTTACGCTACAGTGTAGCCAGAGTTTAAGACAGACCTTAGAACATGAGCCTCAGAACGTACCATCGTAGGGTTGCAGGAGACCTCAGGAGGCATCGAGTCCAGCCCCCTGCCCAAAGCAGGACCAACCCAAACTCAATCAACCCAGCCAGGGCTTTGTCAAGCCGGGACTTAAAAACCTCTAGGGATGGAGACTCTGCCTCCTCCCTAGTAACCCATTCCAATGCTTCCCCACCCTCCTAGGGAAATAGTTTTTTCTAATAGCCAACCTAGACCTCCCCCATGACGGGGAACTCACAACATGAGGTGTGTACCTACCTTGCTCCTAAAAGGAGCACACACTGCAGATCATAGCCAAACTTGACCTTTCCTTGGGAGCTGTTACGGTCAACAAGAAAACTTCAACCTACATTTTCTTCCAGCTTTCGTCCTCCAGTGCCTTCCCCTGGTCCTTCCCATCCGAGACACTCTACTACTTCTATACTTCTGGGCTATGCTCAAGTGTCACCCGGTCTGGCTGCCGAAACTAGCAATAGAGAGCCTTAGAAACCAACCTCCTAACAACAGTTCTCACAACCTATTTATTTCCGCTTTCTGAGGCTGTATGGGAACACGTGATCCTAGCACAAAGATACGGGTTCTTCTATTGCTGTAGTAAATCTACTCTTTTGGGAAGGTGATACCTAGGTCAACAGAAGAATTTTTCCATTGACCTAGCAATGAATAAACTGGGGCTTCAGCCAGTTTAACTACTTCTCTCGGGTGAGAGCATTTTTCACACCCCGGAGAAATGCTCCAGGGTCGACCCAATTTTATATGGTAGCCCCACCCTAAATATTTCAGAAATGAGTGGATCTTTGTGACTGTTTCAAACGCCACAAATAAGCCGATGAGACCACCAACTGGTGGGCGCCTCTTCCACAACCATCTACTCAATGCTACCAAGCTCTGTTCACACTAGGAACGCTTCTTGCGGCAGGCTCAGCTCCATCTGGGGGCCCTAGCACGGGGCTCGTAATTCCCTTCATCTAACAAGCTATGATGGGCTCCATCTTGCGGACGGCAATTTGAAAGGACGTTTAGCAACCAAGAAAGACTAAGGTTGGCCCCTGTCCTTTATGAAATATGAGCGTTGGCCGGAGTGAACAAAACTCTATTTTAAAAAATGAACTTTTCAAATTTAAATGACTTTTCTGTTCTAAAAATCAACCTGCCTGAAATTAAATTCAAAATGAGGACGCCCTTAAGGCCTCAGCTCAAAATCATTTAGATCACATCATTTACATTATGTACAGCCAACAGGTGCTCATTCACTAGTCACTCATTAAATCACATATTACGAAGCTATTGATGTGGCTGACAAAGTTTAAAAGACAGACAAAGCAGAGAAGTGATGGTCACTGGCTATGCCTTGGAAGCCAGAGCTGAAGTTCAACTCAGCTTTTGGCCTTATCTACACTAACCCCCACCACTAATCTAATCCATATGACTTCAGTTATGCAAACAGCGTAGCTGAGGTTAACGTATTTAGCACGGCGTCTTGCATGCAGTAAGGTCGGTGGGGGCTGGTTTCCCATCAACACCAGCTACTCTTCCCATCCTGGTGGAGTACCAGCATTGACAGGAGGGCACTCGGAGATTGATTTATCATGTCTCAACAGACATGATAAATCAACAACCGGTGGATCGATTGCTGCAGTGTTGATCTCCAGCATAGAGGAGACAAGCCCCTTGATAGCAGCAGCCTCTTGTGTGGGCATAGAGACTATTTCTCTCATCCAGGTCAGTTCAATGACTAGTTCACTCAAAGCTGAAATACTGACAGAGAGCTGAAAAGGCAGGAAAGCTTGTTTCCTTCTCCCACTCTAAAAATGAGGTCTGGGAATGAACCCTCGAGGTTCACGCCCTTCAGAAACAGGCACCTCACTTCCCGAATAAATCTGTCAATTTTGAAATACAAAGCTGGTTCTGGTAAAGTTATTTTTCTTCCATCTCCAGCACGTTTAAGGTAGCTTTTATTTCAGTCATAAAAACGGAAATGTTATTTTTGTGCATTTTAACCAAATACTGGTTTATACTCAAATCAAGCTTGACAGATACCAAAGTAACTTATTAGTTATCCAGTAAAGACGAAATGCATCAGTCACCATTTTTTAACAAACATAAGAACGGCCAGACTGGGTCACACTAAAGGTCCATCTAGCCCAGTGTTGTGTCTTCGTACAGTGGCCAATGCCAAATGCCCCAGAAGTAACAGAACAGGGAATCATCACGTGATCCCTCTCCTGTCATCCATTCCTAGACTCTGACAGACAGAGGCTAAGGACACCATTCCTACCCAGCCTGGATAATAACTTGTATTGAAGGACTTAACCGCCATGAGTTTATTTAGTTCTTTTTTGAACCCTGTTAAAGTCCTCCCCTTCACAACCTCCTCTGGCAAGGAGTTCCACAGGTTGACTGTGCACTGTGTGAAGAAAAACTTCCTTTTGTTTGTTTTAAACCTGCTACCCATTAATTTCATCTGGTGACCTCTAGTTCTTATGTTAATTAAGACTGAATACAAGTATGTTAATCTATAGAACTGTTTAAATGGAGGGTGCCCTATATCCATGTCCTGGTTAGCCAAAAAAGTAGAGATGTAAGTGACTGACTAGACAGCTATCCGATAAGCAAAAGCTTATTGGATAGTTGACACATTAGTCAACTAGTGGCTTCCCCCCCTCGCTGCCTCTATCAGAAAGAGGCAGGAAGAGGAGGGAAGTTGGGGGGAGCCAGCTTAAAAGCCGATTTCCCCCTGCTCCAGCTCCATCGGAAGGGGTAGGTAGGGGTGCAGCAGTGGCGTTCCACCTTTGAAATGTATGAGAGTCCCTGTTGGGGCTCTTGTACATTCCAAAGAGGAAGCGCCGTATGGATCCTGGGGCCAGCGGGGGACTCAGCTGGCTCCAGGCTCCACATGGCGTTTCAATCTTCGAAATGCACACGAGCCCCTACTGGGGCTCTTGTACATTTCAAGGGTGGAACACCACACAGCACTTCCAGCTTTGAAATATAGCCACAGCCAGTGGGGCTCTTGTTACATTTCAAAGCAGAAGCGCCCTTCTGGACTAATCCAGTGTTTCCCAATTTTATTGGGCCATGGAATCCTTTTAAACTCGAAAGAATTTTGCAGAACCCCTAATAAGTCTTATATATGGAGCTGAAAAAGTAGACCACAAATAAGTAAGGATAATAATAAACAAATGCTAAACAAGGTCACGAGATCAACACCAATGAAAATTGTTTTCAATAAAATTCATAAACGCTTATATATATATATATATATATTTTTAAATCATAAAATGTTATTGTAATGGAATTTTCTCCCGGAACCCTTATTTTCACTTTGTGGAACCCCGAGCGAGGTTCAGTGGAACACCATTTGGGAAACACTGGACTAATCGAATCATCAACAGAAATTCCATCGACTATTCGATTAGTTGATTAAACTAATTTTAACACCCCCACAAAAAAGCACCAGTTTCAAGTAAAAAGACTATTTACTTGCAAATCAACGTATTGGAAAGGCTGCCAAGCAATGAGAAACAACATTTCTTAGAGTGTAAATGCAAAGTAAGATTCAAATGGGTTGTTTCAACCCCGCTTCCCTGCTTGCTGACTTAAGCCAGGGTGAAAAGTAGTAATTTCAAATCCCCTGTGCATAAGTTAATGTTCAAAATGTGGGGGCTGGAAAAGCAGGTGGATGGGGGAGGTACACGTCTCCCTTTGGCCTTGTGACACAACCACGCTGACAAACAAAACCGCACCCGATTTGGGGAGCTGCGCAAAATTTTTTCGTCACTGAGGCCTTCTAAAATCCTGTCTCCGACTCAGATTTCGGCGGTGGATATTTCGCTGAAACAAACTAGCGCGTCTGGAGCTGCACTTTGCACCTGCTGCCGGCAGGGTTAGAGGATTGATCGCCTCAGCAGGCATTCCCAGCTTATGCCCGAATCAATCAGTTAGTCTCTAAGGATCCACAGGACTCCTCGTCATTTCTGCAGATACAGACGAACACGGCCACCCCTCCGAGACTTTTCAGGCATTCCCAGCGTCGTTAATGTCATTAATGATGGAGATTCTGCAACCTCCCTAGGCAATTTATTCCAGTGTTTCACCACCCTGACAGTTGGGAAGTTTTTCCTAATGTCCAACCTAAACCTCCCTTCCTGCAGTTTAAGCCTATTGCTTCTTGTCCTGACATTACTTCTTCATAGTGAGTTTTGCCCACAAAAGCTCATGCTGTTTTTATATATATCTTAGTCTGTAACTTTACCAACAATGAATAACCCTGTGGCACCTTACAGACTAACAGAGCCACCCCCTCAGACTTTTTTAGTGAAATGGGTTTGTCACAGCCAGAAAATGGAGGAGGGGAAACTTCCTTCCTGGAGCTGCATCAATCTAGCAGCCCAGGAAAAAGGCAAAAAATCTTTAGCGTGACGGAGCTTTATTTAAAGTTATAAATTAGCATGGTGGATTTTATTATACAATTATTATCCTGGAGAGAGACTCCAATACAACATCATCTATAGATAAATAGTTATGCACTATTGATTATTAGTCAGCCTAAAGAATGGTACATTGTGAATAGGACAGGTTTATTGCATTTTTTTTTTTTACCAATACACAATGGTTCAGAAGATGGAACTTCAATAAGAAAATCACCAAACGGTCTCTAGTATTAGCAACTAAGGAAGTGAAAGGTTAAGCTGTAAGCCTCACTCTTAGCGGGTGAGTTTTGCTGGTTATGGTTAACTGGTGGGGGCTTCAGCAGCCTCCCACCTGCCACGGGTAGGGGGCCATTCCAGCCCCGAGGGGCCTGCCATGGGTGGGAAACGCGCCAGCCCAGGTGGCAGGGAGCCCCACTCCAGTCCAGCAGCCCCCGATTAATCGCGGCTAACCAGTTAAACAAAGTTTAACCAGTTAACTAATCAAACAGGATTTTACATCCCCAACAGCAACATCTGTTCTTCTAACATAGGAGCTTTCAACCTGTGGTCCACAGATTCCTGGCATCCACAAACTATGTCTAAAATCTCCAAAGAGGTACACGTCCCCATTCAACATTTTTCAGGAGTCTGCAAATGAAAAGCATAGTTCCAGCAGGTGATTCAGCCACCCTACCAAGCAAGATGAACATGTGATCATTGTACAGGTAAAAGACTCCAGCCATTCTGAAGACACATGGCAGATTCCTGGCATTAGGGAAGGAGCAGAGGTTTTTTTTGCGGGGGGGCTTAGATTGTTAAAAATCATTTACACACAAACAGCACTTCTGCCTTTTCCTGCTGCACTGGACACACTCAGATGAAGAGCACCGAACTGCTAGTGCAGAGGTCAAGTTTACAACACCCGCGACACCCAAACGCGGACCTGCTCTTCCAGAAACCACCATATGGGAGATGAAATTCACCAAGTCTCTGGAGGACCGGCACCGTCCTCATCCCAGCGAGGCATTTGCAATGGGCTCAACGGCGCGGCATTGGCTTCATATTGTCGCTCCAATTTCACATCCCAATTGCTTTAGACTGGAAGTGCACATCTCAGAGCGGTTCGCTGATTTAGAACAGGTTGACACAGCATTGGGCACCTGGCTCAGGGCAATTACTGCGCCCTCGTACCTACCACTTACCCACCACCGCTCTTATCTCACGACGTGCCCACAACAACACGTAATAATTCAGCTAAGTCCTGCGCCGAGGACTAATTTTCAGGGGTTTTCAAACTGCAGGAACCAGCACTGGGCGGTGGAATGTCAGGCCCTGGGTATCATGGCTGCAAGGGGATCAGGTGAGCAGTGGGGGTGCGAAGGCAGCTCCTGCCTGTCTTGGCACTGCAGACCATGCTGCGCCCCAGAAGCAGTCGCAGTAGGCCCGGCTCCTAGGCGCAGGAGGGAGCGCACAGGGCTCCCCACACTGCCCCCGCCCCAAGCACTAGCTTTGCACTTCCATTGGCCAGGAACCTGCTGCTGGCTATTTCTGGGCGTAGCATGGTCTGTGGTGCCAGGAGAGGCAGGAAGCTGCCTTAGCACCCCCGCTGCACCGCTGACAGGGAGCCATTGGAGGTAAGCCCCTCCTGTCCCAGCCCTGACCCTCCCCAAAGCCAGAGCCCCCTCCTGCATCCCAAAGCCCATCTTCAGCCCCACCCTGGAACCCACACTCCAGTAATGATGTTGGGTCGCAGGCCCATTTTCTTCAACTTGGTCATGAGAAAAAACATTTGAAAACCGCTGGTCTAATGGGCAGCTATCCAAGATAAGCAATAAAGAAATGCGTCTCTTCTCAAAGAGCTCTCCCCACCTGTCCAAAGATGCTTACAACGGCCTGATGAATATGGAAACCTCTGCCTTGGGCATGAATGTACAGCAAAGCCGCTCCTGCTGGTCTTCCCATCTAAAAATCCCCAGCATTTATACCTATATGCACGGTGAACAAGGGTGAACCTCTTCAATACACAATTTTCTACACAGATACACCCACTTGGCTGCCTCGGAGCTTTAGCTGCTAAATAAACAGCTTCACTGAAAGACTTGAGATTCTCCAAGCATGTGTTAGTTTAATGGGAGTCAATAAATAAAACCATAAACACACATCACACACACACACACACACACACACTATAGCAGAATGCATCTCACAGGTAGCTTCTCCTCAATTATGGGATGAATATAAATTGCCACGCCACTTTGTGTACCACAGCTGAAATTATATCGCGTTGCTTCAGGATATGAAACTCATCCTTATAAGGAAGCGTCATAATTTATGAATGAAGCCTAAAAAGGTATGAAAGTTGTTAACTGAGGCGTAAAGGATAAGTTATTCTTTATGGGGGGAGGTGGAGTGTGTGTTCGTACCAGTCTCACATAAACACCTTCACACCAGAAGTCCTCGCTTCCGGACTTTTGGAAATGCTGAGCTCCGAAATGTTTCATTCATTTGAGTGCAATTTAAGTTGAGCTCTCGATTATGGGATAGAATCCTAGAGCTGGAAGAGACCTCAGGAGTCATCGAGTCCAGCCCCGTGCCCAAAGCAGGACCAACCCCAACTCAATCATCCCAGCCAGGACTTGGTCAAGCCGAGACTTAAAAGATCTACAGAACAGATAGATCTACAGAAATCTGCAGCTCTGTCTTCGCTAACACAAATCTCTGCTTTCCTGTTTCTCTACGTTTAAACGTTACCCAAAGGATTTTAAGCTGCAGTGACTTCTCTGGTTGTATTTTCCCTTTAATTTTGTTTTCTTCTCTAGCTGCTCCAAGGGCCAGCGGCAGAGCCCACCACGTCACACACACGCGTGTCTCCGTCAGCGGCAACAGTATCAAGAACCAAGAGGGCACACCCTAGAGCGGGTCTAATCCCACGCATCAGAGGGAGGCCACAAATCATCTCCATCAAAAGAGCAGTTACCATTTGGTGTCTGCTTGCAAGCAGCAACCCAGCAGCATCAAAGAGTGCTGCTCTTCCACACCAGTGGTGCCCAACAAAAACAGCTGGTCTTGCCTGCACCTGGTTCTACTTCAGTGTGTAAGGGGAGGTTGGGAGGAAGAGGAACCAAGGTCATCACTCCCGCCTTGGAACAACTAGCAGTTCTATTGCGTAGTTCTATTATACATCAACATGGGTGTTGTGAGCAAGACACGAGAAGTCATTCTTCAGTTCTACTCTGCGCTGGTTAGGCCTCAGTTGGAGTCTTGTGTCCAGTTCTGGGCATCACAGTTCAAGAAAGATGGGGAGAAGCTGGAGAAGGTCCAGAGAAGAGCAACAAGAATGATGAAAGGTCTAGAGAACATGAGCTGTGAAGGAAGGCTGAAAGAACTGGGTTTGTTTAGTTTGGAAAAGAGAAGAGTAAGAGAGAACATGAGAGCAGTTTTCAAGTATCTAAAAGGGTGTCACAAAGAGGAGGGAGACAAATTGTTCTCCTTGGCCTCTGAGGATAGGACAAGAAGCAACGGGCTTAAGTTGCAGCAAGGGAGGTTTAGGTTGGACATTAGGAAAAACTTCCTACCTGTCAGGGTGGTGAAACACTGGAATAAATTGCCCAGGGGGGTTGTGGAATCTCCATCACTGGAGATATTGAAGTGCAGGTTAGACAGACACCTGTCAGAGATGGTCGTCATCGGGGTCGGCGACCAATGGCTAACTAGGGAGCCCAATATGGCTCCTCTGGAGCCCCATATCAGTCCCCCCAGTGCTACAGCCTTACGACCCCCCACAAAATTGGAACGCCAGTGCCGGCTTCCCGTGAGGTCCGAAGAAAGCCCCAAGCCTCCCCACCAGATCCGGCATGCGGGGTACAAGCAGAGCGAAAAATGGGTCCATGCACTGCCTTTTCTCTTCCCCCGGGAAACACTTCCTGGAAGCGTCCTGTGAATCCTTCCTGGAGGCTTCCTTCCGGCGTGTAGGAGCAGTGGGAGGCCAGTAAATGCCCTCCCACCCCCTCATACCCTGACCCCGTATCCTGCTTCACTCACTGCCCCCTAGCCAGACAGCCTGCCCCCAACCCTCGGCCACACACCCTGCTCCCGGCCCACTCCTGACACCTGCCCAGACACTCTGCCCCCAGCCTGCTCCTGCCCCCGGCCAGTTACCCTACTCCCAGCCTGCTCCCGCACCCTACCTCCCACCCAGACCTCGCCATCCCATTCGCTGGCAGCCCTGTCCCACACACTGAACCTCTCATTTCTTACCCCACCCCGGAGCCTAGGGGAGCCCACAAAATTCACTAACCCTGGAACCTCAGAAGAGTAAATCTGGCCCGAGGCCTTGAACCTCAGTCCTCCCTGCTCCTCTCCCCACATGGGGCTGGAGCACCGGGGGAGTGAGGTGTCTCAGTTGGGGACTCATCGGTGAAGACTGGAGGTTTTTGGAGCGGTTGTTATTTGTTTGTTTTGCTTCTCACCACCAGTGTGGTCCCCGACTGATTTTTCTGTGGGTCAGAGGCCACCAAACCAAAAGAGGTTCCCTACCCCTGCCGCAAATAAAGACAACATTGAAACCTTTTGTGCTGCACATATTTTATTTTATTTAAAAATGAAGCCTGGCAAACAAGCCCCCAGTTGGGGCCCTGCCCCCATCTGGCCACAGTGTCAAAAGACTCCTGCAGCGCCCCCCTCCCGCCCCACACACACACACAAACCCTGAGCCCATCACACACCTGAACCCCTTGCCCTAAGCCGTTCATATCCCCACATCCACCAAACTCATGCACCCCAACATCCACCAAACTCATGCACCCCAACATCCACTCCCCAAACTCATGCCATAACACTGCACCCCCCCAACCACACACCCCAATCCCCTGCCCTGAGCCCATCCTACCCCCACATTCCTAAACTCCTGCAACCCCCACATCCTGGCTCCCCTGCCAAAACACATCTGCACCCCTCACATACCCCAACCTTGTGCCCCAAGTCCATCATACACCCAAATCCTCTGCCCTGAGCCCCTCATCCACTGCAATCCAGACTCCTTCACCCCCCACATCCCCAGCCCCCTGCCATAAGATTGACAGAAGACAGCCTTAATGCCTGAATGAAGCTGGATTTGACCGGTTATGATGTAAACTTCAAAGAAACGTGTGAAAAGACGCAGCAGCAGAAGTCCCATTAAATAAAGTCTGTGAGTACGTTTCACTTACGCTGCTATTAATCGTTATGTCAATTATCAATAATATTAAGTTGTATATTTTCAGTCGTGCCGACGGGCATTCTTAGCCCACTCTTGGTTGACCGCTTGTTCTGAATTTTGATGCCGTTTGGTTCTTTTGTCTGAAAAGTTTGCCGGCTCCTGAGCTAGACGGAGCCCGGTCCGGCCATGAGGGTCGGGGACTGGACTTGATGGTCTCTCGAGGTCCCTTCCAGTTCCTTGATTCTCTGATCCCCAATAATATTACACAAATGTTTGACGGGCAATCGGATCCCGAAGCGAGAACGCGCACTGAGTGCATCAGTTATTCGTTACTGTGTGGGAAGGGAGGGTGGACAATCATCGCAGAGAGAAGTTGAAAAGAAAAGAGCTTAGTTGGCAGACGTTAGAGGATCAGGAAGAAGCATCTCAGCCATTTTGTGCAAGCAGTTTTCCTGACTCTTGATGCTCCGCTGCCATTCTGCCTCACGGTACCCTTGTCAGTCAGTGGCTAACCTTGTCGGGGGAAGAAAAGGCAGGGAAGTGACAGGTTTGACAACCTGTCGGATGCCTGGCGCTCTCCTCTGCTCCTTATCTGATTGCTATCAAACACTCAACTGCTGTTCCCCCACAGAGAAGGGCAACTCGATGCTCCCAAACCTCAGCCAGGAGAGATAGCAAATCGGCTTAGTTGCCGAGATACTTGCTTTGTCCCTTCCAGGCGTGTTCTAGATTTCCTTGTTTATGATCTGAAATTTGAATCGGTGTTACATAGGGGAAAAAACTCCTCTCAAAGCTCCAAATGTATTATTTAAATGGGGATTATTTTTCAAGAAAGTGGAAATTGGAGATAGACCTGTCAGATGGGGAAGGATGAGGGGGAAAAAAAATCCCATGTTGACAGCTGACAAGCCCTTCCTCGGTAGAATTCTTGTTGCTTATTTAAGAGGAAACGTCTTTTTGTTTGGTTGGGCCAGACTCCATACCCTAGGATGTTCATCATTCCAGGTCTCGGCGTCCTGATGCATTGGATCCCAAAATTCACTCCGTCTGGGTCGGGTCACAGGCTTGGGACGTTCGCTTTGGAAGCCTGTCGGAACCATATCATGGGGATAAAATTAGTTGCACTATGCAAGCACGTTACCTTTTGAACCTCCGGCGGGTGATGGCATATTTTTATTTCTCTCTTTCCTCTGTAGGCAAACGTGGTGAATTCAGAATGACGGGGTATTTCGGAAAAAGCAATTTGGCAAACAGATGCAAAGCCGAGGCTACGAACAGTCCTTATACAGCTCTTTCCCAAAGGCGCTTCATAGTCCCACTAAAGGGGAAATTCTCATGTCATCCTCCACATTCCCCTAAACCCACTGAGATGAAACCAGATTCCGTGTTGGTTTAAAATCAAGAACTTCTCCCCTCCCAAGGCAGATCATGCCAGCGGGGAAGTGAAGATGTCGCCTACCAGCAGGGTGGACCAGTCTGTTTTGATTTCCGAGAGACAAACGTGCTTATCCCAAAAAGGAACGCCAGGAGAGGAGTCGCCGACTAACGAAACGTGCTCGTCTCACCTTGCTTGCAGCTCAAGGGGAAACTCCTTACAGCAGGAGGTTTGAGCTGGACTGCCCCTGTCCAAAGAGAAGCAGACGCATGGCGACTCTAGGCCCCACTGCCACGATCCGCTGAAGCACATGCTCAGAGCCACCCCCAGCCCCTCTGAAATAGATGCTGGGCCAAGGAACGCACACTCAGGCCCACAACACTTTAGTACGGGGTGGGCGATCATTTTTGCAGGGGAGGGGCCCTTACTGAATTTTATTACGTGGTCATGGGCTGGCTCCACCCTCCCTCCCCCTGGAAGGGGCCGTGGCTTGGGGGAGCAGGGGATAAGCCTCTCGCCAGAGGCTTTGAATTAAAAACCGCAAAGGGCTCACGGCACCAGCCCCTGCCAGCGTCGCACCGCAACCGGGAGCCATTTCAACAGGAGCTTGCTGCTTGAGCCACTGTCTGGAAAGCAGCCGGACGCAGTCTGCAGGCCGGATCCGGACCTGGCTGTGCGTTAGCATTTGGGAAGGCAGACGCAACAGTGAGCGCCGTTTTAGCAAACCTGCAGCAGAAGTGGTTTTGCCATCAGGCCTGGACTTTGGGAAAGGCGGTCGCCGTGGGGCCTGTGCCTTCAGGGCCCCAGCTCCATGCATTCAGGGTCCCGCGCTGCCCAGCTCCCTGCCCCACCTGCCCAGCCAGGAGCCGTGCGGCTCAGCACGCTGCCTTTGGCCCCGCACGCGCTTTGGCCGAGCCGGTTTAAAATATTTGGGTTTGAACTGCGAAGATTCAAAAGCACCCCATCTAGAAATACACTAAGAACATAAGAACGGCCACACTGGGTCAGACCAAAGGTCCATCTAGCCCAGTAGCCTGTCTGCCGACAGTGGCCAGTGCCAGATACCCCGGGGAGGGGGGGGGGGGGTGGACTGAAGACAACGATCAAGCAATTTGTCTCCTGCCATCCCTCTCCAGCCTCTGACAAACAGAGGCCAGGGACACCATTCCTTACCCCCTCCCCTGGCTAACAGCCTTATATGGACCTAACCGTCATGAATTTATCTAGCTCTTTTTTAAACTCTGTTATAGTCCTAGCCTTCACAGCCTCTTCTGGCAAGGAGTTCCACAGGTTGACTGAGCGCTGTGTGAAGAACTTTCTTTTATTAGTTTTAAACCTGCTGCCCATTAATTTCATTTGGCGTCCTCTAGTTTTTATATTATGGGAACAATTAAATAACTTTTCTTTATTCACCCTCTCCACACCACTCATGATTTTATAGACCTCTATCATATCCCCCCTCAATCTCCTCTTTTCTAAACTGAAAAGTCCCAGTCTCTTTGGCCTCTCCTCATATGGGACCCATTCCAAACCCCTCATCATTTTAGTTGCTCTTTTCTGAACCTTTTCTAATGCCAAAATCTCTTTTTTGAAGTGAGGAGACCACATCTGTACGCATGTGTACTGTTCATATTTAAGACCCGAGGAGCTAACACCACTTAGTAACAGCCACAGAGGGTTCTGCCTCAATAGCGCCATTTGCCATTGAGCTGTTATGACAAGCAAGTGTTTGCAAGATCAAATTCTTAAGTTTTATTTTTACCCAAAGTTTTGCACTTCACTTTCCGTTTACAATCCTATCTGGACACCTGAGAGATCGCTGGAAATAGCAGCATATGGCTGTCGGTACAAAGAAAAAGGACTCTATTTAAGACCAACAAAAAAAAAATACAAAGATTAAGATTAGTAAAGGGTTTAGGTAAGAAAGAAACTGCAAAGCAATGAATGTTTAAAAAAGTGGATAGCTTACATCTCTGTTCTCACCAAAAGGTTTCCTGTCTTGAGTGATTTTTTTTTTTTTGTAATTGGCAGTTGAGGCGAGTTCTTAATGTGCTTTCAGAAGGTTCATTTTCTCTTTTTAGGCTCTAAAGAGAGGGTTATTTTTAAGCAAATAAAGAGCCTTTTAAAGCTGATTTCTCTTTTCCGAACACTACGGAAACTCTACTCCTTTTAGAATGCGCCACGCTTGAAAAGGTTACTGTGGCCTTTCCAAATACCACACACTGTGCGTTCGGTATAACAGTAATGACTTTGAGGATGCACTGATACTTTCTAGTACATCTTAACCTTTTAAAAATTGGGCCTTCATTGTTTTACCTTAATAAGCAGTTTGTTCACCTTATGTCACTGGTGTCTCACAAAGGCCAGCCTGTTGAAAATATATATTAGATGTAAAAAAGCTTGTCTTGGCATGGTGTAGTTTACAGAACATAATTGTGTAGTATTTACATAAAATATAACGTGCTGACTGCCTCCCCCCCATACTACCATGACGACAGGCCTCTAAAAAAAATGGTGGCCAAGCAGCTGACTTACTCTCAGGCGTATTTATCAAGGCTTCCTTCAAACTTGTTTAAAAAAAAAAAAAAGTCCAATTCAAGCTTAGTTTTATTCACTGTACAGAAGTTCACCAGCCAGCATCAGCAGCAGGCAGGTTCTGGGGAAAAATCAATAAGAAATCAGCTATGATTAATGCTGTTTGACAATTTTTTGCATTAATCATGTTTCCGTGCTCTCAAGAATGTGAAGTGGAAAATCTATACTCATAAAAGTGTAACTGGGAACATTCTTCCTACTTACACAGAGATGCAGGAGCCTGGTCCTTATGGAATAATGATTTGAAACCACCTTTTTTAAAAAAAAATGTACAAAATAGCTCCTGGTTAGTCAAAGGAAAAGTGGAAGGAAAAACATGGCACCTGGGTGCACCTGCCGATCTTCAGCAATTCTTTGTTGTGGATAAATAATCATATTGGCTTCTTCTGGTGATTCCCAAACTCTAGCAGTTAGGGCCATTAACAAATTAATAAAAATGCAATGCAAGGTCAAATATGATCACAAGTAGAGAATAAAATCGCTCTTCTCCCGGGATCACACAGGAAGCAAAGAGTTTTTTTCATTAGCTTTCACAGTCAACGTCCCTTGTGGAAACCAAACCCTTTGCTGCTTGAGGAAAAAAAACCCCACACCTTTATGATCTGCCAATGGCAATAAAAACGTCTTTGCAAATTCATGAGACTAATGCTCTGGAGGCACATTTTCCTCCACAGCTAGTGAAAAATGGAGGCTAACATTGTTCTATAAGAATGTACTGCAAAACACCGAGAAAAGGATTTCCTATAATAAAAATAATTTGTCTTGCCTTGACAGTCTGAAAATTTACACCTGGGCCAAAATTAGCTAACGGCACCAGGAAGTAGACTGAGCACTTCAGACGCAAGAACAAAGCTGACTTCTGTGCCCCAGAGAGCTTACCAAATACAGAAGCGTCATAAAATCAAAGTATCACATTTTAAAAGAGGTGGCATTAAATCCTAATTCATCCATATCGTGGGATTTCAGAGCCAACCGATTCAAGTCATGGTAACAGTCTTCCCAGTTCTCGCCACATTAACGTTTAAAACTTTCTAGACCATTAAAAGAAGATGGAAACAAAAAGCAACCGATACACCTTTGAGTTACTTTAAGATCACTGTCAAAGTGTAGGGAAGGGGGTTCCCAAACTTTTTCATCCACAGAGCCCCTCGGGGCCCTCAAAATTTGGCAGGGCTTTTAAAATAGATTTTTAGTTCGATAGGTATGCAAATGAATAGCCAACATTTTGTAAATCTATTTTTACTTCTTAAAAATTCCTTTTTTCCCCTCAAATAAACATTCAGAAAACTAGTAACAAAGTAACAGGAGCATACAATTGTCATTAATATTCTCTTGAGAAGCCCCTAGACCCATTGCGTGGAGCACACTTTGGAAAACCAGGTGTAGGGTCTACTCAAGTTTCTAACACACAAGATACCATGTGCAACAGATATTGAGTACACGGGTCCTCACTCTCCGTACTTGGGCAATGTTCACTGACTTACAAGTAAAGATTCCCAAAGGGCCACCACAACAAAATAGGGATACGTAAGTCTACAGATGCACGGATATGTTCTTGTTTAAAAAAAAAATCCATGTAGCAAGCAACTGAACTATAAAGAATTTCACAGTACAAGGAAAAAGCAATTTACTTGTTACTGCTTCAATTTCTTAACTCATTTAGCTTCATACATCAACACTAAGTCTGAAATCTAGCAACAAATCACCCCCCGTAATTCATCACGCTGCAAGCGGCAATTCTTGTAGGGGATTCAGGCATTGTTTCTAGACAACGCACCGGAAACCTAGGGCAGAAAAGCAACTGGAAAAGAACACAAATTTGAGATCTTCACCTGCCTGGAGTCTATTCTCCACAGTATCACAGCAAATGGCCAGAAGGCAGAATTGCTCCAACTACTCCCATTACGGAAGCTTCCAACTCAAGATATCGATTCGGTGGTGCTGTCTGGAACTAAACCGCACTGGCAGGCATTACACCTTGCAGCAATGGTAATGTAACGTCAGACGTCACACCACTATAGGTCAGTTCCAAGTGGTATTTCCGAGGCAATCATTTTTGAGGCGGCTAATGAATCGGAGCGTTCGTTATTGCTCCTCTCCATTACGCTGAGGAGTACCACCCTTTGAGAGATATTTGGGGCCCCGGTACAGCATGTTCGATGGAGCCCTACCACCTCCCATTTCAGTTGGGGAGGCCAGTCATAAGAACGGTCAGACTGGGTCAGCCCAAAGGTCCATCTCGCCCAGCATCCTGTCTGCTGAGAGCGGCCAACACTAGATGCCCCAGAGGGAGCGAACGGAACAGGAAATCGTCAAATGATCTCTCCCCCATCGCCCATTCCCAGCCTCTAACAAACAAGCTAGGGACACCATCCCTGCAGTGGTGGCCCGTCAATACAGGTGAACGAGGTGGTCACCTAGGGCGCCAAGATAAACAGCCATTGAGGACTTTGGAGGCGGGGGGGGGGGGGAGGCGCCGATTACGCATTTCGCCTAGGGTGCCAGTTGCCGACAGCTCGTCTAGGGCCGCTCCTGCATCCCTGCCCATCCTGGCAAATAGCCATTGATAGACCTACCCTGCAGTCCCGTTACAATCGACCCTCCCTTCTTCCCCACAGTATTAGCCACAAAAGCACTCTTTGCTTGGAGCTACAAAATCTCATTCTGTCTTTAACTACACTCTCTCCTACTCTGCATGCACAGATGAGCCTGCCCAGTTTCGTAAGATCTATTGCTTAATTAATGAATTCATTGCAGGCAATTAAGGTGTGTTTGAAAGGAGATAATATGTATTTTTTTTCACATGAAAGCACCAGTTTCTCTATAGCAAAACTACACGCAGGCCTTAATTAAGTGACTGTTGGGTCTAACGTGGTATATTCCTCGCAGCAATTATGGGGTTTTATTGCTAGATACACTGCACTTCTCATGCGCAAAACTATGTTTGTGATCATAAATTCCTTTGCTACCAGACTGCGACAAGATCAACACCGGCATCCCCAGCCTGTACCTATCTGATGCGACTCGGAATACAGTACCAACCATTTGGAATGCGTAGACACAAAAGGCCCCAACCCAGACTGGGGTCCCATTGTGTTGTCCCTCCACTTACACAAGATATCCCAGTTGCTAACTAAACTGTCCAGAGCTGGAGAAAAGGTTTATCATCTCCATCACATAGAGAAGAACCAGGCAGAGAGGGATACAGTGACGGGCACAGGATGTTTGCTGCAGAGCGGGAAGGGGGCTGAAATGTAAATCCCAGACCAATGGCTAGATCTTCCACAAGCCAGGCTGCCCTTCTCCCCACGGACGGGAGGAGGGGGTTGCAAGTGAGGCATTTGCTCTAGGGCGGTGGTTCTCAACTGGTGGTCCACGGTGACTTTTTCGGTGGTCCACAGGAACATTGTCCAAAGTCACACGGCGTGGTCAGGCAACAAAAATTTGTTAGTAAGAAATACATTTCAAACCAAAATGTTCATTGTCTGCTCTTTTTTATCATGTCTCAAAAAAGAGGTGGTCCACGAAATTTTTTTGATTGGCCTGGTGGTCTGTGGACTGAAACAAATTGAGAACCACTGCTCTAGGGAAATGTAATGCCCTCACACTAGAATCACAGAACTGGAAGGGACCTTGAGAGGTCATCAAGTCCAGTCCCCTGCCCTCACAGCAGGACCAAGTACCATCCCTGACAGATTTGCTCCAGATCCCTAAACAGCCTCCTCAAGGATTGAACTCACAACCCTGGGTTTAGCAGGCCACTGCTCAAACCACTGAGCTATCCCTCCCCCTTAGCAGGGGTATAGCCTTCACTGCAGTGCTACAGGGATGCAACTGCATTTTAACAACCCTGTTCCACTTGCAGCCTGTATACCCCTCTCTGCCCTCCTCCCCCATACCTCTCTCACACTGGGGGCATAGGAATCCCGCTCTTACTTATGCTTCCCTAGCATAGGGATTTTAAATATATATCTTGGTTTCTGTTATTTCCACTTCAACTCATCTGATGAAGTGGGTTTTACCCACCAAAGCTCATGATAGTATATATTTTTCTTAGTCTCCACAGTGCCACAGGCTGACTGATTAATGCATGGTTGGTGTGTGATGTAAGACTAGCATCAAATATACAAGAAGTCCCCACATTATGTCACAAAGAAATCAGAACCTCATGTTTTAGCCGTATTTTAGCCAACTCGTAATTTAACAACAACGAATCCAACAACCCCAAGAACAATTAGTCGAATGAAGCACTTTCCATACAAAGACTCCATGTGTGTTGTATTATCTTTCTTACAGAGGAACACAAATAAAGCAGACAGACAGGTGATCTGACTTATCTGAGTTAAACGGCAAGGCAGTGGCAGAAACAAAAAAATATCTGTTTTACGGGGACTATAGGAGACTTCCAGGGCTGCTGAACAAGTTAGCTGGATTTATTTTAAGAGTTCTCCCGAGAATGCGTACTTACTTTCATCTCATTATTCAGTGCTTAAAATATAAAATTAAAAATAACCAGTATAATTGTTACCGTAGCTATAGTTAGAACAACTCCCTGCTCTTTTATATTTTAGGACATCCCATTAACCAGCAATAATTTGTATCACACTGAGTAAAATGCTGCTCTTTACTAAGACGACAGATGTAAATTGCATTTCCCACCCTCATTTATATAGCTTAACTTTCCTAAGAGGTTAGAACGCTCACTTAACCATTAGTAAGTTAATATGAAGGAGGACTGGATATTGTTGTTAAACACAATAATTAGCGCAAACTGTGCCAGCAATGGAAATTAAGTTTCAACTTTCAAAAGTGATGCTTTGACCTGCTGTCAAAAGCACAGCCTTTCCTTCATGCGTTTAGAATAGAACTGTGAAATCATCTCTTGACATTTCTGACTATGAGTAATAAACCCATCGGGCGATTGCCAAAGGAAATTATACCCTTTTGAATGATTAAGCCTTTGTAGTATAGACTGGCGAAGCACGATGGAAGAGCAAGTGAACGTTACAGACAGCACTACAGCCTTTTTGAGTCCAATCCACATCGGGTGGCTGGGGCCCAGAAAGTGTGGTGGGAAAGGGGACCTGATAGCATCCAATCACATCTTCTGTGTGACTCCCAAAATCTGGTTACTGTGGGTCGGAGAGGCACCCGGTCAAAACACTAGACTAACATTTAACAAAGGGAGCCAAAACAGCGGCGGAAAAAATGTGAAGAACCGCACCAGAATTGTCAAACAAAACAAAAAAAATTTTTTTTAAAAAGGAAGCTGCCCCTTTAAGACAGCCCCTGTCTTGGGTGCCATTTTTAAAACCCCGCAGCTCCGTCCTGGTAAGCACAGGGAAGCCGGGAGGAGTTGGTGGAGGGCAGGGGCCATTGGGGGGGGGCGCAGGAGCAGCTTCTCAAGCTGTGATTTTGGGGGGAAAGAGCCGCATGTAGCTCACGAGCCAGGGTTGGTCATGGCTGCACTAGACCATTTGGCATCCGGTCTGTCTGGCGAGGAAAGTTGGCAAGCCTAACACCAGCCAGAGTGGTGGCAACTCCCAGCCCTGCTCTGTGGGCAAATCCCTCCCAACTAGGGATGTTCAATATCGGTTAATTGAATAGTCAATTAACCTCATGAATTCTTCTCGGTTACTCGACTATTGTATAGTCCCCAGGGATGGAGCCAGCAGCCAGTGTGCTCCAGCCTCACTCCCAAGGAGCCCCCTACTCGCTGCGCCAAAACGTAGTCGGCAAGAGTAAGCCTAAGGTCCAACACTGGGCTCTCAGTTCAAAGGACGCTACACAGGTATCTGTCAGACACAAGTTGTTTACTTCCTGACAGCTAACAGCTGTGCCCCATAACTGGAAGAACAATATAACAAAGAAGCGGCATATTTTACGTCCCTTCCTGCAAGCCTGGAACCCCAGGTAGGCTGCGGACGAAGTGGGAGATTGTCTCATTTTCTGAGGCGCCGGTACCCAAAGGCCATCGGTGAGGTCCAAATTGCTGTGCTTTGGTGCAGCCTTAAATATAGTTTTCCTGCCTTGTTTGGCAGCTTGGAAATTTCCAGAGGTTACTCATTATATGCTGACGTAGGGCTTAGCGGTTAGTTATTGATCTGGATCTGTTCTGGATCTACTTGTTCTTCGGTCCGGTTTACGTGATCAGTACTTTAGGGTAAACAAGATTGTTATATTCCCGCTCTTATCTACAACTCGCTCTTGCTACACTGGCGTATGTTCCCAAAGACTTGCTTCTGGCTCATCAGAAAAAAGGAAAAAGGGGGGGAAGAATGCAGGCCTCACCAACCCTAAACTAGCACGTACAACGTTCTTCCGCAATTGACCCTTACACCCACGCTGCTGCCTCTGCATCAGGTCTGTAAGTTTAAAAACCGGCTCCTCTCAGGGACTGGCTGCCTGTCGCCCTGTCTGTCCAGGGTGGGTTTGAGCTGCCAGACCCGACACATGCCGGAACTGAGCACGGCTGCCTGCCTGCTCAGCTCCTAAAAAACTTTAAAAATACAGAGCCGCAGCATGGGCAAGTCCCAGACCCAGCACGAGCCAGGACTGAGCCGGGTTGCTGGCCAGCCTTCCAAAAGAATGCACTGGTCGGGTAGGGGGGAGGAGAGGAAATGCGTGGAGTCCATAGCATTAGCCGATAAGCTATCGTTATCGGTTAATAAGCATTATCGGTTAATCGACTATACTATTACATTCCTACTCCCACCCCAGGTGGGAGTGTGAAGAACAGGAAGTGTAGGAGGAGGAGCCTGGGAGACAAGATGAGGTTCCAGCATCCCCGCGTGTGGAGTGCCAGGTTTTTAAATACAGGTTGAACCTCTCTAGTCTGAAAGCATCTGTCATGTGGAATGATTTTAGTGAGCCAGATGTTCACTTTTCAAGGGTATGGCCAAGTTTCCCGCAGTCCCATAAAGTTTGTTTATAGCCCCCAGGCCTGGCTCTCAGTGTTCTGTGCTGTGATTTAGCTCTAATTGACTCCTCCGTGTCCTCTAGCAGCCCAGCAAGCAGTTGTAATGTTGGTGATGCTGCTAGACAACATTGACCTCCTGTAATTCGGCAAATTCTCTGGCTCAGCACTGGTCAGGTCCCGAAGATGCCAGATGAGACAGGTTCAACCTGTATTACCAAATTGGCCACCTTATGTAGGCAGGCTGGCTGCTATTCAAATGCTTCTCTGTACTAGACCATGTGCAACTAAACTACCCTGCAAGCATTTTGTGAAGTGAATTGGTCCCTAATTAGTGAACACTTTGTGAGCAACTGCCCTTAAAATGCTGAACAGCTGAAAATGACAATAACAATTTGGTCTGGAGCGACACTAGATTCTCATTAGAGTCTCTAGTTAAATATTTTCCAAAACTATTTGGGGAAATCCCTCCCCTCCCCCTCTCAAACACACTTATTCATTACCAATTGTAGAAGAAGAACGTTGAAGAAAGAGCAAGGAAGTGGTAGCATTTTCCACTTGACGTATTCGCAACAGTTAGCCACACAATAGGGCCTCGCACATCTTCTGACACGACAGATTTGATCACCATTAATCCATCCACTCAACAGTGGAATTCAGATGTTGGTGAACATACTTCCCGGTGAGTGTTCTGCCACTGATTCAGAAAAGCTTAAACCTCTAACACTTATTTAGCTGACACGTCTTTTCACCACCTGCCCAGCGTGCCCCTAAGCTCCTGGGTAGGACAACACAACGATCTAATAACCTCGCACTACGAAGCTAGAAGCAATAGATATGTTCCCCTGAACACAAGCACCAGAGCGAATGCAAGACAAGTGAAGCGAGATTTTTCTTTCATTTCTTTTATAATGAAAACTTGCGTGCACACGGAACGGCCACAAAGAGAAAACATGCACTCTGCTAGCTTGCCCGGCAGCACCTGGCTAATCCAGACCCAAGACTCTTGATTACAGGTGGCTAATCCTACCAAACCGCCAGCCTGGCCCCACCCAGACTCCGCCCCCTCCACATACTGGGTGGTGGAGTGTAGCTGTCCCCGAGCGCCCGCCCTCCCTACGCTCCAGGGCCAGGGAGCCTGGGCTTCATGCCAGGTGGAGAGGGGGCTTGGCTCCCATAGGGCAGGGCCTGGTTAGAAGGGGTGGGGTTGAGGACTTGCCCTACCTTTACCCACCGCCCATGCTAAACCTGGAGGTTAGGTCCATAAAAGGCTATTAGCCAGGGGTAAGGAATGGTGTCCCTGGCCTCTGTTTGTCAGAGGCTGGAGAGGGGTGGCAGGAGACAAATCGCTTGATCATTGTCTTCGGTCCACCCTCTCTGGGGCACCTGGTGCTGGCCACTGTCGGCAGACAGGCTACTGGGCTAGATGGACCTTTGGTCTGACCCAGTACGGCCATTCTTCTGTTCTTATGTAAACCTCCTGCCATGTCGTTATTTTTCATGGCATACAAATGGGTAGTAAGCAGAGTATGTATAATGAAGTGTGAGGTGAATCAGTGAAGTTCTTTGTTATCCCAAGAGAGCTTCTCATGTGCGTACAATGCCGTTAGTCAGGGGTTCTCAAACTTTGAGAGATCACGACCCCCCTAAAATGCTAAATGAAGTTGTGTGACCCTCACTGCTCTGGGTCGCTTCCTCCCCCCTTCTCACCAGACTTTTTGCCCTCCTGGGGTTCCTTCAAGGCATTTGCGGTCCCCAACGCCCTTCCCCCCTGCAGGCTCCTTCCCCTCCATCTCTTTCTCCTCTGTGCCTCTTTTCCGCTCTGTGTCCCTTTGGTTCCTTCTCTCTCTCCTCTGCCTCCTCCTCTGGCCCCCGCGTGCCCTTATTTACCTTCGGGTCCTCTGCCCCGACCCAATCCCCCAGCCCGCTGCCTGAGGGACCCCGCCCTCTCCCAGCTGGGGAAGTGCTCGGTCGCCCGGCAACCGTGCCCCAGCTGGCCCCTCGCACATCTGCTCCTTTTTGCACCTCACTCTCCCGCTGCCTTGCCTCCTCCTGAAGCTGAGCCGTGCTCCTGGAGTCCTGCAGCCCCGGACATGCTGCGTGGCTTGCAGGCAGCTGCCTTCCGCCGCCCTGCCACTCTTCGTGGCCCAGGGGCGAGGGGTCGCAAGTGAAAAACTGAATCCAGCTGCGACCCCCCCTCAAAGTTGGTAAGTTGACCCACAGTTTGAGAAACCCTGCAGTTAGTGAAGTCCCTTTTCTATGAACAAACGAACTTCCAAACGCTATTGGTGGTAACATCCAGAGTTGTTGCAACTTTCTTTAAAACCACTTAGGAGTCGGGTGGCACTTTCACGACTAACAAATCTATTCGGGTACTATAGCATAAGCCTCCCTTCCTCAGATGCCAAAGAGGGGGAAAAAAAGACAGACAAAGAAAAAGGGGGGAAAAAGGATACAGAGATGGGACTGCGAGCGTGCAAAAAAGGAGTGTAATCCCGAAAAAGCAAATTAATGCCATTGCAATCGGATTTGAGACCAGATCAGCTCTTTGGCCCAAATCAGACTTCATGTAAATCAGTGCACAGCTCTGCTAGGATCAAAAACACAGCGATTATTTACACAAGATGTGAATGTATCCCTTTTGCCTACACTGCAGAAGACTTAGGCCCTGTGTTGCCTGTCACTTGCACCAAATGGACATTAGTTTGTTATGTATTTGGAGTTACTCCTGACTTATGCCTGGCCCGAGGATCCTGACTAATCTAGATCACAACCCTTGAAAGTCAAGAGCTCCATTACGTTCGATTCAGGTTACAAATTAAAGCTGCTTTAATACGCGCAAGTTGTCAAAACCCCAAGATAATCTGATTTCAAAGCATGATTCAGTCTGAGGATTAAAATGGCTGGCTAGGAACCAAACATGAAAGTGTTTAGCAGCCAGCCTGTTCTAAAAGGCCAAGAGGAGGGTGGGGGCATCGAAGGAGACGTGCTCCTACAGCTTGCTTTGTCTGTGCACTCGAGTCGACAACATTCCTACAACTGCCATTTTACCGACTCACCTCCTGGAAGCAGGAGGCCTGGCGGAAGAGGCAGATTTATCTACACTGAAATACTGTTCGAGAGGAGGTAGTCAAGAGAGTCCTTATGGTTATTCTGCCCAGAGAGACCTATGCCATTGCTCTCAACTAGGAAAAAAAAAAAGAACAGTGTTGTAATCAATTGAGAGGTTACTCTTAAAACTCCGTGTCGTAGACAGGAGGTGTCGATAGTCTTGCCAGGCGAGGCACTGTCTGGCTAAATTAACCTCCATTTCATATTTACACTGGGATGTAGCATGTTGACCAAGGATGTAAAACATGACCGAGTCACCGCTAAAAACCCCAGCGGTTACACGTGCTGCAGGCTCTGCAAAATAAAGCTGAAATAAGCTTTATACTGCAGAGCCCACAGTGAAGCCGCCCTGGGAGCGGACCTGGGAGGCCAGCGTGTAATCTGTGGCAGGGTACGGGATGGTCTAGGCCTGTCACGGACAGGGACTGGAGCGGGCCCTTGCCTGGGGCAGTTGGGGAGCTGCTCTAGCCCCTACTGATGCACCATTTACATCCCTAATGTAGACACAAAGGTAGTTTCATGGACAAATAAACATTTCTCCACCTCGCGGGTACCCAAACAGGCATTAGAATTAGGGTGGCCAGATGATTTCAACAAAAATACCGGACACACTTGACATTCCATCACAATCGACATGACATCTTATTTAGAAAAATACCAGACATTGATATTTTCTCAATTATATTTTCTCAATTTGTTTCCCAAACAGAAAGCTCAAATACTGGACTGTCCGGTTCAAAACCAGACACCTGGCAACCCTAGCTGGAATAGTTCAGACTTGGCGTACGGCCTTAACGCCCCTAAAGGAAGCGGGTGTCTTGTGGCCAAATCGCAGTACGGGGGAGTCAAGAAACACGGGGTCCAGGCCCAATGACAGGGGGAGGGGGAACAAAGGGAGCAGTTACCCTGGGACTGAAGATTCAAAGGCACCTGGATAGGGTTGCCAGATGGTTTAAGCAAAAATACCGAACACCCCTCCCCTCCAAAAAAAAAAAAAATGCCCCAGAAAAAATTCTGTTGAGGGGAAAAAAGTGTGTGTGTGGGGGGGGGGGGGGAGACCAAAGTTGTTGAGCAAAGGGAAAAAAAAAAAGACTCCGAGAGTTATTAAGCAAAAAAAAAAAAAAGTAAATAATAAAACAGCATGAAAATAGCATGGCCCCTTTCAGAGTGCCTGCAGAGTCAGAATAGGGATAGGAAGAGGGAAGAGGTTGAGCACTAAGACCCAGGGAATGCATTGCTTCCCCTTGGTCTTTAGGCTTTTTGCCGGCAGAACCAGGTAAGCATGGGGGCTAGAGGCCTGGAGTGTCGGGGGACTGGGGTGGGGGAGGCCGGGGGCTGGGTCCAGTTGCCGAGTGTGTCGTAGGGTTGCCAGGTGTCCAGTATTTTCACCTCCTGGCCAGGTGGAGGGGAGGGGAGAAGAATATCAGAAAATACCGGACATTTCAGGTATCCGATATTTTCTGAAATTTTTTACGGAGCAGAAGGCGAAAATACCAACTGTCCGGGTTAATACCGGATACCTGGCAACTCTAGGCCTGGAGCTCCTACCTGCCGTCACTGCTACTGTAACCCATGCACCTGACAGGGAGCGATCTCTTTACGAGACCCCTGTGGGGGTGGTAGGCGTGAGTTGAGTGTTACTGTTGGCGGGCAGATTTTGCCTCCTTACCCAGAAGGCTTCTGGAGTTGGGTTGGGTAGTTTGGGGTCAGACTCCAGGAGCCAGCAGGCAGGGCAGATGCTTGTCTGAGGGCCTGTGGGAGCCGGGAGAGGCTGAGCCAGGAGCGTTGCTGTCCGTCACTCTGAAGCGCTCTGCAGCAGGTAGTGATGCTGCTAACCCTCCACCAGGGGTCATGGGCAATGCTACTGAGAGCAAGGGGAAAATAACGTCTTCTGGGTTAACTGTCTGCTTGGAATGCGGTTTGGATTTTTGCCCAATTCTTTTAGTTCACTTCCTCAGTCAGCGCGATTCTTCAGCTCCTCTGTGAATGTGGGAATGGGGAAAGAGTCATTTCTACTTGGTTGTTTTCAGTTTTTGTATTTTCTTGTAACAGTTTTCTTTGAATCTGTTCACTTGTGAGTTAACTGACTGGTTAATCCGTGAGCTGGCTGCCTTGCAGCGCTCCACAGCAGAGGAAGAGCCTGCCTGGACTCCAACCGAGGAGCCCTACGAGCAAGTGGAGGGACGGTTCAGACTCAGCATATGGTGCCGATTTGATGATCAGAGGCACAAACTGAGACTTTGGGGAACTACATCGGAGCCGTTGGGATCTCTCAGTCTCTTCTTATTGGCTACGTCTACACTGTGCATTGTTGCACAAGAAGATATGCAAATGAGGCACAGTGATGAATATCGCCATACCTCATTTGCATACCTAATGAGCCACCATTTTTGCGGAAGGGGCTTTTGCGCAAGAAGGAGCTGTCTACACTGCTCCTCCTTGAGCAAAACCCCCTCTTGCGCAGGAACGGTTCTTCCTGAAAATAAGCAGCAGAACGGCTCCTCCGCAAGAGGGGGGATTTGCGCAAGAAGGAGCAGTGTAGACAGCTCCTTCTTGCGCAACAGCCCCTTGCACAAAAATGGCAGCTCATTAGGTATGCAAATGAGGTGCGGCGATATTCATCATGCCTCATTTGCATATTTTCTTGCGCAACAATGCGTAGTGTAGATATAACCATTGTGTTTGTGTGGACTGAACTCTTCAAATTTTACTTTTCGTTTTCTCTTTATTTAATGTTTACCATAACTGTGGACGTTATCTGTGGGTTATAAATAGCCGTGTTATGTTGTAAGAATTAGATTATTATTGGTTTCTTCATAAGATTTTATGAAGTTAATTAAACAAACTCATTTCTTTAGTTTCTTTTGAAACTTGAATGTAGGGAGGCCGACACGGGGCAATCCTTGCTGAAATTCCTTACAGACTGAACTCCGGGTCTCCAGTTACTTTCTGTGGGAGTGGCAGTGAAGTCTAGCGCATCCAAGGTTACACTTTCGCAGTGGTCGGAGCCCTGAGTCCCTTTCACTGGAGAGCGGGGGGTGGGTGGGCACAGTCTGGGCAGCCCTAATGGCCCGAGGCCCCACCATTCCAGGGGCACGGAGCTGCCTCCGCCCACACCATGCCTCAGGGCCCGCAGTGGCTGATGGCGTCCCTTTGAAGCTCGAAGAGATTGCCACTATCCCGCGATGCAGACGCTCGGCCTGCCAAACAATCTCAAGAGCATCTCAGTTCTCCAGGCAGATAGGTCCCGCTCCATTTTGGGCCTGTTGGATAAGTCTGTTCTGCACCACGTCACTGTGTCGCACCACGTACCAACGCCGCGACACACCACAGAGCACAATGACTATTTTTAGTTAAAAAAAAGAAAAAGAAAGCAAGCACCATTTTTTCGTTTTTAAGTTGGGAAAGCAGAAACGTCCCTCCTCTAACTCCAGAAGCCGGAAACACCGCGCAGCACGTGCCCCGTAAACAAAAACAAACAAACAAAAGATTTCCCATCAAGTAATTTAGCAAGGCACCTGCATGATCAACATTAGGTTGTTTCTTCAAGTCTTACGGCTGGATCAGCCCCCGGCTGTGACTGGTTTCAAAGCAGAGGCGCCTTCTACACAGGGTCGGGGTAACGGGATCTCTAACCAAATACTTCCCCCCATCCAAAAAGAAGAATGTGCTACATACAGCCCTTATTAATGATGATCCTGCATTTCAGAGCTACCCAAGCCAGAAGCTAAAATACCAAGAGGCTTCTGCATTTCTCCAGCAAGTTCATTATTCTGTCTGAATGCATTTCGTGTAACCCTGGTCCGGGTGAGACAAGAGCCGAGGAAGGAAGTCAGGTGTAATTACTGCTACTGCCTGTCAATCCAGCTGACAAGATCATTACTCATCAGCTCCAGACTGGTGGAGTCAGCCTGCAGGAATCCGTCTCCTCTATGTGGCTTTCTCCCAGTCAAACCTGCATTAGAACCACTGCCTACAATCAAAAAAATCCACTCCCCCAACCACACGAGGCCCAAGAACAAAACACCTACGAGACAGAGAAGGAGGGAAAGGAATTATGTAGAAAAGATGAAGTTATTGCAACCCCTGTGAAGAAGCAATTAGCCACGTGACTTGCATGAAGACTATTAGCACGGAGACAGTGGCTGACAGGTGTCCATCAAAGTCCACGAGAAAAGGATCACTCTTCCCCAAATGCTCACATTAGGCACTCAGCTATTAACAGTACCCCCGGAAGTACTAGAGAACGCATCTGAAAAAAAACCCTGCAAAAAATAAATAATCCTAGTAAGAACGGCCATACTGATCCATCCAAACCAGTATCCTGTCTGCCAACAGGAGCCAATGCCAGATGCCCCAGAGGGAGGAAACACAACAGGGAATTCTCACGTGATCCCTCCCATCACCCACTTCCAGACAAACAGAGGCTAGAGACATCTTTCCTACCCCTCCTGGCTAATAGCCATTGACACTTTTCTTTCCCCCGCTTCAGCCTGCCAAACAATCTTCAGAACATCTCAGTTCTCCAGTCAGACAGAACCCGCTCCACACAGCCTGTTGAATTAGTCCACAGTGCCCCGTGTCACCATGTTGCACCATGTATCTGTGCCATGACAAAGCACACAGTGCAGTGATTGTTCTTATGTCTCAAAAAAGGCAGAATCACTTTTAGTTATAGACTCATAGACTTTAAGGTCAGAAAGGACCATTATGATCATCTAGTCTGACCCCCTGCACAGTGCAGGCCACAGAATCTCACCCACCCCTCCTAGAATAATCCTCTCACCTATATCTCAGATATTGAAGCCTTCCAATACTTTGAAGACTCCAAGATGCAGAGAATTCTCCAGCTGTGATCTGTGCCCCATGCTACAGAGGTAGGCGAAAAACCTCCAGGGCCTCTGCCAATCTCCCCTGGAGAAAAATTCCTTCCCGACCCCAAATATGGCGATCAGTTAGCTGTTATCCTTTCATCCATTGGCTAGTCAGGTGAGGTAACAGCAGCGTGATTGCATATAAAATGCAAAACACGTCTACTGTACACAACAGTCATCGTCACAATCCTGGCTCTTAATTTCTCTACCTTTTCCCTTATATCTAATGCATTAGACACTAACACATTAGAAAGCAGGTCTGATCATTTATTCATCATCCCTTTCCTTTACCCCCCTAACTCGGTTAATATCATTTGGATTGCTACAGTACTTGAAAGGTGATTCATTCCTGCAGGACTATTCCAATGGAGATATACTTGGGAAGGGTAAACATTGGCTACCAGTTGTACGTTTGACCACCAGCCAAAAAACAACAGCAATGACTCAGGAGGGGGAACAAAACACAAGAGTCTCGCTGAATGCAAACCCCTGAGTTTCCAGCTGGGATTTGCTTTTTCCAGACTGTATTTCTTTGGCGTACTGCAGACATTCAAGAGGCTGCCAAGTGCTACTTTCATGGACATATGCCACAGGCTAAAGTAGAATGAAAGGGGACGGATAAACTCCATCATTTCCTAAAAGTTCAGGCCCAGAATTCAAAATGGATTATGCAGAACAGCTCAGTCCATTAGGAGTCTCTGACCTGGCTTCGCCAAAGAAACGCAAAAGCACAGAAGACGTGAGGAGCTTGCGTAAATACAGAACTAGGAGATCATCTGGAAAAACCATTAAGTGTAGCGGAGTAGGAGGAGGTAGGAAAGCAAAAGTGGTTTTATAAAATCCCCATTACTTAGCACATGCTTTCTTTTAGCACGTGAGTTTCTCACCGCAAGTCTTGATTGCACACGTGCGTTAAGTCTCGATTCCTTCCGGCAACAGAGCAGAGGAAGTCTCCAGTTCTCTCGTCAGAAATGTTAACGCGTTACCAGAACACGCAGCATCCCAGTTCAACACACAGCGCGTCGTCTTCACAGCGAAGCCCAGAGCTGTCTGGAGAACTCTCACATATCCAGGATATTTTGCCAGATAGCGCGTGATGATCACAACTACAATTTTGCAGCTTACTGATGTTGTGAGATGGTACGCGGCATTTGGTACTGCCACTCGACGCAAAGAACTGAGGGGGAAGCAAGACATGAGGAACATCCCAAATCACTCCAAATGAGGGGTTCATAAGAACGGCCGTACTGGGTCAGACCAAATGTCCATTTAGCACAGTATCCTGTATGCCAACAGCGGCCAATACCAGATGCCTCAGAGGGAGGGAACACAAACAGGTAATCCTCACCTGATCCCTCTCCTGTCATCCATTTCCAGACAAACAGAGGCTAGGGACATCTTTCCAACCTATCCTGGCTCATAGCCATTGATGGACCTAACCTCCCTGAATCTATCTAGCTCTTTTTTGAACCCCGTTAAAGTCCTAGTCTTCACCACATCCTCTGGCAAGGAGTTCCACGGGTTGACTGTGCACTGAATGGAGAACAACTTCCTTTTGTTTGTTTTAAACCTGCTACCTATTCATTTCATTGGGTGACCCCTAGAGTTCTTATATTGTGGGAACAAATAAATAATCTTTCCTTATTCACTTTTTCCACACCAGTCATGATTTTATAGACCTCTATCATATCCCTGCTTAATCTCCTCTTTTCAAAGCGGAAGAGTCCCAGTCTCTTCAGATGGGCCCTATTCCAAACCTCTAATCATTTTTGTTGCCTTTTTCTGAATTTTTTCCAATGTCAATATATTCAATTTTTCCGATGCCAAAACAGTCACCAAACAGCATGGTCCTTTCTGAGTCTAGCTCGTCAACACACCCCATCTGAACAATTTTCCTTGAAGCTTCTCATCAGAGGAACGTGTCCCGGCTTTCTAAACGATTTCCCCCCGTTCCCAGGGTCCTTCTCCAGCCATCCTCTCAGCCTCCTTTGCCTGTCTCCCCCGCGGCTGGGAGTTACCGCTCAGTCACGCCCACACGACTCCTTCACCCTTCCCTGGAGAGCTGCTTTCTTCAGGTTCCTGTCTCCCAGCATTCCTTGCTAGCCCAATGTAATAGGCCATGATACAGCTCGGTTATTACGAGTCCCACTCGTATTTCTCAACACGGCAAAACTCACCATCTTACACAGTCATTTCACAGGACATCATTTGAGCCTTTGATAGCTTTGCTTCGTTACACAAACTCGCCCATCGTTATTATTACATTTCAGAATGGAAGCTCCTTCGTGTTTGTCAATGTGAACTTTTCAAAGGTTAACGTCAGTGGGTTCCCATCCACGAAGAACAGGCAAATCTGACTAATATGCTTTAGGCAGTTTAAATGTACGGCTTTCAGCTATCCATATGCATTAACTCACTTACCTAGTCTGCTCCAAGAAGTTTTAAAGAGACAGACCCTTTCACAATACCTTTCTACAGTAGACTTCCGATAATCCGGAACCTATGGGACCTAGGTGGTGCCAGATATGCCGGACTATCAGGAGGTACTATAAACTGGTTATATATATACACACTGTATACATTATATACTGTATATAAAGTGTTCCTAACCCTTTTTATTGTACATACTGTATACAGTATACTGTAATGTTTTAGTTTTTTTAAGCCTTTTTTACCCTTTTTGCTCAGTTCAGCTGCTGCCGCTGTTACCTTGTGACTCATTTTTTGCCAAAGCTCACTCACTAGGCTCTTGCCATTTTGATGCCGGACTATCAGGAGTGCCGGACTATTGGATGCCGGACTATTGGAGTTTTACTGTACATTTAATTACTTGGAAATTAATTTAAAAAAAAAATGCACTTGAAGTACCCCCTTAATTATATGAGGTGGGATAAAACCCTGTAGCTCTAACTTATTGGTGTTAATGAGAGAAACACAGAATGCACAATAATTATCTCTGACCTTATGTGCAGTGAGATAAAAAATGAGC
This sequence comes from Pelodiscus sinensis, assembly GCF_049634645.1. Classification (NCBI taxonomy): domain Eukaryota; kingdom Metazoa; phylum Chordata; order Testudines; family Trionychidae; genus Pelodiscus; species Pelodiscus sinensis. The sequence goes on along the minus strand of NC_134723.1, from coordinate 45,416,690 downwards.
AGGTTAAAATTGCCTCCGAGTGTGTGCGTCTTAACTCTAATTTGAATATAGGTTGATGGAGCATGATTAAATCGCAGATTCTGTAATTAGGAAGGCTTTACTGGAACAAGATCATGTTAACTTTAGAACAGCAGGAATTTTTATAAAATGTCGCTGGGAAAAATCAAGCTTAAAAAAGCCCTCATTACGAAAACACTGTTTTGCCATTCTTCCACAAATCTTTATAATTTACTTTTGACTCAGTAACTCACTAAAATTAACAAGATGAAATTATTGTTTTGACAGGTCCCAACACTGATGAACAGATTTTCAAATCACGAATACAGCCTCACCTCATTTATCCCCCTCCAGCTGACAGTTGAGAAGTGAATCATTCTTTCCTTCTGGCTTTTTTCTTTTTCTTTTAACATTTTATCAAATGCTACAGGGAACGACGATCTTCAATTTCCCGTAGTAATTTCATAAAGTGCCAAACTTAATATTCCTTTACACTTTAGCAAAATTAAGTTCTGTAGGAAAGTAAACATTTGTCTAGCAAAATTCCACCATTTTGGGCCATCTGTTCTCTTCAGCGCAACTCATCCATAACCAAGGAAAGCAGACCTATGGGACATAATTCTGTCACTGTGATTGCATCTGAATTGGAGCACCGGATCAGCACCTCGCGGTTTCTTGTCAGGACATAAGGTTTCCTTGTTATTCCTGTTATTCAATTCAACACTGTCAACTTAGGAGCGAAGAAGTTATTTCAGCGGGCTAACGCATTAGAAAGGCAATTTCCCCTCGCTGGATATTCACATCTCCACCCTGACTTGATTAGCCTCATTAACACAAGCAATTCCTTCCCTGCCTCCATTGCTTCCAGTCCAATTCATCTGAGGAAGTGGGTTTTACTCCATGAAAACTTATGCCCTACTAAAAGTGTTAGTCACTAGAGTGCTACAGGACTCCTTGTTTCCATAAGAAAAAATTAAGTGCCCTTACAGAACATAAGAGATCCTTCTACTGTCAACCATTTCCTGCCTCTGACAAACAGAGGCTAGGGACACCATTCCTATCCATCCTGGCTAATAGCCATTAATGGAACTAACCTCCATGAATCTAAGATCTTTTCTGAACCCTGTTAAAGTCCTGGTCTTCACAACATCCTCTGGCGAGGAGTTCCACAGGTTGCCTGTGCACTGCATGAAGAAAAGCTTACTTTTGTTTGTTTTAAATCTGCCACCTATTAATTCCATTTGGTGACCTCTAGTTCTTATATTATGGGAACAAGTAAATAACTTTGCCCTATTCACTTTCTCCAAACCAGTCATGATTTTATAGACCTATGTCATATCCCCCAAGTCTTCTCTTCTCTAAGCAAGGCCCAGTCTTTTTAATCCCTCTTCATATGGTACCCGTTCCAAACCCCTACTCATATTTGATGCCCTTTTCTGAACCTTTTCCAAAGCCAAAATACCGTTTTTGAGAGGAGACAACCACATCTGCACGCAGTGTTCAAGACGTGGGCGTACCATGGATTCACACAGAGGCAATAAGATATTCTCTGTCTTACTCTCGATTCCTTTTTAATGATCCTAACATTGTGTTTGCTCTTCTGACTGCCGCTGCAGTTTTCAGAGAACTAGCCACAATGCCTCCAAAAACCAAGTAAGTGGAACAGTAGTAGCCAGGAGGTTCCAAAGAGGCTGGAGAGAGGCTGTTCTCAGTAGTGACAGATGGCAGAACAAGGAGCAATGGTCTCAAGTTGTGGTGGGAGAGGTCCAGGTTGGATATTAGGAAAAACTATTTCACTAGGAGGGTAGTGAAGCACTGGAATGGGTTACCTAGGGAAGTAGTGGAGTCTCCATCCCGAGAGGTGTTTAAGTCTCGGCTTGACAAAGCCCTGGCCGGGTTGATTTAGATGGGATTGGTCCTGCCTAGAGCGGGGGGCTGGACTTGACCTTCTGGGGTCTCTTCTAGTTCTATGATTCTATGATAAGGGCAGAGGCGGATATAGGGCAGGGCGTATGGGGCGGCCGCCCCGGGCCCCACGCTTCAAAAAGCCCCGCGCATGCGCCGTGGCGCCATATTTGGGGTCGGGAAGGAATTTTCCTCCAGGGTAGATTGGCAGAGGCCCTGGAGGTTTTTCGCCTTCCTCTGTAGCATGGGGCACAGATCACAGCTGGAGGATTCTCTGCATCTTGGGGCCTTCAAAGTATTTGAAGGCTTCAATATCTGAGATATAGGAGAGAGGATTATTCTAGGAGGAGGTGGGTGAGATTCTGTGGCCTGCACTGTGCAGGGGATCAGACTAGATGATCATAATGGTCCCTTCTGACCTTAAAGTCTATGAGTCTAGCCTCCACTAGGGATGTTAAGTTGCGATTAATTAGCTAATCGAGTAGTCGATGAAAATTCCGTCAACTACTCGATTAGTCGAATGGGGGAGGCGGTCCACTGGCTACCCCCACTGTTGCTCTGCAGTTTAAATGTTGTAAGAGCTCATGCTGGCTCCAGGGCCGCTGCAGCTCTGCCTCTCTTCCCCCCACCCCCTCGCCCTCGCACACTGGGGAACCAGCTTTTAAGCCGGCTCCCCCCAGCAAAAGAAAAGCACGTGCAAGATTCGTGCGGGACAAGGAGTATCTCTGGGTACTGTATTGTGATAGTTTGTGTCTCTTTGAAAGCACGGCCGCCCCAATAAGCACAGAGGCAGAGAGAGAAGCTCTCAATACAGCGGAGACCCTGAGAGAAAGCTTAGAAGGAGCTCTTGAGCTGGATGCAGGCTAGAAAGCAGCTTGGAGCTGTGAGCAAAGAACCTGGTTCTTGGATCCCCTGCTGTATTGTGGGAACCAGAGCTGTGGACAGGAGTAACAATACAATTTGCATAGATCCTTCTTACACGCAAGCCATGGGCTGGCAAATTTATTATGGCACAATAGGAATGTGGGGAAAACGCAAACCCACGGCTAATGCCTGCTCTCAGATACAGCTGGGCAAGTCTAGGGGAACTCCACGGTAGTCGATGGAGTCTGTCGTCAACTAAAGAATGAATCTGACTCATGGGACAGAATCGGAATTGTAGGGCTGGAAGAGACCTCCGAGAGGTCATCTGGTTCAGTCCCCTTCACTAAAGATTACCAGAGACATATGTAAAGATCTAGAAAGGGATGGGGACTGTGGCTATTATATTAGTCAATTCCTTCCTAGAGTCCCTATATCGAAAACACTCAGGATACAATCCTGAACCTATGTAGCACTTTAAAGACTAACAAGATGGTTTATTAGGTGATGAGCTTTCGTGGGCCAGACCCACTTCCTCAGATCACGAAAGCTCCTCACCTAATAAACCATCTTGTTAGTCTTTAAAGTGCTACATAGTCTTGTATTTTGTTTCAGCTACACCAGACTAACACGGCTCCATTTCTATCACTATCCTGAACCTATGAATGTCTACAGCATGTTTTGCCACATCAGTAGGACCAACATTTCTCTCTCAAACTTTAGTTCAGCTGGTCCTAAACCACAGGCACGTTCTTCAACGTAAGGAAGAGATACAGAGGGATGGAATGACTACAGAGGGACCGCTCTTCCCTGCTCTACACACACACACACAAAAGGCTGCCAAACACATTCATACCAGCTGCTACCACACACATACAGCTATCGGGGAGGGGAACGGAGAGCTCACCTCCAGCTCTGGGTGCAATGCTTCTTCTAAAAATCCGACCACCACAGCCTAGCTAGCTGCATGATCTGAAATGCAACTCAGGAGCATTAATGCCTTTGCCGGCAGTACAACACTGTTATAATAAATAACTAGCAATCAATCCTGAACTAGCGCTCCGGAGACGGGAGTAACCTGTCTAGACCATCGTGGCATTGACGCCACCTGCTCCGGAGCATCTGATGGACGTGCAAAATAAGTTTTGCCTGGCGTTTGGTCCGGCTTGTTGTTCGAAAGGGCGCAAGGGTGTTATGGAGAGTCGAGAAGCCCGCTTTTTGGGTGTTGCAGATACACTCTAGCTCAGGGATGGGCAATAATTTTTCAAGTGGCCCTGGACTGCCCCAGGACCTAAAATGGAAGGGGTGGGGCCAGAATGCTTCCGAGCTCCCCCACCCACAGACCATGACTGGTCTGGGGGAGCCCCTTTGCCTCCCCCTTCCCACTATACAACCATGCCCCTAGCAGGTTAGGAAGAGGCTTCACATGCTCCCCTGCCCCAAGGCCAATCAAAACTTGAGGGCGGGGGAACGCATGAGGCTTCTTCTGCCCTGCCCCTGCTCTGCGAGGAGCGTGCGGCATATAGAAGAGTGCTCCATGCTCCCAGCAGGACAGAGGAAACTTTGTGCGCTTCCCCCGCCCTCATGCTCTGATTGGCCTGGGGGCAGGGGAGTGGCAGGGCCTCCACGGGCCGGATCAACCCGCTCGGTGGGCTGGATCTAGCCCACCAAGGCCCTTTTGCCCACCCCTGCCCTAGCTAGTCACACCTCCATGGGTAACAAAGGGGGACATGAGAAAAAACAAGTAGGCGAAGAGCCAAAGGGGGAGGGGTAGCTCAGCGGTTTGAGCATTGGCCTGCTAAACCCAGGGTTGCGAGTTCAATCCTTGCAGAGGCCATTTTGGGATTTGGGGCAAAAATGTGGTACTTGGTCCTGCTGTGAGGGACTGGACTCCATGACCTTTCAAGGTCCCTTCCAGCTCTAGGAGACAGGCAACCTCCATTTATTTATTTACTAGACTCCAACTCCAGGAAATGAAGAATGAAACCAACAGGGGAAGAAATCCCTTTGGGGACATTACAAATACAAGGTTTGAGGTAAATCTCTGAAGCCCGCTAACTCCGTTTCTCCACACAGAACCATTCGATGACACTTTGCTCCCTTGCGAGGCTACTGGAAGGTAAGACTCAGTAAGTGAGGATAAGGGACTCTGTAATGGCAGATAAAGCGGCACACCTACTGCCTGAGGCTAGGGAAGCGTAGAACTGCGGAGGATTATTTACTATTAATGCATACTAGGCTCTGCCTTTGTGTGCTGTAGTCAGGAAACAACAAGCAAATAATGAACCTGCAGAAGAAACGACAGATCCTGTCAGCTCAGCACCAAGAATCCCCGTGGCCTAAGATGGAAGACGTCCCCGGGGAAGGGCAGGGAAACAAACGCCTGGGCAGAACAAGCTGCAGCTGGTGAAAGGTAACCGAAGCCGATGCTAGAGACAGCGATGCCAGCTTGCTCTCTGTTGAAGAGGTGGGGGAGGGGAATTGTTGGGTGGGGGGGCTCCAAATAATGTAGCTTATGAGGAAGTTGGGAAAGCATCTGTTGAGGAGCCCTGTGAGGTAAGGCCGTCCCTCCGGCCTGCTTCACTAAGCATTTAGCTACAGGCCAAGGGGCAAGGGTAAAATTACAATTTACCCTGCAGCCATGAAACAAGCTACTGTATCATTGAAACTCACATTGTCCCTCCCAAGAACAGGCAGCGAGCCAAGGGACAGCGGCGCACCAGTTACCCCCGCGCAGGGCGCGAGCAATGCGAGATGACGTGAACAACTGCCGCTGCGAATGCACAAGCAACAGACGGACCAAGGCACCAGGGAGCAAACGTCTCAACCCCGGGTCTCTCCACATTCTGACCAACCAAGATCCCTCCGTGCCGGCGTCTTGCTTGCTGACAAGATTCCAGGTCCCAAATAAACGGCGGCACCCCATGCCTCCCAGCGAGGCGCCTAGCGTGGCACTACTTTTGTGTCCCTTCGGTTACAATCTTATATTTCCCCAAAATTCGTAAGTCGTGTAGCTTCCAGAAGAGATGCCACACACGGATGCTAGGGCAGTTACTTATTTTAGTTCTGGACATCCAACACTCCAGTCATCTGAAGAAGTGGGTTGTGCCCACGAAAGCTCACGATACCATCTGCATATTTTGTTAGGCTTTAAAGTGCTACCAGACTATTTGTTGTTTAAGTTTTTCCCATCCTACAGTTTGGCTGTAGTGGCAAACCACCACCCAACCAGAGTGTTTACCGAGCAATGGGGTTTCTTTTTTGAATTATAAAAATTAATTTTTAATGTAACTTATTTTATTTATAAATGTATTATTATTTATTTAAATGATAGGAAAATTTTCTTTTAAACAATAAAACTGTTTAAAATGAAATCTGAATTTACTACAGGTTGGACTAGAGAAGTTCAACAACACCCATAGGCCGTCACGATTTGAGTCAGCCAGAAGTCCACTTATGGCTGTGGCCAAGTTTCCCGCAGTCCCACAAAGTTTGTTCACAGCCTCCAGTCCTGGTTCTGAGTGTTCTGTGCTGTTAGTTAGCTCTAAAGTACCCCCAATGTTTTCTAACAGCCCAGTAAGCAGGGGCAGGGTAGCAAATTCTCTGGTTCGGCCCCCATCAGGTCTTGAGGATGACGGACTAGAGACATCCAACCTGTACAATATATGTCAAGGCCTCAACTTATTATAGACTCAAACATTTGAATAAAAAAATAAATATGTTGAGTCCATGAACCTCTATGAAAAACTGAGTTAAAGGCTTTTTTTCTATAGAAGTAAAAAAAAAAGGGGAGGGGGGAGAGGAATGCGTAACTTTTGAGGTCAAACTTTATAAACACAGCAAAGTTGATCCTATACGAACGTGTTTTTGTTTAAAAAGAAATAAATACATAGAAATACAAAATAAATATAAATGAAAGATAATGTAATACATATAATAAAGAATATAAAGATAATGTAATGTGATAAATTGAAATGTAACTTTTGAGGTCAAGCTTTATAAACAGAACACAGATGATCATATACGGGCTTGTTTTGTTTTAAAAAATAAATGTAAATGTTAATGTAAATGTAAATATAAATATAAATAAAATATGCTGTTGTGTTCATTTAATCAAATTCTAGGTACCATCCTAACCCCCCGAGACATAAATCACAAGCAAAACATTATCTAATAAATAAACAATCACATTCACCATTTTCTAACATACTAAAAGTGTACAATTAGTAATAATTTTAAAAATTAAGCTGTACAATTGCTTAAATAGACGTACATAATTAGAGTCCTAGGTAGCATAAAAGATGCACCAAATCTAGAGTCAAGGGTGTACTTAGTTGTAAATCACCACGTTCCAATGGTACCATGAATGAGAATGCACCTTTCTTTAGAAAATAACAGTGAAGAACAAATAGAAATGTTGATTAAAATTGATGTTTTAGATTGAGATCTTCCACTTGGTGATTTAAATCATTGTTTAAAATCAATCCCCCCAGCATCACTGATAAAAGCCAGAGCCTAAACTTTCTCCTCCAACCTGGTTGTTCCCAAGGCTTTTCCTGCATGACCTTTCCACCCCAGGCCCTTGCCCTCTTGGCCAGGGAATCGTTCTTTTACTATGAGCCGTTATGTGCCGCATGGATGTAATGAGATCCACCGCCAGCCGGACCCCGCTATTATTACATTGCAGGGCTCCACCGTCTGACGTCAGGCTGCTAGAGTCTACCATGGTCACAATATCCAGAGAGTTAAATGTTTGGGGCATGACTGCACTGGGGAAAGGTTTGTTACAAGGGGAGGCAGAAAACCCAGCCCTAACCAATGCAACGTAGGACTGTCAAGACTAAGTTAATCCTTCGACCCTACTAACGTCATGAAAACTCCCTGAGACTCACACGACAGCCTCAGAAAATCCATATGGCCGCAGAGTTCCCGTGAGATCCAACATCAAAACGGGCACGTGTCTTCAACGAACGGAATCTCCCTTGTAACAGAGAGGCAGAATGAAAATGCCTAGTGGCCCAAAGGAGAAGGGGGTGGGAAGGGAAGAACTATGGACTTGTATTGCCCATGCTCGTTGAAAGAGTTTTGACAAACCATTTGGACTCGTGGGTGCCTCAGTATATCCATCTGTAAAAAGAGGCATGGTCATAAATACTCCACAGGGATGCAGTACTAACTTCTTGGCCTTTCTAACCATCTGAAAAACGTGGAGCGGTGGCAATGGTAAGTGCAACGTATTAATAAAGCAGAACGACATTCACGTGGAAGTCGCTGCTCTATTTCCAAGCCGTGATTTGGGCCGACTTATGACAACACACACTCCGGTACCTCGAGTAGGATTCCACGGTATTTCACTTGCTTAATATTGCCGAGTTGCTGGCAAATTCTTTAGCTATTATTCAGTCAATGGCTCAAAGCACTCAGCAGAGCCAGGAATTACCAAGTTAACGCTATGACCCCTAACCTCTGACTCGCCTTTCACAGTCCTGCGGTGGGCGTCTCCCTACTGAACGGAAGCCAAGCGGAAAGCAATGATGTTGCAAGCTCGTGTTCCTCTCCGAAGGATCCTCCCTAGTTTGCATCTCTGTCCGGATGATTGTGCGGATGTTACATAGATGCAGGCTTGATTGCCATTTTCTCCAGGCTACGGACAGATGGTAAAGCGGTGGCTGAGGACTGGCTGTGTCAGGGTAACGCTGTCTCTCTGTAGTCAGAAGCAGCTTGTTAGCTGGATGGCCAGTTGCTGGAATGGGCAAGGAGAAGCAGTTCCTGCAGTGCCCGCTGCCTCCGGAGTTAAGGGGTGCTCAGCCCCCCCAATGCAGCTTACCCAGGCAGGCCCACAGCCCCTGGTTCTGCTAGCTCTCCCCAGTCAGAGGGACATGGATGCAGACGCTCGGAGCGTTTACACACTTGGCTGAGTTGGGGCCATCCCGCACTTGCTCCCCGAGCCACGCAGAGACTGGGCATCTGAAAGCCACAGGTCTCCACCCTAGAACCCTTCCTCAGGTAAATACATGGCCATGGGCTTCCCACGGACACGGTGCCTAAGCCAAGCCTGTGCAGACGGAGACCCTCAGACCAGCGGTTTGCAAACCCGTTCTTTCATGACCCAGCGGAAGATCCTTGATGCCCACAACCCAACATACTTTGACTGGAGTGTGGGCCCAGTGTGGGGCTGAGGAGGAACAATGAGGTGTTGGAAGGGGCTCTGGCTTTGGGGGGCAGAGGGGGTTAGGGGGGCTGACCTCAAGCGGCGCCCGGCCAGCTGTGCAGCGGGGGGCTAAGGCGGCTTCCTGCCTCTCCTGGCACCGCAGACCATGCTGCCCCCAGAAGCAAAGAAAGGCTCGTGCTGCTATCGGGGTGGTAAAGCGTGAGCCCGTCAAACCCACACATTACAGCCCTGTAATGCTATTGACGGACACGGAGCGCAGCCTCGGATAACTGCAGCCCAGGCTGCTGAGCAAACTGGCACGAATCCATCTGACGGAGGGTTCTTTTATGCTGAACTCGCTTCACATGGGACCCCCATATATATTCCCCTTCACCTCGCCTGCCTCTCAGTTCATCACCCCATCCTCTTTCTCCCATGTCAAAAAAGCATAGGCTTTCTCCCGAGCATAGGCTCGGCGGCAGCACCAGAACGTAGCAGAGGATAATGCGTCGTTGGTTATCGCTAACGGACCTGCTCCAGAACCAGCACCGGTTGTAACCAGCAGCTGTCCTATATATCGCCCACTCAACTTTTCAGTCACAAAGAGAAGCACAAGACAGGCCTAAAAATTCAGTCGTCATTGGCATGGGGAGCAGCACTGTCTAGTGCACAGAGCACGGGATGGGAACACAGGAGAACTAGTTTCAGTTCCCAGCCAGTCAGTGCCAGAGCTGGGGACATCAGCCACGTCATGGCCCTTGCAGTGCCTCTGTTTTCCCATCTGTAAAATGGGGATAGTGTTACCAAACGATCAAAAAAGTAGAAAAAGGGAATAAGGAAAAGTTATTTACATATTTGCACAATACAAGAACTAGGGAGTCACCAAATGAAATTAATAGGCAGCAGGTTTAAAACAAACGGAAGGAAGTTTTTCTTCACTCAGCGCACAGTCAACCTGTGGAACTCCTTGCCACTGGATGTGGTGAAGGCTAGGATTTTAACAGGGTTCAAAAAAAGAGCTTAGATAGGTTCATGGAGCTTAGGTCCAGGATGGGTTGGAATTGTGTCCCTAGCCTCTGTTTGTCTGGAAATGGGCAACGGAGGAGGGATCACGTGAGGATTCCCTGTTGTGTTCCCTCCCTCTGGGGCCTCTGGCATTGGCCACTGGCAGCAGACAGCACACTGGACTGGATGGACCATTGGTCTGACTCAGTACGGCCATTCTTATGTTCTTAAACGCCTCTATACAGCCCTCTGAGAGCTGTGTGTGGAAAAGCTAGGGATTATTAATCCGGGAGGAACTTCGGGCAGAAGCTAGTTCCTCTCCACTTTGATACGGCTCTAAATCACTCACTCTAAGCAAATAAAACTAGTGTGAAAGGCACAGGGCAGCCATCTTAGTTTTGCATTTTGCGGACCTGACACCTGGGAACCTCCTTCCTATTATCCAACCCAAGCCAGCAGACCTTCTGTCAGACGCATGAGCAGGTTCTAGTATCTAGGTTTGGTTTTTTACTGCCTTCTCATGCCCAAAGAAGCCATTTATGACAATCAATGGCATCTGGTCTTTCCATAATTCCTGAAAGGTGGAAACACCACGTTATTTCCCCAGCAGAAGTGGCTGGGAAGCAGTAAGATCCCATAAGAAATTTTATTTCTTACCAAATTCACTTTTTTATCCCAGGCATCTCTGCTATGAAACCTGCCAGCATCAGATGCTCACTCCAAATGCTGGTAGGCGTATATTGGGAAACACAAATACAACGTACCACCTCTCTGTTAGTTCTGCAACTCTGCAAGTCTCCATGCAGACTACTGCTCGGGAACAAAGACTTTTACTGAACTTGCTTTTAAACAAAATCCTTCCAAATATTTACCTCAAACCATTTATACACCATTTAATACTTGCTGGGTCCGTAGCAGTGTTACTATTCATTGTAGTTGCACCTATCGGTGCGACAGAAATCGGCTTCTCGTTGTGCAAGGCCCAGTGAAAACAAACACAATGGCAGACGGATTCCATCCCGAACAGCTTACAAAGTCAACGGACTACACCGTAGTCTGTGGACCAAACAGCCACTTGTTGGGAGAAGATAGAGACTTACTCAAGGTCATGCAATAGGTAAGTGATTGAGTGGAGAAGAAAACTCAGGCCTATCCAGCGCCATTCTCTGTCCAGTGCCACACCCACTAGGCCACCCTGTCTGCCCTACAGTTTGGCACCAGAGGAAGAGATACCAGCTGTAGTCTAAATTCAGTCGTCCTTGAACACTCTGAAAAGACAGTCTCATCACTGGCACCACGGAGTCACTTACGCCAACTCTCCTAGGCTAATTTCTAGTCAAAACTAGCTCTGTGCTCTTTCCCGCATTTCACTGGTTTGACACATTCCCTGGTCATTCCCCGTCTTACGGAAGTTGGAAACTGCAATTAAATATATACAGAAATGGCACTTTTAAGGTATCATGCAAGGTAATATTGTTTCAGAAAGCCACCATGGATTTATACATTTTCAGCACTTGGTTAACTCTTTTACTCTTTATGCAGGTGAAGACTAGTATTGATTCATTTAAATGGGAAAAATAAAGTCTTACACATAAAAGAAAACCCCACTACTTATGTTTAGAGGGCTGTGACATGTCGAACAAAGCTGGGGAATCAACCGGAGTTTTCAACCGAGAACCAGTAGTTAAAGGAACAGCAGGCAATCGCTGCTGGTATTAACAATGATTTATTTTAGTATGTGAAAGCTATTTTAGTATTTCAGTCTAGTTCATTTTGCCTTTCAGGTTTTTTTGTTGTTTTTTTTGGGCACATCTCACTCAGCCAGGGCGGGATAAAAATATACTGCTGAGTTTCACACTTCGTTGCACCTCTCTAGTCCAGCACCCTCGGGACCTGTCCGGTTCTGAAAGAAAGAATTTGCCGGATCACAGGAGGTCAATATTGTCCAACATTTCCACTACTTACTGGGCTCTGAGAAGACATTTAGGGGTAAATTAGAGCTAAATAACAACACAGAACATGGAGAGCCGGGCCTGGTGGCTAGAAACAAACTTTATGGAACCGTGGGAAACTTGGCCATACCCATGAAAAGTGGACATCCGGCTCACTAAAATCACACCGGACTACAGATGTTTCTGGATGAGATTGTTCTGGACTGAAAAGCATTTCCGGAAAAATCATTCAACAGAAAAGTTTTCCGTTAAAAGCATTTGCGGAAAAGCATCCATGGCCAATCTAGACGCGCTTTTGCGCAAAAAAGCCTCGATCGCCATTTTCACGAGCGGGGCTTTTTTGCGCAAAACAAATCTCAGCTGTCTACACTGGATCTTTTGCGCAAAAGGGACTTTTGCCCGAATGGGAGCACCACAGTATTTCCGCAAAAAGCACTGATTTCTTGCAGTAGGAAGTCAGTGCTTTTGCGGAAATTCAAGCGGCCAGTGTAGACAGCTGGCAAGTTTTTCCGGAAAAGCGGCTGATTTTCCGGAAAAACTGGCCAGTCTAGACACAGCCGAGAGGTTCAACTTGTACTTTCACTGTGTGTGTCCTGAACCATAGGTGGGTATATGCTTCCCAGATTAAGTAGACAGAACCACACTAGCACATGCTACAATAGTTGTGTAGCTGTGGGGGTAACACAAGCCATAGTTCAGGCTAGCCACCTGAACACAAGCCTGCCTGGACCGCTGGGGGCTACTTCGGCACCATTATTTTTAGCAAAGTAGCTCGAGGAGAGATAGCAGATCTGTCTATTCGTGTTGGAGACCATGATCCCAGCCATAGTGTAGACCGGTGGTTCTCAACCAGTTACAAAGAGGTCTTCCAGCGAGAACATCAATTCATCTGGAGATTTGCCTAACTGTGCAACAGGCTACAACAAAACAACTGGCAAAGTCAGTACAAACTAAGGGCATGTCTAACCTATACCCCTCTTCCGAAAGAGGGATGTAAATTAGACAGATCGAAATTGCAAATGAATCCGGGATTTGAATTTCACACGCTTCATTTGCGTAATGGCAGCCGTGCGGTCTTTCGGAAACGGGTATTTCAAAAGTGAAACCGCTATCTTGATGCGGTTGTTTTGGGGAAAAACCTTCTTCGAAAGAACCGTAATGCCTGAAAAAAATGAGGTTTACCGGTTCTTTCAAAAAAAGGGTTTTTCCCCCCCAAAAGAACTGCGTCTCAACGGCAGTTTCACTTTCGAAAAGCCCTTTTTCAAAAGAACGCGCGGCCACCATTACGCAAATGAAGCATGGGAAATTCAAATCCCGGCTTCATTTGCAATTTCGATAGGTCTAATTTACATCCCTCTTTCGAAAGAGGGACGTAGTATAGACATAGCCTGTGATTTCCTCCTGTGACTTTTCTGTACTGCTTAACGTACTATGCACTGAAATGAAAGTATAATATTTATATTCTAATGGGTTTATTTTATAATGATATAATAACAATGAGCAAGTCAGCAGTTTTTCGGTAACAGTGTGGTTATGACCTGCTTGTATTGTTATGTCTGATTGTCATTTTTAAGTGAGGTGAAACTTGGGGTACACAAGACAAAAAGTCAGAGGCAGTAGTGCAGGGAGGCAGGGGACTCGTGTGAGTGGGGCTAGGAGCACACTGGCTGCCGGGCCCACCAGTGACTACTGAATAGTCGTGTCACCGATAACACCTGCTCGGCACCCTAAAGTCAACCAACACAGGATCGGGATCTTAGTTACTTAGTGTTCTCTCTTGCAATCGAGCCCATGACAAGTGAACGGTGGTCCTTAGTGTATTATTGCCACGGGGATGTGGAAAGTCATTTCATGCTGGTTCCCAATGAAGCACAAAAAGCATCATGAAGAACATATTTGTTCACACCACAGGAAGCGATCAGGCCTGGAATGGACCAAGATTACTTCAGGGAATAGCTTTTCCCAGAAGGCTTTGCAAGGAGACGACAAATACGGAAGGTATCGAGAATGCACAGATGAAGCTTCTCTGCCCAAAACTTGCAGCATTTAAAAAAAAAACAGATGTAGGTTTTCTACCGAGTTTATTAACATCCCCCTCAAACAGTTACCAAAGGGATTTTGTCTTGTTCAATTCCACAACAAAACAAGGTGATGTGAAAGAAATAGAATTCTAAGATTTCTTTGGCTCTGATCACAAAAAAAAAAAAAAAACCCACACCAACTTCTATAGCATTTTGCACCAATTATTTGTTCCCTAACGCAAGAGATGGCCTAGGAAAATGAAACAATACTACAGAATTGCACCTCCAATCTTCGGCTATTTAGACCACAGATCTCGTTCAACAAATCGGATTGTATCCCACGGTATCTTAAAAAACGAGTACAGTATCTGTTTAATCTCTGCGGGAAGCCAGGCAATATTTTACTCACCTTCTACCAAATGGAAGAAGTGACAGATTGCTCTTCAGGCTACTCAGACTTCCAAGAGCATCAGAACCGAACAATCCTTTTGATTGTAGGAAATTAAGAGCATTGCTACCGAGATCTCCTGAAAGGTATCTCTTACGTAGCACTTTTACAGAGATGAGCCAGGCTGGTTAAAGCTGCAATATTCTCCCTCTGTGTGCTGCATATATTTAGTTCGTATCTCATCAAAAATAAGAGTGGCTGGAAATAGGAAAAAAGTAAGGTTTTGAGTCTCATCTTAATGAATCTTATGATACGTAGGTCTCTCAGCACCTTGCTAATGATTTTTCAAGGCATTTTCGAATGACCGGAGAGTTCCCTCAAAGCTCTAAACATGCAAAACAGATATTTTCAATGAATCCCATCTTTCGAAGAATAAATTGCTATGAAGAGTCAAATTAGAAAACAGGCGGAGGTGCCCTTATAGACTAATCTAATAGTCAATGGAAATCCCATCAACTATTTGATTAATTAAATAATCTAAATTTAACATCCTTAACATTTGCTAATTGGCATTAACTCAAGCAACTGGCTTTTACACCTCTCTAGTCTGACACCCTCAGGACCGGACCGGTGCCGAATTAATATTATCCAGAAGCATCACCAACACTGTCACTGTTTACTGGGCTGTTAGAAGACATTTAGGGATAAATTAGATCTAAATAACAGCTCTAATAACAGAACACTGAGAGCCAAGGCTGCTGGCTGTAAACAAACTTTACCGCAGGAAACTTGGTCACACCCATGATAAGGGAACATCCAGCTAACTAAAATCATACTGGACCGTGGATGTTGCCAGATCAGAGAGGGTCAGCCTGTACCATCCAAAGAGATATGTCCCCAAATAGGGATGTTCATTTTAGATTAGTTAATTAATCGAATAGTCGATGGGATTTCCATCGACTATTCGGTTAGTCTATAATGGCACCTCCGCCTTTGAACTATAGCAAGAGTGCAGTGGGCTCTTGTACATAGATTAATTAATCGAATAGTCGATGGGATTTCCATCGACTATTCGGTTAGTCTATAATGGCACCTCCGCCTTTGAACTATAGCAAGAGTGCAGTGGGCTCTTGTACATTTCAAAAGCAGAATCACAGCAGAAGCGGTGTGAGCAAAGACTGCTTCAGTCCCCGCTCGCGCCGTTTCCCACTGTGCCTCTACCTCCTCTGCCTCCGGTGGAGACGATGCTGGGGAAAACAAGCCAGCTACCCCCAGCACCGACTCCTGCTAGAAAATACCGGCTTCTGACAGAGGCATCAAGAGGGGGAAGGGCGAACAACTAGTCACAGCACTAGTTGACTAGTCGCTTACATCCCTATGCAGAAAGAGAGAGTGCAAGAGACCTACAACCGTGTCAGTTACGATTTACCAAAGATCTTCTCACCTTTTCAATAAACAGCCAACAAAAATATTAAAATATTCGGCCTTGGGATTTCTATTGGAGAAGACACGCCGAAGGGATTAAATATACAATGTTTGTTCCAGCAATATAAACTTACATACTAAAAATATTGCTGTGGCTTCCGAGTCTCACATTAGTGAGCGTAATTATCTTTCATTAATTTTACAGAGTGCTCATAGTGGAAATTAAATCATTTCTTCATGTCTGCTTAAGAAGAACTTTACTAGGTTAATCATTCAGAAATACCAGAGTCTGCTACATATTACTCATCACAAATATTATTCATTTCAAGAACGCCTGAATAATTCGGTGCAGCCCTATTACTCTCAGAACACACTGTACAATTGCCAGCATCAGCAAATCAATCTCAAAAATAATCAGCACGGGGCGTCTACGACCTCAAGATTCTTCCGCCCCCCCCCCCCCCAACGGAGAAATCAGAACAACAAACAGCTCCTTTCTTACATGACAAAGGCAAAGCACCAAGCCCAGCCTACTTCTCACTACTGTTTTATCTGTGCCGTGCCCTTAAATCCCCAGAGCCAATAGAAATAAGTCCAGGTATCTTCGGAAATCTTTTGTGTTAGCAGCTTCAATGGGCAGGCAGCTCACAATCACATTTTATAATTAGAGTCAAATCCTTATTCAGGCAGGAATCCCATGAGAATTCCTCCCCCGTACATTTGGCTTATAATGGAAGCCGACCCGTAGTGGCTTAAGGCAGAGTCCTAAGACAGTTTTGGTTTATTTATTGCTTGTGTCTTGTACAGACATGGGAGTCTTATATCTCACTCAATCCCCTCAAAGGGCAATTCTTATTACCATTTAATGATCATCTTGGTTTTTATCCTTCAAGTATTAAAAAACACGGCGCAAGGATAATTCCAAATGAGGCAAAATAGCTTCCTGGACTAAGAATAATCTCTATTTAATGAAACAAAGCAAAGATAACATGTCTGTAGTTCAGGGGTTTGATAAGAAACTAGCCAGTTTTCTGCATTCTGCCTTCCTGGCCGGTTTAGAAAGGATTCCAGCCGGCGAGTGTGGTAACTGTGACAGATCGGACATTATAGAAATAAAGAAACACAATTGGAGCTTTAATCAGCATGTTTCTGCTGCTGACAGCGTGTTCTCACGCCGACTTGAGCAGCAGATTTTTGTACCATGACTCATTAGTCACTTTAAGAAAGATTCCAGCGGCTCCAGGAACCTTAAGAGAAATTAGACCCAATTAGAACAGTTGGACTGAAAAAGAGGCCAAAATCTCAGATATTTTCATTTTTTCCTTCATCTGAGATCATTCAATGACATTATCTGACAAGAAAGAACATTATCAAAGTAAACACTATAAAAAGAGAGAACCCTCACCATAACATTTAGACAAGTTCTAGGAAACTTAAAGGAATACTAACAGGTGTCCGGTTTTGAACTGGACAGTCCAGTATTTGAGCTCTCTGTTTGGGAAACAAATTGAGAAAATATAGATGAGAAAATAGAAGTGTCCAGTATTTTCTAAATAAGATGTCATGTAGATTGTGACGTAATGTCAAGTGTGTTCGGTATTGTTGTTGAAACCATCTGGCAATCCTAACAAAGAGAAGAATATGTTTAATTGCACTGTATATATTGGTTAGAACCAAGTTAGTTGTATCCACCATGCTAGAAAAAAGGTCCCACGATTCAATAAAGCACGGGGTTGAAAACAGGAATCCACAGATGAGTTCCTTGGCAGTATTCAGTGGACTTTTTAACCAGGCTCAAAGTAGCTTTGTTCCACGATTATAAGCAATTTTGGAAAACTCTATTCCCCAATTTGATTTCCTGCAGTAGATTATTATTCCACTTTTGCGGAAAGCTACAATGATCTCTAGGAGTTCATTTGAGCTGATCCTGTCCTGCAGTACTGTCTTTATTATTACAGTTGCTGGAGAAAGTAAATTAATGCCGGGGATTGCACACAGAGGCCTAATCCATTTGATGTAAATCAATGCACTGCACATCTAAATTGCTCTGCTTTCCTTCAGAAAAGTACATTGAAGTGATTCATTAGGCATTGAACTGTTCACAAGAAACAGGCCAATTCTCCAAGGCATCCCAGTGCATCCCGGCTAGTCAAATTTAAAAAGCAATCAAACCTACTAATAAGTCCCTTTTCCCAACATTTACATCAGCGCGGAACATGATTCTTCACCATTCAGATTACATAAATGAGGGACCAATACATCTCAGGGAGCGCACGTCAGAATTGACGCCGGAGTTGCGGAACGGAAAACGGCCCTGTCTTCTATCATAAAAAAGGTATCTATTAGCGATGCGCTTGAGTTCAAAGTACATTTCATAGCCCTGTAACACAGGCTGCCCAGTTCAGAAGGATGGCAAATTATAAATACACATCTTATGCAAAGTGCGCATGCATTTTGAGCCTGTTTAAACCATCAGCTAAAGTTGCATTTTAAAACGCTGGCAAAGCAGAGAACGGAATAAAAAATGTTCAACTTTGCTATCAAGGCCATGGACATCAGCTGCAAGGACCAACCATGGGATTAACTGAACACCGAAGAATAACCAGAGAACTTCTGTTTAAGAAAAGAATCTCACCCTCAGAAGGGTAGCTATGACAAACAATATCAACCTCAGGGTCTCAAATTCAGCCAGATCAGGCCTGGCCTGTCGTTGGATGGAGACCACCAAAGAAACCCTAGATGGTGAAAGAATCACCCTGAACCTTTCGTTCGTTGCCTTCCCACGTCCCCAGCTGGAGCAGCTCCCATTGGACTGAGTCGTCAAACCAAAAGCCAGCTAGGCCTGATGAGATCCCAATGACTGCGCTGGGACTCTTGTATGTGAGAGTCATGCGTGTTTGATGGTCGAAATGATCATGCAAATGAGCAAAACAGAAAGTCGGTTTTTGAGAATTTCCCAGTGCTTCGCTCAAGGACAGGCATGTCACATCTGATGTCTGGCCAAACTCCAACATGCAGCAGGACACAACATCTGCTTGCTTAAAAACGACTCTGCTGTTTCAACTGGAAAATAATACTGTTCGTTTCCCTTACTAGAAACCGTTTATCATTGTTAATAGAACAGCTGCCATGGTCCACCCCAGAAACAGCTGCACTTAATAGTCACTGAGCCTTCCCTATGTAATAAGACTTTATTACGGTCTGGTCCTTCTGGTTTAAAGACACAATAAATACGGTTACCTTAACGCTACGTGTGCACGCACACGTTTTTGCTCATCGTCTTCATTTTTGCTTCCCTTCCATGTTCCACTTCCCTTTTCTCGGTCCCCCTCTTCTCTCTCCTTCCTGCCTCGTTTTCAATAGTCAGGCCCAGCCGTAGGATAAGGCTTACACTGAGCCCCTCACCTGCAGGTCCCTGTGCTACAAGTGATTGGCCGAAGACGCTCCCACGCTGCCCAATGGGATAGAGCCCTACTGAAGTCCGCTCTGCCCACACTCCCTCCTGTCCACTCCAGCACCAGGGGGCGCACCATGCTCCATCTGCTGCTCCTGGCCCTCACCACCGGCTGCTGCCACTTGCTGCCCAGCCCAAGAGAGCGGGGCTGACTTGGCTCCTGTGGCCTGAGCAAAGCGCACCTGGAAGGGTGGGGCTGGGAAGGGAAGGGGGGTTCTTTCCCCAGCCCTGCTCCCTGTGGCCCGGCCTGCATCACGCCATCCACCAGCTGGACCTCGCAGTCAGTGCACTGCCTTGGGCCCCGCAAACTCGTTGGCCGGGCCTGTCAATAGTCTGAGATCACCTCAGAAACAAAGGCCAGACAGCTACTATCTCCTGTTCAATGTGGGATCCTATAGTAGCCATCGCCCTATTAGCTGATGATCGCCCTATTAGATACGAGACCCAACGCTGAGCAGGTCCCAGAGCAATGTTCCTGCCAGAGAAACTGCCCTGAACGTGCTGGTAAGCTCTGGAGCATGGGATTACTAGGGTTCTTTCCCTTGGCCCTGCAGTGCTGAACACAGTCTGGAAAAAGTACGTGCAGTGAAGCATCCTAATCTAGGAGCAGCAGCTTTGGTCAGACGGTGCCTAACGGGAACCTTCCGCTTCCTTGCTCGATATTTAGTAATACTGTTTGCCAGGCACAGGACCTCCCCTTCCCCTGACACACACACACACCCACTTAAAGCAGTAAGCCCCGCTTAAAAGCAGGTGGTAATTTCTTCTTTTAAACATTTAATACGTGTGATTCTTTCACCCCCTCCGTGCTTTCTGAGATTGACTTATGGATACAAATATACCTAACTCAAAGATACTTTGGACAAAGTACCTGACATCGCCTCTCAATTTTAACGTCACAATCGGCTGGATCTGTGCATCTCATTTTGGTGCATGTTGCATTCTTGTGTGTGAAGTTAGAGATACAGGCTGTGTCTAGACTGGCCAGTTTTTCCGGAAAATCAGCCGCTTTTATGGAAAAACTTGCCAGCTGTCTACACTGGCCGCTTGAATTTCCGCAAAAGCACTGACTTCCTACTGTAAGAAATCAGTGCTTCTTGCGGAAATACTATGCTGCTCCTGTTTGGGCAAAAGTCCCTTTTGCGCAAAGCTCTTGCGCAAGAGGGCCAGTGTAGACAGCTCAGATTTGTATTCCGCAAAAAAGCCCCGATCGTGAAAATGGCGATCGGGGCTTTTTTTGTGGAAAAGCGCGTCTAGATTGGCACGGACACTTTTCCGCAAAAAATGCTTTTGCGGAAAAGCGTCCATGCCAATCTAGACTCTATGTTCCAAAAATGCTTTTAACGGAAAACTTTTCCGTTAAAAGCATTTCCGGAAAATCATGCCAATCTAGACGCAGCCACGGAGTATGGAATGGTTTATGGTTTTGCACGTACAAAGGGAAGCCATCAAAGGAGTTTCCCTCAACATCGGGGTGATCGCTGTAAATGGCCCCTTTTTTCCTTGAAGTCTAAGCAGTGGTTGGTCTTAGGAAGTCATCTGACCACCCCAACTGGTAGTGTCTGGCCAGGTAACTTTCCATGGATGAATTCCCGCCCAAAAGGAAGTCTATGTAGGATGCAAAGTTTTCAGGCTCTTGCACTTTGGCTGGCATGACGCACCTAAGGGGCTAACCAGAGACTGCAGGGCAAAAAGATCTTCCCGGCTTAGAGGTTTAGCTGAAATAAGAACAGTTTTAGATGTAAATGAGCATTACCCGGGAGAGCCCTCAGTGTGTACAGCCTCCCTTCAGTGTGAAAGGGGGCTTGCCTGAGCGATTCATTTGGGGTTCAGACCCCGTTTGAGGAGTGGGTTTCCTGCAAGCTGGGCCTGAAGCCGCATTCTCCTCAGAGCTGAAGTGATTCAGTGTCAATGGCTTTGTCAGCCCATAGGGAAGCAACCCCAAGGGGTCTTCAGTGACCGCCCCCCTCCCGTCACAATACGTTTGGCACTTCCACGTCCACACCCTGAGGTCCACCCTACACGGCCTCACCACTGTTACGGAGAGACTGGCTCGTCCTCACTGATGCAGTCTTCCCGAGAGGGGGGGCTTATGCCGTACACCCTCCCGTCCTGCCATGGGCAGAGCCGGCGCTTATCACAGATTCAGTGACACTGTGGGCCACGTAAGGCCACTCAGCAATCGTGGCAATGAGCAAAATATAAATTCTAAGGTAACTTTTTTGTGAGCAAACAAGCTCCCGCACACACACCTCAGCGGATTTGCAAGGGGGGGGGTCTGTTGTACAGCTCTCCTGACAACCGACCGACGCCTACGAAGGACACTCATCAATGCACAAACAGCCATGAATTTTCACCTCAGAAGGGTAGCTACGACATGCAATATCAGCCCCACGGTCTCAAACTCAGCCGGGTCAGGCCTGTCGTTGGATGGAGGCCACCAGAGAAAGCAAGATGTTGCAAGAATCACCGTGAGCCTTTCGTTCGTTGGCTTCACAGTACCACACACACCCCATTTGTGTTAGAGGTTCTGCCAGCTAAAGCCACTGATCTTTCAATTACTGTCCGTCTGGCTTGGATGCGACACTGCCTGTATCGGAAGCGATGCAGCCCACCCCAACAGCAGTCCAAGGAGAGAGAAAACCAAAGCCCCGCCTCACTGTGTGGGAATCAGTTTGTGGATCTGCTCAAAGGTCGTTACCTTCCTCAGTCTTAGGGTAAACTGAGGCAGTCCATGGTATTTCGCTAAGAACCCCTATTCAAATTCTGAAATCCTGTATGGGCCTCTAACCTCGCAACCTGGAAACCTCACAAACGGACAGTTAGCCTGAGTAGAGGGACCTTGGGAAGGCACAGTCGCCCTGGCAACCACATTCCAAGGGGTCGCACCAGCTGATACCAAACCAACCTTGCTAACATGTTTTGCTTTAATCCTAGATAATGGGCCCATAAACTCATGGATCACATCAGCGCGAGGTGCCATCACAGACGCAGCATCCTTTAACTAGGCAAAAGTCGCCATTTAATCCTCTGTTGATGTTGGCTTATTTAGCTTGTTAAGGAAAACTACTTGTATTAGAGATCAGGTGTGTGTTTGACGATGGGCGGAGATGCTATGTCATCTTTCTTAGCTTATTGGCTTATGTGCTCATTTCGTTTCGCTGTTAGAACCTATTGAATTGCTTCCCCTCCGCCCATCAGCCCCCTATATAATCTATTGTAATGTTTTGCTAAAGCAGTGTTCACCAGCTTAATGAGCTGAGGGACACTCCACCAGCACTCTGTGTACTAAATCCTCTGCCTGTTTTCACTGCATCCACAGTGTCCAGACTTATTTCCTACAGTCTCGACACACGCACTCTGTTTTTACCAATGGTGCCACTGGATTTACTACCGGCATGAAGCGAAGCGGAGACTTTCCATAAGAAGTAGCTGGGCTGCAAAGGGGCTCTGTTCTGCATGTCTCACACCCCGTTCCTTTGGCCCCTGCTTCAGGTCTCCGTGCCAAAGGCTTTGAGACTTCCTCGATCATTCGAGTGACCCAAGCCAGTCAGGCAGTCATGACCAGGCAAAGACACATTTCTCGCTTTTCCCCCACAGATGCCAGACAGCTTGGATATCCCCCCGGACAAGAGACTGCACCGTTCAGGCCCTGAAACGTCTGCTCCAGCCGCGGCCCCCTCAGCAGCTCGGAGAGGAGCAAAGTTCCCTCTAATTTATCTTCTGTCCATGGGTGGAATAGGAATGCTAATGTGGACTTGTGTACACGGTTAACTGATAAGCCTGGGCTCATCGGTTAACCCCCATGGTTACATGTACCCCCCTTTGCTGCCACTGTATGAGAGGCAGCGGGGAGGGTGAGGGGAGCCAGCCCACATAGGAAGCTGGCTTTTAAGCCAGCTCCCAGGGAGCTGCCCACCCACACACACTGCTGCTCCTGCATCAGAGGCAGCAGGAAGGGAGACAGGAACTGGCCCACATAGGAAGCTGACTTTTAAGCCAGCTCCTGGGGAGCTGCCTGCCCACCCAGGCTGCTGCCTCTGTATCAAATGTTTAGCAGCTACACGGTTACTAAAAGACACACATTTTAATATCCCTAGTGGGGAGGGGGCAACAGAGACAGGCCACGGGAAGGAGGCGGCACCAGATCGGGAGGGAGGGTCAAGAAGGGAAGGGAGCAGAGGAAATGTGGTACCGGGTGGGGGGAGGAGACCACCAGGGACAGAAGGGAGCAGAGAATCCCAGAAAATGGCAGGGTCCCAAAAGAAAGAGCAGCCATTCCCTGCCCCCTCCTGCCATCCCCACCATAGCCAGGGTGCAGAGGGTGTGGCGAGAAAAGGAAAGAAGCTGAACAGATTTGTTTTAGGCTGCGGCGGAGCCAGGGTTTTTTTTGGAACTGGAACCAGCAGTCCCCAGTCAGCCCCCAGGGAGCCAAAATAACTGCCTGCCTTCATTGTTCTAACTCTCCTCGTTCTCACCACCCCGCCACCTTTTCAGCACAGGGCTGATTAACTCAGGGCTTCCCGGGCCTGCTTCTTCCAAAAAACAGGCCAGGCCAACCTCTCCCTGCTCTGTGCCTTCAAGGCCTCCGGGGTGAGCGAGGGATTCCCCCATCTACCCAGCTCCGCCAGGGTCGCTTGCAGCCCTTGTGCTGGGAATGCCAGGTCCCCTGCTAGCTCCAGGCAGCTTGCGTTTGGACAGGGAGGTGGGGAAGCGCTGGTGTATTGAAACAGCCTGATATTTGCTGCCGCGTTTCTGTGGTGAGACACAACGGTTGGCCCCGGGCAAGGACTTCAGAACCTCCATTTCTTCTGTGGGCCAGTAGGGGGCGTTAGGGAGCACAGGAGCCAGACTGGAGGTGAGGCCCCGTAGCACCCTACAAGCCGGGAGAAGGTTAGGTGCAGTGACCAGGGATACAGCATCAGGCAAGAAATAGCAGCTCCAGCTGGACAGAGGCTGGTCGGGAAGAAGCACCTCCTAGGAGCGAGGGGTGAATAGGGTTTCTGACTAGGCCTGTGAAAGTGTAACTGCATGTACCAAAGACGGGGAATTTGGGTCGGGAGCCGTTGACCCACAGAAAAAAATTAGTCGGGGGTTGTACTTGAAAGAGAAACCCCCCCCCCAAAAACTCTCACTGACGTGGCCCCCAGTTGAGAAGGAGAAAGACACTCCCCCCCATTTCCCTCACCCACCAAAGCCTAGAGGGGCTCAGGCTAGTAGATTTTGTGGGCTCCAACTCCGCAGTGGGGCGGGGAGGGGGGCTAGAGTGCCAGTTCGGACTCCCCATTGCTGAGGGGAGGGGGAGAAAAGCCCTGAGCCTCAGGGGCTGGATCCAGGCAAGCTGGGAGCCACATCTAGCCCCCTGGACCTGAGGTACTCCAGGCCTGGTGTACACGGTCACATGCAGGCTCCTGGTACACACAGGGAGCTGGTGTAAAATCTGGATCCCCGTGCGCACTGGCTCCTAGGGAGCCTCCTGCCTCTCCCCTGCTGCTGCTTCTGTATCAGAGGCAGCAGCGTGGTGGGGAGGGGGAAGAGGCAGGAGCCAAGGGTTACTTAATTCCACACAATTTAACGTCCCCCTTTCAGACACAGCCTCTATTGGGAGGGGCAGGGGCAGTCCGGTAGAAGAGAAGCAGGAAGGCCCGAGGCCAGGCGAGCTGGAGAGAGGGCTCTGCGGGGCGGAAGTGAAGCAGAACTAGAAGTGCCTCAGTATAAGCAGGGGAAGGGCAGCCAAAACTAGCAGCCCCAAGCCCAGAAGCTGAGCAGAGGAATCAGCCCCTGAGGTAGGTAGTGACCAACAATACGGCTTCGAATGGCTGCCATGGAGCTGCAAGGCCGGAGCCCTCCAACACTGCGTTTGTGGCAACGGCCTGTTCCATGTCCTGCCGTTTCCCGCCACCTCTGCTTACAGCCTCTGTGTCCCCCTCAGGCCTAATTCCATTACCGAGGCAATAATTTCCAAGATGAGCCACATACGCTCCGACACGCTCTTCATTTTCATCCCAATGAAAGTTCTGGGGCCCACGGCCGCCATTTTAATAGGCCTGTCTGGAACTCACAGTCTTCTTTCCGATGGATCCAATTAACGAGGACTCTTCCGGGAACGCATCAGACCCCGCGCAGCTGATCTCACTGGAGCAGACCTCGGTTGCTAAGCATTTGCCGCTGCCTCTTAGATAAGCACAGAGCGTCCATTTGGATTTTAGAGCCGAACGAAGCGCTCCACTTTTGAACAAGGGAAAGACTGCCAAACAGAACCCTCTTCTGGCTGACTGCAGACACAGACGAGACTATTAACTCAAGCCATGAGCAAACATGCGGCCACGCACAGGCATTTCTAGGAAAGAATACATCCAGGTGCGTACATCTGGTCTGAATTTGCCCAACGCGTGTGTCAACAGCACTAGAGTGAGACTCTCAGACAGCTCGTTACCCACATTGATACACTACAAACCTGAGCTGGGATTCGGACTGATGAATCCACTTCAGCCCACGTTTACCTAGAGATTATTCACCATTATGACCCAAGTGCATCGGGCACAGAGCTCATAGCTAAGTATCTACTCTCTATATTAGAGACTTAGTGCGTCCGTCTGCCTGTGAGTCTGTCGGTTCACAAACTCCTCCCAAACGATAAGAGCTGGAACCACCCAATTCAATAGGCAGCTTCCTCCTCTTAAAACGTACAAGAAGGTCAGGGTCCGGTTGTGCCAGGACAAAGGGATGCACATGAAACTAAGTTTCGCCTCAAACAGAAAGGGAAGGGGTATGATAGCAGGGAGAGTTATACTCGCAGATGACCACAAGGGGGCAGGAGCAGCCGCTGGCCAGTGCAGCCCCTGCCGCTCTGGTCATCCTGACGGAGCAGCCGCTCACACTGCCTCCCCGACCCTCTCCCGCACTCCAGGCTGGCCCCAGAGCTGCGTGGCTCTTGCTGCCCTGGGGAGAAGCTGGCAGGCGGGCCGCACAGTCGCCGCTGCCCCCCAGGCAACATTGGGTAAGTCTTCTAGTTATTAATACTTCCCCAGTGTCTCTCAACAGACCTATTTACGTTCGGAAGGGAGCCAATCTCTCCTCCCCAACGAGCTGTTCTCTCTCTCTCTGATGTGGGTGCTTGGCGGAGGTCGGCGACTCACTCATCAGCCGGGCGCTGCTCCAGCACCAAATAAATTAACATGCGATAATAAAATGGCGGCTCTGAAGGGCCGGTTGTTTATTTCGAAAGGCTCTTGTGTTCCAATGTTTTTAACCTTTAGACGCCACAGTCCAATTAGCTGCCTGACAGGACCTTGCGAGAGAGACTGTAGCTAGGAAGCAGGCCGGGTAATGGTTATGTAAAACGCCACACCAACAACATTTCGAGAGTAGGCCGCTACTAGCTACAGTAGCATCAGAGCTTTGGGCAGCGGCGTTGCTCGGCTCCTCCGCCCCTCAGCTTTGGCCTGTGCTCAATCCCCACTCAGAGGTCATGGTGACGGGCTGTACACAGCGCTAACGACGCAGCATCCGTCGCGCTGCTCTGAACCGTCTAGTAGAACGCACGCTCCCAAGCCAGCTAACATGCCTGTTTCGAGTTGGAGGATGTCCTGTAATTCCGCAGGCAAGACACAAGTGACCCCAAACACCCACCCGGTGCATGATGGACCGGTGGGGAAGTGGGGTCATATCCAGACTCAGATCCTAATTATTTGGTACCAGAACCTTAGCCCCATAAAGAGCAACCCCATACCCCTGTCTGTGACTAGCCTCGTCTTTGGGGGTGGGAGGGAATCAAAAGCAAGGAATTCACATCTCTCTCTGAATTTTGCAGACTGGGCCCCTCTGCAGGGGACAACTGGCAGGTCGTCCGCAACACCAGAGTGCTCCCTTGTTGTGCTCCTCCACCGCTGTGTCACCCAAGCTGTCACACACATTTACACAACGGGTCAAAGGAATTCCACACCCGGCTGACTCGGAAGACTTAGGATCCTTCAAAGCAGCAGCTAAGGCCATGGTAGATCCAGAGGGAGAGTAATTAATTCTTAATGTTAATGCGATTAGATGGCATTTAAAAGCAGCAGGGAAGACAAAGCAGACCCACCCTAACAGCTAAAAGACTTTTTTAGCTGCGGCTTGGCTACAGGGGGAGGACGACGTGAACCATTTTTCTACTAGATGGCAGTGGTGTGTC
This sequence comes from Pelodiscus sinensis, assembly GCF_049634645.1. Taxonomy (NCBI): domain Eukaryota; kingdom Metazoa; phylum Chordata; order Testudines; family Trionychidae; genus Pelodiscus; species Pelodiscus sinensis. The sequence continues at coordinate 45,389,358 of NC_134723.1, read as the reverse complement.
GCCCTATATAAAAGAAATTCTGAAAAGAAACTGCATTCAATTTCCAATGAATCTGTGCTTAGACTTGACTGTGCAGATGGTGTGAAATACAACTGTACTCCTCGCACAAACACACACACACACACACACACACACGGGCATCGGCCATTAGTCTAATAGTGACACCAGACTAATCTCTGAGCAATCGGAACCCGAGATATGCAAGGAAAAACAATTCATTACCTGCACCTACTTGCTACACCATATTCCTAGGCATACCAGAACATGTTCCTACATGCTACTAACGTGCCACCTCTTTAATATGTCACAGCTGACTCGCAGCCCACAGATCTTTTCCAGGACTGGAGCTAGGTCATGGTTTGGAACGAGAACCACCCAGCGGATCTCTGGAAAAAGAGTTCACCGGGTTTAAATATCAAAACTGCCAGGGGCCAAGTTGGCGTCTTCAGGACAAAGGCACGTGGTGGAAGGAACAGGGTAGACGTGAGCACGCCGCGGACGGGCCACCCAAACCCAAAGCCAAGTTGGAGCTGGCGGACGGCCCCAAGGGGAGCTGCAACACTTTCGGTGATTGAAGGAGCTTCGCCGCGCCTAGCACCGGGTTGATTTGTGCGGAGCTCAAGGCATAGAAAAATCATGCCGCTCGCAAACATGCCCGACTTGACATCATTTACGGGCTAGCTCGGGGATGATAAGGCAGCAGCTCAGTACACAAGGACGGTTCACCATAGAGACTCGAGGAGAGGGGGCGCTGGGTTTAGTCATACTGAGGATCCTTGGCTCCGCTTACAGCCACTGGGAACGGAGGGACTCGGGGGCCCAGCTGCACATTAACAAGGAGATGCAGTAACTGTTCCACTCCCCCTCTGGGAGCCACAGAGCCATTGTCAGCGCCACAGCAGAATCGGCCAGCGGGAGATCGGAGAAAACCTTTCCCACCAAGCAGAGCGAAGGCAGCAGTTCCTGGCTGGCTCGGCTGGCTGCAGCAGCCCTCCCCTCCCCCCCAAAGTTTTAAAGGGGTCCAGCTTTTGCAGCTCGACCTTAACAACTAGGCTTTATTCCAGCCTCTAGGCAGCTATGGGGTGAGCACTGCTCAGTGTTCCCCTGTTCACACTGGGGCTGCATCCTCTGGACGGGCCCCCCCGGCTGCAGGAGCCGATCAAAGCCAGCCCGCAAAGCCCCAGCCTTCTCTCGCTGGAGCTACCACACAGGGCTGCCCGGTGCGGAGGGCAGCACCCTGCAACGACGACACACCTTTATGGCAACTCCCGGGAAGGACCCAAAACACCTGTCCCCGGGCAACTCAAACAAGGCTGAAAAACAAACCTCCCAGGCTGGCCCAGCAGAGCTGTTCCTGGGCTCCTGAACGTGGGTCAGGCTGCGGTAACAGTAGCTCCCTGGTGTGTCCACTAAGGAGCTGTGCTGCTGCAGTTTCCTACCCGGGCAATGCCTGGAACAGAACACGCTGGGATCCCTTCAGGGGCTACAGCAGGGGAGGGGAACCTGCGGCCCCAGGGCCGGATGCAGCCCCCGGCTTGCCTGGATCCAGCTGCCTGAGGCTAGGGCCTTCCCTCAGCATTGGGAACTGGGGCTGGCCACCGTCTCCCCGTAGGGCTGGAGAACATGCAATCTACTAGCCTGCCCCCCCCCCCCCAGGCGCTGCTGTGCGAAGGGACTGGGGGGTCTTTCTCCTCCGTCCGGGCCACCTCAGTGAGGTTTTGGGGTTTGCTTGCTTCCCACTTGTGTGCACCCCCCACTGATTTTTCTGTGGGTCCCCAGCCCAGAAAAGGTTCCCCAGCCCTTGGCCAGAGGGAAGGAGACCTGTTCTTTCACAGGGCTGGGGGGAGGAAAGGGGGCAACCCCCGCCCATCTCACCGCCTGAGGAATCACCAGGCCTCCTCCAGGAGCAGGGCCGAACAGCAGGAGGCCGGGCTCACATTTTGTTGGAGGGGGACGGGGCTTCCTCCCCGTCTGCGCTCGCCGGCGCGCAAAGCTCACCTGGACGGTCTGCGCTTGGCTTCCTTCTTGCTGTCCACCACGGCCGGCACGCAGTTGGTGAGCTCGGTCCAGTCGGCGTGCAAGCCGCAGCTCCAGCCGGTGGAGAAGCGGGAGAAGAGCCAGGTCTCCCGCTTGCCCGGCCGGTGGCAGGTGCATTTCTTCTGGCCGGCCCGGCACTCGCAGGGCTGCTCCAGCTGGATGTTGCGCACCAGGTGGCGGCCGAAGGTGGTGCCGCCCGTCTTCTGGATGTGCAGGAAAACCATCAGGTCGTCGCCCTTGATGTTGAAATCCACCCGGCGCAGCAGGTCGCGGGCGGAGAAGTTGAAGCGGGGCACGAAGCGGGCCGGGCTCTCGTCCTCCGCCCGGTAGGGGTCGGCCCGCGGGGGGCGCAGGGCGCGCAGCAGCTGGCACCGGCTGCCCGGGCACACGTACTGCAGCGCCAGCGCGCCGAAGAGGCAGAGCAGCAGCAGGGCCAGCAGCAGCCGCGGGGCGCGCTCCTCCATGGCGGCCGCGGGGCGCCCGGCGCATGCTGCGCTCACCGCCCGCGCCGCCAGCAGCCCCGGGCGCCCTGCGCCCAGCGCCCGGCCCCGGCCGCCGCCTCCATCCGCTCCGCCCGCCCGTGCGCTTCCCGGCAGCCTCAGCAGCGCGCCGCCGCCGCCGCCTCCTCCCTTGCGCCCCGGAGCCTCCCCCGCCGCCGCCTCCTTCGCTGCACCGGGAGCCTCCGGCCAGCTCCGCCTCCTGCGCCCCGGGAACGTCCCCTGCCTCCTCCCCCTGCGCCCCGGGAACCTCCGGCCAGCTCCGCCCCCTGCGCTCGGAGAGCCTCCCCGCCTCCTCCCCGTGCGCCCCGGAGCCTCCAGCCAGCTCCGCCTCCTTCCCCTGCGCCCCGGGAACCTCCGGCCAGCTCCGCCCCCTGCGCCCCGGAGCCTCCGGCCAGCTCCGCCTCCTCCCCCTGCGCCCCGGGAACCTCCGGCCCGCTCCGCCCCCGCCTCCCCGTGCGCCCCGGAGCCTCCGGCCGCTCCTCCCCGTGCGCCCCGGGGAAACTCTCGCTCGCGGCTCCTACCAGCCTCCCCCGGATACGACTCCGGAGTCAGAGCCGCGCTGGGCCGTGCGCAGGCGGGCAGGGCAGAGGGGAAAGGGTCTCCCCCTGTAGGTAGGCAGGCCCGGCCCCCCACCCCGCCTGAGCCAGCCCTCGTCTAGGAGGGGGTTCGACCCGTGGGGTGGTGCGTGGCCCCCAAGGGCTAGGGGCCTGGGTCCCGCCTGCCCCCTCTGCACTGCCCAGGCAGCCCCCAGCTGACTGCTCCTGCCCCAGAAGCGAGACCCTTTCCCTCCCTCGTGGCTAGCCAGCCCCGCCTTCCCCTTGTTCCCTGGCCAGCCTCACCCCCAGCCCGCCGCCTCCCGGATCTCGTTCAGCCTTGTGCCCAAACCGTCCTCCCAGCGCAGACATGAGTGACTGGAGCAGACTGGGGAGTCTGGCCTGCAGCCCCTGGTCTGCGGGGGGGGGGGGGGGGGGCGGGGGCTCAGAGCCTATCCCCAATGGGACAGGCTCAGAGCCCACTTAGGTCCTTTTGTGGGGCGGGATGGGCCCCAGTGCTATGCCATGGGGCTGTGCTCCCCCCTTCCACTCCCACACCCCCTGCTTTAAAACTGCTGCTCAGTTAACCCTTCCTTCCCAGGGGCTCACCTGCAAACACCAAACCCAGTGGGCATGTGGATTAGCTATGCCCCGCCCTCAGAGGACGCCCTGGGTCAGTGCTGCTGGGTGGCTACAGGGAGGCAGCAGATTTTGCTTTCAGAAGCCATGGCAGCAAGGGCCAAGTGGGGCCCCCCAAAGCTAACCCCCTTGGTGGGACGGTGATTCCCTGTATAGCAATGCCAGTCCTTTCGGAGTCATGGCCTACCTTCTCCATGAAGGTAACGTCCCGGCCCCTGGAACATGCGAACGTCACCGTCGGGATCCTCTTGGCCAGCACCGATTGGCCAGCTCCAAAAGGGTCAGCGACTGACCTGTAACGTTGTGGGGTAGCTACTAGGGATGTTAAATGTAGATCGGTTAGATAATCGACTATTCGATTAGCCGATAAAGGCGCCTCCGCCTTGGAAGTGTAGCAACAGCCCCAGGGTGCAAGCGCTGTGGGGAGCACGGGGCCAAGGGGGATTCAAACCGTCCCCCGCTGGCCCCGGGCTCCCCGCGGCGTTTCAAAGCGGCAGCTCTGCATGGAGCCCAGGGTCAGCGCAGCACTGCCTCTTTGAAATGCCGCGTGCAGCCGGGGACTCCCAGCTGGCCCCAGGCTCCCTGCGGCATTTCAAAGCGGCAGCATTGCATGGAGCCAGGGTCTGGCCCCGGGCTCCATGCGGTGCTGCCGCTTTGAGGCATCCTCTCCCGCCCCCCCCCTTTCTGATAGAGGCAGGAAGGAGCGGGGGAGCATCTAGTGTGTCGGCTATCTGATAAGCATTGGCTTATTGGAGAGTTGGTCACATCCCTACTCGCTACATCCATCTGGGAGCTGGCTCCCTGGACCTGTGGGACCTCCCTACGTAGGAGTGGGGGCAATCTGAGCACAAAGCTCTCGTGCCAAACTCCTGCCACCCCAGGTCCGCCGCAGTGCCAAGGTGAGCGCCTCGCTCTGTGCTTGTGGCCCTTCTCCCGACGCGCTGGTCTACGTAGGAGGGCCCCTCAGCTGGAACAACAGGCATGAGCAGCCTGGAGGGGAGCCAGCGTGTCCGTGTTCCCCTCCGGGAGACACCTCCCGCAGTTCAGAAGCTGCCCCTGCACCGTCCAGCAGTGTCTCTCAGATGATCCATAGGGTGGGTTTGGCAGGGATGTTCCTTCACCAGGGCAGGATCCATGTTGGCTCTGGCTCCTGGGAGGGGATGGATGCAAAATGCCTCAGCTGGGGGCGGGGGAGGGGGGGCATGGCTGATCGGCTCCCATGGGACAGCACCCGCGGGAGCTGACGTTTTGAGCTGGGCCTGGGGAGCAGAGAATGGCTGTGTCAATGCGGTCGTGAAGCACAGGTGTCCGCTGCCCCGGGGCCACACAAGCACCAGCTGGGATGCTCCTTTGCTTGGTGTCTCCTCCCTGCTCCAGGAGAAACACCCAGGACTCCCAACTCCCCCTCGCTGCCTTTCTCCGGCCTGGCCCTCAGCCTCATCTCTCCGAGAGGAACTCTCTTGGCTCCTCACTCCCATCTTTCCCCACCAGGGAGAATCGCCCGCTGCCCTTTCTCCCACTGCCGTTCCCATCCCCACAGAGCAGGCCTACTCAACACGCAGCCCGTTGGCTTGTGGCCCGCGGTGCGGTTTGGGTTGATAACTCTTTTAATAGCTCAATTCCTGGACTGTTGGGAAGCCAAAACAAAAAAGTCGTCATAGAATCATAGAATCCTAGGACTGGAAGGGATCTTGAGAGGTCACCGAGTCCGGTCCCCTGCCCTCATGGCAGGACCCAGCACTGTCTAGATAGAATATCAATAGAATGGTCTTCGGCTGATGTGTTTTAGTAATTATGTTCCTGCACTGTCATGGCTCATTAAAATGCTGTCATATGGGTGGAAAGGGGTAACTATTGCATTTTATGAATAGCAGCAGAACTGACTGAAATGGGGCCTGCATGTTGTGTGGTCTTGCCTTCATTTTTGTATTCATGCCCGTCCATGTGAAAGAAGCTATTTGCATATATTTGCATAGATATTTGCATGTATATGCAACCACACTTAAGTTGTGGCCCTTGCTGTATCATTGTGGCCCCCCGGAGCGTCCAACATTGAGTAGCCCTACCATAGAGCTAGAGTCTCTTCTCCTTCATGCCTTGCCTGCCTCGGCAGCTCCACGAAAATCACACTGGGCGTCTTCTCTGCCCCCCGAAAGACACCACCCAACCTCCTCTCTACGGCAGAGGGCCACTTCTCCTGTGCCCTGCAATGCCCCTCCGGTCTCCCTGCCCCCGAACTCTGGGACCACCGAAGAAGAGATTTACCCCGGGGAATCCAAGTCGACATTTTAAGCAGACCCTACGGCAAGCGGTGAGGCATCTCTGCAATGCTGGCCGAATTAATGACGCTTTTACCTCTGACCATCGCCACGGCGCCTCGGTGCTTTGAGTCAGGGAGCCGTCCCCTACGCAGAGACGCTCTGCTTCGAAGCCTGATCGACTTGCCCCATAATGGCCCCTATTTCATATACCGCTGGCATGAAGACTCTCAACAGAAGAGTCTCGGTCTTCGTCGTTTTCACCTGTGCCTAATCTTCGTGGCCACCCATCTCTGAATCCCCGTCTTTCTCTGCATTCCCCTTGTGGCAATAGGATGCCCAGGACTGGCTGCTCAATTCAAGGTGAGCAAACTGCTGTCTGGTACGGGTTGAACCTCTCTAGTCCGGCACTCTCTGGTCTGGCAACCTCCGTGGTCCGGCATGATTTGAGTGCGCCGGGTGTCCACTTATCCTGGGTCTGACCAAGTTTCCCACAGTCCCATAAAGTTTGTTTCCAGCCACCAGGCCTGGCTCTCACTGCTCTGTGCTGTAACTTAGCTCTAACTTATAAATAAAATGCCTCTAAGAGCCCAGCAAGCAGCAGTGTTGGTGATGCTGTTAGACAATATTGACCTCCCGTAGTCCAGAAAATTCTCTGCTTCGGCACCAATCAGACCCCAAGGTGCCGGACTAGAGAGGTCCAAGCTGTACTGTTGTTTTATAGAATGGCATTAGTGTATGTTCAGTATTACCATCCTAGCCGTTCATCCCACATGCTGCCATTTTGCTTCCTTTTCTGAACGCTGCTGGGCCGGGAGCAGAGGTTGTCACTGAATTGTGCGCAGTAGCATCCTGTTCTTTTTCCTCTCCGGGGGTTCCAGTTAATTTAAAACCCAGTCATGTGTTCTTTGTCTTTCCGCATGTTTTGAAAGCACGGCGTACAATTAAAGTGTTCTATAAATACAAATAATAATAGTAGGGACTCTGTGGATTTGTCACTGATTAAAATCTTGTGTGTGTTTACAGGCACATTCCGATCAGGCCTCCTGGCGTGGTGCCAGTGAGGCTTACCGGGTTGGGTGCCGCTGCTCGAAGGGCATGCGGTGATCACCCAAAAAAAATGACCACTTATCATTTTATTTGCAGAACCACCGATCCTTGGAGCCAGGGTATTACATTTAGATTAATCAAATAATTGAATAGTCGATGCAATTTGCATCGACTAGTCGATTAGTCCATAAGGGCGCCTCCGCCATTGAACTGTAGCAAGAGCCAGGTTTTAAGCCAGCTCTCCGAGAGAGGCAGCAAGGGAAGGGGAAGTGACTAGTTAAGTCACTAGTCGACTAGTCAGCTAGTCACTTACATCCCTACCTTGGGGTAGGAAGGCTCAGGATAAAGCTAAATGCTTTGGGGTACCAAATGGTGATTTTCTTTTTCTTCTCTCAGGCCATGTCTTCACTAAATGGAAGCTCAACGCTGCCACGATCGCGCTTCCGGAGTTCGATGTAGCAGGTCTACTTAAGACTCACTAAATCAAACTCAGAGGTCACCCCCACCAGGCGGGTTCTCCTGCTTCTGTGATGAGTAAGGGAAGCTGATGGAAGCATTTGCTCCTGTTGGCCTCCCACTGTGGGGACGGTGAGAAAACTTGACACAAGGTTACGTTGACTCCAGCTACATAATTAACATCACGGAATTAGCGTATCTTGATTTGACCCACCCTTTCAATGTAGACCCGGCCTCAGCAGTGACTGCTGGAATTGCACTTAATTACCAGAGACACTTGCCTCTCATTAATGACCTACCACAGAACTTTAAACCTTAGCCTGTGCTTGGAAGGTTGTTTGTGTTGTTTTAACTTGAGAATCATTAGGTTCAGCATCGATTCTGGCTGCCTTTGGTTTTGCTGCAGTATTCAGCTCCGTAAATTTGCTCTCGCCACTTAATGGAAGGGACAGAGGTGATGACTCTCCTAAAAGGTTTCTTCCCTCACTCATTCAAGGTCAATAGGTGCTAAAAACAAGTAAGGGGCAGATTTAAACCCTCTGACTATAACTTCCATTCCGTCTCAGTTACTCAGCTTTCTCTCTCTTGCGATCTCTTAATTTTACTCGCCGGCCAATCAATCTGGAGTTGAATTTCTAATACAAACAAGCAACTTAAAACAAGGGAAAGGAACAAGGAAAAACAACTTAAAACAATCGACCAGATTTTTGTCCACTATAAAGAAGGTGGAGGAAAGGGCACAAAATCCCTTTTCTGCTATTCACCTTGACATAATTTTACTATTGACATGCAGCCTTCAACAGGTTTTTCATCCTGGAGTGCCTTACCCTGTCTTTCCTGACTTTCCAGTGGTCTCCAATATTTTGAAAACATTTACCCTCACAAGAATAAGCAGTTTTGTGTGTCAGATTCTAGGCATGACACTACTGGCGTTAATTGGTTTGTAGCGCTCGCTCTCCAAAAGGAATGAACTGCACCCTGCAATGAAAACACGGAGTTTGGAAATTCAAGCTTTAAAATGACAACACGGTGGCTGCGCTTCATCTCCACCCCTCTCAGACACGAGTCGGCCTGAAAAAATACATTTGCTCTCCAGCTGGATTTATGCTGCTTTGTGACATAATGAAGCTGCGTCCGGGGTTAAAACGGATCCCACCTGCTAATGCGGGAGAATTAAAAGGCAGGAATAATGGAGGCCTAATGTCGGCGCTAAATTAATAGATGCTATAAAAGGCAGGATGCATCCTGGGCTGATGCTCCCAACAGAGCCATTATTTTGGAATGGGCTAAACAAACAATGATCCGCCGTTTGCCGGTGACAGAGCATCTCCACGTCATTGCCTCCTTTGTTGTCCACGGTGCCGCTTCCCAAGCAGCAACCAAGGGAGACACCAGGCTCATTTAGGCATCAGCCCTCAGCGAAATACGTTAAATTCCCTGCCCCCCACCAAGTGGGTGAAAGGGAAATAGAATCAGACTCTTAGGTTATACCAGGGGTGGGAGACCTAAGGCTGGAAGCCAGATGAAGGCCCCAGCTTGCTTGCATCCAGCCCCTGAGGCTCACAGCTCCCCCTCTCAGCATTGGGAAGCCAGCACTGGCAAGCCAGCCTCCCCGCCCCACACACACACACACTGTCCCTCCATGGGGCTGGAATAGGGTTGCCAGATGGTTTAACCAAAAATACTGAACAACCCCTCACCCCTCCAAAAAAAAAAACACCAGGGAAAAAATTCTGTTGAGAAAAAAAAAAGGGGAGGGACCAAAGTTAAGCAAAAAAAAAAAAAAAAATGGCCCCTTTAAGAAGGCCCGTCTGCCATCTTGTCTCCCTGCTTCAAGCCAGACAGCTCCCGTTCAGAACCAGGTAAGCACCCCGGATTTTTGCCTCCCGGCTGGGGAAAAATCAGGAAATACCAGGCATTTTAGGTGTCCAGTATTTTCTGACTATTTTTACCAGACAGGAGGCAAAAATACCGGACTGTCCAGGTCAATACCGGCCAATTGGCAACCCTAGGCTGGAGTACACAAGGTACTAACCGGGGCCCCCCTAGCCTCTGGTGTGTGAGGGGAATGTGAGGAGGGTCTTTCTCCTTCTCAGTGGCCACGTCAGTGAGAGTTTGGGTGTTTTTCTTTCTTTCTTCTCACTTGCATGCGGCCCCCTACCCAAAAAAGGTTCCCCACCCCAGGTTCTACCATAATGCTGCCGTGTTGGAGTCCGAGCGCCAAACAGAAAACGTAGCCGCCGGAGTAAAAACTGAACACCCCCTCCACACACACACACACACACACACACACACACACTCGCTACACACCGCTGTACAATGCACATCCACTTGGCCCGCCCGTCTAAGCGCTTACGCACCACCTGCCTTCCCTTTGCACTCACCCACGCTGCGTTCATTCTCCTCCTGCCCACCCAGGCGGTCAGCCCTGAGCAGCAGGGCTGCACTAAGGATGTGAAATATCAGTTCATTGACTAGCCGATTAACCGCATGAATTCTTAGTGGTTGCTGTGGAACTCCTTGCCAGAGGAGACAGTGAAGGCTAGGACTATATTAGAGTTTAAAGAGAAGCTGGATAAATTCATGGAGGTTAGGTCCATAAAAGGCTGTTAGCCAGGGGATAAAATGGTGTCCTTGGCCTCTGTTTGTCAGAAGCTGGAGAGAGATGGCAGGAGACAAATCGCTTGATCATTGTCTTCGGTCCACCCTCTCTGGGGCACCTGGTGCTGGCCACTGTCGGCAGACAGGATACTGGCCTAGATGGACCTTTGGTCTGACCCAGTACAGCCGTTCTTATGTTCTTATGTTGCTCGACTATGCTGTAGTCCCCGAGGTGGGGCCGGCAGCCTGTATCAGAGGCAGCAGCGGGGGGTGCCAGGTGGGAGCTGGTCCGCGAGGGAAGCCAGTTTAAAAACCTGTCGCCCTGTGCTGCTGCCTCTGATAAAACTAAGCTTCAGAGCCGCGGCCCAGGAAACGTAAAATCCAAGTCGCTTCTGCCCTCCCCCTTCATCCTTCCCCCCCAAAGCTGAGGGTGTAACAGAAAGCAAAGTGACTGACCAGGGGACTTGGCACAGGTTGCATTAGTCCCTGGTCGTCACGGTGGACTGTTTTTTTAATTTCGGTTACTTATTTTTCTCTTTGGGGATGACGAGAGGCCTTGGAAGAAAGGAATTTTAAAGGGTGGATTCGGAAGGGGAAGGAAGCAACATGCATGAGAGCACCAGGAAGGAGGGGGAGGCATCAAGGGAGAGTGATCGGGGAGATGGATGTTCGGCAGCGCAGTGAGGAAAGGCGGCAGCAGACGGAAGATTGACAGGAGACAGGTTGTGCACATTCTTGAAGGCCCGAGCCAGGATTTTGTTACTGCTGCAGCTAATAATGGATCAGCACAGCCCCTTGCATCCCTCGGATGCGCAGTGCCGAAAAATCGCCCCCACTGACTTGCAACCGCTTCTAGGGTGGGAAGCCGCCACCAGTGGGCAGGACCCCACAGGCCCCTGGACCGTACCAGCTGAACCAGAGACGGGGGGGGGGACGGCTGTTACACAAACGGGAATGTGGCCAGGGCAGCAGATCCCACAGCCCCACCGCTCCCAAAAACGAAAGGTTTGGGGTCAGGGTGGCGGGGTCTCTCTCCACATCCTGGGTGCTTCAATAAGACCAATAATAAATACACTGATGTGATGTCGCATCTAACAGTGGGCACCCTCCCCCGTGATTCAGAACAGCTCAATTGCAGACGTTAAATTGGACAGTAAATTAGTAGGCGAGAATCTCTCTCCTAGGACTAGCGCGCACACGCGCGAAAGGAGAGGAAAAGTTCCCCGTGCAGAGTTTGTCCTAGATTCCGCCATCCCCGGGGTAGGCAGGGTTTGCCCTGGCGTGTTACGACACCGACACCATCAAGGCCTGGGGCAGTAGCATGAGGAATACAACTAATCGGATGATTTGTGTCCTGGCAGAGAGCCGCAAGCCAAGGGACTGATGGAAGTTTGCACACGCTTTGTTACACGGCCCCCAAAGAGCTTACACCTACAAATTCGCACCCTTCTGGCTGGGACATCCTCGCTGCCGGGTACCCCACCGCGTTGCACTTCTGAGGCTGTGTCCAGATTCAAGCTCAGGTTACAACAGTCGTGACGCAATGGTTGGAGGAGAGGGGGCTGCGGGGTCATGCTGTCCCTCCCTCCCCTACTTTGCTGCTTGGCTTGCCCTCAGCAAGCTCACACAGACCAAGCATCCTCAGCAACACTGCCGAAACCAGCTACCCGCCAGCGAGGGAGGGAGGAGCCTTCATTGGCTGACCATGCCGTCAGCAACATTTCTCAGCGCCTATTGGCTGGAAACTGGCCAATGGGAGCGGAGGGATTTTGGTAGGGGGTGGGGACAGTGCATGACGCTTTCTCCTCCCTGCCCAGCGTGCAGCGTGATTAGCAGTCTGCTATTTAAAGCAGATGCAGCTGGTCTGTAGGGTGCTGGCGAGGCGGCCGCGGACTGGGTCCAGTGACTGGGTGGGCCGGATCCAGCCCACTAGCTGCCGCTTGCCCACCGCTGGTTTAGATGCTGCTTGGACCTGCCTTGAGGGCAGGGGGCTGGACTTGATGACCTCTCGAGGTCCCTGCCCGTTCTAGGGTGCGTCTAGATTGGCAAGATTTTGCACAAAAGCAGGTGCTTTTGCGCAAAAACTTGCCAGCTGTCTACTCTGGCCGCTTGAATTTGCACAAGAGCACTGACTTTGTAATGTACAAAATCAGTGCTTCTTGCACAAATACTTTCATGCTCCCGCTCGGGAAAAAGCTGGGGGGTGTATTGCCTCTCCTGGGTGGCTGGGCACGTAGGCAGTTTGGGGAAGGCAATGCCTCCCCTTGCCTGCATCACCCGCTGCCCGTGCCTGAGGAATCCCTGTTCTCCAAGGCCAGTGGGTTAGCGGCGCGGAGCCAGCCATAGCAGAGCTGCCCTGCTCTTGCTGTCCTGGAGAGGAACATGCACCCCTCTCAGTCTTAGTTCTGGAGGCCGAGGTGCATGGGGGCGTGCCCACCTCGCTGGGCTATCGTCCAGGGGGCCAGCACTTTGGGGAGCCACTCTGGTCTGGGCTGCTGGGAATCAAAATAAATCAATGACCCGAAGAGGATTTGTCCGCCAGCTGTGCCGTTCAGCGGCCGGCTGCTCCGGGGTGGGATGGAGCACGGCTGTGGGACTGTGATCCGGTTTCTGCTCCCTAACGGAAGAAGGCAGGTGACACGGACTTTCTCCCGTGGACCATTCCGCACGCACTCGGCCACGCAAGCCCGCCCAAGGAGGCGGCTTTTCAGCAAGCTCCTTCTGAACAAAGGAACCGCCCGCCGGGAGCTCAGGGACAGGGCCGTGAATATCAGCAAAGCACATTTCTCTGCTAGGATTCCAGCCAAGTCATTTGGGGCAGCATTCACGGGGCTGAAACCCGCAGAATCCGAGGCAGGATTTAGCCTCAAGGTGCTCCGTGAAACCTTTGTTCTCTTCTGGGATCCTTTATCCAGAGACGTCTCACATGCTGGGTGTCTGGATGAGACAGAATGTTCCAGTTCACGAAATCTAACATGAAAAACGACCGTCAACTTGTATCTGAGCAGGACAACAACTAGAAATCGATTTCCACACGTGGGGGGTCAGGGAACGTGCCTACACTGGCGTCTACGTTCCCTCCGACTGTTGGCCAAGGTTGCGGGATGATGTTCTGTTGTACGTTCACCTTCCTCCGGAGACTCATCTCGGCCCTTTCTTCTGATTGCTTTCCCCCTAAGAACATAAGAACGGCCGTACTGGGTCAGACCAAAGGTCCATCTAGGCCAGTATCCTGTCTGCCAACAGTGGCCAGCACCAGGTGTCCCGGAGAGGGTGGACCGAAGACAGTGATCAAGCGATTTGTCTCCTGCCATCCCTCTCCAGCCTCTGACAAACAGAAGCCAGGGATACCATTTCTATCCCCTGGCTAATAGCCTTTTATGGACCTAACCTCCATGAAATTATCTAGCGTCTCTTTAAACTCTATTATAGTCCTAGCCTTCACAGCCTCCTCTGGCAAGGAGTTCCACAGGTTGACTATGTGCTGTGTGAAGAAGAACTTCCTTTTATTAGTTTTAAACCTGCTACCCATTAACTTCATTCGGTGTCCTCTAGTTCTTCTATTATGGGAACTAATAAGTAATTTTTCTTTATTCACCCTCTCCAAACCACTCATGATTTTATATACCTCTATCATATCCTCCCCTATGATAAGCCTTCTGCCAGCGTCGTCCGACCTGCATGCCAGCCAGCTAACCTCCATTCCCTGGTACCTGTGAGACCCAGATTTTCAAATGGTTCCCTTGAAGATCAGGCTGGTATCAATGATTCCCCCGACCCACGAGGCTGGTAGATATGAGGGTTTGACACTAGGTAGGAGACTGTAACGAACAGAAGAAAAATAACTTCCCAAACTGTTTTCTGGCATGCGAAGAAACATGCTGTAAATGATCCCATCTGTCATTTTCAGCTGCACCCTGTTCCATTGGCTGAATTTTGCTCATTAAGATAAATTTCTAGCCAGAATATCGTTTTTACCTTCAGGCCTCTGGGTGAGTGGTGTGCGGGCTTCTTTGACAGCTGTGACAGAGGAGAAAGAGAATTTGTCTTATGCTGCTTTTGCAATCGCATGGAATTGCTTTGACCTTCCAGAAAGGAAACATTGAAATGGAATGTGCTCCTAACCTTTCCCCCCTTGGGATTATGTAAATGGTCAAGTCCTCTCCCATAAAAGAGGCTCCCATGTGACCGTCAATCATAAAACCTCCTTTTACGGCTCTCTGAAAGCTCTCCCAAGCAAACGTCTGGCCCCTTTAAAGTTTTGCAATGTAGCATTTCTATGCGGTGCAAATGGTCCAAATCTCTTTGCTGAACAGACATACACGAGATCTGCTGGCTTCATTAGCTCATAACTGAACACGGCTACGTGCGGTGCACTTTAAGTCTTCTATTTTCAGCTTGAATGACACGTTTCACCATTTTAACGGGGAGTGCAATTACCCATCTGAGCAGTCTAGCGAGGGGGTGATGAATTCTCCTCCACTTGACGTTTTTACTGGCCGTTGTGAGGGGGGACCCCCCTAATCCATGATTGGGGCTCTGATGCTACAGACGATAATTATATGCTCCTGTTCCGGGGTGGGGAACCTTTTCTGAGTTGTGGGGGGGAGGGGTTGCTCATCAACAGAAAAATCAGTCGGGAGCTGCAGCACAAAGGTGAGAAGTAAAAAAAAAACCGAACTAACAACACTTACTGATATGGCCCCTTTACTGAGAAGCAGAAAGATGCTCTTCACCGTCCTTTTGCACACCGGAGCCTAGGAGGGCCTGGGCTAGTAGATTTCGTGGGGCATCCTAGGATCTGGGGTGGGCCAAAACTGAGGGTGTACGTGTGTAGGGGGGGCTACTAGAAAGTGGGTTTCGGGTGTGGGGACTGGGCGGGAGGGAAGATGCAGGAGTAGTTTGGGGTTTTTTTTAAATAATAATGGAGATTGCCTATCTCCTAGAACCAGAAGGGACCTTGAAAGGTCATTGAGTCCAGTCCCCTGCCTTCACAGTAGGACCAACTATTATCCCTGATGAATTTTTGCCCCAAATGGCCTCCACAAGGATTGAACTCACAACCCTGGGTTTAAGCAGGCTCATGCTCAAACCACTGAGCTATCCCTCCTTGATGGAGCTGGAAGGGTGCTAGGGTGCAGGAGTGGAATGGGGGTGCAGGGTCTGGGCAGGATGGGAGGGACAAAGGGCTGGAGCGCCAACACCCAATGCTGGAGAAGGGAGATGCCCTGAGCCTCAGGGCTGGATCCAGGCAAGCTGGGGGGCTCATCCAGTCCTCTGGCTGTAGGTTCCCCGCCCCTGCTCTAGTTCAACATCTCTGTTATTTCAGGAGAGGCTTGATGGCGTGGGCTATAGAGGAAGTCAGACCAGGTGATCATAACAGTCCCTTTTGGCCGTGGAATCTAAGAACAGAGGAAGGGCACCAGAACAACAAGAGGAAGAAAAGTCACTTTTGGAGCATGCCTGTCTCTTGGGAAAGAGGCAGAACCCGTAACAACAGCGGTTGTTTCTCAAAGCACTGCCCAGAAAATGAGGCCGAACCAGTTACACAACTTACGCAACATTACACGGGACGTGTAAACGCATAAAAGCAAGTCCGTTCCAAGTTAAGGCATCCAGTCCAGGCCTTGTCCCTGCTCCTACAAACACGTGCTCATGCACAGAACTTTCCCATACGTGAATATTTCCACTAAGCGCAGACTTTACTTGCCTGAGTAAAGGTCCACATGGGTGGAACTGTGCGTGCGGAGACTGACTCCTGGTTCGGAAACGGGCCATCAGACTAGCTCCTCAAGTGGTGTAAATCGACATAGCACTTCTGAAGTCAATACAATTCATCCCCATCATAAACTCCATTGGTTTCTTTCGGGTTATACCAAGTATTAGCTTGGCCCAGTTGGAGTCGTTAAGGGTGGAGTCGAAATCTTTAGTCTAAAGTTTTGTGCATTCGTTACGTTTTCCGAGCAGATGTTGGCAGCAGTAGGTGCTAATAAAAAAAATCCAGGATAATACAATTTTCACAAAAGGGACCCTCTTTAAAAACGTCGGTTGCTTCCCCCGATACATTCCAAAGAGCAGGAATGATTTTCGTGTACCCCACGTTTTAACAGGACACTCACATGCTGGGTTGCCAGATGGTTTAACCAAAAATACCAAATACCAAATATCCCCCTCCCCGCCAAAAACAAACACCCGGGAAAAAATTCTGTTGAGAAAAAAAAGGGGAGACTAAAGTTGTTGAACAAAAAAAAAAAAAAAAAAACCAGCAAAGCCCCTTTAAGAAATACCTTTGAGGCTTTTTGGCCCTAACAGACCGCCAGCGGCCAGCGGCCAGCGGCCAGCGGCCATCTGCCATCTTATCTTCCTGCTCCGAGCCAGACAGCTCTCCTGCAGAACCAGGTAATCACGCTGGATTTTCACCTCCTGTCTGGGAAAAAATTCCCGAGAAATCCTGCGCAGTGTGATGGTGATTCCTGGGTGTGATTCTGCCACCTACCTTTCCTGCTCCCACAGCAAGACCAGACTGGCACTGCTACCTGGGGCGTTGGCTCCTAGGACCAATTAAACCGTGGGCATGCCTGGGTCTGCACACAGTGACTCGGGTGTGTCACTTCTCAGGTGAGCAGTTCCATTGGGCTTAACGGGAATAGACACAAGAGCCAAGTTACTCAAGCATGCAGCTTGCTTGCAAGATCAAACCCTGCAGGGCTTAATTCAGCTCCATCTTTAAAGACATGCTGGACCTTAAGCACGTGAGCAGCTCAGCAAAATGCTTGAGCAGCTGCTTAATCGCAAGCACGTGCTTAAATGTATTCCATTCGGCACAGCAGGTGCTTAAATTTTATGGGTCTCAAAGGGACAGCTGGATGGGTTGAAGCGCTCTGTTGAATCAGGGCAGAAACCTGGTGCCACTCGCCGGCACGGCGCCTCCTGCTGGTCGCTCTGGGAATTAGCTCTGCTCCGCCCTAGGGTGCCCCCTTTCGTACCCGGCACCATCTTTCTAGCCCCTTACCTCAGGGACAAACTACAGTCTGACATGGCCACTCGTCATTGGCAAGGGGGTGTGGACCTGTTGCCTTTGCCAGCTCTAGCTGCCTCCCCATAGCCCTAGCACCCCTCAGGCCCCTGTCGCTGGGCCTCAGCCTAGGATGACTCATGCTGGAGCTCCCCTGGCTCGCCCTGCCTTCCCCCAGCACCACAATACCTCAGCTGTCAGGCATCTAGATCCTTTTCCCTTCAGGGCTGGAGTGAGAGTGAGCTCAGCCTGGCCAGCCATCTCCTTTATACAGCCCTCCTGGGCTCTGATTGGCTGCCGCATGGCCTCTCGTGATTGGCTCCTCGCTGCAGCCCTCTCCCAGGGTGTTTTAACCCTTTTTGCCTAGAGCAGGGCAATACAGGGCTGATATTTGACATGTTGTTGAAATAATTTTGGAAATTCTACATGTAAATCATATTTTTTTGGCTGAACAAATCAATTATAATGTCTAAATACTGCTAATTAGCCATTTAATTGTGCAGCTCTCTGGGCTTATTGTGGTTTTATGGAAGCCTCTAAACGGAAAATAGCTTAATGTGGTAGCTTCCTTTGTATTATGTTTTTAATAATGGAGCGGACAGAGCTTCAACAGACACTTATAATCCTGCGTAATAAATCAACTATCTATCGTTAATCGTGAAACACTTGATTTTCCGTAGCAACCATACGGGTCCCTTGCGGCCCTTGCTACTTTAAATTCTAATCTTTTAAATCTAGTGAAGCATATGCAACTAAATTTGTGGTCAACACGGGTTACATGCAAAAGGTCCACCCACCTCCTTGTCGGTACTAGCACAAATCGAACACTGTGGAAGAGCTACAGGAGAATGGAACTTCGCATGCATGCATCTTTGAAAACCAGCCAGTACAAATCTTATCCTCTGATTGGCCGATAACATCTTCTTAGCCGTGTGTTATTGCATAATTAATTACTCATGGTACATTATTAAGTCCTGCAGGATCTTCTATAGACTAGGCTGATATTATTCTGGCATGCAGTTTAAAGAGATTACTGTTAATTAATTTAACTTGTCTACATACACAACATTCCGCTAAACCTTCTATTGTGCCATCTGCTCTCATCTCAGACATGCAGGGCTTTCAAACTGCCATATAAATGGAAACAGATTAAAGCTATCTACCGAGAAATAAAATAATTAAAAATTAGATCTTTTTTTTAAACTTCTTGTGAGCTGCATTACGGAGCTGGAGTAAATGTTTACATGGAGAGAACGATCTACCCATTACAATGCCAAGAGGATTTTTTTACAAGGTTTACACCTTTTCTAACTCTACCCGACTGATTCCACTTCATGGCTGGCTGCTATTCTCAACCTCTTTTCTTGTCCCTTTGCTCCAGCACTCTTAGCATGGTCATATTCTTTGGAGCCAGAGGAACTAGATTGCTCGGGGGAAGTGGTGCCAGGCTCGCCGACGGCTTCCTCCCAAATCCATTCGTTTGACTCCCGCTGAGGCTGACCGGAGGGGCCCTCCACTGCTCCAGCGAGTTGGTGACCTCCGGGCAGTCCCTGAAGGACCGAGGACAGATCGTAGAACAAAGCTATCGTCATACGCAGCACCAATGAAATCTCCTTTTCGGCTGCTTCAGTAAAATCCCCCCAGGATGGAGAGGCAGGGAAGTGTAGTGGTTATAGCTAAGGATTAGGAGGCTGGAGTTATCAATTCTATTCCTGCCCCATCTCACTGGCTGAGTAACTCGCCTTGCCTCAGTTTCCCAAGCGATAAAATGCTTCATAAAGGCCAGATCTTTGTGAGGTTCATGGAGGTGCCCAGGGGCAGAGGGAAGAGGGGTGGCTATAGAAAGGCAATGTGTTATTCTTACCCCATCCCGAAGAGAGCTAAGGACTCTTCCTTGAGGGCTGGGTTCATAGGCAGTGGGTATTGGAGGCGGGGGGAGGTAATGCCTTTCCAAGCTGCCTTCTGCCCCCAGCACCATCTAGATCATCCCTGGCAGATTTCTATCCAGCCTGCTCTTCAGCGTCTCCAGAGATGAGGATTCCACAACCTCCCTGCGCAATTGATTCCAGTGTTTCACCACCCTGACAGTTAGGAACTTTTTCCTAATGTCCAACCAAAACCTCCCTTGCTGCAGTTTAAGCCCATTGCTTCTTGTCCTGCCATCAGAGACCAAGGGGAACAATTTTTCTCCCTCCTCCTTGTGACACCCTTTTAGATACTTGAAAACGGCTCTCATGTCCCCTCTCAGCCTTCTCTTTTCCAAACTAAACAGGCCCAGTTCTTTCAGTCTTCCCGCATCGCTCATGTTTTCTGGACCTTTCATTACTCTTGTTGCTCTTCTCTGGACCTTCTCCAATTTCTCCACATCTTTCTTGCAATGTGGGGCCCTGTCTCCCCCCTCGGGAGCACTGCCCACTTTTGTAGTGTACAGGTGGCCCTGCAATGGAATCAGGGTTGCGGCAGCACCTTACACACCCACAATGTCTCTCCAAGCAGCCATTCTGCTCTCACGGCCACAGGGAGATACGCTGCCGGAAGACTCCAGAAATGGACATACCAGAGGGATGAATTGGGTCGCTAAGCTGCTTTTTAGGTCTTTGCTGGGCAAGGGGAGTGACCAAAAATCCCCTTTCATAGCCGCAAAATAAACAACACTTCCCAACAGCTTTGTGACCCATCCTTCACTTTCAGAACAGCTCTTCATGCAGGTTTCCCAGAAGCCGGCTCTCCCGTGAATCTGCGCGCTCGTTTGTTCAGAATTCTGCCCCCACCAGGCCACATAGAGAACACTGTCTTTCTCCAGGTAACCAGGCAGATGAATGCTTAGGCAGACATTTGCATGGCCCAAGAGCTCAACCTGGTGTGCATTACACGTCATACAAGTGGGGCTTGTTGCGGGGTAGAGGTGTGTGTCTAGACAACGACTCAAAAAAGTGCTAGATACACTCATGGAGGTTAGGCCCATCGATGGCTATAAGCCAAGATAGGCAGGAATGGTGTCCCTAGTCTCTGTTTAAAAGCTTCAGTAGGGTAGAGTTAGTCTGTAACTGGAAAACCTTAAA
This sequence comes from Pelodiscus sinensis, assembly GCF_049634645.1. NCBI lineage: Eukaryota > Metazoa > Chordata > Testudines > Trionychidae > Pelodiscus > Pelodiscus sinensis. The sequence continues at coordinate 45,369,207 of NC_134723.1, read as the reverse complement.
AAACAAGGAATAGTCTAGCAGCACCTTAAAGACTAACAAAACATGTAGATGGGATCATGAGCGTTCGTGGGTACAACCCACTTCTTCAGAGGACCGGAGAATTAACTGTCCAGTTCCAAAATAAATAAGGGGTGGGGGAGAAGGAAGGGGAAAGCAGTGAATTAGAGTGTTCATGATAGCAGAAAGGGATCTATAGGTCATAAAGGACCACAAGCTAAATAGGAGTCAGCAGTGTGATGCTGTTGCAAAAAAAGCAAACATGATTCTGGGAGGCATTAACAGGTGTGTTGTGAGCAAGACATGAGAAGTCATTCTTCCGCTCTACTCTGCGCTGGTTAGGCCTCAGTTGGAGTATTGTGTCCAGTTCTGGGCACCGCATTTCAAGGAAGATGTGGAGAAATTGGAGAGGGTCCAGAGAAGAGCAACAAGAATGATGAAAGGTCTCGAGAACATGACCTAGGAAGGAAGGCTGAAAGAACTGGGCTTGTTTAGTTTAGAAAAGAGATGACTGAGAGGGGACATGATAGCAGTTTTCAGGTATCTAAAAGGGTGTCACATGGAGGAGGGAGGAAACTTGTTCCCCTTGGCCTCTGAGGATAGAACAAGAAGCAATGGGCTTAAACTGCAGCAAGGGAGGTTTAGGTTGGACATTAGGAAAAAGTTCCTAACTGTCAAGGTGGTGAAACACTGGAATAAATTGCCTAGGGAGGTTGCGGAATCCCCATCTCTGGAGATATTTAAGAGTAGGTTAGATAAATGTCTATCAGGGATGGTCTAGACGGTATTTGGTTCTGCCATGAGGGCAGGGGACTGGACTCGATGACTCTTGTGGTCCCTTCCAGTCCTAGTATTCTATGATTCTGTGTTACATGAAGCTGATCGAGAAGGTGCAAATTGTTCTCAAGTGCCCATTGTTTGGATGGTTAAGTCATTCCGCTGTGGGAGGTAGTGTGCTAGCCAGGTGGTGTCTATATTCATACCTTTGTGATGGGTCCCAAACTAGCCTCTGTTTGTCAGAGCCGGGAATGGGCAACAGGGGAGGGATCACTTGATGGTTGCCTGTTCTGTTCACTCCCTCTGGGGCACCTGGCACTGGCCACTGTGGGCAGACAGGCCACAGGGCTGGATGGGCCTTTGGTCTGGCCTGATATGGCCGTTCTCACATTCAGTAAGAAAGGCAAATGCCACAGTGAAGGGAAGAGAAGCCTTCTACCGCTCAGGATGTGTCTGGAGTCAGGGCTTGGTTCTGTCTCTAGCACTAGTAAATGCGGCTAGCGCAGTTCATTCACAAAACCCTGCTTCCACCCCTCTTGCTGTGTGGCCACAGATCGGCACCTACGTGAAGCGTGCAGAACAGCGCAACCCCCGGCGTATGATTTATCCCCTTCCCTTTGCAGCCAGAAATCTCTAGCAGGGGCGGAGGGGATGAAAGCAGCCATCGCGCCTGTGGCTCTTGAAACGGGTCATGTTCAGAGGCCGGCAAGCTATTTGCGAAAGCGGTGGCAGACCCAAGCCTCCTTCCGCTTGTCTTCTCCGTCCTCCCCTTGCGGCCTGGCTCAGCGAGACCCAGGCCCAGTCAGACTTGCTACCCAATATTCGGAGGGAGTGTCACACGAGCAGTCCGGCTGCCAGAGAACATCGCTCACCTTGACTGGGGCCAGCCGTCACGGGCGGGGGAATAAAGCAACTGCCCGGATGGACAATCTAACCTAAATGCAAATCCAATGGAGTGGGCCAGGTCCTTTCCTTTGAAGTGCAACAGCCTCTGTTGTCTTAGCCACTTACGCAATACGCAGCATCAAACAGCATGAAGAAATACAGATAGAGAGCATCAGCGACACCGCGGAAAAGCAAATGAGGCACGTTCGCAGTTCAGTCTAGTTAGACCAAAATTAGATGTTTCCCCTCCATTATCTGAGTGGATGCACTAAATACGAGTGATTTATGAAGGACACCAGAGCCCCATTAGAACTGATTAACCTCAGAGAGCGGTGACCTATTTACAAGTGTATAAATAGGATTATAATTGTGAGGTAAAGAATGTAACGTTCGGCAGCGCATCTCCATGACGCTGTAGTAACGCAGGAAACACACGAGGTGCCGTCAGCTCCAGCGGAGGATGCTCAGCGCCTGGCAGAATCAACCTCCCCCACGATGGAACAGTAGCATTTCCCGTCCCCAGACTGTCAGCAGGGCTAAAGGAAGCACTTCCTGGCTATACCTACTGGCAACACGCTGAATCTGGAAGCAGAGGTTGCAACAAGGCATCTGCTCTGTACTTTGACGGTTGTACCAACGTCGGGCTTTGTGGGGGAAAGAGTCAGTTCTAGAGCTTCCGTTAGGCAGCAGCTAAGTGGGGCTGGACCCTTCTGGGGCGGAGCGAGGGGCCGAGGGGAAGTTTTAATCCAAAATTGGTCTTCAAAGCTACTTGGAACGTTGAGCATCTCCTGGGCCCTCCTCACAGCACCTCTGCCCGTCGGAGAGGTGTGTGCGGGCGATTGAGAGACTCGGCGTCTCCCTCAGCCCCTCTCTGTTGATCACCTCAGAGTGGAGCGCTCCCCGCTAACAGGCCTACGCTGGGGGCAGCCATCAGCTGCCGGACTTCAAGAGAGGCTCTTGTCCCCCGAGACCAAAACGGTCAGGCAATAGGTAAGAGATTTCACAGTGCTCATCCCAGGGGCAGTCTGGAAAAGTTCACATAATCTGAGGCCTCAGGCCCAGTCTTCAAGGCAGAGCCTCCGTGGGATGATTCAGGGCAGCCAACCTGGGCCCTGTGCTTTGGGAGCCTCTGTGCTTGCGGAGGGCCCGCAGCATCCTGTGGATGGGATGGTCCTTCATATCGATGGTACCCATGGGCCCAGGTTGGCCTGGAGGACGGGTGGGGGGGGGGGGCTAGCAGGGGTGGGGCCTCTCCTCACGCTCATTGTGGCGGTGGGAGCCGCAGGAAGCTAAGTGACCCAGCAACCGGCTCTGCTCTGCTGCCATATCCCAGCTGGGTTACTCCACGTCATCACCCTAAGCCCCGAACCCTCCTAGAGATGGCCCTGTTTTGAGGAATAAATTGCCTAAGGGGGCTGTGGAATCTCCATCACTGGAGATATTGAAGAGCAGATTGGACAGACACCTGTCAGGGATGATCTAGATGGTGCTTGGTCCTGCCATGAGGGCAGGGGACTGGACTTGATGACCTCTCGAGGTGCCTTCCAGTCCTAGGATTCTCGGAGCGAGGGTAGGACGAGAGGGACCGAGAGCCAGGCCTTGGGAGAGTGGGGGTGGGGAAAAAGGCGGGACCTCAGGAGAGGGGTGGAGCAAGGGCGGGGCAGAGGGCGGTGGAGCACCTTCCCTCGCCGGGGAAAAGAGCCACTCGGCGCCCCTCCTGGGAGCAGTTCCTCCGTACGCACACCAGCGCTGACGGCCGCGTGAGCCAGCTCCCTCTGCTGTCAGTAACACGATACCCAGTGAATCCAATGAGAGTTAATATCGACCTCCTGTGGTTCGGCAAATTCTCTGGTTCGGCACCAGTCAGGTCCTCAGGATGCTGGGCTAGAGATGTTCCACCTGCACTGAGGATTTGGAAGGAAGGCAGGAAGGCTGTAGAGTCCATCAGAACGGCCAGACTGGGTCAGACCAAAGGTCCACCCAGCCCAGTGTCCTGTCTGCCCACAGTGCTAATGCCAGGTGCCCCAGAGGGAGGGAACAGAACAGGTAGCCATCAGATGATCCCTCCCCTGTCACCCACCTCCAGACAAACAGAGGCTAGGGACACTATTCCTACCCAGCCTGGCTAATAGCCATTGATGGACCTGACCCCCGTGAATCTATCTAGCTCTTTTTTGAACCCTGTTAAAGTTCTAGGAAAAAAGCTCCCTCCAGGAGTCCTTATTTATACAACCCCAGCTGGGCCCTCGTTGGCCGTATCCGCCTCAGCTACGGAGCTTTGCTCTCTCAGCCCTTTCCCTAGGCTGGATTTTACCCTGAAAGGGCCAGCGCAGGGCAGCTACCCCGTCACACCACCCTAGCAGCCAATGGCCTGCCATCCAGTATTTCTGTGTGCCAGTTGCACGCTCCTTTCCAAAGAGCGGGAACCCCTCCCTTTTGTGCCTTGGTACCTCACAGGGCCCTTTGGAGAACAACCGACTCCCAGGGGAATGGCAGACATCTTGCCTCCGGCATTGCAGTGGGAGACGGCTGGCTACGTGGGAAGGAAAACCGCAGTGGGTGGGCAAAGCGATCCATGAGGTTCCAGGGAGACACGAGGGAAAAACCCCCAGGACACTGCCCATTCCGTTGCTGTTCAGTAGCTCCGGTTGCATTCACCTCAGCCCTTTTCTGCAAAGAGCTAGGCCACATCCAGCCGTAGCCCAGCTGCACGGGGTATGGCTCCTCCCTTTCCACACACCGCCACTTGGGAACCCGTCCTGGGCAAAGGCTAGGTGCAGTAGGTGTGACTATGGCTCCCTCCTCGCCAGGAATGGACCGTTGCTGCTGGCTGGAAGGAAGGAGTTTCCAGAGCTGCAGTAAATGACCGTGCGCTGGCACAAGGGGGCGACACGGGATTCCCCACTACCTCACACTTCCTGGATCTCCTCCTAGAGTGAGATCCCTCCCGTAATCAGCCACTTGGGCAGCACCATATCCACCGACAAGTTCTACTATCCAGGATGGCAAGTTCATCGCAGCAGGATTCCTCTCGAAAGGAAACAAAAGCCAGTGTTCTGGCAGTGTTCGTTGTTCCGGCTAATCGCGGCACACCGGCGCCTTTCATCCACACCATCGTAGGAAAACAATTGGAGACCCCAAGCCACCGTTTCTCTCCTGCTGGCGAGGCAGATGGGGACACAAAGCAGAACCTGCCCATCCCTCGCCAGCCCCCACGTCTTCTGAAGCAAAATAAAAGCAATCTGGTCGTGAACTGATCCAAAGCAAATACGATCCTTCAGAACGCTCCTCGTTGGCTCGGCAGGGCTGGTTTATATCACGCACTCAAAAGATCCGTGTGAAAACGTATGTGTGGGAGGGGGTGAGATCGCTCCCCGGCACAGGTTCCCTGTTATCAGACATGTATTTGTGCATCACGTCCCAGTAAGAAGCCTCCGGCCTGTAAAATAGCAGAACTGAAAGTGAAGCCCTGCACAATTTTCTAATGGGTAGCCTGTTAATAATACTTTGCCATCGTATAGCTTTTTCCATTAGATGGCCACAAAGTGGTCTCTACCAATATCAAACAGAGCTTCACAAACTCACTGGACTTCCTATAACAGGGGTGGTCTACCCGTTCTGAATGAATAGCCAAGATCCAGCTGGATCCAGTGTGAAGGGATGGGGCAAAAAGTTGTAGAAAAAAATAAAAAGGATTGGCCCCTTAAGAAGGCTTTTTGACCTCAGCAGGCTCCCATCGGCAGCCACAGCCGCCATATTGGATCCACCATTTTGATCCGGCTGGCTCCCCTGCCCCAGTGAGCACAGGGGAGCCAGGAGGCGTGGGCCGTGTTCAGGAGGCAGCGGGGCGGCTTCGCGAGCCTTGGGGGTGGCTTTGTGAGCCGCACCGATGGGGGGGAAGAGCCATGTGCAGCTCGCGAGCCATGGGTTGGCCACACCTGTTCTATAGGAACTGTATTATTCCCATTCTGCAGATGGCAAAATCAAGGCACAGAGGCGGATGCCTGCTACTGTACCAAGGGAGGTTACGGTCTTTAATATCATCTGCCTGACATCTCCTAGCAAGTCTGAGGTGGACCTGAATCCAGAATCCAGAATTTCCAACCTCTTGTTCTGTGGTCTCACTGCAAGACCATCCTTAAGCATAGTTAATTGGTAGGTCATTATTGCAAAGCCAAAAGCAATTCTCACTCTCTCTTTCTCTCTCTCTTTCTCTGTCTCTTTGGAATAGAGTTGCGACAACGAATACCTCTGGCACTGCTAAGTCCAAAGTTCTGTTATTAGATTTCATGGTTAGTTTCCTAGATTTAGCAGCTTTTCCGCATGCAGAATAACATCTCTGATTCCTGGCACTGCAGTCCGACTTGGAGATAATTGCTACAGTAAATCAGAAAGGAGGGGCAGGGAACCCAAGGAACTCCTAAAACCAGGCACTTTTAGGACTGGAAAAGGAGCAAAGAATGTACAAAACTGTCATTTTCAGGAAAGGCCCTGGGGATGACAGTGGACAAGAAGCTGGATATGAGTCAACAGGGCGCCCTTGTAGCCAAGAAGGCTAATGGCATATTATGCTGCATTAGAAGGAGCATGGCCAGCAGATCTGGAGAAGTGATTCTTCCCCTCTGTTTGGCACTGGTGAGGCCACATCTGGAGTACTGAGGGCCCTGCTTGTCCTGTGAAATATCACAACAGCGCATAACTCGATGGGTGCAGGCAACACGTCATAGCAAATATAACTGATGGCCAGGGAGTGAAACGTTATAGACCCTGATCCTGCAAACAGCTCCACAGAGGCAGCCTCCAAGCAGAATCCAGAGAAGCGGTGGATGTGGTATACCTAGACTTTAGTAAAGGATTTAATATGGGCTTGCACAACCTTCTTATCAATAAACTAGGGAAATACAACCTAGGTGGGGCTACTCCAAGGTGGGTGCATAACAAGTGGGGTTCCGCAGGGGTCTGTTTTGGGACTGGTTCTGTTCAATATCTTCATCAACGATTTAGATGATGGCATAGAGAGGTCACTTATTAAGTTTGCAGATGATACCAAGCTGGGAGGGGTTGCAACTGCTTTGGAGGAGAGGGTCATAATTCAACATGATCTGGACAAACTGGAGAAATGATCTCAGGTAAATAAGATGAAGTTTAATATGGACAAATGCAAAGTGAGCAATCTGTTTCACACACACAGAATGGGAAGCAACCGTCTAGGAAGGAGTCCTGCAGAAAGGGATCTAGGGGTCAGAGTGGACCACAAGCTAAATACGAGTCAACAGTGTGATGCTGTTGCAAAAAAAGCAAACATGATTCTGGGCTGCATGAACAGGAGTGTTGTGAGCAAGACACGAGAAGTCATTCTGCTCTGCTCTGCACTGATTAGGCCTCAATTGAAGGATTGTGTCCAGTTCTGGGCACCACATTTCAAGAAAGACGTGGAGAAATTGGAGAGGGTCCAGAGAAGAACAACAAGAATGATGAAAGGTCTAGAGAACATGAGCTATGAAGGAAGGCTGAAAGAACTGGGTTTGATTCATTTGGAAAGGAGAAGACTGAGAGGGGACATGATAGTGGTTTTTAGGCATCTAAAAGGGCATCACAAAGAGAAGGGAGAAAAAAATTGTTCTCCTTGGCTTCTGAGGACAGGACAAGAAGCAATGGGCTTAAACTGCAGCAAGGGAGGTTTAGGTTGGACATTAGGAAAAACTTCCTACCTGTCAGGGTGGTGAAACACTGGAATAAATTGCCCAGGGAGGTTGTGGAGTCTCCATCACTGCAGATATTGAAGAGCAGGTTGGACAGACACCTGTCAGGGATGGTCTAGATGGGGCTTGGTCCTGCTGCGAGGGCAGGGGACTGGACTCGCTGACCTCGAGGTCCCTTCCAGTTCTAGTGCTCTAGGATTGCGCTAAGTTAGGGTGAATGCCCAGGGCTGCCGTGAAGGCTTTGGGACGTTTTCTCCCCTTCTTGGAGCCAGATTTCCTGCAGTGTTGCTGTCCCTTGTTTGAAAGCTGCTGGGGTCTCCCCAGCGGAGGCTGCATTGCAGTGGTGGGAAGCTGGGAAGCTCCATGGGACCAGGCCTGGGCCCTGCTCAGGCCTCTGGGAATGGCTGAGCTACGGGTGCTAACCAATCAATAAGCACCTTGCAGCCCCGCCCCAGAAGTGAGGCGGGTGCTTCCTGGCTGCAGAGATGCTGCTCCCGCCCGACCTGGCTGTCTCAGGGCTAGATCCTGCCCGTGCACCCCCAGGCATGGGGCCGGTCACAGTGACCAATGAGAGCGCTGAGCACCCACAGCATCAGACCCTAGGGATGGAAACCGGACTGGCTCAGAGCGGAGCCCCATTTGGCCGGTGCCTTCCGCTTAGCCCCGGATGCTGCAGAGCAGAGACAAAGAAACCCTGCAGCCCAGCAGGAGGGGTCGCTGCTCCTGGGGGCTGTCTCCTCCTGACCCCAATGCTCAGCCTGGTCTGTGCCCTGGAGCAGGAGGGTTTGACCCACTGGGAGGTGTCAGACCAGGGACGGGTTGGGTGAGCGGCACAGGCGTGGGACTGGGTGCGACTCGGGTTCCAGCTGCGCTGCCATCGGGCCGTGGGGGGTGCACTGTGCTAGCTGGCTAGGCACAGCCGTGCAGCTGCCGTGGCCTGGGGGAGCTGCCCACGTGCACACCCAGGGCCTGAGAGCGAGTCTGCACCACGGTTACACGGCTCCAGTCGAAGTGGCTCAGGGGCCAGGACCATCCCTACCTGAGCGCAAACCCTGCCCATGTGGGGGGCATTTGGAGGCAGCTGCCAGACTGCAGGGGCAGCATCCAAGCCCTGCCCCACAGCCAGCTGGCCCAGCACCCCCTCCCAGTGAGCGAGGGCAGGCCGGGCTGGGGCTGCTGCAGGGTGGCAGGGTAAGGAGTCCCCCCTCCTTCCCTCCAAGTGGAACTCAGCCCCAGACTCCCCTGGGTGCTGAGCAGAAAATCCCAGATCTCATGTCCACCCGAGTCTTGTCTGGCTACTGAGCCGCCCCATCTTTGCACTGGGCCAGCTCCCCTGGGGCACTGGAGTGGTGGGGCCGGCCCCCCTGGGGCACTGGAGTGGTGGGGCCGGCCCCCCTGGGGCACTGGAGTGGTGGGGCCAGCTCCCCTGGGAATGGCCGCTCCCATAGGAGAGGAAGGAATGGTTTGTGGGACTCTGGCACAGGCTGGCCCAAGGCTCTGGGCTGAAAATCTGCAGCCACCAGCTGCCGAGATGTTCTGCACTACAGACACCTTTTATATTTTTTTATAGCCAGTCTGAACTGGTTTTCTTAATTATCCCAGGTGTCCTAATTAGCCTAGGCTGGCCTGACTCTGCAGGCCTGGTCAATTAGCCCCAGGTGATCCATCATCCCTGATTGCCTCTGCGGGTTCTAAACCAGCCCCTCTTGGTTACTCTGAGAACAGAGATCTCCTCAGTCTGAGGCTTAGACATCTCCCCTCCACTGCTTTTTTATAGCCTTCTGCTCTGACCCGGTCACGCTGGCCAAACATTGTTTCTTTTTTAGGGCGTCGCTCTTATTTGCAAAAGCTAAAAACTCAGATTTAAATTCTCGGCGTGGCAAGCACGCTGGAGAATTCCAGGGTTAGCGGGAAGAATGTCGTGTTGGAAATAAGGCGCTGTTTTACCGCACTGCCGGGAAACGTTCGCTCGCACCTCTGCACACTAGGGATGCAACATCCCATGTAATCCGTTCACTGGTTAAACGTTACAGTTCGCCACTTCAACGGGATCCTGCGAGTGCGGGAGCCGCGCCAGCCCAGCTGGGCCTACCATGCTCTGGCCAGGCAGGGTCTGCTGTGGGCAGGCGCTGCTCCAGCCGGGTTGGGCTGGAACGCCTCCTGCCCATGGTGCTGCGGGCCTGGCCAGTCTGAAGCACCCCCCAGGATGGAGCACCCCCAGCCCAAAGCACGGCATGGTGGGCATTTATTTCCCAGGCTGGATTCACATCCTCTTCTGTCGCTGAGATAAGCCGTCGTGAGAGATGTGTTTTCCAAAGCAACGTCCCCATTCATCATTTCTCTCTCACTGCTCAGCCTGATTACATTTAATTCAAGTAGGGAGAAATCGGCTGGGCTCACTGGGCATATAAGGTTAAACAAGCAATGCAAATGAAGCGGCGGTGGCTTCCTGCCGAAATGGCTGCAGAACACAGGAGAGCAGCGTTTCTTATCTGCACCGGGGCTGCGCCCACCCCTCCTCATGTCCAACAAAAACTTTGCGCACAAATGAGCCATTCATCACAGTCAGCAGGTACAATTCCTCTTCACACCCGGGCAGGGGCGGCCTGTGCATTTAGGCAGACTCGGCAGTTGCCCAGGGCGCCGCGTTACACGGGGTGTCCAATGATGACACACCGCTGTTGAGGGCTTTGGATGCGGGGGCGCCGATCGCGTCTTCCACCTAGGGCTCCAGTTCCGGCAGCTCGTCTCAGAGGTGGGGGCGCCGATCGCGTCTTCCACCTAGGGCTCCAGTTCCGGCAGCTCGTCTCAGAGGTGGGGGCGCCGATCGCGTCTTCCACCTAGGGCTCCAGTTCCGGCAGCTCGTCTCAGAGGTGGGGGCGCCGAACGTGTTTTCCGCCTAGGGCTCCAGTTCCGGCAGCTAGTCTCAGAGGTGGGGGCGCCGAACGTGTCTTCCGCCTAGAGCGCCAGTTGCCAGCAGCTCGTCTTGGGCCGCCCCTGCACCTGGGAGAACCACAGGTCCCCCCGCCTTTCTCATTCAGCGAAAGCTTGGACGCTCCATCTCCTCAGAGAGGGCGGCAGGACTTAATTCCTGTCCCAGAGCCAGGAGGGCAGCTTCTCACATCCCAAGCCCTGACCAGCCGGGCTGCATTGTCACACATTTTTTTCTCTGTCGCAGGCTGGGCACTGTGGCCGCTCCAGGAAGAACAAAGGAGTCCTTATACCACCGGGTGTTGCGGTTGGAAAACCGGAAGACCATTGTATTTCGAGGAGTTAGTGACTCTTCCCAGTTCTCATGTCTGCAAACTAGAAAACAGGCTTTGGCCTGCTGTTAGCAAGGAAAATTCCCAGCGAGCTCGCTTGTTAGAGAGACAGGCCATGCCCCAGCATGGCTGAGCTCACCGCATTGTCTAGATAAGCTTTGGGGTAAACAGCCTCTCTGTGGGAATCTTCTCACAGGCAGAGGGTTGTTCTGGGTTTTTTTCCCCTGTGCATAGTTAGTTGCTGCTTCTAGGATTTTGTGCATGGGCTGTTTAGTGTTTACTGTTCCCAGAGCCCTTTGGACTTCCTGAAGGATCTGGAACTGTACAGAGGTGCCTTTCAGGCCTGGCCCAGGAATCCATCCCTTGCTGATAGGGTTGCCAGATGGTTTAGCCAAAAATACCGAACACCCCCAAAAAAAACACCGGGGAAAAAATTCTGTTGAGAGGGAAAAAAAAATTAAATAAAAAAACATCATTAAAACAGCATAGCCCCTTTCAGAGTGTGTGCAGAGTCAGAATAGGAATAGGAACAGGAGAGAGGTTGAGCACTAAGACCCAGGGAAGGCATTGCTTCCTCTTGGTCTTTAGGCTTTTTGCTGGTGGCCATTTTGTTTTCTTGATCAAGCCAGAACGCAGCTTCCTTGAGGAACCAGGTAAGCACGAGGTCTGGGGGTGGGAGTCTGGGGGTGTCAGAGGCCCGGGGGTGGAGGGAGAGGCCGGCTCTGGGCTCAGTTGCCGAGTGTGTCATAGGGGTGCCAGGTGTTTGGTATTTTCTCCTCCTGGCCGGGGAAAAAAAAATCAGAAAATACTGGACATTTTAGATGCCTGGTATTTTCTGAAATTTGTTACCAGACAGACATTAACAGAAATTTGTTACCAGGAAATACCGGACTGTCTGGGTCAATAGCAGACGCCTGGCAACCCTACTTGCTGAGTCAGAGTCCCCAGCAAGCCAAAGGGATGTTGTAAGCCTTCTCTTGCCTTTTCTTTTCTATCACCTGTAATAGCTAATAAACCTGGCATTTATTCGCATTCAGCGATTTGTGCCTTCTTGGTTACCTGCCAAACCTGACAGCAGAGTCTGGCTGGCCCAGCCTCTGAAGTAAAACTCCGGGCACTGAGCAAAGCTGGGTGTGAGAGCAGATTTCTAACCTAGACCAAGGAGGCATGGGGGCCTTTCTAGCTTGCCCCTCTTTCCGGCAGCCACAGGGCGGGCAGAAGTGGGCACACAGGCCTGGCCCCAGGCCCCAAAGGCAGACTACTCCCAGAGCCCTGGCTGGAGCATGCTGGGGTGCCATACACCTCTCTTTGGAGGAGACGTCACGCTTCCTCCCGGGCCAGCCACTGCAAGGCCACAGGCCCAGCTCCCGCAGCTCGGCTGCCACACATGGACCATTCAGGCAGCACGAGGCCTGGGCTGATGGATGCCCAAACCTGAACACGCTAGCCCCGCCCCTTCCCCGAGGCCTCGACGCCGCTGACTGCTCCCCTCCTCCCTCAGCGACTGCCTCTCTCCCACCCTCACTCTCTTTCACTGGGCTGAAGTGGGGGATGGAGTCCAGGAGGGGGTGACAGCTCTGACTCGGGGTGCGGGCACCAGACGGGGTGAGGCTCTGGCGGGAGGGGATGGGCTCTGGGGTGGGGCTGGGGGATGAGGGGTTTGGGGTACAAGAAGAGGCTCCAGGCTGGGGGTAGGGCTGAGGGATTCGAAGTGCTGGAGGGTGCTGCAGGTTCAGGCAGGGGGCTGGGGTGCAGGAGTGGTGAGTGGTGTTCTGTGCACCTGCTCCGGAGAGATTCAATTGAGGCCCAGCTAATGAGCAGAGGGCCCACAGAGGTATTTCTGTTTCTATGGGTGGTGCACATCATTTATTCCACACATGGATGCAAAAAGTCCGCTCATGGATGGAAAAAATTAGAGGGAACATTAGTGGTGAGGCCTCTGAGCTGGGGGTGCAGGCTCTGGGGTTGGGCACGGGTGAGGGGGTTGGGTGCAGGAGGTTTAAAACCCGGGGAGAAGCCATATTGAAATACAGCCAGCAAAGATGGCTGCGGACAGGCTAGGCTGCTTCTCACTGATGTTACGCAAAATCATTGGCGTTGCGGGTAGAAAAGCTCCCCCCTTTTTGCCTTCCTCACCCTGAGGAATTGGACACGCCGCTCCCTTTCCGATGACTTTGAGGAGAAAAATAAACGCTGGGGCTGAGGTTCTCACTGGGCATGCTGTAAATTCAGGCCAGGCTAATTATAGACCCCAGCCTTGATTCGATGCTCGTTGAACTCAATGGAGCTCTTTCCATCGACTTCCGGGGGCGCTGGATCAGGTCGATAGCTTGGACACAGCCGCACAATACACCGTGCTCCTCGCACCCAAACTTCGCTTCCTCCCTCAGAGGTTGCTGGGGTAACTGCAAGCCTGGCAGAGGGGTGACCACAGTCTAGCTCCAAGGGAGTGGGGAGTCTGATAAACGAAATGGCCGTGTTCCTGCTGTCGTGTCATTCACATCTATTGGGCTATTGCAATCGACCCAAACCAAGCAAAAGCCCAAAGCACTAGGTTGCCACGACAATAGGGCTCATGGAATACAATAGTTCTATAACCAAAATACTAATGTGGGATGCGCTACAGGTACTGACGGTCAGAAGGCTTTTATAGTGCTGGCTACCTCCAAGAGCCATAGACAATGGTACGGGACAATAACGGAACAATGAACCGCAGTGTTGTGTCCTACCACTAGAGGGCACTGTTGAGTCCAGAGAGGGTATAATTGCCCCGTGCTAAGGCCAAGGCATAATGTATCTCTTACTAGCGGCCTTACCTGGCATTGTCCAGGTCCTGCTCAGGGCCGGGGGGGGGGGGTGCACTGGCCTCTTGCCGGTGCTCTCTGGGCCAGCCTGGCAACAGATGGGGGGGGCAACCTGGTGCTTGCGGGGGGCTGGCCTAGAGGCTTGGGGAGGGGGTTAGCCAGGGGTTGGAGTTCAGAGGGGCCCGGTCTGGGGCCAGGGGCTGGGGCCCCTCAGGCCTCCCCTGCTGGCACTTCCCAAGTCCAGCCTAGGGGAAGGGAGGAAAGGGGGAGCTGTACAGGCCCCCCCCACCAGCAGTCCCAGGGGGAGAGGGGGAAGACCTGCACAGGCCTCCTCTGCTGACATCAGAGGGCCCAGCCCAAGGGCCTGGGGGGGGGGGGGGAGATCTGCACAGACCTCCCCCATTGGCACTCCCTGGGCAGGGGGCCAGTGGTGCAGGCAGGGGAAGGCCACTGGTGGGTCTTGAGGGGCTTCCCACCTCTCCTGATCCGGCACTGGAGTCGGGCGGCCAGGGGGAGGGGTTTGAGGCAGGGAGGCCGCTTACCTGAGCGGGTGGCAGGCAAGATGGCAAGCCCCATCCCCAGCCGGCCACTCCCTTGGGGGTGCAGTCTGCTCCCACGGGGGACCCTGCAGGATAGCTCTCCCCTGCGCTCGCTGCCCCCAGTGGTGACTGCGAGGATCACCTCCTTCCTCTCTCTGCCCCCTCCCTTTTCATGTTGTGGAAAACAAAACCACACAGTCACATTCCAGGTGCATCCCATTTTCCTGGCACAACCAAACCCTGACCTGGCTTTAAGGGAGGAAAAGAGGAAGCTGCATGTCAAATTTGGTGGCCCTCACTCTTACCACTTAGGGGGAATTCTTGAACAGACGGACTCGCAGACAGATGCACAAATCTCTTTTAGATAGATAGATAGATAGATAGATAGATAGATAGATAGATAGATAGATAGATAGATAGATAGATAGATAGATAGGGTGGGTGGGTGGGGATAGATAGACAGATAGAGGGGGTGCGTGGATCGATCGATAGATAGATAGATAGATCGATCCTTTCCCAACAATGACTACATGGTGGTATCTGAGATCCTGAAAGGATTTCCTTTTCTAAGTCACAGTTCAAAGCACTTTACAAATGTACATACCCATGGCTACCGAAGAATCACTTCTCATGCGTCTGAGATGAAGCCCACCCTGCGAAGACGCATAGCAGCTGATTAACACCACACCACGATGCTGCAGAACAGCCTGGGACAGGAAGTGAAGCAGAATACGTCCATCATTTGAAACTAAAAGGTAGGCAGAATGCAATTGTAATGACCCAGATTGGATGCGAGCCAGGACATCAGGGCTAATGGCCTTCCTCTTGAAAAAAACGCCACTGGATTTTTAATGATCACAAGTGGTCAGGACCTTGGTTTTATGTCTCATTGGGCGGATAATAAAGTAGCTTCCCATTTATTTGTGGTCCCCCGGGATACCTGGGCCAAGGGTATGGGTCAAAGGGCGCGACGACTGTCAATTCCTAAGTTAGAGCTATGACAGAGAGTTCAGACCACTGGCAGTGACAGGAGAGGGAAAATAAGGAGATGCACCTGATGTCTGCTAATATTTCAACTTTCTCTGAGTCTGCGGTGCCTTTCATGACATTGCTCAAAGGAAGGTGAGGTGGGTTTTTTTCCTAGGAGTTGCTCGTGCTGTAAAATAGATTTGGAGGGAAGGAGCTTAGAAAGCTCTCCCAGAGATAATTGGCAAGGACAAGCCAGTCTCCCGTGAAGGTTACCGTGTGGGTTACAGGAGGGTCTCCGTTTTAAAAATAAATAATGAGAAATTAATAGATCATGCAGTCTCGGTCCCAAGGCAGATGATTATGATAAACTGGAAATGGCCAGGCAGAAGCTTGCTTTAATTTACAGCCAGGGGAACAGACCTGCATCAGGCTCACGGGGTGTCGGTGAACTCCAACGGAACACTTGCCCTGAACATAACCACGACGATAGCCCAATCCTGCTGACTTTTTAATGGCTAACAGTGGCTACCTTATCGATATCTGTATTTTAGAAATCAAATGTCGGTCTGTCTGAGCAAGAATTTCTCCTAAACGAAACCAAAAATTGGTCGGCAGCTGCCTTTTAAAGCAAGGTCCAGCTTTGGTTATACCAGGAATACAAGCAGCGGCAGGAATGGGGCTGTTTTCCACCACGTGGAAAGGGAGGGGCAGAGAGAGGGGGGATGCGATCCTCAGACTCACCACTGGGGGGCAGCGAGAGGGGACGGGATACGGCAGAGTGAGCACTGGGGACAGCCACACCAGCACGAGAGAGACTGGCTGGGGATGGGGCGCTGCGTATTCCTGGCCGCACCACCTTCTATGGGTCCGTCCCCCCACAGATACAAGGCTTGGGCATTACCCCCACCCTGCTATGGGGCCTGGGGATTCCCCCCACTGACGGGGGCCTGCACACTCCTCCCCTTGCTGCTCCACATGGGTGTGGGGAGATTTGCCTCCTGGTGCGAGGCTCCTAAAGAGCCTAGTGATTTTCCCATCCTAAGGCATTGGGACCCCTCCCCACAATGCAATTCCTCACAGGGCCTAGGGATTCCTCCCCCCCCCCCCCCACCACTCCTCTTGGGGCCTGGGGATTCCCTTCCCTCCCCCCACCTCCACCATTCCTCCTTTGATTTCCCAACCAAACCCAACCAACCATTTATTGAGTGACACACCCGAGCAACACCGGGTAAAACTGCTGGTAGTTAACAAACTGACTTCAGCATCTCCACTGCATATTTACTTCCTTGGCTAGCTATAGGGAAAACACTGTGGGATCTGTAGTAGCCACAGCCTCTTTAAATGCTGGCCGCTCTCCGTGTGTGTAATGACGTAATTCTTTCTCCCGGGTGACTTCTTCCATATTTCAGCACATTGGAAGGTCCGCCTCATTTCTCACTTCAGTCAAGCAGCAAGGCATTCTACAGGAAAAGCAATCATGCTGCAGGAAACCATCGAGAAGTTTTCGGACAAGAACAAAGAATTGGCAAGGCCTGTTGTGTGGGGCCATTAAGCACATATTGGGCCGTGTACGCATGGCGGGGCGCTACTGGAATGGATGACGCTCTGACTGCCATATTGAGAAAAGTGCAGTTTTCAGTAAAAGCAGTTTGGGGTGCCAAGTGTAGACTGCAGGAGCAGCGGCAGTCGGAGCCTCGGGCCCTTTAATTTGCCTCTGGAGTGCTGGACGGCTCTCAGGTCTGGCTGGGATGGAACCCAGCCCCGCCCCTCCCGCCCAAAGCCACGCCTCTTCCAGGAATGCAAAGCTGTTCCACCCACCTTGCCGATAGGGTTGCCAGGTGTCCGGTTTTGAACAGGACCGTCCAGTATTTGAGCTTTCTGTTCGGGAAACAAATTGAGAAAATAGAAACGAGAAAATAGAAATGTCCGGTGTTTTCTAAATAACATGTCATGTACATTGTGAGATAATGTCAAGTGTGTCCAGTATTTTTGTTGAAACCATCTGGCGACCCTACTTGCCGAGTGGCCTAGCAAGTTTGTCAGCCTCCTTGATAATCAGTAACCCAGAAGAAGAAAAGTACAGACAAGTGATGCTATTCACTGATGAGACAAGCAAATACAGCGGCCTGTCAATACAGAGCGTGATACTATTTGGCATGGCCAGAATAGGGATGGGGGACGTTAGAAGGGTATGCAATTTAGACGAGAGAAATATGAAAGAACGAGGATGGGGCGGAGCGTAAAACCTGGGGCCCTAGTGGTCACAGGCAACAAACCACAGAGACTAATAATGGGGTTCAACGCAAGCTGTCCGCACAGCATCGGCATCAATGAGAAAAGCGGATTAATTTGGGAATCGCAAAACCCCATCAGCTAATCGGTAGGAAATGACTATAGCTCAATACTGGGAGCCAGCCAATACTGTGAGGTTCTAGGCACCGTGTACGTGAGGGAAACGGTGAAGGCAAAGCAGTGGTGAAGAATATAGGTGGGCCATGTCTCATGGAACCGATATCACGTGGAATAGGGTAGCAATCAAAGCTCTCACCAGGATCAGCTGTTCTAAGAACTTAGGAAAATAATTGAAGGAAAAAATATCGTGAGGCCGATCTGCTAACTCAGAAGAACAGCCACAAGTGGGTTCCTTTCCCTTCCTTCCGTCCACACAATTCAGTGTTTCAGTCAGACATTGATTGGGAGCTGGTTTGAACCAAAAGTAGAGGGACCAGTGTTAGCATGGGTTTAACTGAACTGGAGCAAGCTTGTGTGTCGACAAGACCTAAGACACCTCTTCTACTGAGGATTTCTCCCTTCGCCTCAGGTAAGTAAATTGCCCAGGGAGTTTGGGAGTGTTTCTATGAGGCACATTCTGTTCTATTTGCACGCCTGCATATCTGCTGGTTTCGCCAGGAGCCATACGCAGACACCCGAAGGTGAGTTGGCCTCCAGATCCATTGGGAATTGAAGAAGAGTCACAGCAGGGATGCGTCCACTGTGTCCGGCCAGAGCCCGCGGCCTCGGACAGTTAATGCCAAACAGTTCAGAGGTGTAAAGGGGGCTCTGAAAAACGTGCTGTTGACAGTTTGTAAAGTTAAAAGCAATGGCAGAGGAGGGAAATGGGTTTGGCCCAACTACTAAAGCCATATCAGCATTGGAATGTATTTATGAGGCTGAGGACGTTGAGTGTCCTAAGGTGAAAAACATAAAAGACCAAGCTGAGGGGGAAAGTCTTTTGTACTCTCTGAGTGGCAAACTTTGTCAGGGCTTTCGATTCTCTCCGAGTAGAAGGAAGGAACAAGACAGATGCAAAGATAATTATTATCCTGGCAAAGAAGCTGTTCTTATATCCAGAAGGAGAGTTGTAACGACACAGCTGTCTTCGGGATGGAGCGAAAGCATTTTTCCCATGTTGCAGCTGAAATGGCAATTAATTTTCTTGATAAGCTTAAACTCACCTTTATTTTAAAGAGCAAGGTAACTTGCACAAAATATCTTCTAACCTGGCATTTACCAAGTAGAACAGGATATCCATACTGGAAGCAATTAAAGGTATTGCCCTGAATCTTCTCTCTGTGTCACTTGACTTTTTTTTTTAATAGAGTTGTGCGGCATATTGACTCCTGTAGTAAAGGATGGCTAAGCATTTCCACTATAAGCCTCATTGTCAGATGCTCCTAACTTTCTCAAAGTTTGACCTTCGTGGCTGAAATGTGGTACAGTTTTTTCTAAGTCACAGGGAAATTTTCTGTTGAAAAATTCATTAAGGATAGATAGAGCATTTTAAAGCCCAGAAGACCGGGAAGAAACGTAGCTTTTCTCCTGGGTGACTTTTGTTACATTTTTTAACCACTCCAGCCCCTTAAGGAAAGGCAGTGAAAACTTTAAATTGTGAATGTGTTACTTTCAACCTTAACATTCTTTTAAAATTTAGGTATTTTTTTTAACAGAAAGGATTTCCTACGTCAGGGGTGGGCAATACAATGGCAGCGGTTCACCATAATTAGCCCTTGATGGGCCACTGATGCAATATTTACCTGCATCTCCACAGATATGGATGATCGCAGCTCCCGTTGGCCGGGAACAGCAATCTGCAGCCAACGGAGTTGTGATCCCCGTACCTGTGGAGGCACAGCTAAAAACGGACCCACCAAGGGCTAACCCTGCAGACCAGATCTGGCTTATGCGCTGGTATTTGCCCACCCCTGTCCTAGATTAATTAACATTTCCACTTTGAAGAGGAAAACTGCCACATAAGTGCTAAGTGTCGCTATTATGCTAAATTATCTCTTTATCTTAGTGGGAAATTATTTGGGCCATTTTAAGTAATGCACCCTGCCTGCTTAATCAACAACGCCTTTGTAATAGCGTACATACAGTGATTGCAAAGCACACTAGAATCTTTTATTTTAAACTATACACATCAATCCAGCAACGCTCTGACAGTATAGATCAGTGGAGCTGCCTATGTGGGTATATTTGTGATTTTCTCATGAAGCTTTTGTCCTGGCTCTAATATATTCATTTGAGAAAGTCAGAAACAAAATTAGACCTCTATATAAGAGATTGTGGGATCAATAATTTAGCCAGAAATTACATAAAGGCAGAATTAACGGGTTACAATGCCACAAGAAGACCACTGTGATGATCTAGTTTGATCTCCTATATAACACAGACCATGGGACTTCCCTGAATTATCTTTCTGTTTTAACTAGAGGAGATCTCAGGGGGAGGGAAGGGGGGAGAAATCAAACCTTGATTTATAAATAACAAGTGATGGAGAATCCACCATAACCTTTGATAAGTTAGAGAAGGTTTCGGAACAAATGAATAAACTAAACAGTAACAAATCCCCAGAATCAAATTACACTGACCCAAGAATTCTGAACCAACTCAAATGTGAAATTGTAGAATTGCTAACTGTGGTTTGGAACTTATCACTGAAACCGGCTTCCAGGGCTTGACAAATCCGTTTATCTACTTGCCTGTGGTGAGTAGATTTCAGCCGGTTGCCCCGTTCACCGGCGGTGCGCACATACGCAATGCGGGTCTGGTGCATGCGTGGTGCGGGGCTGGCGACTGGATTTCGCCATGGTTTGTCAAGCCCTGCTCTGTGCTTAATGACTGGAGGATAGCTAATGGGATACCACTTTTTAAAAAGGGCTGTAGAAGTGATCCTAGCAATTACAGGTTGGTTAGTCTAAATTTGGCACTGAGAAAATGAGTTGAAACTACAGTAAAGACCAGAATGATCAGACACGTAGATGAACATAATTTGTTCAGGAAAAGTCAACATGGTTTCTATAAAGGGAATCATGCCTCACTAATTTACTAGAATTCTTTGAGAGGGGGTCAACAAGAATGTGGACAAGGGGGATCCAGTGGATCCAGTGTACTTAGATTTCCAGAAAGCCTTTGACAAGGTCCCTCACCAAAGGCTCTTAAGCAAAGTTGCCATGGGATAAGAAGGAAGGTCCTCTCATTGGCTATGTCTAGACTATGTTCTATTTTCGAAAGAGGATATGCAAATTCCTATGGATCTCACTTTCAGAAGAGGATCTTCCAAAAGTGAAAGTAGTCTGGACACGGTTTTTCCGGAAAAAAACTCCTTTTTTTAAAAAAAAGCTCATCATCTAATAAACCATCTTGCTAGTCTTTAAAGTGCTACATAGTCCTGTATTTTGTTTCACCTTTTTTAAAAAACGCTTTTCCTTAAAAAAATGAGGCTTATGCGGTTTTTTTCAAAAAATATATTTTTCCCCTGAAAAAACCACATCCAGACTATTTTCACTTTCAAAAGATCCTTTTTCGAAAGTGAGACTGGAAGAAGATAAGCAGATTCCCACAGAATTTGCATATCCTCTTTCGAAACCCCCCACCCCCAGTTTAAACGTACCCATGGATTGGTAACAGGTTAAAAGACAGGAAACAAAGAGTAGGAATAAATAGTCAGTTTTCAGAGGGGTCTCCACTGATACCAGTGCTGTTCAACATAACCATAAATGATCTGGAGAAAGGGATAAACAGAGAGGTTGCA
The DNA here is from genome assembly GCF_049634645.1 of Pelodiscus sinensis. Lineage (NCBI taxonomy): Eukaryota > Metazoa > Chordata > Testudines > Trionychidae > Pelodiscus > Pelodiscus sinensis. The sequence continues at coordinate 45,348,237 of NC_134723.1, read as the reverse complement.
AAATTGACAGATGATAAAAACTGCTCAAACTACTTAAGTCCAAAGCAGACTGTGAAGAGTTTCAAAAGGATCTCACAAAAGTAGGTGACGGGGCAAAAAAAATGGCAGATGAAATTCAATGTTGATAAATGCAAAGTAATGAATATTAGAAAATATAATCCCAACTATACATATAAAATGATGGGGACTAAATTAGCTATAACCACTCAAGAGAAATCTTGGAGTCATTATGGAGAATTTTCTGAAAACATCCACTCAATGTGCAGCAGCAATCAAAAAAGCAAACAGAATGTTAGGAATAATTTAAAAAGGGATAGAGAGTAAGACAGAGAATATATTATTGCTTCTATATAAATCTGTGGTACGCTCACATCTTGAATACTGCACGCAGATGTGACTGCCTCATTTCAAAAAAGATACCTTGGCATTGGAAAAGGTTCAGAAAAGGGCGACAAAAATGATTAGTGATATGGAACAGCTGCCATATGAGGATGAATTAATAAGACTGGGACTTTTCAGCTTGGAAAAGAGACAACTAAGGGGGGGAGGGAGTTGATAGAAGTCTATAAAATCATGACTGGTGGGGAGAAAGTGAATAAAGAAGAGTTATGTACTCCTTCCCCTAACACAAAATATAGAGGTCACCAAATGAAATTAATAGGTAGAAGGTTTAAAGCAAACAAAAGGAAGTATTTCTTCACACAATGCGCAGTCAACCTGTGGAACTCCTTGCTGGAGGATTTTGTGAAGGCCAAGAATATAATGAGGTTCAAAAATTAGATAAAATTATGGAGGATAGGTCCATCAGTGGCTGTTAGCCAGAATGGGCAAGGATGGTGTCACTAGCCAGTTTGTTGAGGAGCTGGGAATGGGCAACAGGGGATGGATCACTTATGTTCTTATGTAAGTTGTTCCAATGGCTATGTGCTCTCATTGTGGGACTGCCTTTCCGGACCTAGTTAATATCTTTAGCAACCTCCCAATCTAAAAGTGACCACTGTCTGAATAAGGAAAATATCTTGTTAGTGTTATTCATATAGAAAGAGCTCCCTGCTGCAGGGAGAAGACCTGTCACACCTGTTTCCAGATACATACGTATCCCATATAACCAGACTGTCTGTGGCTCCTGCATCGAGGCGGGGCCAGTGCCTTGCAGCACATCACCTTTTATACCACTGCAAAGTGTGGGGAAAACGTTGCTTCCAAGGGAGAGAGGCACTATTGTATCTTTACCGGGCACTGCTTTAAAGGACCGCACAAGGGACAAGACAGAGGAGAATCAGGCCACTGTCAGAATTAATATTCAGGACAAGCAAAAATATCAAAGGAGCGTGAGCAAGTTTGCAGCAAATTCTATTACAGTTGAATGTTTCAGGCAAATCATTTGCCAGATTTTGCCAGTTCTAAATGCCAAGTACATTGGGTATAACTGCTGCTGCTTTCTGATGGAATTTTCTAATGCATTTTTCAGTGGCAAAAAGAAGCCAAATAAAAGCTGAAGGGTCAGATCTTCAGTTGATGTAAATCAGCCTCGCTCCAATAAAGTCAATGGAGCTAAGCCGGTTTATACCACCTGAAATCCTGGCTCTGAAGACAGTATTCACTTGAAAATATTCCTGCCTATATCTCCCATGCAGCACACAGAGCAGCATGATAAAATACATCTAATCCTGCCTAATTGTTTTGCGGGATGACCTGTCAAAATATAATTAGATTGTTCATGTGTTGTTGTTATGGTGAAGCTTTGTGATCCTTGAATGTCGAGCTAACAAGGAGTTGACCTAACCGTTGGGCTAACACTGTGTTAAACACCTTGGGTTATTTATTATGGGCAATGCTATTTACATGATTATAGTGCAAATGCGTAGGCATGAAGCTATCCTTCCAACGGAAGCAACACACACGTACACACAACCCCCACAAATCCTCACACCAAAAAAATCGGATCTGATGATCGAGTCTTCATACAAGCAGAACGGTAGCATCAGACACACCTTCTTGGCCAAAGCATTTTGCTGTGATCATTCATGGTAAGATGCAACTTTCTGAAACGGTTGCAACCGTTCCAGCCTGATAGCTTATGGCTTCAGACCTCTGAAAAACCATACCAGAGTAGCTCAGGATTACACAGATGGGTCAGATGAGATTGAAGAGCAGAGGGGATTAGATTACAACACTACAGGTTGAATCTCTCTAGTCCAGCAGCATCCGTGGTGCGACATTATTTTAGTTCACCGGGTGTCCACTTCTCATGAGTGTTGCCAAGTTTCCCACAGTCCCAGAAAGTTTGTTTACAGCCACCATTCCTGGCTCTCAGTGTTCTGTGCTGTGATTTAGCTCTGATTTGCCCCTAAATGTCTTCTAAGAGCCCATAAGAACATAAGAACGGCCGTACTGGGTCAAACCAAAGGTCCATCTAGCCCAGTAGCCTGTCTGCCAACAGTGGCCAGCACCAGGTGCCACAGAGAGGGTGGACCGAAGACAATGATCACAGTGGCCAGCACCAGGTGCCCCTGAGAGGGTGGACCGAAGACAATGACAGTGGCACGGTTGGTAATGCTGAAAGACAATATCGACCTCCTGTGGTCCGGAAAATTCTCTGGTTTGGCACCGCTCAGGTCCTCAGGGTGCCAAATTAGAGATTCAATCTGTAGCAGAGAAGGGGCAGAAAGTGACTATGGCAACCTGAGAGCAGGGGGCTGCAGAAGCCTAGTATTATTTGGTGTCTGGGAGGTAGGCGGGCGTCAGCCCACCCACATCTAAAGGACCTCCCCCTAGCCTACAGGGAGGGTCCACAGAACCCAGAAAAACCAACTAATTACTTGGGACAAATAAAGATAAAGCAGGGACAGGTGTGAGGGTCAAAGGGCTAAAAGAAGAGAACCACATGGGGACACCGAGCAGAGAACCCCGGACAGCGCCCACTGCCCCTCAAAGGTCTCAAGAGAGCCAGCGGACACCACCCAGTGGAACTCTGCCCAGATGCGTGAGCAGATGCAGGAATGGAAATAGGCCCCACAGTTGCTGGCCCCTCCCTCGGCCAATCTCTGCGCCCTGGTTTTGTAAATTGCCAGGAGAAGGTTGACCAGGAGGCCCTGCGACTTTGTGGGGCCACGGATGGGGAGTGCGTAAATTAACAGGTGAGGGGAGACGTGCAGCCAGAACTTCAACAAGAGGTTCTGGAGGAGCCGAAAGAGGGGCTGTAGCCTGGTGCACTCGAGGTAGACGTGCGCCAGGGTCTCCTTCACACCACAGAAGGGGCAAGTGTTGGGAACGAGGGTGAACCGCGCCAAGTACACGCCGGTGCTCATAGCTCTGTGCAGGATTCTCCAGCTGATGTCCCCGGTGGGTTGTGGAACCAAGGTTGAGTAAGAGGGTAGCCCACCGGGGCTCCCCACCCTCAATTGGTGGTAGGAGGTCCTGCCACTTGGTGTCTGGGTGGGACACGAGGGTGGGGAAGTGGAGCGTGTGAAACACAAGCGTGTACAGGTGATTCTTTGGCATGGTTCAGAAGGGGACCAGCTGCAATGTGTGCAGCCGGCTCAGATGACAAGGGGGAGGAGGTCGGGAAGGTACACAGGGCTTGGGGCCAATGGAGAGATTGGGAGGGCTGGGGGTGAGCGGGGTGCACCCTCTCATAGGACCCTGTTTAGGTACACCTGAGCAGTGAGTGGCAAAACGTCCTTCACCTCCTGAAGTACGCACCATGGAGTATGTAGGGTGGAGAGCGCCATGCGCTGGGTGAGCACAAGAGGATCCACCCAGTCTCCCCAGTTGTAGTCCAGGAGGTCTCCGACTCTGGTGACTTCTGCCAGGACCAGCTCTGGCACACCGAGGGGGACTCTACCGCCTGCACATGTAGATGGGGGTTGTGTAGCAGGGGCTCCACAAGGAGGTCTGCCCCCACAGTGGCTCCCAAGGACCTGGTTGCCACAAGCAGCTTCCAGGTCCGGGGGAGGTCCTGGCAGAAGGCCGGTAGCCTGGAGAGGTCTCACGGAAGACCCCTCAAATAAAGGAGATGCTGGTCATATCGGAGCCCTCAGAAGCGGCGAAGGAAAACGTGTGCAAGCGTGCTCCACGCTGGACTACCTGCATCAGATAGGAGTCTCTGCAGGCCCCGGAGGTGGAAGACATGAATCCGCATACGCAAATATGTCAGGCTCTGCCCTCTGTCCTCCAGGGGGAGATGGAGAACCCTGCAGAGACCCAATGCAGTCCTGGCCAGAAGAACTGCAGCATTAGCTGCTGGATATGAGGCAGGAAACCCGGGGGTAGGACCAGGGTGATGAGACGGTACCAGAGCATGGACAGGACCAATTGGTTAAGTACCAGAGCCCTTCCATGCAGGGAGAGGCACCGGGGCAGTCCTGTCCATCTCTGCAACTGCTCAACTACCCTGGACTCTAAACTCTGACAGGCCTCCGGTGGAGAGGGATGTGTGGCAGACAGAAAAACGATGAAATGGAGCTGCAGACCCACCTGATGGCCTGAAGCGCGGGTGGGAGAGAGCCCCCACTACCAGGCCAGAGCTCTTGACCCAGCTGACCTGGGTGGAGGAGGCCGCCGAGTAGACGGCTTGGCAAGCCTCCACCCACCCCAGGTCGCCCGGGTCCTGGACCACGAGGAGCACGTCGTGGGTGTACGCCGACAGGAACAGCTGTGTCTCCAGCTCATGGAGCACCAACTCCGTCAACCTCTTGCGAAGAAGATGGAGGAAGGGCTCCACGGCCAGAGCGTAGAGCTGGCCTGACAGCGGACAGCCTTGACGTACTCCCCGCCCGAAGCTGAACGGTGCGGTCAGGGTCCAGTTGAGCTTGACCAAGCACTCTGTGGAGGCGTACAGCACCTGGAGAAACCCCACAAAATGGGGCCTGAAGCTGAAAGCCCGCAGGGTGCCCAGGAGGTACCCGTGGTCCATTCGGTCGAATGCCTTCTTCTGATCCAAGGACAGGAGGGCGAATGACAGACCATCCCTACACCCAAGCTCTACGAGTTCCAGGACCAGAAAGAGGTTGTCGAAGATGGTTCGGCCTGGGACAGTGTAGGTCTGGTCTGGATGGACCATGTCCGACTTAGACTTCAGCCTTCAGCCTTAGGGAGATGGCTTTGGTGACCATTTTATAGTCCATGCTGAGGAACGAGATGGGACGCCAATTCCTCAGATCGCGGAGGTCCCCCGTCTTAGGCAGCAAGGCGAGCACGGCTCGCCTGCACAATAAAGGGAGGACCCCACTCTCCAAGGACTCAGCCCAGACACTAGCAAGGTGATTTATTGGTGGGCATGAGATGGAGGGCTTCTGAGAACTCGGCCAGAGAGAGAGGCAGCTCTAGCCAGTCCCAGTCGTTCGCGCTGACCGTCGGGAGCTCGTTACAGAGAACCCTGGGGGCATCGGCGTCAGCCGGATCCAGGGAGAACAGAGAAGCATAGAAGGCACAAGCCCTTTCGTGCATCTCCACTGGATCTATGAGGACGGTACCATCCTCCACCAGAAGGCAGACCATGTGCTTTTTAGCCCCCCTTTTTTTCTCCAGGGCATAGAAAGACAAAGACGGGGGGTCCCACAGTGTCATGTATATGGCCGGCGCACGGCGCCGGGGAATTTGAAGTGAGGGGCTGCGGCGCCCCGTCACAAATCCCCCTCCTCCTCCAGCAGCTGCCAGCCAGCCCTGTGAGACATTAGGGTGTGCCTGGGCACACCCGGCACACCTCGTGCACACGCCTATGAGCTGAGGTGAAGGGGGGGGGAGCCACCTGCAAAAGGCAGGTGGAAAAGGAGGGCTTAGCCCAGAATGTAAGGGTAGCCAGGGCCTGCCTGCCACAAAAACAGCAGCCCCCTCCCCCAGGCACCCCCTTCAAAAAGGAAGGGAGGAGGGGTACAGCACCCCGAGAGCAGGGGGCTGCCGAAGCCTAGTGGAAGGCAGATACACGGGGAGCAGGGTACGCAGTTTTATGTTCCCAGTATAGGCTGCCAGAGACTGCGGCCCAGCCATTTCAACACGTGAAGCCCCTCTATCATCAGCCTGAAGGGAAAGCTCATCAGAACACCTGAGGCTAGTTAAGGCCGATGGGCGCACCATAAATAACCCTCCCTCAGGCAAGGCGTGGGGGAAGGAGTGGAGGGACGGACCAGAGGAGAAGTGAAGGAGAACAGAGCAGCCCAGCACAAGAGGCTGACCCTGGACAGCCTGCCACGAAGCCTGACCCAAGGCATTGTAGGGCGGTACTTAGGAAGGGTTGGGGAAGTGGTCCAGGGAGGGGCCACTGTTCAGTGGGGCAAGAGCCAAGCCTCATGACCCATTCTGGTCTACCCCGGCCCTGAGTCGGAGCCCAGAGCAAGCAGGTGGGACCGGGTTCCCCCCAACCCTCCTCCTGGCTGGTGGGTTACCAGCAAGAAACAGAGGCGGCCGTGCGGACTAGTGGAGGGACTGACCTCCCATGCCCTGGACTTGCCTATGATGAAAAGGGCTCTGATAGCTTGCCAGCGATGCGGGCACCGCGAGCCTCTGAGGCACGCAAAAAACCCCGCCAGGAAACACAGGACCCAAGGGATTAGCCCCAATCGGCCACATGACCTACAGGAGAACAAAGTTCTTTATGCAAATATCTTCAGGGGGTGCACAAATGCAGAAGCAAGGGGATAGGGTGACCAGGCCAAACAAATGACATGCAAACATGTTTTACCAGACAAAGCATCTGTAAGTAAATTCACTTCTTCGTGTCTGAATAGTGGGGACATCAAAGCATACAAGAGCCAGCGCAGAAGGTGAAATACAACTCGCGCGCTCCAGCATGGATTTGAAGCCGGGCCTGCGGGCAGGCACCTAAATAACGAACACGGATGTACTCAAAGTGAGTCTACCACAGCTGCGCTACGCAAACCACACAAGCCGTGCACCAGCCGTCCAAGGGACCAACACAAACCCTTGGGTAAAAAGCCAAAGGCGCTTGCCTTGATACTTACTGGAGATAAGAGCCGTCGCTCGTTTCCTGGAATAGAACCAGGACTAATTTACCGGCTGGCCATTCCTGGATGCGGGCAGACTTCATCACCCCGAGTGTGTGCACTCATAGGACGGCAGTGACTAGAGGATTTGAAAATCGGGCTTTCCTGTAGCCAGAGGTTCACCGATTTTAAAGGCTGATCACGTAGTCTGCTGTCCTGCCAGGCCTGCTGACAAGGGCAGGGAGCTAAGGGAGTAATTAACAGGGATGTTGTGAGCAAGACACGAGAAGTCGTTCTTCCGCTCTGCTCTGCACTGATGAGGCCTCAGCTGGAGTCTTGTGTCCAGTTCTGAGCACCGCACTTCAAGAAAGATGTGGAGAAATTGGAGAAGGTCCAGAGAAAAGCAACAAAAATGATGAAAGGTCTAGTAGACCAGATACAAACAGGTCTATGGAGCTCAGTGTAAAATAAGCCTGCAGGAACAGGGCCATAACACATTACTCCCACCTTTGGGCTATCCAAAAGAGATCTAGGGGTCATAGTGGACCACAAGTTGAATATGAGTCAACAGTGTGATGCTGTTGCAAAAAAAGCAAATATGATTCTAGGTTGTATCAATAGGTGTGTTGTAAGCAAAACTCGTGAAGTCATTCTGCCGCTCTACTCTGCACTAGTTAGGCCTCAGCTGGAGTACTGTGTCCAGTTCTGGGCACCACATTTCAAGAAAGATGTGGAGAAATTGGAAAGGGTACAGTGAAGAGCGACAAGAATGATTAAAGGTCTAGAGAACATGACCTATGAAGCCAGGCTTCATGAACTGGGCTTGTTTAGTTTGGAAAAAAGATTAAGGGGGGACATGATAGCGGTTTTCAAATATCTAAAAGGGTGTCACAAGGAGGAAGGAGAAAATTTGTTCCTCTTGGTTTCTGAGGACAGGACAAGGAGTAATGGGCTTAAAGTGCAGCAGGGGAGGTTTAGATTGGACATTAGGAAAAAATTCCTAACTGTCAGGGTGGTCAAATATTGGAATAAATTGCCAAGGGAGGTGGTGGAATCTCCCTCTCTGGAGATATTTAAGAACAGGTTGGATAGACATCTGTCAGGGATGGTGTAGACGGAGCTTGGTCCTGCCTTGAGGGCGGGGGGCTGGACTCGATGACCTCTTGAGGTCCCTTCCAGTCCTATTATTCTATGATTCTATGATTCTATGAAAAGTCATTGCCGTCTAGTAAGATATTCAGACTTCTCAGTGAGTGTGGAGAACGTTACCTTGGTTGCTCCCGTTAAAGAACCACACCGTCCCACAGAATCAAGACAGCAACCCTTTTTGAAAGGCCTTGTTTCAAAGCATTAGCACAGGCTGCTGTATTGTATCCACAATGCCCTCTACTGCTTTTCCTCAAAATAACAGAATTCCACTCTCCCCACTTCTCACGTTCTCTCCTTCAAGATGGGCTTCCACTTCCTCGCACTCAGTCCCCATTTTTGTTACCTTTGCCTATGGGGTGGAAGCAAACCGTGCATCGCGTTGCTTGGTCGGCTAAAAGGAGAGCATTCCAGTGTGAGGAGGGGCGTTGTGTTGGATTAGTGAGTTTTCACCGACTCCAGATAAACAAGAACAAGTAGAGCCGCTTCTGTGGCATCACTGTTATTCCTTCTCGATGTGCTTGCACCAGAAAAGCAGGCACCAAAAATGTGGCAACAGCAGCAAAAGGAAGGCCCTGTCTCTAATCAACAGCGTACGGGTATTTCTCTCTTCCGTTCTAGGTCATTGGGAAGCCAAAGGGCCTGTCTATAGTGCACCACAGTTTGGACTACAGGGCAGGGGCATAACCATGGGTGAGCCTGAACAGACTGGGCCCCTCCCATTTTGTACCCAGGCTCACTTCCTTCCAGTGCCTTCTGGGGAAAGGAGTTGGGGTTTGCTCCCCCATCCCTCCTGTCCCACTTTCCCCCACCCCCTATCTTTGCCCGGCCACCAAAATTAGGGCCTACCTATGTGGCCCTTCTGGCTACGCCCCTGCTACCAGGATGTGAAGAGCAATGCGCACCAGACCGCGGCACTGCAGCGCCTCTGTGTGGCTGTCACGGGTAGGTACACCCGTCCCGCTTCGAGGCAGGTGTGAGGCCTCTGTGGCCACTCATGTGCATATCAGTCCCAATGGCTCAAGGCCAATGACCTCACCTCATCCCTCGGAGGCAGCCAGGCCTAGTCAGTAAAAACACCTCCTCCTTGCAGGGCAGTGGAGCCCAGTGGCCAGAGTCAATAATAACACATCCTTCCCTCAGGGCAGCAAGGCCTAATGGTCAGAGTCAGGAATCGCTCCCTGCTTTAAATGTAGTGAGGCCTACTGGCCAGCATCAGTAACACCACTCCCTTTCATCTGGGTAGCGAGGACTAACGGGCAATGTCAGTAGCACCCCTCCCTTCCTTCAGGGCAGTGAGGTCTAGTGGCCAGAGTCAGTAGCACCTCCTCCCTTCCTTCAGGGCAGTGAGGTCCAGTGGCCAGAGTCAGTAGCACCTCTTCCCTTCCTTCAGGGCAGTGAGGCCTAACAGCTGCAGTCACAGAGTCAATAGCAACGCCTCTTCAGGCAGGGCAGTGTGGCCTAGCAGCCAGAGGCAATGGCACAGTAGTAGCGCCTCTCTTCGGGGGTCAGTGGTGAGGGGTACAGGGACCTGGGTTCTCCCTCTCCATGGGGTCCCAGCCCAGGGCCCTGTCAGTGGTGGGGTGGCCACTGCTAGTTCAGCGGGGAATCTGCCCCAAACGCACTGAGCTCTCAGGGACCTAACTCCACACCCTGGGCTACCTCCTACCTGACTCACCGTTTCCCGCTGACTGGCCTCCGCAGTGTGGTTCGTCTGCTGCCCTTCTCTTGTAACTCCAACAGCACCTCCCTCTCCAGCAGCCAGCAGCCCAGAATGAGCTGTTCCACCAGCCTTTATAGCCGGCCTCCAGCTGGAGCATGCCCAGCGGGGCTGTGGGGCGGGGCCTCCTCAGCCAGGGAACCCTGCTTAACCCTTGCAGGCCCAGTGCGGGGTGGGTACAGCCCGTCACAATGGCCATTGCAGGTGCGATCTTAGAGGTTCCGAGTTCATGTTGACATTGTCCTCTGCAAACAGGGCGCCATGAACGCGAACCAAGACTTTCCCCTCCATGCCTACAGCGCGTCACAGAGCAGAGCGTGAGGCCGCACGGCTAATCACACCTGCATAGTCCAAACGGCAGACAGCAGAGACACGGTCTTTGGAGAGGCTACTCTTACACGATCGCAGAACTGGGCCAGCCTCCCTGGTCCTGACAGCATTCGGGGGATCATAATTACCTATGGCTGAGCTGATCCAAGAGCCAAAACCCGAACACGATACACATGTATTGCAGCACTGCATTGGGAAATACTGTTTTTAACAGTAACTGACGTCCTCTGTTTCACTCATGCAATCTGTGGGACTAACATATAGATGGCAGCTTTTTTTCTTCACACAGTGCACAGTTAACCTGTGGAACTCCCTGCCAGAGGAGGTTGTGAAGACCAGGACTGTAACAGGGTTAAAAAAAGAATGAGATACATTCATGGAGGTTAGGACCACCAATAACTATTAGCCAGGATGGGTAAGAATGGTGTCTCTTGTCTCTGTCAGAGGTTGGAAATGGGTGACAGCGGAGAGACCACTTGATGATTACCTGTTCTGTTCATTCCCTCTGGGGCACCTGGCAATAGCCACTGTCAGAATACAAGATACTGTTCTGGATGGACTTTTGGTCTGACCCAGGCTACGTCAAGAATGCAAACTTCTTTCGAAAGAAGTTTTTTTGGGAAGAGATCTTCAAAAAAAACTTCTGAAAAAGAGTGTCTACACTGGCTAAGCCCATTGAAAAAGTAACCTGCTTTTTCGACAGATAGCATCCACACTGAATGGACACTCTCTTGCATGTAAGCTGTGATTACTATGGATGGAGTGGCCACCAAGGTACCTGTGCTTTTTCCTCTTTCCTCCTCTTCTGACAGAACTCCCTCTTCCCCATCCACACACGCCTTTTTCCAAAAGAAACTCTTTCACAAAAAGGCTTCTTCCTTGTAGAAAGAGGTTTACCAGTGTTGGAAAAACCCCTCCATTCTTTCGATTTTTTTTCCGAAAGAATGCGAATGCAGTGTGGATGTAAGTGACGTTTTTTTCAGAAAAATGGCCGTTTTTCTAGAAAAAACCTCTGCTGTGTAGACATACCCCTAGTGTGGCCATTCTTATGTTCTAGCTCCCAGTTTGAGACCTCAGTAATGCAGGATGGGACCTACATGCAATGAGGCAGAATAAAGACAGAGATGAGAAAGCAGGTTTTAGCATGGCATGCCAGTCTTAATTCTCAACCTTTCCATGGGTTTTGGTAACTTTCAATCAAAACCTGAGTGAACGTGACATCGCTTTTTGTGGCTTCGTAGATCCTTATGTGAAATCCTGGTAAGTCATCACCTGAAGTGTGATAATTACACGTCCGGGTAATTACCGTTGGGTTCGGGTTTTAATTGCAAAACCCATTTGCAGGGATTTATAACAGTGCTCTTTTTTTCCCCCTTTAAAAATTTCATGAACGTCTGTCGATGGAGTGAAAACCATGGTGCCTTTTAGTGGGTTCAAGATGTTACTTTCCATACATGTGCTATAGAAAAATGATGTGGCAAGCAATTAGTCTTTAATGGGGGCTAGTTATCTCTGACCTTGAAAATTTCCGCAAAGAAAACAGGAATCCTCTCTCTCCAAACTAACATTTCTCAAACTCCTTGGAGGAGGCGGCAATACTTTCCTCTCTATATAACCATGTTTGAAATTGACAAATTAAGGGCAGCATGTTCCCTTCTCAGAGCCTCATGGTGTCCCTACTCAGCAGTGCAATGTTCTGCTCACATGCGTGTGATTTCCAGCAAACAACATGGGAAGTACACGCTAAGGCCCCGACTTGGTAAACACGTACAAGTTTAACTTTCTGTAACCCACACGCCTGCAGGGCGTCCCATGGAGCAGCACTGAAACCACTTACAGAGAAAAATAAGAACAAGGATCCACACGCTACATGGTAACCGGTCTGCCTGACTTTGCTCCTTAGACCGGAGTGGGGTTTATCCGGTAGCGTCAGCCTGCTGGGACCACGCCTTGCTGAGCCTGCGGGTGCGCTGCGATCCCGCAAGGAAGCAGTTGGTGAAAATCACTGAGGAGGAAACGGTTTGCAAGAAGCTCGGTGAGCGGGTGACAATCTGATCCTCACAGCCCTAAAGTCGGACCACTTTTTGGGAACCTTTGCTAACCTGGTCCCAGCCCAGTTTTTCAGTGCCTGTTGATCAGAAATTGTAAGCACCTAGCCCCACCCAGTCCTTGCACCCCAATTCTCTGCCCCACGTCACCACCCAAACCTTGTGCACCCGTTCTGCCCCGGGTCCCATATCCCTTCCAAACCCTCCCCCCTCTTCCATCCCTCTCCTAGGCCAGAATCCTTCCCTGCGCCCATATCCCCTCCTGGACCTTGCACCTCAAGCTCCTGCCCCAGATCACAACCCCCCTCCCTTCATCCAAACTCCCTCTCAGACCCTCTCCTGCACCCCAGTCACCTACCCCGAGCTCCCTTCTGCACCCAACCTCTGCCCCAGACCCTGCTCCCCCTCCATAGCAAAGTGCGACCCTTGACCACTTGCCAAAATCTTGGAGTGCCACCCCCCATCAAAAAATTTTGCCTACTCCTGCGCTAAGGGCATTCCATGAACTAGCCAGCAAGAGCAAATGGTTTTCTGTAGCACCTTCCTCACACTCACAGGCACCTTGTGCACAGCAGCAACTCACTAATACTGTGCTGGGCCCAGGGTAGGTAACACAAAGGCCTGGTGTCGAGTAGGGATGTCAGAGTACAGTCGTTTAAATGGGTAACCGATAAGCATGAGCAACACCCAGCTCCGCAGGAGATTCCTGTTTCCCCGTGCTGCTGCCTCGCATATAAGCGGTGACATTTTCAGCGGTTACATGGTTACCAAATGACACGCATTTTAATATCCCTAGCTTAGGAAAAAGCCGGATATTTTCCCCAAATTCTTTTCTGCCACAGCACTGCTGTCTCATTGCTTATCCAGCCCCTTGAGCCTCTGCCTCTGTCTCTCTTGGCAAACCTAGTTGACTGGCGGGGTTTTCAAAGGTCTCCCAACTTTCTAGTTTTGTTTGTTGGGTTTATATCGGCATCCTCTCCTTCCCTCGCAGCGTCTCTGTCTGGGTTTTAATGATACAAACAGCAGCTCTGCAGATGCAAACGTCTCCCTTCCCTGCAGTGAAATTGATTCACTTAATGTTATCAGGTGCCTGTCGGTGAACATTTAATTCACCATTTCAGCATGTTTTGTCTCGCTTTGCCTTCAGGGCCCCCAGAAAGACTCCTAGGCTACGTCTAGACTGCATCCCTCTGTCGACAGAGGGATGCAAATCAAGCACGTCGAAATTGCTAATGAAGCAGGGATTTAAATATCCTGTGTTTCATTAGCATAAACATGGCCGCCTCTTTTTTCAAAACGGAGCTTTTTCAGAAAAAATGGCAGTCTAAATGCGGATCTGTCAAAAATAAACCCTTTTTCGACAGATCCTGTATTCCTCAAAATATGAGATTAACTGGATTTGTCGAAAAAGGGTTTATTTTCGACATTTCCGCATCTAGACTGCTGGGGGTTTTTTTCAAAAAAGCTCCGTTTCGAAAAAAAAGCGGCAGCTATGTTTATGGTAACGAAGCGCGAGATATTTAAATCCCTACTTCATTAGCAATTTCAACGTACCTAATCTACATCTCTCTGTTGACAGAGAGGTGTAGTCTAGACACACCTCTAGAGACCTTTACAGGAGAGCAGAGAACTTGTTAACGGTAGCATCTTAAGAACTCATTATCATGCATATGGGCAAAGCTTTGGTGTTTTTCAAAGTTTCTTTTATCTTTTAGTCCTTAATCTTTCGACAATGCACTTCAATCCCCTAATACAATGCTGTAGTCTGGTACCAGAATCAGCTATAAATTAAAGATCCAAATTATTTGGTGCAACAATGCTTGAATGGGCCAAAATTACTCTTGTGAATCACAAGTGTGTTTAAATTACAAAATACATGGTGACAAAGATAAAATTTGGTGCTCTTTACATGCCACTTTTTCCCTCTTTTGTGCGTGCATTCCATTCTATACAAAATTGGTTCTTGTATTACCCTCTTCACTATAGTGTCCAAACACCCCCCAGTCATGCCGTAAGCAATGTGACTATGGCCTTGTCGACACGGGCATGTTTTATCACCAAAAGCTGCCTTTTGTTGACAAAACAGAGAGAGCATTTCCACTGCAATGCAACTTTTGTTGGGAAAAAACACACAGTTTTGGCAACAAAAATCTTCTACCTCTGTAAGAGACTTTTGTCTTTTCCCCTCCCTTTATTGCCAACAAAGACCCAGTCCAGACTTGGCTGTTTGTTTTGTCCAGAGAACTGGCTTCCACCAGTATCCCACCATGCCTGCCTGTATGGCTGTGCTCAGTGTTTTGCGATCTCTGCTGCCCTGCAGGCCTGTCTCCTCCCCTTTCAAAGCTCTGGGAAGTGTCTGGTAGCTGAGGGAGCTGCTCTCTTTGGGGAACAAAGAACAAATCATTGGAAAACTCCTGTTCTGCCTGTCTAGCAACACAGCAGCAGGCAGGTTGCTCCTGCATGGGGAGGCCTGGCGAGACGCCAGTGCTGTTTTGACATTCTTCAGCACAAAGAGCTCCTAGAGCTACTCATGCTGCTGATCCTGGCAACTGAGGAGGCTGTGGGAGAACTTGGAGGGGATCCCAAGAAGTGTAGGGATCAGCTCTACCTTCCCACATTACTGCTTACCCACAATGCTTTGCTCAGTCGACAGGGGAGCTATAGTAATGTGCCCATGAAATATTGACAATGGGAAGCAAAAAACCCACCTTGACTGGTTTTCACTTTTGCATGTCGACAGCTCTTTTGACACCAAACCTTCCCAGTGTAGACAAAGCCTCACAGCTGTCCCATGTGGTTTGTTCTCTCTCTGATCCTTTCCCAACATCTGCAGATTTGGACTCTGAGACATGCTTTTCTAGGAGACTGCGGACCCTGAAACTTCTGTCTCTCTGCAGGCGGCGAAGTTCCACGGTGCCTGAGAAGCCCAGTCATAGAATCCTAGAGCTGAGAGAGACCTCAGGAGGTCATCACGTCCAGCCCCCTGCCCAAGGCAGGACCAATCCCAACTAAATCATCCCAGACAGGACTCGTCAAGCCGAGACTTAAAAACCTCTAGGGATGGAGATTCCACCACCTCCCTAGGGAACCCATTCCAGTGCTTCACCACCCTCCTACGGAAATTGTTTTTCCTAATACCCAACCTAGACCTCCCCCACTGTAACTTGAGACCATTGCTCCTTGTTTTGCCATCCATCACAACTGTAAACAGCCTCTCTCCATCCTCTTTGGAACCCCCCTTCAGGAAGTTGAAGGCTGCTCTCAAATCCCCCCTCACTCTTCACTTCTGCAGACTAAACAAACCCAAATCCCTCAGCCTCTCTTCATAGGTCATGTGCTCCAGCCCCTGAATCATTTTGGTAGCCCTCCGCTGGACTCTCTCCAATGCGTCCACATCCTTTCTATAGCAGGGGGCCCTGAACTGGGCACAATGCTCCAGATGTGGCCTCACCAGAGCCGAATAAAGGGGACTCATCACTTCTCTGGATCCGCTGGCAATGCTCCTCCTAATGCACCCCAATATGTCATTAGCCTTCTTGGCTATAAGGGCACACTGTTGACTCATATCCAGCTTCTCATCCACTGTAATCCCTCATCTTCATCCTGGAACTTTAGTCTCTGAGTGCCTAGAACAGAAGGCCTGAAACCTACAACGTCACTGTCTGTTTTATGGGATGCCAATGCGGAGAGTGCAGGACAGGTATGATGTGCTCAGAGCAGGCCACGTTGCGGAGGTGGAATGCTGCACTTCAGCCTTGTGGAAGGTTGGCACAGCTCCTGATTTTAGACGTTACTTTATGTAGCCGGGAACAGTCAATGGATCAGGGGCTATTTATCAGCTCACAAAGTTTGTTGCATTTTTATTGAAGACAGTGAAAATATAGCGAAGACTATATTACTAAATCGTAACTTGCCTGTGCTTTAAAAAGTATTGTAGTTAGTTGCTCAACTAATTACACTATTAAATTACTCTAGAAAATAAACATTGGGAAGTTTCAAGCAAGAGAAACTCATGAATACTAAAAATGCCCAAACTTAGCATGATTGATTATATAAACAAACACTGTATTTATTGAAGAAGTGTTATGGAAAAATATTGCTTTCATCAAGTTTTAAGAGAACAGTTGTAGAGCAGTGTGTGTTGGGGGGGAAGGGAAATGTAATTAATTACACCCTGAAACATTTTACTGATTGAATCCATGACCCTAACGCGCATAAGGTCATCAAATGATAGATTAGCGTTGCATAGAATATCACGAATGGCGTTTCTGCCAGGAAGCTCATTATATGAGATGTCAGGTCATGTAAATCACAGGAAACAAATACAAACATCCATCAGAAAACTGCAGAGAGTCATTACAGGCAGCAGAGTGGAGTTGAATTTATTATGCAAAATTTATTTCGACTATTAAAATACAAAGAGATGGCACAAAATTGTCCTTTAAACAAACATAAACTATAAGCATGGAGACAGGGAGGTTTTGTTTATAAATGTTTCCTAGCTGCAATCCACCATAGACGTAAACGCAACCCGCGAAGGAGAAAGGAAGGAAGAAAACATGGCGACAATCCAATAGTGGGATGTTTTGATATTTTCCTTTTATTCAAGAGAGAACTATTCTTCTTGCATCTGAATAATCAATGTGAGATAAGTCAAAATAGAGTGTAATTACTTCATGCGGGTCATTTGTTATGGATCCTGTGAGCTGAGACAGGACAGAAATGACTACTGCTCCTTGACGGGCAGGTTTTTCTTAAGCGATGCACCAAGCACTTTGTAAGCACGCTCAAGGAAGTGCTAACCACGGGGCAGGAGATAAAACAAAGCAGCACAATTGCAACCTTCCAAATATTTGGATGGAAAGAAAGCCAGTCACCTGTTGCTACCACCCATATAGGATCAAAATTAACTGGTCTCTAATCATGGTGCTTTCTGTTGGGATATGTAAAAATTAATAGGGGTCCGGGATAGCTATACACTGGTGGTTAAGGAGTTCAACCACAGTAGGTGTTCATCATTATCATATCAACAACCACGGTCTCAACGCACATTAGTGTCCGAAGTCTCCCTTACTATTTCCTTCCATCTTTCCCTGTCCAGTGCGGAGTGGCTTAGTTTCTGTAGACTAGCTCAGCATCAATCTACTATATCATCTACCCATTCTCTGTGGGGTCTGCCTCTCCTATTCAGACCATCCATTCTGCCAAATACCAGGGTCTTAACTTTTCGCTCGTTGTTCATTCTACAGATACGCCCAAATAGCTGTAACTTCCATTGTATAACCTTCTGCAGTAGGTTCTCCTTTGGCTGTGACCTTCTGCATCCATCCTATTCTCAGGATCTTTCTATAACAACTCCTCTTGAACACCAATATCCTTCTCTTCAAATCTTTTATCATCACCCATGTCTCACATCCGTACAACATGCGGCTAAATACACATGTTTTCAAGACGCTCAGCTTTGTTTCTAAGCTAATCGCTTTGCTTTTCCAGATCTTATCCATCGCCTTCAAACTCACTCTTGCTTTCGCTATTCTAGTCGCTATTTGCTTCTTACAGTCTAGATCATATGTCATGTTGCTCCCCAAATACGTGAACTCTCTAGGTTCTCTTGTTCGTGAATATGTTTTTTCCCTTTGTTTCTACAGTCTGGAAAGATAGATTGTCTGGCCAAAGCAGATATTATCCTACCTGATGTATAAATATGCTCTTTCTCTTCATTTTTGTGGCCTAGAAAAATAGATACACATGCAGCTGCTCTTCTTTGTTGTGTCTTTTACCAACCCTCCCTGGCGCTGTATAAATATTTCAGAGTTACTTTTCAATCTCTGTAACCTGCTGATTCAGAAAGTTTGTAGAATAGGAAAGTGTTGATTTAATTAGACATCCTGTAAATAGTAATTAGGGGTGGGTATAATAATATTCATTACCTGCTTATTAATATTCATTGTATGGGAGTTGACATACCAAATAAGGTTTTAGGGAAAGTAGTGATCGACGTGTGAATTAACATATTAAAATAGATAAAAGGTGTAATTGGTGCTGAATTGTTGCCACTCGGACGTTGTGTTGAATGTCCGAGGTAGATGTGCGGGGGCAATGCAACAGTTCTGTTTACCCCATCCGCGCCTGGATTACCTTTTTCTTCTCTAACACTGTCCTTTGCCTCGGAACAGTTGCAGTGTGTGAAATTCTGTGCTGTTGCTCTCATTTGCTTCTTTGGGGACCAGTTCATCCCTGTTAACTGACTAGGGAAGGATATGCTAAGGTCAGGTTACTGCGGAGAAATAGCTTTTCCTGCCAGATTCAGTGGCCGAGTACGTACAATACAGATCCTTATGATAACAATGAGAAACCCTGGAAATTATGAGCCAGCTGAATTTCTGCAGGGGGAGTGTTTTTGTTTTCCATCTAGTTGACTTTTTAAAATCGGGAGTTGGAAAATGATGAAAGGACACAGTTTTATACTGACCGTAAAGCTCCGTAGCAGATGGGAATGAGGTTTTTTAGACCTTGTCGACTAGATTTCTGTCTTAACTAGTGAATAACCTAAGCTGTAAAAGTAGAGACAATGGTCGAGAGTTTCAAAGCCATCTCGGTAATTTAGACACAGCTTCACTGATATGAACGGAATGATGTGTCTAAATCTCCTAGACAGCTTTGGAGAAGCCAACCCAATATCTTGGAATAGTACAGAGTGAGTGGCTGACCAGTCACCAGGTATCTTAAGAACATAAGAATGTCCATACTGGGTCAGACCAAAGGTCTGTCTAGCCAAGTAACTTGTCTTCCGACAGTGGCCTATTCCAGGTGCCCCAGAGAGAGTGAACAGAACAGGGAATCATCAAGTGATCCATCCGCTGTAGCCCATACTGAGCTTCTGGCAAACAGAGGCTAGGGACACCATTCCTACCCATCCTGGCTAATAGTTATTGATGGGCCTAACCTCCATGAATTTATCTAGTTCTTTTTGGAACCCAGTTCAATTACTCATCTTCACAATGTCCTCTAGCAAGGAGTTCCACAGGTTGACTGTGCTCTGCATGAAGAAATACTTCCTTTTGTTTGTCTTAAATCTGCTACTTCCTGTAATCTGCCTTTTATTTTTGAACCCTTCTTATCTGAGCGTTAACCGGCAAACCTGTTGTTTGCCTCATTGTAACAATGCTGAACTGGGATTTGGTGCCCAGCTCTGTCACACGTTGGGCAAGTCACTGTCTCTGGCGCATCCTTTGAACAACAGGACAAAGAGTTTTTGTCTTTTCTACAGGGACTGGAAGCTTTTTGGGGCAGAGGCTGCTTCTTGGCATGTGTCTGCACTCTGCCGAAAGGACCCCAGACACCACTGCAGAAGAGATAAATAGTAACAGTAGGAGGCTAGCATAAGTCACCATGCACATTTTCGGGTGATCTCATATACACAGGAGTGCTGGCACAATGGAAACAGGGCACAGTGTTCTGTGCCCTAGCAAATGGAAACCCCTGGCCCTCGGCATACACATGGAAGAGCAAAGTAGGAACATTTCCTTGGGATGGGTGTGGCGCACGTCTCCTTCCATCTAAAGCAGATGGACTGTAGTATATTGACCTAGTTAGAATGAGAATGGACTTTCATGTTTTTAATCCTTTTGGATGTACAGGTTGAAACTCTTTAGTCCGGCATTCTCTGGTCTGGCAACCTCCGTGGTCCAGCATGATTTTAGTTCGCCAATTGTCCACTTATCATGGATGTGGCCAAGTTTCCCGCAGCCCCATAAAGTTTGTTGACAGCCCCCAGGCCTGGCTCTGTGCTGATATTTAGCTCTGATTTGCCCCTAAACGTCTTCTTATAGCCCAGCAAGAAGTGGGAGTGCTGGTAATGCTGCTAGACAATATTGACCTCCTGTGGTCCGGCAAATTCTCTGGCTCAGCACCGGTCAGGTCCCAAGGGTGCCAGACGAGAGAGGTTCAACCTGTATTATTTTATTGCTTGGTTGCTTGTAAACTCTCCCATAGAACTGCAGCCTTCTCGAATGACATATTCAACCATGGCCTCAAGTATTGTTTTGGGGATTGGAAGCAGCAGGGAAGAGGAAGCCGGGTGATGGAGAACGAGCACAAAACTTTTCTAGTAAATCAGATTAACACTTTTACACAACGACAAGCTTCACTGAAAACAGGGCACAAACTCTTAGTAAATATGTCCCTTAGGTGCCTTATATCTGTTTGGTGTTGGGGAATTTATTCTTTTCCCCAGTTCCGTTTTTGCTTCTGGGTGTTAGTTTTCATCCACCATGATTTAATTTCGCACCCACGACGGGGCTTGCACCATGCTCTCTAAATAAATTCATTAAATGCTGTGAGCTTCTCTGGTTCCAAGTATAAATTCATCAGCATGGAAATGATGACATCTTAAACCTATTAAATTTTAAAATATCTTTACGCTCAGCCCCGGAGCTCCAATATGTCAGCCAATAATAATCAAATGCCACCCAAACACTCAAAAGTTCCAGGGAAGAGAACATGAGCTGGTTGGAGTGTGCTTGGAAGGTAAATCAGACTGTCAAAATCCTGTCATTCATGGGGAAAATTTACATAACTCACATTAAACGCATCAGATCAGCTGGAAAGGGAGAGGGTTTAAATGTTATGGGGAAAGAATTCCCCTGGAAGAGCACCTTTGTGGGAGATAAAAACCTACGCAGCTGACGCTAAATGCCTGCACAGCACTCAGCCAACGACACATCAGAGAGAGGCTCTAGCCAACTCTGGGCACTAATTGAATGTGTGGGCTAAATGGGGAAGGGCACTGATTGGACTCTTTTACTCTCCCATCCTTAGCCAGCAGCATTCTCTCCTCCTCTCCTCTGTCTGAAACACCCTTTCACCTTGATTCCCTGCAACCAAGAGCCTGACTAATAGGGAAGCCAGTGACACATGGAGAGCCAATAAGAACAGAGCATGAGACACATCATAACCTTCCAGATCAGAAGTTATATCAAAATAAACATAGAATCACAGGGTTGGAAGAGACCTCAGGAGTCATCCAGTCCAACCCCCTGCCCAAAGCAGGACCAACCCCAACTCAATCAGTCCAGCCAGGGCTTGGTCAAGCTGGGACTTAAAAACCTCTAGGGATGGAGATTCCAGCCCCTCCCTAGGGAACCCAGCCCAGTGCTTTCCCACCCGCCTAAGAAATAGTTTTTCCTAATCTTCAACCTAGACCTCCCCAACTGCAACTTGAGACCATTGCTCCTTGTTCTGCATCTGCCACCACTGAGAACAGCCTCTCTCCATCCTCTTTGGAACCTCCCTTCAGGGAGTTGAAGGCTGCTGTCAAATCCCCCCTCACTCTTCTCTTCTGCAGACTAAACAAGCGCAAATCGCTCAGCCTCTCCTTATAGGTCATGTGCTCCAGCCCTCTACTCATTTTGGTTGCCTCCACTGGACCCTCTCCAATGCGTCCACATCTTTTCTGGAGCAATCGGATGCAATACTCCAGATGAGGCCTCACCAGTGCCGAATAAAGGGGAACAATCACTTCTCTAGATCTGCTGGCAACGCTCCTCCTAATGCACCCTAATATGCCATTGGTCTTCTTGGCTACAAGGACGCCCTGTTGACTCATATCCAGCTTCTCGTCCACTGGAATCCCCACGTCCTTTTCTGCCAAACTGCAGCTTAGCCAGTCGGTCCCCAGCCTGTAACAATGCTTGGGATTCCTCCGTCCCATTGCTACTAAAGAAGCCACACCGCCCTCCCCCTCCCCAAATCAGAGGGAGGGAAAAGGCCTCAGCTCTGCTGTCGTAACTATGAGGGCTGGTCAGCCCCTGGGGAATAAGGGGTTAACTATGTCTCCTGTCTCTAGCCAGGTATCTGGTCAGCCAATAGTAATGCAGGTAGGGATTTCAAACTGGGACATAGGAATTTTTAACTTTTCCCTCCTTTGTCTGAGTCAGAGCAGTTTCTTCCAAGTAACAGGGAGATGGGAAGGCCTGTAGCTCTCCCAAGAATGGACTTTTATATGTGTAAGTAGGGCAAAGTCTAACCCATCAGGTTTTATTGTTTTCTGATTTGGGAATGTGGAATTGATGTCTGAGCTGTTCAAAGTGTTTTTTTCTTCTCTTTTGTAATGAAGCTTTCTATCCCAGGGAATTTTCCCTGAGTATATAAACTAGTGTCCCTTACCATCTATCCACCTTAACTATGCTTGCAACAGTTGTATTGTTTTGATAATAAAAGTTTGCTTTCTTTTCTAATTAACCTGCTTTGGTTTATTTTGGTGTCCTAGGTTTACCAGCTCTCCCAGTCAGACAGACACACAGTCAGCTACCACAGACTGCAGCTTGTTTTTCTCTTCTTTTTCAAGCTCTTTGGGGGAAAAGAGCTTGAGGTACCCCTGAGGTTTTAGGGAGGTTTCCCATGTGATCTCTTCCCTGGTTTCCTTGGAATACTTGGGTGGTGACAGTGGTTTTTATTCTCCAAAGTCCGGGTAGTAGGATTTTGGGGGAAGTTTTTGTACCAAAGCCTGTAGAGATCAGGTTTTGGGGGTGCATTTGCGAGCCCCCACTTCCGCATTTGTCATGCCAAAGTGGGGAACAGCCTTGACACCTGCTCTCTCCTCGCGATGGGTCTCCCGAAACAACCTGTGTCCGGGTTTCCAGCTGAGAGTGGCTGCTGCTTAGGGCTAGATCAAGCCCCCGACTCTGCAGCAATCGCTCCAGGTGCAAAGTTAAACCAGAGTCCGTTGCTTATATCTGCATCCCTGTGTTCCTAGTCCCATGGCCAGGCTCCCAAGAAGGCTGTTAAAAGGCTACTGCTTTCCCCACCCGGCCGGGGGCGGATACCCTGCGTCACTGCTAATGCCCTTTCAGCCTGCTCTTATCGACACGTCAGATCTGTCAAGGGACTGCACACACAGGGCGCCTTACTCTCTAGGGGTATGTCTACACTACCCTGCTAGTTCGAACTAGCGGGGTAATGTAGGCATACCGCACTTGCAAATGAAGCCCGGGATTTAAATTTCCCGGGCTTCATTTGCATAAACTGGGCGCCGCCATTTTTAAATCCCTGCTCGTTTGAACCCCGTGCCGCGCGGCTACACGCAGCACGAGCTAGGTAGTTCGGACTAGGCTTCTTAGTCCGAACTACCGTTACTCCTCGTGGAATGAGGAGTAACGGTAGTTCGGACTAGGAAGCCTAGTCCGAACTACCTAGTTCATGCCGCGTGTAGCCGCGCGGCACGGGGTTCGAACGAGCAGGGATTTAAAAATGGCGGCGCCCAGTTTATGCAAATGAAGCCCGGGAAATTCAAATCCTGGGCTTCATTTGCAAGTGCGGTATGCCTACATTACCCTCCTAGTTCGAACTAGGAGGGTAGTGTAGACATACCCTAGATTATTTACTCAATAGACTGAAACAGCTGCCTAGACTAGAGCATAATGGCTCCCAGCAGTTACGGCCCACTGTGGCGGCGGCAGCTGCTGTTTTTGGACTGTACTACACTGGGGCGGCGCAATCCGTCACGTGTGCAATGTTTGCCTTTTCACATGTCAGCTCCCCGCCATCTTTACAATCGATCAGCCGCGCCTTAAGCAAATCTCCAAATCCATTCGCCACGGCTGGGTACGTTCTAGGTCAGGGCTACCCAACATGCGGCCCGTGGCCCATTTGTTTGCCGCCCACGGGTGGGAGCCAAAACAAAAAAGTCGTCCGTGTCATAGTTTTCTGTTGAAATGCATTTTAGAAGTTAAATTCCTGGACTGTCATTGCTCATGAAAAGTGCTGTCATAGGGGTGGAAATCAGGTAAATATTGCATTTACCGCACGCTGCCCTTTGTTTGGTGTCGAGAGTGGCTCTCGCACACAGGGCCGGCCCACATTTTGGCACCTGAGGTGGGGAGCTCAAATGACACCCTCATACCCCCCTTGCCTTGGGCCAGCAGCAGACACAATTTTCTACACTCTGGGTCCTAGTGGTGCCCCTCCCCCAAACAATCTGGCACCTGAGGTGGCTGCCTCAGTTTACCTCACAGTAGGGCCAGCCCTGCTCACGCCTGAAAGGCTCCCTCCCCAACAACCTGAGAACAGGTTTCTGTGAGGGAAAACAATGGGCAGTTCTAGTAAAATCATGAAGGATGGCTGAGGGGCCCTCGTCGCTCAAAATGTGGTAGCAGCTCAAAGTCTGGCCCAGGAATGAACTCGAGGCCTCGCCACAAGGCTGGTATTTTGCCCCATGCCACAGAGAGAAGCGGGTCCGTGGAATGTAATTCCCAACCCTCCTTATTGTCTTATACCCATAGCTTTTCTGGACGTCTCGGTTAGGATGTAGAACAGCGATGCGGGATTAGACCCCTCACTTCTATTTCTTGTCCAAATGTAAAGAAATTAATTTTCTGGTCATAATCCCAGGACCTCCGGGACATTAGCAGGATGGAAGTAAAAATAGACCGCCATTACAGTGTCAGGTAATGCAGATAAGTGTGACTAATCACCTCAGTGTCATTGATTTAATAATCTAATAATGTCTCTGCACACTCAGCGCTCAGACTCACCGATGGCAGATAAAGATTTAAACCCGGCTGCAGCCGCGGCTTAGAATCAGCACTTCAGCCACATGGATCCCTGTCAGATCAGAACGGATGATAAGGAGCCAATGGCCGGTGTCCAAAAAGGCAGGAAAAGGCACCGCCGGGTGTCGGCCGTGTGGGCTGCGAAGGGAGCAAAGTTTTCCACTCCTGTGGGAGACGGCCCAAGGATGTCACAGCTCCCCGGCCAACTGGCTGCCGGAGTTTCCAAGAGACGCAGTCACCAACTAGCACACGATCAGGATAAAGCGAATACTGGTGAGTTCTTCAGCCCTGGCTTACAGAGAAGAGAGGTTTTAAGAGGGGTGCAGATGTACAACCCAACAACAGGGGTGTGGACGGGTCTCCTTGACAGCAGGGTGGTCTAGTGGTTAGATCCCAGAATTAGCCCGCACAAAAGGGTGCAGAACCCTCATGCTATGTCTACTCTGGCATGATTTTGCACAAGTACTTTTAACAGAAGAGTTTTTCCGTTAAAAGTATTTGCGCAAGAGAGCGTCTATACTGGCATGTGCCTTTGTGCAAAAGATTTGCTTTTGGCAAAAGCATCCATGCCAGTGTAGACGCTCTCTTGCGCAAGAAAGCTCTGATGGCCATTTTAGCCATCGGGCTTTCTTGCGCAAGAAATTCACGTTGCTGTCTACACTGGCCTCTTGTGCAAGAATACTTGTGCAAGAGGGCTTATCCCTGAGCGGGAGCGTCAGAGTATTTGCGCAAGAAGCACTGATTTTGTACATTACAACGTCAGTGTTCTTGCGCAAATACTCGCGGCCAGTATAGACAGGCGGCAAGATTTTGCGCAAAAGCAGCTGCTTTTGTGCAAAATCTTGCCAATGTAGACACAGCCTATGAGTATGGGGCAAGGCCCCAAGAGTCCAGATTTCCCCCTTAACAAGGGTTCTAGCAGGTTTCTCTCTTTGTCCCAGGAGGCTTGGGGAGGGGGTTTGGAGGCTCATGTGCTCTGGTGGCTGGCCAAGAAGACGGGCTTTGGTTCCTGTCCAGCAGCCAGCAGAACCAGCTCCTGTCTCCTTCTTGGTCAGCAGCCAACTGAGCCAGGATCCTTCCTTTTATCCTCCCTCCCGGCCTGGCATTGGCTACAGGTAGTGCGAGGCGGAGCTCGCTGGGCCGAAAGACTTTGTTTAACCCCTGAAATGCCAGGCCCTCCTCTCTTCACTCCCTCACAAGGGGTCTGGCTCCAAAGGCCATCAGAGTCAATGGGAATCTTCCTATTGACTTCATTGGGCTTTGGATCAGGCCCCAAATCCTGTAAGCTTTACTCCAAGTCAACTCATTTATTAGGAGATAAACTTCCCTGGCAGCATTTGAGCCCAGGAAGGGGGTTGATGGGGAGGGATTTTCGGTGAAGGATCCTTGATTGTGGAGTGCACCTTCCATCTAGCCAGATAGGGCCCAGCTTTGATCTTCTCCAACACCCACTGGGAGGTCCATCTTTCCCCCATCCTCCAAGTATTTAGGGAGGGCCACAGAACACAGAGGGAGGCCTCGGGGCGTTGCGTTATCTGACAGCCCACGGTGATGACTGCAGTCTTGAGGGCATCATAAAGGAGCTGTTATTTTGTCATTTTTCTCTCTCTTGAGAATGGTTATCTGATGTGGGGTTTTATTTTTTCATTATTAGCTTTGTATTAATCATGCCCCATATTTCGTGGATTTTCAGTGTTGGAAACAGCCTAGAGACATCTGAAAGAGAAAGCAACACTATCAATAAAAAGCAATTTTTTTTTCCATCCATGCGTGGAATAATTTTTTTCTGTGCACCAAGGCATGCGCAGATGTGTACCACCAGGAAAAACATGCAGCCAGCTGTGGGCACTCTGCTAATCAGCTGGGCGGCACGTGAATCTCTCCAGAGTGGCCAAGTGCTCGGCTTACAGGGATCACTGGACTAATGAGACGTGGACTGAAGGTGTATTCAAAATAGAGAATACATCTCCCACAGTGTATGTTTGTTGCAGTTGCCTCCGAATCCCAGCAAGCGATGACTGAAAACAGTTTCCGTTTAGATGTTCAGTTCTGCTGGGCATTTTAATCCAAACCTCTGGTTTCTTCACTCTCTGAAGGTTGGGGGGAAAGATGGATTTGTCACACGTTCACTAACACAAAGTAAGATTCCACTGTGGCCAAGGCATGTTGTAGGGTTTCATGTTAGCAACTGGCAGGATTTAACCCTGGGGCGGAGCCGAAGGTTCGCTTCAGTCCGGCCACGTGGTACAACTACAACTGAGTAGGACATCAGCTTCCCACTCTTCCTGGCCACCACCAGCTCCCATGGTCCTGGCCCCACTTCAGTGCCCCGCCAGTCATCTGCTGCTGGGTTCCCAGTGGGCCCCAGCTGCCGGGACTCTCTGGCCAGCAACATTCCATATATACACCCCTGCTTCTGTCACTTCCACTCCAGTTCATCTGATGAAGTGGGTTGTCTGCATGAAAACTGATGCCCCCCAATCAGTTCATCTCTAAGATGCCCCGGGACGCCTCGGTGTTTTTGCAGACACACACTAACACGGCTCCCTGCCTCTGAGACTTAACAAGAGGGTTAATTGCTACTAGAGGGAGACGCTTCTTTTAAGGGAGGGGGTCAGAACAGGTTTGGAAGGGGAAAGGGTCTTGTATGGTTAGCAATGGAGACACAACCCACAGCTTAGTTCTCATACAAGGAAACGTCAGCTAATGCCACTGGTGCTTATCTTAGGCCCATTTTGAAGGCTCAAGAGGATCCTTTTGCAAGGGGGTGAATTTCACCCACAGTGTCTTGGAGTCTCACCTTTTTCACTTTTCTTGTAAAGACCCTTTTCCTTAGGCCGCCCAAACCATTCCTCCCCCCGCCAAGCTACCCATTATTTACTTGTTCCCTTGCCTTTCTTTTTGGCCATGCCGTATATGAAGGTTCCATTTATAAAGCTTGTAACAAATCATGAATCAATAGTCTCAAAATCCAGTCAGCTGCTTGTATCTAGAGAGAGCGGGAGAAATTTGGCTGAATGAGCTTTGATTTCAACATACTTCCAAAAGAATCAAGGCCGAGTTCTAAAATGGTACGCCTAGACTACAGGCTTTTGTCGACAAAGGCTTTGTCAACAGATACTGTCGACAAAGCTTCCATCGACAAAGAGCATCTAGACGACATCCAGTTCTGTCGGCAAAGCAAGCCGCTTTGTCGACATGAGAGTGTAGACGCAAAGGACAGTGTAGATGCAATAACACCTTCTGTCAACAAAAGGCGTTATTCCTCGTAGAATGAGGTTTACCACCGTCGACAAAACTGCCGAGTTCTGTCGACGTTACGTCAACAGAGCTCAGCGGTAGTGTAGACGCAGGTATAGTTTTGCCGACAAAAGGCCACTTTGGTCAACAAAACCCTGTAGTCTAGACACACCCAAAGAGCCCTCTCTGTCAGGTAGCTTCTAAAACCTGCCTCACATCCTGTCAGCTCACCTGCCCAAGGAATCCAGGAGCCTCAAAGCCCTGAGCTTCCAGGGGCTGCACCTATGGGGCAGCCCCCTAAGTGAACTGCTCCAATCCCTGTCAAGGCGATTGCAAAATGTTTGGTTTTCCTTCTGAATTGCCACTGCTGCAAAAACAGCCAATATGAGTCTGGAAGGCATTGAAAGGGGTATTGTGAGCAAGACACAAGAAGTCATTCTTCCACTCTACTCTGTGGTGATTAGGCCTCAGTTGGAGTATTGAGTCCAGTTCCGGGCAACTCATTTAAGGAAAGGGGGAGAAATTGGAGAAGGTCCAGAGAAGAGCAACAAAAATGATGAAAGGTCTAGAGAACATGAGCTATGAGGGAAGACTGAAAGAATTGGGCTTGTTTAGTTTGGAAAGGAGAAGACTGAGAGGAGACATGGTAGCAGCTTTCAAGTACCTAAAAGGGTGTTATGAGAAGGAGGGAGAAAAATGGTTCTTCTTGGCCTCTGAGAAGACAACAAGGACCAATGGGCTCAAATTGCAGCAAGGGAGGTTTAGGTTGGACATTAGGAAATATTCTTACTGATCAGGGTGGTTAAACACTGGAATAAATTGCCCGGGAAGGTTGTGGAATCCCCATCCCCGGAGATATTTAAGAGCAGGTTAGACAAACACCTGCCAGGGATGATCTAGACCAGTGGTCCCCAACTTTTTGGTGCTGCTGGGTGTCCGGGGGTGGGGCCACGCGTGCGCCGTGTGCCCGGGGTGGAAGCCGCGTGTGCGCTGTGTGCCTGGGGCGCAAGAATGGCTCGGGCTGGCACTGGTCACTAGGCAGGCGCACATAAATGCCCTGGTGGGCGCCATGGCACCGCGAGCACCACATTGGGGACCACTGATCTAGATGGTGCTTGGTCCTGCCGTGAGGGCAGAGGACTGGACTTGATGATCTCTTGAGGACCCTTTCAGTTCTGATGTGCTATGATTCTATGAAACCAAAATGAGAAATACCACCATCTTCCACGAGCAGATTTACCTTTCTCTGCCCAAGTGTATGCCCAGTGTAATAGAAAGCTGCCTGAAATGTCCACCTCCAGTCAGATCTTCTGCCAGTGCCTTGCTACTCTGCTCTCGCTTTATGCAAAGGTGTGTCCCAAGGTTTGTTCAACCAGAAAGGACATTGTCTCAATGACTTAATTACCTGCATCCTGCTTCAAAAACCTTTTAAAACTGCACTTGAAAGGGAATCCTCTGAACTGTCATTCATGCTAAAATTCGACACTACGCGGGGGTCTCAACAAAGACTCTAGTTATCTTACCCATTACAAAGATAGCTTCCCCAATTATCACCTCTAATATCATTAGCTCACAGACATTTACCTTCCCCCCCACACCGCATCCCCCGTCTGTTCTGAAATTTGATTTGTCCTTTTCATATGTGTTCCTTTTTTAAAATTGTATTCTTTGGTATATATGGTTGTGACTATTTTCTTCCACTATTTCACCTGAGGAAGTGGGTCTGGCCCACGAAAGCTCATCACCTAATAAACCATCTTGTTAGTCTTTAAAGTGCTACATTGTCCTGCATTTTGTCCCAAGGTACAATGGACTCTGACAGATGGCATTAAATGAAAGAAAGCAAGGAATAAAACAAGAAGTCCAAGGCATTCCCTAACGTTAGCAGCAATTAGAACGTCAAGCAACTTCACGCTAGCAGAGCGCTCACCCAAAGTGACCGTTGGACAAAACACTACTATGGAAATCGATGTTGTCAAGAAGGTGTTATGAGAACGGAAAAGATTCCTTTTTGGTACGGAACACTGCCTCTAGCAACGGTCGTTTGGAGGGCGGCTCCCATTTTTCTGGTTGAAATTGGCCACGTTTTTCAAGTCAAAAGGTAAAATCATAAGACACAGATGTCGCATCTGTTTCCGTGGCGGCTGCAATTGCGTTTTCATTTATTTTATGCGCACGCTCACGGTTAAGTTTTAAGAGGCATAAAGAAGGAACCGTCCTTGACTGCTAGATCAAAGGGAGAGCCACCCATTATATTGACTTTGCACAGGTGTGAGCTGCTTAATTGGTAATTAGCTTTAGAATGACTGTGGTGCTCCTGTGATCCAAATGTTTATTGTGAGGTAGTCTCTGTTGTGAAACCAATCTCTCCTCTATAGTATATTTGCTCATGTGAAGTGCCCGGTTGATTATGCAAACACAACTCTCCTTCAGCCATTGTAGATAGTTCTCTGAAAACATACACGCAGTGTGCAGCGGGAGTCAAAAAGCAAATAGAATGACAGGAATCATTTAAAAAGGGACAGAGAATAAGACAGAGAATATTGTATTGCCTCTAAATAAAACCATGGGACACCCACATCTTGAATACTGCATATAGATGTGGTCACCTCATCTCAAAAAAGGTATCTTGGCATTGGAAAAAGTTCAGAAAAGGGCAACAAAAATGATGAGGGGTTTGGAACAACATCCCTATGAAGAGAGATTAAAAAGACTTGGTCATTTCATTTTAGAAAAGAGGAGACTAAGGGAGGATTTGACAGAGGTCTATAAAATCATGACTGGTATGCAAAAAGAGAATAAGGAAAAGATATTGACTTGTTCCCACACTATAAGAACTAGGGGTCACCAAATGAAATGAATAGGCAGCGGGTTTAAAACAAACAAAAGGAAGTTTTTCTTCACTCAGCGCAGTCAACCTGTGGAACTCCTTGCCAGAGGATGTTGTGAAGACTAGGACTTCAACGGGGTTCAAAAAAGAGCTAGATCAATTCATGGAGGTTAGATGCATCAATGGCTATTAGCCAGGATGGAAAGGAATGGTGTCCCTAGCCTCTGTGTGTCTGGAAATGGGTGTCAGGGGAGGGATCACATGAGGATTACCTCTTACGTGCTCTCCCTCTGGGGCATCTGGCGTGGGCCACTGTTGGCAGACAGGACAATGGATGTCAGGAGAAGGATCACATGATGATTAGCTGTTTTGTTTACTCCCTCTGGGGCATCCGGCAATGTTGGCAGACAGGATACTAGGCTAGATGGACCTTTGGTCTGATCCAGTATGTCTGTTCTGGTGTTTTTATGGTTAACTAACTTGGTCTCTGTTATTCAATGGAGGGTGGGATTGATAAGCATGAAATAGAGTTGGAAATGAATGAAGCAGATGGCTCCCTCATTATAACTCTTAGGGAGGGACCCAGTATTTCGAATTAAAGCCCTAAATCGAACTACCTGTTAAACCTCATTCTAGGAGGAATAACAGCTGGTTCGAACTAGGGCTTTAAGTCGAAATACCGGGTCCCTGCCACATATAGACGTGGGCAGTTAGTCCGGATTTGTAAATTTCAAAAATGGCAACCGGCCGGGAAGATGCAAATCAAGCACGGGATATTTAAATCCCGGGCTTGATTTGCAACTTCGAATGCCTACATTAGCCTCCCTACTTCAAACTAGGGGGCTAGTACAGACATACCCTCAGAACTAACAAAACTATACACACACAATCATGAGTTTTCATGCGTAAAACCCACTTCCTCAGATGAGCTGCAGTGGATGTCACCGAGTTCCTTCGCCAGGGCACC
Source organism: Pelodiscus sinensis (assembly GCF_049634645.1). Lineage (NCBI taxonomy): Eukaryota > Metazoa > Chordata > Testudines > Trionychidae > Pelodiscus > Pelodiscus sinensis. Next base: position 45,316,461 of record NC_134723.1, on the reverse strand, counting down.
CCCTAGAGGTGGGACGGGCTCTTTGCAGTCACCCACCTGCTGGTCCATGGAGTTCTGCCCTTTTCAGTTCTGGTGACACTTAGCGCTCGTCGTCAGGGTAGAACATACACACTTGGCTGCGGAGGGGCTGGCGTTTCTTACAGGTACTGTCCTATTGCAACCCGGGTCCCTGTCAGCTTTTTAAATAGCTCCCTGCTAGCTTCTGCCATAGCTCAGCCAGCTTTTGCTGGAGCTGTGCAGCAGGTGCCCACTGCTTACTTTCACCTCCGCGCAGACCAACGTTTAACAGATTTCAGTCACGTGACAATTCGATGGTTTAATCTCCTAAATCTGTTCATTCCAGCAATTTCGGGTAGGCATTTTAAATCAGCCAGACCAATTATGTTATAATGAGCTCCAATTAACACTCCCAGAGTTCCCCTTGAACTCTTTATCTGCAGCACGATTTCACTGAAAAGGGAGCCAACGTTTCCTTCTTGCAAAACATCCCAGTAAAAAAGCCCCTTTCTCCGTGAGCCTTAGGACTAGTCCTTTCATGGGAGGGCCCAATTTGCTGGCAGAAATGGAATCTGACTTCTGGAAAGTCCAATGTCATATGCTTCAGAGAAGGGCAACTAAAATGATGAGGGGTTTGGAACGGGTCCCATATAAGGAGAGATTAAACAGACTGGGAATTTTCAGCTTGGAAAAGAGGAGACTGAGGGGGGATATGACAGAGGTCTATAAAATCATGAGTGGTGTGGAGAAAGTGAATAAGGAAAAGTTATTTACTTGTTCCCATAATATAAGAACTAGGGGCCACTAAGTAAAACTAATGGGCAGCAGGTTTAAAACAAATAAAAGGAAGTTCTTCTCCACACTGCGCATAGTCAATCTGTGGAACTCCTTGCCTGAGGAGGTTGTGGAGGCTAGGATTATAACAGGGTTTAAAAGAGAACTAGATAAATTCATGGAGGTTAAGTCCATTAATGGCAATTAGCCAGGATGGGTAAGGAATGGGGTCCTCAGTCTCTGTTTGTCAGAGGGTGGAGATGGATGGCAGGAGAGGGATCGCTTGATCATTACCTATTCGAGCCATTCCCTCTGGGGCACCTGGTATTGGCCACTGTCGGCAGACAGGATACTGGGCTGGATAGACCTTTGGTCTGACCCAATATGGCCATTCTTATGTTCTTATGGGTGCCCACCAGTCATGATCAGCAGTAATCAGCGGAGCAAAAAGCTCCCCCATCCTTCTGAAGTTCTAACTCTTGTTAATTGGTCAGCTACAAGCCATTTCGAAAATGCAATGGAAAGAAGTTAATTAGGGCCTAAATGGTCTTTCCCTCCAAAAATAAAACCCAACCTATCCCTATGAAATTCTATAATGGACCGTTCCATTTGAGCAGCTGGAATCCATGATGGATTGCAGATAGAACCCTCCTGTGTTGCTTGTTCGTACTAATATTCGGCAGATGCAATATCTGTCCAACACAGTCGCCGTAACAGGAAGAAGATATTAAAGCAATAGCTACAGGCTGATGACTTGGGGCCTGAGACACAAATTACTTTTCACTTGGATAAGAAAAAATGCATTTTAGATGGTAAGCCAAGACAGACAGACACTGCAATAGCAAGCATAAACGAACCACACACTTGGGTAATGCTGGCTGGAACATACATCGATGAGAAAGAGTCTAGGGAAGGAAAGGACTTCTCTCTGCTGTCAGGGTGTGAAGTATCTCTCTGGCAGACAGATACTCCGCACACTGGCTTTTCCAAGTTGATCTGTGAAACCGCAGAACGGTGGAAATAGGGAATCCCCTGATCACAAGAGGCATATGATCTGGTTCCCAATTCTCTATCCATCCAAGGACAGAGTCCTTTTGTGCTGCTGCTGATGTCAGAGGCAATAAGAAGGGGAAATCTACTAGTCTGAGGCTGGCTCAGTGGATAGATCTCAAAATGGGGAATTGTGACTGAACAGGGGTGTTCCCACGGAGATAGGTTTCCAGCTCCAGGGCTATTCAATGTTTTCATTATAAATCTGGAAGGCACCATACAACCGTGGCTGATAAAGTTTTCAGCAGACCCAAAGACTGGTGGAACGATAACACATCACTGCTGCAGACCACACTGGGCACAATCACACATGCCTTTGGCCACGGTCAAATACAAGATCACAGACTAGCGGTCCCCCAGGATGAGGGACAATACCCTGGAAAGAGGGCTTTTGAAAGGAATTCAGCAAGTCTAGCTGGGTTCTGACCTTTCCATATGTTGCCACCTGTAGAAAAGGTTGTATAATCCTTCCAAGCCGTCTTAGTGCCAATGAGGTTCCCCAGGTGGAAGTCCTTGGCTGTATAATTAGAAATTAGCGAGCAATGGTTCTGACACAGAAATAAGGACAAAGAACTGGCTCTCCTCCTCCTCCATGCCTGGGTACTATAGTGCAGTCCCACTGAAATCAGTCCGAGTCCGTGAGGGTAGAAACACCCACCCCTCACAGATCCAGTGGCAAGGTGAGGTCCTGGGTATGTAACTAACACCAGATTAAATACGTGTCACTCACAGGTCACTGTCCTACCGAGTAGCACTTAGACCATTTACAGCGAGAATAATGAAGCTGCTCTACAGCCATAGTTGAGAGCCAGCTGGCTTTAGCTCATGGGGTAGAGGCTCATACACTGAGCTCCAGAAAACTCAGGTTCAATTCTGCGTGCAGTCGACCAGGGTCTGTCGGTGTTACATAGGTACTAGGGCACATCTACCTTTATGAGAAAATCGATGCTCTAGAGGTTGATCTTCCGGTGTTTGATTTAGTGGGTCTAGCATAGACCCCCAAATCGAATGCTGAGGGCATCCCCTGCCAGCATCTGGTAGTCCTCCTTCAACAAGGAGTAAGGGAAGCTGATAGGGGCATGTGCTCCCATCAGCCCCCTATTGTGCGGATACCGGCACGGCGTGGCTTAAGGCAAGCCCACTCCAGCTACGCAAAATGTAGCTGGAGTTGCGTACCCTAAGGCGACCTACCTCAGCTGGTATAAACCTACTGACTGATGGATAAGAAGGAGCCATGTCTCTAGTCATTTCTCAGAGTAAACTGCATCTTTTAATGATGCCGACTAACATCGCCCTGCTTTCCCAGTTGCTTTTACTCTGTTCAAACGGAAGGCTCTTGGATTTTCTCCGCTCTCTGTGATTATGCTCTGCAGGTGCAATCAGCGCCTGGCCGGGGTTAGAAAGGCTGAGTCACTGTCTCCGCTTATTTTTAACAACGAGACCAAACCAAGCCATGACTGTTGGCAGGTCTCCCGGAGACAGTCTCCTGGAGGTGAGCTGCAATGTGAGGAAGAAGAAACGCCACTCAGTGACTGTACAGAGTCCAAGGCCCTAATGCCAGACCTGCTGCTGATGGTACGTTTCCAACACGTAGCTCCCCAGACATATAGAATCACAGAATACTAGCACTAGAGGGGACCTTGAGAGGTCATCGAGTCCAGTCCCCTGCCCTCATGGCAGGACCAAATACTGTCTAGACCATCCCTGATAGACATTGATCTACTCTACTCTGAAATATCTCCAGAGATGGGGATTCCGCAACCTCCCTGGGCAATTTATTCCAGTGTTTCACCACCCTGACAGTTAGGAACTTTTTCCTAATGTCCAACCTAAACCTCCCTTGGTGCAGTTTAAGCCCATTGCTTCTTGGTCTATCCCCAGAGGCCAAGATGAACAAGTTTTCTCCCTCCTCCATATGACACCCTTTTAGATACCTGAAAATGGCTATCATGCCCCCCTCAGTCTTCTCTTTTCTAAACTAAACAAACCCAATTCTTTCAGCCTTCCTTCATAGGCCATGTTCTCTAGACCTTGAATCATTCTTGTTGCTCTTCTCTGGACCCTCTCCAATTTCTCCACATCTTTCTTGAAATGTGGTGCCAAGTATCTCCAGGGGATTTCAAGGAACGGGCCCATATTCACCCCGGGCACCCATGGAGGTTTCTAGTCCCTAAACTACACCTGAGTTGAGTCCTTCTTCAACTCCATGGACTCTTTGTCCACCCAGTCTTCCCAGTGAATCTTTGTGTGGTTTCTCAGGAGTCTCCCGTGTCTCCACATTTGCCAAACCCCATTTCTTCTAGCCCTTGGAGAATGCAAGTGGCCATAAAACACATGGCTCTCACCGGTCTATCAACCTCAGTGCTATTCCTGGCTTTACAAAGAAGTCACTAGGGAGCTGTCCTTATTCCTGTACCAAGTATCCTCCCTGGACTGGGATGCTCAGGAACACTCGTCCAAGGTTCACGCAGCTGAAGGGGAGGAAAACCAAAAACGTTCTTACAGTTAGGGCCTGAGGGTATTTCAGCCTGACCGCAACACGCTCAACTGCTTGCTCTGGGTAGGCCTCTAAGGTCCAGTTTACACTAGGCCAGGAAGGTGGCCTAAAGTGTGCCATCCGGTGACACATTTTGCAGAGCTGAATTCGGCGTATCTGAAAACAAACTGCCGCAGCATCTCCACTGCAGGAGGCCAACGGGAGCACGTGCTCCTAGCAACTTCCCTGACTCCTCACAGAATGAGGAGTACGGGCTGCCGGTGGGAGCTGCCCTCCGCCTTCGACTTAGGGATCAACACCGGACCTCCGCAGACTCGATCTTTTCTGTAGCGGAGACGAGCCCTCAATGTTTGGAGCATTATCTGAATCCTCTCCGGGTTTCGCTAGCGCCGTCTGATATTTGGATATTAGACTACCTAGTTATATTTTGTTAGTTTTGTTCTCGCGCACCCAATTTACAAACAGCAGCACAGAGGCAGTGTTTGGAGTGAATTTTTTAAGGTAAGGAAGTTTGGGGTCGGGCTGGCCTTTTGTGTGACGGTTGCAATGTAAGCAATGTTCGGTAAGTATACTGCTCATATGGAGAGAGATTAAAAAGACTTGGAGTTTTCAGCTTAGAAAAGAAGAGACTAAGAGGGGGATAGGACAGAAGTCTATAAAATCACGAGTGGTGTGGAAAAAGCGAATAAGGAAAAGTTATTGACTTGTTCCCACAATTTAAGAACTAGGGGTCACCACACGAAATGAATAGGCAGCAGTTTTAAAATAAACCAAAGGAAGTTTTTCTTCACTCAAGGCACAGTGAACCTGTGGAACTCCTTGCCAGAGGATGTGGTGAAGGCTAGGACTTTAACAGGGTTCAAAAAAGAGCTAGATAGATTCATGGAGGTTAGGTCCATCAATGGCTATTAGCCAGGATGGGTAGGAATGGTGTCCCTGGCCTCTGTTTGTCTGGAAATGGGTGACAGGGGAGGGATCACATGAGGATTACCTCTTACGTGCTCTCCCTCTGGGGCATCTGGCGTGGGCCACTGTTGGCAGACAGGACACTGGGCTGGAAGAACTTTTGGTCTGACCCAGTCTGGCTCTTATGTATGTTCTTATGCCCAAAGTGCAGCAGCACTGCTACATTAATAGTAAAACAGTATCCTGCTAATGCTCGACAGTTCCATCGCTCCAGCCCACAGCATGCTGGGATAGAAAAATTGATTTACTGTCAGTTGATAAGAGTGTCATTGATGCTTTATCAATCCTGGCTTGGAATGTCTGTAGCAATCAGCCTTTGAATTGGTGACAGATTGGATCTTTTCTTACTTGCCGTTTGAGAATAGCTGCCTGGGATTGATATGGACACAAATATTGATATGCCACTCGGTGCATAACTTGTCCCTTGGCCAGACTACACAGATCACATACGACACTGAATCCCGAACCATCGCAAACAGCGTTGTTGAATAAGCAGTGAAATAGAATGCTAACACGTCACGCTTGCATTAAAACACATTGAGAGGCTGATGTCGCAGGACAACGAAGTTTTTTGAGAGATTGAGCTGAAGTTGATTTCTTCCCCCCTCGGCCCAGCCTCCCGTCACAATACTTTTGGGGACAAGAATAGATACGTCACTCTTTCGACATGAGCGAGTGGGCTGGCTGCAGATAGGGGGCGAATTAAATTGGGAATGGGGGGGTCTAAGTACTTTAATTGACATCATCAGAGCTGCCTTGCAGCTGACATGCTAGTCCTATCGCCGCACGATGAGCCTGTCTCCCTTCAGGTTTAATGACTCCAGCATCGTCACGTCGGGAGACTGGGAACATGCGGCTGACAGTGTCTGTACGCAGCCCAGGTGAGGCAGAATTAATGAGCTAAAGCTCTGTCTGGCAATTCTGGGCAATCTCAACACTTCCTCGCCCAGTCAACATCCCGACTACGGTTCCTGTCTGGATGTTGCTCGCTTTCTAAATGTCTGTCTTTAGCAATGCTTCCAAGTAGTTTGCAATGTTGAGCTTCTTGGGCAAAATCTAGACAAATCTGGCCCAAATCTTAGGTAAAATCTACATTTAGTCTGTGGAAGAGCAGAGTGAGGGGAGACTTAAGAGCTGCGTTCAACTCCCCGAAGGAGGATGGAGAGAGGCGGTTCTTGGTGGTGGCAGATGGCAGAACGAGGAGCAATGGTCTCACGTTGCAGGTCTAAGTTGGATATTAGGAAAAACTATTTCCCTAGCCGAAATGGGATGGGTTCTCTAGGGAGGTGGTGGAATCTCCATCCCTAGAGGTTTTTAAGTCCTGGCTTGACAAAGCCCTGGCTGGGATGATTGAGACGAAGGTTTCTAACCATTAGAGGAGTGAGGTTCTGGAACGGCCTTCCAAGGGAAGTAGTGGGGGCAAAAGATCTATCTGGCTTCAAGATTAAACTAGATGGGTTTATGAAGGGGATGGTTTGATGAGATAACATGATCTTGGTAACTAATTGACCTTTCATTATCAGTGGGAAATAGGCCAATGGAGGGATGATAGGAGTTACTATAGAGAACTTTCTGGGTGTCTGGCTGGTGAGTCTTGCCCACATGCTAAGGGTTTAGCTGATCACCATATTTGGGGTCGGGAAGGAATTTTCCTCCAGGGTAGATTGGCAGAGGCCCTGGAGGTTTTTCGCCTTCCTCTGTAGCATGGCGCACAGATCACAGCTGGAGGATTCTCTGCATCTTGGGGTCTTCAAAGTATTTGAGGACTTCAATATCTGAGCTATAGGTGAGAGGATTATTCTAGGAGGGGTGGGTGAGATTCTGTGGCCTGCACTGTGCAGGGGGTCAGACTAGATAATCAGAATGGTCCCTTCTGACCTTGGAGTCTATGAGTCGGGGTTGGTCCTGCTTTGGGCAGGAGCTGGACTCGATGACTCCTGAGGACTCTTCCAGTCCTAGGATTCCATGAGTCAGGGACAGACAAAAAAGACCGTTAGAGTTTGAAAAGTCCCGGTGAAGACTTAACCGAAACGAGGACCTGAGTAAATCGGGAGCCTATTTGTATCACTGCCAAGAATCACTAATAGAGTGACATTCCCATACATTTAAACACGCGAACTTGAAGGAAGCCATTGTGGGGTAATTAAGACAGAACAGAGCCAAAAATGAAGTTCCTCAGAAACTACCGATGCACAGTCAGCTCTGAGGTCATTCTGACCTCCACCATCGCCGGTCTGTGATCCTTGCTCCTTGGCGGCTCGGTTCTAACGCAACCCAACAAAAGGCACAGAGGGGTCGCAGGGTCAGTCTGTAACCGCAAAACAACGAGGAGTCCTGTGGCACCTTAGATTTATTTGGGCATAAGATTTCATGGGTAAAACCCACTTCCTCAGATGAATTGGTGTGGGAGTGACGGGGGGGGGGGGGAGTGTTTATAAGGGAGACTTTGTTTGTGTCAATGAAGCTAATCAAGTCAGGATGGCAGTGGCTCCTTCACAGCGTTTGGTGTGGAGACGTGAATATCCAGAGAGGGGAAATGGCCTTTGTAGTGCGTTAGCCAGCTGAGATCCTTATTCGATCCTGTGTGGATAGTGTGGAATTTGCAAATGAATTCCAGTGAAGCGGTCTCGCTTTGTAACCAGTTTTTGATGTTCTTTGGTAGAAGGATGGCTGCTTTCAAATCCATTCCTGAGTGCCAGGCAGGTTAAAATGGTCTCCCACAGATTTCTGTGAGTTACCATTCCTGAGGTCTGATTTGTGTCCATTCATCCTTTGGCACAGAGACTGTCTGGTTGGTAAATGTCCACGGCAGAGGGGCATGGCTGGCTCCTGATGGTATAGATCACATTAGAGAACATGTGGGCAGATGTAGAATACTAGGGCTGGAAGGGACCTCGAGGGGTCAACAAGTCCAGCCTCCTGCCCCCATGGCAGGACCAAATACTGTCTAGAGACCATCCCTGAGAGACATTTATCTAACCCAGTGGTCCCCAACATGGTGCCTGTGGGTGCCATGGTGCCCAACGGGGCATTTATGTGCGCCCTCCAAGTGATTGGGGCTGGCCCCACCCTGGGTTCATGGGGCATGCTCAGTGCCAGCCCTGGGCACGCGGCGAATGGGTGGCCCCAGCCCCGGACAAGCGACCATGGGGGGCCCTCCCCCTGGGCGCGGGGCACATGTGTGGCCCCACCGCCGGGTACACAAGCGACCCCACCCTCAGGTGCACGGCAGCTCCAAAAGGTTGGGAACCACTGATCAAACCTGCTCTTAAATATCTCCAGAGATGGGGATTCCACAACCGCCCTAGGCAATTTATTCCAGTGTTTGACCACCCTGACAGTTAGGAACTTTTTCCTAATGTCCAATCTAAACCTCCCTTGCTGCAGTTTAAGCCCATTGCTTCTTGTCCTGTCCTCAGAGGCCAAGATGAACAAGTTTTCTCCCTCCTCCTCATGACACCCTTTTAGATACCTGAAAACGGCTATCATGTCCCCTCTCAATCTTCTCTTTTCTAACCTAAACAAACCCAATTCTTTCAGGCTTCCTTCATAGGTCATGTTCTCTAGACCTTTAATCATTCTCGTTGCTCTTCTCTGGACCCTCTCCAATTTTTCCACATCTTTCTTGAAATGCGGTGCCCAGAACTGGACACAATACTCCAACTGAGGCCTAACCAGCGCAGAGTAGAGCGGAAGAATGACTTCTCGTGTCTTGCTCACAACACACCTGTTAATGCCTCCCAGAATCATGTTTGGTTTTTTGCAACAGCATCACACTGCTGACTCATATTCAGCTTGTGGTCCACTATAACCCCTAGATCCCTTTCTGCCGTACAGTTAGGTCCTGTGATGGTGTCACTTGTATAGAAGTGTGGGCAGAGCTGGCAATGGGGTTTGTTGCAGGGGTAGGTTCCCATATTAGTATTTCTGTGGTGGATTGTGGGGCTATGGGTTGGGGGGCTGTCTGTAAGCGAGGACTGGCCGGTTTCCACAAGTCTGTGAGAGGAACTGTTTTCCAGGATAGGCTGTAGATTGTCAATGAGGCTCTGGAGGGATTCGATCTGGGGGCTGTAGGTGAGGGCTGACGGTGTTCTGTTACTTACCTTAGAACATAAGAACGGCCGTACTGGGTCAGACCAAAGGTCCTTCTAGCCCAGTATCCTGTCTACCGACAGTGGCCAGCACCAGGTGCCCCAGAGAGGGTGGACCGAAGACAATGATCAAGCGATTTGTCTCCTGCCATTCCTCTCCAGCCTCTGACAAACAGAGGCCAGGGACACCATTTTATCCCCTGGCTAATAGCCTTTTATGGACCTAACCTCCATAAAATGATCTAGCTTCTCTTTAAACTCTATTATAGTCCTAGCTTTCACAGCCTCCTCTGGCAAGGAGTTCCACAGGTTGACTACACGCTGTGTGAAGAACTTTCTTTTATTCGTTGGGCCTGTCCTGAAGTAGGTGACTTATGGGGACTCGTCTGGGTCGGTCTGTCTGTTTCTTCACTTCCCCAGCTGGGTATTTAAGTTTTAAGAATGCTTGATAAAGACCCCGTAGGGGTTTGTCTCTGTCTGAGGAGTTGGAGCAGATCTGGGTGAATCTTAGGCTTTGGCTGTAGACAAAGGATCATGTGATGTGTCCTGGATGGATGCTAGAGGCATGTAAGAAAGATTAGGGGTCTGTAGGTTTCCGGTATAGGGCGGTGTTTGCGTGACCATCATTTAGTTGAATTGTAACATCCAGGAAATGGATCTCGTGTGGAGTGGTCCAGGAGGAGATTGATGGGGGGGTGGAAGTTGGTGAAATCCCGATGGAATTCTTCAAGGGTCTCCTTCCCATGGGTCCCTGTGAGGAAGATGTCGTCAGTGAAGCACAAGTGACGGAGAAATGCTAGGGGCCACAAGCTACGGAAACATTGTTCTAGGTCAGCCATAGAAACGTTGGCATATTGTGGGGCCATGGGCTAAGGTGACACGACACGGAAGCGGAAGCTCAACTCTACGTACCATTGGTCTGACAACCTGACGTCAAAGGCTTTCAGAGCAGGGTTCGCTGCAATCTCAGGTTGTGTTGTGGAGGGGTTGTCCATCCAGGGGCCCCAGTTGTATACAAGAGTATTCGTTTTCTCTCCATTCGCTGAGCTTTTGGGGAAAAGGAGCGTTTCCGTGAGAAAGGATGGGATGACATCAGTGAATTGCCCAATGGTCAAGGGCCCATGTTAATGTGCATGGCAAGTTGGCCAAGAGAACACAAGCGCTTGCCCAGACACAGAGAGGTGTGAGTTTTGTGAGATACCAAACAACTTGAGTCTCAGACCTAGATCTCCCATAACAGCAAACAGAATGTTAGGAATCGTTAAAAAGGGGAGAGAGAATAAGACAGAGAATATCTTATTGCCTTTATACAAATCCATGGTACGCCCACATCTTGAATACTGCGTACAGATGTGGTCACCTCATCTCAAAAAAGATATCTTGGCATTGGAAAAGGTTCCGAAAAGAGCAACAAAAATGAGGAGGGATTTGGAACGGGTCCCCTATGAAGAGAGATTAAAAAGACTTGGACTTTTCATCTTAGAAAAGAGGAGACTAACGGGGAAAATGATAAGGTCTATAAAATCATGACTGGTGTGGGAAAAGTGAATAAGGAAAAGTTATTGACTTGTTCCCACAATATAAGAACTAAGAGGTCACCAAATGAAATGAATAGGCAGCAGGTTTAAAACAAACATAAGGAAGTTTTTCTTCATGCAGCACATAGTGAACCTGTGGAACTCCTTGCCAGAGGATGTTGGGGAAACCAGGACTTGAACAGGCCTCATAAAAGAGCTAGATAAATTCCTGAATGTTAGATCTATCAATGTCTATAAACCAGGGTGGGTAGGAACGGTGTCCCTCGCCTCTGTTTGTCAGAAGCTGGGAATGGGTGACAGGGGAGGGATCACTGGATGATTCCCTGTTCTGTTCACGCCCTCTGGCCACTGTCGGCAGACAGGACACTGGGCTAGATGGACTTTTGGTCTGACCCAGTGTGGCCGTTCTGATGTTCTTATGATATTATGTTGTGTTTCTACCTCAGTGCACTACAGTACATTTACATGGGACTTGAAGATGCTTGAGAATTATGCACAGATACCACATCAAAAGTCCTAGCCTGTTCCCCAGATCGTTCATGGATATACAAGTCATCTATGCTAAGGAAGCCTGGGGTGCATCACAGTTAAAAGGTGCAGCCAATATTTCTGCGCATTTATAGAGCGCGGGCCTTTGCGAGGGGAGGATAGCATCTATAACCTGCAAATGCCACTCGCCCCGGGGCTACAGCTCTGCCCAGCGTGGGAGAAAGTAGCCAATGCCTGGCTGCTTCGCAGGGAAGCCCATGTCCTAGGAATGTGACTGATGTGCCTAGTTCACGCAGGGTGGCTTAGCGAATGTTTCAGCAGAGAAAACATGCAAACCTGAGTGGAGTCGTATTTCCGGGTTGGTGCCAGTGTTCTCCTTAATTTTTTTCCATCCATGCGTGGAATAAATTTTGTTGTCTGCATCGAGGCATGTGTGGGTGTGCACCATCCGCTGTGAGCAGCTGTGGCCATTCTGCTAATTAGCTGGGGGGCATTTGAATCGTTCCTGGGTGGCTCCGCAAGCACTCAGGTTACAAGGGACGCTGGTCAGCACCCAGAGGATTTCTGGTGCGCAGTACAGGTCTGACTCGGAGAGCTGAGAACACGGCAAAGCATGTTTGGAAGAGGGCTCAGCAGCCGTGGGCAAACATGAAAAGGGGGCTAGCACACTGAGCTGTCAAGCTGCGTTAATGAGTGGAGGGCAGAATCCCCCTCCAGGGAAGTGTGTGGGATTTTCAGCAAGCCCAATATGAGCCAAACACATCAGTCCCATTGGAAACTGCCTTAAGTCACTTCGGGGAGTCGGAAAATCCTACCCAGAAAGTAGAACTGTACGCCCCTAACGAGTTCTTTCTCTGGCACGTTAGAACAACGGTTTCCAACCGCTGGTCCGCGGACTGGTGTCAGGCTGCAAACTACTGGCTACCAGGCCGCGGCACACGGCCAGGCCACGCCCATACCGGCTGCTCCGGGCGCAAGGCCGAGGGCTGCCGGAGCTGAAGACAGCTGTTCACGGCAGCTCTGGGGGCCGAGGCGAAGGTATTTATTTTGGCTGACTGGTAACTCGTATTTGCATATTTGCATATTCATGCATAAAAATATGCAAATAAAACATTACCTGTCTGACAAACGTTTGTGAATGGGTTTGCTGGTCCAAGGTATAAAAAAGCTTAGAATCACTGCTTTAGAACATATCAGAACGGCCAGACTGGGTCAGACCACAAATCCATCTGTCCCGGTATCCTGGCTGCCGACAGTGGCCAATGCCAGATGCCCCAGAGGGAGTGAACAGAAACAGGGACTCATCATGTGAGCCCTCATCTGCCATTCTTTCCCAGCCTCTGACAAACAGAGGCTGGGGACACCACCCCCGCCCATCCTGGCTCATAGCCATTGTTGGACTTAACCTCAATGAATCTATCTAGTTCTTTTTTTAACTCTGTTCAAGTCCTGGTCTTCACAACCTCCTTTGGCAAGGAGTTCCACAGGTTGACTGTGCTCTGCATGAAAAAAAACCTCTTTCATTTTGTTTTAAGCCTGCTCCCTATTAATTTCATTTAGTGACCCCCTAGTTCTTATATGATGGGAACAAGTTAATAACGTTTCCTTATTCACTTTCTCCGTATGAGTCATGATTTTATAAGAGCTCTGTCATATCCCCCCTTTGTCTCCTCTTTTCTAAGCTGAAAAGTCCCAGTCTTTTTCTCTCTCTCCACATGGCACCGGTTCCAAACCCCTCGTCATTCGTACTGCCCTTTTCTGAACCAATGCTTAGGGGTGTGGAACAGGTGCCATGTGAAACACACTCTTGCTTTTTGGCTCAGTCTAGTCTAGTGCGATCGTCTGCTTACCCGGTGTTGAGAAATTTCCCTTTAAAAAAAGATAAACTACGGATAATATTTTCCGACATAGCTCAGTCCTGCTTTCAAAGATGACTTAGGAGCATATGTCCTCTGATTGTCAATGAGACTTAGGATCCTATGGCTTAGCTATATCAATAGTACTTAGGCTCCATAAAAATCTTAATCTAATAATTAAGTTGGTGGATAGTCCTGTTGCTTTGATTTTTTTTTGGGGGGGGGGGAACCTTGCCTTAAAAAACCTTTTCCTACCAACCTTTCAAAGAGGAAATAAAGTAAAGACTAGAAAATAGATACTTTGACAGAACATCCAGATGTTCCGCCACGTCTGGGAAACGCTAGCATGGAGGGTAGTCCTGCACACTACAACAGATGGGCCGGGCAGGGCTCCAGGGTGACTGAATTGCCCATTAAAGAGACCCTCATTTCACAGCCCAGAAATCAGGACTCCCCGGAGAATTAAGCATTGTGCCTGTGTGTAATGTGTCAGTTCTGTGCCAGAGGGGGAAACGTTGCGAGAAGTGAATGAGTTTTCCTCTATTCAGTGACACTGCTAATGACTCACGCAGGATTATGGGTAACAAACCTTTGAAACGGGAGGCTGGGTTGCTCACTGCATTATGCAGCTGAATTTCATGGTATATTAGTGACAGTGATGGGTAATACAGCATGATGGGAAATGGCTAACTTCAGAGAGACGCTAATATGATGCGGTGCAATTTCTCAGAGAGTTCGCTACTTTTTTTTTTTCCTAGAGTCACCCATAACCTGCTCATTACTGTTCGGCAAAGAGCAATTCTTCTGGGGGGGGAGTGCGGGATGCGAGCACTCTGACAGCTGGCCATCCATTTGAATAGCAGATCTGCCATCTGAAATGTTCATGTTTCCATGGATCGTTACCCAATTGTATCTCCTGGAGAAGCAGGTGATTTTTTACTCTTCTGCTCTACTTTGTTTCTGCTGATATTTCTGCTCTCTCTTTATGCATCCGCTGTTCCCGACGGTCTCACAGCTATTTTTTGCTTTCTCGGTTTATTACTATGGTTGATATCGTCCGCACACACACGTGCTAAGCAACCGCCACTTAATGTAGCGTAACTAAGAAAAATGAACATATTCCCTCCTCCCCCCCAAAAAAAGACTTTCTAGGCCATTCCAATCAGTGTAAAACATCTCACGTAATTCATCAAATTCCCCGGCGTGACTTCCGACTCCCAGCTACAGAGTTTAGAGCATCTCCCCGCCATGTGTGGACACACGCTCTCCCCCTCTCGTGTTCCAGTTGAACCGTGTCGTTGAACAGTAAGGGGTCCATCGCTGGACACTGTTCTGGAACATTTGTCTGCCTTTTTGGCCAACCTGAGCCGCTCTGGTGCTTAGGGCAAGTTTACACTGGGGAGTCATTTCGAAATAACAAGATGAGTGTCGACACAGCAAGCCCGCTATTTCAAAACGATTTCAAAATAACGAGCTGTTTATTCCTGAATAATAAAGCCTCCTTTCATGAGGAATAATGCCTCTTCCACAATAGCTATTTTGAAATAGGGAGTGTGTGAATGCTCCACTGCTGCTATTTCAAAATAGCTCCTCACCAGGGCCACTGTAAGTAATTTCTCCCCAGTGCTTCCCGGGGCTCTAAGTCGAGATAGCGCATCCCAGTTAGGGGAGCCTGCCTCAGACTAATTTCGAGGCTTCCCTGTAGTGTGGACGTGCTATTTTGAAATAGTTATCGTGGGAGTTATTATTCCAAAATAGCTTATTTTGAAATACCCTACCAAGACGTATCCTACAAGCCAAATACACAGAGAGGCGTTGCCCTAAGCATCAGAGAGACTTGCCCTAAGCACCAGTGTGGCTCAGGTTGGCCAAAAAGGCAGACAAATGTTCCAGACCAGTGTCCAGCGATGGACCCCGGACCGTTCAACGACACGGTTCAACTAGAACAACGAGAGAGGGAGAGCGTGTGTCCACACACGGCGGGGAGATGCTCTAAACTCTGTAGCTGGGAGTCAGAAGTCATGGCAAGGAATTTGATGAATTATGTGAGATGTTTTACACTGATTGGAATGGCCTAGAAAGACTTTTTTGGGAGGAGGAGGGGTAAATATGTTCATTTTTCTTAGTTACGCTACATTAAGTGGTGGTTGCTTAGCACGTGTGTGAGCGGACGATATCAACCATAGTAATAAACCGAGAAAGCAAAAAATAGCTGAGAGACCGTCGGGAACAGCAGACGCATAAAGAGAGAGCAGAAATATCAGCAGAAACGAAGTGGGGCAGGAGAGTAAAAAATCATCCCCAAGTTCACCCACAAATTCAATTCTCACACCGATGTCCTCAATCGAGATAACGGATGGCTGGGACATTATCAACCTAATATTCAATGAAGGTGCCAACAGCTTTTTGTCTGTGTAGATTCTTGCGTTAGTACCCTTCCTATCTAATTGCTACCCTCTGATCCTTATCTGCTTCTTTTAACTATCCAATCGTTAGGTGCTTATAGATTACCAGTTCTGCCTACTTGTTTTTCCCTTTGATATTTTCATACCCTCTGCTCCCTGTTTCCCACCCACCCCCTTTTTTTTCCCCTTCTCCCCTTTCCCGTCTTCCCTGTTTATTTTGGGTCTGCACATCCTAAACTCAAAACTCCAGTCATCTGAAGTGGGCTGTGCCCACGAAAGCTCAAGATACCATCTATATGTTTTGTTAGTCTATAAAGAACTACCCGACCATTTGCTCTTTTTGAAGTTGATCCTGTACAGCCTAACTCAGCTACCTCCTGAAGCTTCCTACCAAGTCTGTTATTTCAAAATAACAACCCCTGCTTGTGAAGAGGAATAAGCTGATTTTGAAATAACTTACTTCGAAATAGCCTGATAGAGTAGACACAGCCTTAAAGATCTGGAGGAGAGAGAAGGCCGAGGGTGAGTGATTCCAACACACTTGAAATTGCTAAATGGAAACCCCTGGAGGCGGAAGCCTGTTTATTTACAAGAACAGGCGCAAGCGGAGCACTGTTCTGACAGCTTGCCGGGTTTGGAAAGGTCACCTGACGGGACAAGCAGGACAGCTGTTCATGGAGTCCTTGGTCACTCCGCTGTGATGGAGAGCTGAGTGCTAATCTGGGAGGGGAGGGGGCCGTGTTTGTGGCTGTACCAGCTGGCCGGTCTCTATTGCGGCGTCAGCCTCTGCATTCCCTTTCCCGGAAAAAACGTCCTCACCTTTGTGGGTCAGAGATTTTTAAGCCCAGAAGTGACCATTAGGGTCTAGTCTGAGGCCGGGTCTATACTAAAGGGGAAGATTGAATCAAGGTCCACAGCTCCAACTGCATTAATTACATAGCTGGAGTCCATGTACCTTGTTTTGAGTTTCCTTGCTGTCCTCCCAGTGGGAGGCTGAAAGGGACAAACACTCCCGTCGGCTTCCCTTACTCCTCACAGGAACAGGAGCACCAGCTGCCAATGGGGGTGCCTTCTGAGTTTGATTGAGCAGGTCTTTACTAGACCCACTAAATTGAACTCCAGAAGACTGATCACAACAGTGTTGATCTTCCTTGGAGTGAAGACATGGCTTGAGATCCTGCTGACCAGATAATCACCCCCCAATTCTTGCAGTAGACAGCATTATTCTGCTGCATGAATAAAAGGGCCTCGGGCGGACGGGGTGGGGTTGGCGCTGGAGTAGAATAATTATGAGTAATGCTGCAAGGGCCATTCAACAGTTAGACAAAAAAATCTGCCAGTACAATGTAACTGTTCAGTGACTGTATCATTCCTTCATCCCACTGTCACTGGAAAAGGTGCTGTAGCATTGTACCTCAAGGTAGCATCTCGGAGGCGACGCATAGGGGAACATCAGGGGTCACATGCACCGCGCATGCTGTAGACAGGAGCGGCAAGGGATGGCCAGCAGCCGGCAGGGGGGTGAAGATGGGGGGTCTGCTGCCTGCAGTAGGGGTCCAGCCCATCCCACACTCATGGTCAAAATTGGGACAAGCTGGGGGAGGGGCAGGATACCCCCGCACTCACCAGAGCGACACGGCCAAAGGAGCTGGGACCATGTTGTTCTACTTGCCCCAGCAGTGCGGGGGGAGACTCCTGTTGCCGGCACTGGACACCCCTCACTAGTGCCCTGGGCTGCACCACTCAGGGGAAGGGGAAGAGGAGAGGTGGGTGCAGAGCAAGGGGGAAGAGGTGGGGAGAGGGCGGAGCAGGGCTGAGGGGGAGCGGGGCCTAGGCCGGAGGAGGGTTACCCTGGGCTCAGGGGATCATGCGGCTGGTGCCCCCTCCCTTCTCCAGTCACCCCTGAGTGACATCATTGCTTGGTCTCTGCCTCCCCCACCTAGAAGACTGTCTGGAGGACCAAGACTTGGAACAGGGCCGGATGGCTGTTGGCCGTGTGGTATTCAGGCCTGTACGCCTGCCCGAGGTCGAATTGTGGGTCTCGGTGGCCCGTGTGGTTGCGGATACTTTTATATTCTTGCTAAGAGGTCTGAACAAAGAACAAAGATGCTGGGCACTGCGTCTGCCCATCAGCCAATGGGGTGCAAAGAGATCAGAGATGGAGCTAGAGCGTTGCAGGGTGGAATTGGGCCGAAGGACAGTCCGGTCTCAAGTCCTCTCCCGAGATGAGGCCAAGCAGCCAGTCGGGAGGGGCAAGGAGGATGGAAGGGAGGATACAAGGAATATTAGAAGCCAAAGAAATGCCTACCCCTGACTAAACACAACCTCACTTCCTACCCTTCCCAGGGGTTCGAAAGAGGGGGTTCGGAAGCCCCCCAAACTAAGGCCCGATAAGAACCAGGCAAAGGGAAAGCCTTGAGCAGCAGTTCCAGGCTGGACTACAGCCCCCAGCTTCTGTATGGAGGAATTGTAACCTGCTTATTTCCGACTGTCGGGGTGAGACGTTGTTCGATTCAGTATTTGCTTAGATTCCAAGGTTAAGCGTTTGAATACAGGTGGAACCTCTCTAACCCAGCACTCTGCTCCGGCAGCATCCGTGGTCTGGCATGAACTTAGTGCACTGGATGTCCACTCTTCATGGGTGTGGCCCACGTTTCCTGGGGTCCCCCAAAGTTTGTTTGCAGCCACCCGCCCTGGCTCTCAGCGTTCTGTGCTGTGATTTAGCTCTGACTCACCCTGAAATGTCTTCTCAGAGCCCAGCAAGCAGGGGAAGTGTTGCTGATGCTGCTAGTGGTTTCCAAACTTTTCGGCATCTCGCCCCCTTTTTGATTTTTGAGAAACCCTCATGTCCCCTCCCCCCCCCAGCAAAAGTTGTTGAGCAAAAAAAGGAACTGAACCAGGCCAAAAAAACAAAAATAGCAGCAAAAAATGGGGGGCTGGATCGCCTCGTGTTCCCCCTGGAATTTCTTCATGCCCTCCCAGGGAGGCACTCACTGGAACTCATGCCCGACAATACTGACCTCTCACAGTCCGGCAAATTCTCTGCTTCGGCACCGGGCTGGTCCCAAGGGTGCCGAACTAAAGCGATTCAACCTGTCCATGTTTACTTTTTATTTTCTAGAGTAACAATCTCTGACCTTTCTGTCTATCGCTGAGAATCACTTTCACGCTGCCTTTCTGTGGTTTACACATCTGGGACATCTCCACTCCGGTTCACAAGGGCTGTTGCGTGTTCAGTAGTCTTTTGGCAGAGTGCTGGGTGAACCAGGTCAGGCGTTTACACTGGCCCCGCATCCCATCAGGGCAAGACGGTGCAATTCTGGTGGGTACAACTGTGGGAGCTGGAAGGAAACTTGGCTGGAGCCTTTCTATTATCGGTGCATGAGTGGTTGGGTGTCATGCATGTAACTCGGTTGGGTGTGTCTCGGCGTGTGGATGGCTGGAAGTGCAAGGCCTGTCAGGGGTACATCGCTCGACACCAGCCTCACAGAACGAGAAGCAACCCACGCTGATGCTTTCTGGAGGCTCCGGTCCTGGAGTCTAGGTTGCACCCTGAGGACCCGGTCTCAAGAGGGTCCCAAACACTTTCTGCGACAAGCCCTTTGTAAACTCTGGCAGCAAACGGTTTGAGCTGTGATCCAGGTAACACAGAGCTCTGGGATTGGATGGCAATTATGAAGCACCAACAGAAAGCACAGTCTCCTCCGGCATTCAAGCCCTGACCTTTTCCAACATAATGACTAATCCAACCTTTCCATAATAACGTGTGTGATATTTGGAGAGCAGAACATATGTGTCATTTTAATTAATTGAGCAGAAATAGATTTGCAGAAAAAGACAAATTAACCAATCAGCAATCACCTTTCCGTCTGATGTCATAATAACTAGTTTATTCTCCTCCTCTCTTGACTTCAAGACAAGTCATAACCTTGCTGGTCTTCTCGAGAACAGACACACCTGGCAGTATTCTTCAGGCTCTGTGATTTATCTTCTGCTTTGTTTTTATCGAGATAGTCTTCTCATTGCTCCTCCCTTTGCAGATCCAAAGGCCATTAAAATCAGAGTCACAGAACACTAGAACTGGAAGGGACCTTGAGAGGTCATTGAGACCAGACCCTGGGACCCACGGCAGGACCAAGCACTGTCTAGGCCATGGGTTCCCAAACTGGGGGGTAAAGAAATTTCAGGGGGGGCATGAGGTGAGGTGACCCTAAGTTTTGGTCCCAGTCAGTTCCTTTTTTTTTTTGTTGCTCAACAAGTTTTGATGCTATTGGGGGGGACTTGAGGGTTTCTCAAAAATCAAAAAGGGGGCGTGATGCCAAAAAATTTGGGAACCACTGGTCTAGACTATCCTTGACAGGTGTCTGTCCAACCTGCTCCTAAATATCTCCAGAGATGGAGATTCCACAACCCCCTTGGGCAATTTATTCCAGTGTTTCACCACCTTGACCGTTAGGAAGTTTTTCCTAATGTTCAACCTCAACCTCCCTTGCTGCAATTTAAGCCCCTTGCTTCTTGCCCATTGATTGGGAAATCATTGGGTGTTTTTCCATTGCCTTCAATGGTTTTTTGGATCAGATCCATGGTCTACAGAATCTTTTCGGCATTGGTTTCCTGAAGGAACAGCAATGATTTCACAGCCATCTCGTCCACCTGCGAATGGCACTACTCAGATGTGTCCTGACATTGGCAGTCACAAACTTCTACCAACTCCTCACTGCTTAAACCAGATCACCATTTGTTCCAGAACGAGAAAATGACCCCAGAAGTGAATGACGCTGTGAACAAAAATAAATGTAAAAGACTGTGTAGATGCACAAATGATTATTTTATTATCTGGCCAACGTGCGCGCGACAGATACAAATTGTTCCAATCACACAGTGATGGGAGAGTAATGAACAATGGGCTCTTGAATGAGCCCGGGAAGAAAATAATGAATTGCAGTTTAAATGAAATCAGGACTCAGTGGAGTGGATCACAGATTGTCATTCGGACACAGCGATTCTGCCTTAACTGAGCATTGTCATTTGGAGCCAACGTCCTTTAAAAGAGAGGAAACTCACTGGGTCAGAGAGACAGGCAGACTTGAGACGAGTACGGCCTATTGGCTTGCTTTTAAGACATTAGCATTGGAACACTCTTGAACTTTGTTCTTCTGGTCCACCGAACGACTGAGAATAAATTAAACTCTGCCACGTCAACAAGAGTATTTATCCTTTGCTGCGTCTCTCCCAAACCTGTTTTTCTCACACTATTCAATTTCAAAAAACCCAGGCAAATTTCTAATATAATTCTAGGCACCTCTGAAATAGCAATACATATGGGCTGTGTCTAGACTGGCCAGTTTTTCCAGAAAAATCAGCCACTTTTCCGGAAAAACTTGCCAGCTGTCTACACTGGCCACTTGAATTTCCGCCAAAGCACTGATGATCTCATGTAAGATTATCAGTGCTTCTTGCGGAAATACTATGCTGCTCCCGTTCGGGCAAAAGTCCTTTTGTGCAAAACTTTTGTGCAAAAGGGCCAGTGTAGACAGCCCAGATTTGTTTTCCGCAAAAAAAACCCCAATCGCGAAAATGGCGATCGGGGCTTTTTTGCGGAAAAGCACGTCTAGATTGGCACGGACGCTTTTCCACAAAAAGTGCTTTTGCAGAAAAGCATCTGTGCCAATCTAGATGCTCTGTTCCGAAAATGCTTTTAACGGAAAACTTTTCCGCTAAAAGCATTTCCGGAAAATCATGCCAGTCTAGACATAGCCATGGGGTTCTTATTTGTCGGAGGTGGGGAAGCTGGAGTCTTATTTCTGCAATAGCTAGATTTTCCTCTCCTTTGGTTTTTCATAAGGAAAGGGAGAGCCTAGATTGCTAGCCCTATTCTCAAACAACTGAAGGATACTTATGTTATATTTGCTGTGGGATATCCATCAAAACTTCATAATTGAGGAATCGTACGTGTGTGTTTTCTCCGTGCTGGGGTTTTCAAACCGCAATTGCCCATACCTGTGGAGGTGCAGGTAAGCAAAGTGTCTCATGGCCAGCTTTTGGCTTACCCTTATACGCCTCAACCCAGAGTCTGAAAAACTGCTGGGTTTAGTGCTTCTCCCGTTGGCCACGCATCGCCGTTCCTGGCCAATGGGACTGCAGGAAGTTGTGTGGTCAGCTAGTGGCTAACGGCCAGCCAGTGGCATGCTCTTACAAGCTGCAACCTAGTGTCTGAAAATATGAGCAGTTGGAGCAGCTTTTCATGCTGACAATTTACACTCTCATGATTCAGCCTCCTTCCGAAGTCAGTGCCTGGAAACTAGCCGGTGTCACTGACGGGGTGGAAGAGTGACCTTAGCAGAGCTGGTTCACTTACTAGTCGGATCCGGCTACTTCTGCATTCACATCCTACTTTGTCAGGGCCCTAGCACAATACCAGGCAGGCAACAAAGCAAGAGACAACTTCTGGAGTGTTACGCGCCAAGAGGAAGAACATCTATTTCAGTGCTCCCAGTCACCATGAACAAAAAGGCAATTTTTCATTATCAGTTGCTCAGGAGCCTTGCAGTATTGACCAGGGCTCTTTTAAAAACAAAACAAAAGTGCACAACACAGTGATCCCGAACTCCATCAATAGCTGGGGATTGATGGAGGGAAATGAAACGGAGGCGAAGATGGGAATGTTCCTGCCCGACAAGCCACAGTAAAGGTTTGCTGGAGAAAAAGTAAATGAAAAAGGCACCTCTGCTGTGCAGTATATTGAAGACCTGCCAGATTCTGCCGAATACATGCATTCTCCAGGAGGAGTCTATCTTTCGTCCAAGGTCAAAGTCACCTTGAATTGATCAATAGACCACGGCAGGGACCCGCCAGGAGCAGAATCACACGACAAAAAGCTGCCGCACACGCTGTATTTCGGGGCCTTCAGATGAAAATAATGAGAGCCTGTCTGCCCAAAGGGCAAAGCCACTTGCCATTTCATAAGCAGCTCCCAGTGCTTGACATGGGCACTAGTGTGAGAATTCCTTCCACCACTTAGGGGTGACAGCCCTCAAGCAAAAGGGAGGGTCACACACAACGTTTCTGAAGCCACAGACATAAGAACATGAGAATGGCCAGACGGGGTCTGACCAAAGGTCTATCTAGGCCAGTGTCTTGTCTTCCAACAGTGGCCAATGCCAGATGCTCCAGGGGCAGTGAACAAAGTCAAGACAGACCTTCCATGATAACGGAGCCTGCCTCGGACTAATTTTGGGTTCCCCCACAGTTGGGATGTGCTATTTTGCTTTTGTTATTTCAGGAGTGGTTATTTTGAATTAGTTATTTCGAAATAGTTTCCTAGTGCGGACATGCCATAGTGTAGACAAGGCCCCAATGGCTCTCAATGGCATTACATCAAGGAGGAATTTGGTTCAATGTGTGTATTCTTCACTGGCCTTCAGCCAGACTCCCCAGGTTCTCCCAGATCATAGGTCCTTTCAAATGTTGCCTTTCTCCTGCCTTCAAAGCTTTATTTACTGAGATTTCATCCCAGCAACGCAGGCCTGGGCAAAATACAGCCCGTGGGCCGGATCCGGCCCACCAAGCTACCAGAACCGCCCCGCAGAGGCAGTGAGGAGCCCCAGGCAGGCTCCCCAGCTTGCCCCACAGCCCCACGCGCCGGGCAGAAATGCAGCTGCAGGGCTCCGTTTCTGTTTTAAAACTGGAGGGGAGTTTTAGGAGCTGCCCTGCCCCCAACACATTTCCATTGGCCAGTTTCTGGCAGACCCCAGCCAATGGGAGATGCTTGTTGGAGTAACGAGCAGCCAAGAAGACTCATGCCCCCTCTCCTCTGGCTCAGTTATTCATGAAGGGCATGGCCAGGCAAGTAAGTTGGCTGGGAAACATTTTAAGCTCTGCAGGCAGGCAAGTAAGTTTGGCAGCTGGCAAGGAAATCTCTTGGCCACAGCCTGCTTCTGGCACCCCAGCCCTTTCCTGCCCCAAATCTCTGCCCCTTCCCCCACTCAACATACCCCAACCCTCTGACCCCTCTTATACCCATCCCCCCTCCCAGATCTGGCACCCCAATCTCCTGCCCCAGATCACAATCCCCTCCTACCCAAGGTCACATCCCAAACCCCTGCATTCCAGTCCCCTGCCCTAGGTCACAACCACCTCCCCCACCCAAACTCCCTCCCAGACTCCAGACTCCCTCCTGCACCCCAGTCCCTTACCCCAAGCTCCCTTCTGCACCCAGACCCTGCACCTCCTCCATTAATAGCATGGAAGAATGCGGCCCTCGACCACTTTCCAAAACCTTGGAGTGCTCCCCCACCGTCAAAAATTATTGCCCTCTCTTGCACTCATGAAACAAAATACAGGACTATGTAGCACTTTAAAGACTAACAAGATGGTTTATTAGGTGATGAGCTTTCGTGGGCCAGACCCACTTCCTCAGATCAAATTGTGGAAGAAAATAGTCACACTATTTGCACTCACGTGAGACTCATTCAAAGGCTGGTTCTAGTGCAGACCTACACACTACTACCATTTTGAAACCCAATGTGAAAATATTTCACCGGGCCATTGGCAACCTGTGACAGGGCGCTCGCCCTGCACTGGCCCTTTAAGGGCAGACCCCGGCCTGAACCAGGGCTGGGGAATTGAGCCCAGCTGTGGCTGGACTAGCCCATTAGGGCCCAGCTGGGCCCTATAATAGAGAATGGGCTGCTGCTGTGAGGGGAAGCAGTGAGGACCTGGCTGCTGAGGGAGGAGGAGTCTCCCTGGAGCTAGGGCAGGGCTGGGGAGGCCAGGCAGGGCTAGGGGAGCTCTGGCCAGCAAAGCCCCAGACTGCAGGGCTTGAAAGAAGGCCCGCTGGAGGAACATCAAACCCCCGGAAGGGGGGCTCAGAGACAGACTTGGGCACTGCCGGAGGGCAGTGTGGCGAAGAGGACGCTGCAGCCGGGAATAAAGAGGGGAGACACCACCCCAGCGAAGGCACCCTACCTGCCAAGGGAGCCAATTCCGGAGGACAGACGGCAGGGGGGTTACGGTGGTGAGTGTACCCCCTCACACAACCCCATTCCTGTGACTGTAATACGACGGTACGAACGCAGATAGGCTGGTACCTTGGTAACAGTCGCTACTGGGACTGTAAACATGGAGATGTTGAGTGATGTTTCCTTCTCCCATCAGTAATTCCTCCTGTCCTTTCCAGTCAGTCTTTTAACAGTAGACGGGAGCTTGGTTTAGACTTCAGAAGTCAGCACGACTAACCCTGAAGGGCACAAACACATTCATTAGTCTTATTTATTATCTGTGTTACCGTAGCAACCACGAGCTCTCCTGTCAGGACAGTTGGGCCGCTGGTCGGGACTTAATCGGGAGCAGGAGCAGAACGACCAAGGAGCTGGTTCCCATTACTCTGGTGCCCCCTACGGGAGCAGACCCATATCAAAGACCTGAATGGTGCCCTCCTGCTACCACAGTGCGCTGTCTGGAGCTCAGTTACGGCCCAGAGATGGGCAAGCTCATGGCATGCAAGCCAGAGAGTTCAGCAGAGCTCCAGCCCCACCCAGGTGATACTTAAGGGCATCGTTTTTTATTTCTCTCCATTAAATTGCTGAGTCTGTGCCACAGAAATTAAAATTCAGTCTCCCAGCCTGTGACAGACGAGGCAGCATGCCAGGAATTCTGGAGTCATTCGTGTGGCAGATTCGGAGGTGGTACCCAACCCCCTCAGTCGTCGGTCAGTCAAGGTGTGACAGGGCGTTTGCCCTGCACTGGCCCTTTATGGGCAAAACCCGAGTCCTGGGCGAGGGCTGAGAGCAAAACCCCAGCGGAGGCAGTTCTGGCTAACGAGGGCCCAGCTGGGGGCGATATAAAGAAGGGCTTCTGGAGGGAGAGAGAACCGATGGCTGCTCTGGACAAAGAGCAGGAAGGACCTGGTTGCCTGGGAAGGGCTGGGGAAGGCAGGCAGGGCTGGGGATAGGCAGGGCCTGAAGCTACTAGGGGTGTGGAGAGGCAGTCCTGGTAGGCAGGGGCAGCAGGTCCACACCCCTTGGCCAGTGATGAGTGGCCATGACAGGCTGCAGTTTGCCCCGAGGAAGGGGCTAGATGGAGACAGGCCGTGGGTCACTGAGGCAAGGTGGGAACAGACCGGGAACTGGGTGCCCCTTGGGAGGGGAGGACCCTGGAGTGTGCAGTTGGGTAAACAACACCCGCCGCCCCCTGTAGGGGGCTCAGGCACTGGTGGGGGCACTGCTGGAGGGCAGTGTCCTGAAGAGGATGCCAAGGTCCGTGAATGACACGTGTCTGGACTGGCGAGGGCAGCGAGAAGACCGGGAGACACCAGCTACAGGGAGGCGTCCAGCAAGTCAACAAGCTAATTCCCAGAGCAGCCAGCTGGAGGCGCCACGGTGAGTCCGCCCCATGACACGAGGCCAGGATGCCGTCTCCAGCGGGGCTTGCCCCGGCTGCTTCCGAGGAAGAGGAAACGAACCTCCAAAGCGTCTACCCAGCTGTGCAGCGTGGTGCCTGGGGGAATGTTTCGT
Organism: Pelodiscus sinensis; assembly: GCF_049634645.1. Taxonomy (NCBI): domain Eukaryota; kingdom Metazoa; phylum Chordata; order Testudines; family Trionychidae; genus Pelodiscus; species Pelodiscus sinensis. The sequence goes on along the minus strand of NC_134723.1, from coordinate 45,290,284 downwards.
ACAGAACCTACGAGCCAGAGCTGGTGACAGACTTTGCCGGGCCCTGGCCAACGTGTGTGTGGGGGGGGGGGAGGGAGGGAGCAAGACTCTACCTGGAAGGGGTGGGGCCTCAGGAAGAAGGGGCGGGTCTAGGGAACAGCCAGCCCTCAGCACCACCCAGATTGCACCATGCTCCCCCTTTCCATCCCAGTCAGCCCTTAGCACCACCTGGGTTGCACCATGTGGGACTCTAGAAGCGATTTAAAGGCCTCGGGGCTCTGGACGCCATTGCTGCTGTGGTGTTCCAGACCCTTTTAAATTGCTTGGCCCCAGGTCAACTGCCCCTTTTACCCCTCCCCCCAGCAGCGGCCCTGCTTATCAAACCCCCATCCCCGCAGTACCAATGTTTCCCAGTTTGTGGCCTAGCGTGGACCACTTTGTGTGCAGAGAGAAGACTGGTCACCCCGTGCTCTCTTGCCCCCTTGTTTCCCGTCATTCCATCCTATCACAGGCCTGCCTGTTGCCTTCCTACGAGCGGGCAGTTGCTGCGATAAAACGTTGCGCTCTTGTGACGAGCCAGGGAAAACGCATGGCCCTCAGAGCCACCTCCTCATTGAGCTGTGAGCTGTGCTAGGGCACAGTGTGATCCCCCCTGCTCTAGACATATCACATGTGGTGAGGCCACATCTGGGGCACTGCTGGTGAGGCCACCTCTGGAGTACTGTGTCCAGTTCTGGGTCCCCCACTACAGAAAGGATGTGGACGCATTAGAGAGGATCCAGCGGAGGGCGACCAAAATGCTGAGGGGGCTGGAGCACATGACCTACGAGGAGAAGCTGAGGGATTTGGGTTTGTTTAGTCTGCAGCAGAGAAGAGCGAGGGGGGATTTGAGAGCAGCCTTCAACTTCCTGAAGGGGGGTCCAAAGAGGATGGAGAGAGGCTGTTCTCAGTGGTGACGGATGGCAGAACGAGGAGCAATGGTCTCAAGTGGCAGTGTGGGAGGTCTAAGTTGGATAGGAGGAAAATTTATTTCCCTAGGTGGGTGGGGAAGCACTGGGATGGGTTCCCTAGGGAGGGGGTGGAATCTCTATCCCTAGAGGTGTGTAAGTCCCAGCCTGACAAAGCCCTGGCTGGGATGATTGAGTTGGGGTTGGTCCTGCTTTGGGCGGGGGGCTGGACTTGGCATCTCCTGAGGTCTCTGCCAGCCGTGGGATTCTAGGATCCTATGACATTACCTAGCAAAGTCCAGAGGTGTCAGTGTGCATGAAGAGAAGGCAGCGCAGCTTTTATGCAAAGACAAGGGGAGCTGCCCGCCTTTGCCGAGGGGAGAGGGGGGAGGGTGCGTCCTGCTAACACACCAGAGCACACAGAACCATGCATCACTGCAGGGGCCGAGTTGGGAGGTGGGGGAGGGGTTGTGTTTATTTTAAAAGACCCTGCTCCTGTCTCCTCTCCCACTGCTACCCAGGTGATATGTGCTCCCGATCTGCCAGGTCTGATTAAAATCTCACCGTGGAGTTTGTCTCTCTCACCGCTACTCAGCAATGGATCTCCCAGACGGGAGCCAAACTGCATACAATTGCATTTCCTTGCATTTATGCTGCGTGCCCGGCACTGTATGTGGTTGGTTTTTTAAACTGCGCCGAGCCAGAGGCGTCTGAATGCCGTTCGATAAACCTTTCGTCCGTGCGGCCACCTCACACTGGGTCAACACACACACAGGGCCGACGTCATGGCTTAAGTAACAGGCTTTGCAGACCCACGCCACACCCTGTCCTGGGTCTCTAGGCAGCTACAAAATACGCAGACTCATCCCGGAGCCCTTTTATCAATGGGATTTCAGTCTGCACATTGCAGATTCACTGCTGGGGGAACGGGAGCGCAGCTGCATTGAAAAGCTGGGAATTGTTCCTGCTTACGTCACTAATTACTTTGTCCCTAGTACTGAAAAATGAAGCAACTAATTGCATTCAAACGGGGATTGTTCCGTAGACCGCATGCGAGACTTAAACGACACGAGACGTCTCCCAGCGCTCTGCATTGGGGCTGAATTAAAACATTCCAGGATGAGTAGCCCATTCTATTATTTGGCGATTATTAACGAACAAGAGGGCAAAGTTCAGGATGAGCTTTCAAGGTTAGGCATGTCCTGACGTTGGGACATCTGATTTCTCGTCCTTACTATGGCCCTAACCGTTTTTTACAGCATGGAATATTTATGATGCGGAATGGATGGTTTTTCTCCATCATTTGCAATCAAGTGCAAGTTGAAATTCTCTACACTGGGACTCTCGGGTCTGGCAACATCCATGGTCTGGCACAGATGTTGCAGGACCAGAGAGTCCTGGTAGAAGGCCACCACCACCAGTCTAGCAGGGCTAAGAGACCTAGTACGTGGCTGCCCCATAGGGCTGGAAGCCACAGCTGCAACACTGAGCTGCCCAATGGGGCCCTTGCCACAGTGCATGGTTGCCCACTGGGGTCAGCAGGACAGTGGGGCTGGCAGCAGGTTGGGAACCAGCCGGGAGGCTGAACGGCAGGATTAGGGCAGTGGCAGGGGGCTGGAAATGAACTCCTTGGTCTGGCAAAATCCTTCATTTTGGAGATGAACGTAGGAGATAGCTGTGTAGAGAGTCTCTGGGTTAAGCTAAAAGTGGTAAAAAACAAGGGTGATATCATGCTAGGAGTCTACTACAGGCCACCTAGCCAGGTGGAAGAGGTGGATGAGGCCTTTTTTAAACAATTAACAAAACTATCTAAAGCCCAAGATTTGGTGGTGATGGGGGACTTCAACTATCCAGACATATGTTGGGAAACTAACACAGCAAGGCACAGGCTATCCAATAAGTTTCTGGACTGCATTGGAGACAACTTTCTGTTTCAGAAGGTTGAAAAAGCTACCAGAGGAGAGGCTGTTCTGGATTTGGTTTTAACAAATAGGGAGGAACTAGTTGAGAACTTGAAAGTGGAAGACAGTTTAGGGGACAGTGATCACGAAATAATAGAGTTCATGATCTTAAGGAAAGGTAGAAGGGAGACCAGCACAATTGAGGTAATGGATTTCAGGAAGGCAGATTTTGATAAGCTCAGAGAACTTGTAGGTAAGGTCCCATGGGAAGCAAGACTGAAGGGAAAAACAACTGAGGAGAGTTGGAAGTATTTCAAAGGGACGTTGTTAAGGGCCCAAAAGCAAACAATTCCGCTGTGTAGGAAAGATAGAAAATATGGCAAAAGACCAGCTTGGCTTAACAAGGAGATCTTGCATGATCTCAAAATAAAAAAGGAGTCATATAAAAAATGGAAACTAGGACAACTAACAAAGGATGAATATAGGCAAGCAACACGGGGATATAGGCAAGCAAGCATGCTGCAGTTTAAGCTCATTGCTTCTTGTTCTATCCTCAGAGGCCAAGCTGAACAAGTTTTCTCCCTCCTCCTCATGACACCCTTTTAGATACCTGAAAACGGCTATCATGTGCCCCCCCCGCAATCTTCTCTTTTCTAAACTAAACAAGCCCAATTCTTTCAGCCTTCCCTCATAGCTCATGTTCTCTAGACCTTTCATCATTCTTGTTGCTCTTCTCTGGACCCTCTCCAGTTTCTCCACATCTTTCTTGAAATGCGGTGCCCAAAACTGGACACAATCCTCCAACTGAGGCCTAACCAGCACAGAGTAGAGCAGAAGAATGACTTCTCGTGTCTTGCTCACAACACACTTGTTAATGCAATATATAATGGTGTATATGTTTCTATCTAAGTAGGCAGTAGTGACTCAGACTTGTGTTTGCAGTGCAATTAGATGCACATGCGTACTCCACAATTCACAACCCTGCCCTGTCTTATTGCAGCAGTAAACGTTGTGCACCTGTGCACACACGATTGTCGTGCTAGGCACATAACGATAAATCCCGAGCAGGCAATCCTATTATTTAAATATGATTAATTAGATGTGTCTTGCCCATTTTATAGGGTTTCCCAGAACCCATTGATGGGCTTTATTTGCATAATTCACTGTTCCTATCAATATTTGTCCATAATTTTCACGCGTGCACACAGAGACTTAGCATAGCCAATAAGCAATGGGCTGAATTTTACTCTCAGTGACACTGGTACAACTCCACCCATGCAGGTCTGCTGGTGCGGCGTACCTCTGCAGAATTTAACTGTGCACACAGCACAGAGGTGCCCATGTGCACACGCAGAACGTTGGCAGTGGTTCAAACCGTTCCCCCGCTGTCAGCACAATCCTTCCACATTCCACCAGCGAGGACCCGGCACTAATTACTTAATCTTCATTGCCGCTAGTATCTGTGTTCCGATTTCACAGATAACAGAGTCAGGACATGACCGCAGGAGGCCCAGCTCTAATTCTAGCCATTAAACAGGGAGTGTGAAGTATAGCTTCCAGATTAGGTGATAGCAAATTTTAATTTCCCAGATTTCCTTTTCTTTGAGATTCCATTTTAGCAAGGTACCCAAAGCAGGTGCCTAACTTCTGAGTTCTCCCACAGAAGACGTTTCGGGCTACCTACATATTTAACAAACAATGAATGGTCTAGCAGCACCATGAAGACTACCAAAACATGTAGAAATCTCATAATACCAACTACGTGTTTAACATTAGACACACGTTTCGCTATTTGCTGAATCAGGGCCTTTACCTCCATTCTAGTGTATAGTTCGATAAATATTTCTCTTTATTATCACTCCAAATAATAAAGATACAGATTTAGGGTCTCACACTCCCTTTAGCATTTTGAATTCTGCAACTGAACAAGAAGAGACACATGCCTATTATGTAGGACACACAGGGTAAAAGATCAGCTTCTGTGCGCTACAATGTATCTTCTCGAAAGCTCTGCCCTTCACTTTTTCTACCTTCTTCAAGGTATCTCCTCTGCCCTTCACTTTTTTTGCTCCAGCAGGTGCACCAGTGAGACTTGTGCCCACTCCCCCAGCGCTACCGGCATTTCAACATCTCCCATGGTAATTTTCTGGACTGAGTGGAAAGTTCCATCTTGCAGCTTTGTGAAGAAGTTGCAGAAGATACATACGTCACGCACCTTTCCCGACCAGCCCACGTTGATGGCAGTGAAACAGCTCTGGTGATTCCGCAGCACTCCAGAGTATTACCCTTTGCAGTTTATTTACTTCTTGGCAAGGTGGCTGGAGGCCAAGATGGGGATGCGTGTTCCATCTGTCGCCCCACCACCGTTAGGAAACCCCACCGAAGCAAAGCCTTCTACTATGTCCTGCACATTTCCCCGACTCACTACCCTCCTCAGCAGAACGGCAGTGATTCCCCTGACTACTTGGATTACAGCAGCCCCTGCTGTGGATTTCCCCACTCCAAACTGATTCCCGACTGACTGGTAGCTGTCGGATGTTTTAAGTTTCCACAGGACTATTGCCACATGCTTCTCCATGGTTGGAGCAGGTCTCATGTTGGTAATGCCATGTGTCCGAGTGGGGGAAAGCCACTTGCAAAGTTGCATGCAAGTAGCCTTCCGCATACAAAAGTTTTGCAGCCACTGCGCATCCTCACCATGCGGTTCCCTCCCCTCCCCGCCACCGCCCCGTCTGTGCTTGTCTGACGGGACCGGAACTGGCATTCCACTGTGTCCACAGAATGAACTGCCACCAGCATCTGCCAATTGCTCTAATCAAGGGGTCCCTGCATGTCTGCGTTCTGGTCTTCTCTCATTCTACCTCGCTCCGGCAGCTCCTGGCTAGGCTCTGGACATACCACAGCATAATGTGGGGTGTATTTGCAATGCTCACCACAGCACTTTGCAGCTGAGAGGGGTCCATGCTTGCCATGCTATGGCATCCGCACAGATAACCAAGGCAAAAAGGCTGTGAAAACAGTTTGCTCTTGCGTTCCACCAAGGGAGAGAAATGAGTGCACTATGGGAGGCTGATGACATGTACCCAGAACCACCCCTACACTGGTTTTGTCCCATCAGGCCCTGAGAGCCTACCCCAGAATGCAAAGGGGCAGCTGAAACTGTGGGACGGCTACCCACAATGCATCGCTGTCGGAGTCGAAGGTACCCACCCTGCTGGGGGACACACTCCATCGACCCCCGTGCAACATGCACCTTCGACATTCCAAAATCGGGTGCTAAAGATTCAACCTTAATCAATTCAGCCTAATGCCGTTGTATAGACATGGCCCACCGCCTTCTGAACATTCAAGTCAGACTTCACAGAAAAGGTAAAAATGAGTCATCTGAAATATACACGGATGAAGCACAATGCACATTTTCATAGAATCATAGACCCTTATCTTTACCTTATCTTAACTTGCAAAGGCAAATGTCCTTCTATCAGAGCTGAAAAGAACACACCCACCACCTGTTTGGAATGACTTGAAAGTACAATTTACAGCAGACCAGCTCCCAGAGAGACAAGCAGAAGAAATCTGAGTAAACGCTTATCTGTGCTTTGTCAAATATTTGATTTCCAGTGAGAACAAGTCCAGCAATTCTAAAGGTACCTGCTGCTGTAACAGCCCAAGTCAGTACCGATTACATCTTTCTAGGTGGGGATGATTATATTTCTTCCTAGATGTAATCAATACAACGGGGAGAGGAAAAAAGACAGCTCTGAAACAGCTCAGCCTTCCCTCTATAAGTTCCAAGATGTTCAGTAAGTTTGAAAAACTCTTGCACTATGGGTATCCGGTTGACTTCAAAGGGTTATTCCAGGCAACATTGATTCTGCAGCTCTGTAATGTTTCTGTCCGTCCATTTATCGATTTCACCACGGGTCTCGCTATTTTCCCTGAGTGTCTGTAGGTCCCAGGCATACAACAAACATGGTTTTAAAGCCCATTGCTGCTTTACAGTGTGACACATGCGGAAGACAAATAGCACCCAGCATTCAGCTGAAGCCAGAGGGGAAGTTACGATGGGAGCGCATAGGTCGAAATACAAGTGTGAAAGAAGCCATAACAAAAACCAAAGAGAGTCTTTTGTACTCTGGCATTTCTGCTCACACCCAGCAGTGGCTGTTGGGCCTGTAGCTGGTCTGGGATGGAGAACAGAAGTCATCTGCGTGGAAGCAAAAAGATCCCAGGATGCAATGTAGGAGGCACGCGGTATCTCACGGGATAAAAACAACACGTCTCACGTTTCCATGGAAAGCTGCCGAGTGCCAATGGGGGGAGGCCAGACCGTAGCACCCCTGGCCAAGGTACTGTGAGCAACTACCAAAGGATGGCCTAGGGGTAAGGTTCTGAAGTAGAGCACCTATGACAAGGGTGGGGAACCCTAGGCCTGGGGACCGGATCCGGCCCCTGGAGCAGCCCCTCTAGGCTCTGGTGTGTGAGGGGAACGTGGGGAGTGGCTTTCTCCTCAGTCGGGGGCCACGCCAGTGAGGGGTGTTTTTTTGTTGTGTTTTTGTTTTTGCTTCTCACTTGTGTGTGTCCCCTGACTGATTTTTCTGCACGTCAGCTGCCCCCAACCCAACAAAGATTCCCCGCCCCACCCCGGCCTATGACCTAGACGTAATGCCTCGCTCTCTCGCGGATATTTTAGCCGCGTTTGGAGAAAACCCTCCCCGTCTGTGAGTCTCAGTCCCTGTCTGTAAAAGGGGTATGATACGTCCTTCGCCCCGCCTGTCTATTTAAACTGGAGCCTGTCTCTCGCCATGGGCTATTACAAGGCCTAGCACAACAGGATCCTGGGCTTCTACTTCTCGAGCGTCGCCTGAGCCATGAATAACCCCACAGCGCCCTGAGCCAAGCCACCACCTGCCCGGCCCCCATCCCTGAACCATTGAAAACGACCCAGGGGGCCCTGCTGCCACCACTGTCCCTTGCCCACACGTCCCGCTGCCCCTGGAGGAGGTGTCTCTTCACTCTGCCCCCGCCCTGAGTGCCCCTGTGGCCAATGGGAAGCTGTGAGGGGCGGGGCTTGTGGGCAGCAGTGCGTAGAGACCCCCCCTCGCCCCCATCTAGGAGCGGCTACCGGGGGGGGGGCCCGGGTAAGCCACACCTCCTGCTTCCAGTATCCCAACCCCTCCCACTTCCTGTCTCCCAACACCCCCCCCCCAGCTTCCAAACTCCCTCCCAGAGCCTGCACCCCTCACCCTCTCCTGCCCCCTCCCACACCCACATTCCCTCCCGAGCCCGACCCCTCAGATGCTGCCTCACCCTGAGCGTGCCTGTGACCAATGGGGAGCTGTGGGGGGCAGGGCCCGTGGGCAGCAGAGACCCCCCTGACACCACCTAGGATCTGCTGCCAGAGGGGGCGCCCTGGGTGAGCCACATGCCCCTCCCCCTGCAGCCCAGTCCCTCCGCAGCACCCACTCCCGAACTCCCTCCCGCCGTGGAGCTCACGCAGAAACTCACATGAAGGTACGTTGACTCCAGATCGATAATTAATGTCGCTTCAATTGCGTCGCTTCACCCGACCTTTCCCTGTAGTGTGGACCTGGCCTCCGACAAGCAGCCGAACCTCTCCAATAGGCAACCGTTGACCATAAAGCTTCCCTGCACAGTTTGTATGTGACCGTCAATGAAAACCCCCCTCTAAAGGTGCCTGATGGGTTTGCTGGCTCTTCTGCCGGTAGCTGAAAACACATTCCACGGCACTTTGTAAAAGGCCCCTCGGAAAATCGACTTTATTGTCTCCTGTTTGCCTTACCTTTGAAAAAAATACACTGTCTCGAGAGACTCCTAACCATGAACATGTGTGTCACCTTGTTCAAATATTTTAAAATATTTTAAATATGAGGATCTTGGCTGGCTGCCTAGGATCGTGAATTTTAGGCTAAAAGTTTAGGAAGAAATGACACTTCCAATTATAATTTCTCCCTGCAGAGGTCATTGCCAATTCAGCTCAATAATACCGCAGAATAGTTACCTGAAGCATGCAGGCCTGGAATTTCGCAAAAGGTTAAAAATATGCACTGTGGCTAAGCAAAGCCGAGAAGCTCTCTGTGCGACCTACATCTTTCTGGTCTTTCAAGAGGGTTTTTTTTGGTCTGGGGGGTTGTTTTTTTCCCTACCAGTGTGGCACGGAACCATTTAAAACAAAAAAAGGGGGGGAATAAAGATTCATTAAATCATCAGAACTAAATGCTACCGGAATCCTCTCTTGGCCAAGGATGGATGTTTTTGGACAGCACTTGCTTCATATTTGCACTGGGAAGTAAACTTACCCCCTTGCTTGTTACAGAAGTCTGCCTTAAATCTATAGCAGATTGATCAGTTTCCGCGCATAAGGTGCTTGAATCTGATTTAATTCCATCACTCATATGATCTGTGCCCAGAATGAAGAGGGTAAGAGATTTTCATGGCTTTATTAGGGAATGTGAATTAGCATGAGCTCTCCTCTACCCCTTTAGTAGGTAAATCAGCGGGTTTGCAGACTTTAGGACCTGGTCACAGGAACTTTGTTTTGATATTTAGTTTTGTGTTGGCATTATACCTAAAACTAAAGGCTGTGTCTAGACTGGCCGGTTTTTCCGGAAAATCAGCCGCTTTTCCGGAAAAACTTGCCAGCTGTCTACACTGGCCACTTGAATTTCCGCAAAAGCACTGACTTCCTTCTGTAAGAAATCAGTGCTTCTTGCAGAAATACTATGCTGCTCCTGTTCGGGCAAAAGTCCTTTTGTGCAAAACTTTTGCACAAAAGGGCCGGTGTAGACAGCCCAGATTTGTTTTCCGCAAAAAAGCCCCGATCGCGAAAATGGCAGTCTGGGCTTTTGTGCGGAAAAGCGCATCTAGATTGGCACGGACGCTTTTCCGCAAAAAATGCTTTTGCAGAAAAGCGTCCGTGCCGATCTAGATGCTCTGTTCCAAAAATGCTTTTAACGGAAAACTTTTCCGTTAAAAGTATTTCCGGAAAATCATGCCAGTCTAGACGTAGCCAAAGGGTGCTACAAGGAGGAACTCTGATGATAGGACAAGAAGCAATGGGCTTAAATTTCAGAAGGAAGGGTTAGGTTGGACATTAGGAAAAAAAATTCCTACCTGTCAGGGTGGTGAAACACTGGAATAAATTGCCCAGGGAGGTTGTGGAGTCTCCATCACTGGAGATATTTAAGAGCAGGTTAGACGAACACCTGTCAGGGATGATCTAGGTGGTGCTTGGTCCTGCTGTGAGGGCAGGGGACTGGACTTGACCTATCAAGGTCCCTTCCGGTTCTAGGATTCTAGGATTAGTAAGCAAAATGCAGGACAATGTAGCACTTTAAAGACTAACAAGATGGTTTATTAGATGATGAGCTTTCGTGGGCCAGACCCACTTCCTCAGATCAAATAGTGGAAGAAACAAATTTCTATCAGGATTAGTAAGTAAACACTTTTTCAGGAATTTCCTTTTATGATAATTTTTACTTGACTGCCACTTAGTGGCTATTTAGAGCAATAGCCTGAAGTAACTCTAGCAGTCTGTTAGTTCAAACCAAATGGATATTTCATTGTCACTTAGAGCAATGTGTATGGAGTGCAGGGGGGGAGAGGGTGTCTGGTAAAATGTTTTGCATGATTAGTTTAAGAATATGATAGATAGCAAAATTCCATCTCGTGTATGTTTGTTTAGAAGCCAGCAAGACGGTCAGGTGGGCTGGTCTTGTGGTTTAAGGCACCGAAGAGCATCCCAGAAGGTCTGGGTTCAGTTTCCAACTCTGCTACAGAATCCCTGTCTGGCCTGGGGTGCAAGTCACATTGCCTTCCGTGCCTCAGTTTCCCCGGCTGTAAAACGAAACTGATCATAAAATTCCTCCCTCCCAATAGCATGGCCAAGTTGAAATCCATTCTTGGGTAGGAGGCACTCTGGGCATGACAGCACCTGGATAGATGCATAAGTTACTCGATCGGCCCTTTATGAGCCCCAGTTCATTCTGGTGTTTGTTTCTTCAGAAGAACTCGCTTGGAAGAAAGTCTTGTAAACTTCAAACCCATTTCCCAAGGCAGCACATATTTTTATAGGGCCTCGAATAAAGAGCAGGGCCCTTGATTTTTTACAATGGCACACAAATAAATCCCTTTTACCAGCATCTGGGTCAGACTGTGACAGAACTGGTTCAGGGAGGAAGTGGAGCTGGTAAGCTGCTCAGATTCCAGGGAGAGCAAAGGCAGGCAGAATATAAATTCCCAGATGGGAATTTTGCTCGGACACTAGATCCAAAAGAGGGAACCATGGGCGGGCGAGAGGCTAGCTATGCACTTTTTAAGGACCACAAAAGGTCAAGGCTAGGGCTGCTTGAAACATTTCCATCAAAACTGGTTGAAGGGAAAATTCGGTTCTCAGCCACACAGAGAGTGCTTTGCAAAGCATCTGCTTTCGGTGGAAAATGTCTATGGTTTGTTGAAAAACACAAACTTCAGAATCACGATATTGGAACTTGCATAGCCTCCTGGGAGATATAGTTCACCTGCTTTATAGCCCTATTCTCTTTTATGGACCAACTCCCCAGCTGGGCTAGGTTTCCCATGGTGCACTTCAGCCAAACGCCTCACTTCCTCCACCTTAATACTACCTGGCTGTGTCTACATTGGCACCCTTTTACGGAAATGCTTAAAACGGAACAGTTTTTTGTTATAAGTATTTCCAGAAAAAGTGCATCTACATTGGCAGGATGCTTTTCCGGAAAAGCGTCCGTGCCAATGTAGATGCGCTTTTCCGCAAAAAAGCCCCGATCGTCATTTTCGCGATCGGGGCTTTTTTGCGGAAAAGACTACTGGGCTGTCTACACTGGCCCTTTTCTGGAACAGTTTTTCCAGAAAAGGACTTTTGCCCGAACGGGAGCAGCATAGTTTATCCGGAAAAACACTGACGATTTTACAGTAGATCATCATTGCTTTTCCGGAAAAGCAAGTGGCCAGTGTAGACAGCTTTCAAGTTATTCCGGAAAAGTGGCTGATTTTCCGGAATAAGTGGCGCAGTGTTGACACAGCCCCTGAGATTACATCTCGACTGCAGGCTTCTTCTGGAAGAAGATTTTCCGGAAGAGATCTTCCGAAAAAACTTCTTCCGAAAGAGAGCGTCCACACTGCAAAAGTTCATCGAAAAAGAGATCTGCTTTTTCAACCAATAGCATCCACACTGAACAGACGCTCTCTTGCATGCAAGCTGTGATTGCTATGGACGGAGTGGCCACCAAGGCACCTGTGCTTTTTCCTCTTTCCTCTTCTTCCGAAAGAACTCCCTCTTCCCCGTCCGCACACGCCTTTTTCCAAAAGAGCTCTTTTGCAAAAAGGCTTCTTCTTCGTAGAAAGAGGTTTACCAATGTCAGAAAAGCCCCTCAGATCTTTCGATTTTTTTCCAAAACAACGCGATTGCAGTGTGGACGTAATTGAAGGTTTTTTGGAAAAACTGCCATTTGAAAAAAAAGCGCTGTCGTGTAGACAGACCCTGAAAGATGCCAGAGATTAACAGCAGCCACTGAAAAGCTCTGTACAGCCAGCAAAGAAGGGAAGCGTTAAAGTGAAAGTTTACTGGAGTCTTTCCATTTTCAATGTTTTAAGAGTTTCTTCTCTTTAGCTTGTGTTTAATAAATGTCCAGAGGAACTTTTCTTTAGTGGTGTGAAAGCAAACCAAGCTGAGTCTGGAACCAGACCCCATCCCAAAATTATCCTTCATGGGGTCACCAAATTGTAAAAAAGCAACTCTAAGCCTCCTAAAAGTCCTCACTTACGGCTTCTCCCAAAGCACACAGGCCTCTCACACATCCTGAGGCCACTCTTTCAAAGGGCAGGCTGCCATTTCATACCGCTTCCTGGTTTTCCTTGTGCAGACTAAGCCCGGGACATCTGAAAACAATCCCAGCTCGAGGGAGCGACTGTTTACTTGAGGAAAAGGAATGCCAGGACTGCATTTGCCATCAAGGGCATGAATTCACTCACAAAACAGGCACTGTGATTACCTGTCCCTCGCTCTTTGCTTCAAGCGGCTCAACACATTGAAAAACATGAAAAAAAAATGCAGTTGCATTCAAAACTGGTGCGAGGCTGAGTTTTGTCCAGGCACGTGATGGAATCCGCGCCAGATTGTCTTGACTACAGGAAGGAGGGTGACGCCACGAACTCAGAAACACGCTCGAAGAAGCAATTCCTTCGGCTGTGGTTTTCTAGATATGAATTTTAATGGCACTTCAGATTAGCTCCGCTGCGGAGCGTGCTTTGCATCCTAGCCGAGCAGTGCTACCTGCGCTAGCGTTCCGAGGGAAGGTTTACTCCTCCGACGGCTGCACGTTAGGCTGTGCTACAAGAATCCAGCTACTCCAAGCAGAGCCTGCCTAGGGATGTTGAGTCCATTTCGGTCCTTTGATCAAAGGAAACGTTTGGCATCTGCGGCCACGTCGGCAGGTTTTTCAGTATTGAAGTGGTTATTCTAAGGCCTTCCTGGGTGGAAGAGGGTTCAACATTACCTAGCCCTGGGCTTAAGGCAACATCTGTCCCAAACTGCCTACATGCCTGGTCGCTGAAGGCGGCAGCTCAGCGTCCCCAGCCACCAGGGAGGGCTGGAGCTGGGGCTGCAGCACGGCAGCCCTGGCCCTCTAGGTGGCCAGGAAGGAGTGGGGTGGATGTGGGTGGGGCTTGGCTGTAGGGGCGGGCTTTGGGCAGAAGGGGTGGGGCTGGGGCTTTCTTTCCCCAGCTGGTCTATCATCCCACCGCTCACATCAATAAAGATGCCGCCATACCTGCATTGTTATTGTGGGTCAGCCAGGGCTTGCTGGAAACACCACAGATGTGATCCTTGAACAGTCGTTAGACTGTTACCGTGAGTACTCAAGAGAGGCATTGTATTGGGGTCAGGCACTAGGGACTAAACAGGAGTTCAGAGGGAAGGTGAAGGCTGAATTCAGAAGCGATGTGGAGCCCATTGGAAGACCCAACCTCCCTTCCTTTGAAGGGATGGCAAAACATGTGTTACCTTGAGAGGAGCCAAATTGGGCTCCATGTCAATTTTCCAAATATTCGGCCCCAGGGTGTCTGCCTGGACTTTGGGGTAGCCCGGCGGTGCAGCCAACGTCTGTCAGCGTTTTAATAAACCTCACCCATCCCGTCCACAGGCAGCAGCGAGAGGGAGTCCACGGAGCTGCCCCTGCTCTCGCTGGGATTGGCTGCAACGGAGTTCGAATCGAGGTCGACGTGGACCCCAGCGAATAGTTTGGCTTCCGAGGAGCCCCCCTTCCCCCCAGTCAAGAGGACCGCCCAAGGAAGCACCTAACATCCTGCTAATACGCTGGCAAGAGAAGTCTTTTCAACACCTCCCCAGCCGTGACTTCACTCGACCCCTTTCCAACAAACACCTTTGTGCGTGGTGCCGCGGGGGAACGTAAATCGAGGCAAACTGCAGCTGTTCCACCAGGTGCAAGTCAGAGAAGCCCTGTAGGACTGTCTAGCTAAAGGACAGAGGAAACAGGACAGCTCTCGCTCAGTACTGAATGCATGGCGAGGATGTAAGCAAGGGACTATACTAAACTGCCTATACCGCCCAGCCATCCAGGAGGGCTGGGGCAGAAGCCTCAGGGAAGGGTTTGGCCTGCAGCATGACAGACAGCCTGGCTCCTGGGCTTCAGGGGAGGCTGCATTGCAACTATGTGACTCCCCGGCTACCAGGGTGTGCCACGGCGCAACAGCCTGACTCCCTGGCCACCTAAAAGGGCTGGGACCACCAAGTGACAGCCCCCGGCCCTTTGGGTGGCCAGGAAGAATCGTGCTTGACAGCTGGGCGGGGCTTGGCTGGCGGGGAGGTTGGTGGAGGGGTGTGGTCTTGGGGAAAGGGGTGTGGCTTTGGGAGGAAGGGGCAGGGCTTGGGCTTGCCTTCTCCAGCTGGGTCTTTACCCACTGCCCACAACTATATGTGGAAGAGTCCAACCCAACAGGAAACATCTACCAAGCCAGGCCGCTGCAGACCCAGGCAACGCCAGACTGGCTTATTGAGCTGACAGAGCAACAAAAGTCATGTGACACACTCTAAATACAGGGTGTTTACTCATGCGCCTCTGCTGACCTAACGTGATGAGACCTGTTTTTTGGCTGGACGCATTGCTAGATTCAGACTCGCCATTTGCTCAAGGCGTCCCAGGTGACCTGGGATTTTTTTTTTTTGGCTGACGGAGACTGGACTCTGCCTGGTGATACTGGTGCCCAATTCAGCAGGACTTAGGGATGGCTGGAGCGTGCGGTTTGTGAGGTAAAAAGAGGTGTGGGAATCCTTGCAAATACACGTCTCATGCCCAAACCCCACAGGTCAAAGGGGAATATTTTAGATGCATGAGCATCACACAGCCAGCCTTCTGGGGCATGGGCAGGTCTGTCAGGAGACATTTGGGGCCTAGCTACCTCATGGCCGTTTCACTTGATTTACACAGATATTGCAGACATTTTGGGGAGGCCGCCGACGATTGTGCTCAGTTCCCCACACCCGATTCCGTAAACCTCACAGGGCTCACCATGGTGAACAAATCTGTCATTTAAAAAAAATAGTAACTTTCAAGAAAAAGGGACAACTCCATCAAAAGCCGCGTTAAAATAGCATCGCATTAGCCCAGCCGTGCCTGGGCAAGTAATTTTTTTGACAGGTGAATAAAATATCATGAGTTTTTCCACTGTCATCAATCAACAAGGCAAAGGCTGGGTGAGTAAGCGGTCGTGACAGTCTTCGCCACTGGGTTTCTAAAGAAGCATTGAAGGGCTCAGTTCTGTGGCTTCCAGCCCTGCTGAATGTGTTGACGGCAAACAGCTCAAACCTCTCCCGGGTCTCACTTTGTCCCAAAGCGTCGGAAGCCAACAATGACGGAGAAACACAGACTTCACGGCGTCCGTCTGCCTTGGCTCCTAGAATTGTGCCCAGGTATTCCAGCAGTCCGCACACAGGACGGTATGCATTGTGTGTTGGCTGTCTTTCCAGGACCTCGAGGCAAAAGTTAAGGAGAGTGACTGACAAATCGGGATCTGCAGGCCTTTGTCAAAAGCTCCAAAAGTTCCTGTCACAGGCGGGGGAGGGGGGGAGTTCATTTACTTTAAAAAGAAAAAAAAATCTTCGCAACAAAGGAAAATGAACAGAAATCGGCGGTGGGGGCCGTGGTGGCAGTGAACTTTCAAAGCGCTTGTGATCTCAATAGAAGAAAAGGAGACGCTGCCATGGAAAATGCCATTGATATTGTAACCGATCATTGACTAAATAGACCATAGCAGCTCTCGTTTCAATGGGGACTGGGAAGCGTCTTAACCCCTTCGCCACTGAGTGAGAGAACAACCTGTCTGAGACAGCCAGCCTGGTTTGCATACCCTTTTTTCTGTCTCTACCAGCCGTCCCGAGCTTGACAGTCCGGCTCCTTCTCCACGCTGAAGTGCCACTCGGCTGAAGCAGCAAATCCTCAGTCACGGAGAGCAAACCCAGGGTTCGATTCATGAGCTCACAGATACAAGCGACACGCCCTCACCAACAACCTGCTCCAGAAGGTGTAGCCGCATCTGGCATCACAGCGAACCGCTAACTCTGCAGAGCTAAATACACACACTCAATTTTCAAGCCGCTCCCAGAGAGAAGTTCAACCAACTGTTCATTCTCTGTTTGGTTTTGGATATGAATGGGCCTGATCCCAACAAAAATGATGGGGAGGTGGTGGTGGGGGGGGGGGGGGGTTGGAACAGGTGCCATATGAGGAGAGATTAAAAAGACTGGGACTTTTCAGCTTCAAAAAGAGGAGACTAAAGAAGGGATATGTTGGAGGTCTGTAAAATCATATTTGGTGCGGAGAAAGTGAGTTAGGAAAAGTTATTTACTTTCTCCGATAACGTAAGAGCTAAGGGTCACCAAGTGAAATTAATAGGGAGCAGGTTTAAAACAAACAAAAAATAAGTATTTCTTAATGCAACACACAGTCAACCTGTGGAACTCCTTGCCAGAGGATGTTATGAACACAAGGATTTTAACGGGGTTCAGAAAAGAACTAGATAAATTCATGGAGGATAGGTGATTAGCCAGGATGGGCAAGGATGGTGTCCCTAACCTCTGTTTGGCAGGCTGGGAATGGGTGACAGGGGAAGGATCACTGGATGATTCCCTGTTCTGTTCACTCCCTCTGGGGCATCTGGCATTGGATACTGGGCTAGATGGACTTTTGATCTGTCCCGTATGGCTGGTCTTATGTTCAAAACTCCCACACTTTGGAGGACTGGTGGAAAAGAGACCATGTCTGAAACACCTCTCGCCTTTGTAAGGTGAAGGCCCGTGTTTAGTTTTAACAAGGGAAAACTCTCCCAGTGCTCAGGCAATAGGAGCTATTGAAATAAAACCAATTCTAAATAAGTTACATATTAACCTTTGGATCCAAGCAGGGAAAAGCCTCGACCTCAGTCCCACTTTGACAACCAGCCCCTGCACGGCTCAGAGAGTTCAAACCCAGAAGGGACCACTGGAAAATTTCTTTTCGTCTCCCGCCTCTCACAGGTCATAACATTTTGCCCAGCTACTCCATGTGCTCAGGCCAATAACTTGTGCCGGACTAAAGCAGGCCTGTGAGGAAGCCCTCCAGTCTGCCAGAAGAACTCCACCTTTCCCTTGGGAATGGCTCCTAATGGCTAATCTCCCTCACAGAGGGAGGACACAAATGTAGGCCTCATTTCTGACTGGACTGGCCTTAGGGAAAATGGCGTCCTGGGCAAACTTGTGTTTTGGTTCCCCTGACCCCTGTGGGCACAACACCCCCCTTTTCCCTTGACACCCCTGGGCTCACCAACCCCTTCACCCTTTACACTAACCCCTGCATTGTGTCCCCCGTCGCCCCTAACCTCTGCATAGAATCCCCTTCATCCCAACCCCTACCCTTTCCTCCCACACTTCCAGAATGTTCCACCACTGCCCCCTTGTCCAGTATCTTCCACCCCCTTTTCCCAACAACACTCATGCCCAATAGTCTCTGGTTCTGGGCAAGGGCCCAGTTTGCCTGGCCCCAAGGCTGGTGCTGGGCGCTGGCTTCCAGCCAGTATTTCTTCTTCGGCCTCTCTCTGCCGGCACACAGAGCCCAACAGCACCGGCCATTTTCTCCCTGCACAGGTGCCTGTTCTGATCAACGCGCCGCTCTGTCTCCTTGTTTGCTCAGCTGAACAGAACGAGCCCTTTGGCTTTCTCCTCAGCAGGCCTTTGCCCTAGCCTCGTTTCTGCGGTGCTCGGCGACACCTCTCCGTTTTTTTCAACTTCTCTTTTTAACCGACTAGGGACGTTAAAATGCGTTTATGTAGGTCAACGCGTAACCGCTGAAAATTGCGTTCCCTGGTTGGCGCATGACAAATCCAGTTTCTCCTGCTATGGACATCTACGTTTCCACGTCAAAAGCTATGTAGGGGACACAGCCAGCCCATTTAATTAGCCTCGTTAACAAGCAACAGGCACTTCTGCTGCTCCGATATCTATTTCTATCTCTTGGTTTCTGTTCTCTCCACTCCAATTCATCTGAGGAAGTGGGTTTTGCCCACGAAAGCTCATGGTTCTAGATATTTTGGTTAGTCTGTAAGGTACCACCAGAAGCTATTGGCTAGTCCTTAGATTGTCCAGAAGAGGGGGCTCTGAGACTGGAGCAGTTCATAATTCTCCCCCGCCCCCCCCCTCCAAAAAATCCAGGGTCAGCCTCTCCCACCAATTGTGATGACGGGAAGACAGTTCTTCAGGTGAGCACTGATTCGGGGCCTTGCTGTGCACGGTGCAGAGAACCTGCTTTTGCCACCTGGAGTGAACAGACAATGGAGACGTCAGTTGGCTTTGCTGCTGTACTGTGTGTAAGGCAGGGGTGGGCAATAACTTTTGCAGGAGGGCCACTTCATGAATTTTGGTCCGTGGTACCCAGAAGGGATGGGGCCTGGGCTGGAAGGGACGGGGCAGGGGACTTCGCTTCCCCGCAGAGTGTCTAGGGCTGGAGGCTTTGAAGTAAAAACACACTAAGGCGTCGTGGCTTCCGGGCCTGCTGCTACCATGTCGCCTGGCAACGCCTGGGGTGGCTACGACTACTTAAAAGGCTCCCGTCTCTGGTCCCAGGGTATAGCCACCACCAGGAC
This sequence comes from Pelodiscus sinensis, assembly GCF_049634645.1. NCBI lineage: Eukaryota > Metazoa > Chordata > Testudines > Trionychidae > Pelodiscus > Pelodiscus sinensis. The sequence continues at coordinate 45,271,287 of NC_134723.1, read as the reverse complement.
CCTTTTAAATGGGATCCGGCTACCTAAGCCACCACCTGGAAATTCGGGGGCACAGGCATCAGGTTATAAATAGCAAGCGGCCCGATGCAGTCGACAGGCCGGATCCAAGTGTCAGGTGGGCCGGATCTGGCCCCTGGCCCATGTCTTGCCCAGCTTTGGTGTAAGGAGTAGCAGCTGACATACTGACCAGGACATAGTAGTTCCGCGTTGCGCTTTGATGACGCCGTTGTGGCCAGCAGGGGGGATTTTAACTTTAATCCTGTTGCAACGGCACTACCACGGTGCCTCTTCTCCTAAGGAAACTGTCAAGAAATAGCTTACTCTCCTCGGCCAACAAGCCGTTCTCACGGTTGCCCTGAGATTTGGTCCTTGATCCCCGTCCTATTTCGTGTAGGGCCGAGTGCAATGAGGAACACAAATTACACTTACCAGGGCTTTGATAGCCATTTCCTTCCCCTGTCTCCCTCAAGACACTCTTCTCATTTTACTTTGCCTCGAATGCATCGCGACCTTGTTCCAAACGTCTATTCTCACGCCCCAGTGTTGCGTCTGTCACTACAGAGTCTCTTTTTTGGCTGCCGGCTCTTCCTGGGGAATTGAAACTAGTCTTCCTCTGCGCCACTCGCCGCACTAGGAAGCAGCCCCGTGCCCCAGCTACAAAGAGAAAGAATCAGGCGTGAGTCACTAGAACCCAGCGAACTGGACGTTGACTTTTGCCCAGATCGCATTACAAGCAGCAGGCGGTGGTAATCTGGATTTCATCCCAGGCCTGGGAGCAGAGGGATTGAGAGTAACACCCCATCTCCTCCTCTCCCCCCGTGGCTTTGCTTTCACATCATTATAAATACACTGTGTCCGATTAGGATGGGAAGGGTCTAACCACAACCAGGTGAGACATTCTGCGCTCACGAGAGCGGCGCGGCTTGGATGCCGTTCAAATGCAGCAGAAGCCAAACGCGGTAAGAGCCAGCCTGGGAGAAGACAGGAAGGAAGCAGCTCCGATGTCCAAATTGTAGGGGAGGAGCGTTCCAGGGAAGTGATCCCAGGGGCCGACCAGTGAGAAACACAATCTGAAAAATGCTCAAGCTACACGAAGAAGGCCTTTTCTGTGAGCCCAGCCAGGCTGCCGACGAGCAAGGGACTTCCCTAGCTACTGCTTCCCCGCTCTACCGCAGCCTGGAAACAATCGTTACACCCGAGAGGTGAGCTTTGCACCCGGCCATTGCTCTCCTGCCCACACACGGTCTCTTCCTTCCTCTTTCCCTGCTCTTCCCCTCTCTGTTCTTTTTGTTTAGGGGAGGCAAACTGGGGTGGGAGGGAGATGTCTCTTTTGCAAGGCTGGCACTAAGAGCTGGCTGCCGGCCAAGCCAGCCGCAGACATGTGCCAACAGAAAACACGGTACACAGCACCCTGCTCCTGGAGGGCGTTGGCCCTGCCACAGGCCGGCCCACCAGCTGTCTAGGGAACTGGAGTTCTGAGACTGCCAGAGCATCGGACAATACCCCACTCTACACTTGTGCCGGGGGAGTCTATTTCCGTCATGCTCTCCCGTGGCCATTGTGTTGCTCCTTTGTCTCTCTACAGTATCCTCATCCACTACCGTGCCCCAGGGAAGCCGCATGAGGCAGGTGCTCGCCCCGGTGTTGTGTGTAGAACAAGCCCCCTACGGGAAAACCACCATGACGGGGCGTGCTGCAAAACCTCCCGGTTAGCCTGGCCTCCGGCTTGTACTTTCCTCTGGGACGCAGCAGGTGTTGACGTCAGTGTTGCTCTTTCAAGAGAAGGGGAGAGCAACTGGGCGTGGTCTGTTAGCACCAGGGTGTAGAGTGTGTAAACTGAGCAGCAGCATTAAACGGGTGTTTCGTCCGACTTCTTGGACAAGCACCTTGAAAGCCATTATAACGGGGTGTAGGATAGAAATTTGGGGTGTGTTAGGGGACGGGGAGGGGAGTTTAGCACATTGCAACACCCAATTCGGAAAACTTCCGCTCGCTCCCAAATTTCTTGGACTGGACGTCAGTTTAGACAGGGTTTGACTTTATATTTTCAATGTGGCGTCTTACTCTCTTGGGACTCCTGGTGGTCTATCGAAGGCCATGTGAACGCGTAGGCCGTCCTATCGAATGGCAGCCTGCCCACTGCTTGAACCCTACACTGTTGCTGCGGCTAGAAAGCCCCTGAGAAGAGAAAGAAAGTCTCCCCCGCAACCATTTCAGATCTGGGGACAATGTATCCCTTCAAGTCATTGGCACTGCTCTGGGTGCCTGCGTGGCCCCGCCCAAGGCCGACATGTTTATGGCTGACTTAGAACACTTCCCCAGTTGTCATCCCCAAGGGCCCCTTCTCTACTCATGCTACACGGATGACATCGTCATCGTCTGGCTCCAGAGCACGGAGGCCCTTGAAGAATTCCACCAGGATTTCAACAATTTCCACTCCCATGTCCGCTGGGACCGTCCATGTACGAGACCCACTTCCTGGGCACTCCAGTGCAAATATGGGATGGTCACATAAACACCATCCCACCCCTGAAACTGATGGAGCACTACCCTTCCCTCCATGCCTGCGGCTTTCATCCAGAACACAGCACATGATCTGGCATCGACAGCCCAGCCCTTAAAAGCAACCCCATTTGCTCCAGTCCCTCAGACAGAGGCAAATATTTACAGGATCTCTGTCACGTGTTCTGAAAACAACAGCACGTACCTGGGGCAGTGAAGAAACAGACTGACAGAGAGAGACGGGTGCCCAGAAGTCACCTACTTCAGGACAGGCCCGAGAATGAAAGCAACAGAACACCACTGGCCATCACCGACAGCCCCCAGCTAAATCCTCTCCTACACATCAAGGATCTACACAACCTGCCTTAGCAGCCGCTTCCTTTCTCTCACAGACCTTTGGAGGCAGGTCGGTCTTCACTTAGGGTGTGTCTAGACTACAGGGTTTTGTCGACAAAAGTGGACTTTTGTCAACAAAACTAAACCTGCGTCTACACTACCGCTGAGTTCTGTCGACATAACGTTGACAGAACTCAGCAGTTTTGTCGACGCTGGTATACCTCATTTTACGAGGAATAACGCCTTTTGTCTACAGAGTTCTGTTGACAGAAGGCGTTGTTGCATCTAAACTGTCCTTTGCATCTACACTGCCCTGTCGACAAAGCAGCTTGCTTTGTCGACAGAACTGAATGTAGTCTAGACGCTCTTTGTCGACAGAAGCTTTGTCAACAGTATCTGTCGACAAAACTTCTGTCGTCTAGACGTACCCTCAGAGTACGTCTACGTTGCAACTATTAACTTAACATAGCACTTATTAAGAAATAGAGCACTCTTCCTCCAACTTCCCTTATTCCTCGTACAATGAGGGTTACAGGAGTCGGAGTAGAAAGTCCTCCAGCTTGAGACTATTTTGACACTATTTCGAAATAATTGCCTGCTGTGGAGACGCAGACTAAGTTATTTCGGAATAGCACTAGCTATTTTGAAATGGCGTTGTAGTGTGAACGTACCCTTATGGAATTAATTATATAGAAGCCCTCCAATAGATTATCTCTTATAAACATTTTAAACAAAATCAGCAATGTTTGGTACCTTTTTATTGGTCATTGTCAGCCTAAGGAACTCACACTAGTCAAGCATGGTAGAGAAGAGTTTTTATTTTGGTTTTACTAATGTAATTTTAATATTTGGCATACCAACAAGAATGGAATATGGGTTTGTACCTTAATGGCAGTACACTGCTTCTAAAACAAAGACTTCTGTCTCAGTATTTTTCTGTCCTCTGATACGGGTCTGCTGCTGACATGCTCAGCTATACCTCAAAATTACTACTGAAATTTTAAAAACACTTAGGCTGCATCTAGATTGGCATGTTTTTCCAGAAATGCTTTTAACGGAAAAGTTTTCTGTTAAAAGCGTTTTTGGAACAGAGCGTCTAGAGCAGTGGTCCCCAACCTTTAGAGGCTCCCGGGCACCCGGGAACGGGGCCACTCATGCGCTGGGTGCCTGGGGGCGGGGCCACTCACGCGCTGGGTGCCCCGGGGGGTGGGGCCGCGCGTCCTGGGGAACGCCAGGGGCGGGGATGCCCTTGCACCCGGCACTGGCATGTGCCCCAGGGCCGGGGATGCCCGAGCGTCTTGTGCTGTGGGCCTGGGGCCGGCGCCGCCGCCACCCGAGCCGCGCGCCTGGGCCAGCACCAGCGCTGCGCGCCTGCATGTGCCCCGGGGCTGGGGCCGCCCGAGCGCTGCGCACCAGGCGCCGGTGCGTGTCGCGTGCCTGGAGCCGGCGCCTCCAGTGCGCCGCGAGCCGGGCCGGCCCAGGTTGTCGGCGGGCACGCACAAATGCCCCGGCGGGCGCCACGGCGCCCGCGGGCACCACGTTGGGGACCACTGGTCTAGATTGGCACGGACTCTTTTCCACAAAAGCACTTTTTGTGGAAAAGCATCCGTGCCAATCTAGAGGAACTTTTCCACAAAAATGCCCCGATTGCCATTTTCGCAATCGGGGCTTTTTTGCGGAAAACAAATCTGGGCTGTCTACACCGGCCCTTTTGCGCAAAAGCTTTGCACAAAAGGGACTTTTGCCTGAACAGGAGCAGAATAGTATTTCTGCAAGAAGCACTGATTTCTTACAGTAGGAAGTCAGTGCTTTTGCGGAAATTCAAGTGGCCACTGTAGACAGCTGGCAAGTTTTTCCAGAAAAGCGGCTGATTTTCCGGAAAAACTGGCCAGTCTAGACACAGCCTTAGAAACCAGATGATCTCTTTTACCCTGCATCTATCTTGTGAGAGATTAGAAGCTCTCTAAGGCTCACTGTATGTATAGCCCCTGACATAATGGTATGTACAACCTCTGATACAATCGTGCTCCAATCTTTGCTGGCTATCACTAGGCACAGCTATAGGACAGACAAGCAAAATCAAAATAATCAACAGCAACGGAGAGAGAGATTTTTAAAGGAAATTTTTTGTGGCTCATCGACTTACTTTACCACAATGTCGTACAATAAAATTGCAAAACATGAGAGACGCTTGATTTCTTTTGTGTGCAAAACTAATAAAAGCAAGTTTGGCCTGGTTCTTGAAAGCCCCAGAAAAGGTTCCCAATCAGCTTTAACTACACACAGCTGTTTTTCAAGCAATCAAGAGAGATTGTCGCGTGCCATGCCTTGAGCCCAAAGCAGCAAAATATCTTTGGAATGCCAGTAAACGCTTATCTCTTTGAAGCGGTAAATTGTTTATTGAAATCAATGAGAGGTGATTGATTCCTACTTAAGAGAAAAGTTTCAAATCAAGCTGATTTCTAGGTGGATTAAAAATTAGTCTCCAGTCTCACAAGTGGTCTTGAGAGAAGAGAGGAATTCAAAATCTTCAGCTTCCAAGATAAACCAAAGTCTTCTAAGTGAAAGCAGAATGCCTGTGAGGGATTGACAGCTTGCCTTAGCGATCCCAGAACAAGGCGTTACCGTCATAGACTGGCCGGGCCATGAAGACAAACGTTTCCTACTGAAAAGCTACATTTGGTTACTTGGCATAAGCCACGTTTACAACTTTGCCATTCCACTGTTGCAATAAACAACCACTCACTCTTGAGGGACTCTCGCAGTGTATCTAGTTCAGGTCTGAGTTTACAGCCTGGTCTTCAAGTTTCCCTATGCAAAATTCTGATCTCATGCATTTAAGCTTCTAAACCAGGCAAGCAACACACCGGGAAGAAAAATTGCACCTGTCAAATGCTATGCCCCATGAAATGTCTGCGCAATCTCACTTTTCACCTTGTAAATAGCCACTCGTTTTCCAGCGTAGTCCTTTCCAGTATTCAAATCTGTTTCCACGAACATTAAGAGTGAGGAGGGCTTGGGAGAAAAAGGACGGCATTGATTAAAAGCAGATGGCGTTCATGATCTTGCGAATCACAATCCTGCAGTGTTGTGTGTGGGTATTTCTTTAAGAAAAAGAACATGCGACATCAAGCAAAAGTCACCCGAGCCCTTTTCAAATAAAACAGCTGATACCTTCACATCCAAGGGTTTATTCCCTTCTGCTGAGAAAATCAACTTGTTTCACATAGCTTCAGAGGGGTAGCCGAGTTAGTCTGTAACCGGGAAAACTTTAAAAAAACTATGAATAGTCTAGCAGCACCTTAAAGACTAACAAAGCATGTCGATGGTACCCTGAGCTTTCGTGGGCACAACATACTACAGGTAGTGAGCTAGCCAGTAAGGTCTTTATTCATACCTCTGTGATGGGTCCCAAACCTGTAAATGAAGTTAAGTTCCAATGCTTCCCCGTGCATTTGGCTTCTGGAATTGGCCTGGAACAACACGGTGACTTGGAGATCCACTAATGAGTGCCGGGGCAGGTCAAAGTGGTCTCCAACAGGATTCTGTGTTGCCTTTTCGGATATCTGATTTGCAGGGCTCGCCAGCCACGCTGTCCGGCGTTCTGCACATGCGCAGATCGCCAGAACCAGGCTCTTCCGGGTTGCAATCTACTCGCTATGAGCGAGTAGATTACAAAGATTGTCGAGCCCTGCTGATTTGTGTCCATCACTTCTTTCCCGTAGAGACTGTCCAGTTTGGCCAACATGGCCAAGGGGCCTTGCTGGCATTTGATGGCATAGATCCCACTAGTGGACGTGAAGTGGATGGTGGTAGTTTCTCATATCCGGTCAGCTGGGCTGTGCACATAGCTCCAGAATCCAGGAGCAGTCTCACCCTCGGAGCTGGGGCTAACACGCTTTTGTGGAATGCTTGAGAACAAGGCAGAAAAGGCCAGAGGCAGGACAAGTGTTGACTTTCCCCCTCCCCCCAGGCCTCTCGGACATTCCATGGGAGTCTGGTTACTATTATCCTACCCCCAAGTGCACGTCCACTGGGAAATCAAAAAGGGGAACTTTCATGATCTTCGCTGTGCCTAGCCCGGAAGCGGGAGGAGACGTTAAGTTCAAACCTCCTAGTCAGGGTTGACGCTGAATTCCTTTCGAGGTAGGGTCTGATCCTGCTCTCGGTAGGGTTAATAGGCGTTTTGCCTTTGGAGAAGGAGCAGGCATGGGTACAGCTCAGGGCTTGACACAAATTTCACAAGCTCAACGCCTTATTTTCACTCCCTGTTCCTTGCCTATGGGCTTGGCATTGTTCAGCACACCCAATCTATTTGTAAATTCAGGTTGAACTCAGCAGAGATTTTCAGCCCACCTCCCCTATCTCACCCCTCAAAAAAGCAAGAAATAAACACACTGGCTGGACATTACGAAACATTTTGCTTCAAACCATGGATTCAAATCAAGGCTCAAACCATTTTTTTCGACCCCGAGCCAATTTTTATTTTTATTTTGGCAGGAGAAAAAAAACCCTCCATTTTGGCTTGAAACAAACAAACAAAATGTGTTGCGCTGATTTTTTGGAGTCGGCCACCAACATCCAGTGATCAGAGAGCCACTCAACTCCTTGCCAGATGAAAACACACAACAAGAGAAAGTGGCTTACAAAAAGAACGGAATGAGGCCGCATTTAAATTCAGGGGCGAAAACATCCTCTTCATTTATGGCTTCGGCGGCTCCGTTGTGCGTTTTCATTTCCCAAACCCAAAAGTCTTCGGTGAAAGCGGAGGTGTTTCGTTGGTATGGCTGTGCTCCATGAGACAGGGGCCACCAGGCAGCTGCAGTCCAGTGACGGATGAAATGGCTCTCGTTTTATAGGCCCCAGTCCTGCAATCGGCTCAACGCAGACGGACTTGGACCTGCAGAGAGCTCTACTGCAGGATAAAGTTTGTAGAACCAATTTAGAAAATACTTCCGATCCATTTGAATAATAGGGCCCATTAAAACATCAATGGTCATTAACATTGATTTTAAATTAGTCAGAGGGGGCTACTTTTACATGATTTAGGGAAAGGTTTTAAGGAATGTGGTCAGTGCTGGCTGCAAGTAGATGGTTCCACAAAAGCCAAACCCACCCCCCGATCCCAAACCATCGATAGAGCTATTCTCCAGCAGGACACCTGAGGGCTTGGGGTCAGGTTTCTAAGTAGCGATTTAGGAGATAAGTGATTTGACCACAGTGACTCAAGATGAGAAGATGCATCAGTAATAGGCTGTGTGCGCCAATTTACATGGCACCCAAATAGCTCAGAAGTTAGTCGGTCCTTAAATACGTCTTTACACCAGGGCTAGATGAGGGCTATGTGGAAAGCCATGATGATCTAGCAGGCGTCTAAATCTGACTCCTTCTGGCCAAACAAGCCAATTTCAAAAGCCAGCTTGAAAGAGGGTGGGTTTTTTTCATTTACAAATTTGATACCTGCAATAGAGGTTTAAACAAAGACCTTAACTGGATGACCCGCTACAGTCCACAGTCTAATGACATAAAAAGCCAAGCGTACTTAGAACCCTCTCTATCAGCTTCATTTAGCACAGGGACTCTAATTGACAATTTTTTCCCCATTTTTTCCTTCTCTTTCCCTCCCCATCCCCTCTCTTTCTCCGCTATTTATTTTGCAAATTTGATCCCTTAACTCAGGGCTAACTCAACTTTGGACGCCCCGAGGGCCACAATGATGCTCTCAGCACATGCTGAGGGCTGCAACATAAGTGTAGTTGCATGTACATGCAAATATATATGCAAATATATGCAAATAGCTTATTTCACACTGACAGGCATGAATACAAAGCACTTCCCACAATGCCCCAGCGCTCCCGGCACCTCCTCTCTGGAGGTAGAAATGCCGACATCCTGTTCCAGCCAGCCCGTCTGCTTGCATCTTTCAATGCTCACCCCTCCTGGGAGAGGCCTCGCCGTTGTGGAACGTTTTCCCAGTGGAGGCCATGTTCAAAGGATCCCACCTATGGGCAGTGTGTTGAGCCCCACGTAAACCCAAACCACAAATGGGCTATGGGCCGCATGTGTTGAGTAGTTCTGACTGAACTCCATTCTTCTGAAGAAGTGGGTTGAACCCATGAAAGTTCATGATACCAGCTACGTGTTTTGTTAGTCTCTCAGGTGCTGCTGGACTATTAGTTGGTTTTTAACACAGCTACCCCTCTGAAACGTTTCTGCTGGCCAGACCTCTTTTTAACATGGAGTCCCTTTGATTTCTATGGGGACTCACAGTGCAGGTTTGGGGCAACCTAAGTGAGGAAGCACTTGGGGTTGGCATGAGGCTCTGAGTGAAATAGAAACAGATAAGAAAAGTGGGTCTATTCCTTTATTACACAGAGAGATTTTAAGGGGGGAAAAATCCCTTACGCTGTACTCAGAAAATATAGCAATCTCTCCATGATACACAGTTGTGCTGGATACACACAGGTGACGTCACCTGCCATTTTTTCTAGTCAGCAACCCCTCAGAGGATCTGGCCTCCATCTCAGCCAAAAGCTTCTTCACCTTTTGTCAGTAAAAAACCGTATCCTTGGATATTGTTCATGGTAGTTACCCAGGGCAGGTCTACATAACAGGGGAATGTCGGATTAAGGCAGGTATGTAAATAACATGGCAGGAGTCGACATACCTTAAGCCAACCTTGGTGTCATCTCCACAATGGGAGGTCAATGGGAGAAACTCTCCCGTCGATGTCCCGGTACCGGCATCGACAGGGGGACCCTCAGCATTCCATGTTGTGTGTCCCCACTAGACCTGCTAAATCGATCGTCAGAAAATCAACTGCCACGCATCGTTCTTCCCGGAAACACAGACGTGCCCAGAGTCAACATCTCATGCAGCTAATAGTGAAACCCCTCCTTTTGGCTTGGGCATTAACAGCTCTGCTAAGCGTCTACATTATTCCACAGGCCAGGGTGCTAACGAGCTATTCAGTATACTTCAAAACCGGACTGCAGCGTGAAACTGGAGTTCGTATGCAAACTCGACACCATCCGAATGGATCCGAGCAGGGGCTGGGAATGGCTCGCAACAGCTGATGCCCAAATAAATATGTTGGTCTTTAAGGGGCCTCAGGACTCATCGTTGCCTTCACTGATGTCTAGTGGGAGACGGGAGCCGAACTCAACTGGTCTCCTTTGAAAACTGAAGCCTTCATTTTTTTCCTCCCTGACATCTCTCCCAGGCTTGGACTCTCATAACATCTTTTTCGAATGAGAGCGAAGGTGGAAAAGTTCAGCCAGAAAGAACAACTTTTCCCAGGAAAAAACCTCCTTCCCTGGAATGGGTGTGGGTGTTTGTGGAAAGAGGCCGGACCCCAACTGTCATTATCAATAGGCAGAGTTGGTGATCTATATTACAGTGATTGCCTACCCAGTTCTAACAGCGCCATTATGAGAAACTAGAAGCAACTACAGTCGTGCAAGAATTGATATTTATTCATCCGTCAGAGCCGAGCCCCATAAAATAGAGCAGGGGAGTGCTTATGAGGCAGGGATGAAAAGATAACCAAAACAAAAGATTAACAATAATGAGGGAAAGTAAGTTCTCTTTTCTCCTCAATCATTTTGGGTGTGGTAGCCTTTCTCTGGCTGGCTGGACTGGTGAGCTCAACTCTGGGCGTCTACCACTAAAGCGTTCTGCAGAATGTAAACTATTCTCTGTTCCTGAGAGGGGGGCCTTTTCTACGCACGCACATAACGTTGACTGATGGGCCAGCCACTGCGCTTCAGCCCCCCTCATCTAGGGAGGAATCAGATCATCAGAAACTGCGGCCAAACTACCAGATGAGGTTTTCCACATCAAAATGTATTAGGCATGTTTCCACGTCTCTTTGTATTACCGATATGCCCAATCGAGAAATGTTCCTTCTGGAAAGGTCTTAAGGAGTTGAACATGGATGAAATAACAGCGTGTTATACACATGCCTCTAAAACAAATAGACGTTAATAAAAAATAAGATGTTTTCAACAGAGCTTTTTAAAAAACCCACCTTTAAGAATTCGGTAACGGGGATCTAACTCTCTGTTACATTCTACAAAACCCCTCAGTAGCCAGCGTATTTTGGGGGTATTCATTTCTATAGGGCTTTCACCTATGGGTTTTATTTGAATGTTTGATCCCAAACACCCCTTTGTACAACTGCCAGCATCAAAATGTGGGGAGTCAGCATTCATTTCGTTCACAATACATTCCACAGATTTCACACACTCAGACAATCTCTCAAGCAAATCTAATATAGAAAGGAGACTGTTTGTATGTTTGTGCTCTAATAACTTGGACACTATAAGACCTACCGCAACCAAACTTGCCATGGGATAACCTTTCCCCCAAGAGAAGGTTTTAAGGTACTTTTGGACCCGGTCGGACTCGATCTCAACCTGTAAAAATAAAAAATAACCTGCCCCACTGCACTGCAGGGGCAGCCCCACCCACCCTAGATCACCTGCCCGCCACCTGTGGCCCCAAAGCGCCATCCGTGACTTGCCCCACCCCCACATGCACAACGGCTTGGGCATCCACCCTGCCCCCTGTGGCTCCGGTTACCAGGTAGTCTAAAAAAAAAAACCGGCCACACTTGATGGGGGTGGGGAGGAACCGGCCAGGAGGGGAGTGGGGCTGGCCGGCAGGAAGGGGGGGACCAGGAAGCAGGGCTGGTCAGAGGTAGCGGGGCTGGCCAGGGGAGATCCGGAGAGGGGTGGCTGGTGGGGAGCAGAACTGGTCGGGGAGGATTGGGAGCAGTGGGGCTGGCCGGGAGGGGGGAGGGGAGCGAATCAATCGGCAGGGAGCAGGACCGAGCAACACCGGGTAACTCCAGCTAGTACGAAACAAATCTGCACGCTCACTTAAAGAGCTGAACTCATTTCCTGAAAATTTGCAAGCAGTTCAGTTAGTTTGTGACTTCATAGTGATTTTTTAAAAAGAAAGAATCATTTAAGAAGGCTACCACCCAGTGTCAGATGATTTTTTTGCCTTGACTATTCTCAATAATGGAATAGCATAGACCCTTCAACCTTCCTATAGAGTTAAAACCACTGAAATCTTGTGCATAGGCTACATTTGAGGAAAGTTCTTTTGCATACAATCCTAGAATCCTAGGGTTGGCAGAGACCTCAGGAGGTCATCACGTCCAACCCCCTGCCCAAAGAAGGACCAAGCCCAACTCAATCAGCCCAGCCAGGATTAATTCTCTCTCTTCTCCTGTCCCTCTCCCCTCATGATTCTTCGCAACAACGTTTTCTCTTCAACCTTTGCTGAAAGATAAATTCCACAGAGAACTGCCCTCTTTCAAAATGGCTGCCATAGTCCATTCCGACACTATGAGGAGAGCAAAAGGAAAAAAAATCCCACACACCTTGAAAAATCAGTTTTGTTTGGGACCACCAACACCGAATGATTAACCACAAACTTGGTTATTGCACAATGTTGCCACAGGGCAGAGCTAAAATTATTTGGGTGTCCTAATTGTGCATTTCCAGACCTTATGTTTAGATCTGTTTTAATCCCTGCAATTATAACATTTCTGTAAATGTTTTTACTCCACATGACTGACGTGGACACGCAATTCAATTTTAATCTGGGGGGGAAAAGTTGTGTCTACATCCATCCATCTACAAAACAGCAAGGCAAATGTGTTATTCTATAGTTTCAAGGAACCTCACCATACTCTCAGTCTAGAATCTCTTAGTAACTAATGATTCATGTTAGATGAGGCTATAAAAAATACATTTGCTCTTTTCCATTCCCACGCAGCCATGAGCAACTCAGCCCCAAGATAACCCTTGAGCTGGCGTGTTGCACAGATATGCAAGTCTTCACCTCCGGCGGTGGGGCTCAGCTGTGAGTGCGGAATAAATATTAATCCCCATATGATTGTCATTGCCTTTTGCCTGTCATCCTAGATTGTGCATGCGATACGTTACATTGCATAAATCGTCACCAAGCGTATTTGCCCAAGGAATTGCCGCCAGAACTGGAAAACCGAAAAGAGAGCGTGTGTATAATTTCGATGGTTCGAAGGCAGTCGCCGCTGATGCTGCCGGAGGACACGTGACAGCGTGGTAAGGGAATCAGGATGGCATGCAGTGCAGTTACAGGCTGATTAGCAGAGCTTTGAAAAAGTGTAATTAAAGTGCATTTCAGACATCAGAAGACCTGCAGCGCACACGATTGACTAATTGTTCACGTTCTGATCCTTAGCGTGTGGGTGGAGGCAGACATCCGCCAGCTCCGTTCCCCTCTCCTCTCCATGCAAACGCGTATCGGCTGCCTGCCACGGCTCCCACGGACGTCAGGTCAACGCTGATTGATTTCAATGGGAACGGACCCAGGCCCACGCTGTGCACTTGGAAAATCTCACCCTGGTTGGAAAGGTAGAACTGCCACGGACAGTAACAACAGTGAGGGAGGCTGCGCTGTTAATGCCAGGGCTCTTGGCCTGGCGAGTCTGTTACCTTTGAAGTGAATGGAAAGGAGTCACCCTGACTTCAGTGCTGGGCTTGGCTTTTATTCAGGGTTTTTCGTCTGTTTCTCCAAACAGGACACGTTTCTAGAGAGACACGAACGAGAGGCACGAGGGGAAAGGTCAGTGACTCAGTAGCTCCTAACAGCCTGAACAACAACTGATATTTACATAAGAACAGTCAAACCAACAGCCCAGGGTCCTGTGCCAAGGCCAGGTGCCCCAGAGAGAGAGAACAGAATGGGAATCCTCATGTAATCCCTCTCCTGTCTCCCATTTCCAGCCTCTGACAGAGGCTAGGGCCACCATTCCTACCCAGCCTGACTAATAAGCATTGATGGACCTGACCTGCAGGGATTTATCCAGTTCTTTTCTGAATCCTGTTAATAGTCCTGAAAACAACCTGATCAGATTGAAGCCAAATCTGAAACAAGTGACTTCATTCTTAGAGAAAAACACACAGGCTGTGTCTAGACTGGCCAGTTTTTCCGGAAAATCGGCCGCTTTTCCGGAAAAATTTGCCAGCTGTCTACACTGGCCGCTTGAATTTCCGGAAAAGCACTGACGATCTCATGTAAGAAATCAGTGCTTCTTGCAGAAATACTATGCTGCTCCCGTTTGGGCAAAAGTCCTTTTGCACAAAACTTTTGCGCAAAAGGGCCAGTGTAGACAGCTCAGCTTTGTTTTCCGCAAAAAAGCCCCGATCGCGAAAATGCTTTTGCGGAAAAGCGTCCGTGCCAATCTAGACGCTATGTTCCAAAAATGCTTTTATCGGAAAACTTTTCTGTTAAAAGCATTTCCGGAAAATCATGCCAATCTAGACATAGCCACATTGTATTTACCCAACATGTAAACACGGGTTGGAATGCTTGCCTACAATCATAGTATAAAGCCCTTTGAATTTTACACAAATGAATAATAATCTCCATTGATTGTATTAAAGAGCTAAGGACTTTTGATGTGTCCTTTCACCCCATTCTTGTCAATCACTTATGCTTTACTGTATTATATGTAAGTATACCCTTCCTAATTCATCCTCTTAAGGAGGGAGTTCCTCAGGACACTGTTTTATTTCCATGGCCTTAAAGACAGCTACTGCCACAGTTGATGACTTGGTTGTGAGTAGGGACTATAATTGGTTAGAGATCGCATGAATCCAAGGAGATTTCCTACCACAGTAGGCTGCTGTAAAACTGCACATTTCCTGTTCTCGTCATAGCCTGGGGGCACAGATTCTCCGGTTCTCTGAATCCGTCAAATTGCCCACTCCGCTGGAACACTAAAAGAGTTGATTGTACTTGAGTTCTCAATCCCAGTTCAAACCAGTCAGATGTTAATTTGCCGTTTTTCCTCGTAAGCGGTCTCCCAAAAAAGCAGATTTTTTTCCAGCGCCTAAGACAAAGGATGAATTTGTTTGGATTGCTGGAAAAAGCCAGATGACTAGTCATTGAACTGCTGAAATAAGCCAGAAGCATGCCTCAGCATGGCCATAGGTGTGGCCTCTCTTCCCTTATTAAAAGAGAATTCAAGCACAACAAAGACGCCAAAGGTTGTAATGGTGCTACCATAAATGGGATGGTTAGTCTGGGGTTAGAATACAACTGGAAGGGACCTCAAGAGGCCATCAAGTCCAGACCTCTGCCCTCCCAGCAGGACCAAGCACCGTCTAGATCATCCCTGACAGGCGTCTATCCAGCCTATTCTTACATATCTCCAGAGATGGAGATTCCACAACCCCCCTAGGCAATTTATTTCAGTGTTTCACCACCCTGACAGGTAGAAAGTTTTTCCTAATGTCCATACTAAACCTCCCTTGCTGCAATTTAAGCCCATTGCTTCTTATTCTACCCTCAGAGGGCCAGGAGAACAATTTTTCTCCCTACTTCTTGCAACATCCTTTTAGATACTTGAAAACGACTATCATGTCCCCTCTCAGTCTTCTCTTTTCTAAACTAAACAAGCCCAATTCCTTCCGCCTTCCCTCATAAGTCTCATTCTCTAGACCTTTCATTGTTTTTGTTGCTCTTCTCTGGACCTTCTCCAAATTCTTCACATCTTTCTTGAATTGTGGTGCCCAGAACTGGACACAACACTCCAACTGAGGCCTAATCAGCACAGAGTAGAGCAGAAGAATGACTTCTTGCATCTTGCTCACAACACTGTTAATGCCTCCCAGAATCACGTTGGATTTTTTTGGCAAGTGTTGACTCATGAACTTGTCCACTCTGACCCCTCGATCCCTTTCGACAGGACTCCTGCCTAGACGGCCGCCACCCATCGTGTGTGTGTGAAACGAATTGTTCCTCCCTAAGCGGAGCACTTTGCATTTGTCCTTATTTAACTGCATCCTATTCACCTCCGACCATTTCTCCAGTTTGTCCAGATCCTTTAGGAGGGGCTGAACCCCCAGTTACTCAGATGTGAGACTTGACCAGACTGGCTGCCTGATGAATGCCCCCTAGTGGTCACTCCATGGTGCTCAGCTGCGAATTTCTCTCCCCTTCAGAACCTCTTAATTCCCTGCCCACAGATACTCTGAATATTCCCCTCCTGGAGTCCCATTTATTGAGTCTTTAATGGCCCCAATCCCAGGTCTCTTGCTGTCTCCTTTTATCATGGTAATCCCCAGTAGGGAGGCTCCCAGGCCCGTGTGGCAGCCAGCCCCACACAGGGCCGGGATCCCCAATGAGCCGGTTAACTGGTTAAACATTAGGTGACCCTGACGTTTAACCGACTAACTGATTAATCCGGATTTTCATCCCTAATCCCCAGCCCTTCTTCCCAGAGCGAGGTCCCAGTTCAAAGTCTCTCGGGTTAACCTTGCTGAAGTTCCAGTTTCTGACTCAGGCTTTCCGGCCCAGACCCTTCTCTCAGTCACGGTCAGCAGCTCCTCCGGCTCCCTGCAGCCCCTCTCAGTAGCTTCCTTGGTTTCAGCCTCTTCCTGGAAGGAGCCTTTCATGAGCTCTGCAGTCCCTCTCTCCCATCCTGTGCGCTTCCACCTTTGCATCGCAGGGCTGTTCTTTGCCAGGGCCTTGAGCTGGGCCTCTCATTCCCCACGCAGGGCTGGCTCCGCCGGAGAGTGTTTTGGTAGCAGCACATCATGCTTGGAGCTATCAGAGCACTTGGCAAAGGCTGAGCTTCTATTAGGCCCATTTTACAGATGGGATAAGAGAGGCAAGGAATCCTAAGGGGTTTACTGAAGTCTTCATGGCCACTCAGTAGCAAGATACAGCCCAGACCCTTGACTTGCAATGCATTCACCATCTGCCAGCCTATTATACTCTTGCCCGTCGTCATCTGACGAGGCTAAAAGCACTGTTGTCACAAAAAGCTGTTGTCCATGCTGATATCCTGTCTACTGGGCAAGACCCCATCGCAGCATGAGGGACTGGCTCAGAAACCTTGAGCGTCATCAAGGCAAGTCCCCCACACTCACGGCAGGACCAAGCACCATCTAGAGCAGGGCTACTCAACTTTGGAAGCCCCAAGGGCCACAATGACGCTCACAGCACATGCCGAGGGCCCCAACTTAAGTGAGGTTGCGTCTACATGCAAATATGTATGCAAATATATGCAAATAGCTTCTTTCGCACTGATGGGCATGAGTACAAAGATTAAGGCAAGATGACAATACGCAGGTCCCATTTCAGTCAGTTCTGCTGCTATTAATAAAATGCAATATTTACCCAATTTCCACCCTTATGACAGCACTTTTAAGAGCAATGACAGTCCAGGAATGTAACTACTAAAACGCATCTCAACAGAAGACCATTCTATTGACTCGCCATTGTGGAGCATGTTCCCAGTGGAGGTCATGTTCAAAGGATCCGACCTGCGGGCTGCATGTTGAGTAGCCCTGATTAAACCGTCCCTGACAGGCTTTTTTCTAACCTGTTCTTAAAAAGTGCCCATGATGTAGATTCCACAACTTCCCTAGGCAAGTCACTCCAGTACTTAACCACCCTGACAGGAAGTTTTTCCTAATGCCCAAACTCGCTGCAATTTAAGCCCAATGCTTCTTGCCCTGTCATCAGAGGTAAACAAGGACAACTAACAACCTTTTATGGACTTTATCACATCTCCAGCTCACCCATCTCTTCTCCAGACTGCACAAGCCCAGTTCTTTCAGTCCTTCCTCACGGGTCGTGTTTTCCAGACCTTTCACCATTTTTGTTGCTTTCTCTTGACCTTCTCCAGTTGGTCCATGTCTTTCCTGAACTGGACACAATACTCCAACTGAACCCATATCAATGCAGCGTAGAGTAAAAGAATGATTTCTTGTGTCTTGCTCACAACATCTCGGCTAATAGATCCCAGAATGATCTTTGCTTTTTTTGTCCTGGTGCTACACTGCCGACTCATATTTAGAGACAGGACTATGCAGCACTTTAAAGACTAACAAGATGGTTTATTTGGTGATGAGCTTTCGTGGGCCAGACCCACTTCCTCAGATCAAATTGTGGAAGAAAATTGGCATGACCATCTATACCAAAGGGATACAATCAAAAAAAAGGGAACACATATCAAATAGACAAATCAAATTTTAGAACAGAGGAGAGATTTGAGGGGAAGGTGTCTATGAGATAATTATATTAGAGGTTATAACAGGGGGCCAAAATGCAGTCGCGGCCCCTTTAAGAGTCTCTCGGCCGTGCTTCCGTTTTTGTTTTGTTTTTTACACAGACTGTTGGAAGTTTGCCAGTTTCTGAGGGATTACCCCATGATGGGGCATTTCTATGGATTTACATAAATTTGCCCATGAATATACAACATGTGCCAGGATCCGCGTTCCTTTCTCCGATCTATGTAAGGCATCGACTAGAGTAAAAGTTGCCAAAGTAAAAGCAGCATCCCAAAGACCACACATGGTTCAGGAACAACACGGTTCAGGGAAAGACCCCCGTGAACTACAATGGCGCCAGCGAGTCACAATGAACGATGCTGCTATTGCCAACGAAGGCGGACGCCAGAGTGTGTTTGAACGGCAGGTGGGCCGTGCCCCCGATTCTGCTACTTTGCTCACGCAACCCATCATCACGTCGTCCTCGCGGGAGTCAAGTGAGCTGGACTTGGCCCTAGACACCGCGCCACTAGTCATCAGACAGCATCATTCAACTGCTGGTCTTAGCTTGTGCAGCCAGTCCGGACGCACCAGACTCACGACTATATGTTCCTGTCTTTTAAATGTATGTTCATGGGCAGTGGGTGAACCTAGGGCTGGGGGAGGCAACCTCCTAGCCTCGCCTTTCCCATCAGAGGCCCCACCCCCTTCAAGAGCCAAGCCCCGTCCACTACAGGGGCAGGTCTCCAGTCCCCCCTGCTCTCCTCCACCCCTGGAGCACAGGGAGTCATGTAGCTTCAACCTCCCCTGCCTTGGAACATGGGGTGGGCAGTGCGCGGCCCCAGCCTCAGTGTGGTTGAAGCCCAGAAGCCATGCTGAAGCAGGGGGCGGAGTGTGGGCGGGGCCACAGTGTGGGCGGGGCCACACTTAGCAGTTTAGAAAGGCAACACCTTCCCTTGCCTCTGATACCTGCTGCCCATGTTTGCATCTGTCACTCACCACAATCCATGACCCCTGTATGCTGAGCACTTGGGCGGCCACTCAAGACAGATTCAAGTGCTGCCCAGCTCATTAGCCACACCCCCACACTAGGTTTGTTTCTAATGGTGGTGCACATTCGCATATGCCTTGGTGCACATGGAAAATTTATTCCACACTTGGATGGAAAAGATTAGCAGGACCATAGGTCACAATCCTATTATTCTAGCATGATCGCGGCCTACTGGGTAATGAAGCGTGCTGCAGGGGGTGCAGTGGGAGCTAGGAGCCCAGCATGCTGTGGGCGGGGGGAAATGGGAGCCCAGCGCATGGGTGGCAGCTCAGCTGGACTGGGGGCAGGTGGAAGATCTGCACCTCAAATAGCCAGAAGAGGATAGGAAGCCTGACACGCAACCCAACTAGGTTGCAGGGGAAGCCAGGAAGCCTGGTGGGGTGGTAGAGATGGGGGAGGGGCTGGCAGCGGGGGAGGGGCTGGCAGCAGGGGGCCAGAAATGACCTCCCCTGATCTGGCAAAACCCCTCAGCTGGGACCGGTCAAGTCTCGGGGGTGCCGGATCAGGGAGGTCCAACGTGTGGCGGAATGTCTCACCCTTGCTGTTGGCCATCTGTAGACGCACGACCTCCCTCGCACTGCTCCGTGTCGAGTATGATTGCCTGGTGCAGAACGCTCTACGCCGTGGTAGAAATGACCCCACCGGGGGCAGAGTGAGGTGTCCCGCTGTTTCCCAAAAGAAGGATGGAAATCCCCAGTGCTGAATGGTCCCGTGGGTTCCAGTGTCAAGCGCCGAACTCCAGAGAACCCCACAGCGGTCTCTGAGCGCCTAACCAACCCACCTCTCTTCAGGCCAGAGGATTGGGTTTCTGAGGAACGCCCACACATTTCGATGGTATTCCGCCTCTTGGAGCGGTGACACTGGGGCTGATACTCAAGAGAACAGGCCCGGGGTGCGCGTGTGGAATTTTACATGCTGCTCTGCGCAGTTGAATGACAAATCCCACCAAAGAAACGCTTTTCCTGACCGGATTTTAACCCCTTGTTTCCCACCACACCAATGGACCTGGGAGGCACGGGAAAAGGTCGATAGTTAACGGGGTGATTTGGAAGTGACCAAGAGCCTCCGGATCCGAATGGTGAGCTGAGACTCGGGCAGAGGCCTGGTTTCCTAAACTCTAGAGATTGATAAAAATGTGTCCGGCAACCATGCTTCCTCATCTCTCGTGTGTCACAATCACTGTGTAGGCCCAGCCCTGCTCTTCCGAACCTTGCTCTTAAAACTTCCTTGGTGAACCCAGAGAGACCTTCCTCCACTTGCCAGGGCCTGGCGGTGGCAGGGGCGCACACACAACAGAGCTATGAAATACAGGGACGCAATGAGGAAGTAAAGGTTGGTATCCATCTTTCTCTCTCATAAGATGTGCTCCCATGGGTTCCAGTGTCAAGCGCCGAACTCCAGAGTACCCCACAGCGGTCTCTGAGCTTCTAACCAACCCGCCTCTCTTCAGGCCAGAGGGTTGGGTTTCTGAGGAACGCCCACACGTTTCGATGGTATTCCGCCTCTTGGAGTGGTGACATTGGGGCTGATACTCAAAAGAACAGGCCCAGGAGGGGAAGGGGGGGGGGATTTTACATACTGCTCTGTGCTGTTGGAGGGCGAAGAGGAGTGAGAAAGGAAATGTTTTGGCCCGGGGCTCAAATCCTGCCTGTTTCACGGACTGCCCATGTGACCTTGTTTGAGGCATCACCTTTCTGTGCCTCAGTTCTCATCTCTTAAAACATGGGTAATAAATACCCACTCCCCGCCATCTTTGCTCTGGCTTCTCTCTGCAGATGTTAGCTCGCTGCGGCATGGTCTGTCTATTGCTACAACTTCGTACTGTCTCCTAATAGATTTTGTCTAGATCCGCAGCAGCTTGGGAAGTCATGGCCCTCTGTGCTCTCCCAGCCAAAGCCACTGCGGCAAACAATGGGCCTTGCTAGGTTTCACGCGGTGCTTGTCTTTGAATTCCCTCCAGAAAAAGGAGGTTTTTTTAAAAAAAAAACAGGGACGGAGCATTCAGCATTGAAGACTTTGGCCCTTGATAATTCTCCTTTTTTTATGCTTGTCAAAGGTTATTCAGGAAGATGTTCCCAAAGAGGATGTCAGCATTTCAAGGCCACAGCATAAAGCCCGTCACAGCATAGCTAACTGCTCCGCACAGGCCTTTAGAAACAGCAGCCGTTTGCAGCTTTTGTCCAAGGTCTGATCTGAGACAATGGAGTTTTCTCTTTAACCGAGTTGGCAATGCCACCTAGTGTATGTCTGGGGAAACAGCAGAGTGACCAGGCTAGAAGTCGTCACATGTGGAACCTAGAGTCTTCTCAACTCGGTGAGGTGGGAGAACACCTCCTCTCAGCAACCTTGGTTTGCCAGTGGCATAAGAACCAATCCATCCAGAGCGCGTCCGCCGAACGCATGTTCAAGGCCTCGCCTCTGATTCCTGCCAAATCGTTAATTTGACAAGAAATGAGCTTCCTAGCTCTCGTACCGATCGAAGGGTGCTTCTGGCTGTGACCCGATTCCGAGGCTACAGCTGAAAGAACCTGACGCAAGCAGCTTTGGAAAGGTGCCATGTAAAATTTTGACTCTCACTTGGTCACTGCCGAGCAGCTGCATTCACAGGGACAGTGTGGGGCATAAGCCCATTGCAATAAACTCGGTGCTAGATGTATTCGAAAGGACATCCCCCCTTCTGTGAAATGTACAATAAATGTGACACCGAGTCGATTTTTTTTCATTTAAAAAACAAAGGACTTTTTCCACATACAACCCAGCCTTACCGCTACTCCTTGAGCCAGTACACCCTGGCGCACCAGGAGCACCCTGGTTTCTTGGGAGGAAGGGGGATGTTTTGTTTTCCCAACTGAATCGACTGAAATTTAGATCTTTTTTAAGGTTCAATTTTATTGGCTAAGAGCCTTTCTCTGATCTGATCCTTCGCCTCAGGCCTGGAAGTGGGACCTAAGCGAGTAAAATATTTC
Source organism: Pelodiscus sinensis (assembly GCF_049634645.1). Taxonomy (NCBI): domain Eukaryota; kingdom Metazoa; phylum Chordata; order Testudines; family Trionychidae; genus Pelodiscus; species Pelodiscus sinensis. The sequence goes on along the minus strand of NC_134723.1, from coordinate 45,249,373 downwards.
CCTTCTAAATATTCTTCCAACAGTATTTATTTTCAATAAAAGGGCAATTTTGACTAAAAATGGCATTTCATCCACAAAATCTGGACGAGTCCTTTAAAAAACCTACATTTTGCCAAAAAATGACTGACTATATTTATATTTTCTATTTTTCATACTTTTTTCTAGTCTTAGAGGGGTCACCATGTTAATCTGTCACTTGAAAAACAATGAGTAGTCCTGCAGCACCTTGAAGTCTCTCTCTCTCTCTCTCTCTCTCTCTATATATATATATATATGATATCGTGAGTTTCATGGGCAAAACCCTCTTATATTTCAAATGTTTTTATCATTTGATCATTTATTATTTCAAAGCTCTTCTTTGACCAAAATCTCCGCTTTTAGTAAGGGTGGGGCTTTGCAAGCAAACGATTGCAACAGCTGTTTCAATTGAAACTGACATTTTGATTTAAATCTCATGATCAAAACGTTACCATTTTATTTTGGTGTGGCCCTGCAGCTTGGACGCAGCTTTGAAATATTCGGACCAGCCATTTTAAAAAGAATTCACTTTGTGCGAATTGTTTTCAAATCATCAACATAATCTACACAAACCATGTCCAGTTCTTCAAGGCAGCCCACGTGGTTACTGGCACTTTTGCGCTGTTTCACAACTGCGAGAAGCGGAGGCAACGTTTCATGTGTCTAGACAGTAGAGTCAATTTCCTACAGAAATGGGTTTGAACGCTTGAGTCTAAATCAGACCTGGCTTTCGCCTTCCGCTGCCGTGACTTTGCTGAAGGCAGTGGGTATAAGAGGGGGACTAATACGGCTTGGACTTCAGTCTGGTCGCAGGATTTATTAATCTGGGGAGGGACCAGAGAGATATTTTACTTTGGCTACCAAAGTGCTTGTTAAGGGTTAAATTCACCCCAGCATGAAGGATTCACACCAGAGCCTCCCGTAAGCCTGGCACCAACCCTGCATGAAACGGGCCATGGAAAAGGCTTAGTTCAGCTCTCATGGAAATCACTGGGAGTCATGCTGTTTACTTTAATTGGAGTTGGATCAGTCCCTACGAAGAAACTGGATGCACCTCTGTTGTCAGGATCAGGCCCTAAACTAACCGTTTAGGTGCAGTGCTTTAGAGTATTTAAAACCACTAATATTGTTCAAGACCTGTACTTTAAAATAAGTTAAAACTCATAATTTTAATAGAGATTAATTCACACTAATGGAATCACTGCTTCCAAAGCTCAGTTAATAAGCCCAGCAGGAGCGCCTTATCCTCTGTACATTAAAAAAATCCAGCTATGCTAAAATGTTGACCCCCCGATTCCTTTGACGTTAACGGTATTTCCCTTGAATTCCTTGGGCTCACGCACTGGTCTTGGCTGAGCAGGGCTTGCTTTCTGGTGCAGTTAAACCATCACCCCGAATGGCCAAAGTCTGTCTCTAATTTTGAGAGGCGAAAACCAATTTTAACCAATGTGTCCTCAGAAGAACCCTCATACACGTTATGCAAATAGCAGTTGGCTTGGAAGAGGACGTGGTCCTCACTCAACGGATGGGTGCACCATCAATGTTACTTGTCATGTTCATGGGGAGATATTTACAAGAGGTTTCCGCTAGTCTTGTCTACACTCATCTGAGGCCACCTACATACAGTAGAAGCATTGTTTTTTACTCTTCTTATGTAGACCACAAGATACAGCCTGTTGCTCTTGTATGACATTCACTCTATGTCTACATAAGGCCAAGACGGCCAGAAAAAGGCCTTGTCATGCTCTCTCCTGCATCAATGCCTTCTTATTGACTTCAGCAGTGTCCTTAACAACCTGGGTCTTTGAGGGATTTCTCATGCTTGCAACACTGCATGTGTCGAAAAAGGCAAAGTAATGCACATTGGAAAAAATCCCAACTCCACATACTAAACGATGGGGACAAAATTAGCGATAACCACTCAAGAGAGAGATTGTGGAGTCATTGTGGATAGTTCTTTGAAAACATCCTCTCAGTGTGCAGAAGCAGTCAAAAAAGCAAACAGAATGTTAGGAATCATTAAAAAAGGAATAGAAAAGACAGAGACTAGCTTATTTGCCTCTGTATAAATCCATGGTACGCCCACATCTTGAATATAGCGTACAGATGTGAGCACCTCATCTCAAAAAAGATATCATGGCATTGGAAAAGGTTCAGAAAAGGGTCACAAAAATTATTAGGGACTTGGAACCGGTGCCATATGAAGAGAGATTAAAAAGACTGGGACTTTTCAGCTTAGAAAAGAGAAGAATAAGGGGGGGGGGGGATATGACAGAGGTCTATAAAATCATGACAGGTATGCAGAAAATGAATAAGGAAAGTGATAGAAATGTAGCCGTGTTAGTCTGGTGTAGCTGAAACAAAAAACAGGACTATGTAGCATTTTAAAGACTAACAAGATGGTTTAATAGGTGATGAGCTTTCGTGGGCCAGACCCACTTCCTCAGATAAGGAAAGGTTACTCACTTGTTCCCATAACATAAGAACAAGAGATCACCCAATGAAATGAATAGGTAGCGGGTTTAAAACAAACAAAAGGAAGTTTTTCTTCACACAGTGCACAGTCAACCTGTGGAACTCCTCGCCAGAGGCCGTTGTGAAGACCAGGACTTTAACAGGGTTAAAAAAGGAACTAAATACATCCATGGAGGGTAGGTCCATCAATGACTATTAGCCAGGATGGGCAGGGATTGTGTCCCTAGCCTCTGTTTATCAAGAGCTGGAAATGGGTGATGGGGGAGGGATCCCTCAATGATTCCGTGCTCTGTTCAGTCCCTCTGGGGCACGTGGCATTGGCCTTTGGTCTGACCCAGTCTGGCCGTTCTTATGTTCTTACTGTTCCCATAGTCTCTGGACTTCCTCTAATGCAGCAGCAACAGTCACTTTGAACAGCTAGCAGGGAGGAGAGACCACAGAACACGCAAGGCAGGTGATAAGGTGGCCTGGGTTCCATTACAGCCGTGGTTCAGGGGCAGTTTATTTGGTTTGAAAATAGATGGAAATTTATTTAGTGTCACTTCCTCCCACCCGCCCCCCCAAAAGAAAGCTAGACAGGGAAGGGACTAGGAAGAGAACAGACGACCCAAGGGGCCTCTAAGTGGAAACACATGTAGCCAGCCGGTGGAGATGAAGACAAAGCTTGGCCCCAAAGAATTCCGCTGACCTGCTGTAGTCTGACTTGTGCAGCAAGTTTTACAGATGCCAACATCCCTAACCCGAGATAAGAGAGCAGGGGCTGCAAAACCACGGCCAGGCGCTCCTCGGTGCCACGGAGAATGCTTGTCTTGGAGTGATTAGATCTCTGACTGGTGGAGAGCAAGAGGTTCCCCGGCATTGCTCTTTGTGTGGGACTCGAAGAGGCGAGCGATCTCACCCTCACTCATAAAAGCTTTCGGAGAAATCAGCAGGGAAAAAAACCATCCTAAAGGCCTGCTGGCAGGAGCACTCAGCCAGAATACCCGCGGACCACAAACCACGGCCGGCCAGTGGCACAGATGGAGAATGAAACACGCCTCTTCTCGGAATCCCTGAAAATCGAACTCACCATGTCATTTTTCATTTGGTCTGTGAACACCTGGGTTTGAAGGGCATTCCAACTTCAGAGTGTTTAAGACAAGAAGGGACCATTATGGTTATTGGTCATTTCTGCATCAGCGATGCCATAGTTTCAGCCAGCTATTTCCATATAAGACTAGAGCTTAGCTCTTTGACAACCGTTATGCAATATTATCTGTTGGGGGGTGTAAAATTAATAGGGGTCTGGAATGGCCTTTTGCATTAGTGGCCAGCCACAGCATTTTCCTTAAACATACTTTTTCCTTTTGTTTTTGTAGTTTGGGATGGTAGGGTCCAGTTGAGACCAGTATTCTGTTTTGATATATATAACCTTATTCTCTCTCTGTTCTGTAGCCTAGGAAACCAGATAAGTATGGAGCTACTCTATTGTGTCTCTTGCTTATCCTTATTGGCTCTGCATAACATCTTCAGGGTTGGATTCTTTGGAATCTCTGTAACCTGTTAGTTTGTAGCAAGGGAATGTGTTGATTTGATTGGAAGTTCTGTAAATAATAGTTAGGGGCAGGTATACTTGTATTTATTAGTTGCTTATTAATATTCATTTTATGGGAGTTAAGATTTCTAAATAAGGCTTTAGGAAAAGTAGTGATAGACATGTGAATGAACATACTAAAATAGATAAAAGGATGTGATTAACACCAGGCTGTTGCCGTTCGGACCTTGTGTTAAATTTCGAGGTAAACGTGCGTGGGCAATAAAGTGGTTCTGTTTACCCCATCCGCTTCTGGGTCACCTGTTTCTTCTCTAACATTATCTAATGATTTAAAGGGCCAGAAATAGACACCATTCCAATTCTAGCAGAGTAGATCCTGGTGGCAGCATTTGGGTGAATATTTGTTATGAGGTGTCTCCGATTACTTCTCTGACATAGCCAGAAGCCTTTCAGGGATGCCCAAGTTTATATCACCATGGGGCAGACTCCCCTGTTTATTTGTAAAACCCCAAACTGGGATTCACTGGCTCTCCCGTGAATCTGATGATTGTCAGAGCGGTTCCTAAGGTGCTTTGGAAACACATGCCAAGAGCAGCCGTCCCTGGAACAAAAGCATGGTCCAAACAAAGAGGGTAGCCATAGCATTTATGCTATTTACGAGGTCAGCACCTAGCAGAGGAAACAGGCAATAAAATGGATGAAGTCTATATGGGGCGTTCCTGCAAAACGAACCAGTCAATTGGCGATGCTAGAAGAAAGGCAGCTGCAGGAACGGAAAAACTAGCTCAGCAAACTTGCCGACATCTGTTGGCGGCATAGGGGAAGCTGTTGGTCCTTTTTTAAGACACATGCCTCCAACACAGCATACATAAGTAGACAAAAGAGAACCACCAACATTGACTTTGCTCTCCGCTCCCCCACATCTCTCAGCTTTCTCGCATGCTGGGAAGTCAGGGGATCCCAGTCAGGGTTTCAGTTGTGATCGGTTTAAAAGGACATTGTCTTTGGCTCCATGCCTGGGGTGGAGCGTGGCAGAGGAGGATGGTCACACAGCGAGATTAAAGACTGTGCACAACGAACAGGAATTGAACTCTCGCGGCCCAGTTCCCTTCCTGGTCCTTATTTTTTAATTTGTTTTCTACAATCCTCAATGTATGAAAACGACAACGTATCAACTTCCCTTAGCCCACATACGGGCATCAGCTCTTCTGGATCTCCCAGCAAAAGCATCGAGCTGAACAAAAAATGACACGTTGTATGTACAAACGGCAGCCCAGTCCACGGAACTTTTCGTGACTCACTCCTCCAGTCGGGCTGCCATGGCAAAGCAAAGCGAAGCATTTCTGGGCTCTGAAAGGAGAAAAAAGCCAGCCCGGGTCAGCAGGAGAGACTCGCACCAAATCAATACCTACAATCTTTATTTCAAGGGGGTTTCCCAATGCGCAGGCTGAAGAGAAAGTGGCGGTGGTGAAATCAATGAAAGGCCACGTACCAGAGCACAGAAGACAAACGTGTCCTTGGATACGTCGTCTCCTCTCAGCACTTTTTTCACTCCCACTCTTTGACATGGCTGTCTGCTCCTGAAGGCTCTTGCAGGCAGGAAAGGTCTTTTGCAAGGTGTTTGCAAAATGCTTCTCTGAATAAGCCCTCCAGACCTAGCTGGGATCTCGAAATGCTGTGCCCTACTTACCCACCTGTATAGCTATAGCCCCCAACACTTGCCCCATGGAAGACATATGTGGAGTACTGCATCCAGGTCTGGGCCCCCACTACAGAAGGGATGTGGGCACATTGGAGAGGGTCCAGCGGAGGGCGACCAAAATGCTGAGGGGGCTGGAGCACATGACCTACGAGGAGAGGCTGAGGGATTTGGGTTTGTTTAGTCTGCAGAAGAGAAGAGCGAGGGGGGATTTGAGAGCAGCCTTCAACTTCTTGAAGGGAGGTTCCAAAGAGGCTGGAGAGAGGCTGTTCTCAGTGGTGGCAGGTGGCAGAACAAGGAGCAATGGTCTCAAGTTACAGCGGGGGAGGTCTGGGTTGGATATGAGGAAAAACGATTTCCCTAGGTGGGCGGTGAAGCACTGGGCTGGGTTCCCTAGGGAGAGGGTGGAATCTCCATCCCTAGAGGTGTTTAAGTCCCGGCTTGACAAAGCCCTGGCTGGGCTGATTGAGTTGGGGTTGGTCCTGCTTTGGGCAGGGGGCTGGACCCGATGACTCCCGCGGTCTCCGCCCACCCTGGGATTCTATGATCCCAAGAAGCAAGAGAAGCACAGAAGTTAGGAAGGTGAGAAAATCAGGGGACACATTGTTTATCCACCTAACAGGTTCCTACAGACAGTAACACCCATCGTCCAATGTTACCCTTCAGTATTGGATTTTAGGGGGAGGGGCAAACTTATGCTGAAGTGTCTCGCTCACGCTCTCGTATTTTGTATTAAATGAAAGCAGCAGTTAGGCCAGGAAGTCCCCAATCGTATTCTTAATGAGAGGGACATAAGAACATAAGAACGGCCGTACTGGGTCAGACCAAAGGTCCATCTAGCTCAGTAGCCGGTCTGCCAACAGTGGCCAATGCTAGATGCTCCAGAGAGGGCGGACCAAAGACAATGATCAAGCGATTTGTCTCCTGCCATCTCTCTCCAGCCTCTGACAAACAGAGGCCAAGGACACCATTTTATCCCCTGGCTAATAGCCTTTTATGGACCTAACCTCCATGAAATTATCTAGCTTCTCTTTAAACTCTATTATAGTCCTAGCCTTCACAGCCTCCTCTGGCAAGGAGTTCCACAGGTTGACTACATGCTGTGTGAAGAAGAACTTTCTTTTATTTGTTTTAAACCTGCTACCCATTAATTTCATTTGGTGTCCTCTAGTTCTTCTATTTAGGGCACTAATAAATAACTTTTCTTTATCGGCCCTTTCCACACCACTCATAATTTTATAGACCTCTGTTATATCCCCCCTCAGTCTCCTCTTTTCTAAACTGAAAAGTCCCAGTCGCTTTAACCTCTCCTCATGTGGGACCCGTTCCAAACCCCTAATCATTTTAGTTGCCCTTTTCTGAACCTTCCGTATTGCCATGCACATTCCTAAGTGAGCCACATTCCTTACTCAGCCCCTTTTGTTGTGGACACAAATCTGATTATGTATTCAGCTTGCAAAATGCATACGATGTATAAAAACCCTGAGGCCAATACCCGCCCCCCAGTTTATAGTAGGGGAATATTTTACCCTTCGGCCAACAGCATGGCAAAGCCCTGCCACCTTCAGCAGAGCCGGAATTTCTTCCCAAGTCTCCACCTGCCACCCATGTCGGTGTTATTCTTATTTTACAGAGGGGTAAACTGAGGCACGGAGCAGTTGAGTCAGTTCCCCAAGGGGTGTCCCAGCAAATCCGGAGCAAAGCTAGCACAGTGGGCAGCGGTCTCAGGGCTCTGCCATCTCTGGTAGGAGGTCCAGCAATGCCAACACGATGACCCGGGATTAGTTGCATGCGCACGAAGGAGCAGCAGTGTCGGCTGCTGACGCTCCCCAAGGAGCAAGCATGGAATTCCCTCGTTTTTACACAGCGGCCGTCTGTCCCAGTTTGTATATGAGAAGTCTTCCTGGTTCTGCTGAAGGAAAACTCCCATTGTCTGCTCTGTATACACTGGAGCACGTGTGTCCTTCCATCTGCTGGGAACATTACATTGGCCTGCCTGTGGGGAATTAATTATGTCTTGGCATTTAAAGAAAAGGCAGAGCTCTCGTGTCAACGTTATTGCTTCCCACAGAAAGCCGAGAGTCAGAGTTTTTCTGTACGTAACATCCAGGGCACTGACAGTATCAGCTGGCTTATTAGAAGTGTCACCAGGGCTGTTTAATGAGGCGTCCCTTTCTGAGTTCGGCCTGACGTCAGATTTACACAGGGTGCTGTGGGAGGGAGCGGGTACAGCCTGCCTGTCGACCTCACTCCGAAGAGAACCCAGGTCCCAGCGTCTCTCCGCGCCCCCCATCCCCGCGGCGTCCTTGTCCCAGCACCCGCGGCGCAGAAGCCAAGCGACTCATGCACAGGTGTAGCCGGTTGTCACAACCAATGAATCAGCTGTCCTATGTCTACACTGCCCCCGTTTTGCGCAAAAAATAAGCAAAGGAGGCGAAGCGTGGAATATCGCCACGCCTCATTTGCATAATTCAGGAGGCTCCATTTTTGCGTGAGAGGCTTGTGCGCAAGAGCCGTTCTTCCTGAAAAAAAATGTGGAAGAACGGCTCTTGCGCAAGAGGGTTTTTTTTTGCGCAAAAGAAGCTGTGTAGACGGCTCCTTTTTACGCAAAAGCCTCTTGCGCAAAAACGGAGCCTCGTTAATTATGCAAATTATTCCACAAAGCCCTGGAGTGTTAGGGTGTTGCGATGCAGCTCCCATTCAAGTCAACAGAAAGATTCCCAGAGACTTTCAGGGCTGGTGTGCCTTGGAAGGGGAAGGGGGAACGGAATGCCCATGCGTAATGCCCGGCTTTGTACATAGAATCATAGAATCATAGGACTGGAAGGGACCTCGAGAGGTCATCGAGTCCAGCCCCCCGCACTCAAGGCAGGACCAAGCTCCGTCTACACCATCCCTGACAGATGTCTATCTAACCTGTTCTTAAATATCTCCAGAGAGGGAGATTCCACCACCTCCCTTGGCAATTTATTCCAATATTTGACCACCCTGACAGTTAGGAATTTTTTCCTAATGTCCAATCTAAACCTCCCCTGCTGCACTTTAAGCCCATTACTCCTTGTCCTGTCCTCAGAAACCAAGAGGAACAAATTTTCTCCTTCCTCCTTGTGACACCCTTTTAGATATTTGAAAATCGCTATCATGTCCCCCCTTCTTCTTCTTTTTTCCAAACTAAACAAGCCCAGTTCATGAAGCCTGGCTTCATAGGTCATGTTCTCTAAACCTTTAATCATTCTTGTCGCTCTTCTCTGTACCCTTTCCAATTTCTCCACATCTTTCTTGAAATGTGGCGCCCAGAACTGGACACAGTACTCCAGCTGAGGCCTAACTAGTGCAGAGTAGAGCGGCAGAATGACTTCACGAGTTTTGCTTACAACACACCTGTTGATACAACCTAGAATCATATTTGCTTTTTTTGCAACAGCATCACACTGTTGACTCATATTCAACTTGTGGTCCACTATGACCCCTAGATCCCTTTCCGCCATGCTCCTTCCTAGACAGTCGCTTCCCATCTTGTATGTATGGAACTGATTGTTCCTTCCTAAGTGGAGCACTTTGCATTTCTCTTTATTAAACCTCATCCTGTTTACCTCAGACCATTTCTCTAACTTGCTAAGGTCATTTTGAATTATGTCCCTATCCTCCAAAGAAGTTGCAACCCCACCCAGTTTGGTATCATCTGCAAACTTAATAAGCGTACTCTCTATCCCAATATCTACATCATTGATGAAGATATTGAACAGTACGGGTCCCAAAACAGACCCTTGCGGAACTCCACTTGTTATCCCTTTCCAGCAGGATTTAGAACCATTAACAACAACTCTCTGACTACGGTTATCCAGCCAATTATGCACCCATCTTATCGTGGCCCTATCTAAGTTATATTTGCCTAGTTTATCAATAAGAATATCATGCAAGACCGTATCAAATGCCTTACTAAAGTCTAGGTATATGACATCCACCGCTTCTCCCTTATCCACAAGGCTCGTTATCCTATCAAAGAAAGCTATCAGATTAGTTTGGCATGACTTCTTCTTCACAAACCCATGCTGGCTATTCCCTATCACTTTATTACCCTCCAAGTGTTTGCATATGATTTCCTTAATTACCTGCTCCATTATCTTCCCTGGGACAGACGTTAAACTGACCGGTCTGTAGTTTCCTGGGTTGTTCTTATTCCCCTTTTTATAGATGGGCACAATATTTGCCCTTTTCCAGTCTTCTGGAATCTCTCCTGTCGGCCATGATTTTTCAAAAATCATAGCTAAAGGCTCAGATACCTCCTCTATCAGCTCCTTGAGTATCCTGGGATGCATTTCATCAGGACCTGGTGACTTGGTCTCCGTTACCATTGCCACCCCACGCATCTGATCGCTGCAGGATTGAACAGCCAAGCTGCTGGGCGGGAGGCAAATACCATGTTAAACCATAGTTTGACTTAACAGACCCAGCATGGCTTCCCTCAAAACAAAAAGAAAGTTCTTCAAAAGAAAGTTCTTCTTCACACAGCACATTGGCAAGGAGTTCCACAGGTTGCCAGAGGAGGCTGTGAAGGCTAGGACTATAATAGAGTTTAAAGAGAAGCTAGATAATTTCATGGAGGTTAGGTCCATAAAAGGCTATTAGCCAGGGGATAGAAATGGTGTCCCTGGCCTCTGTTTGTCAGAGGCTGGAGAGGGATGGCAGGAGACAAATCGCTTGATCATTGTCTTCAGTCCACCCTCTCTGGGGCACCTGGCGCTGGCCACTGTCAACAGACAGGATACCGGGCTAGATGGACCTTTGGTCTGACCCAGTATGGCCGTTCTTATGTAATTGTAACTCTTCCCACCAGAGAAAATGCAGTCCTGGTTCGTCCGCAATGTGCCCACTTTCACGGAGAACGGAGTAATACGTCCCCAGAAAGCGCGTTCGTAATGGAAATGCGGGAAGACGCTGGCTGTAGCAGGAGGAACAGCTGCTCATGGAGTAGGACTGCAAACCGTTTTGATGCACGGCATTGCTCATCAAGGACTTCTGCCCCTTTTAGGGCGTATTCCGGTTCTTCAATGGGAGGCAACTGTTGCCCTATTCAAGGGTTGGTTTGAGCCTCGGGTTATTTTTAAAATTGAACAAAAGCTTCCACCTTCACCACGGTTTTCAGTCTTGTCAGCATAATTAGTCTAGGGAACTCTCAGAGGGGGGAGCCGTGTTCGTCTGTATCTGAAAAAAACCCGATGAGGAGTCCTGTGGCACCTTAGAGACTAACTGACTGAGTAGGGCATCAGCTTTCATGGGTAAAACTCACTTCATTGGATGAATTGGAGTGGAAGTGGCAGAGGCAAGAGTATACCTAAGGGAGAAGTTGCTTGTCAAGGCAGGGTGGACATGGCTCATTCACTTGATGTTGAGATGTGAATATCCAGAAAGGGGAAATTGCCTTTGTAATGCGTTAACCAGCTGAGATTCTTATTTATTCCTAAATTCATAGAATTTATAGACTCCTAGGGTTAAAAGAGACCTCATGAGGCCACCGAGTCCAACCCCCTGCCTAAAGCAGGACCATCCCAACTCAATCATCCCAGCCAGGGCTTTGTCAAGCCGGGACTTAAAAACCTCTAGGGATGGAGATTCCAACACTTCCCTAGGGAAACCATCCCAGTGCTTCTTTGCCTCTCTAGGGAAACAGTGTTTCCTAATACCCAACCTAGACCTCCCCTGTTGAGTGTGTTGAATTTGCAAATGAATTCCGGTTGAGGATAAATGGACACACACGAGACCTCAGGAATGGTAACGCCCACAAAGCTGTGAGGGAACAGTTTAACCAACCCGGACACTCAGGAATGGATTTGAAAGCAGCCATCCTTCTCATAGACTCATAGACTTTAAGGTCAGAAGGGACCATTATGATCATCTAGTCTGACCCCCTGCACAGTGCAGGCCTCAGAATCTCACCCACCCCTCCTAGAATAATCCTCTCACCTATAGCTCAGATAGTGAAGCCTTCAAATACTTTGAAGACCCCAAGATGCAGAGAATCCTCCAGCTGTGATCTGTGCCCCATGCTACAGAGGAAGGAGAAAAACCTCCAGGGCCTCTGCCAATCTACCCTGGAGGAAAATTCCTTCCCGACCCCAAATATGGCGATCAGCTGAACCCTGAGCATGTGGGCATGACTTCTACCCAAGAACGTCAAAACCCAGTTAGAGGGAGGCAGCTGAACTGGAATTCATTTGCAAATTCAACGCTATCAATTAAGACTGCATAAGGATCTTTCCCGGACTCTTCCAATCACAGCCGCATTCTACAGGCTCTGACTCCCCAATCCTCCATTTCCTGGTGATTTCATCTGTATCCTGGGGAAAGCAAAATCACATCTCAAGCCCTTTGACCCTAGGGGGCTGAGTAGAGGGGAAGAGTCTACACTGACTGTGGGAGGCCCTGCAGAACAGAATTCTTGGTGACTGACCCTGGATTTTTCAACTAACAGATGCCCCAGACGGAGTGAGCAGAACAAGGAATCAACATAGAATGCACCAACTTTAGGACACTTTGCAAGTCTCACCTGGTTTCTCCTGGAGAATTGGTGGACATCTCTCAGATGCATCCAGGAACACAGATCACCAGGGTAGGGCCTCCTGCTGTCCTCTGTGTTCCTTGGTTAGACATTCAGAGACCATGAACCGAGCACAGTCCAGGAGCCGATACATGCACGGACAAACAGAGCACGTGAAACTTCACACCTCACAGCCGGAGGCTGGGCATGCCCCACAGGAATATTTTGACTGTTCCGGAGGACAGCTTAATGCGATCCTGCCATGTATCAGAGAAAATGCCATAAAACAAATTGTAACTGGATACAAGTGATTTTTCCTGGCCGTTGGCAGTCGGATATGTTAGGGCTCAGATTCTATACAACATAAATTTTCAAAGGCAGCTGCATAAGCAGTTTGCACTCTAAGTACATGAAACGGGGTGGATGAAAATCAGTGATAAAAAAAAGGATGTTTTCTAATTTAAACTGGATTTTTTTGGGGATAAAATGCCTTTTGAGGCAAAACCTTTGTAAAGACCGGTTTAATTTAAGATACATCCCAGCTCAAAGATATCTCATCAAGCAATAGGGATTAGACATTCTAATTCATATAATGTTTAAGAAAAGTTTTGTCAATGAGTTCCAATAGCTCATGCATTAGAAACCCAGGAGGTTCCAGGGGCTTCCGTATAGAGAAATTAACTGAAATCATCTATCTCCCGAATGGGATTCAGTGCTCAGTCTAGAAGACGCCATCAGAGAGGCATCGTTTTGCAGTTCGTGTTCGTAGAGCTAACTTGCTTGCTAACAGTCTAAACGTTTTAAAGTGAATAAATAAATAATATACAGTGGTGAGAAATAAGAGACCTCAACCCTATTGTCCCTCTGCAAATATGTGTCCACAGAGTCAATGCCTTATCTCTCTCTAAAAGTGCAGTTTTCAAGAAGTTCAAAAACTAGAAGCCAACATTGTAAGTTTCTCATGTCGACCTGGCTGACTAGTCCATTTAATTTTTGTTTTAAAAATATTTCATTTAACTGTTATAGTTAATAACAATTTTAACAAAACAAGCTTGATTTTAAAAAAGCTTGAATGTTTCACTAAATTAAAAAATTCATACACTTGTTTTGTGAAGATATTACATTTGCTGTTAAAGAAAACATCCAGACTCGATTCTTTTGCTGTTTTAGTTAAATAAAACCATTTAAATGTCTGTACAGGGAGGTTTTCCTCCTAATACAGCATGGCAAGAAAGTCCTCCTAATATTAATGATTAACCTGTTGAACTGGAGATAAACTATCTCCCAATGGCTTCATAAATATCTGTTGCAATTACCTTTGGTAAATGAAATAACCCAACAAGCATTCATTTTCTGATAATAGCTGTAAAACTAATCTGAAAAGTTTACAAAATAAATCAGTTTAAAACTGTAGTGTGTACCTTCTAAAAATGAAACCTCCGTCTATCTCTGAGCTGTGAAGAACATGTCTTAAGGTTATGACAACCAACAAGAATGCACTTTTATGTAGAAAACCATGATTAAATTGTGTCTTTCTGATATGTAACAAACAAGCACATAGGAAGGTGGCATTTCTATGATTAATGGGTAGCCTTAAAATAATGGAAAATTCAGCAGTTTTATTACCAGGACCGTACCAAATTCATGGTCAAATTTGGTCAATTTCACGGTTATAAAATTTAAAAAATTGTATACTTTACAGATTCAGATACTTACATGTGAGATTTCATGGTTCTGTAGCTGTGTGGGTTCCGACTCAAAAAGGAGTTATGGGGGATGGTCGCTAGGCTGTAGCGGGGGTGTGTGTGTGGTATTGCCACCTTTACTTTTGCACTGCTGCTGGCAACATCGCTGCCCTCAGAGCTGGGCGGAAAGCAGCAGCTGCTAAGGTGACACCCAGCTCTGAAGGTAGCACGGCCATCAGCCACAGCACAAAAATGAGGTTGGCATATTACGGGGAGCCCTCTCTTTGGGAGGGGGAAGAGCTGGCCTTAGGGTCCAGGTCATGGCATGACCATCCAGGTAGGCCAAGGGCTCCTACCATATGCAGGGCTCCACTCCTGGCCAGTTTAGTGAGAGAGAGGACTTGCTCTTCCTCAACCCGCTCCCAGGGCTGGGTCAGATCCACCTCTAGAAACCTCTCCCCAGCTGCAGGAAGCTCGGTGGCTGCTGGCTGGGAGTCTAGCTTCAAAGAAAGCTGCCACCTTTCCTTCTGCGCTGCTGCTGGCTGAGGTAATGCCTTCGGAGCTGGGTGCCCAACCAGCAGCTGCCACTCTCCAGCCAAGTAGAAGTACACAAAAGACCAGATTTCAGGGTCTGTCATGTGTTTTTCACCACATGAATTTGGGAGGGCCCTATTTATTACCCTACAGGGCTGCAATTACCCACTGCAGGACATATCACTCACTGCATCTCTCCCTCCTATGCAGACTATGCCTCATTCAAAGAGAGCACAATGAAAGCGAAGGAGGACAAATTCAGGTCAGGGCTCTCTTCAGCACTCCGACTCAAATTATGGCCACTAGGACACTCGGTAAGTGCAGCAGGCCGCTGCAGCAGACCAGAACTTGATGACCATTTCCTTTAGATTTAAAAATTCAGGATTTTCCTGAACTCTGACTATGAATTGTACAACCAGGACAATAGGCCCTGTATTACTTGGACAATATTTAGTTTATGTACATTGCCAACACACTGAATTTGCCATGTGCCAGAGACAGCCGGACAGTAGAACTGGTCAAGCAGAAAGCTTTGGTAGTGGACATGTGAGGCAGTTTGGGACAAGTTATAAATATCCAACTCATTGCAAGGGGTTTTTTTTTTTGGAGGGGGCTTGTTCTGAAAACATCTGGTACTGGCTAGTATCAGAGTAGGAGTCAATTAATCATTGCTCTTATCCGATAATGGAATTCCCATGTTCCTGCTAAAACAATCTTTTCAGAAAATGTTGACATTAAATATGGCATCTTTCGGTTTCAGAGTTAACAACTTATCAAGACAAGAAGGGGAAGTTTACACCTCTCGGAGGTATTGTTCCAGATTGTCTGCCAACTCAGGAGGACACACAACCGTATGAGTTGGCAGTCACGTTTCCAACTGTCAGGTTTCCTTTGCAACCATAAACGCTAGAAGCAAATTAGTTTTTTTAAAAGCTTTGAGGCTGGAGCACCTGAAGAGGTGTAAATTGCAACAGACCTTGTGGCCATTTTATCAGAGAATAGAGGGAACCCTGTTAGCAACTTTTCTTGCTTGTCACTCCACGACAGATTGTTCTTCACGATGTGGAGTGATAAACGGACTGTTCTCCAATTAGCCAGGGATTGTGTCTTATTTTTTCCCCATGTTACTTTAATAAATGTAAAGACAGAAGCTGCCTTACACAGCCCGGAGAATCCAAGAGGATTCTGAATGAACATTTGATTAAAAAAGATGCCATCACACAGTCTCATTTTGCAAACAGAGTCACACATCTTAAGGCCGAAAGGGACTATTAGGGCCAACTAATCTAACCTCTTGCAGAACACGTCATAGAACCTCACCCAGTATCTAGCCCATAATTCCTGTTTGAGCTAGACCAGACCCTTCTAGAGAAATCTACTACAGTGTTTCTTAAGCTTTTTAAGACGGAGGAACACCAAACATTTTTTTTTTTAATGAGGACACCAACAATTTTTTGTTGAGCCAAAAAAAAAAAAAAAAAAAAAAAGGTCACCTTTAAGGGCGGCCATTTTGAACTCTGTTTTTCTCTGTCACACCTCCAACAGCTTCGCGGCACACCGGTGTGCCACGGAACACAATTTAAGAAACACTGTTCTATAATCTTGACTCACAAGCATCAGGTGACTGAGAACCTACCACACACCTAGGTAAGTTGTTCACCTAGAACCTGAAGTTGAATATTGTGGAGGTGAGTGGATTTGTTTTTGAAAACTCAAATGACATAGAAATAATTGGGCCAAATGGAAACCAAAATGTCTCTCGTTGGCTCTCTCTCAAATGTGCTCATTAAGATACCCGATGAATTTATACCTTGGGCAGGAAACCGATTCTGCACGCAACACAAAATCAAAGTGGAAACACCACTTTCTATAGGGCTATGTTCATGTTTACTCTGCTTTCTGTGGCTCCAGATGACAATTCATCCTTTTATATAGTGGAGGTTTGTTATGAACAAAAAATCAGTCACCAGACAAGTTTAAAACTCATGTCAGTTCTTTGCATTGTTGCTGTTACAAAACTAATGAATAATAATTAGTAAGCAATTAGTTGTAAAATGATAAATATAACTTCAGAAACTTTTTTTCTTTGTTAGGTACATAGTGGGCAGCCTGTTCAAAAGCAGGAGAATTTACAAGTAACTTTCTTACATATGAACATTTATATGCCAAAAACTGAGATCTTGGAAAAGTCAGCTGTTCTGAATACAAGGGCTATTGTTCCATTTCATTCTCTGAAAGAATTTAATTTTTTTTTCTTAGCTAAATTTTCTGATCTGCCAGCTGGGTATAAGCCAGAAGGGTTATCCAGTCAGACCTTACTGTGAGATTTACAATGAGAGCGCATCTAAGGTTTGTTTATTTCAGAATTAAAATGTAATTGTATAGAGCCATTTAAATAATTAAAGGGCAACAGGAAAAAAAAATGCCATGAAACCAAACAAATCAGTAAAAGTCATGGAAACCATCAGTGATATTTAATTCAGAAATTCTCTTTGTTCGGGGACTCAGCTGAAAGAAAACAGCTGGCCTTCGTTCAATGCTCTAAATTAAAAACAATCTAACAAGGTCTATGGGGATAACTCTTTTAGCTACATATTGGAGAGCAGATTCATTTCTACCGAGTAAATGTAATAGCACTCAAAGCTAAAAAGGAAATTCCTCAGAACTGAGGTAGTTTCTAAGTATCAGCACATTTTACAATCCCTCACAAGCCAACTTAGCTATTTACAATCCATTTTTTCCCACACATAAATTCATAACCTTTTCAATTTTATGCTTCCATGATTTATTTTCTAAAGAAAAAATATAGCCAGAATATGCATATTCTACTACCATCATGTTTTAATAAATAACTGGCTACTTCTAGTAAAATTACGTCTCCAGGATTGGTCATATCAGCCAAGAATATTCCATCATTATAGTACTGCAGAAATTTGGTGTGAAAAGGAAAGTTGAATACAATGCTGACCCTGAGCTAACAAGTAGTTAATGGTTCAATATAAAAATAGAAAATTATCCTTACAATGCAAGGTTGGCATATAACAAAACCCTCTCTGTAGATTATTCTCATGGCTGGAAGTATCTCGCCAGATTCTAATGGCTGTCCAAAAGCAGGAAGAGATGTGCAGAATCATTTTTAGTCCTTCTGCAGACTTTTGGTAACTCTTTTAAAGTGATTTCATTCTTTTCGAAAATATATATTCCTCTGATGAATTGTCACTTGCCACAAAACCGTTCTAGTTGGGAACGGAGACTCCTCGAGCAGCCCTCACTATGGTCATGTGGTGCCTTGGCCAGCAGGTTTGGGTGGTCTCTACTAATCCTCTGAAGTGACTGCATGTGACGCTCCTATGAGATGGGATCTGTCAGACCCGCCCATCCTAGCCCATTGCTAAACTCAGGTCTGTCGGACGACAGTGCAGTGTGCTACTTAGCCAGTCTTAACCCTTGGCCTTCTGACCAGAGGGGAAACAACACTCCTCTCAAAGCATAAAAAAGATCCCTCAACGTCATCCACATTCAACTAACGAACTGGCAGACAGAATATACGTTGGCATCGGTATGAGCAACAACATGAATTGCAGCCCACTGAATGCGACCTACCGAGGAGAGAGGGCGCTGCTCATGTAGAACTGGAGTATTGGGTTTACACCTAGTCACCAGGGGGAACACCCGACAGCTCTTCTCAGCTTATGGGAACCTGGAATTCTTGGTCGTCTCTTCCAATTTAACCAAACATCCTGTAAAGGCAGTATAACCTGTGCCTGGTGGTAATGCTTTATGCAAATGGGGCATACGGCTTCTAAACCAATTACGCCTTCACGTCCTGTTCTACTGAATCAAGACAAATTACCTCCGCTTCTCTCCAGATAAGGCAACTAACATAACGTGAAGAAATGGGAAGATAATTACATGAAACATACCTTTTGCTTGTTGGCTTATTATTTTCCCCCTAATGTGATAAATAAAACTTGCTTCTGTACAGATATTTCATATTTCAGAAACACGTACTTGTTACATACCAAGCTAGGACCCTGTTTTTCTTGTCAGAAAGGTGGTAAAATAACATTTTTTCTTTAAAAAGGCAAGTGATAAAAACACAAATGCATCGCTAACTACGGGTCTGTATATACACTTTGTTAGCCACTTTTACCATGGATTCTTGGTGAACATCAGACTAACCGTCCGCGTCAGCGTTATTTCCAGAACAGCAAGTGGAAAAAAAAAATCAACACTTTTAAATCAGTGGCCACGTAGTAAAAACTGTACACGGTTGTCCATTCACTTAAAAAGCCAAGTCACTCGATGGTATAAAAGTGAAAACAGGTGCCTTTTCACTCTGGTAATCAAGTCTCTATCGCCCTACGTCACACAATTATCTCCATTGTCTTTGCATGGCCAAGAGTACGATGCTAAAGAACAAGGCTGCTTGTGATAGGCCGATGTGGGCAGCCGCAGAAGTGTTCGTGTTTTTGTCCATCTTGTTCGTTTTCCCAGTAACTTCGGTTACATTGAACTCAAACTCGGGAGAGCACTGCTGATATTCGCAACCACTTCCACTTCCTTCCCCGCTGCTCTCGTCACCTGTAAGAAACAAATACATTTTGCTTATATTCCTGTCAGAGGCCCTGAATTGCAACACCCAACACAAAATATCTGAAAACACGACTCTGGGGACTCCTTCCCACGTGTTTACTTCTGAGGCCTTTGCTTAAAAGTAAAATGCTGCACTCTTATGGAACTTAAGTATGGGATTCAAGGAGCTGAAACTTAAGCACAAACTTAAGTTTTGGGTTGTGATCAAGTGCTGTCCTAGATTGGGTTGCATCCTAAGTATAAAGAAGATTCAGCTTGAAATAGTATTCCAGGGGCTTCATCTCCTGCTCCCATACACTTGGTGAATCTGAGCTTTAAATCAACTTCCTCTTTATACACAATCCGTTTAAAACACACACTTACTTATGTCAAGGAAGTCAACATCATTGCCATTGTAAGCATTCTTCATTTTATTGGTCATCACGCGAAGGGCCATGATTTGCTGACGAATCACCATATCTGGTTTTGTAATGTCAACTTCTACTTCTGGATTGTTCACCTGATTGGCTAGCCCATTGCCGGTCACTGCAAAGACGTACCTGAAAAGGAAAACGTTCCATTATAAAAGATGCGTGTTGCACCATAAAGTGTTTTAAGATGCTCTGAGGGTTCTCTTGCACCCTTTGAATAGAGGTTTGCTTTCACACAATTTTGGAGAAACGGGATTTTCCTTCCGGCACAGAAAGAGAAAAATACCAGGCCCTTCTGAAGTAAAATGGCTTGTCAGGAGAGAAAAGGATTTTCTATCATTTCGGGCAATGAAGAGATTTTCCATGATCCTTCATCTTTCTGGCTATGGATATGACTACGCTGTGGTGCTATTTCAGGATACTTCTGGAATCCCAAAATAGCTATTCCGCATCTTGACAGTACACCCGTTATTTTGAAATATCTTTCAAAATAAAGGGTGCACTATTCCGACGTCCCTATAAACCTCATTCCATGAGGATTAAGGGACGTTTTGGAACAGCGATTTATTTCGAAATCTGGCTCCGTGTGGACGGACAGCGCCAAATTACTAAATAAGATATTCGAAATGAACTAAAAACAAGCTACACAATTGCGTAGCTTATTTCAAGCTAATGGTGCAGCGTAGAGTTGTAGACGCACCCTCTATGACACTGTGGCCAAGTGTAGATTGATTTCAATGTCATTCTGGATCAAAGGCAACAGCCTTACTCTGTATTTGCACCAGCATAACTGAGAGCAGAATTTGCCTGCATGAGCGTTAGTTCTTAGCATGTGAAAGCTAAAATTTTGGTGATTTATAGGGGATATTGGCAGAGTTGTAGTGACTAAGGGACTGAACTTTCAATTTGTCCAACTCTAGCGGAAAGAGGACATGTGTCATCAGATCTGTAAGATCAGATGTCAGGAAATGATATTATATATTTGTTCGAAAGGCAGAGATTGGAGAAGAATTTACACTAGTCTTGCCCAGGCATTGAGTGGCCAAAATTATTCTGTCAAGTGGTCAGAGGGCGCATGTTGATTGAAAGCACTGTGATGTACAGCTGAGTTGCAGTCTAGATTTTTTTCCCCCTGAAACACGCAAACTTAGCATACCCAAAGTAGTATTTATGATCGGCATGATATTGTCACCTAAAGAGAAGGACAATTTTACAGCTTAGTTAGGAGGCTAGTGCCAATTCTGTGACAGACTAGTTACCTGACATCAAAGCAAACCTGAAGAATTTGAGGAAAGTAACTTTTTTAAATCTCAAAGATTATTTATTCTGCAAAAACGCGTGTTTGTAAGTATCAGACGTTCGACCCTGATTCGGAAAAGCGTCCCTATTCAAGAACATGCCCTGTGTGCTTAACTTTAGCCACTTCACTCCCATTGTAAATATTCCATTGACTACTGACTGTGAACATGGGGTGCTCATCAGTGCGACGCAAGCGTATGCCAAAAATGAAGAGCTGTGCTTAAGTGCGGCTCTAAACTGGAGTGGATTTTAAATGATGCTTAAATACGACCCTGAATTGGGGCCTTAATTTTCAGCATTTTGCCTCAGTGTTGTGGTTAGAAGATCTGAAGAACATTTGGAGGGAATCTGCTGTGTGGGAAATTATTGATTGTTCATCTTTTTGGAGCAGTTCTGTACAGGAGGACATCGGATTTGACACAGCCACGTACTGTTTTCATTTCATGGGGTTCAGAATAGGGATGTTAAATTGCGAGTAATCGACTAATTGAATAGTTAATGCATTTTGCATCGACTATTCGATTAGTCAGGGTCTGATCCCAGAATCCATGTGGCACTGTCACTTTGAAGTACCCCCTCCTTTCCCTTCTTTCCCTCGCTGCCTCTTTCTGATAGAGGCAGCAAGGGGGTGAGGGTGGGGGGAGGAGACACTAGTCAACTAGCCTGTCGACTATCCGAGAAGCATTTGCTTATCGGATAGTCGACTAATCCTTCCCATCCCCTAGTTCAGAATGGGTCCATTTTGCACAAAACTTTCCACAACTTTTTTCAGTCCCCCCCCCCAAAAAAAACTTTCTTCTTTTCTTGGGGTATGAGAAAAACAAACAACTTTGATACCAGGTTTCAAAATAAGTCAATTAAAAACACTGCCCAGTCTTGGGGAAAGACAGAACATTTCTACGGCCCTGATAATTGTTCAGAAATGTTCCCTTTTCAAAAAGAAAAGGCTTTTTTAAAAAAATATGTGAAAACTGGTTTTACTGCTGAGCTGAGGAGTGTAATATCAGACCTGAAACATTGGCAAAGCCATCCAAAGTAACTTATTTCTCTTTTTTTCCCCTCTGATTTCTGTTCCTACAATAACCCTCATGGAGGTTCCCTACCCTAGAGGAATCATGTCGCTACAAAAAAACCTGCTGGGAGTTTCTGGCAGGACTGATTCTCCATGAACCCCAGAACAGACCCTACAGTTCCGAAAGTATATGAATAGCAGGAATCTAGAGGTCAGCCAGATGACAGGCAGATGGTCTCTGAGCAGGGCGTTATTCTAAGACTTTAGAGATCTGGCCATCTCTGCCACAGTCTGTGTGTGACCCTGGTCAAGTCACTTAGGTATAAAAGATCTGTAAAGCAACTAGGGTTCTTAACACTTACTGATGTTTGGTTGGACTAAGGCCTTGTTTACGCTAACCCCTCCCCCCACTTCCGTCGATGTAACCTACTCAGCTTCAGCTATGTAAATTGTGTAGCTCAAATTGACATACTTACGAGGGTGTTTTCTGTGTGATAAGGTCGGCAGGGGCTGCTCTCCCGTCGATGCCGGCTGCTCTCTTAGTCCTGGTGGAGTTCCGGAGTCGACGGGAGAGCGCTCGATCGATTTATCGTGTCTAAGCACATGAGATAAATCAGCCAGCAGCGGCTCACACATTGCAGTGTTGATCCACCGCGAAGTAGAGACAAGGCCTAAGTTGGTATGGCCATTTTGAAACTGTTACCCTTCGAGCCCCTGCGCCACCGTTACCGTCTATCAAGTGGCACCGGCCTACACCTCACAGGAGATTGTGAAGATCAATTCTTTCAAGATTCTGAGGCGTTCTGATACTATGGCGACAGGCACTGTCTAAGAACCTGAGACAGATAAATAGCCAACCCACATCCAGACAGGTTGTGAAGGTCTGAATTACAAGGTCAGACACGACGCAAGTTAACTCAAGTCAAGCTTATCCAGACCTGCTCTTAGCACTTCCATTCCAACACTCATCCTCCACGACACGCCCGGCGGCCATCTTCTCGTCATTACAAATGTTGCCAGGAAGAGCGGACCAAAACTTTTTGGCTTGCTTCAGTTTTTCCTTCACATCGGTAACCTATTTTAAAAAGGCAGCAAAATACAGGACCTCAATGGGGATTCAATTTATTTCTAAAATGGGACTTACGTCGCAAGAGAGGCGTGTAGACCAGGGCCTGATATGGTGCAAATCAAAGGAGTTCCATCAGAATCAATGGCCTCTAGGGTGGTGATGGGGGGTTAAATGTAAAATTAAAAGCAGATTTTCAAATATGATATTATTCGCGTGTGAAACCACCACTAGAGGCACTCACCTGAAATACCAGTACAGAGCTAGTTCAGGCATAGAGTATGAGTAGATTTATTTCCTGTCAGGGTGGTTAAACACTGGAATAAATTGCCTCGGGAGGTTGTGGAACCTCCATCACTAGAGAGAGTTAAGAGCAGGTTGGATAGACATCTATCAGGGATGGTCTAGGGGGTACTTGGTCCTGAAGTGAGGGCAGGGGACTGGACTTGAGACCTCTCCAAGTCCCTTTCAGTTCTAGTGTTCTACGATTCTACACGTTCTACGGAGGGTAAAAAAGTTGTCCGTTTCCTCAACCACTCTGAGGAAGATGACCAGATTATGGACTAGAAAGATGCATGCACACCCCACCCTCAATCCACTTGGGCTCTCACCTCCTTGCCTTTTAAGCTTGCCAGAGGTGGCTGTGAGGGTGACAAAGCACAGTATGTCCATAATGAACCACGCTGGCTTTGCGTCAGCGAGACAGGCCAAGAGGCACTCACCAGTCTATCCAAACTCGTGCCAGCCGCTGTGGTTGGCCGCTCCTCTGGGTTGTAGGGTCTAAAACGCGCACTGAAGCCACCTTCAGAGACTGAACGAGAGGCCCGGCCTTGAGAAAGTGTTTTAGGCTGTCCGCACCCTTGGAAAACCTAGGTGATTTGATTAAGTAGCATGAGAGAACAGGATTTCACACCAGACATTCGTCACCCCTTAGTATTTCTAGTCAAACACCGTTTCCGAAATATTCCTCCCCCAAGCAAAGATGATCAAACAGCACTAAAATATACAGGATGCAGCAAAGGCCTGATCAAACTACTGTTAGGTCGCTGTAAGGCCAGGTCTTCCCTGGTGAAGAAAATCGATGCATGATAACAACTCCAGTTACATGAATCGTGCAACTGGAGTTGACATACCTTGCATCCATTTTCTGGGGTGGCCCCACAATGGGAGGTCAATGAGAGAAACGCTCCCGTTGACGCCTCTTATTCCTCATGAAAGCGAGGTATACTGGTGCCAATAAGGACACCTCCAGCATTTAATTTAGTGGGTCTTTACTAGACCCACTAAATTGAACCCTGGAGGATCAATTGCAGAGTGATGCTCGTGCGGCAAGCAGAGGTGTGGTGTAAAGCAGCTTACGTTGCCCACGCTCTATAAATCTCTACATTGTGAAGTCAAAACAGTATCAACGTAGACACTGTATTGCTTACATTGATGGTCACTGCCTTTCTGAAGCTGCCCCCTAGTGCCCCACACTGGTGCAAGCCCTCCTCGCCAGGACATGCCCCACCGACACAAAGAACATAGCGCGGACATAGAAAAGCGACTTTATCTCGGCAGTGGATATACATCAATGTATCTTAGGTTACCTTAATTGTGTAGGGTAGGCTTGCCCCACGACAGCTATTTTAATAGGTGCTGATAAAGGACAATACTGGAGGAGTAAAAACAGAATTTTCTTTTTCAAGTGCGGAAGATATACCTTTTGAGACACTTGCAAGCTGTTCTCCTGCATGTTCATGATTGCATCCGAAATTTTCACATCGATAGGGTCCATGACGGATTCAATGTTGAAAGGACCCTCCAGCCTTTCCGCCACCATCAGCATAGAATCTAATACAAATGAGAGAGAGAGAGGTTACGTGTTTTAATGATGGAACATCAAGCACGGCACATAGCATAGGGTAGGCTAACTTTACTCTGCTCTGTTTAAATCCTACATCAATGTAAAGGAAAGTTCCACACGCATCACACGGGTATCTTTGGTATAACTTTCCAGGTAGCAAATGGATTCGGATGGAAGGTTGTTAGACCAATAAACCTAAAACCTGTATACAGCAAAACCAATATTTAATGAGAGAGAATAAACTACACAAGCAGTAACTAATCCTTCGAACTGAAGCCTTGTGTGGATACAAAATTTGTACCCGCATCCGTATCTGAAAAAAAATGAGCCACAGATGCCTGCGTCCACATCGGCGTATGGGACACCGAAAGATATAAAGGGGACAGCCGTAGATTTGCTGGGCTCAACTTCTAACATCTTCTCTGTAAGTAGAGATTGGTTCTAAGTACTTTTGTTTTAAACAGGGCTCTTCTGTATTTTATTTTAAAATATTTTCACTGCTGGGACAGACAGAAAAATATCAGCTTTGTTATATTTACCAGGAAAGAGAAAAGCAAAGGAGACAGTGATTAAATCTACATCACTCTCCCCGCCACCTTTGCTGCCTCTGATACAGAGGCAGCAAGGGGGGGGGGGAAGCGAGTAGTCGGGTAGTGACTCAACTAGTCGCTTACATCTCTATTCCCCACATTTCCCTTGAACACCAGTGGGGCTAGTAGATTTTGTGTGCTCCGGCCCTGCAGTGTGGTGCCTGGGGGAGGCTGGAGCAACCACGCAGGCTCCCCAATATTGGGAGGAAGCCCTGAGCCTCGGGGGCCGGATCCAGGCAAGTCGGGGACCACATCAGCCCCCAGGTTCCCCACATTCACCGAGAGAGAGAGAGAGGGAGAGAGAGAGACAGTGCGCACGCACATGC
Organism: Pelodiscus sinensis; assembly: GCF_049634645.1. NCBI lineage: Eukaryota > Metazoa > Chordata > Testudines > Trionychidae > Pelodiscus > Pelodiscus sinensis. The sequence goes on along the minus strand of NC_134723.1, from coordinate 45,223,745 downwards.
GTGTTTTATATATTTATGGTAATAAGAATTGAAATACAGGGTCTCAGAGTGTACTGGGGTGTCTTCCAATAAAACAATGCTTCAAATCTCAGAATAAGTACTGTTAGCATGAATATACCATTGTGCTGGAGGAGAGATAAATGCTTTTGATGTGCTAGTAAATAGAGACTTTTGTAAACAAGTGGAGCACAACTTCAATGTGTCCATCATTGTCAAAGGCTTCACGCACATAAAGAACAGCCCCTCCTCGTTCGGAGGAAGCCGCTCATTTCAAATAAAAATATTATGAATAGACAGCTAATAAACACCCCAAATGTATCGTTTTTAACAAGAAAATCCTCCATTTTGTAACTACTTAATACCCCGAGTGGCCAGGAAAGGCCCCAGATCAATAAAGTGTTTGTGAAAGACTGAAAAGGAAACATAAACCCTAATTCTTCTGGCTGTTTGGCGTCTTTGTAAACTTGGAGCTGAGCAGGCCATACATAAGAGCATGGGAATGTAGAGCGAATCGGGGTCTTTGTTGCTCATGGTGCCATGGTGTTACATGTATCACAGCTAAGGAATGCGGTCTCTGCTTTGACTGCCGATATAGAAAATGCATTCGGCCTCCAGCAGAGCTGCCAAAGCTGGCTATAAAAGATAAGGAAAGTAATAATTGGCCTTGGAGAATATATTCAACTGTAGCTCTTCAAGCAGCAGTGATGGTTGCTGACAAGAAACACTAAATGAAAATCAACTTTCATTAAAACACACACACACAAAAACAAACAAGAAAACAGTGCAGCTAGGCCACAGTTTTTATTTGGGGGATATCCGACTGGCTCCTACCTCCTGCCAAGAATTGGCTGGCGTACCCGCCAGCAATCATAACTAACAGTCATGCCCCTCCGGCAGCAACGTTTGACATTAATAAGGTTGGCTAGGATTCAAGCGAATGTTAGCACAGCTACACTAAGTGATGGGGAACAAGCTTTCTGGTTTTATTGCACCAGGCCTCCTGAAAAAGTCCTCCCCTTCCCCTCCCTCCCCCCCGCCGCCCCAAAGTTTCAGGTTCAAAATAATGGATACGTGTTTAGCGGACTGCAAGGTGGTTTGGAGAGAACGATCGGTCTCAGAAAAGCTTGGCAGAGCGCAAAAGCTCTCTCATTTGTTGTGAACGCACAGAACGTGACAAAGAGTTCTCGGGAGACAGGAGTGGAATTGAAACAGATACAGTTTCATCCCTTCGAGAGCATTTTCCTCCTGCACACATTTCTCCTCGCTTCTGGCATGGAGATGGGACCGTCAGCAACAATGCAACTCGATCGCACGAAGGAAAGCAATTCTTGTGCATTGTGCCACCAGTAATCAGAAACCCACATCTTCAGCTTCGCTGTCTAACTTGGAGAACAAAAAAGGCCGTTTTCAGACTAAACCCCAAGATTTGAATTAAGGGCAGGGACACTTGGACCATTCATTAACAGCAATCATTTTAAAAAAGAAAAATTCCTTTCACACAAAATAGCAGAGAGATGTATAATGGAGACTGAATTCTACAATCTTAGAGCAGATTAAACCCCCTGTGAAAAAAAATCATGAAAAGGCACTGGAGATTAACACTGTTCATTCATATGAGTTTTTTTCCCTGAGAGCTCATTAGTAACAAAGTATTCCCTGTGTAACTGTCACAAACATTTCCGAACTGGTGAAAATTATTTATAGTTAATTGGGGGGAGGGACCAATATGATCATGTTTTAACATGCTACAACTTTTCCATGATGCTTTACAGACATACAAGAGAAAAATACCCTGCTTGTTTACAAATCTCAGACCCCAATCCTGCACAGATTTACACAAGGGACACTTAAGTCACTTTACAGGGACTTCTCATGCACTGCAAGTGAAGCCTGTGGTATTTTTTAGACAATACCAAAAGCATATTTTAATGATTTCAATTCCTACATTCCAGGCAAAAATCAGCAAACAATATAAACTGGAAACCAGTGTTGCCAACAAACATATACTTGCAAGCACAACCCTGAATACCTAAGTAACGAGCGGGCAGGTGACATTCTGGGAGATAACATTTAGGGTGCATCCACACAGCACCTTCAGCTCAAAATAAGATATGCAATTTGCGTTACACAAATTATGAATCTTATTTTGAATCTATTTTGAAATAGCTAATTTTGAAATTTGGCGCGTCTACACAGCACCACATTTCCAGCCCTTATCCTTCGTGCAATGAGGCTTACTAGGATGGCAAAATAGTGCACCCAATAAATTTCGAAATAACAGGTGGCTTGTGTAGACACAGAGTAGCTATTTCAGGAAACCTTTGGTATTCCAAAATAGTCATGCAGTGTAGACATACCCTTATAGAATTGGGTCACTGTGACGGGGCGGCGGGGATCGCGAGCCCCAACCCCGCACCCCGCACTGGGGCGCCGCAGGAGACAGGCGCCGAAGCACCTGAGCGGCTCTGCCGCGCTTGTTCGGCGGTAGCCGCCGGCGTAGGCGGGGGCAGGGCGGCGGGGATCGCAAGCCCCAACCCTGCGCCCCGCGCCAGGGGCGCCGTGGGAAATTGCCGTGGGGACGGCCTAGCGGCTCTAACGCGCCGGCCTAGGGCCGGCGGCCGGTGCAGGAGTCTTCGCCCGGAGGGGCCGCCCACGCACGCGCCCAGCCCCTCCCCCACGGCGCAGGCGCTGGGATTCCTGAGCAGGGGCGCCGGGTTTAAAAGCCGGGCGGCCAGGACACAGAGGAGGGGGGAAAAGGACGGAGCCCCGGCGAGCCAGGGCGCGGAGACTCACGCCGGACGGTGGCAGGGTGGCAGGACCATTGCACGGACCAAGACAGACAATCGAGCGTCCTGGGACTGGAGTGGGTGACTCCGCTGAACCAGACTAGGACCTGCAGACCTGAGAGGGCGGAGGAAGCAGCAGGACGGGGTAGGAAACCCCGGGGACCGGTGCGTTGCAGCTATAGCCCCCCCGGTCAGATGCACTCCCTTAGGGTCCTTGGCTGGGACCTGGAGAGGGGGCAGACCCAGGTCCCCCTCCGCCCCGGTCGGGTACCGGGGAACCACCCGAGAGACTAAGCAGTGAAAGATAACGACCCCACTCCCCGAGGTAGGGGCCGGGACCGTTACAGTCACATTTCCAGCTGGGAAATGTTTACTTGCATTGCCTTGTTTAATAATCTGAAATTTTTGTAGGCAATTACCGAATACCACTGTGTAGAAGACTCCTTGGATCTCCCCAAGTTTCATTTTCAGTTGCATACAACCTGCAGCAATTAGCTGCATATTCTTTGGTCTGCTTTCTAGCACGATGCGTTCCCTTTCATGGGATTTCTCTTTTCTGCTTGGACAAGACATTCACAAAGTCTTCCATTCCTTAAGCCATTTTCAGCTACTCTGGAGGCAGAAATACTTTCACACCCGTGAGAGCACATGTGAAAGTCAATCTTCTCGAGGATCTCTTGAAAGCCTGATTTTGGGCTGCATTTTCAAACAGCGTTACTCAGTGGTAATTAGCTTCCTCCATAGAATGTGCAAGCAAAATTTTCATCTGAAAATAGGGTGCACATCTCTTGTTAATATAGACAACTAAGTAACACGTGTGAATGCGTGCAGGAGCTGAGAGGGTTAGAATTTGGAGCTGCAGTGGCGGTGTGAGATCTGTTAACCGTCGTGCACTGTCAACCATCCCTCTCTTCCTTCTCTATCTGAGACAGCCATATGTAGATGCGGAGCAGAGGGGAGGAGGGAGGGATGTGGAGCACCCACAGGGACAACCATCTTGAAGAACCTCATTTGCTGCACCAGGCAAGTAACCCTCTCTTCTCCAAGGAGTGTCCTTGTGGGTGCTCTATGTCTGGGGACTATGGAGCAGTAACTTGCTGTGGAAGGTGGGGTTTCGTGACCTCTTTTTGAGCCACAGATAATATGGCCTATCCAAACCATGTCCCTGCTAAGGAATGCTGTTCCATTGTGTCATGCTTAGCAAACGTGATCTGAGGGCCAGGTAGCCAAGCTGCAAATGTCTGCAATGGGAACATGATGTGGAAATGGCTCTAGGGGAGTATGTGTGAATTGTCTGGGGAGCCGGAACACTCTTCCACGTGCAGCATAATTGGATACTTTGTGAAATCCACCCAGAGAGTCTCGGTTTGGATTTTGCTTCTCCTCTGGTACGCGGGAGGAGGTGTGAGGATTTCCTAAACGTCTTTGTTCTCTGTGCAATGCCAGTGATTGCCAAGCATCGAGGGTGTGCGGAGAGGCCCGGTTGTGCTCTGTGTGAGGTAAATATAGGTAAGTAAATGGGTTGATTCATGTGAAAGGATGAAACAACTTTTGGAAGGAATTTTGGGTGGGGTTGTAAAATGACTGGGTCTTTCTGAAATATCGTATGGGGGTGAGGAGGTGTCTGCTTTGAGGGCATCTAATTCCCCTCCTCTGCTGGCCGTAGTGATGGCAATAAAGGACACTTTCTTGGAGAGGTGTAGTAGGGAGCACGTTGCTAGTGGCTCAGATGGTTTGCCCGTGAGTGTGGGTAGCACCAGGTTAAGATTCCACATACACGTGGGTTGTTTTGGTGGTGGAAAGGTGTTTAGCCCTTTCAAGAAGCATTTAATGGTTGGGTACGGAAATACACCAGACTCCGTCGTGCCTCATGGAGATAGCTGCCAGATGCTCCCTGATAGAGCAGTTACCAAGCCCTTGTTGTTTGAAGCTCAAGATGTAGTCCAGCAGGTTGGACAGAGGAGCCAAGTGAAGCGAGAGTCACTGGGTTGTACATCAGTTGTGGTCCTCTGTTTGCCATTTACTGGCTTTCCAACTGTTGATAAGTATCTTTTGACCTGCTCAGAGCATTGTAACTCAAGTTCTGCTAACCCTGGAGGAGCCATGCCTTTACTTAGAGGACTTTAATGTGTGGATAAAGGAGCTTCCTTGCATCCTGGATGAGGAATTTGTGGTAGAAGTAGTGGAGAAGCCATTGCTAATTGAGTTAAATAGGGAAATCAAGTTTGTCTGGGCCACATAGGTGCTATTAGTAGAACTTGGCTGTTGTCCTGCCTGATTTTTTAAAGTACCTGGTGGATCAGTGGATAATTTCTGTCCCTGGAAAAGGGAAGTCCCCAACTGTGTTTTGTTCCTCTTTAGGGAAGCCAGAGAGATTAAGCTAGGAAGTGCAGTGCATGACAACAGCTATGGCGAGGGATCAGGCGGCTGTATCCATGGAGATGCCTGTAACGCCGTCTTCGCAATATTTGTCCTGTATCGTTTGCGCATATCCTTTGGCGAAAGGTCTTCACTTTATCAGACAAGTTGTAGGTACATTTTGCCAAGAATGCAGTGTAATTGGTACCTACGACACCGACGTGAGGTTGATGAGCAGGAATCTCGTCCACCCTTTTCCAACCCTTACTGTACGGAGTGGATTTAAATTGTGTTTGCTTATCCCTCTGATGTACTGCCACCACCACCAGGAAGTTGGGTGGGTGAAAAGAAATTCTGCCCCCGGGCTAGTACATTGTATTTTCCGTCTGCCCATTTTGAAGGCAGAATCGTGGCTGGGGTCTGCCGTAGCTGCCCTGATTGGTAAATGGGGACGTCAGTCAAGAGGTCTTGGAATGACTTGGTGTGGGCATTAATATCTCATGCAGGTAGGAAGATGACGTGTGTATGGGTAGCATGACATCTCCTTCAGGGAATCCTTCCGTTTGTCTAGGTCAAGGCTGGGCAAGATGTGGCCCGGGGCTGGATCCTACCCACCTCACACTTTGATCCAGCCCGTGGACTGCATCTGGCTGCCTTCTATTTATAGCCTGCAGCCCGTTCCACCGAATTTCTAGGCGGTGCCTCAAGCAGCAGAATCCCGTTTCAATGCTTCACGGCTCCTGGTCGCAACGTTGCCCAGGCACGGAGCTCACAAAATCTACTAGCCTGGGCCCCACTAGATTCTGCTGGTGTGTGAGGGGAATGTGGAGAGCCACAAGCGCTTCAAGTAGCCGCAGAAATCCCAGGCAGTTGCCAGGCAATGTGGTAGCAGTGGGGCCAGGAGCCCTTTGCTGGTTTTTTAATTAAAAGCCTCCAGCCCCGGACAGCTCTAGGGGAGGCTAATCTCTAGCCCCACCCCTTCCACCACAGGCCCCACCCCTTCCACCACAGGCCCCACCCCTTACAGGGCAGATCCGGCCCAGCCAAAATTCATTAAGTGGCTCCCTGCGAAAATTACTGTCCAACCCTGGTCTAGGTCGTCCCATGGTTCTGACTGCGGGAGAGCAGATGGTGGAGGAGGATGGGTGGTGGGAGGGGTCGTGGTCTTGACCTCTCTAACATGCCCAGGGGTGCCAGTATGGCCATGCGGGAGGCATTGGTACCGTGGAGGGGATCCGTAGGAACAATCACTACGATTGTGTTGCTACCAACTCTGACTGGTGAAGCGGCTTAGGGGAGGAGGGATGTGGAGTGTGAATTGTCATCGTCGGTGGAGAATGGTGGAACAGAGCCAGCAGGCCATCGGTACTGAGAGGCGGTGGCAGCACCATAAAGGTTGGTGTTGGGATGTGTGTGGGACTTTACACCATCGGTGCCGGACTCATTTGCGTCTGTGTGCATGCGGCAAGAAACGCCACTTCAGAAGCGGTCAGTCCCCGCTTTCATGGTGCCGAGCTGAAGGACAGTTTCTTGGCTCATGCACTGGAGCTAGGGTCTGGCAATTCCTTTGCCTCCTGGGACCTCTGCGTACCGGATGTTCCTGCTGCCATCACTGCCGGGGCTGATTTTCTGGTCGGAGATTGGGTTTTTTGAGCTTGCTTGGCTTTGCTAGGCTGGATAGCAGGAGGAGCTTCTGGAGTGGGTAGGTGCAATCCATGGTCAGAATGTGCTGCAGGGGATGTTTGGCGTGACGAAGACCTAGCCTCGGGATCGGAGGACGGCTTGAGTCATCTTTCCCTCAGGAGAAGCTGGAATTGTCAGTCTCTAGCTTTGGGGGCTCTAGCAGAGAGTTTCTTGCCGTGTGCACGTTTCCGAGGTACGTACGTTTCTCCCAAACACTCTGCATGTCTGTCAGAAACAGGGCCCGAAAGTCTGCAAGTGAGGCAGCGTCCAAATCCGGGGGAGTTTGGCATGTAGTCGGGGGCTGGCGCCAAACAGAGTCACCCCGAAGGGCACTGGGGTCAGGTTCGAAATAAAAGGATTTTTTTTTTTAAGTAAAAAGGGGAGATAACTGAGGGAAATAACTCAAATGAAAACGGGGGTAGATAAATGGCAAAGGGAACTTATCTAAGGGTCCGTCAAGGAGCTGAGGGACAACGCTGTTCAACCTAAGCCCTGGTCTGTTCTTTCCCTCTGAAGGACAACGGTCTAGCCAGAGCGTTGGTCTGACCCACCCTGGCTGTTCTTAAGTTAAAAGGATAAAAGAACTGCAAGATGGTAACAGCAGAGCCATGTGTGAGAGCAGTGAATAGTCACAGTCTCAGAGGAACGTATCTTGGGGCAGCGAGTCATAAGATGTTTCAAACTTCGACCGCAGAAGCCCCCCCATTACTTCAGTGGAGGATTCACTGAGGGGCCATTGGGCCACCGGACACTTGGTTTTCACTTCTGGGTTACCACGCTGAGTTCTGGCTACCCACTCAGAAAGTAAAGAGGAGAACATATAGAGATGAGTTGAATTGCGACAGTGCAGAGATGAAGTGCTAACCAGATGCAACACGCCTGCCTGGTCTGCCAGACGCACTCCCTCTTTTTACCTTCCACTATTAAATGGGATGCAATCCTTCCATAACCTTCAAGAGACACAAAAGGCACAATAAGCTTTGTTTCAAAGTGAGTACAAGCTGAACCTCTCTCGTCCAGAACCCTCAGGACCAGACCAGCACTGAACCATAAAATTTGCCGGACTATTGAAGGTCAATATTGTCTAGCACAGTGGTTCCCAACCTGTGGTCCGTGATGGTACTGCAGGGGGTCCGTGGAAAGTTTAACAATAAGGATGGAGCCTTACTTTTCTTTTTCCCCTCCCCCAGGGACAGGGGTCTGTGAAATTTTAATAGATTGAAAAGGGGGTCAGTATGCTCGAAAAGTTTGGGAACCACGGGTCTAGCAGCATTACCAACACTTCCCCTGCTTACTGGGCTCTTAGAAGATATTTAGCGCTGAATCCGAGCTAAATAACAGTACAGAACACGGAGAGCCAGGCCTGGTGGCTGGAAACAAACTTTATGTAACTGCAGGAAAACTCGGCCATACCCATGACAAGTGCAATCCAACTCACTAAAATCATGCTGGACCACAGATGGTGCCGGAGCAGAGAGTGCCGGACCAGAGAGGTTTGAACTGTACTTGTACGCCATAGGTCACTTTTATCCTGAAAATCACGTGAACTGGAGAATGGTTTAGATAAGTGCATGCAGAGGGCAATGAGGTAAAAGATCCATGTTAGTCTCTAATAAAATGAGTGCTCTATGTAGATAAGAAGCATGGAACATCTTCTGCCACACGCACAAAGGGCAGCACCCCAGCGCCAGAGACATAGGAACAATTATACTCCACACTGTCTCACCTATAAAGTTATTCCACTCGGTGTCCAGATCCCCTTGGTTGGCTAAACAGCCTCTCATGACATTAAAGCAGTAGTTGTAACACGGCTTCACCGTAATCAGTCCTCGACAATGTGGACAGTACATCATCTTCAGCAGCGCTCGCTCACCCTGAGGGCTTGGGTTTACCTTTAAAAAGAAAAAGGAGAAGGTGATTACAGGTCAGCCACCAAAGAGAAAAAAAAACGCGTCTATGCCGGCGCGGGAAAGAACACCGACGAACAGAAGTAGAAATGCAGGAGTCGGCAGGAGTCGGCTGGCTTCCTGGCTGCAGCCTCGTTGCCTGGTAGTTCAACCTGAAGCAGGGATGCAAACAGGTAACCGGTTAACCAGGAACACCCCCCGCCCATGGCCGGCCACAAGTGGAGGGCTGCTCCAGACCCCCCATGTGGGAGAGCTGATGGGTCCGGCAGTTGTGGTCAGGAGCCCCTATATGCTGGGGGAGACTGGGAGCAGAAGCTGACCGCTGCCCGTGAGAGCGGGGCTGTTGGCTCATGTTGCCACTCTCCCCCACACTGGAGGAGCAGGATCCCATTTAATCAGTTAACCAGTTCAACCTAAGAATTAACTAGTTAACGGATTAACCAGGATTTTACATCCCTAACCTGAAGGACAGCGTGATGGCTAGGGTTTACAAAGGTACCCAGGTAACCGCGAAAATAAAATCTTAGCAGTTACACGCACGGCGTGCTTAGCTTTATCCTGCAATGAAGCCTTCCCGGATCCTGCCAGCCCTGTTCCCAGGGAGGATGCTTCACTGCCGTAGTCAAGGACTGCCAGCTCCGCTCTACTATAACCAACCAGGAGGAACACCACGAACCCCGGCAGCTCCTTTCCTCCTGCTGGTGCTGGTTTTATTTCTACCCTTCATCTAGGTGGTGCTTGGTCCTGCCGTGGGGGCCGGGGACTGGACTTGAAGACCTCTTGAGGTCCCTTCCAGCTCTAGTGTTCTAAGTTTCTATTATTCTTCCTTAAGCACCCCGGGCAGGGCTTTCTTTGAAGCCTGGCCCTTTGATCTCAAATTCCAGCCCTTGACCATCACAGTCCTATGACTTGACCCCAGGTTAGCTGAGATCTAGTACCTATCCATGTCAAACAACAGGACAGCTCCCTCCTGGAGCCATCCCGGTTTGAATGAGCTTTGCAGCTACACGTTTTTCAGTAGCCCGCAGCAAAGATAAGAGGCGATGAATCTTCAAACTGACTCATCCCAGGTTTTTCCATTTATGTTCATCCAACCAGAGCTCTCTGAAGTAGCTGACGGTAATCCCAGATACCCGTTACAGTTCTGTTTTCAACAATGACTCATGATCATTCACATTTTATTCACTCCTCTTTGGCAGAGATTCAGATCATTACATTACACAATTTCCACATCTAAAGCAAGTCCCAGAAGCGGCGACGAAGAGGTACATTTCCGCGATGCTCTCATTTCAGGGGTTAAGTGCTACACGCCAACCTGCGACTATACGTCCAAGAGCAGATAAGCATGGCTTCACCGGGTGAATTATATACATGGCAAAACTAAGGAAGATCAAATGAACACACTGGCACTAAAGGATCCTCTGCTGCCTGTACAATCAACACTAACTGCTTATTATTTAGGAAAAGATTTGATTACTCCCCCCACCACACCCACACACTGGAGGAGGAGTGTAGAGGTCACATGTTAAAAGTGGCATAACAGGTATCAGCTACTGGAAAACAGAGGGCGGGAGGAGGGAAGTGATTGATGGGAAAGAGGTTCAGAAAACAGAAGAAATTGTTTAAGCCCTGGAACTCTTGGAAGTGATCAGTCTAAACCATGGGTTCCCAAACTGGGGGGCATGAAGAAATTCTGGGGGGGGAGGGGAGGCATGAGGCAACCCTCCCCCAAGAAAGAGCCCGGTCCATCTGTCAGCTCAGGCTGGCGGGGGCAGACTTCAAAATGGCCGCCTTAAAAACGAGCAATGCCTGTTCTGCTCTTAAAAGGGCATTTTGTTTGTTTGGCCCTAGTCAGTCCCCCATCCCCTTCCCCCCCCCCCTTTTTTTTTTGGCTCAACAAGTTTTGCTGGTTGTTTTTTTTTTTTATTTTGAGTGGTGTGTGTGAAGGTCTCAAAAAATCAAAAAGGGGGCGTGATGCTGGAAAGTTTGGGAACCACTGCTCTAAACCTTTATGTCTGAAATGGAAACTATAACAAGAGTTGGGGAATGTACGCTCTGCCCTGGCTTGCTTGGATCTGGCTCCTGAGGAATGGGAAGCCATGCTGGTTCTCCAGGACCTCTCCCCACTGCTGTCCTCCTGTGGGGCTAGAGCTCATAAAATCTACTAGGCCTGGGCCCCACAGACTCTGGCGGTGCGTGAGGGGAACGTGGAGAGCATCTATCTCTTTCTCACGCAGGGCCCATGTCAGTGACGGTTTTGGGGTTCTTTTGGCTTCTCACTTGTGTGGGTCAATGGCCCCCAACCCAAAGAAGGTTCCTCACCCCTGTACTATAACATGTAGAAATAGGAACAGTTTTCTGTCCCTTCCCTGAAATGTTTCCTTTTGTAATAACTAGGTGCGCAGAACCACAAGACTGGATCTCAGCTCTACGAAGCCCTGGAGGCAGACTAGGTCTGTCAGTCAGCAAGGGGAGCAGTCTGGCTCCACACCTGTTAGCAACTTAGGAAATCTCTAACCACTCTAGCACTGATGAGGAAATTAAACCTGAAGACTAAACAGAGAAATGTTCCTGCTGAGCAAGAAATCCAATGAACCGCTAAGGTGTGAGCGCTAATTAATAATCCCATTGCTTTTCCCAATTAGCAGGCTATTCTGGGTAGGGCTGGATCTGTAGATCTCATGATCAATGTTCCATCCAGATGTGGAATAAATGTTATGCACCTAGGGATGTGCACCACTAGTAGAAACACAGGCTGCCAGCAGTGGGCGCTCTGCTAAGCAGTTGAGTGACAGTCAAAGCTCTTTTGGGTGGTGCCAAAGTGCACTGCTTTTAGGGAACACTGTTCCTCACTCCAAGAAAGGAAATTTTTAGGTAAGGCACAGATCAATTTTCCTCCTCGTATTCACAATAAGGTCTACAGATCCGGGACTCTGCGATTTACACAGCAGTGCCAACTTGGGAAGAGAAAGGGGGAAATGATAGACAGTTGTACACTGATGCAAAGGGGTAACCCTTTCCTAGTCATTAGTGGTATTCTACAGTGAGGAGCAACCCTGTACGGAACGAGGAATCGCATTATGATGGGAAAGCCAACTTGAAGAATTTGGAGAACACATGACGACATGGGCTGCTTTACACATGTACTCATATGAAGCATCCGATCTCACACGTACTCGTATGAAGCTGCCACAGCTCCAGGAGACTCATGTGGGAAGACAGTTACCCCTTCTGACTTCAGTGCTTTGAGGGGCAATCGCTTAGCCACCTGGAAAACAGAAATTTTTGAAGCCTTCTCTCCCTTTGACTCTGGAAGAGAAAACACCAACAGTGCAGGTGTCTTTCTGAACGGAGGGTAGATGTTTTTTGAGAACTCTGTGGATGTCCAAAGAATGCCACTCTCTGTGCGGGGAGTGACAGAACTGGACAGAATGATGAAATGACCATTTTCTACCAATTTCCTGTGCTTTCTGAAGCCTGGGCTTAATCTCTGCTATGAACACGATGTCTTCTCGGAGTCCCGCTTTATCTCTGAGAAAGGCGCAACGCGGATTGAAATCCCAGGAAAAACAGCCTCAGCTCAGACACCGTGTGAGCTGAAACAACTGCTCGCAAAGGGCTGCTTTCATGGTTTGAAGGTAATGAAACACCTTCAGGAGTGGTTCAAACGGAGCATCGGTAACGGCACTGGGAGCCAGGTTAAAATCCCATGAAAGAATTCTGCTACGTCTTCATGAAGAGCACAGAGATGCTGCTGGAAAAACCCCCACAGGGGACGAGAGGAAACACACTACGTTCCCACTGCATGAAGGATGCTGACAATGACAATTTGATCGTGAAGGTGTATGAATGCCAGGCCCAGGCCTATGTTCATCTTGAAGAAATAGAAGGATCCATGGCACTGAGGCAGACATAAGGTGAACTAGGGATGTAACAGTGTAGTTGATTAACTGATTAACCAATAAGCAAAAGCGTATCGGTTAATGCTAAAGACGACCCGCATTTTCCTTCCCCCTCCCCACTCCGTACATTTTCTAGCAGGCTGGCCAGCAGCCCGGCTCAGTCCTGGCTTGCAATGGGTCCGGGACCTACCCCCGCTGTGGCTCTGCATTTAAAGTGTATTAAGAGCCAGGCGGGCAGGCAGCCCGGCTCAGTTCCGGCTCGACAATTCAATTAACCAACATTAACTTCTCTAAGGTGAATCCCTTTCCCCAATACCAATGAGCCCTGGAATAGACTAGATTTCTTTCTGGAAGCTGAAAGCATGGCTATTGCCTCTCTTGAGCCATCTCTTTGGCTTAAGACACTCCGTTCAGGAGCAAGGCTCAGACAGACTGGATTCCGCTACATGATTCTTAACGGTTTTCATGCCTGAATGAGACCGAGATGCTGCCAGCCAGGACATGGCGAGATGGAGGGAGCTGTATCTGTAAACATCTCTTGTGGTTACAAGTACTGAGTCCCTGGCCACCTGGAAAAGTAGCTTCGTTTATCTTTGGCAGTGATAAACTGAGGATCTTTCTGGGTGGGTGGGTGATAAACTGAGGATCTTTCTGGGTGGGTGGGTGGGTGGGTGGGAGGGAGGGAGGGAGGGAGGCGTCTTCTTCCACATCTGTGTTGCTGTTCCCCATCTCACTCCCTAACTCGATGCTTGGGGGTGGTGATGGGAACCTATAACAGACATGGGAGCAATAACTTTGACATTAGGACATGGTGATCCGCAGTGAGAGCCGGGGATAGTAGACTGACACTTTCCCCCTCTTTTCAGCATGGTGGAAAACCTCTATCCCACTGGTTACAGACCAGGTGCATCAGAAGGGTTACACATTATCGCTTGCCTAGAGTATCTGTAGTCCTCATAGAGGATGCAAAATCCTGGTTAACCAGGCTGACCTAACATTTAACTGGTTAACTGACTAAAGCAAGAACCAGACTGGGGACCATTCTAGCTCGGCTAGAGCAGCCCCCCTGACTGGACAGTTCCCGCCCCCAACCCCGTGGTGGGACTGGGGCTGCTGCCGGCTCCTGGCTCCTAGTTCCTGTCGGAGCAGCCGCTGCCTGTGGGGCGCCTGGACTCTCCGCAGACAGGAGCTACTCCAGACAAGAGCCGTTCCTGTCTGCGGCCGGCTCCCTGCAGCGCTAGTGCTCACAACCCCTCAGCATAGTTTACAATACTCAGTAGACCAGTGCTTCTTAAAACTTTTTAAGACTGAGGAACACCAAACAATTTTTTTTATGAGGAACACCAAGGATTTTTTGTTGAGAGAAAAAAGGTTGGGGGGGGGGGGGGGGGTTATTGAGACAAAAAAAGGTCACCTGCCCCTTTAAGGACGGCCATTTTGAATTCTGTTCTTCGTGGTACATCGGTACGCCACAGAACACAGTTTAAGAAACACTGCAGTAGACTCTTTCAGGCAAGAGTGTGCCTTCTGGGTAGGTCTTCCATGTATTTTACCATCTTGAGTTTCTGAGCACAGGCCTCTCTCCTCTAGGGAGGAAAGAAGTAGAGGAGAGAGCTGGTGTATGCACATCTACAGGCACCTGCACAGGCCACTAGCCTGGTGTTTCTGCACCGATTTGCTATGCTGCAATCCATGAAGATGAGCAGAGAGGGTTACCTGCGCTCCACAGAGGCATGTGTCTTGAGCTAAATAGAATTTATCCTTTTTGCTTCTCTGGACAATCCCCTGAAACTAGGGACGTTAGCTAACGTTTGTTTTTAAAACCATGTAACTGCTGAGTTTTTCAGCGGTTACACGTTTACACGCAGGGAAGCAGGCGGGAGCTGGCTTTTAAGCAGCAATGCCCTCGACAAGAACCAGTCTACATCTTGGGAAGGGCTAGAGCAATAGGGAAGAAGCAGTTCTGATGATTTATGGTTGGAAAACTAAGAACAGACACCAGTAAAGGTGTCATCTGTTAGCCAGATGGTTTCTCCTTCATACAAAAAGTTATTCTGGGGAGATTTCACAACTTCCCACACCCAGAGATGGGGATTTAAACATTGCCAAGTTTGGTTTTTCCTTTGGCAAAAAATGCCTCATTCCATTCCATTCAGCGGTACGCACCGGGGCTGTCCCACTGCCTGTCAAAGATCGGTCGCCAGAGATCATTAGTGGGCCTCAAGCCCCTACAAACATCTTTCAAAAGAGCATTTCTTCTGTTTCAGTATCCATGCCTGGAAGTCTTTGTACTTCCCAATTCACCACCCAAGTCTTATGCGGCTGCGATATGCATTTGATAGTCTTCATCGCATTTTTCTCTTGATGTTTCATGGGTGTGGTATTGGCTGGATTTCTGCACACAGCTTTCCACGTTGGAGCAGAAGACTCACTGTGACACAAGGCAACACATTTGGGTATCCTTCCTTCTATATCGTTACAAACAGCAGGCCTAACCCGCACACAACGGAGATTTGTTTAATGTGTGAAAGCCAGCACAAAACCAAAGCTATATTTAAAAAAGTTAACCTATAGTGATCTCTGTGGAAGCCATGACTAAGATACTAAGAATTAACCCGAGAAGAGATTGTGTTTAGAATTGCCACTACAGATGGTGGGGAGAGAGGGAGATAGAGATTTTAAATAATTACTCCTCTCTGCCACAACTATGAATGCCTAACTGCCGAGTATCGCCGCAATGAAAAGCTTATCAAACTGCTGGCTAAAGGCCTGTGCCAAGTCCTGCCTAACTGTCCTGCCTACAGATCTGTCAAGAGGATGTGCCAAATGCCGTCATGGCTACACTTCACAAGCATTGAATGCTCACTCTGCAATGCCAGGTACAAGTCCCTAAAACACGACTGTATGTAATAGTAATCCCAGATACTTTGTGTTGGGCTTGTGTTTGTCTTGGAAAGAAACCCCAGTTTGTTCAAACTCTACTCTAGAGTGACCCTCAAAATCAAATAATCCTCCTTCTAATCAAACCAAGTCCCCAGAAGACTGGAGGATCCTTAGGCAGATTCAAGTTCAGGTGTCACATTGGGTTGCGTACACTTTGTAAGAGCCGACAGTTGGAGTCGATCCACTCCAGGCCCTTTCCTTTATCCTAGGACATTCATTTGTTCTTGATGATATATCATGCCACAACAGCCACCCTGTCACCCTGTGGCTTCATCATGTAAATTACAATTTGTCCATGTGTTTGCCACTTTGCCATATGTGAAGATTTACAGTTGTTAACAGATGTGTCTTGTCACCCATTTTAGCCTTGGTCAAAAGCTTGCTGCTTATTAACTGATTCTCCCCCTCTGACACACACAGAGAGAGAGAGAGAGAGAGAGAGAGTGCAAGTAAACAATTCTTCAACTATCCACAAATATTTCCTATATCAACACTACAGGCTAGATCGGGCTACTCAACATGCGACCCGTGGGCCCATTTGTTTGTGCAGTTTGGGTTTACGTGGGGCTCAACACGCGTGGGATCCTTTGAACGTGGCCTCCACTGGGAACACGCTCCACAACAGCGAGGCGAGGTGAACACTGAAAGACACAAAACGGACAGGCCAACTAGAACAGGCGGTACAGGGTGTCGGAGTTTCTAGCCCCCCGGGAGGAGGTGCCAGGAGCACCAGGGCATTGTGGGAAGTGCTGGCTGCTTAGCCTTGTGGGAAGAGCCTGAGAGGTACTGACTGGCTCACAGCGGCCACGTTTGGGGCCAGTACCACAGCTTAAGGCGTAATCTTTGTATTCATGCCCATCAGTGTGAACGAAGCTATTTGCATATATTTGCATGTACATGCAACCACACTTAAGTTGTGGCTGTGAGTATCATTGTGCTGTGAGTATCATTGTGGCCCCCGGGGCTTCCAACGTTGACCAGCTCTCGGCTAGAAGCTAGATCATGCCACTCTAGCTTACTGAGGTGGATAAAAGAATGGGTTATTTGGAGGGGGAGGAGGGATTAAACCCAATGTCTCTCAAAGACCATTTAAGGAGTTAAATGCTTTTTTATTTATGTATTGCTGTTTTTTTCTTTCCATTTTACAGCCTTAAATTGCTAAAGCAGGTATTCTGTATTTGTTTCTTTAATTCATTGCCTAATTATTAGCAAGAGTTTTGATTTTACACGGCTATTGCTTCTCCCAAGAAGTTTCACAATAAAACACTCACCAAGGCCGGAAAGAGACAAGTCAAGGGCATCCCTAGGAAACCACAACTCAAACACAATGCTATTAGGCTGTTTGCCTATGCTGTATTTGCAAACACCACACCTTCTGATAGACTCAACTTCCACAAGTGACAAAAGTTTCCGTCAGGCTACACTACTCCCTCAGGGCTTGCAGTCTGAAATCTTGTGAACCTAAATCACTTAGGTTTTGAAAAATACAGAGTTAGGAGCCACATTTTAGATCTTTTAAGATGGGTCTGTGTGTTTTTAAAACTGTCCCAATTGACAGCATCTTTCATTCTCGCATAATTTTCTTTTGAAGTGACCTTTTTCATTACAAGGAAAATTTTCCGTAAAAATACCGTTTTAGTCCTGAAGTTGTAAACACGCAAATGCTTCACTTTAACATAAGTAATCTCCCTAGAGTAAAAACCATGTAATTTACTCAGGCAACACTCTGATGAAGTGTTTGCAGGGTCCATTTTTCACTATTTTGTTTTTTTTACCCATCGCAGTTTTGTAAAACTCAGAAGATCCCCAACCAGTTGTAGCTAGGGTTGCCAGGTGTCCGGTATTGAACTGGACAGCCCGGTATTTGGGCCTTCTGTCCGGTAAAATAATTCAGAAAATACGGTATTTTTTTGTTTTTCCTGGCTTGGGCATCCACCAGAACACGTGCAGCTTAGGCTGGCTGGGGAGGGAGCGTCCCGGGCAGACTTCAAAATGGCTGCCTTAAAAGGGCAATGCCTGCTCTGTTCTTAAAAGGGCAAACTGGGGGTTGGGTTTTTTTGGGTCAACAACTTTTCCCCTGGGAATTAAAGGAACCCGGTCAGTCCCGTTCCCCCCTTTTTTTTGCTCAACAGAATTTTTTTCCCTGTATGTTTTTTTTGGGGGGGGGAAAGGGGAAGGGGAGGGGTGTTTGGTATCTTTTGTTAAACCATCTGGCAACCCTAGTCGTAGCATTTAAAAAAAATATTTATAATGTAGTTATTTATAAATAGGGTTGTGAAAGGTTAACCCAGCTAATGGGTACACCTCACCCTAAACGGTTAATGCTCAACAGTCCTGGATAGCCAATAGGGGCTGGGGCAGCTCCCCACCCGCTCTGGGCAGGGGCTGCTCCAGGCCCACGGGCCCACCACCGGTAGGGCTGCTCTGGCTGGCCGGAGCAACCCGTCCATGCGGGCCCAGCCCCCTTGTTGCAGGTTACACGCTGGCTTCCTGGAAGCAGGGTGGGCAGCTTCTTTAAGCTTTCATACGGCACAGCCCACAGCAAAACAAAGTTTTACATCCCTAAACATAAATTCTATTCTACAATTTGAGTTACACACATTTTCATACTAGCGGTAAACAACAAATCTGATTGAAGCCAACAATTTAAATCACTCCTGCTCCGTTAGTCACACTGCATAGCACCTTACCCCGCAAGTCATCTCAATGCCGCGGCTTGCAGAGTGAGGCACTGTTCAATCGTAAGTACGGGCGGAAGAATGTGACTCTAATCAAACCTTTAAGGCAGTTTAAAAAGGTCAGTGCAATGTAACGACGCAGGTTTTTAACAAGTTCCTTTATCTCTTAACAACACATCATTGTACAGAAGTGATAGGATTTCACAATAATGCTGATCACTTACTTTTTGTACTTTATTTAAGGCAGGAGGCAGGGAAACTTTTCTGGGTCAAAAGGCTGCTGATTCACAGAAAATCAGTTGGGGGCTGCACAGAAGTGAGAAGCAAAGAAAAAAAACACCATTCCCCTCACACACAGCCTGGAGGGGCCCCAACCTGGTAGGTTGTGTGAGTTCCAGCCCTCTGAGGGGGCTGGCATATCAGTGTGGGTTCCCCGATGAGGTGGAGGCCTTCCCAATGTTGGGGAGGCCCTGAGCTTAGGGGTCAGGATCCAGGCAAGCCAAGGATTTAAGGAGAATAGACTTGTCATTTTCAGTTACCGCTCTCCGAGCTGCCATTGCGGAGGCAGATACTGACAGAGAATTTTTTAAATCAAACATTGAGAAAAGAAATCCAACAACAACATGGCACTGAATCTTCAGGGCTCCAAACCAGCTCCCTTACAAAAACTAAACATCTGACCTCCCTTAAATTACCAACTACTCTGACAAAAAGGGGTTGGGAAACCTAAACAGTTTTCTCTCGAAAATGAATAGCTGTTTTGTTTAAAAAACATCATGCAATTAACATGAGACAAAAGGGTCGGAATTTATGTAAGGTAGAATCCAACAGCCATTACTCATGCAAGGAGGCCAAAAACAAGATGTTCTTCATTTTGTAGGCAGGAATGTGGTTTCGCTTTTACAATTTTTCCTCGCCCCACTGCATATACCATCACTGTCCTATCAGTCGGACCCAAAGGGAAGTATGCTATGAAAGAGAAGATTGAGAAATTTCCATTTAAAAAGCCAACATCCCAGTGGAAATAGTGTGGCATTAAGCCTTCCTCTGTGATATTTTACTACCACTGCTGGACTTATATGGCTCTGATTAGTACAAAGGAACCAATTTCATTGTGGGATTCAAGGCTCCCTTCTCCTGGGACCTGGTGCAGCTACAGAAGTTTAAGGAATCACTTTGCGTCTTCTCACGGTTTTTTGCCTGTGGTGAGGTTTTGTATAGATTCCCTGTGAGGCTCTATTCGCCGACATGTAAATGACAGCTCCATGCTGCACATCAGACTTGATTCCCTCCTTATAGTTTCTATTTTCTATGCAGGCAGATGCCAAAACTGACAGTGAAATAGCAGAACTCCTGAGATTCAACACATTATTTGTTCTACCCACCTACTTTATTATTAGTGCATTGTACATAAAGCAGCTAATAGCTACTCAGCTGGATATGCCTCCATCGTCTTCGTCTGCCTCACATAACACCATAAAGCCAAGCCAAGGTATTTTTTGTTTAATGGTCATCATGTGATGTGAGCAAGTGAGGCTAGAAAATTTGATCATCCACATTCCTCTCCTCTTCCCCCTTTAATTTCTGGCAACTACCAATGGAACCCGAGAATCCGTGTGAAAGCAGATCAGAGCTCATAACTCAGATTCAGAATATGAAGCAGATGCCATTTCAGCAAATGCTGATGAACGGCTAGAAAAGGGACTCTCTCCACGGAGATGAAGTTATTCCATTAATGCTTTTGCAAGCCTATAAGGAGAGCCAACGCTTACTTCTTCTGCCACTAAAATAGAAAGTCCCTGTTCTGGATGATTTTTTCCTTTTTCTATGAAGCAGTCTTTGAAATAACTACTCTGCCGCTTCTAATTACAGTGAGTAGCCAGTCCCTTTAATTTCATCAACAGCAATGAGTGCATTAAGAGAGAATTATCTTTAAGAGACGAGGCATAAAAGTCGCCTCCCTTTTGGGCATTGGAGAGAGAAAACCTGGCCTGCAAAATATCCTCAGTACAAACATAAAAGCGCGAGCTACAGCAAGCCATGTCCACGCCAACTCACGTGTAGCCTATTAAATCCGCGATGACTGCTGTGACAACATGCTTTGAAGGTTACGCCTCGCCTGGTCCCTCAGATGGTCGATAGGGCTGGTACAAGAGGCACAGATGCGACCACATTCTTGGCAGGACCAGTCAGGGTCGTCTTTGATGTGGAGTCCTGCTTGGTATTGTTTTCTACATTGATGTTTGCCCTTGGCACGCAAGATACAGTGCCCTCATGCATGGCTGCCCTCCATTTCGGGCTGTTGCTTGCAACTAGCTCCATGCCCTTGCTTTCAGACTCTACCCTTCACAACATTGGCAGGGTTTCTCCTAGTCCCTCTGGCAACGTTTTCCAGAGCTCAGTTGTCCAAAGGATCGGCCTTTGCTAGTCTCTTCTAAAGCAGCCACCTGACAAGGCCAGAGCATTACATTTCAAAAGCGATTTTACGATGAACGCTTACTCAGAGCTCTCCATGGCCACCCTTTGGTCCTGTCTGTCTGAGAGAGAAATGTCAAACCTATCTGGGGAGAACGAGATTTGGACATGCGCACCTTGATGCAGAGGAGAATTCCAACCCAAGCTACCGGGAGGTCTGAACGAAGGAAAATATGACCATGAGCTTTTGGTTCCTATTTACTCAGGATCTTTTGGCCACATTCAACGGCACAGAAGAACGCCCAGACTGGGTCAGACCAAAGGTCCATCTAGCCCAGTATCCTGTCTTCTGACAGCAGCCAATGCCAGATGCTCCAGAGTGAATGAACAGAACAGGAAATCCTCCAGTGATTCATTCCTTGTTGCTCATCCACAGCTTCTGTAGAAAAAGGGGCTAAGGACAAAGTGGGAAACATGGTCCTCTTTCGCAATACTTTTATTTTTGCCCTTCTCTGTCCTCCTTTCTCTGTGTCAATGCCAGGCTCATATAGAGCAGTCGGAAGAGGGTGTGTGGGGGTGTGTGGAGGGAGAAGAGTACAACCAGCAAAACAGCTTTTTGGAGCCATACTCATTCCAACCCCTGTGTCTGGGTAAGTCAAAGGAGCAGCTGTCTTTCCAAGTGCAGCACTTCACCACGTGTCTCATGGATACCTTATTATAGGAGATGCAATTTGTGACAGAGGAATTTAAAGAAAGAATCCGGTAGATTAGCTACAAACGGACAGTAAGACGGGTGAAATGCCTGGCACTTAATCAACTATTTTAGAGCCACGCTCCACCCTACGCACTTCATTACCATTATTGATGCAAATTACAAAGCCATTCCACCAGCCGAGCATTCTGGGAGTTTCTTCTTCCCTTGTAATTTCCTTACATGTGTCAGCTGATGTCACAAGGTAGGCACGCCATTTAAAGAAAAACTGCATCCAATCAATCTCTCTCATCTGGACTGCAAATTCCTAATGCATTTCTGATTTATAAAACTGGAGCTAAAATTCTCCAGCTACAAATTCAAACTGCTACATTTTTAAGAACAGAATAGACCGATTTCCTAAGAGCTAAATGAAAAGCCTGCTTCAAGCCATGCAATTACTTTTATTGACATAAAAACTCTTGCTGCTCCAAGAGCACGTACATTTGCAGCTGAAACATTACATGAGCACGTATTCCATTTTTATAATTCATCATGAGCACTGGGAAGGTCACATGCCATGGTGGTGGGCAAATGTTGAAGAACTGACTTATCAACAAATACCGAAAAAGCCAAACTAGCAAATTACTCAATTGCTCCAGTGATTACCAAGAAAGGAGAAAAACAATTTTTCATGGGTACAATATAAAGAAGAGATACTATTAGGGATGTAAACAGGTGACTGGTTAACCAGTATCACCCTTAACAAGTGATACTGGGTAATGATTAACCCATACCTAGAAGCATCCCCGCCAACTGACAGCAGAGGGCTGTCCCTCATGGGCCGGGAATTGGCAGCTTCGCATGGCACCGGAAGCAGCGGGGATGGAGCGGCCCCTGCCTGTGATGTCGGGGCCACTCCAGCCTGCCTCTGTTTAATCAGTTAACCCAATTAGGCTTTTTACCGGATATTTAAACAGGATTTCACATCCCTATAACACTATAAATCAAAAACCTGCCTCAGTGTACCATGTCTGTATTGACGTAACTTCCTAACTCCTTTTGATTTCATTGTAAAAGACAAAAGAAAATAACAAGAGGGTGGTAAGAGGCTGTAATAGCTTAGCCAACACACGCATGCAGGGGTATCACGCAAATATCTTTAAAAAGGAATTAAGACATACCCAACAAGTATCAATTCATGTCACTTTTATTTGTTTAACGTTTATATTTCAGAACTATCAGACAGCTGTAGTTTCCGTATTTATGAGACGACATAGCAGCTTTAAAACTTCACACTGTAGCTCCACGAGGGCGTTTCACTCCTCAGCTGCCTGCAAACAATGATTTTGGTACCTGCAGCTCATTCAGAAAAGATATTCTCATTTCTAACTCTCAGTGTCTGAAACTATTCTTGGATTAAACTGACCCCTTAACATGCCGGCGTGGACTCAAATCACAGCCACTGAACTCACGCTGGCTAACGATCTGTTCACTTGCTCCGCACACGTAAACCGCTGGTGACATGTTACAATCCCTCAGTGCACTTTGCCCTGGGACGCAAGGTTGCACAAGCAAACTACTAAATAAACAAAGTCTCAAACACCAGGACAAGGAGTGCAGGATAAGAGAAATATGTTGAGTACGACAACGAGTATGTGCATACGTAGCATGTGTTATCAATTAAGGGAACATTTCTTAAGTTGATGAATTGCAAAATACCAAGTTCTAGTCCTCCTTAAGTCACCCACTGCTCTGGCTTATATTTCCCCCGCCCCTTCCCCTTACAAGAAAGAAACCCTCATGGTTAGGGCAGGAAATGTCAGTGTTTGGCAGCAATTTAACCTTGTTGATTTCGATGCTTGTCAAGAGCTCGGTAATAGACCAGTAACTGCATGATGGTTAGATTTCCCTCCCTCAGCTACTAAGGGGGAGTGAGGATAGAGAGGAACATACCAGTCTTCAAGACATGATCAAAGGATCAGAAGCCTTATTTTATAATTATTAACAGCCAAACGAGTAAAAATCAACTGCAGAGCAAACCAGCTGCCTATGCCCTGAAAAGCAGAGATGACATGGCTTTTTTCCTCAGCTAATTTTTTTTTTTTTTTGGTTAATATTCAGAGCATACTTAGAAAATTTTGTACTTTCGGCCCAAAGCATGAAATCCTTAGCAGTGAAGCAGGACTCTTCTAGGGGAAGTATAAGCTTCATTTCCAATGTATGACTTGGATGTTATTTTATGGTTTCTCTCTTAAACTGTATCTTATCTTAGCATTGGAAAAAGTTCAGAAAAGGGAAACAAAAATAATGAGGGGTTTGGAACCGGTGCCAGATGAAGAGAGATTCAAAAGACTGGGACTTTTCACTGTAGAAAAGAGAAGACTAAGGGGGAGGAATACGCTAGAGATCTATAAAATCGTATCTGGTGTGGAGAAAGTGAATAAGGAAAAGATAGTCCCATAACACAAGAACTAGGAGTCACCAAATGAAATTAAGAGGTAGCAGGTTTAAAACAAACATAATGAAGTTTTTCTTCATACAAGACACAACCTGTGGAACTCCTTGCCAGAGGACATTGTGGTAAAGACCAGGACTTGAAGAAGGTTCTAAAAAGAACTAGGTAAATTCCTAGAGTATAGGTCCATCAATGCTTATTAAGCAGGATAGGTAGGAAAGGTGTCCCTAGTGTCTGTCAGAAGGTGGGAATGGGCGACAAGGAAGTGATCACTTGATGATTACCTGTTCTAATCATTCCCGTTGGGGGCACCTGGCATTGGCCACTGTTGGAAGACAGGAAATTGGACTTGATGGACTTTCAGTGTGACCCAGTTTGGCTGTTCTTACGTGACAGTGACTATTATGTTCTCCATGTACATGTTATAAACAAGAACGAAACATGCTCCGGTGAAAACAGTGTGATTATAGCACTATTAGAGCAGTGGTATATGGCTTTTCAATGCATTCAAATTCAGGAAAAAAGGTTTCAGTATTTTTTCCCCCATTTGTGGCATTTTAGCTTCTAAAATTGATGTCTTTGGCACCTTCCAATGTTACCTCTTCATTTCCCTGTCCAAGAAAATCACATTCCAAAATCATGTTTCTTCCTAGAAAAGATGTGAAAATATAGAGAGTATTTGGAAAGTCATCCAGTCCACACTACGGCAATGGTCTCTTTGCTCTCATCTACAGCACTATGTGGAAACAAACACAGCTGGACTTCACAATGCTGATTCTTTCTGATCTAGAAAATCCTCAGATAACCATTTCCAATTCTTGTTTGCATAAAAAACAGCATCAATTTTCACTACCTCGGCCATTCTTGTACAGCAAAAGCAGAAAAGATTTAACCCTCAGATTTCAGGTCAATTCAAACTATAAACAAAACCCCCATGTTCTCTGGAGTTAGTAAAACACTAGGGCTGTGTCTAGACTGGCAAGTTTTTCTGCAAAATCATCTGCTTTTGCGGAAAAACTTGCCATCTGTCTACACTGGCCGCTTGAATTTCCGCAAGAGCACTGACAATCTCATGTAAGATTGTCAGTGCTTTTGCGGAAATACTATACTGCTCCCGTTCGGGCAAAAGTCTTTTTCTGAAAAACTTTTGCGCAAAAGGGCCAGTGTAGACAGCTCAGATTTGTTTTCCACAAAAAAACCCCGATCGCGAAAATGGCGATCGGGGCTTTTTTGTGGAAAAGCGCGTCTAGATTGGCCACGGACGCTTTTCTGCAAAAAGTGCTTTTGCGGAAAAGCGTCCTGCCAATCTAGACGCGCTTTTCCAAAAATGATTTTAACGGAAAACTTTTCCGTTAAAAGCATTTCCAGAAAATCATGCCAGTGTAGACGTAGCCTAGAGGTGCATCTACACAGCAGGGCATAACTCAAAATAAGCTATGCAAATTGAGCTACGTCATTTGGGAGCGTCTAAACAGCACTTATTTCGAAATAGAGCATTTTTCCTCCAACTTCCATTACTCCTTGTACAATGAGGGTTACAGGAGTCGGAGTAAGATGTCCTTCAGCTTGACAGTATTTCGACACTATTTCGAAATAACTGCCTGCTGTGTAAACGTGGACTAAGTTATTTCAAAATAATGTTGCTGTGTAGACGTACCTTAGGAAAACAACAAAAATTAATGGAGCAATTCGAGAGAGTGGTAATACTGAATTTAATCTAAAAATAATGAGGAAAACAATCCCCCGCTTACCTCCAAATGAATGTTGTGGAAACCCTTCAAAAAATATTTCATTTCATAGAAGAATTTTCTACCACAGTTTACAGAAACAAACTTTTTCTGCTGAACAAGACTAAATACAATAGAAAGGCATTACATATTTTGAATCAATCATACACCTCTGGAATTCAACTGCACGGTGTGCAGTCATTGGTTGCAAAAAGGACATCTCCTGCATAATTTACAATGGGAAATTCTAAAATGTAACCCAACAGTTATACTCTTGATAAAACTCTCTTTGCAGCTGAGTACTTTCCTGCTTAACCTGGTAAACTCAAGCAATTAATTCTAGAATCCAATGCCATTTTATGCTCAAAGAGCTTCAAAGCCGAAACCTCACAATGCCACCTTGAGTTCATGAGTTTGATTCACAACAGATGCGGGAACTGTAGCCTTGGTTACACAGTGTTGAGTCATAAGCCATTCCAATCAATTCTGATCGGATAGAACATAAAAGTTAGACAACCTCTCTCACGCCGATATCTTTACTCTCCATCAAGTCAGGGTGTAAGTCTGAACTCTGTACTCAGAAATACCACACTGGTTAACTCATAGACTTCCCCCTGGAATTAATCAAAGAATGCAACTCCAGTTGTCGTCTCTACAACGTGGAAATTGCTCTCCATCATTTCCCCCACACCTAAATAGAAGCGAAAGACGCCCAAATGACAGCAACTGAAACCCAAGCCAACAGTGCACACGGCAGACTTGCAAGCCTGCCTTCCATCTTACCTGGTCAACATACAATCTCCCCCTCCCACCCAGTACTTGGACTTTGCATCTGAGGTTATGGGAGGTCTTGGGTAGTGCTTATTTCCTATGCAGACTCGCATCAATGAACACATGTAATTTATCATCAACTGAGAAGAGCCCGCATACTGTAGGAGTTACATACAGCAAAGCTTCCCCAGTATGAAAGAAAAGGTTTATGCCACGGGGAAATTTATTTACAGTATTAACCTGGTTGTAAAAACAGACACGTTCAAGATGTCCGAACAAGTAAAACTGCTTGTAATTTATTTATAACCTCCCTCTGAAACTTGGAAAACAAGATGTTCCCAACATTTTTTTTCCTCTTTCTCTTTCTTTTATATACACACACACACACACACACACTTACTTTTTTACTTAAAAATGAGACTTTTAGGCTAGCTGTATCTTACTATTGTCCTTGTCAGTAAAAGCAATTTGAATTAGGGATGTGAACGGGTCATTGATTATCCAGTGCCCAGAAGAGCCCCCCTCAACCACAGCCTGCCATGGATGGAGGGCTGCCCCGGCGGGGCTGGGAGCCGCTCGCAGCCTCACCCCCAGGACGGGGGCCAGTATCCCGCTGTAGCTGGCTAATATTTAACCGGTTAAGTGCTGAATCAGGATTTTACATCCTTAATTTGAATGATTCCTTCTCCTTTACAGAATCTTATTTGTGTTGCCACCAATATTATATTTGTGCTTTTAAGCAAGTCCACAGGATATTTCAAGAGACTTTACAAATTTCTGTCACTTGTAGTGTGGTTCAAGCTTGTCTTTCCTGCTTTGTATCCTAATTGGCTTTCAGTCTATTAGGCATTTTGTAACCAGGTAGATGGGAAGAGAATTTCCCTGTGTGCTTAAGTGTTGACATTACATTTACCAGTCTCTAGGAAATAAATTTACATTTAACTTGAAATCACCTGTATTTGTTGTTATGAACAATCACCTTTCGAGGTTCCTCTAACAAGTCAGATTCAATAAAAAAGCATCCTTCACCACTTCAAAGCATTTTATGTACAGTGATGGACAGGGCTCGACAAATACTGGAAAACCCTACTCACCAGACAAAAAAGGGACTTGCCAGCCTCCCCTCCAAAAAGTGTTTTTTTAATAGCATAAATTCCTAATAAGAATAAGAACAGTAATTACTAATAAGTTATTAATAAATATCACCCAAGTTATTAATAAATATCTTATAAACCTCTACCTTTTCCCTTTGCTGCCATGTCTCCTCCCCATGCTCCATCAGCTCCCCTGGTGCCTGCTGCCCCCAACCCCTCATCCACCCCTGCTGTCCTGACTCCTGCCCTTCTCACTGCCCTCGGCCTTCCTGAGACCTGCCCTCCCACCACCAGCCCTTCTCTCCGCCCTGTGCCCACTCCTCTACTAGCTCCACTCTGATCAAGTGAGCTACCCCTCCTCATCCCCTCTCCAAACACTCCCTCTACACACCTGCCCTCTGTCTCCTCTGGTGCTGGTCCCTCCCCTGCAGGTGTCTGCCCTTCTGCTTCACCCCCAGAATCCCCTGGCACCTGCACCCTCCTGGTGCCTCCTCCTTCCCTCACTGCCCCTGCCCCCTTTGCTCTCTTTCCCTGATGCCCACCCCCTCATCACCCTCTGCCCCCGTTCCCCTCATGCCCCTGTGCCCTCACACATGACTTGCTCCATCCTCGCCTTCCTCGTGCCCACTCCTTCTTTCTAGCCTTCTCCCAGCACCTCCCCCTCCCGCCCCCAGTGCCCTTACTCTCCTCTCCCAGCATCACCCTGACTCCCCTCCCATTGACACCTCCCCTCCTGCCCTTTAACTCATTCTCTGCACTTGGCCCCCTGGCATTTGTCTCTCCTGCACCCCTGTCCCTTGGTGCCTTCCCCTTTCTTCTTCTTCTTCTTCTCCTGACCTCCTCCCCTCCCGTCCCCTCAGCACAAGCCTCTTCCCCATATTTTTCCCCTCCCCTCTCCACAGTCCAGTCCAGCCCAACCCCTTCCGCTCCCCCAGGGCCAGATCTAGTTTTTTTGCTGCCCCAAGCAAAACATTTTTGGCCACCCCCCCCCTTATTTTGTTGTGTTTTACACATTTGCATTTTGCAATGGGGTTTTTTGTTTGTTTGTTTTCATTTCTGTCCCGGCATTTTAGCCCTATAAATAGCAAATAGCATTTTCATTTGTTTTTTTCCATAAAGGCAAAGGCGCTTCAAGTGAACTCCCCCTTTCACTCCCTGCTGGGTCACAGCAGCCTTTTCCCTGCCCTGTCCCTATGGACAAGCACCCCTCACTCCCAACCCACAGGGGAAACAGGGTGCAGGGACAGCACAGAGCCAGAAGGGTGCAGGGAACAGTGGGGGGAGGTACAGGGGTGGTGCGGGGAATGGGAGGCGCAGAGCCAGAGGGACGTGGGGTGTGGTGGAGGCACAGGGAATGGGAGGGGCAGAGGGATCAGGGTCTAGGGGCAGTGCAGGGAATGGGCAGCACAGAGCTGGGGGGGGCAGGGATCGGAGGGGAGAAGGGTGCAAGGGCGGCCCAGAGCCAGAGAGTCGCAGGGAAGAGGGAGAGCAGGGGATCCGGGGTTCAGGGGTGGCACGGGGAACAGGCGGCGTGGAGACAAAGCGGCGTGGGGCGGGTGCAGTGTGCTGGGTGGTCGGCCGGGAGCGGTCTCTCACCGGTGAGGAGGTTGGGGCCACGGCAGGACTGGAGCCGGTGGGGTGTGGCGTGGCTGTGCCGCAGCCAACTTCCAGGGCCACGCAGTCAGAGCCGGGCTGCCGCAGCCCTTTAAAATCAGCGCGGCCATGTCACGCCAGCATCCTGGTGTCTGCCGGCGTCCCACCCCCTGGCTCGTGCCCCGCCTCCTCGCGCCGGAGCTGCACACAGGCACCCCGGCGCTGAGAATCACTGCGCTTCCCCCTTCCCGGCGGCGCTCCGCTCCTCCGCCCGGCCAGCGGATCGGATGGGGCCGTGCTGCCTGTAGTGTAGGCTTTGGCCAGCCCGTCACAACCGCCCACCGGGCCAGTCCGCCCCTACACTCGCCAGCTGATAAAATCTACTCGCCACGGGCGAGTGCATTTGTCGAGCCCTGGTGATGGAGGTAATCACTGAATTGCTTTAGTCATTTAATGTTTGCGAGTATTAAATGCCACATTTAATTAAAAAATTCTTGTGCAAGATATATTCAACCAAATTTGTTTACATTTTCATTTCACTCTTCATGAAGCAGTCCTTCAGAGACTGTGCTCGAGGAGTTCAAAGTAACACATATCTCGTTTGCACTGTACCTACCACAGTGGAGTCCTATTCAATCATCGGCTACTGATCTGTCACAATCAAGGATGTTAAAATGCAGGTAATTGGCTAACCATGTAATGCTGAAAAATTACAAGTACCTGCAGCACACTGGCACCCGCTTGGATAACCAATAGGCTCATGCTTATCACGGCTATACTCTTACATCCCTAGTCACAATATAAATAGCTAGAACTAGAAGTCCGACCTTCACACAATAAAGTCAGGTGTGTAAAAATGCTTAAAATGCCTGAAATCTTGAAAATGTTGAACTGGAAGAGACCACAAAAACCCAGTGAGAACTGAACCTGATGATATTCTAGACCAGCGGTTTTCAAATGTGTGTTCCTCACAGTTGAAGAAAACTGGTGATGCCCCTCACAACATAATGTGACGAGAGCAGTGTTTCCCAACTGGTGCGCCACGGAACCCCGGGGAAAGTAAGGGTTCCGCGAGAACGCGGCACTCCCCCGCCGCCTCTTAAAGAGACAGTCTATTTTGTAGCTTTTTTTTTTTCTTGACAAATTTTACGCTGGCAACCCTAGGGGTTCCTTGAAATTCTTTTAAGCTGAAAAGGGTTCCGGGGCCAAATAAAATTGGGAAACACTGGACTAGAGTGTGGACTCCAGGTGGGTCTGAGGATGAGAGCTTCGAGGCATAGGAGGGGACTCCAACTTGGGTGAAGGTATTCGGGGCTGGGGCAGGAGGGGCTGACCTCAAGCGACTCCCGGGCAGTAGTGGGGCTATGGCAGCTTTCTGCCTCTCCTGGCCCCGCAGACCACGCTGCCCTCAGTAGCAGCCGGCAGCAGGTTCCCAGCCAATGGGAGTGCGGAGCTAGTGCTCAGGGCAGGGGCATTGTGGGAAGCCCTGTGCACCCCCCTCCACCTAGGTCCCTGTGCACCCCCCGCCACCCATAGTCTGCGGTGCCAGGACAGGCAGGTACCTACTTAGCGCCCCCTCCCCCCCGACACACACACACATTTGATCCCCCTGCAGCAATCAGACCCGGTGCCCGACGTTCCACCAGCCAGCCCTGGGTCACAACCCATAGTTTGCAAACCCGTGTTCCATATACTATCTGTTAGCTGTTTCCACCACGTCACACTGACTCAAACCAACAGGTCAGGCTTCAGAGAGATGCAAGGGGTGGTAGTTTGGAAAGCTTACTGTACAAATCATTTTGTTTCAAGCAAGCATTTTAATTGCCACCCGCACAACCTCTTATATGGAACCTAAGGCAGGGGCTGCCGAGTGCAAACAAGAAGCTAACAGTACAACATGAGTTATTGGCAGGACTTGACAAACGGCGGCGAAAACCACTCGCATGCTGCAAATGAACGGGGCGCGCGGCTGAAATCTACTCGCCCGTGATTGTATAGTTTGTCAAGCCCTGGTTATTGGAACCTGAGTTACCCGATTGTGGAAGATCTACTGCCATGCATCCGATATCCCTACAATGGGATACCATTTGACTCAGATTCAGCCTCTACCTGCCATAAAACACCTGAGCCAGCAAAGTATTTAATCATGGGCTTAACGTCAAGTTCACACTTAAATGCTTTGCCGACCTGGCGGCATTCTGAGCGCTGTCACTCTCCACCACCGGCCAACCCAGCTGCACTTAGTAGGAAAGTAGGTATCAAACTTAGCTCACCGCAGACACTTTGGTAACGACATCTCTTGCCACTGCCAGGCCTTGTGCAAAAGTGCGAGCAGCCACAAACGCGCGTGTCACTTGTAGTTTTAGTTTCCGTGGTACGTCTCCAAATGGCTTCAGCTGTTCTGTGTACTTACTGACGCATTCAAGGTATTCATCTGTGAATTGGTACTGGGGGTTCACTAATCGAAACATCCGCTCCAGGAGACGCGCCCAGAAGTCATTCAGCATCTCTTCCAGGTTTACGTTCCCACCCACGTAGTACCGCTTCAGCTCTATGAAGAGATCCTTAAAAAGTTCAGAGTTCTGCATGTACAAACGACCGTATGTCCGCAAAAACATGTCGTTCAAGGATTTCTCTGCATTTTCAAGCAGTTCTTTGAAGAATTCTGAAGGGAAAAAAAAAAAGATAAATGAAAACATACAGGAAACAATCCCAGGCTAATCATTTTCACAAGTACACAAGCTTTTCAAATATTTCCTTCAATGATTCAACAATAACACAAATGAAATGCAAAGCTAAGAGGTCTGATGGGAACTTCACTTAAGTGCTTAAAGTAATGGTATTTTTCATCAGTTTTGTTCATATTTGATAAATAAAGGGAACAGATCCTAAGACATGGATGACTGAAACCCCTTTCCATCCATAACTGAATAGCAAGGCAAAAAGCCAGCCAAATGGAAAAATAATGCAAGTTCCTTTTAAAAAGTTATTTTCAAACATGGACTGTCATGAAACATATATGCACACACATACACGCACACCAACACTTCAAAGTGAGTGTTCGTAATAACTGGTTCTAGCATTTCAGCAATTGCCAACCCCAAATGTTTTAAAAAAACAAACCACAAGTCAGGCTGCAAAAATAATGAGCTTCTTTAAGTAAGATTTCTGAAATACACTTGGGGTTCTTCCATTGCCTTCTGAGTGTGAGTTGTAAGTTCTTTAGGGTTCCAATTCTGGTGATGGCTTTTACATGTTACCATAATGGGGGGGTAGAAGCATTTACACAAGTTGGAACTACCATAAGAGTTAAAGGTTACAGGCTTTTACTTGCGAAGAGCACCAGGAAATATTCAACGGCAGCAAATGGACAGGACCATTGGTTTCATCTCATCCAAAAGCCAGCCGCTCTAGCCGTTTGGTGTCTCCAGGTAGCATACAGATCCACTGGCCCAACAGAGAGGGCATGCTATCTAACGAACCGCCATCGGCCCTTCCTAGGTGTTCTGTACTGGCAGGGGCGGATGAGAGTTTTGCGGGGCCAGGGCAGCGCAATTTCGCGGGGCCCCCTTTGGAGAAAAAATAGAAAAAATAGAAAAAAGGCATCCCCCCTGTGCCCACTCCTTCAGTAGCCCCACTCTGATCAGGTGAGCTACCCCCTCTCCTAACACCTTCCTCTATGCACCTGCCCTGCCTCTCTCCTCTGGTGCTGTTCTCTCCCCTGCAGGTTTCTGTCCTTCTGCTTCACCCCCAGAATCCCTTGGCACCTGCACCTTCCCTTAGCCCTGCACCCTCCTGGTGTCCCCCCTTCCCACACTGCTCCTGCCCCCTTTGCCCTCTTTTTCCCTGATGCCCATCCCCTCACCACTCTACCCCCATTCCCCTCATGCCCCTGTGCCCTCTCACATGACTTGCTCCATCCCCGCCTTCCTCATACCCACCCCTTCTTCCTAGCCTTCTCCCAGCACTTCCCCTCACCCCTCTAGCCCCCAATGCCCTTACCCTCTCCTCTCCCATCATCACCCTGTCCCCCTCCCACTGACACCTCCCCTCCTGTCCTTTTCCTCATTGTTTCCACTTGGCCCCCTGGCATTTGTCTCTCCTCCACACTGCCCCTTGGTGCCTTCCCCTTTCTTCTCCTGACCCGCTCCTCTCCCCTCAGCACAAGCCCCTTCCTCTGCCATCCACCTTCTGCCTTCCAGTTTGCAGGGCGGCCGCAACCCCGGCCCAGGCTCCAGACCACGTGCCGAACCGAGCGGTGCAACGCTGGGCCATGTGGTTTTAAAGTCCCGGGCGGTGACATCACGCCACGCCTGGGTGTCTCCCCTCTCAGCTGTTGCGCGGCATTTCAGCACGCCGCGCAGGCGCTCTCTCGGCCCCACATGGCCCGTACTGGCCAGCACCGGGGAATTTAAAGTGCGGGCCTGCAGCATCCCATCACAATCCCCCTCCTCCTCCAGCAGCCGCC
This sequence comes from Pelodiscus sinensis, assembly GCF_049634645.1. NCBI lineage: Eukaryota > Metazoa > Chordata > Testudines > Trionychidae > Pelodiscus > Pelodiscus sinensis. The sequence continues at coordinate 45,190,271 of NC_134723.1, read as the reverse complement.
CACCGGCCCTTTGGCGGACGGCCCACTGGGAAATTCCCAGTATCCCGCCGGGACAGTCCACCCCTGGCGCTGGCGCAGGGCCTATTGAAGTGCAGGGCCTGGGGCAGCCGCCCCACTCGCCCTGCCCTATATCCGCCGCTGTGTACGGGCCTCTCAGGTTGCTCAGCATGGGACACATCCTGGGATTCCTGTACTGCTGAACCTGTTTCTATCCTTTGAAGAGCTTCAATTCTCCTGTTTCATACCAAGCTCCTCACCACGAGCGCCTGTAATTTTCACTTTACTTACAGGCCATGTGTTCTCCTACCAACTCTAACCTGGGCTGCGTGGAAGGTTGTCCTGCGCACTTTGTGAGGCAGAAACCTCCGAATTCAAGCAGAAGCTTTCACATCAAATTGGTATAAATGGCGCATGGGCCAATTACAACATATAGCTATTGCCGACCAATCCAAAGCAAATCTTTTCCTGCCGAAGCGATGAGAGAGTTCAAAGAGAAGAAAAACGTGGCATTTATAAGGTTTGGACAAAGAGTGAGGCAAACTGTTTGCCTCCAAGGTCTGAACAAGGATATGTGAGGACGGGGGGAAGGAGTGAACATCTGTTTGTTTTTGGCCTCTATAGGACAATATTGCTTTTACCTGGAGGCAGGTGCCTATATACTATAAAGGAAATAAGTAAATTATCTGTGAGATTTGAGAGTGCTGGAATAAATTGCCTAGGGAGGTTGTGAAGCCTCCATCACTGGAGATATTTAAGAGACAGTTAGACAGACACCTGTCAGGGATGATCTAGACAGTGCTTGGTCCTTCCGTGAGGGCAGGGGACTGGACTTGATGAGCTCTTGAGGTCCCTTCCAGTTCTAATGGTCTATGATAAGGTTCAAGCATCTACTTGCCCGCTCCTACCATGCTATGTATCGTGAAGAAGCAGTTATCCTTTACTCACCTGCCAAAATTGTTTTAATCTCTCCAAGCAAAAGGGTGAAAGTATTTGCAAAACTGATGAAGGAAAACTCATCTCTAATTAAAAATAGCTAACGATGGGACTTTAGTTTGAATCCTAACTTTGGAACTCCTGAGCGAGGTTCAAGAAGTTTCCTTTAATTGTGTACGTAAAAGAGAAACATTCTTCAGTCTATGCCACTAGATAGCTGTAATTCTGACCTATGCTTAGCGGTGACTCACATCCAACAAATAATTTTTAATAAAATGCGCCTCTGTGTTTTAATCCCCAAAAGAGTCACATTTAAAGCCAGAAGTTGTTAGAAGGAGCAAAAAAAAAAAAAAAATCATTGGCCCGGTTTGAATTTAAATGCTGTTAAAATGTATCAAGTATGTTGAAGTTCAAATTTTAGTCTTCAAAGTGCTCCAGTACAAACAAAGACTAACACAGAGAGAACATTTTCTGGGAACACTGAAACATTCTTCGAGTTCCTTATTAGCAAAGTCATGGGGCTTGGTGGTTGACATAGCTGTATAAAATGTAGCCTCTTAGGAGTACAAGAGAAATGATCCAGCAAAGAGGAGATTGATTTCAAAAACCCGACATGTCCTCTGTCCAATATCAGCATGAATCTCTACTTTAGTTCCCATGACTGGCATTTCCTGTCTAGGAAGATTTTTTTCAGTGGAGTTCATACTAGAGAGATTAGCTTGGGGTGTATATTAATTTCTAATTCACTTAATCATTCTGAAAGCTTATTTCCTCCTTTCCTTCAAATTTTTGGGTCTTTAAAATCACCAGATAGGTTTTATTTTCAAATACAACTAGACTGAGCACATAGTTAACATTCATCAGGCAATTCTACAGAAAGATTTCATTCTTTGAAATGACACCTATGTTAGAAACCATTAAATGTTTCCAACGGTCAATCAAATGAACATGGAGAAGATTGTGCTGAGCCAGAAAAAAAACCCTAAGTGATGAATTCATACCAATTTGGCCCACTTATTCTCCTGCTCAAACTCATTTTGTTTCTTACACTCCAAATGGGAACAGGATTTTTTTCCCCCAAGTCTTGTTTTAGGGGCCTATGGCAGTTCAACCACCTAGAAACATGCAACGATTTCTGCTTGGGGGGAGAAACGGCGAGATTTTGTTTCTAGATATATATCTGTTAGAATGAAAAACATAATCATAATTAGCAGCAAATGCCTACAAGTTTGCAGTCTTCAAAATTGTAACTTTCCCTTGGCCAAAAGGAATGTAAAAAAAGAAAGAGAGCACATCCCAATATTAAACGTAGTAAATTTCCAAATACCAGCCAGTCACATTTCTCAGCGACTGCCTGAGTCGCAAGCAGACAATACAGAGGTACCATGGTCTATAAGTAGTACTAGACCCTGGTCATGTCACTTAACTCCCAGTACCTCACTTTCTGCCTTTGTTAATAGGAGCTAACCACTTTAGTAAAAGAATGCTGAAATCCTCACTTAAAAGGCATCGTGTAGGGGAGGGGTAGGTTGGTTTTTTGTATGGCCTATAATGCTGACAAACATTTAGCATATTCTATGCAGGTTTCCAAATGAGGAGGACAAAGGAATGAGAAGCACTGTAAATCCACAGCTCCCACAGTTCAACTTTAGCTCTGTTGAGCACTAAAATCCAAAGACTGGTGAGTGTAGCATTCTCAGACACTGTAGTGCTACATGGCACAAGGAGGGGGTAGAAATGGGGAGGGGAGGGAGACGTAATCTGTGGACTATTCCACACAAACAGTTTGGCTGAAATGTAACTGCATTCTTCTTCTACTGCAAGGAAATCCATAGCAGATTTCCTCACGAATATTTTCTTGGGATATGCTCAGTGACCTAAAACAAGATGACAGCCCTGGAAAAAAATGGCCTTGAAAGACCTATTGAAATTTCAACAGAGACTTGGGATGCTAAGTTGCCCATGTAAAGTTAATGGACTCCCTCACAATTAAAAGGCATTAACAAGGGATAAGATCAAAGCAACAGATGTCATATATTAAGATACGTGAATCCCTGATTAAGTGGCTAGTCCTGCAAAACAAAAGGCTCTGCAGCCAAAAATAATAAATGCCAGGCATGCTGTAGTATCTGGTTCCATATCTATTTAGAGTGCTGGTTGAACATTAGAAATTTGGGCAGCATCAGCTGGTTTAAAGGTATTGGGACTCATACAACCAGCTTTGATGACACTGGGCTTTGCTTATTATAATGGAGGTGCCAAATAGTACGAGGGTGCTGTAGAAAGAAACAGCCGAAGAAGCCAAACGGAATGAAGGATGCTTAACCCCATTATAGAGAAAAGGGAAGGAAAGCTGTAAGGGGACTTACGGTGACACGAGAAGTAGGGATGAGAGTGATGGCAAGAACAAATAGCAAGCTGCCTTCAATGGCTATCCAGCTTGTAAGTTTATGAGACTAAAGAATGAAGAACATCCATGACATTTTACCTAAGAAATTTTCTTCTCCGTCATTTCTGTACCACGCCCATTGTATCAGCAGTGGCTTTTATTTAGCAGCAAAGGTTTAATTAAAGATATTTTCCATGCCAGAAGCTAGTAACATGTAAGTGTCTGCAACTTAAAGTTATGTTCTTTCTCTCCTCTTATAGTAATTAGCTTGGATAGAAATCATGGAACATTCAACGTTTTTCTCCAGCCTACAAATGTGTGAAGGTTTTGCAGTAAATGACCGATCAGGTTTCTCCAGATCTTGTTCTCAAACAGCCTTCTAGATAGCAACATACAACACCTAGTTAGATATTAATCCTGCCTCTTGCAGAAACCAGCTATTCACTGATTAACAAGCTACAGCATAACCTAGAGTTAACCTTGTAACCTTGAGAAAAGAAATAGCAGGTTTCTCTCTTCAATCTTGACTGTTTGCTTTGGAAAATAAATTACCACTTTTCATTTGTGTTGGAAATTGACTTGTTCGCAAACAAAACCTACATACAAAGGATTACTTTCTCGTTTTACAGCATTGTAAATGCATGTTTTACAGCTGTGGTGCATGCAATCTGTACTCATTAAATTATCACATTGACAGACTTCCTGTGAAATGCTGTCACATGCAAACATTTTTTCATGGACAACAAATCATTCTTCGCTGCCCTCTCAAAAGGTCTGCAATTCAGTGAAATGTTGGGCTCTCTCTACCCCCAAAAGATCTCTGATCTAATTGACACCACCCCCACAAAAAAGGGAGAGCTTTCTCCCACTCCAGGTATAAACTGGCAAAAATGGAGAATACAATATTGATGGGAATTTTAAAACCGAAGCAGCAACGTTTCCCATTTTCTACCTAAACGAATTATTACAAGGGAAGAGGAAGAGCAGAATTTTACATTGCAAACTCTTACATTACTCCCATAGTCTTTATAAGAAATAAGCACACACTGTGTCTGTTTAATCCAGAAGGTAGTTTGCCATCTCCCTGTGCTCTGAAGGATGTGCAACGCCTGGAGAGACAGCTGGGTTTAGCTCTGGTTTCAGTTAAGAAAGTTACCACCGCCAATCTTCTCTTTTAATTCTTTATCTGCATCACTACAACTTCTGCTTCTGCTCCCTCAGGTCGGTGCAAGGCTAGGGCACAGATCTGGAGTTGCTCTACCAGCACACATTGCTAATGTAGATGCTCTACTGTAAGGTGAACTATGACTAGCCATGGTGCCGCTTGGAGCAGAGGTGAGCAGCTCTGGTGAGAACAAGTCCCAAGTCAGAAGTGAGGCACCTTTTTGAGATGGGGGCCACTAACGCACAGAAAAAACAGTTGAGGGCCCCCCACCACCACACACACACCTGGCCCCTGACTGAGAAGCAGAAAGACACTCCCCTCGCACACAGAGCCTAGCCCAGGCTAGTAGATTGTGTGTGCTCCAGCCCCACAGTGCCAGGATGGTGCCCTGAGCCTCGGGGGCCGGGCCCAGGCAAGCTGAGGGCCGCATCCGGCCCCTGGGCCTTGGGCTCCCCATCCTGGTCTAGTGCCTCAAGATGCTGCCTTGTTACCATGGCAACTGACCACCCAGGAGGGCCCAGCCGTCCGGGAGGCCATGACAGGGCTGCAGCAGTTAAGCCTGGCGTGCAGGGGACAGAAATGGGGCCTGCCCCTCTGCACCTTCGCAGCCCCCTCCCTCACTTAGGGGGCCCTGTGCATGTACATCAGGAGCCACCGATGACGTGCAAGCCCAATTCATGCTCTGCCCCTGGGCTGGCTACGCCATGGAGGTTTCAGTTTCCAGGTCCTCCTGCTGCCCCTTTATTATAAAGAAAGCAACTGTTTTTTAATTACACAGTGGGCAAGGGTGGAAATAACTATTTTGCCATTTGTGCCTCACCAATGAAAAGTGGCAGCAAGGGCCCTTGTTGCAAACCTGCTAAAATATGAACACACAGCAGTCCAGCTCACTATGCAGGACGCCCGTGGATTTACTGACTGCTATAACCTATAGGAAAGCATACAAGTGCATTGTCAATGGAGCATAACGACAACACACCCCGTCCATCAAAGCGGTACCTGTCAGGCTTTTCACACACAGGCCGACAAGTGATTTATTTCAGGCTAAATTCTTCCAGTTGCATAGTTTCCTTACCAAACCAACTGAGCTGCTGCATCCCTCATGCAAATGCCACTTTAAAAACAAAATAAGATGGTGGAGTGAAGCAAAAGGGTCTTTGGCTTGGTGGAACTGCAGGATAGCCGCCCATCAGGCATTAACACCATGGAGCCTTGCGCAGATACAAAACTGGTATCCGGCTCTGCAAAGATGATCTGTGGACACGTGGATATAAAGCAGGTATCTGCAAAATTGCAGGGTTCAAGATCCAAAATTTACATCCGCCCCCATAGCTGCAAAAATAAGCCGCACCCATGACGATGCAGATAGCAGGGGATAGCCGCTGATTGGCAGGGCTCTGCTGATATGTTAACAGAACCATTGTCTGACATGCTGCAGCTGTGGAGCAGACCGGCAGAGATTTATTTGCGATAGGCAAAGGCCCAGAAAGGTTGTTCTAAACCCAAAAAACAGTTTGTTTATTTTTTTTTAAGTAAACCATGGGAAAAATAAAACTTATCAACCTAGGATGACAAGAGACAGGGTGAAATCTCAAAAGCCAATAGACTAAAAGTTTAGAAAGAAAATGAATTAACAGACCGATTGTTTAGAAGGCCTGCTTCTGTTTGCTTTTGTTAGCATCTATTTAAATTTCAGTAATGTCAATGACTAAGATTTGGCCAAAGCGCTCTGAGACATCCGAAGCAGCAGACTTGACATTTCTGAAGTAAAAATCCAGAAGAAAATAAATTACGTTTTTAAACAAACCTTTCCAATCTGCCTTTATACACTATACGGAAGAACAGGAAAAGGTATCCTTTTACTTGAAAATGTCTTTCTTCAACTAATAAGATCCACAGATCCATTCCAACGAGCATGGTAACCCAATTGCAATTTGGAGGCAGAATCAGACCCAGAAGTAGACAAATGCCCCCATCTCCTGAAGTTCTCCAAGAATTTCCACGTCTATTTTTGGATAACTCAGGAGGGCAGAATCCGAGGATCTCATTACTCAAAGAAAGGAAGTTTTCAGGTAAGTATGGATACATTCTCTTCTCCCTGCTAAGATTCACAGTCTGTTACAATGGGATTTTCATTATGATGTGCCTCCAGGGTGAGAAAAAGGATTATCGTTTAAGTAGGGACAACCAAAACAAGGTAAATTGCATATCAAGATCACTTCCACCTTCCTCTGCTGGGTGTTAAGGCACAGAGAAGACTTCTCCCAAGACAAAGAAAGTGGCATTGGCTAAGACAGGATGACCAGCATGAACTACTGGCCATCAAGCTGATCTCAGTACAAGAGACAAAACTTCTCTGACCTGAGATCACAAAAGGAGGAATAGTTCTTTAACTTTGCTTTGGGAATGCGTGCTATGACAGATGCATGGACTACCTGTTTGAATTCAAAGCATCAGACTGTTCTCATTAAAGGGAGCTCGCAATTCAAAAAGAAACACATCTGATTAGAGATAGTAGCCAGTTGGCAGCCCACGTTATGGTCAGGAGGCATAACACCACCACCTCCTCTACAGGTGTAATTCAGTTCTGCTGTTAAGAGCAGCAGAAGATTCTAAGGCTGTGCCACACTAGGGATGTGAACAGGTAACGGTTAACTAATTAAACGGAATTTTACATCCCTATGCCACATGCCCTTGCAGGGTTGGAGTGAGGTGGATGCCCAAGGAAGCATTTAATGTCGGGGTTTACACAAGCTTACCTCTTCTTGACCATGCTAAAAGCACCACACTAGAAAGACTTCACCTTTGCACTTGGCACTACAAAGCATGTGTAGAAAGCATGGGGGAATATGTTGACCTGCCCTTTGGGATCTGTGGTAGCAACAATCACTCTACCCCAGTGGTCCCCAACGTGGCGCCTGTGGGTGCCATGGGGCCCACCGGGGCATTTATGTACAGCCGCCAAAACATCTGGGCTGGCCCTGCTCCTGGCGCGTGGCACATGCATGGTGCTGGCCCCAGGCGCGTGGGCGGCCCCAGCCCTGGGTGCACAGCACATGTGCAGTGCCGGCCACAGGCACGTGGCTCGTGGGTGGCCCCGCCCGCGGGCGCACAGCGCATGCGTGGCCCCACCCCCGGAACTGCAGCACTTCTTCATCCGCCCGGCAGCCACGAAACGTTGGGGACCACTGCTCTACCCGATTATTTACTTTAAATCTGTCTGAACCCACATGGAGATGTGGTCTTGCAATTACAGACCTCCTCTGTGACAGGCATCCAGCAATCCCACAGCCTCGTCACTTAGAAAGGTACAAACAGGATCACGCTTGCTCTCCTCTTTGTATCTTTGCATATGGTCCTAGGGAGCGGGGCACAAGGTGGGACACTAGCAGGGATCTCTCCAAGCTTTCCAAACGGTCACTGGCTACCTTGCATCCTGGGTCCAGACCCAGTAAAGCAGTGCAGGCCCCCTTGTGTCCAGAGGTTGCTCACTGGCTCGACTCATCTACTTGTGACGAGAGCGAGATATTTCTGGGCACAGGAGACCACCATGCTCAGCCGACTTCTGCCAAGTCCAGATGTTCCCCTCTGGTAGGCAGTGCACACAGAGACAGGGAGCTTTGCTCCACCCAGGACAGGGGATTTTCCTCTGTAATAGGATTCACCGAATCCTTACAGAAACGCCAGCCCCACAGCGCCGCACAAAACAGATTTGAACCAAGGGTTGCCAGGTGTCTGGTATTTGCGCGCTCTTGTCTGGTCAGAAGACACAATCACTGCTCTGGGTGCTTCAGAAGCCTAGCCAGGGTGTGGGGGTGTAGCTGGGAGTCCCAGCCACTTCCCCCGCCCCCGCCAGGCTTCTGTGCAATCACAGGCTCCCAACGCCGATCGTGGCCCCGCCTCCCAGCCTGGGAGTCCCAGCTGGGAGGCGGGGTTGCGATCGCCGCTCTGGGTGCCCCGGAACGGGGGAGGGGGAGCTTATTATCCCGCGTTCCTTTTTGGTTTTTTGCTCGACCAAAAAAATACCGCGTGTCCAGTATTTTTTGGGAGACCATCTGGCAACCCTATTTGAACCCCACTTCTATCCTCCCCTCGCCCCCAGGCAGAAGCCCGTAGGACTGGTCATTATCAGGTTGAGAGGGAACCACTATTGCAACGCTGCCCACCCACGTTCGCATTGCTCGTGAAAGCCGGAGGAGGCATTTAGAGCGTCAGGTGACGTTTCACATGTTTGCCGGCCTGGTGTCAAGCGAGTTTTCGTGCTCAAGGGGGGCTGAGACGCCTACCACAATGTGGCGGATGTGCAAGGCCTGTCAAGAAGCCACTCTTTCAGGTAAAAATCTCCCCTGTTTAGGAAAGATGAATCCCTGACCCTCCGGGACAGCCCAGCCCAGCCCAGCCACATTCATCTATTGGAGGAACACGGCGATAATCACGGGACTGAGCACACTAAGAAATCTTCTAGCCTTATAAAATGGAGGCCCAAAAATATATAAATGGTGGATGAAGAAGTCTCTTAATGCCTGCTGGTTCTGGGCTCCTCTTCCTCATCACTCCACAGCCAGCTGCTGGCAAGAGGCTACGGAGGTGATGGAGAAACATGGCACTCTGTAACAGGGCAGATGAACCTGCAGTGGCACTGAGGGATGACCGCCTGACACTTTTCTAGTCTTTGAGGCAGGGCAGGAAATCCCTATCCTTCTATTACACCTTACCAGAGTGCAGGAAGGGGAATATAGGAGTCGCTGTAGACCTTCTAAGTATAGTTTACAATAATACTCAGCATACTCCCGCCTGATAACATCTACCCCCAAAGTTCTGCAGCTGGGTTGGCCACGGGTGTCAGTTTGGGGGCAGAAAAAACTGGCAGGAACCTTCGGAAGCCAGGGCATTCCCCAGCTGCTAATACTGACAGCTCTAGTTCTGTCCCCAAAGCTGCTAGTGGCTGAATTACCCATCAAAATGGATTTGTGGACCTCAACATAAAGGACAACCCCCATATGATGGAAAGATCACATTTAATTGGAATACTCCAAATTATCCCACACCATTCTTCTATGTGACTGAGGAAGAATCCAGACTAAAGTTCATCTGAAGACCACTTCACACTAGAGATGTGAATGGTTAACTGGTTAGCATCACCCTTAACGGGTGAGGCTTACAAATTACAGTTAACCAATAGGGGCTGGAGCACTCCGCCCACCCCTCCCCGCCAGTCTCCTGTTTGATTGGTTAACGGGTTAAACTTAACGTCTGGTTAACTAATTAAATAGGATTTTGCGTCCCCTACTTCACACTGAAACACGGCTGACATGGAAAGTCACATAATGCTCTGTGGTTCTAAGAGAGCTGTTGATAGGTAAAATGTACGTGTTAAGGACCAATATTCACTATGAATATCTATCCGTTGTCAGTTTCAGCTACTGCCAACTTCCTTTCCTTTCCTTTCGCCTGTTAAAGCCAATTGCTGAATCCAAGCACCAAAACCGTAAGCAGTCCAGTCCTAGACAAATTCCTCAGGTGAGTAATCCCATTGACTTCAATGGGACCAACTCAAGCAAGTAAGGATTTGCAAGACTGAGTCCAAGGAAAGATAAATCGTGCTCAGAGGGGCTCACTCAAATGGCCAAGTATATGTTGCAACAGCAGAAGAAAAACAGAAAACTGACATCCATCCAGTGAGAGTTTAAATGAGCAGATCCAGTTCCTCATAGAGGATTTTCTTCTTGATAAAAAGCCTCATTTCTAGCCTAGAAAACTAAGAGTGCAGAGACAAAAGTTTTGCCCCCAATGTTCTAAACATCAAGAATAAATGAGTCACCAAAATCAGCTATTTAAATTATAGGAGCCTCCCTCACTGTGACAGATGATAGTCCTCGTGTTTGAACCACACTTTCCATTGAAGGATTTCAACACACTTTAATAAATCCAGTAATCCATCAGGTTTCAGCACATCTGAAGACAATTTTACCCTCTTTATGTAGGGAAAACTGAGGCACCAGAGGTGAAGTGTCTTGCCAAAGGTCACAAAGGGACTGATAAGCATCCAGGAGGAGGGTGTGGGAAAGTTCACTCCCTGTATGTGTGCTTTGTTTAACCCGTGTTACCCCAAAGGAGGACAAAAAGCCAACACACTGCACTTCTATATTTGAAAAGACATTTGAACAGGTTAAGTTTCCTACAGCTCAGATACTAAGGACTGTGTATTTTAGGGCCATGTTTTCAACAGGCCTTCTTTACATACAAGATAATTGTCCAAAGAAAAATAAACGAGACATGCAATTAACCAGTGCACATCAAAAAATAGTGCTTGAGCATGCCAAGTGGGTACATTCCATTCTTATGGGTACAATTAATGAATGCTTTACGCAATTGGGCACCCAGTGCATAGGGTGTGTTTTTAACATGTTGTACCAAGTACCATGAATTAAGAACGTAATACTATCTCTAAACCCTTCATTTTAAGGCTTTTAAAGGAGATTATACTGTCTACTGCATACAGAATAACATTTTACAAGAAAGAGACCCTGCGCTCCCATTTTGTGTGTGCGTGTGAGAGAGACTGAGACTTAAGCATGGATTTTCCAATGCATTCTCTTAGCCTAAGTCTGATCTCATGGAAGTCACCCTTATGTTCTAGTCACCACTAAGGGTTCTTTTTTATTATTATTTTTAACCACACAGTGTCTTTGTACTGTTCTCAAAGGTGCATTTTGAACCCGGCTCCACCTTGCAGCTGGCTCTACAATATGAAATAACAATGCAGAGCTCAAGCCGGACAGATAAAAGGCATTTGGAGAAAAGACACAAAAACACCACAGCTCTGGTTTCATCTCTAAAGCAAACAATCCACAACTATGCTATCCACAACTATGCTATATTCAAACCTTACACACACACACACACACACACACACACACACACACACACACACACACACACACACACACACACACACAAAGTGCCTCATTACTTCTAATATGCGTTCACTTCCTTTAGTGCATAGACCACATTTGTAATTTCCACCAGGGAAAAACAAACTGTAGTTTAATGACCTTTTGCTAAAAGTGTTGAGAAAGTGATGAATACGTAGTGTTAACACATTTATTGAATATGAAGTCAGGAAGGGTGGGCAAGGCAGAGAGTGGTTTCTCTGTCCTGTTTTCAAACATGTGTTAGCACTTACCAACGTGGGAAGAGCTCTTCCACATATTTCGAAGAAATTCAAGCTTAAATCATATCACAGCAACCCCTCACCCCCGTGATGGGCAAACTTCAAAGAGCAGGGAGGCAGCACTCAGGGAAGCACCCAGAATTTTCCCTGAAGCATGGCCACAAAAAGTGTGCTACAAAAAATGCACTAGAAACCTCCTAAGGGAAGGACCTCATGAGATTTCTGGTACTTCCTGCTTCTAGTGGGTCCAGTGTTTGGTACATCTGCCTCCATCTGAAACCCTATCACACACAGAAAAACATAAGAACGGCCATACTGGGTCAGACCAACTGTCCATCTAGCCCAGTGTCCTGTCTCCCGACTGTGGTCAATGCCAGATGCCCCAGAGGGAGGGAACGCAACAGGTAATCCTCACGTGATCCCTCTCCTGTCACCCATTTCCAGACAGAGGTTAGGGACACCATTCCTACCCATCCTGGCCAATAGCCATTGATGGACCTAACCGCCGTGAATCTATGTAGCTCTTTGTTGAACCCTGTTAAAGTCCTAGCCTTCACCCCATCCTTTGGCGAGGAGTTCCAGAGGTTGACTGCTCTGAGTGAAGAAAAACTTCCTTTTGTTTGTTTTAAACCTGCTGCCTATTCATTTCCTTTAGTGATCCCTACTTCTTATATTGTGGGAATAAGTAAATAACTTTTCCTTATTCGCTTTTTCCACACCACTCATGATTTTATAGACCTCTATCACACCGAAGAGCTGTTCTCAACTGAAAGGGTTAAGCCAGCCCCAGCTCTTTGGAGGTTTAATGGAAAAGGGGAGAGAAAGCAAAGATCTGTGTTACCTGAAGCTGTGTCCTGATTTGAGGAGAACTGCACCATAGGGAGCTGAGACTGTGATGGGGTTAAACATTCGGCCTTAAAGTTATGAGAGTAACCACAAAAGGGCTGCAGTGAGCGGGGTCTCTAGTCAAGAACTGTCTCTTCCTGTCCAAACTCTAATTGTAGCGAGCCTCTCCGGCCAGCTCCAGCGCAGCCCAGCTGGAACAGAGCTCTTAATGCGCCCTTCCTACTACTGTCCCCTCTCAATCACTCTGGGGAACACCAATGCTGAGCTGCCTGCTCACGCCCGTCATCTAGGCATCCTCTTCAACTCTGCCCGCTCCTCTCTAGCGCCCCCCAGCCACGCTATCGCCACATCTTTCCCATTCTTTCCACGTCACATCTCCAGCTTTGGCCTTCCCCATCCTGGCACGATGCTGACGCTCACCCAGGCTCTCCTCTGGCATCTCCCTCGCTGCCCCGTCCTTTGCTCTGGCCTGGACCAGGGCCAGCTTACCCCACTCACAGCCATTCAGAAGGCCCCCGCAAAGATCCTTCTCCTGGCCCAGGGGTTCTCAGACGTCACGGCACCGCGACCTTCCTCTGACAATAACAATTATTCTATGCCCCAGGAGGGGGAACCTTGGCCTGAGACTACCCAATGCCCGTCACCCCAGGCGGGTCCAAAGGCAAAGTCCAAGGGCTTCGGCACCAGGCAGTAGCTTATAACTTGAGCCCATACGCTTCAGCCCTATGTGGTGGGGCTCCAGCCCCCGACAGTGGGGCTCAGGGTTAGGCCCTGGCCAAATGTAATGACAAACCTCTTAATTCCACCTCACAGGTTGAGAGCCGCTGTAGCCCACCATCTGTCCCCATCCCCTGGCTCTCTATCACATCAAGTGTAAGCTACATGTCTTCCCTTTCACCACCCTTCACAGCCTATCCTCCGCTCCCTGTCTCTCATTCGGTATCCAGACAAGGACTCCAGCCTGCAATCGGCTCATGGTGCAACTTCCCTCGCTCATTTGTTACCTTTTCAAACAAGGCCCTTTCTGCTTTCTCCCTGGATACCCCACACCAGACAGGAACGCCCCCATACACATCCACAAATCCTCCTTCAAATCCCTCCTCAACACTGTCCTTGCCTCGAACGCCTACAAAACATGTGACAATGGGTAAGCAGCTGGCCAATACGGTTTCTTTATATAGGCAGTCCCCGGGTTACGTACAAGATAGGGACTGTAGGTTTGTTCTTAAGTTGAATTTGTATGTAAGTCAGAACTGGTACATATTGTAGGGGAAACTCTAGCCAAACATTTCTCCAGAGCTCAGTTTTATTCTCCCACACCTCACTTCCGTCAGTCCTTTATTCTCAAGCTGAGGTGTCGGCTGAGAAAAGCCGCTCCGTGTCTCCCTGGTCTGCTGGGGGGGGAGGGCTAGCTTTGCGTCTCCCTGGTCTGCTGGGGGGGGGAGGCACAGCTAGTGCGGGGTTGCCTCACCCCGTTTGTAAGTAGGGATCCGATGTAAGTCGGATCCATGTAACCCGGGGACTGCCTGTACCCCACCAATTTGTCAGCCTAGCCATCTTGTTGCCCCTTGTCTTCTACTTCGATTGTTAGCAATTTGGGGCAGGAATCATGTTGATACAGCACCAAACACAAGTTCCTGCTTGGGGCTTCTAGGAGTTAATAAGCGCTGGGCTGTAAGACCTTCGACTTCACAACCTCTCCATGGGATTTCCCAATGGCATTTGTTCAACCAACACGCAGAGATGCTCAGTCCAGAAGATTATGTAGGCAAAATACTTCTGTGCATAACTATGACTAAATTACCAGCCCAGTTTCTTCTGAGAAAAGGGGTGGGGGGGGGGAGGAAAGTTAATATTAAACAGACAAACAATGGTCCATTGACTGGCTGGTATCAATCAGTAACTAAAGAACCTCACATTCCTTCATTTCCCTCTGTGTCAGACTGCTGCCCACATGTTTTAACCAACAAAAAAAGGTAAAAACTATGTGATGCTAAGAACAGTTAATTCTATTACTTGAAGGAAAATACAGCGTGAGATTGTTCAAAGCACTACACACAAGCTTGTTGCGGCTGAATCTCCAACATGATTATGAAAATCACCCCATAATTTTCTCCCGGTGGCTACGGACATTCATTTTGCCCATGTAGGTGATACAGTGTAGAGACTCAGTCCCTAACACCACAGAGCCAGAACCCCTTCACTCAGAAAAGATTCGCTTACCTCAAGGAATGATTTGGCACCAAATTCAGGGTATGTCTACACTGCAGATTTTTGGAGGGGGGGGGGGGGGGACATCAATTTTTCCAAAAAACCCTCCAGTTACAAAGCGCAATCACGTTCTTTCAGGGGAAAAAAATGGAAAGTACAGAGGGTTTTTCCGACATTGGTAAACCTGTTTCTACGAGGAAGGTGGCGTGCGTGGATGGGGAAGAAGGAGTTCTTTTGAAAGAAGAGGAAAGAGGAAAAAGCACAGGTGCCTTGGTGGCCACTCCATTCACAGTAATCACCGCTTAAATGCGAGATAGCGTCCATTCAGTGTGGACACTCTCTTTCAAAAAAGCAGATCGCTTTTTCGATGCGCTTTTGCAGTGTAGGCGCTCTCTTTCGGAAAACGTTTCTCCGGAAGATCTCTTCCAGAAAAGCTTCTTCCAAAAGATGCCTGCAGTCTAGACATCGCCTCAGAGAAGACCAATTTGCCTTTAATGCACAAGTGTTAGTTTTGGAAGGTTTGGGGGGTTTTTTTAGATGGCCCTCAGATGGGAAGAAATGCACTGAGAATATAAGCTAGGCTTAGAAAAGCACAAATGTCAGATATGTGGGAACGTGAGCTCAAAAACACTTCTGAAAAATTCCAATCTAAGTGATTTTTGAGTCTCTCGAGTCCTTGAGCTCCTACCTCACTTTGGTTCTTTGAAAAATCCTCCCTTAATATGCATAGATCCAAACTGAAGTCCTAAGGACAATATCACAGGAGTAGACAGTGGCCTAGGTTAATGTAAGTATGAGAGACCTAGGCCTTTTGCGGTCCTGGTTGCTAGGGCATAAGATGCCACCTTCTTAGGAAGTGAGGAAAGATGGAAGCCTGTTTGCTTCAGGATGAAATAGGAGGGAGGGCTACATGTATTCAAGGTTTGAAAAGAAACAAGCCATCTGCATCATTTTCTAATGCTGTATTATTAGACCACTCCGTTATCCATTCTATTACCTCAGGGCACGTCAATACTAGGAAATTATTTTGAAATAACTCCTGAAATAACTATTTCTAAATAGCACGTCCACACTACAGTGAAGCCTCGAAATTAGTCTGAGGCAGGCTCCCCTAATACCTTTTATAAATACATTAAAAGCAAGAGGAAGACCAAGGACAGGGTAGGCCCACTGCTTAGTGAGGAGGGAGAAGCAGTAACAGGGAACTTGGAAATGGCGGAGATGCTCAATGACTTCTTTGTTTCGGTCTTCACCGAGAAGTCTGGAGGTGTGCCTAACGTAGTGAATACAAGCAGAGAGAGGGTAAGTTTAGAAGATAGGATACACAAAGAACAAGTTAAAAATCACTTAGGAAAGTTAGATGTCAGCAAGTCACCAGGTCCTGATGAAATGCATCCCAGGATACTCAAGGAGCTGATAGAGGAGGTATCTGAGCCTTTAGCTATGATCTTTGAAAAATCATGGCAGACAGGGGAGATTCCAGAAGACTGGAAAAGGGCAAATATTGTGCCCATCTATAAAAAGGGGAATAAGAACAACCCAGGAAATTATAGACCGGTCAGTTTAACGTCTGTCCCAGGGAAGATAATGGAGCAGGTAATTAAGGAAATCGTATGCAAACACTTGGAAAGTAATAAAGTGATAGGGAATAGCCAGCATGGGTTTGTGAAGAACAAGTCATGCCAAACTAATCTGATAGCTTTCTTTGATAAGATAACGAGCCTTGTGGATAAGGGAGAAGCGGTGGATGTCATATACCTAGACTTTAGTAAGGCATTTGATACGGTCTCGCATGATATTCTTATTGATAAACTAGGCAAATATAACTTAGATAGGGCCACGATAAGGTGGGTGCATAATTGGCTGGATAACCGTAGTCAGAGAGTTGTTGTTAACGGTGCTAAATCCTGCTGGAAAGGGATAACAAGTGGAGTTCCTCAAGGGTCTGTTTTGGGACCCGTACTATTCAATATCTTCATCAATGATGTAGATATTGGGATAGAGAGTACTCTTATTAAGTTTGCAGATGATACCAAACTGGGTGGGGTTGCGACTTCTTTGGAGGATAGGGACATAATTCAAAATGACCTTAGCAAGTTAGAGAAATGGTCAGAGGTAAACAGGATGAGGTTTAATAAAGAGAAATGCAAAGTGCTCCACTTAGGAAGGAACAATCAGTTCCATACATACAAGATGGGAAGCGACTGTCTAGGAAGGAGCATGGCGGAAAGGGATCTAGGGGTCATAGTGAACCACAAGTTGAATATGAGTCAACAGTGTGATGCTGTTGCAAAAAAAGCAAATATGATTCTAGGTTGTATCAACAGGTGTGTTGTAAGCAAAACTCGTGAAGTCATTCTGCCGCTCTACTCTGCACTAGTTAGGCCTCAGCTGGAGTACTGTGTCCAGTTCTGGGCGCCACATTTCAAGAAAGATGTGGAGAAATTGGAAAGGGTACAGAGAAGAGCGACAAGAATGATTAAAGGTCTAGAGAACATGACCTATGAAGCCAGGCTTCATGAACTGGGCTTGTTTAGTTTGGAAAAAAGAAGATTAAGGGGGGACATGATAGCGGTTTTCAAATATCTAAAAGGGTGTCACAAGGAGGAAGGCGAAAATTTGTTCCTCTTGGTTTCTGAGGACAGGACAAGGAGTAATGGGCTTAAAGTGCAGCAGGGGAGGTTTAGATTGGACATTAGGAAAAAATTCCTAACTGTCAGGGTGGTCAAATATTGGAATAAATTGCCAAGGGAGGTGGTGGAATCTCCCTCTCTGGAGATATTTAAGAACAGGTTAGATAGACATCTGTCAGGGATGGTGTAGGTGGAGCTTGGTCCTGCCTTGAGGGCGGGGGGCTGGACTCGATGACCTCTCGAGGTCCCTTCCAGTCCTATTATTCTATGATTCTATGATTCTATGTGGACATGCTACCCCAACTTGGAGGCACTGGGGAATAATTACTTCAAATGACTCTGTGGAGTAGTTATTTCGAAATAGAAGCAGTGGAGTGCCCACACTACTGCTATTTTGAAATAAGTGTTACTCTTCATGGAAAGCAGGAGTTACTATTTTGAAATAAAGGGCCTGGTAGTATGGACGCTCTGCGTATTATTTCAAAATAAGGAGTGCTCTTTTGAAATAACTCCCTAGTGTAGATCAGGACTTAGACTCGTAATTGAGTGGCAAAAGTAACATTCTCCCCAAATAAAAATTATTACAAAGACCTACAGTAGCCTCTTCTTACATAGAGGACTAGTGACCCATTGTTTCTCTAGCTTTAGGATGTATTTTTCTCTAGTTCTCGGGAATTGCTACAGAAGGAGAAGTCCAGTCAGACTTATTTTTGAAGCAACTTTTCTCACCCTATCTCCTCCTAAGAGCCGTTTCTCATAGAGTGATGCACAGAGATAGTCATCCAATTTCTAGGAGCTGACTGGTTTGGAAACCATAATTGGTATTAGTTAAAAAGCCAGTTGCGACACACTTAAAGACCGGAACTAAGGCCAGCAGATTGCACGTTTAGCAGATCCTGCACCTCTTGCTTGTGACCCACTGAAACTCATGGGGGTCACACACACATAAGAACATAAGAACGGCCGTACTGGGTCAGACCAAAGGTCCATCTAGCCCTGTATCCTGTCTACCGACAGTGGCCAGCACCAGGTGCCCCAGAGAGGGTTGACCGAAGACAATGATCAAGCGATTTGTCTCCTGCCATCCCTCTCTAGCCTCTGACAAACAGAGGCCAAGGACACCATTTTATCCCCTGGCTAATAGCCTTTTATGGACCTAACCTCCATGAATTTATCCAGCTTCTCTTTAAACTCTATTATAGTCCTAGCCTTCACCGCCTCCTCTGGCAAGGAGTTCCACAGGTTGACAACACGCTGTGTGAAGAAGAGCTTCCTTTTATTAGTTTTAAACCTGCTACCCATTCATTTCATTTGGTGTCCTCTAGTTCTTCTATTATGGGAACTAATAAATAACTTTTCTTTATCAGCCCTCTCCACACCACTCATGATTTTATAGACCTCTATCATATCCCCCCCTCAGTCTCCTCTTTTCTAAACTGAAAAGTCCCAGTCTCTTTAGCCTCTCCTCATATGGGACCCGTTCCAAACCCCTAATCATTTTAGTTGCCCTTTTCTGAACCCTTTCCAAGGCCAAAATATCTTTTTTGAAGTGAGACCATCACATCTGTACACAGTATTCAAGATGTGGGTGTACCATAGTTTTATACAGGGGCAGTAAGATGTTCTGGGTCTTATTTTCTATCCCTTTCCTAATAATTCCTAGCATCCTATTTGCCTTTTTGACCGCCGCTGCACGCTGTGTGGAAGTTTTCAGAGAACTGTCCACGATAACTCCAAGATCTCTTTCCTGATTTGTCATAGCCAAATTAGCCCCCATCATACTGTACGTATAGTTGGGGTTATTTTTCCCGATGTGCATTACTTTACACTTATCCACATTAAATTTCATTTGCCATTTTGTTGCCCAATCACTCAGTTTGGTGAGATCTTCTTGGAGTCCCTCACAGTCTGCTTCTGTCTTGACTATCCTAAACAGTTTGGTATCATCTGCAAACTTTACTACCTCACTGCTTACCCCTTTCTCCAGATCATTTATGAATAAGTTGAAAAGGATTGGTCCCAGGACTGACCCTTGGGGTACACCACTAGTTAACCCTCTCCAATCTGAAAACTTACCATTTATTCCTACCCTTTGTTTCTTGTCTTTTAGCCAGTTCTCAATCCAAGAAAGGACCTTCCCTCTTATCCCATGTCCATATAATTTACACAAGAGCCAGTTCTCAATCCAAGAAAGGACCTTCCCTCTTATCCCATGGCCATGTAATTTACACACACGTACAGATTTGTCGGATTCAGCTCTGGGCCTCTGATACTGCAGCCAGAGCTGTCAATCAATCTTCAATTGTCTGATACGACATTCACGTCCCAAAAGGAGACTTACTTTGGCAAGGGAAAGAAGCCTGACCGGTATGTAAACTCTCTGGTTACTCCTAGGAAGGGAGGCCGGAACATAGCTGGAATAGTGGCAAAGGAATCTACCCCGTGTTACTTTAGCTGGCGGAGAGTTAATAATTAGGGGCTCATCTCCCCAAAAGGAATTATTACCTCTTGGTTCAGATAATCCTCAGGGAAGAGGCCCTATAAACTCTGGCTGATGACTTACAGGTCATAGTTCTCCACCCTGAAAATGGGAGCTTAACAGCTCCCTCCGGAAACCCTCAATTTTGCAGGGATTTTCTCTCAGGAAAAAGTGTAATTATACAATTCCCCCTTCCTTTAGATCACTGTTTCCAGTTTACCCCTGAGAACTATCATGGAACCGTCACCTGAATGGCCAATGGTTCATGATCAGAAGGCCCCGTTTGGCTTTTATTTCTTTATCTTCCCCTTGTACTTCCTGTTCTCTGGCCTAATAGGGAATCCACCATACCAAAATGGTTGACTCCTATGTCCCAGTGGCTAACGACCTAAGGATGTTAAGTATCGTGTAACAGACTAATCGAACAGTCGATGCATTTTTGCATCGACTAGTCAATTAGTCAATAGGGCGGTGTTACCCCCTTTGAAACGCCACTGTGGAGCTGGGAGTCCCGGGCTCAGTTTGACTACCAGAAAACGCACTCTCCAATTTTTTCCAGGGCGGCTTAATGACAGAAAAATAGGCCTCCGAGTCACTGTATAGCTCGAATGACCTTTAGCAAGCAGAAAAGAAATAATCCCCAGTAAAATAAATCTCTCTGGCTAAGAGACTTGAAAAAATAAGGCTATAATGACGGTTAGATTGCTGGGTCCCCTAGGCTCCCAGCTGGCACTTTTCCCGCCAAGTCTTCAAACTTGAAAGGGGCATGGGGACCTGAAACTTCTCAGCCGGGAACAGAGATCTCCACTTGCACTTCAGAGTTAGAATTACAGTGACCACTGGGAGGAGTCCGTTTGCTTGGTTTCAGCCCCCAAAAGGGTTTCGTTTTACTCTTTTCATATTTGTTTTATCTTAAATGTTAATGGAAAAATTGGGATGGAGGCGGATGGAAGGAGAGCTCTCAGCATGTAATAACTTTCCAGATGCTGGCTTATGCTGGGCAGAATTATTTTGTCACTTGGGCATTCCGGCCTGTGAACTGATCATTTCATTCCAAAACCGGACCATCTCTGTGACAAAGGCTGAATGGACACAAATCAGACATCAAGAACGGTAGCACACATAACCCTATAGGGAAACATTGTAACCTCCCTGGACATTCCTTAATGGAGACAAAAGTAGCCATTCTTCTACAAAGGAATTTTATCATCCAATTATAGAGGGAGATAGCTGAACTGGAATTCATTTACAAATTTAACACTATCAACTTGGGCTTGAATAAAGATATTAACTGGTTAACGCACTATCAAGGCACTTTCCCCAGCTTTGATATTCACATTTACACATCAAAAGCTCTGAATGGGACACATGCAGCCTGACTCAACTGGCATCATTAGGACTGGTTCCACAATTGACGGGTAACTATATACTCCAATTTCCACTCCAACTCATCTGACAAAGTGGGTTTTACCCACGATATTTGTTAGTCTCTAAGGTGCCACAGACTGCTCGTTTTTAAAGTGACAGACTAGAAAGGTGACCCCTGAGACTTTTGATCATTTCATGTTTGCCCTGATGTGCATATCATCCGAGTACAGTATCTGAAGCATAGCAAAGCTCTGAAGGGTTGAGTCTTGCTAGCTTGTGCTAATCCCCATGCTATATCATAGGAAGAGTCAAGCAGTCATCATTTAATTGCACTAGAAACACTTATAAAGAAAATCATCAGATGCCTCTTGAACTCATGGCATCATCGATATTATTTACTCGTATTGCTATGGCACTCATATGCCCCAGCCATGGTAAGGGCCCCATCGTGCTCTGCTAAGTCCCTGCCCTAAGCAGCTTACGTATGACAAACACACCAAGAAAGCTTTCTCTGAGATCAATTCTGCACTGGACCAGGTTTTCTAGGGAAGCTGTGGAATCCCCAACATTGCAGTCTGGTCTCAGTGCAGGGGGCTGGATCGAAATGAGCTCTCAAGGTCAGTTCCAGCTGGACATTCCTAGCATTCTGTGATTCCAAGGCACGTACCGTACTCTCGTCATAATTTACGTTCTGGGAGCGTTTCATGACATTTTACTATTTAGGGGCATCAGAACTATGCCATATGAACCATCACGCAACAAAATTAGCACAACTTCCTCAACAGGCAGTGATCATTTTAAAAGTCTGCCAAGAAATGTATGTCGTAAAATAAGCCTAAACGAAGGAGCCACAGAACAACAGCGGAAGAATAATCTATATGAGGCCCCATCCCCTCTAACAAGTATTTCCACATCCTCATGCTTATAAAAGACTGGATCATTTTTGCTACAGCCCTCTCTTCATCCTCCCCAAATATTAACCACCAAGAAGAGACCTAAGGATGGAAAATTCCAGCTTGAAAGATGAAAACTAATGAAAACCGTAAGCAACCAAAAACAAGGGTAAATGCAACCTCAATCGCAGAAATTGCTATTGCTGCTGCTATGATTCATAGGTTTTAAGGCCAGAAGGGACCACTAATCATGTAGTCTGACTTCTAGAGCATAACAATCTCACTCAATAATTTCTGCATCAAGCTGATAGCGCTTGTCTGAGCTACAGCATATATTTTAGCAAGACATCCGGTGTTTACCGTTTAGGTTGCCAGAGAGAAGGAATCCATCTCCTTTTACTGGATCGGAACAACGAGGAGCCCTTTGGCACCTTAGAGAGTAACAAATTTACTCAAGCATGAACTTCTGTGGGCTGGAGCAGCTAACAGACGCGGATGCCAAATAAATGTGTTAGTCTTTAAGGTGCCACGGGACTCCTCATTGTTTTTGTTGAAGCAGACTAACATGGTGACCCCTTTGAAACTTGTCCACCAGATTAACCACCAGAGCAACTTAATTATTCCACTTTTCAGAATATGTATCTTATATGTCTATGCTTTATTACGCGCAGAAATGTGGTTCAAGTGGCTGTAGAAAAGGCTTATGGGGAGCCCAGACTGTCATGCTGCCATGTTCTACGGGTATGTTTCAATTGGAGATAAAGCTATTTGGTCCTAAGTGCGCCATTCTCTCACCCTCCGAAAATTCAGAACACACACAGCTCGAACCCCAATGTATAATGTAGACCATGAGGCGCTGAAGTTACTTCTGGTTTCTCATTTAGAGATGCTAAATATCAGAAGTTTGTTTTGTTTTCCTTAGTAAAATGCAGATCGCGTATGAACCCACTCCCTGCCATGCCAGATCTATGCAATTCTGACGATCAGACTTCAACCTGGGGTGGTGTTAGCGGCAGGTTAACAGAAAAATTCCAACAGCCACCAGACACTTCATCCCCCACCTCAGGGACACCGCAGCTTCTTGCTGCTTACATTTCATTATGGCAACTGCTACAAAGGTCAAAACCAGAGCAATGCTTTAAAATCAAAGGGTCTTCCTTTCAAGATTGAATGTCAAGGCTAACAGATTAGCAGCATGACCCACAATGGTTTTTTCCAAAGCCCCTAAAGGGTTTGACTCAAGGACACAGCCAGCCATTCAAAACAACTGGCTGTATGCTACTAGGTCTCACCACAGATGTGACACTACGCCAGAAAAACCTTCAGCAGGGATGACTGGAAACATTCCTTTCCCAAAAATGAACTGCAATCTCGGTTTGTTATGGGAATATAGGTTCTTTGCAGAAACTCCTCTTGCCTCCTCCGTCAATGGAATTGAGAATTTTATAGTAGGCACAGGAAAACCAAGGTTTGTTTTCAGTCAGCCTTATTGTCATTTGAATTAGTTGGCCTCTAGAAACTTCTACAAGGCAGCGCCTGAAGGAATTCCCACATAATCAAGGGCCGTGGCAAGAACACCACGCTTCTGCAAGGGAGCGCCTGCTTTTCAAATCTTACCTTCGGCCGACAGAACATAATTTGGGACCAAGATTTTTTCATTTTGCGTTCTGGACCAATGTCGTCACATCTGAGTACACGGGAATTTCAACCAACTTTGACTTGCAAGAAACATTCCAAACGAACGGTATTGGTGTTACTGATTTAGGCCAACACTTTTAAAAGGCACCTAATGTATTACCGCGTAGGTAAGTGGTTGCAAGCTGCTGGCTATGCCGCCATTTTGAAAAAATCAAGCCATTGTGATAGGCCTTTAAGTATAGATTTAGAAGCTTGACTTTAGATAGCCAGGTTGGAAAGTGTTGGCCTTAGACTTTAACACGCTTTCCTATCATATATCAAATGTTTCTTTAACCATCCCTGAAAGAGTTAAGGACAATCCCTCTCCTAGAAGAGTTCTTCCCCTGCTTCCTGATTAGCTCAAGGTCACGTAGTTAAGGATGATTATTCTTCTTAGATCGTTAATTATCCTGAAGGTTAAAACGTCAGCAGGCATAAAATAAGGGCTCTTGTTAAGGCACATTCTCATGTATTAAAGTTTGTACTTTGAAGATTTCAACTATATTAATTTTTTCCAAAGAGCACTGCAACACATCATAAAAACAGGCAGACACACCTAACTGACAATAGGTATGCCTGTGCCAGGTTACATGATAAACTGCTTAAATACGTGTGTTTTCAGATACAACATTGTTTAACAAAGTCATCTGAGGTGAAACCCAGGTATTTCTCCGGTTCCCTTTCAGGGGCTTATCTATGGACTAGATTCCATTTCGGGTCTGGTTCGGCATTTAATAAATCTGCGAGTCTAGACACTTCGGCTTTTTTGGAGAAAGGCTGTTCTCAGTAGTGACAGATGGCAGAACAAGGAGCAATGGGCTCAAGTTGTGGTGGGAGAGGTCCAGTTTGAATATTAGGAAAAACTATTTCACTAGGAGGGTAGTGAAGCACTGGAATGGGTTACCTAGGGAAGTAGTGGAGTCTCCATCCCTAGAGGTGTTTAAGTCTCGGCTTGACAAAGCCCTGGCCGGGTTGATTTAGTTGGGATTGGTCCTGCCTAGAGCAGGGGGCTGGACTTGATGACCTTCTGAGGTCTCTTCCAGCTCTATGGTTCTATGATGACTCCTCTGAACATCAGCAGGTAGAGAGAGGAGACAGTGGAAACCTCAAACGAAGTTATATGAGGGAAATGTTTGGCTAGAGCACACTTGTGCAGTATCACTTCACCTTTCTAACAATCTTAACAGCCTTAACTTGTTTAAAATCATCCAAGCTCTGATGTACTTTGAAAGCAAGCTGCTCCTACCTCTTTAGTGCATTAGAAGCGCACACAGTAACTCCTTTATGTTTAATACATAGAAATAGAGGCATGTACGTTAAATAAAAATTTTACCCATTCCAAGCTCTGAGCAGACGTGCCAGATATTCAGAGAAAATCCATGCACACTGGAACAGTGACTGAATCAAAAAGTCCTGCAAAAAAGTTCTGGAGAACTTCAAAATAAGGGGAACCGTGGCCTTCATATGAAAGGAAGCAGTACTTTACTCACTGCTCTGGTTAGCACTGGCGACTAGTTTCATCTTTTAGCTCTTACCACTCTGGGAAAGCGTCAGCATTTATGTCGATCAATGCTGAGAGTTACGCACATTATCATTAAACATTTTGCAGGGATACAGAAACAAAACTCACTGTGGTCTACATTTAGAGCAGATTGGATTTCCTAAAAATGAATCAGAAAGAAAAAGATCTATCCCTATGGGAAACTAACAGCCATAATCAGCAAATATTTCTCTTGCCTTGGATTGCAAAATAAGCAACGTTCTATCTAACCTCACCACTGCCAATGGTGAGTCATGAACTTTCCAAGTGAACCGTGAAAGAGACAGTACAAGCAAACGGCATATAAATGAACACAATGATGATTTTTAAGTTGTAGCAGTAGGACAGAAAATTCGAAACTCCAGTACTTACCATCAAACTTTTTGTAACGGGAACTAAATGTTGTCTGTAAGTGACTGCTAAGTTCTACTACCGCATTTCTGAAGTCGTGTTTACTCTGCTGACTGTACTTCTCTTCCATTTCCTGAGAACAGCAAGTGTAACCTTGCGGACATACTTTCAAATGGTCACCTGAAAAATTAAAAGTAAATCATTAAAAACTATATAAAGAATATTTAAAAATAGACACGTATATATAGCTATATACAACGGGCGTGCACACACATCTCAAGCCTAAATTCTTTATTCTGGCAACTAGTGGACATCAATTAAGTATGCAGAATCAAGGCCTTATCCATGAACAGACTTGGGAGAAACACAGCGGTACCCTGTGAAGACCCAAATTTTGTCCATTGCTGACTATGCTAAAAAGCCGTCTTCGGTTTTTATTTACAGTATGCAGCACATACGGTAAGATAATTAGCAGAAATGAATTTTTAGACAGTAATTAACACCAAAATGGCCTCTCTGACCCCCCTTTTCCCCCCCACACACAAACACTGACTTCTTGGTATGCACGCCAATTGCTATTTCCAGTTTATTCACTTAAAACGGGGGTGGAACCAAAGGCCCAGGGGCCAAATGTGGCCCCTGGCTTGCCTGTATCTGGCCCCCAGAGGCTCAGCCCCTCCCCCCCAGCCTTGGGGAGCCTGCACTGGTATTCCAGCCCCTCCCACTCAACTGTGAGGCTGGAGTACATAAAACCACCTAGGTTGGGCTCCCCCGCCAGGCTCTGGTGTATGAGGGGAATGTGGGGAGCATCTTTCTCCTTCTCAGCTGGGGGCCCCGACTGATTTTTCTGTGGGTCAGTGACCCCCACCAACCCAAAAGAGGTTCCCCACCCGACTTAAAAAGACCTGGACGCTGCAGTGAGTACCAATGTCTCTTTTTGGGAGGGCAAGGCAGGATGTATTGGAGCACCACAAAGAGATGTACCTCTCAGGAAGCAGGCTGCTTTTAGTTCGCCACTTGATGAATTTCTTCAGCCAACACATTCCGTTTCCTCCCGCCCCCCCCCCCCCCCCGACTTCACACAGTTTGCTCCTGGCCCTAGAGAAGGACGTGACAATCCTGTGCCAGAAGTCAGAGCCAGCTGTTTGCCCGTCTTCAGAACCACAGAGCGACCTGCATGTCCCTTAACCTCACCCTAACACAAATACAGGTCGAACCTCTTCAATCCAGGACTCTCTGGTCCGGCAACATCCGTGGTCCAGCAGGGTCATGGATGTTGCTGGACCAGAGAGCCCCAGTGCTTGGGAATGCGAGCCAGTCATGGAGGGCAGCCCCACCATTAGAGTGGCGAGGCCCGTCCCCAGAGAGCCCCGGCCAGGCAGGGCAGCAGCAAAACCAGTGAGGCCCGTCCCTGGAGGGCGCTGTCCTGGTGCGGCAGCAGCAGGGCAAACATGGAGCCCAGTCCCCAGGAAACCCCGGGAGGGATAGAAGCAGGGTCGCGAGGGCTGGGGAGCTCCGTCCCCGGAGAGCCCAGCTGGAGGGCAGCAGCGTGCCGAACCCAAGCCCAGTGGCAATGGGGCTGGAGCGCAGCCAGCAGGAGGGAGAGGAAGTATCCTGAAAGGCCTGGCAAGGAACCTCCCCTGATCTGGCAATTTCCCTCATTTGGGATGGCTCAGGTCCCAAGAGTGCAGGACCAGGGAGGTCCAACCTGTAGCTTTTTTCGGACCTCATTTTGTTTATTCAATTCATTCAATAATAAAATCCAATCGTGGCCTCCCTCTCGCCAGCAACGCAGTTTCTAAACCCTATTACAACCTTTGATACTCACCCTTGTGACAGGCTCGTGTGTTTTTCCAGAAATTTAAACAGCCAGCCAACGCTTTTTTCAATTATTACAGACGCAAAATATTTAGTATTGAAAACGTTATTGCTGGCAGTTGGGAAGCCTGGTCTTCAGGGGCAGACTAGAATGGCCAGATGTTTTCCCATGTGATCAGCAAGTTGAGTGTTTCCAATGTCAACTAACGGCCAAATGTTGCTCTCGGTTAATATCAACCAAGCGACTCCACATTTTCAAGTGTATCTGAGCACAGAGTTTGACCCTGCTTAATTAGCAGTGAAGGATCCCGGTGCTGAGTGAGACTTCTGACAATTTTAGTGGCTTTAGTAAATTGCTATTCTTCTCTGCAGCTTTTTGGGCCAAGATACCAGTTTCACACTGAGCTCCCTCATGCCACCTATGCAAAAAGAAGGGTGCTGACAAGCTTACGTCCCGCATCACACGATGTGGTTGAAGCAACCTGGGATGTAGCATGTGGGAAATGTGAACTGTGGGAAAAAGTTGTAGAAGTGATGGGATCAACTCGTCATCACAGGAAACTCAGGCCTCAAAAATCACTTGGTGTTTTATAAACCAAGTCAGCATCGCGCTCCATTTCAGAGTTCCGATTGCAGAGCAAAGAGCAGCCCTGTAACTCCCTGTGGAGAAGCTGTAGGGACGAACGAAAGGACTGCTAGTTCGCATTAACACCGTTCACAGCACTTCGGTGCTAGTCACACATATCTTACTAGTCCAAACTACAGGGCGGTTTAGATATAGCCTCAGAGTCACTCAGCCCAGATTTTTGGCTTAAAACATCAGATGGAGAAAAAAAGAAGAAACTTTCTAGCATCAGACTGGGAACACAGTACAAGCTGACAACCACCTTACGTCAAGGATCGTCTGAGAAGTTCCTAAAGTCATGTTTATCAAAGGCTGCCATGTTTGCATGGTTGTCTGTGCCAGGTTCCCAACCTTTTTTTATACTGTGGACCGGCAAACCCATTCACAAACTTTTGGCAGCCTGGGAACACTTTATTTGCATACTTGAATATTTATTATGCAAATAATGAATATGCAAATAAATGTTCCCGCTTCACCAAAAGCCCTGGCCCCCAAGAGCTGCTGCAAACAGCCAGCTTCTGCTCTGGCAGCCACCGTGGCCTGGTACTGGTCTGCGGACCAGCAGTTGGGATCCGCTGGTCTACGTGGTCTCTAAAATGAGGTTTGGATTAAGCATTGTGTTTTCTGTGGTTCTAACAGTTTACAGCAGAGAAAACGGCTCATCTGCAGAAGCATTAAAAATGATAAAAAATAAATGACGTATGCTCAAAGCAGAGTAGAGCTGGCACATCCTTGGCTGATCCAAACACTTCTTCATCGTCCATTCCTTTTGCAACGGTTGTGCATGAGTTATCCAACTACGGAAGTGTGGGCAATGTGGATCATCTTTCCCGCCTGCCCAAGTGTGTTAACGCCTCCCTTTTAGACTGTTATAAAACGCCTTTTAAAATAAACATTGTCCTTACAAATCTCTTTTCCAAACTCTGTTTTTCTTTTGCCCTGCAGGGTTTGTTTATGCGTTTTCTCTGGCATTACAGGACTCCTTGACCAATAGATAATTCGGCAGCAAATGATCTCTCTCTAGTGCAATGCTGTCTATTAAGCTTGACTAGTGGAAAGCTTGGAGTCTCATTAGTCCAGGAAGTTACGCTGTTAAGAGTGAGTTTTCAGGAAACAAACGTCACCACCCTTATTTAGGAATCCTTCCTCTACATCAGTGTTTCTCAAACTGTGCTCTGCGGAGCCCCAAGGCTCCACAAGACATCTCCAGGGGCTCCGCGAGGTTGCCAAAATGGAAACATTGATAGGTACAACACATACAATCAGTGGACCGCTGGGGCTCCGCATAAATTTTGACACGTGTAAAGGGCTCCGTAGCCCAAAAAGTTTGAGAACCGCTGTTCTACGTGTTTCTGGGCCATGACGCAACTCCCATATTAAATATTTCATGACAAAGAGAAATAAACGATGATGCTGAACGACACATAAGTATGAGTGAACAGTCTAACTACCTCCTTTCACATTTGCAGCTATAAACCTCAACATATAGCAATTGAATTTAAAGGTGGGTAGAAGTCCCTTTTTCAAAAATGATGATTAAGCATGTGCAAGATTTTCAGTCTCGAAAAATGCTGGTAGAACTATATAATCAATGACAGCTTGAGTATTGACCTGTATTTAGTTAAACTCTGGCTAACCATACAATATATTGGCATGAAAAACATTTAACAGGTTAACAGTAATTGTGCTATGGAACAGAAATACAAGATGATGTGATTGGGAATGTCTAAATATACCTGTCTCATTAATACACAAAGAACAGAGTCATAATAGGGGTTGTATGCCTCGTAGCAGATGCTACTGTTATGGCATTTAGAGCTAGTTGAGAAATCCAAAAACTAATTTTTGAGAGATGTTCTGCAATTTAAAAGCCTGAATGATTTAATTTCTTTTTTACTATTTAGAAAATTCTGAAGCAATACTGAAAAAGTTTATCAACATTTTCCTTATTAAACTATGGTAAACAAAAAATGTCAATACCTTGCCAAGATATTTTCAACCTTAATTGAGGGGGACCCCAATTTTTTTCGTTAAAAATTTGCCATTTAAAAAAGCCATTTTATAGGAAACTGGCAAATGCTGGCCAGTCCTAATATTCATTCAATGACACAGATTTGGATCCATTTCCATATTGTGAAATTATTAATATTATAATGCTACTTTTTAAAATGTCCTTTCACGATATCTTATTATATTTTACATTTCAGAATATTTTATCAGCAATACTATTTTCTTCAGCATCGGTTATAAAATGAAAATTCTTCTCTTTGATCACTTTTGTCTCCGACATGCAAATGGTGTAACAATACCACATGGGCAAATTTAAACAACTTCTTTGAGAGGGTTCGTAGAGATTTGATTGATTACTTGGTTCATCGTTACCAAATCATGCTTCCAGACAGTCAAAAAGGATTGACCAGCAATCTAATTATGGAAGATATTTCTCAGCCACGTCACCACTATACAATCTTGGCTTGTGACCAGACATCAGGTCTGCCTCGGGCCCGGGAGATCCCAAAATTAAGTGTTAATACGGGGCGGATACTCCATAGTAAAGAAAAATAATTTGGGACCAGGTGCTGTTTTTCCAAATATTAGTATTCTAACAAAGGGGCAGTGAGAATCATTAAAGATTTTGAGCCATGTTTAGCATCTCCATCCTCCAAATTAAAGTACATTCTCCCATTCTTGTTTCCTGCTGCTCTAACAAGATCTAAAGCATTTGGGGGGAATTTCATTCCAATGCATTTTGGTTAAATCAGCCATTGAAGCAGAGAATACGCCTTACTTTGGGAAGCCAAGGGATAAAATACAGTTTCTGTTGGGCGTTCACCTGTGATGTATGTTCACACAAATTAATTTCTGAGGAAAGAAACCAAGGGGCGTGATGATAAACCTCACATATACAAAACAGGAATATTTTATGGTTTTCCAAGGAGTCTATACATTTTAAAAAGTTATACTTCTCACACCAATCAGGGCTTAAAACACACACACACACACACACACACTCTTGGCTACTAATCAACTCTTGTGTTGATGCGACACTGAAAACAATGCACTGATAAACAAAAAGGTGTTGCAACTAAATTAGCTCAAACTGCCATGGCATTGCAATATAAATAAAATACGAACCTTGGAAATAATTCATAATGGGGACTAATCAGAGCTGTGTACAGGAGCACAACTAAAGGGACACTGCTGGGCCCCTATGGGAGCCAGCTAACGGCCCCAGGGCCTCAGGCTAGCCTCCTGCAGCCGCCCTTCAGCACTGCCGGAGTCGCAGGGCGCGCGCTATTGGGTGCTGTAGCGGCGATTTAAAAGGCCCACGGCTTCGATTGTTGCTTCTGCTGAGGTAGCCGTGGCCAGGAGCCCCGGGCCCTTTTAAATCACTGGGCCCCACAGAAATGGGTCCCTCCCTTCTCCCCCTGCCATACAGGAGTTTGAAATACAGATCAGAGGAGAGATCTAGGGATGTAACAGCGCAGCCGGTTAAACGATTAACCGATAAGCAGGTGCTTATTCATCAATTCTACCACTGCATGCAGCCTCCTCAGCTCTGTTAGGTAGTGTTTTAGCAGGCTGGTCGGCAGCTTGGCTCAGTCCTGGCTGGTCAGCAGCTTGCCTCAGTCCTGGCTCACGCCGTATCTCGGGAGCTACCCCAGCGCAGCCCTGCATACAAAGTAATTTAGGAGCCAGAGGGCGGGCGGCCTGGCTCAGTCCCGGCTCACGCAGAGCCGCAGTGGGGGCAGCTCCGGGGAGTGGCTCGAGCCGGGACTGAGCACTTGCAGTACTAACTCTTAGCAATGACGTGTGTAACATGCTTCTTAACGTCTCTCGAGAGATCTCGTGTTGAGGGGAACTCAAGGGGTTACTTCATGAAAGCAAAACGATCACCTGGAGGCACTTATACCTAGAAAAACAGGCAAATGTCCGCCCGTTCATTCAAAGGAATGAAGAGGAGCCCTGATTTCACACGCACTAGCTGAAGCACACCCGGCAGCGATCCCTTAAGTGAGCACTTCGCAAACAAGACCCACGTAAGAGAACGTTTTATCGCAGGGGCGGCCCTGGACTAGCTGCCAGCAACTGGCGCACCATGCAACCAGCACCCCCACCTCCAAACCCCTCCATGATATTGTGCCCCATTTAACTTAGCACTTTAGGCGACCGCCTAGTTCGCCTGTATGGATGGGCCGCCCCTGGTTTCATGCAGTTCTAAGTTAAACCTCTTGGGTTTTTCTTTCTCCTTTTATTTTTTAGCATCCTACAACCCCTTCCCTGCCCTCGCACAGCTCTGCCCTGGCTTCAATTCAAGTTACATGTACCAAGCCATACAACACAACATGTCATGACCACCACTCCGGTTAATTGTACTGCAAAATCAATTTAAGGGGAAAAAGTAGGGAGGTTACACAAAGGGAACGAGTCACAATACATCTGCACTCCAGCTACCATCACATGGCCTCTTTATACACATTTTCCACATGGAATTGCTTGCACCCTGCATATCTGTCTACATGATGGACTGGAATGGCTAAGGAAGCCTTCCCCAGGGGGTAATTAGCAACATCTCTCTTCAGAATGGGCATTTCTGTATTGCGCAGGTTATAAAGGCCAAGCCCCAGAGTTCAGTATATTGTCTATGCTCACACCCAAGAGGAAGCCCAGAAAATGAAAGCCAAATACACTCAGGCTCTCAACAAGTACCCAAGTGCCACATTTTGGTAGAGATCGAACCGCTCTTGTCTGGGACACTGGTCCGGCAGGACCACGGATATTGCTGGACCAGAGAGCCCCTGGACCAGAGGGCTGGGTGGCTGCAGCAGCCCTGGGACAGCAGAGTCGTGGCAGCCCCGGGACAGCGGTGCCGTGGCAACCCTCGTGGAGCCCCGGTGGCTCCAGAGCAGCGGGTCCACAGCAGCTCCGGGGAAGCCCTTGCGGCCGCAAAGAGCGGAGCCACGGCTGACCCAGTGTCCCAAGTCCAGGCAGCCCTGGAATCAGGAAGCCGCTCCAGCCCCTGGGATAACCGAGTCCAGCAGCTCGGGGAAGCAGCACCCTGGCACCAGAGCAGCCACGGCACCCTGGAGCTGTGGCAGTGCCGCTGCCTGAGAGCCACGGCAGCCCTGGGGCAGTGAAGTCCCGGCAGTCCCTGGGCTCTGGAGCTGTGGCAGCCCTTGAATAGCGGAGCCTGGTGGCTTTGGGGCAGCGGTGGGGACTGGCCAGCAGAGGCAGCGGCCTGGGAGCAAGGGAGGTCCACTAGATCTGCTGACAGACCCGGGAGAGCCTGGAGTCCCGTCAGCAGGGGCATGGAACTGACCTCCCCTGGTCCAGCAAACTCCCTCATTTGGGACCAGTCGGGTCCCCAGGGGGCCGGACCAGGGAGGTCCCACCTGGAACATTAGGATGCTCTGCTCGAAAACTAGTTTTGTCCATTTAATTAACTAGCTACCGAAACACAAAGGGCCCAGTTATCCTAAAAACAGCTCCCTTCTCCACCGCCCGGCTTGACAGGCTAGTCTGCCGTCCAAACTACCCGCCCCCACATCCAGTCTGGCTTTGTTTCTGAGCAGTGGGAAAGGGGGCTGTCTGCACGCCACAGAGACCTCCCCCCAATTTCTGCCAGGTTTACATCAGAGATTCCCACACTATGGGGTGCAATGAAGTTCCTGGGGGCCATGAAAACTTATTGAGGCCCTACGGCCTGGCAGGGAGAGCGGGCAGGGCTCTGCACAGATGGCCTCGGCCACCAGGACTAGGTTGCCTGCCTGCCTTCCTCCCCTATAGCTTCCACCACCCAGCAGTGATGCTCCTCAGCTGGGAGAGGGGGAGAGGCATTGGCAACGACTCTGTGAGTGGGGAGCAGAAAGCGACACCCCAGAATTCAGACCGCTGGGCCGCAGCCTGACCTGGGACATTCAGCGCAGCTCCAGGGCAGGAAGCCCCACCCACTCAGCACTGGGGAAAATAGCACTCTGCGCAAACTCGTATTTTAGCACCCTCAAACCTCCGCAGGCTCCCCCATTCCTCCTGGGCCCCGCAGTCTCAGACTCCCCAGGCCCCCATCTCCTCCCGGCCCCACCCGCTGGGCCCTGTTGCCTCCCCCCAGTGCCGAATTTGTAATGCAAGAGATGCTGGGGCACAAGATGCTGCTGGCGCTGCCTTCAGGGCTGTGGGGCCAGCACCCCTGAACTCCTAGCTGGCAGCCACAGCTTCCGGCCACACCGGGGCACAAATTAAGCACTGCCTCTCCCCTCTCCACCATAACCCCCAACTCCCTCATGCCCGAGGCCCATCCTGCTCCCCACCTCTAGACCCGCCTGACGAGAGCTGCAGTCCCCTCAATGGGTACCTGTACCCCGGTCTGAAAATCGCTGCTCTACGCAAATCAGCTTGTCTCGCTGTCGAGAGTTTTTCCCACTTCCTCTAAAATCGACACCAAAAAGAACCCAGAACTGCCAGGCTGGACTCTAATCCAATTTCACACTAAGCTTGTGCTCTAATGAGGCCCGAATAGGGAGCTTCCACTCATCACAGATATGCGACCTATCACAAATCCAGATGGCAAAACACATCAGAAAGAAACGAAACCCTTCTTCTCTCGTTCGTGCTAGAACAACAGGACAGAGGAAAGAAGAAAACCTGGGATCCTCTAATACTTGCTCCGACACTGCTCAGCTGTAAGACTTTGGGCACCTAACGCTAGACATTTTCATGTCCCCTGAATTTTATCCATGCCAGTTTCGGGGACCCACCTTGAAGGGTTTGAGGTCTTGAAGCCTTGAGCACTGGAGCTCTCACTGATTTTGCATGAAGTTGGGAACTCCTAGCCAGTGACCACTTGAGAACATGGCACACCCTTCAGTGTGCCTATTACTTGCATTCCTTGTTTGCTGGACGGTTATAGTCAAGGATCAGCCCTGTGTGTGCATGCCCACGCCTACGCCCACGATCCATTGGGAGCTTAGTAGTGTTAACATCTGTTACCCATCTCATGGGCTCGGCGGCTCCGGTTAACGTTTCTGTTGCGTTTGAATTTTTCGACAGAACTGCATTTTGTTATACAAATATTTCACATGTGTTAAAAACAAAATTGAAGGAAGACTTCTGCTCTCATGTACAGTGAATCCATATCGACTCCACTTTCTCCACCAGAGTTACCCCACTGGGGTACTTGCAAAAAGAATTTTGCCTGGAACAAGTTTAAAAAAAAAAAGTGAAATTTTGAGTGCAAGTTTGTCAGTTGCTCTTTTCTGTTGTTCTTACGTTTCACTTTTCCGTGACATTAAGGCCGTGGCGACCAACCAGTTCTGAAGCAGTGGCTACTACTATAGCCAACTAGCCATAGTATTCTGAAAGTGTAAATCATTTTGTGAGCCAACTAGTCACACTCAACCAGGCAAATAGCCACATGTGGCTAGCATTTTGGACACCCCAGCTGTAAGGCAGCATTCCAAACTATCCCCACTGAGTTGGCCCCGCGTCAAGAAACGTGCCCAATTCTTCCACTTTTTGCAAAGTAATGGCATGCTCTTGCAGAGCATCATTTGGAGATTATGAATAAGAACAGCCCAGTATCCCGTCTGCCGACAGTGGACAATACCAGATGCCCCAGAGGGAGAGAACGCAACAGGGACTCCTCACGTGATCCCTCTCTGGTCACCCATTTCCAGACAAAGGCTAGGGCCACCATTCCTACCCATCCTGGCTAATAGCCATTGATGGACCTAACCTCCATGAATCTATGTAGCTCTTTTTTGAACCCTGTTAAAGTCCTGGCCTTCACAACATCCTCTGGCAAGGAGTTCCACAGGTAGTCTATGCACAGAGTGAAGAAAAACTTCCTTTCGTTTGTTTTAAACCTGCTGCCTATTCATTTCATTTGGTGACCCCTAGTTGTTATACTGTGGGAATAAGTAAATATCTTATTGTATTGGGTATACGAGTTTACTGAATGAACATTTGGCTCCAACTTCACCGAGGCTGCAGGAGTTGAAGGAACTATAGCTCCCTCAAAAGGCCATTTCCCCCGGCGCTGGAATACCATTTCTGAGATGAACCGCAATCTCGTTCCCTTGGTAATTTGGATACTTTGACCCAGTGAAACTTACATGAAGAAGCACCTTGAACAGACAGTCTGCCTCCCCCCTGCCTTGCCCTGAGTGACCACATTGCAAATGGATTCCAAAGCTCCAACGACTGCTGTACATTTCTGAAACACAGACACCTCATTCGCCCTTTCTTTAGATTAAAATAAAAAGGCTGCAAATAGTACACAGGGATGTAAGAGTGTAGCCCTGTCAATGGGTAACCCATAAGCTCATGCTAGTTGGCTACACTCAGCTCTCCATGACACAGAGGTGACAGCAAGGCCGGGGGGCTGGCTTAGAAGCCGGCTCCCAGCATGCACCGGCTCCTGGGGAGCTGGCTGCCACCTGGCATGTAACCCCAGCAGGGCTGAAATTTTCAGTGGTTACACAGTTAATCAATTACATACAAAGGTGCCAAAAGGTGCAAATACCTCAGCTGCTTCTCCTTCGCTTTTCTGCTCT
Organism: Pelodiscus sinensis; assembly: GCF_049634645.1. NCBI lineage: Eukaryota > Metazoa > Chordata > Testudines > Trionychidae > Pelodiscus > Pelodiscus sinensis. The sequence goes on along the minus strand of NC_134723.1, from coordinate 45,153,617 downwards.
GCGAGGCCCAGGACAGCAAGCTATTTGTGCATGCGCATAACCTTAAGCTACTGATTTTAATGGGACTAATTTCCACAGTTCAAATTAGCCCCTCCCCCCCCCCCCATTTCAAAACCTTGCTGACTCAGGGCTCAGATCTCTGCTCTCCTCATGACTGGACTTTTGTTCCGTTCTTTGCACACGCCAACTGGCTTCGTCAGGCTGCACAAACGGCTTGCAAAGCTAAACCAGACCTGGCATTAGACAGGATTTGAACAAACAGAGATGCAAACCCCCACTTCTCTCAGGAACTCAGCAGAAGCCATTCCTTAGATGTCCACGCATGCTGAGATCTAATTACGTTTGCATGAGATGCTAATAAGCTCACTCCACAGAAGCTCCCCTGGCCTCCGCCACAAGCTTAAGAGGGCAAATTAGTGGCCTAACAAAGAAACACTCAGCTCCGATGATTTTCCTAGTCCCCATCTTGTGCGTCCCCTCTGTGAGCGTCCGCTTTGTTCTCTCCCCTGATTCTGCCTCTGGACCGTCTTCCATGCTGCCTTTTCAAAGAACCATCAGCCTGTTGTGCATCATCACCGCGTCATCCAACTAAATTCCTCTCTCGCACATAGCGTGACTGGTGTTCCTGCAGCTTCTGCCACTCTGCTTAAAGCTCCAGGGCAGAGGTGCCCTGCCAACAGCATTGCTGGTATTTCAATCCAACACCCACAGGCTTCCTCCCAACCCCCCCGTTCAGAACATTTTGCGGCCCCTCGAAGGTGGCCGCTGACAACTTGCATGCTCACCGCTATTTCTTCCAGACCTGCTCTCTTTGGCTACGTCTACACTGGCAGCTTCTTGCCTACTGTCGACGCTGCACGAGCGTTCTTCCGCAAGCAAATTTACAGTATAGCATTGTAAAACAGAGCTTCTTCCGGAAGAGTTGTTCCTCTCCCCACGAGGAATAAGCCCTCTTGAGCAAGAGCTCTTCCACAAAAGGGCAGAGTGGACAGGCAACATGAATTTCTTGCACAAGAAGCCCCTATGGTTAAAATGGCCAGCAGAGCTTTCTTGCGCAGGGGAGCGTCCACACTGCGGGGATGCTCTTGCGCAAAAGTACATGCCAATGTAGAGGTGCTCTTGTGGAAGAGTTTTTGCGCAAGAAGCCGCCAGTGTAGACGTAGCCTTTCAGTGTCACGGCGACACTGCGCGCCCTGTTCAGCTGAAGGCTATGCAGAACCCATCGCGCAACAGGATACCCCGACTATCACAAGGCAGCCTCTCGCCTGCCGTGAATCAGCTTAGCTCGAGGAAGTTCATACCACTTGACGATCATTCTCGCCCTTCAGTTCCCGGAGTCGTTGTGGATAATTCTCTGATCACATCCACTCAAGGTGCAGCAGCAATCAAAAAAGCAAACAGAATGTTTGGAATTATTAAAAAGGGATGGAGAATAAGACAGAAAATAGCTTATTGCCTCGATATAAAGCCATGGTGCGCCCACATCTTGAATACTGTGAGCCGAGGTGCTCACCTCATCTCCAAAAAGATCTCTTGGCATTGGAAAAGGTTAAGAAAAGGGCAACAAAATGATTTGGGGGTTTGGAATGGGTGTCATATGAAGAGAGAGTAAAAAGACTGGGACTTTTCAGCTTAGAAAAGAGGAGACTAAGAGGGAATATGAAAGAGGTCTATAAAATCATGACAGGGTATGGAGAAAATAAATAAGGAAAAATATTTACTTATTCCCATAATATAAAAACTAGAGGGTCACCAAATGAAATTAACAGGTATCAGATTCATTGCCAACAAGGGGAGGTTTTTCTTCATGTAGCGCAAAAGTCAATCTGTGGAACTCCTTGCCAGAGGATGTTATGAAGACCCGGACTTTAACAGTCTTCAAAAAAGAATGAGATAAATTCATGGAGTTTAGGTACATTACTACTTATTAGGCAGGATGGGTAGGAATAGTGTTCCCAGCCTCTGTTTGTCAGGGGCTGGAAATGGGTGACAGGAGAGGGATCACTTGGTGGTTCCCTGTTCTGTTCACTCCCTCTGGGGCATCTGGCATTGACTACCATTGGAAGACAGGCTACTGGGCAAGATGGACTTTTGGTTTGACCCAGTATGGCTGTTCTTGTGTTCAGAATTATATAACAATACTTACCGTGGGCTCCCTAACTCTTCTCTTCACACACACACACACACACACACACACACACACACACACACACACCCTCAGCAGTTTTAAAGACAGAATACATCTTGTGCAAGTGGTTCAGGAAGTTTATCCTTAGGGTTAGGCATCAAATTTACTGGGACCTATTTTTCCCTTTTTCCCCCTCTCCCTCCCCCCCAAAAGTGTCGCCTATAAAGTGTCCTGGGCAATTAGCACTGTTCTGTGTAGTTGTTTGCTTTATTAATGCATAAGCTGCTGGTTTTATTTTGGTTATTAATCAAAATACTTTTCATTTCTTTTCGCCGATTACCCAGGTGGCACATGACAGTTCCCCAGACACATTAAAGCCAGTAATACCGAAATGACTTTCTGCAGACATGCCAAGCACTGAAAACATACCCTTTGATGCCAAAACCAAAGGCCTTTCACCCTTGCTTAACAATGACGAACTACTATCGGTCATGCTTTACTGCAGCTGTTAACACAGAGCTAATTTACCTTGCAATCCTGAAGACCTGTACAGCAGTGGTGGGGAACCTATGGCCTTGGAGCCAGAGCTGGCCCTCGAAGCTTGCTCCTGCACCCCCTCCGGCCCAAACCCCTCAACGTCACTCCTTTCCCCAACTCCTTTCCCCATAGCAAAGAGGCTTGTGGATTTCTCCGACCAATATGGGGTCAAACTTCCAGAGGTATATTTTGTGTGTTATGGATTTTTGTTAATTTCTCTCTTTTTCTAAGATATCACACAAGGATTCCACCAAAAAAGCAACAGGCCGAGACCAACTGTCCTATTAAAGTCAATGATACATTTCCCATTGATCTCAGTGAGGCCAAGATTTCACCCAAACAAGGAAAGATTCTGGACAGTTTGAACTATGATGCCGGGAAAGACTCAAAGTGGTTTTGTTAGGAGGGATTAAGACAAGTGCCTCTTCTCGGTGTTTCTCGCAAATGCAAACTATTTGATCTGGCACGACCAAACAGAGCGTTATAGTCCACTGACCCACTGCGATGTTCTTATAAGTAAAACTGCTGCTGAAAGAAATTTGCCAGACTCAGAGAGCCTTTCACAGACGAGATATAAACAGAAAGACGACCTGTAATATCCAGGTTAATTTGCTCTCCATTCCTCCTATAACCAAGCTAGCACTGGGCAAGAAAAGCAAGTGTTTGGGTTAACACATCACTAATGACTGAGAAAAGTGGAAAAGCTACCGAAAACCAGTACTTAAAGATCCGATTAAGCAAAGCTAAAGGAGAACTCGAGTAAAACGGTTACTGCAATTCAACACACTTAACCAATGGACTTGGGCTGAGAAAACAACAAGCTAGCACTACCTTGGTTTTGCAGAACTCACCATCAATCATGGTCAAAATGAGTTAGCTTCATATTTCCCCGTGAGAATAGCTATGACTGGCTATTTGGTTTGATGGTGTGCAATCAAAGAACCAGTGTGCAGGGCACTATGCTCTTCAACTCAGTAAGAACCTGCATCTTGAAAGATTGTTACACGGTATTACAGGTTGAACCACTAGTCCAGCACTCTGGGGACTTGACCGGCGCCACACCAGAGAATCCAAACCACGGGAGGTCAATATTGTCTAGCAGCATCACCAACACTTCCACTGCTTACTGGGCTGTTAGAAGATACGTAGGGGTAAACTAGAGCTAAATAGCAGCACAGAACTCGAGAGCCAGGCCTGGTGGCTGTAAACAAACTTTATGGGACCGCAGGAAACTTGGCCACACCCATGAGAAGTGGACACCTAGTTCAGTCAAATCATGGTGGACCACACATGATGCCAGACCAGCGTGCCAGACTAGAGAGGTCCAACCTGTAGTAAAAACAGAAATCCATTTTCAAAAGCCGTATCAGATTCAAGTTTAAATATTTCTCTCCCCTGCATTTTATTTTCATACTGATTGTTCTGCTCCCATATGAAACCATAAACGAACCCTTAAGCAGGGAGAGAGATTTCTCATTATCTTTGCAAGTTTTTAAAAGACCTTGCACAATTAAAAGCTACATACTGTCAGCTTTGTATTCTCTCAGCACAACCACCATCTTCTTTACAACAGGGGGCAAAATGCTGCAAGATCTCACACCCTTGATAAATACTTTACAATAATGTGCGCTTTCATTTCCATACAGATGATATTGACTCAGTTAGTAGAGCACCACATGTAAACCAGAAGAAAGATGAAAGCGGTTAATTCCTGATAACATCAAGAGAGATAACTAGGACTCAAGGATCCAAGCATGCAAATGGAACAAGAGAAGAGTTAATACGAGGTGATTAGAAGTCTGAACACCTTCCATCTCTTATGTTAGCCACGATATTAAAACAATGTTCACCATTGTGTAACTAAAAGTGTTTTCCTCATCCCAGTTACGGTTAGATCAGATTATTGTTAATTGTTACTGAAATCTACAAAGTATAATCTACAGTGGCAAATGAAAACCTGCAGAAGGAAAGGCATCCAATACCTTTCAGTATGGACATATGAAAAATGTAACCTGGGATGTGTTATGGAAAGGATAATTCATAGAACAAAACTGTGTGCTGGATTTCACTCATCTCCCGTGTACAGAGGATGGAGACAGAGTTCACAACAAGAGTTACAGGCCCAGGCTTAGTTGGGGAGGCAGTAAAGTTTCTGTTAGACACCTGTGAGCCACTCACAGGCAGAAATTGTTGGCCTAGCAACATGTGAAAGAATGTCTGTAGAATCATAGAACTGGAAAGGACCTCAGAGATCATCGAGTCCAGGCCTCTGCCTTCATGGCAGGACCAAGCACCATCTAGATCATGGGTTCCCAAACTGGGGGTCATGCCCCGCTGGGCGGGTGTGAAGAAATTCCGGGGCCTCCCCAATCAAGTTTTGCTGCCCTGTTCAGTTCCTTTTTTTTTTTTCCTTTTTTCCCTCATAAGTTTTGTTTTTGGCAGGTGGGCGGGAGGGCTGGAGGTTTTTTCAAAAATCAGAAAGGGGGGCGTGATGCTGAAAAGTTTCGGAACAACTGGTCGAGATCATCCCTGACAGGTGTCTGTCTAATCTGCTCTTTAATATCTCCAGTGATGGAGATTCCACAATCCCCTAGGCAATTTATTCCAGTGTTTAACCACCCTGACAGTTAGGAACTTTTTCCTAATGTCCAACCTAAACCTCCCTTGCTGCAATTTAAGCCCATTGCTTCTTGTCTGAGGCCAAGGAGAACGATTTTTCTCCCTCCTCCTTGTAACACCTTTTAGATACTTGAAAACCGCTATCATGTCCCTCTCCATCTTCTTATTTTCTAAACCAAACAAACCCAATTCTTCAGTCTTCCCTCCTGGCTCATGTTTTCTAGACTGTTCATCCTTGTTGTTGCTCTTCTCCAGACCTTCTCCAATTTTGCCACATCATTCCTGAAATGTCGTGCCCAGGACTAAACACAACACTCCAACTGAGGCCTAACCAGCGCAGAGTAGAGCAGAAGAATGACTTCTCGTGTCTTGCTCACATCACTCCGGTTCACGCATCCCAGAATCACATTTGCTTTTTTTGCAACAGTGTCACACTATTGCCTCATGTTTAACTTGTCATCCACAAGACGCCCAAGAGCATACATAAGGGCGTGTCCACACATGGAGTTGTTACAGAAAAGCTATTCCGGGAGAGCTGTTTATGAGTATGGACACACTTACTGCAGACTACTGCAGTGTGCCTTGCTCCTCTTTGGCTTAACATGCTTTGAAAGTGGAGTAAGCTACACAGAAATGTTTCACAGAGGTAGCTAGGCTGGTCTGTTGCAAGAAAAAACTACTCAAAGTCCTGTGGCACCTTAAAGACTAACACATTTCTTAGGGCATAAGCTTTTATGAAAATCAAGACTCAAGACTCTCGTTCCATAATAAGAGTCTCCACAAGGTGTTTTTCAATAATGACTATTCCCAGGGCTCGAGAATTAGTGTAATCTACTTGCCCGTGGTGAGTAGATTACAAGCCGGCAGAGCCGCGCAGCATGGTCTGCGCATGCGCAGCGTGACGAACTACGCATGCGCAGCGTGACGAACTACGCATGCGCGGCGTGACGAACCACACAGCTGGCGAGCGGGACTCGCCGCCACTTGGCGAGCCCTGGCTATTCCACTTTGGCACTTCAATTGAATCTGAATTAATTTGCCAAAGCGTAGACAAGCCATAAATCAGATAAAGACGGCATATAATTGTAAAGGGTCCATTGGTGACCTGACTTTAGAATTTGAATTAGCTAGTGTTAGCCCTGAAGTATTTTAAAGGCAGCCTAAAATAGCATGCTAGTCATGCAGTCAGTAGATGTACAGCAGCACAGAAGACAGAATTATTAAAGTCACCATCTGAAGGACAGTTAGGAAATTAGGGCTGGTAAAAAAAAATGCCTATTTTTTTGCAGGAAATTCCTAATTGTCCAAAATTCCCCCAAAATAATGCAACCAGAACCTCCAATTTAATTACAAATGTTCTTTTTGCCCTCCCCCCACAAAAAAGAGAAAAAAAACAATAAAAAAAGAAAGTTCGGCATGAAAATTTTCATTTTGAGCAAAAAGCCATTTTTCAGTCAAAAATGAAAGTGTTGATCAACTCAATTTCCCAGGAACAGTATTTCAATCTACTTATTTTTGGCATCTTTAAAATCATTTACAACGCACATAGCTGTAATTTTCTGAGATGAGGTGATAGATTGGAATAAAAATACCACACACAGCACAGGCAGAAAAAACAGATGTAAATAATATCTGTATGGAGATATACCATCTCATGGAGGTGAAAGTGACTTTGAGAGGTCATTGAGTCCAGTCCCCTGCCCTCACAGCAGGACCAAGTACCATCCCTGATGGATTTGGTCCAGATCCCTAACTGGCCCCCTCAAAGATTGAACTCTCAACTCTGGGTTTAGCAGACCAATGCTCAAGCCACTGAGCTATGTCTCCCCCTCCTCTCTGCCTCCAAGGATGATGTAGAGGATGCATCTACCCAGCAGACAGGAGTGTCCTTCATAGTGTGAGTACTTTCCAAAGGTTCTCAACCAATTTACGGTTGTGGGAGGCACATGCAGCTCCCCGTCTAACGTGGTCCACATCCACAATAGTCCTGAGGCTGTCGTGTGGGCTGCAGCTGTGTGCTGACTGGGCCACCGGTGGCCTGTGCACAGAAGTTGAGAACCAGTGGAGTAGACAGTTCCACAGGAGCTTGAGCAGAAGCAGCGTGCTTAAAACAGCAGTGTGGCTGTGGTCATCCAGACTAGCCACTTGCGTAACGTAACACGATGATTTGGAAGGTTTGCTTGTGTGGCTAGCCCGAGCTAGAGAGGTCTATAAAATCATGAGTGGTGTGGAGAGGGCAGATAAAGAAAAGTTATTTATTAGTTCCCTAAATAGAAGAGCTAGAGGACACCAAATGAAATTAATAGGGAGCAGGTTTAAAACTAATAAAAGAAAGTTCTTCTTCGCACAGCATGTAGTCAACCTGTGGAACTCCTTGCCAGAGGAGGCTGTGAAGGCTAGGACTATAATAGAGTTTAAAGAGAAGCTAGATCATTTCATGGAGGTTAGGTCCATAAAAGGCTATTAGCCAGGGGATAAAATGGTGTCCTTGGCCTCTGTTTGTCAGAGGCTGGAGAGGGATGGCAGGAGACAAATCGCTTGATCATTGTCTTTGGTCCACCCTCTCTGGGGCACCTGGTGCTGGCCACTGTCGGCAGACAGGATACTGGGCTAGATGGACCTTTGGTCTGACCCAGTACGGCCATTCTTATGTTCTTATGTAATAGTGTTATCAATTAACCAATAAGCAATGCTTATCAGTTAATGCTACAGACTACACACATCCCCTCCCCTTCCCACCGTGCCGTGCCAGTACATTTTTTGGAAGGCTAGCCAGCAGCCCGGCTCACTCCTAGCTTGCACCGAGTCCAGGACCTACCCCTGGAGAGGCAAAAGAGACTGGGATTTTTCAGTTTAGAAAAGAGGAGACTAAGGAGGGATATGATAGAGATATATAAAATCATGAGTGATGTGGAGAGGGTGGATAAAGAAAAGTTATTTACTTGTTCCCATAATATAAGAACTAGAGGACACCAAATGAAATTAATGGGGAGCAGGTTTAAAACTATTAAAAGAAAATTCTTCTTCACGTAGCACATAGTCAATCTGTGGAACTCCTTGCCAGAGGAGGCTGCGAAGGCTCGGATTATAACATGGTTTTAAAAAGGGCTAGATAAATTCACCGAGGTTAAGTCCATAAAAGGCTATTAGCCAGGGGATAGAAATGGTGTCCCTGGCCTCTGTTTGTCAGAGGCTGGAGAGGGATGGCAGGAGACAAATCGCTTGATCATTGTCTTCGGTCCACCCTCTCTGGGGCACCTGGTGCTGGCCACTGTCGGCAGACAGGCTACTGGGCTAGATGGACCTTTGGTCTGACCCAGTGTGACCAGTCTTTATGTTGTGGCTCTGCATTTAAAGTGTATTAGGAGCCAGGTGAGCAGGCAGCCCAGCTCAGTTCCAGCTCGTGCTAGGTCCAGGAGCTCAGACCCTCCCCCGGACAGGGGTTGCTGCCATCCTGTGACAGGCAGCTGGTCCATGAGAGGAGCTGGTTTTTAAACTGGCTCCCCTCATGGACCAGCTCCCGCCTGGCACCGCACGCAGCTGCCTCTGATACAGAAGCAGCAGTGCGGAGTGGCAGAGGTCTCCCCAGGAGCAGAGCCAGAGCGCACTGCCTGCCAGCTCCACCCCCGGGGACTATCAAATAGTTGAGTCACCAATAAGAATCCATGAGGTTAATTGACTATTCAATTAATCAATATTTAACATCTCTAGCCCGAGCCATGGCTGGTGCCACCAAAGCCACATGCTCTTTCTAGCGCTAGCTATTTCTGTTCCTGGGCATCTACCTGGGCTGGGGAGCAGCAACTGCTGTGTAAACATACCCTCAGTTCATCTGGCCTACTCCTGTTTTTCCTCATGCTGTTCAGCTGTTGACCTCATGCACTCTGAATCTTTGAAATTCCAGGAAGAGAACAAGAGCAACCAAGGTAAAGGAGCAAAGGACGACGGCAGCACTGAACAGAACAAATAAGCAAGGCCAGGCCTGCAAGGGTAAGAGGGACGGAAAATGCTGTGGTGGGACATGGCCGAAACATGGAGCCGTAGAAGTGGAGGAACACAGTCATAGAATCCCGTGTTTCATTCTAAAAACACGCCCCGTGCGTCAATTCTACCGAGACCCACATGCTCACTCTGAACCGTGACACCGATTAACATTCACACAAAAACACACGTGGCTCTCCCAATAATTTGTGGTGCGTACCTCCCCGGTTTCCCTCTTATGGGCGTGAGTTTCCTCAGAAATACTTCTCCCATTCAGCACAGCAGGGTCCCCTGAATTCACTGGCCTGAAATCATTGACTAAGCTAAAATTAAACATGACTGCAGCGAAGCGAACATCTACGGCTAAAATCCGATTCCAACCTACCATAGTCTTGGAGATCTGCTTCACAACCACAGAGCCTAGAGGTTCCATACTGATGTTTGCAGAGAGAGAAATTTGCTTTTGCAGTCAAAAGCTTTTCTCAAGGCTTTTTTCCTGGCAAACACTTCCCTAGTCGAGCCCTACAGAGCTCCATTATTTTCCAGCACTCAGAAAGGAGTCACCAGTAAACTTTAGTCAAAGGACTAAAAAATTGCAAAATACATCCAAACCAAGGGTGTGTCTAGACTACTGAGTTTTGTCGACAAAAGTGGACTTTTGTCGACAAAACTATACCGGTGTCTACACTACCGCTGAGTTCCGTCGACATAACAGAGTTCTGTCGACAGAAGGTGTTATTGCCTGTAGGGTTGCGTCTAGACTACAGGGTTCTGTCGACAAAGCAGCTTGCTTTGTCAACGGAACTCAATGTGTCTGAACGCTCTTTGTCGACAGAAGTTTTGTCGACAGATACTGTCGACAAAACCCGGTAGTCTAGACGTACCCCAAGGTTAGGTCCATCAATGGCCAATAGCCAGGATGGGTGGAAAGGGTGTCCGTAGCCTCTGGTTGTCAAAGGCTGGAAATGGGTGACAGGAGAGGGATCACATGAGGATTACCTGTTCTGTTCACTCCCTCTAGCATGGGTCACATCAGCAGACCGGACACTGGGCTAGATAGACTGTTGGTCTGACCCAATATGACCGTTCTGATGTTCTTATGTTATGTCACTATATACTCCTCTGCCTACTTTCTGGATGTATGGCATGGAAGCCAAGTTAAGCTGGCGTTTTTCTAGCTGGTACAAGCTATTTCACTTAATGAAGCTAACATTTCCTTGCGTTAAACCCAGAAAAATATGATGACATTTAAACTGGGAGCGATGACCCAAACAATAACAAAAAAAAAATCCCAAAGATTTTTTGAATTCCTTACGTAGGAAACACAACACACAAAATGTAGCCACAATTTCCTGTTTTCGACTTAAAATAATAACAATAAAAAAAGAAATTCTGGACTTTATACAAGACCCAAATCTAATCTGTAACCTGGAATGCAAAAGAAATGAGAGAGGTTTATTAACTTTCACAGCGATCCATTCTCTATTAAATAAACCACAGAGATGGCAAGCAGTGGACAAGCTGCAAAACTAAGTCAATTTAGTTACTGAAAAAATATATGCAAAGAGCTGTACTAAAATTTATAAGTACACAAGAACCAGAAAATGTAAAAGGTGACTATTAGTTCATCCAGGCTAAATGTATCTGTTTATTAGGCTCAACATATACTTGTAAATACAGCTAGTAGTCCTGTGGCATCTTAGGGACTAACAAAAATATATATAGTATCATGAGCTTCCTCAGATGAGCTGGAGTAGAAAAGAAAAAGTTACAGACTAACACAGCTACCCTCTGAGACTTGCAAATACAGACACATACAGGCAGTGAAAGGCATGCAAGTTAGCATTACTAAGAATCTTTACCTCTTCCTTGACTTCAGGTGTTTACATTTCCATATTAGATTAATAGGACCGTGGGCAGATGCAAAATTTGTGTCTGCATCTGCAAAAATGAATCACAGATGCAGCTACCCACAGATATAAAGTGGATATCCATAAATTTGCAGGATTCTAGATACAAAATCTGTATCCACATCCGTAAAAATGAGCCGCAGATATCTGCACTCACATGCGTGGATGTCCACAGATATAAAGTGGCTATCCGTGGATTTGCAGGGCTCTATGAATTAAAACATGATTGTCACATTTAATGTCCTTGTGGTTTTTATGTCTTTGTGCACTTCCCCCACACTAAGGTAAACTGCCTGTGCTTAGCATTAACGTGGTCCCAACGAACAGGCTGCCGGGCCATTCCTTCTCCAAAAGTTTTCGTTTGAGAAGGGAGACCAGGAAACCAGGAAAACAGAAGGACACCTGTGAAAGCACCATACAAAACTTAAGCATCCAAGCGTTGCATGTCAACCATTGGCTGGGCTGAGCCTTTCTATCACTGAACAGATCTGTAAGCTGTCACCTGCTCCACAGAAAGCAGATAATCCTAGACTCAGAACACTAGGACTGGAAGGGACCTCGATAGGTCATTGAGTCCAGTCCCCTGCCCTCACGGCAGGATAAAGCATCGTCTAAATCACCCCGACAGGTATGTCTCCAACCTGCTCTGAAATATCTCCAGAGATGGAGATTCCACAACCCCCCTAGGCAATTTATTCCAGCGTTTAACCAGACTGACAGGTAGGAAGTTTTTCCTAATGTCCAACCTAAACCTCCCTTGCTGCAGTTTAAGCCCATTGCTTCTTGTCCTATCCTTAGAGGCCAAGGAGAACAATTCCCCCCCCACACACACACACACACTCCTTGTAACGCCCTTTTAGATACCTGAAAACCGCTGTCATGTCCCCTCTCAGTCTTCTCCTTTCCAAACTAAACAAGCCCAGTTCTTTCAGTCTAATCATCACAATTAGGAGCATGTTTCTACATCAGCATCAAGAAGTCTGGAAGGCATGGAGTGTAGATCTATGTATGTTTCTCCCAATAGAGTAGCTGTTGCTCATGGCCGGCCATTCTCAGTGCACACGTGGATCAACTCCCAGCATGTTCACAGGTGAGTGTCCCTCCTGGGCAGTTAATACAGGAACCAGGCATGCTTTGGAATGGCGCCCCTTATGGTAATGCGCTGCTTCTCCCAGCCAATCTGTGCCACACACCTCTGAGAGCACCACCCAGTCTGGGAACCGAGGGCACCTTGGCACCGAGATGAACGCATTTTTGCTCAGCGCAAACCACGTGTCTGAGACAGAAAACATGTCCTGCCCTATTGAAGACACACACACATTAGGCAAACCCCGGAGCCTCCCCCTTAAATATCCAACTATAAGCTAAACCAGAGTTTCTCAACCAGTGGTACAAGTACCCTCAGAGGTACCTGAGAGAAGTCTGGGAGGGTACGTCAACACAACTGAAATCTGGAGAAAACTGAATTTTTCGTTTACGTTTTACAGCATTTTATTATTTTTGTCTTTTTTACACCCAAAAATTTCATCGCCGGCCCGGCTACGATTAAGTTGTTTAAACAAATGTGTTGCAACTGTGGGTACTGGGGTACTTATAATTTTTTTTCAAGGGGTACTTTATAAAAAAAGGTTGAGAAACACGGAGCTACACAATCAAATCATCCTGCTGGACTAATATCCCACCTCGTCACCTGCCTCTCCACACTCCCAGCCCCTCTCCAAAGACTCCAGAGCAACCCGGCAGCTTCGCAGCACGTGCCGTGACACACACAAAGTCACGAGATATGGGCCTCTTTGGTAAAATCGAGAGGTCAGGAAAGAACGGATTCACTACGCCCATATATAGCCGCAGGCTGGTCAGCACCAGCTCCGAAGCTACCGTACTGCGGGCAGCAGACAAATCTAAATGGGTCACGTCTATTGCCAGAGGCTCGTGGAACAAAGTGACAAGTGAAGTTTCTGCAACATCTCCAGGCCTGCAAACCAGTCTGATAAGAGAACTAAGGCAGCTGGATACCCTCTATTGGCAATCAGGGATAGAAAATCCCATTTGATTTGTTAATTGGTTACATGGTAAGTTTAACCGGTTAACTGATTAACTAGGGCCAAGTTGCCCCGGGGGGGGGGGGGGGGGGCCACGGTTGGGCAGGGCTGGAGCTGGACGGTTGGGGCTCCCAGCCTGAACTGGTTGGAAGTCAGTATCCTCATGCGGAGCCGGAAGTGGCAGCGGGGGTAGGAGGGATGCCTGCGGGGAGACAGCAGCCCACTCCCCCTCGTGGCAAGTCTGCCAACTCCCAGCCCATGTGGGACTGGAGCAGCCCTCTGCCTGCAATAGACCCCCAGCAGGGGGCTACTCCAGGTAACAGTTAACCATTCCCTAGTAAGTGTCACCTGTTCAGGCTGATGCTTGCCGGGTAGCCAGTTACCCCTCCGTATTGGAATGACAACCCTGGCAATGTCCTCCCCCCAAAAAAGAGATTAGAAATTGACTCTTATTTGCCCCGATTTTCAAATTAAAGAGACGGTTTCTTGAGCAAAGGGTGAACGCAAACCTCTATCGGGACCCAGAGCATTGGCAACAACGACCATCCGCTGAACCCCGCCCCACTGCGTATGGTCTGTGGTCCAAAGATTCCCTTGCATACAGGCCAAACCTTGAATACTGAAAACTCTGCTCCAGCCCCATGGGGCAGCCACAGGCAGGGGGCGTTCCAACCCGGCCAGAGCAGCCCCACACATGGCAGGCCAGCCCCCGGCACGCCGTGGACAAGGGCACTCCTGCCCGGTTCCCCCATTCACCCCTATTTAATCGATTAACCGGTTAAACTTAACGTTTAACCAATTAACTAACTAAACGGGATGTTACCTCCCCACTTAACACAGCAGAGCTATTTACAGAGGTCGAAGCTGCCTCGCCTCATGTTTTTGGCAAGCGCCCTGCCTCTTCGCAACATCTTCCTACTACGGAAATGCAACAAAGAGCCACGTTCCTTCAGCCCAGGTCCCTCCCTTCCACAGAGGACAAATCGTGAAAGACGAGGCAGGTGAGGGAATCGCTTCTTTTGGATCCACTTCTGCTGGCAAAAGAGCTTCCGAGCTTACCCCCAACTCTTCTCCAGGCCAGAGGAAGGAGGCCGCTGTGTAAGCTCGATATCTTGTGTCTATCACCAACCAAAAGTTGGTCCAACTGAAGATACTCCCTTATCCGCCTCATCTCTCTAATATCCTGCAACCAACATGGATGCAACACAGCAAACAGGACTTGAAGGAGCCCTTAAATACGATCTAATCTACCATTCTGGCATCTTACTCGGTTTTCACTAGTCGTATAACGGGAACTTACAGGCGGGGCCCCAAGCAAGGTGACAAACAAAAAGGATTCCGTTGATCTTGAGGCTCTGTTCCACTGTCAGTCCTAGAAGCTTGTTTTATTAAGTAACAAAACAGCTCATGAACGAGGGATGTTAAATATCGGTTCATTGAACAGTCAAGTAACCTCGTGAATTCTTATTGGTTACTTGACTATTCTATAAGCCCCGGGGGCGGGGCTGACAGCCAGTGCACTCGGGCCTCGCTCCCGAGGTGCTCCCTGCCGCTCCGCACTGCTGCCTCTGTATCAGAGGCAGCAGCACGGAGTGTCAGGTGGGAGCTGTCCACGAGGGGACCCTGGTTTCCGGGCACGGTGGCATGGCCCTTTCTGGAAGCACCGGGAAGGACGTCAAAGCCTCAAAGCTTCTGGTCTTGGGGTCAACAGAAAACAAGGCAAGTCCACTGATTTTGTGTCGCCGATGTGGTATAAACACTGCAAGTCCACAGAAGTCAGCTGACACTACGAGGCTGAGATTTTCAAAAGGTGCCCAGGGCAGTTAGGTACCTAACTTACATAAGAACGGACAGACTTGGTCAGACCAAAGGTCCATCTAGCTCAGTGTCCTGTCTGCCCACAGTGGCCAGCGCCAGCTGCCCCAGAGGGAGTGAACACAACAGGGATCATCACGTGGACCCTCCCCTGTCATCCATTTCCAGACAAACAGAGGTAGGAGCACCATTCCTACCCATCCTGGCCAATAGCCATTGATGGACCTAACCTCCATGAATCTATCTAGCTCTTTTCTGAACCCTGGTAAAGTCTCTGTCTTTGTAATTCTCCTACTTTCTCAAAGAGGCTGACTTAGAAAGAGCTTTCCTCTCCCACTCACCTTTGGGAAGTGGGACTCTCATAAGTGAGCCCAATACGTCCCTGAAGCACTTTCTAGTTACATTTTTTAAAGCAAAGTAAAATATTGGATTTTTTTTTTAAAAACCTCACGCAAGGTGCACATTTGATTCAGAATCTTCAACACTGACATAAAATGCGAAGCCAATTGGGGATTTTCATTAACAAGTTTCAAGTTTGTAGATAAAATAAGAATGTTTAAAGTTTGGGTTATTTGGCAATGAAAATGCGACATTCCACACAACGTGCGCCAGTCCCAAACTATATTATCCAATGTGAAAAGACTTAAATACTGTATTTCCCCCCTTCTACAAAGTGGAATAATTCCTTACATATCCACATCCTGACATGTCTCCTAGAATCAGGGCAAACAATTAGCCTTAATCCTTGTTAGTTCTGTATGTTTCCTTTAAATCCTGTTACCACATTCCTTCATGCAATCAACTGCCTTTTAAAAAACCAGTATCGGTTAAGTCTGCCTCCGGCAAGAAAGGTCATGACCTCCTCGTGCCCCCCAGCTCCTGACCTCTAGTTCCTGTCTGTGCTGTATCATTCTGTAAAGTTACAACTTTCAAACACTAATCTATTTCAGCTGATCATTACTTCATCTGAAAGTCAGACAGGAACTCAAAGTTTGTCCCAACATGAGAAAAACTACAAAAATAAAATAATAATAATCCAATCCTGCCAATTACATATTCCCCTCTACTGCTTCAGGAATTATCTATGTATATTTTGTCCAGCCACGGAATGTTTCAAATTGAGCTAACTGCATATTTATAATATTTGAGCCGCTCCAGAAAATCTTTTAAGAAAACGGAGTTGAACTGATGCATTCATTTATTTTGGAAGTTTACCCAAGCCTCTGGCTGGATATAAACAATCCCTTTTGAAGGCAATATGAACATTCAAACTGGGATGCTTTAGTAGCTGGAAACTCCCATGGGCCTTTGATGTCAATAACTTCCTAGATAATATCAGTAATATGCACAGTATGCACTGTTTATTCCAAAATGGGAGAGGAAATACCTCAAGGTATTCACGTTTTCCCTTAAGAAATGTTCTTGCAACATGTGACTCTTACACAAAATATTTGGATTAGAAATTCTAGAATACAATCAGCATGTTGTTAAATTCCAAATAAATTAGACCCATTAAAATCTGGACCCATTAAAATCCAAGCAACGTAGACTGTAAAGGATCAATATTTCACCCAATCTTGGAGAAAATATTAGACATACTATTGATGATTGGGAGGGGTGAAATTCCATGTGAAATTATCTTTCAGTTTGCAATACCTTCAAAGACATTCTTAGACCTCAATATCTCTTTATCTATCTATATCTATATAAAAGATTTTGTTATAAGTACCCCTTACGATTTCCAGGAGTACTTAATGGAAATAAAAAAAATTGACATATTTCAAGTCTATTTGTAAGAGAGGTGGACGTGGAAGAAATATTTCAACAGCACAAAACTCAGTAGCTCTCCCGGAGCATTCTGTTCCTGTTAAAATTCAGCAAAAGCAGCAACCAGATCAGTACATTCAATTGGAGAATGCAAATCCATCCTTATAGTCTACCATCCTCTTCTGAGTTGGAGGCATGGGGGGGAAAAGAGGCCTAAAACCAGAAACCAAATACTCTTACAATCATGGTCCCAACGCACAAGCAATCAACACATTATCAAAACAGAAACACCAAACAGCACGAAGTATTTTAAACAAACAAAATTCAGCTAATCAATCTGGAAAATGTGATGCCTGTTTGGGATTTGTCCTTGTGGCTGCTTTTATGTGTGCTTTCAATTTGCCAGCCGCTCCTCACTTCGCAACCTCTAAATCCAAGGTGCCATGTTTAACAGGAAGAAAATTACTTAACCATACATGAGCTTCACACTATTAGCAGATTAAATTCTAAAGATGGCCCATGGCAAACACAAGTCAAATGCCTTTCCCAATCTTCAGCCATCTAACTCTGACTGTTGGCTTGTTTAAATTCCTTTGCAACAATGGCTGGTTTTGTCTGCTAATCAGAAATAGTCATCTTAGTCTTCAGTGCACATTAGATGCTAATTTGGGGGCAGAACACTTGATTTCTATCTGCCTTTGGTTAAATACTGCACAGACTAAGCCACACTGAATTTGATGAAGTTGCACTGGATTTAAGTAAATCGGTCCATGTCACAAGACAACATGGGTACATCTATAAGCAACATTATTTTGAAATAATTTAGTCCATGTCTACACAGCAGGCAGTTATTTCGAAATAATGTCGAAACAATGTCATGCTGGAGGACTTCTTACTCCGACTCCTGAAACCCTCATTGTACGAGGAGTAAGGGAAGTTGGAAGAAGAGTGCTCTATTTCGAAATAAGTACTGTGTTAACACTTCCAATTTTGAAATAAGCTACGCAACTGACATAACTCGAAATAAGCTACGCAAATTGAGCTAAGCCCTGCTGCATAGACGCACATTAAGATGTAGCAAGCTAAATTTACCAGATGTGGTTTATCACCTCAATCTAAACTATTTAGTTTATACGAACCCTATCTTTTTTTAAAAGTGATCAGATCCCAGTGATTACAACAGTTTCACTTGCATGCTCAAAAGTCCCTACAAAACCTCGCTTTCGGGATTTATTTGGTCTAAATGTTTTTCAACTTAGAGAAACAACTTGCAGATGTAAGTCATTTTCCCTGTAAAGCTCTGACCACTCACTTGGTAAAACTCATTTTGGAACTTTCTCTGCATTCTGAACCAAGTTCCACAAACTCACTGACCAAAAGATATTCTTTTAAGAATAGCTCATTTGGAGAAGAAAAAAAAAAAAAAACTTGCAGCAAAAAGGAAGTTTCAATTACTTTGTGAAGTGAAGCAGAGCAATTAAGACCCAAGCAAACTTTATTAGCTATGACATGCATGCTGATGCTTTTGTTTCCTGTGTGCAAAACCTTTTCTAGGATTTTTTTTCCACCAAAGAAATGTTTCCCCTTTGCACAAAACACTGTACTCTACTTGGTTCTAATAAAGAAGGGTGAATACAAGTATCCACAAATGCACACCAAACCCCCTCACATTTTGTTTTCTACAAGAACAAGGAATAATTTAACTTATGTTCAGTTACTGCTTGGTGTGAGTTTTACCAACCTCCACAGATAACACTGTTCATATACGCTCATTCTACTGCATTTGTCTACGATCAAAACTTAAAACTTGGGCTGCCTTCATGGTTTGTGATGGAGGAAGAATCACATAGATGCAACCATACATACGGAAGTTGACTTGCTGTTGCTTCAAACAAGACACATCAGCAACAAGCATATGCAAAGGGCCAGATTTTCAGAAGTGTTCAACATGCCCAGCTGGGGAACAGATTTTCAAAAAGGCACCTAGATTAAGTGGTCTAATTTTCACGAGTGCTCACCACATTCTAATTCCCATTGAAAAATCCTGCCCTATGTACCTTGGCTCGCTGCAACATACGGACACAGGCCTAACAATCCACAAGACCGGTGAATGGTGATTTCTTTGCTTACATAACAGATTACAGTTTAAATCAGCAGTTTTCAAACCACGGGTTGCCAGCCAGGACCGGGCGGTGGGATGTTGGGTGCTGGGGCTCGTAACTGCAGGTGGCTTGTGTGAGCAGTGGGGCGACTAAGGCAGCTCCCTGCCTGTTCTGGCACTGCAGACTGTGTTGCAACCCAGAAGCGGTTGCAGCAGGCCCGGCTCTTAGTTGGGGGCGGGGCGGGGGGGAGCACACAGGGCTCCCCACACTGCCCCTGCCCTGAGCACTAGCTCCGCACTCCCATTGGCTGGGAACCTGCTGCTGGCTATTTCTGGGGGCAGCATGGTCTGCAGGGCCAGGATAGGCAGGAAGCTGCCTTAGCCTCCACGCTGCAATGCTGACCTGGAGCCACTCACGGTATGCCGCCCCCCACCCCAGCCCTGTCTCCCCCCCTCCCCCCAAGCTGGAACTTCCCCCTACACTCCAAAACTCTCCTCTTCAGCCCCATGCCACAGCCCACGCTCCAGTCACAGTATGTTGGGTGGGAGCATCAACAATTTTCTTCAACTGGGTCATGGGGAAAAAAAGCCTGATCTAAATAAGAGTTCTGTCCTAAAGCAGCGAAGGGTCAGAAATAGACGCAGGTTTTGTTTGGTGAGAAGAAAGTGGATCATTTCCTACAAGACATTTTTGTAGCAATTAGAAAAACAACATAAACATTAACGAGACCAGCATAGTGATCAGAGTGTCTTCTGTAGCTCCCTAGCTGTTTCACCAATGTACTAGGTGAAGTTTCTTTAAGCTCAATACAAGAGCTGTTTCAACCCTGAGATTAGCAAGAGCCCTCTCAAAAGGAGGCAAGTCCCTTTTTTTTAAAGTCTGAGTTTAGCCTGGGGATTGGTCTATGCTGGTGGAGAAAATCAATACAAGATACACAATGCCAGCTACTTCACCGTAGGCATTCGATTTAGGGGGTCTTTGCCAGACCCCCTAAATCAAACACCAGAAGATCCATCTCTGGAGACAGGGTGATAATATGATGTTTTTGGTTGCAGACTAGGAATAAGACTTTCAAAAACACCTAATTGAAGTATTTATTTAGAAGGAATAAATGGGCCCAAGATGTTAACATCATGCAGTCAATAACCAATATTAAGAAGTGTTAAACAAGACCTGGAATTTGTCAGAGAGAGACCTCAGCCTACTTAGTATAATGGCAAATACACTATTAATCCTTTAAAAGGGGGAAGAGGTTAAAAAAGTTAAGTACGACCATATTAAGTGAAGATTGCATTTTAACCACATCCCTTATTGGCTGGAGAGTGTTTTAGATGGAAAAAGCCCACATGACAGTCTCTCCGATGATGTCAAAACAAGATACTAATTTTCCCTTTAGGTAAAAGAGGAGATGTTAGTTACAACGGGCTGGAGTTGTTGATGATCCCAATTCATCTTACACAGCGTTTGAAACTCAGCTAGAGTAAACAGAGGTGGTGATGGCAGCTGGGTCCCTTTCTCCGAGCCCATTTGGTCAGGACGGCTCCCAGAATGAGTACAAAGAAGGACAGACTGCAGGAGATAGGGCGGGAAGAGAAGCCAGGACTGTGGAGAAAACTCCAACAGCCTCCATCTGTTCTTCCATATTCCTCCCCCTCCCCCGAGTCCCTCTCTTTAAGGACCCCAAAAGGCAGTGAGGGTGGACCAGCCTCTCCCCTTCTTACTTTGCGATTCAGTTAGGTCCAACACACCAACTTCAGTTCTCTGACTGAGACCCCCGTTTTCTTATTTACCAAGCAAGAGCATCTGAGGCCATCTGGAGGCCACTTTGTTAGATTCATGACAGCTCTCTCCTCTTTGTACCTCTCCCCATCAACTTTTGCATCGACAGAGTAATCGTGGCAGCTTCTGAAGTGTCACATCCTTTCTCCTGAGCCCACAATTGTATTTTATTTTACTGAACCCACAACTGAAGTTGCCGTGTAGGCCTGAGGAGGAATCCATTTTCAAAAGTGTCTTAGTCACTCAGGCGTAAGTTGCTTTTGAAAATGGGACTCTGGCACTTGTGAAGGTGCTACCTAGGGTCCTTTTTCTCATTAGACTATGATTTTGACACCAACATTTACCCCCGAAAGGCACAGAACTATAACTCCTGCAGGTCTAGGATCTACCATCAGATCTTCTAGAGCAGAAGTAGGCAAACTACAGGCAACAGGCCGAAGCTGGCCCATCAGACATTTCAATCCAGCCCTCAAGCTCTTAGTGGGGAGTAGGGTCTGGGGCTTGTCCCCAGGACCGGCTTCAGGTCGATTCGCCCGATTCCCCCGAATCGGGCCCCGCACCCTAAACCCGGAAGTGTGCCGGGCATCCTGTGGGAGGGGGCGTTGGCCCCGGAGGAGGAGCGTAGCGGCTTCTGTGCGCTGCGGAAGCAGGAGTCGGCCTGTGAGTTTGGCTGGAAGCCGGGACTCTGCACTGTAGCTGGAGATACAAAGGGGCTGTGAGTTGTTTGTTTGTGTCCTGCGGTTTTTTATGTTGCTGTTGTTCAACCAAAATGATGTGTGTGTGGTGTTTTGTGGGGGTTTTTTGGTTTTTGTTTTGTTTATTTTTGCTCAAACAAAATTTGGTTCAAATTGGGCCCCGCACTTCCTAAAGCCGGCCCTGCTTGTCCCGCTAGAGCGCACGGCCCCTGCTGCAAGCACCCCCCTCACAGCTCCTAATTGGCTGGGGACCATGGCCAATGGGAGCAGCAGGGGACGGTGCCTGTGGAAGGGAAAGGCAACCTAGCCACGTCTCTGCATAAAAGTCTGAGGGGGACCGTGCCGCTGCTTCTGGGAGGTAAGCGCCACCCAGAGCATGCACCCGACACCCTCCTTTGCCTTGTGTCTCAGCCTGGAATGCTTGCCTGTACCCCAAACCCCTCATCCACAGACCCACACAAGGGTGCCCCAATTTCGTGAGCAGTCATGGCTCGCCGTACAATTTCCATACCCTGGTGTGGCCCTCAGGGCAAGATGTTTGCCCATCTCTGATCTAGAGGCTATTCTGTCGTCTTCTTCGATACTGATCCTCTTCGGTACCTAATGCCGGTCCGATTCAGCCCATTTTTAAGCACCAGAGTAACCTGAAACATGAGTCGCCCCACTGCCTTCCAAGAAACCTTTCATGTCCTGAAGTTCTTTGTGGATTGGCCTGCACACGGGGTGAAAGCCTTACATTACAGACTGGATGTTCCATGCTGCAGTCGCAGGCTTTACCGCCTGAATCAAATAACCCAACCTATTTTGGAGTCCATCAGCAGTGAGTGAGTCTCCACAGAGCTCACCTGGTCTGCTGACTGATTAACTTGAGACATTCCTTTGGATCATTTTGCAACCACCAATGACAGCATTTGCTTCCAGTGGGCTCTGTAGAGCAAGGTAAGGAGCTTATAAGCTAAGTGAAGGCGTTGCTGCTGCCTCTGTTTTTGACCCAAACCTCACCCGGCAGAAGTGGCAAGACAATGACTGGCCAAATCTACTTGTAAGAGGACATCACTCCAAAGGCCACATGACTTCTCTGATCATAGAATGTAGGGTTGGAAGAGACCTCAGGAGTCACTGAGTCCAACCCCCTCCCCAAAGCAGGACCAACCCCAACTCAATCAACCCAGCCAGGGCTTTGTCAAGCCAAGACTTAAGAATCTCTAGGGATAGAGATTCCATCCTATCTCTAGGGAACACATCCCAGGGCTTCCCCACCCTCCTAGGGAAATACGTTTTTCCTCATATCCAACCTAGATTTTCCCACTGCAACGTGACACCATTGCTCCTTGTTTTGTCCACTGAGAACAGCCTCTCTCCATCCTCTTTAGAACCCCCCTATAGGAGGTTGAAGGCTGCTACCAAATCCCCCCTCGCTCTTCTCTTCTGCAGACTAAACAAGCCCAAATCCCTCAGCCGTTCCTCATAGGTCACGTTCTCCAACCCCTAAATCATTTTCGTTGCCCTCCACTGGACCCTCTCCAAGGCGTCCACATCTTTTCTGCAGTGGAGGGCCTAGAATTGGACAGAATACTCCAGATGCGGCCTCACCAGTGCCGAATAAAGAGGAATCATCACTTCTCTAGATCAGCTGGAAATGCTCCTCCTAATGCTCCCCATCAACCAGCCACTCCGTTAGATACACCAGCTGTTCTATGCTGGGAAGGGCCAAACCCCACATTAATTCATTGACACATAACTAAAGAGTCTCCATAGCTTCAGAAGGCAACAGAAGTTCATATGCAATTTTCATCCTATCTTAGGAATGATGGAATAAATCAGCAAACTGACCTTTTGACTTCCTTGATTTCCTGAAAAACAACCTAAGCCGCCCTCACCTTTCTTTCAACACATCCGCTTAATATTTTACCTCAGAAACACAACTACGTTGCCCTTTTGCAAACAGTTTGCCACAAACATTGGGAGAAATGCAACAGAGGAGCCAATAAGCAATTTGTGCTCTGTAATGTTCTGGAGAAACACACGTGCTTCTTTTCCAATCGCGACACCATCATTTAAATTCGCTTTCCAATTTCAAAGCTAAGAACTCGTGCAAATTATTACCGCAAGACAGCGTTGCGGGGGGGGGGAGGGCGCACGTTGTTTTCCTTTCCCAAAAATCAGCACCAAAAATATTGAAATGCATATGATTTCAATCTAACCAGGGCCGTCATAAATTTGTCCCAAAGCCACTGTTTATAAATAAAGAAAGGCAACTTTATACACAAAGCCTGCGGGTTAATGATTACTAATTTTTCTGGAGGAAAAAAAATGTTCTTTTAAGCTGAACTTTCTGAGAACTGTTAGTGTAAATATGACAAACTTTTGAGAAGGCGCATGTCTGAACATGAAACTTCAGTCAGGGAAAGGCAAATAAGCAGTGGAATAAGAGACATGGGAATGAGGGGAACCAAAAATTTAGCAGCTATATTCCCAGGACCTTTGAAATATTGGCCTGAAATTGGGTCATCTATTTGACAGAGTTTGTGGGTCTGTCTAGCTTGCTCACGAGCTAGGGTTGTCAGATGGTTTAACCAAAAATATTGAACACCCCCCCAGCCCTCCAAAAAAAACACTGTTCAGAAAAAAAAAGGGGGGGGGCAAAGTTTTTGAGAGAAAAAAAGAACCCCGATAGTTATTAAGAAAAAAAAAACAGCATGGCCCCTTTAAGGCCTTTTGTGGGGGTTTTTTTTTGGGGGGGGGGAGAGTGGCCATCTTGTTTTCTTACTCTGTGTGGGAAGAGAATGCCCCTGTGGAACCAGGTAAGTGGGGAGGAGGCAGAGCTCATAGGTGTTTGGGAGGGGTCCGGGAAGGACCCAGGGGCTGGGTCCGGGAAGGAACTGGGGGCTGGGCCCAGTTGCTGAGTGTTGTAGGGTTTCCAGGTGTCTGGTATTTTCGCCTCCTGGCAGGGAAAAAAAAATCCGAAAATATCGGACAGTTTAGGTGTCCGGTATTTTCTGATTTTTTTTTTTTTTTTTTACTGGACAGGAGGTGAAAATACCAGACTGTCTGGGTCAATACCAGACACCTGGCTACCCTATCAAAGCTCCTCCTAAAATTAGGACCACCACTTTCTGTATACCCCTTCCTCGTATCACAACTTAAAGCATGGTAGAGGTTTCATTGTGCCAGGACAATGGGATGTGCCCAAAATGGGATTGCGTCTCATAAATGCATACCGAAAAGAGAGACAATCACCAGACAGATGGAAGGGGTTGGCTGGGGGTGCATACCCCCACTCCAGGATTGCCCCAATCCCTAGCCTCCAATCTCCCAGGTGCCCTTCCTCCCCCCACAATTCATACAGAACATTATCGGCTGTTCCCCTTCGTCAGGGAGCGAGGGAAAAGTGCCGTTTGCTGCATTCCTCATTCTGGCTGGGGAGCGCAGGGGGCAGATGGGGAAATGCACCTCTCCGCCAGCTGTGTCTGCTGGAGCTGCAGCAGCCATGGAGAGGCGCGTCTCACCTGGCCCCAAGCTGCTGCGGTGACAGAGGCCTGGGGTTGTACAGAGTAACCAATCACAGTACAACTTCTTCATTCACGCTAATGCCTATGAGATCCCATGCAAGCCGGTGGGTTTTGCATGTTACTGGGTTACTCAACTTTAGAAGCCCCGGGGGCCACAATTCAGCACATGCCGAGGACCGCCACTTACGTGTGGTTGCATAGGCGTGCAAATATATGCAAATAGCTTCTTTCACACTGACGGGCAGAAATACAAAGATTAAGGCAAGACTATACAACACGCAGGCCCCATTGAAGTCAGTTCTGCTGATATTAAAAAAACGCAATATTTACCCAATTTCCACCCCATGACAGCAATTTTAATGAGCAATGACAGTCCAGGAATGTAACTACTAAAACGCATCTCAATAGAAGACTATTATATTGACTCGCCGTTGTGAAGCGTGTTCCCGGAGGCCATGTTGAAAAGATCCAGTCTGCAGGCTGCATGTTGAGCCCTGGGTAAACCCAAATCGCACTGCAGGCCACAAACAAATGGGCCGTGTGTTAAGTAGTCTCAAGGTAAGGGAACAGCCATCCAAGCAGCACCAAGCAGGTACCACAAACTGCAGTTTGCTGCCTGAAGGGCCAGTTAGTGCTGTATAGAGCTAACTTGCAATTGACGTTTCTTATCAGAATTATTTAGTGACACTGCAGCAAGGCATAGAGAACTCAACTGAAGTCTGGACCTCGCGGGGTAACAGACTGGACAAACCCACCGCAAGACAGTCCCTACCCGGACCGTCTAAACGGACAAGACAAAGGAAGGATTTTCCCATCGTACAAATGGGGACCTATGGCACAGAGATATTACGGTCCTATTCCAGGAAAACACTGAAAAGCGTATGCCTGACTCTTCGGGAAGTGACCACACTTCTTGTATCTCAGGTCGGCCCGTTCATTAAGAACATACATACGGCCATGTCGAGATGTCCCAGAGACCCAGAGCAGCATTAGATCGGGGAGTCCTTTATTCTCCTCTCCTTCCTTCAAAGGAGCGGTACCATTCAGGCTGGCAACAAATTAACCAAGCAAGTCTTGAAGGAGCATCCACCTCTGCCCACTGTCTACGCTTTTGAGGACCACATTGTGCTGCCCAGGCAGTTGGCTCCTTCCCAAGGGTCCAGTCTGGAACCGGACAGCAGATCTCTCCGCAAATAGGCTGCTGCTGGGTTGTGTCATTTTTATCTTGCCGTTAGCATCTTCCCCGATGACCTGTGGTTCCTCACGGTTCTTTTTTAAAGGGCACTTAGCATTCAAGACCACACTTGGGACTCTTCGAACCTGCTGTAGAGGTCCCCTGCTGCATAACTTCCTTCCCAAGGCCAGCACTCAGAAATGACTAATAAATGGGTCTCGTTACAAGAGCCATCCATCACATCTACAGGCATAAGCCCCACAAGCAGATTTCCCCCCTACCTGACCAGGATCAAAGTCCAAACACATGGAGAAAGGGCCTATCCCTAAATTAGGGGATTTAAATGTCAATTTAACACATTCCAGCTTCCTCCATGCACACTGTTGCACCACCTGAAACCATTTCAAAGGTCAATTTGGTCAAAGGAGTGTAAATCCCTATGTGGACATGCTTACATCAGTATAAATCTCTATTAAATAGACATCTCTTCATTGGTAAGGAACGGACTACGGTCATGTCTACGCTGGAAAGGTTTGGTGACAAAAGTGCTGTCTACATTCATAAGTCGCCAAAAAGAAAGTCGACACATCATGTTGACACTGTCGCTTTCTGTCAGCACTTCATGGCCACTTTGTTAGTTCTCCCATTGACAGAAAGAGCAAAGCAATGTGGGTGAGTATCCCACAGTGCCCGGTGTCACCTTCAGTCACTAAGCACCATGGGAACGCACAATGTAGTGCTAGACATTTTGGGAATGTAAAAAATGCCCCGTCAGCCACCTCTTTGCCTCCCAGTAGGGATGCAAAAATCCTGATTAATCAGTTAACAGGTTAACATTCGGTTAACCTAACGTTTGGCCGGTTAGCCGACTAAGCGCGCTGCCGCCACTGGTGGGCTCCCATGGCAGGCTGTGGGTGGGGGCTGCTCCCAGGCACCGGTTAACCAAGTACCCAGTAAGCATCACCCAGTAAGGGTGATGCCTACTAGGTAACCGGTTACCTGTTCATATCTCTACTTCCCAGTCCACCGGGGCTTTTGGCTGACTTTCGCACCACCTGAATGACAGTCCTTGCTTGCTGCGAACTCCAGCACCTGCTGCGAGAAATCCTGGATCCCATTGTTCTATGTGCTTAGGACATCACGCACAGCATATGCCCTTAGTGTCAGAAGGTGAAGACTTGGCGGTGGACGACAACGTGAGTGACGGGGAAGCAGCGAAGCAGCGTTGCACTGGGCTGTCACAGAGCTCCTGTGCACCGCAGACCATCACTTTGGGGCTAGGGAGACCAGCACGGAGCGGTGGGGTTGCCATGTGGGTATGGGATGAAGACCAGAGACTACAGAACTTTCAGATACGTAAAGCAACCTTTGTGTACTGAACTGGGCCCCGCCCTGTGGTGCAAGGACGCCCGAAGGAGAGCTACTCCCTTGGCAGAAAAGCAGGCAGCTGTGGCTACGAGGAAACTGGCAACTCCCGATTGCTACTGTTCAGCTGCAAATCAGTTTGGGGTGGGCAAGTCTACCACCGGGGCAGCCCTTCTGCCAGTGTGCCGGGCAATAAATCACATTGTGCTGCCCAGGACCATGACTCTAGGAAATGCGGATGGCATCATGTCTGGCTTGGCAATCGATGGTGACCTCTTTACTGATGCCGACGTCAGGGGTGGCGAAGGTTATTGGAAAACCTCACTCTGGTGTTAACGCCCAGCTGCTTGGACGCTGAGTGGAGTGTGCTGGGACAAAGCCATCCCCTGCCTGTGAAAACGAGCGTGCGGGCGTAGAAGGAGGGTTGCCGGATAAAGAAATTTGCATGCGTGGCCACAGAGGCAGACGTGTGGGCGTAGAGGGACGGTTGCTGGGAGGCCTTTGGTTCTGTTCCCTCTGCATCTTAATAAAGTCACTTCAGCATCTCATTTTGGTCTTCCATGAGTTTTAGCGTGCGTTCAGTGGCCTCAGTTCTGGCTTGCGTCTCCCTAGTTCTTCTTTGCTCCCTTTTCTCCATTTGGGAAAAAAGGAGGGGTTTGACGACAAAACCCATCAGTGTAGACAAGGCCTAAGGCACTTGTACCCACACGCTCAGCAACTTTGTGAGGCACTCGGCGCATTCTCCTCACTCACACTAGGCAAGGGACACAACTCCAGATGACACACACCAGGCCCACCCCTACCCCCTCAGCCCACCAGCACATAAAATGCACCATGACTAAGTTTCTGCAACCTACTGGGGGAAAAGAAACGTTTGCAGGTCGTTTCACTTTTTCATTTTGAAGAAAACGACAATGTTCTCTGAAGGCCTTTTCTTCCTTAAGTAACAGCCTGGTATTTACAAGCGCAGCTACAGTTTAAGTTATTTTACTTGGGAAACGTGCTCAAATTCCTGCCAGTTACTCCCGGCAGGCACTGCTTCTCCAACTGCCCGGGCATCAGTTATATAAGCAGTCCAACTTTTATACAAGTAGTTTACTGTACTACCAGGATAATGCAACCTATGTCAGAAAAACCAACCTTCCGTTGGGACAGACGGATAGTATTCCCTGCTAGTCTAAAAGGATCATGGTATTTCTAGTGGAACATAAAGCAGGGTTGTTTAAGCTAAATTCGTCTTTTTTTCCCCTCTCTTCCCTAACTCAAATATTGCAAAATTTACCTTTGTGCTGGATAAGCAATTTAGGTCTTTTACTCAACAACTCTATCAGGCCTTCTAGGGCTAGCCTGTCTCTTGCTCCAGGCTAGAGCTGTCTGTTGGTCACATTAGCATACAAATTGTGGCAGGAAAATCTCAACAATTAAAAAGGCATTTCTTAGCTCCAAAATTTGCTTGAACATTTTCCCAAGGGCAGACACCGCAGCACTCAAGTAAAGCATTTGGATGTGTAGCTGTAGGTTTTCCTTTCCCAGAAAGGAAAAAAGTGGCCAGCCCTGCAGACTGGAAGGAGGGTCTAAGAGTGGGAGTCTACAGTTTAGTCCTCACCCCAAAGCCAAGAGGTGTTCTGCTGAACCAGAACAGAAATCCATTTTGCATCACCCCCCGCATCTGACATGGGGGTGCCACCAAGTCTAAACAAGAGGAACAGATCAGGCAAGCTGGGAAGAGAATGATATTGAAAATCAGTCCGATGGCATCTGCTGCAGGTACAGAGGACACGATGGCATTTTCCCTACATTGCCCCAGCCCCTTGGGGTACATCTACTCTATGGGGGGTTTTTTGGAAAGAGGATATGCAAATTCCTTGGGAATTTGCATATCTTCTTCCGATCTCACTTTCAAAAGAGGATCTTTCGAAAGTGAAAGTCGTCTGGACGTGGTTTTTCAGGGAAAAATCCCTTTTCTAAAAAAACCACGTAAACCTCATTTTTAATGAAGAGCGGTTTTGATTTGTTTTTTCGAAAAAGGGGTTTTTCATATCCTCTTTTGAAACCCCCCCGTAGTTTGGATGTACCCGTGGTGTATAAACATAAAACAAATCAAAAGCAGATCTGCTATTTGAAAGATTACAGCAGGGCAGGCCGGTGGAAGCGGGAAGCACACATACGCATTCCCATCAGATACTTTCAACGAGGGAATGATTACCGCAAACATCTCTTGGCCCACATAGCAACGACTGCACAGTATTAGTTCAAGATACAGAATCCTCCTATTTCTTCTCCAGCCCCTCCTCTCAACCAGGGCCGACTTATCCAGTAGGCACAGTGCTTAGGGCCCACGAAACTTTTAGGGGCCCACGAAAATGTTTGAATTTCTTTTAAAATCAGAAGGAAAAAAATGAACTTTTAGGGTCGAAGAAAATGTTTTAATTTTTTTCTCGCATCAGAAAAAAATGAAACGTTTAGGGCCCAGGAAAATCTATTCCATTGTGCCTAAAACAGAAACCATTCACCCACAGCAAAGCTATGGCAGGCAGCCTGTAATCAGCTAGCCTGCCCTTAAAAGAGGCCAGTCAGACCACTAGATTTGCCTCCTCGCAGCACTAGTCCTACCTATGCCCTTTCCGGGTCAGTTCTAAAGGGCGCATCTTTGCATTAGTCATTCCTTTGTAAGTCCAGAACTGGCTCCTTCGGTTCCTCACGTTTGTTTTCTCCTAGACTTGCCTTTTGATTTATTTTTCAGATGCTCCAAAAAAACAAAAACAAAAGTTTTTAAGTTAAAGAAAAAAGAGAGATGGCAGAAGCAGGGAAATATGTGACGTTCCACATGGGGCAGAGTGTATTCCCACACAGCAACTGCCCCACAGCCTATTGATTTCAGTTCATGGGGCTGTTTTTGTTTTATGAATGGAGATGCCTATCTCCTAGAACTGGAAGGGACCTTGAAAGGTCATTGAGTCCAGTCCTCTGCCTTAACAGCAGGACCAAGCATCATCCCTGGGGGTATGTCTACACTACCCCGCTGGTTCGAACCCCGTGCAGTGCGGCTACACGGGGCACGAACTAGGTAGTTCGAAGTAGGCTTCCTAGTTCGAACTACCGTTACTCCTCGTGGAATGAGGAGGCTTCCTAGTTCGAACTACCTAGTTCGTGCCCCGTGTAGCCGCGCTGCATGGGGTTCGAACGAGCGGGGTTTTAAAAATGGCGGCGCCCCGCTTATGCAAATGAAGCCTGGGAAATTCAAATCCCGGGCTTCATTTGCAAGTGTGGTATGCCTACATTACCCTCCTAGTTTGAACTAGGAGGGTAGTGTAGACATACCCTGACAGATTTTGCCCCAGATCTCTAAATGGCCTGCTGGAGGATTGAACTCACAACCTTAGGTTTAGCAGGCCAATGCTCAAAACCACTGAGCTATGTCTCCCCCTCCTCTGCTCTGGAGTGGTCTAGGATCCGAGACACACGCGGGCTCCGGGATCCTTCAAGGCAGCAGGGTTCCTACCTCTCAGGTTCCAGCTGGAGCCCACAACACCATCGGACAAAGAAGCAGCCCCACGGTTCAAGCCCTGTGAGTCTGAGCCATTGCTAGTTCAGATCTCCAGGGAGGGAGAACCATGCGCCTCAGGAGCTGATCCAGGCAAGCCAGGGGCCGGATTCCCCACCCCTGTTATAAATGGCAGCTCGATCCCACAAAAGCCGGTTTAACCCAGAACGTCGCTGACGTACCACGTACTGGCAATGAAAAGGAGCAGAATGCCGGAGTGTGAGGACTCAGAGGGGTAGCTCACTAGATATATTTTTGTCAGGCTGTAAGGTGCTACGGGGCTCCTCGTGACTCCTTAGAAGAAGCTGAGGAGGTGGGTGGAAATTCTGAAGGTGACTTCTGAGCATCCCACGGCTGACCTCACCACCACCTCTGCGCCGGCTCCTATGGCCATCCCTTCCCCCGCGCCTGCAGGCTGCACCCAGGAGGCGGCGAGCGCGGGCCGAAGGACTCCAGAGGAGCAGGGGCTGGTCCCGCACGCAGCGGCTGGAGAGAAATGGGGCGGGGGAGGGATTTTCCCTCCAAATCGCCAGTGCTCTCCAGCCGCTAGCTGCGCAACCAGCCCCGGCTCCTCCGGAGTCCTCCAGCCGGCACTACCGCTGCTCACCATCACCAGTGCCTCTTGCCTGCTCCCCTCTCCGTGCAGCACCTAGTTCCCGGGGGCCGTCGCCCTGCTCAGAGCGCAGACAATACAAACCCATCGCTGGCCATGCAGAAAGCCCCGAGGGCCAGAGGAGAAGGCCACCCCAAAGAGGAAGACCTTGATTTTCTTCCACTTTTTTGTTTTTAAACTTGAGTTTTACCACTTCCCCTCACTTCTGCTCCCAAAACACAAGCCCGCTTCCTCTTCTGGCCGGCTGGGACCTGCTTAGTTTACAGTCTGTCTCAGGATCAGCCCTGAATGTCAGTCTCCAAAGGCCTACTCCTCAGCTTGAGTTGGAAGCACGGGAAAAAAACGTGTGTACGTGGGGGAGTTAGGGGGGGAACCTTCTCCTTTCCCGGGCCCCTGTGAAGAAGAGGCTGTCTGAAAGGCCAACTGCTGGTAGCACTTACAGTACTGTATTTATCTCCAGGCCCGGCCAACGGGCAGGGGACCACCCAGCACGCGAGTATCCGTGCTCCTGCATAGTAGAGCTTTTATAACGACGCCAGACAGAGCTACCATGCCAACAGCCACTGGCCAGCGTGTCCCGCCTCAGTTTCGTGGGGCTGCTGGGTTTCCATCCAGCACCAGCTCGCTGAACACAGGCTGGGAGGAGATCAGCTCGACTCCCCAGGGCGAATGACTGATCCTAACCACCGTCTCCTCCCACTTCAAAACACAGCGTTTCTATTTAGGAGGAGACCAGGCGACGAACGGTTACGCACAGGGTGGTCTCTCCCATTCCCGGGGCTCCTCCGCCGATGCCCCGACCCACGGCGCGTTGGGGAAGATACGGGGGTCCACCGCTCACGAGTTCACTCACGAATGCAAATGACTGTTTGGGCAGCACCAGGGTTAACCCTGGTAAATACTGACAGTGAACAGGAGTGTGCTCACTTAAAGCAGGGGGCATAACAGTGCAGGTGCAATAGTTAGACACCTGCTAAAATGGGGATGTTAAATTTCGATGAATCAACTAATCGAGTAGTCGATGGAACTTCCATCGACTAGTCGATAAGGGAGGGGTGCTCGCTATCCCGCTGCACCTCTCCCTTTGCAATGTACAAGAGCCTCTCTCCCCAGCATCGTCTGCTGCTCCCGCCCCCTTGTTGCCTCTCTCTGATAGGCTAGTTGACTAGTCGCTTACATCCCTATGCTAAAACCAATTTTTTCCCCTCTTAGGTAAGGCCCGTGCCAGCTGTTAGCCCAGAGAGGTTTTATAGCAGAGTTATAAAGCCTGGACAATAAGGTGTTATAACGGAAATTCCAACAGGCCCTCTACCGGACTGGCATTACCAGACACTGCACCTTTTCCTTCCATTGTCAGAGAGAAGTTGTTCTTCCCACTTGCGGCAGTCAAAGCCCTGAAACCGGTTCTTCTTCCTCATCTCAAGGTGCTACTCGAGTGAGGGGGAAGACCCCATGACTGCATTTCCCGTGAACCCAAATGCGGCCCACTAGAACATTTTGCGAGTGGTAAAACATTCATTTTCTATGCACCAGGCAAAGCAATTTCACTGTTATCAGTTTCTCCATTCCCAACCCAGCGGGGGAAGAGTAAGGATTCCTTGGCCTCCACACCTTAGCACAAGAAGCATGGCCATTTGCATGAAGGAGTAACGAAAAGGCTTCAAGTACAGATAAGAGCTGACCCATGCCCTCCAGGTAAGTGAACAATGAAACCCTCGATCCGGCCCCACTACATAACAGGAGACCCTGCGTTGTCCCAGCCTGCTTTCTCACTTCCGTGTTTTCCAGCACAAAAAGCCTCATCGGATTTGTACACAGCCTCATTTCCAAAATAGAGACAAGTGCCATTCTCCTCATTCCTTGCTCAGGCTCGAAGCCCGATCACCAAAATAACCATCAGCCCAAAACAACACACCCGCTTCGCCAGCTATTTATGTGCCCATTAAGAGAAGAGAACCTCTCCACCGCTTCAAACCCTATTCTGGATTAAGAGGGAGCAGAGTCTGCATCTCCGGTAACAGCTGTTCAGTTAGAATTTGAGACATTCATTCAGGCTACGGAGTTCACCCTGGAATTCCTCCGGCTTGGGGCTACGCCACTGGTAGCCTGCCTCCGGTTTACCAGACAATCTCCTTTGAGTCGACTGGTTCATCTATTTAACTTTAACCGGAGGGGTTCCCACGTTGCATGTTATTCTCCATGTGAACTGCTCACTAGGGATGTTAAAACAAAAGGAAAAGCTGTGTAGCACTTTACAGACTAACAAGGTGGTTTAATAGGTGATGCGCTTTCGTGGGCCAGACCCACTTCCTCAGATCAGAGAATAATTGGTTCATTGAATAGCTGAGTAGCCTCATGAATTCTTATCGGTGACTCGGGGGCGGCAGGCAGTGCGCTCTGGCACTCCGAGGAGCACCCTGCCACCCACACTGCTGCCTCTGTATCAGAGGCAGCAGCGTGGGGTGCCAGGCGGGAGCTGGTCCGCGAGGGGAGCCAGTTTAAAAACCAGCTCTCCTCATGGACCAGCCTCCTCTCACCCTGGGCTGCTGCCTCTGATACAGAAGCAGCAGTGCGGGGTGGCAGCAGCACCTGTCCAGGGGATGGATCTGAGCTTCCAGACCCGGTGCAAGCCAGAACTGAGCTGGATTGCCTGCCCGCCTGGCTCCTAATAAACTTTAATGCAGAGCTGCAGCGGGGGTAGGTCCTGGACCCATTGCCATCCAGGACTGAGCCAGGCTGCTGGCCAGCCTGCTAAAAAATTTACTGGGAGGGGCAGTTGGAGGTGGAAATGCATGCAGTCTGTAGCATTAACCTAAAGCTTTTACTTATCGGTGAAGACACTGGAGAGGCTTATCACAGAAGCGCTGTGTGCTGATGACTGCGCCCTTATGGCACTCCAAGAGAACCACCTGCAGACCATCATGGACAGATTCTCTGAAGCATCTAAACTATTCGGTCTCACAATTAGCCTCAGAAAGACAAGTCCTCTTCCAGCCTGCACCCAACAGTGCTCCTCCACAGCCATGTATCACTGTTGATGGTACACAACTGAAGATAGTGGACAGCTTTAAGTACCTGGGCAGCACAATATCAAGTGATGGATCCCTTGACAAAGAGATTACAGCGAGGATCCAGAAAAACAGTCAGGCACTTGGGAGATTGAGTATTAAAGTTCTTCAGCAAAAAGATATTCGCCTGTCAACTAAACTCAAGGTATATAATGGCGTGGTCCTCACCTCTCTCCTGTATGGCTGTGAAACATGGACCCTGTACCGTAGGCACATCGAGCGGATGGAGCAGTTCCACATGCGCTCCCTACGATCAATCATGCAAGTACGCTGGCAGGACCGAATTACTAGCCAAGACGTGCTTGATAGAACTAGTTCCACAGGCATCAAAGCCAAGATCCTCCAGATCCAGCTTCGACGGTCTGGCCATGTTCTCCGCATGGACGAAAGCAGGATCCCGACGCAGCTGTTCTATGGGGAGCTGGTACATGGTAGTCACATGGTATAAGGATAACCTGAAGACCAACTTGCACTCGACAGGCCTTCAACCTCAACAATTTGAACTAGCTGCTGCAGATAGGACTAATTGGCGTTCCCTTACGAGAAAAGCAGTGAAAGTTTGAGGACGACCGCCGCCAACGCCTCGCAGCTGCACGTGAAAGACGACATAGAGCTGTGCTCTCTCCTGTCCTGACAACCGGCGTCCCATGCCCTATTAGTAGCCGCATGTGTGCTTCGACCTTTGGGCTCCAGAGCCTCATGCGTTTCCACAAATGAAATGCACAACATGTCT
The DNA here is from genome assembly GCF_049634645.1 of Pelodiscus sinensis. Taxonomy (NCBI): domain Eukaryota; kingdom Metazoa; phylum Chordata; order Testudines; family Trionychidae; genus Pelodiscus; species Pelodiscus sinensis. The sequence continues at coordinate 45,118,233 of NC_134723.1, read as the reverse complement.
TCCTCGGCTCCGCAGAGACAACCAACAGCATTAACCCATAAGCTTTTACCTATCGGTGAAGCGACTACACAAGTACATCCCTATTGCTCATGGTATCAGAACAGAATCTCCATTTTTAAAAAACGTACAGCAAAGCTGAATGTGTTTTCTGTGATTAAACTGTTCTGCCTCCAACAGTGCACTGTTGCAATTATTCAAAAGAACCCAGACTGTTTCCAGATACTACTAAAGACACACACACACACACACACACACACACACAAATGGCCTATGTCAAAATGTAACTGAAGTCAATAAACCATTCTGCTCAGAAGGGGAAAAACACACAAATGTGAATCAAATCCCAAGGAAGCTGATTTCATACCACAAAACGCCTATTTTAAACTGCTCGGTAGCCTCCCTAACCACCCATCCAAAGACAACATGCAGCAAAATGTACATTGTGTGGCCGTACACCCAGACATCTGGAGCAAAAAGACCTGGTCTTTAAAATAAAAACCCTTCAAATGTTTCTGGAAGGGACACACACACCGACAAACGTGAGCCAAACCACTGTCTGAGACAGGACAATTTAATCACCGAAAACACACGTGACACTCGGCTGTACATGCCTAGTCACGGTATTTGCAGCCAGCACAAAGGGCTAACGCTTGTGGCGTGCGTGTCCAGCCAGAGTCTGAAGGGTCTATTTAAGAACCACCAGAATGAGGAATTTTGTCCAGTTTTACCCCTGATAAATCTGCATTCCAGTCTGTCAGCTATCTTGTTATCCCCCGAGCCGCTGAAGTGTCTCTGGCTGTAACTAAGCATGACTTCTACTTTGGGTAATGGAAATAAAGTATGTGGAGTCAGCCTACTCAGCGTTCCTGTTCTCAAACACAAAAACCACAGTCGACAAATATCCCAGCGTAGCACAAGGCAGCTTGTACAAAACAAGGGAGAAGCCAGCTCAACGTATTTCACTCGGATAGTTCATCAGGATGGAAAATCCTGGTTAATCAGCTCACCGGTTAAGCCGTAGGTTTAACCAGTTAACCGATTAAGCAGGATCAAGAGGAGGGGGCACCCTCTACCCATGAGGCAGCTGCTCCTACTCCAGGCCCCCATGGTGAGCAGGCGGCTGCTCCCAAGTACTGGTTAACTGGTACCTAGCAAGGGGGATGCTTCCTGGATAACCGGTTACCCGTTCACATCCCTAGTATTGAAGGATGCAGTCAAGTAGAGGATGGTCAAGTAGAGGAGAGGGTTACCTGGAGCAGTCAACAAACGCCTGTCCAAAGTCAAGGGTTAGCCTAACCGTTTTTACCGTCTACACAAAATAATGTTTCAAATTCGCAGGGCCAATTTACTTGACAGCTCTTCCCCGGCACGCATTTTGACGCGACGTTATAAAATTAAACAAAACTCTCTTGCGCAGGAAACTGCCTCCAGTACAGATTATAGCCTTGTTAAGTTTATCGGGCAAAGCCTCGCCTTTAAGGGCTGCATAATTATTCCTCAGTCTTTCAGGAAAGCACGCAACTATTTCACAGCTGTAATTCACTAACGAGGAGGAAATCTCATTGAGCCTTCGGTACATATTTTGCTCTCCAGAAATTAACCGTCCCTCACCAGAACTATTTCTTTTTTCAGTTTCCTGCTAGACTTTCACTAGGGCAAAAAAGCTACAAAGACAAGGGATTAACGATCGTTATTCTCCACGCCTCAAATGCGTTCAACAAGGGACGCGCCGTCTCCAGTCACAGGAGACAGACCGAACCACTCCCCTTCCGCCTTATGGGACTTTCTGGCGGCTCTCCTGTAGCTAGCTGGAGCGTCAGAAATTCCGTTCTCTCCAAATTTCAGTTGTGTTGAGGTACCCCCCAGACTTCTCTCGAGTTAGGGTTAGGGTACGCCTAAGGGTACTCGCACCGCCGGTTGAGAAACACTGTCCTAGTCCACCCCATGTCCTCAGAAGCCAGGACATACACAGGATGATTGGGAAAGGGGCCTTGAAGCGGAGGGATGAGTTTGATCAAGGTTAGTAGCCGTATCCCTGCAAGACAGACTTCCCTGAGAGGCCTATGGATCCATCCAGTCAGACTGTATGACACAGCACGTCAGGGACTGTAGAGAGAGCTGCCCCATCGGAAAAAGCTTGCAGGATCGGGAACCTGTATTAGGACAGCATGGGGTCCTGCTTTAGCAGCTTCCAGCCCTGCGCAGGGTCCTCACTAGGGATGTGAATAGGTAAGTAGGTGATGCTTATCAGGTAATGATAAACCAGTTCCTTGGGAGCAGCCCCAGGGTGGAGGGCTGTTCTGGCCCCCCCAACTCCAGGAGCCAGGCCTCTCCCAAGCCCAGCACAGGGGTCAGGAACAAGAGCCCTGCGGGCTGGGGGCGACTCCAGCCAAGCTGGAGTTGTCTCCTACCCAGTTGACCACGTAAGGGCATGTCTATATTTGCACCCTCTTTCGAGAGAGGGATGCAAATGCAGCTGAGCGAAATTGCAAACGAAGCGCGGATTTGAATTTCCCACGCTTCATTTGCATAATCGCGGCTCGCCGCTATTTCAAAATACCTATTTCGAAACAACAAACGCCATGTAGACGCAGTTATTTTGAAAGAAACCCCTTCTTCTGAAATAATCGGTTCAACCCTCTCATAACAGGACGATTTAGGGCCAAACGGGACTCTGGTTAAAGCCATCGGCCCGAAGCGAAACCCGCAATATGCACGTGGACAATACAAACGAGTGTCTCACGTAAGTAAGAAGAGAGGCTGCAGCAGACACAAGAGCTAAGGCAACAGAGTAGAGCTGAAGCCACAAATGAGGTGCATTGTAGTAGAGATGTGACGTATCGGTTAATTGAATAGTCGAGTAACCTCATCAATTCTTAGCGGTTACTAGACGATTTGATAGCCCCTGGGGGCAGGGCCGGCAGCCACTGCACTCCGGCCTCGCTCCTGAGAAGCCAAGCTCCCCTCGCGGACCAGCTGTCTGTTGCCCAGCGCTGCTGCCTCAGACAAAGAGGCAGCAGCGTGAGGTGGCAGCAGCCCCCGTCTAGGGGACATCCGAGCTTCCGGACCCGGCGCAAGCCAGAACTGAGCTTGGCTGCCTGCCCATGAGGCTCCTAATACATTTCAAATGTAGAGCCACAGCAGGGGTAGGTCTGGGACCTGGCCCAAGCCAGGAATGAGCTAGGCTGCCTACCAGCCTGCTGTACAATTTCCTGGCCGGTGGGGGGAGAGAAACACGTGTCGTCTATAGCATTGACCAATACGCTTTTGCTTCTCGGTTAATCGACTCCACTCTTCCCTCCCTACGTTACAGACGTACCAAGTCTTACAAAAAGCTCCGTTCAACCCAGCTGTCCCATCTTCCCTTTCACTGCTCGGCTTTCAATCTACCACAGGCCGCAAGTTGTTCCAGATGTAGCTATAAAAGCGAAGGTTGTGCCCAAAGGAGGCAGCCTCATGGTTGCTGGGATCCAGCCCAGCAGTCATTTAAAAACAGACGTTTAAGTACCCCCCGTGTTTCCTCTGCTCTCCCCATAACACACAGCACGTTAGCAGTCGCCACCATGCTGGGGATGGAATCGGGGAGTCGATTCATCGAGAAGCAAAAGCTTATTGGTTAATACCAGAGACTACACATATTCCTCGCCACCGCCACCGCCACCCCCCCCCCCCCCGCCAACCAGCACATTTTTTAACAGGCTGGCCAGCAGCCCGATTCAGTCCTAGCTTGCACTGGGTCCGGGACATACCCCACTGCAGCTCTGCATTTAAAGCGTATTAGGAGCCAGGTGGGCAGGCAGCCTGGCTCAGTTCTGACTCGTCTCGGGTCCGGGAGTTCAGAACACCCCACCCCTCCGGACAGGGGCTGCTGCCTCTGTATCAGAGGCAGCAGTGCAGGGCAACAGGTAGCCAGTCCACAAGGGGAGCTGTTATTTAAACTGGCTGCCCTCACGCACCAGCTCTTGCCTGGCACCCCGTGCTGCTGGCTCTGTATCAGAGGCAACAGCGCAGAGTGGCAGCAGGCTCCTCAGGAGTGGGGCCAAAGCCCACTGGCTGCCAGCCCCATCCCCATCCCCAGGGACTACAGAATAGTCGAGTAACCGATAAGAATTAATGAGGTTAATCAGCTAGGGCAGTGGTCTCTAACCTTTTTACATCCAAGATCACTTGTTAAATCTCAGAACAGGTGAAGCTCTACCGCCCCGCCCCCTCCTTGAAGCCCCGCCCCTTCCTTGAAGCCCCACCCTCTCTAATCTCCTCCTGTCCATCACTTGCTATCCCCAGGCCTTACTTACACACTCTGATAAACAGGCTATTTTTAAATTATGCGATACATACAATTAAAATCACATGTTTATAGTTATGAAATAAATGGTCTGTTTTTTATTCACGCTATTGAAATCTAAAATGAAGCATTTATAATTATACATTTTGTGGGGACAGAGTTCTGTGGCAGGGGGCAGGAACAGGGTGCTGGGAGGGCAGAGGACAGGGTTCTGCAGCAGGGGACAGAGTGCCAGTGGGGACAGAGTTCGGGGAGTGGGGACAGCGGTCTGTGACTCGGGAGTGGGGGCTGGGAATTGGGGAGCCAGTGGAGGCAGAGAGTCCCCTGCATCACCCTCCTCCCAGGATTCTCCCCACCCCCCAGGGAAACCAGCGCGTGCCTGCCCCAGGGCCAAACCCCCCCCTCCGTGCAGGGAAGCCCCGTGCGCGCATACACACACGCCTGCACAGGAGGCTGACCCCCCCGGCGCAGGGAAACCCCGCGTGCGCTTGCCCCGGCGCCAACCTCCCCTCGCAGGGAAGCCCCGTGCACATGCGCCTGCCCCCGGGCCAACCCCCCCGCGAGCGCCGGGAAACCCCCTGCGCGTCTCCCCCGGGGATGACTCACCCCTCCTGTGCGGTGCAGGGAGCCGATGCTCCCTCCCGGAGTACACCCAGCAGAGCAGCTAGCGCACTTCTGGAATCGCCGGAAGTGGTACTAAGCTGCGGGACTTCTGTCCATCCCCGGGAAGCCTTCACTACCTCCATTTTCACTTGAGGTAAGTAGTGGGGCTTCTCGGGGGTGGAAGGAAAATGGGGGCGGGGCAGACAGGACGCCTCGCGAGCAACTGGTCGAGGCCTTGCGATCGACCAGTAGATCGTGATCGACCTGTTGGTGACCACGGAGCTAGGGTATGTCTACATGTAGGCATTCGCACTTGCAAATGAAGCCGGGGATTTAAATATCCCGGGCTTCATTTGCATGTTCCCGGGCGCCGCCATTTTTAAATGCCTCGTAGTTCGAACTATCTGCCCATGGCTACACGCGGCACAGGCTAGGTAGTTCGAATTAAAGCTCCTAATCTGAACTACCGTTACTCCTCCTGCAAGGAGGTACCTCCTGCGGGCAGGTAGTTCAAACTACTGGGCATTTAAAAATAGCGGCGCCCGGGAACATGCAAATGAAGCCCGGGATATTTAAGTCCCGGGCTTCATTTGCAAGTTCGAATGCCTACATTAGCCACCCTAGTTCAAACGAGGGTGGCAGTGTAGACATACCCCTATTCAATTAACCGATATTACACCACACTACAGATTGAACCTCTCTAGTCCGGCACTTCTGCTCTGGCAATACCTGTGATCCAGCATGATTGGAGTTCACTTGTGGGTGTCCACTTATCCTGGGTGTGGCCAAGTTTCCCACAGTCCCATAAAGTTTGTTTCCAGCCACCAGGCCTGGCTGTCAAGTGTTCTGTGCTGTTAGTTAGCTCTAATTTACCCCCAATGTCTTCTAAGAGCCCAGGAAGCAGCGGCTGTGTTGGTCGTGGAGCTAGACAGTATTGACCTCCCGTAGTCCAGCAAATTCTCTGGTTCGGCACCCGTCAGGTCCCGAGGATGCCGGACTAGAGAGGTTCCACCTGTACAAATGATTCATCCCACCCAATGGCACTGCGCATTGGTGAGACTCCTCTTCGCTGAAACTAGTTTCCCTGCATTTTGAAACCCTTGCAAGAGAAAGAAAACAAACTGGTGTTTTACAAAAAAAAAATCTCGTTTTCCCAACCTCCTGCGACGCTGTGTTTTCACTTCCCATCATTTTTGTTGATGTTCTTAGCCTCTAAAGACTTGTTACGAAGAAACTTCCCTTTCCAAACTATCACTCCAGATACTGTAAAGTGAGTCGTTAGATAAATAATAAATGAGCTAGCTAGATTTTTAGCCTGCCACCATCTAACTAAGCACTCACTGGCTTCAGGCTACCAACTGTAACCCAGCATAATAATACCACCATTCAAAATTCTTCAGACACAGCAAACAGACGTGTACTGCAAGTACTCAAGGCCCGGCTGTAAAAGATAATCCAGCCGTCATGATGTGCATTCAAACTGTCATGGATTAGTGTTGCTGAAATTGTGGACCTCAAAGGTAATGTTGCCAGACTGTCCTACGACATGCTCGTGACATTTGTCAAGTCGATTTCCTCTGGCCTGACAGGCGCTAAAAGTGAGTTCATAATAAACAGATTAGAACTCAACTGAAAAATGCCACAAACCGGATGAACGCAAAATTCCATATCGCTCAGAATTCTTCTCCGCGGTTGTGCTGAGGTCGCGCAGAAATCTCTCCCTGGGGGTGTCACACCCTCTCTGTGGGAGCCACTAGCTCACAATGCCTCTCCCCCGTTAAAAATGCTTACGGTTTTAGCCCGGGTGTTGTTGGGAGCCAGCGTTTCTCAAAAGCGGCCGCCAAGGGCTTTTGGGGGCAACCACAGCTTCTTGAGCAGAGATGGGATGCGGGTGGGGCAATGCAGTGTCAACAAACATACAAAGATCACTTTTCACAGACTCAGACTTCCCAGTCTTTTTACAAACAAGCAATAGAAACAACGCACGTGATAGGTTTCTAGTCTGCTTATGGCCATAAAGACCATAGACAAATGGTACCTTACCTTTGCGAGAGTCCGCAATAAAAACCTACCTCAATTACACTGATTTGGGCATGAGTATGTGCATATTTATTTGTTCTTCCTAAAGATAATTATTTTAGGGAAATGTGTAAGGGGAGCCAATAGCAAGAGCTGGTGGCTGCTTAGAAGCCACCAAAAATTTCTTGAGCCTGCCTATATCAGTGGTGGGCAACCTGTGGCCCACTCAGGTTCCCTCACACCCCATATCTGCCCTCCTTTCCCACCACTGCTGCCCACTGAGATGAAGTAGGGCCACTCACTGGTCTTGGCTGCCCATCCCCGGCCTATGTACACACTGAGCAGCAAACAAAACGTCAAGTCCTTTCACTTGAGACACGAGCTTCAGAGCAGTGTGTCGAACACAATCACCAACTGGCTGCCGGAAGGGAAAGTGATCTCATTATGAGACGTTGTGGGTTCCAGCTGGTGCCCAAATAAACGTGTTACTCTTTCAGGTGCTAGCAGGCTCCTCGTTGTTTGGATCTCGTTCTGAGAGCTCCCGAAAGAAAACCAGAATTGTTATGCAAATTGAACTGAATTGCTACTAGAAACTCTATTGTCGGATTTCCTTCTACACCTGGGAGGAGAAGAAAAACAAAGAGTCTTATAGTGCTGACAGAGTTTCAAAGCGGCAGCGCGGCACGGAGCCCGGGGTCAGCTGGGCTCCACGTGGCGCTGCTGCTTTCAAGTATCCCTCCTCTTCCCCCTTTGCTGCCTCTTTCTGATAGAGGCAGCAAGGAGCGGGGAGGAAGGGGGGAAAACCACTAGCCCGTCGACTATCGGATAAGCATTTGCTTATCGGATAGTTGACTAGTCCTTCAAATCCCTACTTATCATTCATGTGACCAAGTCTCCCACGGTCCCATAAAGTTTGTTTACAGCCACCAGTCCTGGCTGTGTTCTGTGCCTTTCTTTAGCTCTAATTTACCCCACAATGTCTTCTAACAGCCCAGTAACCAGCGGCTGTGTTGGTGATGCTGCTAGACAATATTGACCTCCCGTGGTCCAGCAAATTCTCTGGTTCAACACCCGTCAGGTCCAAACTAGAGAGATTCCACTCATAACAAGTTCACGGCTAGGCTAGTCTTCCTGATTACACAACTTCTCACTTTCTTTTTTGCACTGGCCTGGCCTCAGACAACAAAAAGTGCTGAAGAGATTGCATTCACAAATGCAGGAGAGGAAACAGCTGTAGCTTTCAGTTACCAAATGGCCAAATTCATAGCCAAATTTAGCATCTTGTAACAATGCACATTTTGAGTAGAGGGCCTCTATTTAGTCTTTATTCTTCTATGGATAAAGCCTCCTTAAGAAGAAGCATCCCTAGTAAAAAGACTATTTCTGGCCAACTAGTGAGAAAGACATTCAAACAAGATTCTCATGTTTTTAGAAGGACTAGTAACTTCATTCCAGACAGTAAAACCATGGCTCAATTTGTATATTCCAAGAATGCAGAATCAAACTAGGTTCAACCCTAAAACCAATAAAAGCCCACTAAGGACAGTATAAAGTAGTAAAACATTCATACTGAAATCCACGTAATCTTTTAAAATGCCATTATTAGAAATTGACACATCATGAGAGTATTTATAACCTCCCATCAAGGAAGAACATGGAATTTTCTATACTTGTCAATAGGGATGTAAACAGGCAACTGGATAACTGGTTACCCAGTAAACATCACTTACTGGTACCAACTCACCAGTTAACCAGTTACCTCTTTACATCCCCATTGACTAACTGGAATAGAACATAAGAACGGCCATACTAGGTCAGAACAAAGGTCCATCTAGCCCAGTGTCCTGTCTGCCGACAGTGGCCAATGCCAGATGCCCCAGAGGGAGTGAACACAATACATAATCTTCATGTGATCCCTCTCCTGTCACCCATTTCCAAACAAACAGAGGCTAGCGACACCATCCCTGCCCATCCTGGCTCATAGACATTGATGGACCTAAACTCCTTGAATTTATTTTGAACTCCATTAAAGTCCTAGTCTTCCCCACATCCTCCGGCAAGGAGTTCCACGAGTTGACTGTATGCTGATTGAAGAAAAACTTCTTTTTGTTTATTTAAAACCTGCTACTTATTAATTTCATTCGGTGACCCCTAGTTCTTATGTTATGGAACAAGTAAGTAACTTTTAAAATTCCATGGAAAATTCCATGTTCCACCTTACTGCGGCAATTAACCAGTTAAACATATAGTTTAACCAGTTAAAATTTTAAACGGGATGTTACATCCCTGTGTGTCAATGCCACCATGTGAAGGTTCCAAGCTACACTTTTGCAAAAATCAGATTCCTCAGCTAGTAAATTCCTTAAGCTCCTACAGTACTTGGTTCCAGGGAGAGATGATGCCTTTTTAGGAGAACAATAAATCCATCCATTTAAACACACATGCACTAAAAACAATGTATTGCCATCTGGAACGAGGGGAAGTAGACTGGTGCCTCGCTCTAGTACTGAATTTGGGCCTGTGTTTTAGATCCCTCCATAAAAAAAAAATTCTGTCCTTTTATCCCCCCTGTAAAACTGCTGTTACTCCAAGTTCTCACCCAAGCTCAGCTGCATGTGCACCACACCTGACCGCAGCTACTCCAATAGCATTCAAGAAAAGAAAGAAACCTGGGGACTTTCACATAGGGGAACCTCATGGTAGCACCAGAATTTCACATCCACGAGAGAGGTGGGGCCTTATCTGGTGCTACCGCTCATAAAATAAGCCCTTCCCCCATGAAATCCGATGTCCCGTTCCTAGAAATGCCCCAGCAAAGAGCGCTCCTCTCCAGCTGTCAGAGGGACAGGACAACTGCTCAGTGGGGAGGGGGGAAGGAGGGCAGGTGATCCGACCTACCCTCCATCTCCAGGAACTTCCTGCAGCTGCAGGAAGTTCTGCAGCTGCTGCCCTCAAAAGCCCAGCTCTGCAAGCAGCACAGAAGTGAGGCTGGAAATCCCATGACACCCCTACAACAGTTCTGCATCCCCCTGTCGCCACCCCTTCGAGCCCCTTTTGGGATGGGACCCCCACGGCAGGGTTCCTGCTAACGTGTGTGCAAGCAGGCACCAAAAATTCCAATCCCTCCCGCCTCCTCAGCAAGGGCGGGGCCACGTGGTGGGTGGCTGCTCCACCTCAAGTACAGCAGGGCAGCTACCACACAGCAGCCGGGAGCTGGAGCCTGGGCCATGGTACTAAAAATAGCACCACAGTCTCACCCGGGTGCAGCCATCACACCGCCCAGGCAGAGCATGGGAGACCCGGGCAGCAGTGGATCTACTGGGGACAGTCCCTGGTGGCAGCAGAGGTCAGCATGGCAGGGGTGTTGCTCCGGCAGCCAAGGGGCTACTCCAGAGGCCCAGGCTGCATTGCGAGGGGGGGGGCTACCCTGTGTGCTGCAGCTGGAGCTGGGCCATGGTGAGGCTGTGCACCCTGCGCACATGACATCACTACCGGTGCACACAACAAAACTCACTCCGCTCACGCATGGAAAATCTTAGAGGGAACCCTGCCCCCAACACCATGCAAGTTCAGATGTAAAGGTCCAGAAATGTGAAACTGACCAATGTCAACTCCTAGAGCCCTGAAATTGACCATAATGGCAACAGCCCATGGGCAAAGTATCTGGGGGTGCCAGTTCCATGGAAGACAAGCAGCACTGCTGCGCTCTACTGTCCCTATTTCATTAGCACTCAGCTGTTCTTGTTCTTTCACTAGTGGAGCAACAACTCTCTCTCGCACCTGCCTACCATCAGAACAGCTCCAGCATGTTAGGTCATTAAGACGTGGTCAGGGGGACACTGCTAGTCCCTCTCCCCACCCCAAAAAAACCATGCCGATATCATGTTTTGGAGACTTAAAGTAAGTCAGATGTTCCCACAGAGATGTTACAGAACACACTACTGGTGGGACGCAGAGGGGTTCTGATGTGGTAAAGAGAGACAATAAACAGATCTTTGCTCTCACCCCTATTTGAAAGAAAACTGGCAAAGCCTGGGTGTAGAACTTTTTCATGATGAGGGGTGTCAGTATTTGAGGGTACAGACCCACCACCAAGAACCTGATGGTCAATACAGGTCCCTTTCGGGGTTTCAGGTTGAGCACTCAAGATCATTAGTCACTTTTGAAAATGGAGGCCAGCCTGTCTGGAAGACCATTACAAACCATCAGGAGTTAAATACAGGTCTTACTATGTTCGCTAACCCCTCCGGGACCTCTGGAAGAAATGAGCTATCGGTTACTGCGGGAATTTAGAAATTCAATTATCAAAGCCAATTTCCTATGAACACACACACACACAAAAAACAACCAGCAGCCTTAAAAGGACCACACCACACTCACAATGTGGAAGGCTCAAGAACTTTCTGCGGTCTGAACACTTTAGGGTATTCGCTATAAAAAGAATCCTTCATTCCTCATAGGGATGGGAACGGCTAGTCGATGATCCAATAAGCCAGTGGCTAACCCATGGCTCTTCCCCCCTTAACGTGCAGCTCACAAAGCCACTCCTGTGCCCCTAAAAATGGTCCCTGGTCCCCTGTGCTCACCGGTGGGGAGCCATCCGGTGCAGCGATTCAAAATGGCGTTGCCAAAATGGAGCTCAATGTGGCCAAAAAGCCTTGTCTTTTAAAGAGGCAGCGTCCTTTTTTTTTTTTTTTTTTTCTCCTCCACAACTGTAGGGGGCTGGTGGGGAGCTCTTCTTTTTTTTCTCCCCCTCAACAAAAAAAAAATGCTCTGGTGTGGCTTCACATTTTTTCCGCCACTGTTTCGGCTCTCTTCATTTAATGGATTGGCCACCCCTGCAATAAGCAAATGTTTATCTGATAGTCGACATGCTAGCTGAGTAGTCGCTTTTCCTCCCCTCTCTCCGCGCCTGGCCTTGCTGCCTTGCTGTCATTGTCTGCACCCCTCTGCACTTGCTTAACACACAGACAGCTCTCATTTTCCCAACTAAGTCAACATGAAGAGAAATATGTCCTCACAACGTTTCATTTTGGAACAACTTTCCTTTGTCTGAATGCCTTCCCTCGGCTAAGGTACACACATGCACATTCAAAGCCAGTTACCCTGAGCAGAAATAGGATTTATTCCTTCTGGTTTGCAAATGTCGCTATAGATACAATTTCTAGAAGAACCTGCACTGGGGCAAGGTGGAAGGGACATATTTTCTCACCTCTGAGAAACAAAGGGCCAAGTATTTCATTTCCTACAGCCTTCTCGAGCCCAGAAAAATCTGTTTCGCTTTGTAAAGCTGGGCAGGAAAATATTATTTGCAGAGTCAAGTCAGAATTGCAGATCCCCCCCAAAATACCTTCTACACACCCAGCCAATCTATATTGAAAGAGATTCAAGTCCTAGGATACGGTCTTCCTTCTCCCATCTTTTAAATGTAGAGACGGAGAGGTTCTTTGAGGGCATCTGGCCTCTACAGAATTGCTCCCTTCCCCTCATACTCCTGCTTTTTCCTGTCTAACTTTAAGATTCTCCGGCATGGGGATTTTCACATTTCCTAGTTACACAGATCTCACCAGGAAGCTTCAATATTTAGCCTAATTCCTCCCTCCCTCCTTTTAATACTCCATCCTGCTTGGAGCCCTTTGTGGTTAGAGCTTAGGCTGCCACAGGGCCACAAAAAAACCCTCTCCCACCCAGGCGCACAAGACAAACGCACACATGCCGATTATAGCGAACGGCACTTAGCCGTCTCCCAGGCAATGGGCTGCACACGGCTGCAGAGAACGCGGCGAGGCATAAGGACTATTTTAGGGATTTGGGTAAGAAAAATAAACCACAGAGGGGAGTTCCCTCCGGAGTCCCAAGAGCAGAGCACAAGGCATGTGAAAAACGTTCCGAGATGATTACCCGAGTGGCTAACGTTGACCAAGTCATCAAAGTCCTCCCCAGAGAAGTGCTCTACCCAGCCGCACCTCGCTGAGTTCTGTTCTCCGTAGCCAAGGAAGTGGGGTCTGTGAGCAGAGCCGTCAGCCCTTTTGGTCAAGCACATGTGAAAGACAGTTGGTCGATGATCAGACTCAGGACGACTGGGTTCTTCTGGGCGGACTTTCTGGACGGGCACAGTTCAGAAACCATCGCCCTGAAATCCCGGTGTCTAACCTCACAACTTGCACCTGAAATAGTCTCTCTTTTGGAAAGCCACCCAACCCCAAGGGACGGAGACTGCAAGACACCCCTCCATAAACTGTTCCAACGGTCGGTCACCTGACTGTGCGAAATGTCTACTTCGGCCAAGCCCACCTTGGCCCTTGACAGTGCTGTAACCTTCTGGCTGAGGGGTGCAAAAAAACACCCCACCCAGAGATGGAAAATGACAGTGCTGTAAGGCGGCAGCGTGAAGCAGGCGACAGCGTGGTTAGCTCTTCCCTCCCCCCAGTGTTTACGCGGTTAGCTCCTCCCCCCGGTGTTTACACGGTTAGCTCCTCCCCCCCGGTGTTTACGCGGTTAGCTCCTCCCCCCGGTGTTTACGCGGTTAGCTCCTCCCCCCGGTGTTTACGCGGTTAGCTCCTCCCCCCCGGTGTTTACGCGGTTAGCTCCTCCCCCCCGGTGTTTACGCGGTTAGCTCCTCCCCCAGCACTCATGCTGCGGCTATGCTTTAAATTGTTACGCGCAGACGCAGCCTGAGTTTGCTCTGGACAGGGAGCAGCTTCCCAGTGCTACCCCCCATGCTTCACACCTGGGCTTCTCTACCCATCCTACTGCTGACTGAGGTATCGCGTGCAGAGGCCGAGTCCTCCTCCAGACAAACTCCAGCGTGCGATGGAAACCAACCAGGCTTTTTACATGAAGGGGCTTCAGAAAAGTACCCAACACCGGGTCACCCGTGGCAAAGCCACACACCCAACCCAGGGTCAATGAGAGCAATGCCATGCACACCCCAAAGCTGCTAGGACGGGGAAAGGCTCTGGGATTCTTCCTAGGGATGTAAAATCCCATGTAATTGGCTAACCGGTTAAACGTATCGTTTGACCAGTTAACCGATTATAGGGGTGAGCGGGGGTGTGGACAGTGTGCAGCAGGGGAGCTGCTCCAGCCCCACCAGTTAACCTTAACCCGTAAGCCTCGCCTGTTAAGAACGAGGCTTACCAGTTAACTGGTTAAACCATCTCATCTCTAATTCTTACCAGGCTGTGCCCTTGGGTTCTGCTTTGGGATGCTCTGAGCCTCTTGATCACATATCACAGATAACCTTGAAGCCCCCTTCCCAACCGAGGGAAGGAGGAAAACCCCTCTCCTGCCACTCTCCACCACCCTAAAATCTACCGGCTGCTGTGAGCGGATCAACTGAGAGACGGGGGTCTCCCGCGACTAACACCAGCCACCTGGCTGCCGTGTGAGAAGGTCTCTGCTCTTCTTTCACCTGCCCCCAGACTTTTCTGATGAGAAAGCAGAATCCTGAGGCTGCTTGCAAACCTGCTTCTGCAGCACCATGCCTGGTGTTCAGGCACTGCCCTGGCCTGGTTTTCGTTCACTTTCAGGGGAGGATAAGCAGACTCTTGACTAGGGATGTAAGTGACAAATCAACTAATCGACGCTCAGAAAGAGGCAGCGGGGGCGGGGGGGAAGGGAAGAGGAGGAGGTGCTGGGGGGGAGCCAGCTTAAAAGCCGGTTCCTCCCAGCTCCGGCTCCATGGGAGGGGACAGGAGTGAAGTTCCACCTTTGAAATGTACAAGAGTCCCCGCTGGCCCCAAGCTCCATGCAGCAGCGTTTCAATCTTTGAAAGGCACAAGACCCTTGCACAAGACTGCGCGGCATTTCCGCCTTTGAAACGTAGCAATCTCCGGGCGGGCTCTCGTTACATGCCACAGTGGAAGCGCCCTTATCGACTAATCAAATCGATGTAAATTCCATCGACGATTCGATTAGCCGAGTCATCTCATTTTAACGTCCCTACTACTCTTGCCACACGAAAGCCACGGAAAGTCTCCCTGGAGTTACAAGGCAACATTAAAAAAACCAACACCACGGCTTGCGTAGCTGAGGCCTCCCTCACACTTTCAATCAGTCTCCCCCAAAGCTACAGATCGAAGGAACCCCACTGATCATGTCAGGCCATTTCAACACTAGAGAATAATCGGACTATAAATTGCACAGAATGTAACAACTGCTTATTCTGGCCCAAGACCCAATCCTTTCGCCTGCCAAGGGAAACGAACCTCCCACTCGGGCCGGACTATTGCAAGCCGTCCCTGTCGACCACATGCTGAACACTGCAGTTTGCAACGGCCCACGCCGCTGTCGTCTGGCTCCGCAAACTGAACTGGAGAAAGCAGCGTTCAATGCAAACAGCAGCTAGAGAGAGGAATCACGCGCCAGCAATGACTGCCGAAAATTAAAAAGGTGAAGGGTGCAAGCGTTTTACACCCGGCCTGTCCAGGCAACAAAGGGTGGTAGGACAAATATTTTTTTCAAATCATGTTCTATCACAGCCACTGACACGCTTCTTGGGACAAACTTGATCTTCCAACCCCGAGCAGTGACTCAGACTAGGAGCAAGAAGAACCCCTCGTTGCTCTCAAGCGATGCCACCCTAACCAGCGTCAAGTAGCACCGGCCTCCCCTGGACCCACACTGATCGGAAACTGATGGGTACTTGCAACGTGCTTTCGGAACAGAATCGTAACGTTTCCTGAGCGAAGGCTACAAAGAAAACTATCTAGCAGTTGATCACATTAAAAACAAATGAAAAGGATTTGTACTTTAACAGCATCTTTACGGGCCACGTAATGATCACAAGAGGGAGACAAACTGCAGCCAGAAGCAGGGAAGTCTCCTTCGTGGATTCCCAGGCTGCTTCTGGAAGAGGAGCTGGTCTCTGGAACACAGGGCTCCGAATTCACCCAAGGATCGTGTTACGAGAATTCTGTCCCTGACAACTCTTAGGCCTGGGCTTTATATCTTCAGACATGGATCGTTGTCGGACTGCACCACCGACAGAACACGAGCCAAAATGGATTTGTGGCGTGTACCTAGATCTACCATCACCATGAGCCTTAGACATGCCATCCTAGGGCTGGAAGAGACCTTAGAAGACCTTAGAAGTCCAGCCCTCTGCCCAAAGCAGGACCAACCTCTAGGGACAGAGATTCCACCTCCTCTGTAGGGAACCCATCCCAGCGCTTCCCCACCCTCCTAGGGAAATCATGTTTCCTACTATCCAACCTAGACCTCCCCCGCTGTAACTTGAGACCATTGCTCCTTGTTCTGCCATCTGTCACCACTGAGAACAGCCTCTCTGTCCTTTTTGGAACTCCCCTTCAGGAAGTTGAAGGCTGCTCTCAAATCCCCCCTCACTCTTCTGTTCTGCAGACTAAATAAGCCCAAACCCCATGCATCCAACCATCATTCTTATATCTCACTTCGAACATTACACAATTAACCACTTTTAACCATTTCCCTGGGAAACAGACGTCTGAGTATGATTATAAAAAGAGAAAGGCAAAGCTAAGGATGGGCATGGGAATTTTAGGTTGGTTTTTTTTTAAAAATATATGAAAGGGTATACATTATAAACAGGGCTCAACAAACTGCTGAATCTACCGTGCGCCCCATTCACCGGCACTTCGCGCATGCACAATGCCAGTCTGGCGCATGCGCAGTGCGGGGCTGGCGAGTGGCTCTCGACGGGGTTTGTCAAACCCTGATTATAAACACATAGTCCCAGGCTGAGCTCAGGACTATTTGCTCTCAGAGCTCCCATCCATCCCCAATCTACTCAAACTGCCTTCCTGAGATGTGTCGTTAGGAGAAACACGAGCAAATCACAACCCTTGTTCTCGCCAAGCAACTTCTTATTTGACATGTAAAGAACAAGTTTCAGAAACTGATAAAGGTTGAAGCTCTCGCGTCTGGCACTCTCTGGTCCGGCATGATTTTCGTTCACTGGGATTGTACTTATCATGGGTGTGGCCAAGTTTCCCGTAGTCCCAGAAAGTTTGCTTACAGTCACCAGGCCTGGCTCGCAGCGTTCTGTGCTGTTATTTAGTTCTGATTGACCCCCACTGTCTTCTAAGAGCCCAGCACACAGTGGAAGTGCAGGTAATGCTGCTAGACAATTTTGACCTCCCGTGGTCCAGCAAACTCTCTCGTTCAGCACCTCTAGGTCTCGAGGGTGCCGGACTAGAGAGGTCCAATCTGTCATCTGTCAGTATCAAAAGGAGAGTCCCTAATAACACAATTGCTGTGATGCCCAGTAACAGAATAGATATTATTTCTCCCATAAGCTTCAAGACAACAACAATGCTGTTGGGACTACAAGTCGGATCTGGAACAGGGGGTTTATAATCTCCCTGATACAAGTCAAGAGAGCAAAGCCATCTGCAGAGGGAATCCCAGAATACCTTCACAAATATTTTTATACCACATTTCTTACCTCTGAAGGAGGCACTTCACAGAAAAAGGAAACAAGTTTGTCACTTTTCCTCTACAGGTGCACGTGCCAAAGAGCTTTTACCGAATGCTAAACAAATGTGTACTGGTCAGCAGCACAACTGTTCCAAGCAGCACTCCGCATTACAGCCTGTCCCCGACTTACAAACGAGTTACGTACCAAACGCTAGGTCGTAACTCGATCTGTTCGTAAGTCGGATTACATTCACTGACGTACGGTCGCACTGTCCGTAAGTGCAGATTTCGTTCGTAACTCGGGTTCTGGCTGTATAAGAGGTTGGTCGTAAATACGAACGGTCATAACTCAATGTGTTCGTAATTCGGGGACCGACTGTACTCGTTGAAAGCATGTGGCCATTTACATTGGCAAGAAAGATTACACTATGCTCACAGATAACAGCCTGCCATTTATGGATACTACAATTCAGTCTAAACCAAGCTTAGCTCTACAACCTAGATGACAATGCACAGGCAATAGCTAGTGAATATTAACATAAAATGCCGCAGATAAGAGAAAAAGTGTCTGGCAGGAATGTAACTGTTTTAGTTAGAAGAAGTGGAGAAAAAGAACAGTACATAGTTCTCCCAGGGGGCATAAATACGGTGAGAATACATACATCATATGTAACACAGTGCTCAGTGACAGAATTCTTGTATGGGCTCTTCTATTAAGAAGGTGAGTTCCATGAGCTTTATGAGACAATTATATTAATTTAATAACGGTTAAATGTTCATCCTTACTTTTCACTAGCGCTGAAAGTCCAAATTAGGCATTCAGCCAGATGAGTGAAGAACCATCTCCAAGCACCAACATAAATCTAGACAAGCTTCGTAATCCAATCTGCTTCATTCCTCCCAGGCACCCATCTACCTAATGCATCCTGAAACCGGGTGCAGAGTTCACTTTGCGATCGACTCGACATTGCATCTATTTAAGGCCCCTCAGTCCTGCTGCTGAACCAGTAAATGAGTCCCCAGGGGTCTTTGCACCCACATAGCTGGGCTGCTACTGGCTGTGACGTTTTTAAGACTCAAGGCCTAAGAGTTTTCTGGTTTAAGCTCCCACCGTTTTGATTGTCGAGATGGACACACACACACACACACACACACACACACACACACACACACAACTTTTAGAAAACATTTCAAAGCTTTGTGTGTGCCCCTGCAGCAAGAAGTTGGCAAGTGACTTAAAAAAAAAAAGTCGAGCAAAATCTCTCAAATTGGTACAAATCACATAATGTCAATAATAAAAATGCGGTGTGTGGCATTGTGTCCCACGTCCTTGCACGCCACCAACCCAACAGCACAGCCCCACATGTCGCCCCCTAAAGCACACCCTTTTAACTCCTTTCCCCCCTCACAATTTAGTGAGTCGCTTGATTCTGACAGGCAACTCTCTCGGTAGTTTGCATAAATACCCCAATGTGGCACAGGTGAAAAGATCTCTATATTAAAAATACCGTGTTGCTGAAACTTGGCTCCTGCCATAGAGCCCCGAGTTTGCATACAACGTTTTCAATTCCCTTTGCTCACTACACTCATGAGGAGAGGAAAACACAAACCGTGCACGTTCTAAAGGAAACAAATTAACAGCCAGGCTTGCCAAAGCACCTCTCTCGCAACGCGTTATGAAAAACTAAAGACATTTGCCCTCCTCATCCGAAAATGGAACAAGTAGTAGCTAAGATTACTGCAACACCTATTTTTAGCCGCTGTGTTCATATGAGCGCGCTGTGCGTCGTTCGCTATTTTCCATGTAATTATCACCCGGGCCCAATCCTACCTCAGATGCACACAGACTGATCCTTAACTAGCGTGGAGACTCAATGAAGAGGACAGTGGATGGAACTCCAAGGGGTCATATCAAGGTTTGTTTCTCTGGCTCTGACTGCAAGACCGGGCCTCAGTTTCCCCTATTTGTGGAGGATGTTGCAACAGTGAAACAGAATCGGGGAGGGGGCGGGGTTAAATACAAAGATAAGGCAGGTACAGTACTTAAAACTTCATTTTAAATCAAGTGCGAGCTAACTGGATTTTAACAGGTACTGGGCCTTTAAGGCACTACAGACACAGACTGCTCATAAAAATCTTTGTGAAGATTTTTGGTTGCCTCTTCTAAAGAGGCTTAACCCAGAGATGTCATCTTAATGCTAAGTTTCCAAGACTTGTTGCTTTGTGCGTAAGACCCAGCACAGCAATTCATTTATCCCAGGGGAGACAGGGCCATAACCTAATTAACACTTTGGATGAGTAAGTTGAACAAGGCCCTCTTTCTGTTAAAATAATCTCTTCTGATTATCGCATTTCTCTGACATCTTATTTCAAAAGCACCGGGTCAAGCTGACAGCCCCGTTAGGACCTCAAATGGGATTCCTGTCAGCATGATATACCTCTGAACCTCTCCAAAGCACATCAAATCATCTGAATTATTATATATAAATAAAGACCAGGTCAAATCCTCAAGCCACAGTGGCTTCTGAGAAGCGGAAGCCAACTCCTAAAGTGTTCCCCTGACCCAAGTGTTGATCCTAAATACACAACTTTGTTTACCTTATTTTGTACAGGCCACTTTAAAAAAGCATGGAGTGGGTGGGGTGGGAAGTGTATTTTAACATCAAGCATTAGGGTGTTTCTCGTGAACACACTTCTTGAAGAGGTAAAAAGACCTGAGATTTTCTGCCAACAGCTGTATGCTAAATGCACATCAAGACGCTGACAACATAAAAGTACAACTGACTGAAATCATTTTAGTTTGTGTCAGTGAAGAGGATAATATATGCGTCTTTGGAGGGCAGAGCAATGGTAAAGATTACCCCTGCTTCTATATTAGCAGTCTAAAGGTATTTACTTGGGTCTGTCTGTGTTGTGACAGTGTCCTAGACTCAAATGAATGCCTCTAACACTCCACATTTTTGAGCCATTCAGTCATGCATTTTTGTTATTGTTGAAAGTAGTGCGAAATTGCAGTGCATGAGCGCGAGTCTTTGGTGGTCTCCCAAAGATTCCAGCTAAAAAAGCACTTCCTTTGTTCCGCGGGAGAATGCAGTCCAGTAGGTCATTCAGAAGGGGAAATAAAAGCGGCAGCACTGGAAGGGAGATGAAGTATGAAACAAAAAGAAAAAAATGTTTTGGGTGGGAACACATTAACTACCATTTCCTACGGCTGGCGACTAATAACGCGCCTGCCCCTCGGACAGGCAAGGAGGTGTAAAAATGTTTCTTGGGAAGTCGTTTTCCAAAGGGACCGTTTTGACTTCGTGTGATGTCGCCGAAATCTTAGGCTAGATCGTGGAAAGAGCAGTGTCTTGCATATTCACTTGTTTTAAGGACTCCTGCCTAGAGAAAACAGCCCGCAGAGCCATACACTCACCACCAGCAACTGACAACAACTCGTGTTTTTCTCCTGAGTCAGAGTCAAGGATCTCCAAAAATCCATTCTGGTCACATCACGCCGGGCTAACAGAAGCGCCTCTTTGAAGGGTGAGAAGGAGACACAAACTTCAAGACAACACTACTCATAAATGCGCCCAGGCTAAAAACAACGCTGCAGCACATGCCTCTGACAAAATGGGTTTTGCCCAAAAGCTGACGCCCAAATACATCTGTTAGTCCTTAAGAGGCCACGGGGACTCCTCCTTGTTTTTGCAGATACAGATTCACAGGGACACCCCTCCGAGAGAAGGGTAAAAAGGCATTTGCCTGCTTTCCTGGGGGAAGCATAACTCCCGTGTTCCCAGGGAAGGAGCTGAAAAAAGTCTTTAGGCCTAAGTGATTACTAAATTGTTGCATCCCCCAGCAACAATCTGAGTTTGCTAAAAGGCAGCTTACGGGCAAACGGTGCCTAATCGGTTGTGTACAAACCATTTGGTAATTGCAAAGGTAGAGCCAAGTGACCGGATGAGGCAGATTTTAAAAAGTCATCTGCTGTGTATTAAACTTGCTAAGTCACCAAAGAACTTCATTAACTAGAGAAAATTGGTGGCTACTCAAAGTGGCCGTGCTCAGCAGGCTGTGGCCACAACAGCCCTCTGCCTTATTTGCTTTGCTTTCCGAAACCTGAGACTCTGAAATCTTCATCTCTTGTCTCTCCTCCATCCCCACCCGCAGCTGAACTGGGAAAAGCTCCTGACTGTCCGGAAGTGTGGTCCTCCAAACTCCTGGAGTGTTTCTTACAACTGTTGCACTGTCAGAACACAGAGTAAGGCGTTTGGAGTCCGTCAGGACGCCAGCACCCGCACCCTGTGTGGCATTTTCGTGGTATTATGACGGATGTGTCTGCATCCATAGGTTCAGCCTCATCCTTGGCTTCAGAATCTTGTAAGAAAGGTGGGGGGGAGGGGGGGAGCTGGGAATGCCTCTCCAAGTATCCTTGACCAAAAAAACTGAACTTCCTAAATCTCCCCCAGCAAAAGGGCTCTCTCGGAACTAAGTGCAGCAGGGCCAGCCTGGCCTCACTGGCATGGCCATCCCCGCAGCGGAGGATTTCCTGCAATCCGTCTTTTCAAGCGCCCATAATTGCATGTGCAATTAACCCGAAGGTCAGGAGAAAAATCTTTCAAAATACCTACCTGGGCCCTGGCCGCATTCTTCCAGGGTCTCGCCTTGGAGTCGGCATTCAACCCGCTCTGCAAGCAGAGCCCCCCCCCCCCCGGCTTCCCCTGCCTTTGCCGGGCCGGGCTTGAGCGCCGCGAACTCGGTTCCCGATCGCACCGAGCCGGGGCCGGATCGTGCCCACTAGACAAAACGCTCCCAGCCCGCGAGTGCACCACGCGGGGAAACTTACAAGGGGGGGGGGGGCGGTAACTTCTTCCCGGCGTGGCTCTCCCAGAAGGGGGGCGGGGGACAAAGTCCGCCCGGGAGCCGGCTCGCTCGCCGGGAAGGCTCCGGACTCGGAGCCGGGGCAGAGGCATCTCCAGCAGAGGCGCAAGGCGGGAGGCTCCCCGCCCGGGCTGACAAAGGGAAGGAGCCCGGAGCCCTGTCCCGGGCGGCCCGCGCCGCGGATCGCTGCAAACCACCCGCGGCCCCTTGCAAGCCCCCCCCTTCTAGTCCCCCTTTGCAAGTCCCCTTGTAGCCTCCTTGCAAGCCCCCCCTTGCAACCTCCCCCGCGCCCCCTTGCAACCTCCCCCGCGCCCCCTTGCAAACCTCCCTTGTCGCCCCCTTGCAACCTCCCACGCGCCTCCTTGCAAGCCCCCCTTCTAACCCCCCTTGCAACCTCCCCCGCGCCCCCTTGCAACCTCCCCCGCGCCCCGCGCCCCCTTGCAAACCTCCCTTGTCGCCCCCTTGCAAGCCCCCCCTTCTAAGCCCCCCTTGCAACCTCCCTTGTCGCCCCCTTGCAAGCCCCCTTCTAACCCCCCTTGCAACCTCCCCCGCGCCCCCTTCTAACCCCCCTTGCAACCTCCCCCGCGCCCCCTTACAAGCCCCCCTTCTAACCCCCCCTTGCAACCTCCCCTGCGCCCCCCTGCAAGTCCCCTTGTAGCTCCCCCTTATAGCCTCCTTGCAACACCCCCCCCCCCGAGCCTCCTTTGTACCCCGCTTGCAAGCCCCCCGCCCCCCCTGCAGCCCCCCGGCTCCGCTCACCGTTGATCTCGTGGCTGGGCGCATCGCCCTGGCTGAAGCCCTTGGCGGCGTAGAGCCGCCGCACCTCGGAGCAGTTGCGGGCGCGGGGCTCGGCGGCCAGCAGCAGCAGCGGGAGGCTGCAGGCGGCCACGGTGCACAGGAGCGGGGGCAGGCAGCCGCTGGGCCGGGGCATGGTGCGGGGCGGCGGGGCAGGCGCCGGCCCGGGAGCAACAAGCGAGCGCGCGGCGGGCCCGGCGTGCGGCGGCGGCTGCAGGCAGGGGAGGGCGCCCGGCTGGATCGCGCAGGGCCCGGCCCCCAGGAAAATCAGGAGCCGGGATCGCCCGCCTGGCGGGGCGGAGCGGAGCCGCAGACCCAGGGCTGTCCCCTCCCACTGGCTCCCTACCTGGCCCGGCCCCTGGCGGCGGGACGGGAGCGCGGCCGGGCAAAGGGGAGTGACTCCGGATTGGCCTCCCCTTCCCGGGCGCACCGCTGGCTGCGAGGAGGGGGCAGAACCCCCAGGGCAAGGAAGCTCAGATCCGGAGCGGGGGTGGCCCTGCACGGCCCCCACCTTGCAAAGCGAAGTGGGGCGGGAAATGCTTCCTTGGCCCTGTTGGGGAGGGGGAACTGGGCCTTGAACATCCCCATCTCCCCCCCACGGGCACCCCACAGCTCCCCCCCTGCAGGCACTGAGGAGGAGCTGGCTTTTCTAGAGGCGCCTCCCCCGTAGAGCCTCTTTGCAAAGATAGGGGCTGTTACCTCCCTCGTGGGGAAACTGAGGCAGGGCCTGACTTGCACAAGATCCCAGAGGCGGCTGCCAGGAACGGAACCCGGGTCTTGTGAGTCGCAGTCCCACGCCTGCCCCCGTGCCAATGTGGACGCAGGCGTAAGTTTAGATACAGGAGGAGTCCGGGTGGGATGTGCTGGTTCTGGGCTGCAGGTTCGTCTACACTGCAAACAGAACCCTGCAGCAATGAGTCTCCGAGTCTCAGCCGGCTGAGTCGGGCTCCCGGGTCCGAGACATTCGTGCCTGGGCTGCAAGCCGCCCATTTGCTAGGTTCAAGGGCCCAGACGCCTGCCGGAGCGGGCAACGGCAACCCTGCTGGTTTTAGCCCTCTCGCCCAAGCCGTGGGCAGCGCTTGCTGTTCGCTCGCATTCACTCACAGAAACGTAAAACGTGGCCTGCCATGGCAGAGATCATGTGACCTCTCAGGGTATCCACCTAAGAAAAAGCATCTGCACGCTGGTATGGTTCAAAGCGTAGCACTCTACTTCCAGCAAAAAGCTAAACTAGTCTAGGAATGAAGAGGAGTCCTCAGAGGACCCCAAAAAACAATTCTCTTACCCAGCATCACAGCCTGTCTTGCGCTTCTCTGGCAAAAGGGCCAGAACGCACACAACTTTTTCTTCCACCAACCGGATATTTTGGGCAACACACTTGTTGCAGACCACTGTGTGCAAGGTCGTAAGCTGGCACCGGGTCCCCGTCACGTCTCTGCCAGGGTCTTTCTGTGCGGCCTTGGGTAAGTCACTTAGTCCTTGAATGCCTGGCTGTCTCTTCTGTGAAACGGCAGGAAGTTTCCATCCTTCCTCCCACCCGGTTATCTGGATGCCAAGCACTCCAGGCCTTGGATCGGGCTTTGAACCGATTGACCCAGGCCGGGCGGGTTGCTTCCGTGTAGATATACTCTTAGTGCTACTGGAATACGTAGTAATCGATTGCCACGCTGGTGAGGAACATCTTCCTTTACCCCAAAGTACAGCTGGAAGTGGAGTACTTTGCTGGGGTCCTATTGGGGGGGGGTGCTCTAGGCCTCCCCCCAAATTTTGTACCAGGGTCTACTTACCCTAACCCTAGACAGAGTTCTTAGCTGCAACACAGCTTGAGTGTGGGGTGGGATGGATCTGAGAGCTAGGAGCAGCCCAGCCTTTGGGCAGGGAGTTTGTTTATAAACAGAAGCAGAGTGATTAAAATAACAAAAGGCTTGTCATTAAAGTGAACAAAAGGATCATTAGTGGATGGAGAATGCATTGTCAGGCACACCAGTTAAAAGACAGGAAACACAGGGTGAGACTAACTGGGGAGAATGGAGAGGGGTAACTAGTGCTGCTACATTATCTGCCAGAAAGCTAAAGTTATGAAGCGCCTAAGAAGTCCTTGGAATCATGGTTAAAGTTGCCTCCCCCGCTCCCCCATCTGAAATAGTGCCCTTGTGAGCAGGAATGAGTCCACTGGAGTCATTTTTAAACAAGCGTATGTTTTGTACAACATACATAACAGTAGGAAAAACTATGTAGCACTTTAAAGACTAACAAGATGGGTCTGGCCCACGAAAGCTCATCATCTAATAAACCATCTTGTTAGTCTTTAAAGTGCTACATTGTCCTGCATTTTGCTTCAGCTACCCCAGACTAACACGGCTACATCTCTCACTATTCAAGATGGGTAAAGTGCTACATAGTTTTTCCTTTTGTTTTAGCAAGATCAGACTCACATGGCTACCTCTCTATTACTATTCATACATAACAGTGTAGCTATAATGCACACACATTAGTGGTTTTCTCCCCCACCCGCTATAACGACCTAAGAAATGTCCTTATCACTCTCGCATCCTTTTACTCTGGAAACCTCACACAGGAGGGAGGGAGGGAGGGAGGGAGAAAGAAAGAAAGAAAAAGAAACTTACTTACTTATTATGTGGATCGGTCTTGCTCTACAATTAGTTGGGTTATTCATGCTCCCTTCCCTACTGTGATTAGAAGATGACACCTCACACCAAGACATATTTTTGCACCTTGGGAAAGCTTGCATATTGCTCCAGATCTGCTCTGGTAGGCCTAGCTACAGTTGCGGTGCTGGGAAGTGTAGACAAGATGTCTCCATTTGCATAACACCAGCAAGAAACCTTTTCCAGGGGATGCTCTGTACTTTGCACAACGTGGCCTGCCAGATGTCCGTTGTCTGAGTGGTCTGGTCAGCCATTTTTCCACCTGCATTTCAGTGAGAAGAAAGGAAAAGTGAGGAGAACGTTTCCTCTCCACCCTTTTCTCAATTCACATTTTTCCATCCTGCCTTGCCCCCCGGCAGCCTGCTTTCTTCTCACTATTCCACTATGTCTTTTCCTCTCCCTCCCACAATGGCCCCTACTATCCTACATCACAGACCTTGTCTGGCCTGGAAAGTTGGGTCAGTTTATCTAAAAGAACTGCTGTAAACCCTCCTAATTTAGTGGAAACATTGTTAATATCCATTTTACTTGCTTGGGCAATATACCATAGTAAGCTGACATTGATAACAGATATATGTATCTACATGGGAAAACTGGAGCAGTTTTCTAATATGGCCCCTGTATTGCCAGCAGGGATCAAACCAACAGAAGAGCAACACAGCCCCAGCTGGGCCAACTTTGGCTTCCTATAGGAGCCCCGACCTTCCTTTCCCTGGGCCTTGCTGCTACTGCTCTCTGCTCCTTCCTTAGAGAAGATCCACACCCAGTTGGGTTTGATCACCTGCTAGGCCTACCACCTAGGGGGAGGGCGGGGCTAATTGGTTAACTGGTATGGGGTGTGTACGTCCCATCACTAGCCCCTGGAGTTTGGGATGAGACAGTCTGCAGGTGACCTCTTTCATTTCTATTGCATACTTAGCATTAGATTGTGAGCCCTTTACCCCTCCTGCATGTCACTATTCTCTAGTGGAGTCAGGCTTGTATTGTCTGCCCCTTAGGGATTATTTGCTTTCAACACACACCTGCTCGGGGTTGAAGCCTCGTTGTGCTAGGTGCTGTACAAACATATAGGAAGGCAGAGCCCCTTTACCGATCTGTCTCCGCTGAGACAAGATGCAACAAGGGAGCACGACAGGCAAGAGCAGGAGAGAGCAAGGCTCGGGAAGAACAATCACTTAAGGAGGAACAAGCCGTATCACACACACAGAATGGGAAGTGACTGTCTAGGAAGGAGTCCTGCAGAAAGGGATCTAGGGGCCAGAGTGGACCACAAGCTACATATAAGTCAACAGTGTGACACTGTGGCAAAAAAAGCAAACGTGAGTCTAGGAAGCATTAACAGGGGTGTTGTGAGCAAAACACAAGAAGTCATTCTTCCGCTCTGCTCTGCACTGATCAGGCCACAATTGGAGTCTTGTGTCCAGTTCTGGGCACTACATTTCAAGAAAGACGTGGAGAAAGATCCAGAGAAGAGCAACAAAAATGATGAAAGGTCTAGAGAATGTGAGCGATGAGGGAAGACTGAAAGAACTGGGTTTGTTTAGTTTGGAAAGGAGAAGACAGAGAGGGGATATGAGAGCGGTTTTCAAGTACCTAAAAGGGTGTTACAAGGTGGAGGGAGAAAAATTGTTCTCCTTGACCTCTGAGGACAGGACAAGAAGCAATGGGCTTAAATTGCAGCAGGGGAGGTTTAGGTTGGACTTGAGGAAAAACTTCCTGTCAGGGTGGTAAAACACTGGAATAAATTGCCTAGGAAGGTTGTGGAATCTCCATCACTGGAGATATTGAAGAGCAGGTTGGACAGACACCTGTCAGGGATGAAGATGGTGCTTGGTCCTACTGTGAGGGCAGGAGACTGGCTATGATGGCCTCTCAAGGTCCCTTCCAGTTCTAGTGTTCTGTGAGTCTATAAGAATACGATTGTGCAGTTATGTTGGTGACGTCCAGCTTACTGGGCACGGAGTCCGCACTAGCGGACATTTAAAAATGGCGGCGCCCGGCTTTATGCAAATGAAGCCCGGGAAATTCAAATCCCGGGCTTCATTTGCAACTCCGGTTGCCTACATTACCACCCTAGTTCGAACTAGGGTGGTAGTGTAGACATACCCTTGCTTATTCGCTAATCCACTACCCTATAACATCCTCCCCACATAAGCCCTTCACATGACTTGTTCCCACCCCCACCCCCACCCCCCATGGCATGGTACCTCCCAGGCAGCCTCCAGCCACACTGCCTGCCTTGGTACCTGGCGTGACACAGCACAGCAGAGAATTGGGCAGCACCCCAGGCAGGCAGCAAGGCTGGAAGCAGAAGAGGAAAGGCTTTAGCCCCGCCTCTTCCCTTCCTCCTGGCCCCTTGCCCCTCCCCCTTGTGTTTTAGGGAGGGGCATGTGACCGTGTATGCCCCTCCCACATGTCCCCGCCCCCTCCCCGGAAGCACCTTCGCATTGCCTAAAAGGCAGTGAGGTCTGCCCGGCACATTCCATCCTGGGGACCCACAGGCCGGCTTAGTGCCAGTTATTCACAAGCAGCTGGGGCTGTTTTTCTTATTTGTAATATTTGAATGCAGGCAGAATAAACAGCAGCCTGCAGAAGAGCGCCAAAGACTGAAATAACTCCCCCGCACCCACCTCCCCATCGAAGGAACCCTGCCAATGCCAGCCACAGAGAAGACCCAGCGTGTGGCTCGTTCTGCTATGGCTGAGGCACATTCGTCGCACAGAAGCCAGCCCTTACCGCGACAGTGTTGCTCCCAACCAGAGGGCCCCAGACGTGCCACCTTTTCTTCACTTCTTTCCTCTCTCAGAGGCCGGGTTTGCACCTGGAACACCGAGCGAGGCCCGTCCGGGTTTGCTCACAAGTGGGGCAGGCCAGCCGTGCGCTTCTCGAACGTGTGGAAGAAGAAAGGGAAGGGTTGTTGGGGACGTACGCAGCCAAGGGGATGGACAGCGGAAGGTGAGATCAGAGGAAATTCTTCCAAGGAGGAGAGGTTTGGAGGGGGGAGTTTGCCTTGGTGATGATGTGGGCTTGTGTGTCCAGTAGGGTTCAGAGACCACGCGCTATATTTCAAGGGAACCGTAATGACTTTTGATCACGACTGGGCTGTGTAAGAATGTTTGACTTCGAGAAAAGTGGGAAAATTGCATCCGACAGTGACGAGTGGTAGGTAATAAACCACTTCGGTGGATCGATAGATTCGCTAAATTAGTATGCACTCCGAAAAATCGATCACTCCGATACATATGGTGACAGCAAAATGGATTCAGTAACGTAAGACCCCCCCCCTTATTAATCACTGGTCTCCCCCATACCGTAACAGAGAGCCACCTGCAGCAGCTGGGAATGAGATAGGACAACGGTGACTCTGCAGACACGGCCGGCCATTGCTGGAATGACAATCTCAGACAAGCAGCTGGGGAAATCAGGGGTCCCTGAGACACCACCTCCCAGTCACCGCTTACCCCGTGTGAGGCAGTCACCCCGTTGGCGCATTTCAATGGCACTTGGCTACCGTCTTGCTGGAACGTGCCAATTCCAAAGGGGTGGATTCAGTCAGTAAAGCTGCCATGTTGATTTATTAGGACACGGTTTGGAATTGATTTGGGTTGTACTAGCCCAGAAGTGGAGCTAAGGAGAGAAGTTTGTGTAGGATCCGAAAATAAGTCCAACGAAAAGCACTGAGACTCTAGTTACATCTGATCTCCCTTCCAAGAGTTTTACAAGCTCAGGCCCCCATGCAGCCATAAGAACCTCCTATCTGAACCCCTGGAGTTTGTAGGCGCATAGAACTGCCTGGAGGGTTTCTCCGCGGGATCGGAGCATAATTGATTCATCCCTGAAGTAGGTTGTAAGCATTAGCCCTATATTG
The DNA here is from genome assembly GCF_049634645.1 of Pelodiscus sinensis. NCBI lineage: Eukaryota > Metazoa > Chordata > Testudines > Trionychidae > Pelodiscus > Pelodiscus sinensis. Next base: position 45,088,730 of record NC_134723.1, on the reverse strand, counting down.
CAGCGGGGGAAACCGAGGCAGGAAGCTAAATGACCTATCTCCACCCAGGAGGCTTTTCAGTTGCACAAAGAGCTCCAGGTGGCCACACGTGGCCACATCCGTCACAGTTGAGAACCTGACGGCGTGGCCGGCCGGGGGAAGGGCTCTACGGATCCCCGGGGAAGGGCACCCCCCAAAACCCCAGAGACAGGAGCCGTGCCGCATGGCTGGCTGCCCTTCTACATTGCTCCACCACCTCCATTAGCTGAGTCCTCCCGCAGCTGCTTCACCGCCGCGGAAGAGGAGACAGCTGGCATGGTTGGCATCAGCCGCGTCACCGCCCAGAGGAATTTCCCCGTGAGACCAGCTCGCGCAGCAGCGGGCGGTGCCCTAGGGAGCCAGCAGTGCCTGGCCCCATCCCCACAGCGGGAATTGGCCATGCCGAGGTCCCTGGGGGGCTGCAAAGAAGGGGGAGTTAGCGCTGTAGCCACGCGGTGCTTCCCCCCCACGGCTTTTCCACGGCACAGGGCAGATCAGAAACGAAGCTAACCAAAGGAGAGGCCCCACTGAGGGAATCTGGCCCCACCGGGGCGTCAATGGGCGTCTGCATTGATTGCAGTGGGGTTGTCGACTGGCTCCACACGTGATTACGTTTCAGGCAAAGTGGCACCGGTGTCCCGGGGCGCAGCGTCGGGCCGGAGAAGAGGCAAAGGTGAAGAGAAGCGTTTTCACACAGCCGGGGGCTTCCCCGGGGCCTAAGGCCCTTGAGCCTCGTGGTTCTCTGCGGGCAGGGTGCCACGGGGCTCTCCTCGCTGCCGGCGCTGCGCCTCCTGCTGGCCACTCTGAGGAACAGCTCACCTGGCCCACACCTCTCCCTGCGGGCGTCTCCTCGCGTGGGGACCTCTCTCCCGCCAGGAGCTGCTGCGGCTTCTTCGTCACTGAGCCCTCCGGCTAGGCCGTTGTCAGGGCTTCTCTGGGGGCAGAGGAAAAGCTCTTCTCCCAGCCAGGCTGAGGCAGTCTTCCTACGCACTGCCCGGCCGGTGCCATTCCCCCAGGGGCTGCCTGGGAACGTGGGCCCATTCGCTGCTTGGGGTTTTGGCTCAGGGTCCCTCTAGTCAGCCGCCAAGGTCTTCCCCCCCAGAGCTTGTCACATTTCCCTGCGTCCTGTCCTAACCTCCTGGCTCTCCCTTTCTCCGGGCCTGCCAGCTTCACGGCTCCCTCCTCCGCAGCCTCCGACATTCCTCCAGCATCCCAAGCAGCCAGTGACTGCTGCCTTCCCCAGCTTAAACAACACCCTGTCCCGTTCCCGCACAGGGACACTTCCTCTAATTAAGGCTTCTCTCTCTTTTAATTCTTTCCAGCTTGCTGCCTAATAGCTTAACTGGCCTTCCTTGACTTGCCTTACGCCTCTCCTGGGCCAGTGTGGGGATCACACGCACCCCCTCGCCAGCAGTCCTGGCACTGGGTTGCCATGGGTGGGGGAATGGCACAGAACCCCCGCCCAGCGTGGTATGGCCTGTCTATAAACCCCGCCGAGCTCCGTGGAATCCCTGAAATGTGAGGGAAAGTGGGGGAGAGATGTACCCCTTTCTTTGTCCTTCCCCGAGTGAAGGAGTGTTGGCTAGGACTCCCCCGGACAGACGCAGAGGGAATACCACAGCCCAGAGAATTTGACAGCCGGCCTGTAGCCTCTACAGGTTTTTTTTGTAACCGTCTCTTCATTTTTTCCAGTGGTTTCAAAGGTGGGTAGCAAGTCAGGGCTTGCGGGGAGAGCGAGAGGGGAGGAGAGAGATGCGCTTCCCGTGCCAACAATTGTTTTCAGCCCTCCCGGATGAAGGGAGAGGGCGTTATTCGCACAGGGCAACGTTCCAGATTTTCAGGGGTGAAATCTGAGAGCAGCCTGTCGACTGGGTGCGCGGGCAGTCTTGCGAGTTACAGGAGATGGGGTTCTCGGGGCTAGGAAGCGCTCCTGGGGCCGGACGCTCTGCTCGTACAAAGACCTCATTCTGACACTCTGAAGCGCTGGCACTAGCTGGCCCGCGGTCACTGGGGTCCCTTGCTGTCCAGAAAGCTCTTCCCCGCACCAGGCCCCTAGAGAGCAGGACTTCCATGCGCTCATTGACTCGGCCGCTCTTGGCACAGATGAGACCCCGCGTTGCGCAGAAGCGGAAGGGCGGAAGCGGGAGACAACAAAACGGTCATTTGTAGCAATTGTGGGTCATGGTCGGGGGGCGGGGGGGGAAATCAGGGGGCTGGTGGTCGCATTCTGGAGGTGCACTATCCCATTCTGCCCCTGCTAAAATTTTAATTGCTAAATAGGGCGACCCCAGTGCCGGATGTGTGCACACGCTAAGTAAACCACATCTTAAACTCCCAGACTGTGAGGGACCTAGAAACACAAACTAAATTGCTAGTTTTTAGCTGTGTCCTTGCCTATGTACTGGTAGAAACTTTGTTATATCTATTGGCATTGTCCTTGCTTTTCGAATATGGCACTTTTTTTGGTAATGTGATGGGGCTTCTTAAATGACATAATTTAGGGCCTTGGCATGTCTTAATCCCGCCCTGGATGCCCCCACATCCCCCCGCCCTGCAGGCACCGGTTGTTCAGCATGGGAAATATCTCCATGGTGAACACTGTCGAAATGGAGAGGTCTGTGTTATCAGTGACGGTGCAGTTGCTCCTACCAGGCACAACAGAAATCGGGGGCTCAGGACTGTCCGTACGTTGTCGGACCAGAGCGTCCCTTCTCTGAAGAGTTTACAGTTCAAGCTGAGGAAATTGAGGCACATGCCCGCAGTCTCCCAACGGCAGTGCTGGGATGAGACATGGGTCGCTGGAGTCCTAGCCCACTACCACACACCCTAGCAGCCCTCTCCGTGCCAAGGTCTAGCTGCTGTGTCTCTCAGTGAAGGATTCACTGGATGCAGAAAGAGGCAAGCCAGAGAACCAACCAAACGAGGCCAGCACACAAGGAAGGCGCCTGCCGGCCTCCGCAGCAGCAGCCCAGCATCTGCTCTGGTACCAGGAGAAATCAGCAGCACCAACAACATCCAGGAGAGGAGGGGCTGCTCTTGCCGTCAGCGCCTTCAATTTTGCAGCGCATGCAGCTCAGCTGGCCACCCTGGAGAGATTCCAATGCTGCTGATTAGCAGAGCGCCCAAAGCCCGCCGCATGTGTTCCTGTGGGTGGTGCACATCCACACATGCCTCGGCGCGCAGAACAACATTTATTCTGCACATGGACGGGAAAAAAATGCAAGGGGACATTGCCAGGCACTTCGCAGGGAGCATTTGCCCAGCTTCCCTTTTGGTCTGTCTCTGCCCCACAGTGAGCTAACCCAGGCTGCAGCTGCAGGGGGGAGGCAGAAGTCTCTCAGGATCCACAGGGATGGAGTCGGTGCTGGGAGGAGCCATTTTTCTTTTGGGGCACCGGAAGGAAGGTGGGCCAGAGAAGAAAAACGCCCTTGGGCCAAGCTGGGAGTAGGCCGCTCTGACTGCTCTGCGACCAGTGGGTATCCCGGGCCAACGAGGCATCACCCGTCTCTGGGAAACGTGCAGCAAAATCCGTCAGTGGGTGGGGGAAGAGATTGAATCCCCAAACCGGCAACAAGCGAGCACGAGTTCTGCCAGCCTGTCAGGGTGCACGCCCCCCCCATGCCTCAGTGCCCCCTGACTGTCCTCATCTAGCCCCTCGCAGGGCAACTTACAGTCTGTACGGGTTGCTCATCATTGGCATTGGGGTTCTCTGCTGCCCTGCTTACCTAGGCTGTATTGTGATCCGCCTCCGAACCCGGGGCCTTGCCTCCGGCCCCTAGCCAGGGGGAGTCTTGGCTGGCCCTCTCCCAGCCCTAGCTGGCTATCCCCAGCTGGTCACCCTCCTGGGAGCTCCTGCTTCCTCTGCAGTCAGCCCTTCACTGGCCCCCTCCTAAGGGGACTGTGCTTCTCTATATAGCCGCCGGCTGGGCCCTCACTCGCCCTAACGGCTTCAGCTGCCTCTCCAAGCCAACTGTGCTGCACTACATAGCTGCCAGCTGGGCTCTCACTAGCCCTAATGGCTTCAGCTGGCCTCTCTGTTCCCAGCCCGGTCTCAGGGCCTGAATCCTGGTCTTAAAGGGCCAGTGCAGGGCAGGCGCCCTGTCACACGGCCCCGCCAAGCCTCGTTCGGTAGGGACGACGCCAAAGGTTTCGAGGGATCGTCCTCTGGGGAGGCCCCACCTCCCTGATCCTGATTCCCACGCCTCAAAGTCATCTTTGGTGCAGGTGTAATATCAGCATTAGGGACATACGGCACTAACAGGAGTGTTGTGAGCGAGACACGAGACGTCGTTCTGCCGCTCTACTCTGTGCAGATCAGGCCTCAGTTGGAGTCTTGTGTCCAGTTCTGGGCACCACGTTTCAAGACAGATGTGGAAAAATGGGAGAGGGTCCAGAGAAGAGCAACACAAATGCTGAAAGGTCTGGAGAACACGAGCGATGAGGGAAGGCTGAAGGAACTGGGCTTGTTTAGTTTGGAAAAGAGGAGGCTGAGGCTAAGTCTACACTACATGGGTTTTGTACAAAAATCCACGGAGCGTCCACACCTCAAGCACGTTTTTGCGCAAGTAAATTTACAGCGAATCAAAAGAAGACAGGGGGGTTTGTGGTGTAGGTACTCCTCTTTCTACAAGGAATGACTCCTTTTTGAGCAAAAGTTCTTCCGCAAGAAGGTGTGTGGGGACAGGAAACGGGGGGGGGGGGGGGGTTCCGCATCAAGAGCCAATCGAAAAAAGCACGGGTGCTCTGGTGGCTATTCTGTGACTAGCAATCAGAGCCTTCTTTTGAGGGCGCGCCATGCAGTCTGGACACTCTCTTGCACAAAAGTGCATCGCTTTTGTGATGTGCTTTTGCAGTGCAGACGCTCTCTTGCGCAAGAAGTTTGGCGGAAGATCTCTGCCGCAAAAAGCTTCTTGCGCAAGAAGCCTGCAGTGTAGATGTAGCCTGAGAGGGGACATGAGAGCGGTTTTCAGGTATCTAAAATGGCGTTACAAGGAGGAGGGGGGACAGTTGTTCTCCTTGGCCTCTGAGGATAGGACAAGAAGCAACGGGCTTCAACTGCAGCAAGGGAGGTTTAAATTGGACATGAGGAAAAACTACCTCAAGGCCCCTTCCAGTTCTAGTGTTCTAGGAGTCTATGAGAGTGAACTGATTAGCATCAGCTTCCATAATGGTTACATTCTTCACTAGTGCACACTGGCTTCCAGCCCCACTCCGTGCTGCAGGCTCAGCAGTATAAAGCTTATGCTGCAGACCCTGCAGTGCAGCCGACTCCCTGGGAGCAGGGCTGGTAGCTAGTGCATGCTGGGAGCTGGCCCCTCTCCGGGGAGCGGGTCGTGTGGCGGGTTCTGCAATATAAGCTCAATACTGCACAGCCTGTAGTGCATGGATCCGTGTAACTGCCAGGAAGGGAGGTTCTAATGAGGATGGAGAGAGGCTGTTCTAATAGTGACGGATGGCAGAACAAGGAGCAATGGGCTCAAGTTGCAGTGGGGGAGGTCTGGGTTGGATATTAGGAAAAACTATTTCCCTAGGCGGGTGGGGAAGCACTGGGCTGGGTTACCTAGGGAGGGGGTGGAATCTCCATCCCTAGAGGTTTTTAAGTCTCGGCTTGACAAAGCCCTGGCTGGGTTGATTTAGTTGGGATTGGTCCTGCCTTGAACAGGGGTTTGGACTTGATGCCTCCTGAGGTCTCTTCCAGCTCTATGGTTCTATGATTCTAAGTTACTTTTTTAAACTGTTTTTCATATCCCTAGTCAGCATGCTATTCTGTCCCACCGTGAGGGCATCATGACCCATGTCCCAGGAGGAGAACAATCAAATTCTCCCCTTCAGAAAGAGGAAGCTCTAGGAGGGACTTCCCGAGACTGAATGAACATTTTGGCAGATTCCAAAGTGGCTTATTATTCTCCTTGGCTGCTCACACGAGCTGTTGCAATTTTCATCCCTCATTTTTTTTGGAAGATGGCCCATTAAAACCATCTCAGCTTGACAGCCTGTCTCCACCCAGCAGACACACACAGTTTTCTTGGCTATTATTCACACGGAATGTCTTGGATGCCGTTCATCTGCCGTCGTCTGAGCGCGAAAGGAGCCGAGAAAGAATTCTCATCCAGTACCGTTTGGGATGAACAACTGGTGAACATTATCAATAGATAATTTTGCCCAGTGACAAGCCAACATTGCGGGTGCAATGCACCCAGGACGGAAAAGCGTCACAAGCACTGTTGCCAACTCTCAGGATTGCTTGGTGGTTTTTCTTAACTTCCCAGCTCACAACGTGATGTGAGAATGTCAGTGTTCATTTTTGAAAATGAGTAACCCTCTGCGCCTCCTGCCTGCAGAGGAAAGCTTGAAAGAGCATGAGCCCTCATGGTGAAACAAATGAAAAATCTCCACGTGAATTATTTTTGAAAGTGCCATGATTTCCAAGCCAGTTTCATGATGTTTCGGTGCCTAACTCATGGCTTGAGATTGTGCAGGGCTGAAATGCAGAGACATTTATTTTCAACGCCGAGTAACACTGCCCTACGCTCACGTAGGCGCTGGAGTTCCAGTGACTTGCACGATGCTCTTACGTCAATTAGGGGCTACATCTACACTGGTGGCTTCTTGTGCAAGAACAGTTGTTCTTGCGCAAAAACGTGCCGGGTGTCTACACTGCACGCACGTTCTTGCACAAGTAAATTTACAGTCTAGTGTCGGAAAACAGGGCTTCTTCCAGAAGAGTTATTCCTCTCCCCACAAGGAATAAGCCCTCTTGTGCAAGAGCTCTTGCACAAGAGGGCAGTGTAGACAGGCAACATGAATTTTTGCACAAGAAACCCCTATGGCTAAAATGGCCATCAGAGCTTTCTTGTGCAAGAGAGCATCCACACTGCCATAGATGCTCTTGCGCAAAAGCACATCTCTTGCGCAAAAGCATATGGCAGTGTAGCCGTGCTCTTGTGGAAGACTTTTTGCGCAAGAACTCTTCCGCAAAACAGTTCTTGCGCAAGAAGCTAACAGTGTAGAAGTAGCCGTAGGGTATGTTTACACAGCAGGGCAAAAGTCGAATTAAGCTAAGCTACGTCAAGTGGGTAGCTGAAGTCGAAATAGCTTATTTCGGCTTTTGGCACTGTCTGCACAGCAGGAAGTCCGAGTTAGAGCATTTTTCCTCCGACTTCCCTTACTCCTTGTAAAATGAGGATTACAGGAGTCAGAGAACAAAGCCCACTGTTTCAAAATTATTTCAAAATACCGGGCTTGCTGTGTAGACACGCTGTTTGTTATTTCAGAAAAACGTCCGTTATTCCGAAATAACGCTGCTGTGTAAACGTAGCCTTAAGGAGCTTTTGCAAATGCCAGTCATCCATGAAAGATAGGAAAGCCCTTTCTTTCATTTTAACCTCCCCTTTGCTGGGGTTTCTAATTTCCTCACATGTGCCTGGTGGGCTGAAAGAAACAGCAGAATTCACACTTCAGTGAATCCTCATTTCTCTTTGCAAACTTGCGCTTTTCCAAGCCCCCCACAAAGATGTAACAGCAGATGCTGCCACGAGGCCCCATGTTACCTAACCGTTATTTTGTTCTCAAAATAAACCGCAGTCGAATGATTATCTTTCTATGAATTATGACCACGGATCGGAGACAAGCCCTGAGATCTCTCGGACATAATCCCCACTATGAAAAAGGTTCAGAAACACTGAACTAAGCTGCACTTAAAGGCTGTGTCTAGTCTGGCCAGTTTTTCCGGAAAATCAGCCGCTTTTCCGGAAAAACTTGCCAGCTGTCTACACTGGCCACTTGAATTTCCACAAAAGCACTGACTTCCTACTGTAGGAAATCAGTGCTTCTTGCGGAAAACTATTGCGCAAAAGGGCCAGTGTAGACAGCTGATATTTGTTTTCCGCAAAAAAGCGCTGATGGCGAAAATAGCGATCGGGGCTTTTTTGCGCAAAAGCACGTCTAGATTGGCCACAGATGCTTTTCCACAAAAAGTGCTTTTGTGGAAAAGTGTCCGTGCCAATCTAGACATGCTTTTCCGAAAATGCTTTTAACGGAAAACTTTTCCGTTAAAAGCATTTCCAGAAAATCATGCCAGTCTAGACGTAGCCAAAATGTATGCGTTAAGTACGTTGTGCGATTCTTGCTTTATTGTGTTGCATTCACTTGCCTGCCTGTTTGCAACATTTGGGACTGTACACAGGCCCCCTTTCTCATTGGTGTGGTGCTGAGCAAGATCCTGCAGTCACTGGGAGCGTTGCCTTTGACTTTAGTAGGTGCAGAATTGAGCCCCGAATGAGGCTCTGATCTTTTATTGGCTTCTCAAATTCTCTCTGCATGGTTGTGAGCTTTCTGATGGTCCATGAGTTTTGGAACATAAAAAATAAAAAGGTACAAAAGTTCTGCTCTACATTGGGGCATTTTTTCAAAATAATCCCCCTTAGGTCGAATTTATAAGCGGAGCGTCCACACGACCACACCCGTTATTTCAAAATAACAGGCTGCTTATTTTGAAATCTGTACACCTGCTTTCCTCGGGGAATAACGCTGATTTCAAAATAGTTCTTTCCAAATAACGGTCGTGTGGACGGTGCTGCTATTTTGCTCCTCCCCAGAGTCATTCAAACTAATTACTCCCCAGTGCTTCCTGGGGTTCTAAGTCAAAGTAGCGCATCCTCGTTAACTGAGCCTGCCTTGGCCTAATTTCGAGGACTCCCCATAGTGGGGACACAGTATTTCGATTTTATAAAATCGGGAGTTATTAAGTCGAATTTGGTTATTTCGAAATAATTTCCTAGTGTAGTCATGCCCAAAGTGAGGTTCTCATGAAGCAGTTTATACATACAAAAATACCTACTCTAGCAAGGGTATGATACCCAGTGTTGCCAGTGCTTGCAATTTTATTGTGAGTCTTTTTGTTCTGAATGCTCCATCTCCCAGAGTTGTGTGACCGCACAAAAATCTCTGTTTTATTTTAAAAAAATAAAACAAAGCGCTCATTGTTACAGTACCACCCCATGGTCCATTCCTTGTTGTGGGAGGTGGCTTGTGTGTCTCAATGACCTGGAGAGTATACCAATGGGAGCTACAGCTTCTGGAAGGGTCACCCAAACTGGACAGGTCAAAGGGTAGAGACCAGACAAATTTGGATCATCTCCCTCGGAGGTAAAAGGGGTTGGCTTAGGGTTAACAACCCTATCCATAAAAAAACAAAAGTTACAGAAACATCTACAAAGAAACCTACAGCTACACATGGTTACAGTGAATAGCTTGAAAACACGGCCAGAGTGTGGCTGAGAAACCAAAAGGCAGGCAAACACACACACACACACACACACACACACACACACACACACACACTTATTTGAAAAAACAACAGCCCCTCTCTGGATTTTTCAGACACTCTCACGGTTATTTTGAAGCCTGACTCCTAAGTTTGGAGCACTTGGGTTTGAAATTCACCCCAGTGCCCCTTGACTGACACAGGACCCTTCACAAGAGAAAAGCTGGCGTTTTGGCTGGTCCTTTTCAGCATTCTTCTTTGTGAAAGTTGCAATCAAGTCTGTCTCGCTATGTCACTCGATACTCACATTGTGCGAAGCCTGCTCAGTTTACCTGAATCTTCCTCTTTACGAGCCTTGCCAATTATGGTAAGGGCTTCTCCCCTTGTGAAGCTGATATTTAGCTCTGCAGCACAGCTGTGTGAGCTGAGCAGGAGCTGGTGGGAAGCTCTGCAAAGTCAATCAGTGCCACTTCTTAATCAGTAGGGGATTCACTCCTTGTTGCATGACAATATAGGTTCTCACATGGCTCCTGCCAGGCTGGGGAACAAGAAAATGGGAATTGAAAGCAAGGCATCTGCACAGCAGCAGAGCACAGAGAAGCCATAAGCAATGATCTAGTCCGTCATGCAATTGAGTGCCAGTGAGTCCCGAGTTCTGACACTGATGCCCAGTGTGGCCTTGGTCACCTCACCTTCACATCTCGGCCTCAGTTTCTTTGATTGTTAAAAGTGCTCCGCTGTTCAGCAGAAGGTTTTGTTGCCGCTCTAATACTTCCCTAGACATGGCGTATTTGCTTGATCCTTTGCACACAACTAAAACATTATAAAAATAGACGTGTCCTGGATACTTGTGTTGATCTCGGACTAAAATGTTCAAACAATGCTACGTAAAATATAAGAACCAAACTTCAGATTAACTTGGGGAAAAAAGGGCTGGAACATGTTTGCATAGGGTTAATCCAGCCCTGTGGAAGGACAGCGCATTGAATACCAAGCAAGAACTGAAAAACAGCAAGGCGGGGGGGGGTGAACGGGAAGGGGTATTGTCAGTTCCTGCAAAGGCCTAGATCCCACAGTTAATTACACCCAGGGATGCTGAGCAAATTAACTCCTGATTAGCACTGAGCATAATTAAAATAAATAGCAGGGATGGAAAAGGAATGCTGCTTATCTTATAGATCCTTTTGCTAAACATCACAGGTATCTGAGTAACCTTTGCTTCATTTCTCAAGGTACTTAGCTCCCTGCACTCTGGTGAGTGGAGTTAAGCCACCCAGGCAGATCTGGTTTCCCCACTGCTGTGCTGGAATAGCAGAGCTATTCATGTGCATCCACAAAAAGGCAGCAGGGCCTCATTTCTCCCTCCCTGTCACTGGGAGGCATTGCGGTCCATGGCGTTGTAATGGTGCAGAGAGCGGAGGAAGGGAGGTCAAAAGCAGGCTGGGGGGGGGACCAGTGTTATGGTCCGGGCTGTGCTGAGGGGTGGCCACCTCCAGCCCTGCCCCTTTTGCCCGAGGGCCCCCCCCTTTCGGAAGCATGGAGCTGCCCGTTTGGGCTCGCTTGTCTCCCTCCAAGCGCAGAGTTAAACCCAACCTGGGCTGACTCAGCCTGCTGAGGTAGCACAAGGCCCCTCCCCCGGTGGCGGCTGCCAGAAAGCTCTGCGCTCTACAAAAGAGACATTGTGTTTGGGGGCCCGATCCTGCCAGGGGTTCCCCCTTCCCCCCCATTGGGCAGAGAAGGTGCTTCGGCTTTGTTGGCCCTTCCTGTCTTTCCAGGAATTCAAGCACACGTCATGGTGCCCGGCAGCCTTTGGTGTAGGGTTGCCAGATGGTTTAACCCCAAAATATCGAACACTTCCCTCCTGCCTCCCTCCCCCCCCAAAAAAAACACTGGGGAAAAAATTCTGTTGCGCAGAAAATTGTTGAGCAAAAAAAAAAAAAAAGGACCCCAAGAGTTATTAAGCAAAAAAATACATAAATAAATTAAATAAAACAGTACGGTTGCTAGGTGTCTGGTATTTTCGCCTCCAGGCAGGGGAAAAAAAAGAAAATACCAGACATTTTAGGTGTCCGGTATTTTCTGAATTTTTTTACCGGACAGGAGGCAGAAACACCGGACAGTCTGGGTCAATACCAGACACCTGGCAACCCTACTTCGGTGCTGCTGGCTGGCTGCCTATGCAGACAATGAATATGCCAACTCTCAGCCGCAGGATGGTCCAGCAGCAAAGACAGAGAGGGGGAGCCTCAGACAAAAACTTCCCCTGGATTATCGCCACAGGCGAACTGCTGGCAAGAGGAAGTCCCTGGTTTTGCACTTCCTTTGTGGTCACGTGTGCGTTGTCTGCAGGGCAACTTCCGCACATGTGTTGCTGCGTACAGAACCCTCACACGCGCGGTGGTTGAAAGCAGCACGACCGTGCTTACACGGTTCCCCTTGGTTACTGCAACGGGAGCCCACAAGGCAAGCCGCGTTATTCTCCCAGTCTGCGGGAGAAGTTGAGAATGCTCATGCAACTTTGGGCCTTTCATCATAGGCCATGTAAAGTAAACGGCAAGTGCAAACTCTTAGGTACAGCGGGAAACGAACAGCGCTCCGGCAAAGATCACCTAAGCATGTGCTCTAAAAAAACGAGTAGTCCTGTAGCACCATAGGGCACCTCTAGACTATGTTCTTTTTTCAAAAGGAGATATGCAAATTCAACACTAATTTGCATATCATCTTCCAATCGCTTTTTCAAAAGCGTTTTTTTTTCAAAAGTGAAAGCAGTTTAGACGGGGGAGGGGTTTGAAAGAACCCCCCCTTTTCCAAAAGAACCCCGTACACCTCATTTTTTAAGGATGAAGGGTTCTTTTGAAAAAGGGGGGGTTCTTTTGCAAACCCCCCATCTAAACTGCTTTCACTTTTGAAAAAAACCGCTTTTGAAAAAGTGATTGGAAGAAGATATGCAAATTAGTGTGGAATTTACATATCTCCTTTCAAAAAAACAACGTAGTCTAGAAGTACCCTTAGAGACTAACAAATATGTATATATATAGTATCACAGGCTTTCATGGGCAAAACCCACTTGCTAGTCTCTAAGGGCATGTCTACACTAGGAAATTATTTTGCAATAACTATATTCAAAATAATTACTCCCGACGTAACTATTTCAAAATAAGCTTGTTCCCTAAGGAAAACAGGAGGACAGATTTCTAAACAACCAGCTTGTTATTTCAAAATAAGGGGCTTGGTAGCGTGGTTGCGCCACTTGTTATTTCGAAATAAGGGGGTTTATTTTGAAATAACTCTCTGGTATAGACCAGGGTTAAGGTGCTACAGGACGGCTCCTTGGTTTTTTTTAAGTTACAGACTTAACACAGCTCCCCCTCTGAGACTCGTAAGCATGGGCTCCTGGTTTTTAAGCTGTTTGCGGCCCCCAGCCTAGGTGTTTGCTTTTCACGGGTTCATGTAACACTTAACTCCGCATACACCTCCAGGGGAAGGAAAGAGGCAGCATCCAGCCAGCCCAGCAGCCGTTTCCCTGCACGCACGTAGCAGCGGCTCCATTGGTAACACACGGGATGTGACGTTCAAGGAGGCGAGAACCGCAGAACTGGCTGTCAGACCCAGCTGCTGATTCCTGGCTGGCGTCAGTTAGACGGCAGTGTTCCTCCTCTGCCACAGGCCCTCTTTGGGAAAGCCACTAGCAGGCCCGCGCCGCTTTGTATACCTAATGAGTCCATAGCCATAGAGCCTCGTGTCTCCCATTGGCTGGAAACGGTGAACGGGAGCCAATGGGAGCTGCACGGCTCCGAGGCTATGGCCTCTGCTAGCGGGCCCACAGCCCGCCTGGAGACACGCTGAGTGAGAGGACTATTTCTGGCCACCTGATGGCTGGCAGCCCAGGATTGCCAGAGCCCCGCATGCCACAGGCCTGGCTCACCGCACCCACCCAGATCTGACGTACCCTGTATGCCAACGCTTGTGCCGAAAGGCCAGGTAGGGCCCTTGCATGTTGTAGGCTCAGCGTCCGTGGCCACTAATTATCTAGTCTGGGGCCTCCAGTGTAGCGCGGGCCACCAACCCCACCCAGCCCCCGACTGCCGAGGCCCGAGGGACGTATCCCAGCCCCCAAGAGACTAGCCGCTCATGGCTGCAGGCCGAGCGCCGAAAGGGAACCAAGTGCAGCCGCACCCCAGGCCCAGCAGTGCCGGGGAAATGATTCAGTGAGACACACCCAGCGACATGCTGCAGAGAAAGGGCAACTCCTCTCTCCTCCCAACCCCCGCCCTGTGAGCTCCTGCCCCGTGGCCATGCTCCCCTGCCTTGTGGGGGTGCACAAGGGCCCCTCTCCTCTGTCGCATTCCTTTCTGCTCCACAAGGAGAATCCCCCAGCGGCATAAGACCAGCATGGTGGCTGCTGTGCTTTCCATGAGCACTGAGCTCAGGCACCAGCTCTCCATCTGCTGGACCCACCCCCGAGGCAGATAGGCGACTGGGCCCCTGGACTAGAGAGATTCCTGCCTGTGTAACAATACACAATTTTCTGTAGCCATATCGGAAGGCCGAAAGCCTTCCTCTGCAGCCAGACTGAAGAGCAGCAGCATTCGCTGTAAAGCTTTGAGCCACAGCCTCACATTCCATCCAAATTGCCCGAAAACAGTGTCACACCAGGCGGTGCCGAAGAAGCCCCTGTCCTAACGGCCCCCACTGTCACCAGATAAAGAAACAGATCTCAAGATGGGCAGAGAAAACTTCGTTTGACAGCATTTCATCTGGCAAGAAACTGTTTAACAACAGCTGAGGTTGTGGAACCCTCCTTCTATGATTATGGTCCTCGTTTCCCTATTGTTTGTCTGTCTGATCTCTGTCTGGTTTTTAATTGTTTCTGTCTCCTGTATAATTAATTTTGCTAGATGCAAATCAAATAAGAGGGTGAGGGTGTGATTGGATAGGTAATGCATTACAGTACAGATTGGTTAGGTAATTCATCACAGTATGTTATGATTGCAAAATGCTCCACTTAGGAAGGAACAATCAGTTTCACACACACAGAATGGGAAGCGACCGTCTAGGAAGGAGTCTGGCAGAAAGGGATCTAGGGGTTATAGTGGACCACAAGCTAAATATGAGTCAACAGTGTGATGCTGTTGCAAAAAAAGCAAACATGATTCTGGGAGGCATTAACAGGAGTGTTGTGAGCAAGACACGAGAAGTCATTCTTCCGCTCTACTCTGCACTGGTTAGGCCTCAGTTGGAGTATTGAGTCCAGTTCTGGGCACCGCATTTCAAGAAAGGTGTGGAGAAACTGGAGAGGGTCCAGAGAAGAGCAACGAGAATGATTAAAGGTCTAGAGAACATGGCCTATGAAGGAAGGCTGAAGGAATTGGGTTTGTTTAGTTTAGAAAAGAGAAGATTGCGGGGGGACATGATAGTCGTTTTCAGGTATCTAAAAGGGTGTCATAAGGAGGAGGGAGAAAACTTGTTCATCTTGGCCTCTGAGGATAGAACAAGGAGCAATGGGCTTAAATTGCAGCAAGGGAGGTTTAGGTTGGACATTAGGAAAAAGTTCCTAACTGTCAGGGTAGCTAACCACTCGAATAAATTGCCCAGGGAAGTTGTGGAATCTCCATCTGTGGAGATATTTAAGAGTAGGTTAGATAAATGTCTATCAGGGATGGTCTAGACAGTATTTGGTCCTGCCATGGGGGGAGGGGACTGGACTCAATGACCTCTCGAGGTCCCTTCCAGTCCTAGTATTCTATGATTCTATGATCCGTACTACATACCAGCCAACCACATCCTTTCTTAGTTTTTCCTTCTTCATATATTAAAAAAACCAAAACTTTTTCCATTTCCGTGGCTTGAGCTAATTCACCTTGATGTGTAGCAATTTTCTCTTTATTCCTACATTTTCTGATCTCCAGGAAGTAGCTTTCTTTGCTTATCCATCCCTTTCCCATTCTCTCTTGGCTTTACTTACTTCTACAGATAGACAGCTTGGGCTGGACACTTCCCTGACAAGCTTTTTGCTCAGGATGCAAACGGCAGATAGTTTTGAGCTAAAGAAATGCCAAGTCTCTTCAACTTTTAAGTCGTTGAGCTCCTTCAGTCCAGCTGACGTCTTTAACTAATTCCCGTTAGTTCCCAAAGTCGGTCTTCTTGGAATCAGAACCATGTGGTGAACCGGTTTGGATGATTCTTCCATTTAATTTAAACGGAGTCAGTTTGTGATCACTCAATCCACAGTTATTTCCTGCCTCCGGCTCTTCTTCCAAACCCACGTCTAACGTGCATCACCCCTTTCAGTCATGATTCGACAAAGAAAATATCCAGGAAGAACTGGGCCCTGTCAATATTCGTAGGATTTACTCTCCACCCTGTCGCTGGGAGGCTAAAGGCTCCCATGATGACACCGTTCCCAATAGTATTTCTCTAATAATAGAAAAGAGACCTCTATCCATCTCCAAGTCCCACCCGGGTGAGGGGAGGTATCTGTAGCAGGTCCATAATGCTGGCCCAGTGCAGAATGCTATTCCACCATGGTTCTGGACTCCCATACTAGCCTGACCCCCACCACTCTGGCACCACATTTTTGGGCTTCCCTCAATGATATTTCAAGCTCAATGGTAGTCTGGAGAGTTTCTGTATCTCCAGCAAATACAGACACTTGAAAGCCACATGATTCACGGTGATCAGTGTATGAGTGTAGCACGGTTGTCTAGAGATCAGGGCCACTGGATTGAGAGTCCAAAGTGAGTTACATTCCCAGCTCTGCCACTGATCCTAAGGTGCCCTTGGTCGTGTCCTTGTCCTGCTCCCTGCCTCAGTTTCCCTTCTCACAATTTGTCTCTTGTCTCTTTAGCCCTTCATTTTCATTTGGGGTCTTGAGGAGCTATCCTAATAAAGATGAATAGTGACATGTCTACATCTCTGGCTTTGCTTTAGCTACAGGAAGAAGTAGCTACTTGTCCCAAAAGCCCTAAGACACTGGCTCCGTTGCTGGGAGAGGCCAGAATGAGAGACGAAATAGAAGGTTTCAGACCCGTTTTATATTAAACACCCTGGCTGCGTTTAGACTGGCATGATTTTGCGGAAATATTTTTAACGGAAAAGTTTTTCCGTTAGAAGTATTTCCACAAAAGAGCATCTAGATTGGCAAGTGCCTTTGCGCAAAAGATTTGCTTTTGCGCAAAAGCATCTGTGCGCAGTATAGACGTGGTTTTGCGCCAGAAAGCTCCGGTGGCCATTTTTGCCATTGGGGCTTTCTTACGCAAAAAATTCTTGTCCCTGTCTACTCTGGCCCTCTTGCGCAAGAACACTTGCTCAGGAGGGCTTTTTCCCGAGCGGGAGCGTCAGACTTCTTGCGCAAGAACACTGACAATCTTACATTAGATCGTCAGTGCTCTTGTGCAAATTCTCGTGGCCAGTTTAGACAGCTGGCAAGATTTTGCGCAAAAGAGGCCTCTTTTGCGCAAAATCTTGCCAGTCTAGACGCACCCCCTGAGTTTCTCTCGGTCTGCTTCTCTGGTACAATTAAAGCCCTGAGATGTAGCTTGCCGATTCAAGCTGCCTGTCTGACGGCAATAAAAAACAAATCATCAATATGAGTCATTTCTGCTGCGATTCCCTCTCCCTCCCCACTGGCCTTCACACGGGAACACACAACCCATATGGTGAGAACTCCAGGCCATTTTACGAGATAAAGTCCAGATAAGGCTTGCTCAGAAAACAGCCTCGGCCATTAAGATTTAGCTTCACTACCCCTCATCCAACGTTAAACAGAAACTTTCGAGGCAACGCAATGTCTGGCAGCTCTTGGCCTGACGCGGCTGCCAGCACCGTGCAAGAAACCCGTTTCACACGGAGGGAGAGGTCTCTGCGCAAAGCCACTTCCTCGCGGAATGTACACAAACGTCACTCTGCTCACCCGCGTGCAATTCAACAGGCCCCCGGCTTGGTATTCAGGCCGTGTTTATTTTCCCATTTGCTAACAAAGTGGATTTTAATAAAACACGACACTGGAGGGATCCAGGCTGCTCCAGACAGGCTGGACGTTTCAATCCTTTGCATGACTTACGGCCTGTCACAGGCGTGGGCAATAAAACGGCGGCAGTGCAGCTGGCGTCACCCCGGGTGGGCCACTGTATTTCCCTGCACCTCCGCAGGTACGGGCGATCGCAGCTCCCGTTGGCCAGGAATAGCGATCTGAGGCAAATGCGGAGATGCAGGGAAATATGATGGCGTGGGGGGGTCTGCCATGGACTAAGCCTGGCAGACCAGATTCGGCCTGCAGGCCGGTATTTTCCCACCCTGGTGGACTCGAAGTCAAGGATGGGTCTGCTCAAATCTATCAATTATTTCGGTCAGGGAATGACCATGGATGGTCAGTGAAGGCTGGTGGGGCCTTCACTGGCCCCGCCCCTTCTGCTGAGGCCCCACCCCCGACAGGAGCCAAGCCGCCTCTCCACCTCCACCCCCATGAGGAGGTGGGGCAGCACATTGCATGCCCCCTGCCACAACAGGGAGGGGAGGTGCGTGGGTGGGCACTCCCACCCCATCCTCCCCAGCCCTGGAGCGGAGAGGGGGGGCAGGCATGGTGGACAGCAAGACTCCGCCCCCAGAATGCCTACACTAGGCGTTCTGGGGGCGGAGTCTGGGCAGGGCCAAGCTGGCAGTTTGAGAAGGCAAAGCCTTCCCTTGCCTATGATACCCGCCACCCCTGGAAATGACCATGCAAAATGCAAACCAGCCCCAGAGTTGTGAAACGTGTGGGAAGTAATACACAACGAATCAGCTCCCATGGCCCGTATTATAATGGTCCTGGCCACAAATGCACCGGGAGGACAGTGGGAGATTTGGATCAGACCTTCTACCACGAAAGGCTCCATTCCTGGATGCTAGGAATATGGTGCTGGGTCAGAGAAAAGGCTGTCTGGCTTCTAACTGAGCTACTGTAACTCAGAGAGAGCAAGGAGGTGGTGGGCAAAAGGGTGGAAAAGACAGCAGCTCCTTCACAGTGTGCGAGAAATGCAGCTGCAGGCCACAGTATTGGAAGAAAGACAGAGGGCACAGAGAGGGGCCAGTCCAAAAAAAGCCTCTTGAAACTGAAAGGCTTGTGGTTTAGGTTGACAGGAAACATCAGTGTGTGAACTATGACAGAAGCAACGCTGCAAATAGCAGTTTGACGATCACAGCTGATTTGATCATGTTCCTCAGACTTTTGTTTTCATTCGCATGAAAACTGGCTTATCATTGGACCGTGACCTCTCAATAACCCAGCTGCCCATCACATCCCTGCCATAGCTTCTTTCGCTTTGACTCCGAAAAGGCTCGCAGGCCCCGTCGGGCTTCACGGGGTCCTCGCTGTTGAAAACAAAAACGAAGCGCGAAAAGAATTTTCTGATCACGCACCTGCCAATAGTTGCGATTGCACAGCCACATCCTCCTGTTTTCACATAGTTTCCCTCACTTGCTGCACTGGAAAAAGGCCCATGGAGAGAAAGCGGCTGGCTGAGCATACCGAAGAAACATGAAAATCGACACCACGCAACGTGTACAAGGGAACAAACAAACAAACAAACAAAAATGAAAATGGCTTTCTTTTTAACCCCGATCTCTAAGTTACAGCCATCTTTGGCGTAACTTGTACGAAACATCGATAAAAATCTTTCGACGCGAATGTTCCATGTGCTCAGAGATGAGAACAGCAACACGAACTTTCTCAAGGGAAGGTTTTAAAAATCGTAATGAACGATGTGTAACATATCACTTTGTAGCCGAAAACACAGAACAGTGTCCTTAGGACACCTCGTTAGAGCAAAACAAGCTCAAGATGTTTATTTTCAAAGGGACCCGCTGCTTAATGAAACAAACCATGTCTGGTTAAGACAGACGATTTGTTAAAACATCGTAAAATCACTAGCTGGATAAACATGCCACAAGCTCTTCATCTGCTTATAGCAAAATCGGAGTGACCTCATCTGTAGGGAATGGCCTCATTGTCACAGGCCGCTCAGAATTTGATTAATTAGTTAATTTTTGCTTTCCCTCATGGGTGAAGGCCCAGCTGGGGAAGGCAAGCCCCAGCCCCGCCCCTTCTGCCTGAGGCCCCACCCCTAATGTCAAGCCACGCCCACCAGCCCAATCCGGGAGGGCTGGAGCTGTCATGCTGCGGCCTCGGCCCCAGCCCTCCTCAGTGGCCAGGAAGCTGGGCTGCCATGCTGTGGCCCCAGGCCTGTAGGCCATTTTGGGAAGGCGGTGCCTTCCCTTGCCTACAATACCGGACGCCCCTGCTTTCCCCGAGTAATCGGGTTTGCCGCAGTGAAGAATACACCACAGTGAATAATAAAGAGGCTGAGACCAGCCGCACTAACCGTGCAAAACCCGACTCTCCCACCTACAACATGGAGCCGTGTGACGGGGCAGGGCTACCCCGCACGGGAGTTCCCCCCGCCCAACTGGCCGAGCAGGCCCCACCCCCATGGCCCTGCTGGGCATGCTCAAAAGAGAGGCCAGGGATAAAAGCCCACGGAGCCAGCCACTCTGCGGGGGGACACCAGAGGGGAAGGAGCTCAGGTAGGAGCCACAGCCCCAGCGCCGGACCAGGAGGCCCTCGGACCGGACTGGGCCGGGCCTGATGAGCGGTAAGACGGGAATGGAGCAGAACTCTCGTCGTAGCAGGAAGTAGCAGGATTGTCCCCCAGAGCCTTGGCGTGTTCCGGCAGGTATCCCAGCCGAGCTGATACCCCAGTAGAGGGGCATGTGCTTTTGAGCAGGTCACAGGGCCATAAATACCCCAGTAGAGGGGCATGTGCTTTTGACCAGGTCACAGGGCCATAAATACCCCAGTAGAGCAGCATATACTTTTGACCAGGCTGTAAATACTCCAGGAGAGGAGAAGGTACTTTTGGGCTTGGCGTTGGGGCTGTATATTCCCGGGTAGAGGGACATTGGGTATAAAACAGCCCGCCGGAGGTGTTTGCCTCCAGAGAGAGAAAGCCTTGCACTAGGCACTAGAGACACTTGTACCATCGAGGCGGGAGCACGCCCCTTGACAAGTCTGAATATTTTGCTAGGCATCACGTTTGCTTTATGCCACTTGGCTTCCTAATATTCTCGTGTCCACGAAGAAGAAAAATGCAAACCAGATATTATGGTCCAACATTTCTAATGGCTCCGATCCGGCTTCTCATTTTGCCTCACCAAAAGTCCTTGAATTGGTGTTTTTGCCAAGGCACAGGCACAAGCGTTAGTATGTGCAAAATGGACACACAGGCCAGACGCCACCTCTTGCTTGTGATGAGCAAAATGGGAGTTTACATTGGAAGATTTGGACCAAATTTTCTGAGCTGCCGATGCCTTTTTTCCTCTTCTTTGAACATCTGTTCCTGAAATTTCTGCTTCCTCTCTCAGTTTGATTTCTTATTCTTTCAGGAACCTACCCCACAAATACAGAGAGATTCTGTGTCCCTAAACATTCCGAGCAACCTCACCCACGCATCCCACCGCACCCACCCACAGGCGAACAGCACAGGCCCTGTTATTACTAGCTAGAACAACAAACTAAACACAAGTATTATTTTTACTTACATTGGCAGTGCAGAGAGTTACTTTAAGGATCTAACACAGGTTGCATTATAAAGCGCCAGTTTTCAAGCTTAGAAGTTGGTACTTGACAGTTCTGCACATATTAGCCTAATTTGGTAACACATTAGTCAATCACGACGCTGCGGTTTTACTTTAAGGCCAAAAAAACGGTTTGCTGCACAGCGAGGTACTCTGAGAACAAAGTTTTAGGTTTAAAGAAATAACAGATGCTGCATTGTGTCTTGTGCAATGGTGTCATAATACAAATCATAATAATATTAACTATTATTTATACTCCCATAGCCCCTAGGAGGCCCTGTAAGGTTGTCGGACACAATTGTGCTAGGTGCTGTCCAAATAGAGCAAGAAGCCAGCCCCTGCTGGTAATGATGAAGGTATTGATGCCACACAAGAACTTGGATATGAGGAATAAAATCCTACTGAACAAGACATTTGGCTTAAAAGGAAGCATTCGGGACCAGCTATGGCTCATTGGTACATGATCACCCTGCTGCCCCCTGTTCATATATCAGAGGCAAGAATTTGACATGGAGGATTTTCCATTAGGAATTCAAGGCCTCAGTCCTGAAAAGATCCAGTCCTATTGGGGGAGATGCCTTGGACATACCTTCGTTTTCCTTTCTGCCTCAAGCCTGAAGAGATTTCTGGTGTGTGAAGAGCAGGCTGGTGTCAAACCTACGTAGCCTGGGAGCACCCATTTCAATACCGTGCAGCAACCGAGACAGTAAAGATGCCTCAGGTAAGCAGGGCCAGAAACTATAGTCGCAGACATCCAGGGGGTGGGTCAGCTGCCAGGGACTTGCTAGGAGGGAGAGCTGAAGAAGGTGATTGGTGACGCACAGGAAAGTCCAGGGAGTTGTAGAGATCCTTCCTGTCCCACAAGACAGAAAACACGGCGCGTCACCAACTGGGATTGTGGGTTGTCAAGCCTAGTGGTTGGAGCTGGAGTTAGGCCTCGTGGTCAGGGCTGAAGTCAGGGAGGCAACAGGGAAGCAGGGCTGGAGCCGATGGGGCAAGAATGGCCGGGGACAAGGCAGGGACAGGAGCAACCACAGCAGCAGGTGTGACCACTGGGCAGCCAGAGATGGGTTGTTGCTATCGGGCGTAACTGCAGGTGTGGTCAGTGAAGTGGGGTGGCCAGTCATGAGACTCCTGAGGGAGCTGGTGAACTGTGTGCTACAGCTGATGTACAGCTGAAAGTGTGTGACACATTGGGCCATGCCCCAGAGGTGATGGGTTGCACGGATAGGACAGTCTGCATCTCAGAAGTCTATAGGGGGCAACCTGCCTTCTAATTTTTTCCATCAGTGTGTGGAATAAGTTTTGTTACGTGCACTGGGACATGTGGGGATGTGCACCACCCATCAGAACACATGCTGCTAATCAGCTTGGCGGCACCTGAATCTCTCTTAGGTGGCCGCACGTGCACTTGACTTACAGGGAACACTAGTATGGGGGAATCTGCTCCTGGCTAGAAAGCTATCAAACGAGCCTTAGAAGGGGAGGATGTTAAGGAAACTAATGCAGCACAGAGTCAGTGTTGCACACAAACTGAATGAAAGTGGCAAAGCATGTGAAAGGACATTTTCCAGTTGCTTATACACTAAGGCCTTGTCTACACTAGCATGTTTTGATGACAAAACTGTGAGAGCATTTAGACTACCATGTGACTTTTGTTGGGAAAAATGCCCAGTTTTGGCAACAAAAAACTTCCAGCCCTGAGAAGTTTTGTCTTTTGTCTTTTCCCCTCCCTTTATTGTTGTCAAAGAGACAATGTGGACTCAGCTGCTTCCACTAGTATCCTACAGTGTCTGTCCTGCTGGCTCTGCTCAGTGTTTTGGGATCTCTGCTGCCCTGCAGGCCTGCCTCCTCCCCTTCAAAGCCCTGGAAAGTGTCTGACAGCGGAGGGAGCTGCTGCCTTTGGGGAAGAAACAAAGAGCAAATCATTGCACTGCTCTTGTTCTGCCCTGCTAGGAACACAGCGGCCAGGCAGGCTGCCGCTGTAGGGGGCGGGCTGGCGAGACGCCAGTGCTGTTTTGATATTCTTCAGCACAGAGCACTCCCAGAGCTACAAGGGAATCCCAAGAAGCACAGGGATCAGCTCCACCTTCCCACAACACTGCCCTGTGGAGTGCTCACCCACAATGCTACATTGAAACCACCAAGCCTTGTTTTTCAGGTACTGGTAAGTCCGGATTGCAGGCACTCGCCTGCATATGGGGTGCTGTGCTAACACACCCCAGCAGGGAGGTCTGAACCAGCCTGCCCAAGTGGACTAGAGACCGGGAGAGTCCCTCCTCAAGGGTCTGCCTGTAAACGTGCGGAAAGAACAACTCTGTCCTTGCAGGAGACTTTTACTTGGGAGAAGGACATTGTGGGCCCCAGGCTGCTGGGAGTAAAACAGCATTAGCGTGTCTGACAATTTTCTAAGTCCAAAGACATTCCACCTCTCACGGGCCTCGTTATGGATTAATCACCCGACTGGAAGTCCGCTGAGGAAAGACCGAGAAACGAGATTAACCCAAGGAAAAAGGCTTGCCCAATCGGACAACAGCTGAGTGAGGCAGAAGCGATGGAAGAAACCCTTCTGTACTAGACCCGCGACCAGGAGGACCACTGGTCGTTCTTTAAGTGATAGACTAACACGGCGACCCCGCTGAGACTTTTTGACTGGAAAATGTTACTCTACAACCCTAAGGAAAGCCTCCTTTTTTGTCTCACCTCCGTAGAATTCCCTGTTCAGTGCTCTAGGAGGGTGCAAAAACGCTAAAGAAAAGCCACCTGGCCAGTATATTCGGTGGGCCTTTTTCATAAGGGTAGACACGTGCTGGGCCATACGATCCTCTACACCCGAGGAGCCTCGTAGGAGTTGGCACTGCTGGATTGGTTTCCGTGAGAGCAACCCGGGCCCCGTTCTGCTAGCATGCAGTAGACTGGCGTGGGAGGAATAAGGATGGGCTGGAGAAAGGTGGCGCTGGGGGCAGGAATGGGCAGTGTTATACTGGCAGTGGGAGCAAACAGTGAACAGTCCGGCGCTCGCAACGGGAGAAGGGTAAGTCCCTCCTACTGTGGGATGAAAAACAACCCCCTGCAACAGGGTGACCAGGGTTGTGCCCTTTCACGGAGCTGTTAGGCGGGGTAATTTGGCCATCTCATAGTGCAGCTTTTTAATCCCAATTGGGTTACAAGTCGGGATGTAAGAGGTTAACTGGTTACCCGGTGAGCAGGCAGGCCTTGCTTACAAGCTCAGTGGTTAACCAGCCCTAGTGGACCCCCGTGGCTACGCTGAAATCGGGACTGGAGCAGCCCCGACACCCCCGGCTGTACCGAGGGCGGGGCAGCACCTGCCGCCTGCGGGTGGTTCGCTGGCAAAACAAACCCTGTAACCGGTTCACTGCTGTGGGCGGTTTTGACATCCCTAGTTGACATCCCGGCCTGTCTCTAGGCAGAGGACGCTTGGAAGGGGGCCAGGCAAGTGTGTGGAGAAAGCTGAGCTGTAGCCTCTGCGTGAGCCAGGCAGCCGGGAAGGGGCGAGTTGCGGATCGTGCAAGGCAGAATTTTCCGACGCACTGAGCCCCCCGTGTTGCTTTGTGGATCCGGGTCTCACTCTCTGAGGGGGGCTTAGGAAACCCCCCACCCATTGGCAGCATCCCCCCAGCATACTAGGTGTTGTGAATCCTGTTCGGAGGAGCCCACCTCTCCCCATGTAGGGGCAGCCTAGGCACCTGACTCCGGGCTCGTGGGGTTCACCTGGTTGGCGCGGCAACGCCACAGCCCTTTGGTAGTTCTGGGCCTCGCTCTGGTCCTGGGCGCTGAGCCCGACCCAGGGGCGGTGGGTGTCAGAGGCAGGGGGAGGCAGCCCCGAGAAGGGGCCGTGTAGACAGCTCCTGGTGCAAGAGCCTTTTCTGCAAAACTGGCAGCTCATTAGGTATGCAAATGAGGCTCGGCGATATTCCACTGGTTGCCTCATTTGCATATTTCTCACGCAAGAAGCCGCAAGTGTAGACATAGCCTGAGAGTATAACAGAGCTGGATTTGGCCTGTAATTTCACTTTATCCTTTGTTTTAATGAGGCCATCAGTGGTAATGTAATTGCTGTTTCTAATCAGATTGAAAAAACAATTACTTTCAGGAATTCCCAGTTGGATCAAAAGGAAACAGACCAGCTGACATGGGCATGTATCGTGCAGGATGCTAATGTGAAGTAGTGGAGGTTTTTGTACACTGCTGTAGTCCTGTGTTCAAGCTGTTGTTACATTCAGGGCTTGCTGTATTGTGCTGTGTGTGATTCCTACTGTCCAAAGCACACGTAACTTTGTGTGTGTGCCTGCCTCAGTTTCCCCCAGGCACTGCAGTACTATCTGCATGAGGAGGGGAAGGCTGGGCATGACTCACTGGGGAAGTATGTCAGTCTCTCAGGTCCTGAGGACCAGGTGACAGCAAACACCCCTTTGGGCCTGGAAGCAGGGACAAAGGAGAGGTGGGGTTGACACCAGGCTGGGGAGTAGGGCCTGGGGGACGGGTCAGTCTTGAAGGGCTAGGAGGAGTGAAGGGGCTTAGGGCGGGAAAGAGGAGGGCCCAGGACCCCTTCTCCCCCAGGGGAATATGGGGCTGGGGCCATGTGGCCTCTTCCCTCCCCAGTGCTAGGGGCTGCGTGGTGGACTCTCCTGCCTCCCCTGGTGTCCAGGAAAGCCCATACCCACCCACTCCCCTGCCCTCCTGGTGGCTGGGGAAAGGTGTGCACACGGTGTGCTGATCCGCCTCCCTCTGGGGGGTGGGCCTTAGCAGAAGGGGCGGGGCTAGGGGTGGGCCTTAGCAGAAGGGGCGGGGCTGTACCCTCACCAACCGCCCAGGCATGCCACCTTGCCTCACTGCAGTGGTGCAAAACAACAGGAGAATCTCGCCCTTTCAAACTTGCCGAGTCAATGGAGGTGGCTTGATTTGGTCCTTCCAGCCTGTGAACCCTTAGCCGAGTGTGGTGAACACACATTTTGAAAAACCAGGACAGAATCATTGGAGGCTCAGAAACGAGCGTTGTCTGCACCAGCTGTTGCAAGCAGCTGTTCGGCGAGGCAGTCTCCAGCCTTAGAAAATTAGCCCGCTGATTAATGGACTGGGATTTCCCTTCCAACAACGTTTTCTTTTTAAATTCTAATTTATGCTGTAAACAAGCGGCACGTATTTGGTTCCAACAACAGCCATCAGGTGGGAAAGCAGACGGGTTCTTCATAAGGAAATTTGCAAACCTGAGTGGGGAAATAACGTACCTGCATAGGGGACTTTGATATTTCTTTATGGCCCTTCCCATCAAATGCAGAGCGTTGCTGGTGTTCACTGACATAGCTCCAGTTGAACTGCGACACCCATTTACCCCAGCATAGCTTCTCACACAAGAATATAAAATCCCGTTTAATCAGTTAAACAGCTAAATGTTATGTCTTGCTTAAATGGGGGTGGGCAGGGAGCGGTTCCAACTCAGCTGAGCCACTGGTTAACCGTAACCGGTAAGCATCATCCGGTAAGATGAACCATTCCCATCCGTATTCTCAACCAGGTCCACAGTTCAGTAACCAGTCGTTAAGCAGCATGTCAGCTCTGCAACATATCCCTGTGAACAAGGACAAATCAGAAGGGGGGAACTGTGATAGAGCTGACTGGCAGAATCTCTGGAGAGGGAAAATTAAGAGCCAGGAATTAGCTCTGCTTCTTGGCAGGAGACAAGAATGTCGACTTTGGGGGGACATCTAAACTATGTTCTATTTTCAAAAGAGGATATGCAAATTCTGCGGGAATTTGCATATCTTCCGGTCTCAAAGTGAAAGTAGTCTGGACATGTTTTTTTTCAGAAAAAAACAAACCCTTTTTCGAAAAAACCACATAAAACCTCATTTTTTAAGGAAGAGTGGTTTTGTCAAAAAAGTTCTTTCCCCCCGAAAAAACTGCGTCCAGACTACTTTCACTTCTGAAAGATACTTTTTCAAAAGTGAGAACGGAAGAAGATATGCAAATTCCCACGGAATTTGCATATCCTCTTTCGAAAATAGAACATAGTTTAGACATAGCCTGGCTGTCATTCTAGTTCTGGCCTGTATTTTGGGTACACTTTTCAAAAAGCATCTAAGTCCCATTGATTTCCATGGAGACTGAGCCTCCAATGTGATCTAGGCACTTTTGAAAAGGGGATTGTGGCTCCCAGACACTTGAGTGCTTGGAAAATCTGACTCGGCCTTTAAGCACTACGGACCAAATGTATCCCAAACACAATCCCGCACTGGAGAATTGCTGTGGCAGGCTGTTGAGGATGAATTTGGCCCATGGAGTCTGTTTGTCGGTGAGTACATGGAAGATATTTGTACATCAACTCCAGTGACCTTAGAAAAAGTTGCGAGAATAATTCCCGAGTGAACTCATAGGAGAGCGGAGCCTATCCACACTCAACCAGACAAAGAGATAACATGATCTATGGCTGGACAAGTTCAGATTGGACGTTATACGTTTTTAAGACTGAGGGCAGCTAACCACTGTGGTGGCTTCTCTATCACTGACAAGGTCTGCTCTGGGAATTATTTTGGGGAAGTCCTTTGGCCTGTGTGCTATAGAAGTTCAGACTAGATGAACACCATGGCCCCTCCTGGCCTTCAAATCGATGAATCTTTCTCCTGGGCCAGGTTTTCTGGGACTGTTGGCTATTACTCAGTTATTTCAATGGATTGGCTAAGGATGCTCAGCTTCACTTACTCACATCCAGCTGATTTCATCTCGCCGTAAACGTACGCATCTGCTGTAATATCACAGTTGCTGCTAAAGGGGAGGATGGTAACTTAGAAAAAGGATCTTCTGCCTTCTCACAGTAGCTTTTGCAGAGACCGTCTCACCTAGAACCTGGGTTCTACATGAATTCATAAATGTTAAAGAAAGAAAAACCAATGCCACAAAGATGATCGTCTGCTTATTAAAATAGTGCGCTCCAGGGGCAGGGAACAGGTCTTTGTGTTTGTGTGAGAGACACAAAGACCAGAACAAAGTGGACCAGATCCAGTTTGGGGCCTCTATGCTCTATAGTTACAGCCATAATAATCAGCCATAATAATCAGAACAGGTTGCTAGTAACCAAACACAACCCACAGCTGGTTATTCAGTAGCTTTATTGCACTAGTATTTATATTACACGGTGATGGGTGCTGAGAAAGAGTCGGTGGTCTCGACGCAGTTCCGACTGGATCAAAAATACCATCGTTTGCACCTTTGTTGGGGAGTGTCGCCACAAAAGCAAAGGTTGAAGCGGCATGCCAGCCACACGCAACTCTAGCATCTGCCCGTTCGTTCAGTCAGGAGAGCGACACTTTCACGAGGCAGCAGGGGGAGATGGCACAGCTCACAGCCCGGTCTGGCCCCTGTCACCAGCACAAAGTTCATGGCAAAGATTTAACCAGAGCAAAACAGCCCGAACGAGTTGGTTTTCTGACTTCCTCCCCATGGCCAGCCCATTCCAAAGTGTTGACGGGGCACGAAGGTGGTGCTACCTCAGAAAGATACCCAGTCCACGAGCAGAACATTGGAAGGTAGGATGGAGGAGCGTTACAATGGCTGCGGAGAGGACTTTGGACAACGGCAAGACGTTTGGCTGCTCAACTCCGGAAGGGTTGGTTTACGAGAAAAATCCATGAGAAACATCCCAAAATTGTTGTTAACACCCAAACACACGCAAAACCACCGCAGGGTAGAATTCCACAGTGTTCCTTAGGTTGTAATGTGCAGAGTTCAAAACTTGGTAGCTACAGGGATTCAAGACCCACTTTTTGGGTTGCAGAAAAGATGGCTTTGCGTCACAGCATGCCCGTGCAAAGGGAAAACGGGATCAGCATGCTACAGAAGAGACTTTCTGTCAGCAGGTATTACTATCACACTGCATTGTGCGGCGTGGGGCTACTCACCGGGCGTTACAGAGAACGACAGCGTAGGTATCGTTTTACCAAGGGATATATTACATCGGTCTCATCCTGGAGAAGAGGATGTCACACCCTCCCGCCGTACTGCTTATCTAGGCAAGAAACACCATATCCGTCAGGACAGAAACGCCCAGGACACGACCCCATGCTGAGACACACGGACACCATTCGACAGCCGGCCAGTTCCAGCTCGCGGTCTCCATCCTGGCAGAGTGGCCCACTCCCTGTCTCCCAAGGCCAAAAGGAACGTTGAAAACGGAGCGTTCCTCCTCAGCCCCCACCCCGCCACGCTGAAGCCAGCAGGAGCAAGTAGACTAGATCGTGGCTGGGGGCGTAAGGTGGGGGAGGGAGTAAGAACCAAGGGAGGGCAAGACAGAACGGCAGGCCTGGCCCTGCTGCCCAGTGGCTCCCGCTTGAGAGCCGCTCAGCAGAAGTAGGGCAGGGAAGGTGGAGGCTGTGGCAAATTAACCCACCTCCCCCGCGCAACCATGGAGCTCTGGCTGCCACGTACCCCGACACACCATGGTTCCCAGGTGCTTTCCCTGTGGTAAAGGGCTTCGTGTGGCCTGCCCCAGTGCAGCATTGGTGTTTAGATCGGCGCCTGTGCGTCTAACCCAGGGCTGGCCAAGATGCGGCCCGGGAGCTGAATCCGGCCTGCTGGCTGCACCTGGCCGCTTTCTACTTATATCCTGCTGCCCGAGCCACCGAGTTTCCAGGCTGCGGCTCAGGCAGCAGGATCCTATTTCAATGGCTCCTGATTGCAGCGCTACCCCAGAGCCACGAGCCCTTTAACTTGCCACCGCAATCCCAAAGTTGCGACCGGGCCAGGGGCCATGAGCCCTTTGCTGGGTTTTTAATTCAAAACCTCCAGCCTCAAACAACTCCGGGAGGAGACGAGTCCCCAGCCCCGCCTTTTCCACCACAAGCCCCGCCCCTTCCATGGAGGGAAGGGGTGGAGCCGGCCTGTGACCACATACTAAAATTCATTAAGTGGCGCCCGGGTGGAAATTATTGCCCACCCCTGTTCTAAACCCAGGCAGGGGCCCCCTCGGCCCTCACAACGCTCCACCAGTTCTGTGCAGAGCAGTGTGCAGGATTGGGGCCTTCGTGTGAGCGGCCTTGGGAACTGGGGAGAAATCTGGGCCCTGGCATGAGCCGTGGGCGTTTGGTTTTAAAAAATAAGAGAGCAGGCAGGCGGGAGGCGAACGGGAAAAGACGACCCGGGTTCGCGTTCCTGGAGCTAGCCGAGCTTCTGAAACGGCTGAAAGAAATAAAGGCCACTCAGGGCTTAGTTGGTGTGTAAAGCAGGATCCAACAGCCTTGCTCCCTCCTCTCCCTCCTGAGAGCCCGGATTTCTCTCAGGGTACGTCTAGACGACAGGCTTTTGTCGACAAAGAGCATCTAGACTACATCCAGTTCTGTCGACAAAGCAAGCTGCTTTGTTGACATGATAGTATAGATGCAAAGGACAGTGTAGATTCAATAACGCCGACAGAACTCTTGTAGAATGAGGTTTACCACCGTTGACAAAACTGCCGAGTTCTGCCCATGTTATATCAACAGAACTCAGTGGTAGTGTAGACGCAGGTATAGTTTTGTCAACAAAAGTCCAGTTTTGTCGACAAAACCCTGTAGTCTAGACACACCCTCACTGAGGGGGAACTGTCTGTAGGCGTCAGCCCAACTGAAACACCCTGGGTGCGTCTAGACTGGCAAGATTTTGCACAAAAGCAGCTGCTTTTGCGCAAAAACTTGCCAGCTGTCTACACTGGCCGCTTGAATTTGCGCAAGAACACTGACATTCTAATGTAAGAATTCAGTGCTTCTTGCGCAAATACTTTGATGCTCCTGCTCAGGGATAAGCCGTCTTCTACAAGAATACTTGTGCAAGAGGGCCAGTGTAGACAGGCACCTTAATTTTTTGGCCATTTTCGGAAGAAGTTTTTTTGACCATTTTAGCCATCGGGCTTTCTTGCGCAAAAGCATCCATGCCAATCTAGATGCTCTTTTGCGGAAATACTTTTAACGGAAAAACTTTTCCGTTAAAAGTATTTCCACAAAATCATGCCAGTCTAGACGCAGCCCCTTAGTCTATGTCTATGCTGCAATTTAAACACTTGCTAGCTGGGGGTGTGGGGTCTGTGCTCTAAGCGTAGCCCTGCTTTCAGGAGGCCGGAGGTACCTTAAATATCAATACTCTGTTGAGTGGTATTTGCTTTCAGACCTGTGTACGAGGAGCTGAGAAGCCCTTGCCGTTTGGGGCTACCATGAATTCTAGAAGCCCCCAGTTACTATCAGCCTGAGCACCAGTTAGTATCAGCTGAAGTGACCCTGTACGGTGCGCAGGGCCTGACAGAAACAGAGAAAAAGGCTGTTTGTGTTCAAAGCAAAGGATGGGTTGTAGCATGGCTCACTAAACATAGACTTCTAGAACACTAGAACTCGAAGTGACTTGGAGAGGTCATTGAGTCCAGTCTCCTGCCCTCACGACAGGATCAAGCACCATCTAAGATCATCCGGGACAGGTGTCGGTCTAACCTGCTCTTAAATATCTCCAGTGATGGAGATTCCACAACCTCCCATGGCAATTCACTAAGGCTCCATCTCAACGACAGGCTTCTTTTGGAAGAAGATTTTTTCGGAAGAGATCTTCCAAAAAAACTTCTTCCAAAAGAGAGCGTCCACAGTGCAAAAGTGCATCAAAAAAGCGATCTGCTTTTTCGAAAGAGAGCATCCAGACTGAATGGACGCTCTCTCGCATGTAAGCAGTGATTGCTCTGGATGGAATGGCCACCAAGGCACCTGTGATTTTTCCTCTTCTTCTGAAAGAACTCTCCCTTCCTGTCCACACAAGCAAAAAGGCTTCTTCCTCATAGAATGAGGATTACCAATGCTGGAAAAACTCCTCTGTTCTTACGATTTTCTTGCGGAAGAATGCAATTGCAGTGTGGACGTTCCTCAAGTTTTGTCAGAAAAACATCTGTTTTTTCCGACAAAACTCTGTAGTGTAGACATACCCTAAGAGGTGAAATTTACCCTGTGCTGCCGGCCAGCAGTGGGGGTGAATTTCATCCTAGAAGAAATTAAAGGAGTGAAAAATGTCTTAAACCGAACAGGCAAGAAATACTCCAGCTATACAAAGATGGTTGAAATCTTCCTCTACCAGGCTCCTACTACACTCAAGTGAGAGAGGTCCTGGGCATTCAGACCGCCTTGCCAAAAAAGCCTGCAAGTAGCCAACAGGCTAGAGTGGGACAGAAAAGAAAAAGGCTTCACTCCTGCTGTTCTGAGGACTCTTTTCTGACTAGGAACCGAGAAACACCCGTAAAATGAGACGAGAAAGTGCTGCAGTAGGGAACTCACCCATCCAGGGCGGAATGGATCTTTTGTAGCACAAGCTCCATAACTCACCTCAGCAGAGAAACCAGGAGATTGGTACTCACAGCTGGACATTCCGATCCCCGGGTATAAATAAGGAACAATACTATTGCAGCCAGTCAGAACACACGGGTTTCATACCAGTGAGGCTGTCCTCAGAACAGGAGGAGTGAAGCCTTTTTCTTTTCTGTCCCACTCTAGCCTGTTGGCTACTTGCAGGCTTTTTTGGCAAGGCAGTCTGAATGCCCAGGACCTCTCTCACTTGAGTGTAGTAGGAGCCTGGTGGAGGAAGATTTCAACCATATTTGTATAGATGGAGTGTTTCTTGCCCGTTCGGTTTAAGACATTTTTCACTCCTTTAACGCAACAGTTGGATATTTTTCCCCTTTTGATTCTAGCCTTTTAAAAACACCCTGCTGTTCACTTTTCAGGAAAGATAACTGCTGAGTAGATTTTTTTAAGCATTTAAGCTGTGAGCCCCAAAACATGCAAAGGCACCCGTACAATACAGTGCAAGGACTCCCGCCACCTTCACCTGAAATTTGCAGCCCCTTTTGGCCAGGAACCAAGACCAACTGTCTTGGCTCCACAACCAAAAATGTCCTGAGGTCCTAGCCCAAGTGCATATGCTGTCCGCTGGGCTCTGAAGACCACTGACCTATGCTGCTGTTGGCCTTCCCCAGGGCAGCAAGCTCCAGTTTCCGATTTAAAAGTTCCCTCTGCTTTAAATGTGTGCAAGCAGGATTTTGATATGTTGTTCCCCAAGCAAATACTTAGTTGAACAAAAATAACATACCAAAGAATGTTGAAAATAAGCGTCGTATTGTTCTGCCTCTCCTTGCTTTTCGCCTAAGCAGTGTGTAGGAGGCATGTTAGTGGATCCTGCGAAAGTAGGGCACCGCGCCACCCTCTGTCCTTTGTTCGGAGCTGTGTTTGCACATTTCCTACGGAAGAACAGGGGTGTCGTGAGCAAGACACTAAAAGTCATTCTTCTGCTCTATTCTGCACTGATTAGGCCTCAGTCAGAGTATTGTGTCCAGTTCTGGGCACCGCATTTCAAGAAAGATGTGGAGAAATTGGAGAGGGTCCAGAGAAGAGCAACAAGAATGATGAAAGGTCTAGAGAACATGAGCTGTGAGGGGAGACTGAAAAGAATGGGGCTTGTTTAGTTTGGAAAAGAGAAGTCTGAGAGGGGACACAATAGCAGTTTTCAAGTATCTAAAAGGATGTTATAAGGAGGGAGAAGAATTGTTGTCCTTGGCCTCTGATGATAGGACGAGAAGCAACGGGCTTAAATTGCAGAGGGAGGTTTAGGTTGGATATTAGGAAAAAAATTCCTAAATGTCAGGGTGGTGAAACACTGGAATAAATTGCCTCAGGGCCTTGTGGAATCTCCATCACTGGAGATATTTAAGAGCAGGTTGGATAGAATCTGTCAGGGATGAGTACTGGTTCCTGCTGTGAGGATTCTATGGAGTGCACCAAGACATCCCCAACGGGCTAGGATTCAGAGCCGGACTGGCTGACGGCCTCGCAAGGGGCCTCATGGGAAGTCAGCAGCAGAACCAGCTGGAACACATGCAGATTTTGTGCCCCCTAATACCAAACGTACTGCCCTTGCGTGCTGCCTTTTGCCAAGGCATCCCCTCAGGAGGCAGGGCAGCGGCCCGATGTAGGTTGTCGCGTGCCACAGTGAGGCGAAGCAAAGTTAGCATATCCAGAACCAACCTGCTGGGGGCTGCTTTGAGTCAGTCACCTCTGAGTCCAGGGTAATTTAGTTGTTGGTAGGCTCGGCCCAGGAATAGCCCCAGGAGGCAACTTCTCAGACACTATCCCACCACACGATTCCAGTCGCCGCCTTCCTCTCTTCCCTGGCTGGCTGGTATGTTGGCTCCGCCCCCTTTCCTGCCCACCTGCTCTGGTGGGCAGGAAATAACAAGTCCCTACGCTTGGGTCCCCAGACCTAAGATGCAGTTGCCTTGCAAGGTGGGAGGCCAGGTCTTACTCCCTTGTGTGAGGGTGTAGTCACAATCTCATTCTAACTGTTTACGGTCCACCCTTGCTCCCTGTGAAATCCATGGGAGTTTTCCTATTGACGTCACAGACTGCACAGTCAGGGAGAGGAGAATTTCTGAAATTCGATCAGTTGGGCCAGTGGTTTCCTTCTTCTCCTTATTCTCCTTTCCCTTTTTGGACTCTGAACTCTGTTTCTCATGCTGCCCCATGGAGTTGCCATTCTCTGCCTGGCAAATTTCCCGGGGACGAGTATTAAATTTGGGATGGGTACCAATGCTACTTAAACTATAGACAAAACCTTGGCTTGAGGGAAGTCAGACAAGAAGGGAGGTTGATCTTTGGTGATAATACTCAATAAACTGTAGCTGCTACCCTAGCCCATGCATGTTAAATTAAGTCAAGACAAAATATGGATTGCTGCTGACCAGGAATGAAAATTCAGCCTTCGTCAACTGATATGAACATAACGCAGCATCACCCTTCCAAATTAATTTTAAAAGCAGAACATTGATTTACTAACGCTAAAATTCACTACGAGCCAACCCCTTGTGGTCACGACCCCCTTTTATTTCACAAACCAAATGCAAGTCATTCACTTAATCTTTGGAAGTGAGTATATATTGCAGGAGAGCTTTTCAGAACGTCTCCTTTGGGAGGCGGGGAGGGAAAGAAGGAAAGACGTTAATCCCCAGGAAAATTGGTCGTGGCAACTGTACAAAGTCAACGGGCCCACGTGAGAAAGATGGCCATGAAAACAGCAGTGACAGGAACATGTTTCCATGTGGCATTTCTTGATCCCAGGTTGTGAACCGCGGTCTCCTTTGTGCTTTGCTGGTTCAAAAGTTGGTTATTTGAGGGAACGTCGTCCATATCCAAATCATAAGCCAGCTCTGCAAAGAAGAAAGAGGAAGATTGTTACTGAGCATAGTGTACCAACACCTGGCCTGTCCACATGGATTATAAACTATTATGGGATGGACGACAAGTCCTGACTCGGATCAAGACTCCAATGGGTGTACAAATACCTGGTGAAGGAAAACATATTAACTCTGGTTTTCGGATGGGGCAGAAGTGCAAATCGATTAAGTGACTTGCCCACGGTTGTGCAGGAATTAAAAACACACTTGCTGAGCCCTGCTCTGGTTTGCTAGCCACAAAGCCACCCTTTCCCTTTGGAAGTTAATGATACCTGAGGCTGCTCACAAGCCACCTCCACACAAAAGTCCAGCACGAATTCATGCCCTGCTCAAGTCTCAAGATGAGGCTTATGGGGGAATTAAGGTTATGTCTACACTACAGAGTTTTGTTAAAAAAAACGGCCATTTTTTCTGACAAAACTTGAGTTATGTCCACAGTGCAATCATGTTCTTCCGCAAGAAAATTGAAAGAACAGAGGGGTTTTTTTCCAGCATCAGTAATCCACATTCTACAAGGAAGAATCCTCTTTCTGAAAGAGCTCTTTTGTAAAAAGGCGTGTGTGGATGGGGAAGAGGGAGTTCTTTCAGGAGAAGAGGAAAGAGGAAAAAGCACAGGTGCCCTGGTGGCCACTCCGTCCATAGCAATCACGGCTTACATGCGAGAGAATGTCCATTCAGTGTGGACGCTCTCTTTCAAAAAAGCAGGTGGCTTTTTCGGTGCACTTTTGCAGTATGGACACTCTCTTTCAGAAGCAGTTTTTTTAGAGGATCTCTTCCAAAAAAAGCTTCTTCCAAACAAAGCCTGCAGTCTAGATGTAGCCTAAGAGACCGGTAGGACCTGAACTAGTTCTCAGCACAAGGGCGGATGTCCGCCGTGGGAAGCCTGCAGAACAGATGTTAACCTCAGACTAGGCCCAGTCTACCAGAGATTTGGCAGCATATTTGGCTGTAACATTTGCAGAAGAAGCCAGGCACTCAACGGGTGGGGTCCACGAAACCACTCAGCGCTGGCTTCATTTTGTTCCCATTGAATTTTTTTAGTGAGAAGGGGAGAGGGGGTTCCTACAACGCCAATGGGAGAAGAGCTGAGCACGACCCCGTGTGACCTTCTCCCGCACGAGTGCCTTCATTTCCTTTGCTCTTCCCTCCATGGGGCGTTAGAAGCCTTGACCCCCCAATGTCTACCCAGCACTTTCCGAACGGCCGTGCCAAGAATGCGAGTCGGGGCGAGGGTGTGGGTGTGCCCGGAGAGCTCTTTCCAAAGACACCAGCTGGGCGTTGTTTAAAAATAAATTGTGTCTGGCTTGCAGAAGGGGTGAAGAAACCCCAGCCACGCTCGTTCAAAGCTCAAGGCCGCTGTACAGCCGATGCACCACTCCCGCCCCCTTTCTCCGTTAGCTTTAAAATCTGACCCCAGTCGTG
The DNA here is from genome assembly GCF_049634645.1 of Pelodiscus sinensis. NCBI lineage: Eukaryota > Metazoa > Chordata > Testudines > Trionychidae > Pelodiscus > Pelodiscus sinensis. Next base: position 45,052,173 of record NC_134723.1, on the reverse strand, counting down.
CACCTGTTCTGGTGTCTGCACAAGAGGGGCGTGTCGACGGCCAGACGCAAAGTGCGGGAAGACAGGAACCGCCAGACTAACCGCCTCCCTCTCCAAGGATGGGCAGAGTCCTTTGGTCTTCGAATTTCCGAGAGTGCCTGGCAGCTGAGTGCTCCTGGCACCGGAACAGCCCGCTGCAGGGTTAGTGCCTCTCCCCTGCCAGTGGTGGCAAAACCCCATTGCCATAAGAACATAAGAACGGCCACACTGAGTCAGACCAAAGGTCCATCTAGCCCAGTGTCCTGTCTGCCCACAGTGGCCAGCACCAGGTGCCCCAGAGAGGGTGGACTGAAAACAATGATCAAGCAATTTGTCTCCTGCCATCCATCTCCAGCCTTTACAGAGGCCAGGGGCACCATTCCTTACCCTCTGGCTAATAGCCTTTATAGACCTAACTTCCATGAATTTATCTAGCTCTTTTTCAAACTCTGTTCTAGTCCTAGCCTTCACAGCCTCCTCTGGCAAGGAGTTCCACAGGTTGACTGTGTGCTGAGTGAAGAAGAACTTTCTTTTATTAGTTTTAAACCTGGTACCCATTAATTTCATTTGGCGTCCTCTAGTTCTTATATTATGGGAACAAGTACATAACTTTTCTTTATTCACCCTCTCCACATCACTCATGTTTTTATGGACCTCTATTATATCCCCTCTCAGTCTTCTCTTTTCTAAACTGAAAAGTCCTAGTCTCTTTAGCCTCTCCTCATATGTGACCCGTTCCAAACCCCTCAGCAATTTAGTTGCTCTTTTCTAAACCCTTTCCAAGGCCAAAATATCTTTTCTGAGGTGAGGAGACCACATCTGTACACAGTATTCAAGATGTGGGCGCATTATAGTTTTATATAGGGACAGTAAGATATTCTTTGTCTTATTTTCTATCCCTTTTTAAATAATTCCTAGCATCCTCTTTGCTTTTTTGACTGCCACTGCCTACTGTGGGGATGTTTTCCGGAAACTATCCATGGTAACTCCAAGATCTCTTTTTTGATTAGTTGTAGCTAAATTAGCCCCCATCATATTGTATGTATAGTTGGGGTTATTTTTCCCAATGTGCATTACTTTACACTTATCCACGTTAAATTTCATTTGCCATTTTGTTGCCCAATCACTCAGTCTGGTGAGATCTTTTTGAAGTTCTTCATGGTCTTGACTATCTTGAACCGCTTAGTATCATCCGCAAACTTTGCCACCTCACTTTCTCCAGATCGTTTATGAATCAGTTGAGTAGGATTGATCCAAGGACTGACCCTTGGGGAACACCATTAGTTACACCTCTCCATTCTGAAAATGTATCATTTATTCCTACCCTGTCAGTAGGACTGCCCTGTCAGTCCTCGATGCTGGACTTGCAGCCACGCGACAGAGGGAAAGCGCAGCGGCGAAGTCAGGCAGAACAAGGTGAAGGGGGAACATGCTGCAATCCTTGGCTAGAGAAGCAAAAGCAAAAGGAGCATCGAGCCAGCCTCGACAAAAGCCTCCCATTCCTAGAGCTGCGCCGCAGCAGTGGCAAATCGGGCCCTCGGCCTGAAGGGGACATGAAGTCTTCTCTGCTGGGTCGATGGGAGGAAGCGCAAAGGTTCCTTGTTGAGTTTTATTTTTCTGCTTGGCATTTTTGTTGATGCCTTTTCCCTCCATCTTCGCACTTGGGGCCAACTCTCTGGGAGCCAATTTCCCCCTCTTCGGGGCAGGCTCATTTGACAGCTCCAAGGGTAGGAGGAGGGGCCTGCAAGAGACCTTAAATACCTTGCCTCTACCGGCTCTGCTGACAAAAACTCCCCCGAGTCACAGATTCACTGACTTGTGGGGGGTAGCTGCCACCATCAAGTGATTTTATCCCTAAAGACAAGGGATGAATACTTGAATTCTCCCCCAGGGTACCCCAAGCTCCTTTACCACAAGGGAGCCTGAAAAACAAGAGAAGAAAAAACCAAACTGCAGTCTCTGGTAGCTGACGGTTAGTCTGAGGCATGCAGAGAGACACAGACAGACCAGCTGTTACCTTCCAGGACACAAGAATCAATTCATCACCTTACAAAAGTGATTTTTATTACAACACAGAAGATCTACTTGATAAAACATACTTGATTGCTCGGGGTTACAGAGCAACTAAGGAAAACACATTAAAATGCAGAGAAAATCTCTGGGAACAATTCTTAGATGGTAAATGGGGGAAGGGAAGCATAGATTCACACAGAGCAGCTCAAACCAAGTCACAAAATAAAGAAAATACTCTGATCGCAATGAGATTCACTTTTTTCCCTTTATTTACTTGCAATCCCTTGCTGGTTCAGTCCACTTCCACGCCCCGGATTCCTTGGAGGCCTGGCAGTCCTGCCTGGGTTTTAAATCATTCTGTGTCTCTGAACTCCTAGTTTAACTCTCCCACACAAAGAAAGCAGGCCAGGTACCTTATACAATTCAGATTTCAGCACTTTATTCCTATTGGTTCTCCTGGCTTCTTGCTAACACTCTTGCTAGCGACCTGAGTTTAACCGCGTAGTCACCCGGGTGCTGGCTAGCACTCCTCCTATCCATCACACACCGTCACCACACACCGCAGCATATAGACCAGTGGTTCCCAAACTTTTTGGCATCACGCCCCCCCTTTTTGATTTTTGAAAAACCCTCATACCCCCCCCCCCCCCCCCGCCTCCAATAGCAGCAAAACTTGTTGAGCAAAAAAGAGAAGGAAAAAAGGAACTGAATAGGGCAGCAAAACTTGATGGGGGGGAGAGGGGGAGACTGGGTCACCTCGCACCCACCCTGGAATTTCTTCACGCCCTTCCAGGGGGGCATGTCCCCCAGTTTGGGAACTGATGATATAGACATTCACACAGAAAGGAAGTCAGTCATCAGAGGATAAAAAATTATGACAGGGCTCACACGCACACATGCAGACACAAGCAAACACCAAGTGTCAGTCTCTCCAACTCATCCAAGAGATCCCCACCGATTGCCCCCAAGTTGTCGTCTTCTCCCTCAGTCCTCTCTTCTCTACACTCTCTTCCTCCGGAGAGCTGATTGCAGACTCATGGCATGTGGTGCCAAGTGACGTGGCCGTCCTGACTCCGATATGCAGGTCAAACCCGTCTGTGACCCGCAAACATGACCCATGACCCGTCCGCCATGCTGCTTTAAGGATTCATCCTCATGAGAGGCAGAGGAATAGATGACACCATTCCCGTTGGGGGAGGTCTAGGCTGGATCTTAGGAAATACTACTTCCCTAGGAGGGCGGGGTAGCACTGGGCTGGGTTCCCTAGGGAGAGGGTGGAATCTCCATCCTGAGAGGTTTTGAAATCTTGGCTTGACCAAGCCCTGTCTGGGCTGATTGAGTTGGGGTGGGTCCTGCTTTGGGCAGGGGGCTGGACTCGATGACTCCTGAGGCCTCTTCCAGTCCTAGGATTCTATGATTCACCTTGAGTAGTTCAGTGTATCCCAGCTCAGCGGTGACCAAAAACTGGTCCTGTAGGATGATTCGCTGGTGACTGTGTTGAACTGGGACTGTCACCTTAGTTCGTCAGGGAGAGGCGTCCGCAGGATACAATCCAGAACAACACTGGCTGTTTCAGCAGACAGGCCGAGGACAGAAGGGGTTTATATTTCCTCCTAGAAGAGTTCCCCAGCACTGCTTGGATCCATAACTCAAAGAACTTTTGTTTTTCTTCACTTAAATCATTGCTCTGGGGTGGGGCTGGAGAGGAGGGGTTCAGGCCGCCCTGGGGAAAGGGGACAAACCCCGCCCACTGTCACCCAGCAGCTTGGGGCCAAGTGAGATGCGCCTCTCCATGGCCGCTACAGCTCTAGCAAGGACAGCCAGGGGAGGGGTGCATGTCCCCCAGCTGGGGGACAGACAGACACACAGACTCTGAAATGTAACTAGCTTTCCCTTTCTCCACCTCTGCCCCCTGCTGGCCCAATGGGGTTATAGCATCCTGGTCGCCTCCGGGCAGATTCCTTGGTGGGACCCATGACTGGATCATATGTAAATGCAGATTTCCTACCCAGAATGCTTTGCACAGCCACTGGTGTCAGTCACATGAGAAGGGGGCAGTAGGATTTCCTGAGCTCTGCTCACGGGGCACTTTTGTATGCAAGGGTCCCTCCCGCAGGAGAATAAAGACGTTCAGGCAAGCGGCCTGGAGGACTGAGGGGAAAACGAGCGGGAAAGCAGGCGGCTCGCCAGGGTGCCTCACTTGGGTGAAGGAGATGTCTGGGCGTGCGTCAGGATGCAGGCCTGTGAAGTCCTGCTGGAAGGCAGTTCGGGTGCAAACTCAGAAGATAGGCGAGAGGTTTGCTGTTGCACGAAAGGATGGTGAATCCAAGCGCACACCGCAGCATGCTGGTGAGCGTGGAAGGAGACAAGACACTAGCTTTTCCCTGTCACCGAAAACGGCCGCGTCCCTGTCAATAACGGAGGCACAGTCAAATAAAGCAAAATTTAAAACTAGCAAACGAGACCAAAAAACTCACTAAAAACTGTGCCACTAAGCTTGGTAACGGGATATCCCACCATGGCAATGGCGAGGGTCGGCTTTCAGTCATGAAATACGGCTCAGGCATAAATAAGGATCCTTTTTCAGTGCCATTTACCAGGCCCATGACGGTGGTTGCTTAATCGCCAGTAATTTACAACTTAATCTGCAGCCTGTTTTCAGAGGAATGAATGCCTGGTTTGATTTAATACATTTGCAATTAGCCTATTTTGCAGACTACTTTATGGAATACTCTAACGACACCACGGCCGGTACATTGTTCCACTACGTTAATCTAGCTAAGAAGAGTGAGACGTATCTACCTGTCATGGCTGTTTTCTGACGTTCCATTAGGGATGTTCACGTATAGCCATTTAAACGATTAAGCAATAAACCTGGGCTAATCGGTTCACCTAAGCAGCTACATGCAACCCCTCCCCTTGCTGTCTGTATCAGCAGCAAAGTGGGGGGAGGTGGGAGCCGGTGCCCATGCTGGCTCCCTGCATGTGCTGGTCCACACAGAGGCCCCTGCCGCCACCCGCTGCCTCCCACAGAGGCAGCCAGCTCTGTGGAGCTGCCTGCTCCCCCCACGCGGCTGCCTCTGCATCAGAGGCAGCAGCACAGGGAGGGGAGGGGGGATGTGGGAGTAGCTTCTGTCCATGGAGAGCTCAGGCCCCCTGCAGACAGGGGCTGCTGCTGCCCCATGCTGCTGCCTCTGTATCAGAGGCAGCCAGGAGGTGGGGGTGGGGAGGGGTCTCCCTAAGAGTGGGGCTGGGAGCCGAGAGCGCACTGGCTGCTAGCTCTGCCCCGGGAAGTATTTTAGTAATAATATAACCACTAAAAATGGTTGCGGCTACATGATTATTAAAATACACGATATCGAACATCCCTAGGTTCCAGCGCCCAGCTTTCTAACCAACAAATAAATTGTTCCTCCAGCAGATGGTGCATGCCCATCGACTGCTGAGTTATAGTCCTTATAATATTTTTTCCAGCAGCATGTTTTTCTGTCCAAATTGAAAGTTGCCACAGAAAGGTGTTGATTTTGACAGAATTTCATTCAGAACATTTTGTATAAAAGAGATTCAGTAAGAGCTGTTTCAGACTAAAACATTTTGAGGTTTGGTTTTGAAAAGACTGCTTGTACATTGATTTTTCATATTCTAATGTGTATTATGAAAAGCGAACGGGCCAAATGAAAGTATTTCCAGTGTCCAGCGTCGATTTTAGTAACATTTCTTTTCAAGGGAAATTTTAAAATTCTGTCGTTTTGTCCCAATTTAGAATGGATACATTTTGAAATGACGTACTCTCCTGAACAATGGCATTCCACTTGCTGCCTACTCCTCGTCTTTACCAAATATCACAGTTCCTCTTTGGTCTGATTAAAAGGGAAAAGTGGACTTTAAAACAGCAGACATTAAGCAACTTATAAATCTGTTCTGTACAATGCCATGGGGAGAAATCGAAGGGATAAAGAAGTTCAGGATAGCTGGCAATTCCTCAAAGAGATACTATTAAAGACAATAGCAAATTCTCCTGGTGCAAAGAGGAATAGTAAAGATGCCAACATAGCGTCATCAAGTACTCTTTAATGTCCTAAAAATCAAGACCAAATTCTGCCGAAAGTGGAAACATGAATAAATTGCTAAGGGTGAATACAAAAGTAGGTCGGACCAAGATCAAAAAGGCTAAAGCACAAAATGAATGACACCGAACAAGGGACATAAAAGACAGACAGAAGAGGTTCTCTAAATATGTTAGAAGCAAGAGAAAGACCAAGGAAAATGGAGGCCCACTACTTAATGGGAAAGGAATGGTTATCAAGAAGGGTGAGGTGTTTAAAGTCTATTTTGCTTCAGTCATCACTAGCAAGGTTAATTGTGACCAGATGCTTAACACAAGCCAGAAGAGGAGAGAACAGGATAAAAATATTTAGATAAGTTAGATGGATTCAAGTAATCAGGCCTGGATGAAATTCCCCCGCAGGTACTTAAAGAAGCAGATGATGCAATCTCACAACTATCAGCCATTATCTGGAAGATCTCATGGAGGTTGGAGGTTCAGTCATGTGAAGAGGTCTGTGTGGCAAATTTCTAGCACAGCCAGCTCCTTTCGAATGTCTGTGTTTGGGCAGAGCTTCTGCTTTAAACAGACTTTGTGTTGTTTCCTTCTTGTGGTTTATTTGTGGCCAAGTGATTTTGTTGCTGACTTTTGTCGCTATGTGATGGCCAGATTTTAGCTAATTGCTCATTGTTTACAAACAGTGTTCTTGTAAATACATATTTGCTGTTCTGAGTCCGTTTTGTTTAACTTCTGATAAGCAATGCGGGGGTCACAAAATCTAATTCTCCACCTTAGCCGAACAGCCAGGAGGGTGTCTCAGGGGTTACCAAATAACTAATTTCAGGCATAGCTCTTTAAAAAGAGGTAGAAATGTAGCCGTGTTAGTCTGGTGCAGCTGAAACAAAAAGCAGGACTGTGCAGCACTTTAAAGACTAACAAGATGGTTTATTAGATGATGAGCTTTCGTGGGCCAGACCCACTTCCTCAGATCAAATAGTGGAAGAAAATTGTCACAACCATATATACCAAAGGATACAATTTAAAAAAATTAACACATATGAAAAGGAGAAATCTTTAAAAAGAAACATCATCAATGGAATCAAAACAAGGAATCCTGAATAACTCATTTCCTTAATCAGGTCAATTCCTGAAATAGCCCGCAAGAGAGGCAAAGACGTACCATATTGATCAGGATTGTTGTTCTTACATTAACGCAGACACATACAATACCATCTCTCATATTTTATGCTAAGCTAACCTGGGATGGAGGTGTACGGAGTCTAAAAAAATAAAGTCAATGTCAAGGAAATAATTTAAAAACCAGTCTGTGTTCACCCCAGTAAAATAACCAGAGACAGGCTTCTCATGAGCTATCCTACTTTTATATCGGCATTGTGTAGCTCTCTCCATCTTCATGTTTGTAAACCTTCAGAGTTGTTATGCAACCTTTTGGTTTTGCAAAGCGATTCTTCATCTAAACTCCAAAAATCTGTTTCTGCTTATAATCAATCCAGGCTTCCCAACCTTGCCGTCATTACACACTCAGTCTTCATTGGGTTTTTGCCCTTTGGGCTGCAGATTAGACAATCCGCTTAAAATAATCATCCATCGTTAGCTCTGCTAACGTTTCGGAGGGGTTTTTTTACACGCAAACAGGGCATGCTATAGAGCTCCAGTCCTTTTCCATTCACAAAACTTCTCCAGCTGAGCACAAACGACTCCCTCCCGCTCCCCTAAGTATCTTTTGCAACAAGAGCTGCTCCTACCACAAAGCCGCTGTGTGTTCGCTCCTAGCACATCAAAAGCTACGCTCATGGGCGACCCCCGTGAACGATGCACCCTTTAAAAGATAGGCTTTCCAGTCTACCAAGAGAAGGAATGTCCTTCTTCCACCGTTGAGTATTACAGTTATGTGTCTTATCTCTGCACAAGCTTATCAGATACCACTCGTTAATGCACACTCCTTCCTGAACTGTAGCAATTTTGGAAGCATCTACAAAGTCAGCTAACTCAGAGTAGATTGTTTTCAAGTTGGCAAAATAAGTTTCATTGCAGCTGGCATAAAAAAGCCAGGAGGATAAGTATTGGCATGTCGACAGCATGACGCCAGGCATGCAACACTGAGGAAGAAACCGTATTGATGCTCGGTGAAACACCCTTTATAAGCCATATATGGGCAACGTATTTTTAAGCAAATAACTGGAAGCAAATGCCTTGCAAGCAAAGGAAAATGACATCAAAGAGGACAATGCGTTGCTACAGCAGGCGCACCCAGGCCAACAGGCAGATCTGCTAGCAAAGCCAGGAAAGAAGAGCCGACCTCTAGATGCCAAAGCTAGAGAATGTCATTCCACAGCCAAGCATCTGGGCCTTTGGCTGCCAAACTTGCCCCAGCAGATGGCTTCAATGTTGGACCTAATATAGCAACACCCTAATAACTGACGGCCAGGCATGAAAACGGCTCCAAGGGAGCACTTCATAAATCTGTCGCTGCTCTAAGACTGGCCTGGGTGGTGAGGGAGTGCTCCCAAATTATTTTTGTCCCATGCTGCGGCTCCTAAAATGGGGTTTGGGGAACCCAGGTGGGGCACAAAGTGCTCGCTGCAGATGAGGCGCCAGCTTCCCCGGTTTGCAGCTGAAAGAAACTCAGCAGACACGAGGGCGGAGAGCGAAAGGGCTTGATGTTTGGGCGCTCACCGTCAGTCCGGAAAAGCCAGCTCTGCTCTCCTTGCTGGCATGACCTCAGTTGGAGTGTTGTGTCCAGTTCTGGGCACCACATTTCAGGAAAGAGGTGGAGAAATTGGAGAAGGTCCAGAGAAGAGCCACAAGAATGATGAAAGGTCTAGAGAATATGACCTATGAAGGAAGACTGAAAGAACTGGGCTTGTTTATTTTGGAAAGGAGAAGACTGAGGGGGGACACGATAGCAGCTTTCAAGTGCTTAAAAGGGTGTTACAAGGAGGAGGGAGAAAACTTGTTCATCTTGGCCTCTGAGAATAGAATAGAAGCAAGGGGCTTAAATTGCAGCAAGGGAGGTTTAGGTTGGACATTAGGAAAAACTTCCTACCTGTCAGGGTGGTTAAACACTGGAATAAATTGCCTAGAGAGGTTGTGGAATCTCCATCACTGGAGATATTGAAGAGCTGGTTGGATAGACACCTGTCAGGGATGGTCTAGAAGATGGTGCTTGGTCCTGCCATGAGAGCAGGGGACTGGACTCAATGATCCCTCGACGTTCCTTCCAGTTCTAGAGTGCTATGATTCTATGACTGCTCTGCGTAGCCGCTTGCTGTCACCACCGGTGGATGTTATGAGATGGTGGCATGGAGCAGCGAGAGCTTCCCATATGATCTCACCCAAGATAGGGTGGCCTACAAGATGCTTTCCTTATTCACAGATTGTCATACTGGAAGGAACTTCAAGAGGTCATCCAGTCCAGTCCAGTCCAGTCCAGTCCAGTCCAGTCCAGTCTCTGTTTAACCTGCTTTACAAATTACCCAATGATGGAGATTCTACAACCTGCCCAGGCAAGGTTAAGATGGGGTCTGCACAAACGTTTGGTAAAGTTTAGGGCACAAATGCTCAGGCACCATTAACGGTGAGCACACGACGTAGTGTCATAACAAAAATATAAGTAAACATGATGATGGACAAGATAGCAAGGACTTATGGCCTGATGTTCAAATGGTGGAATAAGTGAATAGGTTCCCTTATTCAGGGAATCCAATTTCATGGGATAGAAGAGGTGACAAAGAAATCAAGAGAAGAATACAGCTTTCAATATTCTGCTCAGCAATTCTGTGTTGTCAAAACCGCATAGCCACACTAGATTGCTGAAGTGTGGTCAAGTCTCCCATAGAGTTTTGAAAGCAGGACACACAGCCCTATTTCGAAATAACAAGCAGAGCGTCTACACAACTGAGCTGGTTATTTCAAAATCGCCCTCCTGCTTTCCTCGGGGAATAAGTTTATTTCAAAATAGTTATTTCGGGAGTTATTATTTCGAAATAATTTCCTAGTGCAGACATGCCCATAAAAAGGCCGCTGAGAGATGACTCCGAGTATTGGAGTTCAGTGTTGCAGAAGAACGTTAATAATGAGCTGGATAACCAAATCTATAAATGCCACAGGGATGCGAAGGAGGCATTTAAAAGGAGCACGGGTTATCTAAGAGCGGTGGTAAAAGAACCTCTTTTTGTCAGCAAGTCACTCCTGATCGCACAGTGCTTCGCTTCCATATTCATACCGTCCAGCGAGATCACAGGCAAACCAGGAAGAGGACAAAGGAGTCCTCTTGCAGCCAGTTCCACTGGAAACACTGTTGGGTGAACTGGTATCCCAAGGAGAGCAGAAGTTTTGTGATTGCAAAAGATGGAAGGCATCAGCCAAACAACCTCTGCGGTGAAGAAGGCGATGTCTAGACTGCAGGCTTCTTTCGGAAGAAGCTTTTCCGGAAGAGATCTTCCAGAAAAACGTTTTGTCAAAAGAGAGCGTCTACACAGCAAAAGCACAACAAAAAAGCAATGTGCTTTTTCGAAAGATAGCATCCACGTTAATTGGATGTGTCTCGCATTTCAATTGCGATTACTGTGGACGGAGTGGCCATCAAGGCACCTGTGCTTTTTCCTGGAGGCCTCTTCTTTCGAAAAAACATTTTTCCGTGTCCACACACGCCTTTTTCCGAAAAAGCTTTTTTCAGACAAAGGCTTCTTCCTTGTAGAATGAGGTTTACCGCTGTCGGAAAACAGAGGGGTTCTTTCGACTTTCTGTTGAAAGAACACAATAGGAAGTGTAGTTTTTCCGGAAGAAACTCTGCAGTGTAGACATACCCGAAGAAAGAAAAGTCAGAAAAGTTATCCCGCTGGAGATAACCACACTTGCTCTGTCCTTCTCCGGTCCTACCTCCCTGCCTACTTCCTTTGCTCTGCGGTTCTGCCTTTGTTTTCTTTGCATCTCTACCCATACCATCCCTTCCACCTAGAACAGCATCCTAAAGAATGGGTGTAACGCTCTCCCCCTCTACGCCATCAAGGAGCTGAAACGTCACCTCCTTCTGAAGCACCGCACTGAACATCAGCCAGCTCTGGAGGATCGTAGGGGTCTGCACTTCATCGACTTGCGGCCTTACAAGTCGATAATGGTTGTCTTTGAGAGCAGGGAGCCTGCTGTCCGATACAGCTCTGATGGCGCGACACTAAGCAGAGCACGGAGTCTGCTCCTGAAGAGGCTTAAAGAGCGTATTCTGGTTAGCTGATCACAAAGCTCAAGCGATGAGTTGATTACAGCATAGAAATATCTTCCCAGGGAGAAAATACTTGCAGTAACGGCTCTTTACCCTACCAGAGGAAGGCAGAACTAGGATCAAAGCTGGAAGCAGAAGTCAGACACATAAGAGAGAAAAAAAAGACAAAAAAGGAAAAAACAGCAGAGTGTCTACTGTTAACACGGGAAGTCCCGTGTCACCTTAAAGACTAACAGATGTATTTGGGCATAAGCTGCTGTGGGTTGGAGCCCACTCTGTCAGATGCATCCTACGAGGTAGGTTCCAGCCCACAAAAGCGTATGGACCAATACATTTGTTTATTCTTTAAGGCAGGGTGGGGAACCAGTCGAGGGCCGCACACAAGTGAGAAATGAAGCAAAAAAAAAAAAAACCAACCACAAAAAACACACAACCCCCCCCCACCTCCCTCACTGACGAGGCCCCTGACTGAAGTGAAAGACGCTCCCCACATTCCCCTCACACAAAGCCTGGGGGGTCCAAACTAGTAAATTTTGTGTGCTCCAGGCACACGGGGAGGATGCTGGGTCCGGGGCTGGAGTACCAATGCTGGCGGGAGAGCCCAAGCCTCAGGGGCTGGAGCCAGGCAGGCCAGGGGCCATATCCAGCCCCCATGCCTTACGTTCCGTACCCCTCCTTTAAGATGACACAGGACTCCTCGTTTCTGCTGAAAAAGAATAACATAGCTGACCCCCTGTGGAACTTTTATCAGCAAGGTGATTAACCATGGGAACATACTATTCAGGGAAGTGGGGGATTCTCCACCCAAGGATGTCTCCAAATGAAGACTGGCTGCTTGTTGGGAAGACACACGTTAGCCAAACACAAGGTACTGGGTTTATTACTGGATGAAATGTCATGGCCATGACATGTGTCAGACTAGATAAAAATCTAGGACTTGATATGGCCATATTTGCAGTCAGGTGTGTGTATCTCCTATACATACACACACGCACAATTTCACTGAACTCTAAACAAACAAAAGGAAGTTTTTCTTCACTCAGCGTACAGTCAACCTGTGGAACTTCTTGCCACAGGATGTGGTAAAGGCCTGGACTTTGACAGGGTTCAAAAAAGAGCTAGATAGATTCATGGAGTTTAGGTCCATCAATGGCTATTAGCCAGGATAGGTAGAAATGGCGTCCCTAGCCTCTGTCTGGAAATGGATGACAAGGGAGGGGTCACGTGATGATTACCGTTGTATTCCCTCCCTCTGGGGCATCTGGTATTGGCCTCTGACAGCAGACATGATACTGGGCTAGATTGACCATTGGTCTGACTCAGTCTGGCCATTCTGATGTTCTTATCTTCTACTTCTTACGTTCAACAGCCATAAGTACAGTGGAGAACACCAAAAATGCTGCTCAACCCGCCACAACATTACAGCGCCCGGGCTTTCCAATACAAAGAGACACTACCTATTGGCACGTTTGCCGTATGAAACCCATGCAAAGGAGGCTCTTTGTACATTCTGTACCCAGTTATCCAGCTGTGCCAGACGGTGGTCCAGTAGGATACTTCTGCATATCTACTCCCCCAGGATATCCCGAACATTTGTGAATCATTAGGCAAGAACGATTTTCTTTTACGGAGGAGAGCTTATCCCATGAGTGGTTAGCGCTTTGATCCTAGTGCTCTCGCGGGTTTATTAATTACCTTATTGTCTATAGAGGTACAATGCACTGATGGAGGGCGTGGCACATGACAGAGTGGTTAAACAAAAGGGAAAAGAAGAGGGTGAGGAAAGAAATAAATTCGAGGGGAAAGGCTCATGTGTGTGACCAAATCTCATCTTCCAAGGGCAAGTTCAGGATTAAGTCAGAGCGGTTTCCTGCGACTCCCTCTCTCTGGTCTAATCAAGACATCTCTCAGGTTAAGGTTGAGAATGTCCAGCGTTGGGGTGGAAGCCCTGATGGAGAAGCTAGCTCCATCCCCATCTCCGGTCTGTGAGTTCTTTCCTTGCCCTCTTCTTTTCCCTTTTGTTTAACCAGAGTCCGGCCTAGTCAGCCTCGCCGGTATATTCTTCAACCCTGATGCAAGCCCCTGACCAGAACGATAGCGACATATGATGCCTGGAACAGCCCGATCCCGGTGCAAGGTTGCCAGGTTTCAGAGCGACTGATAAAACCGTGTGGCTGGGCTTCCATTTTACCAGCAGCAAGCGAGAGTCAACCCCAGAGACAGAAGTGGCATTTTCCAGCTGTTCTTTTCACCCCTTGCTTTGTCTCGAAATAGGCAGGAATAGCCTGAAACAAGAGCTCTGACCCATCTCGGTTAGCTCCTTCTCTTCCCCCACACAGGACAGTTACTTAGCCATCCAGCCAGGGATGTGGCTTTCTAAAGACTCTTCCTAGGGAAAAGGAAAAGGGACTCGGGTGTGGCGAAGGTGAAAGCCTTCCTTGATACCTGACATTTCAATGCTTTAATCTCCGCTCCAGCCTGCTGCTGTTTATTTTTCATAAAAGGTTAAACCAATTTTTGAGGCTGTGTTTGCCGTGGTTCTGAGTGGACATAGGTCTCTGGGCATCACATCCCGGCCCTGGACTCAAACGTTTAACGTTGGACAGTGTAGTGAGCAAGGGTGGCCGCTCACTAACCCCCAGGAGGAAGAACCCCCTGAGCCCGGGTGGGTCAAGATGGAGCCTGCCCCTTTAAATCCACAGAGGCCTAAGGGTGGGGCAGGAAGTATAAAAGCCCAGCCCAGGAGCTCAGTAAGGCCCCAGCCGCTGGAGGGAGTAGAGGCCTGTGCCGAGCTCTCATGTTTAGGCCCTGAAGATCTGGCAGAGGTGGATGACTGGCCCGGACCACCAGGCCCTGGCACTGAAGAGGAGACTTTCTGTACCACGCAGTGTGCAGCGGGAGTCAAAAAAGCAAACCGGATGTTAGGGATCATTAAAAAAGGGAGAGAGAATAAGACAGAGAATATCTTAGTGCTTCTATATAAATCCATGGTGTACGCACATCATGAATACTGCACGCAGATGTGGTTACCTCACCTCAAAAGAGAGATATTGGCATTGGAAAAGGGTCAGAGAAGGGCAACTAAAATGCTGAGGGGTTTGGAACGGGTCCCCTATGAGGAGAGATTAAAGAGATTAGGACTTTTCAGCTTGGAAAAGAGGAGACGAAGGCTACTTCTAGACTGCATCCCTCTGCCGACAGAGAGATGCAAATCAAGCACTTTGGAAGTGCAAATGAGCCTGGGATTCAAATATCCCGGGCTTCATTTGCATGCTCACGTTCCAATGCTGTGCCAATCAGCCTAAGGGGGATAGGATAGAGGTCTATAAAATCATGAGTGGAGAAAGTGAATAAGGAAAAGTTATTTACTTGTTTCCATAATATAAGAACTAGGGGCCACCAAATGAAACTAATGGGCAGCAGGTTTAAAACAAATAAAAGGAAGTTCTTCTTCGCACAGCGCACAATCAACCTGTGGAACTCCTTGCCTGAGGAGGTTGTGAAGGCTAGGACTATAACAGTGTTTAAAAGAGAACTAGATAAATTCATGGAGGTTAAGCCCATTAATGGCGATTAGCCAGGATGGGTAAGGAATGGTCCCTCGCCTCTGTGTGTCAGAGGGTGGAGATGGATGGCAGGAGAGAGATCGCTTGATCATTACCTGTTCGGTTCACTCCCTCTGGGACACCTGGCGCTGGCCGCTGTTGGCAGACAGGACACTGGGCTGGATAGATCTTTGGTCTGACCCAGTGTGGCCGTTCTGATGTTCTTACCCTGTCCCCACAGGCAGAGTACCCGGACCCTGCGAACTCGCCGCTGATCCGGAGCCAGGTATAGACCCAGGGGAGTCGGAAGTGGCCCAGGGGAAGCAGAGGCTGGTCAGACAGACCTGATATCCCTTTGACGTGTGTCGGCGTGTTTTGGATCGGATTCCCCGCTGTCCACTGCTAGGCCCTGGGCCAGGACTCGGTGGAGTAGGGAGGGCCTGCACCCCCCCTGCCACCCCACATACTGGGTAGCAGTCTCCTCTTCTCCACTTGTGCCGGGACACTGTTTGTTTGCCTGCCCCGCCTTGAACCCGGGTCTGGGCTGTATTGACAACTGACTGGCTTAAGTGCTGCAGCCTGCCATGCCCTCTGGCCCCATGGTCTTAAAGGGGCTGCAGGACTAGTAGGTATAGGCTTGAACACCCGTTAGGGGCCCAGGCTTAAGCGAGACCGCTTACAGACAGTCACTGAGCTATGTTGACACTGGGTGACTCTTTGGGCTCTTTATTTCATCTACATTAACACAACCGTTCTCAAGTCTTTATGCCAGGTGTAGATTTCATCAGGAACCCATAAACATCCATCGTCCCCTTATGCTTGCGAGGAGAAATCTAAAAGTGCCGTCTTTTCGGAGCTACCCGCTGGAACATACCCACAAACAAGCTTCCTAAAATGCATCATTAGCACCCGTGACCAGTCAGTCAGATTGCAAAGGCCAGAATTCTCCCTGCCATGGAAAATATCGAGGTTAAGCATTCGGGCCATGACCCAGGTATGTAGGATGGTAAACAACCGACTGGGCTAGGACATACCTGCTCAGCCCACGTATCCTGCCGGCAGGTAACCTCATGCCTCGTGGTATGCAAACATCTGCTAAAGACTTCAGCTTTGTCTACTGAAACATTCCAGGAGTTTTTGGTGTTCTTAACCCCGCCGGATCAGCTGCGCGGATGGAGATAAAGCTGGTTTCTATTCACTTTTGCAAAGCCAGGCTAACCAGGAGGTACATTTTCAAAGCCCGCTGCAGGGGTGGAAGCAGCAGGCAGCCTCTTAAAGTTTGTGGGCGTTGCAAGGCTAAAATAATGTCCAACTTTTTAAACAGTATTAAGCCCCTAAAAATCCCCACCCCGGGTTCAAAGAATGTTAAAACAGCTGACATCAGTCTACAAGTGCACCGACATGCCGAGGGCAGCAAAAAAACTTTTTCTTTGCCCGACTTCCCTTTTTTAGATTGAAGCGTAGGGGTCAGCAGAATTAACGGTGGAAAATAAGCATGATGTGGAACTGAGCCGTCTGCTGACAGGCACCGCCGTTCCATTTCAATTTGCAGACTTTGGCTGGGGGTTGAATGAAATCCAAGGGATCCCAGCTGGGGCTCGGTTTCAAATGAGAGCCGGGGAGTTGTGTGTGGTTGCTGTGACAGACAGACTCACGTTTAAGCCACTCGCACCGGGAAAGCTCAGCACCACAACCAGAGCTGTGCTCTGCAGAGGTTTCCAACTTTTGCAACTGGCTGCGCTGAAACTCGGGTTCTGAACCTCCTCTCTCCTCCAAGCTATGGGATTTTTGCAGCCCAGAACTGACCTTCGGGGCTGGGTCCCTTTCCTATTTCTAGTTTTGACCGATGTCCGTCATGCCTAGGTAAGAAAACGGATCTGTCTGACAGGCAGAAAATGACCCTAAGAGGGGATGAGTTTCACCCGCCTTTGCAGAGTTCAGCCAGTTGTGCTAGGGTACAGTGCCCGTGATGTCTATAACCCACTAAGCATTTGGAAACGTCTCCAATGGGTCCGTTCTATTTTCTGGGAGGGGCTTCATCTTAGGCCTTGCCTACATGACTGCGGGCCGTCGATCTAAGTGACGCAACTTCAGCAACTTGAATAATGCAGCTGAAGCCAACGTACTTAGACCTGCTTATTGCAGTATCTTCACCACAGAAAGTCAACAGCTAATGTTGTTCCATTGACTCCATTCACTCTTCTCATTTTGGCGGAGTACCGCAGTTGACGAGAGAGCGCTCGGTGGTTGATTTATCACGTCTATACTAGACATGATCAATCGACCCCCACTGGATGATCCATCGACCCCCACTGCCCATCAATCCAGCCCATAGTGAAGACATGCCCTTAGAAGCCCAACCTCCCTTGGTGTCCATGTGTTGCAGCTATTTGCCAGCACATCTTAAGGCATGACCACAAGCACATCACCACACTCATCCGCTGCCTTGGACTCCTCTGGTATGCTAGCCAGTCACTTGTGAGAATCTTCCTTTCTCTCTTTCCCCTCTTCCCACCTCTTGTTTCCTTTGGCTTCCTCGGTGCTTGAGCTACTAGAACAATGGCCGTTTCAACTACTCCATTTTTTAAATTAAGGATTTGGTAGATCATTTCCACCGGCCACCCCATCCCGGCAAATACCACACTCACGTCTGCTTTTTGGTCTTGCCTCATTTACCCACCTTCTAGGTTCCCATCTCAACTTCCTGGGCTGACGGTGTCTTCTCCTCTCTGCATTCCTAGGGGGCGGGGCGAATGGGCAGCTCCACCAGTCTTGCCTCTTCCTGCCAAACTTGCTTAAGCCATCCCATTCTTCTCCATTTCAGAGTCTGTGCGGGGGTGGGGGATGGGGAGTCCTCCTAAACTTCTCCTCTTTGCTTTGTTGGGAAGGCCACATAGGAGCAAGGGAGCTCTCACAAGGCAGGCTGGACTCAAGCTCTGCTTCTGAGCAGCCCCAAAACGCCCACATTTTCAGTTCCCAAAAGAACAGAAGAAGCGGAGCAAATGAAGAGAGAACTCGGTCACTTCCCAAGCTCTACAGATCTGCTCCAGGGCCTACAGAAGTCCACGGGAATATTCCGATTCCTATATTCACACCTATCTGGGGATACACTAACAAAGGGGGGTCCAGACTATGAAAAGCCCTGGGGCAGCTCAGTCGGGGTGGACCAATGACAGGGAAGGACCCCCTGGGATACCTCTGGAGAGAAGGAGAGACCAGAACTTCCAGCAGCAGTTCAGCCAAGAGCTACTACTTGTGGGGCCGGCGGACGGTGGAGAGGCGACGGGAGAGACATCCAGACGACTCTAGTAGGAAGTACCCCATGGTGGGGAGTAAACCCAGAGTGCTCAGTATGTTGCGGCTGGATTCCCCGCTGAGCGTGACAGCGGCCCCAGCCACTACCTACAGGGCCTGGGCTGGGACCCGGAGGAGTGGGAGGCCCAGGTCTCCCTACACCCCCTCCCCCCCCCACTGTACCTGGCTTGAGGGGCCTATACCCCTGCAAACTAGGCCTGGGGGCCGTATTAGACCTGATATAAGGGACTGGAGAATAGACTTTGGCCAGTGAACCATATTGACCTGATACAAGGGACTCAGGAATTGACCTTGGCCCATAGGTCATATTGCCCCGATAGAAGAGACTCAGGAACTGACTTTAGCCAGTAGGCCGTATTGCCCTGATATAAGGGACTCAGGAATTGACCTTGGCCAGCAGGTCGTATTGCCCCTGATATAAGGGACTCGGAAACTGACTTTAGCCAGTGGGCCGTACTGACCCTGATATAAGGGTCTCTGGAACTGACGTTGGCCAATGGGCTGTATTGTCTCTCACGGGGGTGGGAGCAGAGGAAGCGACAGTGATCAGAAGACTGTATTTGCTATTATAAGGACACCTGGAGCGCTTTTCGCGGTGATGCCCTATTACGCCCTCTATAGAGGGACCCACTTAAAGACCCCAGCCGACAAGTCACAAGAGGGGACTAAGCTCGAGGGGCATCCCCAGGGAAGGTTGCCCCTCGACACGGCCATACTGGGTCAGACCGAAGGTCTATCTATCCCAGTAACCTGTCTGCCAACAGTGGCCAATGCCAGATGCCCTAGAGGGCATCAACACAACAAGGAATCATCACGTGATTCTTCTCCTGTCACCCATTCCCAGCCTCTTACAAACAGAGGCTGGGGACACCATTTCTACCCATCCTGGCTAATAAGTATTGATGGACATAACCTCCATGAATTTATCTAGTTCTTTTTTGAACCCTGTTAAAGTCCTGGTCTTCATCACATCCTCTGGCAAGGAGTTCCACAGGTTGTCAGTGCATTGCGTGAAGAAAAACTTCCTTTGGTTTGTTTTAAACCCTATTCATTTCATTTGGCGAGCTCTAGTTCTTATGTTATGGGAACAAGTAAATCACTTCTCCTCATTCACTTTCTCCATACCTGTCATGATATTATAGACCTCTGTCATATCCCCCCCCCCCGAAAGTGAACTGAGCTCTGACCATCGAGGAGGACATTATCTGGAGTGCTTCATTTGTTTGAGCCTTTGAACTGATTGCGTTTGAAGTCTCCTTGCACTAGGAAGAGGTCTTCCACGTTCTGTGAAGACATGCCGGTTTTTGGAACTTCTCCTTGCATGTTTGTGGTATGGCCTTCCTCGTATCGAGATGCTGAATCCCGTTTCAAGTGAAGGAGGTTTTGTGGACAGTGGTAACATAGGCTAATAAAGCCGGTGACAACATGCTCAGTCCGTTTTCCCGCAAAACGGACTATTTCAATAAAATGAAACCCTACACAGAAGCACGCAGATTTCAATAAAATTTCCATCTACCCAAAAGAGCGTATTTCCTTTCAGCTTTATAGTCAGCATCAGTGTTTCTCTAATTGGTCCGCAGACCCACCCTGAGAAAGCTGCCCACAGGCCGCTCCGGTTTGTTTATTTACCGGTTCTCATTGGCTCCGGTTCACCATTTGCAGCCAAGGGGAGCTTCACGTCGCTGCTTCCTGCGGCTCCCCGTGACTGCAAACAGCAAACCACTGCCAATGGGAGCCACGCGGCTCCATAGCTATGGAGCTGGTATATAAACAAACCGAAGCGGCCCGTTGGCAGCTGTCTCAGAATGGGTCTGCAGACCACTTTGCGAAACATTAGTTCAGATTCATTTAAGCGTTCATACTAAAATATTATTTTTGTTAATATCATGATAATACAAACAAAATGTGCCAATGGTCCAGAATCAATTTTGGGGTGGAATTTTCATTTCACAGGATATTTCAGCTTTTCGTTCCCATTTGGAATAAAATGCTTTTGAAATTCTAGTAGCAGTAATTACGCAGCCATCCATGTGTGTTCTAGGCAAGGCTTAGATGACCTTGTACACCGGTTCCTGAATAAGAATTATACTACTCAGATGTAGATTTTTTTTAATCTTTCAGCTAGTTTACATTTGATACAAAACCCTAATCCCTAAATTGGTGAGTCTACTGCTCTAATAAAATAAACGTCCTTTCAAACAAAGCGTATAATTTTCACATCTTTTGATCAAATTTGTGTGAGTGCCTCCCATATGGTGTTGAAAATTTACTTTGCAGATTCCTCCAGGAGGCTGTGAATTTCCAGCCCTATAATACACCCCCCATTTTTGCTTTTTCTTAGGCTTTGCCTGGCTTTTCATTGTCACACCACTAGCTCTTATACTTATTCATCCATCAAAGAATGTGTCTTTCCCATTAAAAGCCCCCAAAGCCACTCCCTAAAAGTGCACAATTAAAAAGTGCACAAAAACACACCAACAAAAGCAGAATCAATGTCTCACTGAATAAGTAAATATGACCCAAAAAACCGGAAGACAGTCAAAAATCTTGTCTCAAATGTTCTAGCACCTATATGTTACAGCAAAAAATGAATTAACAGCCTGCTCTAGGAAATATTCTATTGATGTAGTACAGCCACATAAGTGCTCTTTAGAGATACTAATCTCAAAAGGCAGAACAGAGAAAGTATTTTTCCTCTTTTTTTTTTTTTTGTATCAACTCACCTTAGCTGAAAAGCACATTCAGATTGTAATTATGGGAATGTCTCATCTGGTAGATTTGTAAACTCAGCGATCAGCTTGAATTACTGAAATTAGCAAGGCTAATTTAATGTCACTATTCAAAATAGTGCCGATTTGGAATTTCTTAATGGCCGTAGGAAAAGGCGTCTTTATGCATACTGCAATCTAGGCTTCATTCTTACCCTAAATTCCTTCTCAGAGATTTGGTGAATGCCCTGTTTTGTAGCCAACACAAACTCTGTCCAGTAAAATAATGTAAGGACTCCGAATGAAAAGAGATTAGCTGTTCCCGGCTCCTGTTATTTTAAAGCAGAAATAACTTTGGCTTCTACTGATTCATAGACAAAGCTTGAAATGCAAAGCATGCTCAACTCTAGATTCAGCATGAAAAGGGCCTTAAAATATTCCCGAGTGCAAGTAATGGACTTATTAAAGGGATGAAAAGAGGCACTTTGCACAGAATTCCAAGCTCTTTAGTCCCGTCATATCAATAATCTTGCTTAAGAATTTCATTCTATTTACATTTCTTCCCCTTCAAAATATCCTCACCGCCTCATGTGGAATAAAACTTTTACACTTGTAACACATTAACTTATTTATGTTCATGCTCTGTGGCACGCATGGTAAAATGCTAGTGGAGAACATCTGTAGTTGGGAGAAGAGTTTCAGTATATTGTGCAGCATGTAAAAATGCTGTATACCATTTACTGCTGAACTTATGAATAAGATCGCCAATTTAAAAGGCTTTGTTAAAAGCGTCGCACTCACAGAATGTCAGCTGACTGCATTAGAACTCGAAGTACTTGCAATCTGTTCCCTTCGCCGTGACGTCGAACACCCACAAAAACGATGATCTGTAGGAAGGCTAGCAAAGGGGGAATTGCACAGACAGCTGGGAAAAAAATCAACAAACTCCATCTGGCTGCACCTACATTTACCAGTAAAACCTCAGCGCGTACCACATTGGATCCGGTTTACTGAACCTTTGAGGAGCAATACAGTATCAGGCCAGTGCTGATGGGCTATTGATAATTACATCCCTGCCTTTGAAAGGATGGATGCCAGAGAAAGACATTTGGGAAGCACATTACGAAACCCTGCAGAGAACTACCTGGAAAGCAGATGGCGTTGTTCCTTGCTCGTGGGAGGGAGATTGCTTCAGCCTAGGCTCAAAGTCGCTCTACAATTTGCTGTCCTAGACACCGGAATGGTAATAGTCACTAGAAAGAGTAATCAGACAAGCTCCTCTCTGGTCAGATAATAGATGGGGAGTCCTTATGAAGAGGGGCAAATGACAGACTCAAGGAGCTGTCTGAAGACGTGGAACCTTCTAGATGTTCTGAAGACCAAAGAGCTGTTCAGAACCAATTTGCATTGACAAACTCTCCACGGCTGTGTCTACACTGGCATGAATTTCCGGAAATGCTTAAAACGGAACAGTTTTCTGTTATAAGTATTTCCGGAACAAGAGCGTCTACACTGGCAGGCTGCTTTTCCGGAAAAGCCCTTTTTCCAGAAAAATGTCCGTGGCCAATGTAGACGCGCTTTTCCGGAAAAAAGCCCCGATCGTCATTTTTGTGATCAGGGCTTTTTTCCGGAAAAGACTACTGGGCTGTCTACACTGGCCCTTTTCCGGAACAGTTTTCCGGAAAGAGGACTTTTGCCCGAGCGGGAACAGCATAGTTTTTCCGGAAAAGCAGTTGATTTCTTACAGTAAATCGTCAGTGCTTTTCCGGAAATTCAAGGGGCCAGTGTAGACAGCTCGCAGCTTATTCCGGAAAAGCGGCTGCTTTTCTGGAATAAGTGGCCCAGTGTAGACACAGCCCACTGTTCCAGCAGAGGGGCTGGAGGCCTTAGGGAGAACGGTTCGAGGTTGTGACCGGGGGGACATGTGGCAGCGTGGCAGGACACGTGGAGTAGCGGTGCATGGCGGCCCCTGGCTAGCACAAGGCTCAGGAGGTCGTGGGAGCATGCTGAGTTGAGGCAGCCATTCAAGGCTGTTTTTCGCACGGAGTCCCCTGAGTTTTACTCTGGTCGCCGTCGGCACTGCAGACCCAGGCGGCCACGAACCCTTATTCCAGCAGACTACACGCCTTTCACTTCGCTCTAGAGACAGACAAGCCGCCTCGGTGAACCCTGCTTTTGGGTCAGACAGCTGCCAACACCGGGCAGCCCAGACGTGAGAAGATACTGAATTCACTGGCCAAAACAACCCCACAAGCTAGAGCGTTTCATCTACAGCTCCTACACGCTTCATAAGAGAGAAGAATCCTCGTCCCCGCTTTACCCCTGGAGAAACTGAGGCACTGGGAAGGGATGTACTTTGCTTGGGAATACACAGTGATGAAGATGAATGTAGGCTCCCAACTCGCAGGTCAATGTTCTACCCACTGGGCAGTACTGCCCTAAGCTCATTTCCCCTAAAAAGCATGATTACTTCCAGCATGAGGGGTACGACAGTTGGTTTACAACTACTCCAGACTGGAACGGGCAAGTTGATTTTGCCTGTCCCTTGTTTCTTCTTGTAACTGTCGTATGTCCTCAAAGCGCTTTGCTGTTTTGTTTCTCGCTCTATTTCTCTGAGCTGGTTTATAAAGGAATCCTTCTGCACTCTTGGGACCCCTTGACCTTCAATACATGCAACTCCCAGTAACATGCACCCAGGCCTGGATTAAGGCGGGGGGCTAGCTGTGCAGCTGCCCGGGGCGCCAACCTATGGGGGGTGCCTGATGGCAGCTGTAAGGGGCGCCGCACTTCGGCCACGCATCACCCTTAGAGCTGCCATCAGGAGCCGCACGCCAGAGTGCAGCTGTAAGGTGCGCAGAGCGCCAGAGGGGCGGGGCCACGCATGCGCCGTGCGCCCGGGGGCAGAGTTGCGCATGCGTCGCATGCCCGCTGCCCAGGACGCAGGAATAGCTCGAGCCGGCCCTGCGCGCACCACACAGTACTACAGTCCCGGCCAGCATGTACGGGCTCTCAGGCTGGTCTCTGAGATGTGGCTGGCCCCCAAATGTAACGATTTTCAGAGAGAAACTGTCTACATTGGGGTTCTGAGACACAGAAATATTGCTTTGCCTTTCCAATACAGGTTGACCCTCTCGAGTCTGGAACCCTCAGGACCGGACCAGTGTTGTACCAGAGAATTTGCCAGACCACGCGAGGTCAATTCTGTCTAGCAGCATTCCCAACACTGCCACTGGTTACTAGGCTCTGAGAAGACGGTTAGGGATAAGTTAGAGCTAAATAACAGCACAGAGCACTGAGCACCAGGCCTGGTGGCTGGAAACAAACTTTGTGGGACCGTAGGAAACTTGACCACAGCGATGATAAATGGACATTCCGCTCACTAACATCATGCCGGACCACGGAGGTTGCCGGATCAGAGTGCCGGACTAGAGAGGTTCAACCTGTACTCCCTTTCCGGCAAGGATATCAAAGCCCTCTGCAAACATTAAATAAATGACCCCCTCCCTTTGTGAACCCTTTGAGATCTCCTGATGAAAAGCGCGTAGCTAAGAGCCGGGGTTCTGCCACTCCCTCGACAGCTGTTTTAAGGGGAGGCAGGAAGAGCCTGCAGGAAGCGATTTGCCCCGGCAGAACTGGGGACAGTATCCAGCAGTCCTCAGAACTGGTTCCCAAAGGCGGCGGCTCTTCCTGGACTGCTAACCACCCCTTCGCCCCAGCCAGTCAAGCCAGGCTGCTGAAAAGCCCATTCGCTCCACATTTTGTGCCAAACCGCCCTCTCTGAAAACGAAAGGAAACCCAGCAGGAATGAACGAGAAGCGCAAGCCCCACATCCGCTTGCCAGGAGGGGTAGGAATGGTCTCTCCCCAGCCTCTGTTTGCCTGGGAGTGGAGGACAGGAGAGGGATCACGTGGTGATCGAGATGGGCAGCCTGCACGACACGAAAATCGACTCCTCCCTCCTCGGCTGATGAGAGAGCGGGCTCACAGGCGTGTGTCCCCGCGGAGAAAGGAAAGGGGCTTGCGAACTCGCGTGGCTACCCAGAACCCGACGCAGAGCGGCTCTCGCCAGGGGACGGTGGGAAAGATGAACGAGGGGGGCCGAGTGGTGTCTAACGAGCGTCACGCTTGCAGGCATCCGCTGGCAAGGCAGCTCCCTCGCAGGCACCGGAAGCAGGGCCTACGTTGGACCCGAACGGCCAAATGGCGCCTTTGCTCTCAAGCAGGGAGGAGACCAGCTGGGCAAAGGAGCTGCGGGCCGGCAGATGCCCGCACCAGGGCTGCCGAACCGTTCAAGGCAAAGGCCGAAGGAGACAGAGGGAGGGAGGGCGTCTTAGCTCCAGCTCTGGGATGTCTAAAAGCAGATTCGGGAGGCCGGGGAGGGGGAGGTTTCTCAGCTGCTCTGAGGAATGCCCTGCACGCGTCTGCTCGCTTCACTGGAACGGCCACCGGCTCCAGCCACGAGCGCCGTCGCCTCCGGAGATCCCTCCCTCTCTGCGCAGGGGAAGGGCACGGTTGGGGCCAGGGAGCAGATGCCACGCCCTGTGGGGAAAGAGAGGGGCTGGATGTGCCTTGGGGGCTAACTGAGCTCCGTGGCTGGAGAGGCAGTGAAGCCCGGCTCCCTAGCCTCCCACGAGCCCCTCCGCCCGCACTTGGCGTGTGCCCCCAGCACGAGGACTTGAGGCTCCCAGCCAAAGCTGTCAGATGAGTGGCACAGCTCAACCCCATGGCACGAGGATGATGCCGAGACACCTCCCCCACCAAGTCTCCACTCGGTTACCAAACCAGAATGAATCACCGAGCGCCGCACGCCAGCCCTGCTGTCCCTGAGAGACAGAGAGACCCCCCAAAGGGCCGGTGGCAGGGCCAGGCTTAGAATCCAGCTCTCCTTGCTCCTTGGCCTTGAGACGTAGAGGGGAGTGCTGAACTGTCCGCTCCGACCACTTGGCAGCATAGCCATAAGAACGCCAGACTGGGTCAGACCCAAGCTCCATTCAGCCCAGTGTCCGGTCTGCCCATAGTGGCCAATGCCAGGGGCCCCAGAGGGAGGGAACCGAACAGGGACTCATCACGTGATCTCTCTCCTGTCACCCATTTCCAGCCTCTGATAAACAGAGGCTAGGGACACCATTCCTACCCACCCTGGGTTATAGCCATTGATGGACTTAACCTTCAGGAATTTATCTAGTTCTTTTTTGAACCCTGTTAAAGTCCTAGTAATCACCACCTCCTCTGGCGAGGAGTTCCACAAGTTGACTGTGCACCGCATAAAGAAAAACTTCCTTTTGTTTGTTTTAAACTTGCTCCCTATTCATTTCATTTGGTGACCCCTAGTTCTTATGTTATGGGAACAAGCCAATAACTTTTCCTTATTCACTTTCTCCACACCACTCATGATTTTATAGACCTCTGTCCTATCCCCTGCTTCGTCTTCTCTTTCTTTTCTAAGCTGAAAAGTCTCAGTCTTTTTAATCTCTGTTCACATAGCAGGCATTCCAAGCCCCGGATCATTTTTGTTGCCCTTTTCTGAACCTTTTCCAATGCCAAAACATCTTTTTTGGGATGAGGCGACCACATCTGTATGCAGTATTAAAGAGGTGGACGTACCATGGTTTTATATAGAGGAAATAAGATATTCTCTGTCGTATTCTTTGTCCCTTTCTTAAAGATTCCTAACATTCTGTTTGCCATCAGCCACACCTCCCCGCAGTTCATCCGCGTGATGCCAAAGGCCTTCTGAAATTCACAGGGTCGTAACTCAACTTTACAAAAGGCTAATGGGGACTCTCACGTCAGAAGAAAGGCCTACTCCATTCCTTCTGCCCCAAAAACACCACTAGGCTCCAAGCAGCCCTGGCAGGATGGGGCTGGGTACAAGGAGCTAAAAATGGCCCCTACTGACTATTTTACTCCCCCTAGCAATGTTCATTGTCATGTAAAATCAGCCAGAGATAGTGTAGCAAAGTCGAGATGAAGGGGTCCGACTCCACCAGCCACAGCGGACGTGCTCAGAGGCCTGATCTCCAGTGGAAATTCACTAAAGTCAATAAAGCATTTTAGAAACCGGGAGGTGAAATTCTAAAAACTGCCTAGGTGACTTAGGAGCCTCGGAATAGCCCACGCTGCCTTTCTGTGGTTGCCCTTAAAACCAGAAGCTGGTTCAGAATTTTTACACTGGGGGGCATGTTATCGAGGGCGCCTAATCTGTGGGTATTTGTCGGATGGTTTTTTTCACACGTGCAGGAATACCGGTCTTTAAATAGGCTTCCTTCCATAAATCATTCGCAAACCATTTCTTCTCTCACAGCGTCCCTCAGTGCTCTGCAGCTATTTCCACCTCCACATGTGGCAATGCATTCGCGGGATGTATTTTATTTTTAGATTTCTTATTTAGTCGGTACGCAGAACCAAGGTCCCCCCTGCGCGCGCGCGCACACACACACACACACACACACACACACACACACATACACACACACACACACACATTTTCTAATGACTTTTGGCAGCAGGAAGTTGTTTGTAAATTACACAAATATTTGTTTTACTGGAAACATCTGCTTTCACACATTTGTCTTGAAATAACATTCTAAAACAAAGGTATGAAGCTGTAATGTAAATTGGGCACATCTGCTATGAGTCACGTCGAGTCCAGGCAAGCACATTTTCCCCTCAATGCATCAGATCCCACGGATTTCAGAGGGGCTGATCCAGCAGAAATTGGGCACCTTTCAAGCTTGCTCTGCTCTCTGTGCGGGTGCTGCTTTTCCCCAGGATATTGCTGACAAATTTAATAAATTCCGGCCACTAAATAACCTATTTAGCATCTGCGAACAGTGTTATCCTTTTCCGTTCAGCACGATTTTTAAGCATGTGCCGAATTTCATAAGCACCTCGATCAAGGGAGCCAACAGGATTGTGGGAAATGGCCTGGTACCGTGCTCCTGGAAAGGGCGTGGCCTCAGGTGGAAGGGGCGGGGCTGAAGCAGCCATGCCATGCTCCTGCGACAATTCTAAAGGACTCTGTCCGCCAACACTACCCCCAGCCTCCTGACATCAGCCCTGCCCTCCATATGGACTTCAAAGGGACTACTGGTGCTTCAAGGAAGAAGAGGTAGGCCCATGGGCTGTGGGTAATGCAGGCAAGGGAAGGCATTGCCTTCTCAAAATTGCCTCCCTTCTCAAGAGGGGCTTGGGCTGCACCATGCAGGAGCCCCGGCCCACAGCTGGTGTTGGGCATGGTCTCGGGGGAAGGGGTGTGGCTTTGGTTGGAAGGGGCGGAGCTTCGGCTGCCTTTCCCAGCCAGGCCTTCACCTGCCACCCTGGCAGGCCCACCTGTACCATGCTGAATCGGGGCTGTCATTCGGCCCTCAATGCCTTGGCTCTGCAGACCCTACCAGGACTGCCGGGTAAATGTGGAGACAGCAAATCCAAAGGGCAGTTATGCTTCCCGTCCTCCAGATCACACAATCGCGTTTGGCAGGATCGGGCCGGCCCGTTCATGTGGTTCTTTACTTACAAGGCCCTCTGCAAAGCCCTTGTTTCTACACAGCTTGCCGGCAAACAGACGGGTCCATATCTTCAAATGTGTCTGACTGATTATTTTGCATTGTATAACCGACTCTTCAGGATACCCCTTCGTTCCAGCACCATCCCTCCAAGCAGGATCAGTGTGACCAATGACAGACCCCAGGCATTGACATTACTGGGACTGACACATTTCAATTAAATACCAGGCAGCTTCATTTCCTATAGTGCCTTGGGTACAAATCATACCCTAAAATGCTTCCGAAAGTTCAATGAAGCAATACAGTGTAATGGGAGAGGGAGAAGGAATTCGGGGATGAACGGAATCAAGGGAGGAAACGCTCCTTTCAGCCAGGACTGGAGAAGTGAGAAGGCTGCTTCAGGTGGCAGGAGCTGCACAGTAGAGACTCTTGTACCAACAGTGGAGACATTTTTGAGGGGGGCAGCAAATGGCGGTGATGCCTGGAGCGCGCTGGGGTGGGGGAGCTGAGGGAGACACGGTCGGCCGGCTCTGATGGAACCTGGCCCGGGAGGAATTTTAAAAATGAAGGAATTCTGAAGTGGCTTCCCTGGGGAGTCAGAGTCGTCATCTGAGGATGAAGGTAACCTGGTGCTGTATCTTAAGGAAGTATGGATCGGATAAATGGACTGTAAGATGGATAGAAGGCTGGCTAGATTGTTGGGCCCAACAGGTAGTGATCGATGGCTCGATGTCAGGATGGCAGTCGGTTTCAAGCGGAGTGCCCCAAGGATCGGTTCTAGGGCTGGTTTTGTTCAACATCTTTATGAATGACCTGGATGAGGGGATGGATTGCACCCTCAGCAAGTTCGCAGGAGACACTAAGCTCAGGGAAGAGGTAGGTATGTAGGAGGGCAGGGATAGGGTGCAGAGTGACCTGGACAGATTAGAGGATTGGGCCAAAAGAAATCTGATGACGTTCAACAAGGACAAGTGCAGAGTCCTGCAGTCGGGATGGAAGAATCCCAAGCATTGGTACAGGCTGGGGACCGACTGGCTAGGTAGCAGTTCAGCAGAAAATGACCTGGGGATACAGTGGATGAGAAGCTGGATACGAATCCAAGAAGGCAAATAGCATATTAGGCTGCATTGGGAGAAGCATTGCCAGCAGATCCAGAGATGTCATTATTCCCCTTTATTCAGCACTGGTGAGGTCACATCTGGAGTATTGTGTCCAGTTCTGGAACCCCACTACAAAAAGGATGTGGATGCATTGGAGAGGGTCCAGCGGAGGGCAGCTAAAATGATGAGGGGCTGGAGCACATGACCTACGAGGAGAAGCTGAGGGATTTGGGCTTGTTTAGTCTGCAGAAGAGAAGAGCGAGGGGGGATTTGAGAGCAGCCTCCAACTACCTGAAGGGGGGTTCCAAAGAGGATGCAGAGAGGCTGTTCTCAGTGGTGGCAGATGCAGAACAAGGAGCAATGGACTCAAATTAAGAGTGGGGGAGGTCTAGGTTGGATATTAAGAAAAACTATTTCCCTAGGAGGGTGGGGAAGCACTGGGATGGGTTCCCTAGGGAGGGGCTGGAATCTCCATCCCTAGAGGTGTTTAAGTCCTGGCTTGACAAAGCCCTGGCTGGGATGATTGAGTTGGGTTGGTCCTGCTTTGGGCAGGGGGCTGGACCAGATGGCTCCTGAGGTCTCTTCCAGCCCTGGGATTCTAGGCTCTTGCTCCGAGCAAGAACGTGGGCATGAGAATGCTGGAGCCCCCACCCCCCACAGCAGCCCAGGAGCACTTGGCATGGCAGCAGATTACCGCGCTTTTCCAATCCTGAGGCTGCTCTTCCCAGAGGCTGCTCTAAAATGGCACCGCCGCCAGCAGCCCCAGGGGACTTTGTAGCAGATGGGGACTGCCGGGAGGAGCCTGGTGGTCTTAGGTGCACCCTGCCTCAATGTTCTAGCAATAGCTGGGCCCTTGACCCCACTGACCCAATCCAAATCCAACCTCCTCACGGAGGTTTGCCCAGACCGGACAGCCAGCATTGCCCTCTGCTTGGGCACCCACCCACATCACATCAGCAAAGGGCTTGGCTCCTGCCAGGGAAACACGGCAGCTCCCTGCGTCCTTCCATCCGCCAGGTCTCAGACTAACCAAGCGCCATGCCCCTAAGCCAACCAGGTCCCCGCCGTGGCTTTCATCACTCAAGGCCGGCAACCAACACTAGCAGAGGGACATAGGAGGTGACTTCGTATGGCTTTTCCATCCCTCATTTCTGCAAGCCTACCACCAAACACCCAAGAGCAGGGGCCACCTCCAAGCCAGGTGACCAAAGGACAGCGCACCCAGCCGTACCTGTGCATCTCTCTGGTACCCTCCCCACAAATACCCTACAACTGCGTGCACAAAGCCGGCTGCAGCTGCACGCCGTTGAAGGCCCCACCCACTAGGGGTGTGCCTAAACTACATGGCTCTGTCGACGGAGCCATGTAGATGAGGCAGATCGGCAGAGGGAAATGAAGCCGCGATTTAAATAATCGCAGCTTCATTTACATTTTAATGGCTGCCGCGCTCTGCCGACCAGCTGATGCTCAGCTGTTTGTCAGCAGATCGGGGCAGTCTGGATTCACCGCGGTCAACAAGGAAGCTTTTGTAGACCGGCACAGGTAAACCTGGTTTCACGAGGCATACCTGCGCCGGTAGATCGCGGCGCATCCAGACCGCCCCGATCTGCCGACAAACAGCTGATCATCAGCTGGTCGGCAGAGCGCGGCAGCCATTTCAATTTAAATGAAGCCGCGATTATTTAAATCGTGGCTTCATTTCCCTCTGCCGATCAGCCTCATCTACATGGCTCCATCGACGGAGCCATGTCGTTTAGACACACCCTCAAGGCTGAGAGCCACAACCCCACAGGCACACGTGATACACCGCAGGAATCTCTGAAAGGACGGAGCAACTGTGAGGGGGTGAACACCAGCCCTGAGAGGGTTAAATGACGCAGGTGGCGGACAGGCTAGCTTGCCTGACAAGTCAGAAGTTGGCACTTCAAAGAAATGGTTAAGAGGAAACCATGAAGATGTGTAACTGCCATTGGACAGATTTGAACCTGGGACCTCTGGAGCTTAGTCTATGGCTTTACTGCAAGTACCAGTATAAAGCCAGCTGATTGTCAGCCTATGCCGTACAGCTGCCTTGTTCTTATCTCTCACTGCATGTGGTCTAAGTGCCACTCCATGGGACAGCGAACCACACTTGGGCACAGGTTACAGGCGCCTTGTTATAATGCGAGATTTATGAGGGTGATTAACGATAACGATCTCGGAATGCAAGCTGGAGCAGCTAAACCCATGATGGGGAGAGGAGGAGAGGGCTCAAAATGGCCCTTAAAAAAAATCAATGACTTTGAATTGGCATTGCCAAGAAAGAAGAGACCGCTACAGATGTTTTGCACCATAACAGAAAAAGGCGACGTCAGGGGAGGCAAAGGTTATTAAGCTGAGCAGGCTGAGAACCACCCTCTCTCCCCTGACAAACACAGCCCCTATATAAAGACCACAAGTCCCCGACGAGGCTGGAACAGATGTGAATGAGGCTGCGTCCCAGGGCAGGAAATAGCACCGGGATCCAGGGGACACAGTCTTTTCCAAAATAGCTTCAACTCCAACAATATTACACAGGCCTCAAAATACATTTGCACTAAAACAGGAAGGAAGGGGGAGGGGGTGGGGAGATGTGTATCACGTTGCAGTTGCAATTTACATTTTGAGTCCTGCTGGGGCTGCCTGGCCGGCCCCAGGATGATGACATATGCCCTTTCGGTCCGGCTACCTGCCAAGCAGCGATGACTCGGATGAAATGAGCTCCCAAGGCAGCAGTGCGTAACCCTCGTCGGAGAGGGAACGTACCAACGAGGAACCTGAACAGTAACCAACCGTCTCCGGTGCCCATGCAGGCCAGAGAACTGAGCAATGAACACAGCAGCTTCCAGCCAACCAGCGAAACGAGGATTTTTCTCCCACCGAGTGGACAGATAGGCCAGAATTAGCTGGAAGAAAATCATACGGCTTCCCCCATCCCTGTCTGCCGTTGGATTTCTTCCATTCCCTTCTTCAGCCCCTGTCCCTGCCTGTGCTGGGGGCAGGGAGGCGGGGGGCGAGGGGAGAACAGACCTCTTCCAAAGCGCAGCCTCTCCTCTCCCTGCACCTTTGCTTTCTCCCCGTTCGGAATTTCTACTCTTTCTTGAGATTTTCCCTTCCCTCGTAACTTCCATCCCATGTGGCCATAAGAACGGCCACGCTGGGCCGGAGCAAAGGTCCATCTAGCCTGACAGTGGCCAAGGCCAGGTGCCCCAGAGGGAATGAACAGAAGAGGGAACCGTTAAGTGATTCCACTCCCATCACCAGCTTCTGGTCAAAGAACTAAGGCGGATCACGCAATGAAATGAATAGGCAGCAGGTTTAAAACAAACAAAAGGAAATACTTTTTCATGCAGCGCACTGTCAACCTGTGGAACTCCTTGCCAGAGGATGTGGTGAAGACCAGGACTGTAACAGGGTTCAAAAAAGAACTAAATAAATTCATGGGGGTTAGGTCCATCAATAGCTATTAGCCAGGAGGAGTAGGAATGGTGTCCCTAGCCTGTTTGTCAGGGGCTGGAAATGGGTGACAGGGGAGGGATCACTTGATGATTCCCTGGTCTGTTTACTCCCTCTGAGGCATCTGCCATTGGCCGTGGTTGGAAGACAGGCTACTGGGCTAGATGGACCTTTAGTCTCACCCAGCGTGGCAATTCTTATGTTCTAAAGGGCAGCTTAGTCATTTCTGCCTAGCAATGGGGAAGCAAAATCACTACTCTCCCCCACACCTATTTCCTCCTCACACTCCCCCTCTACATCAGCAGTGCAAACGTTCATCCCAGAACTGAGCTTGAGCACCACTTCTAGGCCATGTCTACACTAGGAAATGATTTCGAAATTATTAAATTCAACTTGACTCTCGATTTAACCGAATCGAAATAGCACGTCCATACTATGGGGAAGTCTCAAAATGTGTCCGAAGCAGGCTCTGTGAATGTGGACGCGCCACCTCAGAGCTCGAGCTCCAAGAAGCACTGGGGAGTAATTAGTTTGAATTATTCTGGGGAGTCGTTATTTCAAAATAGCAGCACTGGAACGTTCACACTGCTGCTATTTTGAAATAACTATTTTGGAATTAATGTTATTCCTGCTGAAAAGCAGTACAGATTTTGGATTAAAGCAGCCCATTATTTCGAAATTACGGGCTTGGTAGTGTGGACGCTCCACTTATACATTCGACCAAGGTGGGGTTATTTCGAAATAAAGTCCTCGTGTAGACCAGGGCCTAACGAGACCACATTACAGGAAGCAAAAAGCAGTCCATCGCTGCATCCCTTGACAAAACTCATCAAACTGCCTCAGGAAGAAAACAAAACAAAAGAAAAACCCACAATGGAAGAGGCAAAATATCGTTAAAAGCTCTTAGTGCCCAGACAGTTACAGCGAATCAAAACTTGGAATTTCTCTTGGGTGGGAAGTTCAGACATTTTAAAATTTGGTTTTGTTCTGAATTGGAACAAAACCAATTTAGAATTTTCTGGAAAAGGAAATTTTAGATTTCTTTCCCAGATCAACAGAAATGTTCTTTTATTGTAAAAACGAAACCTTTCTTTCTAATTTTGACTTTTTCCATGTTATATTTATAATATAATGAAAAACATTTCTAAACAAAGTCGTTGCAAAATGCAAAGTTTAAGTCTCCCATTCTGATAAGGCTTTACTGGGATGTTTCAATCTTATCACAACGCTTTTAAAACAAGTTCTAAAAGAAACAAGCAAAACCTTTCTGCAGAAAACTTCAATTGCAACAAAACAGCATTTTCCAGCACAAAAGAGTTTTGCTGGAATTTTTTTGACCAGCTCTAAAAGCAACATGGAGGCTTCTGTCTACACTTAAAATGCTAGAGCAGCACAACTGGAGCGAGGGTTTCTCCCATTGCTGTGGCAAATCCACCTCCCCAGGAGCCAGTAGCTTGGTCGGAAAAACAATTCTGTCAACTTAGTGCTTTCCACTGTGGGTTTTGGGTCAGCTTAACTATGTGGCTCAGGGCTGTGGCCTTTTCACACTTCTGAGCCATGTAGCTGGGTCAACCTAATGTGGACCAGCCCCAAAAGTCTAAACGTGGATTATTTAAAATGCATGAAACCCTTTTTGTGTGGACACGCTCATTCAGAATGTAAACGACCTTAATCCAGTCTGAATTAAAGCTACCCCGAATTAAGGCAACTCTAATTCTGAATGAGAGCATCCACACAGGAGTTGAGTGCCAGTTGAACTAATCCACTTTAAATTCATACCTTTAGTTAATTGGGATTGCATTTGCCTGAGTGTAGACAAGCCCTAAATTAACGAGCTGGATGATCCTGCCTACAAGGGAGGCATGCTGTACACCTAAAAGAGCCAGCAAAGACTTGACTTCTGCAGTTCGTTAGCGAGCGATTGTGATTTATTTATCCAAAGGAAACCCAGCTACTCCTCTCTTCCCCCCCACCCGTGGGTTCCGAATGCCCTGATAACAGAGAATAGTGATAGAGATGTAGCCGTGTTAGTCTGGTGTAGCTGAAACAAAATACAGGACTATGTAGCACTTTAAAGACTGATAACAGAGGAAGCTGTGCAAATCGGATGTAGGGGGTTGGAGCACACAGGGGGTTCAACACCTGCACACCCCTCGTCTTAATGGCTGGATCTCCTCCCCCGGCACAGCCCACTTGTCTGGGCCAGGTGAGGGGTCGATATTGGTTCCTTGTGGTGGAGATTCCGAAGGCCAATTATCTGAGCCTGCATTCAGCTGCACCGCGTCCAACTGACATTTACTACTGGCGTTAGCTTCCGCAAGGGCCACAGATGTTCCCACAGGAGGCCCCTGCTAATTCAGAACAGCTGAGGACAGCGTCTTCCTGACAAAGGGGGAATTCCCCAGTTTCTGAGGCACGCGGAAAGCGAACGGAAAGACGTCGACTCAGTTGCCGATCACGCCCAGGGCTGAGGAGTGATTTGTAGAGCATATCCCCGACGCCTCCTATTTTTTACTCACAACTACAGGGTTTTTTGTTTTCTCAGAAGGTGAAAGAGACATTT
Source organism: Pelodiscus sinensis (assembly GCF_049634645.1). Classification (NCBI taxonomy): domain Eukaryota; kingdom Metazoa; phylum Chordata; order Testudines; family Trionychidae; genus Pelodiscus; species Pelodiscus sinensis. The sequence continues at coordinate 45,016,646 of NC_134723.1, read as the reverse complement.
GGATTCAAAACAACTCTCTCAGGGATCTCGCTGCCGGGACATTTCCTCTCTGCTATATTTCTGACAATGGCTAGGAAGGAAGGGTTCCTTCAGCAGATATCCACACGTGGCCATGGCGGAAGAAAGTCTTTTCATGCAACCTACCCCAAAACCCATTGAAGTCAACGGGGGACTTTCCAGTAGGGAAAGAACTCAGTCTCGTGGACTGAGCCCCAGCCGTTACCCCAATGGGCCTGGTGAAATCCAACATGCAGCAGAGCCCTAGGAACGTTCCCATGGCCACAGACGGTGCACGGGCCAGACCCACAACTCCAGACAGTTTCGCTCCTTCTTTGGACGCGGGATTGCTCTGTGCATCTCAGCTTCTGGGAGGGATTCTGGGGTCTAGCAGCTCCGGTTCTGTAACTCGCCGGCACAGCGAGCGCACACATAGAGAAACACGAGGAGAGTCACGAGACCAGCAGACATACAATGGGCCCTGGCATCAAGTCACGGGGAAGGGTTTTTATGGCGTCGGTGGCAAACTCTGCAGTTCTTGCTTGAGCAAAGCTAAGTTGACCTTGGGGCCACTGATCCTGATTGGACCCTTTGGTTGGCTTCGCTAATGAAATGCCCGAGGCCTGCCCTGCACCTTTAAGGGATTGGCTGGAGCCTCCAACCTGGGGATAGCCCAGGATGCCCTGCCCGGCAGAGCTCTTGAAACAGGAACAGGAAGTGGAGCAGGGAAGTGGGTGATACAAGCCACGTGAGCAGTCGTAGGCAGTGGGTTTCCCTCGCAGGCTCCATGGGACTAGCTGCGAAGAGACTCCGTTTTGTGGATTTCACAGTTGAGGGCTCTGACCCAGGTTGCTCATGACCTGCCTATCGTAACTGGTCCTGGCCTCAACGTTTATTACAAGGGACATGCTATTTTGTTCGTGTGCGTGGGTTCCGCCTGATCGTTACCCGAATCGGGGAAAACTCGGGCCTGCTGATGCACATCTCCATGCCGGGCTGCAGGGGACATATGGGGACAACCCAGACCTGGACAACAAAATCTTTCCCCTCATTGTTCTCCTGACCACCCCCCAACAAGACCAAAGAGAAAGGAAATATGGAGGGCACGCAGACAGGACTGGCAGACCAAGGTTTGATTTTTAAAGGAGCCCAGGAGATTTTGATCCCTCCGACTCTTCTGTTCGAGGCAGAATCCTCAAGCTTGCTTTGGAAATCCCACCCAAAGGTCTTACAAGAAGGAGCAGCTTTCCACGGCCTGTCCAAGGCAGCAACTCTTTTGGCCTGGTCTACACTAGGACCTTAGTCCAAAATAACCCCCCCAAGTTCGAATTTGTAAGCGATGCATCCAGATGACCAAGCCCGTTATTTCAGAATAAGGGGCCGTGGAATTTGAACAACGTACTCCTGCTTTTCATCAGGAGTAACGCTAGTCCCGAACTTCTAAGTTCGAAATAATGCTAGTGGCACGCTCCGGTGCCACTAATTCAAACTATTTGGCCTCCAGGGGGCCTCCCGCGCACCCCAGAGCGCTCTCTGGGGTGCCGAGTCTGAGGTAGCGTGGCCACAGTAACGGAGCCTGCCTCGGACGACATTCAACTCTTCCCCGGAGTGAGGACATGCAAGTTCAAATTTGTTAAATCAGGAGTTAGTCGAATTTAGCGATTTTGAAATAACTTCCTAGTGCAGACATGGACTTGGTGTTCACCCGAGTGGTTCTCAGCAACCCCCCTGCCAGAGGTCCCCTTCCTCGCTGGGACGAGCAGCTATTGCTGCGGCAGGCTTTTCCTTCTTCATTTCATTAGCTGAGCCTCGCTTCCGGTCTGTAGCTAGGGCCCTACCCAATTCATAGCCATGAAAATCATGTCAGGGATCGTGAAATCTGGTCTGACCCTGGCCTTTGGGTGCTTTTACCCTATACTATACAGGTTTCACCAGGAGACCTGACTCAAAAGGGCGTTGCAGGGGGTTCTCAAGATTACGGCAAGGGGGTTGCGGTATTGCAACCTTTCCTTTATGCGCTGCCTTTAGAGCCCCCATAGCTCAGACCCACCCTCCTCTGCTTGGAAGTTCTGAAAGTCCTAAATCTTCGGGTTTTCGTTTACAACATTTTAAACGAGTCCTTGAAGAGCGAAGGGCAGCGCCAGGCTCCGCTCTGCTCTCCTTCCATGGTTGCCTGTGGAGCTAGCGGTTCAAAATTAATTCCTGGGCCAGCTACCTTTAACCTGGGATGCTCCGTTGCAGTCCAGTTTGAAGGCCGAGGGCCGAGATTGGCACCTGTCTCCGTAGGGTAGCAGGGCTGCAGACGATGCAGAGAGACGCAGCAAATCTTGCATCGTGGCAGGGGCTGAGATTAGGGGACCCTTGCAGGATCTCATTCTGTGAATCTATCCACAGCCCAGTCCATGCGACAAGGAAGGTAGCAGGATTAGTTTCTGCTGTCCGGCCAAGGAGCGGAAACGCCGACGCCCTGAGAGAGCAAAGCACACTAGGCTGAAGAGGGCCCAGCTGGAGAGTGAGAAAAAGTTTTCAGATCCAGGGAGACCCCTGGAAACATTCTGCCACAAACAGAGACGTGCAGCTACCCCCCAAACCAAACCCTGCTTTCTTATCCCATGTGCAGGAGGCATCGTCGATACTTGGATTCAGGGAAAGGTGCGGATACCTCCTGGAGAGATAGGCATAAAATCAGGATATCCCCAGCTGATCTTGCCACTGTGGAGCCAGGGGGAACATTACCATTGATTTTAATGGGGGCAGGGCGTTTTCACTAATCTTTTACAACCACGTGCGGAATAATTTTATGTGCACCGAGGCATGTGTGACTGTGCACCACCACTAGAAACAAAACCTACCCATGGACGCTTTGTGAACCTGCTCAGTGGCACTGGAATTTCTCCTGAGCAGCCGCACAAGCGCCCGGCTTCCAAGATGGGGCTGTTCACACAAGAGTCTAGCAATGGCAAACAGTGCTTGGCAGAGCTCTCGCAAGACAACTCCCTTGCAGTCTAAAGTGCCACGGTCAGAGAAAGGCCGCCCTGTGGTCTCTCTACATTGGGGAGCTTCCGAGCCGTTTGTCAGCAGCAGGGCACCTGTACCGACATCACCAGTGGTTAGCGCGAGTGCAAACCGGGTGAGGCTGTTCCCATGAGAGGGGGAGGGGAGCAGATGCACACAAATGCCTGTGTGCACCACACCGATGTCACTAGCACAGCTGCGGCATCGCCTAAAAGCGGGTTCCGAATCCTGCTGAGTGCAGGACCTGGGCGTGCCAAGATCTCATGTATTAGGCCCCTTCAATCGCTCCTGTCCATCAGTTCACCTGCAAAAGCCCACTCGTAAAAGGCAGGTCAGGCATGAAAGGGAGGCCCTATAGCCACCGAGTCAATCAGCAGGTTGCATTGTTAGCAAGTTCTCATACAGACCCCTCTTTGTGTGTCAGACTGAACCGAGCACCGTGCTCCAAGCGATCCACGTCCGGTTGTCTTGTCTAAGCTCACCAGCCAGCCGCACCTGGCTCGCATCTCTTTGAAAAGCTCCCTTGGCATTGTCCTCACCAAACGACTGTTCCCTTCGTTTGTCCTCCAAAAGAAAACGGCATAAAGTCACATGCCGGCCGGGGTTCTACCCGTCCCGTAGGAGGCAGCTGACAAGCAGGGGGAGGTTTGGTTTTTTTCAGTGAGAGCGGGAGATATTTGTGAGCCCGTTAAGACGCAGGTGGATTTAAAACGTAGCAACCACGTAGCCAATCAGGAAAGCAGAGGGGCATTTCTGAAACTGTTCTGGGAAGTTCAAGAGACACATCCCCCACCCCCGAAGTTACACCGTCCAAAAGCATCACAGGTTCTTAAATATCCCCTCTCCCCCGCCCATTACACTTCTATTGAGCCCAATATCTTGTAAGTGCCAAATCAAGACAGACATTTCACATGACTGTTTGAAAACTGGACTTATTGTGTCATTTGATTAATTTCACATGTGATTGGCAAGGGGGGTTGGTTATGGGATTCTCATGGGTTTTAATGTCTCCCAATAGCCTCGGTTTTCAAGTAAATGGCACGTTATTTTTTGATTTAACTTTAAATGGGCTAAGGTGCTGCTGATGTTAGTTAATGCCTAGAAGTGCCACTGGTCAAAAATACTAAAATCGGCAAATCCGCTTGAGATTAAAGGGATTTTTTAAAAATGACCAACAGAACCAAACAAGGATATAAAACTAAAATGAAAAGCTGCTTCGTTTGTTAATGTAACCAATGCTATTGTGCCCATGTGACTTTCTCTGTGTAATCTGGGCGTGTAACACGTGGGTGTGCCCACCAAAGCGCATGACACCATGAACATGGTTTGTGAGTCTCTAAGGGTGTGTCTACATAGCACTCTAAACTTGAAATAAGATACTCAATTTGCATAGCGCAAATTGCGTATCTTATTTTGAATCTATTTCAAAAGAGCTTATTTTGAAATTTGGTGCGTCTACACAGCACCAAATTTCAAACTAACATGCTATTTCGAGCCATCCCTTATCCCTAAAAACATAAGAATGGCAGTACTGGGTCAGACCAAAGGTCCATCTAGCCCAGTAGCCTGTCTGCTGACAGTGGCCAGCACCAGGTGCCTCGGAGTGGGTGGACCGAAGACAATGATCAAGTGATTTGTCTTGTGCCATCCATCTCCAGCCTCTGACAAACAGAGGCCAGGGACACCATTCCTATCCTCTGGCTAATAGCCTTTTATGGACCTAACCTCCATGAATTTATCTAGCTTCTCTTTAAACTCTGTTATTGTTCTAGCCTTCACAGCCTCCTCCGGCAAGGAGTTCCACAGGTTGACTATGCGCTGTGTGAAGAACTTTCTTTTATTAGTTTTAATAAAACTAGGGCTACAAGGTTTACCAGGATGGTGAAATAGCATGCCCAGTATTTTGAAAAATATTTTGAAATAACGGGCGGCTTGTGTAGACGCGGGGTAACTATTTTGGGAAGCCTCCGGTATCCCAAAATAGCCGTGCAGCGTAGATGTATCCTAAGGTGCTGCAAGACTATTTGTTGTTTTTTAAGTTTTACAGTCCACCAGTCCAGTTTGGCAAATTATGGATTCAATGTTTCTCTAATGCCTGGCAACGGAGGAGTTACAACAAACCCAGGAACACACACACACACACACGTTACACTCAAAATATGAGCCTGATAGGACTATCGAACTGAACACACTCCACAGAAGTGGAAGCTAATAGTGACCCTGAAAGTCACTGGTAATTGCATCAGCCTGTCAATAAGTGGATTCTTGTTTTGCTGACTGGACGCAAATCCATTGTTATCCGTCTTATCGCCAGCAATTAAAACAGCAAAACAAAAGTGAATTAATGGATTTGCCCCTCAAAGCAATTAGGGATTCAATAAATTATTACATGCGACTCCTCCTCCATCTTCCATAACGACCCAGAATTCTTGACTTCCAACCAAACCCTCATTAAAAGGGGAATGGAAATCCCCAAAATGCACCCCCCCACACACACACACACTTGCGTTAGAATAGCGGTAAGAATGCCCCTGCACTGGGCAACCGGCCTGAATCCAAGTCTCCTGTTGGACTAATCTAGTTGGCATTTAGATGCATCGTTTTTGCCTCTGTAGGACAGAACTGTAGAATAGCTGGTCCATACGTTTATCGATCCCTCAAATATTAAACTCCCTCAAATATTAAGCTATCTGCAGGCAAAAAACCTAACCTGAATTAATTTACAATGAACATTGCTGATTAGGTAGATTATGGTTCAACCCCCCCTCAAAGAATTCAACAACATGGAAAGGAAAAGTGAAGAATGTAGGTACTGAAATCCAGACGGTTCACCTGATCTGCTAACACTTGTATACCTGTACCTATAAAAGTCACACTGCATCTCCAGCGGCCGGTCAGTTAATATAGTAATTACTCATTTAACACGTGCCTGCTTAACACGTTTTTGCAATAGCACGATTATTTTTTAGGGAACTTTTTCAAATAACATGATCGTCCCCAAAATAACATGAAAATAATCAAGTGGCCGACTAGTTTGAGCAGCGGTATAAGTTGGTGAAAACAGTGGTAATATGCAGGAGCGGATAAATACACATGGTCACAGCGCACCTCCGCTCACTCACGTATTTATCTTCGTGTTTTAACAAACCACGGCAACTTGTGTTGCTAGATATCTAATGTTGAAGTTGATGACCAAGCACCAACAAAAAACTGACTTTGCTGCCACCACCCCCTGCAACGCAACCGCGACCTTTTCCATTTTTTTAATGGGAAAATTGTCCCCACATAACACGTTTTCGCTTAGCACGAACATTTTCTGAAACGCATTTATAGCGTTAAATGAGGAATGACTGTACTCTGTTGAAAAGGCTTGTTCTAAGCAAACATCCAAGGAATTTTTTCTCTAACAGAAGATCTGGATTCACTTCCAAATCAAACAGAATGGCTCTCTCAGTGTTTTCCATTATGGACACCTCAGAACAGAAAAGACATGGCTAAGCAGGGAGGCATTCACAGAAGAGCAATCAACATTACAAAGGACCTGACAAGACTATCTTATAAAAATGAAGAACAATGTTGTCCCTTCTTCCAGCCCCCAATCTGAAATTGGAAACACTCTTCTACTGAGAAGGATCAGGGGACATAGGCTCTGCACGTCTTTTCAGTGGACGTGGACGTCTTTTCCAGTGGATGAGATCAGTGACGTAGAATCTGGGTACAATCTATGTGCAACTTTTTTTACTGGTGCACACAGCCGGCCTGGAACAGAGAAGGCCAAACAGCATGCAGGGACAATCTCTTCTTTCAGGGGATCTGAGCTCAACTTCAATTCCCAATTCCTAGGAGACAACTCCTCCTCGAGAATTTGCTCCAATCACAGGCCCAGGTGGAGAACAGACCACATGTGCCACCTGCTGGCCCCTGCTGCAATAGTGAATAGAGAGAGCTTCTATCGATGTCACAGAAAGAGAGATTTAAGGGCTGAGGGTTTAATGAGGTGAAATCAACGAAAGGAAAACAAAAATCCGTGCTGAGTATCAAGAATGAAGTGGCAACAGTAAGACTTGTTAAGCTGCAGGACAGACTTGCGGAAGATCTATCCTTGGAGACCTTTAGAAGTGGACTGGGAAAAGCACTGTGTACTCAGGTTTTGAAGACACCCTTAAAAAGAAGGTGCCTAGAGGAACGATGGCCCAGGTGTGTTTATTTACTTCTGCCACTGTACAAACCAAAGCATACGCCCGATCACTGAGCACAAGTACTGACTTGTTGGCTGGGAATCTAACAACACACAGCTGCTTCTATTATTTAACGTGTCTCATCGGAGGCAACATTCAATCTGTAGTCGTGTTTCCGGGATTCCTCAACTGAACAGTTTTAATACATGACAATTGTTGGCAAACACATTAGGGCATTTTTTAAGCATGCTACCTCAATAGTGTCCTTCTAAGTCAAATGCTACGTTGTTGGCAGAACAGGTAATCGGCAGAACAGAGATGAGGGACGAAGGGACTGGCATAATTCAAGACTTGTTTTACAGTTCTGATGAATAATATTAATGTTGATTCTAAGCATTTTTTTTTACCTATTTACATGTTCACACTTGCATAACATAACAGGGATTTATGCATTCCCTCTTGATGTTTATCAATTCCAAATTTCACCAGGGAAGGAAATTATGCAAAGGTGAGACGTTAATTATTTAATGACAGTGGATTTCGAATTTCAAAAAGCTGCAACTTTATAACCTTTAAAACACGAATTGTCAACATCACGTCAACATACGCAGTAAACATCTGGAAGTCAAATTCTGATAAGTTCTCAAGCAGCATTTGCATAGAGGCATTTTACTTTGCCTCCCTGTCAATTTTGACTAATATTGGCAGAAGTGGTTTTGGTCACTTTGGGTGGATTCCAATGAAATCAACATTTGCCAGTAATACGCGGATCCTGCCCTGTCCAGTTATGGGCCGCTCTGGTACTGATAAGGGAAGCTCCACAGACGTCTCTAGGCTTGGGTACAAAGTGTATCTCTAGCAAATGCCCAAAACACAGGGATGGGTCCAGACAGGGTGGCTGGGGGTTGCCAGGTATTCTGGATTCTTCCACACCAGTCAGAGCCAGTTCTGCTGCCTCCCATCCTACGTACTGATTTATCCCCGAGGGGATGAGGGAACTGTGCCATCGGCTACACCGCTCCTTGGTAACATTGGGAGACTTAACGCTGGATGCTCCGCAGAACCCACGGAGAGAAAGGATCCATGGCGCAGCAGTAAGGAGGCAGATGGGAGTCTCTTCGGGCCCTCAGCTGTGGATTCTTTTTCCTCAGCAGGAGCAAGCCAAGGCTTGGTTGCATGATCACGAGACGAATTAGCTCCCTGGGTGCAGCGGGTGCAGCCAGCAGGTGGCGCTATGAGACACAGGCTGCGTATATCTCTATGACACAATTTCTACGTCTACATCTCCTTTGGTGCCTCCTGCTGTCCGAACGGCAGATGGGGTGGAGTCCAATTCCCTGCCCATGGCCGGCTTCACTTCTACTCCAGATTGCTCAGCTGCTCCTTTACAGGGACAATTTTTGCCTCAGGCTCACAAGGATCTCTCTAAAAACAAGAGCTTCTGATGATGATAAAGCCAGAGGGGGATAACACGATAACAGGAATCCAGAATTTATAACAGGAAAATGGGGAGGGAAAGGTACCTGTCAATTGTAGGGCCAGTGCTAACGAGGCTCATGAAGTGGGCTGGAAGTGTCGCATACTTTGCTTTTGCTGTAAAAACGAGGCGTTAAATGCAGGCAAGGCTGGCTTTGAAATGCGGCACCCAGTTAAGGAGATCTCTGAACCTTAACTTCCCCCGCCCTCTTGGGCATCCACCAGTTTGCTCCAACTGGCAGGTAGGCTCCTAAAGCCATGTCTATGCCATGCAGAAGATTGACGCAGCCACTGTCGATCTTCCAGGGTTCGATTTAGTCGGTCCTAGCGAAGACCCACTAATTCGAACTCAGAGGGCTCCCCCCCTCAGCACCTGTAGTCCTGCTCCTCACAAGGAGTCAGGGAAGTCAACGGGAGGATCCACTCCCGTTGACTTCCCGCTGTAGGGATGCCACGAAAACGCGATTTAAGATACAACGACTCTGGTTACGTAATTTAACATAGCTGGAGTTGCATATCTTAAGTCAACCTTCTCCTTCAGTGCAGACCTGGCTTAAGCGTGCCCAGGAGATGGGCCCAAAAAGGGATTTATTTATTCTTCTTGGCGATCGCTGTCTTGGGCGATGCTCACACATTGCTGTCTAGGCAGCTTGCTACGGCCCAGTCACCACTTTGCTAGTGAAGTGTGCAAGGTCATGCCCAGCAAAAGGAGATCCTCACACTCCACCAACGGGAATGCCCTTAGCTGTAGCACATGAACTCCAGTGCTTGTGTTTTCTTGTCAGGCTTCCTGGCAGCAGGCTGGCTGGTTATATGTAGCGTCTTGACAGAATTCCAGAGGGGAGTTCATTACTGGAGGGCTAGTCGGATTCTCAGCTATTTCCCAGCTAGCAACAACCCTGTCTGTTTTGGGTACCAATGCAGGATGACTGACTTCAGAAGTAAACATCAGAACGGCCAGACTGGGTCAGATCCAAGCTCCATTTAGCCCAGTGTCCTGTCTGCCGACAGTGGCCAATACCTGGTGTCTCAGAGGGAGTGAACACAACAGAGAATCATCAAGTGATCCATCTCCTGTAATTCAATTCCAGACAGACAAAGGCTAGGGACACTATTCCTACTCACCCTGGCTAACAGCCACTGATGGACCTAACCTCCATGAATGTATCTAGTTCTTTCTTGAATCCTATTAAAGTCCTGGTCTTCACAACATCCTCTGGCAAGGAGTTCCACAGGTTGACTGTGCACTGCGTGAAGAAAATCTTCCTTTTCTTTGTTTTAAACCTGCTACCTATTAATTTCATTTAGTGACCCCAACTTCTTATGTTATGGGATCGAGTAAATAACTTTTCCTTATTCACCAGTCTTGATTTTATAGACCTCTATCATATCCCCCTTAGGGTATGTCTAGACTACATGTCTCCGTTTCACGAGGCATACTGGAGCAGTCGACAAAGGCTTCCCTTGTCGACTGCGGCGTGTCTAGACTGCCCCGCTGTGCCGATCAGCTGATCAGCAGCACAGCGCGGTAGCCATTTTGATGTAAATGAAGCAGCGATTATTTAAATCGCTGCTTCATTTTGCTATGTCTAGTAAACTCACCTATATGGTTCCGTCGACGGAGCCATGTAGTCTAGACATACCCTAAGTGTCCTCTTTTCTAATCTGACAGTCTTTTTAATCTCTCTTCATATGAAATCTGTTCCAAACCACTAATAATTTTTATGCCCTTTTCTGAACCTTTTCCAATGCCAAGATAGCTTTTTTGAGATGAAGTGACCACTGTCTTATTCTCGATCCCTTTTTTTTAAATGATTCCTCACATTCTGTTTGCTTTTTTGACTGCCGCTGCACACTGAGAGGATGTTTTCAGTAGGGCTGTCAAGCAATTAAAAAATTTAATCATGATGTATCGCGTGTGCTTCCCCTTTGAAATGCCGCGGCGGCGTTTCAACGGGGCAGCGCTGCATGGAGCCCGGGATCAGCTGGGGATTCCAGCTGATCCCTGGCTCTGCTGTTGCAAAGCCCCTTTGAAGCACTGAAGCAGCACCTCAAAGGGGGAGCACAGCATTAATGCCTGTGATTAACGTGTTAAAAAAATTAACGCGTTAATCCTGTCCTGCGTTAATCACAGGTGTTAATGCACGTCAATTAACAGCCCTAGTTTTCAGAGAACTACATTTTTGTATCTACAATTTTGGCGCACATGCGCAGTACCTCCCCACGTAGGGGGGAAATACTAGAATTTATCCGTAGACATGAGTTGCCATTGGTATGGCGTAAGTCGATGTGTCTGCGTGTACAGATCCATTTTAGGGTTTACATGTACATAGTGCAGATCCCACAACTTTCCCATGTGAAAACAGGAAGTGCCGCTCATCGATCTTGAAGCTTTTCAATCATGCTCCGATTGTAAACGTTATCTGCCTTCGGGATCTTTAATGTGTTGCAGATGTGCCAAAGGATAAAAGGCCTATCACAAAAGTCCTCTCAGTGGTTTTTCCACTGGGCCACATAATAATGAATTTATTAGCATACAGGGCTCACCCACATATGCTTATAGTCACTCTCAAACTTTTGACTTGACAGTTTATACAAGTGCGTTTAAATCATTAAGGTTTCAGTTGAGTGTGCAGCTATTACGGAGTCATTATAAATAAGAAACAAGGTTATACGTTATGCAACAGGAGATAAATCAAAATGAGTGTATTGGAAATCATTTGGGGTTTTATTTTTTTTCCCACTCTTAGTTTTTGTTTCTCCTGATTTTCAGAACCATTCAGGGAGGCAACTAACAGAAAAAGGAGTGGTCAGCAGCTGTTTGTAGACAAACTGCTGGAACCAAAATATATGAGTAACTGGTGAGCAGGAGAAGTTTAGCTCACCAGTATCTACACACTATCAAACTGAGCTCCTGGAAGGGTCAAGTTGGTCATGAATCTTCTTTGTGGAAGAGTCGCCCAGCTGGCAACTTGTGGCCATCTTTTGTTTTAACTTCTGCTCTGTATTCTGCCTTTTATCGCCAGCCTCTGTATCTTCCTAGGGTTTTAATCATCTACTGCCACAACCAGAGGCGGGTGCGTCATCTCTCCTTTTAAAACGTCACGATTGATGGAGAAGCAGCCAGGTTTTTTAAGGTTCTTCTGCCTCATTTTGACTTTGGGCACAATTAAGCCTACTGCAAATTAGATGGCAGAGCCAAGGAAAAAGATCTTCATCCGACCTTGACACGGCCTTGGAGAACAAGTTCAAAAAAGAAAGAAAAACTCACCAACCTGTCACGCACTGATTTTGAACCAGAAAACAATCAAGCAGAGCCCTCAAAAATCAGCTGCGAGCTATTTAACTTGATGGATCGCTAACCTAACAATAGTCCAAAAATGGAGAAGAATAACAGCACAATTCTGCCCCGTCTAAAGGCTTCTCCCATCTTCAACAACATAAAGATGCCCAGTAATTAAAAAAGGGGAACCATCAATCATTTGAGAAATCAACCCTTCTACTGCCTGTTTACCTTCCTCAGTAAGCAGGGAGATAATCCCACAGAAAAGTGCAGTCTTGGGTGTATGCACATATTTGCTGAGCTGTGCACAGGATAGAAATTCGATTTCATAAAAGATTTTGAAATTTCAGAATCTGGTTCTCTTTCAAATCAGAAGAGCCACTGAACAGTTTGAAATTCACATCGAAATGTTTTTGAAAACATTTCAATGGGGATCAATGAAAGTGTTGTGTTAAATTTTGACTTTTTAATGTTTTTACTAGGTCGTAATATGGATGATCACATCGTACCAAATTAAAAACAAAAATCAAAACAAACAAAAAAAGTCATTTCAAAACAAAATAATCTAAATGTTTCGAAAATGTCAGAACAGGATGCCAGAACATTTTTTTCCCCCTGGCTTTCAACCCAAATTACAAAGCATTTTGTATCTTTCCATATACATTTCGCCTGCCAATACGCATTTATGTGCTAAAGCTATACTACATAAAAAAAAAGCGCTACACTAAAAGAACACAAAGGTTGCAAAGTCAAACACTCAGATATCAGGAAACGCCAAAACAGCCCCATTCGTTTCAATGGGACAGCTTGTTTGTTTAAAGTTAAGCATGTGCTTAACTGCTTTGCTAGATCCCTTGTTGCAGGATGAAACTGAAGAGAATGGACTATGAAGAACATCTCACTAAGACTTTCCAAAGAGGATGGAGAGAGGCTGTTCTCAGTGGTGGCAGACGGTAGAACGAAGAGCAATGGTCTCAAGTTACAACGGGCGGGGTGGCCCGCAAGCCTTGGCGAACTAGGCAGTTGCCTGATGATGACGTCATGGCCATTGACGGCCATGCAGGCAGGGGCGCCAAGGGGGCGCCGATTGCGCCACCTGCCTGGGGCGCCAGCTGTCGCAGCCAGCCTCGGGCCGCTCCTGACAATGGCGGAGATCTAGATTGCATAGTAGGAAAAACCATTTTACTAGGAGGGTGGGGAAGCACTGGGACGGGTTCCCTAGGGAGGAGGTGGAATTTCCATCCCTAGAGGTTTTTATGTCCTGTCTTGACAAAGCCCTGGCTGGGATGATTGAGTTGGGCTTGGTCTTGCTTTGGGCAGAGGGCTGGACTCGTCTCTTTCAGCCCTAGGAGTCTGACTTCACTCTTTATTACTGACATTTTGCTGTGGTAGGCAAAGAAATTGCAATGTTCAAGGGAGACGTTAGATCAAAATCCAGAATCGTAACACACCGGAATCAAAACCAGAGAGACAATGCAGGCTGCTCCTTAAGACAGAGGAACCCAATTCACCCCCATCTTGTTCTAGGCTAGTTCTTTGCAGACTTACCCAATTCACATGCCTCCCCCTTACAGTGCCCCCAATCCTACACACAGGACCAGAAAACCCCTTACAAATCAACGTGACAGCTTGTCATTTCAACACCATTTTCCATACATCAGAGACGTAAGCAACAACTACCCCTTCGGCTAGATAAAATGCGAGGGGAATCCTGTTCCTCTTTTCCTATAATGTGTTCACACAGCAGGGTGACAAGTAAGATATACAGACTTAGACATATAGGCTATCTGGGAAATCAATACCATGATTAGACCAGCCTAGGGAGACAGAAAAAGGCAACAAAGGATTATACATGTCTTCAGAAATCAGAGAGACTCTTAGACTAAAGGGCACATAAGGAAATTTAAAAAACGCTGAAATAACATGAAGTTGAGACACAAAGATTTAATATAGGATAAAACATGCATCTCCAGGCTTAGCTTGATACAATGGGGCATAGACGGATCAACTGGTATTCCCTTACATACGCCTTGATGTTTAGGTATGTGATGAAAGAAAGTACATTTCATCCTTATGCGAATTAGATTTTTATTTTATTGTCTAACATCAATTTCGGTCGGACTGGAGGACTTAAAAGGTCTTTTCTGTCTCAAGAGCTATTTGAAAATAAATAATTCATTTACATCGTATGTAAAAAAAACCACAATCTCAGCGAGGAGGCCGCCATTAAACCTCTCCGCTCTCGCTCTGCTAGGGATTTTTTAATTGTTCCAGATCCGCGGAAGGGAATTTATGAACATCTGGGCTTAGTTTAAGACTCCAAATTTGCCTCTTAAATGTCAAAGCGGCAGGGCTGATTCTATCCAGGTTCAGTTGTCTGGTCTTTAGGAAGAGACGCACACCGCACTCAAACCAGGAGTGAATTGGTGTCGGTCTGGTTAGCACCACCAAAGTCCAAAGGTCAAATTTCATCTGCTCCAGATTGGGCGTAAACACAGAGTCTGGTGTCAGTCATAAGAACATAAGAACGGCCGTACTAGGTCAGACCAAAGGTCCATCTAGCCCAGTATCTGCCGACAGTGGCCAGCACCAGGTGCCCCAGAGAGGGTGGACCGAAGACAATCATCAAGCGATTTGTCTCCTGCCATCCCTCTCCAGCCTCTGACAAACAGAGGCCAAGGACACCATTTTATCCCCTGGCTAATAGCCTTTTATGGACCTAACCTCCATGAAATTATCTAACTTCTCTTTAAACTCTATTATAGTCCTAGCCTTCACAGCCTCCTCTGGCAAGGATTTCCATAGGTTGACTATACGCTGTGTGAAGAACTTTCTTTTATTAGTTTTAAACCTGCTCCCCATTAATTTCATTTGGTGTCCTCTAGTTCTTCTATTTAGGGAACTAATAAATAACTTTTCTTTATCGGCCCTCTCCACACCAATCATGATTTTATATACCTCTATCATATCCCCCCTCAGTCTCCTCTTTTCTAAACTGAAAAGTCCCAGTCGCTTTATCCTCTCCTCATATGAGACCTGTTCCAAACCCTTAATCATTTTAGTTGCTCTTTTCTGAACCCTTTCCGAGGCCAAAATATCTTTTTTGAGGTGAGGAGACCACCTCATATCAGGGAAGTCGATGGTCTTCATTGGACAGTCTAGATAGGACTACCAACAACCCGCAATGAAAGGGAGTGATTTGCATTAGAGCATTCACACCTTAACAATGGTGGTGACTTCTGAAATCAGAATGGTTCTTTTATTTCCCCGTCCTGACTAATGGCTACGGGTAAATTATTTCTAAAAAGCAGCCAAGGGCTCATCTTCATGTACGGTAGGGCAGTGGTGGTTTAGCGAAGATGCTCATACGCTGGCTGGAGAGCATTTCCCCTTGGTGTAGTGAATCCACCTCCCCAAGAGGCCGTAGCTGTGCGGGGGGAAGAACATATCCAGCAGACAGCGCTGCCTGTGTGGGGGTTAGGTCAATAGAACTAAGTTGCTCAGGGGTGTGGAATTTTCCACAGCCCGAGTACTGTAGCTATTATATTAGTCTACCATGCACCTGGCCGCGGGGACGTAAGAGGCTTACGACCGTTTCCAAAACTGATTAGGAGCCAAAACCCATTGACGTTCAGTGGGTGTTGAGCTAAGTCCCGGCTGAAAATAAGTCGACAGCCCACACGTGTTTTGTAAACAGTCACCCGAGTCTCTACATTCCAGCTAAGAAAAGCCAGGCAGGGTTTGCCACAGGACAATCATCTTCACCCTCTTCTCAATAACTTTCCCAGACGGAAGACGGACCTAGAGTCCCACGCTCTACGGGGCATGGGGAACACAAGGGGCGAGGGCTAGGGCAGAGAGCTGGGTTGTGGGGAACCCGACTCACACACCAGCCCTGACAAAAGAGGAGCTCCACGTGGCTTCTTCCCACACACACTAGGGCCAGCCCACGCGTGTGACTAGCCTCGGGGGAGGGGTAATACGGAGGGACGTACAGACCACTGACATCTACTTGCTCACTTGACACTGGGCGCAGGGACCTCAGTGTAAACGAGAAGTGGGCCCCTCCCCTTTCCCTTCACTTAGTGGCTCCTGCCCCTTTACATTATATGGAAGAACCACGCGAGCGAGCCCGGCAGCAGCACCCACCCAAGAGAGAGAGACAAAAAGCCCATCCAGACAAGAAGATCCAAGTCCCATCTGAGGGATGGTCATACAGCGCCCTGGCGCGGTGGGACAGGACGGGCTCTGGGGACTAAAACAGAGAAAAGGATGGGTGCAAAATGTCAGAATTGGGTTTTCCGCTTTTACAGACATCCTGCAGGAGCATCAGGGCTCTGGCCTGGCTCCCCTCCTCATGTCTAGGCTGCCTGGCTAGTGGACTAGCATGAGCAACTGAGGCTGGTATCTATATCCCATCGGCAGCCCTGTGCGGATGAACGTGCGGTGGGCTATTTTAGTCACTAGGGACAGTGAAGGAATTGTGCCTTCACAATCAACGTAGCGCATTGGCTTCTCCCCCGCACAAGAGTCTGCTAGTTCTATTTCTACAAGTATAACACGGGGTGGGGGAAGGGGATCCCCAGGCAAACAGCCTCCCCGCTACAGACAGCCACGAAGGAGCCAGTTTCCCCAGAAGCCTGGCGTACAGGAAAACACGCACCTAGCATCTCCTCCGCTCTCAGTTCACCAGCGAGCTACTCTAGACACACTCCAGGGACCGGATTCACCCCAGCGTCATTCCAGGCCCGTATGCAGGAATTTCAGTGGACGGGGAGTGCGAGTCGTGGGAGGGGCTGATGGCTGTCCCACCCCCGTGGCCCAGCTCCGCCCCCAGACTCACTCCTAGGAGGTGGGGAGAGAAATCAGACCCAGCTTTCCCTCGGCTGGCCGATACGTGAGGGAGAGAGGCTCAGGCAAGGTGCCGCATCAGCCTCACGCTTCCTTGGGGACTTAGGGGGGCGTTTGCACCCTTCACGCACTTCCTCCCCCGCTGCGTATGGGCCGGCACTCCATTAACTTTAATGTGACGGGGCCCTGGGGCCCAAATACGAGGCAATGCTCAGAGGTGGAACAAAACCTCACGGCCTTCGTCCCTCACCTGCTAAGAACCGGAGCCGATTCTTAACTCCTAGTGCTCCGTTTCCGGAGCCCCCCCTGCAGTCGTCTTCGTCATCGCAGTCGCCGCTTTCCGACTCCTCCTCCTCCGTGCTCTGCTCGGGGGCTTTGCGCCGGGACAGCGCCATTCCTTTCAACAGCTGAAAGAGACAAGGGGACAGAGAAGGATGGAAAAGCCCCCTTCACTGCTGCTACCCCACTTTGCAGGGCTCAATTCTTTTGCAACAGCAGAAATTGCACTTTCCTAGCCTCAAAGCCTTCCACACACTTTGCTTGAGAGAAGCCTGAAGGAGCAAAGGGGCAGGCGAGAGGGAGAGTTAATTACTCATCAAGCCCAAGCGTCGGCTCGTTAAAGAACTCAGGGATGTTCAGGCCCACAATGGAGAAGAGACAACTGGCAAAAAAAAGTTGTGCTGAAGAATTTTGCCCTATTCTCCCAACATGCCCCCTACACAGAGCAACTGGCCGAATCCTGACTATGTGACACCAGGGGAACCGCAAACAGGCTAAATCAGCTACATATGGCTGCTTTGATTTACCACAGCGGGGCTCAGGGTGCATCTCTAAGAGTGGGATCGGCAGAAAAGCACTGGTCCAACTCCTACGGAAATCAATGACACTCCCAGTGGGAGCAGAGCTAGGAGGAGAGATAGGAGGAAAAGATAAGGCAGATCTCGCAGGATTTTTATTCTTGTGTGTCACCAGGCTGGAGAAAATCAGGCCCCAAAATACCACAATTATAGTTCGGGAGAACTGTTCTAAGACAACCGAGGTGTCAGAACTCTACTGTCCAATAAAAGGCAGCCGTCCCCCTTTAGAACTGACTCTCTTTTTCAGAGAGATCAACAACAAAAGTCCTGTCACCTTCGGATCAGGCTGCTATCTCAAAGCCACACAAAGTTTACCATGTGCACAGTTCCTGATGTACAGTACAGAGGCCACGAGCCACCGAAGGAATGCAGCAAACCGGCAGGCCGGATGGGCAAATCAGCCCGTTCTTTGGTTACTTGGCAGCGGTTCAATGAAAACGGGGCGGAGTCCCATGTTCATTTGCAGCATTAGGCTGGTCGTTCCGGTCACTCAATGCACACCCAGGATTGTGAAGGGCAAGTGGGACGCTTTTGAGTGGCTGTCGGGCTGTCCTGGGATACTAGAAAACCACAATGACTCCGGCCTGGTAAAGTGGCAGATCATAACAAGAGCCTGCCACATATGGTAGAAACAATGCAGCGAAAGAACTTTTAACTCACCCAAAGTAACCACAAGTGTCTTCAAATCTTAATATTGCCTCGATATTTTTGTGGAAAGCCTTAGGCAGGGCTTAATTTGTAATGAAAGAGTATCAGGGCTCAAGCAAGTTTTTTACATTCATAATTGAGGCAGCAAGTCCAAAGGTGGCAGGATTATGAACTGCGAAGTAAGCACTGGCCTTAGCTAACCAGGATATGCTCTGTGTCTAAAAACACTGAAACCAGGTCTACACTGCTGGGGGAAGGTTGGCTTATGGTACGCAACTCCCGCTATGTAAATAACATAGCGGGAGTTGACATACCTTAAATCGAGCTTGGCACTGTCGCCACTTTGGGAGGTCAATGGGAGAAACGCTCCTGTCGGCTTCCCTTACAGCCCAACCGTGGTACCCTCAGCATTCAATGTAATGGGTCTTCACTAGACCCGCTAAATCAAACCCCGGACGATTGATTGTCAAAGCATCACTCCTCTGGTGAGTGGAGATGTGGCCTGAGTAAAATCAAATGTCCCTAGTGAACGTAAGACTAAGATTATCATCACACACGTTTGAAAATTCATGATACTGTCGCATAACAAGGGTGGAAGGAAATGGACACATTTTGCATCGTTGATTTCCTTTTGCTGATCTTTCTCATTCAGTTTCTAAAATAACCGAACTACTCCATCAAACACAGATTTGTTTGTACAAGTTTGAGTCAGCATGTTCATATATGCTGAAAAATTCCATCCCCACCACGACATAACTAAAAGCTTGGATTTAATCAGCTGACATAAGAAAAGGAAAAAGTAACAGACGCTATTACAGAATGCAGGCTCATTGCATACTTTAGAGGTTCAGTAGTTTCATCTGGTGCAGTGATGTGCATACCTCTCAAGGCATTTTTAATATCTGGATTCCAGGTTATATTTTTAAACGATTAAACTGGTATTAGAAAACAGCTCCCAAAATATTTGGTTGCTGGAGTTTATACAACCTTAGAGGAATGTTTTCAGCGTCTGGCTTCTCATGTCCACAGCAATGTAAACACATATGTTACTGTTTCGATTAGAGTTGCATAACCTAATGAAAAGCAAATGGTTTGGACTCAAATCCACTTTATTTTTGCTTTTCATGCCACCCATATTTACATGTGGCACACATTTAATAATGACCCATGTAAAAAGGTTTGCTTCACATATTTAGAAATATGATGTATGGAAAGTAGCTGGGAAATCTATTAGGTGCGTAGGAGCTGAAACAAAAAATGAAGGTGGACAGTTTTGCACAGTTAAATAGGCAGTGTCATTCTACATGCCTACTACCGAAAGCCCCCACAGATGGAAGACTGTGAAGTTCATAAACCTATTTGCATTTATAGAAGGATGATCACCTGTCACAGATGATGTCTTCATGGCTCTCTATTAAAGTACCAGCTAGCTGGGTACACTCCCATATGGTAACACCAAAGAGAACTCCCACATCAGATACGTTTCCATCTGCTCTTCACACCATTGCTTTTCTTTCACAACAAACTCTCCTTTCACTTTCCTCCCCCTTTTTAATTGAAATAGCTTCCAGAAAACGTCTACAAAAGGACTCAAAGGGTGTGTCTTCACAGCACCCTTAGCTTTAAATAGCTTATTGCGTAATTTGGCACTGTCTTTACACTGCAAATTTCGAAATAACTCACTATTTCAAAATTCCCCTTAACCCTCGTGGAACAAGGGATACCAGGATGTCAGAATAAGCCACCCGTTATTTCAAAATTTATTTCGAAATAACGGGCTGCTTCAATAGATGCGGAGTAGCTATTTTGGGATACTGCATGTAGACGTATCCATAGGGCAGCTTATTCTGATGTCCCGGTAACCCTTATTCCACAAGAGTTAAGAGGAATTTCAGAATAACGAGTTATTTCAAAATTAAGCTATTGTATAATTGGGCAAATTGTGTAGCTTATTTCGAGCTAAGGGTGCTGTGTAGACGCACCCAAAGTGAATTAATAAATTATGATGGAAAACTGAGAAGACTGAGTTGTCTGAATGGCATGACTTTCATATCTCCATTCACCAGCGCCTACAGATCATCTCATCGTGTACTTGGAGCCTGATCCAAAAGATACTGAAGTCAAGGGGTGTGAGGAAAGAGGGGGTGTTTCCATTCACTTCAAAAGACTTTGGCTCCTTGTGGGCGTTCTGGAAGAACCTATTTTTCAGAGGTACAAACATTTCCCCTGGAAAACTGCATGGCCACTTAAATAACAGCAGCTGTAGTTATGGGGTAGCAAGATTTCATGTCGGAGAGGTATACCGTAATCATGACTTTACATCTTTTGATCAACAGAGGCCCCTCTCCAAACTAAGCCAAAGGTGGTTATGGAAAAGACTCAGGAGGAATCATGTTAAAAAGTGAACCAAGAATAGCTCCTAATATTGGTCGCATAAGTCGATTACTGGCCGAGGGCACTTGCAGGGTGGCATGTTAGTTTGTTGTGTACAGTCCATTCTTGGAGGCGGGTGAAATAATCCTGCTTTTGCAGAGAAAGGTTACTATATTTATTAGCAGGAGTGGGTGGGTGATGTCCAATGGCCTGCAACATGCAGAAGGTCAAGGTAGAGGACCATGACGGTCCCTTCTGGCTTAAAAGTCTGTGCATATGTAGAGTGAAGGGGCATGGCCTACCTCCAAGATTGAGAGGCAGAAACCTGGCCCCACCCCTTGGTGGGCAGAGCCAGAAAAGCCACGCCTCCTGCCGCTCAATTGCGCAAGAGCCGGTGAAGTGAGCAGATGTCTTCCCCCAAAATGGAGTTCTGCAGTGCTGAAGACCTAGAGGAGGTACTGGCCAGTACCCAGAGGAGCTACTGGGACTGCCGCTGGCTGTGGACCTGAGGGAGACAGGGGACCCCCAGGACATGGAAGCACACACAGACGGGACCACAAGTAGTTGTCCAGGGACACAACATGAGCCTGGTTATGTTGCCCAAGTCTAGGTCAGTGTGTTTTGGTGGGATCCCCACTAACGTTAGGGCCCTGAGCTGTGACCCAGCGGACCAGGCGCCATAACCCCTGCTGCCTGCCCCATCCCACAGGGGGCAGCCTCCCCCTTTATACTGGTGCTTTGTGCTGCCCACTGGGTTGGAGCCTGGGGACTGCTGGGGGCTCTACCCCCTCCGGGGGTTAGAGCCACTTCACTGCCTCTTGTTCTGCCCTGCCCCGAGGGCCAGAATCCGAGACTGCTACCTGCTGTTGTGTGCAGGCGGTCCCCAACGGACCAACAGGGCGTGTTCCAAAAGTCCCTTTGCCAGTTGGCTGCTTGGAACTCGGCGTGTCGCCCCACAGAAACGACATTCTAAACGGCAGTTAGGTGCCTGGGCTGGCCCGGTAAAGCCGCTTTAACCCATCATGGAGCTGAAATGCCCTGAAATGCCCGTGTCTTGGCAAAGAGAGAGAGTAGAACGATTATTTATTTCGCCTCCAACACCAGCACTTGAGGACAGGCAGGTTTAATTAGTAGAGGATGAGGAAGTAGTTGGGAGAGTCTGGGCATCCTCCAGCCACCATTCCTTCCCCCGCGGGCTCTGCGTCGGCTCCTGTGGCCAGTCCCACCCCTCGCTGCACCCAGCCCCCAAGAGGCGGCGAGTGGCGTAAGCGAGGGCTAGAGGTCTCCAGAAGACCAGGGGTCGGTTTTGCTCTTCAACGTGCTACTTCCCTCCAGCCGCTGGCTGTGCGGCCACCCCTTGCTCCTCCGGCTGGCACTTGTGTGGCTCCCCTGGGCCTGCAGGTGAGCTTTGGCGTGAACGTACTCAGGGCGCGTTGTACTAGAGAGGGGGCGTGGCCTCCGCTCAAGACTGATGGAGCGGGACAGCCATGGAGACCCCCCCACTCTCCTTGCAGGTCAGAACCAGAACTTCTCAGAACCAGGCTCTGGTGTGGGTGTCCACACAGCTACTTATAGCCCCCAGCCCAAGCCCTGCGCGTCTGAATCAGCTGGCCTGGCCAGACGTGTGTCTTCTCATAGACTTCAAGGTCAGAAGGGACCATTATGATCATCTAGTCCGACCCCCTGTACAATGCAGGCCACAGAATCTCACCCACCCACTCCTGAAATAACCCTCTCACCTATATCTCAGATATTGAAGTCCTCAAATGGTTTAAAGACCCCAAGATGCAGCGGATCCTCCAGCAGTGATCCATAAAGCATGCCCTAGGAGTCTAGGATAATGGTTCTCTTCCCGCGGCCTGCACGCAGCAATAGCCCAGCTCACCTGTGTGCTAAAGGCTGTGGGGAGAGGTACCAGCTACCCTATAACGCAGCGGGGTCCAGGCTTCTGCGTGTTCCTCAACCCCACACAGCAGGGTCAGAGTCTGGGTCTGCTGTTAATTAGAGGAGGATGTTAAATGTCGCAGCGTTAGAGGTCCAGGTTCCACTCAAGAGTTTGCGCTTTGCTTTGCTCGAAGTCGTGTTTCCAGAAACTGGAGTCAACGTTCCTTAAATCAAATTTCTGTGGCATCCCCCCCCACTCTCCCACTGACTTTCCTTATTCCTCGCAACCTCGTGGAGAACCGGGATCGACAGGGGCACCATCAGTGATCGATTTAGGGGGTCTTTACTAGACCTGCTAAATCAAACCCCAGACGATTGCTCTCCGCAGCGTCAATCTCAAGGTCCGTGTTGACCTCGCCTTAGAAGAAGCCACCCAAAATTAGTGGATGCAGTTGACCATTGGGATGCCTAATTCTCCTCAGCCCCATTGCTGTGACAGGAGACCCAGTGACAGCATTAGCACTGAACATGATTGTCCAAAATGAGGAATGTTTCTGCCAGACATTTTTCTGCAACTGTGTAGATTTGCTTATTCCATTTCCATGATAATTCTGAATATTATTTTAACAGGAAGCTCAGCCGCCGTCTTTTCCACTGTGCATTTGATCATATTCCAAGGGCTTGCTACAAGCATGCGAAGAATTCAGCAAAACTCTTGGAACATTTTTATTAAATTCTTTCAGTCAGGCAAACAAAATTACAGGACAGCTCTGTTCACCAGCAGGCTACCAATATGAATTCAGTCTTCCCTCAATTCCTAGGGGGATTTTTAGTTTGACAGAAATCATCGCTGCTCGCCCTAATAAACAATTCATTGCGCTGCTTGAGTTTGTTGTTATATTTTTTTTTTAATTATGTTGCGATGCATGTTTCTGCCTTAAAAGGGAAGGGGACTTCTGGCTCAATTTGGGTTTGCAGGCATGATTTCAGAGTTTGTTATTATAAGCAAAGTTGGGTGGGGTGCACTGTTGCAAATCTCGAGGCTAAGATAAGAATGCAAAGATTAGGCAATAGTTAAAGGAGCAAAACATATTTCTAGCTAAGGGCTACGAAGATCTGATTAAAAAGCTTCATTACTGCTAGGGTACATCTACTTCATCCCAGATCACACATCCTCTCCACAGGAGTATGGCCCTTGACCACTTTCCAAAATCTTGGAGCGGCCCCCCACCAAAAATTATCCCCCTCCCCCCAGTCTAGGGCTAACATACATCCTGTCTACTACTCGCCTGTATCCCCCGGGCCTGACCCTGTCACAATATTTACATCTATCTATCTATCTAGCTAGCTAGCTAGCTATCTAACCTGTCTATCTATCAACCCGTTCCCACAATGTGTTGTATATTTTGGATTAAGTCCATTATAGAGATGTGGCATATTTTTGTCATTCCGGTTTGGCAGAGTGGCAATCAGGTAACTAGTATCGGGGTAGCCGTGTTACTCTGAATCTGCAAAAGTGACAAGGAATCCTGTGGCACCTTATAGACTCACAGATTGATGGGAGCATAAGCTTTCGTGGGCAAAGACCACGAAAGCTGATGTTCCAATAAATCTGATGCAGTGGGTCTTTGCCCACGAAAGCTTATGCTCCAATCAATCCGTGAGTCTATAAGGTGCCACAGGACTCCAATCAGGTGACTGTAAATTCTTACCGCTAGCTAAAGAGTGATTAAGCGAAGACTTGCTTATTGTTACCTACTACTTTGCTGATCATTAGACTGTATATTTTTCTGCTTCTTACCATAGGCTTGAACCCATAAGCTGTGAAGCAGCTGTAATGGTAGGATAATGATTAGGGTGAGTTGCTATTTAAAGAGGAAGAAACCAAACTGAATTTCGCAAAGCATGTGGGCTGTAGTAATGGTTACATAATGGCTTCCGGATGTTACTTTTCAGCAGCCCGGTCCGCACGCTTGGCCTTGCACTAGCTGTCCCCTTTGGCTGCAGCGCCCAAGCTGCCATGTCTGCACCACTACTTTTACCGCGTTTGCCTGACCCTGCTGACTCACCGCTGCAGGGCCTTTCCGGCCATGCAGCCGTCCCGGCCGTGTGTTGCGCACTCACAACTTGGGTGAGATCGGAGGACCCGCATCTTGCAGGTTGGCTCGGGAAATAGTCGTGTGAAATGAAATGAGCAGTCGCAACCCTTACCAAGCTGGGAGGGCTTGCAACTAATCTGGAGAATAGGGTCAGAATTCAAAATGATCCGGACAAATCCCGACGCTGCTATTTGGGGGCAGGGAGACCGACACGAAACCTCAGGCCACGTGACGTTCTGTGGCAGCGTGGCCGGGCCGGAGCTCCGCCTGAGAGAGTTAGCCAGGCCCACGCCCAGGCCAACAGTTCTCCATGGGCGCTTCTTTCGAATGGAGGCATCCCATCCCGGCGCCAGGCAGCGCGCGCCTGAGACGTTTCTTTCCTTATTTACCTGAAGAGGTAACAGTCTGGGGACGCTAAGGCAGGGGATTAGGCCTGGGAGGCGGCAGGAGGCCCCAGGCGTGGGCAGCACACCGATTTCGACCTCTGAGACCCATGGGATGCACACGCCTGGCCCACAAAGTGTTCTCCGGGCCTCCGGTTGAGAACCCCCCTTAGCTCCTCCCAAGCCCTTCTGCTCAGCGCACCACCCAAAGATGGCTCCAGAGCGGGGCCAGGAGGCAGCGGAGCAGGGCATGGGGCAGGGACCCTGACCCTAGATCCCACTGCATGGGGACCCACACTTCTGACCCCACCATGACCCCGTGGGGTTGGGTGGTGGGTGGGAGCCCAGACCCCCGCGCTGACCCTGACCCCATCCCTGCTCAGTGGCAGCCGGCACCCCAGCACCCAGACTCTGGGGTATTTAAATCATGGCTGAATCACGCCTGGGAAAGCTGCAGATTTCAATGTGATGCTTTTCCCTTTTCCAGGCTCAGTCCATGTAATGCCCCTGGAGCACAGCCCCGCTTACAAAGATCCTTATCTGAGCACAAGCCAGACTGCAGGAAAGGGACCCGTGTGAAGAGGGGCAATTGCTTCTTTAAACTCGTGTGTTTAGAGCATGGTTGCCTGGTCACCTACAGGCAAGCAACCCAAAGACTCACTCCCATCCCCAACCAGCCGCCGTGCAGCGACTAGCTCTAGAAAGAACACGGGATGTTAGATAGCAGGTGTGACGGTGCGTCGGGGTTTCCCCGTCTCCTGCACCCCCGTAATGGCACGAACAGACTCCACCAGCCAGTCGAATAGAGGGAGTTTATTGCTCCTCCAGGATACAGCACAGCACAGATGGAATCTGGTTCCAGGGCAGGCCTAGGATGCCTCAGTCCCCCTTGAGATGGGGGAGACTGGGCCACCAGCAAGGTGCCCACACTACGTCACTGCGGGTAATCGAATAGTCATGGAACCGCATCAGACTGCAGCGATTACACGACTATTCGATAGTCCCGGGAGAGGCCAGCAGCCTGTGCGCTCCTGGTCCCATTTCTGGGGAGCCCTGTCACCCAGCGCTGCTGCCTCTGTATCAGAAGCAGCAAGGGCGGGGTGGCAGGCGGAAGCCGGTCCGTGAGGGGAGCCAGTTTAAAAGCCGGCTCCTCACGGGCAC
Organism: Pelodiscus sinensis; assembly: GCF_049634645.1. NCBI lineage: Eukaryota > Metazoa > Chordata > Testudines > Trionychidae > Pelodiscus > Pelodiscus sinensis. The sequence continues at coordinate 44,990,441 of NC_134723.1, read as the reverse complement.
TAGTTCCCACCCCCCACTTTGCTGCTTCTGATGCAGAGGCAGCAACAGGGAGGGGATGCATGTAGTCGACAGGATTAACCGATAAACCCCGGCTTGCCGGTTAATTGAGCAGTTGTCTCCACGCTGACATCCCTAACAAGAATCAAACTTTGTTCTTTCATTCACACGGTCCATTTCGCACGAGATAGTCCACCCCTCCAGCCAGAGGTCACAGATGCCCTTCCGGCCTCTCCTTTCCCATCCACTGGCTCCCCAAGCCAGCAGACGGAGCCTGCAAGCGACTGCAGGTGGGGAAAATTCTGCTGAGCTTATTTTGTGCTGCTCCGGTGCAATGCATGTAACGCAACATGACTTATTCACCCACGGCTCTGACTTGCTGGCAGCAAACTATATCTTATGGCAGCCTCGTCACCCCCAACCGCGTACGCTACCCAAAAAAACAGGGGATGGGTCGAGAAAATAACAAGGAACCCATTTTTGTTAGGAGAGGTCTGAATTGTGGTTGACTTTGTTTTACTTGTGTTTTACTTTGCGACACCTTGGCAGTATATAAGAGGCAGAGACGAAACCTGTTCCTAATTGTACTCCTATTTCCAACTCAGCACAGTAAGGAGTAATTGCTAATCAAATGTTAATAAAATGGATACAGACACCAGGTCTGGAAAAGTCATTTTCAGCACTTAGGAAAACACCAAGGAATGTCAGCTGTTTTTTCACCTGCTCGAAAAGGAAATACTTGGCTATACCCGTGTCGCCCGCCTTTAGCCCACTGTAGAGAAATCTGCCAGCAATCTCGAGGTTTGAATTACATAAAGACGGTTAAAAAAAAAGCTAGAGATCGCTGCTTCTCTTGCCGCTTATTTCTAAAAAATCCAAGATTCCCAATAGATGAGGCAAGTTTTATCACCTTGCAGGCCCAAATGGTATCATGAAAAGGCGTCTCGTCACGCCCAGGGGAATTTTCCCCCAGAGGGAATTCTACATTTCAATCGACAGTCACAATAAAAAAGATTCCCCCCATACATACCATCGTGGAGGGGAGTATGCACAGAACTTTATACTCAGCCCAGTAACGGTTTAGCCTGTAGGCTGTGTTCCTTAGCCAAAATTAATTTTCAGTCACTTTCGCTGAAAATCCGAAAGAAAAACATGAGCTAACGAGGTCTTCCCTAATAAACCAGCAGACGTTTTCATTCAGAGGTGGATGGTCTCCTCCACAACACTGGCGTGATGAGTTTGTTTTCTATTCCACAGGTGAACACAACACCCTTTTATAATCTTTGCATTCTTAGAGGACAAACAGACTCTCAGGAAATCACAACCTGTAACATCTTTGCTGTCACCTTGTGCTCCTTGGACTAGGAACACAGTAAGAGCCAGGCTGGCTTAAGGCAGTGACTCATTTCCTGGTCTTATACCAGATGTTCCACAGTAACGGACAAGAAACCTGACAACGGACTATGACAGACTAACCCGCTCTGTCTTCCCCAGAGTTTCTTTCTAATACCTCCAATTAGGGGTTGGCTGACTCCACGAAGCACAAAGGTTCATAGTCCATATAACCGTGGCTGTTCCCATTGTATGTACTGGTGGAGAATCCCGTCTTAAATCTTACTGACTGCTGGCCTCAGTGCTATCCAGTGGCAAGGAGTTCCACAGGGTAACAATGTGTTCTGTAAAAACAAGTATTTTCTTGTGTCTGTTTTAAAATTTTTGTCTTTCAGTTTCTTTGGTGGACTCTTGTCCTCTAATAAGAAGCACTAAACAGGATTGCCCAAGTTTTTAACAGGTATTATTTCCCTCCATCCCTCCATCTTTCTCTCTCTCTCGTGCGCGCACATGCACACACACACACACACACACACACACACTCCTTCTAACAAGTCCCATTCTTTTATGAGTTCTATCTTTCAATCCTTTATTTGTGACAAGGTGACCGGGGCTGCTGGGAGTGTTCCACACACGCATGTGCCATGCACCAAGTAATGGAGTCTGCATGTTTTCCAGTGTTGATTCCATCCCTTTCTTTAGGCACGCGGGCACGCTGCTTGCTTTTTGATCTTCTGCACTGAGCACAGGCCTCTGCTGAACCAGCCACCAGACACCCACCACCTCCCCAAGAAACCACGGTCCCTACGAGGACGCGAAGCATCGACCTGCTGCATGCTGACCGGTGTTTATTGCTAGCTGACACAGCATTAGCAATTCCTACTCGCTTGTGGAGTAAGAGCACGTGCTGCTGCCAAGATTTAAAGCACAGTCGGTGCGACTCTCTGCTTTGCAGGGAGGGGGATGCTTCGTGTGATTGCCCAGCCCAATCCTCAGCTCCTATTGGCTGGAAACAACTGGCCAATAGGAATTGACCCCAGCCAATCTCTCAGCTCCTATTGGCTCGAAACAACCAGCCAATAGGAACTGAGAGTGGGGTATGGGGGCAGTGCCTCTTCCCCCTCCCAGAGCTGAGAGCCACATGGAGGAAGCAGCCTGCAGTTTAAAGTGATCTGGGGCTGCAGCAGGCAGGGAGCTCATCCTGCCCTGGGGGTGCTGCAGGGCTGCTGGCCGGGAGACACGTAGGTAAGCACCGCCCAGCCAGAGCCTGCCCCTCCCACACCCGAACTCTCCCCCACAGGTCACTATCTAAACCCTCTGTACCACCTGTCCCACGTCACAACTCCCCCCCGGCTCTGTACTCCTCCCCCACGCCAGAATCCTCTCCTGCACCCAAACACCGTCTCAGACCCTGCACCCCAGGTCACAACCCCCTCCTTCACCCAAACTCCCTCCCGGACCTCACACCGTCTCCCACACCCCAGTCCCGCACCCCATGCGCCCTTCCGCACCCAACCTCCATCCCAAACCCCACGTCCTCTCCACAGAAGAGTGCGGGGCCCTTGACCACTTCCCAAAATCTTGGCATGGCCCCCCACCAAAAATGATCGCCCCCCCCCCCTGCTTTGAGAGTTCCTGGTTTAATCCGAGCTTCCCTCTTGAAACCGACCCCCCCGTCGCTCGGGTCAGGGGAAATGGACACCGATCCCTCCCCCCGCTCACTGAAATCGGCCCGTCCGGGTTGTTCCAATGGAGCTCCGCAGGAGGAGGAGCTGACCAGCCGTTCTCAACTCCTCCTGGATGAAATGCGGCGTTTCTCACGGCGAGCGGCAGAGGGGACTGGCCGCGATTACTGCTCTGCGAGGAAGCAACGGTTAGTTAACTTTTACTGGCGCTTTTACACACAGGATGATTTAATCCCCGCTGCTCTTGCGCTTTGACAGAGCAGGTGTTACTTCCTCAGCACATGCGCACCGGGCTACATCATGGGGCACATGGGAAAAATAGATTACCTGGGATTTACAACCAGCTCGTCCACTTTCTTTTAGCCATTATTCTGAATTGCCAGTCCCTTGCCATCTCTCCTCCTGCGTCTCTGAATAAAGACTATTTCTGCTTTGGTTTGGGGGTAAGACAGGGAGGAAGAGGAGAACACTAAGGTTAAGGAAACAAAAAACATCCATACTGGGTCAGACCAGTAGTCCAGTGTCCTGTCTTCCAACAGTGGTCAATGCCAGGTGCCCCAGAGCGAACGAACGGAACAGGGAATCATTATGCAATTCCCTCCCTGGTCACCCATTCCCAGCTTTGACAGAGGGTAGGGACACAATTCCTGCCCATCCTGGCTCAGAGCCATCGATGGACCTACCCTCCATGAATCTATCGAGTTTTTTTGAACCCTGTTAAAGTCCTGGGCTACGTCTAGACTGGCATGATTTTCCGAAAATGCTTTTAACGGAAAAGTTTTCCGTTAACAGCATTTTTGGAAAAATCGCGTCTAGATTGGCAGGATGCTTTTCCACAAAAGCATGTTTTGCGGAAAAGCATCCGTGGCCAATCTAGAAGCGGGTTTCTGCAAAAAAGCCCCAATCGCCATTTTCGCCATCGGGGCTTTTTTTGCAGAAAACAGTACTATGCTGTCTACTCTGGCACTTTTGCGCAAAAGTCTTTCAGAAAAAGACTTTTGCCCGAACGGGAGCAGCATAGTATTTCCAGAAAAGCACTGACAATCTTACATGAGATCGTCAGTGCTTTTCCGGAAATTCAAGCGGCCAGTGTAGACAGCTGGCAAGTTTTTCCGCAAAATCATGTGATTTTGCCGAAAAACTTGCCAGTCTAGACACAGCCCTGGAGTGAGAGGCAGGCCTGGAATCCAAGTACTTTCCCCTCGCTCCCTGACAGTCAGGGGACCGGGAAAAAAAGCAAGCCGCATCCCGGAGCGCATGGCTGCTGCCTCTCTCCCCTCCTCCCCCGCCGCTCTGCCTAAATGGCTCCCTTGGTCTCAGATTCTGGGCTCCAGCCTGAGTTCAAACAAGGACACTGAATTTTATAGCCCCACCACCTGAGCCCTGCAAGCCTGGATCAGGTGATGCAGGACAGTGGCAGGTCTTTGACTGCCCTGCAGACATACCACGAGGAGCCTTTCAGTGCACGTCGACGGAACGGTAAGGGACAAGAGCGTCAACAGTCTGCGCTAGTGGTCACAGCGGGGCTGGCCAGCCACAAGCAGAGGTCAGCAAGCAAGAATCAGCTGTTACCCCCCCAAATTTCTCTATCCCTTCCACACTTCAGGGACACTCACCTTTACCCAATTCCGAGGGCTCAAGGTGCAACCCTGTTAATTTACACACTCACCCGTACCCAATTCCTAGGGCTAAGGACATAACTTCCTGTGGGTCTGCAGGATCTTTTGCCACTGAAAGAGCCTTCCACAGTGATATTCTTATTCTCCATTTATTGTCAGTTCCCAAGCAAATACAATACACATGCTACACACACAGTATCATGCTCACCAATCCTGATAAAAGCAGGTAGACTTCCCCTATTGGTCAGGCAAGGTCAGTCTCTCTGGATCTTGGCTGCTGCACGTCTCGGTCGTACAGGGGAGTCCTGGCAGATCTGGTGTTTAGCTGTGCCTTGGAGGTGAGTTCTTCTTCCAGGTCTTCCCCCCTCCTTCTTGAAGTTTCTTTCTTCCTTTCCTCTTTCCTTTCCTTCTTTTCCCCTTTTCTTTCATCATTTTGGACCCCAGTTTATATAGCGAAACTTGAGTCCCGCTTAGCTATACCGTGACCAATGATTTTACAGTAAACTTCCGATAATCCGGCACCTTTAGGACCCAGGGAGTGCTGGATTATCAGATATGCCAGACTATCAGAAGGCGGGGCTATGAGGGGTCTAGGGTAGTGTGGGGGGGATGCCACCCCAGACCTTTCATAGCCCCCCTTCCGATAGTCCGGCTCTGCCCCAGGTGTCCCCGATTCAGCCGCTGCTGGTCAGTTTCAGCAGCAGCTGAATCGGGACGCCTGCGGTAGAGCAGCTGGGGTGCTGCCGGGTTGGTCCGTTTTCTTTGCGGAAGAACAAACGTGCTCTTCCAGAGTTCCCTGGATGCGACACAGGTTTTCCGGGATAAAAACCCCGCAGTCTAGATGTACCCTCACTGATTCAACCATCTGCTATAATGGAAATACCTGACATATCCACATGTATCACAATAAGAACGTGAATACGGTCAATCATTACCGGACATTGAAAAAAACTTCCATGTCTCTGGTGACAATATGGATTCGCTGGAAACTTAAGCAGCTGGTGTCATTCCACCTCAAGCTGCGAAGGTCTCACGAACTAAACAAAATTGGGTCTAATCAATATGTGGAGAGGATGCTTCCAAGAGAAACCTCCATGCTGTAGAGAGCAGTCAGCTCTGCGATAGGTGTCACACTTTCTCTTGGGCAGTATTGAACCAAGACTTAGCTGCAGGCTAAGGAGAAGGTTATGGGATGAATTGCAAAACTGAACTGGCCTTTCAAAAGCCCATGACACCTTTGGTAAGGATGTGGTGGTAGACGCCTGGCCTGTCACCCGAGAAGGAACTAGTCAGATCATTTAGAAAAACATCCAAGCTGAATGTTACTGTGTTCATCTTCATCTCCTAAGCTGCTGCACAGTCTACTGTGCACAATTTCAAACCCTAATGATGGCTGGATTTCTTTCAAGGGAAGGGATTACTACAAACACACAGTTAGTAAAGCACTTTCAGACCACTGAGGACAAAAAGGCACCATATACATGTAAATAATAAATAGCTACAACAAATTAATACCAGCCTGTGTAATTAGACACAATCCAGAAGGTGGATTCATCTCTCGGACAATCACTGCTAGCATCTGGAAAGGACATGTGTGTATGTACCAAACAAGGGTGCCTATTAATGTCTCTGGGACAGGAAAACCATGAATTTGTTTCATTCTATTGCCCAGCTGACCAGACGATACATTAGAGGAATGGACATATGATAGACATGAGATTTACAGCTCATTCATTCAAGGCTTCCGAATGAACCGTAAGCCTCTAGAGAAGAGATCAGGTCTGGCCTATGCTGGTGTTTCAGTTTGGGATTGTGACCCCAGTCACTAGAGGCGGACACACAGAAATGATACATGCTGCAACCCGCTAGATCTAACGGAGGGTGCGGCAGAAGGCTGTTTTGGAGCAGAAGCTCACTGGTTTTACCCTTAAGGCCACAAGGATGAAGTTAGCTGGCAGCTGGGTCGCTTGTGTACACGCACGACTACAGACCATTATGCCCTCTCTCCTACACCGATTTACCAGAAAACCTACCACATTTAAATATGAAGAGCTACTGCTCCGTCCTCTAACCCAGTGTTTCTTAAATGTTTTATGACCAAGGAACACCAAAACAATATTTTTTTTAAATGAGAAACACCAAGGATTTTTTGTCAAGGAAAAAAAGGGGGGGGGTCAGGGGAGGAAAGTTATTGAGCAAAAAAAGAAAAAAGTTGCCTGCCCCTTTAAGGGCAGCCATTTTGAATTCTGTTGTTTTCCGCAGCACACCTCCGATTGCCTCGCGGCACACCGGTGTGCCATGGACCACAGTTTAAGAAACACTGCTCTAACCTATTTTGTATTGTAAGTAGCTACTAGCATCAATCCTCCCATCTCCATGCACAGCGAGGAGCCCCCCCTCCATCTCAATCCCAGAACATAAACTCTCGCTGGTCCCTGGGGACTAGCTTTGCAATGTGACACACTCAGCTTGGGGCTGGCGTTCCCCTGACCCCGTGGCAATTCCTCGATTTAGCTAGAAGCGGAGGACAAGCGACTTGATGATTGCCTGTCCTGTTCATTCCCTTGGGGCATTGGGCACTGTCAGCAGACAGGATCCGTTGGTCTGACTCATCCTGGACATTCTTACGTTCTTAAATAGTGCAGTCTCCCATAAAAGACCCCAGACACAGCAATAGCAAGCATTCACGCCAGGGCTACACTAGACCCGGCAACTTGGCTTAAGGTACACAACTCCAGCAACGTAGAACACATAGCTGGAGTTGACTTACCTTAAGCTGAGCTTGGTGGCAAATGTCCCTGTTGGCTTCTCTTACTCCTCACAAGAGCAGGAGTGCCAGACGCTGGTAGAGGCACCTTCTGTGTTCAATTTAGTGGGTCTTAACTAGACTCACTAAATCAAACTCTGGAAGATCGATCGCAGCAGTGGCAATCTTCCACAGAGTGAAGACGTGGCTTTAGAAACTATAGGTGAATTCTGCCCAGCCTGCTGAGAAGAGAGCCGACATCCCTGTTTTTTCCTCACTCTCCCTTGTGAAGCTGTTGTGAGGCCATTTGATAGAGTAACAGATTGCAATAACTGGCTAGTATGCTATCCAGTTCATTAAAAATATTACAACTGTTATGGGTTCCCTTTAAAATGTAAGGAATCAGACTGACTTACAGGTTGGAAAGCAATACAGGCCCACAGTAACGCACAGCCGCACCATTAGTCTCTACACACACACACCCCACCATGACAGTCGGCCACCAGAGCTGGTCAACACATACACATTTGAACACAAATGGGAACATTTTCAGGAAATCGGCATTTTTAATCAGCCCTAGGACTAGCTGATGTTGGATCATTTTGATTAAACGTTCATGCTTAGAAAAATGGGTAAAAAACTTCCACAATCTTTGTGTGCACCAATTTTCCCCCCACCATCTCTAGCCCCTACCATGTCCACAGGAAAGCCAAAACTGACCGAAGCAGCAGCCTGTTTGGGGACAAACAATAAAATGCCACCCCCCACGCTCCAGGTAGCACCAAATACTTGATTGGGTCCAGCTTTTCGAGGGCGCCTTTATCATTTGAGAGGCCATCTATCACACGAACGCTCTCAGGGAGAGCTTCGTCCTCAATTACGAGGACTAGACACAGAGCAAGATGCTGCTTGATATGACTGATTGGGCCCAAAGTAACTCCCAAGCTCTCTTAATTGGATACCTTTGCATCCGGCTGTTGGTGGGACTTTTGATTTTACAACAATTCCAATTTGATTCCCTTCATAACAGGATAAAGCCCAGCTACTCTTCCAGGATATCTGGTGTTTGTTTTCCAACGGTGTGGTTTGTGCATCAGCTGCATGTTTGGATGCACAAGAAAATGTATCCTGTTTAAAAGGGATTTTTTTCAAATTGATTTCCACCGCATTGTTTCAAGCCCATTCTCTGCAGGACACACCTGACACTACTTTGTATGTGCAGCCATTCAGCATGACAGCTGAGATTAGAACTGAAAACCCACACACCAGAAAATGGAGTGCTTTGCCTTTTCCCGTCCTATTATCTAGTTCAAGAGCCACAGAGAGTTGAGGCCATAGTGAGGTGAAATGGCTTAACTAGTAACATGTTAACATGGGGTAAAATCCTGGCCCCATGAAAGTCAATGGCAAAACGCTGGGATTTCTCCCTTGGGGTTGATGGACTTATAAACCAGTGGTGGGCAACCCATGGCCCAAAGGCCACATGCAGCCCATCGGGGTTCTATGTGTGGCCCACAAGACGTTTTGTTTACCGTGGCCCATGATTCTGCTGGTTTCCGTCTGCATTCCTGTTTCCTACTAGCATTACTAGAGCGACACACGCTGAACGCCACCAAGACTGGCCTTACCGTGAGGTGAACTGAGGCGGTCGCCTCAGGTGCCAGACTGTGTGTGTGTGGGGGGGGGGAGAGGGCGCCACTAGAACCCAGAGAATCGAGACCTTTCAAAGTTTTGGCCCAAGTGAAGGGGCATGGGGGCGTCATTTGAGCTCCCCGCCTCAGATGCCAAAATGTGGTGGGCTGGCCCTGAAAGCCAGGGCACAACACTGAGTGAGAGAGCCATGCGCCCCCTCTGCCATCGAAGTGCTGCCACGGTTCCATCGGCACCCCCGCCAATTCTAGGGAGGCACGCGCAGTGAACAAAACTGTCCTATCCCGGGAGACCGTCTTGGTTACGACCAGCTTGTGGTCCACTGAGATGAAGGAGACCCACACACTAGCCTAGTGTTTATAGGAGTAATCCCAAAGCCCTTTTTGAGCTCGTCTGAGCGCACTGGCTTGGTAAAATATTGGTTTTGCCATGAAAACGAATTCAGATTTGTTTGTTGTCTGCTAAGAGCTCATTAATCCAAAGGTTTGACCCGCCCCGAGACTGCAGTCAAATGACCTGCAGAAGAGAATGCGTGCTTAGCCAAAAGAGGTGCGATGGGGCGTCTACCAGACACAAAACCTGTTCACCTCATCGGTGGCATCGAAGGAAAGCCAGGGACACGTGAGCTGAGGAGGCCCAGCTGAGGGCGGAGCTAGGACAGATTTATGAAGAGAGGAAGTCGGTGGTGTGAGACGAGGCTGTGAGGTAGGATGGCCACTCCCTAGAAAGGAGGGGAGTTGGCTAGAGGAGAAAAGGAGGCGCAGGGGGAACAAGTAAGTCCTGGGGCCCTGCCTTGGACCGCAGACTCTGGCAAGAACTCAAGAGGGCCTGAGGTAGCTGTGGGGAGTGGTGGAAGCTGCTGTAGTAGTGGGCCAGAAGATAGGGAAGACTGGCAGGAGAGAGCCAAGGAAACAGTAGCACTGCCAGGACTAGCGCAGAAGGTGGTTGCTTGGTACAGGGTCTCTGGACTGGAACCCAGAGCGGGAAGTAGATTGGTAGACTGAGACCTCAGAGAGGTTGTTGTCTGGTTGGTGGGCCTGGAAGGGACTCACTATAATGATCTGGCCATAAGGCTGAGTCATAAAGAGGGAGCACCCCAAGTCCAGAGAGGCAAAAGCAAAGAAGGAGCAATAGAAGGAGGGGAGCTAGTCCACAGATGAGCCACAAGGAGGCACCCCAGAAGTGAGCGGTTACCCCCATGACAAAGGGAGATTGAAATTTGGGGGCGGGAGGGGGGGGACGGGACAACCGGTGAGCTTTTTATTTTTTGCCTTTAGGTTTTTTCAAACATGGGATTGTCCCTTTCCTGGTCCTCGCCCCTCCGTTTCCGAAGTTCATTCCGAGGGGAAGCACCAAGAGGATACGTCCTTCGCCTGTGACGAACCCACTGCTGCATTCTCATTAGGGACAAAGCTCTGGGTGGGATAACAGTGCAAAGTGCTTTAGGTTTTTCTGGTAAAATCTGACGTGTTTATTTCTTTCCAAAACCTCTGACCGATCTGTGTAGGAAATAAACTATCCATGGCCGGATGGAGCTTTTACTGAAATTGAAGGGAGTTTTGCCATAGACTGACTGGTCTTTTCTCTCTCACACTTCTATAGGGTTAAATCCACATGTGTACAGAGGACCAGCAAAAGGAATATGCATCACTAAAATTCGATTTTATGTGCGAAGTAGGACTTCCAGACCAGCCTTCTGCACGGATGAATTTCACCCTTAGTGAACAGTGTTAATAAAAACAACGAGCACTCCTGTGGCACCTTAGAGACTAACAAATCTATCATCGAATGAAGTAAGTTTTACCTATGAAAGCTCATGATAGATTTGTTAGGCTCTAAGGGCATGTCTACAGTAGAATTATTTTGAAATAGCTTATTTCAAAATAATAACTCCTGAAATAATAATTTCGAAATAACGTGTCCACACTAGTGGGAAGCCTCAAAACTAATCCGAGGCAGCTTCTATTAATGTGGACATGCTACTTCAACTCAGAGTCCAAGACTGCACAGGGGAGTCATTGGTTTGAATGACTCTGGAGAGCTGTTATTTCAAAATAGCGGCACCGGAGAGTCCACCTTACCGCTGTTTCGAAAGAACGACTTCGAAATTAGCATTCTTCCCCTACGAAAGCAGGAGTTATTATTTTGAAATAACCAGCCCATTAATTTGAAACAATGGGGTTGGTCGTGTGGACGCTCCGCTAGTTATTTCGAAATAAGGGGGGTGGTTTCGAAATAACTCTGAAGTTTAGATCCAGGTGCTCCAGGACTGCTCTTTTCTTCTTTTTTTTTAAAGTTACAAACTACCCTTCTGAGTTTTAATCAAAAAGATTCTTCATGGCACCACGGTATGGTATCACTTTTACATGGCATTTGGACTATTCCATAGACTAACAATGGGCAGTACTTCAAATTCCAGGGAACATTTAACAATTGCAAGCACTGTATGAACCGATATGTGGAAAGGAAGATTGTATGTACTAGCGATGTGAAAATGTAACCGTGTACATGGTCAACCAATGAGCCTGGGCTCATCGATTAATGTTCACGGTTACACGCAGGCTCTCGGTATGTGCAGGGAGTTGGTTTAAAAACCAGTTCCTGGTGTTCACTGGCTCCCAGCGAGTCCACTCCCGCCCAGCGTGAAATTTTCAGTAATTACACGGTTACTCAATTACATGTATTTTAACATCCCTAGTCTGTACAACAATCAAGAAACCTAATTTTCAATAAATTGACTAGAAAGTCAGAGGCAGATTATTCCATAACCAATGATAGTTTTAAAAAATCAATTCAATTAACTCAAGGCTGATATGCAATATAGGGAAAAATAATCCTCTCTGTGTGACTTATTCTTAGAGTTTTCTCACACTGAGCCCAATAAAGCCAGGATGTTTGTGGGCAATAGTTCATATAAGCTGATGTTATGGAAATGTCCCAGGAAAGTATACCACTTTTGGAATTCAAAAGATCTATTCAAACAAATGTTGACACTTTACGTATGGGTCTCAACAAAGATGCTAATTATCTCACCCATTACAAAGATAGCTTCCCCAATTATCACCCCTAATGTCATTACCTCACAGACACTAACCTTCCCCCCTCGCCCCACCTCTGTTCTAAAATTTGATTTGTCAATTTGATATGTGTTCACTTTTTTTGATTGTATCACTTTGGTATATATGGTCGTGCCAATTTTCTTCCACAAATTGATCTGTAGAAGTGGGCCTGGCCCCACGAAAGCTCATCACCTAATAAACCATCTTGTTAGTCTTTAAAGCGCTACATAGTCCTGTCTTTTGTTTCAGCTACACCAGACTAACACGGCTGCATCTCTATCACAAATTTTGTTTTAGTTAGTATGTGTCACATGTCCCCTTATTTCACTGGCCTAGCAGCTCTCTTGTAATTGCTGCTTGCATATGTAGCTAGACTCCGGAGAGAGTGTTTACAACGGTGTGTTAACAAGAGCCAATGAATGGCTTCTGAGTCACAAATGGACAATGTCGTTAGTCTTTAAAGACCAGCCCTAGCCTTGGTGGAACTATAGATTATTTCATGCAGTCGAAAAAGGAATTAGCTGTTACATTCCAAAACACATTTATCATTTTTTTTAATCTTCTGTCATTTTATTTAATAGCCTTAAAAATAAATAATGGTGAGGTCTGGTTGCTTTCAACGGCATGTGGTTTTAATATTTTAATTGCTAGAAACTGTTTCATAAGGCTGCCCAAAAAGGCATGCCCAAATAATTATTTTGTTTATTACATTTCTTGTGAGGATTTGATAAATTACATTCTATCCATGCAGTGCACTAAAACATACATTTCCAAGCTGGAAAACTAGCCAGCAGGGACTCATTTAGTTATACACTGCTCAATACTGTATGCTCACTGATACAGAGTGGGGATGATTTCATCTGACAAATCAGGCCGTTGGCACCTTTTGCTAATGACTGCGCGGTCGTATGGCTACCAAATTTAAATGCAATGTACGCAGGAGATATGGCAACACCTAATACAAGGCATCAGGAGGGGATTTCATCCAATCTGTCTCTGCTTCCAGCGTGGCAAAGTGGAAAACACATTTCGGAAAGACGTGTGAAAGCCACGGGGTTTCCCATCACACAGTTAATAAGACGCCCACTTGGAACGAGTGACCAGCAGGAGCCGAGAAAGTCGTTTTACAACCCGTCAGGCGGCTCCCCCTTAAATATCATCTTCAGCACGTGCAACGCCATGGGTCGGAGATCACCCACCTGGCACTCACATTGTCGTGGCAGGAACGCCCCGATGGCTCTACGCGGAAGAGTTACAGTCACTGCTGGAAATTGCAAGGTCTTTAGTTGGCGCTAAGTCCACCCCACCCATTGTAAGGACAGCAGCAATGTCCACACTGAGTGGGCAGCACATCTGCCAGCTTCCTGTCTGCTGAAGGTGGGGCAGACAGATTCAGTCTCTTTCTGGTCTGAGTTCCTTTGCCCAGGGCTGGCCTGAGCCATTCCTGCACCCCGGGCAGCGGGTGCGCGATGCATGCGCGGCTCCGCCCCCGGGAACATGGCGCATGCGTGGCCCTGCCTCCTGGCGCGCTGCACACCTTACAGCTGCAATCAGGTGCACGGTGCCTGATGGCAGCTCTAAGGGATGCCGCGCAGCCTCCGGCCCCGGGCACGCGGTGCCTGATAGCAACTCTAAGGGGCACCTCGCGGCTGAACACACGGCGCCCCTTACAGCTGCCATCAGGTGCCCCCCATAGATTGGCGCCCAGGGCAGCTGTCTGGCTAGTCCCCCCCCTTAATCCAGCCCTGCCTTTGCCTGACATGCCAATCGCTCAGCAGATGCATGACTGCCATTACTCTGTGCCCATGGTATATGCCAGGGAGGTGTTCCCAGTCACCAAGGCTAGGTCTACACTAAAGGCGAAGGTTGAATTAAGATCTGCAACTGATAAGTAGCTGGAGATGATGTACTTTAATTGAAGTTTCTACGCTGTCTCCACAGAGAGAGGCTGATGGGAGCAAACACTCCCATCAGCTTCCCTTACTCCTCGCAGGAGCACCGGCTGCTGATGGTGTCGCCCTCTGAGTTTGATTTAGCAGGTCTTTACTAGACCCGTTAAATCACACTCCAGAACATCGATTGAAGCAGTGTCAATCTTCCCCCAAGTGAAGACATGATCAGAGAAAGGTCTTCCTTTACCAAGGTTAGAAAAGAAGAAACTAAGGGAGGTATGATAGAGGTCTATAAAATCATGACTGGTGTGGAAAAAGTGAATAAGGGAAAGGTTTTTTTACTTATTCCCACAATATAAGAGCTAGGGATTATCAAATGAAATTAATAGGCAGCAGGTTTAAAACAAAAGGAAGTTTTTCTTCACTCAGCACACAGTTAACCTCTGGAACTCCTTGCCAGAGGATGTTGTGAAGACTGGGACTTTAACAGGGATGTTGTGAAGACAGGACACTGGGCGAGATGGACCTTTGGTCTGACCCAGTCTGGCCGTTCTGATGTTCTTAAGGTAAGGCTTGGAGGGAAGCTAAGAGAACACCTTGCAAAAATAATGAGGAGTCCTGTGGCACCTTAAAGACTAACAGATTTATTCAGCCATTAGGTTTTATGGGCAAAGACCTCTCTCGTCAGATGCAACTGCATTGTGCACATGCGGCAGTTTCAGTATCGTAGTACTAATGCATACATTTCAAAACTGGAAATCTAGCCATCAGGGACTCATTTTGTTAGACACTGCTAACTATTGTATGTTCACTGATAAATACTGGGGATAATTCTATGTGACAAAGTGGGTCTTTGCCCATGAAAGCTTAAGCCCAAATAAATCTTTAAAGTGCCACAGGACTCCTTGTTGTTTTTGCCGATACAGACTAACACAGCGACCCCTCTGGTAGTCCCTTGGGATGCAGACATGCCACCAAGGGATGGAAGACATACAGTCATGATACAGTTACCAAATCTCTTTAGTTTACATTAGATTCACCAACGCCATCGCCTTTTGGCCACTTTCTAAATGAACCCATGCCTCAGTAGTGAACGTTCTCTGCAAGTACAGGTTCAACCTCTCTAGTCCAGCACTCCCTGGTCTGGCAACATCCGTGGTCCGGCAGGATTTTAACGAGCCAGATGTCCACTTCTCATGGGTGTGGCCAAGTTTCCCACGGTCCCAGAAAGTTTGTTTACAGCCACCAGGTCTGGCTCCCAGTGTTCTGTGCTGTGATTTAGCTCTAATTTACCCTTAAATGTCCTCTAAGAGCCCAGAAAGCAGTGGGAGTTTTGGTGATACTGCTAGACAATATTGACCTCCCGTGGTCCAGCAAATTCTCCAGTTCGACACCGGTCAGGTGATGAAGGTGCCGGACTAGAGAGGTTCAACCTGTAGAGAATACACAATCTTAGTCAAGCTAAGTACCTTTCAACACAACTATTTAACCTTCGATTCTTCTTCTGCAGACTCGCGATGTGTGTTGCGTCACAGGGCCGCCTTTTGTCTTTAGAGGCCTGATTTCCTCCTTTCTAGCTGAATTTTACTGCCTCTTGCACTTCCTAATTTTGACTCTGATCCTACCGTGAAACTCAGGCAGGGAGCTCCAGCTGCACAGCCCGAGAGAGTCTACTTGCTTAGACCAGACTGGAGGCTCTGGGCTTTAAACTGGCCATGTGAAAAAAGGCACGAAGGTTTCCCTTTGTAAAACAAGCCTGTTCCTAGAAATCATATAATCTCCTTATGTTCTAGGGAATCAATCAAAGTTAATTTCCCAGGGTTTGTGAAAGCCGATTGCCTGGACTGCGATTCCCCAATGGTTTTTGTTTTTTTCCAAGAGCTTAGATGGCTCTTATATTTCTGGCTAGAGAATATGCAATATGATAAAAACACAGTCCCTACACAGTGTAATAAATTACGGATCGTTTGATGTGCAAACCAAAGATCTGTCAAGCGCCAATATGTTTGAAATATTTGAAATGAGTCCTGCTCTCCAGTGTCTGGACATTTAAAATATGTTTCCAGGACTCTCGATTGTCTAACGACACGTCTTGCCCACTTATCTTCCTGTTAGGTGTTGCGTGCCAATTCTTACCAAGTATTGGTCCAAAATGATGCTTTTTCCCTGGACATAGTCCCACCAGAAAGGCGGGAAAGGGGGTTAGCTCAGCCTATGACTGGTCCAGTGGATAAAACACTAGTATAGGACTTGGACAACATGGGTTCAAGGTTCCTCTCAAGAAATTCCCTGAAGGCCCAGAGACTTAGCTTTGCTTCCTGTCAGTCCCTGGGAAGAGCTGTAGTGCTCTACCTCAGAAGGATGCTGTGAGGAAATAAAAACAGAGGCCAATTACAACTCATTTCCCTCTAAGAGCCTCTTAGCTTCCCAAATGTAATAACACCAGTATCTATGGCTGAGCTATCCACGCACAATTTGGTCTAAAGGCAACAGAATCCAAGTACATAAGACCAATAGTCCATATTGGGTCAGACCAATAGTCCATCTAGCTCAGTGTCCTGTC
Source organism: Pelodiscus sinensis (assembly GCF_049634645.1). NCBI lineage: Eukaryota > Metazoa > Chordata > Testudines > Trionychidae > Pelodiscus > Pelodiscus sinensis. The sequence goes on along the minus strand of NC_134723.1, from coordinate 44,973,898 downwards.
TGCCGCCAGTAGCCAATGCTAGATGCCCCAGAGGGAGGGAACGCAACAGGGTATCCTCACGTGATCCCTCTCCTGTCACCCATTTCCAGACAGAGGCTAGGGACACCATTCCTACACACCCTGGCTAATAGCCATTGATGGACCTAACCGCCGTGAATCTCTCTAGCTCTTCTTTGAACCCTGTTAAAGTCCTGATCTTCACCACATCCTCTGGCAAGGAGTTCCACAAGTTGACTGTGCACTGAGTGAAGAAAAATTTCCTTTTGTTTGTTTTAAACCTGCTGCCTCTTCATTTCATGTGGTGACCCCTAGTTTTTATATTGTGGGAATAAGCAAATAACTTTTCCTTATTCACTTTCTCCATACCACTCATGATTTTATAGACCTCTATCATATCCCCCCTTAGTCTCCTCTTTTCTAAGTTGAAGTACCGAGATGATGATAAACCAGCTCACCCACAAATAGAGCCACTCACAAATCACACATTAAAAAAGAGACAAAAAGCCAGCTGGTCGTGTCAAGCTTATTACGAATCATGCTGCAGAAAACTCACTCCCCGCCCCAGAAGATCTCACCTGAAACGTTAAACGTACTCAAACTGCTGTGTGTTTTCTCTTGAAAAGACCAAACCCACTCAGCTCAGACAAACCTTTCTATTTCCCCTTTTGCATAGTTTTAACTTGCTGCTTTCCTTACAACCTCTGGGAATGGCATTCCGGAACGAGGTCCACAAGGTTGCTTGAGAAGCAAGCAGGTTCTACCACACAGAACACTACCAGGGAGGGGTCTATCGGTTATGAATACATTTATTTAGATTCCGATGGAGAACCCGGATTGATTAACGAGTGACAGAACGACACGATTTATTCACCATCCCTGAACAAGCTCCAGAGAATTCTGAAGCTTTGTCATGCTTTTGGAAAAGGATTCATTTCCATAGCATGAACAGCATATAACAAATGAAGGCTAAAACACTGAAAAACATAAATTACATCTCTGAGTGATGTCCAAGAGTTAAAGAACAGGTTTGGAACTCAACTAACCGAGTCAACATGTGCCTCTGGAATCAGAGGTTCATCTCTCATCCAAAGAACGGCCTGGGAACCATTTGAAAGACACTGATGCTAGCGACGAGCTACCTAAAGAGAATGCATTTCGGAAACCTGAGCATGAAGAACTAACCGCTGAAAAGCAGCTCTCCTTGACCTGAGAGCCTCCAGAAACTGCCTTTAAAAGATGCTCTCCTTTTGAGTCGAGGAGATGAGCTATTTTCATCTCTTTTCTAGTTTGGGAGTCCACATCGGAAGCCAACACCTAAAGAGCATGTCTGTGACCCAACCAGACTTGCTGCGTCTCAGATCTCCTCCACTTTGGGAGTCCATTGTGCAGCCCGGATGCGAACGAGACAGAAAAACTTTCCCAGGCCAAGGGTGGAAGCGCAAAGGTGAGATTCAATCCCCCAAATCCCATGTCTAAGCAAGATCCAAATTTCCTTTTACCTGGATCCGCACCATTTACCTTGGCTTAATGTATTTGTCTTGACTACTGGTTCATAACTACTCCTCAGCTATTATCTTTTGCTTTCAAACGGTTTTCTTCCAAACGCTTTTCCAATGACAAACGGCCTTTCCCCCAAATGTTAACGTTTTCTCAAAGGCGTTTGCTTTTTCAAAACGTTCCCATTCTACGTATTTACATATGTAAAAACCGCACAATTAACGGAACCGTGCGATGGTAAAGCAGTAGACTTTGGTTGCCACCTACTGGTCTAGTCATAGCATTGGGAAATGCCATCCTGTCATCAGCTCACCTTCCACACGTCCTTTTTCCTCCATTTTTTCCCCCCGTTTCAAAATTGGAAAATGTGGCGTCTCTTTACTTTGTTTGGGGTTTATCTTTATTTATATCATAGCTTCACGGTTTTTTCTTCTCCCTCCCCCTTCTTTTTCTGTTATACAATTGGAAGGTTTCCCTTTTTCTTCACTCATCTGAGGAAGTGGGGTTTGCCCATGAAAGCTCATGATACTAGATACATACAGGCAGTCCCCGGGTTACGTACAAGATAGGGACTATAGGTTTGTTCTTAAGTTGAATTTGTATGTAAGTCGGAACTGGCTCCAGATTCAGCCGCTGCTGCTGAAACTGACCAGGGGCTGACTACAGGAAGCTGGAGGCAGAATTGCTCTGCCCCCAGCTTCCTGGAATCAGCCACTGATCAGTTTCAACAGCGGCTGAATCTCGAGCCTGGGACAGAACAGCTGGGCTGCCAGGTAGGTCCCTGCAGGACCAACCCGGCAGCACCCCAGCTGCTCTACCCCAGGGTCCACAACAAAAGCCTGGTCTGCTGGGGGGGGGGCCACTAGCTGCGCCCCCCCCAGCAGACCAGGGACACGGGGAGCAAAGCCGCAGCGGCGGCGGGGTGCCGCGCCTCTGAGGCTTTGCTCTGGCAAAGCCTCAGAGGCACGGCACCCTGCCGCCACTGCAGCTTTGCTCCCCGTGTCCCTGGTCTGCTGGAGATGGTCCCCAGCAGACCAGGGGCACCCGGAGCAAAGCCGGGGAGCAGCTTTTCTCGCCCCGGAGGTCGAGGTGGCGGGACCGCTGCGCTCTGGGCGGTCCCGCTGCCTGCGAGCTCCGGGGCGAGAAAGCCCCGTTCGTAAGTGCGTAACTCAGGGACTGCCTGTAGTTTTGTTAGTCTCCAAGGTGCCACAGGACTCCTCATTTTTTCAAAGTTACAGACAAACACGGCGACCCCTGACCCTTACCCACAATTCAGCTGAGTTATTTACCCTGGCTTTCCCATGAGCCTTAGCTTCCTAGCAGCCTGAATAGCCCAGAAAAGGCCTGACTGACCCGAGCTGGCAGCAGCATTGCATAACCATTTTACGTCAGCCCAGGGCTGGCTTGAGGGAAAATGGCACCCTGGAAGACCTTGTGTTTTGGGGCCCCTGGACCTTGTGGGCACAGCTTTAAATTTGGGGTCTCGGGGGTGCCACTGTGCAGCTGAACCCCACTGCAGCCGCTCCTGCCTGAGATCCCGGCTCCTCGAGACTGACTCAGACTCACAGACTTTAAGGTCAGAAGGGACCATTATGATCATCTAGTCTGACCCCCTGCACAGTGCAGGCCACAGAATCTCACCCAACCCTCTTGGAATAATCCTCTCACCTGTATCTCAGATATTGAAGCCCTCAAATACTTTGAAGGCCCCAAGATGCAGAGAGTCCTCCCGCTGTGATCTGTACCCCATGCTACAGAGGAAGGCGAAAAACCTCCAGAGCCTCTGCCAATCTACCCTGGAGGAAAATTCCTTCCCGACCCCAAATATGGCGATCAGCTGAACCCTGAGCATGTGGGCAAGACTCACCACCCAGAAAGTTCGCTATAGTAACTCCTATCATCCCTCCATTGGCCTATTTCCCACTGATAACGAATGGTCAATTAGTTACCAAGATCATGTTATCTCATCAAACCATCCCCTTCATAAACCCATCTAGTTTAATCTTGAAACCAGATAGATCTTTTGCCCCCACTACTTCCCTTGGAAGGCCGTTCCAGAACCTCACTCCTCTAATGGTTAGAAACCTTCGTCTAAACTTCCTACTAGCCAGTTTGTATCCATTTGTTCTTGTGTCCACATTGGTATTGAGCTTAAATAATTCCTCTCCCTCCCTAGCATTTATCCCTCTAATATATTTAAAGAGTGCAATCATGTCCCCCCTCAGCCTTCTCTGAGGCCCAGCCTGGACCGTAAGGGCGGCTGCTGGGGCTGGGGGCAAGCGTGTGTCGTGACTATGGATCCCACACTCGGTGGGACTCCTCCGGTGGCAGAGGGCTGAGGCAGGAGGCTCATGCCAGGCCGAGCTCAGAGCCGGACAGCTAGCCCCTCGCTCTCACCACAACAGGCTGATGAAATCCAAGGCCTTTCCCTCATCGGGCAAAGCCGGGCGAGTTTGGGAACCCCCCTCACACCCACCTGGTTGATGTGTTTCAGTTTGTCGATGAGCTGGCTGATCACTGGCTCGGGGCCCTTCGTTTTCATCTCGTGGGCGCCCGCTTGCGCCTTCCCTCCGTTCCGCGCCGCCTGGGGACTGTACCTGTGCGAGAGAACACAGAAGTCAGCCTGGGGCGCCTGGCTGGAAAATCAGCCATTGGTATTTCTTGCTGCCCCACCGCAGGCCGGCTGCCTTCCTGCCACGGGGGAAAGCACAACCTGCCTCGGGAGGCCGAGTACGTTCTTATTTTGAATCATACAATCCCACGGCGGGCAGAGACCTCCGGAGTCATCGAGTCCAGCCCCCTGCCCAAAGCCGGACCCACCCCAACTCAATCAGCCCACCAGGGCTTTGTCAGGCCAGGACTTAAACACCTCTAGGGATGGAGATTCCACCCCGTCCGTAGCGAACCCATCCCAGGGCTTCCCCACCCTCCTAGTGGAGTGGTTTTTCCTCAGATCCAACCTAGACCTCCCCCACCGCAATGTGAGACCACTGCTGCACCCGGGCAGTAGTGGCTGGATGAGGGGCCGAACCAAGATCACCAAAGCTAGATTATGGCCTCCCCTCCTACCCAGGCCACAGCAGGAGGGGGCTGCCCCCAGCCCTTCCTGCAGCCGGACCTCGGGGCCGGGAATAGGATGCTGCAGCCAGATGGAGGCTGGACCCTGACTGGGGCCTTGTTGGCCAGGCTGCTGCAGCCGGTGCCCAAGCCAGGACACCACGGCCGGCCTGTTGCAGCAGTCACGGGGCCGCCAGGGCTGGGCCGCAGGGTCTGCCCCAGGAGCACGGTGGCCGGGGCAGACCGGCTGTCAGACGAGGCTGTAACTGAGCCGCTGGGGCCAGATGGAGGCATCTGCCGCCGCCAGCCCTGCTCTCTATCCGGGCTGGGAGCGCGCAGGCGTCCCCGACCGCGCGCCCTCAGCCGGCCCGTCCAACGAACAGAGCGTCCCCGCCAGCCCTGCACCACAGCCGGTGCACGTCTGGAGACCTAGGCTAAGAGGCTCCCTCCCCGCCGTGGTGCCGACAGCAGCTCGTGTGACAGGGTTCCCGCTGGAACTGACGAAGGCTATGTCTACACTCGCGGCTTCTTGCGCAAGTACTATGCAAATGAGGCTAAGCGTGAAATATCGCTGAGCTTCATTTGCATATCTAATGAGCCACCATTTTTTGCAGAAGAGGCTCTTGCGCAAGAAGGAGTGTCTACACTGCCCCTTCTATCGCTGTGCCCATTTTACAGATGTGAAACGAGGAAGAGAGAGTCAAGTCGCGATTCACCAACATGCGTCAGCTGGATTTTAAAACTGATTTCCATTCTGGAAATCCCAACACCACTTGACTTGAAGCTGGCGTGAAACACGAAGCCCAGTTAGCGGCTCCTTTCAATCAGGCCCTTTGTAACTCAGTCAAAGAAGCCTGTGAAAAGCCTCCCTGCTGTACATTTAATCTACCTTGTAACACTCTGCATTGCCACCTTTATACCCGTGTGCTACCCAGACAAAGTCGAATTAAAGTATCACTTGTCTTGCCTGAAAGACTTTTATTAAAAAACAAGTGTGGGTGATTCCTTTGGGACTCCGCATTTAAATGTTGAACACACAAACTTCTGTCTATATTTTGAGAAAAGTCTTCCCGCAGGATAATTACTTGGGTGCGGGGGGGAGGAAGGAAGCACAAAGTGCAGCGACACACACAAAAACAACAGCCCCCGATGCAGTACAGCCCATCAGCACCCGACTAAAATCCCATGAAAGGTCAGCACGGTCTCATGATTTCAGCAGAGGTTGCAACAACGTATGTTTCTAAACAAACAGAGCTGGCTTTCTACCAAACACACTGCAGCACAATCGTTTCAGAGGGGTGGCTGAGTTCGCCTGTAATAGAAAAAGCTTTAAAAAACCAACTAATTCATCTGAAGAAGTGGGTTGTGCCCACGAAAGCTCGACACACCATCTAAAAAAAAATTATTATTTTTTGGTTAGTCTCTAAGGTGCTGCAGGACTATTTGTTCTTTTTTAAGTTTTTTCTACAGCAAAATCAATATTCTCAGGGCGCCATCTTGTGGAAAGACCCATTACTACATGAATTAAACAGTTCAATTACAGGCCCCCGCCCTCGCTATAAGTCCAAGATCGGTTCCAAAAACCTTGGAGTTATAGCAAAATTGGCGATTTTTTCCCCGTGGCTGACTTCCATTTGCGCAAATTGAGGGTTTTTTTTGTGTGTGACTTAAGAGCAGGGAATGGGAGAACTTATAACGCATCAGTTCCTAGGAGCATCAACGTTAGTGTGGAACGGATGTATACCGGGGCGACTTATAGCAGGAACGCCCTGTACTACATTCAATAAACAGACCCCTTGTTCCTTCAAGAGCTGGGTCTCGTTTTACACACACACACACACACACACACACACACACACACACACACACACACACACACACACACGAGAACTCAAGAGCTGGGTCTCGTTTTACACACACACACACACACACACACACACACACACACACACACACACACACACACGAGAACTGTTTTTTCACACCATCCCTGAATGCTACCACACCAAGCAACCATGTCGATTAAACTACACGAGCAACAGGAACACGCAACGGCCAGGCTTTAGATGCCTAAGAAATTGCCACCTTTGCTGTCTTTCTGTGACGCTCATTTTAAAATGCAGAGACATTAAACGACGCGGCTGAAAAGCGGTCTGGCGCTTCAGAGGGATTTAATTCCTGGGGTCTGTAGAGGAGAGCAGAGCTGAGCCCGGTTTTCGGTGCACAGCAAAATCAAAGGAATACATTTCTTCTGGAATCGTGTTATACAAATGCAGATAAACGGATCTTGTGATCCCTGGGCAGGCAAAACTCCCTCGGAAGTCAGTGGGAGATGTTTCTGGGCAAGAATTGCCAGATCAGACGTTCTGCGTCCTAGGACGATGATGATGGAGCACAGGAGATGTGGTAGGGTCAGGGGGGTGATATGCAGTGACCAACATGCAGCGAGAGTGGAGAATATAGAAGAATCACCCAAGAACTAGAGGTCACTAAATGACATTAATAGGTAGTGAGTTTACAACAAACAAAAGGAAGTTTTGCTTCATACAGCGCACAGTCAACCTGTGGAACTCCTTGCCAGAGAAGTGAAGACCAGGACTTTAACAGGTTTTAGGAAAGAAATAGATAAATTCATGGAGGTTAGGTCCCTAATGCTTACTAGTCAGGATGGGTAGGAATGGTGTTCCTCACCTCTGTTTGTCAGAAGCTGGGAATGGGTGACAGAAGAGGGAATCACTTAGAATCATAGAATAATAGGACTGGAAGGGACCTCGAGAGGTCATCGAGTCCAGCCCCCCGCCCTCAAGGCAGGACCAAGCTCCATCTACACCATCCCTGACAGATGTCTATCTAACCTGTTCTTAAATATCTCCAGAGAGGGAGATTCCACCACCTCCCTTGGCAATTTATTCCAATATTTGACCACCCTGACAGTTAGGAATTTTTTCCTAATGTCCAATCTAAACCTCCCCTGCTGCACTTTAAGCCCATTACTCCTTGTCCTGTCCTCAGAAACCGAGAGGAACAAATTTTCTCCTTCCTCCTTGTGACACCCTTTTAGATATTTGAAAACCGCTATCATGTCCCCCCTTAATCTTCTTTTTTCCAAACTAAACAAGCCCAGTTCATGAAGCCTGGCTTCATAGGTCATGTTCTCTAAACCTTTAATCATTCTTGTCGCTCTTCTCTGTACCCTTTCCAATTTCTCCACATCTTTCTTGAAATGTGGCGCCCAGAACTGGACACAGTACTCCAGCTGAGGCCTAACTAGTGCAGAGTAGAGCGGCAGAATGACTTTACGAGTTTTGCTTACAACACACCTGTTGATACAACCTAGAATCATATTTGCTTTTTTTGCAACAGCATCACACTGTTGACTCATATTCAACTTGTGGTCCACTATGACCCCTAGATCCCTTTCCGCCATGCTCCTTCCTAGACAGTCGCTTCCCATCTTGTATGTATGGAACTGATTGTTCCTTCCTAAGTGGAGCACTTTGCATTTCTCTTTATTAAACCTCATCCTGTTTACCTCTGACCATTTCTCTAACTTGCTAAGGTCATTTTGAATTATGTCCCTATCCTCCAAAGAAGTTGCAACCCCACCCAGTTTGGTGATTCCTAGTTCTCTTCACTCCTTCTGGGGCACCTGGCATCGGCCACTGTCGGAAGACAGAATACTGAGCTAGATGGACTTTGGGTCTGATCAATGTGGCCGTTCTTATGAAGAGACAGCCCTGGGTAACAGCATTAAAGACAGGGTTTGAGTCCCAGGCTACCAATGAGACCAAGGATGTCTCCACTGCACACTAGCTCACCTGAGGCCAAGGCTGCCTGCCATCCACACACCAACTGGTCTGGCGCAGGGCTGAGCCCTCGGGCAAGGCCCCAGTACCCTGCTAAGAGGGTGGGTCAGAGCCCAAGCCCCGCTGAGCCAGGGGTCCAAACCCTGGGTTTTGCAGTGTAGAACCGCGGAAGGCGGGTGCCGCACAGAAGGGACAGGCTGGCGCTGCCACGGTCACGCCTGAGTTTTACAATGCCACGTGGTGGCACAGGCATGGGCGTGGGCGAGGGCGTGGGCACCCCGAGTCCACGCGTGGCGATCCCACGGCCCCAGCTTTACAAAGCCACGTCGAGGCACGTGAACTGCCAAGCCACCCTCCCCTGCTGCCCGACCCAGGAGAGAGGCCCTGAACATTGGCAGGAACCTCCAGGAGGAGCATCTCCCTAGCACGGGGCTCTCCCCTGACGCACGAGGCCGTCCGTCCGTCCGGGGGAGGCCACGCAGCCCTTCCTTCTCCCCAGCAAGCAATCCACAAAACTAACCCTAAGGAGAGGCGGTTTGCTCACGAGCCGCCAGGCCTGTCCGGCTGGCAAGCGCCAGCTCACGAGAGTCCAGCCTGGCTCCACCCCGGGCAGCGGGAACACGCCCGGTCGGGGGCACAAATCCCCTGCCCCAGGAGGTGGCGGCAGGACAGCGATGGAGCAAAGGGACGAAGACAGAAGCTCACTCGGGCACTGGGCTTGGGGTGACGGCCAGCGGGTGCAACAGGCCAGGGTAGGCACTGCCCTCCCCGTAGCAGCCACCAGCCAGCGGCCAGACAATGGGCCCCGGTGCCCTCTCTTCCCCAAGAAGCCCACTGCCTCCTCCACGCCGTCCCCCACCCCCAGCTCCCACTGCTCACCGCGGCCTTCCTCCTGGGGACGGGGGAGTGAGGCCTGAGAAGGGTCTGCCAGGTCCGCTCAGCGGGGTGCGGGGCTTTAGGGAGGAAGGAGCTGGTGCTTGGGGAGGCCCCAGAGCTGAGGCTGGACAGACTGTGGTGGCGCTGGGGCCGGCACGGTGCTCGTGGAGGCTGCCGGCTCAGCCAGGCGCCGGGGTCGGCTTGGTGCTCGGAGAAGCAGAGGCGTGATGGTTCTGGGAGGTGGCTTGGCTCGCTGTGGCTGGGGCAGGGGGCCAGGGTCTGGGGGACCCCCCCGGGCTTTTCTTGTTGGGGGGGCGGCAGCTTCGGGGCTCCGGCTTCCAGGGCGGAGCGCTGGGCAGAGGGGAGGGGCCGGTGGAGTTGCCTCCCCACCGCAGGGCTTCACCCACCACCCAGGGCTGCAAGGCCAGATTTAGGGGGAGCCCAATCACTCCCATTGGCGCCCCCTAAATCGCGAGTCGGGGGCTCGGAGCAACAGAGCTGCGAGGCGTGACGCTCATTTCCTGCCAGGCTGAAGCTGGAAGACGCACGAGCGCAAAGCAGACGGACATCCCAAAGGCAGGGCCATGATCTGGGCGGGATTCCGGCCCCACGGATGCCCTAAGAGCATTTAAGCATCCCTTAAATGCGCCCTGAGCTTCAAACTCCTCAGGGAAAAATTTGTACAGGCGCCTACGTGACTTAGGACACACCTCCCGCTCACCACAATCACCCGTTTTGCAGCATTCAGGAGGAGCTGAGGGGAGGAGGAGCAAGGAGAAGCAGAAAGAGTTGGGGGTGGGGCTTTGGGAGAAGGGGCGGAGCAGGGGCGGGGCCTAGGGCAGAGCCAGGAGACAAGGAACCTCCCCCCTTTGGAAAGTCAGCACCTGTGGGTAACGCAGGTTTCTCTCCCATGGTTCCCTAGGTAGGAGCTACTGCTTGTGATAAGGGTAATCTCAAAAGGAGAAATGTCTCGTTGTTGTAAAATGTGCTGACAATGCCTGTCTCTAAAGAAATTAAAAATAATCACATGAAGAAAATATAACCAAGCTAATGCTTTACATGAGTTACGTATACTTTCTTTTGTAAGTCATAAATATTTTGTATTCCACCTAAGTAATATAAGAACTTGGGATCACCAAATGAAATGAATAAGTAGCAGGTTTAAAACAAACAAAAGGAAGTTTTTCTTCATGCAGTGCATAGTCAACCTGTGGAACTCCTTGCCAGGGGATGTTGTGAAGACCTGGACTTTAACAGGGTTCAGAAAAGAACTAGATAGATTCATGGAGGTTAAGTCCATCAATGGCTATTAGCCAGATGGGTAGGAATGGTGTCCCTAGCCTCCATTTGTCTGGAAATGGATACCACAAGAGGGATCATGTGAGGATTACCTGTTCTGTTCACTCCTTCTGGGGCATCTGGCATTGGCCACTGTGGGAAGACAGGATACTGGGCTAGATGGACCTTTGGTCTGACCCAGTGTGGCCGTTCTTAAGTAAGGGGTTTTCCCCAACCTCCGCATCCAAAAAATCTCACCTTTGCAGACACTTTGCCATTCCAGCTTAATTTGCTTTGACTAATGGGATACCCAGCAAGTTCCACTTCCAGGTATTCGTTTCAGAGCACGGGCGTGCAGACAGCAACATGTTTTTCAAACCCAGGACAATGAATGTAATGGCGTGTTTTCCTTTCCTGCAGCACCTGCATTAGCACTGCCATGCAAAGACAGCTGGAGCGAACGCGGCGGTGCTAAATTTGGGGCTAAATTACTGAAGTGTAACGTACGAGCTACAGGAAATAATCTTTCAAGTCAACTGTAAAGCCTTGTATATGAACGAGGAAAAAAATTACCTGTCCATTCAAACCCCTTAATATATGCCTGCCCCTTGGCTACAAAACCTTTCTTCAAATGCAGCTGTACATGTCACGCCTGGTATATTTGATTTCATCCCTTTGATGCTGCTTATTGAAGCTTGGGTAGGTGGGGGGTAGAAAAGGCCGTAGAATCTGACTGTGCCACACGCCGCCAGGCCTTTTTAGAAAAGAGGATTGGGTCCTCGAGCCATCAGCCGCCACCAATTCTGCAATATCAAAAGGTGCTTTGCATTCCAGGACCTGTTGCCGTCAACGGAGCTATGTCGATTTTTACCAGGTGGGGGCCTGGGCTGGAATCTTTCAAGCATTCCCCCTTGGCTGTGAGAGGCAGCGTGGCCAGACCTGGAGCAAAGCTGGAAGAGGATCTTGGTGATATTAACCGCCCTGAGTCCCAACCGGACACACCAAGAGCCTCTTGCAGGGAGCCAGACCACACAAAAGCCTTCCTTCCAGACGTACAGCCCCCACTGGCGGACTGTGGTAACAGGGAAACTCAGGGCAGTATGCTGCCCTCACCAGGCTCTGCCAGTCCATCACAATCTGGCCAGGAAGCATTCCAGATGCTGTTTGGAATAGCAGCTGAGATAATAGCCTGGCTCCGGGAGGCGGGGCTTTAAACAAACCCCGCCCCCAAACATGGCAGGCGTCACAATCGAATCATGAGAGTTGGCAACACTGATGCGGTACAAGCCCTTTATCACTTCGCTTTCGTTCAAACGTTACAGACAGACACATTAATGGTGGGAGCGTTGGTCAGCTGTGAGATCAACAAGGATGTTGAATATATCTATACAGATACACCATCTCTATCCTTAAGATACTCTGGGAACAACCACAGACCCACTCACTCCATTTGCCTAATTAAAGCTTACTTTTGCTAAGAAATTGTGTTTTACGTAGCTAAAAAGTTACAAAATCTGCTTCCTCTTTGCGACCCCATCGTGTTTGATATTCTGTACTATTACCCGAAATAATTGTCCTCTCCATGAGGCAAAGGTTTATTATCGGCATGGAATCCTCCTTGTGACAGATTTTAATCTCTGCCTTCCGGCTGTGCTTTATTTTGTTTATTATTTGTGGAATTAAAAACAAACAAAAACAAAAAAAAGAAAACCCAGACTATATTGGCAGCAAAAGGGAAATTGGAAACTTCTTCCTGCAGGAAGTGAAATCAGGATATTTTAGGGGATGCTAAGAATATATTCATTTGGTTATGGTATAAAAGGAGCGAAGATTAAGCGACGCACAGTTGACTGAGGTTAATGTAGAATTGGTCTTGCACAGTGTTGAAATGATAATACCTACATAATTTGCTTAAAAGTTTCGTAAAGGATAAATGTGTCTAGCGTGCGATTCAGAAGAGCTTTATAGCAGCATAAGCAGATTATTAAACTGTAAGAATCTGAACTTTTAATAGGCTTTAAGAATTAAAGGCTGTAAAATCTTGACACTGTATAAAAACCTTAAATTAGAAAGTTCTTCTGTAAAATACAACAACACTTCGCAGAGGCTGTCAAGTGCACAGCAAACGGCCTTTTCTGTGAATGTGGCTCTTCCCATCAATGTCCAACACATTTTAATATACCTTAAAGGAATGGTTTTTTATGCGCTTCTTTTTTCTTAATATTTCTGGCATATTTTCCTCTACTGCACAGCTGAAGACACCCATTCCTAGGGCATCTGCTTAAAAATATCACTTCTTTCAAAGATACCACATGGATGCAATGTGAATGTATTTCCTGACAGCGCTGCATCAGCTGCTGTTACAAAAATAAGACAAGGAAAGGTGGTTACATGCTGGGTACCAACCAGTTAAGTATTAGCTCTGCAGAAAAGGACCTGGGGGTTACAGTGGATGAGAAGCTGGATATGAGTCAACAGGGTGCCCTTGTAGCCAAGAAGGCTAATGGCATATTAGGTTGCATTAAGAGGAGCATTGCCAGCAGATCCAGAGATGTCATCATTCCCCTTTATTCGGCTCTGGTGAGGCCACATCTGGAGTATTGTGTCCAGTTCTGGGACCCCCACTACAAAAAGGATGTGGATGCATTGGAGAGGGTCCAGCGGAGGGCAACCAAAATGATTAGGGGGCTGGAGCATATGACTTATGAGGAGAGGCTGAGGGACTTGGGTCTGTTTAGTCTGCAGAAGAGAAGAGTGAGGGGGGATTTGAGAGCAGCTTTCAACTTCCTGAAGGAAGGTTCCTAAAAAGATGGAGAGAGGCTGTTCTCAGTGGTGACAGATAGTAGAACAAGGAGCAATGGTCTCAAGTTGTGGTGGGAGAGGTCCAGGTTGGATATTAGGAAAAACTATTTCACTAGGAGGGTAGTGAAGCACTGGAATGGGTTACCTAGGGAAGTAGTGAAGTCTCCATGCCTAGAGGTGTTTAAGTCTCGGCTTGACAAAGCCCTGGCCGGGTTGATTTAGTTGGGATTGGTCCTGCTTAGAGCAGGGGGCTGGACTTGATGACCTTCTGAGGTCTCTTCTAGCTCTATGGTTCTATGATTCTATGACCTTCGATAGGGAGCAGGTTTAAAACAAACAAAAGGAAATACTTTTCCACACAATGCATAGTCAACCTGTAGAACTCCTTGCCAGAGGATGTTGTGAAGACCAGGACTTTAACAGGATTCAAAAAAGAGCTAGATAGATTCATGGAGGTTAGATTCATCAGTGGTGATTAGCCGGAATGGTATCCCTAGCCTCTGTCAGAAGCTGGAAAAGTGCGAGAGGGGAGGGATCACTTGATGGATTCCCTGTTCTGTTCACTCCCTCTGGGGGCGCCTGGCGCTGGCCACTGTCGGAAGACAGGAAACGGGGAAAGATGGACCTTTGGTCTGACCCAGTCTGGCCATTCTTATGTTCTTATCCCACTAATCAAAATCATATGCTACCTAGTTAGGAAGAAGAGCAAATTCTTTTTGCATTTGGCCAGTACAATCTCGATAAATAAGAGAAATAGACCCAAGTCTCTAAAATCAGATTCAATAAAGGGAAATACAGAGTGGAAGACTGTGGTATACACAGTGGAAAGAATAATCAAATATGCAAAATGGGCTGAGTCGGTCAATGGGAATATTAAACTCTTACAGCCTACAGTGCTGATCAACTATGCTGCCACTCACTAATCTATGAGGAGAGACTGAGGGATTTGGGTTTGTTTAGACTGCAGAAGAGAAGAGTGAGGGGGGATTTGGTAGCAGCCTGCAACTTCCTGAAGGGAGATTCCAAAGAGGATGGAGAGAGGCTGTTCTCAGTGGTGACGGATGCAGAACGAGGAGATAGGGTCTCAAGTTACAGTGGGAGAGTTCTAGGTTTGATCGGCGCTAGGAGCCTGTGATGGCGCAGAAGCCTGGCGGGGGCGGGGGGAGTGGCTGGGAGTCCGCCCCCGCCAGGTTTCTGTGCAATCACAGGCTCCTAGCGCCGACAGTGACCTCACCTCCCAGCCTGGGAGTCCTAGCTGGGAGGCGGGGTTGCGATCGCCGCTTATCCCACGTTCTGGGTGTCCGGTATTTTTTGGGAGAACATCTGGCAACCCTACCCACACGAATAATTACACCCCAAGTAATTACTCCCCAGTGCTTCCTGGGGCTCACTGTTGAGCTAGCGCATCCACAATAATGGAGCCTGCCTCAGACTAATGTCGAGCGGGGACGCGCTATTTCGATTTTTTTTTTATTTCGGGAGTTATTTTAAATTGAGTAATTTCGAAATAATTCCCTAGTGTAGACATGCCCAGGGAGGGCTGATGCCTAACCCACAAAGTACATCCCTTCTCTTCTTGCAGCCCTCTGCCTCACTCTTTACCCACCCTGCGCCCTGGCTCAGGGCACAAACGCTACGTCAGCCTGTAATGCAAGACAGCAAGACACACAAGAAGGCCAGATTAGGAACGCCCAAGCCACCTTCATTCTGGCGGTTCCTAATTTCCGAGTGAGCGACCGTACCTTGATTTGGGTGGGTTTTTTTAACATCGTTTTCTCAACAATGTTTCAGTACAGAAATTCCATCATACGGGAACCCTATCGATCCCTCCCCATATAGCTCATCGTCTGAGTCTGAAACCAGGACCTATTCTGATGGCACAGTCTTCCCTACTGGCCTCACGGGGACTTTGTGGTCTAAGTTCAGACCAAGAACATAACATTTCAGTTGGATCTGCAGCCTGCTTTGTACTGAAACATTTTGCATTCTCTGGGCTGACGTATTTAGTAGTGCGATTGCATGTGCTTTTTAATTAAGCAGAGCGATTCTTTTTTATCTCCTTTGTGGACTGTACTTTTCATTAGGCACGGAGACAAAAGTTTTTCCAAAAGAAGGTGCAAACAGAGGGCACATTTTTCCTGAGGCAAAGTAACTTCATATAATTAAATGCGTAATTGGCGGTGTTTGAGTAAGCTTTTAAAAAATAGTTTGTCGGCTTTTTCTGGTCCTTTCAGTGTTTCAGGTCAGTACTGCACGTACAAGTTAATTATTTCCTGAGGTTACCAACCGAGAAGAAGTTATACTTTACACTCTACGATATCTTTCCCACATCTTGGTACTATTTCTATTTCTTCCTTAAGAAAGTTACTTTAATAGTAAAGGACATTTTACAAAACAGGGTTATTAGAAGAGGAGCCTGGTGATACCATGTGTAATCAGGGGAGGGATAGCTCAGTGATTTGAGTGTTGGCCTGCTAACCCCAGGGTTGCGAGTTCAATCCTTATAGGGGCCATTTAGGGATCTGGGACAAATTTGTCAGGAATGGTACTTGGTCCTGCCGTAAGGGCAGGGGACAAGACTTGATAACCTCTCAAGGTCCCTTCCAGTTCTATGAGATAGATAGGTATGTCTCCATTATTACTATGCTGTGTTCATTCAAGCTTGAACATCAGGACCAATATTTTGGAAAATAAAAGTGGAGTTTTCTTTTCAGTAACAGCGTGTTTTCATTTGTATTAGTAACCCCGCAGTTGTCATTCATCCTTAATCTCACAAATAACTGTCACAGCATGCAGAGAAGCAATGAGGACACTTAACATGTGGAAAGAGGGGAAAATAAAGTGGAGAACCAGCAGAGTTGGCTGATATCACAGAATGACACCACGGATAAATTTGGCCCAGTGCTGAAGACTTTATGTAAAGAACCGCCAATAGAAACCTCCCACTAGTCACAGTGTAAGTGGCTCACGCCCAGAGCTGGCCCAAACTATGGGCTGACCGCGTTACTGCCTGGGGTGCCCCATTGTAGGGGGCGCTGTGCAAGGCTGCTGGACCAGGCTGGGGTGGGGCCATATATGCGGCGGAGCCCCGGGGGCGGGGCTGCACCTGCGCCGCGCTCCCGGGGTGCACGAATGCCTTGGGCCGGCCCTGATCACGCCAAGGAAAACCATCGTGTACTTTGGACCCAATTCCACAGTGTTCAGTCCACACTGAAATGCGTCCGATGAGGGAACTGAGCGTTTTGCAGATACTACGGAGTCCAGAGGGAACTTACTTAGGATCTGTCTATTTCCTAATGTTAACGGTTCATTCCAACATGGAGACCCGAGAGTCAGCCCAAACCCTGCGGAAGTATCACCAACACGCGGCAGGCCAGACGGCCTTCCGAACGAAACCACGCCAAAAGGGAAACCGCCCCTTCCCTCCTCCCTACACGGTCACTAAATGAAGCCCGTTTCGGGAGGGGCGTTGCTTAGTAAAGCGATTGTTCCTCATCTTTGCTCCTGGCTGGTCGACACCCACCCACCCTATTTTCACAGCCTGGGTTTCACACAGAGTGGCTTCCGCAGCTCTAGAAAAGGAACCGGCTGCTCCTCCCTACAGGTAGATTTGGGCCCCTCTCAGCTCCACTAAATGTCACACAGCAGGCTCAGCTTCTGGCCTGATGACTTTTCAGTTTTGTACAAGTAACCGAGATTGCCAGGAAAGCTCTTTGTTACCCCTCAGACACCAATGACGTCAACTAGGGTTACCAGGTAGACCCCCCACAAAATACCGGACACACTAGATCGTAGGGTGAGAGGGACCATCCGGGAGGGGGGCGGGGCTGGCCAGGAGGAAGGGGGGTGGGAGGCGGGGCTGGCGGCGGATGGGGTTGGGGGCTGAGGGGCTGGCCGGGAGGAAGGGGGGGTGGGAAGCAGAACTGGCGGGGGGGGGGAGAGTGCAGCCACTGGCCGCAGCCGGAGTCCAACAGGCCACGCCCCCAGCAAGCACTCCCTCTAGTTGCTAGTAGAAGCCGGGCGGGGGCGGTGGCAGTGGCTGGGAGTCACTCCCCCCGCCCGGTTTCTGTTCACAACCAGTGGCTACCAGCTGGGAGGTGGGGCCGCGATTGGCACTGGGAGCCTCTGGTTGTGTGCAGACGCGGGGTGGGGGGAGTGGCTGGGAGTGCCATCCACTGCCCCCCGCCCCGCCCCGCCCGGCTTTTGCACGGGGCTCCCAGCGCCAATCGCAGCCCCGCCTCCCAGTCGCTCCCTTGCCCCCGCCCCCGCTCCCGCCACGCTTCCGTCCAGTGCCCAGCCGGAAATTCAGAAAATACCGGACATTGCATGTGTCTGGTATTTTCTGAATTTTTCTACCGGACAGAGGGCGCAAAAACCAGACACCTGGCAACCCTACCAACAACCCAGAATTCAGCAGACCTGGTCCTACAGCCACACACACGCACACTTACCCACTTACGAGTAGCACTGAGGAGAAAGAAAGACAAAAAAAATTGTTCACCTCTCCACAACTTCTTGGCCATTCCAGCAAAGGGTGTCGTTCTGCACAGCGGAGCTGTGGTGGCAGATGTACTCCGGCAAGCTGCTGTAAAAACTGCTGTGAGATTTCAGTTTCATAATGAGCTCCCTGAAACGCAAGCGAAAAAGGGTATAAATGAAAGAGGAACAGAGTATCGCCGGGTCAGCCATGTTTTACGAGGCTGCTCTTAGCAACAAATGCATACTGGAGTCATGCGCAACTTCCCACCTGCCAGAAACACCATGACAAGTGAAGGGTGAAGCATCAGCCTCGTTTATGGAGACGTCTGCCATTTTGCATGACGCCCTTCATGCCATTTAGGCCACGTTTATACTTATCAGAGGATTGACACTCCAGAGGTCGATCTTCTTGTGTTCAGTGTGGTGGGTCTGATAAGGACCCGCTAAATCGAACGCTGAGGGCACCTCACAAGGAGTAAGGGAAGCCGACAGAAGCATTTATTATTCCCCTTTATTCAGCACTGGTGAGGCCACATCTGGAGTATTGCGTCCAGTTCTGGGGCCCCCACTACAGAAAGGATGTGAACACCTTGAAGACGGTTCACCGGAGGGCGACAAAACGAGGAGGGGGCTGGAGGCCTACGAGGAGAGGCTGAGGGATTTGGGTTTGTTTAATCTGCAGAAGAGAAGAGCGAGGGGGGATTTGGTAGCAGCCGTCAACTCCCTGAAGGGAGGTTCCAAAGAGGCTGGAGAGAGGCTGTTCTCAGTGGTGGCAGAACAAGGAGCAATGGTCTCAAGTTGCAGTGGATGGGGTTGGAGATTAGGAAAAACTATTTCCCTAGGCGGGCGAGGAAGCACTGGGATGGGTTCCCTAAGGAGGAAGTCGAATCACCATCCCTAGAGGTGTTTAAGTTGCGGCTTGACAAAGCCCTGGCTGGGCTGATTGAATTGGGGTTGGTCCTGCTTTGGGCAGGGGGCTGGACTCGATGACTCCTGAGGTCTCTTCCAGCCCTGGGATTCTACGAGTCTATGATTTCCCGCATCGACCTCCCACTCTGGGGACGGCACCAAAGCTGGAATTAAGCTACGTCGACTCCAGCTATGCACTTAACGTAGCTAGAGCTGTGTGTCTTAATTCCAACTTCTCCTCTAGCGGAGACTTAGCAGGCCTGAGTCACGTCCTATCTGCTATTCCCAGAGCCAAGCATTGCTTAGTTGGGCAAAATTCCCACTGGCTTCAAAGGCTGCAAGAAGCAGCAGGCCCGATCCTGCGATCACTGAGGTGATAGTTAGCACCCTGGCAGAGGATTGTGTCAGGGACCCCCAGAGCTAAACCGATGAGCTGCCACAGTCTGAGTGGAAGAACTAAGGCTCCATAGCCAGGCCCTGGAACACACACTCACCAGGAGGTTCACACCTGAGCTTCACTTTACACCTCAGGCGCCTCAGAAGTCAAAGGGCCTACTCACCCATGTCAGGTTAAGTAGGGGCTTCCAGGTGACGGCCCGCGTTTGTAACTCACTCGTAAAACATGGACACATTGATACCCCAGGCTCTGACCATCCCGGCACAAGGCATGCCACGTAAAATGAAATTTCAGTCCTGCTCCCAAAGTTCCCCAAAGTGGGGCGGCTTCAGATCCGGGGCTTTCTACGAGCCCATTCTTGGCCTCGCCCTATGAAGTGCTAACACAGATTTTAAGCATACAAATGAGGTAGAAAGACACACAACTACAGGTTGAACCGCTCTAGTCCAGCATCTTGGGGACCTGACCAAAGAATCTGCCGGACCACGGGAGGCCAATGTTGTCTAGCAGTATTATCAACACTCCCAGTATTTACTGGGCTCTGAGAAGACATTGAGGGGTCAATTAGAGCTAAACAACAGCACA
Organism: Pelodiscus sinensis; assembly: GCF_049634645.1. Taxonomy (NCBI): domain Eukaryota; kingdom Metazoa; phylum Chordata; order Testudines; family Trionychidae; genus Pelodiscus; species Pelodiscus sinensis. Next base: position 44,954,212 of record NC_134723.1, on the reverse strand, counting down.
AAACACTGAGCTCCAGGACGGCTGGTTGTAAATAAACTTTATGGCCCGCAGGAAACTGGGCCACACCCATGATGAGTGGACATCTGGCTCACTAAAATCCTGCCGGACCATGGATATTGCTGGACTAGAGTGTGCCGGACTAGAGAGGTACTTGGATTTTGCAAATTCCTCTTTGCATATGCAAATGTGTGACTGAGAGATTTGCAGGTACAGGTCTGACAGGCCCATCGCTTTCCTGTGGTCATTTGCATTGTGCTCCAGGAGGGACGCAGCAGACCAGCTGTTGCCAGACACGCAGAAGACAGGGAGGACAAGAACTGGACAGAACCCCGCGGCTCTCACACCAAGGGTCCTCAGATCACTCGATCCAGGCAGCTAACCTCCAAAAGAGCTGCTGGACAGGCAGTCAGGGAGACAGAACAAGGTGGTCAGCTGATCTCAGCTTAGGGTGTTACCTTTGTGGGCGGGGAGGGAACCAGGCAGCAGTCCTATAAAACTCTCTCACCCATTAAACGACAACAGCTGTGAAGGGCAGTGGACTATGAACAGCAAACAGTGGAGGAGGTGACACTTGTACTCCTGGCCTCTTGGCTCCCGGAGCGGCTCACCTTGACCTAGCCTCCGGGGTGCCTTGCGACAGTCTCAATAGCCTCCCTCTGCCCCCAGAATAGAGACATCTCCACGTATCCCTTGCGGTGGCAATAAGCTCTCCCGTGTGCTCTCTAGGTCTTCATCCGTAAAGCTGGATCGGAGGCTGGGACCAAGGGGTTGTTGGGTGGTAGAGGGAGAACAGGGATAGGGCAGAATGCGTTTAAATTGGGGCTGGAGAGTCCACGAAAATAAATGGAAATGAACTAAAATAAATCAAGGCGCAAATGAAGGAAATACAACCAGAGCATGGCGTAGAAAACCACGGGGCGTGGGCTGTGGGAACGCTCTTTTAATGCACAAAATCGTGGAGGGGAGGGCTCTAAGTTCCCAGGGGGAGATGGAGATGTGCTCCATACCTTACATCAGTATTGTGACCCCACCCTCACCAGACGGGCCCCCCTCCTCCCGACCCTTTTTCCTCCCCCTTGTACTTTGGCCATCTCTTGATTGGTAAACACGACATCTCCTTGGGAGCGGGGACCAGGTGGTGAGTGTTTGTACAGCACCTAGCACATCTGCGGGCACTCCTGCGGGGCAAATCATCCCTAGATTGGTACAATCTGCCTTTCGGCACTCCCCACCCCCTTATTTTTAAAAGCAGTAAATCCACTTCCGACTGCTGCAAGGCCGTTACAGATCGTAGCTGTGAGCTCCACTCCACCCAGCAGGGGGCAGACAAAACAAAGAGAAAGCTGTCTGGATGCTACCCGAAGAAGCCTTCCCTTTTGCTTTATTTTTAATAGGGCGTGCAGCTTCTCGCCCATAATCAGATTCACACAGCCTCTGCAACGAACAGAGACAGAGTGGAATCGAAGTCGTCTTTCCCCCGCTCGGTATTGATGGGAAGTCACATCATGCAGCATTTTTGGCTCCTGAAAGATGTCAGTGCTGCTCTTTAGCACCGCCTCTCCAGCAATAAACAAGCGTTAGTTAACAAGTAAAGCCCTGCTAACGTCATTAAAAACACATCACAAAGCCCCAGCGTCTTTCCCTGCAAAAAACACACGGGATGATTTACGGCTTCACTTTCAACTGGCACTAGGCGATCTTGTCATGGCCATTTGTTTTCAATGTGTTTCTTGGGGGGCTTTCTTTTCTTCGGGGTGCCCTCCCCGTGGGGCCAGAACAAGCGCGGATTCTGGCCTGGTCAGGCATTGCTGCACTGAATTCCCCTGAGAACAGCCTCATAGGACAACGTGCGTTCGTGGCTCCCTAGGGCCCGCGGAAGACAAGACTCCCTTACGGGCACCAAAAATGGAGATCGCTAATCACGTCCAGGTCCTTCACCTGGAGATCCTTCACTCCAGGTCCATGGCAACATGCAGGGTTACTACGGTGCAACTAGACCTCATGCCAAGCCAGCTCCCCCATCCCTGGAGTCTCCTCTATTCCCCCAATTGTTATTTTGTTCCTTTCTCCTCCCTAACTCTAGCCAGGTGGCTTAGTCTCTGTTGCTTCCCTAGACCTAGCCTGGCTCCTCTGAAGACAGAGACAGACCAAACCCACGGCACCGTTTCCAGCGGAATGGATATTCTTACCGACTTGGGTTTCCTGTATTCTTTTCTCCTTTTCCGCCACCGCCCCCTTTCTTCTCACCTGTTTCCCACGCTATTCTGTTTCCCAGAACCGTAGGAATGCAGACCTGGAAGGGAGCTTGAAAGGTCATCCAGTCCCTTGTGCGGAGACAGGAGAAAGGAAACAGCATCCCGGACATCGACAGCAGTTTGTCTACACTGTTCCGAAATGCCTCCCGTGATGGGGATGGCAACACCTCTCCTGGAAGCCCTCCCTAAGGGCAAGAGACTGGCAGAGAGGGCAGGGAGGAGCAAGCAGGGGACAAGGGTCTCAGATGGCAGTGGGAGAGGTCTAGGTTGGAGAGTAGGAAAAACTATTTCCCTAGGAGGGTGGGGAAGCGCTGGGATGGGTTCCCTAGGGACGGGGTGGAATCTCCATTCCTGGAGGTTTCGAAGTCCTGGCTTGACCAAGCCCTGGCTGGGATGATTTAGAATCCTAGAATCCTAGGGTGGAAGAGACCTCAGGAGTCATCGAGTCCGGCCCCCTACCCAAAGCAGGACCAACCCCAACTCAATCAGCCCAGCCAGGGCTTTGTCAGCTGAGTTGGGGTCAGTCCTGCTTTGGGCAGGGGGTTGGACTTGGTGACTCCTGAGGTCTCTTCCAGCCCTAGGATTCTATGTTCTACGATTCTAAGAGGTGGTGTTGGCATAGAGCCTCAGGAGAAGAGAAGGCGTGGAAGTGAGGCCGCAGGAAAAAGGCCAGGAGCAGAGGACAGGGCCACAGTTTGGGCACCGGTGGCCCCCAACTTCTAGGGAGCTTCTAGTGCTCCCAGATTAAGCCCCTAATGCTAGACGTATCTCCGGTGGACATGGAGGACAACGGATGATGATCATCTTTGTAACCGCCGTTAGCATATCTGAAGACCATTATCAAGTATCTTCGCCGTTTTCTTCTTTCAAAACTAACCCTGCCCAGGTTTTTAACCTTCCCTCCCAGGTCAGGTTTGCTAGAACTTTGATCAGTGTTGTTGCTCTTCTCCGGCACATACGTCTCTCGTGCTCTGGGGGCTGTCAGGTTTCATTCTAATTTCAGTGGCTGGGTTTAGTCAGACAGTGCTGCCTGATATACAGAAGGTCAAACAAGATTATCTGGGGCTCCCTTCTGGCCTTAAACTCTCTCTCCAATTTGTCCACGTCTTTCCTAAATAACTGGACCCAGCACTGCAACCAAGGCCGCATCAGTCCGAGCAAGGTGGGACAATTCCCTCCTGTGTCTTGCATACAATGCTCATGTGAATACAACCCAAAATGATATTAGCTTCCTGCACACTCGCCTCACATCGCTGCCTCATGTTCAATTTGAAATCCTCTATAACCCTAGGTCCTTGTCAAGGGGTGACCCACTCTTGCAGGTCCCTTGACCCTACTCTGTTTTGATTGGGTGACTCATCAGGCACCACGTCACTTTATGGGACAGATCCACAGCCTCAGTTCATACCCGTGACCCTCTATTCAGGGTATTATGGCCCAGTGGCCCAAGTCTATCTGTAAGTCCCTGCTCTTTAGGGTAATACGGCCCAGTGACCTAGTCCTTATGCATGCCCCCGCTCTTCAGGGCAGTACAGCCCAAGTCTATATGCAAGTCCTTGCTCTTCAGAGCATTACGGCCTATTCCTTATGCCAGCCCCCGCTCTTCAGGATAGTATGGCCCAGTGTCCTATTCCTTATGTCAGCCCCTGCTCTTCAGCATAGTACAGTCCAGCGGCCTATTTTCTTATGCAAGCCCCTGCTCTTCAGGGTAGTACGGTCCAGTGGCCTAGTCCATATACGAGTCCCTGCTCTTCAGAGTAATATGGCCCAGGAGCCTAGTCCATATACGAGTCCCTGCTCTTCAGGGTAATACGGCCCAGGAGCCTAGTCCATATACGAGTCCCTGCTCTTCAGAGTAATACGGCCCAGGAGCCTAGTCCATATACGAGTCCCTGCTCTTCAGGGTAATACGGCCCAGCAGCCCAGGTCTATATGCACGTAGGAAAACTCTCCCGCATGGGGTACGTAGGGAGGGCCCTGTTGGCAGTGGCACGGTTCACTATCTGCTCAGTGGAGAATCCTGCCACAACACACTGAGCACCCCGGGGAGCAATCCCCCACCCTGGGCTACTTCCTACCGTCACCTGGCAGGTGTCTTCTCCGTAGTCTCACTCCGGGTTTGTGGCTCCTTGGGTAGCCCCTCTCGGGCTGGCTGCTGCTGTGCAGTCTGGCTGCACTTCCTCCTCTGTCTCTGGAGTGCTCTCGGCGCCTGCTTCCCCCTCAGCAGTCAGCCCGACTGAGCTGCTCCAGAGGCATTTACAGTCCCTCTCCAAATGCAGCATGCTCAGCAGGGCTGTGGGGGCGGGGCCCTCTCGGCCAACTGGGCCAAGACAACTCCATTTTCTTCCGTGCAGAGCGGCTATCCCCCGTCACAATCCTCTCCCATGCATCTCCCGCTCAGCCGGTTATTCCCTAGTTTGTAGCTGTTCATTCGATTTTTCCTTCCATGCAGACCAATTCTCCAATTTGTAAAGGTTCCTTTGAATTCTAACCCTGTCCTCCAACGCGTTCACCATCCCTCTTGTGATGGGGCGGCGCTCACCTCTCACGAGCGCCCCCTCTGGCCGAGTGCATGCGCCTGCGCCCTCTCAGCCCTGGAGCCTCTCTTTGGCCACTCACGAGTCACTCAGTGTGTGCGCAATCTCACAAACACCTCCTGGGGTACACATCATAGCTAACGGGGACCCACCTTAGGCCTAGTGTCCCTCTTAGTTGGTTTCCCCAAGAGAATGGTGCCCCCAGGCCTTCCTCTCCTGGAGACGATATCTTTGCCCTTCTCTTAGGGCTTTATACATCTAGCACGGCCCATCTTGGTCCATCTTCAATAGCTCTCTACACAGAGCTGCCTGTGGTGCTGCCACTCTCTCAGCCAGCCAGCCCCCAGTCTGCACACCTTCAGGGCTCCATAGACACTGACTGCTATTCTGGTCTCCAGCTCCTTTTATAGGCCTTCCTGTCCCCTGATTGGCTCATTCCTCCTGCAGCCACTCTACCCTGCTTGGAGGACTACTCTCCGGCTTCTCTTCTGGGGCAAGGTGCGGCAAGGACACAGCCTCCAGCAGAGGGCTTCGGGGCCTGCTCCATTACATCACACCCTCCTACTTTTGTGTAATCTGCAAATGTATAAGCACCATCTCCACTCCATTATGCAAGTTATCCATGACGATATTGAATAGTACTGTCCCCAAGACAGATCCTTGCAGGATTCCCATGACGTACGTCCTTCCGACATGACAGCAAACCATTGATAATTATTCTTCGAGCATGGTTTTCATGCAGCTGTGCACTGACCCGATCATAATTTCATCTAGACCTCATTTGCTCCTGAGAATGTCTCATGGGATTATGTCAAAAGCCACACAAAGATCAACTATATCACACCTACTGCTTCCCCACCATCCACCAGTAACCCTGTCAAAGAAGCAATGAAGCGGGTCCGGCATGATTCACCAGACCCATGCTGGCTATTCCATCCTTTAGTTGCTTACAGACAGATTGTTTGATCATCTTTTCCAGAAGCTTTCATCCCTCCTTCCTTTCTACTTCTCCTCCCATGATCTCCCATCTTCTAGCCATCAATTCTTTCGAGGTCCTGTCCTGCAAGCCACTCCCATCATATTATCGTGGACTTGGGGAGTGTTAGGCACCAGATCCAGCAGGAATTATGTTTTCTTGGGATGCGGAGACTCTGTCGCAGAAGGGAGGAGAGATACACTTCCAATCTTAGTAGGCGCCGGCTCAGTTAAAGCCCAAATGGGTTGCAGCAGGTTTCACCAAATCCACAGCTCCTCAAAATTACAATAAGGCCTCGCTTCCAGAGCCAGGCCAGGGAAGAGAACAGGGGAACACAGATGATTATCACACACTTACAAGCAGTGTCCGCTCAGTCCATACTAATGCCGCCTGACTGAAAGCAAACGGAGAATTTGGCTCAGGCAACATTTACCGATGATTTCATCCATTTTGTCCTTGAGCTTATCCACATGTATGCAAATGTCAAATGTTCTCATTCCGTTGCTGCAGCCATTCTTTTATTTAAAAACGCAAGTGCTCATACAGGGCGCCCTTGTAGCCAAGAAGGCTAATGGCATGTTAGGGTGCATTAGGAGGAGCATTGCCAGCAGATCTAGAGAAGAGATTAGTCCCCTTTACTGGGCACTGGTGAGGCCACATCTGGAGTATTGTGTCCATTTCTGGGCCCCCCACTACGGAAAAGATGCAGACACATTGGAGAGGGGCCAGCGGAGGGCAACCACAATGATTAGGGGGCTGGAGCACATGACCTAGGAGGAGAGGCTGAGGGATTTGGGTTTGTTTAGTCTGCAGAAGAGAAAAGTGAGGGGGGATTTGAGAGCAGCCTCCTGAAGGAAGGTTCCAAAGAGGATAGAGAGAGGCTATTCCGAGTGGTGACAGATGGCAGAATAAGGAGAAAGGATCTCAAGTTACAGTGGGGGAGGTCTAGGTTTGATATTAGGAAAAACTATTTCCCTAGGCGGGAGGGGAAGCGCTGGGCTGGGTTCCCTAGGGAGGGGGTGGAATCTCCATCCCTAGAGGTGTTTAAGTCCCGGCTTGACAAAGCCCTGGCTGGGACGATTGAGGTGGGGTTGGTCCAGTTTTGCGCGCGCGCACGCGCACACACACACACACACACACACACACACACACACACACACACACATTCTCTCTCTCTCTCCCCCCCCCCCAGCCTGTTTAAAAATCAATGAGAGGAAAAAGCGCTTTCTCCCTGCTCCACCACTAGGATCCTGCTAAATTACAACATCTGTTTACAGAGCGAAACCTACCTGGACAAGTGCTGGGTGCCATGCCACAAACACAGACATCTGCTCTGATTTTTAACACACAAAAAACCCCTGCTGCGAACATTCCTTGATGTTAAGGAGTTGGGCATAAAAAAAACCCCCCAAACCCTCCATACTACAGGCTAAGGTTTACACCAACTGCTTTGGCAGCCTTGAAAAGCAGCATTTCTTACAGCGTCCTGGAATATCAAAGATGGGAATTAGGAGACAGTTTTATGCTTAAAAGGGAAACACACTTTCATACAACAGTTGTGGAAACATGCAACTCTCCCCATGTGGGTGAATTTCAAAGTTTCACATCAGAGTAGTTTCCTTCCTCGAACATACCAGCCATATACATTCAGAGTCCACTTTGTCTTACCTTCTCCGGCTAGACAGGGTTTCTTCATGATCCATGTGAGCCACCTTCAGTACTTTCTTTTCAATGAAAAGTTCTTCAGGGTTCTGGGCTGATCTGTACTGTCTCTGCTGAGAATGGCCACAGAACTTGCTAATCTGAAAAAAAAAAAAAGCAACACAGACGCATGATGAGCCAATATGCAGCATGCAACACACTAGAAACAAAAAGCTGGCCTTGTCTACCCTAAAAGGAAAATCGTCCCTGCAGCGATCAATTTTCTGGAATTTGATTTAGTGAGTCTAGTTAAGTCTCGCTAAATCAATCTCAGAGGGTGTCCCTGCCAGTGTCCGGTACTCCTCCTTTTGCGAGGAGTAAGGGAAGCCAACGATGGGAGCATTTGCTCCCATTGGTCTCTCGCTGTGGGGACTCCACCATGCTCAACTTGAGCTGCATATTCTAAGTAGCTGGAGTTGCGTATCTTAAGCTGAGCTGCCGGGTTTAGTGAAGACCTGGCTGGAGAGATGTCCTTCCCTCAGCACGTATGCCCGTCTAAAAATGGTACAATAAAGATGCAGGATAAAATTTTCAAAAGCACCTCAGAGACTTGGGAGTCAAAGTCACCTTACAAAGTGACTTAGGCACTTCAGCATTAATAAAGAGTTAGGTGTCTAAATACCTTTCAGCACCTGAGCCTGTGGGACTTTCAAAAATCAGATGCAGACTCCCAAGTCACTTACGTTTTTGAAAATTTTATCTGCTACATGACCCCAGAGGAATTTGCGGGTGCAACCTGTAAAGCACAAGAACTTGCAGCAGCAAAACTGAAGTATTTCAACCAATTTCTTACGCTGAGGCAAATGGACTCGACCTATTTCTGGATCCCATGTAGTAAGAAAGGCTTTTTCACAAATGACTAGGGATGCAAGCGACTAGTCAACTAATCCCTCGACTAGTTGCTCCCCCCCACCTCCCCGCTGCCTTTATCAGAGGCAGCGGGGGGGGGGGGGGGGGGGAGCAGCAGCCGGTGCTTTGGGGAGCTGGCTTAAAAGCTGGTTCCCCCCAGCACCGTCTCCTCAGGGAACAGGGGAGGCAGACGGGTAGCGGGGACCGGGCACGACCCAGGAATTATCTGATTCCCAACTTGCACCTACTTCCAGACCTCCTTCTGCTTTTTAAATGCATTTAGAGCCAACAGGGGCGGGAGCCAACCCTACTGCAGCTCCCTGCTTATCCACTAATCGACCCACAGGGAAAAGTCGAAGGATTGTGCATTTTTTGCCTCTCTACAGCAGTTCCCAGTCAGAACTATAAAGCTCCGTTTTCCAAAAGCAAGGCGTTTTTGCTAGCCTGTCTGAGCCATATCCCGAGCCAGCATAACTCCAGCCATGTTGCAGGAGAAGGGCGCCAATGCAGCCTAGCCACCCACTGTGCCAATTCCGTGTGTTTAGGTTTTTTGAATCATACATTTCAGGTTCTGCCTACTCGTCTTCTGGTTTGTGAGCCACTAGGATTCCTACTTTTAAACAACCCCTGACAAACAGCAAAGCCAGAAACTTTCATTTACTTACCAATAAAAAATAAGCAGAAACTGGCCTATAATCACTAGACTCTGGGAGGAGGGGCTTTAAGTGCAGCACAAAATACTGCAAGAGTCGTCACAAACCAATGAGTTAGCTGATTCGGTCACGGCGTGGCTTATAATTATAAGATTATAATCTTCCTGCCTTTTTTGTAGCCACTGTAAATGATATGCTACTTTCTGTAGCCAGCGTAAATTACATGCTAGCTTTGCGGGAATGCAACAATGAAAAGTTTCAACTGAAAACTACTCTACAGCCAACCATCTCAGGAACTCCTAATCCACATTGCCCAATTTTAGCCTATGGGACAGCTTTATGGTAGGGAATATATGGCCAGAAATAACTCGAGATGAAAACCACAGAACAGCATCTATTGCTCTCTGACTGTTCGGCTTCCCGACAGCCATCCACTTGACTGTCCTATCCACCAGTGCAAGACCCCACCAGCTAAAGCCATTAAATCTGGAGGGATATTGGGTAAAATGTGTGATGGACAGACTGCAGCAATTAGGACTGGGTTTAATTAGAGAGGACCCAGCCTAGGGGAGTGTCTAAGGAGAGGCAAAAAGAAGAGTTGGCCCATGTGCTGGTTCTCTGAATTGGTCAGCCTCTCGTGAGCAAAATCTCTATAGCATTATCAAGCTGTAAAACTCTACAGTACCAGTGGGGCATCTCCACTTAGAATCATAGAATCATAGAACTGGAAGGGACCTCGAGAGGTCATCGAGTCCAGCCCCCCGCCCTCAAGGCAGGACCAAGCTCCGTCTACACCATCCCTGACAGATGTCTATCTAACCTGTTCTTAAATATCTCCAGAGAGGGAGATTCCACCACCTCCCTTGGCAATTTATTCCAATATTTGACCACCCTGACAGTTAGGAATTTTTTCCTAATGTCCAATCTAAACCTCCCCTGCTGCACTTTAAGCCCATTACTCCTTGTCCTGTCCTCAGAAACCAAGAGGAACAAATTTTCTCCTTCCTCCTTGTGACACCCTTTTAGATATTTGAAAACCGCTATCATGTCCCCCCTTAATCTTCTTTTTCTGAATGCTACTGCATTCAGTGGTTCCCAACCGCCAGGCCATGGCCCATTAGCTGACAGGCCACGGTGGCTTTGAGACCTGGGGCCAGAAGAGCCGCGCAGCAGGGGGGCAGGCGGCTGCTGCGGCCATGGCCAGAAGAGCCACGTGGTGGGGGGCAGGAGGAGAGAGCGTGTGCGCCTCCAACGGCCGCTCCCCCTGCCCGCGTGGCTGATTTTGCTGCCGGTGGTGGCAGGAAGAGGCAGAGTAGGAGGCGCCTTCCTCCCTCCCATCTAGGTAAGTTGGCGGCCCAGTTGGCGCTCTGTGCTCTTCCCCTACCCCCGCCCTTCTTCTACCTATGGGGGTGTGCTAGGGGAGGAAGGGACATGACACCAATGGCCACTCCCCCTGCCCACGCAGCAGTGACAACCACACTCCCTACAGGGGGCAGCCTCGCTCTGGGGAGTGTGGGGGTGAGCTTGGGGTAAAGGGGTGTTGGGTGAGGTTAAGTGGTCAAAGGGCATGGGGTGGAGGGGTGGAGGCCAAAGGGTTTTCGGCACTGGGAAGCAAGGACTGGGTTGGGACCAGGCAGACAGATAACATTTTATTTCCACATTTACATATTCATGATTTGCATAATGAATATGCAAATATGCAAATACAATGTTGCTAGTCCACCTAATGTTTGTGAACGGGTTTGCCGGTCCCCCATGGGAAAACGGTTGGGAACCAGTGACTGCATAAACACAAACTCCCTAATGTCCAAAAACGCCACTGAAGGAAGATTTTCCTCACATCACTATACAACCTGAAACCCTAGTTCTATAATCTGATTCCCCTGCACCCCTCTTAAAAATTCAGAGTTAAAAATAATAACAACAATGTTTACTAGTCTTCCAGATTGTGAGACTGTAGGATTCCTGCTTTGTTATCATGGATTTGTCATCAGAGTTGTGGGACACCACAGAGTTTCCCATGGAACAGGCTCAGAGGGGTAGCTGCATTAGTCTGTAACTGTAGAAACGAGTGGTCCTGTGGCACTTTAGAGACTAACAAGATGAGTTGGGGTGGAAATAACAGAAATCAAGATATGTATAACAGCAGAAGTACCTGTCAATTGTAGGACCACTGTTAATGAGGCTAATTAAGTGGGCTGGATATGTCCCATTCATAGCTTTTGAAGAGAAAATGTGGATGTTAAAAGTAGGAGAAATTGGCTTTGTAATGCTTTGGAACAGGGGTCTGAGATCAGAGCTCAGTTAGTATTCACCAGCTGTGCAATAAAAACCATCAATACATTACATAGTATGGCTCCAGCCAAATAATACCAGCATGGACTCTTGTGTTAATATCACCAATTAGCTCACTGGACATTGATTTGGTAACCTGGCAAATAGCAAGAAAAAAAAAAAGTGAGCCAGACAGGGTGTGATTTTCCTAGTTCATGAAAGGTTGAGATTTTGAAATATTTTCCCATTCGGACACAGGATGAAAAGTTGAAATCTGAACTATTTCCACAAATTGCTCGCTCAAAATACATTCTCATCATCACGTTGATTGACACATCATCTTTCAAACATGTCAAAAGAGTTTGTTTCGATTTTGATTTTAAAAATTCTTTTTAGTAGAAAGTAACTAAAACGTCAAACAAAAAATCATTTAAAACTGAAAAACTAAACTTTGTTTTGAAAGCATCAAGCCTGGGTATTCAAACAATCAAACTCCCCTTCTCCAAATATTTTTAAGCCAATCTCATGAGCTTCTTGGCATCAGACGAGGGATGTAAGTGAGGAGTCGAGTCTACTCCTTGACTACTTGCATTTCCCCCCACCCCGTGCTGCCTCTGTATCAGAGGCAGCAAGGGTGGAGGGAAGCAGGAACCGGTGTTGGCTTGCTCAGTTTTGGCTCGCACTGGGTCTGGGACCTACCTCTGCTATGGCTCTGCAGTTTAAATGTAGTAAGAGCCGGGCTGCCTGCATGAGCTAGGACAGAGCACCTTCCCTAATCAACTAATCGTGGTGTTGATACAATGTTTATCGACTGCACAATTAGCCAGTTACCCACCTCTTAACATCCTTACATCAGACATGTTATTTTTGAGCACTTAGGGTAAAACAGAAAGGGGTGGCTGTGTTAGTTTGTAACTTTAAAAACAAGTGGCCCAGCTCAAAAAGCAATGAAGCAAAACCAGGAAAAAGTGAATGACCAAAGAAGCAATGTCCCAAGAGCAACAGCAGCTGCGGAAAGAGCAACTTCAGAAATGAGGGCCCCAGCTGCAAGGAGGGCACCAACGTGTCATCCCAGTACGTCTTAAACCAACAATCAAGGATCGGGGCTCGTGACGTTCCTGGATGGTTTCTCTCTTTCTCCTTATCGTACTGCAGCCTGGGCAAACAAACAGTGCTGCTCTTGATAATGAAAGAGGTGACATTACTAATGTATTTACCGAACGAAATGTCGGATGTAATAGAATGGGATTCATCTCTTCTCCTCTTTACTCATCGGATGGCTGCAGTGCTAGGCGGGGGAGGGGTGTTTTTAGCCTCGAGCGCGTTGCTAACAGGTCGTTTGGCTGGCTAGCTTAGTTCTCGGCAGTGGGAAGATAAATTAGGCAGTCCTAAGATTGTAGAGTTAAGAGCCTCGCTACAGGCCCCCAGCTCCCTTTGAAACAGGGCTTGCTGATCGCTTAAGCGCTAACACAATCTGAACTTGTGTGACATTCTCTCTCTCCGGAACAGCTGGATAGGGAACGCCTTGAGACGGGGATCACCGAATCACGAAAGTCGGCATGTTGTCTCCACGAATGAACCTGCGGAACTCTTGCGCGACAAGGAACGTGTTACGATTTATGGAGGCAAGTCCGCTGATGTATACAAGGAAAACAGAGGGTCGCGGCTAAAGGAGGTGAGGCTAGGAAAGCAACCTATTGTTTTCCTGCCATTGTCCCCCGGAGGGATAGGGGACTGATCTCCGTTGGTGTTTCAGATCTCACGGGAAGATCGCACACAACTGCAGTACAGCTGGTTCCGGGCTTCCCGAGGGATGCGAGTGATGCTTGGCTGAGGGGAGAACGGGCAGGCATGTCAATTTGCGGAAACCAAAACGATTCCCAAGAAAGGGTCAGTTTCAAGAAAGAGGAAAAAAACATGGTGTTTTAAAAAGTGTTGCAGTTGGGGTCTTATTTGTCTTCCCAATATTGAGCCTTTGTGGTTCACATTTTTAAAGTTTTTCTCTTCAAGCACGAAGGCTAAGAATAGAAGAACAGCCATAATGGGTCAGACCAAAGGTCCATCCAGCCCAGTGTCTGTCTGCTGACAGTGGCCAATGCTAGATGCTCCAGAGGGAGTGAACAGAACAGGTAATCCTCACATGATCCCTCCTCTGTCACCCATTTCCAGACAAACAGAGGCTAGGGACACCATTCCTACCCAGCCTGGCTAATAGCCACTGATGGACCTAACCTCCATGAATTTATCTAGCTCTTTTTTAAACCCTGTTAAAGTCCTAGTCTTCACAATCTCCTCTGGCAAGGAGTTCCACAGGTAGACAGTGCACTGAGTGAAGAAAAACTTCCTTTTGTTTGTTTTCAACCTGCTGCCTATTCATTTCAGTTGGTGACCCCTAGTTCTTATATTGTGGGAATAAGCAAGTAACTTTCTCTTATTCACTTTTTCCACACCAGTCAAACTTAATGCTGGAAACTTAATTTTTAAAAAGGAGATTCGCACATCAATCCCACGACTCCAGCAGCTGGGGCTTTACGAAAGCAATGGTGAGACTTACAAATAAAATAGCAAAGGAGTTAGCCAGTCTGGCATCTCTCTCTCTGTCTCTCTCTTTTCTTTTACACGCTATGTATTTCCCTGAAGAGCCCTGCACGTGCAGAACAAACTTTCCAAAACAACGACTTTGCTCAACAGCAGAGGGCAGAAATGCGGAAGAAGGGGACAACACAGATAGAGCACCATGCCAGTGTCCGGAATTTTACAAAATATGCAAGATCCCCCGCTCACCCTTCCCCAACCATAAGGGATACAAAGCAAGAAAAGAAGGGCAGGAAAAGGTCAGGTATTTTAAGCAGTCCTTTGCGAGGACTTAACTTTGATTTTCCCCTGAACCCGGTACGATTCCCTCTCCTTTTGCAGCTCTGTTCTTTGAGTCAGTGCACGCTATTGATCCTGACACGAGCAGGCTGGATCAAGGCGCTGATAAAAACACGCTGAAGCACAAAGAAACGGGGGTGGTGCCGGAGTGAACAATGGCATCGTCCAGGAGAACACTTGAAAGAAAGAAGGGGCCGGGCACCTGCAGGTCTCTTCGGCTTTGTCTCCACCAGCGTCGTTCTGCACGAGTAAAGCTACCTGCGTGTAACTGCACTGCGGCAAAGCTCTCGTGCACACGTGCGGCACTGGGGTAAAATGGTGACTTGCTTTGCTGCTGCTTGTGCACAGGAGCACTGGTGAAAACTCGAGTTCGAAAGCGAGGCAAACCATATCAGTGCCACGGGTTTACACTAGGGGTTCACACAGCGGCGGATACACCAGAGTTTAGGGGGAGGGGCGTAGAATGGAATCGAATCCTAAACTCCGGCGTCGGCAAAGCCTTAGTAGAACTGCATCATGCTGAAGGATCACGCTGTTCCTGAGGGACTGTCTACCTAGCGACGCCGTGCACATGATCTCAGTTCCTGGAAAAATCAAGGAAGGGATCTTTAAGGAATCCATATTGAGGCACTTGGATGAGAGGAAAGTGATTAGGAATAGTCAGCAAAGGGCTGACTATGGATTCACAAAGGGAAAGTCATGCCTGACCAATCTGATTAGCTTCTATGATGAGGTAACTGGCTCTGTGGACGTGGGGAAGTCAGTGGATGTTATATACCTTGACTTTAGCAAGGCTTTTGATACGGTCTCCCACAATATTCTTGCCAGCAAGTTAAGGGAATGTGGATTGGATAAATGGATGGTAAGATGGATAGAAAGATGGCTAGAAGGCTGGGCCCAGCAGGTAGTGATCAATGGCTCGATGTCAGGATGGCGGTCGGTTTCTAGCAGAGTGCCCCAAGGTTCGGTTCTAGGACCGGTTTTGTTCAATATCTTTATTAATGACCTGGATGAGGGGATGGATTGCACCCTCAGCAAGTTTGCGGATGACACTAAGCTTGGGGGAGAGGTAGATACGCTTGAGGGCAGAGATAGGGTCCAGAGTGACTTAGACAAATAGGAGGATCGGGCCACAAGAAATCTGATGAGGTTCAACAAGGACAAGTGTAGAGTCCTGCACTTGGGACGGAAGAATCCCAAACATAGTTACAAGCTGAGGACCAACCAGTTAAGTAGTAGTTCTGCAGAAAAGGACCTGGGGGTTACAGTGGATGAGAAGCTGGATATGAGTCAACAGTGTGCAATTGTAGCCAAGAAGGCTAATGGCATATTAGGTTGCATTAAGAGAAGCATTGCCAGCAGATCCAGAGAGGTCATCATTCCCCTTTATTCGGCTTTGGTGAGGCCACATCTGGAGTATTGTGTCCAGTTCTGGGCCTTCCACTACAAAAAGGATGTGGATGCATTGAAGAGGGTCCAGCGGAGGGCAACCAAAATGATTAGGGGGCTGGAGCATATGACTTATGAGGAGAGGCTGAGGGACTTGGGTCTGTTTAGTCTGCAGAAGCGAAGAGTGAGGAGGGATTTGATTGCAGCCTTCAACTTCCTGAAGGGCGGTTCCAAAGAGGATGGAGAGAGGCTGTTCTCAGTAGTGACAGATGGCAGAACAAGGAGCAATGGTCTCAAGTTGTGGTGGGAGAAGTCCAGGTTGGATATTAGTAAAAACTATTTCCCTAGGAGGGTGGTAAAGCACTGGGATGGGTTACCTAGGGAAGTAGGGTTGCCAGGCTGCCTCCGTATTGAGCTGGACAGCCCAGGATTTTCGCCTCCTGGCCAGGAAAAATCGGAAAGTACCGGACATTTTAGGTCATTTCCTTGCTCTGCTCTGCAGGCCTTCCAAAAACTCCCCCCTTGCTCCCTGGGAGGAATCCTTTTATAGGAATCCTGCAGGCCTTAATTGGCAGCAGGTGCTTAATTCACCCCAGCTGCAAGTTGCCTCCTAATTAGGCCTCTATTTTCTACCCTGGCTGCTGGGCTGTGTTCAGGTGAGGCTAATTGGGAAACAAGAAAGCATTAACCCACCGCCCAATATGGCTGCTTTCTAGAAAAGTTTTGCAGTTTGCAGGCTGTGGTCTATCACACAGGGTTTAAAAGAGAACTAGATACATTCATGGAGGTTAAGTCCATGAATGGCTGTTAGCCAGGATGGGTAAGGAATGGGGTCCTCAGCCTCTGTTTGTCAGAGGGTGGAGATGGATGGCAGGAGAGAGATCGCTTGATCATTACCTGTTCGGTTCACTCCCTGTGGGGCACCTGGCATTGGCCACTGTCGGCCGACAGGGTACTGGGCTGGATGGGCCTTTGGTCTGACCCAGTCTGGCTGTTCTTATGTATTTTCTGAATTTTTTTTTTACCAGATAAGAGGCGAAAATAACGGACTATCCCGTTCAATTCCAGACACCTGGCAATTCTAGGGCTGCAGGGCAAACAGGGGAGCTTGCCTGGGGCTCCCTGCTGCCTCCAGTCGCTTGGAGGGCTGGATCCAGCCTGTGGGCCATATTTTGCTCAGGTCGGATGTAAGGCATGCTGGAAAACATTATCCCAATTCCACACGCAAAACGATGGGGTCTAAATTAGCCGATCCCACTCAAGAAAGAGATCCTACAGTCATTCTATCTCGCTGAAAACACCCTGCTCGATGCGCAGCTGCAGTCAGGAAAGGTAACATGGTATTTGGAACTACTAGGGGTAGAGAGAGGGGACCACCACTTCGAACAGCGAATGATTGTGCGCACTCTCCCCGCCCCCAGGTCTCGATTGGCCTGGGGGCGGGGGAGCGGCAGGGCGGACTGCGGGCCGGATCAAACGGCTTGGTGGGCCGGATCCGGCCCCAGGGCATAGTTGGCCTCTCAGGGAAATGGATTAACTAAAGCGATGGAAGAACCCCTCCCACCAGGGTGGTAAATGTTTACACCAGTGTTTCTTAAACTGTATTCCGTGGCACACCGGTGTGACACGAGGCAGTTGGAGGTGTGCCGTGGAGAACAACAGAATTCAAAATGGCTGCCTTTTTTCCCCCTCTCAATAACTTTCCCCCCAATCCTTTTTCCCCCTGACTTTTTTTTTTTTTTGGCTCAACAAAAAAACCCTTGGTGTTCTTCATAGAAAACATTATTGTTTGGTGTTCCTTGGTCTTAAAAAGTGTAAGAAACACTGGTCTACACTAACGTCCTGCATGGATGCAGCCATGTAGCTTTTTAAGCAGAGAGGCAACCTAAGACTAAAACTCAACTTACCCAACTACAGTCTTTTGTTCAGAGTAATTTCTCTCCCCTACATTCAGCTTCCAGAGACGTTCAACTCCCCCTTTGTTGAAAAGTTCCAGTCTTCTCAGATGTACAGGAATTCTGGCCTCTTGTATTTGCCCCTTGTGCCAAGGCATCATCAACACAGTAATGCACAGTTGACTAATTTCAAATCTTTATTTCTCCTGATAAGGGCTTCCTTCAAAGTCCACTCAATTCAGTGAAAAGACTCCCTTGGACATCAATCAGCTCTGGATTGGCCCCTAGGCCGTAAGTCAGAGAGAGCCCAGCTCGACTTTCAGATCACAGGACAAGTCAAGGGCTGGGAGTTTGGCGAAAAGGGAGTCTTCTTACTCATAGACCAAGCAAATTCCGCAAGGAAATCATTGCAAAACAATACACAGATAACTCCTAAAGCCACGGGGAGATCTAGTTTAGGGACCATAAATGCATTATAAAAGTAATTTTCTGGGAGCTATTTTTTTTTTTAAATAATCAACTTTCCCCTGGAATAGAAATGAGTGGATTGTTAGATGTTTTTACCTTTTTATTCAGACCACGAGCTTCACTCGGCTCTAAAGAATAACTTGCAACATTTGACCTTTGCTTAAACTTTACATGGAGTTTCCATTTGTCTTCTGTGTGAATTTCTCCTGCTTATAGATTCTTTTCCAGGAAGGAACAGGCTTTTATTCCTCAAGGGAATGGCCTCGTTTTTAAAGATCACCTCCTGCAATCTTCTCTGTTCTCTGACAAGTTCACGTGTCATTTTATACCTATTTGAGTTTCTTCTGGGAGAAACTGTACATTGAAATGAAAAGTAATTAAGCATTGTAATCGATTCAAATACAGTAATTCCTCATTTAACTCTATAGATGCGTTTCTGAAAATGTTCGTGCTAAGCGGGATCAATTCTCCCATTAAAAATAATGGAAAAGGTGGGGGTTGTATTTCAGGTGGTGGTGGCAAAGTCTATTTTTTTTGTTGGTGCTGGGTCGTCAATGTCCACATTAGATATCTAGCAACACAAGAAAACTAGCAACACAAGTTGCCACGGATTGTTAAAACACAAAGATAAACACGTGAGTGAGCAGGGGAGTGCTGTGACACGTGTATTCATCCACTCATGTGTATTACCACTGTTTTCACCAACTTATACCGCCACACGAAGTAATCCGCCACTTGATTATTTTCGTGTTATTTCGGGGACGGTCGTGTTATTCGAAAAACGTTCCCTAAAAAAAAAATCATGCTATTGCGAAAACGTGTTAAGCGGGCACGTGTTAAACAAGTAATTACTGTACAGTATCTTGAAGGATAATGTGATAGAGTTTTTCAGTGACTGGAGCAGACCTCGAGAAAATATGCAGTATTTACAGATCTGAAATTATTGCCCTCAGACTTATTATTTTCTTGCTGTTAGAAATCCAATTTTGTCCGAAATCCAAACAATTTCAAGAAAACAAGCGGCCTTTCCTCTCCCCTCTGTTTTAGAGACCTACTCTATTAAAATATTAGATGTATTATTAGCATGATAAACACAAAACCAGTATGTTTTTATGCTTAAAGCACAAACTTTAAACTTTAAGCATAAGGGACTATAAAAGTGAACCTGAAGTCTATGACTCAAATGATGCTCTAGAAATCAGATTAATTAAATTCCAAAAGTCTTAAAACAAACTACAACGTCGAAATGAGGTGGTACAGAACATAAACTTTTTAATAGTGGGAACCCAAGCACATTTAACATTTCTACAGGTGTAATAAAAATGCTAATATATGTTAATGTTTAGTCTGTGGTTAACGTTTTGTCTTGTTAATTTCCCAAGGGCTTTTATTACTGATTTAAATCTACCATACTACACGACTGATTGCATTGCTTTCTACACACTGCATGGCGCGCTTGCGAACGAATCCTGATTAGCAGATGTGAAGAAACACGAGGGCTCACATTCAGATCATAGGCTTGCAATCATTTTGTCATGAAGACGAGGCAGGCAGAGGTTCCTCCCTCACTTCCCCCCCTTGACAGGCAATGAGGTTATGGGCATAAAGATGAATCAGTAATGCTTTATTTTAAGAAGCGCGTCATTATTAACTAATGATGGGTCTTCTCGCACCGGAGCAGAAGGAACGAAGCGGGTGGGGATCATCCTAACGTCGTCTTCCACAAACATGTCACTGGAATGCCTCATTAATTGGCTATCAAATGTTCCCAAGAAACGCCAGCGCACTGCAATTGCAGTGGTCGGACGTCGCGGCTAAACATCAGACACGCAATCAGGCATCACAGGGAGTGACCCGGCCTAGAGATAAATTTGTGCGGTAATACGTTGGGCTTCAATAATGAAACTCTAGCCATGGAAAACGCATAGAAACACAAATGCTTAGAATTAACATAGCTTAAGTCAGGGGTGGGGAACCTACGGCCCATGGGCCGCATCCGGCCCCTGAATCTGGCCCCTGAGACTCAGCGTGCCCCATCCCCACAGCATCAGGGAGCTGGCACTCCAGCCCTGCAACACCCCCAACTCCAGCCCACTGATGCACCCCCATTCTGCTCCTGCACCCTACCTCCTGCCCAACCCTCACCCTGCTCCTGCTCCCTACCGCCGTCCTAGACGCACCAACCCCCTATACTCTAAGGCTATGTCTAGACGGCAGGGTTTTTTCGAAAAAAGTAGCCTTTTTTTGAAAAAACTTCACCTGCGTCTAGACTACAGCCGCGTTCTTTCGAAATTAAATCGAAAGAACGCGGCTTTTCTTTCGACGGCGGTACTCCTCATTTCACGAGGAAGAACGCCTTTTTTCTAAAGTGCTCTTTCGAAAAAAGGCGTTCTTGAATGCAAACAGGGCTTTTTCAAAAGAGAGCATCCAGACTGCCTGGGTGCTCTCTTTCGAAAAAGCGATTCGCTTTTTCGAAAGAAGAGGTTTCAGTCTAGACGCTCTCTTTCAAAAGAGGCTTGTAGTCTAGACGTACCCTAAGGATATATCTACACTGCAGAGTTTTTCCAGAAAAACTACACTTACGTCCACACTGCTATTGCGTTCTTTCGACAGAAAGTCTAAAGAATGGAGGGGTTTTCCGACGTTGGTAAACCTCCTTCTACGAGGAAGAAGCCTTTTTCCAAAAAAAGGCATATGGGGACACCGAAGAGGGAGCTTTTTCGAAAGAAGAGGCCTCCAGAAAAAAGTACTGGTGCCCTGGCGCCATGCCGTCCACAGTCTGGGCCGGCCCAAGCTATTTCTGTGCCCTGGGCTCCGGGAGCACGGCACAGCCCCTGGGAGTGCGACGCATGCGCATGCCCCAGGCACGCAGCGCCCCCTGCCCCCCGGCGCATGCGTGGCCCCACCCCTGGACACCTGGTGCAGGCGTGGCCCCACCCCTGGGCGCCCGACGCATGTGTGGCACTGCCCCAGGCGTGCGGAGCATGCACGGTGCTGCCCCCTCCCGGCCCAGCAGCTGGGCGCCCCGGGCGTTAGCCCAGTCAGCCTGTACCTCAGGCCGACTCTGTCCACAGTAATCACAACCGAAAAGCAAGATAGCATCCGATCAATGAAGACGCTCTCTTTGGAAAAAGCAGATCGTTTTTTCATTGCGCATTCGCAGTACGGACACTCTCTTTCGGAAGAAGTTTTTCCGGAAGATCTCTTCCGGGAAAAGCTTCTTCTGAAAGAAGCCTGCAGTCTAGACATAGTCCCGATCCGCTTCCTGGCAGCCCCCTCTTACACACTGAGCCCTCCATTTTGGCCCCACCCCAGAGCCCAGAAAGACTCAAAATCTACTAGCCTGGGCCCCCTAGGCTTCTGTGTGCGAGGGGAAAGTGGAGAGGGTCTTTTGGCATCTCAGTCAGGTGCCATATCAGTGAGGGGTTTTTGTTTTGGGGGGGCTTCTCACTGGTGTGCGTCCCTCCAACTTATTTTTCTGTGGGTCAGTGGCCCCAACCCCCAAAAAGTTGCCCCACCCCTGGTTTTGTGATTCTGCCTCTCGCAGTGACCCCGCCTACATGCTACCCACATGCGCTCAGTGGCAGTCACAAATCTGAGACCAGGTGACACAGCTGTAAACCCTCCTACAGACCGACGTGGGGCTACGCAGGCACCTTAGGGAGAGGAGCTAGCAGCAGGCCTTTCGGTTCCAGAAAGCGCCCGCACGCAAAGCAGACACTGCACAGCTAGCTGGAGAAAAGGGGCGGGGGGATCGCATTTATTTGGGTAGTTCTTAGGGACACAGACTGTACAGAAAAGCCACTTCGAATAATGCATCTTTCCCATGGCCAAGTGGGATGATGCTGCAAACAGCATGGAGAAATTTGGGTTTTACCTCCGTCCTTCTAGGGGAGAATACATAGGGGGCTCCAGGGAAGCAGTGCAGGTTAGTTCAGATTATGCTACAGGTTGAACCTCCCCAGTCCGGCACTCTCTGGTCCGGCAACATCCGTGGTCCGGCATGATTTGAGTGCACCGGATGTGCCATTACCATTGGGGTGACCAAGTTTCCCGCGGTCCCATAAAGTTTGTTTGCAGCCCCCAGGCCTGGCTCTGTGTTCTGTGCTGGAAGGGTATGTCTACACTACCCCGCTAGTTCGAACTAGCGGGATAATGTAGGCATACCGCACTTGCAAATGAAGCCCGGGATTTGAATTTCCCGGGCTTCATTTGCATAAGCGGGGCGCCGCCATTTTTAAAACCCTGCTCGTTCGAACCCCGTGCACGAACTAGGTAGTTTGAACTAGGCTTCCTAGTTCGAACTACCGTTACTCCTCGTGAAATGAGGAGTAACGGTAGTTCGAACTAGGAAGCCTAGTTCGAACTACCTAGTTCGTGCCCCGTGTAGCCACGCTGCACGGGGTTCGAACGAGCGGGGTTTTAAAAATGGCGGCGCCCCGCTTATGCAAATGAAGCCCGGGAAATTCAAATCCCGGGCTTCATTTGCAAGTGCGGTATGCCTACATTACCCTCCTAGTTCGAACTAGGAGGGTAATGTAGGCATACCCTTAGTTAGCTCTGATTTACCCTAAGGGTAGATCTAGACTACAGGCTTTTGTTGACAGAAGTTTTGTCGACAGATACTGTCGACAAAGCTTCCGTCAACAAAGAACGTCTAGACGACATTCAGTTCTGTCGACAAAGCAAGCTGCTTTGTCGACATGACAGTGTAGACGCAAAGGACAGTGTAAATGCAATAATGCCTTCTGTTGACAGAACTCTGTCGACAAAAGGCGTTATTCCTTGTAGGATGAGGTTTACAGCTGTCGACAAAACTGCCGAGTTCTGTCGACGTTATGTCGACAGAACTCAGCGGTAGTGTAGACGCAGGTATAGTTTTGTCGACAAAAGTGGACTTTTGTCAACAAAATCCTGTAGTCTAGACATACCCTAAGTGTCCTCTAACAGCAGTGGCAGTGTTGGTCACGTTGCTTGACAATATTGGCCTCCCACGATCCAGCAAATTCTCTGGTTGGGCGCCGGTCAGGTCCCCAGGGTGCTGGACTAGAAAGCTCAACCGGTACCAGGGGTGTGATCCTTCGCCCGTGAAGCCATGTTATTAGTGACTTCAGGAGGCACAGGAGCAGTCCCCGAGAGCACAGGCTCTAGCCCTCCCCTGAGACTGGATGCACCGTGATGAGCCCGGAGGCTCTTACTTCCGTGCGGATGTCCCGGCACAGAGATGGGCACGGACTAGCCAGCTAATCCAATCCTGCTCCATCTACCGGGTACCTACTTGGGTGGCTAGCCCTCAGCACCGCGCCTACTTCAGCAGCCTCACGGCTATTTTTACCACCCCCACTCGAGCAGACACACACTCCCGTACTTTATAGCAGGGGCGGGGAATCTTTTTTGGGTCGGGAGGCCGCTGACCCACAGAAAAATCAGTCGGCGGCCACACACAAATGAGCAGCAAAAATCGCCCTCCCTGATGTGGCCTCCAGACCAAGAAGCAGAAAGACACTCCCCTCTTTCCCCTCACACCCCAGAGTCGGGGGAGCTTTGTAGATACTGTGTGCTCCCGCTTACGGGGCAGCAACAGGGGGGCTGGAGCAACAGCATGGGCTCCCCGATGCTGGGGGGGGAGGGGCTTGAGCCTTGGGAGCCAGATCCAGGCAACCTGAGGGCCGCATCCGGCCTCTGGGCCTAAGGTTCCCCACCCCTGCCTTATGTGGTCAACACCAGAGTATTGCCAAGTTCCTCACACTGGACGCTGTTAGCACAGCAAGAAACGCCGCAGGGCGGGCACCGGTTAATCTGACAGCTAATGAGCAAGGCTTGGGTTCCTCATGTGTAAGGATTTGCATTTCCCCTGCCATGTGGCCCAGCTTCTCCTGCTCATTAGGCTCCCGCATGAATTTGCATGACAATAGCGCTGGCAGGCGAGAAAGAATTAAAAGGGGAACGGCGCGAAAGCCGATGACAGAATCACTCCACGCCGGTGCCCCTTTAAGGACGCAAATGCAGAGAGTCTCAAAAGGCAGTGGTGAACACGAGGGACTTCTTAAGCGTTTCGGAAGCCGGTGCTTAGCCTGTTGAAGGCAGATGGCTTTATGTCCCCAAAAGCCAGGTCTTGAATAAGTAAGGTGGGTGGATCAAGAGATTCCCCTTCCATTTCCGTGCCTGCTGGGGTTAGCCCTCTCCAGGTGAGAAGTTACTTCTACCCCAAGAGAATCTCAAATTCTGCCGGTTGGCTCTGCCGCCTCCTAAAGCCTGAAACGTCTAATTCCCCCTGCAGGTGTTTAAGTCCCGGCTTGACAAACCCCTGGCTGGGATGATGTAGTTTGGGCAGGGGACTGGATTTGATGACTCCTGAGGTCTCTTCCAGCCTTAGGATCCTAGGATCCCTGTGAGCTTAGATCTAACAGGATCCTAGAAACGGACTGTCGTTCCGAGGGACTGTGGCCTCATTTTGAAGCAGGCTTTTTTTTTTTTTTAAATGTCTGATGTAAACAAGGTGTTTCTGCGCGCTCGTGTCGGCAGCCTGCAGGGCGCAGCCAATGGGAGAACGCTACCATGCGTTTTAAGAGCACTTCCACTGAGACCGCTGCTTAGCATGCTAAACGTCGCTCGTTTCATTGCGACCGTCTCTTCTCAAGGGCAGAGCGGCTTAAGGGGTACAGCCCCAAACTGGGATTCAGGACTTTGCCTTTACACCTGGCTTAGCCAGAGAGCTGGGACGGGACATTCTGCCTCAGTTTCCCTTTCTGTAAAGTGGGGATAATGAATCAGCCCTCCCATTGTAAAGTACACTGAGATCTACTGATGAGAACTGCTCAATAAGAGTATTATAATCATCCAGGCATGATATCCTATCTGACCCAACAGCTCCGAGCCCAACAGGGCCCTGATCATTGGCTGAGGGTCCTACATGCCAGAGTGACACAAATACACCATCATGACGGAGAAGAATGAGCTCTCACCATTGCTCCAGGGAGAGCAGCTCTAGCCCCCACCAGTTAACTGGTTAAACACTCACATCCCCACTCGCAAACTACTTTACAAACAAGGAGGAGCAGTTCTGTCCCAATTTTACAGTGGAGGAAATACACACAGAAGCAGCATTATTTGTTCATGGTCATTCAATAACTGCTAGATTGATGCTCCTCCTTCTACTCCATGTGTTGTCCACACTCTGTCGGATTGCAGTTTAAATTTATGCTCCCTGTCTTCCTCTTGCTAATCTGATCCAAAAAAAAAAAAATCTTCCCGATAAATAATTTCATTCCAACCCAGTCTGCTTTTTTCCACAGCTCTTCATTACCACCAGACGACACCGTTTCTGTTCTGATTATGGAGGTTGAAAAATAATATTTCCTCTGTTTCAACCTGGCGTACGGCAGGACAAATGCCTGCCTTTCATCTTGGCCCGACACGCCAGCCATTCAGAGGAGATCAGCTTGCAGGAATAAAAGTTCACCGCGTTGCTAATCATCGCAAACAATATATTAAGCTGCAAATGCAATTCAACGCTAGACATTTGAAGTCAGGGTTTATTTCCGAGAGTGCTTTTGCATTTTGTCACTGCCGTCTTAAATACCAAACAGCTGAGGTTTCATTTCTCATGGCGAGGGACATTTGGCACACTTGGCAGCTGGTGAGCCACCCCGCTTACCCCTGGACTTCCCCCAGGCAGCTCCTGAAATGAATATTTTAGGCCTGTGTGCAACTTTAAGCATCTCTTAAATACCCCTTTGGAATAGGAACATTTTTCTGAATTGGGGCTCTCTATTACAAAGTATTTCCATGTTACCATTTTCTAGTCCAGGCTGAACCTCTCTAGTCCATCACTCATGGGACCTGACCGGTGCCGAACCAGAGAATTTGCCGGACCACGGGAGGTCAATATTGTCTAGCAGCATCACCAACACTGCCACTGGTCATTGGGCTGCGAGAGGACATTGAGGGGTCAATCAGAGCTAAATAACAGCACAGAGAACTGAGCGCCAGGCCTGGTGGCTGTAAACAATCTTTATGGGACTGTGGGTAACTTGGCCACCCCCATGAAAAGTGGACATCTGGCTAACTCAAATCATGCCGGACTACGGGTGTTTTTGGACCAGAGACTTCTGGACTAGAGAGGTTCAACTTGTACATGTACAGTGTAGAAGTAGTTAAGACAATTCAAATGATATTTTTTTCTCTTGCCTGACAGACAAACAGAATGAAGATGTGGGTTTAAGAGGCAGAAGGGGAAAAAAGAGGGAATTTGCTGTAATGATGTGGAAAGAGGAGAAATTTATATTTATATACATTTTCAAAGATGGCTAGGGTTTGTAGTTGGGTGTCTAATGCCGCAAATCCCCAGCTTTGAACATCTCACCTATGGTCTTAAAATTACAAGTAGAATAATCCACTTGTTCTGAAATTTGAACGGGGAGGAATGAAATACATCTCCAGTGAGGCTGTTAAATATTGTAGATGTCTGCACTGTTAGTTACAGTAAACAAGCCATCCCTTTTGAAGACGAGATTCTTACGCCTAAATCAACAGATTCAGAGGGGTAGCTGTGTTACTCCGTAACTTAAAAAACGAGTAGTCCTGTGGCATTTTAGGATATGTCTAGGCAGAAGCACTATTTCAGGATACGTTTCGTTTCCTGAAATAGCGTTTTCCACATCTTGGCAACAAGCTCGTTATTTTGAAATATATTCGAAGTAACAGGCTTGCTATTCCAACATCCTGGTAAAGGATTAAGGGACTTGTTGGAACAATGTCTATTTCTAAATACATTTTTTAAAGACTATCTTGAAATAAGCTACGCAATTTGTGTAGCTAGAATTGCACAGCTTATTTTGAGCTATGTGGCGCTGTATAGATGTACCTTTAGAGACTAACAAATATATAGATGGTATCATGAGCTTTTGTGGGCAAAACCCACTTCTTCAGATGAGCTGGAAGCACAAGAAACACAGCAGGAAATTCACCTATGGGATTATTAGAGACGTCTCTCAAAATAACCTTCTCCTTTTCCACTTGCTGCCTGGTGCTAAATTAGCGCATCTGAAGAAAACATGACCAGACAATTATCCATTTGACCGTGCGTAATTCAGCCCATGTTACAAGTACAGCGTGATAGGTTGCTCCACAGCCATGTCTGTTTCAGAGAACAGAGGGGCAGAACACTAGGCCTATAAACCTTTTCAGCACAGATCCCCTAAAGCTGTGTTTCCCAGTGGGTGCTCTGCAGAACTGGGGTTCCGCGAAGCAAAAGTAAGGGTTCTGTGAGAACTCAGCACTGCCCCGCCCCCTCTTAAAGACACAGAGCTGTTCTGCGGCGGGACACAGCGGGTCTTGTATTTAATTTTCAGTTTAGAAAAGAGGAGACTGAGGGGGGATATGATAGAGGTCTATAAAATCATGAGTGGTGTGGAGAGGGCTGATAAAGAAAAGTTATTTATTAGTTCCCATAATAGAAGAACTAGAGGACACCAAATGAAATTAATGGGTAGCAGGTTTAAAACTAATAAAAGGAAGTTCTTCTTCACACAGCGTGTTGTCAACCTGTGGAACTCCTTGCCAGAGGAGGCGGTGAAGGCTAGGACTATAATTGAGTTTAAAGAGAAGCTGGATAAATTCATGGAGGTTAGGTCCATGAAAGGCTATTAGCCAGGGGATAAAATGGTGTCCTTGGCCTCTGTTTGTCAGAGGCTGGAGAGGGATGGCAGGAGACAAATCGCTTGATCATTGTCTTCGGTCCACCCTCTCTGGGGCACCTGGTGCTGGCCACTGTCGGCAGACAGGATACTGGGCTAGAAGGTGCTTTGGTCTGACCCAGTACGGCCGTTCTTATGTTCTTATGTTAATTTTATTTATTTATATATTTGCTCAACAAATTTTACCCAGGCAAACCTTGAAATGCTTTCAAGCTGAAAAGGGTTCCATGGCCAGATAAAATTGGGACACACTGCCCTAAAGCATTTAGGCTCCTAATTTCCATTTCAATCAATGGAATTTAAGAGACTACCAAACCTTTGAGGAGCGGGGCCTTCCTGACTTCTGTCTGCCGCAAGAAGCGGAAGGGAGAGGACGCTCGCTGCAGTAGCTGAGGGCAGGTCGCCTTCATGCAGAGGCCAGCTAGAGCGAAGGGTAAATGGGTAGCCTGGTGTGGCAGGGGGTGTCTCTCAAAGGACTTATGGGCAGGAGGCTCTGCTCCTGCATGTGGGAAGACGAGGAAGAACAAGGAAAGACACATGAGATTCAACATAGCTATCATAGAATCATAGAACACTAGGACTGGAAGGGACCTCGAGAGGTCATCGAGTCCAGTCCCCTGCCCTCATAGCAGGACCCAGTACTGTCTAGACCATCCCTGATAGACAGTTATCGAACCTGCTCTTAAATATCTCCAGGGATGGAGTTTCCACAACCCCCCCTAGGCAATTTATTCCAGTGTTTCACCACCCTGACAGTTAGGAACTTTTTTCTAACGTCCAACCTAAACCTCCCTTGCTGCAGTTTAAGCCCATTGCTTCTTGTTCTATCCTCAGAGGCCAAGGAGAACAATTTTTCTCCCTCCTTCTTGTGACACCCTTTTAAATACCTGAAACCGCTATCATGTTCCCTCTCAATTGTCTCTTTTCCAAACTAAACAAGCCCAATTCTTTCAGTCTTCCTTCACAGGCCATGTTCTCTAGACCTTTCATCATTCTTGTTGCTTTTCTCCGGACCTTCTCCAATTTCTTGACATCTTTCTTGCAATGTGGTACCCAGAACTGAACACAATACTCCAAGGCCTAATCAGCGCAGAGTAGAACGGAAGAATGACTTCTTGTGTCTTGCTCGCAACACACATGTTAATGCAACCCAGAATCATGTTCGCTTTTTTTTTTGCAACCGCCAACTATGGGTGAGTTGGCTACCAAAGGTGTTTTCTGCTTGTGCACTGCTAGTACCACGTCATCTAGTTGCCTCGAGCATGAGGGGAGCAGTTTATACATTCATCAGTTGTATTTCCCCACTAATGAGCAAGATATTCCTACCTGTTTAAATTAAAGAGGGAAAATAAGATTTGTCAGCTCG
This sequence comes from Pelodiscus sinensis, assembly GCF_049634645.1. Taxonomy (NCBI): domain Eukaryota; kingdom Metazoa; phylum Chordata; order Testudines; family Trionychidae; genus Pelodiscus; species Pelodiscus sinensis. The sequence goes on along the minus strand of NC_134723.1, from coordinate 44,925,277 downwards.
CACCATTCTGAAATGTGAGCCAGTATCTGGAAACGGGGTGTGATAGGTTATTAAACAGCAATGTCAACACAATCACACAACTGGCCTGCGTTCATTAGCTCCAACACTTTCTCTCTGCTCCTCCAGACAAAGAGTAGGGGAAGTTTAATGATTAGACGTACACTTTTAGACAACTAAATTACTGCATGGCTTCTCCATCCCACCTCTCCCATTTTAAGGCAGATGGATCCAGTTGTGGAAGTGTGAGGCCATTTTAATGTTGCAGCTACCCGTGGTACACTCGTTATTAGTGAATATAACCTTCAGGTAGAAGGGGGATCGTTTCAGAAACGCAGCATTAACTTGCTCACTTTAATAAGGCTCTTTTCAAATTACTGCTCATAAAACCACAGTGAAAAAAGGCTACTGATGATACCCCGTCTTCTTAATTAGTTCTCTCTCTCTCCGTCGATTAGCAATTTAATAGCAAGTGTACATATTTATATAAAACAGCTGAAGTGTGACTTACCAGCTAACCTCCATCACAGCTGGCCAATTCATTGCAAGCAAGTGAAAAGAGATCTGTTTTATATTGCGTATCTGCACGGTCAGAAGAAAGAATGGACAGACATGATGAGCTCCAAGAAAGGAAAGCACATCTCTTTGTACCTAGGGAGGAGGTTCTGTGAGCAGGTGACAAAAGTCCACCGATTAGCATAAAAAAGGTGGCCTTAACAAAGAGTTAGGCATTGGGAGTGACCTGGAAAATTCCACTCTGGTCAAAGGAGATACAAGAAGAAAATCAGCGAGGGAATCTAATCCATGTTTTAGACGTTTATACACAAGTGCAAGGAGTGTGGGGAACAAACAGGAGGAACTGGAAGTTGTAGCAGCTAAGCTAAATAGGAGTCAGTTGGGTAATACCGTTGTCAAAAAATGCTAACATTCTGGAATGTATTAGCAGGAGCATCTAAGCAAGACAGTACAATTGCTTTGCAAGCACCACAAGAATAAGCAGCTATACGGAATAGGCAACAAGGATTGGTCCAGAACAAACCACGTCACACCAACTTCGGTTCCTTCTTCAATAGGGTTATTGACCTAGTCGTTGGGATATGTCAGAGTGAATAGGGGTCTGGGATGGGTATACGTTAGTGGGAAAGGGTCCAGCCAGAAAGGGCATCGCCCTTTGAGCATGTTTTCCCCCGTTTGTTCTTGCAGTGTGAAAAAATAAATAAAGGGTCTGGCCAAAGCAGGTGTTATCCTTTCTGATGTACAAACGTGCTCTTTCCCTCGATTCTTGCATTCTAGAAAGATAAATCAGCAGCAGATGCTCTTCTTTGTCGCCTCTCTTACTTACTCTTATTTGCTCAGTAAAAATACTTTCAGGGTCACATCCTTTGTAATCTCTGTACCCTGCTGGCTTGCGAAGTTTGTAGTGCAAAAAAGTGTTTTTGACTATTGACAGAATTTAATTAAAAATTCTGTCAATAGTAATTAGGGGTGGATATAATAATATTCATTACCTGCCTGTTAATATTCATTGTATAGACGTTAACGTTACTAAATAGGAATTTTAAAAAGTAATATAAACACGTTAAGGAACATACTAAAATAAATTTAAAAAATGTAACTAGTGCCAAATTATTGCTCATCCGCAACATTGTGTTGGGGGTCCAACGGGAGCCAGTATCTGCAATTAAAAGGTCCGTTTACCCTATCCGCTGCTGCTTCGCCTGTTTCTTCTCTAACACTGGTTGATATGGGGAAGTGGTAGATGTGATGAACCTCAATGTTAGTAAAGCTTCTAACAGAGTTCTGTATGGTATTTTCATAAGCAAACTATGGAAATGTGATCTAGATGAAGTTACAGAAGGTTGGTGTACAACTGGTTGAAAGACCATCATCACGGATCAGTTACTTCTGTCAAATTGGAAGGGTGTATCTGGTGGGCTCCCACAAAAGTCTGTCATGGGTCTGGTACTATTCTATATTTCCATTAATGACTTGAATGACTGACTGGAGAGGATGCTTATCAAATTTGCAAGCTGGGAGGAGTAGCAAGCACTTTAGAGGACAAGTTTAAAATTCAAAACACTCTTGATGCATTAGAGTGAATTCAACACAGTGTGGTTCAATAAAGAGAAGTGACGAGTATTTCACCTGGGCAGAAAACAATTAAATGCAAAACTACAAAATGGGGAATACCGACCTCGGTGATAGTACTGCTGAAAAGGATCATGGGGAAGCAGACCAGAAAATGAATATGAGTACACAGTGTGAGGCAGCTGCAAAAAAGACTAATATGCTTCTGGGATGTTTTAACAGGTGTAACACACAGCCGGTAAATTGTCTCGCAGGGAGGCTCATAGAATCATAGAACACTAGAACTGGAAGGGACCTCGAAAGGTTATCGAGTCCAGTCCCCTGCCGTCATGGAAGGACCCAGTACCGTCCTGGAGTACTGAGTCCAGTTCTGGGCACCACAGTGGAGGAAAGATGGGGACCAATTGGAAAGAGTCCAGAAGAGAGCAACAAAAATGAGGAAAGGATTAGAAATCCTGACCAGTGAGGGAAGGTTAAAGAACTTTGTACGGTTAGTTATGAGAAGGACGACAAAGGAGGGGAGGGGTTAAAAAGAATTTAATCTGCAACAAGGGAGGTTTAGGTTAGAGATCAGAAAAAAACCCTTTCTAATTATTAAGGGAATTAATCTCTGCAACAGGCTTCCAAAGGAGGTCGTGGAGTCCCTGTCACTGGTGGGTTTTAAGAACAGGTCGGACAAACACCTGCCAGGGATGTTCTAGGTTTACGCGGTCCTGCCAGAGCGCAAGGGGTTGGACTAGACGACTCCTTGAGGCAACATATAGGTGCAGAAAAGCCGAAAGAGACAAATTATTCGACACCTCTCATTCTTGTCCCCAATTTCTCTGCCTTTTAAAAATGAACATAACTCTAATCTAACTTTTCCAGAAAACTAACCCTGGAGGTACAGCCCTTTACCTATTTCTTGCTCCCTTAGCCTCTCTTCTAATCCTTTAAAGTCCATTTTCAGATAAAATAGTAGTGTACAGAGCAAAGCATTTAAATTATGTTAAGAGTTTGCAAGCTTTTTAAAGTCCAAATTCATTTGGTTTTCCATTCATATAAAATAGCAGTCACGCTATCCAGATTTGAAGCAGAGTAATGAGTTAAAAAAACAACAAAACCAATACACTCACTTTTATTTGTAAATCTGGTTTGGGGGTGCTTGTGCATTTTACTGAGATATGTTTCTCAAATAAGGCTTAAAATAGAAGTGTCGCAATTGCAAAGAATAGAAAATAGTAAAAATCCCAAATACAGAGATTAGTTGGTGGTAGAATTAATCCAGTCAGGGCCAAGGAAGGTCTTATCAAAGCTCTACATTCAAGACAGAAAAACAAAGAACAGAGAAAAAGATTTCTCTGTTGTTTGAAGCCACCAGATGTATATAAAAATATTTTTTTTTCTTAAAATTGGTTCCAGTCTAATCCAATTAAAGGTTAATACAGAGATAATTTACTGAAAATATGGCTCACAAGGTACAAAGGACTTTCATTAGATTGTTCACGATAAAGGGATTCATTCTTTTTTTTTTTTCAAAGGCAAATCCGGTTTATTGAAAATCTAAATAAATATTTGATACAAAATGTTTCTCTCAAGGGCTTTTTTCAGACTTTGTCGTCACAAATCTTGTTTTCGCGTGAGCTGTAGTTAATACAAATGAATTGCAGAATGACACACGACATTGGGCTAGGTTCTGCATGATGGAACATATCTTTATAATGGAAAGCCAAGCACACGTTTAACCTTGTTAAGGTGCTGTCTTGGAGAGGGGATTAATACATACAAAGTCACTGAGACGCTTAACAGCATGCTGTTTGCTTGCGAGCGGTTTGGAGGATGGATTTGACTTTATTATAGCATCTTGATTAACTTTGTCAACCTGCAAGCCATCAACCCGATTGGCAACCGTAAATTCCGGTAAATCAGTATGCATGACTCAAGATTGAGGGGAAAGAACTCAGGGGAAAAAATGATGTTTTAAACCTGTGCGGATCTTTTAGCGACAATTCAGTTAGCACCTTGCCTGTGACATTTGCCACCTGTACATTGCGGAGGAAAGTTTGCTTGCAGGTGTTTTGGGAATTAAAAAAATGCACACTCGTTGTCTACACCCGCCATCCCAGCAAGCCGCTTATACGAAGGGTGTCACGGAAGTGCCCTGCGGCCAGAGGTGACTGTCAGCCAGCAGGGAGAACAGAAGATTGATTAGTTCACAGGGACACAGCGTAGAACAGACTTGTTGGCCCAGGAAGCAGGAGCAGCCAGTACCAACCATCTTGGGCAGAGGGGGGCTCAGAGCCAGGGCCCTGGGCCCCCTCCCTGTATTCTAAGCCAGCTGTGAGACACTCATATACTCAGCAACCAACCCCACCTCTTCCTTTGTCCAGGTTCCCGGGCAAAAGGTGTCACCTGGTTCCACCCCCACCTAGACTCAGGTTACAAGAGAGCCGGGCCATTGTGTACGTGTTGGGCTGGGCAACATGGGGCAGCCTCCCCTCAGTGAGAGCCACACCCAAAACTCCCATCCATAGCTGGGCACCGGTGCAGTGCCCGGGGAAACTGAGGCACATACACAGACTCACTACAGAACAGTACAAGGCTAGAAATTGCATGCACCCTAATGGCGTGACCTAGGGATGTCAACATGTAGGCGCCTATACAATTAACCAATAATCTTAGGCTTATCAGTTAATCTTGTTGACTACTTGCAGCCCCCCTCCCCCTCCTTACTGCCTCTGGTACAGAGGCAGCAAGAGGGCAGAGCCGGAGCTGGTGCTGGGGAGAGCCAGCTTAAAAGCTCCATGGTGCCTCCGGAGTTGCTCCAGGCCCCGCACCTGGAGCACTGGAGGAGGGGGGGGCTCAACCCCCCCATCATGGCCCTGGATGCAATGAATGGCTTCCATAGCTCTTCTCCAGCCAGCCGGTCTGGGCCGGCCCAAGGGATCTAGCCATCACCCCAGTCTGAACCAGGCCCCGTATCCCACAGAAGCACAACCCGTCTGCTTTCCTTCACCAGCAGCCCTCCTCGGCTGGGTTCCCTCCTCTTAGGGCAAACACCCAGCATGGCTATCGCAGCCCCAGACCGGATGAGCCCGGGGCTGGTCGTTAACCCCTTCCTCGCAGGCATGGCGTGTGCCCATCCCCTCTGCAGAGCTGCAATCGTAGCCGCGGAGCTCAAGGCTCTGATCCACCAGCAGGATTTACTCCTTCGCTATGAAGGCAGAACAAGAATCAAACGAGTCCACAACGGTGCATGTGTAACCCTGCGGCTTTACACATCAGTGTCAGGGGGACCGGCGTGGGCTTAGCCTGCTTACAAGGGAGACGTGTAGCGCTAACCAGCTTTCAACCTTAGAAAACATGTTCTTTTTCCCACAGTGACACAGGCATGCCCAGTCAATGGCTTTTATTATTTTTACATAAGAAACAGTCAGCCAGCTTCCTCCCGGCTGCACCCCCGCTCATTTCAAAGGATACCATGCTATTGCCATCTCTATTGTCGGGGGTTTTTTGCTCTATGTTGGCTATTTCTGCCTCCCGAGATTCCTGGATTGTTTCTCCTTATTGTGGCTTGAAAAGCTCCAATAAGAGGAGCTTGGCAGTGTGCCAGACTAACTCTTGATTATTACTCTTGATTATTTGATGCTAGCCAACACTGCTCTTTCATTCTGAAAGGCATAAGAATCACAGAATCCTAGAACACTAGAACTGGAAGGGACCTCGAGAGGTCATCAAGTCCAGCTCCCTGCCCTCACGGCAGGACCAAGCACCATCTAGACCATCCCTGACAGGTGTCTGTCCAACCTGCTCTTCAATATCTCCAGTGATGGAGACTCCACAACCCCCCCAGGCAATTTATTCTAGTGTTTAACCACCCTGACGATTAGGATGTTTTTCCTAATATCCAACCTAAAGCTCCCTTGCTGCAATTTAAGCCCATTGCTTCTTGGCCTATCCTCAGAGGCCAAGGAGAACAATCCCTCCCCCCCTCCCCCCGCTCGTAACATCCTTTTAGATCTTTGAAAACAGCGGTCGTCTTCCCAGCTATCACATTGGGGTCTTTACTTGTGGCTGCTCAGAACCTCAGTGGTGTTTAGCTTGGACAACCCAGAACAAACAGGCACCATTTTCCCCTTGCGATCTCATATACACACCGAACAGTGGTGAGATATCATGGGAGCACAACATGTTGGTAATCCATAGCCATCAGCAGAAAGGGCTGCTGGAGAGTTCTGGGCCAGACTCGGCCAGAAGTTCCACCCCATTGCAAGATAATAAGTCGTGGAAGGCGCTCACAGGATTAGTCCCTTACGCCTCCCAGAGATTATTGAAAAGAGGTAACAACATGAGTGAATTATGAAAGAAAGGCAAAGGAACCACAGTCACACAGTTGGTTCAATGTGCGGGCCAATATCTCGTCCACACAGAGTCGAGGAGCAAATAAACTCTACAAGGTAATGCACACATTTAAATCATGCCAGGAATGACTGTCCCTACCCACAAGGCACAGGGCTCGTGCACTGCACACTATCTCTTCAGGACCATGCTTGAAAAGCATTATTTCTACTAGGGAAACAGGTGTGAAAACCAATTAGATTAGATGGATATACCTCCACAAATAATTGCTAAATCCAGCGGCTGCTCTTTTTAAAATGGAAATACCTCTGCCAAAATAGCCGTAGGCTATAGACCCAGCTTACCGAAGTCAGATCACAACCAAACGATTCCTTCAAAGAAAAATGTAGTTAGAGGCACACTTTGCCCTCGTGCACACATCTGAAGGGAGACTTTGCACCCCCGGGGGTTTATTAATGGGCAGAACCAGGTTAGAGATGACAAATGGAACTGCAAGCTCATTTGGCACTAATCAAGAGAGATTATTCCAGAATTCTGTTAGCGATGAGTCTGTTCACTCAACGCTGTGGATAACTGGAAAGCCAACCTTTCACGTTTCCCCATCATTTATTTCAATTTATTTGTACCTGGTGTCTTTTGTGCAGGTTTGCAAAGCACTTTTGCAATCCAAGGGGGGAAATGAGAAAATATTTTGCAGTGATGAATGCAAGCCACTCCTATGGAGAATTTTAATTTAAATGGAAAATTCATTGCTCGCAACTTCATCTTCCAGAGACTAAAAAATAGAAAAAGAAAAGAATGTGCCACTTGAAGGAAGCAATGCTGTATTCTGTTTTTTGCATTGCGTAGGGCCACTTTTGCATTTCTGCTTTGTTCCCAGCACATTTGGCAGCACTGCTAATGGGAGAGTTAGTTATATTTTAAGATAGCAGCTCTCCTGGGGATTACTGTCGTTGGAAGTAAACTCGGAGCCGCTAACACGAGAGATGCCCTGTGATTGACCTCAGATGGAGTTCTTAGTGGAAATTACAGTGGTAGATAATGAAGCCAAAAGAGGTTGTAGTGTAAAAAGCATAAGTAGATGGATAGTCATGAAGATGCATCTAGCTTCCCAGAGCAGCAGAGCTTAGCGGGGATAAAAATCTTCCCAAAAGGAAAGTCGATTTGTTTTAATTGTTGTTATATTTCCATAGGCAATGCGTATTAATGGAGGTCTGGGGAAGTCACTGCGATCGGGGTGAGAACTGCAGAAGTGGTGTCAGGAAGGCGACGTTAGCATCTGATCTCCTTTTTCAAAAAATGGATGGAGATAAGACACTGACGCCAGTCCCAGGAGAAAGCATAAAAAGTTGACTGACTACATGAGCTGTAGTACATTGCTAGGGTTCCTTGGAGCTCCCAGGTATGCAGCTGGCGTGAAATGGAAGGGACGGGTGACAGGGAGAAGTTGACTGTGCATTGTGTGTAGAAGTGGAGAGCAAAAGAAGTAGAAAACCTTGGCTCCAACTTGCATTCTGCCTTTGAGTCCCTCCGAACCCCAAGGTGTCAACAGCTTCCACCCCACCAACAACCTCAGCATGGCCCAGTCTACACGGGAGGTCCATTTCCTGGACACCACGGTGCAAATAAGTGACGGTCACATCAATACCACCCTATACCGTAAGCCTACAGACTGCAATGCTTACCTGCATGCCTCCAGTTTCCATCCCAGACACACCACATGATCCATTGTTTACAGCCAAGCACTGAGGTACAACCGCATATGCTCCGACCCCTCAGACAGAGACCTACACCTACAAGATCTTCAACAAGCATTCTGTAAACTACGATACCCACACGAGGAAGTGAGGAGAAAGATTGACAGAGCCAGACATGTAGCCAGAAGTCTCCTGCTACGGGACAAGCCCAAGAAAGAAACCAACAGAACACCACTGGCCATCACCTACAGTCCTCAGCTAAAACCTCTCCAACGCATCATTAGTGATCTACAACCCATCCTGGACAATGATCCCTCACTTTCACAGGCCTTGGGAGGTAGGTCAGTCCTTGCCCACAGACACCCCGCCAACCTGAAGCATATTCTCACCAGCAACTACACGCCGCACCACAATAACTCTAACTCAGGAACCAATCCTTGCAACAAACTTCGGTGCCAACTCTGCCCACATATATACACCTGCAACACCATCACAGGACCTAACCAGATCAGTCATACTGTCACTGGTTCATTCTTCTGCACATCTACTAACGTAATATCGCCATCATGTGCCAACAATGCCCCACTGCTATATACATCGGCCAAACTGGACAGTCCCTACGTAAAAGAATCAATGAACACAAATCAGATATTAGGAATGGCAACGTACAAAAACCTGTAGGGGATCACTTCCATCTCCCTGGCAGATCTAAAGGTAGCCATCCTGCAGCAAAAAAACTTCAGGACCAGACTTCAAAGAGAAACTGCTGAGCTACAGTTCATCTTCAAGTTTGACACAATCAACTCTGGATTAAACAAAGACTGTGAATGGCTTGCTAACTACAAAAGCAGCTTCTCCTCTCTTGCTATTCACACCTCCAGATCAGCTACTAGAAGTGGGCCTCATCCTCCTTGATTGGATCCACCTCGTCATCTCCAGCCTGATTCTGGCCTGCATATTTATACCTGCCTCTGGAAATTTCCACTACATGCACCTGACGAAGTGGGTCTTTGCCCATGAAAGCTTATGCTCCTACACTTCAGTTAGTCTATTAGGTGCCACAGGACTCCTCGCCGCTTAAGGAGTCAACTGACACCACAAGTGAGCACTTGGGGGTAACTGTCCAAGAGTACTTGTTAACGTGTAGGGCAAATGGTTGGGAGATGGTCAATGAGTTGATTATTGAGGGTCTCCCCTTGGATCATATTTTAAACGACTTGGGTAAAGTTTGGCAATCAAGTTTGATACAATCAACTCTGGATTGCAATATGGGACCTGATTAGCTGACCTTGATGGTTGCTCTTGGCTGCTTTAAAGCTGTGCATGCTTCACACCCTTAAAAAAAAAGACCAGGTACATAGGTGGCTAACTATGCCTTTATTGCTAGCTAACCCAGGCTGAATATTTTGGCCTTCTCCCACTCCCCTGGAGGATCTACTTCACAGTTAGAATTTTTCTCCAGTTGTTTAACCTTATCTCTCCTCTGATCTCTTGCGGCTGTTTCTCCTTCCCGAAAGAAAAGTGAAAGAGTCTCCTCAGCTTGCTCTCATGCATCTCAAATGAATCAGCTGGTAGGCAAAGCTCATGAGCTCTGGAGCAACTGTGAACATACTGCTCCCATACAACGAATGGGGTGGACTCTCAAAGGAGGCTGGAGTCGATTTGACAACAGAGCTGAATCTTTCAAAGTGGCAAAGCGCCTCCAATGCTGCTGAAATCTTCAGACAAGCCAGTGAACGGGTCATGCTGGTCCACCCTAATTTAAAGGGTTATTAATGTCAAGTTTGCCCTCCCGGAGACTTGGGTTCAGGGAAGTCCTTGGGGCAGAAGTAACGATGTAAAAAACGTTTAAAAACAGTAACCGTGTAACCATTAAAAATCTTAGCAATTACACGGTTACCCATTTGGGGGGCTCTCTAGCTGGGTGGGACGCTTCTACTGCAGAGTTCACAGCAGTGGGTAGCAGCTGGCTCCCCAGGAGCGGGGCGGGCAGCCAAGAGCCGGCACATGCCGGGAGCGGGCCTATGGGACACCATAATTGAAACCAATAGGCTGATGTTTATCAGTTAACCTCTTACATCCCTCGGCAGAACTGTACCAGGCACTTTCCTGGGGTTCTGTGCCAGGGCTCTAGGAACCCAGAGAGGAGAGTTTCATCAAGGGGGACTGGAGGAATGTCTTTCCTGCCCAGGCAATAAGAGGAATGCAGAAGTTACATCATGTTATCAGAGGGAGGGAGCTCAGGGGTGGGAGAGCCAAACTGGTCTGCCTATAAAATACAACTTATGAGATACGAAAAAATGGTTTTATGTGGTGAAAGCAATTGGATAGTGTACAAGGCGCTGGGCCATAAAACCACATTCATTTCATTCCTGACATTTTTATTTGCTTTCTATCACCGAGCTGCCTTCCCGAGCATTGTCTACAGCTGTGCAAGTGAACCATTGTACCGCGAAATGAGAGCGCATTAGGACAAAAGAGCTTCTGAAATGCTTTGGATCTCAGTGCAAAGCAGCAACGGCAATAAACTCGGACTCTCCTTAACCACCGGAAAGGGCATGACCTCATAGAGCCAAAAAACAAGCATTAAACTTAAGTGGTTCATAGGCTCCTTCTGACATTAGTTGAGATTGTTTGCAAGGAGCCCAGCTGTTTATAACTCACACGCACCTTGTACTTACTGCCTGATTTTAAAAGTGTAGTCAAGCTGTAATACTCTCACCCTTACTACCCAGTAGCTTCGGGAAGCATTTTTTACTCCGACCACATAAACTGGTAGGCTACATCTACACTGGCCCCTTCTCCGGAAGAGGCATGCTAATTTCTAACTTTGGAATAGGGAAATCCGCGGGGGATTTAAATATCCCCCGCGGGATTTAAATAAACATGGCCGCCGCTTTTTTTCCGGCTTGGGGAAAAGCCGGAAAAGAGCGTCTAGACTGGCACGATCTTCCGGAATAAAGCCCTTTTCTGGAGGATCTCTTATTCCTACTGGCGCGATCCTCCGGAATAAAGCCCTTTTCCGGAGGATCTCTTATTCCTACTTGCAAGTAGGAATAAGAGATCCTCCGGAAAAGGGCTTTATTCCGGAGGATCGCGCCAGTCTAGACGCTCTTTTCTGGCTTTTCCCCAAGCTGGAAAAAAAGCGGCGGCCATATTTATTTAAATCCCGTGGGGGATATTTAAATCCCCCGCGGATTTCCCTATTCCAAAGTTAGAAATTAGCATGCCTCTTCCGGAGAAGGGGCCAGTGTAGACTTAGCCGTAGAATTAAGGGTAGTATCAAGGACTGGATTCAACACCTATGGAAGTTAATGGAAAGATTGCTATTGGTGTCAATACTTATTGGATTGAGCACCGACCGTGTTCCACAAAGGGACTTTTATACACTGGCTGTGAAGTGTGCTCAAGATGCCTCTAAAAGCGGCTGTTAAAAAAGAAATAAACTGGGAGGTTTCTTTAACGAAGCTGCCGCTGCCAACTCTACTGAAGTGGAACGAGGTCTCAGAGGCTAGAACTCTTCTGTTCAAAAGGATGGGGATAGGCACAATTCTAGTAAGTGAAGCTACACAAAATTAAGATGGAGATTTAAAAAAAATCACATCTGGAATCAGCGACCTCACTCTATTTGTTTTTCGAATGACAGGTTTAATCATCATTTAACAGTGGTATCCTGCAAAAACAATTTAACATTCTATCGCACAATGCCCAACCAAAACCAAAGGAGCCATAAACACAGCTTGACTCCTCTCTTTTTGCTTCCCAACTCTGTTACCATTAAGAGGAACAAAAAGTAAAATATGTCCTATTGGACCCACCAGAAATTCAGATACACGGCAACACAGTTCTGAAGAGCCAGGCTCTTTTCGTATTCTATAAATGATGTGCATAGAACAAGGACAATTAGAATGGAGTGTATTTCACCAGGAACCAGGAAAGAGGTAAGGGTAGCGGGTGTTTCAACAGTGGCATTATCAAAGCTTTTGAACAGGGGATCATAGAATTAACCGCAACCAACACGGACATGTTGAAAGGCTCTAACTCTCTGGATAGTAGTGACAAAACCATGGTTCAGAGCCATGGCCTCTTTCTTCAATCTAAACAAGGGGTAACACTTTCAAGCTCACCTAAGTGACTTAGGAACCTAAGTCCCACTAGCAAAGGTGACTTAGGATCCAATGATGTTTAGGAGGATAGATCCCATTTTCTAAAGTAACCCGGCTGCTGAGCTTCCCGGCTTTTAAAAAACTATACTCAAGATTTAAGTACCAGAAAGGTACTTATTGATAAACATACCGGATTACACTAAAGTATTCACAAATAATTTTTCACTCATCAGTCTCTCAGCTCTGGCCAGGGCAAAAACAAAAGCAAGAATTTATAGGTCAAAATCAAATCCTTACAATTTAATGTTTGCCAGGTGCTATCGTACCTATGTAAGAAAATTATTAAGATCAAAACGTCTTTAGCTATATAACTTTAACATCTCCAAGATATTTTTAAAGCCACAGGAATTTTACTGAGACTGTCTTCAAAGACCAGGTTTACTGTCCATGCTGCTGGATTGACATATTACTTTAACATCTTATCCGTTACATCAGTTCTGTTACATTACGTACTACAACGTGATCAACAAACGCATGCCATGAAAATCCCATCTGGGAATTGCAGTGCATAGGTGCTGGCTTAAGGAACACTGAAACACTCCACGGATTTTCAGTGAATGCAACTACAGGTGAACTTCTCTCGTCCGGCACCCTCGGGACCTGACCGGTGCTGAACCAGATAATTTGCCGGCCCATGGGAGGTCAATATTGTTTAGCAGAATCCCCAATACTGCCACTGCTTTCAGGGTTCTTAGAAGACATTTAGACTATGTCTACACCAGGAGGTTATTTCAAAGGAAGTTTTTTTTTTAAATTAAAGTGCTATCATACTAGATGTTTTTTAAGTTTATCCTGTACAGACTAACTCGGCTACCCCTCTGAATATTTTGAAATAGCGTGTCCATACTAGAGGGAAGCTTCAAAATTAGTCCAAGGAAGGCTCCCTTAATGTGTACACACTACCTCAACTTAAGAGTCCCAGGAAGCACTGGGGAGTAATTACTTTGAATGACTCTGGGGAGTAGAAATTTCAAAATAACAGCAGCTGAGTGTCTACTCTGACCCTATTTCAAAATAGCAATTTAGAAATAGGTGTTATTCCTCATAGAATGAGCAGAGCCAATTGCTACAAACTTTTCACAAGAGACCCTGAACATAGTTATAGGCAGCAGGTTTAAAGCAAAAGGAAGTTTTTCTTCACGCAGCACACAGGCAACCTGTGGAACTCCTTGCCAGGGGATGTTGGGAAGACCAGGACTTTACCAGGGTTCAAAAAAGAACTAAATCAATTATGGAAGTGGTATGTGCCATCCTGCCTCCTGCCGGTGTCATACTAAAACCACCGGCAATAACAGATCCCTCATCTCACTCGTCACACCTCTCCATGTAAACACCGGAGGGGAGGGGCAACTTGACATTGTCCATCTGAAGGCGCCGCAGCTCCCAGTGGCCACGGTTCAGAGCTGTGGGAAGCAGCACCTGCAGGCAAAGGGGCCGCAGAGCCACACAGGCGCAGGAAATAAGGGTGAGAGACGTGCTGCGGTATCCCCAGGCTCCCAGGAACCAGGTTCCCAGCTGCCACCCCGAATGCCAGGGGCTCTGCTGCTTGCCCTGCATGCTTAGGTCCCGGCCCGAGACCCACTGGGTGTGAGAGATTTTGCTGACACTGACAGTTCGTAGGCCCAGCCCCTCCCTGCTCCCAGCGGCCGGGGTTCGCTGTTCCCGTAGGCCCGGCCCCTCCCTGCTCCCAGCGGCCGGGGTTCCCTGTTCCCGTAGGCCCGGCACCTCCCTGCTCCCAGCGGCCGGGGTTCCCTGTTCCCGTAGGCCCGGCCCCTCCCTGCTCCCAGCGGCCGGGGTTCCCTGTTCCCGTAGACCCGGCCCCTCCCTGCTCCCAGCGGCCGGGGTTCCCTGTTCCCGTAGGCCCGGCACCTCCCTGCTCCCAGCGGCCGGGGTTCGCTGTTCCCGTAGGCCCGGCCCCTCCCTGCTCCCAGCGGCCGGGGTTCCCTGTTCCCGTAGGCCCGGCCCCTCCCTGCTCCCAGCGGCCGGGGTTCCCTGTTCCCGTAGGCCCGGCCCCTCCCTGCTCCCAGCGGCCGGGGTTCCCTGTTCCCGTAGGCCCGGCACCTCCCTGCTCCCAGCGGCCGGGGTTCCCTGTTCCCGTAGGCCCGGACCCTCCCTGCTCCCAGCGGCCGGGGTTCCCTGTTCCCGTAGGCCCGGCCCCTCCCTGCTCCCAGCGGCCGGGGTTCCCTGCTCCCAGCGGCCGGGGTTCCCTGTTCCCGTAGGCCCGGCCCCTCCCTGCTCCCAGCGGCCGGGGTTCCCTGTTCCCGTAGGCCCGGCACCTCCCTGCTCCCAGCGGCCGGGGTTCCCTGTTCCCGTAGGCCCGGCCCCTCCCTGCTCCCAGCGGCCGGGGTTCGCTGTTCCCGTAGGCCCGGCCCCTCCCTGCTCCCAGCGGCCGGGGTTCCCTGCTCCCAGCGGCCGGGGTTCCCTGTTCCCGTAGGCCCGGCCCCTCCCTGCTCCCAGCGGCCGGGGTTCCCTGTTCCCGTAGGCCCGGCACCTCCCTGCTCCCAGCGGCCGGGGTTCCCTGTTCCCGTAGGCCCGGCCCCTCCCTGCTCCCAGCGGCCGGGGTTCCCTGTTCCCGTAGGCCCGGCCCCTCCCTGCTCCCAGCGGCCGGGGTTCCCTGTTCCCGTAGGCCCGGCCCCTCCCTGCTCCCAGCGGCCGGGGTTCCCTGTTCCCGTAGGCCCGGCACCTCCCTGCTCCCAGCGGCCGGGGTTCCCTGTTCCCGTAGGCCCGGCCCTTCCCTGCTCCCTGCGGCCGGGGTTCCCTGTTCCCATAGGCCCGGCCCCTCCCTGCTCCCTGTGGCCGGGGTTCCCTGTTCCCATAGGCCCGGCCCCTCCCTGCTCCCAGCGGCCGGGGTTCCCTGTTCCCGTAGGCCCGGCCCCTCCCTGCTCCCAGCGGCCGGGGTTCGCTGTTCCCGTAGGCCCGGCCCCTCCCTGCTCCCAGCGGCCGGGGTTCCCTGTTCCCATAGGCCCGGCCCCTCCCTGCTCCCAGCGGCCGGGGTTCCCTGTTCCCGTAGGCCCGGCCCCTCCCTGCTCCCAGCGGCCGGGGTTCCCTGTTCCCATAGGCCCGGCCCCTCCCTGCTCCCTGCGGCCGGGGTTCCCTGTTCCTGGCCAATGGGAGTTGTGGGAAGCGGCAGCCAACATGGCCCCGCAGCAGCGCAGGAACATATTTTTAAAGTGGGGGTGGGCTGAGCCCCTTTCCCCCTGTCCACCCGCAGTGGAGGCCAGGAGCAAAGCCCAGGCACATGGGGCCAGCAGCCAGGATCTCGGGCATGGGGCCAACCAGCAGCAGATGCCCCCAGCAAATGGGGCTCAAACCAGGACCCCAGGACGTGAGGCTGGCAACAGAGCCCCTGGCGTGTTGGGTGGCAGCTGGGAACCTGGCACGTGGGGGTAGCAGAGCTCCCATTGGCTGGGAACTGGGAACCATGCCCACTGGGTGGGGCAGGAAGTGGTGCCTTTGGATGGCCAATGTCAGTAAAAACATGCCGCCCACGGCCTGCAGGTTGCCTGCCACTGGTCTGGACCACGGTCAGTAACAGGCAACATCACTAGATCACTCTATTGTGATTTCAGTGGGCTTCCGGTCAGGCCCTTACATATTGGCTGAGAAAGGGGAAGAGCCCAGCTTCTCTGTGCCATCGATATTCGGGGTAGGGCCGGAATGGTCCTGCCACACAGTTTCACAGCCAGGACTCGTACGGCATCAGGTTTCCTGCTTGGGGGGAAATAGATGGGTGAGAGACGGAGAAGGGCCAGGCGATCACGGAGCACCCGGAACGGCGCTTAAATGCGTAAAAATTGCACCGTGCCCAGCACCGCTCAAAATCCATTTGCGTGGCCCCGAAACAGACAAGAATTACTTCCAGCGAGAGCGCGGCAATGACCTATATAAACACAGCTCTTTTGTAAACAGCCATCAAGAATGACAGGAACAAGCAGCCAACAGTAAAAGCACCACAGAGCCGAGCGGCCTGCTTCTAATGGGCTGTAAGCAAACAATGCTAATTCTGACAATCTCCTTACGTGCACGCCCAGACCTGTGCGGAGCAATTCGATCTTGTCTTTACAACTTTTCTTCACAAAACCAGTCTTGTATTACCGCATTCCATTTCTCCCCGGGGTTTAACACAAGCCACGGGATTTCCTGGACGAGAAAGCCGCACCATCTCCAGAGAGGTGCAGAAATTCACACCCTATAATTTAAAAGTCAGGTCACTTCTAATAAATAATAAAACACTCCCTCATCGGAGATGATAATGTAGCCAAGTTTGGGAATGGGTCATCTGGAGACAGCCCCCCATATCTATTGCAGTAATGCAGAACACAGAGTGCAGAGTAGATTGATTTAACTCTCCTATTTTAATCCACTTTTCCACTTCAGTTATTTTCTAACGAAAGGTGCATTCTCATTGGTTGATATAACCAATAAAACATGGTGACTCACAACTAAATAGAGCTTTTACGCTCAGATTGGATACTCTGGGGGTTGGGCTACCTAGCAGGGTGCACTATAACACTACACATTTCTTCAAGCAATTATATGGCTTAAAATGTTCAAATTCTTATTAATTGTACATATTTAGCATGCTAGAAAATGGTGACTGTTTTATTGCTTATTTAATAGATAATTAACTTTTTTACTAAGTTGTGCATTGGGATGGTAAATGGAATTTAATTAAACACACTAAAAAAGGACATATAATTTATTTTCATTAAGGAAAAACCATCTTAAATGTTTGGATACTTAAGACTTCTCTTAGAAAAACACGATTTATAGATTGTGTTTACAGATGACTGATTTAGGAAAGAGGGATTTACTGTAATCAGTGAATTAAACAGATCATTTCAGGTCAGCTTGGGAAATTTTTCAAATGTGCCTAATAGGAAGTCCCAACACATCCCAGTCTCTTAAACATGAGACAACAGCCTCTTGAATTCCTTAGGGGGTAGCCGAGTTAGTCTGTTACAGAAAAAAACAACAACAAATGGTCTGGTAGCACTTTATAGACCAACAAAACATGTAGAGGGGATCATGAGCTTTCGTGGGCACAGCCCACTTCTCTGGTCATCTGAAGAAGTGGGCCGTGCCCACGAAAGCTCGTGATCCCATCTACATGTTTTGTTAGTCTATAAAGTGCTACTAGACCATTTGTTTTGTTTTTTTTTAACTCCTTAGGTGGCCTCCTTCGGGCTTTTAATGGAAGCAATTTCCTCTTCTCCCTCCTCGTTTCTATTCACAGGCTGGAGAGACAAACAAGTTTCCCTCTTTCAACTCCGGATCCACTTGGCAACTTGGAACAATTTGGTCCAAATGAAATAAGTATTCCATCGGTGCAAGCCCAACCGGCTACTGCTGTACGCAGCTGGGTTCTCACATCAGCGGCCTCTGGTTCCAGGTGCTTAGCGAGTGACTCCCAACAGGTTCAGTGGGTGACTTGCTTTTAACACATCATCCATCAGCAACCCCGTCCTGTTTGAATGGTCACCACCCGCCCTGGGCATTGTTAGAGCTGGCATGACGGATGCATGATTATTAGACACCCGCCTCATGGCAGCATCTTCAGCAGCAAGACATCTACCCAGGTACTTCGCTTGATCCTGCTGTCTCTTTCCCGCCTGCACCTGAACCGTGGTGCTGGGCACTTCTTTTGTCCAGGTCCCTCCAAGTTCTTTCCGAATTCCAGCAGCGTCAGCCAGAAGCAGCCATCTCCCCGCGGGCTGATGTGCGGGCTGCGGTGTGTTCAGCCTCTTCCTTGTTTCTCTCCAATCCAGTGCGGGCTACGGCAGCTGTGAAAGTTCCATCTAGTTGGTCACCGTTCCCTTCCCTCACCGACAGCGTAACAGGCCACGTCTGCACACACAGCCCCATACCGTCCACCCCTGAATTCCACGGTAGATCCAGGGGGAGCATTCATCTGGCTCCGCCTCCTCTCTGCAGCGAAGCTGGAGCCGCGTGGTTGTCATGTAGGTCGGTTGCGATTTCGGCACATTGGTTTTATTCCCGGAGTGGCACTTGAGTCTGGCTAAGAGATGCATGCAATAAGCCCTGCAGCCACATGTTCCAGTTTCAGCTTCCCCTCGTTAGCTTCTTCTGCAGTTCTCATCGTTGCTACATTTGCAGCATTGACCGTGACGAAGCTAAACACCCGACACTTGGATTTTTGCTTTCAGTCTGTGTCAGCTTTTAAGTATCCTGCTGTTTGGGCATTTTCTGTTACATCACTGGTTTCTGGAAGACAGGCGACCCGGCCCACCTTCCATCGCCACACCAGCACTTATGGCTGGATTGTTGTTTACATTGCTCCACCAACCGGGTGACGAAATTACATCGGTGTAACTATGCTGCACGCCACACCCGAGCGACATGGTTATACCAACCTGTCCCCTGGTGAAGAGAGTGCTATGTTGCCCAGAGAACGTCTCCCTCTGAAATAGCTATTGCCTCTTGGAGACATAGGATTAGCTCTCCTGCCAGCGTTATAGGGTCTTCTTTGAAATGCAGACCTGCTTTAGGATGAACGACTTTATTCATGACCTGGATGAGGGGATGGGTTGCACCCTCGGCAAGTTTGTGGAGTACACTAAGCTGGGGGGAGAGGTAGATATGTTGGAGGGCAGGGATAGGGTCCAGAGTGACCTGGACAAATTAGAGGATTGGGCCAAAAGAAATCTGATGAGTTTCAACAAGGCCAAGTGCAGAGTCCTACACTTGTGACGGAAGAATCCCAAGCATTGGTACAGGCTGGGGACCAACCGGTTAAGCAGCAATTTGGCAGAAAAGGACGTGGGGATTCCAGTGGGTGAGAAGCTGGATATGAGTCAAGAGGGCGCCCTTGTAGCCAAGAAGACCAATGGCATGTTGGGGTGCATTAGGAGGAGCACTGACAGCAGATCCAGAGAAGTGATTGTTCCCCTTTATTCGGCTCTGGTGAGGCCACATCTGGAGTATGATGTCCAATTCTGGGCCCCCCATTACAGGAAGGATGTGGACACATTGGAGAGGGTTCAGCGGAGGGCTATGAAAATGCTAAGGGGGCTGGAGCACATGATCTACGAGGAGAAGCTGAAGGATTTGGGTTTGTTTAGTCTGCAGAAGAGAAGCGTGAGGGGGGATTTGATAGCAGCCTTCAACTTCCTGAAGGGAGGTTCCAAAGAGGATGGAGAGAGGCTGGTCTCAGTGATAACAGATGGCAGAACAAGGAGCAATGGTCTCAAGTTGCAGTGGGGGAGGTCGGGGTTGGATACTAGGAAAAAGTATTTCCCTAGAAGGGTGGAGAAGCGCTGGGATGGGTTCCCTAGGGAGGGGGTGGAATCTCCATCCCTAAAGATTTTTAAGTCCTGGCTTGACCAAGCCCTGGATGGGCTGATTGAGTTGGGGTTGGTCCTGCTTTGGGGAGGGGGCTGGACTCGATGACTCCGGAGGTCTCTGCCTGCCCTAGGATTTTAGGACTTTCCTCTCAGTTTTTTTTTTTTTTTTTTTTTTTTACAAACTGTTCAGTTTGCTCCTCATACCCTGTATCCAGCCATCTTCCAGCAATGTCTGCTCCGCTGGGTGTAATGGAGCCTGGTCGTAATGACTGAACCGTATCAATGAAAAGTTTGTTCTGAAGAAGAGGAAAGGGAGAATTTACTGCATAAATAAACCAAGCAACCCTTTGATCCAAGACATCTGCCTGGAATTTGATGGTCCAGGTACACACTCAACCATGGCTTTTGCTGGATGATTTTTCCAGTACAGGTAATTTACTGTTTGACACATGTTTAGTGGCAGCACCGCTGACTGCAACCGATGATTCTAAAGTTGCAGGTAATGGATGTTCCCAGCTCTTCTGTCTACACCGGGCTCTGAAACAAAACCCTCAGACCCAGTCACTCTCAGCCCCTGCTTTAACGCAACGAGTTTGGAAAAGAAAGATTCCTCCGGCCACAGCTTTGTGTCCCCCACAGTTTAACCGGGAGTATGTATTCTAAACCTGACTCAATAAATCATACGGATTTTCAAAATCTATTTAAACCCTTCTCTCTAGCCACCCACCAAACAGCTAGAACTTTTTTTTTTTCAAAACGTTTAAGTTCATAAATGCCTAAAAAAATGTCACCTCGGATGTTTGATTCTAGTGAGCAATAAAACAATCATTCCCGAAGTCCAGCAGTAACAGCAAACTCTCGCGCCACACGAACATGCCAATTATATTTCAAACGTGAGCATTTTGTAATTCAGAAGCCATCAAACTTTTGACCGAATTTAAGTTATCAGTCACTAGGGGTATGTCTACACTACCCTCCTAGTTCGAACTAGGAGGGTAATGTATGCATACCGCACTTGCTAATGAAGCCCGGGATTTGAATTTCCCGGGCTTCATTAGCATAAGCGGGGAGCCGCCATTTTTAAATCCCCGCTGCTTCGAACCCCGTGTAGCGCGGCTACACGGGGCTCGAACTAGGTAGTTCGGACTAGGGTGCCTATTCCGAACTACCGGTACACCTCGTTTCACGAGGAGTACCGGTAGTTCGGAATAGGACCCTAGTCCGAACTACCTAGTTCGAGCCCAGTGTAGCCGCGCTACACGGGGTTCGAAGCAGCGGGGATTTAAAAATGGCGGCTCCCCGCTTATGCTAATGAAGCCCGGGAAATTCAAATCCCGGGCTTCATTAGCAAGTGCGGTATGCATACATTACCCCGCTAGTTCGAACTAGCGGGGTAGTGTAGACATACCCTAGCATAGTAAGGCCTGGCAGGCAGCCCAGAAAATGGGTGAACAAAAAAAGCTTACTCCTCTGTTGATCCTAGCTGTTCGGATGTGTCCATGTCGTCATCTTCAAAGTCACCCCAAGTCAGGGGCCGTTTCTGCTGATAAGTAGGCCTCGTGTCACTGAGTCTTAGCATTTCCATTTTACACACCACTCCTTTTTCAGCCAGGAATTTCTTACCCATGTTGCGGGAGAGGGCTGCTTTCACCCCTCCAGCCATGGCAGGTTTTTTCTATCGTTGCCATCCACCCAAAAGGCTGCAGCCTGAAGAAAGTTATCCCTTCTCCCCACCGCGTTCTGCTTTGACACCGGGTTGCTCCTATCTGGGGGCACACTCCTCTTCGTCTCCCTTGTTACATAAACTCCCACCCTCCAGGAAAACAAATGAACTAACAACTAAGAGCCCTGCCCAGATACAAAATGTTGTATCCCCAGCCTCAACTGCGGAAACGGGTAGCCGCAGATATCTGAAAACGTACAGAGTTCTGGATACAAAATATGCATCTGCATCCGTAAAAATAAGCCGCGGAGATCCATGTTGACATCTGCGAATGAGGAAGATTAAGGGGGGACATGATAGCGGTTTTCAAATATCTAAAAGGGTGTCACAAGGAGGAAGGAGAAAATTTGTTCCTCTTGGTTACTGAGGACAGGACAAGGAGTAATGGGCTTAAAGTGCAGCAGGGGAGGTTTAGATTGGACATTAGGAAAAAATTCCTAACTGTCAGGGTGGTCAAATATTGGAATAAATTGCCAAGGGAGGTGGTGGAATCTCCCTCTCAGGAGATATTTAAGAACAGGTTAGATAGACATCTGTCAGGGATGGTGTAGACGGAGCTTGGTCCTGCCTTGAGGGCGGGGGGGCTGGACTCGATGACCTCTCGAGGTCCCTTCCAGTCCTATGATTCTATGATTTGCAGGGCTCTTCTGACAATCCAAGACTTTTGCTCGTGTAGCCCATAGGACTTCTTCACTGAAGTACTGTAGGCGTTTAGAGACAGAGACTCGGAAATTAATGGGTTTCTGACTGCATGTGCAACCCACACACCTCCTGGGTGTTGTGCTCTGTCTCTTCTAGTAGGACCAAGACCACTTAGAGTGTGTCTACACAGCACCCTAAAGGCGAAATAAGATACGCAATTTAATGGCATATCTTATTTCGATTGAATTTCAAAATAGGTTATTTTGAAATTGGGCACATCTACATGGCGCCAAATGTCAAGATAATGTGCTATTTTGAGACATCCCTTAACCCTCATGAAACAAGGGTCACCGGGATGCCGAAATAGCTTGCCCATTATTTTGAAAAGTATTTCAAAATAATGGGCTCTTTGTGAAGATGCGGGGAAGCTATTTCGGGATACCTCCAGTATCCTGAAATAGCCATGCAGTGTAGACGTACCCTTCGAGATTCATGAGTCGGCTACAGCCTTAGCTAAGAGCTATGTGACTTTTTGCTCATACATTAAGCTCCAGAGGTCTCCGCTTCAATCCCACCCCGTGAAGGCCAGGGTCTGTGTCCACATGGAAAGAGACAGAGCAAGACCTTTTACCCAAAGTGCCCAGGACCACCTATCCTAGTAGTTTCCAGGTAGATCAGTGTTTTCTCATGGGCTGCAGTATAAGGTTCCATGGTAGGTGCAGTCATAAATATTCGTTAATTGAGAACTGAGCCAATCAGAGCACAGGTAGGGAGATGCTACGACATAGGAGTATGAGACCACCTCGATGCTGTGCTGGTAAGAAACATGATGGTGTCTCCTGGAGTTGGAGGTCAGGTCCCAATGCCTGTGTGGACTTTGCCAGTCTTCTTCACCCAGAACCACAGACCCTGGGGCCCTCACGGGATCAGTCCCTAAGTATAGCACAGGTAGGGCCCTACCAATTTCATGGCTGTGAAAAACGCATCACGGACCGTGAAACAAGCCCTTCCCCCCGTGAAATCGGATGCCTCCTTGTTCTGAAGAGCAGCCCACCCAAGGGGGCGTCCTAGCTCAGACGGGGCAGGAGAAGGACAGGACCTGTCCCTCCCCTGCTAACTGTTCTCGTGGCGGGAGGGTGGGACCTGACCAGAGCCCACTCCGGGTGCCTCTCCCTGCTTCAGGACACTGTCTGGGTTTGGGCTGCAGCCGGGGGCTCCTGCAGCTGGAGGAGACTCGTAGAGCTGGATCGAATCTTCCCTGTCCTGCTGGGAGCGCCCCATCCAAGGGGGCTTCCTAGCTCCAACTGGGTAGGGGAAGGACAGGACAAGAAATGAGTGTGGGTTAGGCGGTGCAGAGCTTCCTGCAGCAGGGCAGATACACAGCAGGTCTTGTCCCACCCAAGCTGGGCAGGACTAGCAGCGAGGAGCCCCTGGCTGGGACGCTCCCAGCCACACAGGGGAGATCAGACCCACTTTTCCCTCTTGGAACCTCCTGCAACTGCAGGAAGCTCTGCAGGCAGCACAGCAGGGAGGGGGGCAATCCCATCTCTCTCTCTCACACACACACACACACACACACACACACACACACACACCCGCCCACCCAGCAGGTTTGTGACCCTCCCAATCTCCTTTCGGGTCAGGACCCCACGGTTACAAGACTGTGAAATTCCAGGTTCAAACAGCTGAACATGTGAAACGTACCCATTTTCAAATCCCCTGTCCGCGAAACTGGCCACAATGGGCCGTGAATTTGGCAGGGCCCTGGGGACCTGACTTACTCGACCAGGGTCATGAAGCTAGATATTCCCCACTCGTTCTTTCAATAGAAAATTACAGGGGAATTAGCTCAAGAGGTAGAGCTCTTGCTTTGCATGTGAGAGGCAGTAGGATCAATACCCACGTTCTCCAAAGATGGGGAATCCCCATTTTGGTGGGGAGGAATAGCTCATTGGTTTGAGCATTGGCCTGCTAAACCCAGGGTTGTGAGTTCAATCCTTGCAGGGGCCATTTAGGGATTTGGGGCAAAAATTTGTCAGGGATGGTACTTGGTCCTGCTGTGAAGGCAGGGGACTGGACTCGATGACCTTTCAAGGTCCCTTCCAGTTCTAGGAGATAGGCAATCTCCATTAATTTAAAGAAAAGCAGCCTTCAACTCAAAGGCTCATGGATTCATCATATGTCAACGTTGCAAGAGAGGCTGTGACCTGTTCTGCATTCAATTCAGATTTCATTTCTAAACGGGTTTCATTTTGAAAAAGAAAAAAATAAATGATCATTTGAAGACCAAAACAAACAAAATTATATCCAAGAAATTGGAAATAAAAAAAAAGCATTGATTTTTACCCCGCCTGGAGTGTACAACGCAAGGTGTGCTGTCCTGGGAGTGTGTAGCAACCATGCACCTGACAGCTAATGTTAAACCAGGAAGGGATGTGGTCCCTCTCCCATCACATGCTGCCCTTCACATCCCTGCCCAAGTCCTATGGATCCCCCATCAACTCCCCAAGCTGGTCTCCTTTGTCCGGGAGTCTCATACAACCCCTGAAATCAATGGGTAGGAATGGCTGCTGAGACACCCAAGTCAACCTCCCCTGGAACCCAATCACCAGTGCAAATTCCTAGCTCCTGACAAGCTAGAGCAGGGGTGGGCAACCTCAGGCCCGGGGGCCAGATGTGGCCCCTTGCTTGCCAGAATCCAGCCCCGAGACTCCGCACTAGGGAGCCCGCACTGCCACCCACTCGCAGGGCTGGGGCACACAAAGTCCACTATCCTGGGCTCCCCTAGGCTCTGGTGAGTGAGGGGAACATGGGGAGTGTCTTTCTGCTTCTCAGTCAGGGGCTTCTCACTTGTGTGCAGCCCTGAAGTGATTTTTCTGTGGGTCAGCAGCCCCCAACCCAAAAAAGGTTCCCCACCCCGACCTAGAGTCTGATCCAAGAATTAACTCCAGTTCTCGGATACAGCAGTTGCAAGTAAGAGCTTAACTCCATTTACGGGGAGATTGACGCTGCAGAAATCGACCACCTGGGATTTGATTTAGAGGGTCTAGTAAAGTCATTCTAAATCGATTGCTGATGGTATCCCTGTTGACTCTGGTACTCCACCGGCTCACGAGGAACACCCTCCCACAGTGGGAACACCGTGGAAATTTGACCTAAGGTACTTTGACTCCAGCTACGCTATTCAAATAGCTGGAGTTGCGAAGCTTTGGTTGACTTTCTCCCCCAATGTAGACCTGGCCTTAATCTCACAAGTCAGAATGGACCAGGCAAGGGAGCGTGGGAAAAAGAGTTGCTTGTTTCAGTGGGAAGTTTTCCTACAACATGCGCAGCTCCCCTGGGTTCAATGGCTAGCTGGATCATATGGGAAAAAATGGCAGCAGTAGAGAGTTAATAGAAACATTTAAAAAACTCACGGTTGCCGACAGCTTCCCTCCATTCTTCTGAACATACATGACCGAGTCTCGTATCAACAAGAAGAGACTGAGCAGAACATGTTCCATGTCATAGATTCCGTACATGCCTTTGGTCAGCCCTTCCAGGGACCGAATATACTCTCTCCAGTGGTGATCTATCTCTACCACACTCGCCAGGCACCCTTGCATCACAACACTGCAGTATCCGGCACAAGGCTTGGCCATCAGGAGCCCTTGGCAATGAGAACAGTACCATATCCTTAACAGTGCTCGTCCGCATTCCTTGCTGAACTTCAAGTGGTCAGTGCTGTTGATGACTTCGATCCCCAAGTTGAGCGCCTGTAGAAAGGCCCGCGTGGCCTGCAACGACTTTGACACCTGGGTCATCATAATCTTGGGATAATTACCAAACACCCTGAGGTCCCGCCTCGCTACCCGCAGGCATTCGCTCATTTCTCCAGAGGGATCGGGGAAGCCTCGATTCATCAAGTGAGAGTAGACTAAAGGGAACAAGCTGTCAAAAAATTCATTGACCATGTCATTCACATTGATGTCCGAGCCCAGTATGTAAAGCGAGATATCTGTAAAAAGTTCTCCGACAAACTTAAGCACTCTGGACCCCATGTTCTGGTAGTGGTTCCTAAACATGGTGTTGGTGTAGTTTCTTGCATGCCGTACTACAATTTCGAAGGCTTCTGAAAATATAAACAAAACAAAACAAGAAATCAAGAGACAAACTCTGTGGGCAGGTCTTCACTATGGGCTGGACCGATGGGCAGTGATCAATCCCAGTGAGGGTCAATTTCTTGTGTCTACTATAGACACAATAAATCAATCACGGAGCAGCTGTCCATTGACCCTGGTACTCCACCAAAATGAGAAAAGTAAGCAGAGGTGACAAGAGAGTATGAGCTGTCGACATACTGCAGTGAAGATATCGAAATAAGTAGGCCAAAGAACATTGACTTCAGCTATGTTACTTATGTAGCTGAAGTTGCGAACTTAGATCAACAGCCTGCAGTAGTGTAGACAAGGCCTAAGATGGAACAACGAATACTAGAACATGTTTCTGTTGCTAAGACTGAGGTACCATTCACACTGCTGTTCATCAACTGATTCACATCACACCTGTAGCTGTCATGGCTAGATCCAGTGTAGAACTGAACCATATCAGAGGCAGGCAAGTTCTGAGGAATATGTAAACTCTTCAAACTTAAGATACATTTCAAACAATAAACGCTATGATTTAATTAAATGTCCACTTTTATAGAAAACATTGATTACAAAAATGGACTAGGATTGCAAGTTCACTCACACTCTCAGTTGATTTGAAATTAACAAGAATTCTAGATCAAATTTCTTAATTTAAGAAGGATACAGACTTTTTGCCAACCTGTACATTACATCAAATCAGGAAATGTTAAACGCGGACATTCTACCATGACAAGGAAAATATTTATGCATTCATAGAGGTTATTGAGATTTAGCTTTCTGCACTAATTCTTCATTAGAGGAGTCCTGTGGTACCTTAGAGATTAACAAATGTTTTAGGCCAGGAGTTTTCCTAGGTAAACCCCACTGATGAAGCGGGTTTTACCCATGAAAGCTCATGATCTAATAAATGTGTTAGTCTCTAAGATGCCACAGGAATGCTTGTTATTTTTACAGTTGCAGACTAAGATGGCTACCCCTCTGAGTCTTCTTTAGAGGGTTTTTTTGGGGGGGGTCACTAATTTTTGTGTAAGGTTCTGGGGACTAAATTCTCTGCTAGTGCACATCAATACAGTGCTTAGACATCTGTATTCAGGGCCAAACTCTGCCTTCCAATATACATACACAACTCTCATTAGTTTCTGGAAGTATGCAAATGTGGAAGACAGAATTCCACGTTTTACCAATCCTCTCTGCAAGACCAAGGAACGTTCTACATTTATTGCCTTTATACCACAAAGAGGACTAATTCAAGAGCTCACTGAGCAAACATGGCCTAATTTGTATACCTTGCAGTATTTTCCTGCTCAAATGGTATCAAGGAGACATACTCACATTTCCTCTCTCTAGGTATGCAAGTGAACAAGCGTGACATTATTGGATTAAAATATGACCATATAGATCACTGATGCAACCATTCTTTTAGATTTGCAACAAATCTTGTGCAACTCGTGCCAAGTGAGGTGTCTATGCAACGGTTATGATTTGCCAGTTATGGTTAGGCTATTTCTAGCCTCATCACATTTTTGTATTTGAAGTTGTGAGCACTGGCTTATTACCTCATTTCAAATGTTTGATCCTGGGGAATGCCCACAAAATATTTAGCCAAAAAGCATGGAAGGACTATTCAAGTGGAATGGCTCATCAAAAGGACCCTTACGCTCATAATAAAGCATGGGAGCCAATCAACCTCACAGCATGGACTTTCCCGTGAATGTTCAGATTAGCATGTGGGCAGTGACTTCCACTAGGAAAGAACTGAGTCATGCATGGAAAGATGATTGGTACACGTGATCGCTCATGGGACTAGACACTATCTTGTTACTGTACTTTTCCACAGGAAGGGCAATGAGATTCCCTTCATCTTTGTCATGAACAGGAGGAGTGCTGACTAGCACCCGGTGACTAAGGAGTTAACTTAGGCACGTAGCAAAGATGTCGGCTAAGGGGCTGGGAGAACAAGTCGAGATAAAGGGTTGAAATTTGATTTGGATATCGGTCCCCTGCTTTCTTTGAGTGGGAGAGAGAAACTAGGAGTTGAGACACACTGGGGCTACGGCTACACTATAAGTTTTGCCCCAAGAGCCTATGCAAATGAAGCACAGATTAGCATTTTCTCATGCTTTATTTGCATACTCTCTTCCGATCTTGTTTTTGCGCAAAAACCCCTAGTGCAAAAACAGCAGTGTGGACGTTTCCTTTTTGCGCAAAATCCTTATATGGATCTTGCGCAAAAAGGGTTTTTTGCGCAAAAAGGAAACATCCACACTGCTTGTTTTTGCACAAAAAACCCTAGCGCAAAAACGGATCGGAAGAGAGTATGCAAATAAAGTGTGAGAAAATGCTAATCTGCGCTTCATTTACATAGGTTCTTGTGGCAAAACTCGTAGGCTACGTCTACACTGGCACCCTTTTCCGGAAATGCTTAAAACAGAACAGTTTTTCCGTTATAAGTATTTCCGGAAAATCGCATCTACATTGGCAGGATGCTTTTCCGGAAAAGCACTTTTTCCGGAAAAGCGTCCATGGCCAATATAGACACGCTTTTCCGCAAAAAAGCCCCGATTGTCATTTTCGCGATCGGGGCTTTTTTTGAGGAAAAGACTACTGGGCTGTCTACACTGGCCTTTCTCTGGAACAGTTTTTCCGGAAAAGGACTTTGCCCGAACGGGAGCAGCATAGTTTTTCCCGGAAAAACAATGACGATTTTACATTAGATCGTCATTGCTTTTCCGGAAAAGGAAGTGGCCAGTGTAGACAGCTGGCAAGTTATTCCGGAAAAGCAGCTGCTTTTCTGGAATAAGTGGCCAGTGAAGACACAGCCGTAGTGTAGACATAGCCAGAATGATTTCAACCCAGGCAAGACTATCATGCCCCACACGGAATTCAGGGCATGGCAGCGGACTGAACAAAGAGAAAATTAAAAGCGAGTACCAGGGAAATGTGAATCCACTCGCATTCAAACCAAATCACAAAATAAAGAAAAATTACCGTGAACTGTTCTTTGTGATTCTATGCCTCCCCTCCCCCTTTACCATCAAAGCAGTGTGCCAGGTTTTTTTTCCCACTGTTTTAATTCAGTTTCCTCCATTGCTTTGCAACATCTAGCAGCTGAGGATGCTTTATCAAGATTATCTTTATTTTATAAAAATAATCACTTCTTTTTAGGTGACAATTTGATTCGTTTGTCCGGGAAGGTCTGTCTGTGTGTATTCTGCAGGCCTCTGACTGAGGGGCCAGCTACCAGAGCCCGCCGCTTGTTTTTCTCTTTTCTTTTCCAAGCTCTTTGGGGGCAAAACAGCTGGGGATACCCCTGGGGGTGACTTCAAGTGTTCACCCCTGGTTTTAGGGAAAAAACACTTGATGGTGGCAGCAGTTCCCCAAAATCTGTGCATTATGATTCTGAGGGGAAGTTATTGTAACCCGTGCCTGTAGAGGCAAGATTCTGAAGCTCTCTTGTGGGCCCTCACCTTCTGCGCTTGGAGTGCCAGAGTGGGGAACAACCTTGACCATCTTGCAGAAGGTATAAAAGGCCCTGGGAACCCCTCCATCTTACCTCTTTCCTGCACCAGTTTCTCTGGACTCACAGCAAAGGGAGCATTCTAACAAAGGGACTGAAGTCCTTCCGATGACTTGGAAGTCACCAAAGGCTTGGCCTGAGCCAGCGTTCGATTCCCTCGCCGATACAGGCCTGAACCAGGAACTTTGCAATTGTATCTATTTTGGATTCTTTTCATAATTTTAACTCTCACCTCTCTTTCTTTTATGAATAAGCCTTTAGATTTTAGACTCTAAAGGACTGGCAACAGTGTGATTTGGGGGTAAGATCCGAGGTATGTATATTGACCTGGGAGTATGGCTGGCCCTTTGGGATCAGAAGAACCTTTTATTCCCTGAGACTGATTTTTATCACCATTCATCCTGTATAAGAAGTGCTACTGGTTGTGAGACGGGGAACTGGAGTGTCTGAGGGAATTGCTCCTACGACTTCTTGTTAGCCAATGTAACGAGACAAAAGTTCTCTTTTTGAAGGGTTGGGCACGGGCGGCGGGGGAAGACCCAGCTGGGGAAGGCAAACCCAAGCCCCACCCCTTCCACCTGAGGCCCCGCCCCTTCAGCAACCCTTCCCCCGGTGGAGCCAAGCCCTGCCCGATCTTTCCTGGGCACCTGGAGAGCCGGAGCTGTGATGCCATAGCCCGGGTCTCCCCAGTGGTGGGGAAACTGGACTGCTACATCTTGGCTCCAGCCTTTCCTGGCAGCGGGCAGTGTTGGCATCTTTGGGAAGGCAATGCCTTCCCTTGCCTTCATTACCCACCGCCCATGGGGTTGGGTGCACGTTGTCAGTAGAGGCCCCCTGTCTTGGACTGTGACAGCTCTGTCTCTAAACCGTGTGTCCTGAATTAGATATGCTTAGTAATGTTCCCCCAGAGCTACAACAAGTTAGAGATGCAGATATCCCCACAAGCAGAAATTAAAGCTTTTTTTTAATGCTAAACAGCTACATTGTTCTAGGTCCCCCTTCTTCCAGGGCACTATTAATAAAATGATAAAAACAACGAACTGCCTCTAGGTTCACAGGTCGCCGACACTTCACAGCACACTGGCTTCGATCTGCGTGCGACTGGACCCACCAACCCAGGTGCGATTTGCATGGGAATGATTCCCGTTAAATAACTGAAGGAAAGGTTTAATTTTTCCTCCATAATGTTCTTTCCCCATTGGTTCAATTGGCGAGGGAGCAGCACGGAAGCCCACGAGCACTGGCTCTCGATGCCAGCGGGATGACACGTCACGTCGCTTTCCCCCAAGATGGCTGCCGTCGGCTGGCTCAAGCCACCAACCCTCTGCCGCTTGGGGGAGGGGCCGTATCATACATGAACGAGGCCATTTTGTAGACTGTCAGGACGTCAGGGCACATACTGTGTCTTGCTCTGTCTCTATCCAGTACTCAGCACCATCAGGCCCTCTTGTTGGTTGGAATCGTTAGATGCTACTGCGATATACATCTGCAATTCTAGGCAAAAAGCTACATTAGAAGAATGTTAAGGGCTGAAAAACTAGGTACCTCAAAGGTTAGGAAACCCCCACATTAATCCATGATGCTTCTTCTACCCAGCCCCCTATAAGACGGCGGGAATGCAGCTAGGAACAGAGCCTGCTGTTTTAGAGCCCCTCGTCTTGTGCAAACCGTGCCAGGGGCCCTACTGAACCCACAGCACATATATCCTAATACTTCTGCGCAAAGCGGACAAGTTAAGGAGGAGAGCAGAAACACCTGAACACAAGAGAATTTCTTTAAACAGGGCACTGAGATTAAGACACTTTTCTCCTTTATTCTTAAGGGCACTGAGAATAGCTTCTGCCTCGACAAAAACGATAAAAGCACCTTTTGGGCCAACATCTTTGAGCGCCAAGGATAACCTGTTCCAGGATTTTCATGTTGTCTCTCACCCGTCACTTTTAACCTCTTCTCTGTGGGCTGCCTCAGAAAAGGCATCTTTCTTCCCTTTCCCCATCCCTCTGTGCTTTGCAAGCCAGCGGCAGAGCTGGGGGGGACCTTCGCTGATTAGAAAATATCCCAAACTCTTACACAAACCTGCCACAGCTGGAGAGGCGTCAGAGAGGACAGGGATGGGTTACAAGAGCAGGCGCTCAGAAGCCCACTCCTTTAAGGATCAAGAGAATGACTTACTATTAGTCATAACAGCCGGCAAAGCGTCTCCAGTTTTTGTTTCTCGGAACTTGTGCGTGCGCCCATGTGAGAACGTAATAGGACACAGGTCAGCGCAGAACCCCAACTGGCATCCTGCTGCCATGTTAGGACATTTTAAACGCTACCCAGTGAAGGATGACAGGCCAAATTCTAATTCTCCCAGCTCCCTGCTTAAAAAAAAAACCAAAAAAACCCCACGTTTTGTTTTCATATATTCCTCCAAAACCCCTGCTAATTTTAAAACTGATGCCACCAGCCAATCACCTCCCACTTCTGTCAAATTCTAAGTACTCCAAAGAGGAGAAAACTCTTGAATTTTGACCCCCATAAGCTCAGAAGAAAGGATCCAGTAGGGAGAGGCGGAGGGTGGGGTAAGGCTACAGAGCCCTGGGCGTCTCACTCCCAATACATTCAAGGACCGGGTTTGCTGATAGTTGTCCCACTTAGAACATGGGATGGTTGAACCTTTTGCAACTTTAGTTGTAGGAAGATAGCGCCAGAAAGTTAAATCAAACTGTCTCAAAGACATTTTCCGTCAAGTGACGGTACAATGTCCTGTAAACAGAACCGGGACAAAAATCCCGGACACCGGACAGGAGTGACACAAAAGCTGTGCTTGGAGACCACCTCAGAATTTCCAATGGACGTGGGTATCAGAGGATAAAATCTGGCCCAGCGACGCTTCCTGTTCTATTTCAGGTATTGCCATAAATTCCAAAAGGCGCAGACAACCAACCCTCCTTGAACATCCTGGCCAGTTCTGAATCCCCTTCTAGACTATTGTCCAAACAAGAAATAGCTGAATCAAACACCAGGTGTTGAAGATGGACCCGTCTTTCAGACATCAGTACATCACATGACCTGGCAATAGGCCACGATTTGGGAATGTAACCCAGTGAATTGCCGCACGTATGCATATGCTGAATATAAAAGTATTCAAAAGTGCTTTAGAAATAGGTATGCAAATTATACCCAGAGGTCACTTTTACCTAGCACTTCATTCAGCTCTGGGCAACGTTCCCTCTAATTTTTCCCATGCACAGAATAAATTGTATTCTGTGCACTGAGATGTGTGCAAATGTGCACCACCAATAGACATACATGCTGCCAGCTGTGGGCATTCTGATCATCAGCTGGGCCACATTTGAGTCTTCTCTGGGTAGCCAATCAACTGCTCGGCTTGCAGGGAACACTGGCTCTGGGGTAGGAATATTACATATCGATTAATTGAATTAATTAACCTCATGAATTCTTGTCAGTTACTCGACTATTCTATGGTCCCTGGGGTCGGCAGCCAGTGTGCTCCGGCCTCACTCCTGTGCTCGCCATCCTGCGATACTGCCTCTGGATCAGAGCACGGCGTGCCAGGCAGGAGCCGGTCCATGAGGCGTCCCTCACGGACCGGCTGCCTGTCACCCCTTGCTGCTGCCTCTGAGGCAGAGGCAGCAACACGGGGTGGCAGCAGTCTCTGTCCGGGGGAGGGTCTGAGCTCCCAGACCCGGCACAAGCCAGAACTGAGCCAGGCTACCTGCCCACCCGTCTCCTAATACAGGCAGTCCCCGGGTTACATACAAGATAGGGACTGTAGGTTTGTTCTTAAGTTGAATTTGTATGTAAGTCGGAACTGGTAAATATTGTAGGGGAAACTTTAGCCAAACATTTGTCCAGAGCTCAGTTTTATTCTCCCACACCTCACTTCCTTCAGTCCTTTATTCTCAAGCTGAGGTGTCTGCTGAGAAAAGCCGTTCCGCATCTCCCTGGTCTGCTGGGAGGAGCGCTAGCTTCGCGTCTCCCTGGTCTGCTGGGGGGGGGCGCTAGCTTCGCGTCTCCCTGGTCTGCTGGGGGGGAAACAGCTAGTGCGGGATTGCCTCACCCCGTTTGTAAGTAGGGATTCGATGTAAGTCGGATCCATGTAACCCGGGGACTGCCTGTACACTTTAAATTCAGAGCCGCAGGAAGGGTATGTCCCGGACCCAAAGCAAGCCAGGGCTGAGCCGGGCTGCTGGCCAGCCTGCTAAAAAATTTACTGGCAAGGAGGGTGGGAACTGTGTGTAGTCTATAGCATTAACCTATCCGCTTTTGTTTATCAGTTAATCAGTTTATCGACCTCACCATTACATCCCTGCTCTGGGGTAAAATCAGAATTGTGAATCCTAGAACACTAGAACGGGAAGGAACCTCGAGACTCATCAAGTCCAGTTCCCTGCCCTCACGGCAGGACCAAGCACCATCTAGACCAGTGGTTCCCAAACTTTTTGGCATCACGCCCCCCTTTTGATTTTTGAGAAACCCTCATGCCCCCCTCCCAAAAAATAGAAGCAAAACTTACGGTAGGATTGACGGGGGGGTAGGATTGATTGTGGCTGGGTTGCCTTGCACCCCCCCCTGGAATTTCTTAATGCCCCCAGTTTGGGAACCCATGATCTAGACCAGTGGTCCCCAACCTTTAGAGGCTCCCGGGCGCCTGGGGGCGGGGCCACTGCCGCGCCGGGTGCCCGGAGGCAGGGCCACTCACGCGCCGGGTGCCCGGGAGGTGGGGCTACTCATGCGCCAGGTGCCCGGGGGGTGGGGCCGCACGTCCTGGGGCATGCCAGGGGCAGAGATGCCCTTGCACCCAGCGCCGGCATGCGCCCCAGGGCCGGGGCCGCCCGAGCGCCTTGTGCCGTGGGCCCGGGGCCGGTGCTGCCGCCCGAGCCGCGTGCCTGGGGCCAACACCGGCACCGCGCGCCCGCATGTGCCCCGGGGCTGACGCCGCCCGAGCGCCTTGTGCCGTGGGCCCGGGGCCGGTGCTGCCGCCCGAGCCGCGCGCCTGGGGCCAACACCGGCACCGCGCGCCCGCATGTGCCCCGGGGCTGACGCCGCCCGAGCGCCGCACACCAGGCACCGGTGCATGTCGCGCGCCTGGGGCCGGCGCCTCCAATGCGCCATGCGCGGGGCCGGCCCAGGTTGTTGGCGGGCGCACACAAATGCCCTGGCGGGCGCCATGGCACCCGCAGGCACCGCGTTGGGGACCACTGATCTAGACCATCCCTGATAGATGTCTGTCTGATACATGTGTAAGTGTGCACCGCAACACTTTTGGTCAGAAGTGAAGAACAATAACGTACCCAATTGAAACATTGGGATAATTCAGACAGCCTGCTAGCAGCAGCGTTATCAGGTGAGGACCAAGCCCTCAGCATCACACTCGATGCACTTACGCTTTAACGGCGGGAATACTAAGAGGGCAATTTATCGCGGCCGGCAGTGTACATGCCTACAAAAATAGCCGAAACCCTTCCTATAGAGCACAGGCAATGGGCAACAATTGGTTCGGCTGGACGCATTTTGTAGGGCAGCCATTTCAGGAGAATTACTGCAAGAGGCAGGACGCCAAAGTCTGAATCACTTCAGCTCCTTAAGTGCAATAAGTCCCCGGAAAAGCAGCGCAGTGAGTGTCATGTGGCCATTACGAAATGGAACTGATCAAAAAAGAGAATAAGTGAAAAAGGTCATAACAATCCACTGAGTGGGGATTATTGACATAAGCATGAAATCACTCTGCTCAGCTCATAAAAATGCCTTGCTTAATTGAAAAGCCAGCTTTTTCTGAAAAGGGTAGGGCCTCCCCAGAGCCGTAGCAACTTAAAGAGCCCGCGGCAGAAGTCAGACTGGCTCAGAATTCAACTGCCAGGATCTTGACAGCTTCTACAGGCTCCTGGAGAGGGCAGAGGCACAGAGAGGCTGAAAGCTTCTCATGGTGGTAGGGGTGAGACACAGGAGAAATTGGTCCTTCCTTAGCCATAGGACTGAAAGTAGATTAGGTCCTAAGATGGGGTCCAGCAACAAAGGCTCAGGCCACGTCTTTACTACGTGGAAGATGGACACTGCCACAATCTATCTTCCGGAGCTCTATTTAGCAAGTCTAGTAAAGACCCACTAAATCGAACTCAGAGGCCACCCCTGTCAGCACCTGTACTCCCGCTCCTCATGTAAGGGAAGCCAACGGGAGCATTTTTCTTGACAAGCACAAATTTTGAATTTTTCTTTACAAGTGCATTTGCTTTCCTAGCTCCGATGCATAAAATATTACCACGCACAAAACACATTTTGGATCCCTTATCAATGACATTGCTGTCACACAACAATGCATAATGGAGCTACATCCCAATTAACAATGGGAAACATTTCCTGACAGGTGGCTTCTTCTGGTTTAGTTTTGGGTAGAAAGTGCATTTTAACTACTATGGAATTATTTTTGGATTCACAACAGCCTTTTCGCTCTCTTCAGACAAGGGTGGGAGGGAGTCTAAGAGATACACACTGGTTAGGGAGTCGAGAGCAGCCTTACTAGAATTAGGGGATCTTTCCTCAGTGGGTTTGTGTCTTGGCTCTTCCAAACCACATCAAAAACTCAAGCTGGGATTTTCTAAGGAGACGGTAGAACGTAGAAGCCGAACTTGCTTGAAATGTGATGAGACTTCGGCACCTAACTCTCCATTTCTTTTGAAAAATCCCGCTCCAGTGAACAGATAACAAGCCCAGAGGCAAATTTCAGCAGTTTTAGAACCTTTCTGCTTTCCCCTAAACTACACCCCCTTGTTAGCAGCTTTCCCTGCTGATCCCCGTTCGCTAGCACCTCGGCGTAAGCACTGACACTCATTTTGATCAGCCGAGGAATGCTAAATCCATTCATAGTTCTCTAACCTTGCTGCTGACTCGGCCATTTCTGGCAGCACGGAACCAGGCCTATGGGTGTCGGGTGAAAGCCCAGCTACGGAAGGCAAGCCCAACCCCCGGCCCTTCCACCCAAGGCCCCGCCCCTGGAGCCAAACCATGCCCACCCCAGCCTGATCCTTCCTGACCATGTGGAGAGCCAGGGCTGCCATGCTACAGCCCCAGCCCTGCCCTCCTTGGCAAGCCATAAGAACATGGAAACGGCCATACAGGATCAGACCAAAGGTCCATCCAGCCCAGTGTCCTGTCTGCTGACAGTGGCCAATGCCAGATACCCCAGAGGGAGGGACCACAACAGGGAATCATCACGTGATCCCTCCCCTGTCACCCACCTCCAGAGAAACAGAGGCTAGAGACACATTCCTACCCATCCTGGATAATAGCCATTGATGGACCTAACCTACATGAATCTATCTAGCTCTTTTCTGAATCCTGTTAAAGTCCTAATCTTCACAACATCCTCTGGCAAGGAGTTCCACAGGTTGACGGTTTGCTGAGTGAAGAAAAACTTCCTTCAGTTTGTTTTAAACCTGCTGCCTATTCATTTCAGTCGGTGACCCCTAGTTTTTATATTGTGGGAACAAGTAAATAACTTTTCCTTCTTCATTTTCCACATCAGGCATGATTGTATAGACCTCTATCATATCCCCCGTTAGTCTCTCTTTTCCAAGATAAAAAGTCCAATTCTTTTTATTCTCTCTTCATCCAAGCCTTTCCCGGCGTCCAGGCTACCTTCCTCTGTGTCGGTCCCAGCCTTAGGCAGTTGGGCATGCAGGCAATTTTGGGAAGGCTGTGCCTTCCCTTGCCTACATTACCAACTGCCCTGACCAGGCACCGTGAATTCCTTAGCCCACAAAAGAGATCATTCATGCAAACCAAAGGGTTGCTTCCAAGTTAGAAAGTTGGAGAAAAAAAAATCATCTGTGAAATTAATTTATTTTCAACACAGCCGGGCCACGATTTCCAGTTGCATGTTGCTGAAATCTTTCAGGGCCCCAAAACTTTTTCTAGTTGAATGTTGAATACTTTTTGCTGCAATTGACCAGTAGAAACTTGACTATTCATCATGAAAACGCCCAAACGGTTTGCTTCCTGTCAATCTGCTAAAAATTATAGCTTCTGGACTGGGACTATTTTCGCACTGTTCTAGGATGAAGGACAGAACCGACACAACCATCATATGGGAAGAGTGACAAGGCAAGAAATAGTTGTTTTAAATCCCTGATAAACGAGGCACTTTCAGACTTATTGCTCAGGGTTCTATTACAGGGCATGGCCAACAGCATAGTCAGAGAGCAACAATGGTTTGCACAAATAACCCGGAGGAACAATTTATATGATCCAGTGCTAGTCATTTTTGAAACTGCTCAAAATATTTAGTTACAAACTTGGAGAAGGTTTGCAATATATGGAGCAGAAAGGAAATAAAGACCAAGAATGTTTCCCCTGGCAGTAATAAAAGAAAACTCAACAGACTTGTTCCATTCTGATTTATACACTAGTGAAATATTTTTTTTAAAAGGACCCCATTCAGACAGACAAAGCTAAAGTTATGTCTCTCATTTGGGGCATAATATTTTTACATTGTCTGTAATATTATTGAATGTCATCAGACTGTGCTACTACTGCAAATGGCCTTTTCAGTTTTATTTCTTTGACTATAAACTGGGTGTTAAAGTCTAGGAAAATGCTTGTTGCCAACCCCAAACACTGTAAAAAATGAATCGGGTCCCGAAAAAATCATGACATTGGCTAAACAATCATGAGAAATTAAAAAGAAACAATTTTCATAGAATCTTAGAACACTGGAACCAAAAGGGACCTCGAGAGGTCATCGAGTCCAGTCCCCTGCCCTCACAGTAGGATCAAGCTCCGTCTACACCATCCCTGACAGGTGTCTGTCCAACCTGCTCATAAATGTCTCCAGTGATGGAGATTCCACAATCTCCCTGGGCAATTTATTCCAGCGTTTAACCACCCTGACAATTAGGAAGTTTTTCCTAATGTCCAACCTAAACCTCCCTTGCTGCAGTTTAAGCCCATTGCTTCTTGTCCTGTCCTCGGAGACCAAGGAGAACAATTTTTCTCCCTCCTCCTTGTAACACCCCTTTAGATACTTGAAAATTGTTATGTCCCCCCTCAGTCTTCTCTTTTCTAAACTAAACAAGCCCAATTCTTTCTGCCTTCCCTCATAGCTCATGTTCTCTAGACCTTTCATCATTTTTGTTGTTCTTCTCTGGACCTTCTCCAAATCTTTCTTGAAATGTGGTGCCCAGAACTGGACACAAGACTCCAACTGAGGCCTAATCAGCGCAGAGCAGAGCAGAAGAATGACTTCTCGGATATTGCTCGCAACACTCCTGTTAATGCCGCCCAGAATCATGTTTGCTGATCATAAAGCGATCCCTCCCCTGTCATCTATTCCCAGCTTCTGGTCAAGAGAGGCTATGGACACCACCCCTACCCATCCTAGCTACCAGCCAATGACGGACGTGGCTAAACAAGCCTCCTCTTTTAAGGCAAGTTTTCCATTACTTGGAGAATCCTAGAAACTTTTTTCTGCACCTGTTCCCATTTGAATTCTTGTTTTTCCAACATGGGGGGACCATGAACCTCCAGGAGCTCTTGGCCTAAGTTTTGTCTGCTCCCTCTGCTGGTGCATGAGGTAGGGAAAAGGGCCCCCTTTTCTCCCTCAGTAACTCATCGGCACGGGAACAGCCCTGCTCGGGTTCGACATCTTTTCACAAGAGATAAGCAAAAAGTTATAGAGCAAGTGCCTTTCACAGCTGCAGCCCACTCGTGCTCTGATAATTATTAGTCTCTTGTCAGACATGTTCTTCCCCTAATTATATCTGCCCGTCCACGCCGCAGGCTCAGAAACCATTTATTTTTAATTGTTTGGTTCATCCAACACCCTGCATTTTGAAATACAGTCCCTGAAATTTCTAATAAAAATACTGTGTGTTAACATCTCATTAGGCCTACTCAGAACACTTTGAAAATATGTTCCCGTTACAGTCTAGGCAACCGCCTGGCTACTAGGCAATTAGCCTCACTGTCGCTTGTCCATTTATTAGCTCTAGCCCACATACAGAAACTTTGTTTGAGTAAAGATCACTAGACTTCTCCAGCCCCCAACACAAGTTAGTAAGAAGCAGGAAGTAAGCCACTGACTCAGTTTCCCCAACATTCCCATCTCAATCTCCTTTCACCATGGATAGTCCATGTCTTAGGCTATGTCTAGACTGCAAGCCTCTTTCGAAAGAGAGCGTCTAGACTGCACGTTGAACTTTCGAAAAAGCGGCTTGCTTTTTCGAAAGAAAGCATCCAGTGAGTCTGGATGCTCTCTTTCGAAGAAGCCCTATTTACATTGAAGAACGCCTTCTTTCGAAAGAGGAACTTTCGAAAGAAGGCGTTCTTCCTCGTGAAATGAGGTTTACCGCCATCGAAAGAAAAGCCGCGTTCTTTCGATTTAATTTCGAAAGAACGCGGCTTGAGTCTGGATGCAGGTGAGGTTTTTTCGAAAAAAGGCTACTTTTTTTGAAAAAACCCCTGAGTCTGGACACAGCCTTACTGACCTCATCTTGAGCTACCAATGGGCAACCTTAGCTCCAACCAGGTTTATTGCTAAGGGCCATGCTCTGAGCTGATGTAAAGCAGTGTACTTCCACCCCGGGAGGTAGGAAAGTCTTATTATTTCCATTTTGTGAGTGGGGAACAATTAAACACAGAATACGCTGAAGTGGCTTCTTCATGGTCATACAGGAAACCAGTAGGAATGCTGGGAAGTGACCCAGATCACCTCAGGTCACTGCTTTAACCACTAGACCATGCTGCCCCCAACACTCTCACAATTTCCAGGCCACCCAAAGTCCACTCTCAACAGACCATTGTCAACACAGAGCCTCTCCACTGAAGTCACTGCGGATTCACCCCAGTGGGACAGAGCAGAATTTGGCCCAGCGGACGTTGCATGGGGTGAAATCAGCATCCGCTACAGCCACACCAACACGGAGATCAGCCAGCCGCCTGTTTTCGGCTGTGTTCCTCTCCTCACATCGCTGTGGCCGACAGCTCCCCCAGAACTGAGCATTCGCAAGCTATCAGAGCTTATGTTAGTCAACACAGGTGCTTACGGGAAAGGATGTCACTCCGAAGAAGCTGGCTATGGAGATCGGAGAGTGGGGAAATAAAATCTCCTCTTCTGAGCAAGCTGCCGAGGCTCAGCAGATATTAACAGCAGCCTCTCTAAAGAAAGCCAGACACTGGGAAAGTAAACAGGCGGCTACCGAGTGACAGCAGCCAAAACCCGCCCTTCCCCGAGTCTTTCTGCGAGGGGAATCTCAGAGCACTTTACAACCATTAATTAGACCTCAGCTTGTCTGTGTTTGCCTAGTACAAAGTGTGGAAACAAAGGGATTAGTATGAAGCCATTTTGAGGTTAGCCTAACTCGTGCTAACTCCGAGACCTAGCAACGCGAAAGCGGTGAGAGACGCTGTTTTTGCCTCTGGTCGCTCTCTTTTCGATAAGGATAGAATGCTGACTCTAGTGAAGAACTTGAGATAAGGTGGCATCTGAAGGGAATTGTTATGGGAAGGGGAACAATTGTTTATTGTTATTATATATAATGGACAGTATATATACTGGCTAATTGTTTTGTATTTGACGATCTACCTAGCAGCAGCTTCTTCCCTTGCAATATTGCTCCAATAAACCGTCTCTGACTACTTGTTGCTCACAAATGCAGAGTGAAGGCCTGTTTTCTTCCACAAAAGGAATCCATGGTGCGCAATACATTTTGTTGCATGCACCCAGGCATGTGTGGATGTGCACCCCCTAGAGAAATAAAACCTAACTGTGGGCTCTCTGCTAATCAGCTGGGGGGCACGTAACTCTCTCCTGAGTGGCCGCACAAGCGCACGACTTACAGGGAACACTGACAACAAGAGGGGACCGCAAAGAGGAACGTATGCTAGGCTAGCCCATTTCTCAGCTTTTTACCATTTTGGGGCGCACACCGTGGACCATCCAGTTTTCAGCGGGGGTGTTCCCTAGTAGCTTCCGCTGACTTCCACTGAAACGGTGGGTGCTCTCAGCAATTCTACGACCAGAATGACGTATGCACATGATGAAGGGGGAAACAGCTAGAAGACACGGCAGTTCACCTCTGAAGGACTACAAAGTGATTTTAAAATTGTTAACTAAAGCCTGCATAATACAGGCATTTCTATGTTGGCTCAGCCCCTGGTCTGCTTCAACTAGCATCCTGCCTGTGCCAGCAGCCAGCTCCAGCTGTTTTCGTTTAGAAACCTGAAGTCAGTTATGGAACAATCTTCCCGTAAGAGAATTTTCTTCCTGGCCTCCTCAGCTAAAGCAATTTTTGTGTTCTCACTTCTGAAGGTTTATACCCTAGCTAATGTAACAGCCCTCAACATCCATTCAACAGCTAAGCCTCTTTGGACTCCAGTGAACATAATTTTGGGCAGCAAATTCCTGACACGCGCTGCACCACAAAATAGTGCCCTGCGCCCACGTATTCACCACATTGTAGGGTTACACGTTTTGTACTAAGTAGGTCTTGTGAGGAATCATTTGAAAAGTCATGCTCTGTGGAGCATTGCTGTCCTGTTGAATTGTTTGCATTCCCACTGTATGTGAAGTTAGGAAGTTTTGCTATAGAAGAGCATGCCTACACTGGGGAGTTATTTAGAAATAACAAGGTGAGCATCCACATTGACAAGCCCATTATTTCAAAATAAGAGGCTGGTTATTTCAAAATAATAACTTCTCCTTGTGAAGAGAAATAAGCTGATTTCAAAATAGTTATTTCAGGAATTAATTTTCAGCTTAGAAAAGAGACGACTGAGGGGGGATAGGACAGAGGTCTATAAAATCACGACTGGTGTGGAAAAAGTGAATCAGGAAAAGTTATTTACTTATTCCCACAATATAAAAACTAGGGGTTACCAAATGAAATGAATAGGCAGCAGGTTTAAAACAAACAAAAGGAAGTTTTTCTTTACTCAGCATGCAGTCAACCTGTGGAACTCCTTGCCAGAGGATGTGGTGAAGACCGGGACTTTAGCAGGGTTCAAAAAAGAGCTACATAGATTCATGGAGGTTAGGTCCATCAATGGCTATTAGCCAGGATGGGTAGAAATGGTGTCCCTAGCATCTGTTTGTCTGGAAATTGGTGACGGGAGGGATCACGTGAGGATTACCTGTTGTGTTCTCTCCCTCTGGGGCATGTGGTATTGGCCACTGTCGGCAGACAGGATACTGGGCTAGATGAACCATTGGCCTGAACCAGTATGGCCTTTCTCATGTTCTTATGAGTCATGTGGGACTGAAATACAATGTGATCTAGGGAAGCAGCTAGCCTTTCAGTGGCAACAAAGGAGCAACAGACTCACCAGGCAGATTTACATCTGGACTACCCAGCCAAGTGTTGACAGCCCATTCAAGACTATCTACCCTCCCAGTTGGCCACTCCCGACAACTTCACCATCAGCACGTAACCAACGGAGGCCCAGTGACTCAGTAGAGGACATGGAACATGTGACACTAGCTTCACATTTGAGGCAGTATTTCTGGGCATGTCTAGACTACTTCCTT
Source organism: Pelodiscus sinensis (assembly GCF_049634645.1). Lineage (NCBI taxonomy): Eukaryota > Metazoa > Chordata > Testudines > Trionychidae > Pelodiscus > Pelodiscus sinensis. Next base: position 44,882,150 of record NC_134723.1, on the reverse strand, counting down.
CTTTCGAAAGAGAGATGTAAATTAGACAGATCGAAATTGCAAATGAAGCCGGAATTTAAATTTCCCTTGTTTCATTTGCATAATGGCGGCCGCACGTTCTTTCGAAAAAGGGCTTTTCAGAAGTCAAACCGCCATCTAGACAGGGTTCGTTCAGAAAAAACCCTTTTGTACTCCTCATAAAAAGGGTTTTTTCCCCCTGAAAGAACCCCATCTAGACGGTGGTTTGACTTTCGAAAAGTCCTTTTCAAAAGAAAGCGCGGCCACCGTTATGCAAACGAAGCAAGGGAAATTTAAATCCCGGCTTCATTTGCAATTTCGATCTGTCCAAGTTACATCCCTCTTTTGAACCCTCTATCTAGCTCTTTTTTGAACCCTGTTAAAGTCCTGGTCTTCACAACATCCTCTGGCAAGGAGTTCCACAGGTTGACTGTGAGCTGAGTGAAGAAAAACTTCCTTTTGTTTGTTTTAAACCCGCTGCTTATTCATTTCATTTGGTGACTCCTAGTTCTTATATTGTGGGAACAAGTAAATAACTTTTCCTTATTCACTTTTTCCACACCAGTCATGATTTTATGGACCTCTATCATCTCTCTCTTAGTCTCCTCTTTTCTAAGATGAAAAGTCCAATCTTTTTAATCTCTGTTCATATGGGATCCATTCCAAACCCCTAGTCATTTTTGTTACCGTTTTCTGAACCTTTTCCAATGCCAATATATCTTTTTAGAGATGAGCTGACCACATCGGTACGCAGTATTCAAAATGTGAGCGTACCATGGTTTTATATCGAGGCAATAAGATATTTTCTGTCTTACTCTCTATCCCTTTTTTAATTATTCCTGAGTTTCAGGAGGTAGCCGAGTTAGTCTGTACAGAATAAACCTTAAAAAAAGAAACAAATAGTCTAGTAGCACTTTAAAAGACTTTAATTATTCCTTCATTCTATTTGCTTTTTTGACTGCCACTGTACACTGAGTGGATATTTTCAGAGAAGTATCCGCAATGACTAAGATCTCTTTCTTGAGTAGTTGTAGCCAAATTAGTCCCCATCATATTGTATGTATAGTTGGGATTATTTTTTCCAGTGTGCATTACTTTACATTTATCAACACTAAAATTAATTTGCCATTTTGTTGCCCAATCACTTAGTTTGGTGAGATCTTTTGGAAACTTTTCATAGTCAGCCAGCAATGAATGTATAGTGAAGAAGCAGGGATATTTCTTAAGGATTTTGAGTTGCTTGTTTACCCGATTAAACCTGTTCTAGCAATGCCAGGGTGCAGCCCTGGTACCAAAACCTACAATGAGGATGCAAGAGTAGTTTTAAAACCCAGCGTTGCTATAGCACATGATGGTGACATGCTTTCCTATTTGTCTGTGTGACTTGGCTTTGCTAGATGGTAATCCAGGGAAGCACCAAGGAGGAAAGAGCTGCAGCCAGACGATGTGAGAATGCGTTAGTTAGTGTGTGTGTGTGTGTGTGTGTGTGTGTGTGTGTGTGTGTGGAGGGAAGGGGGGCGGGGAGGGAAGCTTTTAGCAGTCTGCCTTATGCAACAGCATCAGCCACGTGGAAACACAGCTTGAGTTGGGAAAAAGGTCATTCCAACAACCCAGGCTCAGTGGACGCGGAGAAACAGTACTTGTGGGGCAAGGATTCATTGCAAATGCGAAAGCTTTTAATGCAGGACTCCTGAGATCTTTAGAAACATGCACAATAGAAAGTAGGAGGAACATTACTGATGGCCACATGAAGGAGTCTGCAGCAAAAGGGTCTGTCTGAAGGTAGACCTCATGGGAAAACTCCCAGGGCCCAAAGGTAGCATAGAACGGTGGACAGGCAACGCCCAATCAACAGAGTACGATTTCACTCTTGGCAGCTCCTCCCCCCCACCAAAAATTCTCATTTTTCCTCTTTCCCTCTCCGAAAAATTAATTAAAACTCAGCGGGACAGAAAATACATCACTGGAAATGGCTCCAAAGGGCTTCCAGTCTATTTTAATTATTTCAATAACATTCTCAAGAAGAATGCGAGCTCATCAGGGAACTGTTGCCCTCATCATGTTTTATTACACGTATTTACCTTAGTGCTTTCAGGCCTCTCCCTAATTCGCTGGCAGAGATTTCAGTATTTCTTTTGCACACCTAAGGCCAGATCCTCAGGCCTTTATCTACATTAAACGGAAGATCGCCACCGCCTTGTTTGATCTGCCGGAGTTCGATTTAGCGAGTCTAGTTAAGACTCGCTAAATCGAACTCAGAGGGCACCCCTGCCGGCATCTAGTACTCCTGCTTTTGCAAGCACTAAGGGAAGCCGAGTGGAGCATTTGGCTCCCATTGGCCTCCCACTATGGGGATGCCGCCAAGCTCAGCTTAAGTAAGCCGACTCCAGCTACATATTGTACGTAGCTGAAGTTGCGTACCTTAAGCTGAACTAGTGTAGACCTGGCCTCAGTGAAGGCAAAGGATATGACTGAAGTTCATGTTGTCATAGCAATCATACAACGGTAGGACTGGAAGAGACCTTGCACTGGGCAGGGTTAAGCATTACCTACACCAGTGTTTCCCTATTGGTGCTCCACGGAACTCTGGAGGTTCTGTGACGCAAAATTAAGGGTTCCGGAAGAATCCCGCACTCCCCCGCCCCCTCTTAAAGAGACAGAAACAAATTGCAACGGGACTCGGCTTTTTTTTTTTTTCCTTGACAAATTTTACCCTAGGGGTTTCTTGAAATTCTTTCAAGGTGAAAAGGGTTCCGCGTGGCCAAATAAAATTGGGAAACACTGATCTGGACCACCTCAGGCAGATATTTGTCTCGCCTCTTCATATAAAGCTCCCTAGGTCATTCGTTCCAGTGCTCAACTACACTTACCATTAGGAGCCTAAATCTCCCTTGCTGCAAAGTAAGCCCACTGCTTCTAGTCCTGTCCTCTGTGGATAAGGAGAATCAGTCATCTCCCTCTGCTTTAGAACAGCCTTTCATGGACTTGAAGATGGGTATCTCCGTCTTTTCTTCTTCAGACTAAACAAACGCGGTGCTTTCAGGCTTCCCTCATCGGTCACATTTTCTAAACCTTTAATCCGTTGTGTTGCTCTCTTCTGAACCTTTTCCAATTCGTCTACAAGTGTGGTGCCCAGAACTGGACACAATTCACCCCTGGAGGCCTAATCAGCACGGAGCAGAATGGAAGAATGACCTTTTGTATGTCACTTACCATGCTGATGCTAACACAACCCAAATTAAGGATCACTGGGTTTTTTGCAACACAATGACTTTGCCAACTCTCGGTGTGTGATTCACTCTATCCCCCAGTTCTGGAGGAGTCCTTCCTAGCCAGTTATTTACCATTGTGTACGTTTCCAGCTCGCTATTCTTTCCTGAGTACCCTGCGTCTCTCCAATTGAATTTCATCCTATTTCCAGCCATTTCTCCAGTTTGTCCTGGTCATTTTGAATTCTAGCCCTGTCTTCCAAAGCACTTGCAACCCCTCATAGCTTTGTGTCATCTGCAAACTCTGTAAGTGCACTCTCGATGCATTACCCGAATCATTTATGAAGACCCTTACACACAGAAGAGCCTTCCCTTCCATCCAGCAAGAGTAAGTTACAAAACAACAGGAAGTTTAACCTGCTTTTACCCAGCGTGGGTTACCCCGAGCATTCTGGGACCATTTGTCTTACCACTCCGGATCCGCGCATATCTGCATTTTGCAAGCAGGGATGCGTTTCTGAATTGAAAAGAGCACGCACAAAAGCCATGGAAACCAGCAGCAGCACCAGTCTCATTGTGCCAATTAATTACATCTGTAAGGTCAAGTCCCATGACGATATTTTAGTAATTGGCAATGACAATACCCACAGTTCCCCCACATAATAGAGTTGTAAAGATAATATTGAGAAAGACGACTGCCTCTTAAACGATGAACTAATTTTCAGCAATGGGAAGAAAAGCGATTCCTCACCTAACCTTCCAAAACATAGCGTGAGCATGATTTAGAGCGCCTAAATAGCCAGGCCTTTTTAAAGTCAGGCAAATCCATTTGTATGGCTTTTTAATTTATTTTGAGGTAAAATGTATTAGCACTTTCTGAAAAACGCATGTGCAAGCAAATTGCTTTGTTCAAGATAAATCAAGTCCGTTAGCCCAGTCTAGCTAATATTCAAAATGTTTTGTCCTAAAAAACATTGAATACAAGAACTGCAAGGGACCTCACGGGGTCATCAAGTCCAATTCCCTGCCCTTATGCTAGGACCAAGCACCATCTAGATCACCGCTGATAGATGCCTATCTAACCTGCTCTTAAATAGCTCCAGAGGTGGAGATTCCACAACCTCCCTAGGCAATTGATTCCAGTGTTTAACCAGCCTGACAGTTAGGAACTTTTTCCTAACGTCCAGCCCAAACCGCCCTTGCTGCAATTTAAGCCCATTGTTTCTCGTCCTAAAAAACACTGCCTTTGAAAACTTTGAAGCCCAGCTCTGATCTGGAACCGGCTTTTCGAGCCTCGCTTTCATTTAAGTAGTCCTTTTTCAAGCTGCTAAGTCGGCCACAATGGCAATAAAACTAATTAAGAAACAGATTCTTCTCATTTCTCCAGGCCAAATTCTCTTTTCAAGTTAGCTCACCACTGTCTGAACAGCAAAGAGCCATAGTTAAAATTCTTGACCCTTGCAGTAATAGGAAGGAGACACTAATATTAATGTTACCTATTGACCGGTTTTAACGGTCCTTGAAGGCCCATTATTTCTGAATTCCAGCTTCTTTCTATCTCTCTCCTCAGAAACGGACATACAGCTTTTTGCACCATCGCGTACAGGTGAAAGTAACAGATGCTGCTGGGACACACGCCTAGATTAAAATGGGCGACTTGAACCATTTTCTAGCGGCAGCCAGATTTTTTTCAAATACACTGGAGGTGCTTCACCGTTGCCCAGTTTGACGCACACAAACGGGGCCTGACGTTCCGGAGCTGTGCTTGTTGCTTTCTGGCAAATCCAAGCTCCTGAAGGGGTCTCAAGTTGAGCATCCATGCCAGTGGCTCTCAAACTTTTGGGCCCGCAGCCCGCCCTGCTCAACAGAAACATTTCCACGGACCAGCAGCCAAACACCCATAAGGACAAAATTGGTTCAGGATGGGGTGAGGGTGCAGGGTCTGGCTGGGAGGTTTAGTGCAGGAGTGGGCTCGGGGTGCGGGGTCTGGCCGGGAGGATGGTTGCAGGAGCAGGCTGGGGACGGGGGGAGGGTCTGGCCAGGATTCTAGCCAATGGGAGCAGCAGGGAAAGCCGCCAGATGAGCAGTTTCCTGTGCTGCCCTTTCCCCAGCTGGGGGAGGGGAAGCAGCCGTGCACGGAGCCACTTCCTCTCCTGCGAGCTGGATCCAACTCCCCCACCCCGCAGCAGGAAGCCAACCTCACAGGGCTGCAGGTCTGGAGCGCCAAAGCAGGCTTCCCACAGCAGGGGGAGGAGCCCCGAGCCCCCAGCCTACCTGTAAGATGGTCGTGGACCATTAGTGATCCATGGACCACGCTTTGAGAACCCCCGATCCATGCACTTGAGACGCCAGGTCTAATGGCACAGAGCGAATCTCCACCCGGAGCAGTGTGCTGGGCGGGGAGGGGGAGCAGGTCTGCATCCAGGGGAAAAGACAAAAGGTAAGAAGACCTCCCCTCGCACTTGTTGCTCATCGTTATAATGCCCTCCCGTCCCCAGCAGGCCATATCCCAGCTGTTTGTTCCGGTATCGCTTGCTCTGGCTCAATACAGGAGTTCTTCCTTGCTGAGCCGAAAAAAACATTTTTATATGGACTCCTCCCCTCCACTGCCCACCCACCTGACGCAGCCTAACAGGGTATTTCACTTTTAAAATGAAGACCCATTCACCTACCTGCCCAGAAGCTGGATGGATGGACGCTGAGTGTCCCAATCCAGCCAGGCTCGGAAGCACACGCCAAATGTTAGAAGTATAAATACTCCCCTTGAAGTGAATGGTGTTCCTCTTCTGCGTAAGTTACACACAGGCCCTTGCTGAATAAGGAGCCCACATGTCCAGCCAACTTCTCAGTAAATTAAAACTCAGCTTAATCTCTCTCTCGAAAGAAAAGCGCGGGCTGTATCAATCGATATATTTTAACAGAATTATACGGCTGCCAACTTTCCCAGTAATACAGCAATCGCTGCTCATGCATGGCTGAATGTCTAATCTCCAGATCAATACAACTTTTGATTTATAAATAATTCTAACAAAAAGACCAAGGACGAAAAGGGGTGGGAAAAGTAAATGCCTTCTCCAAAGGATACTTTAAAATGGAATCCTGTCCAAATAAAGGTGGCCTATTTCATAGAGCTTGTGTGTGGAAACCAAACGAATGCATTATTGAACAGAGTGAAATATTCATCTCCACCATTAAGGCATTCAGACGCTACAGTGGAAGCAAAATGGATGATATAGGCCCAGCCTCCCAACTTATATAATTTACCGATGGAAAACACAGGTATTCCACACACATACACACAGAACAACTTGGAGACCGAGGCGTGGACAAACGCGATGAGTTATGGGGGTCTCGCTGACATGAGTTTGGATGGCCGGAGGTGGAGAAGTCAAAGATACAGGAAAAATTCCGTTCCTGTCTTGAATAATCACTACCCCTGAAGGATACCCATGCACAGTACTTCACAGGGTAGCTGAGTTAGTCTGTTAGGGTACGTCTAAACTACATGGTTCCGTCGACAGAGCCATGTAGATTTGTTTTTCTGGCAAAGGCAAATGAAGCCGCAATTTAAATGATCGCGGCTTCTTTTAAATTTACATGGCTGACGCGCCGAGCCGACAAACAGCTGATCAGCTGTTTGTCGGCTCAGCGCGGCAGCCATGTAAATTTAAATGAAGCCGCGATCATTTAAATCGTGGCTTCATTTGCCTTTGCCTATCTGTCTAATCTACATGGCTCCATCGATGGAGCCATGTAGTCTAGGCACAGCCTTACAGAAAAAACAACAAAGGGTCTGGTAGCACTTTATAGACTAACAAAACATGTAGATGGTATCGTGGGCTTTCGTGGGCACAGCCCACTTCTTCAGATGACCGGAGTTATGAGTTGGAGACATGAAAACTCAAAATAAATAGGAGAGGGGAGAGAAAGAAAAAAGGCAGGGGGAGGGAGACAGAGCATCATTAAGTATCTGGAGAATGGGTACTTAAACCTCAGCAGATAAAAATCAAAGTCAATAGACAGATTCCTAAAATAGGAAGGATACCACTCAGGGAGCTGTTAGCACCTTCAGTGGTTAAGTGGGTAGAGTCCCCACCAGCCCGTATCATGACTGAGTCCATTAGCATGTGAATTGAATTTGTGGATGAACTGGGATTCCATGGCTTCTCTGTGCATTTGGCTTGTAGAGCTGGTTTGTGATAAGATAAGTAGCTGCAAGGTGCTGAGCATGCGGGCCCTGATCCAGCAAAGCTTTCAAGCACCTTCTTAACTTTAGGCTCCTTAAAATACACAGAGCTGACTGAGTGGGACAGCGTACATGCTAAAGTTAAGCATGTGCTTACAAATTTTCTGGGTCAGGGCAAACATGTGGAGCTCCTTACAGGACAAAGCCCCAAAAGAACATGGGTTAGTTCTATTTCTCTTTTATTTCTAATTACATCAGCCCCTTCTCTCTCTCTTTACCTTCTCTTGCCCCAACCCAATTGCTGTAATCTAACACTTTCTGTCTGCCCCCACCTCCAACACTGCTCCCTGCCTAGGGCCAGGTCTACATTTACCCCAAAATGGACGCTCTGGAGATCAATCTTCTGGAGTTTGATTTAGTGGGTCTAGTAAGGACCCACTAAATCAAACTGACAACATTTCCATCGATCCTGGTACTCCATGGAATAGTGAGGGAAGTCGATGGGAGCGTTTCTCCCATTGGCAACCTACAGCGAGGTTGCCGCAGAAATTTGACTTAAAATATGTTGACTCCAGCTGTGCTATTCTCGTAGCTGGAATTGCATATCTTACATCAACTTTCTCACATAGTGTAGACCGGGCCTAGGCTTTCCACTGCTCTCCAATTTTTAGGGAGAAGAGAACTTAAGTCAAAGTTATACTATTAGATGGTGGCTGTGAAACTGAAATTGAAACACAAACAAATATAAGCACCTTGACTCTTTTACAACTGAAGCCACAGTAAATGACCACACTGGTTTCCCTGCTTAAAAAACCAAAGGCAGTGATGCAACCAAGGACTGTACCATTATAAATACGACCAAGGGGTCAGATTAAGGTTGCACGCTCAGTCTTTAGGTCAGCACTTCCTGACTTTTGAGCACATCACGAGCAATCCCTATCATCCCATCCCCATTGTACAAAGTACAGTCCATTGCATGGACGTTTTCTTCATAACACACTTCATTTGTCTCATTGCACTGGCCATTTTACTCAGCCCTCATGGACCACCTCGGACTACTTACAAATTGTCTCTTTCTGCTAACAGTGTTCTGGAATTGCAGTCTCTCTCTTCAGAGGCGATTGCTGTTCAGCAGCACCGCCGTGGTGGATATTCTGATACTATGCAGATGAAAAAAATGCTAATTATTAAAGCCTTTCCTCCATTTAGCCTGAAAAAAAAACCAGGTCAGAGAGAATATGAAATTCTGTCATCTGACAATGTTTTTCAATTACTGTGCATGTTAAAACGATGCTACTACAATTAGGTTACAAACAAGCTGCTAAAAAAAAAATCTAGTAACTTATTGTATGGCCTGGTCAACTCACTCATGGATTTCAAAGTAGCCATTCTTCTACAAAGGAATTTCACTAACCAATTACAGAGAGAGTCTGCAGACCTGGAATTCACCTATAGATTTGACACTCTCACCCTGGGCTTGAACCCAGACATTAACTGGTTGGTGCATTATAAAGCCAGTTTTTCCTGCCTTAAACATCTGCATTTCCACATCAAAAGCTAAGTACGGGACACATCCCACACACTTAATTAGCCTCATTAACATGGGTCCTACAATTGACAGGTACTTCCTGTGCGGTTACATAGATCTCTTGGTTTCTGTTATTTTCACTCCAATGTATCTGATGAAGTGGATTTTGCCCACAAAAGCTCATGATTCTAGACATTTTTATTGGTCTCTAAGGTGCTGCGGGACTACGCATTGTTTGGAAAGTTACAGACTAACACAGCAAAGTTTTTACTGTAGATCTATTCATGTTGGGAATTTGCACTCCGCAGAAATGTCCTGTTAATTCTACAAATGATTTTATTGCTGGCAAGCGTTGGCATGCCAGCCCATGAGAGTCATTTCCAAAACATAATGGCACAGTCCCGGAAACGTTCCGTGGGTAAGGCAGGCATGATTTGGGAAAGCACATATGTACAAGTTTAACTTCATGCTTAAGGATCATGGATTTCGGGGGAGATTCAGCAGGTGTGGGTAAGCTTTTCTGAATAAGGATGCTGTGCTCGCCTAACCTGGGGCTGTAATGAGCCAGGGGGTTGTTTGCATTTTCAATCCCTCTTTCAAATTTTTAATTCCTCTTCTCCCCCTCGAAAGCATCTCACAGGAACCTGGAGCAGAGCAAACTTGGGTAACAGGGCAAGCGAGCCTCACAGGAGTAAGTATTTAAGCGCACAGAGCAGAGGGTACAGAAGTGGATTTTCACATCCAAAGAAATGGGGGGGAGGAGACATGGAGTTTTGTTGAAATCCCCAGCATCCCGGAGACAGGGACAGAGCCAGGAACAGCCAGAAGAAGGTGCTGCAATTACTAAACCGGCTGTTCTGAAGCGGTTTAGAAAGCGTCCATTAAAGGCAAGCAGTCTTACAGGCCTCCCGTATAGTCACTGTGAGCCAATCAGAGCTCAGTGTGGGGGAGGAGTTAAAGGCAGCCCAGTGGACTCAACGGCTGAATGTAGGGGCGCTGACCGCCTCCGCGGGCCCCTGAGCAAGGTGAGAAAGGGAGGGCCCCGCACTGTGCTCCAGGAAGGGGCGGGGCTTGGAATTGGGGGCAGGGCTGGCAGCTCTCCACACCATGAAGGGCTTGATGCCATGCCCCAGGCTCCACCCCAGGCCCCTCTGAATCATCGGGGCAATCGGCCCTTTTCCCCCCCTTTCCCCTGTTGGCGGGTCTGGATAAATGAATGAAACGGGATCACATGATGCGTCTATTCTCAGACGGGGTCCCAATTGGAGCTGGATTTGAACATAGGTTTCCCAGGCACCAAAGTCAGTCTCTCTCTCTCCAGCCCCCACTAAGAGGAAGTCTAGTGTCAGCTGGCATGCTGGGAGACCCGGGTTCAAATCCCTGCCCCAAATGAGTGGAGTTACCGCTAGGCAATTCTGCAGGCTGGAGATAGATCTGAGAAGGTGAAACGGTCTGAGCAGCATATTCCAGAAGTGCTTTAGTCTTTCGGAGCGTCGCCTTCATTGATTTGAGGTCTACCGTACCGTTCTCTCACTAGCAGGGAAACCCTACAATGGCAGCACGCCATAAAAGTGACCTAATTTGGGAATAGTTTAATGACGTTCCTCTCCCTATAAGTAAAACAGGCATGCGTGCAAATGCACACAGTGCAGCAAAGAAATGCAAGGTCTGGTTGCCCAAATGAGACCTCACGAGAAGTGTTCCCTCTCGGGAGGAAGCTGCGTTATAAGATGAGGAAAGGAACATATCTGAATATGCAGGATCTTCAGGTTGGTCACCTTTTTTAGTTCATACTTCTTTCTTAAGGCCTGCCTGCCTTCCTTCTGGACTACTCTTGAACGCTCATGTTTGAGCAAAAAATGTAGTTGTTACTCTACGGCACTATCCATTTCAATGCAGTTGTGATAAAAAATAAATAGCTGAAATAGGCAGATTTTCCGTTTACAATTTCACCTTTAAAGCAACACTAAGGCTGTGTCTAGACTACATGCCTCTGTCGGCAGAGGCATGTAGATTAGACAGATCAGCAAAGGTAAATGAAGCCGCGATTTAAATGATCGCCGCTTCATTTACATTTACATGGCTGCCGCGCTGAGCCGACAAACAGCTGATCAGCTGTTTGTCGGCTCGCCGCTAGTCTGGACGTTCCCCCTGTCGACATCAAAGCCCTTTGTAGGCAGCCCCGTTATTCCTCGTGGAATGAGGTTTACCGGGGCTGCCGACAAAGGGCTTTGATGTCGACAGGGGGAACGTCCAGACTAGCGGCGAGCCGACAAACAGCTGATCAGCTGTTTGTCGGCTCAGCGCGGCAGCCATGTAAATGTAAATGAAGCCGCGATCATTTAAATCTCGGCTTCATTTACCTTTGCTGAACAAACAAATCTACATGCCTCTGCCGACAGAGGCATGTAGTGTAGACGTACCCTAAATTAGCTAGTACCACTCAAGGGAGAGATCTTGAAGTCACGGTGAATAGTTCTCTGAAAACATCCACTCAATGTGCAGCGGTAGTCAAAAAAGCAAACAAATGTTAGAAATCATTAAAAAGAGATAGAGAATAAGTCAGAAAATATCTTATAAATCCATGGTATGCCTGCCTCTTGAATACTGCGTACACCTCATCCCAAACAAAGATACGTTGGCACTGGAAAAAGTTCCAAAAAGGGCAACCAAATTGATGAGGGGTTTGGAACGGGTCCCGTATGAAGACAGATTAAAAAGACTGGGACTTTTCAGCTTAGAAAAGAGGAGACTGAGGGACTCAGCAGTGCACAGAACAGTCCACTGTGTCAACAATTCTGATGATAATTTGTGAACAAAATCGTGAAAACACAGATGGCACGGTCACAGCCAAAGGTCTCCACCATGGGCGTCGGGTACGTAAGGCAGAGGGAGGCTTTGCCTTTCCATATTCCACCCCCAGAACACCTGATGATGTTTTAAAGAAAGCCACACTAGTGAACTTGAGGAAATCACTTAAGCACTTGGAATCAGAGTCTGTTGAAGTGATAGTATCACTTAGCAGCAGCAGCTTCTCCTGCAGGTATAGAAAGAATATTTTCTTCCTTTGGACCAATTCATTCCAAACTGAAAAATCGTTTGGGACCTGAAAAATCAGGAATGCTTGTTTTTCCTTTCCAGATTATGAACAAACAGGAAAGTGAAGGTGAAGATGACTGAGTTAGTTGCAGAAGCCAATATTTTAATCTCCTCATGTGCACCTGGCTGATGCAGTAGATTTAATTTGGGGGATTTTTTTAAATATTTCATTTAATTATTGTAGTTATAAACAATTTTAACAAAAACAAAACTTGATTTTAAAAAACCTGGAATGTTTAATTAGATTTTAAAATTCACGTGCTTTGTTTTGTGAAAATATTATATGTTTGCTGTTGAAGAAAAAAAAGCCAGAATACGTGATGATGTGGTTTTACTTCTTGAAAACAATTTAAATGTCTATCCAGTGATGTTCTCCTCCTAATACAGCATGGAAAGAAAATCTTCCTAATATTAAGCATTAACCTGCTGAATTAACCTCCCAGTGATGTCATAAATATCTGCTTTATTTACCTTTAGCAAACGAAATAAACCAAGAAGCATTCATTTTCTGATATAGCTGTAAAACTCATCTGAAAAGTTTTCAAAAATGTTTAAAACTTAAGAGGGTGTACCTTCTAAAAATGAAACCTATGTCTATCCTGGAGTTGTAGTAAGGTTATGACAACCAACAAGAATGCACTTTTATGTGGAAAACCATGATTAAATCCAGTTCTCCTGACTAGTGATTTAAACCATGATTTAAATCCATTTCATTTACATCAAATCCACTCTGGGCGAGGATATTTTAAAAGTTCCAATTCTTGGGTTACATTCACATTTGCATGGGATTGACAAAACTTTTGTCAACCACACACACAGACACACACACAAACACACTCACACACACACTGGCTGCAGCAAGTAAGTGTCAACATTGCTTCGTGTTTTGAGCACTCTCTTGCTGAGAAAGCTAAAAGTGAAACTTCACCTCAGGAAGGGGGTGAAAGTTTTGCCAGCAAAAGTACCGACAAACAGTGTTCACACCAGCTGACTTAGCGACAAGGCTGTGTCGACACAGGTTTGTTGCTAGAAGTGTCTAGCGCCGACGTACCATTAGAAGCCCACAAAGCCGTTCTTTATCAATGTGCTGTCAAGAATTAAAAATTTCCTGCCTGCTGAGGTCTGAGCTTAACAGACGTGCTCAGGCAAGCCAGAGACGGCGTGTTCTTGGTAACGGCGCAATGAGCGTTTTTGCCGCCTCTAAGGGGACAAAGAAGAGTGGGCCCATTTTGCACTTCTTGAGCTGATAATTTTCTGTTTGTCTTCCAGCAGGGCTGGCGAAAGGAAACTCATGTATAGCTGCCGGCACCAGTCAACCAGGGGGTGTTAAGGAGAGTCTGACACCACGCTTATGAAAAAGAAGGATGAAAATGAAAGCAATTAACAAGCAGAGGCAAGAAGTGAGGAATCATTATTTCAGCCTGACTTACTGGACTGTAGAAAGTGACGTGCAGAACCTGCATTCACAAAAATTGCAGCAAGGGAGGTTTAGGTTGGACTTCAGGAAAAACGTCCTACCTGTCAGGGTGGTTAAACACTGGAATAAATTGCCCAGGGAGGTTGTGAAATCTCCATCTCTGGAGATATTTACAAGCAGGTTGGACAAACACCTGTCAGGGATGGTCTAGACGGTGCTTGTTCCTGCCGTGAGGGCAGGGCACAGCTCGATGACCTCTCGAGGTCTCTTCCAGTTCTAGTGCTCTAGGATTCTATGATCCCCAGAGCCTGGAACTGGAGCAAAGTCAGGAGTCTGTACAGCTGGAAAAGGCATTGCAGACTCAAGACGACAAAGCTCGGTCTAAGGCTTTAGATTATTTTAGAAAGGACAAATGACTGCACATGGTTTCATTTTGCCTGCAAACCCCCCAACACAAACCATCCCACTCCCGGAGCGCATATCCTTCTTGCAGTTGCTCTCTTTCAAACGCCAAAAGCCAATATAGGAACATAAGAACGGCCACTCTGGGTCAGACCAATGGCAAATCCAGCCCAGAATCCTGTCTGCCAACAGTGGCCAATACCAGATGCCACAGAGGGAGGGAACACAATAGATAATCCTCAAGTGATCCCTCTCCTGACACCCATTTCCAGACAAACAGAGGCTAGGGACACCAGTCCTACCCATCCTGGCTAACCATTGATGCACCTAACCTCCATGAATCTATCTGGCTTCTTTTTTAACCCTGTTAAAGTCCTAGTCTTTACCACATCCTCTGGCAAGGAGTTCCACAGGTTGACTATGCACTGAGTGAAGAAAAACTTCCTTTTGTTTGTTTTAACCCTGCTGCCTATTCATCTCATTTGGTGACCCCTAGTTCTTATATTGTGGGAATAAGAAAATAACTTTGCCTCGTTCATTTTTTCCACACCAGTCATGATTTTATAGACCTCTATCATACTAACTATAAATGCTAAAGAAACGCTAACAGGGGTGTTCTCCTGTCTCCGGAAGGCCTATGCCCCAGTGACAGGAATTAAGAACAATTCATTGTTCACAAGTAAGTCTGTGCCATGACCCAGTGCATGACTCAGTCATGGGAGAGCCTGCAGGTTTGCGAGGCAGAACGGTGCTTAACTAATGTCCGAAACTTCCATAAGGGACATGTTTAAAGCTACTCAGAATCAAGAGAGAAAAGAAAACCAAACAAAGCAAACTCTAGTGAATAAAATAGAAGGGTTTTTTTTTCCTCCAAACCCTTTTTATTATTAGTTAGCACAATGAAGGCAGAACTTAAAAATCCCAACCCATACCAGGGCCCCATTGCGGTAGGTGCATTTCTGCTTCTGTTTGAATGAATTCGCACAGAACAGAGGCAAAGAGAAATGATGCGATATGCTCAAAGTGACACAGCAGGTCTGAACAGAACTGACTTCTGGTTTACTTTAAAAACAACGAACAGTCCTGGGGAACCTTTGAGACTACCCAAAATACGTAGCATTACGCGCTTTCATGTGCAACGCCCACTTCCTCAGATGACTTGGAGTGGAAATGACATAATCCAAGAGATACAGAACGGCAGAAGTACCGCCTGTCCATTGTAGGACCCAGTGACGGGGTGGCAGGGGCTGAAGGGTTAAGCCCCATGCCCCACACCTAAGCGGTGTGCAGCCCTGGCGCCACAGAATGCAAGCGGCTCTGCAGAGCCTGCTCGGCAGCAGCCGCCCGCACAGGCACAGGAGTCCCCCCCCCGGGTTGGCGTGCCGGGGGGGGCGGGGAGGAGCCGTGGAGCACATGCACCGGCGTCCCAGGAAACGGGCGCTGGCTTTAAAAGGGAAGGGCTCCCGCCCCGAGAGGGAGAGCAGACAGAGGTCAGGTGGGCGCCAGGGATTGGAGGCGCAGAACCAGCTCAGGCCAAGCACCGGAGCAGCCCCAAGACCCGGGGACACCAGAGCCAGGACACCAGACAGACAGAGACCAGTTGGGCGCCGGGGCTCGGCGACACAGACCAGCTCGTACCACGCAGGAGCAGCCGTGAATCCTGGGAACGACGGGACTTGGACGGAGGACAATGCGGGGGAAGGAATGAGCCCAGGATGGGACCTAGGAGGACCCAAGGGCCGGTGAGTTGCGCCAGTAGCCCCACTCAGCCGAACAAGGCCTGTTCGTAGGGTCCTGGGCTGGGACCTGCAGAGAGGGATGGTCCAGGTCCCCCTTCCCTCCCAGAGGTAACAGGCACTTCCTGAGCTAACTAACGGTGGCCAAGAGGCTTACGGACACAGAAAAAGGACAAGGGCGGAGGGTCAACCCCGAGTAGGGGTGACAGCGTAACAGACCCATGTTAACGAGGCTCATTAAGTGGCCTGGAAGTGTCCCGTTCATAGCTCTCGATGTGAAAAGGTGAACGTCAAAGGCAGGGGAAATGAGCTGTTCATGCTCTGGAAGGGCGGGGGCTGGAGCAGGAATCAGCAGATTCGTGATGCTCTGAAAACGCTGGGAGGGAGGAGGAGGAGCAGATAACTGCGGGGCTCAGTGCCTGAGAGGCACGTGGGGGAAGGAGGCAGATGGGGGGGGGTCTGCGAGCCGCAGGTGGAATGCCAGTGGGCCGCAGGCCACCGGTTGCCCCCACTGGTCTTGTGGCTCACTGAGAAGGCAGGCCTCTCATGCGGCCTACTCCCCAATATCAGTTGCCCATCGCTGGTCTATGCAGTTTCAGCACATGCCCATATACAGCTTAATTTGAAGGTACTTTACAAAACAGTGTACAACAGTTTATTCAAAGGTAAGTATATAGCACAGGGCTACTCAACTTTGGAAGCCCCAGGGGCCACAGTGATACTCACAGCATATGCCGATGGCTGCAATGTAAGTGTGGTTGCATATACATGCAAATATATATGCAAATCACTTCTTTCACACTGACAGGCATGAATACAAAGCACTTTTCCCACAATGCCCCTGTACTCCCGGCACCTCCTCCTTGGAGGCTAGGAACACCAACACCCTGTACCCGTCAGTTCCAGCCAGCCTGTCCGCTTGCTTCTTTCCATGCTCACCCCGCCTGGGAAAAACCTCGCCGTTGTGGAGCGTGTTCCCAGTGGAGGCCATGTTCAAAGGATCCCACGTGGACTGTGTGTTGAGCCCCATGTAAATGGAGCACTTCCACACGTGCAGCCTGAGGTCATTACTGCATATTATATGACAGGACAGGGTCACAAACTTGGCAGAGCAGGAACCACAAGCATTGAAGCCAAGATTCTGAAAGGAATCGGACAGGGCACGTCATTCGAACGGAAGAGTCAAGAGTTCCTAAGCAACTCCTCTATGGTGAACCCTCCCAGGACAAAAGGAATCAAGGCAGGCCTCGCAAGGGGTATAAAGACTACGTAAAGGCCAACATTGCTCATGCTGGATTAAAGCAGCTAGAGCAGCATGCAGAAGACCGAAGAGGCTGGAGTGCTCTCGTACGACACGCATATGACAACTTCGAAGAGCAGCGACGCATGCGCCTGATGGATGCTCGCGAGAGGAGAAAAGCAACAGGAGCAGCCACACCAGCAGAGCCAGAACAATTCCTTCGCCCCTGCTGTCATCGCCCATGCCGTTCAAAGCTTGGACTCCTCAGCTACATGCGAGTCCGCAACCAATGGGCCTGCGTGAGCTCAAGACGTCATCGTCGGACATGACGGACTACCAATAAAAAAATTAAATTAAATTTAAAAAAAAACCAACCAGCATTGCAGGCTACAAACAAATGGGCCACAGGCTGCATGTGGCTCATGGGCCATGTGGCAAGTAGCCCTGATATAACAGATGGCTAAGTGAGTACATTGCCAGTCACAATGATTTACCCAACGCTTATACCCCAGGACAACAGAGACAGATGAGAGTCACTAAAGTCCACCAGAAAAGCTGCCACTGTCTCTGGATTAGGCCTTCCTCTGTGGATTGCAAGGGTCTAGCTTCTCCGTGACAATGAATCCTCTCTCTCTCTCTCTCTGAAGAATACAACAAAATGGTGACTTTCCGTGCCCGTTAGTGTTGTATATTTTTGGCCCAATCTGCGTATAACTTTCTTCCTTTGCTGCTGCTGATTTAAAGGCCACATAAAATACAAGAAAACCACAATGACTGGGAAAAAGAACGACTGAAAAAGCTTTTTCTGCCAGTGTGGCCAGTTTATTAAAATTCCACCGAACCGAGTGAAAGCCAATGAGATGCAATGCTGTGGTAAATTCAAATGCCGGACAGATCCCACAGTCCTTGCTTCAACCATGGAAGTCAGGACTGCAGGATCTGCTCCTAAAAGCTTTCTGTTTCAATTATTTTAGTTGAAAAGGTCAAGGCCCGTTAAGGCACCCCGTGTATTAGCAGCTATCTAATAAACAAAGAAAACTTATTGACACACTAAAGCCATCAAGATCCTTTGGACCTCCGCGCACAAATGAATCTTGCTAAGAGGTCTCCTAAGCTTTGTGTTTTACGCGCTGTCTCCATGCAGTCTGCATTCTTTGTTTAATTGCATGTGAATGAATGAATGAACTGTCAAGGTAAACAGAAGGTGCAACTAAAAAAGCAGCAGCAATAAAAATAAAATAAATAAAAAGCAAGTGCTGACATCTACATTTCTGTAGCCAAAGTAACTGGTGAGTTTCTGTGCCTCCAGATTGTGAACTTTGCTTTAATTATTTCCTGGTCTATTTCTCCACTCCAGGCTCAAACACAAATACAGATGAACTTCTTTGGATGTTAAAATGCATTTAATATTATGTTTTACTATGTGACATGTCCTCCTTACAGTGAGCTAGAATTAAAAGCAGCAGTATAAATTGCCTCCGTCCCTTCCTCACGCCAGTCATAACAAATTCATTGAAGAAGAAAAAAAAAAGTATCACTGCTGGGGGAAAAGTGTGTGGCTACCTCTCCCCATGTTATGACCAGTCCTGTAATGTTTGTTCTGTTTCTTAAAGACCCACCTCCTGCAATCAGGTGAGGACACAAACATCTCAGTGAACGATAGCCCTCACGAGAGCAGTGAAAATGTGACCCCCAATGATTAAAGTCAAGAGAGCAAATTAAAAGAATCCACAATGTTTTATTTTTCAAGTGCGACTGATTTGGCCAATCTCACGCCGTTGGGGGCCGGAAATCATATCTTTAGATCCTTGGGGTTGTCCATTCAGAAAGCCACATTCTTAGAATTTCAGAAGACAGCACAACATTTTGCAGGTTGTTCATCTTTAAGGCTGGTTTTCACCACGATCTCTGCCTGATGAGGACAAAAATCTAACCAAGTCCCACAATTAGTCAGATTTATAAACTTGAGCTCGAGAAAACATGGAGAGAAAAATCCCCACAGAATCCCCTTCCTTCTGACTCCTTTTGGGTCCAAGAGGCATCCTGCAGCTTTGAACGGTTCAGCTCTTTTGTGTATCGTCCTGCACACGGTTCCCCGCCCTGCTTTTCATGACAGACTTTTTGGCTTTCGAGTCGGTATATTACCGGCTAAACCTCTCTAGTCCACCACTAGTCTGGGCTGGCAACATCCGTGATCCAGCACGATTTTAGTTAGCATGATGTCCGTTTATCATGGGTGTGGCCATGTTTCCTGCAGCCCCATAAAGTTTGTTTATAGCCACCTGGCTCTCAGTGTTCTGTGCTGGTTTTTAGCTCTAATTTACCCCCAGCTGTCTTCCACAAGCCCAGTGAGCAGTGGAAGTGTCGATATCACCACTAGATAATATTGGCCTCCTGTGGTCTGGCAAATTCTCTGATTCGGCACCAGTCAGGCCCCAAAGGTGCCGGATTAGAGAGGTTCAGCCTGTAGTGACAGTCAAACACAGAAAAGCAAGTCATTACAACCGGCCATCAATAAAGGGCTTGATCCCACTAATGTTTTTCTTACTGAGAGTAATCCGAGGAAAGCATGTTTCAGACATGCTTCCATCAAGTGCTGATCAAAGCAAGAAACCCGGGACACATGGCTTGACAGGACCATGTGCAGGAAGTAGATATTGCTAATTTTGCACAACTCTAAGAATTCTGCATCGCTGGCTGAAACAAACAAATTTCAACGATCACAGCAAATCCAAACAGAGAAAAATCAAGGGGACGCGCTAATGTTATTTAATCCCACATGAATTACTATCGACAACTACTTTCCTTCACAAAACATTTTTGATGGCCCAAGCAGCATTACAATGATGCAAACTGGGTAGGAAAAGAGAAAGTGTTAGCAAATGATAAACAACGTGTGGATTTAATCATTCCAGTACATTACAAGGAATGTCTTCGGGCTTGCCAGCACACAAAGGATGTACCACTTTAATTAGCCGGGTAGTTAAAGCAGTGCTAACACCCTAATGTGGATGCAGTCATGCTGGTAAAAAGAGGCTCACAAAAGGCGGCTTTATACTGGTATCATTTCAGCAATGTTAGGGCTTGTATGGATATAACAAAATCACACCCCTATCCAAAGCAGTTACACCAGAACAAAAAGCATGGGCGGACCAGCTCTTAGATAATACAGCCACGAGCATTTAGGCATCCAAATCCCACAGAAGATTTTACATGGAGATTTATTTTAAACAGGCCTCCAAAATGGCATGTCCTGGATGAGTACAGCTTTGAGCGTTGACGTTATGTCAACATTCATAGCAAGTGGGAAAAGCGAGACGGGAGCACAACGAACGTGCATTGAAGAAAGGCAAACAGCCAGATGTTGTGCGGTGCACGGAGAGCTCCACTTGGGGAAGGAGAGGCCTGCTAGCAATGTCACACGCACAGCTCATCGGAGACTGGGGGCTGTTTATTCAGAATGCTAGAGGTCACGTGTAAATTTTCTTCCTCTGCCCGATCTACTCAGAAATCCAATGCAGAAGGCTTGGTGGGGGGCAGGGATAAATAGCAGAGGGACGCTGTGGGACCAGATTGCTGTCATTTGGCATGGTGAGCTACCCTGGGCTCACCGTTATACAAACCCATTTCTGTTACTGCTACTTCACCCGTCCTCCCCCACCTTCTAGAACTCGCCTTTCACCAGGACTGCAAGCTCCTGGGGGGAAGGACCAACTGTTTATGGTGCTCACGCCTAGTAGAGAAGGAGAAAGTCTGCACGTGTTCCAGCTAGAGATTTCAGCAGGCCAACAAAGAGAAGATATTAGTGTGGTGTTTTAGACTCTGCACCCTACATCGAACTAAGGAACAAAAGACTGAGGCCAGGTCTACACTAGACCCAGAAAGTCAGCTTAAGGTAATGAAGCTGGGCTTACAAAAATATGTAACTGGAGTCAACTTATCTTAAGCCGAGTTTGGCACCATCTTCACAGTGGCAGGCTGACAGGAGCAAACAAACACTCCCATCAGCTTCCCTTACTCCTCACAACTGCGAGAAGTACTGGTGCTGACCAGCGCCACCCTCACCATTCCATTTAGTGGGTCTAGTTAAGACCTACTAAATTGAATGCCAGAAGATTGATATTCGGTGCAGCAATGGAGACATGGCCTCAGAGGCAGCTGAACAAACAAGGCTTTGGGGACCGCCGAGTTACTTCTTCCTGTGTGTCTGGGCGTTGCCCTGTGGAGATATGGTTTGGTTTATATACAACTGTGAAGACAATTTCTGTGGATTACAAAGCAGCTTTGTTATGTAGAACTTAAGCTGTTATTGTATCTCTATCATTCTGTTCATTCCTTCTGTTCTTTATGGATTTGATTGTGGGGAGGCTGACCCTTTGCAATCCTTGCTGAAAACCCGCAGTGACTGAATTCAGGGTCTCCCGGTGGGTTTCTGTAGGAGTTGTGCTAAAGCAGAGATTGGCAACCTAGGCGAGGAAGTTGACCACATGCGTGGCCTGGCCCTCCTTCCTCTCCGTGGCTGCAAAAATGAGGATTTGTGGGAGTCAATATCTAGCCCTCTATATAGTGTCAGAACATCTCACTCTGTTTAATGTACGTATCCTCACAACATGCCTGTAAGGGAGGGACATGTGATTAGCTCCCACTGTACACACCCTCTCTGCTCTTGCACCCTATCTCCCACCCAGCCCTCCCACCCCGGGCCGCTCCTGCACCCTCCCTCCTGCCCAGCCCTCCCCCCCAACCCACTTCTGCATCCTGTCCCCCGCCTGGACCTCACACCCCAAGCATGGTTCCCAGCAGCCCCCTGCCGACCTCAGAAACTAGGAAGCCCCCAAAATCTACTAGCCTGGTTCCCCCAAGGCACTGGCGTGAAAGGGGAATGTGGGGAGTGTCTTTCTGCTTCGCCATTAGGGGCCACATCATTGAAGTAGATTTTCTTTTTGCTTCTCACTTTTGAGTGAGTCCCGACTGATTTTTCAGTAGGTCAGCAGCCCCCGGCCTGAAAAAGTTCCCCACTCCTGCAGTAGAGAGTGCCACGCTATGGAGACGCTGGGAACATTCTGGTTTTTTTAATCAGTCCCACCGCCGGTGCAAATTAACCGTCTCCTTTTGTAAGAGCCAAGTATCACGATCCCCCCTTTGAACGACTGGGAAAATCCAGTGCCTAATTTGTGTCAGGGCTCAGCCCAGACATCTCTAGGCTTGGCAGCTCATAGTTCCAGCACCTCTGGACTGGCTGCATCAGCTATGAACGTAAAAAAAATTTTTTTGGCCTGAAGCCAGGCACTACTTTCATTTCAAATTCAGCCCTGGGAAAACCTAGACACTGAGAAGGGTTATTGCCCAAGTGAGACATTCGGCACTGTCCCAAGAGCATGTATTGTGACGCATGATGCCTTTTGATTTTCCCTGTTAGGAAAAAAATGATTTCAGCAAATAACAGTAAGAGCATGTTCTTCCATGAGCTACAGAAATAGAGGGTTTGGTCCTGCAGACTGGTGACTTCCTGGGGACAGAGATAACGTGTATGAAAGCATTTGCCGTGTCTGCCCAGTCGTATATAACATCCTCTTAGGACACTCTTCGACCTTACCGCTGTCTGCCATATGCTCAGCACCAAAATCAACATGGGACTGGAGTCCAAGGATGTCACCAACGATACGCATCTCTGCCGCAGGAGTACAGCTCTGAAAAACTTGGACGTTTACATCTTCTGTCTCTCCCCATGTGTTTCGACACACTTCACGAGGCACAGAGGCTGGCAGAAATCTGCTGCGTCACATTTCACTGGTGAGCTGTCAGAACAGCTTACCTACCATTTCTGCTGCTTCTACAGCCTCCAGGAGAGACACAAGTCCACTAGCAACATCTTTGCGCAGGGGTAGGCAATTTTTTGCCGGGGGCCACTTCAGAAACGTTTTAAGTGGCCCCAGGCTGCACCAGAAGAAACGTTTGAAGTGGGCCTCAAGCGGAAGGGTCTGCTAATGATGTCTTAGCGTGAGCTCCTCACCTGGTGAAAACAGCAAACGTTCCATGAAGTTGCCTTGAGGGATCTGACCCAAAATGATGTCGGAACCCAGAACTAAAATCAAGTGTCTTTCCCAAGCCAAACAACAGTTCATGGCAGATTCTGATCTCATTGTCACCCAGGTGGAAAAGGAAACTAGAATCAGGCTCTTTTTAGCACATGTTTCCTTGAAATCCCCCACAATCCTGCCATGTCTCTTTGGTTTGTGAATACACAATAACACTGATCCTTGGACTTCTCTCCCAACACAATGGAACTGCAAATCTTTCGTATGGACATCCTACAGCATATTAATAATTGTATTAGCCCATAACTGATTCCCAGCGGAAACCACCTGTATTTCATGGACTCGGAACAATTGTACAGGTTGAACCTCTCTAATCCGGCACTCTCAGGTCTGGCAACATCCATGGTCTGGCATGATTTTAGTTAACTGGTTGTCCTCTTATCATGGGTGTGGTCAAGTTTCTCACAGTCCCATAAAATGTGTTTATAGCCCCCAGTCCTGGCGTTGGATTCTGTACTGTTATTTAGCTCTAATTTACCCTGAAATGTCTTCAGAGTCCCGTAAGCAGTGGAGGTGTTGGTAATGCTGCTAGACAACATTGACCAACATTGAAACTCTCTGGTTCGGCACTGGTCAGATCCCAAGGGCGCCAGACTAGAGAGGTTCAATTTGTACTTGAAAACAAATTGCCATGCAAGGTTTTTTTTCCTTCAGCTCTCTCGCTAGGTCCAAAAGTGTCCAAATATTTTTGCTTTGGAAATTATAACACAACAGCCTGGCTTATTGGTTTCATTTGTATCAAACTTAGTGGGGGCTTCCAGGCTTTTACACTGTCAACTCTCCTTCCCTTACTGTAAAATCTTTTTTTATTGACAATTCAATCATGTCAGGTTTGGAACCGTGGAAGCACTGATTTGATCAGCTATCATTGGATTTACAATATATAAATGACAGCACCTTATCCTAGCCTGCGTCTCAAGCAGCTGCTTTTATCGATTTATATTCCACTCGCCGGGAAGAGAAATTGCAGTACAATGTAGTGGTACAGTCTAAGATCAATACCAATTTTTTTCTTAATGACACGAAGGCCAAGATAAGGACAGCATAAGTCAAAGCTAGACAGATCAAATTTACCCAATATCCCTTTCAATTACCAAAGTACATATAAAGGGATGTGTAACATTAAAGCCGAGGAGAACATTATCCAAGAGGTTTAAAATTACAACAGGCAAACGAGATTGCCTAGTGTCTTCCTTGGTATACTCGGCATTGCGATGGACTGAGAAATCGCAAGGGCCTGGACTCAAAAACACCACAGGTTTGCTGTGGCTCACCAATGAATGTATTGAGTGGGGATTGCTGACATTTCATTGTAAACAGTGGGTCGGACAGCCACCCTGGGCCACAGGACAGGCTGGGGGCAGGGGTAGCTGTGTGTGCCTGAAAGAGGCGGGGCCTCAGGCAGGAAGAGGCAGGGTGGAGACAACCAGACCTGAGCACGCCCTCTCCAGTCCTCAGAGTTCTGGGCCCCTTTGAATGGCTGGGTCTCAGGGCAACTTTGTACCCCCCATTGGCAGGCCTGATTGTAAGTCCAGGATATTGGCCACCTGAGAGCTCACACATAGAACAGGTTTGAAGACAACATACTTGCCCTCAGAAGTCTAAGGATTTTGCCCTGGATCCTAACGACGTCAGTGGCAGCTTAATTATCATTAATAACCACATCTGTATTGCAGCTGCCCAGCCATGGATCAAGATTCTACTGTCATAGGCATTGTCCAAACACCGGGGAAAAAAAAGTGGTCCATACATAAGGTGCTTCCAGCGAAACTTTTGCCACTGACTTAAGAACATAGGAACGGCCATACTGAGTGAGACCAAAGGTCCATCGGGCTCAGTATCCAATCTGCCGACAGTGGCCAATGCCAGATACCCCAGAGGGAATGAACAAAGCAGGGAATCATCAAGTGATCCCTCTCCCGTCATCCATTTTCAGCCCTTGACAAACAGAAGTGAGGGACACCATTCCTACCCATCTTGGCTAATAAGTATTGATGGATTTATCCTCCAGGAATTTATCTTGCTCTTTTTTGAACCCTATTAATGTCCTGGTCTTCACAACATCCTCTGGTAAGGAGTTCCACAGATGGACTGTGCTCTGCATGAAGAAAAACTTCCTTTTGTTTGTCAACTTCAGAGAGAACAGAACTGGGCTCTACCGAAACCCGAATGAAATAATGTAAGGATAGGTCTACACTAAGAGGGGAAGGTTGAATCAAGATATGCAATTTCAGGAACATTAATTACTTACCTTATTCCTTGCAGAAGCAGGAGTACCAGCTGCCACTAGGGGTGCCCACTGAGTTTGATTTAGCAGGTCTTAACTAGACCCACTAAATCAAACTCCAGAAAATTGATCATGACAGCATCGATCTTCCATTTAGTGAAGAAGTGGCCTATGAGTTAGCAGCGCTCAGGACTCATCCTCTCCTAATTCATATTTCTCCTCAAGAAAAATGATTTTTTGGCTTGTGACAAAGAATGGGAACCTCCGGCTGCAAACTCTCTCTGAAAGCTGGACAAACCTGCCTGTTCCTATACATGTTTTTTCTTGTCAATCCACATCACTTCCACCTTATTGGGTTTGAGTCTCCCAACCGCTTTCTTTAATCCAGATCCCTATCACAAACAGGTACTGGCAGACGAAGACAGGAGATTTTCAGTTTAATGAAACAGACATGGAGTTGCAGACCGCCGCAAGCCAAAACATTTCATGAGCGCCTTTTCCAGCTGCACACAGGTATTAGCCAGGAAAGTGGACAAAGCAGAACCCTACAGATCGGTATAGGGGAGTGTTTTTGCACAGCTCTACTCTCCAGGATCTCGGGAAATAAACCACTGAAAGGCAATTCAATGCGTACATTCATCCCTGCCCCAAAGAATTTGCAGTCCAGCCTGCAACAAACAATAGCAGGAAAGGAGGAAGAGACAGAGCACGGCAGTAACAAGCAGTGCCTTCCAGCGGTGGTACATGAAGAAATGACCACATAAGATAATGAGAGTGCAAATACACAGGAAAGAAGTAGACACTGCAAGTAGGGAGGTTCAAGTGCTGTCATCAGTTAGGGTTCTGGGTTCGTCCCGATGGGTTCCTGACAGGTTCTCTACTCCCTTACTGATGATGAACTTTCGGCTGCGTGCATGCATGCGTTTGCTCCCCAGTCCAGAGCATTAACCATGCGCAATCAGTTAACATGACAGACTTCCGAGAGAGCCCCCAAATCACATAAGGATCAAAATCACCTGAGCAGGTTTATTGCCAAACAACATACAATAATAGTTGTCAGCAAACAGACACGCCACTGCGCCACTACACCTTATGTAAGCCGTGGCAATGGACCAACATCCATTAAGTGCCCTCAATTTCCAGCACCGCCTCTCCCTCTCCCCACTACGGTCGGTCGGCGATCACCCTTCGGGGTGCACTTTTATACACAGGAACAAACAAGCCACACATCACTGTTGTATCAGGTTGCCACCTTCTGTTACCTGGTTACCACCCCTTACCTTGCAGGTGGTTTACTGTTCATCTTACTATCGACTTACTAATGATCATGCTGACAACTTCGACCCGGTCCTGAACCTAGGTCGGTATGTACTTTATTTGTGGAGAGGCGGTTGGTACCAAGAAGTTTCTCAGGGTATGTCTAGACTACTGGCTTTTGTCGACAGAAGTTTTGTCAACAGATACTGTCGACAAAGCTACTGTCGACAAAGAGTGTCTAGACTGAATCCAGGTCTGTCAACAAAGCAAGCCGCTTTGTCGACATAACAGTGTAGACGCAAACGACAGTGTAGATGCAATAATGCCTTCTGTCAACAAAAGGCGTTATTCCTCGTAGAATGAGGTTTACAGCCGTCGACAAAACTGCTGAGTTCTGTCGATGTTATGTCAACAGAACTCAGTGGCAGTATAGACACAGGTATTGTTTTGTTGACAAAAGTCCATTTTTGTCGACAAAACCCTGTAATCTAGACACACCCCAAGGCGTTCTGCTACAACCCCTCTGGAATGTGCTTACTGCCTGTGCTTGGTACCTGTGCCTGCTACCTTTTGGCGTTCTTTATGCTTGACCTGACTTATACTATTTCTCTTTAGCCATGCCTCTTCCCGGCCTACAGTTTCATTGAGCCAAAGTCTTGCTCACTAGATTTCAGGTCTGCTGATTTTATGTTACCTACCCTCAACTTACTACAAATGCATATAATTAAGTAACTGTGTAACTAGTGGAATTTCAGCGGTTATATGCTAGGTGGTAGTCGGCTCCCCAGGATCCATTGCCCATGAGGATCCAGCTTTAAAGCCAGCTCTCCACATGAATTGGGAGCCTGTCTGTAACCGTGAACATTAACCAATGAGTTCAGGCTCATGGGTTAACCATTTATATGGTTACACTTTCACATCCTTAAATAGAACAATTGTCACCCATTACCGAATTTTATGCAGCCTTTCTGTGCTAAAGAAGCTCTCTCCACCAATCTCTGAAATTGCTCACAAGGTTGGCATTCAACTAGGCCTCGTTTCAGTAAGAAATGTAAGCATGACTTCCTCATCTATTACCCAACTGAGTCTGTAGCAAAAGATATCCGGGCTGCTCTGTATTTTTCATTTCTACATTACACTCGCCATAAATTGCTCGATACCACTCAGGTATACATCAAATCAATGGGTCAAATCCTGAAGGCCTTACTCAGGCAAAACAAAAAAAATGTGAAGGTCCCGCAGAAATAATTCACTGGGCCAACTCTCTGTTTTAAGTTTCACAACCCTATACAACACAACACACAACCCTAATTATTCCAGTCATGCCAACCTTTCACAAATCCAGTGATAGCTTAACAAGAATTTATGAACAAACCATCTCAAACTGAATTTTTCTAGACAAAACCCTTAACACTGAGACAGCTTAAATACATGTACTTAATTAGCTGCTAAAAACCAGGGCGAGTCAAGATTTATACATATTACATTTTCTAAGTACTGATCATTACAAGGTCTGTGTGGCTCGTGATTAATCTAGTCATCCTGTAGGAAATACAAAACTAAACACATTTGGAAGAGAAAACTCACATACTAGCTCAAATAGAAGCAACTTGACAGTGAAACACATGAGAAAGTATAGACTAAACACTGCTCCAAAAACAGTTGGAGAGAAAGCTAGGTCTAGAGACTTCACTGCATTTTGGTAGAAGTTTTTTCTGGAGGCAGTTAGAGGAAAGGCACTCAGAAAATTATTTATTTATATGACCTTGAGTTTTGCATGTTCACTATGTCTTCTTAACATGCATTTGGAGCAGCTAGTGAAAAAAGCAGCCGAGCTAAGGCATTTAAAGGTTACAAGGGGAAAAAAAAGATCCGTTTTAAAATAGAAATGGAAAGTCTAATGACGTGTGTTGATTGTTCCTGTAAAAATAAATTACCATCACTATTAACTGATGCAAAATCTTTTAACCATTGTGGTTTTGTGTACAATGCTGACCAATGCAGAAAACTGAAATTTCACTTTTAACAGAAAGTGGACTTTGCAACATTAAGACAAACAGGATTATGTAAATGAAGCTGGTTTGCACTATCTCTGAATATACCCTGTGATGCCTTCTTGACAGACCATTGCTCATTGTGTGATGCTAGGAGGAAGATTTAGGCCCCAATCCTGCTTCTGCCAGGACTTTGCTTGACAGCCCTACAAAAAACAATTTTAAAAATTAATTGGGATTCATTGCACTGTTAATAATACAGGTTGAACCTCCAGTGTCCAGCACACTCTGGTCCGCCAACATCCGTGGTCCAGCATGCTTTTAATTAGCCAGATGTCCACTTATCATGGGTGTGGCCAAGTTTTTCCACAGCCCCATAAAGTTTGTTTACAGCCACCCGTCCTGGCTTTCCATATTCTGTGTTGTGATTTAGCTCTAATTCACCCCTCAATGTTTTCTAAGAGCCCAGGCAAGCAGTGGCAGTGTTGGTGATGCTGCTAGACAATATTGACCTCCTGTGGGCCAGCAAATTCTCTGGTTCAGCACCAGTCAGGTCCTAAGGGTGCGAAACTAGAGAAAACAGTATAACCGGCAGAATATCATTCACTTGAAATATTTCGGATGCTTTCTACGTTTTCAAGTATATTGATTTAAATAGCACAAAATACAAAGTGAACCATGTTCACTATTTTTTATTACAAATATTTAAGAACATCAGAACGGCCACACGGGGTCAGACCAAAGGTCCATCCAGCCCCGTGTCTTGTTTTCCAACAGTGGCCAATGACAGATGTCCCAGACGGAATGAACAGAGCAGGGAATCATCACGTGATCCCTTTCCTGACATCCGTTTCCAGCTTCTGATAAACAAGAGGCTAGGGACAATATTCCTACCCATCCTGGCTAATAAATATTGATGGACCTAATCGCCACAAAATTATCTTGTTCTTTTTTGAACCCTGTTAAAGTCCTGGTCTTCACAACATCCTCTGGCGAGGAGTTCCACAGGTTGCCTGTGCACAACGTGAAGAAAAGCTTCCTTTTGTTTGTGTAAATCTGCTACCCATTAATTTCATTTGGTGACCCCTAGTTCTTACGTTATGGGAACAAGTCACTAATGTTTTCTTAGTCACTTTTTCCATACCTGTTATGATTTTATAGACCTCTATCCTATCCCCCCTTAGTCTCCTCTTTTCTAAGCTGAAAAGTCCCGGTCTTTGTAATCTCTCTTCATATGGGACCCGTTCCAAATCCCTGATCATTTTTGTTGCCCTTTTCTAAACCTTTTCCAATATATCTTTTTTAAGATGAGGAAACCACATCTGTACGCAGTATTTGAGATGTGGGTGTACCATGGATTTATACCGAGGCAATAAAGCTATTCTCGATCTTATTCTCTATCCCTTTTTAAATTATTCCTAACGTTCTGTTTGCTTTTTTGACTGCTGCCGCACAGAGTGAATGTTTTCAGAGAACTCGCCACAGTGACTCCAAGATCTCTCTCAAGTGGTTACAGCTAAATTATGCCCCATCATTTTATGTATGTAGTTGGAATTTTTTTCCCAACATGCATTATTTTGCATTTATCAACATTAAAATTAATTTGCCATTTTCTTGCCCAATCATCTAGTTTTTTTAGATCCTTTTGAAGCTCTTCACAGTCTGCATCATTCTTAACTACCTTGAGCATTTTAGTATCATATGCAAATTTTGCCACCTCACTGTTTACCCCTCTCTCCAGATCATGTATAAATAGGTTAAATATCTGCACTGTAAAGAACAAAAAATTGTATTTCTCAATTCATCTTACACAAGTACCGTAGCACAATCTCTATCAGGAAAGTTGAACTGACTAGGAAAAGTCCGCTCCCTCCTAATTCTTGTTCGGGCAACAAATTTGGTTACAATTTGAAGGAAATAACAGGAGCGAGAACAGGCATTCATATAGCACTGTCACGCTGCTGGTATTGCAAGATATTTACGCGCAAGCAGCACTAAAGATTCATATATCCCTTCATGTTTCAACTATAGAAACATAGAACTGGAAAAGACCTCTGGAGGTCACCAAGTCCAGACCCCTCTCCACGGCAGGACTGATCCCAACTCAATCAGCCCAGCCAGGGCTTTGTCAAGCCGAGACTTCTAAACCTCTAGGGATGGAGATTCCACCCCCTCCCTATGGAACCCAGCCCAGTGCTTCACCGCCCGCCTAGTAAAACAGTTTTTCCTAATATCCAACTTAGACCTCCCCCGCTGTAACGTGAGACCCTTTCTCCTTGTTCTACCATCTGCCACCACTGAGAACAGCCTCTCTCCATCCTCTTTGGAACCTCCCTTCAGGAAGTTGAAGGCTGCTCTCAAATCCCCCCTCACTCTTCGCTTCTGCAGACTAAACAAGCCCAAATCCCTCAGCCTCTCCTCGTAGGTCATGTGCTCCAGCCCCTGAATCATTTTGGTCACCCTCCACTGGACCCTCTCCAGTGCGTCCACATCCTTTCTATAGCGGGGGGCCCAGAACTGGACACAATAGTCCAAGTGTGGCCTCACCAGTGCAGAATACAGGGGAATAATCACTTCTCTAGATCTGTTGGCAATGCTCCTCCTAATGCACCCAACTATGCCATTAGCCTTCTTGTCTACCAGGGCATCCTATTGACTCATATCCAGCTTCTCATCCACTGTAACCCCCAGGTCCTTTTGTGCTGAACTGCTACTTAGCCATTTGGTACCCAGCCTGTAACAATGCTTGGGATTCTTCTGTCCCAAGGGCAGGACTCTGCACTTGTCCTTGTTGAACCTCCTCAGATTTCTTTTGGCCCAATCCTCTAATCTGTCCAGGTCACGGTGGACCCTATTCCTGCCCTCCAGTGTATCTACCTCTCCCCTTAGCATAGTATTATCATTGTAGAGACCCTACATCTGTGCTGGTGATGGGTTCTGCTTCATAACTATCCAAAGCAGTGCAGACTGATGTTCATTTTCATCATCTGAGTCTCATGCCACCAGCAGGTTGATTTTCTCTTTTGGTGGTTCAGGTTCAGTGGTTTCCACCTCGGAGTGCTGCTCTTTTAAGACTTCTGACAGCTCCACACCTCACCCCTCTCAGAGTCTGAATGGCACTTCACATTCTCAAACCTTGCTCAAGTGCCACAGCTATCTTTAGAAATCTCACATTGGTGCCTTCTTTGCATTTTGTCAAATTGCTATGAAAGCGTTATGAAAACTAACGTGTCATCATCTGAGACTGCTATAATAGGAAACGTATGGCAGGATACATGTAAAACATACAATTCTCCCTCAAGGAATTCAGTCACAAATTTAATTAAGGCATTATTTTTTTTTAAAGAGCAACATCAGTGTGGAAGTACGTTGCCTTAAATTATGGCTGAAGCATGAAGGGGCAGGCGAATTTTTAGCATATCTGGCAGCAAAGACCTTGCAACACTGGCTACAAAAATGCCATGCGAACACCTGCTCTCGCGGGCTGGTGACATTGTAAACAAGAAGCAGGTGGCAGTATCTGCAGTCAATGTAATCAAACTTCTTCGCCTTAGCCACTGGCAGAACAAGAAGTAGGACTGAGTAGACTTTAGGCTCAAAGTTTTATACGGTTTTGGTTTTGAGCAGTTATGTATCCTAAAAAAGACCCTACATTTGTAAATTACACTATCACAATAAAGTGCACTGCAATACTTGTATGAGGTAAATTAAAAAAATACCATTTCCTTTATTAATTTTACAGTGCATATATTTGTAATAAAAATAGCAGTATACTGTGCTCACTTTATATTTTGTTATCATTAAAATCAATATAAAAAATGTAGAAAAACATCCACAAATATTTAATGAATTACAGTTATGATTCTATTGTTTGACACTGTGATTAACAACAATTTATTTTTTTAAATCACAATTCTTTTTCTTAGTTAATCACATGAGTTAACTGCAATGAATAGACAGCCCTACTTTTTGCACATGAATGTTGCACTGTATTCACTGGACTTGCCTGTGCAAAAATCCGGTGAATACAGTGCAACATCCATGTGCAAAAAGTAGGGCTGTCGATTCATTCACATTTTTTAAAAGGGTTGGTTCTGATTTTAGGAATTTGGGCTGAGCACTGTTGTTTAAAAACGAAAGGTAAGCACAGCTGACTTATCTTCTTCTCTTTCAGCGGTCTCGACAGCCCCAGCACCGCAGCATCCAAACATTTCACGATCTTTACCGTATTTGTCCTTATCTGAGGACGCACAAGGAGTCGGGGGGGGGGGGGAAGGGGAGCAGAGAACTAAACTTAGGTTGCCCAAGCCCCGAATTAATGCCCTAACCAGTGTTGCAGCCCCGCATCCTGCCCCTTGAATGGGAACTTTACACCAAAAGCCCCCAAGGCTCACGGATGTGGCCCCAACTGAGACACCTGCCTTCCCTCCCCCAATATGGCTGGGCTGCTTGTCAGGCCACTGCTGGCCCCCTGGGCAGTACAGCCTCCGGCGCCTACCACGGGGCTCCATTCCTGCCCAGCTGCAGGGCTCCAGCCCCATCCATGTGCAGCCCCAGCCCAGCCCTGCACAGCTGGGGGAAGTCATGGAGCCCCAACCCCACACAGCCGTGAGGCCCCAGCCCCAGCCCCGTCCCGTCCCTGCACAGCCAGGGGAAGCCGTGGGGCCCTGGTCCCACACAGTTTGGGGGAGCTGTGGGGCCCCACACAGCAAGAGAAAGCTACAGGGCCCACACAGCTGGGAGGAACCCTGAGGCGCTGGCCCAGTCCTCATGCAACCCGCTCTCTCACCCGGGTGGCCCACGTGACTTTAGGCTCCTGGGCTCTCTGTCTCAGGAGCATCCGTGGTCCTGCCACGGACGTTGCCAGACCAGAAAGTCCCAGATTTTGGAGGTACAATCTGTAGAAAGATTTTTTTTAAAAAGTCTTTTGATAGTTTCTTTGGAATTAAAAATGTCCAAATGGCCCCATCTCCCCTAGCGGGGTTTCTTTTTAAAATGTGCATGTCTCTCGATGGCTTTACGTGTTCCCGGCCACAAAACCGCCTGCTTTTTCAGTCTGCTGCCTTAGACAGAGTTCTTGGTAGGTATCCGGGGAGAGAACAAGGGGGAACAGAAAAAGAAAACTCTTTCTTTTCAAAAGTAAAGGATTTTTAAAAGAAAAAAACCCCGCCAGGCTCCCGCTGCATTTGCCCCAAAGGATCCCCGGAGCATTTGGGAAAGCAGATGTAACACAGAGCTCACACTGGGTCCGAATCGCATTGTGCCCACAGCGCATTCACTTGACATTTGGAAATATTGTTTTCAAAAGCTATTATAACACTTCAAAGTTGCTGACAATTTCTGATCTGCAGGACGTCAATGGAAACAATGGTGTGTAATTAATTTTCACAACAAACCCTCCGCCGCCCCCGCGACACACTTCTGCTGGAAAACAGCAAAACACACCCGCTACGGGCAGCTCCAGAGAGATACTGTATCTCCTTGAGGCTGGACTTACTCAGGCCAGACAGAACCCTGCAAGGCCCCAGAACACGGCAAGCGAAGAAGTGATTTGCAGCCACCCTCACCCCCTAAAATCCAAGTGCAAGAAATGAACAAAATAATCAAGACCATCCCATGCTCTAGATCAGTGGTTTTTCAACTTTTTAAGACCAAGGAACAAACAACAATTTTTTTTGATGGGGAACACCAAGGATTTTTTTGTTGAGGAAAAAAGAGAGGCCTCAGGGAAAAGTTGAGCATAAAAAAAAAAAGGCTTACCCCTTTAAGGGCAGCCATTCCCCAGAGGTGGGAATGGGAAGGGGTGAAAGGTGCAAGCTCTGGGAGGGAATTTGGATGCAGGAGGAGGTGGAGAAGGGGTTGCTGGAGAAGTGAGGGGGCTCCAGGCTGGAGACTGTTGGGGTTAGAAGGAAGGTTGGGGTGCTGATCAAGCAATAGGCTTGTGGGTGTGAGGGTGCAGGAGTTTGGGTTGGGGTGTGTGAAGGGCTCAGGGTAGGGAGGTTGAGTGTACGATAGGCTCAGGGCACAAGTTTGCAGGGTGTGTGTGGTGCAGGAGTGTTGTGGCAGAAAACTGGGGATGCGGGGGTGCAGGAGTTTGAGGGGGCTCAGGGCAGGGGGTTCAGATGTATGCGAGGTTCAAGGTTGGGGTCTGTGGGGGGTGCGGGAGTGTTATGATGCTGCGGCCAGACAGGAGCTTGGCTCCAGCTGGGGGCTTGTTGGCCAGGCTTCATTTTTAAATAAAATATTATGTCAAACATAAAACATTTCAGCATGGTCCTTATTTATGGGAGGGGCGGGGAACCCGTTTTAGGTCAGGGGCCAGTGACTCTTAGAAAATCAGTTGGGGACCACACAAGTAAGATGCAAAAAACCAACCCCTCCAAACCCCCGCAAGCATCACTGATGTGGCCCCCACTGAGACAACTCACTCCCCTGGTGCTCCAGCCCCATGGGGGGTAGCGGGTAGGGAGGACTGAGATTCAAGGCCTCAAGCCAGACTAACTCTTCTGGGGTTCCAAGGTGAGTGATTTTGTGGGGCCCCCTAGGGTCTGGGGTGGGGCCAAAAATGAGGGGTCCAGTGTGCAGGACGGGGCTGACAGTGAGTGGGAGAGGGGAAGAATCTGGGTGGGAAGTAGGGTTCAAGAGCAAGCCTGGGGTACGTTTCTGGCCAGGGAGGGGGCAGGAGCAGGGTGCTGGTGGGTGTCTGGCCAGGGGACAGTGGGCAGGGGCAGCTTGGCTGGTCCCTGGGGATCTCCAGGGATGAGTATCTCTCAGGTAGGATCTGCAGGCAATGCTGTGCAGCTCCTTTAAGAAATCCAGCCGCTCCGGACCCTCCACTGCCAGCTTAACCCCACCCCTACCCTGCCTCACTGGTTCACGGAGGAAGGAAGGCAAGACAAGAAAGTGCGTGCGTTGCTGTGGGGAGGGGAAGAGCAGGGCACGCGCTTCCTGAGAAGCCGGATCTGGCGCAAAGCCACAGGACTTCTCCCCCGACACCACAGGAAGCCGGCTTCAGCTCCAAGTTTGTGAGGGGCAGGAGGCTGAAACGCCAGCGTGGGCTCCTCATTGTGGGTGGAGGGGAACAGAGGGGGGCTGAGAACAGGGGAACAGAGGGGGGCTGAGAACACTGCATTGAGATCGACTGCCAGTGCCTCCATGATCGACCAGTCTATCGCAATCGACAGGTTGGTGACCACTGCTCAAGAGCATCCAATATTACGGCCCACTTTGGAGGAGTCAGCACTAGCAGAGGGTGGAACGGAGGTTCACTTTTGGACCTGGAAGTCAAGGTGTCCATATGCTATATGCAGTACATTCCACACCCCGGTTCTGTCTGGAAGGATTTCACAGCATCTCCCAGTTGCTCAAGCCCCAGCATTACTCTTACATGTGTAATTTCCAAAGTGGTCCAGGTTGGTCTGGATGGCCACTTATCATGGGTGTGGCCAAGATTCTCGCAGTCCCATAAAGTTTGTTTACAGCCATCAAGCCTGGCTCTCAGTGCTCTGTATTGTTAGTTAGATCTAATTTACCTCTAAATTTTTTCCAAGAGCACAATAAGCAGCAGAAGTGTTGGTAATGCTGCTAGACCAGCATTTCCCAAAATGTGGTGCGCGGCCCAGTACCGGTCCTTAGAAAAAAAAATATCGGCCCTTAGAAAAATTATCATGCACAATCCTATTAATGTGTGTGACAGGATAGCAGCACCCCGCACTGCCAAGCGCAGCGGCACAGCCCTCTGCCCACAGTGTCTCTGCCGGGCATGCTCCCAGGCGCCGGGGCTAGATCCGGTGAGTGCTAGGACCCAAGGAGAAGGCTGGGCACCGTGCGCCCCAACGCAGAATACTTGGTGCCAGACGCAGCCAGGGGAGCCGGTGCCAGTCAATAAAGCAGCCAGGACTGGGGCTAGGACGGGGAGGGGAGCGCTACAACCTGCCGGACAGGTAGGGCCAGCAATACAATTTATTTGCATTTTCATCATTTGCTTAGTGAATACGTAAATATGCAAATAAATGTTACTGGTCCTCCAAAAGCTTGTGAATGAGTTTACTGGTCCCCAGTATCAAAAAGATTGGGAACCACTGCGCTAAACAATATTGACCTCCCTTGGTCAGTTCTCGGATTCGGTACCAGTCAGGTCATGAGGGTGCCGGACTAGAGAAGTTCAACCAGTACTTTGCCCTGCGATTTTAGAAGAACGTGTAGCAGTCTGTGATAGGATGTCCACCCCACAAAAGAGTGGAAGGGGTTAATGAAGACCAGATGAATGCTGAGAGGAAAGCCCTGGTTAGATGAACAGGCTCACCGGAGCAGGAAGAAGCAGGACCTGTGTAAAGCCAGGTAACTGGCTACTGATATGAGGGCTGCTGCTAGCAGGGAAGTAAGCCTCAGTCACCCCCTAGCAGAGGGAGTAGGTAGGCTGGCAAACCCAGAGAAGCTGAAAGAAACCAAGGAAGTAACAGCAAGGGGTAGGACGGTATAGACACCTTGGCAGTTTTTATAGGGACTGTCGGGGCTGTTCCCCACTCTGGCACTCCAAGTACAGAAAGAGACTTTAAACATACCTTGGCAATACAGGCATTGGTTACAAAAACTTTCCTCAATCACAATACACAGACTTAGGGGGGGTCACTGCCACCATCAAGTGAACCTGTTCCCCAAGCTCTTTTGCCTCAAAGAGCGTGAAAAAAGAAAAGAGAAAACAAGCTGAAGTCTCTGGTAGCTGACCTCAGTCTGAGGCATGCAGACACACACAGACAGACCCCCTGTACCTTCCAGGACATAGGAATCAAATCATCGTCTTAAAGAAGGTGGTTTTATTAACAAAACAAAATATACTTGATGAAGCATACTTGGTTGCTAGATGTTAGAGAGTAACCAGGGAAAACCAATTAAAACCAGAGAAAATCTCTGGGCACAATGCTTAGATGGTAAATGGGGAGGGGAGGCAAAGATTTACACAGAGCAATTCAAACCAAACCACAAAAGAAAGAAAAATACCCCGTTCGCAACTAGATTCACTTTTTCCCTTTACTTACTTCCAGTCTTTTCTTGGTTCAGTCCACTTCCATGCCCTGAATTCCTTGGAGGCATGGTAGTCCTGCCTGCGTTTAAATCATTCTGTGTCTTAACTCCTGATTTAACTCTCCCACACAAAAGAAGATGACCAAGTACCTTATACAATTCAAATCTGAGCACTTGATTCTTATTGGGTCTCCTGGCTTCCTGCCAACACCCTTGCTAGCTACCTGAGTTTAACTCCTTAGTCACTGGGTGCTAGCCAGCACTCTTCCTATTATTACATCTGCCATCTGCAAATTTGCCACCACTAAGAGCAAAACAGATGGGAATTTCCTTGGAAGGCCCTGGTACAACTGAGTAGGTTCTAACAAAATTCAGTAGACTCCCCATAGAATTCAGAATATAAACAGAAGAAAGTAAACTCAGAGGAGACACAGAAACTCCGTATTAGGCAGAAAGTCAGGCAAATGCCCCAGATGTCTCCGTTTATCATATAGCCAACCCCAAACTCTCAAAAAAAAAATCATGAATAGGGCTCACATAATCATGAGCTTTTTCAAAACTTGTGGCTGTGTATTACCATCTGACCTGAGTCTATAAGGTGCAACTGGATCAAGTTCTTTCCAGTTATGAGAGCTAAGCAATTACTTTTCCTAAACAAAAGCCAAAATTCCCATATAATCACAGGAATCCAGGTGCGGGGGCTTGCAGACACAAACAGTGTGAGATATGGAACACAAGTAGAGTGCAGTCAGTACTGTTTACATAGGCACTTAAAAGTTTTCAAACTGAATTAAAAGTTCTCTCCAGCAGCCAGATTCTGCCACCTTTTAACAACAACTCCAGTACTTAGCTCTGGGATTGGCCCTTTCTTGCAGAGTAGGAGTCTACTCCCTTTTCACAACCGGGAGAAAGTTTTAAGGTTATGAGATCAACTTAAGTTACTTTTGCAACTTGTACTACAAAGGACAGAATTCACAAACCCCAAAATATTTCCCTCTAATTTATAACCATCACTTCAGTCGGACCGCACAGGATAGATTTCATCCCACTGCCATGTATCATGTAATATATTGTTCTGCTGTATCCAGATTGTCACTCTAGTGGTAAACATGGTCAACTAAATGGCTGAGGTTCTCTAAGGCCGAAATAGATATTCTACATCTTTTGAGCAAGCCCGTTATTTCAAAATATATATTCAGTACCGGGTACAAAAAGTGTTGACCAGACATATTCTTTTCAATCTTATTGTTACTCTTCACAAGCTTTGCATAGTTTTCTGTCAAGACACCAGACACAGATTGCATTTTAGATACAAAGTTTTTTCACACTCTCCCAAATTAATGTTTTTGCTTAAACCTTTGTATTCCTTTAGAGGAAAAAATTGAAAGTAAAAACCTCAGAATTCTATACAAGTCCAAGGTACTTAGAAAAAGGAAGTCCTCTATAGCTGCATGTCAGCTTTCTACAGAACATGAAGTGCACAAATTTGGTTCTATGATGATCAGTGTTATGTTCTTGAGACGCACCGTAACTAACAGCAGCTGCCTTGGTCAGTCACAAAATGATTTACACAGAGATCCACAAAATGCTGAGTGACACTTTAACAGCTGGAATAGAAGCTACATTGAACTGTAACTACAAGGAAAACTACAACCTAGCAGAAGTCTGTCTAGGGTGTCTACTGCTTACTCCAGCCAACACCAAGGCCATGTCTTCACTAAACGGAAAATCGATGCTGCCGTGATCCATCTTCTGGAGTTTGATTTAGCAGGTCTAGTTAAGACTCGCTAAATCAAACTCAGAAGGTGCCCCAGTCGATGGCTGATACTCTTGCTCCTGAGAGGAGTAAGGGAAGCTGATGGGGGTATTTGCTGTGGGGACAAAGGGAAATCTTGAAACAAGATACATCGACTCCAAGTTGCGTGTCTTGATTCGACTTTCCCTTTTGGTGTAACCCTGGGGCAAGTGTTTACATAAACAGCTGTTCAAGAATAGAGATACTTTTGGGGGACCTCCTTGTCCAGTCTGCGTCCATTAGCAGGAAAGCCTCATTTTTGAGCAGCTATGGAATTCTGAATGGGTATTGTGGACCATGTTTGCAACTGTTTG
Organism: Pelodiscus sinensis; assembly: GCF_049634645.1. Lineage (NCBI taxonomy): Eukaryota > Metazoa > Chordata > Testudines > Trionychidae > Pelodiscus > Pelodiscus sinensis. The sequence continues at coordinate 44,842,627 of NC_134723.1, read as the reverse complement.
CTGGATGCAGTGCAAACCTTCAATTGAGGACACACACTGCACATACACCACTTTGGCGCACAAAGGGAGGCAGTGGAGAGGACATTGCACATATTTAAAGACATTGTGTTAGCTATTCCTTGTTGAACAACTGTCTGACTGATCCAAGGTAAGCTGTTAACTTTAGAATGCCCTTTTCCCATTAGAGAATACAATTCAAAACTTTCCAAAAAAGAACAAAATCAAGAATCAACTCTGGGCTACCGCCAGGTGGCAAGTAATGATTATCTGGTTACAGCTGACTTGGACACTGACAGTGGGTAAAGATCAAGTGATTGATTTTTCTAATATTACTTGTAAGTTTCTTCATCTTAGAAAATAATTAAAAAAAACTAAAGAATTTTGTGTCAAAAAGCATGACAACTGTGAACAATATTAACATTTGGCTCATAAATTAAGCATGAAAGAAAAAACGTCCTCATCAGGAAAGTAAATAACAAGGAGGGTTAATCAGAGAGAAAAAGGGTTAGATCAAATAGTGTCTTACAGATGAAACAGACAGTTGAGCACAGATAAATATACTGTAACGATGACTATGATGAGTCTTTATCACACACATCTCTGTGCATCACCCCCTCTGAGAAATGGCAAACAGAAAAATAAAGGTTCGACTGACATGTTTGTGTGCATCACTAATGAGGGATGCAAATCAGAAGGGATGAAGTAAACACAAATCTCAGCGCATAGAACGAGAATGGGAGACTTAGATGAGATTACGTTTGGAGGTTACGAGGGTGGCAAGAGCAGGCCTTAGAAAGTAAATTCATGTCTTCACAAAGCAGAAGGTTGACACTGCCACGATCGATCTTCTAGAGTTCGATTTAGCGGACCTAGTTAAGACTTGTTAAATCAAACTCAGAGGGTGCCCTTGTTGGCAGCTGATACTCTTGCTCTTGCAAGGAATAAGGGAAGCCAATGGACACGTTCGCACCAGTCGGCCTCCCATTGCGGGGACAGTGGGGAAACTGAAAACAAGGTATGATGGCTCCAGCTACATAATTAATGTAGCTGGAGTTGTGTATCTCGATTCAACCTTCCCCTTTAGTGTAGACCTGGCCTATGTATTGCCTGACACTGAGATCCAAAATCTTCAGCATTCACCCTGAAACCTTTTACAGACTTGTTCTAACCATGCTGTGTTTGCCCACGGTATTGCTCATTACAATCAGGGATCAGATCAGTTGAAGCTTCAAGCCAGCTCTAATCAAACTTCAGTTTATCTTAAGTAAAAATTAGTTTAAACTGAAATAAAAGCATCCACACAGACTCATAGACTTTAAGGTCAGAAGGGAGCATTATGATCATCTAGTCTGACCCCCTGCACAGTGCAGGCCACAGAATCTCACCCACCCCTCTTAGAATAATCCTCTCACCTATAGCTCAGATATTGAAGCCTTCAAATACTTCGAAGACCCAAGATGCAGAGAATCCTCCAGCTGTGATCTGTACTTAACTGAAAGTGCAATTTTAAGCCCAGTTCATTAACTGCGAACAACTTTGCCTTGTGCAGAAGCTGTGACCTTTCAGCTCTTGACTAACCGGATACTAATGGTGTTTACTTCAAGCACTTGGACAATCAGCATCTTCCCGGACTTTTCTTATTCGTACAAAGGCTGTATGACTATGAACTCCAACACCCCGTGGGGTAAACCATCCTGTGCCCCCACTGACTTGCGGGAGGGAAAGGTAGGGAGAAGCTACCTTGGGACCAGATCGTCCATCCAATGCAGCTTAAATTTCAAATGGCAACTGAGCATCACACACTACTATCACATGATCTATGGACTCAGAATTGGTCAAAATTATTCCAATAACTTAAAGCAATCCACCCAAGGGGCATCACAATCTGATCATGGACAGTTCAGAGAGACACAAAATTCAGCAAAGAAACTAGTGGATATTAGGGATGTAATATATAGTCGATTATAGCATTAACCGATAAGCTTTTGTTTATCAGTTAGACTACGTGCATTTCCTCCCCCCTATAATTTTTTAGCTGTCTGGCCGGCAGCCCAACTCAGTCCTGGCTCACGCCAGGTCTGGGACCAACCCCCACTGCAGCTCTGCATTTAAAGGAGCCGGGTGGACAGGCAGCCTGGCTTAGTTCCGGCTCGCACTGGTCCAGAAGCTCAGCACCCCTCCACCCGTACAGGGGCTGCCATCCTGAGCTGCTGCCTCTGTATCAGAGGCATCAGTGCGGGCAACAGATAACCAGTTCACAAGGGAAGCTGGTTTTTAAACTGGCTTCCCACGCAGACCAGCTCCTACCTGGCACCCCACGCTGCTACCTCTGATACAGAGGCAGCAATGCGGAGTGGCAGGAGGGTCCTCGGGAGAAGGGCTGGAGCACACTGGCTGACTAGAATAGTTGACTAATCAATAAGAATTCATGAGGTTAATTGACTATTCAATTAACGGATATTTAACACCCTTAGTGGATATGAATTGTTTCCCCTTCTCTAGTCATTTTCTGCAGGAAAGGCAGTCACTGTGTGAATACGTGCACTTCTGCCCTCTATTGGATAGTACCAGAACTACTCAACTGACTTCTATACCCAGCATTCTCCTGTAGGTGAAGAGTATGCTTTTAGAGGTTACGGATTAGTGTTCTTCTATCCTAGCCGTTGCCATGAAGTTCCAAGGCAGCCATGGTGTGTAGCACTGGGAAACGACGAGACGACCTTGAATATTACCACGTGCCATCTTTCATGGGAAGCACCACCGCTAAACTAAATCACAACATGCACCCTTCCTCCCCACCTACAACAAAAGAGAATTAGGGAATAAAACCTACAGGGATTTTAGGGTCAGGAAGCCTGCCAGGGACAAGGATTATCTTCTGTGCCCACCATTTCTTCTCCCATTTCCGGAAAATCTGTGGGCAAGTGAACATGATGGCCGCTGCCGAGACAGCATCCCAAAGTGTAGCAAAACCAGTTACAACGTTCAAGTAACTCTCACATACAATTAGGAATATTAGGCAATTTATTTCACTGCATCAACAACTTCCTTCCATCCCACTCTCTGCAGCAAGGCGAAGGTTAGGCATGATGTGCCTCATTGGTTTTAATATCTTTCTAGAGGAAAATGTTGTTACATGAATGTCTGGAGGAGGTTTTGAGAGCAATATAAATAGTTGGGTAAAGTCACTGTTCCTTGTCATGCAAATTGTAGCTAATCAATAGAAGACCAGAGAGTGAATGTGTGTGTGGATGTGTGTGCGTCTCTCACGAAAAGCATGGTAGAATCTCGCCTACGAATAAAAACCAGTTGGGCTATTGACCCACTCTTACGTGCAAATGTTTACTCCTTTGTTAAGAATGAATAATAAAGAGGAAAAGACAGCTGGACAAGCTAAAAAAATAGAATGATATCATATTACATAAATCTATCGATTTCCTACATCGCGAATGCAACCGTACATGGCGTATCCATATGCAGATTTTAAATATAAAGCAAAGTCTCCATTAGTGCACACTCTGACATTAGTTATCTATTTTAATGAGGGGGGTTTCAGTAAATTGCGCATTTAAATATCACTGTTATGGGAAGTGGTTTCCTTTAGCTCTTCAAACGGTTGCCTCCTGCGGCTATTAATGACCACTAGCAGTGAAGTGACCCTTCTAATGTGCGATTTCACACTGAATATTTAATTTCTGAAGGTGAGAAGTGAGATGCTGCCCTGTCTCACCTGTCTTTATGGCTCTCTTAATTCGTTAAAATTTATGGTCTCCACTAAAAGCACATAACATAATTGAAATAGATTTTCCGAGATATATCTCTGGATTATTCTAACCTACAGATTCTCGTCAGCCGCTCCTATTTTACACTAACACAGAAAACAATATTTGCCAGCAGCTGAATGAAGGGCAATTTTTAAAATTTTCTAGGCCATTTTAAATGAGGTTGTATTAGTGTTGGCAGGAGTGGTTTTAGAACTCAGGATGACCAAAACAGAATAAACGTCTGTCGCTAATTCTATGGGGATTGAAAGAGAACAGAGACCATGGTATCCTACTTCTCTCCAGACCACAAAAGAAGACTAATTTTGACTTGTGTTGAATGCCATGTTTATCAAAGTGGCGCTAGAACAGCACAGTTCTATTCCACTTTTAACACTGGCTGGTCTACTTTTTCCATCCTTGAAGCGTGTCCTTCATAACATCTGTTCATGTCTTAGGGAGTATCTTCACTACCCGCTGGATCGTCGGGCAGCAACTGATCCAGCGGGGATCAATTTATCATGTTAAGTATACACTCAACAAATCAACTGCCACACAGTCTCCCATCAATGCTGGCACCCTCCTAAGAAAAGACACATGGGTGGAGTCAGCAGGAGAGCATCAGCTATTGACTTACCGTAGTGAAAATACCACGATAAACAGACCCAACTAGGTTAACTTCGATTACATAAATAACATAGCTGAAGTTGAGTAACTTAGGCCGACAGCCCATAGCAGCGTAGACAAGGCCTTAAGTATCCACTGGCACTGACATCCACTGGACACCAAATTAAGTTAATGGGTAGCAGGTTTAGAACTAATAAAAGAAAGTTCTTCTTCACACAGCCTGTAGTCAACCTGTGGAACTCCTTGCCAGAGGAGGCTGTGAAGGCTAGGACTATAACAGAGTTTAAAGAGAAGCTAGATCATTTCATGGAGGTTAGGTCCATAAAAGGCTATAAGCCAGGAGATAGAAATGATGTCCCTGGCCTCTGTTTGTCAGAGGCTGGAGAAGGACGGCAGGAGACAAATCGCTTGTTCATTATCGTCAGTCCACCCCCGCTGGGGCACCTGGTGCTGGCCACTGTCGGCAGACAGGCTACTGGGCTAGATGGACCTTTGATCTGATCCAGTACAGCCATTCTTAGATTCTTATCCAAAGGCAGGGTTGCACCTCAGAACTATAGTGCATTAAAAGTGTTGCAACATACCTCAGATAAAATCTTCTACTCCTAAGTGTTACTGTTGCCTCAGAATGTCATTGGTTCAATTATGAAGTCTTATGGACCACCATCTGAATACAGGTGCCAGGTCCACACTGGTGGAGACAATCAATGTAAGATACGCAATTCCAGCTATGACAACTTCGTTGCTGGAGTCGACGTACCTTACATCGATTTTTAGGCGATTGATGGGAGAAACACTGCCATCAACTTCCCTTACTCCTCACAACTGCAAGAAGTGCAACGGTCGATTGGGCAGGAGGGCATCAGCATTTGATTTAGCAGGTCTTTACTAGACCTGCTAAATTGAACACCGAAAGATTGACCTCTGCAGGGTTGCTCTCTGTGACAGTGAAGACAAGCCCAGAGAGAAAAATACGAACCAAAGTGTGCAATCAAGGCCCTGACTCTAAGCTCTTCAGACAAGGCGCAGGGAGAATTTGACTTCCCTGAACTGCACAGAGGTTCCATGGTAACAACAGTGAATTTGGAATTTTCACTGATATATGTTGTCAATGTGTTTGGACTTTATAGCAGAAACTCAAGGATCTCTAGAAAAGTTATTGGCAGTATGAAGTAATGTTAGAGGCCCCCAGCTCAAGGTCTTATTACTTGCTGGAGGTCACTCATCCAGAGATATAATTGTTCTCTCTCTCTAACCTAATATCCCCAATCTGTTTCTCCAATGAAGCTCAACAAGTCACTCAGAACAATTCTATCCCAGTAAAGTCTCCATCCAGCAGGCCAAATGCCTTGCTGGTATATCTGCACAGAACTCTCTCTGGCCCTGCCCCATTGAGAGAACACTGATCCACTATTTGCTTTGAAAAATCCCCTGGCCTTATTTGTTCTCCAGCTTCAGACAGCTTATGGGGAGGCATCTGGTTTCATAGTATCATGAGACTCGTACGACTTGTCTCCACTGACACGTTTTGTCACCAAAAACTACCTTTGGTTGACAAAACAGTGAAAGTGTACACATTCCAATGCAACTTTTGAGGGAGGGCGGGAGGGGGAACACCTAGTTTTGGCAACAAAAACTTCCACCCCGAGAGAGACCTTCTGTCTTTTTCCCTCCTTTCATTGTTGACAAAGGAACTGGCTTCCAACAATATCCCACCATGCCTGCCCTGCTGGTTGTGCTCAGTGTTTTGTGATCTCCGCTGCCCTGCAGGCCTGCGCTCCTCCCCTTTCAAAGCTCTGGGAAGTATCTGACAGCTCAGGGAGCTGCTCTGGTTGGGGAACAACCAAAAAGAGCAAATCATTCGAATTCTTCCATTCTGCCCTGCTAGGAACACAGCGGCAGGCCGGCTGCTGCTGCAGGGGGAGGGCTGGAGAGACAGCTGTACTGCTTTGACATTCCTCAGCATAGAGAGCTCACAGAGCGACTCATGATGATGTTCCCAGCACTAAGAGAATCCCAAGAAGCACAGCTCTGCCTTCCCATGACACTGCCCTGTGGGATGCTCACCCACATTGCTTTGCCCCATCTGTCCACAGAGGAGCTAGCAACGTGGCCATGAAACGTCGACAATGGGAGGCAGAAAAACCAGTTTGACCAGTTTTCACTTTTGCCAACTTTGGCTTGTGAACAGCACTTTCGGGGCCAAACCTTCCCAGTGTAGTCAGAGCCTTAGCAAAGCTCCAGTTGTAGGAGCAGAAGTAATCTTGCCGTCAAGACAGACAATTTCCACCTTTCCTGATTATTCTGAGTTTTTTTGTTGTTTGTTTTTTCAGAAGAAAACTATTTTAGAATAATTATGTACTTAATGATTTGTATTATCACTTCTGCCCCACCCCCTCAGAACTGGTTTTCTGCAGAGTGTCGAAGGGAAGCCAAGCACAGCCAAAGGAGGAAATGTACCCCAACGGATGTACTAAGTGTCAATGTCACAAAATACAAGGACTGAACAATCACAGCACTGACCAACCTGTCATGTAGCCGAATACACCCATCATCAATGGAACATTTTCTCAGCCAACGCAGTACCAAACCCAGAGATAGGATTGTGGCACTTTGTGGCAATAGACCAAAATGGCACTTTCCAGATGGCCCCATCAAAATGAAACTTTTAAAAATTACGTGTTTACGTGGCTTTTAAAGGGAAAGTTTCTAGCCATGATGCAGCAAGGCAACTTTTCAGATGCAATACATGCAGCGTAGAGTCTGCAGCTAGAGAAACTATATTACTCTTGCTTTCCAAGGGGGATCGGCGGTCTCCAGTTGTGTCAATGGGTCATTAACATTGATGGCAATAGAACCAATCAACGCTGTTTACTACTGTTGCTGCGCATTTCGGTAGAAACCCCAAGATATTCTAGAACACTGAGTAGAGTTGCACTCTTCTTTTCACCGTTATCGGAACACTTCTCAAAAGCTGTGGTCCAACTGGAAGGTCACTATTGTACAGGGCCAATCAAATGGGGGGAGGGGACAGGAGGACCATTTGGCCTGAGCCTCAAACACAAAGGGGGGCTTCACATTTAGACCCTGGATAATTTTTTGGCATTTGATAAGTTTCGCAACTTGTTTTTAGGCGCATCCTTATGGGACTGAAATGTGACTCATTCTCTCAGCTGAGAGCTGCACATTTAAGCAAATAAGAGACGTGGTTTGATAAAATATGTCCTTTTTTGTTAGCCAATATAGATTGTGTCACATTAATGAGTTAAAAATGTTCATAAGTACTAATAAAAATAGAAAACAGGACTATGTAGCACTTTAAAGACTAACAAGATGGTTTAATAGGTGATGAGCTTTCGTGGGCCAGACCCACTTGATCTGAGGAAGTGGGTCTGGCCCACGAAAGCTATTAAACCATCTTGTTAGTCTTTAAAGTGCTACATAGTCCTGTTTTTTGTTTCAGCTAGACCAGACTAACCCGGCTACATTTCTATCATTAATAAAAATGGATCGGTTCTGATGGCACAAGATGAGACCGTGAAGAATGTGTCCTTCTAGATCAGCTGATTGTACAAACCAACCACTATTAGTGGCTGGTGCTGGAACATATAATTGAATTAAAAAAAAACAAGAAACAAAACTATTTTGAAAAATGAATGTTTTCTGTGACTTTCTCACTGCAGGAATAGGGGCAGATGGGGACTCAACAAGAGCTCAAGTCTGATTTATACTGTGTCTTTTGTTTAATTGAGTCTTGCAAGAAAACTCCGCTTTCATTATCGAGAAAGGGACCTCCCATCATGTACCAATTGCACAAACCAAATCAAACGCTCCAAATCTACCTCATTTAGCAATGACACTTCTGGAATGAACAATGGCTTTTGTGTGTCAATTTGCTTGTTTGGCTGCCAGAGATATAAATAGAATTGTCAGAACATTTTAGAGCAATAAAAATGACATGACAACACAAATCTATAGTCTAGCTAATCAAAATGCCATCTCTGAAGCACCAAAGATATTTTACACTATGGATTCAAAAGAAGAGCATTAATTAGAAAGCATGTAAGTTGACAGCAGATATACAATACGACTAGAATGCAGGCGAAATAGGAATTTTCAGTAAGTATAAAATTATTTCCTGAGCCCATTTATCAAGGAGGGAAAAAAAGTTCGCTCTCTCTGCTTCATGATAGCATAAGCAATAAAAAACCACCTAAGCCAGTCTAGCTAACAATGCTTGTTCAACGTATTAGATAGCTTATAAAATTCTGGGATCAGTCACTACCGTTTGTTATATAATATTGCTATAATTGTCTTGGACACGGAGAAGCTTTTCCTCAAGTTTTGCTCGGTTACCGGTGTGCAGTCTGGAGAGCACACACTGGTATCACGATGAATGAAATCAAACTTTGCCGCAAATTCCGATTTATGCTCTTTCCACCGCCCCATGTTTTGATTTCCTGAGGGTCGTGTGGCCCCGCTCCGAAAGTGGCAAGTCAACAATTGATTTCTTCTAGATCAGTGTTTCTCAAGCAGTGGTACGAGTACTCTTAGGGGTACTCGAGAGACGTCTGGGGAGTACATCAACACAACTGAAATATGGAGAAAACTGAATTTTTGGCTTAAGTTTTACAGCGTTTTATTATTTTTGTACTTTTTACACCCCAAAATTTCATCTCCCGCCCAGCTACGATTAAGTTGTTTAAACAAACGTGTTGCAACAAATGTGTAGGAAAAAATTGAGTGTGTCTGAAAACGGTAGGCACTGGGGGTACCTCTTTTTTTTTTTTAAAGGGGTACTTCATAAAAAAGGTTCAGAACCACTGTTCTAGATTATAAATATAGTAACGAGGAATTGGTATGCAGGGAAAGTACGAAGTGCATCTCTTGAGAGGTTTTTTTTTATATTCAACAGATAGCATTGGGGCTGGGAGCACTGAGAGCATGTTTGATGTTTGTAACATGCGTCTATCGGCACTGCTTGCCTTCTGGTGGGGAATCTCTAGCCACGATGCAGGACGAGATGCTCACAAAATACAGAAATGCCCAATGAAATAAGAAAAACATTGTTCAGATTAAAGTATCAGATTCAAAACGGAGAAGCCTCGTTCCAGACCATTAAGCTCTCCAGCGGAGCCTGTGCGCAGTTCCAGGCAGAGGCGAAACAGGCTGCCACGGCTGAGTTCCACACAGCCAACACCTGTTCAAGTAACCAAATTCCTCTGTCTAGAGCAGGAGGGGGGAATCTCAGGCCCGGGTTCAGGATTTGGCTCCCGGCTTGCCTGGATCCAGCCCGAGGCTCAGGGCTTCCCTGCTGCAGGGAGAAGAGGGGGAAGCCCCAAGCCTAGTGGGTCGGAGTTAGGCAAGTCTGGGGCTGGATCCAACTCCAGGCTTTGCCTTGTGAGGGGGGAAGCGGCTCCGTGCACTCCCGCTCCCTCTCCCCTCACTGGGGAAACAGCAGCACAGCAAAGCGCAATCGGGAGGCTCTTCCTCCGCCATTCCAATTGGCCATAATTATGGCCAATAGGAGCAGCAGGGGGCAGTGCCTGGGAGTGGCCAGGGACACGGGACCATTTGTATTCCCAGGGAGCTGGGCCAGATAAGCGCCACCCTATCACTCTGACCTTGCACTTCCCCCCACTCCTGCGCCCTCCCTCCCACCTAGCCCCCCCAATCCACTCCTGCACCGTCCCACACACTGAACCCCTCATTTTTGGGCCCCACCCCAGAGCCTGGAGGGGGGGGGGGGTCTACAAAAACTATTAGCTCAGGCCCCCTTGGCTCTGGTGTGCAAGGGAGATGTGGGGAAGGTCTCTCTCTATCAGTAGGGGGCCATGTCAGTGAGGTGGGTTTTTTGTTTTGGGAGGGTTGCGTCTCACTTTCGTGTGGTGCCACAACTGATTTTTCTGTGGGTCAGTAGCCCCCAGCCCTAAAAAAGATTCCCCGCCCCGGTCCAGAGGTTTCCCTGCTCTGTATTCCCCCCTGCTCTGTATTCCCCCCGTGCGCAAACAGAAGACACGCAGCATTCATCCAGACAACATGGGACGGAGGTGGAGGCAGAATAGAGCAACAATACTGGTCCCAGCAGCCCCCTCTCCCCAGCAAGATGAGTTTCTGGGGAGCTGCCAGGTGAAAACGAGCTCGTAGGAGGAACGAATGCCGGAGCACATCAACAAACACGCTGCCCCGTCTGGAATGCTTCACTGCAGGGCAGCATCCCCGGTCAGCCACCGCTCCCGGTAAAACCGGGACAACACTGAGCCAGAAGCCAGGCGCTCACAGGAGCTGGGCAGGGAGAAATCTGGTCTGTGTTCCAGCCAATGCTATTCCTCACCCTCCCTCAAGAGCAACCTCACCCAGGAGAAGCGATGGCCTTGCAGAGTGGGAGAAGATGGGGTTTAATGGGCTGTACCAAATACAGCACACTGCCAATGAATGGCTAAGCTAACGGACATTTTCAGGGCATGGAACAGGGATGTAAAATCCCATGTAATTGGTTAACCAATTAAATGGGGATGGGGCCATAGTTGGTTCTGACATGAGGGCAGGGAACTGGATTTGGTGACTTCTTTAGCTTCCTTCCAGTTCTATGATTCTGGCTGCTCCAGCCCCGACCGATTAACCGTAACCGGCAAGTCTCACCCATTAAGGGTGAGGCTTACCAGTTAACCATTCACATCCCTAGCATGGAAACCCCGGCATTGCCTGACCAGGGCTGGAGAGGGGAGCAAGGGAGAAGCCCATGCTGAACCGTTAAGACCTAAGCACCATTTCTGCCTGTGCCCATCCAACAGCGTATCAGCTGCCAGCCTGGAGAGGGGGAGAAGGGGAAGTAAACTGTACCGCCAGGCAAAGGCAGCTCTGCTCTCTTCCGCCCAGAGTCTGATTTCAATGGGACCACATGGGGCACTTCGGAAAAGTTGGCTCTTGGTTTTTAAAGAGGATAGCATCACCATACCTGCACTTAGGTGGTCCCAGAAACCACTGTCCGACCACGAACAGAACTCAGAACCATAGAACTGGAAGGGACCTCGCGAGGTCATCAAGTCCAGCCCCCTGCCCTCATGACAGGACCAAGCACCGTCTAGACCATCCTTGACAGGTCTTACAAATCACCCGAGATGGAAATTCCACATCCTCCCTAGACAATTTATTCCAGTGCTTCACCACCCTGACAATTAGGAAGTTTTTCCCAATGTCCAACCTAAACCTCCCTTGCTGCAACTTAAGCCCATTGCTTCTTGTTCTATCCTCAGAGGTTAAGAGCAATCCTTTCCCCTCCCCTTTGTAAATAGCCTTTTAGATACTTGAAAGTTACGTCCCCTCTCAGTCATCTCTTTCCCAGACTAACCAAAGCCAATTGTTTCCAGTCTTCCCTCATAGCTCATCTTCACAAGACCTTGAATCATTTTTGTTGCTCTTCTCTGGACCCTCTCCAATTTCGCCACATCTTTCCTGAAATGTGGTGCCCAACACTAGACACAATACTGCAGTCGAAGCCTAATCAGCGCAGAGCAGAGCAGAAGAATTGCTCCGTGTGTCTTGCTCACAAGACTCTTATTAATGCCTCCCAGAATGGTGGTTGCAACACTGTCACATTGTTGACTCATATTTGTCCACCGTAACCCCTAGATCCCATTCTGCAGGACTCCTTCCTAGACAGTCACTTCCCCTTTTGCACATACTTAACTGATTGCTCCTTCCCAAAGCCAGGCTGCCTGGGCTACCGGCCGGGGCGCCCCATTGTAGGGGGCACCGCATGGGACTGCCAGGCTGGGCAGGGGTAGGGCCGCGCATGCGCCGGGCGCCTGGGGCGCACGAATGGCTCGGACCGGCTCTGCTCCTTCCTAAGTGGAGTACATTTGTCCTTACTGAATGTCTTCCTATTTACTGCAGACTAGTTCTCCGCTTTATTCAGAGCATTCTGAATTATAATCCTATCCTCCAGAGCACTTGCAACCCCTCCCAGATTAGGATTGCCTGCACACTTTATACGTGTACTTTCTACGCCATTATCAAAACCATTGGCGCAGATATGGGACAGAACCAGACCCAGAACTGATCCCCATGGAACATCGCTCATTACGCCCCTCCAGCATGCCTGTGAACAAGTGTAGGTGTAACATACTTTTCATCACTTATGCTTAGCAGTTTCCCAAGGTTCTGAGGGAACACAAGGGCTGTGTCTAGACTGGCAAGTTTTTCCCCAGCTGTCTACACTGGCCGCTTGAATTTCCGGAAAAGCACCGACAATCTCATGTAAAATCATCAGTGCTTTTCCGGAAATACTATGCTGCGCCCGTTCGGGCAAAAGTCTTTTTCCGAAAGACTTTTGCACAAAAGGGCCAGTGTAGACAGCACAGTACTGCTTTCCGCAAAAAAGCCCCGATCGCGAAAATGGCGATGGGGGCTTTTTGGGGAAAAGCGCATCTAGATTGGCCATGGATGCTTTTCTGCAAAGGCCACGGATGCTTTTCTGAAAAAAGTGCTTTTTTGGAAAAGCATCCTGCCAATCTAGAAGCGATTTTTCCGAAAATGCTTTTAACGGAAAACTTTTCCGTTAAAAGCATTTTCGGAAAATCATGCCAGTGTAGACGTAGCCAAGCAGTATATATGTCTGGCGACAATGCTCACAGAACTCTCGTCCTTTTTTTCTTCTAGGCTATGTCTACACTGCAGTGCTATAGTTATCCTCCATCTTCACGGCATGCCCGTTAATTCAAAATATCACGGGCTCGCTATTCCGACGTCCCCGTAAACCTGATTCCACGTGGAGGAAGGGACGTATCGGAATAGTGCTTCACTTCAAAATAAGTGTTGTGTAGGCAGCGCCAAATTGCAAATACGCTGTTTCAAAACACACTCAAAGTAAGCCACAAAATAAGCAAAAATTGGGCAGCTTATTTTGAGCTTCGGGTGCAGTGTAGACACACCCATACAATGCAGGTTTTCCAACTTGGTTTTTAAGTGTCCAGGTGTGAAGAAACATAGGATACACCACTGTGTCACTGAGTAGAAGTTTCCTACCAATCAGACCCCTCCTGCAGGGCTGGGAAAGTCCATGAATATCCATTCACGGTTACGTAAAAGCCTGGATGAACTCAAGTCCTGTGCCATATGGAACACCAGAGGGAGCAGCAGTCATACATGGACTGTTACATCCATGCAGGAACTCCCCAGAGTCCATGAAAGTCAGCATGAGTCAAGGGAGTCCAGCCTCCTGGACCTTACAGAGAAATTAGCGAACAGTCTCCGACAGCTGGTGAGGGGGTCAGTTACTGCAGTGATGTTGTTAATTCACTCCCAGTTCCAAGCCTCTGCTTTCAACCCAGCTGCATTCTGCGTCCTGGTTCCTCTCACTGGGTTTGGCTGAAGAGGTCACCGCCTAGTTCCTCCTGCTTGCTTGCCTTCCCTTTCTTTCCAAATAGTTCTGTGCCCCTTTCTCCCTGGTTTTGCCTCTCGGTTATTTCCCTGAGCTTCTCTGTTCTTCATGATGGCAGTGTGCTTTAACTCAGCTGTGCTCATCTAGATGTGTCACTGTTTAACCTCCTGTTCCTTGCACAGGGTTCCTTTTTCCGTTTGGTTGCTTCTTCCGCAGTCTTCCAAGTCTCCCTTGTCTTGTTACAGTCACTGCGGCTCTACACGGCTCATTCCCCCCGACATCTCCTCTAGTCTGTGCCACCAATCAGGCATTTTGGCATCCTCCCGTTACTGCTTTAATGGAAAAGTTTCACAGGATGTTCCTCGGACTGTTCATTTGTTCTCTTCTCCCTTCAGGACCGCTGCTGTTTTCAGACAAATGTCTCTCCCTCCCCCATCTCAGTTTTCATTGGCTCTCTCTATTCCTGCCATCCCGCAAGTCCGCTGAACTAAGAATAAAATGCCAAGCTGTTTTGCTGCCTGCCTCTGCTTCCCCCGTCACCCAGCTCGCTCCTTACTGCTACAGAGTCAGCGCATCACGCAAAAAGACCCGCAAACTCAGTTTGCACACACTCCACTGAGTGCGTCACACATCTCGCAACTGTCACCGTGGAATGAAACATTCCAGCAACCCAGGGACTAGATCAACAGGGATCCACGGGGCACTGCAGCTTAGTGGGCACACACGCTTCGAAAGGTTGCAGAATTTAGACACTCCAGATACGGAAACAGTTTGCCTGCAGAGGTTCTAAACTCTGCAGGCTGAAAGCTCGACAGTCTCCAGCACAGTTGGCTACATAAAAAACCAAACAGTGTGCACTCAAATGCAGCCGTGGGCTATGCAGACGCACCACAGGGTGGGCTGCCACCTATGGGGAGCAAACTTTCTGCTACCACAAGTTTGAATATTTGAGGATCCAAAGGATCTCTCTTCGATTGATCTACACGTCACCGTATGGATGGCAGCATTCAATTGAACATGTCAGTATGGTAAACAGAAATCTATGTGTGCATATTAAAGGGGACGGGACAGCAATTGTGAAAATTGGGATGGAGCAGGGCAACTAAGAGGCACTTCGATAAAACAAAGCCCCAAGAATTGGGTCATGCTAGTGTACACACACACACACACGCACACGCACACGCACACCCCGCTCAAAATACATGATGACATTAGAAATGACACTGTTCAACTCCTCAGCTGGGCAGCCCGATTGGAACTGCTAAAACAGATTTTAAGACGTGTTATTTACATCACAACGTTGTGCAATAATGCTTTCAAAAACCAGGCACTGTTGCATTTCCCCATGCTAGAGTGTCAGTTTGATTAGGCTAGGCGAGCAGCAGTGACTCGTTAGATACTCATCATTAGCCAAGTTGTCATTTAGTGACCTGGAAAACCTGATCGTTCCAAGCGACTGGATACTTTTCACTCCCCGCATAGGACAGAGAAAAACAACATTCGTCACTTTCTGGGCTTCGCCTTAGGGATAGCTGCAGGATAACAATTTGTTACCTTCTTGAAATCTTGTAGTGCAGCTATCAGGCAAAGCCATTGTCAAAAAGAGTTTAATCAGCAAAAAGCAAGACAATAAATCATGGGTTTAACTGCTGTTTCACATGCAGCGGCAAAAAAACATGGCTGAACTGCACAGATAACACTCTGGTGGGTTTTTTAAACCATAAAGAATTCTTCCAGAGGAGCATTTTAGCTCTTTCTGTTCATCGTTAACCTATGCCTGCCAGTTTGGACACTGGTTTTCATGTTTAGTTTGGTAACGAAAGGGAAAGTTTGAACCTAGCTCACGTCACCCAAGGAGGATCTTCTGCTGGTGTAAATCTAGGGTGGCCAGATGGTTTCAACAAAAATACCGGACACGCTTGACATGACATCACAATCGACATGACATCTTATTTAGAAAATACTGGACAGTTCTATTTTTCTCATTGATATTTTCTCAGTTTGTTTCCCTGAATAGAAAGCTCAAATACTGGACTTTCCGGTTCAAAACTGGACTCCTCGAAACCCTATGTAAATCAGCACAATTTCCTCGGCCATTTAATGACCAGCTGAGAATCATGCCCCCAGAACCCACTGCCTGAGTGGAAGAATTGGATATGTCCTGTTAAAGGACACGTGTACCACTGATCTGCAGAATCAAACTTGGGACCTCTCGAGCTTAGTCCTGCTTGATATTTGACTCTCTCCCGAGTGGCCACTTAAGCACTCAGCTTCCAGAGAAACACTGATCTAGAGCCCTGCAGATCTGGGGATATCTGCTTCACAGCCGCATGCACATAACTCTCGCAGATGTGGATACAAATTTTGTATCAGCGCAGGGCTTTGTGCGTAAGTGCCTCAGTTCCCAAATAAGTTTCCACAGCAGCGTTCCCATTTCTGTGCAAAGCTAATATTGGTGATTCTACTCCATGATCGTGCCATGGCTTTGCATTGTGGCATACTATGCCAATTGATTTTTGAAGTTTGAACCTGCGCTTTGTAAATGCTGTTACGTAATCTAGGCTTTACTGGTAATAAACCACTATTCACCTAAACTGTTGTCACACAGTCAATTGTTTGGATTTGATTTTCTATGAAAAATTATCATTTCTCAAAACAGTGTCGTTCTGCCACATTTGGAAACATTAGGCTATTTAGATCTTTATTACTGAAACCACTGAGATGTGGAGTCGACAGAAAAAGCTGTTCAATCAACAAAGGGGAAGCGAAGGGAAAAAGCATTCGTGTTGCATTCCAGGCAATTATTGCAAAACGATCAAAATTCCTACGCAGCTTTAATTTTTTGCAAACACAACAGAATTTATATTACACGGATCCCGGCTGCATTAAGATAATATGATTTGTAATAATATGCAGAAAGCGAACGAGCAACCAGTCTCTCTCTCACTGCTCTCCCTGAAGGCATATCGGTGTACAAAATGGGGTTTCCGGCACAGGGCTTGTAATTTCAGAAGCTCCTGGCCCTATTAAACACTTAAGAGGGCTCCAGGAGTAAGACAACACCAGAGACAACACAGTCCCAAGCGAGATAAAAATCTGAGCCCTGCTTTCAGGATTTGATCGCTGTTTTAGTTCCATTTAATGTTTTATCTCTCTGGAAATCCAAACAGGCAGGACTGTGTTATCATGCTGATCCTCCCAGGAACAAAGCAGTGATTCTTTGCACTCAGCTAGCTTGAGATGCAAGCCGTCTGGAATTGGTGACGGGGTTGGTCATAAGGAAAACCGATAGTTGGTGCCACTTATACTACTAAATGTCTTGGATGTAAAGGGGTTACATCCCTTACTTATTCACAGAGTACGTCTTCAAGACTTGATTTGAAAAGCAGAACTTAATTTTAAGGACACCATCACATTCCCTGGCTTAAAAAATAACAAAGAGTCTTGCGGCACTTTAAAGACTAACAAAAAATGTAGAATAGTGATAGAAATGTAGCCGTGTTAGTCTGGGGTAGCTGAAGCAAAATGCAGGACAATGTAGCACTTTAAAGACTAACAAGATGGTTTATTAGATGATGAGCTTCCGTGGGCCAGACCCACTGCCTCAGATCAACCCACTTCCTCTTGATCTGAGGAAGTGGGTCTGGCCCACGAAAGCTCATCATCTAATAAACCATCTTGTTAGTCTTTAAAGTGCTACATTGTCCTGCATTTTGCTTCAAAAAATGTAGAGGGTATCATGAGCTTTTGTGGGCACAGCCCACACTGGCTTGATCGCCAAGAAATGTAGGGGAAGGGATGTCGGCTGGTTGTTTTTAAACAAGAAGAAAACAAATGAAAAGCTTTAAATCAAGTTGACTGCTGTAAACGGAAAAATCTGTGTGGCTGTTCAATGTTGCTTAAACAGGAGTGCTGGTCTTATCAGAATGCAGGGAACTGCTGCCACTCTCCCAATGGAATGCCAAGACAGGGCCGGATGAGGATTTAAAAACACATTTAGCCCAACAGCTGCCTAAGTTCCAACCCAAAAGTCCTTTAAAAAAAAAATCTGATTTTCAATTGTAAAAAATGCACTGCGACATACACCAGGTGAAAATGTGCGCAAAGTGAACCACAGAAACAAAAAACTGTGGTGCTAACGTTAAAACTTTTTTTTTAAACTTGTATTTGTATTTGAGGGTTTCCATTTTTTTTTTTTAAATCTAAGTTTCCCCTCTATGTTCAAATGACTTATTAAAAGACTAATAAAAGAGGAAATAAATATGCATATGTGAGCAGACTGGAATGAGAAAGCGACATTAGAAGAAAACCGATAAGAGGCGGCAGAGTAATAGTCAAAGAGGATACAAAAAACTGTGATTGACAGACCCAGCTTGTCTGTGGGCTTGTGTGCATGTGTTTGTGTTTTCCCCTAAAGCCATTCATCTTCATTGTGTCCTTGCCCGTCGTCCTAAGAGCTCCCTCTTTCTCACAGTCTATTGCTAGCTAACAAGCAAGCAGCAAGAGACCTCGATTCAGGAGAGCACTTAAGCACGTGCTTACCTTTAAGCATGGCCTTACCTGGATTGAGGCCTGGAAGAATTAATAAAGCCTCCAGAATGGGATATTTACCGAGCAGTGGCTGGGAGCATTACGCTGCACGCACACACAAGACAACTAAGGTTGCCAGGTGTCCGGTAGTTGCACTCTTTGTCCAGTTAAAAAAAAAAAATCAGAGATACCGGACAGGTGCAACGTCCAGTATTCTCTGATTTTTCCGGCTGCGCACCAGACAGAAGCCTGGCATTGGCGGGGGCAGCGGCTGGGAGGCGGGGCTGCCATCGGTGCTGGGAGTTTGTGATTGCGCAGAAGCCTGATGGGGGCGGGGCAAGTGCTCGACCAAAAAAATACTGGGTGTCCGATATTTTTTGGGAGACCATCTGGCAACCCTAAAGACAACATTGTCCCAGCTCCCTTCCCTACATAACTTGCAGACTAAGCTCCTAAACCTGAAAGCTCTGGAAGATGAACTACCATTGAGGGCAATGAAAGTACGAGGCAGGAAGAACTTTATGGATTGGGCCCTAATTTGGACCATACCAATGTACATCAACACCTTCAACTGGAAAGGGAGAGGGTTTACTTCTCCGCCACACACTTTACAGAGCTATCCAGCTGGGCCCTCTTCAAAGATGCTGCAAACACTTGTCCTTGAAAGTCCAAGTGAAAAGCACAGAGGACCCTGCCATCCCATACTACCCTAGGTGAATGGCTATGCAGGTTGGACCTCTCTAGTCCAGCACCCTGGCAACCTGACTGGTGCCGAACCAGAGAATTATCCGGACCACGGGCGGTCAATATTGTCTAGCAGCATCACAAACACTGCCACTGCTTGCTGGAGTCTTGGAAGATGTTTAGGGGAAAATTAGAGCTAAACAGCACAGAACACAGAGCCAGGACTGGTGGCTGGAAACAAACTTTATGGGACCGCGGGAAACTTGGCCGAACCCATGATAAGTGGACATCTGGCTAACTCAAATCATGCCGGACAACGGGTGTTTGCGCAGAAGAGTGCTGGACTACATAGAATCATAGAACACTAGAACTGGAAGGGACCTCGAGAGGTCATCGAGTCCAGTCCCCTGCCCTCATGGCAGGACCAAATACTGTCTAGACCATCCCTGATCGACATTTATCTAACCTACTCTTAACTATCTCCAGAGATGGAGATTCCACAACCTCCCTGGGCAATTTTTTCCAGTGTTTAACCAACCTGACAGTGAGGAAATTTTTCCTAATGTCCAACCTAAACCTCCCTGGCTGCAGTTTAAGCCCATTGCTTCTTGTCCGAGGTTCAACTGCACTTAACTTTATTAACATACATGTAATTGGCTATACTTAACTTCATATTAAATGTTAATAAAGGGCTTGATTTCTATTTACATTGTTCCTACAGCGTACAAGTGCCTCTAAGCTGGTGCAAATGCAAATGTTCCCTGAATTAAGACCCCTTTCACACTGCCAGAACAGTAACTAAGAATCAGGCCATACATCGTGCTGGCCTTTTTGTTCCACTGTCGCTAGGTCTGCGGGAATCTAGATGAATTATAGGAACTGAATCACTGCAAAAGAACACAATAGTGTCGAGTTTTGAGCAGCAGGGTAAAGACTAATACATGCAGGTGGCGTGTATCGTTTCCAGTGATCCGAAGGGTCAAATCTTTTCATCCTTTCTCTGGGATTTGAGAGAAGGCTACAGGATCTCGTCCATCACCAGGTTCAATTATTTCCTTTAGAAAACGATGTTTAAAAAAAAAAAAAGACAACAAAAGACAACGGTTTGCGTTTGAGCCATTTCAGTCTTGGCTTCATTTCCCTCTGAGCTATAATATCAAGGAAAGTTATATTATATGATGAGTTAATTCCCAGTAGTAGCACGTTCAGCTACATCTTCCCAGACATGGGGATAGTGACACAATCAGCCTTTAGTAAGGCCTCCAGGGACCTTGGGGGAGCGTACTGAGCCACTGTCTCACTGTCTCCGCAAGAATTGGAGCCAGTTCTCCCCACCCCTACAAGAGCTGTAGCACTCCCTCTGCAAACACAGCCCATGAGGGGCAGCACGCCATTGCTGGACCCACCTTTACCCTCATGGCACACCACTGATTTTGACCTGTGCCCGGACTCCGTGCCAGCCCTCTGACTTGGCATTCGGGCCGAGCTGTGATTCTCCCATCTCCAATGCTCCACTGTGGTCTGTTGCTCCTCCGGCAGCCGCATTAACAGACCGTTTTATGACCGAAAAGAAATAGATCAAACTCCCCCAAAACAACTTCCCTTCCACACCCGTCTCCAACCACTTTGCCTCCCTGACAATTTCCGGAAGGAAAACATATTGGAAAACACATTTAGTTGCCATGTGCAATTAGCTGTGGGTAATCGGATCTCACACCGCAGGCGCTCCGGAGACAACTGGGGAGAAGGGGAGACACGAGAGAGCATAGGGAGAGATCGGAAAAGGAAAAGTGCCTGCAGTATGGGCTGAACCGCCGAAATCCAGGACTCTCTGGTCCAGCAACACCCAGGGTCTGGCAGGATCATGGATGTTGCTGGACCAGAGAGCCCCAGTGCCCAGGAGCGTGAGCCGGCCAGGGGCCAAGTGGCAGGGAGCCCCACCATCAGGACTGGCAAGTCCCGACCGGGCATGGCATAGTGGGGCAACCGAGGAGCCCCAAGCCAAAGGGGGAGCCATGGAGTCCCGTTCCCAGGATAGAAGCAGAGCCATGGTGGCTGAGGGGCTCTGTCACCATAGAGCCCCAACCAGCTGGCAGGAGCAAGCCAGAACCAAGCCCAAGCCCTGTAGCAGCAGGGCTGGAGCAGAGTCAGCCAGAAGGAGAGGCAGTGTCCTGAGAGGCCGGTGGTAGGGGACCGCCTCTGATCTGGCAAATTCCCTCATTCAGGAAGGGTCAGTTCTCAAGGGTGCTGGACCAGGGAGGTCCAATCTGTCGTTATTTTGAGGATGTGTAGAGTGAAGCTGGCAGAGAAAATCTGCAACAAGACTTCTAGATGTTCTATGCACCTTGTGTTAATTGATTACTTTAAAAACAATGAGTAGTCCGGTGGCACCTGAGAGACTAACAAAAGTAGATACAGGATCATGAGCTTTTGTGGGTAAAACCCACTTCTACAGAGGAGCTGGAGTGGAAATAACAGAAACTAAGATATTTACAACAGCAAAGAAAAAAGTACCTGTCAGTTGTAGGACTGGTGGTAACGAGGCTAATTAAGTGGGCTGGGGGTGTCCCATTTTTTGCTTTTGATGTAAAAATGCAGTTCTTAAAGGCAGGAGAGACCGACTTTATAATGCAACATCCAGTTAATGTCTTTGTTCAAGCCCAGGAGAACACTGTCAAATTTGCAGATGGCTCCCAATTCCACTCTCTCTCTGTAATTGGGTAGTGAAATTCCTTTGGAAAAGAATGGCTACTTTTAAATCCATGATTGAGTGACCAGGCAGGTTGAAACGTTCCCCTACAGGCCTGTATAACCATTTCTGAGATTTGATTTGTCTCCATTTATCCTTTGACGCAGAGACACCACACCACCACCACACCCACAAACCACACACACCCCACACAAACTTGAAAAGAGAAGAAAAGAAGGTATCAGAGGCCGTGCCCAGACTCAGGGGGTTTTTCGGGAAAAGTAGCCTTTTCCCGAAAAAACTTCCCCTGCGTCCAGACTCAAGCCGCGTTCTTTAGAAATTATTTCGAAAGAACGCGGCTTTTCTTTCGATGGCGGTAAACCTCGTTTCACGAGGAAGAACGCCTTCTTTCGAAAGTTCCTCTTTCGAAAGAAGGCGTTCTTCAATGTAAAGAGGCCGTCTTCGAAAGAGAGCATCCAGACTCGCTGGGTGCTCTCTTTCGAAAAAGCGGATTTCTTTTTCGAAAGATCCGCCTGCAGTCTAGACGCGATCTTTTGAAAGAGGCTCTTTCGAAAGAAGCCTGCAGTCTAGACATAGCCCAAGAGAACAAGGTGCAGCCCGCCGCATGGAAGCAGGTACGGCGACGGTCCTACTCAAGCTGTAGGTGCGTGAGAAGTAACAGCTACCTGGCTGGCTGCCGAAGCGCACAGCTCAGAGGAAACACTGCTGATGAGCATTAACACCGCAGTTTGCAAAGTTATTGTCCCAGTACGCTCGGGTTAAACCACAGGGTAACTTTATAAGGGAAGTGATGCTCAACACCTTAACTTGAGCTGGGACACTCCAGCCAGCCCTTTTCATAATGCACTAGCTGCCTCTCCTGATCCGTGCCCTATGGTTCTGGTTTGCTTTACCAAGTTTTGACCCAGTCCTCACTCCGTAGGAGATTTGTCATGCTAGAAGGCACTAGTCACTGGGCAGTTGTTGCTCCTGTTTTCCTGATCCCCTAGCCAAGCCGGACACTCGCCTTCATTTTGCACAGCCCGTCTATTTCATATCTGAATACTTAGGCACAGAGTCCCTCCTCTAGATCCCTGACACACTGCTCCCCATCTCCCTCCTACCAGGTGCCTAGCTATCAGTCCCTGGCTTCTGTTACTAAGCCAGTCTCTTAATCCAATTGAATACTCCATCAATACCGCCCTTCCTAACTCCCCTACATCTACGACATTGTGGTACTTGTTAAATTGCCATTAAGTGATTAAAACAAGACGGCTGCCTTCTGTCTGGGCAGCGTGTCAAAGCGATGCTAAATTGCATTTTTTTTTAAATGTTAATTATTTAGCTCCTGTAATCGTATTACGCAGCCTCTCTCGTAATCATTCATTAACCTGTGGTTTGAAATGGTGATTAGCAGGCTCTTACAAGGCGGATAAGGTTCCTTTCGCATTTTCAAAAGTGTATTGACTAGGACAAAGCCAAGCAGCTATGCACGCCCAATCACACGGCACCCCCAAAGGAGAACAGGAAGGGGAGGGCTTAACTCATGAGCGGTGTGTACATAGTTGGCCATTGGCGGTGTTGTCGGTCACAATGAAGTGGCTGCAAAACAGTGAAGTACTGGAGAGAGAAACATTCCTTCCCCGATGTGGCATGAGATATATGGTGCAAGAAGAACCTCAAACTTCTCATTGCCTGCACATCGCAGGTCATCCCACAAGATTCTCTTGCTGGCTGTTTCTGTGACAATATTCCCTTTGTTAGCTCACGCGCCAGATAAAGAGGAATGATGCAAACAGATCCAACACCACCAAAACGATGCTCCTTAAAGCCCCTAGATGACTTGAAAAATATTTTGAGTTCACATACAAACTCCTGAAATGCGCTAGAGCTCAGACAAACGTTTGATAAGGACAGTTCAGTCCTAACCAAGTCAGTCCGGATCAGCATAGGCAGAGACAAGAATGAAACAGTTCAGTTAGCATCCTATTCCCGTTCTACAAAGTGAACCTGTGGCATTGTTGCAGCTCCCAGAAGATAATGCGGTGCGGTCCTGTGCAGGGAATTGTGGGATAGGGACCCAGGGGGCATAGCCACCGAGCAGGTTTAGAAAAGGTCTCCGGTGGACCTGGGCAGGACTTGCAACTAGAAGCCGATTCCACATGACTAGAGAGGAGGCTTAAATTGGTTTGGTTCACTTCTCAAATGAATGATGAAAGGTCTAGAGAACATGAGCCGTGAGGGAAGGCTGAAAGAATTGGGCTTGTTTAGTTTGGAAAAGAGAAGACTGAGAGGGGACATGATAGCGGTTTTCAAGTACCTAAAAGGGTATTACAAGGAGGAGGGAGAAAAATTTCATCTCATTGTCCTCTGAGGACAGGACAAGAAGCAATGGGCTTAAACTGCAGCAAGGGAGGTTTAGGTTGGACATTAGGAAAAACTTCCTACCTGTCAGGGTGGTGAAACACTGGAATAAATTGCCCAGGGAGGTTGTGGAATCTCCATCACTGGAGATCTTGAAGAGCAGGTTAGACAGACACCTGTCAGGGATGATCTAGTCCAGGGCTACTCAACATTGGAAGCCCCGGGGGCCACTGATACCCACAGCACATGCAGAGGGCTGCAACTTAAGCACAGTTGCAAATATAGGCAAATAGCTTTTTTCACACTGACGGGCATGAATACAAAGATTAAGGCAAGACTACACCACACACAGGCCTTATTTAAGCCAGATCAGCTGCTATTAATAAAATGCAATAGCTACCCAATTTCCACCCCGATGACAGCACTTTTAAGAGCAATGACAGTCCAGCAATTTAACTACTAAAACGCATCTCAACAGAAGACCATTCTATTGATTTCTATCCGAGCCCCAGCCTAGACCTCTCTCACCCCGGCCTCACTCCGCTGCTGTCGCGCTGCCTAGCTCTGCCACGTGCCTCTTGCCGTCCCCAGCAGCTCCTGCTCACGGGCTGACGTGGCCTGGCTCAGGGAGGCACTGCCACTGTGGCAGATGCGGCAGGCGTGCTCCGCCATGCCTTTTGCCACTCCCCTCCTTCCCCCGGCTGGTGGGCAGCTACTGCGCACGTGGCCTCGCTCAAAGCCACTCGGCTTGGTGCTGCCGCGCGCCGCATGCAAAGGGGCCACGGGCCGTGTGTTGAGTAGCCCTGATCTAGACAGTATTTGGTCCTGCCACGAGGGCAGGGGACTGGACTCGATGACCTCTCGAGGTCTCTTCCAGCTCTAGAGTTCTACAATTCTCTGATTCAAACATCAGCACCACTAAAGTTCTCTCACTCGGTCTACCTGTGGGGACCGTCTCCCATCAACAGTTCTTCCCACAACTGGTGGGCAGTTTGGGATGCTGCTGTGAACCAGCTCAGAGGGAGCGGGGCTTAAACGTCTCCTGTATCGAAGGAGGGGGGAATGAAAGGCGCTCAGAAACACCGATTGTAATTGGAAAGCCATAAAGGGCCCTGAGGGAAAGAAATACACACAATGCTATGGATTTGTGTGCACCATCTACTGGCATCTTTCCTAATAACGGAACTCATTACATGCAGACACACATCTACAGAGCACTCCTGGAACGGAGCACCCAGCAACCCCTCCTTCGCATTTCCTTTTCTGACCAAATTAAAGGAGCAAGGAGTGGAGAAAGAAAAGGAATTGGAGAGTCAAGACATCTGCTTCAGCTCAATGCTCAAGGGGTCACCACAAGGAGGCATTTGAGGAGCAAAGAGTCAAGGTCTGAGCAAGACGACATGGTGATGGTCATCTCCATTTTTCAGATAGACTGGAACAACTTAAGCAGCACACTGGCAGGTCAAAGGGGATCTGGTAGTAGGTGAGGTCAGAAATGACTGAGGCCTCCTCTCCAGGGGAAATGTTTTCAGCATAACCCAAGATG
This sequence comes from Pelodiscus sinensis, assembly GCF_049634645.1. Lineage (NCBI taxonomy): Eukaryota > Metazoa > Chordata > Testudines > Trionychidae > Pelodiscus > Pelodiscus sinensis. Next base: position 44,817,044 of record NC_134723.1, on the reverse strand, counting down.
AGAATTTATACCAATGTAACCCATGGGGGAGGGGTAACTCTCACTCTTATCCGAGCAAGCCTTTTCCAGGAGAGTTTATGCCAGTTGGGGAAGGGGGAGGTTAAACTCAACTGGAAAAGCCACTCACATACCAGAGTGGGAATGTCCACACAAGAGGATGCGCCAGTACGGCTACACAGGCATGACGATTTAACTTTCCTGTGTAGCCAAGCCCTAAGATTTCGGTGGCACCAATGGAGAGGAAAGGATATTTTAGGGGAGTGTTGGGCAAGGGGAATCAACTGCATCAACCTACATCCTGATTGCTGAGGTCAGAGGGGAGCCCCATGGATGGCAGGTAACAGGCAAGGGAAAGCGTGGCCTTCCCAAAACTGCTTATGCTCTCTGCCGGCCGCCTGAGAAGGCTGGGCCCCAGTCTGGCTGCCTCAGGCGTTCTGGTCTCCTGGAAAGGGCGGGGTTAAGCCATTCGTTGGGGTTGGGGGTAGTAACCTGGGTAGAGGCACGGCTTGACTCCATCGGGGGGGACGAGGATGCGGATGGGGCGGGGCCCCCGGCAGGAAGGGCAGGGCCTTCACTCATCACCCATGGAGAGCCCAATAGGATCTACCGATTCTGAAAAGCTGTGCGTTCATTGACAGACAGAAGAGGGAAGAAAGGATATTGGTGTTCACCGTGTTGAATCTCCGTTGACTGGTGATGGGGCATCCCGGCTGAGATGCTGGAAGCGCCACGGCGTCAAGTCCTGTCTGACAACCTACGGAAAAGTCCTTTACCTTTGCCCCTGGCTAGAAAATGTTAGTGTCGAACAAGACGCCTCCCAGCAAGGCCCAAATCTGAATACCTGCACGTTTTCCAATAGAAAAATCCCTTCCGTCGCTGTAAAAACCAAGGGTTGTCGGAGAGGCCAGAAGACGACATTTGCACTAGACCATAGGTTCCCAAACTGGGGGGGGGAGGGGTGAAGAAATTCCAGGGGGCACGAGGCAACCCATCCCCCCCATTCATCTCTCCCCACCCCCACCCCAAAAAAGAGCCTGGTCTGTCCAGTAAAAACTTTTTTATTTTGCGCTAAACAAGTTTTGCTGCTATTGGGGAGGGCGAGGGTTTCTCAAAAATCAAAAAGTCTGGGAGCCACTGCACTAGACCATATCACGTTTTACACCCATTCTGCATGTATTTCTGCAGCCATCTACTGGCTTCTTCCTAATAACCAACTCTTCACATGTACACACCGTGACGGACCCAGTGGGGTCCGCACTAGCCGCGGGCGGGAGACTCCCCCCCACCCCCCGCCCAGGGAAGCGGCGGACGCAGGAGGCGGCGGTGCCAACTCTGACCGGCGGGGACGCAGATGCCGGGCAGCGCGGGCGCCCGCACACCGAGGGGGATGTAGGCGGGGCCAAGCCGCAGAGCAGCGGCCGGCCAGGGCGCCACGGCTCGTCCAGAGGGGCGGAGTTCCGTGGACGCCGCAAGGGAGGCCCGGGGAGGAAGGCGCCGTGGGGACGGGGTTAACCCCCCTGACGTCACTCCCCAGGGATGGTAAAGGTGGCAGTCGGGCGCCTAGAGAGGGGGGAACCAGGCAGAGTCCACCCTGGCGTCCAGAGGCGCTAAGCCTCCAGGCCCCCGCACCAACCGGAAGGGCAGCGTCGGCAGCTGGAGGGCTGCGTTGGGATGGTCCCGGCGCCTCCAACGGGGTGAGTGACTGGGCACACGCACAGCTGGGGGACTGGAAGGAGCCCGGGGCGGGGCTGTTCTGGCGCCCATGGGCAGACGAGTTTAGGGCACCGGCCCCGTCTGCTGTGGAGGGCCGCCCATAGGTGTTGCACTCCACTTAGGGTCCCGGGCTGGGACCCGGAGGAGAGGGCGGGCCCGGGTCCCCCACTCCCCACGCACCCAACCCCGAAGCAACCCCCCCCCCACCGAAAGCCCAAAACCCACGCGCCGAGGGCATGGCAAAGACGGGGTTGCAGCGCCAGCCCTGCGGACGCACGCCCGGTAGGGGTGAGACTAGGGGTCGAGCCCCCCAAAGCCTGCGTTTGGGCCGGACCCCTCCCCGCCGCTTGGGAAAGGGGCAGGACGTGGTAACGGGTCCGCTGAACCCTCCCCCGCCACTTAGGGCAGGGAGGTGATCGCACCCAGCTTTCGAACCGCGCACAGACCCGGCTAGGGACGGTTAGGACGGATTTGAGGCGGAGGGTTCGCAGAGCCCCCCCTGCGCCTCGGGAAGAGGGGGTAGGGGAACGGTGCTCGCACCAGTCACCCCGCTACACACACATTTACAAGCACTCCTGGAACAGCCAGTTGCCAGCGACCCCTCCTTCATAGCTCCTTTTCTGATCAAAGTAAAAGCCCGAGTTATAAAATTCCATGGAGTGGAGAAAGAAAAGGAATTGGAGAGTCAAGACGTCTGCTTCAAGACTCCTCAGGAGCACTAGAGAGAGGATAAGGCAGAAAGCATGACGAGAACAGAAAGCTAGCGCATGCTACTATCAATACACAAGGATCACTAACTCTATTTACAGTTAAGAACAGGGTTAGAATGCAGCATTACAAGTTAGTCTCAGTGAAATGAACTGATAGATCCACTATCTTAAGAAGTACTGGAGATCGTATAATAAGGTGGAAGCCAGTTACAAAGACTGCCATTTGGCATCTAAGTACATGCTTAACTCTAAGCATAAGTCTGCACCCCAAGTTAAGCACAGACTTACATGCTCTGCATTATCAAGTCCATAGTGTCTTTTTAATGCAGAGATATGTTACAATCATGTGTATGTTTGAAGGGCATGGAGCGGAAATCATAGGAAAGCAGCGTGTGTTTGGTGCAGTGCTATGTAACTATGTATGTTCTCTGACAATGAGATCTTTTCATGTCAACGAGACACTCACACCTATATTATTGCTTCTTAAAAACCTATGAATAATGTGTGGAAAGGTACTGTCCTGGAAGAGGCGGGGGACAACTCTCTTATAAGTTACAGCAAAAGAATTTCATTTTAAACACAACTCAAAATTTACCCACCGATTTGATTCCTAGATAAAGAAAAGAGTTCTTGGTTGGATTTTTTTCCCCATTTTAAATTCAGTTACACTGTTAAAAAAAAAATCCTTGCAGTATTCACAATCCAAATACCACCGCAAACGGCAACTGACCATTGATTTTCATGGATTTTTGCAATTTTTTCTGCTTGGAAAGAGCAGGAATCATGAAAACTTAATGAGATCTTTTACATTCTTATTCATTTCAATGCATAGATTTCTCGCTATTAATAATCAGTCATCAGCAATAAAAGAATTGGGAAGGACTATGATTTTTAAAGACAGATGGTCCTTGAGTGTATCCTGTACAACGCACCTCTTACTTTACCTATAAAAAAGCTTTTCCTGCAGGACGACAGTGATGTCATCACATCCGGTGTCCCACAGCCCCTCCCTCCCCTTCCCCCAGTGCTGACTGCCACGCTGCCTCCCTCCTCCTCTGTGCTTGGCAGCTGGGAGGAGAGCGCGGGGCACACGAGGCCTCGGAGCGGCTCCCCCCACCAGCGGCTGGAAGGAGAGCGTGGGGCACACGAGGCCTCGGAGCGGCTCCCCCCACCAGCGGCTGGAAGGAGAGCGCGGGGCACACGAGGCCTCGGAGCGGCTCCCCCCACCAGCGGCTGGAAGGAGAGCGCGGGGCACACGAGGCCTCGGAGCGGCTCCCCCCACCAGCGGCTGGAAGGAGAGCGTGGGGCACACGAGGCCTCGGAGTGGCTCCCCCTTCCCCTGCCCCGGTGGCAGAGCGGGGCCTGATGCGGCTTTGGCCAGCAGGGGGTTAATGTTAGGCCACGGTGGGGTGGGTGGGGGGAGAAAGGACCCGGGCTGGCACCGCCTGGGAAGGGGAAGGAGAAGGGGCCGGAGCTGGTGCGGCAAGGAGAATGCAAAAGGACCTAAACTGGTGCAGCAGAAGGCACGGGTGGGGGAGGAGAGGGGGCCTGGACTGGTATGGCCGCAGCCCAGCCCTCCCCGGTGGCGGGGGAGGGCGACAGACTGGGGGGCCTGGAGAGGCCTCGGAGTGGGCCCCCCAGAGGCCAGGGGGAGAGAGCTGGGGTGGCACAGCCCTGGCAGCCGGGGCGGGGAGAGGCCGGGGCTGGTGCGACTGCCGGCCCTGCCTGGCAGCTGCGGGGAGAGCTGGGCGTGCCTACTGCCACAGACGGGGGGCTGGTGAGTAGCGAGCAGCGGGCACCGCCCCCTCGTTACTAGTAAAAAAAAAATAAGCAGCAGGGGAATGTTAATAGACTACGGACCAAACAAACCCACAAAATCCAGAACGCAAATTGCCAGTCCTCTGAACTCAGCCTGGCATCCTGTATTATGGCTCATGATTCCTTCGTTATCGTTACTTCTCAGCAGCGGGCCATTTTAAAGCTAGGCAGAACGTCTGCAATATGGATACCATGCTATCCTTTGATCACCCGCCTGAACGCTTGCATTCTAAAACTGCAGCATTCCTGCAAGTAACACCTAACCCCTCCATTTGAGCAAGAACCCACCTTATCATTTTGATATACCGAGTGTTCCTAGACATCTAAAAATAGTTATAATGGGCTGACACCCTCTAGTGAAGTTTTTCGTTTAAGGAAGAACTGCCGAGCATCAAACAAAGGTCACAATGACTCACCGGGGCACTCCTATATTTCTCCCGCTACTTGAATTTTTTACTAAATTAGACCTCTGGAGACTTTAAAACAGCTGTTGTTTTTCCATCACTCTTGCTCGCGATCTTAAGTCAAGCATGTCCAAAAGGAGTGATACATGCTTCCATCTAGCCACATTAGACTTCCAGGATAAAGAAGCCAGCAAGAAGACAGAGAGATATCACTGGAGAATATAGGAGCTAGCCCCTGTTAGCTGTAATTAGAGAAAAGACTAGTTTAGGAAACTCGAGGATATCAATTCGCTCACTGCAATAATTGCAAGGAATGTAACACTTTCCGAAAGCATGTACATCACGCAGCACCATGCTGATAATCAATGCTTAATTAGATCCTTTTACCCTGACACGGACCTTTCTAATGCGTCTGTCATCCTCTTACCATCTAATTTCCCCACACACACACACACACTTGAACGGTTTTGTCCTCTTACAAAAGCCCCGCGTGACGAGAAAAGTGCGGAGATAATTAATTTTTCAGTAAAAGCCACGTTGTTGTTTTCTCTGAAACATCTAACACTTCAGGAAATGTCAAAAATGTCAGAACGTATAAGTGGAAATAAATGCAGTGCTCTGCATTCCTATTAATACTGCATGACCTCTTCAACTGTTTCACTTAGGGAAAGAAAACCGGACATTCCTGGGGAGAGAGAGAGGGTGAGGAAGGGACAACCACGGCGAGGGGAGGGAAGCAAGGAAAGCCCATCGAGACGAAATGACCCCTTGCTGACAAAACGCTGGCTAGCGGCTGGGTTGCAAAGCAACTCACTTTTAAACAATTACAATCGAGCGCCTCCAATCAGACGTTCGCCCTCAGCAAGCAGGGGACGGCTTGCAAAACAAGTGCCTTGTCTTTAAACAGTATCACCGCTTGTTTGTATTACAGCAGTACCCCAGAACCACCCTGCGCTAGGCGCTGTACGTTCACATGGCGGAAGGCACAGCCCTGACCCTTAGAACTTGAAGTCTTAGCAGACAAATGGGGGAGAAAGGAAGCGTTACCACTATCTTCATTGACAGAGGAAAGTGGAGGCTGGGAAGGTAAAGCCCCAGTTCGGAGCACAGCACTTAAGCAGAAAATGAAGTCCGCCCCTCTGCAGCATCCAACATAAGCGTTCCGCTGACTCCAGGCCCAAAAGCACATGGGGTTCCGGGGCCGAGACGGGAACTGAGCCGGGGTCTCCTGCACCACCACCCTCAGCTTTCACGTTCCTCTCGGACTCCTGGTGTCATCCGCTGCAGCAAGAGGGAACGGAAGACTGGGACTTTTCAGTTTAGAAAAGAGGAGACTGAGGGGGGATATGATAGAGGTCTATAAAATCATGAGTGGTGTGGAGAGGGCTGATAAAGAAAAGTTATTTATTAGTTCCCATAATAGAAGAACTAGAGGACACCAAATGAAATTAATGGGTAGCAGGTTTAAAACTAATAAAAGGAAGTTCTTCTTCACGCAGCGTGTTGTCAACCTGTGGAACTCCTTGCCAGAGGAGGCTGTGAAGGCTAGGACTATAATAGAGTTTAAAGAGAAGCTAGATCATTTCATGGAGGTTAGGTCCATAAAAGGCTATTAGCCAGGGGATAAAATGGTGTCCTTGGCCTCTGTTTGTCAGAGGCTGGAGAGGGATGGCAGGAGACAAATCGCTTGATCATTGTCTTCGGTCCACCCTCTCTGGGGCACCTGGTGCTGGCCACTGTCGGTAGACAGGATACTGGGCTAGATGGACCTTTGGTCTGACCCAGTACGGCCGTTCTTATGTTCTTATGGGTAAGAACAGGAGCAGACTTACCCAGCGCTGCTTGGGTCCTTCACTCACATAAGTTGCTGTTCTGCAGCTCCAGCGGGCACAGCCAGGGGAGGGGCACATGTCCAAACAAACAGACACTGTCTCTAGCAGATAGCTGCCCCTTAACGGGAGCGACTTGCCGGTTAAGGTTAACCAGTAGGAGTTGGAGCAGCCCCTGCCTGCAACACACCTAGGCCCACCATGAACAGCTGCGGTGAAGCGGGGGGGGGGGGCGCGAAGGGGAGGCCGCCCTCCCACTCACCTCCCCATTTTAGTTGGTTAACCGGTTAAACAATGTTTAGCCAGTTAACCGATTAAACGAGATTTCACATCCCTAGCCTCTTCCCATTCAGGAGGAGTTCTTGAGCAAGCAGACTCACAGATGGACGGGTGCACACTCCCAAAATACACAGTAATTTAAGCCATGCCGTATCAGGCCAGACCAATGGTCCACCCTGCCCAGTAGCCTGCCCCTGGTGGTAGCCAATGCCACATGCTTCAGAGGCAGTGAACAGAACAGGGCAATTCTGTGATCTCTCTCCCCAGTCCCAGACCCTGCCAGTGTGTCTGGAACACTTACCTGGTTCTGCAGGGAAGCTGCGTTCTAGCCTGATCAAGAAAACAAAATGGCCACCAGCAAAAAGCCTAAAGACCAAGAGGAAGCAATGCCTTCCCTGGGTCCTAGTGCTCAACCTCTCCCCTGTTCCTATCCCTATTCTGACTCTGCACACACTCTGAAAGGGGCCATGCGGTTTTATTTTTTAATTTTTTTTCTCTCAATAACTTTGGTCTCCCCATTGTTTTTCCCTCCCTCAACAGAATTTTTTCCATGGTGGTGTTTTTCCCAGGGCGGAGGGGGGCTGGGGTTCGGTATTTTTGGTTAAACCATCTGGCAACCCTAAGTGGCAGGAAAAGAGGAGAGGGCGGGGTTGGGCAACCTGCAGGTTTGCCCCAACTTGCGGGACCAGCCATTCCGGGCTGGACTCCTTCCGCTCATTTCAGGCCCAGCTCTGCAACCTACACTCCCCCAAACAGCACCTGGAAGGGAAGTTCTACTCACGTCGCTGATACTGGGCCATGTGAACCAGGGCAGCAGCTAGGACTTCAGCCCATTTAGCCCACCGACCAACTTTGCCACTGCTAACACCAGAGCCTTCCTGCCCATCTCCTGCTGCCAGGCACAGGCGTGCCTCACTGCCCTTTCCGGCTGAAAATGAACCCAGCTCGTCTGCTCTGCCTACTCCTCTTCCTTTCTCTCCTTTACAAATACATACTGCACTGCAAGCATTCGCTCGCAGCATTCTGAGGTACATTTTTTAGATGTTATGGTCTAAGCCAGGGGTGGAGGAAACCTCAGGCCTGGGGCCGGATGAGGCCCCCAGCTTGCCTGGATGTAGCCCCCAAGGCTCAGGCCTCCCCCAGGATAGGGGAGCCCATGCTGGTGCTCCAGCACTCCCCCTGTGGGGCTGAGGCCCACAAAATCTACTAGGCTGAGTCCCCTTAGGCTCTGGTGCATGAGGGGAACGTGGGGAGGGTCTGTCTCCTTCTCAGTCAGGGGCCACATCAGTGAGGGTTTGGTGGTGGGTTTTGGGGGGAGGGGGGTCTTTTGCTTCTCATGTGTGTGACCACTGATTGATTTTTCTGTGGGTCAGTGGCCCCCGACACAAAAAAATTCCCCAGCCCTGGCTAATCCTCCGACTCGCTACAGGAGTCATCTTCCCTTGACTTTGAAGTGGCTTCTCACACGGTTTTCTCCCTTCAGAACAGGGAGACTGTAGGCTGGTCCCCTGCCCTCTAGGGCTGGTACTAGGGATGTTAAAAAGCAAGCAGTTGTGCAACTGCTGAAGAACTCAGCGGTGACAGTTACACACACCCACAGTGGCAGCCAGCTCCCCGGGAGCCAGTGTGCGACAGAAGCTGGCTTATAAGCCAGCCTCCAGCGCATACCGGCTCCCGCCTGCCAGCCCCGCTCCCGAGGAGCCGGCGGCCACCCTGCACTGCTGCCTCTAACACAGCTCCCCAGGAGCGGGGCGGGAGCCTGACTAACCGTGAACGTTAACCGACAAGCCCAGGCTAACCCCACAGTTATACCTTCACAGCCCTCGTCGGTCTCCTGCCAAACACGTACATACATGCGCAACTTTCCTCAGCTTGACCAGACAGGCTCTATTCCTGAGTGACGGAAAGCACACACCTTAGTACAGGGGTATCCAACCCTATTAACCACAAGATCACTTTTTCAATTGAGGTGCAATGTAAGATCTACCTCAAACCCAAATACCTTTGCCCGGCTTCCTTCCCGCCCCTTCTTCGAGACCCTGACTCTGCTCCGTCCCTTCTCCAAGGCCTCATGCTGCCCACTCCATCCCCCTTCTCCCCTCAGCCTCACTCACATTCACCGGGCTACGGTAGGGGTGCAGGCTCTGGTCTTGAGCCAAGGGGTTGGGAGGGGCTCCGGGCTTAGCCCAAGGTGGGGCATTGGGGTCCAGGAGGGGCTTCAGGGTGCAAGCTCCGGGAAGGAGTTTGGGTGCAGGGAGACTCACGTCGGGGCAAGAGGTTGGGTACAGGAGGTTGTGCAGGGCGGGGCCAGTCAAAAACCAAAACTAACCCACTTGGCAAGCAGTAAAAGTAACAACAACCAAACCTCCATCACCACCAACCTACATATGTGTTGAGTCAGGAGCTGAGAGGGAAGGACAGGGTGTGTTTGTGACAATGAGACACACTGTGTGAGAGTGACAGAGATTGGCACTGCAAAGCTCCCTCCATCCCCTTCTCCCTGTGTGCAGATAGGGTACAGAAGCGAGGGGAGGAGGGACACTGAAATCAGCATCCCCCCTATTTTTCCCCCCACACCCTGCACAGCAAGCAGGAGGTTCCCAGAGGGGCAGCTCCAAGACAGAAGCAGCATGACAGTGGGTGGGGAGGGGCACTGACGTGCCAGCGCTTGAGAGCTTCCCAAGCCAAACCAGTCAGGATCCCCGTCAGAGGCTCCAAGATCTCCCGGAAGATCACGATCGACTGGTTGGTGACCACTGCCTTAGCGTTTGCAGGATCCGAGCTGCCATTTGAATTGTATATACCCCTGGCTCAGCTGTAAAGAGTGAACAAAAGATTATAATTTCATAATCACACCCAGTCCACTGCTCAGAATAGCTACGGGGAGAATAAAGCCGCAAAATAAATCATCTGAACAGAGATGCGGTGCACAGCCATACTGTTCTAACTGAGTCTAGATGTCATGAAATAATGTGCTATTAATATTCCACCTACTAAAGATAAAAATCCAGCCAGGATTTGCAAGGAATCTCAGTTTAATGACAAACACTCGTGTCTTAGAGACAAATCTCAAAATGAATAATCATATTTGTGACTTAATACCAGGATTGTACTGCACCGGCTAATAGAAGAGCTTTCTGCAATAGACATTTAGATTGAATTTTAGCATTTTATTATAGGTGAAGCTAGCAGCCTCATTTGCCTACCACTTCCGATCTAAGAGCCTGTTTCCAATTGCTCCTAAGTTTGACAACACTTTAACCATTTGGGTTGAAACATTACCTGCCAAGGATCTGCCACAGGAAGTTTCTTTTGGGGGAGAAGGGAGTTTTCAGACACCCTGCTTTCTGCCATGGGAAAAATATCTCGTTGTGCTCATGCAAAGAAATTCTGGCTGCCGTTTCTTTGAAACACTCTAGGGCCCCTGTGCATCTTGTATGGGGTGAGGAGTTCGCACGAGTGTGTGAATCTTTGCGTCGGGGTTGTGGCTTTTGCAACGCTCACAGAAATCTGCCCACATGTGACCACTTGATACGCCTTTGCAAAGTCGCAGTTCCCGCATGCTCGGCCGTGTCACTCTCATCGAGCGCTCTCCCTCCCCTCACATCTCCTTGCAATAACCAGACCAGGGCCGCACTTCTATGGAGCGTCTGGGCATGTGGGGGTGTAGAAAGGAGCTTGGGATAGAGGACTGGGGTTCAGTAGGGAGTGTGGGGTCTGAGAGGGAGTTATGGTCTGGGGCAGGGGCTTGGGGTGCAAGTTCCAGAAAGGGTTTGGGTGCAGGACAGGATTTTGGGGGAGGGGTATACGAGGGGGTGCAGGGTCTGGGAGGGAGTCGTAACCTGAAGCAGGTGGGGAGAGCGTATACAGAGGGTTGGGGTGGTGTCCTGGGGCAGGAGGGGATGGTGGCCTGGGGCAAGTAGTTGGAGGGAGGGAGAGGAGGTGGGGTGCCAGAGGCAGGCTCTGGCTGGGAGGCGCTTACCTAAGCAGCTCCCAGCCAGCAGCCCTGCAGGAACCTGAGACGGGCTCCGTAACTGTCGGCTGGGGCCGACTGCCCCACTTGGCTCTGCTCCAGCATGGCTTTGCTCATTGCCCCTGCTTCTGGCAAAAGTTCTCAGTTCCTATTGGCCTGAAACTGGCCAATGGGAGTGGAGGGATTTTGCTAGGGAGCGGCGACAATGTGGGACACTTTCTCCTCCCTGCCCAGCGTGCAGAGTGATTAGCAGCCTGCTGTTTGAGCAGCTGCAGCCACTTGATAGTAACGGTGCCACCAAGGCAGCTGTGGGGCAGATCCTGCAGTGTGGCAGGCCAGACCCAGCCCACTAGCTGCCTCTTGCCCACTCCTACTGTAGCTGCTGCTCCAAGAACTGGAACCAAGAGCAGAGAACAGGCCCACCGACGGGGGGCCACAAAGCAGGCAACTAGCCAGCTGTCAGCCCTGCTCACCGGGAACGTGCCCCTCCTGTCAACTCCATGACCCACCCCGTCCCTCCCGGGCAGCACAGAGCGGGAAGCCATTGGATTTGGATGCAGAAAGGACAAAAGCCGGCTAGGAGTAACCGACACAAGGAGTCGTGTGAGGTTGGGACGAGAGCCACAGGCTGAGGGGAAGAGAAACTGGCCCTGGAACCAGGGATGCCAATTTTGGGCAAGTCACTTCAACCAAACTTTTCACAATTTTCCTCAATTGTGCATCCCACATTTTCTTGCTACCGGGCACCTGATCTACAGAACCACTGAGTGCTCCCAGTTGCCAGTGAAGTGAATGGGAGCTGCACAGGAATACACACCAGTGCTACTTAATGCTACGAACTCCAGAAACTCAGGGCAAGGCTCCTCAGAACAGATACTGAAAATTAGTGAATCCTTTTTACCTTATTCTCACCACACTTCTGCTCCGGCTGCCCCATATGTGATGTCCATGACCCACCCTGGTCCCACTGGAGCAGCCCCTCACCTCACAGGGATGTCGTGAAGGCAAATTCAGTGTTTGTGAAGCGGGCAGAGGCTGTAATGAGGAGACCATCGAAACGCCAAAAAAAAAAGAAACTAGTCATTCTGCCTTTACAGCAGGATTTGAACAGAGCGCAATAAATAAGACCTAGGGCCACACACTGAACAAGGAGGACAAACACTATTGAAGAGCTTCTTATTCGTGAGCTACTGCCATTCTGTGTGCTGAATGAGGCAGGGAAAAACCAGTGTGTTATTGTGTAATTAAGGACTGGCTCGTAATGCATGCCTACGAGGTGGCCAAATGAAGGTTGCACAAACCATCTTAATTGTGGCATTCCCGCGCTTCTGAGCCGTTGACTTTTCAACCCTCACAATGTTCCTCTAACATCACGTAGTGTGTCAAATCAGAATCAAATCCGGTTTTGTAGAATGTTGCAGTGTGACGGAATTCAAAGGGAACCATTCCGTCTCCGGACATTTTAACTTCTTCCGGGTGAGATTCTTCATCAAGAGCCACATCAAGACGCGATATTTCCATCAGAGTCACAGTTGATCTTTCACTGGCAAGCTTATGTCGCAGGTAAACATCGCAAAGTGGAAACTATAAACGGATGTCAGTTTCTCACCAGTTCAAAGACCCCATTCCCATTAGATGTTAAACATCTGCTTTTGCTTAGTCCGCGTCAGGCACAGCACTTCGTATTGTGCCTTTCAAATCAATTGCACGTAACCTAGCAGACAAAATCAGTTATATTGCCCACCAGTTCAAGAACCACAGTCTGAGCGGTGTCCTTTTGGGGGACGGTGGGGGGAAGTTACCCGAGAATGTCAATTACACTGCTTACTCTTTGCTTGTGGCGGAATTTGATCTACACGGTTATGAATACAATTTCCAGATAGATTATTTAACTAATCAAGGGGTGGGGGGAAGAGAAAGAAAAATAAAAGCCTGTCACCTCCAACTTTAAAGCTGCTCACACTAAAAAGCACAGCAGGGGCTCTTTCTGTACAAAATGTGTCAGCCCTTTACCTCCACAGCACACGCTGCTTTTTGGACAAGGTTACAAAATATTCAAGAAATAACCTTTTTAAAACCAGATCAGAAGGGACGGCCGATACTGAAACAGGCCTTTGATCTCTGCAGAGAACACGTGAAACTGCATCGTGAGCTAGCATCAGACTTTCTCCCTGCTTGGGCTAGCCGTTTAAAGGCAGGCACTGGCCACCTTTGTTACTGGATTGCAGCTTACCACTGAAAGCAAGGGGCTTTCCTTCTCTTTGACCAACTGGGCAACGGGCTCCGTGCCCAACCCGTGTAGTTGTGTGTTTCAGACCGGGGGACTGGTAGAGCTCTTCATGTCAACTTACGCTGAAGAGGTAGACATTCCTATGCAGGATCTAGAAGAGACTTGCATCCACTAAGGATCAAACTTCGAGGGGGATGCAAACTACTCACTGGCCAAGAGTGTGCGAACACACACACACACCCCTTTCCTTTCCCTACACACTGACCCCAATTTTCAAACCTGCCACATTCAAACTGCCCCTCCCCACATCTTGCCATTTGAGCAGTCGAGGTGCCAATTGGAGGGTTTTCCTACATTTAGTTACACTTGCTGCTAATGCCAGCAACTATCTTCGAACAGTTGGCTAGGGGCCCTCGTAGGGATGTCAGCATGGAGACAAATACAAGGCTAACCGATAAGCCTAGGCTTATCGGTTAATCTGGTCAACTACATGCATTCCCTTCCTTGCTGCCTCTGTGACAGAGGCAGCAGTTGGGTGGGGCAAGGGAGACTGCTGCGAAGCAGCCTCTGTCCGCAGCGGGCCCGAGCTCCGCAGACAGAAGTTGCTCTGAGCATCCTCTGTCCCTGGGGAGCTTGGACCCCCTGCAGACCCCCTGTGCTGCTGCCTCTGAAAGAGAAGCAGCAGTAAGGAATGGTAGGGAGCTCCCCAGGAGCGGGGCCAGGAGCACACAGGCTGCCAGCCCCACCTCCAGGGGCTATCATATAGTTGTGTAACCACTAAGAATTCATACGAATAACTGTTCAATGATATGATTTCCATGGGCTTCCGGTATATAAGGTGGAGGAGGGCGTGGCCTTCCCAGACTACCAGGCATGGCCCCGCCCACACTCTGCCCTCGCCCTCCCCCCGAACACCTGCAGTGGGTATTCTGGGGTGGAGTGTTGCTGCTGCCAGTGCCTGTCTTCCCCTTACTCTGGGCCTTGAGAGGCTGGGCCAGCCTCCACCAACAGCACGATTTTAAATGGGATTTTAATTTTAAGTGGGCCCATTTTAAATGGGATTTTACATCTCTAGTGTTGAACTGCTTAGGGTTGTTGTTTTTTTTAAATTTCCCCTCCTCCACATCTACTATAAACAATCCTTTTTTCATGAGGTTAATAAGCAATTTAATTTCCTTTTCCTAAAAAGGAACAACATTTTTCATTATTAATTATAATTATTACTATTATTATTAATCGACCAGCTAGAGCAGTACAAATATTCTAACCCATAACTTATCAATTTCCTTTAAATGGAGAGTTTCCAAGCTCCGAACTGTGATCCGAGCTCTGCTTTTACATTTCTTCTTTATGACACTTAGACATGGATTTTCTGACTTGGGAGATAATAAATATGGGAAGGTCTAATCAGCAACTGAACCACTTTACAACGGATCAATGTTTCACTTCTTGTAGCTCTAGTTTGCCTTTTTTCAAGTCCTTTGCTTTGCGGCCATTCAGTTAATACGGCTTCTCCAAGTGTGCTCAGACAACTATAAGGATGTCCAAAATTCCTAACCACTTGAAATAAAGCCTTAGACACAAAGGCTTATACCTGCCTGCGTTTTACGCATCTGCCATCCCAAAAGATTGGCTGAATTAGTGTGCACATTCAAGAGCTCCATTTTGTACAGAGTGATATTCTGGGGACCGTTGTTCAGCGGTGTGTGGGTGTCGCCCGGGGAGAGGGAGAGGAGCGGGGGACAGAAGAAGCAGAGCGAAGGTGGGGTGCACTCAGGGGAGGGGCAGAAGAGTTGGGATGCGAGTGTGGAAAGAGGCCGGGCAGGGGCGGAGCAGAGGTCTAGCACCTCCCAGCAAATCCCGAAAGTCGGCACCTCTGCCGACACCACTTCTGCTGTCAGACACGGTCCCTTTCAGCCAGCTCCTTTCACACATAACTGATCCACCGGCCCAGTTACAGCTGGGGCCTAAAACTTCTTCCATCAGAGAGGGTCCTGCAATGACAGAGCCAGCCCGCAGCACGGCCCACAACCCAATTGCTCTGTGCTAGTTCTGAACAGGAGCCGCGCTTCTATGTAGGAATATTTCCCTGCCAACATTTTAAACGCAAGATTTGGCCCCACGGCTCTGATGCAACCAGCTTCTCCTCTCAGCCCAACAGCACATGGAGGGGGGCGGGAGAGAAGGATGCTCACTCTTTCACACACAAGTCCCCCATCTCCAATTTGCAGCGGCTGTGAATTGATTTGCAATGCAAAACTGAGAAGGAGATATTCTCAAGCAAGCCTTCACTCCGCTGCCGGCAGATTGGAATTGATTTCAAGGCCTCCGCCCCAGCCCCATCATCAGCCCGCGGAAGACCTAGGATGGGCTGCACCCCTCTCGAAACGCAGAACCAGGATTTTATACCCAGGCGCTTTGTCAAGTGGATGGGGGAAGGAGCATCCCACACCCACAAGCTCTCCAGGCTTTGAGCCATACGAATCGGAACCACCGAGGAGTTTTCACTGTTATTTCTAGCCTGATTGATTTAGCCAATCCCAAGCATTCAAAACTGACAACAGCATCCAATAGCTGGGGAAGGCTTTGCCTTCCCAAACTGCCAAGCCTGGCCCCGCCCACACTCCGCCCCCAGAACACCTGCTGTCGGCATTCCAAGAGTGGAGCGTTGCTGTCCCCAGCGCCCACCCTCCCGGTGCTCCTGGCTGGGGAGGAGGCTGGAGCCACGTGCCTTCCCCTCACCCCGATGCTCTGGGGCTGGGGTCATGCCACGTGCCCTACTCCCTCCCACCATGCTCCAGGAGCCGGGGAGCGTGCTGGGAGTAGTCCTTGCCTCCCCTTGCTGCCTCTGTGTCAGGGCTTGTTTAGTCTACAGAAGTGAAGAGCAAGGAGGGATGAGAGAGCAGCCTTCAAACACCTGAAGGGGGGTCCAAAGAGGATGGAGAGAGGCTGTTCTCAGTAGTGACGGATGCAGAACAAGGAGCAATGGGCTCAAGTTGCAGTGGGGGAGGTCTAGGTTGGATATTAGGAAAAACTCTTTCCCTAGGCGGGTGGGGAAGCGCTGGGATGGGTTCCCTAGGGAGGTGGTGGAATCTCCATCCCTAGAGGTTTTTAAGTCCCAGTCTGGCAAAGCCCTGGCTGGGATGATTGAGTTGGGGTTGGTCCTGCTTTGGGCAGGGGGCTGGACTCAGTGACCTCCTGAGGCCTCTTCCAGCCTTAGGATTGTATGATACTAAGAACGGCCACATTGGGTCAGACCAAAGGTCCATCTAGCCCCGTGTCCTGTCTGCCGACAGTGGCCAATGCCAGATGCCCCAGAGGGAGTGAACAGAAACAGGGAATCATCAAGCGATCCCTCTCTTGTCATTCATTTCCAGCCCGCAACAAACAGAGGCCAGGGACACCGTTCCTACCCATGCGGGCCAATAAGTATTGATGGACCTAACCGCCATGAATTTTCTAGTTCCGTCTTGAACCCAGCTAAAGCCCTGGTCTTGACAACATTCTCCGGCAAGGTGCCCCTTCCTTCTGTTTCCCCCAAACATGCTACCTATTCATTTCATTTGGTGACTCCTAATTCTTACGTTCTGGGAACAAGTCACAAACTTTTCCTTACTCACTTTCTCCCCACCTCTCATGATTTCAGAGACCTTGTGTGGGAGCCTAAGGGTAGGTGTCTACATTACAAATGCTACAGCGGCACAGCTGCGGCGCTGCACTGGCTCTACCGCAAAGAAAAGGGGTATTCCATCACGGTAAGAAATCTGTTGAATTTTATCACTGCACTGAGCAACTTAGCGTAGGTCGAGCTACAGTTTTAGCACAGCCCAGGCCTAGGTCTCATTTCCAACTGGGATTTTGATCCACATGTGTAAGGCTCCCAATGGAAATGAGATTTCAGCTCCTAAATCAGTGAAACCGCTGCAGCACAGCAAACCCGAAAGACCTTTTACAAATCTAGGCCCCAGCATCGAGATGCTGCAGCTACAAAACACCAAAGAAAAAGTCAAAACCCCTCTGCACCAGTGTTGCTGAAGTGCTAACGCCATACGGAGCTGGTGAGAACAAGATTCTCTCTTTAGCCCTAACGAGCTCTGCATATTAAAGGTTCTGTTATACTGAAGGGGAATGAAGACAGAAACGTTAAGCGGGAAAAGGTGCCGTTACGGGGTGGAATGAGTAAAGCTAATGTTACGCTTTTAAAATTCATGACAGTTTAGAGTCAAATACCTCTCGTGTTAAAAGGGCATTATGGACCCGATTTAAAGCTACCAAAGAGTGAAGATTCAGTTCTAAAATTTAATTCCGCCTTGGCCCATTCCACTGTGCTTAAGAACTACAGTGGCCTGCAAACGTTAGCTAATTGCATCTCTTGTACTCCATAGATTGCAATGCCCGGGCACGCCACGCTGGGAGGGGGTGTTCCCGTCTGCCCGCATTGTATTTCAACATCTTTTTACAAATTCATCTCCTTTCAGAACGAAATGCAGGATTGTAAATTGCTACATTGATTTTGCTTCAGCGGTAAAAGTCACACCAGTGAGTAACAGACCTGAGGCGACCCAGTTTGTTCGAAAGAATCTGAAAGCGGAGCGTATTGACAGCTTAATTGGCTCGCCAAGAGTTCATATCACTGGGATGAAATGCATCGTTGCCCTTTTTATTGCCATGTCTTATTGTAGCTTGAAAAGTAAAGTAGATGACAATCTAGAGAAATGTTTCTTTTGCACAAGCGGCCTCCTGTCCTTGACTTTATTGCTGGGTTCTCCCCCCCATCCCCAGCCTTCCTCCCTCTCTCCAAAGCAATGTTTACACACTGGCTCCTCTCTGCCTTTTAAATACTTGGCACAAGAGGAGAATTTATCTCCTCCCTTAATCCTTTCAAGCCAGGCAATGAAAAACTCCTGCGCATCCATTTCTCTGTTGGGGATACCAAAAATTACAGCCCTGCGGAGTTCCATAAATGCCATGCTGGATAGGAACGTGGCATTTACGGCTGCAGAGTGCAAACGGGGAAGCATAATTTGACTCTTTCATGGCACGAAGGGGGGGAATTAGAGGTGTTAATACCTGAACTATCAACGATAACTTCTGACTCAAGATGTAATTACAGAAAACAAGACACTTCACGGAGCTTGCAAACAGTCCGAAATCGGAAAGCTCCAATGAACGTACAATGCTCCCCCTCTCTCTGGTTATATTACAATGACCATCCAACAATTTGTTTTCTGGCAACGGAGCATGGGCAGAAGACAACGTTTTGCTAGAAACATCCCAGTATCCGGGTAACGATGCGTCACCCCCAAACAGAGCGCAAGAGAAGTGAGGATGTAGATTGGTGATAGTTCAAGTATTAGCACCTCTAATTCCCCCCCCTTCATGCCATGAAAGAGTCAAATTATGGTTCCCCGTTTGCACTTGGCAGCCGTAAATGCCACGTTCCTGCCCTCAGCCAGCACAACTCTCCCTACTTTGGGGGACGGTCCTACAGAGCCTGAAAAACTTCTCACGGAAGCACTCAGCGTTTATGGCAAATTTGCTTCACGCCCTCCAAGTTCAAGCTTCCCTCAGTGCCAGGAATTATTCGTAGTAGTGAGGCCCACAACAGAAATCCTCACAGCCGCAACGTCCCAGGAAACTCTGCAAGTGCCGCCTCCGCTGGATCCTCCCACGAGGGCCGCCCAGGACTGGTCTGCGCCATGGAAACCATAACGGCCTAGCTTCCTCGACGCAACCACGATGACCTAACCCCATAGGGCTGACACGGCCTAGAGTGGCGGAAGGGGGGCTCCTCTGTCACCGTAGGAGCACCACCGGCCTTAGCGTAAGAGGAAGGCAGGTGCATTGGTGAGACCCGTGAGGTGGTCAGGGGAAAGCGCTCAACAACAGTCCACTGAGGCTGAATCTTGACATGATTTCATCCTTTCAGGCCCGCTGACGGAGGAGCAAAGGGAGCAACCAGCGAATCAAAAGGGCCCGGGGCTGCCTGCTACCACCACTGTTACTATGGCAGCAGCCAGAGCCTCGGGCCTTTTACCCGTCGGAGCACTGCGCAGTGCACGCCGTGAGGCTCTGAATGTTGGGGGGCACCATGGCCCAAGCAGCACAAAGGGCTGGCTGCCCTCAGCCCCACCCCTCCCTACCAAGGCCCCACCCCTTCTGCCCAAGGCCCCGCCCCTTCAAGGGACACACACACACACACACACACACACACACCCACCCCCCGGCCTGGGCACCTGTGGAAGCTCTCAGCTCCCCTGCATCCATTCACATACTTCTGCCTCCTTCGCATGCAGGCCTCCATGCAGCAGGGCGAGGGCCTAGCCTTCCTTGCAGTTCATGGAAGAGGTGGTTTCCCAAAGCTCAGTGAGTTTGCAGCAAGGGAAGCTTACACAAAAGAGGCAGGGGACACACCCAAAGGGCTGCAAGTCAGCTGCAGAAGCATGACTAGAAGCCAGGCGCTTGTTCATTTACTACCTGTCCAGCCATGTCGGTGAACCTCAAAGCCTCAGTTTGTCCATCTGTGAAATGGGGTCGGCGATACGTAACCCCAGGGGAAAAGTCAAAGAGGCGCCAGATTTAAAGGGGCAACGCACTGCCATGAGTTGAGGCAGGATTCCACGGGGACTTCAACAGGGAGCCGAGCTGGCCGTGTTATCCCTCTTTTGAAAATCGAGGCTCATTTTGTGTCCCACCCTGCCCTCCGTGCTACCGGGGTAAACTTGTAAGCTCCTGTCTCACCTCAAAGATTTCTGGATAGTCACAGTCCCTTTTCCAGTATCCCCCCTTCTCACTTGGGACTGGCCTTTAGGGCCACAAAACCCCTGGCAACAGGTCCCTGGGGGCGCCCTAGAGAGTGTATTACAGCAAGTTGGGTCCTTTGGGGGATACGGGGGGGGGGGACAACAGAGCCATCTACTCTGCTTTTGATTGTGCTGGGGTCGCTACAGATACCCAGAGGTGCCCACGCTGGGGGTGCTTGGGGGCAGGAGCGCCCACCAGGAAAAGTTAGCAGGTGCTCAACTAAGCTCCTTCTCCCCACAGCACCTCTGCCCCACGGACCAACACCTCCCCCGCCCGTCGCTGTTTCACAGCGTTTGGGATGCTCTGGGAAGGGTGCACTCAAGGGATGCAGGGAAGAGGTGGGGCAGGGCTTGAGGGAAGAGGTGGAACAGGAGCTGGGCAGAGGTGGAGCAGGCACAGGAAGAGGGGCCAGGGTTTGGGGGAAAGAGGTGGGAAGGGGGCGTGGCCAGGGGCGGAGCAGGAAGAGGTGGGCAGGGCTTGAAGGACGAGAAGGACTGGGGACATAGCCAGAGGTAGCGCAGGGGTAGGAAAAGGCAGCGGGGCTTGGGGAAAGGGGTGGGATGGGGGTGTGGCCCGGGGCGGGCGGGGGGAGGGAAGGGGAGAGAAACACACACCCCAGTCTAGAGGGGAAGTCAGCGCCTATGTAGTCAGCTACCTCTCCGCTAAACACCCAGTGCAGCCTCTAGACACAAAAGCCACGTCTACACGGGAAATGGGAAGCGCTGAACCCATTTGGTTCCCACCTACAGAAGAGAACAGAACAGCAGAGGACCTGCCTTGGAGACTATGGAAAACTGAGCCTTCCTATGTGCAGAGTAGCAGAGGGCAAACCCCTCCAAACCAGTGAAATTAGGGCCCAGGCTTTTCAGCCCTCAATGATCTGAGTAGCAGTCGTGTTGGACACCCCGTCCCTTTGCTATCTGCACAGCCACCGAGAGCTGCAATTTCAACTCCAGGCCAAGAAAACACTAAACAAATACCTGTAAAATCTACTTTCCGAGCAGCGAGCATTGTCAGGCAATGCATCCGATATTGCACTTGATGTGACTCCGGAGGGCAATTACCCCGCCTTAACTCCTCCATGATGGATTTTACAATTTGTTAAAGAAGCTCATCAATTCTCAGCTGTCAGGTTTTTTTTAAAGCCCCAGGCGCCCACAACGTTCTGCATTTTGCTGAGCCCCAAAATTTCAAATCGTTGGATGCTGCTGCTACAGTTCCGGCCCAGACTCCAAAGCTGATCCTTAAAGCACATTTCAGACGGGACACGGGTTGAATTGCAGATTACCTTTGATTTGTGAACGAACACGGGGTTCTGGTTATTGGAAGGGATGGTGACATTTTCCCGAAATGAAAATTTACACAAGCACAAATCTACACCCATAGGTATAAACACAATCATTACTCAAGCTGCGGGACCCAGCGCCAGAGTTAACCAACACCAAGTTTCTTGCATATCTGGCACTAGACACTGTTCCTGCCCGCCCACTGATCTGATCACATATTTCTCTCTCTCTCTCTCTCTCTCACACACACACACACACACACACACACACACACACACACACGACACCTTGTCAAGCCCAAACTTAAAAACCTCTAAGGATGGAGACAGCACCACCTTCCTAGGGAACCCAACCCAGTGCTTCCCCCCCTCCCCCCCCCCCCGCCTAGGGAAATCATTTTCCCTAATATCCAACCTAGTCTCTCCCATTGCAACTTGAGACCGTTACGCCTCGTTCTGCCATCTGCCACTGCTGAGAACAGCCTCTCTCCAGCCTCTTTGGAAACCCCACCCCCACTTCAGGTAGTTGAAGGTTGCTATCAAATCCCCCCTCACTCTTCGCTTCTACAGACTAAATAAGTCCAAATCCCTCAGCCTCTCCTCATAGGTCGTGTGCTCCAGCCCCCTAATCATTTTGGTTACCCTCTGCTGGACCCTCTGTAATGCATCCACATCCTTTCTCTAATGGGGGCCCAAAACTGGGTGCAATACTCCAGATGTGGCTTCACCAGTGCTGAATCATAGAACCATAGAGTTGGAAGAGACCTTAGAAGGTCATCAAGTCCAACCCCCTGCTCTAGGTAGGACCAATCCCAACTAAATCATAATAAAGGAGAATAATCACTTCTCTAGATCTGCTGGAAATGCTCTTCCTAATGCAACCTAATATGCCATTAGCCTGCCTTCTGGGCTATAAGGGCACCCTGTTTGGTTTTAAACGTGCAAATGAAAGTCATCCCGGGGATTTCCAACATTCTGGCAACCTTAACGACTGGGTAATCAACTTAATGGGCTGTAAATAGCCTGGTTTTGTCTCTTAAGTTTAAACGGAGGTTGGTCCTGGAAAGACATGGCACCAAACCAACTTATACTGGTATATCAGTTTAACCAGATAATTTTCCATGGAAATTTTCCAAAACAAAGGATTGCCACCCAAAAGGAAGTCTATTTAAGCTGGAAAGTTATGAGTCTTTTTGTCTTTGGCTGACACGATACATGCAAGAGGAGAGCCAGGGACCCAAGTCAAAGTCAAAGAGCTCTGACTTGAAGGTTTGCCTTGAAAAAGAACACTTTTAGGGTAAGTTTCCAATAAACGTCCGTGTATTCGTACTAGCTATGCATTTCCTTTTACTTTGATTCTGGAATTTACTTAGATCTGCCTTTTTTCACTTGCAACCACTTAAACCCTACTGGGTGTACTTAATAAAATACTTTTATTTGCTATCAAGCCCGGTGTAAATAATTGTTACCTGGGGCGGAGGGGGGGGGGGGAACAATCAGTGTGTACATCCTCCTTTCATTGTTCAAGGGGACTTACCTGCATGAGCGTTCAACCTGTGAAACTCTCCTACAGGGTACGTCTAAACTACGGGGCGGGGGGAAGGGGTTTTGAAAGAGGGTATGCAAATTCTGTGGGCTCTCTTCTTCCAATCGCTTTTTGGAAAGCAGGTCTTTCGAAAGTGAAAGTCTAGACGTGGTTTTTTCGGGAAAAAAACCCTTTTTTGAAAAACAGCATAAACCTCCTTTTTTTACGAAGAGCGGTTTTTTCTAAAAAGGTTTTTTTTTTCCCCTGGAAAAAACGCATCCAGTCTACTTTCACTTTCGAAAGACGCGCTTTCCAAAAAGCGATCGGAAGAAGAATTTGGGAATTTGCATATCCTCTTTCAAAAAAAAAAAAAAAGTAGTTTAAACATACCTACAGTGAAAGACAGATTTATTTGGGGTTTTGTTCCCATGGGGGGCAAGTGAGGTTGCTTTCCCGGATGCTCTGCCCTTGAACCGCATTCTCTCAGCACTGAGGTTATTCAGTGTCTGCTTTGCTCTTATTTTGGGAGATGGGGGGGACAGCATCCTCAGCTCCGTGCCTTATCGGGGGAGAAGGGGGGGGAGAACCAGGCGATCCAGCCTTAAACTACTCAGCAGACCGGGATTCCATCTCTGGGGGCTGAACAAAGACCCCAACTACCTTACCCATTACAAAGATAGCTTCCCCAATTATCACCTCTAATATCATTAACTCACAGACATTTACCTTCCTTCCCCCCTACCCCCGCATCCCCCTTCTGTTCTGAAATTTGATTTGTCCTTTTCATATGTGTTCATTTTTTTAATTGTATCCTTTGGTATATATGGTTGTGACTATTTTCTTCCACTATTTGATCTGAGGAAGTGGGTCTGGCCCACGAAAGCTCATCATCTAATAAACCATCTTGTTAGTCTTTAAAGTGCTACATAGTCCTGTCTTTTGTTTTAACAAATATATAGGATCTTGAGGTTTTGTGGGTAAAACCCACTTCCTCGGATGAGTCAAAGTGGATATTACAGAGTCCAAGATTAGAGGGAAGGAAGCAAAAAAGCAAAAAGAAAGAAAAATCTAACAGCAAAAGCAGTTACCTGTCAATTGTAGGACCTGTGTGAATGAAGTAGGCTGGATACATAACGTAAGTTAGTTTTGCATGGATATCAGTTTTGTCCCAATGGTAAAAGTACCAGACTGCAACCTTGATCTTTGTAGTTCAGGACTAAGGCCTGGAATCTGAATTTCATGTTCTCTGGGACTATCATGGAATCACAGAACACTAGGGACCTCAACAGGTCATCGAGTCCAGTCCCCTGCCCTCATGGCAGGACCAAGCACCGTCTAGATCATCCCTGACAGACCCTCAAATATCTTGAGTGATGGAGATTCCACAACCTCCCTAGGTGATTTATTGCAGTGTTTCACCACCCTGACAGTCACCTACGTTACATTTAACTTGAAATTCTTCTTCTCTTGTTACAAGTTTTCAGGCATAGCCTTGCAAGGAAACTTCCTGCCACCCTTTTCCCTTTCAACTCCAAACACAACCGTCTTGAAAACTTTCAACATTTGAGCTACAGTACATGCACAAATCTTCCTGCAGCAAACACCTGAAATACTCTCCTGTATTTTCCAACCTAATTGGCTTTCAAGAGCTGAAGTGTTAAATTATACCACATCATGAGCTGCGACTTCTAAACAGCATCTCTGATACCAATGATTTCATTCTCCCGTGATTGACTGGAGTACTTAAAACAACTCCCCAAAGCAAATCCAACCTGTTCCCTTCTTACCTAATTGATGCTGTAGAGCTTCGATTTACCAGTAAAAGGCATAATTAGTAAAGATAAGAGTTTTTCATATAGTTAAGGTGGGTTTTTATTATTATTCTAGAGGCTTAATTCTCTCACCTTGACTTTAAAGCAGCAGCAGCTTGTGACAAATGAAACGCCTTGGAGGAGGCCAAAGAGGAATCTTGGAGAGACAATCAGTGATCTTTTATCTTCCAGACTTCAGGCAGAATCGAGTTCTTCAAAGAAAACCCAATAAAGCCCAGACATTTTCATCATAACAAAATAAATAATTCAGTCATACTTGAGAGGACTCCGACGTTAGGGTTGGCTATTTGATATGTGTGTGTGTCTTAGGCGCTGCTAAACCGATAAAAGATAACCTGATAGACGTTTGCAATGTCAAAGCTGCCATCAGCCCTGACAGATACGAATGGTTATAATGTAAATAACTCTAAGTAACCAACCTATCTGCATTTGTGCCTAATGGAAAATTTACGGCCCTCTGGGCCACCTGATACAGCTAAGAATTACGACTCTCTATCTATCCGACTGCAGCGCAAAGAGAAATGAGTCAGATTCCTCTTAATAGCAGCTGCTTAGCCACAATCTAGAGAGATTACAATTCTGGGAGTCAGGAAATATTCTTCTTTATTAAAAACCCACGCACGTCGTCTAGATAATCTGGGTTGACTCCGTCGCTGTCGGCTTAAGAAGTCTGGGCGATTCTTAACAGAAGTCATGACGCGCCAACGACCGCAAGCCCTACACAGTCCTCGTTCACAGAACACACATCAAATGCAAGAAATGCAGGAGGCTCTGGGATGGGCAGTCAGGCACGGTGATGGGGGCATTAAGAAGGGCCCAAGAAACAGCAGCAGCGCCGGTCAGAGCCGGGGGCCCGTTAAATTGCTGCTGGAGTGCTGTGCCAAGTACTCCGTGCGGCTTTGAGGGCTTGGGGGCGGGGAAAACACGCTGGGCGGTGCTGAGGGCTGGCTGCTCTGGCTCCGCCCCTTTAGCCAGAGGCCCCACCCCTTCCTGGCTAAGGGGAACAGAGCCAAGTGGGCGGACCCCTCTGCTTCCTGTGCAACTTGGTTGGTAGATGGTGGGGTGGAGCAGGCTGCGGGGTCGTTCCATTTCCCACTACTCCTGCTGCCACCATGAATGGGACCCGACCCCCATGGCCACCCCACACCAGGCACCCCAGTAACCCTGCAGTCACGTCGCTCAGGGGAGGGGGCTTCAGAGAAATGGTACAATGGGGGGGGCGGGAAAGGCCATAGCAGGAGCAGAGTGGGGTTACCCTGGGCCCGGGGGAGAGGCCAGCCCTGCACCCTCGGAGCACTCTCCGCCCAACAGGGATCTGGATGAGACCGAACGTTTCCTCTGAAAATCCTCAAGACCAGAGGTTCTCAAACCAGAGATCCGGACGCCTCAGGGGTGCAAGGTTACAAACACGGGGGGTTGCGCGCTGACAGTCTCCGTCCTAAACCCCGCTCTGCCTCCGGCGTTTATAACCGTGTGAACTATATTAACAAGTGCTTTTAATGTATAGCCGGGCGAGAAGGTGACACTCAGAGGCTTGCTACGTGGAAAGGGGTCGCCAGTACAAGAGGTCAAGAACCAACAGCTCTAGGTGTCCCAGCTAGGGATGTAAAACCTTGTTTAACTGGTTAACTGATTGAAGAAGACGTGAGTGGGGGGCAGAAGTGCCTCCCCCCACCACTGCAGACACGGCTGTAGTGAGGGGTGGGGGGAGGGGGCAGGGAGCGAGGGGCCCATTGGTCACGTTCAGCCACGGACAGAAGGGCTGATGGGCCAGGGAAGGGGCCCACCACGGACGGGGACTGTTCCAGCCGGACGGTTGGAGCAGCCTCTACCTGTGGTGGGCCCTGCGGGGCTGGAGCAGCCCCCTGCCCACGCTGGGTGAGAAGCTGCCCCAGCCCCACCAGTTAACCATTCCCATCCTTCATCCAAACACGCCCCGCATGGGGAGCAAGCCACTCAGCCCAGCGCACGACACACGGTGGTCCAAGAGCTCACTAAAGAAGAGACCGCATAGAAATTTTACCTTGGATACAGCATCTCCAGGCAGGTGGGCATGTCTAGAGCCAACATGCCCACGATGCAGTGTGACCGACGGCTGGCTAAGCCGCAGCTCTGCCACTACAGCCTGGCTGGAAAGGCCAATTACAGCCTTGTAGCCAGCTGAGCAAGCCCAGGCCTGGAGGGCGAATGGAAGCAGCATCTAACCCCAGAGGGCTAGATAAGGCAGCCAGAGGAGAAGGGAAAAGGGAGGAGCGAGGAGCCAGGTTGTAGCTGAGGGCATGTCTAAACTACAAAGATTTTTCGAAAGAGGATATGCAAATTGTGGGAATTAGCATATCGTCTTCTGATTGCATTTTCGAAAGAGGATCTTTCAAAAACGAAAGTAGTCTGCATGCGGTTTTCTTGGAACCCTTTTCCGAAAAACCGCGTAAACCTCCTGTGGAAGAAAACATTTCCTCACTCTGCATTTGTAAGCAACAAGTAGCCAGAGGCAGTTTTATTACAAGCTACAGCAAGGGAAAAACTGGTTCAGATGCAGGGGGGGTGGAGAGGGAGCCGCCCCCCCCCCCCCCGCTCGCCGAGGCAGACCTTCGAATACAAGCAATTCTGAAGCAGTTTCTATACTGTCCATTAGATATAATAACAATAACAATTAGTCTCCTTCCCATTACAAACACCAATGGCTAACAGTTATTTAGTTCCACCCAGATTCTCCTTATCTCAAGGTCCCTGCCAGAGTCAGCATTCTATCCTTATCTCCGTATGGAGGCGAGAGGCAAAGGCAGCGTCTAATTCCAGATCTCGCGTTGTCAGGCCACGGACTTAGCCTGACTCTTGCTCTCTTGTTAACAAGACCAAGATGGATGCACACAAATTCCCTTATTCCCTTTTCCTGCCTCCACACTCCTTTTTTAGGAAGAGCGGGATTTTTTCCCCTGAAAAAGGGGATTTTTTTTCCGAAAAAAACGCGTCCAGACTACTTTCATTTTTGAAAGAGCCTGCAAAATTTGCATATCCTCTTTCGAAAAAATCTTTGTAGTTTAGACGTGCCCTGTGTGTGCTTCCCCAGGCAAGAGGAGAGGCTGGCAGAGTTTGCGGTCATCCGAAGCTCTGTAAATAGAAGGTGGTGAGAAGCTGACAATAAAAGGCACAGGGTGGCTGCACCAGAAGGGGTCTCGGCTAATTTGTGGACAAAGAAGGTGTCCCAGGGCGAGGGGCCTGAGCGAGGACCTCGCCACAGAAGCGAATACCTGGAGGAGAAGGTGCAGAAATACAGTGGTCACGGGACTGCTGCCCACTTGGTGGGCAAAACCCACAAACCAGCTTTTCCCAAAATCACAAGATGGTCTTAAAAAATGGCGAGACTTTTTTGAGTCCTAAACGTCGGGTTCCTTGTCACTGCCTTCACGTTCTGAGCCTTTCAGCTGCATGCAGGCCACGGTCCCACATTTCCCACGGCTCTTACTACATCTGAAAGGCAGAAGCACAGCCGGGAACCCGGGGCAAGCAGGTGGGGAACACAGGGCAAGTGGGGACTCACGTGTGTGCCTATTGGGTAGTCGATTAGTTGCTTACATCCTTAAGGCACAGCCTTCCCAAAATTGCCTACATGCCCTGGCCTCCAGG
The DNA here is from genome assembly GCF_049634645.1 of Pelodiscus sinensis. Taxonomy (NCBI): domain Eukaryota; kingdom Metazoa; phylum Chordata; order Testudines; family Trionychidae; genus Pelodiscus; species Pelodiscus sinensis. The sequence goes on along the minus strand of NC_134723.1, from coordinate 44,789,015 downwards.
GAGGGCTAGGGTTGCAGCATGGCAGCCCTGGTTCTCCAGGTGGACAGGAAAGACTGGGCTGGCGTGGGCGGGGCTTGACTCTAGGGGCGGGGCATCAGGGCTTGCTTGCCTTTCCCAGCTGGGCCTTCGGCCTCTGCCCAAGCCATCTGGCTGGCAAGAGAGTGGGTGCTACCCCTGCACGCGGTATCGGCAACAAACGGAAGTCCCTTTGGGCTGCTACCTAGAGTCATTTTAAAAACCCCCAAAGGTTTCTCACATTTAAAAAAAAAAAACCTACATTAGAAATCTGGGAGCGTCTATGGCTAGATCCCTGCATGTCTGCAGATATCAGCTTCATATCCACGGAGCGAGATACGGGTACCCACACAGGGCTCCTTCCCCTCCCCCCCCAGTGGCCAGGCTTCGGGCGGGGGGAGGAGGGCATGCCAGGGCAGGCCCCTGCACTGCCAGCAGGGAAAGGACAAACTGGCTCCTACATCTCCCTGCTAGGGACGTACCAGTGTAGCCAATTAACCAATAAGCAAAAGTTTATAGGTTAATGCTATAGACTGCATGCACTTCCCACCCCACTCCACCACATTTTTTAGCAGGCTGGCCAGCAGCCCGGCTCAGTCCTGGCTCGCGCTGGGCCAGGACCTACCCCCGCTGTGGCTCTGCATTTAAAGTGTATTAGGAGCCGGGCAGGCAGTCTGCCCTGCTCACTACTGGCTCACGCCAGATCCGGGAGTTCAGCCTCCCTGCCAACAGGGGCTGCTGCCACCCCACGCTCCTGCCTCATTATCAGAGGCAGCAGTGACAGGCAGCTGGTTCGCGAGGGGAGCTGGTTTTTAAACGGGCTCCCTTTGCGGACCAGCTCCCGCCTGGTACCGCGCGCAGCTGCCTCTGATACAGAGGCAGCAGCACGGAGTGGCAGGGGGCTCTTCAGGAATGGGGCCAGAGAGCACTGGCAGCCAGCCACACCCCCAGGGGTTACAGAATAGTCGATGGTAAGAATTCATGAAGTTAATCGACTATTCAGTGAACCGATAGTGAACATCCCTGCTCCCTGCAGGAAGGGCCAAATGCCAGCTCTGCCCAATCCCCCTCCCCGTCCAGTGACCTGCAGAGCCACAGCCTGGGTCCCTGCTGCCTCTTACCCCAGTCCCTGCTGCCAGACTCTTCCCCGAACGACCCTCCTCACTCATCTGTCCTCCCTCTCCTCCTGAAAGTTTGCTGTGTGAATGCAATTTAAAAACCAGATCACGGATTGCAGATCAGATTATGAGCCGAGCCTGGTGGCTGCGAATCAGATGCTGATCCACATTTTCATATCCACGTAGGGTTCTAGCGATCACAATTCCAGTTTGCTTTTGTTCGCCCCTGTATAACTCAGACTCTTGGCCAACACCTAGGAGAAAAATTGCCTTTGCATGAATCCTAAATCACTTGCATCTGCTTTCAACCAGAGAAAGGTTTCACTCCAGCCCTCAACCAAAAATAGGGCGGGTAACATCAGATGCAACCAATGCTTTAAAGAATGAGCAAGAAGCTTTTCACACATTGTAAACGAAGACGACCCCATCTTTTCCCTTGCCGTTCACCTTTATGGTAGTTTTAAAAAATGTCAAGTATCAGAGGGGTCGCCGTGTTAGTCTGAATCTGCAAAAGCGGTGAGGAGTCCTGTGGCACCTTATAGACTAACTGAAGTGTAGGAGCATAAGCTTTCGTGGGCAAAGCTTATGCTTCCCATGCATCTGACGAAGTGGGTCTTTGCCCACGAAAGCTTATGCTCCAATACTTCAGTTAGTCTATAAGGCGCCACAGGACTCCTCGCCGTTTTTTAAAAAATGTGTTTCTGTTTTGTTATTTAGAGGATGGGAGGGTATAAAGAAGGGTCTGGTTTCCAGTATTGTCCTCCAGGATTAGCCTGGAGTCTCCAGGAATTGAACACTAATCTTTAATTGAAAATTATGTCACGTGAGGAAACCTCCAGGAATACGTCCTACCAAAACTGGCAACCCTAGTCCAAGGGAACCTGAAACCCCGAAGGCAGAGATCAGCTTCAGAAGCCAGGAGAGAAGGGAAGCACTAAACATCATAGGACCATCATGGCATTAGCCATCAGAATACGGAGGTCACAGTCTCTCTCTGTGTTTTAGAAATATGCATCTGTCTGTCTGTCCAAAGACTCCTCCTAAATGGCGAGACCTAGGACGACCATATGTGGTATGCAAATTCAGGGTTTGGTTGTGCCAGGGAAATGGGAAGTGCAGGGAATGGGACTGTTTTCCAGACCATGGAAAGGGAGGGGCTGTTCGGCAGGCTGCTATACTCACAGTGGCCACTGGGGACAGCGAACAGAGGGGAGAGTGGTACTACAGAGTGACCACTGGGGACAGCTGCACCACCAAGAGAGTGGCCAGCTAGGGGCGGGACTCGCCATTTTGCCTGCCATCTGATTGGATAAGTGGGGTCCCTATGCCCGGGAGACAGCCCGCACCAGCCCCCTGCCCCCCACTCAGGAGAGGAGGAGGCAGGGAGATCCTGGCAGCCCTTCCTCCTCCCCCACATCCTCAAGGTGCTTCCCCGACCCCTGCCCCCACTACATCACCAACCCCTACCCTGAAGGACCTGGGCAACACCGGGGAAGTCTTCTACTGTGACAACAAAAGCTGCGTGAAACACACTGGTCAAGGCCTGAGCGAGGGTGAGCCGGTTCTGCTCCCTTGACTCCAATGAAGCTACAATGGCCCGTCACAGCCGAGGATCTGGGACACATCGTCTGCACATGCTTGGTAACAGACACTGCAGCACAATCCTGCCGGGTAGGTCATCTTCCCCCACGAATCCTCACATGCAAATTTACCACCGCGGATGCCAGCTACCTTCGATTTTAACACCGACTAATTCAGAAGTTTCTAAGAGAAACATGCGAACACGCACTATTGAAATCACCTCCATCATTTTAAAAATGCCTGTAAGACAAGACCTAATACTAACTGTGCCACTTCCATTAGGTGGCGATTGGGGTCCCCCCCCCCGCAACGCTTTTGTTTTTTGCTGTGTTTTCTTAAAACTGCAATAAAGAGCGAGCCGGAGGGTCTAAAACTCTAATAATCTAATAAACTTTGCTAAGTGAACATGGTAACAGATATGGCTGGATGAGATTTTTATGAATGTCAGACAATTTCCCCTGCTCTTTATCAGCAGTGAGGCTGCTAGACCTTCAGCAGGACGAAATTAAATTTAGGGCAAAATAATAACATCTGGGCGAGATATTGTTTGTCGGGCGAGCGGTCCCGTCAGATGTCAGGCTAAAAATATTAAAATGAAATCTGAAGGGTTTCTTCTTTTCTGCAAGTGGGCAGGATGTGTTCCCACACCAATATATTACACCGCTTGAGGCAGCCGCGCAATTATTTCCCCTCCCAGCATGCTGTTCCCAAGAGAGGCTCCGCTCAGACCATGGAATCTGTGACATTTTTGTCAAAGTAATTGAGGAGGACAAGGGACAGTTTTTCAGAATAACTTTTAAAAAATACCATCTTTACACATTAGTTCTCTATGTTGCCAACTCTTGCAAATTTCAGAGTGGGGGTGTTTCTTGAAGCCCCCAGCACTAGAGTCAAGGAACCAGAGTCATGGCACACACACACAAGTCCATTTTGCATTAGGGATGTTACAACTGGGGATGTTAAAAAGCAGGGTAATTGGGTAACTAGGCAGTAGCTGAAAATTTCTGATATGCAGGCAGCAGCATGGGGCAGCAGAGCGGGGGCAGGTGCCTGCATGTAACCATTCACGGTAACCGAAAAGCCCAGGCTTACTGGTTAAGTGTGTAAACGGTTCTCCTATTATATCCCTAGTTAAAATGGTTAACTGGTTAAACACTGGCTAGGGGGTCACCAAATGACATGAATAGGTAGCAGGTTTAAAAACAAACCAAAGGAAGTTTTTCTTCATACAATGCACAGTCAACCTGTGGAACTCCTTGCAGGAGGAGGTTGTGAAGGCCAGGACTTTAACAGCGTTCAAAACAGACTAGATAAATTCAAGGCGGTTAGGTCCAACAATGCTTATTCACCAGGATGGGTAGGAATGGTGTCCCTAGCCTCTGTCTGTCAGGGACTGGAAAAGGATGACAAGGGAGAGATCACTTGATGGTTACCTGCTCTGTTCACTCCCTCTGGGGACCTGGCACTGGCCGCTGTGGGCAGACAGGACTCGGGGCTGGATGGACCTTTGGTCTGACCCACTGTGGCCGGTCTGATGTTCTTACAGCACTTAGCTGATTAACCATTTTATCTTAGCGCCTGCTCCCCAGCCTGTCACCCAGTCCTGCCACGTCTGTGGGATCCTACCACCTGGCCCACCTGGCCCTCCACAACTGGGGCTGCTTCTTGTCACGCAACTGGACAGCAAACACACAGTACGCGCCTTACTGGTTAACTGCTCAACACCCTTATTTTGGGCAAAGTAGGTACAAAGGGCCAGATTTTAAATAGGTATTTAGATCATAAAACACTAGAACTGGAAGGGATCTTGAGAGGTCATCGAGTCCAGTCCCCTGCCCTCATGGCAGGACCCAGCATCATCTAGACTGTTCTTGACAGGTGTCTGTCCAACCTGCTCTTAAATATCTCCAGTGATGGAGATTCCACAACCTCTCTAGGCAACTTATTCCAGTGTTTCACCACCCTGACAATTAGGAAGTTTTTTGGGGGGGTTTACCTGGTAACCCTAATCTCAAACACGTCACTGAATTTATTCCAGTGTTTCACCACCCTGACAGGTAGAAAGTTTTTCCTAATGTCCAACCTAAACCTCCCTTGCTGCAGTTTAAGCCCATTGCTTCTTGTCCGATCCTCAGAGGCCACGGAGAACAATTTTTCTCCCTCCTCGTTGTGACACCCTTTTAGATTCTTGAAAACCACTCTCATGTCCCCCCTCAGTCTTCTCTTTTCCAAACTAAACAAGCCCAATTCTTTCAGTCTTCCCTCACAGCTCATGTTCTCAGGACCTTTCATCATACTTGTTGCTCTTCTCTGGACCTTCTCCAATTTCTCCACATCTTTCTTGAAATGTGGTGCCCAGATGCCCAACAATGCAGAAAGGCACTTGATGGATTTTACAGAACTCCTAAACATGTACCTGCATCTTCAGGTGCCCAACCACCACCACCAAAAAAATATATATTAATAATAATAGATCAGGCCCATAGCCCTTTGGTAGTAGAGTAACAACCACCAAGAGCAGGACAAGCCACCATCTCGCTTCTTTCACACCCGTCCCATTCACCAGCTCCCATGGCAGCTTCTCCAGAGTCTGCGAGATGCATAGCACGGCTGTACCTGGGAACCGGAAGGGAACCCTCTCTCACCAAGTCCATATGTGGGCCTCAGCCCCACATTTTGCAGCTCACAGAGCCTTTGATGCTCCACTAGCGAAAATATTTTTAAGAGACCAGAGACCATGTAAACTTAAAAAAAAAAAAAAAAAAGTGTGAATCAGCTTTTAAATCCAAAGTAAAGAACTAGGGTGCAAAATCCTGTTTAACTGATTAACCAATCAAGGGGGAGGTTGGGAAGATGGGAAATAGGGAGCTGCTCCAGCCCCCACCAGTTAATTGGAACCAGTTAACCTTTCATAACCCCCTACAAAACCCAATTTTGAATGTCTGTAATCAGTTTTCTCTGAGTCCAAAATAATTGATACTGAGCTAATTAAACTGAGCTGCTCTTGGGTTCCCGCTAGAAATGCAGCCTTTTTATAACAGGATCACCAGAGCGCTGCTCTTGCTGTGATTAGTTTCATTAGTCAAGCAAGCTGGGAATGTTCCAGCAGAATGTTTTCTCCTCCAGAACCGACAAGTCACTGAAATTCAAACTTTTCATGCACCCATGTCCAGGTCAGCTGACAGGAGGGGGGTGCAGATTCTGGGTGTAGTTTCTGGCCCAAATGACAGAGATACACTCCCAGAATAGCCCTTATCTAGAACCCAGGTGTCCCACACACAAGAGCCTACTCTGCCTGATCCAGAGGTAGAATCTCCTCATGGCCGGCCTGTTGGCATTTCTGGGTGCGGAGGGAGGTCAGTCCGCCAGTCTCTCTCTATGATTATTTTTGAAAGGTCTCGGTTTCATCCCAGACCCAGACCGAAAAGCAAATTCCAAACTCTCAGAACTGTTCACAGGAGAGAGTTCTCCTTTTCCAGCCAATTCTATTCATTAACTATGCACCATGTCTGACTAAGCATCACATGACCGCAGTACCCGTCCTACCATTCTCCCACGAGGCTTACCTGAGGAGTTTAGCACTCAAAGAATCATCAAATCCTAAGACTGGCAGAGACCTCGCGAGGTCATCAAGTCCAGTCCCCTGCCCTCAGGGCAAGGCCTAAGCACCATCTAGATCATCCCTGACAGGTGTCTGTCTAACGTGCTCTCAAATATCTCCAGTGATGGAGATTCCACAGCCTCCCTGGGCAATTTATTCCAGTGTTTCACCACCCTGACAGGTAGGAAGTTTTTCCTAATGTCCAACCTAAACCTCCCTTGCTGCAATTGAAGCCCATTGCTTCTTGTCCTATCCTCAGAGGCCAAGGAGAACAATTTCCCCCCCCCCCCTCTTTCTTGTTAACATCCTTTTAAGCACTTGAAAGCTGCTCTCATGTCCCCTCTCAGTCGTCTCTTTTCTAAACTAAACAAACCCAATTCTTTCAGTCTTCCCTCATAGCTCATGTTTTCTAGACCTTTCATTATGTTTGTGGCTCTTCTCTGGACCTTCTCCAAATCTTTCTTGAAATGTGGTGCCCAGAACTGGACACAATACACCAACTAAGGCCTGATCACCCTAACGTACATTCTAATGGAAAGGCACCAAAAACCCTTCTATCCATTTATTTTTTCAGAGAGATAAAGTGTGTGGTGCTCAAGCTAACCATCTGCGTACTGGATGGGAGCAAGGCTTGTGTTAGGATCCGATCGGAAATTCATTACAGACCCCCACTGGCTTCAGTAGGCTTTGGATCTGGCCTTTAGCAAGAGTCAAAAACAAATGAGATTATTCTGCCAATGATACTGGCAAACTGGGAAAATGCTTGATTTGCTACAAATTTTAAAAAAGGCATGAGCAAAAAGGCATTCATTTAGAATGACTGAATCCCAAAACTAGATCAACATTTAACGGTCAACATTCAATCACTTCATCTCACGTTAGCCACGAAAGAAAAGATTTGGCTTGAGGACAGCCCACGAGAAGCAATTGCAAGCATAAATGACTATACCAATCGACACACTCTGCAATGAAATCTGTTCACCAAAGGTCAGTGTTGCTGGAAAAAAAAATCATCAAATTAAAGATGGGGAGGGGAAAAAAATGGGTAGCTGTGAACGTAAGAACACACTACTCAAACACCGCCATGTTGGGCAGACAGAGCATTTAACTACCGGCTTTACATCAATGAGACTTTATTCTGGACTGCTGTCTGCAGTGAGTATCAGCAAAAATACTACACACATACATAGATACCTGTGTGTGCGTCCACACTCTTAGGTCATGTCTTCAGTCCGCAGAAGATCAATGCTGCCACGATTGATCTTCCGGAGTTCTATTTAGCGAGTCTAATAAAGACTCACTAAATCAAACTCAGAGGGTGCCCCTGCTGGCTGTGCAGAAGTAAGGGAAGCTGGCGGGAGCGCTTGCTCTGTCAGTCTCCCACTGTGGGGATGGTGGGTAAACGCAAAACAAGGTACATCAATTCCAGCTATGTAATTAACATAACTGGAACTGTGTATCTTGCTTCGACATCCCCTCCTAATGTAGACTTCGCCATATTTTAATGATGGGTGTCACAGCCCCTCGGTGCTTTATGAAAATTGGTTTATGAATATGCATAACTCCAATATGCTTTATGCAAAACAGGTCATGTAACATATCATTTTTAAAGTTACCATCTGCTGAATGTGTATATCCTATTTTTGTGCATGTATCATTCTTGTATGTGAAGTTAGAAACATGAAGTGTGAATCGGTTTTTAATTCTAAATGGGGGAATGAAAGCCATTAGTGATACTTTAGGAACTTAATGGCTCCGTACTCAAACCAACGACCCTTTATATCACCTATCAGCCCAAACTGTGGTTGATCCTAGAAAAACATTTGAGCATGCCACCTATTACTGGAATCCATCCTGAAACTGGTGCTTTTCCATGGGGTGGGGAGTGCTAATTATTCTTGCCCTGGGGGAAAGTCTGTTTAAGGAATGGAAAACATTCAGTCTTTTATCTTCAGCTGGCTTTCGAAATTGCCTCCCAACTCAAAGAGGATGCACACAAAGAGACCTGGAAACAAAAGACTATAGGGAAAGGATGAAGGCAAAGCTGCTGAGCCCAGGTCAGTAAAAGATCGACACTGACCTGAAATAACTGGTTAGGGTAAGAATTTGTATGTAACAAGTTCAGTGTAGAATTAACTGGCGTCTTTTGTTTATTTTGGCTTAGTAACCTGCCTTGATCTGTGTGTTTTCATGTGCAATCACTTAACTCTTACTTCTAATACTTAATAAAACACTTCTGTTTATTAATAAGCCCAGTGTAAATATAGGCAATCCAGACAAAAATGAGGAGTACGGGATCTTTCTAAAAAGATTTTTTTTCCCCTGAAAGAACCACGTCTAGATGGCGCTTTCACTTTCGAAAAACTAATTTACATCCTTCTTTCAACTGAGAGATGTAGTTTAGACATACCCTGAGAGTCAGGAATCACAGCCTGGCTGCTGAATTGCTTTGTGACCTCAGGCAAATCGTTTCAGCTCTGTCTTCCTCAGTTTACCCCTCTGTTGGGTCCCGATAATACTTATTTGCATAAGCTCAGAGAAGCATTGGTGAGTGTCAGGAGTTACAGCTGATAAAGGACAATGGGACCGTGAAAGGAAAGTTATGATGAACGTGTCAAACAGGGCCATTCCGACTGGTGCACGACCAGCATCATCCAAGGCAGCTCTGGAAACAAACCGAGTGAGGGGACTTGAGGTACATTGGGAGCTGAGCGCATCAGAATCACCACCCCAAGAGCCACCGGCACTACGAGAACCAAGAACGCAGCTGGCACAGACTCCTCCTGTCCTCTTGGTCCAGGGGTGGCTTGTACATGCACCACAGAAGAGCCCTTACGCTTTCCCAACAAGAGGCTACTTGCAACTTTACCCAGGTTGGGAAGGGAAAACCAAATCTAGTACGGAGCAGCCCATTTGGATTGGAAAGTGGATAGGCGGTGCCTTAAACAAACCAGCTCCCGATGCCATCCCCACACCCAACATGGAGTACCAAAGAAAACTTCCATCACGTTTCCGTATTCCTGCATGGCACTGAGAACGACCCTACAGAGATACCTCCTTGGGCCACGTATACCTAGGTTTAACCAGCTCTTGTTTCGCAGCTGGTCCACAATGCTCTCCGTCCCATCTCCCATCCAAATCTGCTCCAACAGTGCTCAGTTCTTCCTTCGACACCAGCATGCCCCACGCCCAATGTATTGCCCCTTTAACTCCTACCCTGCCGGAAGATCAGCAATGCACCACGTTGCCCTTCCGACGGAAGAGGCAGGAACCAGAGGGCATGAAGCAGCTTGACAAAGGGGATCTAAATTAAGACATGCTGGGTAGGAAGCCCCAGCGTAACTTTCTTGGGCTCAAGATGCGTCTTATCTGCAAGGGGCATTGCTACTTCCTCCACTGAGCCAACAGCGGCCGAGCACAGAAGCCTGCCGCTCTTTCAGACTCTGGCTGCTGGGCTGTGTCATTCCTTGCTGGCCGAGACGAATTATTCCACACGTGGCCACTGTCACATCTGGGGCCTGCGCTGCTTGATCACTAGGGACCTCACGCCGGGAAAGTGCAGAAGGAAACTAACTGCTTCCCCAGGAGAGTGGCACATGGAATGAATTAGCCAGACACTGAAAACCTACCATGCCGTGACCACGTGGCTACTGCAGCTCGACAATGAGACTCAGCCTGGACTGAGCCACATGAGCATTCATTTAACGCATCAGTCACCATCACAGAGACACAGACGCCTTCACACAGCAGCAGACTCCCAGATCACTACCTGGCTGTGCTCCCAAGACCCGAAAGAAGGAGCAAGGCTCTCTCCAAGAAAGGCTACCAGAGGTGTCCCTTCTAGATCACCGAACCATGGGCACAGATTCAATGGCTGAAGACGACCTCCTTCCCTCAGCCTATCACCACAGTACTACTGGGGTCATGTCTCCACTTACCGGAGGATCAACATTCCGGCAATCGATCTTCCAGCGTTTGATTTAGCAGGTCTAGTAAAGACCTGCTAAATCAAATGCTGATGGTGCCCCGCTGACCATGGTATATTCATGACAGGGAAGTTGACAGGAGAGATTCTCCCACTGACCTCCTGCTGTGGAGCTATGACAGACCTGCAGACGGCCAGGACTGGGCACCACTAAGGGTGTCAGCTCAGGGCTAATTGCTCAAAACCAGGGCTACTTACAGCCCTCGACTGGAGACCCTTCCCAAATAGGCCACAAGCCAGTCACACCAAATGCTTCCATTGCTAACCTGGCCAGCAGGAAGCCTCACAAGCAAAACCCTCAGACAACCCAGCTTTCCCGGTGGCACAGTCAGCCCCGAGCCTTACACACAGGTGAGAGGTTATAAAACCCGATCTCACCAACTCTGAACAGATCATCCCGGTCCCAAAGAACCAGCCACAATCCCAGGACAATTTACACGTTAGCTCTTACCCACAAGAGCACGCTGGGCCAATCCTTTAGCATCTAAAAATCTAAGGCTACGTCTACACTGCAGGCTTCTTGCGCAAGAAGCCTTTTGCGGAAGCGTTTTTGCGCAAAAACTTCTTGCGCAAGAGCACATCCACACCTCAAAGCACATCGCAAAAGCCATGTGCTTTTGCCCAAGAGAGCCTCCACACAGCCATGGACGCTCTTGCACAAGATAGCTCTGATGGTCATTCACAGAATGGCCATCAGAGCACCTGTGCTTTTTCCCCCTTGCGCAAGAAACCCCTACAGAGCATCCACACTTGCCTTTTTGCACAATAGCTGTAGCATAAAAAGGAGTTATGCCTCATAAAAGGAGGTTTACCTACGCCGGAAAAAGCCCTCTCTTCTGCTGTTTTACTGTTGATTTACTTGTGCAAAAGTGCATTTGAGGTGGGGACGCTCCACGGGTTTTTGCAAAACCTTGCAGTGTAGACATAGTCTAAAGGCTTATTAATAAAAGAAAGAAAAGTTTGAGAGTAAGATTGTGAAGGAGAATACATGACATACATCAATCACCAAGTTTTTGATGCAGGTTCTTAGTAGAGATGTTACAAACTGCTAGCTTAAAAGTCTCGGGTGTACATCCTGTGTCAGGACGGGTCAGCAATCCTTCCCGGCTCTTTGTCCCTAGCAAGGATGCATCTGGAATCAGGAGCAAGATTAAAGACAAGACGGAGATGCCCTCAAGGGATTTTTATATTCCTGGTGTCTTCCAAATTGGAGCTGGTCACATGATCAAGTGACCTATCTGTGTTTCACATGCCAGCAGCCACGAGGCACTGGCTAGTCTGCAGGCTCCCAAACGCATTCCCTCAGGTGTGTATTGGCCACTCAGAGCCACTGTCCCTCAGCAGTGCTAGTTAGCACAGGCATCCACGGACCAGTCCTTCCTCACAATAGGCAAAGCCCATTGCTCTCCCCCAGCCCGAAAACATTCACAGTACAAGCACAGGGCCCATATTCATAACTGCACATAGAAACATCCTACAAGTTCATGAGTAGCACGCACAGAATCAGTAGAGCATAAGCACCTCACATGGCTCACTTGATACAGAATCTGGGCGCGCACACCCCCGTGGGTGCAACAGTGATCCGGCTGCTCCCTTTAAAATCCAATGATTGACAGGAGCCATCCCAGAAAAATCGATGCAAGGTTTGTAGACTCGCCCTAGGCAACTCCTAGTTGGAGTTACATCTCTCGCATCAATTCTCTGCCGGTGCAGACCTGGCCTGAGATGAACTAGATGAGTGAGGTGCCCTAACTAGTCTATGGCTTATCTTCCATAGGCACTACGAAGGAGTAAGGAAGGATGGGCGAGGGCCCCTTCTCTCAGCTACACCCATCCCCCGGGCAGAATGCTGCAGGGAGCATGCCCCAAGCTGCAGGCTTGCTGGGCAAGGTGGGTGCTGGCCCAGCCAAGGGATCAGCCACTGCCCTTTGGCGCCCTGAAGGAAGGAGGCAAGACATGGCTCTTTCCTGTTAGCAGAGCTCAGGAAGGAGACGCCCCATCCCATTCTTACTCACTCGTCCCAAAGCCTTGCAGCCAGGGGCGGCGGATCCCTCCCGGGAAAGCGGCGCCCAACGCTTACCTTGGAAGAGCGCAGCGTTTTGGATGATGAGGAATTTCAGCTCCATGCTGGCCGATTGGAGGAGCTGCTCCATGGTGGCGCGGGCCGTGGCCTGGTACTTCTCTTCCATTCTCCGGGAGCAGCAGGTGGAGCCCTTGGGGACGCACACTTGCAGATCTGCCCCTGCGCGGGGAGAGGAGAGTGTTAGACGCACACAGGCGAGGGAAGCCGCTCCGCGACGTGCAACAAATGCTTCAGGCAGACCCATTCCGACTCTTGTGTCAACTGCCATGCTCCCGATTTGGGGCATCCCCTGCCGGGCTGAGGCATTCTGGGTAACGTGGATAGAGCTGGGCAGAAGCCATACCAACTCCTGCCCTCGTCCCCAACCTGCTGTGCCCTAGAAACCGAACTAGAGCGTTGAGGGACAAAGCCACATTCATGCATCACTCTGCTCACACCTCGATGGCTGTGGGCAGGTTGGGAGCAAACCACAAGTGGGAGCTAGAGGCAGGAAAGAACCAGACCGGGGTGAGGTTGCCGAGAAAATATCGGTTTGACAGGAAAGAGAAGCAAAGATTTGCTACGGGGGAGTGTGTGAGATTAAGGTCACTGAATATACAACGCACAGTATTAGCCTGTGTGCATATGCCCTCCAGTCTTCCAAACCCACAGCCTCAGCAGGAACAGGGCAAGAAGCAATGGGCATAAATTGCAGCAGGGGAGGTTTAGGTTGGACATTAGGAAAAACTTCCTGCCTGTCAGGGTGGTGAAACACTGGAATAAATTGCCCAGGGAGGTTGTGGAATCCCCATCTCTGGAGATATTGAAGAGCAGATTTGACAGACACCTGTCAGGGATGATCTAGACGGTGCTTGGTCCTGCCGTGAGGGCAGGGGACTGGACTTGATGATCTCAAGAGGTCCCTTCCAGTTCTAGTGTTCTACGAATGGGCTTCAGCCAAACCAAATATTCACGTTCGCTACGAGAAGGCTATTCCAAGGCAGAGTTTCTCCTGCTGTGTTGGCATTGCCGCCAGCCACCACTGCTGGCTTAACTCATGCTAGTGGTAGGGTGATCGTATTTCCCTATGCCCAATACGGAACACCGGGGAGGGGGGGGCTGCAGGCACTCAGTCCCACAGTAAGGGGGTGGGGGAACGGGATGGGGCGGAGGCTGAGCTCCATGGTGAGGGCCGCCTGGGAATGGGGCTTCAGCCCGGTGGCGAGAGTGGCAGCCAGCGGTGGAGATGCTCGAGAAAGGGGTTTCAGCCCGGGGAGGAGGGCACCACTGGTCATGGCTTCAGCTGGCTGGCTTCCCCCCTTCTTTAGGGTGTACCAGGCGGAAAGATGCTCCCACCTGCTTTCTTTCTATGTTTCTCCCTCGGCTCCCTGCCTGACTTGAGACACCACGAGCTGGTGCCTGTTTTAGCGCCTGCCACAGACAGGAGGCTCTGCAGCTGCGCTGACCAGGAAACTCAAGGACCAGCAGGGGGCGTGCAAATACGGGATTTTTCTTTTTTTAAAGGAGCAACGAGTCGGGCCACCTGGAAGGCGGCTTAAATACAGGGCAGTCCCAGTAAAAACAGGATGGATGGTCATCCTAGCTAGAGGCATTCGGCCAGATCCTGACACCAAATGGAGCACCATCCGAGTCCGGGGCTCTAGCCACACACCTGCAGGACTAGGGCCCGGTCGGAAAAAGTCTGGGCGATGCGACGCATACAAAACGGTCTATACACAGCAGGGATCAGGCACCGGGCAGCCTGACACTACCACGGCCAGAGCAGAGAAGCATTTAACATACGCCCAAGGGCTCCCAAAATAACAGGTCACTAGCAACCTCACTTTCTGAGCGCATGCTTTCTAGAAGTAAGGCACCTCACGGTATCCCCAACTGTATTCAGAACTCTAGTCCTTGGTGCCCCCCAAATCATTGAGGTTTGGGGGCAGAAGAAGGGAGTTCAAGTCTGTCAAGGCTGTTCCCCCACTCTGGCACGATGAATGCAGAAGCAGGAGCCCGCAAAAGCAACCCCAAAACCTGATCTTTACAGGCTTTGGTACAAAAACTCCCCCCAAAATCCTAATACCTGGATTTGGGGGAATCCACTGCCACCATCAAGTGCTTTTGAACCCCCAAACAGGGGTGGACTTTTGAAACCAACCCCTGGGTTACCACAAGCTCTCTTCCAAAAAGAGCTTGAAAAAGAGAAAAGAGAAAAACAAACTACAGTGTGTTGTGGCTGCCTCTGTCAGGCAGGTAGATATATACACACAGACCTTCCAGGACACAAAAATGAACCAATTACCAAACCAAGATCACAGTTTCAAACATGATTAAGGTGACAGGATGGTAAGAGTCACAAATTAATAAACTCACGGAGGATTCCCATGGGCTCAGGACTTAGATACAGAAGGGAGAGGAAAAAAACACTTCTACCAGCACAGACCTCAGGTCCAAATTCCCCAACCAGAAAACAATAAAACCTAATGGATTTATCTAGACTTTGCCCTACTTACAGATGGTGAAGAGTCTTTTCTTGGAGAGAGATGTCCTCTGTCTCCCTCAGTATCTAGAGAGCAAAACTGGCTCAGAGACAAAGGAGGGAAAAGTTAAAAATTCCTTTGTCTCAGTTTGAAATCCCTATCTGCCTTACCATTGGCTGATCAGATACCTGGCTAGGTACAGGGGATATAGTTAACCCCTTAGACCCCAGGCTGCTGGCCAAACCTCATGGTTATGACAAAGTCTCATGATTTTTAAGTCTTGGGATTTTATGACCGGATTGGCTGGTAAAACCAAGTCACTTTTGTAGGTCCTGCACGCATTTATTGGCATAGAAAATGGGTGTGCATGCACACACACACACACACACACACACACACACACACACACACACTCACAAAAAGCTCCTTTCAGAATCAAGTCTTCATCCTATAAATAATCAAATCCGCTGCTGTGGTTTATAATGGTGGTTTATAATGGCTGTCCTTTAAGTTCTGCTTAAAAAGCAGCGTGAGGCGCAGAGACCCAAATCCAACCACTGCTGACGTCAATGAGAACCCGTGACTTCTTCCCCCAGAAATGTCTCATTTATTAATTACTTGTACTGCAGTATTGTCCAGAGGCTGTCAAGCAAGGACTGAATTCCCAATGCTCTACACCCTTGATAAAATGCAGTACCAAGATCCTGCAAGATTCTGGCCCCAAGATCCAGCAATCTTTATCAAAGCATGCGCAGCAGCTCCACCAATTTCACAAGTGTGGTTAGGCTATAGCAGTGGTTCCCGAACTTTTCGGCATCACGCCCCCTTTATGATTTTTGAGAAAACCTCATGCCCCTCCCCCGCCAATAGCAGTAAAACTTGTTGAGGGGAAAAAAAAACCTACTGACCAGGGCCAAAAAACAAAAATAGCAGCACAACTGGGGGAGGGGGGGTAGGGAGGACTGATGGGGGGGGGGGACTGGGTTGCCTCGCACCCCCCCCCCCGGAATGTCTTCACACACACACACACACACACACACACACACACACACACAGAGTTTGAGAACCCATGGTCTACAGCATGGGGTTCTTTAAACGGAAATGAAGCACGTTCGGACTGATTTTGCCATTTCTTCACTAAATCACCACACCGATCTGAGTATTAACCACTCTTATATTAGTTGAGTTCTTTCTTCAATAGCTTCACTCTATTCATTTTTCAGCTCATCATGGAAAATTGTCAAAACTCACTTTCGAAAAAAAATTAACATTCAAGAACATGATAAATATTCATGTAAATGTTGATCTGACACTTTCCTAAAAGGAGATTTTAAAAAAGGAGAAAGATTCCAATTGCAAGGGCTCAGAAACAATGAAAATAGAAACATTTCCCCTCTATAAAAAGGGGATTTGACACATTTAATTGCCAACACATGTTTTAGGAATGGGGAGGATTTTTACTAACACAGACACTGCATATTACATTAAAACAGGCTTATTAAAGTAGTAATGTCACAGAAGCGTATTAATGACATAGGATGTTTAACTTCATAGGAGCACAACGATATTTATCAGATGTGCTGAAAACACACACACACTGCAAAATTGCCTTAAGAGCTAAAATATTGCATGAATAAAGGAAGCGGCTACACAAAGGCACCTTTTTTTAAAATGTTTTAGAAATTAAATCCCAGTCAATTTGCAACCCAAAGTACATCGCACGATACCTTTAACTCTACTGCACAGCTTTCAATTTACTGCTAATGTAGGGCTTAGCGCTCCTACATGTGTTCATTAAAACCACGAAGTAAGTTAGTGGCCTAATTTCAAACAAAACACAGGGTTGATACCAAGACAGAAAAATCTCTAAGATATAGCTGTGAAGAAAAAAGGTGTGTGTGTGTGTGTGTGTGTGTGTGTGTGTGTGTGTGTGTGTGCGCGCGCACGCGCGCGAGTGAGAGAGAGAGAACTTCCTCTTCATACTGATCAGCTGAGCTATTTCACGTCTCAGTGTTTAAACGTAATAAAAAAAAACCAAATGACACACATACCTCGCACATGGCAGCAGTTGGCACATACCAGCCCACAGACTGGATCTCATCTGCCCAGGTTACTCCTGCCGGGTCCCTACTACTGTATT
The DNA here is from genome assembly GCF_049634645.1 of Pelodiscus sinensis. Classification (NCBI taxonomy): domain Eukaryota; kingdom Metazoa; phylum Chordata; order Testudines; family Trionychidae; genus Pelodiscus; species Pelodiscus sinensis. The sequence goes on along the minus strand of NC_134723.1, from coordinate 44,772,030 downwards.
CACCTGCCCAGTCACAGACACCGGCCATCGCAGCTCCCATTGGCTGCGGATCACCATTCCTGGCCAATGGGAGCTGTGGGAAGCGGTGTCCCATTCTGTGCTGCTTCCCGACGCTCCCATTGGCTGGGAGCGGCGCTCTGCAGCCAACAGGAGCAGTGATCACCAGTGCCTATGGCCGGGCAGGTAAATATTGGAGCTACCCACTAGGGGCTAACTTTGGCAGACTGCCGCCGTGTTATTACCACCCCTGCGATACAGGAATAATCATGAAGGGGAAAGTCTAGGAGTTCATGCCGATGGCCCGAACTGTTGAATGGCGAGAGGCAGCAACACTAACAATCCTCGATGTCAACAAGGGAAAGACAGAAATTTCAGAGTTAGCTCCTTGAAGGCTTAGGGCTTTGCTGTTTTAGGCCAAAGGGCAGGGGCCCAGTCTAGCGATGACAGTGCAGGACTGGCAGAGCGCCACTCTCAGGTGCTGTTCTTGACTAGCTGAGTCTTGCCGTGTGACATGGAACAAATGAACTGGACAGGAAGGACATTAGACTCCGAGTCAATGGCAAACGAGCGTTGAATTGCTTTCTGTGCCACTGAGAACCTCTCTGTCTTTGCGGTTACCCCATTTTCTAGGTGAACAAACTATTTTCCCTCCTCACAGCCATCGAGACTCCTTTACTGAGCGCTCCGAGAGCCTCCACTATTATTTGTATTGAGGTGGAGCCCTCACCATGGACTTCTTTGTGCAAGGTGCTGTACATATTGCCTGTGCTATAGAAGACCAAGGAATTATTGACGTTGCATAAATGGCTTACACACCAGTCTGCATCAGCAATTGCTCATTCAGCAACGTACTGGCACGAGGGGATGAACATCTGGCAACATACAACACGATCAGACTCAGATGCACATTTGATCGATTTCAGGTTGAACCTCTAATCCAGCACCCTCGGAACCTGACCGGTGCTGAACCTAAAAATTTTCTGGACCGCAGGGGATCAGTATTGTCTAGAAGCTTTACCAACACTTTCACTACTTAGAGAACATTTAGGGCTCATCTAGACAACAGGGAATGGTCAAAAGAAGAGATGCAAATTCCATGGGAATTTGCATATCTTCTTCCAATCGCACTTTCGAAAGCTGAGCAATTGGATGAAGATATGCAAATCTTCCTTTTTTGAGGAAGAGCGGCTTTTCAACGAAGGGGGCAGTTCGCCGAAAAAGCCTCATCTTAATTACTTTCACCTTCGAAAGCTCCGCGGAATTTGCATATCCTCTTTCGACCGTTCCAAGTAGTCTAGATACACCCTTAGGGGGTAAATTACAGCTAAACAGCACGGAACACTTATTCTTAGCTTCATTTAGCATGAACACTCTGATAAGAAAGACTCTGATAACACTCGTCTCCCCGCTCTGTGCTATTTATTTGAAAACTGGACCAACCCCTTAACTCCACTCATCTGAAAAAGTGGGCTGTGCCCACAAAAGCTCATGATACCATCTACATTTTTTGTTCGACTCTAAGGTGCTGCAAGACCATTCACTGGTTTTTAAGCACAGAACCTGAGAGCCAGGACTGGGGGCCGTACACAAACCTAATGAGACTGAGGGAAATTTGGGCACACCCATGATAAGTGGAATCCAGCTCACTAAAATCATGCCAAACCACGGATGTTGCCGGACTAGAGAATTCTGGACTAGAGAGAGTTCTGTCTGTACTGCATGTTCCTGAAGTCTTACATGAGGTGGAGGTAAAATCTCCTGGGTCATCTAACCCTACGAATTTGCTACGGCAAGTATTTTCTCCCAGTCTTAAATATCTCCAGTGATGGCTCCTGACCAGGAAGATAGTTACGATCACTCCACTGCTTAATGGCCCTTACTGTTCAGATTGTTTTATCTTCCAACTTACGTTTTTCCCTTTTTTTAGTCTCAAACCATTGCACCTTGTAATGCCATCCTCAGCCACTGCAAATGAGCTCTTCCTTTTGTTATAGATCATTACGGTTTCATTTTGGAGAGAAACATCTCACGCAAGTTACCCTGACAGGTTTATTAAAAACACATTTCGACGTTCGTGTATCGATCTTCTTTTCATCTTTCCCCATTTCTCGCTGTACAATATTAGATATGTGCGCACCTGACCCTGCACAGCGCTTTTCCTGTGGGACTGTGGGATCTGGCCCCCGAAGGAGGGATGGAGGGAGGAAGACAAATGTGTATGTGAAGGCATGTTACAGTGCTGTGGCATTTATGCCATCTTGGGGAATAGCAGTGTAAATGCTCCAGTAATTTCATATGCATTCACAGCAAACAGAACTACAGCACATCTCGAGCAGCGGCCATCTCCACTATTACGTTTTCCAACTGACTCTGGAATTTACAAGGCCATCTGAAATCAGCAGTATGCCATTCCAATTCACGTTGAGGGAAGATGGCTTCCGGGGATAAACGTTTAGTTTAGGAGGCATTACAGGACAGGATGAACCTCTCTAGTCAGGTACTCTCTGGTCTGGCAACATCTGTGGTCTGGCGTGATCAGAGTTAGCCAGGTGTCCGCTTATCAGGACTGTGGCCAAGTTTCCCACGGTCTCGTAAAGTTTGTTTCCAGCCACCAGTCCCGGCTCTCAGTGTTCTGTGCTGTTATTTAGCTCTACCTGACCCCTACATGTCTTCTCAGAGCTCAGTAAGCAGTGGAAGTGTTGGTCATGCTGCTAGACCAGTGGTCGCCAACCTGTGGTCCATGGACCTCTGATGGTCTGCCACGGTACTGTAGGGGGTCCGCAGAAAGTTTAACAGTAAGAATCAAGCCCACCACAGGACTGAGACTCTTCACCAGGCGATTCTCACCTGGGGATCGCTGTTCACAACCATTTGTCCTCCCGCCGCCAGCTGTGATGCTCTTTATGTTCCAGCCCCTCCCCTCTCCGAGTCCACGGTGGGACCGATCCATTTCTTTTCCTTTTTTCCCCCCTGCCCCTGGGCGCCGTGCTTAGCCAAGGGCAGAGTGCTGGGGCAGGAGCGGCCTTTGGACACAAGAGCCCACGTGCTAGATCCACCATGGATGGGTAGGAGATGCAGGGGGTGGGAGGTAAGGAAACAGTGTGCGCCAAGGGACATGCTGGCCACCGCATTATCAAGTAATGGAATGTTTGAGAACAGTCTGGGGGGGGGGGGGTCTGTACAATTTTAACAGATTGAAAAGGGGCCTGTAAGCTGGAAAAGGTTGGGAACCATTGTGCTAGACAATAGTGAGCTCCCATGGTCCAGCAAATTCTCTGGTTCGGCACCAGTCAAGTCCCCAGGGATGCTGGACTCCAGAGGACCGGCCTGTATCCGTATCATCTCTACGCAGTTAATGTAAAATTCTTTTTCAGGGCTTCAGGACCAAATTCTGACCCTTGTCACCCCACAGTAAGGCCCCAACTCCGCCACCAGAGGCAGGCAAATAGGCCACTAATTTCAGCAGGGTTCTACAAAAGCATCAATGTCCGTCTGCCCATCCATCTCCAATGGCAGCATCACGACCTAGAGCTACAGTAACTACACTGAAGTTACCCCAGGTTTACGCTTAGGCCACGAGACGAGCATCTGGCCCCAAGAGCTGAACGACGTCACATTGCAACAGCTTCTACAGACAAGGGGTCGAGGAGGGTTCTTTGCAGAGACACGTCACCATGTTCTCCTGTTCAGAATTCCTGATGGCTCTAGTCACTTACTCTACGGGGTCTGATTTCTACTACCAACCGCACACAAAAGGAGCACGTTCTTCAGAGTGTTTTAGGGTGACGAGTCAGAGAAACAAACCTGCCTTACCCCCTTTGGGTATGTCTACACAGCAGGGCAAAAGTCGAATTAAGCAACGTAAATTCAGCTACATCAATTGAGCAGCTTAAGTCGAAGTAGCTTCACTCGGCTTTTGGCGCTGCCTACCCAGCAGGAAGTCGAAGGAACAACACTCTTCCCCAGACTTCCCATACTCCTCGTGAAATGAAGGTTACCAGGAGTCAGAGTAAGAAGTCCTCCAGTTCGCCATTATTTTGAAATAAAGGCTTGTCGTGTAGATGCGCACTTTGTTATTTTGGAATAACGCTGCTGTGTAGACGTACTTTTAATGCCTGGATAGTTTTCTCTCTTGCCAGGGCAGTATGTTATTTTGAATAAAAAGTTATTTCAATCTCATGAGAAAGGGATTCTGCATCTCGTACTGAATATTAATGCTCAACATTGTCAGGAGAAGGGAAACGCAGCTGTTCAGAAAACAAGGTCAAGTGTCCATGTATCTGTTTTTTTAAAAAACTAATTAAAAATTATAAACCAAACTCGCTGAACAGGTGAGTAAAGTCAGAACAGTACAAGTACCACATGGGATATTTATTATCCTTTATTCTCGGCACCCTCTTCTCTTTCGCAGGGCTGTCCGAGGCTGAATTCTTAATCAAGTCTTACAACGCTGGGCACGCAATTGCCATGAATTTATGACAACATGATAAAAAGCATCTTTAACAAGAGATTACAAAGACGACATAAGTCACCAGGTTTTAGGTTTCTCTATTCTACAACAGCCCAGGTTCGTTTTAAATTACACCTTCAAGATCATAGAGTTTGACTTACAAAGGAGTGTACACAACATATGTATTTTAATCACACACAAACACATACTGTCCGACAGGCATCGGAAAGTCCCAGAAGAACACTATTCAGGATGTTGTTAAAATCAACCCCTGGGGGGGACCAAAAGTGTCCTCACTCTAAAATGATTGCCTTAGGAGATTACTAAATTCTAGGGCTGTGCTCCTGCTCTTTCCTATCAAGGGAGCAACTTGCAGGACTGAAATAATTAACAACAAGAAACTCAATTATCTAGTCAACTAAGATCTTAAGCTACCAGGAGAGGCTAAATGGAATAAAAGCCTCATTCATCCTAGAAGGGATGTTAGATATCGGGTAATTGTACAGTTGTGTAACTGCATGAATTCTTAGTGGTTAGTCAACTATTCAATAGTCCCCAGGGGCGGGGGCAGGGCCGGCAGCCAGTGCGCTCAGGCCCCGCTATCAGGGAGCCTCCTGCCACCCGGCGCTGCTGCCTCTGTATCAGAGGCAGCAATACAGGGTGCCAGTCAGGAGACGGTCTATGAGGGGAGCCAGTTTAGAAGCCAGCTCCCTGTGCAGCCTGGGTTCTGTCCACCCCGTGCTGCTGCCTCTGATACAGAGGCAGCAGCGCAGGGTGGCAGCAGCCCCTGTCTGCAGGGGATCTGAGCTCCCCACAGACAGAGACTGCTCTGCTTCCCATGGAGCAGCCTCTGTCCAAGGGGAGCTGGGGTCCACCGTGGGCAGAAGCTACTTCGTGGCAGCCTCCCCTGCCCCCCCCCCCCCCCACGCTGCTGCCTCGGATAGAGGCAGCAGCATGAGGTGGGCGGCAGGCAGCGCTCGGAGCTGGTGCTGGGTGCGAATCGGCTTTTAAGCCGGCTCCCCACTGCACCAGCTCCTGCATCCCCCTCTTGCTGCCTCTGATAAAGGAGTGAGTAATCGTCTAGATCAGCATTTCTTAAACTGTGATTCAGGCCAATGGGAGCAGTAGGGAAAGCCTCCAAGTGAGCCGTTTCCTGCGCTGCCGTTCCCCCTTCTCCCAGCTCGGAGAGCCAATTCTTCCTCCCGCAAGCCGGATCCAGCCTGCGAGGCTCCCTCCACCCCCACCCCTCGCAATGGGGAGCCGGCGCTGGCACTCCAACCTCCAACCTCGAGAGGGGGCTGGAGCACCAGCACAGGCTCTCTATTGCGGGTGGAGCCACGAGCCCACAGCCCACCTGCAAGATGGTCACAAGCCACTAGTGGTCCATAGACCACACTTTGAGAACCACTGCTTGAGAAGGTTGTCCAAGAAGAGCGCCTCCATGGTCAACCCTTGATAAGGCCACAAAAGAATGTCCAGTGGAGTTACAGCTGACTCCACCACGCCCTCTGTGATGGAGAAGTCAAGGCTGGCCAGACCCACTAGGAGATGTAATGGCAGCATGGCTTGTGCCAGTACAGCAGAGGCAAAGGGGTGCCAGGAAAGAGCCACCAATCACCTGCACAGAAGCTGAACCCTGAGACACATGTGGCTGAAAGCCCCCTCCCTACTACCCACCCAGGAATGTTCCCAAGCTGCACCAGACCTAGGAGAAGGTCTCACAGGGCCGTTACATTTTTAGGGAGCCACGTTCTGTTTTCTAACCAACAGGGGCTGAACCGTCCCCATCATAGGCCTCTGCTAAGATTGCCAGCGCCAGTACAGCAGAGGCAAAGGGGTGCCAGGAAAGAGCCACCAATCACCTGCACAGAAGCTGAACCCTGAGACACACGTGGCTGAAAGCCCCCTCCCTACTACCCACCCAGGAATGTTCCCAAGCTGCACCAGACCTAGGAGAAGGTCTCACAGGGCCGTTACATTTTTAGGGAGCCACGTTCTGTTTTCTAACCAACAGGGGCTGAACCGTCCCCATCATAGGCCTCTGCTAAGATTGCCAGCAGCATGCAAGAGAAAGAAACACGAGGAGTCCCGTGGCACCTTCAAGACAGACCGATTTAGTTGGGCATCTGCTTTTGTGGGTAAAATCCACTTTGTCAGACGCGTGTGCGTGGTTGGGAGTTACGTCTGACAGCGTGGTTTTTACCCACGAAAGGAGATGCCCAACTAAATTGGTCAGTCTTGAACACGCCACAGGATTCCTCATCGGTTTTGCAGATACAGACTAACACAGCAACCCCTCTGACACAAGGAAAAGCGAGATTCCCAAGCCAATTTCCCAGGTGTTGGAAAATGTTACTCCTGGGGGGAGCAGGGATGGCAGGGAGCAGACCACTCTCGACTTGGAAAGTTCAAAGGAGTTCCGTGGTCTTGCAGAAAATGAGTCTAAGGACTCAGACCCCTCTGGGTGAAACATGCAGATTCAGACACATTATTTACTAAGCAGGCAAAGCTCTTTTGGGGTAGCTACAGGAGGTTGATCTACTCGGTATTCGTTACCCAAGGAAACGCTTTCTAATCTGGGTACTCCCAGCTAGAGGCCTATTTAGACACCTATGTAAAAATGAAACAAAAGACAGGACTAGGTAGCACTTTAAAGACTAACAAGATGGTTTATTAGGTGACGAGCTTTCATGGGCTTTTCTGATTTGATCTGAGGAAGTGGGTCTGGCCCACAAAAGCTCATCACCTAATAAACCATCTTGTTAGTCTTTAAAGTGCTCCATAGTCCTGTTTTTTGTTTCAGCTAGACCAGACTAACACGGCTACATTTCTATCACTGTTCTATGTAAAAATGGTTTGACTTAGACACCCACAAATCCTATTGATGTAACTAGAAGCTAAGGTGCTCAGAATTAAAAAAAACAAAAACAAAAACCCTAAACCACTTCTATGTAGGTGCTTGCACATAGCTTTAGGAGTCTAACTTCAGACACTCCCCATTGTAAAATTTTGACTCAATTCTCCAATCTACCAACCCACCCACAAACTAACCTGAAAGGTTTAAAAAACCACCACCTAACTCACACTGCTCAACAAAAGAATCCAAGTAATTATCAGGGGAGAGAGAAACAGACACAATAAAGACAAAAGAAGACTAAACAAAGACGGCGGCAGACAGAAAACATATCAGACAATCAGAAAAGACAATCAATTATATGTACAGTGATGCAAGTTATCCCAGTGCAGAATCCCACATCAACTCGTGTGTTTGGGTTCAACGTTTGTTTCAAAACGATCTTAAACCAGGTTTTCTACATCATTTGGGATCTTACGATTTTCCTGCAGAGGCTTCAGTGTTCAGCATTTGCTTCTCACCCTCCAATGTGTAATTCCCCCCCCCCCCCCCCCCCCCCGCCCTCCTAAATCTCATCTGAATTCTGGCATAAATTACTTCACGCCACTCCCTTGAGGAATCAACTCTCTCTGAGGAGAGCAAGGTCAGGAGTGTCTAAGTGCTACCAGATATGCCACTGCATGCGGCGGCCTCGCAGAAACCATAATGCTGCTCGGAAGCCGAGTCTTCCTACCCTCAAACGAAGGTCTTCCATTAACACTGCTTCTGGGGCCAGAGAGGGAGTCGAATTACAATGGGCACTTATTTTACATGTCCAAAGTGTGACTGCAGAATCAGACCTACGTGCATGGACACTGGCCCTTCCAGGGACCCCTCCAAAGCAACAATGGATCCATTCCAGAGACCCCAGGCCTGTAACAGTAACTACCCCTAAAGCACTAACATCACAGTATTTCTTCTGTATACGCCCCGAGACACAGTCCCTTGGTCTACACTAGACCAGGCAGGTCGGCTTAAGGTTCACCATGCAGCTATGCAAAATGCATCACTGGAATCGGCTTACTTTAAGCCACGCTGCCACAACGCCTACACCACGGGAGGCCAACGAGCACACACGCTCCTGTTGGTTTTCCTTACTAAGAACATAAGAACGGCCGTACTGGGTCAGACCAAAGGTCCATCTAGCCCAGTATCCTGTCTGCCGACAGTGGCCAGCACCAGGTGCCCCAGAGAGGGTGGACCGAAGACAATGATCAAGCGATTTGTCTCCTGCCATCCCTCTCCAGCCTCTGACAAACAGAGGACAAGGACACCATTTTATCCCCTGGCTCAGTGGTCCCCAACGCGGTGCCCACGAGAGCTATGGTGCCCGCCGGGGCATTTACGTGTGCCCGCCGAATGATCCGGGCCAGCTCCCGGGCGCCCGGCATGTGGGCGGCCCCTCCCGTGGATGCCCGATGCATGGGCGGCCCCTCCCGTGGACGCCTGGCAGCCCCAAAAGGTTGGGGACCACTGCCCTGGCTAATAGCCTTTTATGGACCTAACCTCCATGAAATTATCTAGCTTCTCTTTAAACTCTGTTATAGTCCTAGCCTTCACAGCCTTCTTTGGCAAGGAGTTCCACAGGTTGACTACCCGCTGTGTGAAGAAGAACTTTCTTTTATTAGTTTTAAACCTGCTACCCATTAATTTCATTTGGTGTCCTCTAGTTCTTCTATTATGGGAACTAATAAATAACTTTTCTTTATTCGCCCTCTCCACACCACTCATGATTTTATAGACCTCTATCATATCCCCCCTCAGTCTCCTCTTTTCTAAACTGAAAAGTCCCAGTCGCTTTAACCTCTCTTCATATAGGACCCGTTCCAAACCCCTAATCATTTTAGTTGCCCTTTTCTGAACCCTTTCCAAGGCCAAAATATCTTTTCTGAGGTGAGGAGACCACATCTGTACACAGTACACAGAGGGTACATCTAGACTACAGGCTTTTGTCGACAGAAGTTTTGTTGACAGATACTGTCGACAAAGCTTCTGTCAACAAAGAGCATCTAGACTACATCCAGTTCTGTCGACAAAGCAAGCCGCTTTGTCGACATGAGAGTGTAGACGCAAAGGACAGTGTAGATGCAGCAACGCCTTCTGTCGACAGAACTCTGTCGACAAAAGGCGTTATTCCTCGTAGAATGAGGTTTACGGCCGTCAACAAAACTGCTGAGTTCTGTCAACATTATGTCGACAGAACTCAGCGGCAGTGTAGACGCAGGTATAGTTTTGTCGACAAAGGTCCACTTTGGTCGACAAAACGTTGTTGTCTAGACACATCCAGAATGAGGAGTACTAGATGCCAACGGGAACTGCCCTCAGCATTTGATTCAGGGGTCTATACTAGACCCCCTAAATCAAACACTAGAAGATTGACCTCCGCAGGGTTGAGCTTCTCCATCGTGTAGACATGCCCTATGCTCAGAAAGCAGAGCAGAGTTCCAAGAAGCCGTTGTTTCTGGTTTGCTCTGGAAACGTGATTTAGGTAAGTTATTTAAATACCCACTTTCTCTATGTTATTATTAAATGTAAACAGGTGGTTCTTGGGACGCGGGATTTCAGAATTTGGAGTTGTTGTTTTTTTAATTGACAGATGTACAAAGGGGGAAAGCAATACACTGAAGGCTGGAAAACACTACTTGAGTGATGATTCCCCTATTACAGAGATTTATGCAGCTGGTATTAGAAGCAGAGTCTGATCTGAAGTGTCATTAGTCTCACAGAAGCACCCAATATAGGGCCAGATCCAAAATCTAAGCAAACAGTCATCACTTGAATTACGATCCAGTTTCCGTACTTAGGCATACAGAAAATCCATTTTACAGCTGATCGGTTGTAACTCTGCGACTGTAAAAAGTGGGCAGCGTTCCAAGTGAACACCCACTCTGGCGCAGTTACAAAACCAGCTAGTGAAGAGTTAAGCAGAGTCTGCAGACACGCCAAGGAAAACGGCTCCTTACTTTACCTGAATATAAGGGAGGTGGAAGGGGCTTTTTGGAAAAAGAAGATCTAGCGTGAGGGCTGAACAGTCTGGAGGGAGGAACCCTAAAACCAGCCTAGACTGGGAAGCATGAAACCTGAACGTCCTTTGGTTATTGTTTTCATTATTAATAAATTCAACCTCCAGAAAGGGAGCACGTTTGGACTCTATACTGCAAAGAAATTGTGTTTGCAGAACAAGCTATGGAAAATACCTGCTTACTGAGCAGTATATATAGGAAGAAATTGACAAATCAATTTTGTATGCATATCTGTGGCCTAAGACCTCAAAGCCACAGCTACCGGTATAGGAAAGCCAACTTGTCCAGAGAAAGCTCGTCCCGCTGCAGAAGATCAAAACACTCTGCGCCCAGGATGTTCGGGAAGTACAGGGGGCAGGAAACACGCCGCTCTGGCACTCAACCACTCCTGAGTCTGTAGACTCCTTTCCTCTCCCCCTCCCCATTGCGGGGACACAGCTGATTGGAATCCTATGCCACACAGCTCCCCCATGGAAAGAGGGCAAGATGGGAGTGGAACAAGAGAATTTTTTGCCTCTGTCATCTCCTGCTGGAAAAGGACGATTTCTTCAGGCTGCTGGGGGCTCCCCCAGAGATTAGCTATGACTTGATTTGCTTTCGGGAAGCCCGTTATGCAGATGCCAGGAATTTTATAGCACAGGGCAGTAATCTTTTGGGACTATAGAATTTAGCATCTCTGCCAGAGACCATTTGGAGCTAGCACCTCCTTCAACATTTATTTCCTAGCTGACTGGTTTTTTGCTTGCCACCGGAGGGGAGGGAGAGAAGGGAGGGGGGAATCTGCTCATTGCATGACAATGTCAAGGCTGGACAGTGTGGGATGGAAGGAGAAACCCTCAACCACTCCCCATCAATTCCCAAGGGGCTGATGGATTTAAGACAGCAGTCTAATACAGAAGAGCCAAATGTCACCAACAAAAGTCCTATTCACTTCAGTGGGAAATTCTGCTAGATTAAGGCTCCTAGAGTTGAGATTATAAAGAGCCGCTCTCACATGCTAAAACTGTTTCTACCCCACCCATCTCAGTGGCATTTGTGTTTAAATATTTACAGCTTTCCTGCTAGTTCTGAAACAAGAATTTCCGAGGCAGGAACAAGTATTCTCATATCCTCTTGCAAGGAGCCCTCTGCCTGCCGGGATTCACAAGAAATGTCACTCTTCGGCAACGTGACATCAATAACTCCAGTAACTTTGTAACTAACAAGCTTCCATCCCAACCTTGGTGTGCACCCAACTGGCAAGGGGGTTTCAGAAATCTCCTGATTCTGGTATGTACATACTGGTTCACCAAAGAACATCAGCAAAAGCCAGTGTCATGCTGGTTACAGATATTCCATGTACAGATGCTGTGTCATGAGTTATGCATCTATACACTGACAATATGCTCTTAGAGTTGGTATCAAGATATTAGCTGTGGAACTCCTCGCCAGAGGAGGCTGTGAAGCCCAGGACACTAACAGGGTTCAAAAAAGAACTAGTTAAATTCATGGAGGTTAGGTCCATCAACCGTGTCCCTAGCCTCTGTCAGAGGCCAGGAATGGGTGATGGGAAAGAGATAGTTTGAAGATTCCCTGTTCTGTTCACTCCCTTTGGGGCATCTGGCATTGGCCACTGTCAGAACACAGGCTATGAAAGTAGATGGACCTTTGATCTGACCCAGTATGGCCATTCTTATGTTCTCTGTCAGGATGTAAATTAAGCATTGTAAGCTAACACAATGGATCTTCATTTACGCACACAGCCAAACATTGATAAAGAGATATGAAATCTACAAGAAAGGAGAACACAGGAAAAGCCGTCAGCCTGTCTACAAATAAAGGCAATGAATTTTTGAAGCATTTCTAAAACATAAAAATGACATCTCATCATTCTGCACCTTGGAAGTTTGCATTCACCAAAGCAGGATCTCTGTCAGTTTGGGTTGAGAAGAACTTTGGGTGCAAAACTTCTGCAAACAAGAGTTTAACCTGTTAATTACATATCACCTTGAGAAAGCGCGTTCTGATTTGGTTTTCTACATAGCCAGTTGTTTCCAATATCCTTACTCGCCGTCCCCTGATTCTCTACCCTTCGTGAATGTATTGTTTCCGCTATCAGCGTAGCTCAGTGCAGCGGGGCAAAGCCAAGGGTGGATACGTCCTGCTCCGTTGGGAACAGCAGGGCTGGTCCTTCTTAGCGTCGTCAGCAGAAACGGGGCTGGGACTGCAGAGAGAACTCTGAATGCTGGGGAGTGGGCGTACGCCTACCCGAACATCGTGCTTTGAATGAGCTTTCTGCGGCTGCCCCGCTTTGTCCGCAGGGCTGTAAAAACACATTCCAAGATCAAGGCCTTGATTTCCTGATAGCCCAAGGTCTGCAGTAAGAGTATGTTAAATTTACATTCATTGGCTAATCGAATAGTTGATGCAATTTGCAATTTCCATCAGGGTGCCTCCATCTTGGAAGTGTAGCAACAGGCCCAAGGCTGTTGCTACATTTCCAAGGCAAAAGCGCTGGGGGAGCACAGGGCCAGCGGGGGACTCAAACACTCCCTGCAGCGTTTCAAAGCGGCAGCGTCGCATGGAGCCTGGGGTCAGTCCCCAACTGATCCTGGGCTCCACATGGTGCTGCCGCTTTGAAGCACCCTCACCTCTTGCCCGCCAGCTGTCTCTTTCTGATAGAGGCAGCGGGGGCGGGAGGGAGGGAAAGCGACTAGTCAAGTCCACTATCCAATAAGCATTTACTTATCAGATAGTCGACTAGTCGTTCACACCCCTAGTCTGCAGCGGTGGTTCTTCGCCTTTTCTACTCTCCGACTGACAGGCTGAGCAACACAGGGTAGACTTTCCCTGTTTAACAGGCTTCGCTCTTAGCTGTGCAACCTGCTCTATTTTATCTTTCTACCCACCACATGTTTGTTAGCTCTATAAACTCATTTTAGCACACTTCAGAGAGTTCGCTGGCAGTGCAAAGCCCTGCCTGTCAGCCAGATTACACCTACTGGATGCAGATAATTAACTTTAAGTACTCGGAGGAAAGTGCCATTCAAACAAATATGGTTGCTGCCTGGAACATATAAAAGGAGGCCCAGTGTTCACTTACAGTCACGCCTGGCACGTAAACGCGCTCCCTCAAAAGGCGCGACCACATGGAAAAGCTGGGGAGGCAGGAATGAAAGTCCCACAGCGATTCTGAAGGGAACAGCAACCGTGCAGCCCAGGAGTCTGGGAAACAGGAAAACAGGAGGGGGAGAGCAGGAGAGAAAACTGGCCCCACCAGCCGTTTCAGCATGTGTCCTCTCCAGCGACTCTCACATTTAAGACATTTCTGAAAAATGATCAAACCTAGTGCCGGCCCGAGCCATTCCTGCACCCCGGGCAGCGGGCACTCGGCATCCCTTACAACATCAATCAGGCACCCCCCATAGGATGGCACCCTGGGCAGCGGGCACTCGGCGTCCCTTACAACATCAATCAGGCACCCCCCATAGGATGGCACCCTGGGCAGCTGCCGGGCTAGCCCCCCCTTAATCCGGCCCTGCCCCTAGGTTGGTGCCCCGGGCAGCTGCCAGGCTAGCCCCGCCCTGATCAAACCTGTCTAGCTACCGACTCAGAACTCACAGGGGTTAGGCCCCATACTCCGGAGTCTCCGACGAGACAAACGTGCATTCTTCTTCACTTCCTGTCCCAAACGGTTGTGAAGTGTTCTGCAGTTCGGGGGGGGGGGGGTGCCACTCTCAGATCTACAGCGCGGCAGGTGCTAGGAGACGCGAGGCAAGGCGCTACATAAACATAAGGCAGCGAGATTATCTGCGATCACTCTTGCCAATGATCATCCCATGGGTCCCTTGTGTTCCACTGATTCCTGTATGCACCTGGCGCCTCTTTTTTATACTTCCGAGCAGGGACTATCGTTTTGCCACAGGATTGTATGGTGCCTAGCACGACAGCGCTATTGTTACATGCACAATAATGTTTCAGCTCCAATAGTAGAAGGTTCCCCAAACAACAGGTAGAATATCTTACACAATGCAACACCGGACAGGCAGAGAAGCGGACTGGCTTCAGGAGAGCTCCTGTGGGACTTCGAAGAGTGTGCGTTTCAGGGGGTTTCATTTATATTTATTGAAAAGGTACAACATGGAGAGACTCAGATGATCACCATGTTGGTCTGTAACTTTAAAACCAATGAGCAGTCCCATGGCACCTTAGGGTAGGTCTAAACTAAATGGCTCCATCAATGGAGCCATGTAGATTAGTGTACTCGAAAAAGGGAAATGAAGCGGCAATTTAAATAATCGCCGCTTCATTTACATCAAAATGGCTGGCGCGCTGTGCTGATCAGCTGTTTGGTGGCACAGCGCGGTAGTCTGGAAGCTCGGCGGTCAACATGGGAAGCCTTGTCGACTGCCCCAGTAAACCTCATTCCACGAGGCATAACGGGGCTGTCAACAAGGGCTTCCCTTGTCGACCACCGAGCGTCCAGACTACCGTGCTGTGCAGCCAAACAGCTGATCGGCACAGCGCACGCCAGCCATTTTGATGTAAATGAAGCGGCGATTATTTAAATCGCCGCTTCATTTCCCTATGTCTAGAAACCTCATCTACATGGCTCCGTCAACGGAGCCACGTAGTCTAGACATCCCCTTAGAGACCAACAATGACATAGAGATGGTATCCTGAGCATTGGTGGGTATAACCCACTTCTTCAGATGAAAAACAGCAACCAATGGTCTGGTAGCACTTTATAGACTAATAAAACATGGAGACGGGATCATGAGCTTTCGTGGGCACAGCCCACTTCAGATGACCAGAGTCATCTGAAGAAGTGGTCTGGTCATCTGAAGAAGTGGGTTGCGTCTACGAAAGCTCATGATGCCATTTATATGTTTTGTCTATAAAGTGCTACCAGAACATTTGTTGGTTTTTTTCCCTGTAACACACTAACTCGGCTATCCCCTGCAGCTTTTTCAGAGGAGATGATCTTGAGCGCGCGAGAGAGCGATTTCTTAAAGTAGAAGAGCTGCAAGCAGGAGTAACATGCCCTCTGCCGCCATTAGCATCTGTAACTACACTTTTGCCAACGGCCAGCGTGCACTGCGGATTGTAACAGCTCTTTCGCCGTTATGAAGTATGTCTCACCTATTAATGCAGCATGTTCTCTCTAGGGATGTGACTAGTTAACTGGTAGGGCTGGAGTCACTCCCCATCCCCGCAGGCAGGCGGTTGCTCCAGCCCTACAGGGGGGTGCCCCTCACCTTTAATCAGTGAAGTGGTTCATCATAATGTTTAACCAGTACCGATTAAACGGGATTTTACATCCCTAATTCAGACAACGACACGCGACAGCTCTCCTGCTTTAGGCTGGCACCGATCTGCTGCTTGTGTCCGGATGGAAGCACTAAAATGCAGCTGCGGTTCCTCTGGTACAGGGATCACACGTTTTACACTCAGCTCGCGGGCCCGGACGACACCCCACTTAGCAAGAGTCCACCGGAAGTGCTCTGACAAGGAGCTCCCCACGCAGTCATAGGTGCCACCTTGAAGGGGCAAACGTTCTGGATTTGCTCTCCCTCACCTCGTGGATGTCCCAAACTTTAAGGACCGAGTGATCTCAGTGGGATAATTCACATCCCAGGGAAAGGCATGCACCTAAGCCCGAATCCTGAGGCCACTAATGTCGGTGGCAAAACTCTTATGGCTTTCGACAAGCCCAGAATCACGATTCCTCTCCTCTCCCCCCCTCCCCCCCGTCTCTTGCTCAAAGCATCAGAAACCATTTCATCACATTAGAACCTGACCCTGGCCTACCTACATCTCGTTTTCCAAAACTGAAGCAATTCTTAAGCTGCGATGTAGGCAACGTTTTGTACCCACGTAGGGCACCCATTTTTGTATTGTGCAAATTGTGTATCTAGACCCCTGAACATTTGCAGCTATCCGCTTTACAGCCACATGCGGGGATGCGGATGTCGATACCCGCGGCTCATTTTTGCGGCTACAGGTGAGGATGCGACACAGATACAGTTTTCGGTCCACGCAGGGCTCGAATTAGAAATGCATTTTTCGCGCGCTGTCGCACATGAGCCAAGGGGCCACCGATCCCAGGCTATTAAACAGCAGCAACACATGACACCACAGTTATTCCATTTGACACAAGAGAATTCCTTAAGCCCAGGCTGGGATACAATTTTGCACGATCCCAGACCTGGGACACAGGGATGAACCCTCTGGGCAGGTTCTCACTGTGTTTCTCCTCCTCCTGTTTGACTCAAGGCTCTTGACTCGGGCTTTTCCTCCCGCGCTTGCCAAAAAGGGAAGCTGCAGAATTGTAGCTACAAGAGACAACTCCTGAAAAGCGAGTCCCCCCCCCCCCTCTACAATCTTCCCTCCGCGCAATGAGCGCAGCCCAGTCCGCGCGTCGCGAGCGGGCTGACCCGGGATCCTCCGAGTGGCCGAAGGCAGATGCCTGGACGCTGCGGTCCCCGGGAAGGGTCGGGTCCCCAGCTCCGTGCCGGAGGCAGGGCGCGTTTGTTTTCCTTCCCCCGCGCCCACGCAAGGCAAACCACAAGCGGAGGGGACTGGAAACGCGGGCCCCGCGCCCGACTCCTGCCTGCTCCGTGCGGGGATCGGCGGCAGGGAGCTGGGCAGAAGCCGCCGGTGACACGCGTGCGGGGGGCCCGATCCCGCTGGCGTGCGCGCTCGGCCCGCTCAGGACCGGGTGCGTAAGGAACGCGCGCTCCGAGGCGCGGGGCGAAGCCGGGGGCAGTAGCCGCGAGCCGGGGGGAGGCAGGGCCGAGCTCAGTGGGGGTGGGGGCACGCAGGGAAACTCTTCTCCTTCCCGCTCCGCCTCCCCCTGCGCGTCTCTGCGCACCAAACCCCGGGTCCCCTGGCGCACGGCGCAGCGCGGTCCCCTGCCTGGGGCCCCGCTCCGGGACCCGCGGCTGAACCCCCCCCCCCCCCAGGTCACTCAGCAAAGCGAGACACGCGCCCCTTCCTCCGGGCAGCAGGGGCCGGGGCGGCGGGGCGGGAGCCGACGCGCAACTCCCTCCCCCGGGCACGGGGCTGCGCCACGGCCGCGCTTGGCCCCAGAGGGTCCGGCGACCAGGCCGAAAAGCTCGAAGCGAGCCAGGAGACTGGGGGGGGGGGGGGGGGCTTCCGCCAACTTTCCCCGCAGGAGTCGGGGAAGCGCCCGCAGGCCGGAGGAGACGGGGATGGGCAGGCGGCTCCCGGAGCTCCCGGCCTCTCTCCTTCCACAGGGCGCCCGCCCGCCCCTTCCGAGGCTGCAGGCTCGCTAGGGAGGCTGGACGCGGCGGGCTCCTGGGGCCCCGCTGCCCCAAGCCCGGCTCACCTGGCCCCGGGCTGTCGGGCACCCCCTTGGCGCCGGGCTGCAGCAGCTGGAAGGCGGCGCGGACGCGCTGGCAGGTGGCGTCGGGCTGGGCGCAGCCCCGCAGGCAGAGCGCGGCCAGCAGGGCCAGGCGCAGGGCGCCCCAAGCCATCCCGCCGCCCGGCTGCTCTCGGGCGCTCCGGGCCGGGCTGCCCGCGCTGATTGGCCCGGCGCCGCCACTGGCTCCCGGCAAACTTTTCCCCGGCCCGCCCCCTCCGCTGCGCTCATTGGCCGCCGCCTCCTGGCCGCGCCCAGGTGCGGGCGGGGAGCTTGGGGCTGGGGGGGGGCGAGGGATGAGCGGCCTCCCCCTTCCCGCCCCCACGAGGAGGGACGGGGCACCGCACACGCTAGGAGCTCCCCCACCCCCGCTCCGGGCACGCTGCGTTCGGGGAGCTGGGCGACTCGGCTTCAGATCGGGACTTTACCGCTCCCTCTGGGGGGCTGCGCCCCTGGGCAAACCGACCCCCCAGGGCGGGGGAAAACCTCCCGCAGGGGAGCCCACCAGGCGGGAAGAGGCGCGCCGAGATGCCCGCAGCTGCTGACTCCCGCGTGGCAAGGCTGGCGTCTGCTCGCGCCTTGGCTTGGTACCAGACTCGGTTCGCTTCCTCCGGCCCCGATCGCTAGTTTGTCAGCCGGGTCCCTCTCCTCCTCCGCAGCCGAGCTGGTCAGACATCGCCGGGGTCAGTAGCTAAACTGTTCCCTTCACACGGCGGCACTGGTTAATTTCCATGTTGCTGCGGGTGACTTTGGAGTGGGCTCTGTTCTCGTTCCTGATCCTCCAAAGTGTAACCAGCCCATAGGTTTGAACCTGGGACCTCTGTGTAAGAGCCTCTACGGCCTGAGCTAAACGCCAGCTGGCTCTCTGAAGAGCTCCCTTGTTCTTATCTCTGGCTGTAAGTGCCACTGTATGGGATGGCGAGCTACACTGGGGCTGTGTCTAGACTGGCAAGTTTTTCTGCAAAAGCAGCCACTTTTGCGCAAAAACTTGCCAGCTGTCTACACTGGCCGCTTGATTTTGCGCAAAAGCACCGACGTTCTACTGTCTGAAATCAGTGCTTCTTGCGCAAATGCTTTGACGTTCCCGTTCGGGCAAAAGCCCTTTTCCGGAAATGCTTTTGCGCAAGAGGGCCAGTGTAGACAGCTAAAAACTGTTTTGCGCAAAAAAGCCCCGATGGCGAAAATGGCGATCGGGGCTTTCTTGCGCAAAACTGCGTCTAGATTGTGCTTTTGCGGAAAAGCGTCCGTACCAATCTAGACGCTCTTTTCTGCAAATGCTTTTAACGGAAACACTTTTCCGTTAAAAGCATTTGCGGAAAATCGTGCCAGTCTAGACGTAGCCTGGGTGTGTGGGTTACAAAAGCCAAACCGAACTGGTTTCTTTGCCATGGAAAGGATGCAGGCAAACAGCTCTCATCACGTTCTGCAGGCTGGCAGAAATCCAGCAGCAGACAACGTTCCTATACAGATGTGATAGACGATTTGCCCAGCCTTGCTCAGGTCCTTAGCTGGAGCAATTTTTGGAAAGTAAAATGAAAATGCCCAGGCTTCATTGGCATCACTGCTCTGGGGAGGGGGGTTCATGATGCAGGCTGTCCAGGGAGAGGACAACCCCAGCTCTCTGTCACCCCAGCAGCCAGGGGTCAGGTGAGAAGCGCCTCTCCATGGCCGCTGCAGTTCCAGTGGGCACAACTGGGGCAGGTCCAGGTTTGCCTGCCCTCTGTGCTGCCCAGCTAAAGTGAGGAATACAGAAAACCCTGCACTTTCCCCTCGCTCCCTGACCAAGGGGAACAGCCAGCAATCTCCCCCTACCAAGGGGGGGGCTCAACTTCATCCTCCCTAATAGGTACTTTGTCCCCAGCCAGCTCCATTCACCTGCCTGATTGTGTCGGTAGTTTTCTGAGGAGCAATCCCATTCTGGGCACATCCCATTGTCCTGGTACAGCCAACCCCTGACCTTGCTTTAAGTTCTGACTAGCAGACCTACCCAACGTTGCTCGGGTCCTTCAGGTCTGGGCGGGGGGGGGGGGGAGCAAGGGAGGGAGGGGAGTGCAGGACTCAGGGCAGGGCCTTGGGATGGGGGGGAGTGCAAGAGTGAGGGTTGGGGGGAGAGGAGGGTCTCAGAGCAGGAGATCCCCTCTAACATGGCCCTTTTCTCTCCCCCCCAAGTCCCCCTCTGACTGCCAGGGGCTCGCTTCTCTCCCCACTAACCCCTCCAGCCCCTACTCACCAGGGGCCATTTACTCACCCTCCCCATCACCACCAGCCTCCAGTTGCCCTGGCCCATTTCTCTTCCCCCGCCCCCTTCCCCCTGGTCACCAGAGCCCTTTTTTCTCCCCGCCCTCCCGTGCTGTGACAAGGGTCAGGGAGAAAAGATTTGGGGCAGGCGGGGCTTCCGGTTGTCCTGGCGCAGCCAACCCCTGGCCTCCCTTTGAGTGAGGAGAAGAGGACGCTGCACACCAAATTTAGTAGCCCCCGCTCTGACGGTTTAGGAGAAATTCTTGAACAAACAGACTTGCAGACAGACACACGGACACTCTTTATATATATGAGATCATGCCATCGGCTCTACCCGTCATTTCTCATCTCTGTATTCTGCATACGTACCATCCTACCCGATGCACTATAGGGAATAATGATTTCCTACCAAAAATATATGTATAGCTCTTAATTAGTTGATTTCTTATTTTTAAATCCATTTACGTTTCTACCCCAGGGAAATGATCCGAAACACATATTAATAGTAGAATCCAATTTCCACAAAGGTGAGTAGTTTCACTGGTAAATGACCAGATCCCCTGTTTCTGCACTACTGACTTGTGTCTATTCGGGTAGGAGCTGCACACACCAATTACACACGCAGCCAGTTTTTTAAACTCTGCATCCGGCCCTTTTAGCTATAGAGAGAATAATTTAGAACAGTCTGCAAAATGAGCAGCTACGACAGACTGAGCAGCCAGATGAGATGGGGAGGGGAGGGGGGAATTTTTCTGCAACCTATGAAAATGAGACCAGAGTTTGAAGAATAAATATTCTCATTTGCACTTATGCACACATCTCCCCAAGCCCGGCTTTGCTGTCTTGTGTGCTTCATTTTTTTCGCCTTGCTTCTACATCGGCCTCTAAGCCCTCAGGAGCTGGGGTTTGCAGTCTCTTGCTTGATTTGCATATAGAAACTCTCTCTCCACCCCCATGCTGCTCCTTTGGCCTGCAATCTTCCTCTCTTCAGCCTTAAGTGAGATTTGTGACATGGCTGGCACTTTTATGGACTTTACTAACATTAACTATTCCGTAAGATAGGCAAGAATCCCTGTATTATCAGTGGGGGAACTGAAGCGGAAAAATGTAATGACTTGCCCAAGGCTACCAGGGCAAAGCCAGGGCTAAAACCCCAGGAGTTCCTGAGTCTTAGGACTATGTATCATTATTTTTATGTGATATTAGCACAGCTGACCTCAGGGCCCCATTGTGCTAGTACTTTACGAACAATCTGACACAGTCTCTGCTCTAAAGAGTTGAGTCAAATCAGTGATAGGCGGCCTGAGGGCTGAAAGTGGCCCTTTGGGGTTCGAGGTGTGGCCCCTGAGACATTGGAATTGCATCAGCACGCAGGGTCAGACTTAAACCGTTACATAAACCGTTCTTGACAAAAGCCGTCAGCCAACACTTCTCTGGCAGCTCCTCCCAGCTGGTAGGGGAGAAAGTCAGGTGTACTCACCCCCTTAGCTGGCAAGCCATGGGTTAACGAGGTTTCTGGGACACTATTTCAATAGTTGAGGAATCCGCAGCGGGCACTTAAGAGTCAGTCTTGGCAGCAGGTAAAAGGTGTGTTCTTGACTCAGTTTACCTGAGCTCCGTTGGCCAACTGAAGTTACAAAAGCAGCAATGTTGCGACTCTGTCTTTAACTGTGGACCAAAGCTCAAGTTTGCATCCAGGCACCCCCTCCAGGGTTTAGCTCAAGCTGCTAACCCAAGTTAATAGGCAACTTGCCATGTCGTCACTGCTGTTTGAACCCCCGTTAGCTGACACAAGTTAGGTAGCCCAAGCTAAGATCACCACTTGTTTCGCAGCCAAAAGTCCAGTACTGGAGAGAAGCTGCTTTGGAGGGGATTTTCACACCCAGAGGGTTGGTGTGATTTGCTTTCAGGACGGACACAGCACCTGAAAGTCTTAGCCTGGGGGTGAGCCAGGATCAGGACTCAGCAGGAAACCGCATTTGCAGGCAGCCTGCTAAACAGCCAGCGGGGCCACTGGACGATCAAGATGCTAATGGAACCTGCCAAGATAGTAAGGTGATTGCGGAGACACTAAATGAATCCTTTGCATCTGTCTTCATGGATGAGGCTATGAGGGAGATTCCCAACGTAAGAACATAAGAACGGCCGTACTGGGTCAGACCAAAGATCCATCTAGCCCAGTATCCTGTCTACCGACAGTGGCCAGCACCAGGTGCCCCAGAGGGGGTGGACCGAAGACAATGATCAAACGATTTGTCTCCTGCCATCTCTCTCCAGCCTCTGACAAACAGAGGCCAAGGACACCATTTCTATCCCCTGGCTAACAGCCTTTTATGGACCTAACCTCCATGAAATGATCTAGCTTCTCTTTAAACTCTATTATAGTCCTAGCCTTCACAGCCTCCTCTGGCAAGGAGTTCCACAGGTTGACTTCACGCTGTGTGAAGAAGAACTTTCTTGTATTAGTTTTAAACCTGCTACCCATTAATTTCATTTAGTGTCCTCTAGTTCTTCTATTTAGGGAACTAATAAATAACTTTCCCAAACCTGGGCTTTTTTTTTAGGTGACAAATCAAGGAACTGTTCCAGACAAGCCACTGGGACCAGATGGCATTCACCCAAGTGCTCTGAGGAAGTCCAATGGGAAACTGCAGAACTACAAACTATGGTCTATAACCTATCCTTTAAATCCGTTTCTGTACCAAGTGACTGGAGACTGGCTAATGTGATGCCAATCTTTAAAAAGCGCTCTAGAACTGATCCTGGCAATTACTGACCAGTAAGTCTAACGTCAGTACTGAGCAAACTGGATGGAATTATAGTAAAGAACGGAACTGTCAGACATATAGAGGAACACAATTTGTTGGGGAAGAGTGGCCATGGTTTTGTGAAGGGAAATCATGCCTCACTGATCTACTAGAGTTCTTTGAGGGGCTCAAAAACATGTGGAGAAGGGGGATACGGTGGATATAGTGTACTTAGATTTCTAGAAAGATCCCTCACCAAAGGCTCTTAAGCAAAGTAAGTTGTCATAGGATAAGAGGCAAGGTCCTCTGATGGATTGATAACTGGTTAAAAATAGGAAACAAAGCATAGGTATAAATGGTTAGTTTTCAGAATGGAGAGCAGTAACTAGTGGCGTCCCCCCAGGGGTCTGTCCTGGGACCATTCCTATTCAACATATTCATAAACGGTCTCAAAAAAGAGGTAAAAAGTGAGGTGGCAAAATTTTCAGATAATACAAAATTACTCAAGATAGTTAAGTCCTTGGCAGACTGCAAAGAGCTACAAAAGGACCACTCAAAACTGGGGGTCTGGGCAATAGAATCACTGAATCATATAATACCAGAACTGCAAGGGACCTTGAGAGATCATCAAGTCCAGTCCCCTGCCCTCACAGCAGGACCAAGCACTGTCTCTGACAGGTGTCTCTCCAACCTGCTCTTAAATATCTCCAGTGATGGAGGTTCCACAATATTCTGAAGGAATTTATTCCACTGTTTAACCACCCTGACAGGTAGGAAGTTTTTCCTAATGTCCAACCTAAACCTCCCCTGCTGCAATTTAAGCCCATTGCTTCTCATCAGAAGACAAGGGGAACAATTTTTCTCCCTCCTTCTTGTAACACCCTTTTAGATATTTGAAAACCGCTATCATGTCCTCTCTCAGCCTTCTCTTTTCTAAACTAAACAAGCCCAGTTCTTTCAGTCTTCCCTAATAGCTCATGTTTTCTAGACTTTTAATTGTTCTTGTTGCTCTTCTCTGGACCTTCTCCCATTTCTCCACATCTTTCCTGCAATGTGGTGCCCAGAACCGGACACAACACTCCAACTGAGGCCTAATCAGTGCAGAGTACAGCAGAAGAATTATTTCTAAAATGAGAGCTGGAATGTAATGTTGATAAATGACAAAGCAATGCACACTGGAAACACAATCCTAAACGGGGTGAAAGTTACTTACATATCTGTAATATTACAACTCCCAATGGTCTGACCGAGTAGGGCTGATTTCATGTTTGCAGGCATGGAACGCTATGTGGAGCACCGCGGTTTCTGTTCACTTTTTGGCAAACATTTGTATGAGCACAGGTTTGTCCCTGTGAAAATTCAAATAAAGTGAAGTTTAGGCTGGAACTCAATAGGCGCTGACGTCGTGACATTTGTTTTGGGCAGAAGAATTTTCAAAATCTAGGTCACTCACGCCGAGATCCCAGCCTGGCCCCACATGCCACACAGCTCAGGTAGCAAATTCCAACCGGCAGATCATCAAATGTAAACTCGATGGAAGCCGTGCACGCACACGGTATTGGCAGCTGGGTGCATACAACAGCCATGAAACAAATTGGAACAAACGACACATTCGTAAAAATCAGAATCTGTTTGCAGACCAGTTGCAATCGGACAAAAGGATCGCTTGCACCCTATGCTTTTTAAAATATTTTTACAACAAATAGCGTGGCTAGCTTTGTCCATATGATATTCCTGACCTTGCAAAATCCTAAAGAACCAGTTGTGTCCGTTTCCGCAGGGGGCTGTGTTCCTTCCCGGTGAATGAAGTCTCCATTGTAAAAGAGAATGTGCACATTAGGGATATGTGTAAATTGAGATGGGTTTTTTTTTCATCCCCTATTAAAGAGACTTCCTCCAAGATCTCCTCCTCATGTGGATAAACTCACCTCAGTCCCTTACCCTGCTGCTGTTAAGCAGAGAGAATAGTTAGGGTCTGAATGTAAGTGGCTGAACAGAGAAAATCCATTTAAAACTTCCATTGCAGACACAGAATCAAATTATTGCTAGTGGCTCTCCGACAGCTCTTATTTTTTACTCCCAAATTTTCAAAAGGAATGAGAAATGAAAAGCGGCTCTGCCTGTTTGTTCCTTGGAAATGCCTGCCAGGGAAAGATTGTTCATATGTTTTATGGATATAAGACTAATACACCAGAATGAACCGCTTTTTCATTGGTTAATAGATTGCCTACCTCTGCTTCTGACTACAAACTGCATTCTTTATTGCACATTCCCTGCCTCTCCTAAACATGCCGACCAAGACGTGTGTCAGCCAGACAGGTGAAATGACACCACCAGCTAGAACTTGTGCAGTTCTGAAATTAGGAGTAGGGCTTGCTCTGATGGCAATTAGCAGAGCAGCCGGCAATATCAGATGGGAATCAGCGCCCTCAAACCCACTATCTGCCTTGGTTGGTGTGAGCTGTATTAAACGTCTCAGGGGGTAGCCAGGTTCGTCTGTGACTTTCAAAAACAACAAGTCCTGTTGTACGTTAGGCCCTGGCTGTGTAACCTAGTGGGTGTGGTTCAATGTGCCACATAGTGGTACTTAGCCCACTTACAACAAGAGAGCAGAATGAGTGAGCTCTACAGCACAAACCAAGAGCCCACTGGCAATTTAACTCAAGCTGTAGCAGCTTCTTCACAAAGGTCCCCGGTTCAATTCTGCCTGCAGGCAGTTACATTTACAGTAGGAGACTATTTTGAACTTACTAAATTCAACTTCTGGGCCCCTGATCTTACAAATTCCAAGTTCCTTGTCCTCACTCTGGGGAAGGAAGGAATGTGGTCCAAGGCAGGCTCTGTTCACGAGGACGTGCTACCTCAGACTCTGAGCTACGGGAGGCCTCCTGGAGGCCAGTAAGTTCGAATTAGCGGCACCAGAACATCCGCACTAACGTTATTTCGAACTTACAAGTTCAGGAAGAGCGTTATTCCTCGTGTAAAGCTGAAGCCCGGTGTTCAAATTCCATAGCCCCTTATTCCAGAATGGCACTGTGGACGCACCACTTATAAATTCAAACTTGGGGGGGGTTATTTCGGACTCAGGTCCTAGTGTCAACCAAGCCTTAGGGGCTAACAAAAATATAGACAGGATCATGAGCTTTTGTGGGCAAAACCCACTTCCGCTCATCTGAGGAAGTGGCATTTGCCCACGAAAGGTCATGATCCCATTTCTCTATCTTTCTCTCTATACAAAAAATGTTTTCTTGCAGGATGACAGAGTGACGTCATTCCGTCACTCTGCAACCCACTTGCCTCCTCTCTCCCTCCCTCCTCCCCCGTCCCTTTTCCCCAGTGCTCTGGGGGGAGCCGGGGCTGCCACGCCACAGCCTCAGCCTGTCCCCTGCCCCCCAAGCAGGTAGCGGGAAAGAGCCCAGGGTGGCAAGGCCTCGGCCCGGCCCTCCTCCCTCAGCAGCTGTGGGGAGAGTTTGGGGCCTGGTAAGGCCTCAGCTCAGCCCCACCCCTGGTGGCCAGAGGTGGAGGGGGTGAGGTAGAGCCAGGGCTGGTGCTGCCTCCGCCCTGCCCAGTGGACTGGGGCAAGGAGAGCCGGGGCTGGCGTGGCCTCAGCCCTGCCCAGCAGCTGCGGGGGAGAAAGCCAGGACTGGACTGGCCTCAGCCCACCCCACCCCCAGATGCTGGGGGGAGAGCGGCCTGGGGGGGGGGGGGAAGAGCCAGGCCTGGGCTGGCCTCAACCCGGCAGCTGGGGGAGGAGGGAGCAGGCCAGGCTGCCACGGCTCGGTCTGGTCCTCTACAGCGGCCGGCAGGAGAACCGGGGCTGCCTACATGCAGGGGGGGGGTGTCGAGTGTATGTATAGCCTCTTTTCAAGCACAGTGCCACGCGGTTTGAGATAATACCATGCTATTACTTACCAAAATAGCCAAGGGTTTTGGTTGGATGAAGAACCAGCTAGCCTGAAAGGAGAGATGCAAAGATCGGTACCTAAAGCGTCGCGTTCTATGCAGCACTGCAATCCGGGTCCCATTTATGGCCTGAATTATAGCGGTCTATAAAGTGTTCAGGCATATCATGTATTTAGTTTCATGCCTGCTGCGTACATTTAATAGAGCTTGTACTGCTTCGTGCAAGTAAACTGCTATTGTGAAGCATGCTATTCTAATAAGGGATTATATACAGTGCACAATATACAGTATTTTGGTAGCTATTGAGAATGCGGAGTGCTGTAATATTTCAAACCGAGTAGGGAAAAGGTTATTGTTGTTCTTTACAGGCTCTGGCTTTATAGACTCAGGCGAGAAGGAACTCTAGTGATTATCTAGCCTGAATTCCTGCACATTACAGACCCCAGGACCTCACCCACTCGTTCCTCTCACGGACCCCTCGCGGGCTGAGTCCCTGATGTCCTTACATCCCAGTTTAAACTAAGGGCTGCACATGGCTGAGAATGCACCATTTATGGGTCGCGCCTAGGAGTGACCCATCCCCCACACTGAGAGGACGATCCAAAAAAAAAAAAATCAAAATAAAACAACCCCAAGCCCTAGGGTCAGTTTCTCCCCAGCCCCACATCCAGCGATGTGAGGCCTTTTGCATTGGCCATCCCCGTCGAGTGTCCTTTCATTGGCCACTATTTGCTACTAGCCGATCCAAATGGGCCACATGCCCCCGCAGGCAGCCCCCTCGTGCCATCGGCTCCAGGCACTTCCCAAGCTCAGTGCTGAAGCCAAGGAGGGGTTTGGCCCCCACCTCTCCCGTTGGAAGGCCGTTCCAGAACGTCACGCCGCTGATGGTTAGAAACGTCCATCTCGTTTCCAGCCGAAATGTGTGGATGGCCAGTTTACGTCCATCTGTTCGTGTCTCGATGCTGAGCCTTAATTCCAATCATGCGTCTCACGCCCTGTTTTTTCATCTCTGAAGTATGAGAATGTAAGAACAGCCACACGGGGTCAGACCAAAGGCCAATGCCAGGTGCTCCAGAGGGAATGAACGGAACAGGGAATCATCACATAATCCATCTCCTTCTGACAAACAGAGGCTAGGGACACCATTCCTGCCCATGCCACTGATGGATCTATCCTCCACAAAGTTATCTAGTTCTTTTTCTAATCCTGTTATAATCTTGGCCCTCACAACATCCTCTGGCAAGGAGTTCCACAGGTTGTCTGTGGGTTTTGTGAAGAAAAACTTCCTTTGGTTTGTTTTCAACCTACTGCCTATTCATTTCATGTGGGGACCCCTAGTGCTTATGTTATGGGAACAAGTAAATAACTTTTCTTTATTCACCTTCTCCATATCTGTCATGATTTTATAGACCTCTATCATATCCCCCCCTTTAGTCATCTCTTTTGGTGGTTGAAAATCCCAGTCTTATTAACAGGGGACTGACAGTCACGCCGTGGGCAAGGTGAGGATGGCGCCTGACTCCATACTCCAGAAAAGGGTGGGGCTTGGGCAGAAGGGGTGGGGCGAGGGCAGTCAGCCCTCAGTGCCACCCGGAGCATACTGCTGCAGCAGCAATTTAACAGGCCTGGGGCTCCCAGTTGTGGTGGCAACGGCTGGGAGTCCCGAGCACTTCAGAATCGCCAGGCCCTGGGCACCTGCCCCCTTAACTCCCCCCCCCCCCCCCCCGCCCGGTCAGCAGGCCTGCTTATTAATCTCTCCCCATATGGCAGCTGTTCCAAACCCCTCAGCATGTTTGTGGCCTTGTTCTGAACCGGCAGGAACATTTTCAGAGAACTAGCCAGGATCTCTCTCCTGAGTGGCAACTACTAATTTGGTCCCCGTCATGTTGGATGGAGCATTAGGATGACGTTTTCCAATGCGCGTGCCTTTGCCTTTATCAGCACTGGATTTCGTCTGCCATTTTGTTGACATCACGTTTTGCGTGACCCCTTTGCCACGCTCCACCGTCTGCTCTGGCCTAGCTGAAGCACTTTTCTCTCAGCTGCCAAATTTGCCACCTCACTGTTTGCCCCTTTTCCCAGGACTATGGGGGGACATCGCTAGTTACCTCCCTCCATCAACAAGCATACCTCTCTCGGCCTTGGTTTGCTTCAGCTAAATAAGCCAAGCTCTTTGGATCTCATCACGCAAAGCAGGTTTTCCATTGCTCGGCTCAACGGTGCAGCCTTTCTTTAAGCTTGCGCCAGTTTGCATGCGTCTCTCTTCACCACTGAGGCTACGTCGACACGGCGGCAGTTTGTCGGAAGAGGAAATGCAAAGGGAGCGCTCGTTTGCAAATCTTGCGCTCTCGTTTGCTTATTCTCTTCCGATGTTTTTTGCGGAAGAGATTTTTGCGATAAAAAGCCTTGTGTCGACGGGGCCATTAGTTGGAAAACTCCCGTTTTGCGCAAGATCCTGAAAACCTCATTTTTTGAGGAATAAGGGAACTTGCGCAAAATGGGGGGTTTCCGACAAATGGCCCCGTCTACCGAGAGCTTTTTATTACAAACACCTCTTTCGCCAAAAGGAGCGGAAGAGAATATGCAAACAAGAGCGCGAGATTTGCAAATGAGTGCTCCATTTGCATTTCCTCTTCCGACAAACTGCCGCAATGTAGACATAGCTGGAGAGCGCAGATCTGCACGCAGTATTCCAGCTGAGGTCTCATCGGTCAGGCCTTCTATAAAGGTCCCACATAGGGATGTTAGATAGCGGGTATTTGAACACTCGTGTAACTGCATCAAGCTGTAGCAGTTACACGACTATTCGATAGTCCCCGGGGGCGTGGCCAGCAGCCAGTGCACTCCCGGCCCCACTCCCACAGAGCCCCCTGCAATCCCGCGCTGCTGCCTCTCTGTCAGAGGCAGCAGCGCAGGGTGGCTGGCAGGAACCAGTCCACGAGGGGAGCCAGTTTCAAAACCAGCTCCCCACTCAGACCGGCTCCCTGCCTGATACAGAGGCAGCAGCGTGAGGTGGCAGCAGCCCCTGTCTGGGGGGGTCCAAGGAAGAGGCAGCAGCATGGGGGGGGAGGTGGCTCCAGGGAGCTGATGCTGAGGGGAAACCAGCTTTTAAGCCAGTTCCCCCCATCACCAGCTCCTGCCTGACCCCTACTGCCTGCCTCTGTAGGAGGCAGCAAGGAAGGACAAGCAGATCTGCAGAGCCAGTTTAAAACCCACGTGTATTGGCTCTTGCTTGCCCCCTTCACCCTCTGGGCAGGCGGATCCAGTGTTTGTGGGGAGCCGGTTTAAAAGTAGCAGCAAGGGAGGGAGAATACGTGTAGTCGACAAAATTAACCGATATGCCCAGGCTTAACGGTTAACCATGTAGTCATCTACACATTGACATGCCTAGTACTAAGACCTCCCAATGTCTACTGGAAACCCTTTACCTGCTGCGACCTAGGACTGTGTTAGTCTTTTTTCATGGCCGCATCACATTGCTGGCTCATAATCAACATGTGATCAGCCCATACACCCAGGTCCTTCTCGTCCTCTGTCCCTTCCAATTTATAAGACCCCACCTTATTGCAAAAATTCTTCATTAGTCCCTACAGGTTTACACTCTTCAATTTCATCTCGGTCTTATTCCTCCACTTTTCAAGGTTGTCCAGATCATCTTGCATGATATTCCTCCCAACTTTGAGTCATCCGCAAATTTTATTAGCATGCTCCCAAATTTTATTAGCATGCTCCCAAATTTTATTAGCATACTAGGCCAAAGTCATTAGTAAAAAATGTTAAATAAGATCAGTCCAAAGACCAATCCCCGAGGAACTCCACTAGTAACCTCCCTCCTCTGGCAGTTCACCTTTCGTTGTAGTCTCCCCTTTAACCACTTCCTTCTCGGCCTTTCAGTTCTCATATTAATCTCCATCTTCTCCAGTATAACTAGCAATTTCTCATGTGGATCTGTTGGATGCTTTACTGACAGCCAGGCAGATTAAATCTACTGCGTTTCCTTTGTCTAAAAAAATGAGTTAATCTTCTCAAGGAAATCAGATTGGTCCACAATGATCTACCTTTCATAAAACTGGGTTGATTTGATCTCAGTTACCATTTACCTCCAGGTTCTTAACTAATTTCTCTTTCAGAATCCGTTCCAAGAACTTGCATACTAAAAGTGCGTCTACACTGCACCGTAACTCAAAATAAGATACGCATTTTGAGCTATGCAAATTGCATGTCTTATTTCAATGCTGTTTCAAGATGCTTATTTTGTCATTTGGTGCCGTCTACATGGCGCCACATTTCCAAATAAAGCGCTATTCTGAAATGTCCCTTACTCCTTGTAGAATTAGGTTTACAGAGACGTCGGAAGAGTGAGCCCGAAATAACGGGCTTGCTGTGAAGATGTGGGATAGCTATTTCGGGATACTCTGGTATCCCGAAATAGCATTGCAATGCAGACATAGCCTCACAGACCTGTAAAAAAGCGCGTAGTCCTGTAGCACCTTAGGGCACATCGACACAACAGGGCAAAAGTCGAATTAAGCTACGCTTCTTGAACGTCAGTTGCATAGCTGAAGTTGAAATTGTTTGATTCTGCTTTTGGTGAGGTCTACCCAGCAGGAAGGCGAAGAAGAGCCCTCTTCCTCTAACTTCCCTTACTCCTCATGAAATGAGTGTTACAGGAGTCGGCGTAAGAAATCCTCCCGCTCGCCATTACTTCGAACAAACGGGCTCACTGTGTAAACACGCTCTTTGTTATTTCGCCGTCACATCAGTTATTCCAAAATAACGCTGCTGGGTAGATGTAGCCTTAGAGACTAACAAAAATAGAGAGAACGCATCATGAGCTTCCTAGGCAAAACCCATTTCCTCAGAACCCGGATATTGGCTTGACGATGAAACTTTCTCCCCAGAAATGAAGCTTATTTAGCATCACAAATTCATGTTAGAAATGACCAGGGCAGCCCCTGCCACCATGCCCCTTCCCCCCCACTGCTTCCCCCTAAGCCCCTGCCCTGCATGATGCAAGCCGTAGCCCGCTGCACCTCACTTTGCTGTGGCAGGAACCAAAGTGGTCAGGCAGGTCACATGGCAGTAGCCCGGGGGGGGGGGGGGTGTCTGCTTCCTGCTGCTGCAGAAAAACCACAGGCTGAGAAGGGTTGGGGGGCTGAGTGGAGCAGGCTGTCGGCTGCTCCAGCTCCTGCCACCAGGGTGGCTGCAGGGGACAGGGTGGCCGCCACCCACAAGACCGTCCCATCCATAGGACAATTGAGGCAGCTGCCCCCAAGTGTGGGGACTGGGGCAGCCTCCCCGAATTGTCCTATGGGCAGGACGGCTCTGTCTACAGGGACCCGGAGGTGCGGAGAACATCCGCCCTGCTACCCGTGGCAAGGGGCCGTACTTTTGTTTTCATGCTGGGAGGACAGAGGTTTGCGACGCTGCAAAAAGCCGCCGTTCTCCCCTCTGAGACAGCCAGACAACAGCTGATTCCCGAGTGAGATTTTTAGCAGTACGCTCCCAAAGTACAAATGCTCCTCGTGGGAGGGTTGCGCTTTGGCGTTCTCGCCCCTATAATCATCCTGTTGCTTAACCATGGCCTTGATGCCGGATGTTGGTGAGCTCCTACGGAAATCAGCACGTTGCTCTCAGGATCAGGGCTCACGCCGAAATATCAGCCTTATTTTAGACCCTTTGCAAAGTGGGAGTTGCAGTGGTGCGTAGATTCGTATCGCCCCTCCTGTGAGTGTGCGGGGGAGAAGAACATATTCAGAGCAACAGATCTTCAGTATATCACACAGCACACAACACACAATGGGGGCCCTGGGAGAAATAGTTGATACGCGGTAAATATTCCTTCCTCATTTTAGCTGTACATGTTAGCTGGGATAACTGAGAATTCATGTCAGTAGCTGCTCCCTCACTCTAAAAAAGCTCCCGCGGAGGAATCATTAACTTTCAGGGGGTGTAATGGGGGTCAGGCAGGTCACATGGCAGTAGCAGAGATGCCTTAGAACTGGACATGGCCTGAAGAGACAGTTGCTTTTCATGATCACACAGAAGAGGGGGATAAAACACCATGAAATTGAGGAAGGAAATCGGAGGAGGAAAGTCAGCGTTACGTCCGAATGTACCGCTGTCGGAGGAGGAAAGTCAGCGTTATGTCCGAATGTACTGCTGTCGGAGGAAGAAAGTCAGCGTTACGTCCGAATGTACCGCTGTCGGAGGCGGAAAGTCAGCGTTACGTCCGAATGTACCGCTGTCGGAGGAGGAAAGTCAGCGTTACGTCCGAATGTACCGCTGTCGGAGGCGGAAAGTCAGCGTTACGTCCGAATGTACCGCTGTCGGAGGAGAAAAGTCAGCGTTACGTCCGAATGTACCGCTGTCGGAGGCGGAAAGTCAGCGTTACGTCCGAATGTACCGCTGTCGGAGGAGGAAAGTCAGCGTTACGTCCGAATGTACCGCTGTCGGAGGCGGAAAGTCAGCGTTACGTCCGAATGTACCGCTGTCGGAGGCGGAAAGTCAGCGTTACGTCCGAATGTACCGCTGTCAGAGGCGGAAAGTCTGCGTTATGTCCGAATGTACTGCTGTCGGAGGAAGAAAGTCAGCGTTACGTCCGAATGTACCGCTCTCGGAGGAGGAAAGTCAGCGTTACGTCCGAATGTACCGCTCTCGGAGGAGGAAAGTCAGCGTTATGTCCGAATGAACCGCTGTCGGAGGAGGAAAGTCAGCGTTACGTCCGAATGTACCGCTCTCGGAGGAGGAAAGTCAGCGTTACGTCCGAATGTACCGCTCTCGGAGGAGGAAAGTCAGCGTTATGTCCGAATGTACTGCTGTCGGAGTACTTTTGCAAATTAAAACACCCCACACACTGCAGCAGGACTAGTTAGAAAGCTCTTTTTCTGTTCACTTCATGCTTGTGTGGAAATATACATTGCATAGTGATAGCAATTCCCAATGCTTAAGAGCCTCCTCTTAGATGCACACTTAATTCAATTTGTGCTGGCAACGGTAGGATTGGACATAGTACCAGCAATTCTTTGGGAGACCCATTAGGGCTAAGTAAAAGGTTAGAAGGATTATGGGGCAAGACAGGAGTGGAGCTTGGAATACCTATAATGGGAGTCTAGACTTTTACCAAGGTGGGAGGGGCAGAGAATAACCTACTTCCTTCACTATGGACAGGCACTACAGATGCTGTGGGGAGCACAGAGCAGAAATCCATCACGCTGCTATTTTTCATTTGTCAGTGATTATCCAAGAGATAAGACTTCATTACTGGATCGTTCCAAAAGCGGTACTCACAGAGCATCGGTCGTGCAGGTAAAGTGTCTCAAAAAATTACACGGTTTGGCTAATCAATGCGGACTCAGCTCTCACCAGCTTACTGCAAACGAAGGCTAGACAAAGAGCGAAGACGTGAGCTTTGCAAATCACAAGACTGAGAACGGGGTGCATGAGGATGCTCACTCGCATGGGCATTTCTGGAAGGCGTAGTCTCTACGGTGCCCCAGGACTCCTCGTCGGTTTTGCCGATACTGACTAACCCCGCTACCCCTCTGAGACTATTTTCTGCCACAGAGACGCCACACTAAATCCTGATTACAGCTTAGTGATTTCAATACTTACTGTATCTCCCCAGATGAGATGCAATGTCACAGAGGTTCTCTCAGGCAACGGTGGGCATAGGGGCCAACAGACTTTCCAGGTCCCTGGGCAAAGTGAGGGGGCCCAGCTCTGTGCTCCCGGAAAGGGCGGAGCATCAGGTGGAAGGGGCGGGGCTGGAGCATGCTGTAGTGCATCCCCCCCACCACCAACCAGTCCTCAGAGCTTCCCACAGTACGTTACACAGGGCTCCATTGGTGATTTAAAGGGGCCAAAAGTCCCAGGCCCTTTTGAATCACCAGGCCCCAGGTAGGGTTGCCAGATGCAAAGAATCCCGAACATGGCAGGAAAAAAATTGGTTGAGCAAAAAAAAAAAAAAAAAAGGTCACTGCACCTTTAAAACTCCCCGCATTCCTCACTCCCCCCACCAGACACCATCCAAGAAATACAGGAAATACCGGACATGTAAAATTTTCTGGGTATTTTTTTTTTACCAGGACAGGGGCCACGAATAACGGACTGTCTGGGCAAAAACTGGACACCTGGAAACCCTAGCCCCAGGACAGGGGAAACCTTTGCCCCTCCCTCTGACAGGCCTAAAGGTGGGGGAGGTAATATCTTTTATAGGACCAACTTCTATTAAGGGAGACAAACTTTCGAGCTTACCCAAAACTCTTCCATCAGTGTCTTTGCATGTAGCCTGTTTCTAATTGCTTGGTAATGAAGTTCACCATATTTACACCTTTCGAGTGATCAGACGTCATGGAACGTTTCCAGCATATCCCATTGCTCTTCGATGAAAAACATTTGTCTGAAGCGCAGAAATCCATGGACCTGACTCTCCTCTTACCTTCCCGTGTAAATCAAGAATAATTCCACAGACGTCAGTGAGTTTGCACCATTGTAAAATTAGCATCAGGGCGTGCAAAAAATCTGGCCCGTGAAAAGTCTTCTCTTTTCTAAACTACACAAACCCAGTTCTTTCCGTCTTCCCTCATAAGTCATGTTCTCTAGACCTTTCATTATTTTTGTTGCTCTTCTCTGGACCTTCTCCAATTTCTCCACATCTTTCCTGCAGTGTGATGCCCAGAACTGGACACAATACTCCAGCTGAGGCCAAATCAGCACAGAGCGGAGTGGAAGAATGACTTCTCATGTCTTGCTCACAACACTCCTGTTAGGCTACGGCTAGACTGCAAGCCTCTTTTGAAAAAGAGCATCTAGATTACAACCAGTACTTTCGAAAAAGCAAGCTGCTTTTTCAAAAGAGAGCACCGAGGCCGTCTGGATGCTCTCTTTCAAAAAAGCACAGTTTGCATTACATAGTGCCTTTTTTTGAAAGAGCATTTTCGAAAAAAGGCATTATTCATCGTAAAAATGAGGTTTTCCGCGGTCAAAAAAAACTGCCACGTTCTTTCGATTTACTTTCGAAAGAACGCGGCAGCAGTCTAGACGCAGGGGAAGTTTTTTCGAAAAAAGGCCACTTTTTTTGAAAAAAAAAATAAAACCCAACCAATAGTCTAGATATACCCTTAATGCTGCCCAGAATCTCGTTTGCTTTTTTTTTTTGCAACAGTGTCGCACTGTTGGCTCATATTTAGCATGTGGTCCACTCTGACCCCTAGATCCCTTTCTGCAGGACTCCTTCCTAGTCAGTCGCTTCCCAGTCTGTGTGCGTGAAACGGATTGTTCCTTCCTAAGTGGAGCACTTTGCATTTGTCTTTGTTGAATTTCATCCTTTTGAAATCCTCAGACCATTTCTCCGGTTTGTCCAGATCATTATGAATTATGACCCTCTCCTCCAAAGCACCTGCAAGCCCTCCCAGCTTGGTACCATCTACAGACTTTATAAGCGTGCTCTCCACGCCGTCATCTCAATCGCTAATGAAAATATTGAACAATTATGGGGGAAAGAGCAGGGCTAACGCCTTCCAGCATCACTTGGGCAACATGAGTATGTCAAATGGAGGTAACACAACAAGGAGAGCTATAAAAACATGGCAGGGGCTCATCCTAACAGCCACGCTGGGTCTCTGGTGCCACATTGCCAAATTTTGCCACGGGGTCACTTTCTGCAGATCAACAGAAAGAAGGGAGAAAAAAAAATCGATTGTGCCAGATCCATCACACGTCATAATATGAGCATCCCTCTCCCGCTCTCCCCGTGCCAGGTGCTGCAAATTAAATTCAGCTACATGAATCAGATTAGAAAAAATAAATCCCTGCCAGATTTAAAACATTTGCCAGGCATTGGTGTTCACAGATTCTCTCAGCCCCAGAACGAGGACCACTGAAAGCCAGGGGATATAGTCAAATGCCTGGGTCAGCTAGAAGTGACACGCACACGGAATGAAAACCGATTTAGTTGTTTCAGAGCCTGCATGGATGTTTGCTCTGAAACGAGCATCCAACCCCCTGCTTGGAGCCAGTTTGTGTGTCGACCAGGACTAAGTGGCACGAATATGAGAAACCTGGGGAGAGAATTGCGGTGATTTAGACAGGTGATTGGAACAGCTCGAAAACGATGGGATTTCGGCAGGGTTTTTCTTGACATTTTCCACCGAGCTGACACACAAAACGTCTGTACTTTTTGAAGCTGGAAGTGGGGGAAGGGGGATTGTTCTCAAACACTTTGTTTTTAGCAGACAATTGTTTGATAATCAAACTGAGAATTGTAGGGGGGGGAATTTCAGGGTGCTCAAACTTGTTCCATTTTTTATCATCCCTGGCCTCCTCTTTTCTCCCAATGGGAAAAATGGGGGGGGCTGAGATGGAGGGGGGAGGCAGGTATTTTCAAGACTCTTTGCAGGGGAGAAAACTCCTGCACAACATTTGCCAACGGGTAAGCGTTGAATTAAGGCCAAGGGAGGGCAGGACTGTTGGCCTAGCGCTAGAGAGAGTGCAGACCGCCTGCGTGTAACAAGACGGCTTGGCTACGGCTCCCGTGTGGCATGTGGGGGAGCAGGCCTGAGGGAACGGGCTCTTTCTGTCCTTGCCATGGGCCCAGCAACCACCATTCCAGGCCCCCGGGCAGGACAACCCATGGGTCCCCTCCCCACACACACAAGCCGGGCCTGCACAGACGCAGTCCGCCCCACCTTTGGCCAGCGCTGCCCCTGCCCTGGCGGGTGCCCCTCCAGCTGCTGGCCTGCTGCCGGGCGTGCTCTTCCGGCACGGCCAGAGCCTCCACGTGCCCGCCCGGTAGGGCTGCCAGCTGGGACCACGCAAATCTAAAGACCCTCCCCTTCTCCGACGCCCTGCCCCCAGCTCCCTCCATCGCGCACTCTGCCCCACTCGCGCTCACCTTCCCCAGGCGGGGCGGGGAGTTGGGGTGTGGCAGAAGGGAGAGGGGTGTGGGTTCCAGGAGGCAGTCTGGGTGCAGGCTCTGAGGTGGGGCAGAGGGTTGGGGTGTGGGAGCTAGTGCGGGGTGCAGGTTCTGGGAGGGAGTATGGGTATAGAGGGGGAGAAGGGCGCAGGATCAGGGAGGTCATTGCATGGCAGGGGTCTGCGGTGGGGGAGGGAGGGAAGGGTGCAGGCTCTGAGCTGGGGCAGGGGTTTGGGGTGGGGGGGAGGGGTGCAGGCTCTGAGCTGGGGCAGGGGGTTGGGGTGCAGGAGGGGGAGAGGGGTGTGGGCTCTTGGAGGGAATTGGGGTGCAGGCTCTGGGCTGGGGCAGGGGGATGGGGTGTAGGGAGGAGAGGGGTGTGGGCTCTTGGAGGGAATTGGGGTGCAGGCTCTGGGCTGGGGAAGGGGGTTGAGGTGTGGAAGGGGAGAGGGGTGTGGGCTCTTGGAGGGAATTGGGGTGCAGGCTCTGGGCTGGGGAAGGGGGTTGAGGTGTGGGGGGGAGAGGGGTGTGGGCTCTTGGAGGGAATTGGGGTGCAGGCTCTGGGCTGAGGAAGGGGGTTGAGGTGTGGGGGGGAGAGGGGTGTGGGCTCTTGGAGGGAATTGGGGTGCAGGCTCTGGGCTGGGGAAGGGGGTTGAGGTGTGGGGGGGAGAGGGGTGTGGGCTCTTGGAGGGAATTGGGGTGCAGGCTCTGGGCTGGGGCAGGGGGATGGGGTGTAGGGAGGAGAGGGGTGTGGGCTCTTGGAGGGAATTGGGGTGCAGGCTCTGGGCTGGGGAAGGGGGTTGAGGTGTGGGGGGGGAGAGGGGTGTGGGCTCTTGGAGGGAATTGGGGTGCAGGCTCTGGGCTGGGGCAGGGGGTTGGGGTGTAGGGGGGAGAGGGGTGTGGGCTCTTGGAGGGAATTGGGGTGCAGGCTCTGAGCTGGGGAAGGGGGTTGAGGTGTGGGGGGGGGAGGGGTGTGGGCTCTTGGAGGGAATTGGGGTGCGGGCTCTGAGCTGGGGCTGAGGCTTGTGGTGCTGGAGGAGGTTGTGGGGGTGGCGCTTACCTCAGGCAGCTCCCAAACCAAGCAGCACACCCCTCTGGCAGCAGCTCCTAGGCAGGGAGGCCGGGGGGGTGGGGCACCGCCCCGGCAGTTCCCGGCCAAGAGGAGTTGCAGAGCCAGAGCTCCGGGCTGAGGCACCGAGACACGTCCCAGGAGCCACAGGGACGGTGCCAGCTGCTTCCAGGGGCACTGCAGCGATGGGGGCAATAAACCTACCTCGTCCCCCCCCCGCTGCTGCTAGCCCAGGGCCCCCAGGCCCTTTGAAATCTGCCAGGCCCCTGGACACACCCCACCCCTCTTGGCAGGCCTGCCTTTAAGGATACCAGCTTGACTTCCTGGGCAGTCTGCCCTGTGGAGACACACGCCCCAGGTGCCAGAAAAGGCAGGGACACGTTCTCGCCCTGGCCGCTTGCAAGAGACCCGCTTTTCCCAAGCGCACTAGCTGCCGCTTCGGCTCCAGCTCTCTGTGCTGCCGACCCCTCTCAGAGCCGCCGCGGGGCGTCCTCACCCTCCAGACAGGCCCTGGTGCGAGGAGGATGCTGAATTCCCAAGGCGAAGACCCCGAATGGATCTTCAGCAGCTCAGCAGCGGTAAAACGGAAGCGACAAACACGCCCCTGCTGTCTCGTGGACCGGAACACGGTCACCTCCAGGGTCCCGAACCGCCCTCGAGCCTGGCTCTGAGGGAGCGTAGCCACGCGCCAGCGTCTGGCACCGGCAGGCAGGGGGACGAGCGGTCCCTCTTGGCTCTCTTTTTCCATACGGCCTCTTTCCCACACGCCGGTCCCAATCCCCAGCAACCAGCGCGGCTGCTGTCCCTCCTCAGGTCCTGGTGCCTGGGCCAAGACACACACCGTCGAGCAGAGACCGAGCAGTTTCATTCCAGTGTTTGGTCCCAGATGCCCGACAGACACACGCACAAGGACGGTTTTGCTTTAAAATCTCCCGACGCTTGGCTCTGTATCTACGGTGGGGCCCGTTTTATCTGAGCTCCCCACCGCCCGTCTGGGCAGCCGCGGGGCAGATAAGGGCTTCCTATGTTTGCCCAGGCCAATGACATATTTATGGGCTGCTTTATTTCTACTGCGCAGAACCGCAGGCCGAGAAGGACCCTGAGAGCTCTCCTGGTCCAGCCCCCTGCTCTCCAGGCAGGGCTACGGGTTACCCAGGCATGCGCCGTTTATTTATTTAGCAGCATGAGCCGCTCCGAGCCTGCTCGCCCCACGTCCGCACTCAGGCGCGGAGGGACGCTGGCTTGAGTGGGGGTCGCCCGGCAGCCAGGGTGAGGGAGGAGAGACTCGAATGCTGCCGTGGGGTAACGATGGTGGACAGGTCCCTGGCAGGTGACTGGACGTGTGAAGGGGCCATTGCAGCCGCAGCGAGGCAGGAGGCCCCACAAGAGAACTACGCCGTCCTTTCCGACCGGGTCCCCGCTACCCGTCCCCAGCCTGCCATCTAGAACGGGGCGGAGGAACCCTTTCGGGCCAGGGGCCACTGACCCACAGAAAAATCAGTCGGGAGCCGCACAAACCCAACCCCTCAGTGACGTGGCCCTCCACTGGGAAGCAGACAGACACTCCCCCCGTTCCCCACACACATCAGTGCCTGGGGGGCTTGGGGCTAGCAGACTGTGTGGACCCCTAGGCTCTGGGGTAGGGACAAAAATGAGGGGGGGTTCAGAGGGCTGCTGGGAAGCAGGCTTGAGGAGTGGGGGCTGGGCAGGAAGGTGGGGGCAGGAGCGGGCTGGGCAGGAGGGGTCTGCCCGGGAGGTAGGGTGCAGGAGTGATGTGGGGGTGGGGGGGCAGGAAGGTGGGGGCAGGAGCGGGCTGGGCAGGAGGGGTCTGCCCGGGAGGTAGGGTGCAGGAGTGAAGTGGGGGTGTGGGGGCAGGAAGGTGGATGCAGGAGCAGGCTGGGCAGGCGGGGTCTGCCTGGCAGGCAGGGTGCAGGAATGAAGTGGGGGTGGGGGGCAGGAAGGTGGGAGCAGGCTGGCCGGGCGGGGTCTGCCTGGCAGGTAGGGTGCAGGAGTGATGTGGGGGTGGGGGAGCAGGAAGGTGGGGACAGGAGCAGGCTGGGCAGGCGGGGTCTGCCTGGCAGGCAGGGTGCAGGAATGAAGTGGGGGTGGGGGGCAGGAAGGTGGGGACAGGAGCAGGCTGGGCAGGCGGGGTCTGCCTGGCAGGTAGGGTGCAGGAGTGAAGTGGGGGTGGGGGGGCAGGAAGGGGGGGCAGGAGCAGGCTGGGCGGGAGGGGTCTGCCTGGCAGGCAGGGTGCAGGAGTGAAGTGGGGGTGGGGGGGCAGGAAGGGGGGGCAGGAGCAGGCTGGGCGGGAGGGGTCTGCCTGGCAGGCAGGGTGCAGGAGTGATGTGGGGGCGGGGGTCTAGGCAGGATGGGGAGCTCAGAGCTGGAGCACCAACACCAGCCCCTGAAGCTCAGGGCTTTCACCCCCCCCCCCCCAGCATTGGGGAGCAGGATCCCAGCAAGCCGGGGGCCACCTCTGGTCCCGGGCCTTAGGTTCCCCATCCCTGACTGAGACGTTTAATGTGGCCAGCAGCGTCCTGGCTCGCGTTTGGACGAGGCCTCCCACAAACCGGCGTGTGCAGCGCCGAGGGGGACGGGAACACACACAGGCGCTGTCCGGAGCCCTGCAGAGCACTTCCAGGGAGTGCCTTAGTGCCGGGACGTGGGGGGCTGGTCGGCCCCGCGGCCCATCCGTCTGCTCCGAACCCCTCTTCGAACGGGATCCCCCTAACTCCAGCCCCAGAGACCTGGCCCTTTGCATCTCCCCCTCCCTGCTCCAGGAGCGCCACAGGAGTCAACCTCCTTCAGCGGGGACCTCTTGCAGCCGCTGCCCAACGGGGTCTGAGAACGGACCAGGGTTCCCCGGCGCGGCCTGGCCGGATGGGGACAAGTGCCCCTGGTCCCGGTGGCTGTGAGTGGAGTCGGCTCTGCCAAGGGGGGCCAGGATTGCCTTACACACGTGGCCGCTTGGGAGCGCCCACGACCCGCTGGAACGATTCAAACTCCCCGAACCCGACCCCGGAGGGAAGCCGGGAGCGCTGCTGCTGATCCAGGGGCACCCGCTCTCCCCCCGCGTGCCTGGGCCTGGCTCCAAGGGGCCGTTGTCAGTAAGAATTAGGCAGGAGCGTCTCTCGGCCCCTCGTGCCCGTGCTGAATCATTCAGGCTGCTTGTGCGGCTGCATGTGCCTGTGGTAATTACCGCCCCCAGCTCAGGAGCCAGGTGGGTTTATATCAGGCTAAACCAGGGGTGGGGAACTTGAGGCCTGGGGGATGGATGCAGCCCCCGGCTTGCCTAGATCTGGCCCCCATGGCTTGGGGCTCCCCTCCCCCTGCACTGGCATTCAAGCCCCCCTGGCGGGACTAGAGCCCACACAGTCTGCTTTGGTGAGCGCAGGGAACGTGGCGAGCGTCTTCCGCCTTCTCATCGGGGCTGCCTCAGAGAGGGGTTGTTTTGCTTCAACTTGTGCATGGCCCCCGACTGATTTGTCAGGGGGTCAGCAGCCCTCGGCGCCATGTGGAGTTAGGGCAGCATGCGGCCCCGGCCTCCCCCGCCCTGGAGCCAGGGCCGACTTTTCCATTAGGCACAGTGCCTAGGGCCCACGAGGGTAACCCCACAGTCCTTGGCCAGCGAGCTGCCTTTCAGCAGGGTCTCATGGGGACAGCGTTGTCCCTATGTGGGTAGTAACGGGGCCCCATGCAGGGCCTGGCCAGCGGACAGCGCCCAGAGCGCTTTATCTCCGTACTAGCGCTCTGTGCAAGGTGCCTCTCCCGGCTGCTCCACGGCAGCACAGCCGAGAGCCCACACAAGCGGAGAGCTTGCGCCAAGGCCGTAACCTGCCATCACAGGATAGCTCCAGCCATCCGAAATGCACTAGGAGTCTCCCACAAACAAAGCCCCTTTTCCAGGGTGCTCAGATGCAGTTTCCAGCTAAGCCGCATGGAACCCAACACATGCCAGGGGAGAATTTGGCGCAACGATCTCAATCCAATGGACCACAAAGGGTATTTTTAGAGCCAGCCTGTTCTCTGTGTCACCAGAACTTGGAAATACAAGTTCCCTTGCTCCTCTTGGTTTGTCAAATCAGCCTCCAGCCTTTTCATGTCCGGCCTGCAGCTCCCCGCTTCGGATGATAGCCCTTGTTGGCAGCTGTCTCTAACGCCGGCATGCCAAGCTTTCTGGACACCAGTAAATTGCATTTCGAAAGCAGGATCTGGAGAACGGAAGGGCTGGTTGTACAACACTTGATCGGTCATCTCTAAACACATTCACTGGGCCCACGCCAGCCAGCGGCTCTAACACCAGGTCCCAGAAGTAGCTTAGCGTTTCAAACAGCCTTCTCACACCACTTATTACCAATTATCTAGATCACAGTAGTGCCCCATGGCCCTGTCAAGCTTGCACGAAGCTGCCTGCCAACACAGAGCCATCACTTCGACAGGCTGGATTAGCGCATCTGAAAAACTTCCACTCCCAATGGCCAATGTCCCCCTGAATAGCACATTTACACCAGTGTTTCTCAACTTTTTTTTGTTATAAAGTACCCCTTTAAAAAAAAAAGTACCCCCAGTACCTACAGTTTTCAGACATACACAATTTTTTTCTACCATTGCAACACATGTGTTTAAACAACTTGATCGTAGCTGGGTGGGCAATGAAATTTTTGGGTGTAAAAAGTACAAAAATAACAAAGCGCTGTAAAACTTAAAACAAAAAGTCAGTTTTCTCCAAATTTCAGTTGTCTTGACGTGGCCTCCAGACATATCTTGAGTGTCCCTAAGGGTACTCCTACCACTGGATGAGAAACACTGATTTAGACAATACTTTGAAACACGTAGTCCTGAGAGAACTACTCTCCCCACTGCCTCATTGTGTGTTCAAAAGCTTCAGAGGAATAACTGGGTTAGTCTGTAACTGGGAAAACTCAAACAAGAACTTGTCTAGCAGCACCTTAACGACTAACAAAACACGTAGAGGGTGTTATGAGCTTTCGTGGGCACAACCCACTTCTTCAGATACCTGTTTTGTTGCTCTCTAAGGCTGTGTCTAGACTGCAGGGTTTTTTTCGAAAAAAGTAGCCTTTTTAAATTAAATCGAAAGAAATTAAATCGAAAGAATTAAATTAAATTGAAAGAATGCGGCTTTTCTTTCGACGGCGGTACTCCTCATTTCACGAGGAAGAACGCCTTTTTTCGAAAGTGCTCTTTCAAAAAAAGGCATTCTTGAATGCAAACAGGGCTTTTTCGAAAGAGAGCATCCAGACTGTCTGGGTGCTCTCTTTCGAAAAAGCGGCTTGCTTTTTCAAAAGTACTGCTTGC
The DNA here is from genome assembly GCF_049634645.1 of Pelodiscus sinensis. NCBI lineage: Eukaryota > Metazoa > Chordata > Testudines > Trionychidae > Pelodiscus > Pelodiscus sinensis. Next base: position 44,728,116 of record NC_134723.1, on the reverse strand, counting down.
AGTCTAGACGCTCTTTTTCGAAAGAGGCTTTTTCAAAAGTATCTTTCGAAAAAGCCTCTTTCGAAAGAGGCTTGCAGTCTAGACGTAGCCTAAGGTCCCCCGAGATTAATTGTTGTTTTTTAAGTTTCTCCACTGCCTCCTTGCCATCTAGGCAAAGCATTTCCAGACCACAACGGCTGTGTTTTATGCTCGCAATGCCCACGTAAAAATGGTGGTGCAAGATGCAAGGCAGGAAGAAATCTGGTCCAGAGAATTTTGAATTGTTCCGATGCTGATTTGAGTCAGTCAAGCTTGCAAGTATTAACCAGTGGACAGTTCCCAGAGAAGACATCTGCCATCAGCGGATCCCTAGTAACTCAGGGCGCCTTGTCACCACTTCAGTCCCATCACATTCAAAAGCCAAGACCTTAGACTTTTTGCTTTGTTTTCGAGGCAAGTCGCTTCTCTCCCGCTGCAGTTCTAGCCTGACCCTTCTCCAAGGTCATCTGAGTGCCAGCTAAATAATGAGCAGCCACACTATCTTCCTCATGGCCAGTCAGCTGCACAGACGCCAGACGTTTTCTTTGGAGTTGCTGTTATTAGCATCCTTGCTTTTATCTGGAAGGAGGGGAACAACTCTCCAAAGGTTTCATTATGATTATTTGGGTTGTGTGATAAGAAAACAATCTAAGAAGATAAACCAGAAGAGTTAGCACAGACACTAATTACTGCAGGAGCCTATTAGCTACCATTTCGGAGGCACCTCTGGGCTGTCTCTTTCCTCCCCTCCCCCGCCTCGGAGGAGGGCAGCATCTTGTCCTGGAGGAGGGTTTTTAAAAGGAACCACATTAAACTTTTAGAGGCGTCTCCTCTTCCCACATCAACATGGACGAACACGCCACGTGTAGGGCGGTTTTAAATACTTACCGGTTTTCAATCCGCAACCCGCCAAGGCCGGGCTTGGCAAGCAGAAGGCATGTCACAAGAATGCCAAGTGGTCCCCTGCAAGATGGAGTTCTCTGGCTCTTGACAGTGGTCCTAGGAGGCCCAAAAAATTACTTCACATGCTGGCAAGCTCACTGTGAGGGGGTCGGCACTCTCCTCCCATGAGCGCTCCCGTTTGGCCGAGTGCCTCAGCCTGCACTGCCCTCTGTCCTTCGGCCTTTGCGGCTACTCCGCCCTAGTCACACAGCCTGGTGTGAAATCACAGCCTCTTCCGGGATACATGCTTCACTAGGGGCCCATCCCAGCGCCCCCGCAGTCTCTCAGTCCAATGCATTTTCTCAGTCTGTTTCCCCACTTAGTAGAAGAATGGGGCCCTCAGGGCTTCTCTCTCCTCCCCTCTCTCCCCCGACAATATCCTAACAGCTCCCCACTATGAGCTCTCCTTGGTTCTGCCAGCCAGCTACCCCCCGACCTTCTCCCTTCCAGGTCTGGCCTACAACTAAGCTGCCTCTGCTCCTGCAGCTCCTTTTGTAGACCACCCAGGCTCCTGATTGGCTGGGTCCTCCACAGCCACTCTAGCCTGCCAGGAGGACTTCTCTACGGCCCTTCTCTGGCCTCAGGGCTTGGTCTGCTCCATCATACTCATATGCAGCCTTTACTTCCAAGCATGCTCTGTGCTGACTGCCAGTCCCGCATGATAAAAATTTCTAGATTATATACACTATCTTCCCCCCCACCCCCAGGATCTCAGAGCACTTTACGAGGGAGGCCAAGTTTCACAGCCCCCTGGTACAGAGGAGAGAGTCAGAGAGAGAAGTGACTTACCTTGGTCCCACCGTAGGTTATGGGCAGAACTGGGAACAAAATCTACATCTCTGGATTCTTAGGCCTCAGCTCCAGCCAGTCACTTGTTTTCTTTGTTCAGCTCTTGCCTGGGGCAGCTGGCAGGGTGCAGGTAGCCTGGATCTTGCGGCCTCTGACTGGCTCCCTGTCTCTAAATCCCAGGCTATCCAACAGATACGGCGTGACACACCTGTCCCAGTGGCCCTGCTGTAAAGGGGGTTCGCACACCCCAGATCTTGCTCATCAGGCAGGAAATGCAGGCGAGAAGGACTAATGGGCGGGTATCAACAGGGCTTCAGCACCTTCTAGTACCGGGCACCTCACAGGAACCAGCCCAGCAAGACCAACAAATCTGAACCGCACTAGCAGGGAGGGGGACTGGCTGTCCGTCGGGGCTTTTCCATCTGGCCTACCCTGCAGTGGGCGCGTGCATGCCGCGGGGCTGGGCATGCCCAGACGAGGCCATGTTCCGGTTCTGGTTAGCCACTGACCAGTGGAGGCAGAAGCAGGCCCGGACGGGGACAGAGGCTGCTCTAGAGGAGAGCCCGCAGCAGACCTGGATGCTCCACAGACGGGCTCGTGCCAGGGGCAGCCGCAGCTCTGACTGCTGCACCAACGCACCCTGGAACGGCCCCGCGCCACCAGTCTATGTGACAGCAGCCTGTGCAGGCTGCCTGCGAGCCCCGCGCTGCCTCGGGTCTCCATGGCAGCCCCGGGACATGCCCCTCCTGCCGCCAGGGCTTGCAAAGACGCTGCTTCGGGCTGGCAGTGCCGTGTCTGTGCCCAGACCTTCCTCTCTGGCTCGGATCCAGGCCTTTTACAGTGTCTCGGCACTGCGCAGGCCTTTTCATGCAGCCTGGGGAGAAGGACAGTAAGGATTGGTGGCATTTCCGTGGCCAGAGCCACGCCGGAGTCGTGTGCTTACGTGGAAGTCCTGGCTTTGATGGGAAAAGAAAGCGTTTCTGGCAGCCTGACTCCTGACAGCTCCCGCACCAGAAGGCAAATAAGAAAAGCCAAGTTTTGGATTCTTTTCCTCTCCTGATTGTGACGGGGAGGGAGGCTCCTGACTTTAGACCATCGGGGATGGCAATCCCGGTAACCCCAAACATCGATTTAAAATCTGCAGCCTTAGCCGGGAGAGATTCAGGTGCAACCCAGTAGAGTTGCCAGGTGTCCAGTATTTGCGCCTTCTGCCCAGTCAAGAAATGGAGACAATACCGAGCTTTTCCCAGTTCGGCGCCGGACGGACATGCGGCGGGGGTGGGGGGATGTCAGGGGAGCAGCCCAGCAATTAAAGGGGCCGTGACTGCATTTTAGCGGTGCGGCCTCTTTTTTTGTTTTGCACAACAAAATGTTCCCGGCGCTTTGTGAGGGGGCGGTATTTTTGGTGAAACCATCTGGCAACCTTAGGGTATGTCTACACTACCACCCTAGTTCGAACTAGGGTGGTAATGTAGGCAACCGAAGTTGCAAATGAAGCCTGGGATTTGAATTTCCCGGGCTTCATTTGCATCTTGCCGGGCGCCGCCATTTTTAAATGTCCGCTTGTGCGGACTCCGTGCCGCGCGGCTACACGTGGCACAGACTAGGCTTCCTATTCCGAACTACCGTTACTCCTCGTTTCAGCCTAGTCTGAACTACCTAGTCTGTGCCGCGTGTAGCCGCGCGGCACGGAGTCCGCACTAGCGGACATTTAAAAATGGCGGCGCCCGGCAAGATGCAAATGAAGCCCGGGAAATTCAAATCCCAGGCTTCATTTGCAACTCCGGTTGCCTACATTAACCACCCTAGTTCGAACTAGGGTGGTAGTGTAGACATACCCTTACTGATTAGCAGAGCGCCTGCAGCATGTGTGTCTATGGTGGTGCACATCGGTATATGCCTCGGTGCACAGCACAATGTTTATTCTGCACCCGGCTGGAAAACAAATGAGAAGGCCCATTGGTGGTAGGGGCAGAGAGTTGCTTTGATCGGAGACGTGCTGGTCCCATATTTTCCCACAGCTGAGTGGCCCCCTGAATGAGTGACATCGCCAGACTGTTTTGCAATTTCAGTTTAACTCCGAGCATTTAGCCTGAAAGGAAACACAATGCATTATTCAAGCGATTGTTTTAACCGACGGCTGAATAATTTAAACCGCACACGCCGGAAAACAACAATCCAAGTGAACTTTTTTTCTCCGCTGTCTGAGCAGTGCCACGGCCTTGAGGTCAGCACCGAAGCTCCCATGGGCTGAGGCAGGCCGGTCCTCACGCAGGTCGGCCCTCTTTATCCACGTCGTCTCCTTGGCTTCCATGGGACGACGCGCACGAGTACGTGTCACAGAGCTGGCCGCCCACAGCGCCCCCTTGGGGTGCGACTGGGCTCTGCACTCACCCAGCCTCCAGTCCTCGGCGTCAGGAATCAGCAGCACAGGTCTGGGGTCGGGAGACTCAGCCCGCAGGGAGAATGCCCCTTCCTCCAAAGTGAGGGGGAGGAAGCACTTAAACTACTGCACGCCCACCACAGGCCTGTCTTCCCGCAAGGACCCTCAGGCTGGGGCAGGACGGCATCCAGCCCAGAACCGGAGGGGAGTCCAGAGCGAGTGTTCCTCATCCACAGTCCAGCCCACCTGCCCCCAGGGGGCTCAACCAGGCAGCAATTGCTCCAGCAACCTCTGACTGCCTGCTCTGCTAGCCCAGCCACCGAGCCGGGTTTCCCCTCTCTTGGGCCTTTCTTCCTGGCCTTACCAGTGTAGCAGGCCATGGCTGCCTGAGTCCAGAACAGTTCCTTCATTCCCCCCCCCCCCCCCGCCCCGCCGGTTGATGCAAGGTTTGTACCGCCTGTCAACTGTGAGGCTCACGACATTACAGGGCAATATGTTCTGCTGTAGGAAAAGCTGCTCTCACTGAAAATTGCCGGACGCGGCCTGACAAGGGAGGTCGTGTGACTGTCCTGCTGCTGACAAGTACTAATAACGCTGATTATTCTGATCTGTCTTCCACCAGAGAGTAAGTGGCAGGGATTCGCTTTACTGTGGCGAAGAAAGAGGTAATTACTGTCCCCTGTCAGAGTGCCTGGCTCGCCTGGCTTATTGGCGCTTTCGTTCCACCCAGGGGAATGCTAATAACCTGTTGCGGCTGTAACGTCACCAGGAAACGTTTTAGTGAGGAAACAGGCCCTCCTTCCGTCTTCGCAGAGAAAACAGATGCCTCGTCGGACAATGTTTCTCGTTATTTCTCAACACGGGCTGTTTATGGGGGTCCGAGGGGCCGTCAGATGCTTTATTTCCCTGCGCTTGTGCAGGTCCGGCCTCTCGCAGCTCCCATTGGCTGTGGAGCACAGCTCCCAGCCAATGGGAGCTGTGGGAAACGATGTCCCGGTCTGCACCACTTCCTGCAACTCCCATTGGCCAGGAATGGTGATCCGCAGCCAATAGGAGCTGTGAGTGGCCATACCTACAGCATCACACAGCCTGCCAGGGACGACTGAGGCCTGTTGAGAGTGGGGGAGCCGATGTCCATGTTTGGGCCCCCTACAGCTTGAGCCACGCCCCCAGGCGCACCCCTTCTTACCTAAGTGGCCCCTCCCTGCACCTTCCGGGTGTCAGCTCTGTGTAGAGAGACTGTGGCTAACAGCTGGGAGCTGCAGGGAGGGGCCACTGCTTTAGATCCACGGGACAAGGCAGCAACAAAAACAGCAGCTCCCTCTGCTGCTCCCAGCATGGCAGCTCCAGCAGCTCCTCCAATCTTTTCCGTCCACGTGCAGATTTTTCCACCCCTTGTGCAGAATAAATTTTATTAGATGCACCAAGGCATGTGTGACTGTGCACCACCCATAGAAACAAGACCTCGTTGTGGGCACTCTACCAATCAGCCAGGTGGCACTGGAATCCCTTCTGAGTGACTGCACAAGCACACAGCTTACTGAGAATGCTGACTGTGGGGCCAGCAAGTGCTGGCAAAAATTTAGAGGGTACGTAACCCCCCTGGCTTCTGTGCAGCAGGGAGGGGGAGCTCAGGGCTTCCGCCCCACAGGATGTGCCTGCTTGGACTCAGCTACAGCAGGAGGCCAGACAGGTGCCTTCTAGAGGGCAGAAGCTGTAAAATCCCCATCCCCACAGAGCTCGGGCATTCTCCAGTGCAAAGACTTCCGAAAACGCTCCTGTGTGGCTCAGAGGGCCAGTACGTTTGGCTGCCCCAGCTCTGTTCTCCCTCTGCCCCCGAAATTGCTCGCCGGCATTTTCTCCACTGAGGAGGAACAGTGTCCCGAAGAGGGCCTACGCTCAGCCCTGGGACAGCGTTCGCTCATGTAGCGCCGGCCGTTTGCACTCGGTACCCAAGAAGGAATGCTGAGTACCTCCCACGTCCACCTGCCAGCTGATCCACAGAGCTATTCGCCTGATCTCTCGACTGGAAGTAAGTGCCGCAATGGCAGAATAGGGCACAGCCATGTCTCCGAGATATAGCTTAAAATCGTGTACGGGGTGAAACGAAGAACCCCAATTCAAAGTCCTGCCGGGTGAGTTTGCATTGTCTCTGGAAAGGAAGGACTATCCTTTGCCTCAAATTAGCCATGTACCCGTATCGTTTAGCTCGTCCAGCGCTTCGCTACCAGCTTTGCCCAGCTCGGCTGCACTGCATTTCGCTTGCTTGCTCTGCAGAGGAAGCCTCCCATGGCCCCGAATTCATAGGCCTCCGTGCAGCCGATGCAGCGGTAGGCAGAAATCCAAACGTGATCCCAGAATGCGTGTAATTACCGATTTCAAAGAAAACATTGCCCTCCAGCTGGCCTGCTTGTGTAGGTTGTAATGTGTGGAAATGGAATTAATTAACCCAGGCAGGTCTCTAATGCCCGTCTAACCCACTGCAACCCATTTACAAACCTGCTTAGAAATGCGGTTCTCGCAAGCTGCCAGGCAGCTCGGAATACAGCTGCAGATGGACCCTTTGAACATTTCAATGGGAGATTTCGGACGGGAATAACTTGACATTTCGTTCTGGCACAATAGCGGAATGTCAACATCTGGCGTGGCAGGAGAGCACGAGGATGAACGCCATCGAGCTTATTAAATTGCAGCCGCATGCCAACGGACTGGGCAGCAGCATTCCGCACTCAGAGAAAACTGGGAGTTTAATTAGCTTAATTACAGAGGCCAGTGACTTGCTGTGAAGTTCTCCACATTCAGTTCCCCCGCCGGTTCTGTAAAACCCAATGCAGGGCAGATCTGAGTGGGCTGCCAGGCCCGGGCCTTCAGTAGATCATTCAGAACCTTTTCAGCAAAACAATTCAATAGGGCTGTGTCTAGACTGGCAAGTTTTTCCGCAAAATCAAATGATTTTGCAGAAAAACTTGCCAGCTGTTTACACTGGCCGTTTGAATTTCTGCAAGAACACTAATGATCTCATGTAAGATCGTCAGTGTTCTTGTGGAAATACTATGCTGCTCCCCTTCGGGCAAAAGCCTTCTTGCGCAAATCATTTGTGCAAGAGGGCCAGTATAAACAGCACGGTACTGTTTTCCGCAAAAAAGCCCCGATCATGAAAATGGCAATCGGGGCTTTTTTGCGGAAAACTGCGTCTAGATTGGCCACGGACGCTTTTCCACAAAAAGTGCTTGTGCAGAAAAGCATCCTGCCAATCTAGACGTGCTTTTCCGAAAATGCTTTTAACGGAAAACTTTTCCGTTAAAAGCATTTTCGGAAAATCATGCCAGTGTAGACGTAGCCTAGCAGTCTTGGCTTGGTCTGCCTCTTATGACCTAGAGCAGTCAGACTGTGCTACAACCAAACGAACCCAGGCTGTGCGTGCATTTTACTACAGCTTGAACCTCCCTAGTCCGGCACCCTCGGGACCCGACTGGTTCCAAATGAGGGAATTTTCCAGACTACGGGAGGTCAATATTGTCTCGCAGCGTTACCAACACTTCCACTGCTTATTGGGCTCTGAGAAGACACTTAGGGATAAATTAGAGCTAACGAACAGCACAGACCACTGAGAGCCAGGCCTGGTGGCTCTAAACAAACATTATGGGGCCACAAGAAACATGCCCACACCCATCAACAGCAGACATCCAGCAAACTCAAATCAGGCCGGACCATGGATGTCTCCAGAGCAGGGAGTTCCGGACTAGAGAGGTTCCACCTGTACTATCTTTTAGAGACTTAAGTGCTTTAAAAAAAGTGACCAAAAGGGTCCTGCTTTCACTGCCTCTCCATTTCACATTTGCTGACTTGCCTGTCCTAAAACGTGGTGGTCCTGGAGGTGAGTTCTCAGGGGAATATCTGCCCATGTTATGAGGGAGGTTCAGAGAAACCACAGGGAAGCGGGTGGATGAGACAGCCGCCCTTACACCAGAAGACTGTAAGAAGCAACGAAGCTCCTTTCTGGAGCAAACTTTGTGAGCACTGCGGGAGAGAGGGGTGTGAGAAGAAGCACCCAGAAGCAGCCAAAGGACAGGCAGAGAGAAGCAGCCAGGAAAGCCAAGCAGATAGCAAAGCAGTACTGGAAATCGGCCCTGTGGGCAGTCAGTGTAGGTAGGCCTGGGGGAGGCAGGCCGTCAGCCCCACCTACAGCCCCACCCCCTCTGCTGAGACCCTGCTTCCCACTATGGGGAGGCAAGAGGAGGGGGCATACACACGTACCCCAGCTTCCCCAGCACTGGAGCACTCCAGCAGACATTCTGGGGGTGGCGTGTGGGCGGGGCCAGGCCTGGCAGTCTGGGAAGGCAGCACCTCCCCCTGCCTAGGCTACCGCCCGCCCGTGACTGGCCCTAAGGGAATGTGAAGAGAGGGGGTTTTCGGGCACAGTGCTGTCCGGAAGGAGGCTTGGAACTATGAGCAAAGAAACTGCCTCCTCCTTAGTGCCTTCAGCCACAGGGAGCAGGACTTTGAGTCCAGTGTGTCATGGATATAATCTGCCTTCTTTACAATGGGCGTGCAATCAGCAATTGCTCTGAACGGTAAAAACATGAAACCCCCCAACATGTTGGCCAACTGCTCAGGTCAAGAGGGGTTCCACTACCACCGGGATATTAAAAGACACTGGAACCACACTGGATACAAAACCACAACATTAGCCATGTGCTTTCACACTGAGCTGGAGACCAAGAACTACGTTTTATCCATCGGTCTTTTGGAAGGCCCTGGAACAGAGCAGCGCTCACCTCTGGCGAGTACCTCCCTCTGGCCAAGAGCACGTGCCTGCACCTCGTGTAAAGCCTCTTCGGCAAGAGTCACACACTGCCCTGCGTGCGAATCACCGACCCCTTCCAGGGGACACCTTTAACGGGGGCCCGCTCAGTGCTCTTGGTAGGGCCCCATGTCTATTCCCCACTCTGAGGGGGTGCCCCCAGGGCTTCCCTTCCTGGTGACAACGTCTTTGCCCTCACCTCAGGGCCTTATCTCCAAGTCCCAGTAGAGTCCAGTCTGCCATAAGCTCGTCACAGGGAGCTGTCCACAGTGCTGCTGCTGCTTTCTCAGCCAGCTCCTCAGACAATCCGCATCCCTTGAGCTCCGCACCGCAACTTTGCAGCTCATTTTATAGGGCCTTCCTGGCCCCTGATTGGCTGCTTCCTCTGCTGCCACTCTAGCCAGCTTGGAGGACTTCTCTATAGTCCCTCTGGGCAGAGTGTGGCAGGACCACAAGGAGGCCTCAGGGCCTGGTCCACCCCATCACAGGACCACATGTACATACTCAAGTTAAAAAAATCCTCATTTGTTCCAAGTCAATTCCATGGCTATTTTGCCTAAGTGAAGACGACACACAGGCAAAGAAGAATATTTCCACATTTTACTTCTTACAGGTTTTTGTGTTCTCACGTCAACTAAGCGCGGCCTGTGTCGGATTAGAATGTTAGCGACGCTATCCTGTCTGGTCCCTCCACGGATTGCCTTGAACAGTCAATCTCCCGGCTTTTACTTCAGGTCACAGTAAATCCAGGAAATCCCCCGGCATCTAACAGACGTCTTTTTTAGAACTCTTATAGTTCCCATATCCCTGCCGATTTTAGTAACTGCAGAGAAAAGGAAACCCACCACGCCTAGTTCTGTAAGCCACAGAAACAAGGGGAAAATAAACGTGAATTTACATTGTGTCCGGGATCACAGCCTCCCCTTGGAAGAGAGCCGACGCACCATTCGCACCCAAAGAGGGTTGAACAATGCAGGATTAGCCCAGCATAGACATTTTGCTGGGGGGAAGATTTCCCCATGAAAGGATTGTGGTTAAGAACTGGGCCACAATTTCAACAGTCACATGAACAGAGGTGAAAACACAAGCCCCGAGCAAGTCCACGTCTGACACCACTGTGAGCCCCCGACCCCGCACCCCCCTTCGCAGCCAGATGTGACTCTCCGCCAGCCAGTCGAGTTAAAAGGGTTTCGTGTTTCTCCGAGATACAGCACAGCACAGGGTCAATGTTGAGTAGGAGCCAAGGCAGAGCCTTCGTCCTCTTGGGGGGGAAGGGATTTACAGGCTCCTGAATCCCCTTGTACTGGACTGAATCTGCTTTCTTCATGCTTCCCCCAGCCAAAAATGCCCCTTCTCCCAGCCACCGGTCACTCACTCCTCCCGGGCAGCCACACTCCTTCCTTCGTTCAAGCTCCTTCCCCTGGCCAGGTGTGAAGTGGCTGGTCCAGTGCCTACCTGACTTGGCTCAGGGACTCCCATCCCCCACTGGGCCCTGCACAGACCACCATGTCACATCTCTCCCGCCTTCGAGACCGAACGGAGTGGGGTCACTCCGCCTGTGGCCTGAGGAAATTCGGGCCCCCCGCTCTGGGATAACGCATCAGCTATGACATTGGCGCTCCCTCAACATGGACCTCCGTGTCATAGTCCTGCAAGAGCAGGCTCCACCTCAGCAGCTTGGCGTTGGTCCGCTTCATCTGGTGCAGCCAGGTCAGGGGGCAGTGGCCGGTGTACACTGTGAAACGCCAGCCAAACAGGTATGGCTGCAGCTTTCGAAGGGCCCACACCATCGCCAGGCACTCCTTCTCTATGGCTGCACAGCTCTGCTCCCGGGGCAGCAGCTTCCTGCTAAGGTACACGACGGGGGTGTCGCTCCCCCTTTTCGTCCTCCTGCATCGTGCCAATTCACTTTGGCTACGTCTACACTGGCAGCTTCTTGTGCAAGAACTGTTTTGCGGAAGAGTTCTTGTGCAAAACGTCTTCCACAAGAGCGAGTCTACACTGGTATGTGCTTTTGCACAAGAGATGTGCTTTTGCACAAGAGCGTCTATGGCAGTGTGGACACTCTCTTGCACAAGAAAGCTCCGATGGCCATTTTAGCCATAGGGGTTTCTTGCACAAGAAATTCATGTTGCCTGTCTACACTGCCCTCTTGTGCAAGAACTCTTGTGCAAGAGGGCTTATTCCTTGTGGGGAGAGGAATAACTCTTCTGGAAGAAGCCCTGTTTTCCGACGCTAGACTGTAAATTTACTTGCACACGAACGCGCGTGCAGTGTAGACACACGGCAAGTTTTGTGCAAGAAGCCGCCAGTGTAGATGTAGTCTTTCAGAATGTGATCTGAGAAAGTGGGTCTGCCCCATGAAAGCTCATCGCCTAATAAGCTATCCTGTTGGTCTTTAAAGTGCTACTTGACTGCTTTTATTGTTTTACCAAGATCAGACTAACACGGCTACCTCTCTGTTATTCTTCCCCAAAGAACACTGTTAACTCTTTCCCTGCCCTTTTCTTTCACCTCCAAAATATTTACATTTCACAGATGTGTTTATAAACCAGAGCCTTATTCCAGACGCCACCTCTCCCCTTTTTGTGCATGCAGCCAGTTGTTCATACAGAATCCTTCTGCATGGAGAGACAGAAGTATGTCTGTTAAGTCAGGAAGCATTATCCCTGTTTTAACAGAATCAAAAATGAACTAGCTGCTATATGATAATGGGTGAGTTTGTCTCCCTGGAATCTTTTCCCCTATTTTTTCAAGCTGTGTAAATAGCTAGGTTTTTTTTTCTAACTCCTGCTAAGTTTTTGATTACCATAATATCTTGTTGCAATGAGTTCCACTGGCTATAACCATATTGCTGTCCACTTCGATTTGCACACACACCCCTCTCTATGTTTGATGATACTATATCTTGGCACAAGAGCGTGGTAGTTATTTGCCTGCCTAGATCTGGTTTTCAGGCACATGGCAGTTTCTCAACACTTTGTGGATCTTGTTTTTCATGGCCAACCTATTCCTACCCAAGGGAAGGCCTCTGCTGAGCATACACAGCTCTCTTCCAATTCAGTAGGATCTGCACGTGAAGCATAGATCTTAGATTAGGTTTAAACTCTTAAAAGCTTTTGTACATTGCCCGGAAGGCATTCAGCTTCTACAGCACTGGGTGCAGCATTACAGAAGACTCAGATTTACAGTGGCTCAGTCCGATTTTATTTCTTGCAATTGGGAGTCTAGTCTGAGGCGTTATCAGCTGGCTCCGCTGGCTTCTGGCACAGAGTTTAAATCCACTCCGAAGAACAGCTTTCTCCTGGAAGGCCCTTTTAAAGTCAATGGAAATTGTATTGATGTCAGGGAGGCCAGTATTTCACCCAAAGCAATCCATGAAAGCATTCCTCCACTTACAGAGAGATCTCTCCACTATGTTTTATTTCATTCTTAATTTCAGTCTTATTACTCGTTTAGATTGCGAATCTTAGCTATGAGGCTCAAAAGACCTTAACAATGTATCAGCCTAATAGGAAACCCAGTGTATCAGACTATTCACAAAGAAAACGGTGCATAGATAGCTATTCTCCTGTAAGCTCCAACAAGCAACGACTGCAACACAAGTGCTTGCAGCAAGGAGTTCCACTGGTTTGTTGCCATACGAATAACCTCATTTCCACACCTGCTGCCACATGATTAGATATTTTACAGAAAAAGATTGTTTGTTGTAATAATCATAGAATCCTAGAACACTAGAACTGGAAGGGACCTGGCAAGGTCTTCAAGTCAAGACCCCTGCTCTCACAGCAGGACCAAGCACTCTCTAGCTCATCCCTAGAAGCCTATCTAACTTACTTTTAAATATCTCCCATGCTGGAGATTCCACAACCTCCCTGGGCAATTTATTCCAGTATTTAACCACCCTGACAGGTAGGAAGTTTTCCCTCATGTCCAACCTAAACCTCCCTTGCTGCAGTTTAAGCCCATTGCTTCTTGTTCTATCCTCAAAGATCAAGGAAAACAATTTTTCTCCCTCCTCCTTTTAACACCCTTTTAGATACTTGATGGTGGGGGTTTGTTAATGGTGTTTGGTTTTTTAATTAATATAGGAGACTTCAAATTACTGTTGATGGTTGTCTTTTAGTAGGCCAAATGCATTTGCAAGTGGCTGTTCCTTTGAAGAAGTTATTAATATTGATGGGGGAGGGGGAGTTGAAAAAAAACCTTTTTTATCTGTTTCAATCTGTGAACGGTAAAGCAGAATGCACCGTGGAATCCCATAGTTGTGAATAACACTCAATAGTGTGGAACTCCAGAGAGGAAAAGCTACAGTCGGGTTACAACCTGTCACTCCCGCTGTCATTGCTGCCAGCATATGCATTCAGACGAATGACATGCGGGAGTGACATTTTTTTTACAAAATCTTGACTCTCAAAAGCAAACATTCAACATAACTTCTTAGTCTTTTCCCCTCTGCCTCTCTCCTAACAGAATTTTTCCCATGTAGTTCTTAAACAAGCAAGACAAGACAAGTGTTTACCACAATAAAGCCATAGGAGTGAGTAAGCTGAGGAAGAGAGAAATTACTGTTGACTGCCCCATGCTCAAAGTAATTGATGGGGGATTTTGTTTTAGTGCAGCCACTATGCTGTGCATGCCATCTTTCCAAGTGTATAACTATTTGAGACACTTTTCTCCATGGACTATAACTTCACCCAGCTCACAGGGTCTGGGTTTTATCTTGATTCCTTGTTCGCCTGTTGCAATCATTTCTGCTATCAGATCCCTGTCACCATATCATCTGATTCTGAGACAGGGGATTCTCTATGCACTGTCGGTTGTATCTCGCAGAGCTAAACATTGTGTCACAGACCTAGAGATTTTGGAGAGCTGCAAACAAAAAGTGAGTGTGTGCAGCCACTGAGGAGAGATCCCAATGTCACCCAGCTGATTAACAGAGCCCCCACCATCAGGTTTTGTTTCTATGGGTGGTGCACATTCACACATGCCTCGGTGCACATACAAATTTATTCCACACATGGATGGAAGAGATTAGCAGGAACATTGGGCCCCACCCAAGATCAGGGACGATTGTGCAAGGTGCTGCATAAACACAGAAGAGGACACTTTTTCTCACAAGGAGCATATGCAGCGATCCCCCTTTTGAACCAGGAGCTGCAGATCGAAAACTGGGAGCTCTGTAACTTAGCTCTAACGTATCCCCTGGGGGGCGGCACAGCAGGGAAGCTGTAACCTACAGTATTTGGGTTGTGTTTTACCAGTGTGTGACACTGACAGACTAAATGGACCAAGCAGACAGAAGATGGTGGGGAAAAGGAATTATCTCCATTGTACAGACTGGGAATTAAGACATAGCAAGAGTAAGTGACTTGCCCCAGGTCACATAGGAAGTGTGTGGCAGAGGCATGACCTGGAACCACATCCCCCAGTTCCACTCCCCTTCCAGTCTCTCTACCTGAAGGTTTTTTTTTGTTTGTTTTTTGAGGGGGTGAGGTTCACTCTCCTGGTCTTAGTGCCCTGATGAGGTAGCAGCATTTCTCTAAGGGTACGTCTGAGTTGGAAAGGATGCATTCCGGCTCGGGGAGACATGCCCACGCTAGCTGTGATGGAGCGAGTGCACTAAAAACAGAAGCATGGCTACAGCGCTGCAAGTGGTAGGGAGGACCTAGCTGCTGCTGTACCGAGGGTCTCGGGTGGGGCTGTGCTCAGGGCAGCTAACGCCTCCCACTGCTGCGGCAACACTAAAATTTGCAGCTTGCTACCTCAGTGATTTCTACCAGGGGTACATCTCCCTGAGCCAGACTTTACCTCTTCCAGTTTCCCCCTAGATATACCCCGGTGACATTATTCTCATCTGTCCATGTACGGTCACTGCTCCCAAACTGTGTTTCCGCCCCGAAAGTAAGAGCTTATTTAAGAATGGAAGAAAAAGTCTCAAGTCAACTATTTTGAGAGTTGCCTGAACTCTTCATACCAAATTCACCAGAGGCATAAAAAGACCCAACGTCCATTAACAGTATCAGCCTTCCCCGTCACTATTAACGGAAGTTGTGTCTGCTTAGACAAGGACAGAATTGGGCTTACGTGTACTGTGGCAAAGCTCTGGCCGTACCCCGAAGGGTCCTGCACTTCCTGGTGATTAGTGGCAAAAGCCTCTTGTGCAAAAATGGAGCCTCGTTAATTATGCAAATGAGGTGTGGCGATATTCCACGCTTCGCCTCATTTGCATATGTTTCTGCAGAAAAGGCTATAGTGTAGACATAGTTCAGGGACCGACTCTGTACTGGTGTGGGGTGGAGGTTGGGGGGAACCCGAGGCCACCCACTTCTCTGGGTTCTGGCCCAGGGACCCTAAGACAGTGGCAACTGGCAGCCTTTCCTCCACTCACAGTATGTCAGCTTCTTTCCTGGGCCACTTCCTCAAACGCTGCCTCCTAGTTCCTTCTCCCTAGTACAATGTTTCTTAAACAGTATTTAAATGACCGGTGTGCCGCGGACAACAACAGAGTTCAAAATGGTCACCCTTAAAGGGGCAGGCGATCTTTTTTTTTTTTTCCTCAACAAAATATCCTTGGTGTTCCTCATAAAACAATTTTTGTTTGGTGTTCCTCAGTCTTAAAAAGTTTAAGAAACACTGCCCTAGTACCTGAGCAAGCCTTCCCGCCCCTCCCCACTCTCCCAGTCTTTCGCTCTCAGTGCATCTCCACACTCTCAGTCCTTGGCCTTCTCCCTGCCCTTCCTGAGGGGAAGCCTTTGAAACTGGCTCCAGCAGGCCTTAAGTGACGGCAGGTGTCCAGATTAGCCTGCTGCTTCAGGCAAGGTCTTAACTGACCAGGTGCCTGCCTGCCTGCCTTCTGTAGGTAGGTGCAGGGCCTGGCCACTTCACTAAGGGAACAGAAAACAATTCACCCTGTTTCCTGTATATTTGCCCTCCACCAGGCTCCTGTAGCCAGCTGCCCTGGGTCTGTGACAGTACCAAAAGTAAAATAAGTAAATCTATAGCTATCCACAGATGGGAAAGCTGCGGGCAAGAGCAGAGCAGGAATCAATAGTCTTGGTTAATACTAGTACCAAAGCTAAGACAAAATAAAATTTCAGACCCTGCAAACAATAGTGTGCAATGAGCATGACGTAGGACCACTCTCCTAGATGCAGGACGTATGTTTTAACAGGACTGCCAAAGCTGGACCAAAAACGTCCGCCATCCTCCAGGCTAGGCTAAAATACACCCATTAGAAATCTAAATGCAAAATAAAAATTGAGGTGCAAATGCAGGATGGGTTGCAGGCTTGGGAACGTCCAGGCTGGTTTTGGAACAGGTAGCTGGGGAGCTACAGAACAAAGGGGAACCCGTAGTCGGGCTGAAGGGAAAGCCAGCTGGGATGCAAAGTTTAAATTAGCAGAAAGGGGGAAGAGAAACACGCAGGAAGCAAGCAGCCGATATGCAAGCGATGGCAATGCCCAAATGGAGAGGCAAAGAAACGTTTGCGCTAGATGCATTGTCTGGCATTCGTTGTACAAACTATTCTTCCCTCCACGGAAAGAAGGAAGGAGAAAATAATGTAAAGGGACAAGTGTGAAGACCAAGGGGAAGTTTCTATGTCACAGCGATAAATATTCAGTGCTTTAGGAGCGACTTACTTCACAATTGCTGTACAAGATTCCAGGAGACTCCAGGTTTCTCAAAGGAAGGCATAGCTGGAGGCTCCCACCTCTCCCCCTTCTGGCCTACCACTCCTCTCCGTATTCCCGCCTGAATTCCATCCCCAGGCTGCAGGGAGCTATGAAACTGCCAGGCGATGATTTTTTAGTGCACTGTGCATTGACATTTCGGAGAAGTTGGCCTATGGGCACAGACAGATGCCATTTTGCCTTCAGAATCACCAGGACTTGAGCAGATCAGGGGAAGGGGTTTTGCACCCGGGGTACCTCTAATTTTTTCCACCCATGTGCAGAATTTTGTTCTGTGCACTAAGGCATGTGCAGCTGTGCACCAAGAGAAACACATGCCAAGGTTCCCTCTATTTTTTCTGTCCATGTGCAGAATAAATGTTGTTCAGTGCACCAAGGCTTGCACAGCTGTGCACCACCAAAAGAAACATATGCTGTTCACTGTGGCAGCTCTGCTAATTAGCAGGGCGGCCCTAGAATCTCTCTTGGGCGGCCGCCCAAATGCTCAGCTTACAGGGAACACTGCTGGGCACCCTCATGGACACTTCACTTTTGTCCTCACTTGTCCGAATCAAAAACGAACGGCTCAGACTGAAAGCACATGGGTGCACCGACCCAGTGGCTTTCCAGCCACCCCCACGAAGAGCTCATCTGCAATGTCACACGCTGGAGGGGCCGAGGGCATGGCCAGTCATCGGGGTGCTGTGACGCACCTTTGTGAAAGGAAAGGGGAGTGCGCCAAACTCCGCATGACCCCCCTTCGGCTGGGAGGAACTGACCCAGTTAACACAGAGCGCCACTGATCAGAATCACTGCCCCCCGGCACCGGCACCGGGGAGTCTAACTAAATTCAGAGACTGCCAGGGCTAATCATTTACAGATGGCAAGGAGGAAGGGGGCTGAACCGAGGAAACTTTCCTAGAGGTTTTATTTTTGAGAGGGACCATCTAATGGGACAATACGCCTTAGCAATAAGGTCCCGCCTCTCCCCAGCGCTCCCATGTGACGGACACCTGGAGGGCCAATGGCACGGCAAGGACACGCTGGAGATCGTTCAGAAGCGGCACGATTTCAGCCCTTTGCTGCCAAGGAAGGGAATGGAGCAGGAACGCTCTGAAGTGCTGTGCCAGGAAACATAAGAACGTAAGAACGGCCATACTGGGTCAGATCAAAGGTCCTTCTAGCCCAGTATCCTGTCTGCCGACAGCGGCCAGCACCAGGTGCCCCAGAGAGGGTGGACCAAAGACAATGATCAAGCGATTTGTCTCCTGCCATCCCTCTCCAGCCTCTGACAAACAGAGGCCAGGGACAACATTTCTATCCCCTGGCTAATAGCCTTTTATTGACCTAACCTCCATGAAATGATCTAGCTTCTCTTTAAACTCTGTTATAGTTCTAGCCTTCACAGCCTCCTGTGGCAAGGAGTTCCACAGGTTGACCTCACGCTGTGATGGGAAAGCAGGGTGATGGGATTGCATGCTGATCTGCCCCAGAACGTGTACCCCGGCCTTGCAGCACAACCTCGCCCTTGGCTTTGGGTTTCTTAGCCCATACGAGGGCTGAAAGTTCTTTCTAGATCACGGGTCTCAAACTCAATTTACCTCAGGCCAGGGCCAGTCCTCAACTCTCCAAGCAGGCCAGCAGGCACCCTCCTCTGACAGGGCTCCGGGGGGGGGGTCTCTGTGTGCTCCCCCCCATGAATCCCCTGGCCCTTCCTGCAGCCCCTGGGTGATTTACTCCCCCCCCCCCCAGGAGTCCCCACTGCCATCATCGGCAGCACAGAACAACTTCCAGAGATGAAGAGGAGCAGGGGTGGGGAGTTTAAGGCCAAGGGGCCAAATGTGGCCCTCAGCTTGCCTGGATCTCGCCCCTGAGTCTTGGCGCTCCCCCCCCCCAGCACTGTAGAGCTCACGCTGGTACTCCAGCCCCCCAACATTCCCCTAGGGCTGGAGCACAGTCGACTGGCCTGGCCCCCTCTTCCCCAGGCTCTGGGGTGTGAGAGGAATGTGGGGAGGGTCTGTCTCCTTCTCGGGGGGGGGCACCTCAGTGAGGGCTTGGAGGGGTTGTTTTGTTTTGTTATTTTGCTTCCCCCTTGTGTGCAGCCCCCAATGGATTTTCCTGTGGGTCAGCGACCCCCCCGACCCAAAAATGGTTCCCCAGCCCTGCAGCGGAGCAACCAGGCAGGCCTGGGATACGGCGGCAGAGCAGAAGCTGCTGCGTTGCTCCGTCCCTCCATGGCTCCCGTCGGCGCGGGGAGTGCGGAGGGGCCCGACCCCTGCGCGCTCATCCCCTAGGGGTTGCATCCCTCAGAGGAGGGCGCTTGAGAGCAGGGGTGCAATGGGGCGGGGGGGAAGAGGGTGGAGCGGGGGCTGGGTTTGGGGGAAGGGTATGGACACCACCTCAGGGCTGCAGGGACTCCCAGGCCGGCAGCCGCGTGCAGGCTGGATTGTGAAAGCGCTCAGGCCGTAGCTGGCCCATGGGCCGTGAATTTGAGACCCCCCCCCCCACCCCGTTCTAAATCATCTGGTAGCCTTCGCCTTGCCCTTTCGCTCACCCATGCTCTGGCTCGGTCACGTCTGTTCGCGAGGGGGAAATAAAGAACCGAGGAGCAGGCAGGGTGAATTTTGGCAAATGTCGGTGCAGAGGGTACAAAGACTCTTTATACCCACGTGCACGCACCCCGCCTGCCTCGGCCAAGGAGGTAGGCCCCGTCTCAGCCCACACGCTCCTGCCAGGCCAGCACCCACAGACTCTCATGTCAGCCGCGGCGCTGGAAATGCTAAGGATAGAGAAGGAACCGGGGGAGGGTGTTCGGGCCTCCACCACTCCCCGCAATGGTGCTCACAGGAGCCAAGCCCATTGCTGCTTATGGGAGTCTCCTCTTCCACCGGCGTCAGAGCCAACCCCAGAGGACAGTTGTTAAGAAAATTGTGCCACTTGGGGTCCTACGGTCACGTGGCCGGCCGAGGGCCCTGTCGTTTTCCTGACAGCGCTTGCCAGCGAGCATTCTGCAGGAGCGTTCTGAACGTCAGTCCTCCTTCCGACCCCAAGTCCTTGCTGTGAAAGGGGGTGACGCCGCTTCGGGAGAATTCCTGGCTCCGCAGCTTTACAGAGGGAGAATTGGGGAGGGTCTGTTGGCCTGAAAACACAGCAGGAAACGAACGGCTCCGCTGGTTCCCGTCCGTGCCGCTGGCCTACATTCTGCAAAGGCGGCGTGTTATTATTTATGTAGCGGCTAAACGGAGGCGTGCAACCTGTGGTGGATGCTGCTGAAATACGATGTGAAAACACTATTTATTATGCATAAATAATGCCATTAGGACATTTGCCTGGAGGAACAATGAGGCAGTAAAACATTTCCTGTAACAACGTCCTTGAGGAGCGCGTTTCTCGTGGAGACTTCGTGCCAGTCAGCTAACACCATGTACAACCATTTAATCGGCAGCCACATTCTAGCCCTAGCTTGGCATTGTGCTCCACAAATTCTGGTCCCTTCCCGAAACCCTAACGGAGCACGCCCCTTCACTTTGCCCTGAGGCAGGGTCGAGCTCACCAGATTTTCCTATACAGCTCTTCTTACAGCTTGTATTGTATTTTATTTGGAAACAGCCTGCCCTCATGTGGCGGAAAAAAAAAACCACAAGCAAAGAGGTTGATGGCTTTTTGTCCATGGGAAATATTGTACATCAGATGCCTTATAATTAGAGGCGTTATGCGCGAATTCTCTTTTTTTTATTTCGGAAGGTGGAGAAAGCTACGGGGGAGAAGCTGTACTATATTTGATCTTGACCAATAGGGAGGAACTGTGAAAGTGGACGGCAGTGTGGGTGAAAGTGATCCTGTAACGATACAGATCACGATTCTAAGGCAGGGCTACTCAACACATGGTGCGCTGGCTCCATGGGGCCTGCAGCCCATCTGACTGTGGCCCGTGGTGTGGTTTGGATTTACGCGGGGCTCACCACATGGCCCACGGGTAGGATCCTCTGAACATCGCTCCACGCCGGCGAGTCAATACAATGCTCTTCTGTTGAGATGCATTTTAGTAGTTAAATTCCTGGACTGTTATTGCTCTTAAAAGTGCTGTCATAAGGGTGGAAATTGGGTAACTATTGCATTTTATTAATAGCAGCAGAACGGACTTAAATAGGCCCTGCGTGTTGTATAGTCTTGCCTTCATCTTTGTATTCATGCTTGTCAGGGTGAAAGAAGCTATTTGCATATATTTGCATGTATCTGCAACCACACTTAAGTTGCGGACCTCGGCATGTGCCGTGAGTATCGTTGCGGCTCCCAGGGCTTCCAAAGTTGAGTAGCCCTGTTTGAAGGACTGGTAGGAGGGAGAACAGTGGATTTCCAGAAGGCAGACTTTAGCAAACTCAGGAAGTTGGTGGGCAAGATAACCTCGGGAGGTTGTGGAATCTCCGTCACGGGAGATATTTAAGAGCAAGTTAGAGCGGGGATGGGTAAGAGGCTGCCAGCAGGAAGGATCCAGCCTGCAGCTGCCTCACCGGAACCCTTAGGCAGAGAACAGCTCACACTTTAAAAAGCCAGCTGTTCTCTGTTCCGGACGGCTGGGGAGGGAGACTTCTCATGCTGTTCCCGCCTCCCAGCAAAATCTCTTCGCTCCCATTGGCCTCTCTCTCAGTTTCTCGCCTCTAGGAGCTGAGAATTTTTGCTGGGAGCAGGGCATCGTAGGAAGCCTTCTCCCTTCCTCCTTGTCCCCCATCCTCCTCATGCCTGGAATGGAGCCACGTGGAGCCGCGAACAGCCTGCAGCAGACATACGGCCTCAGGTTTCTGCTGGTTAGCGCCTCCCAGCCGGAGCCTGCCTCTGGCACCCCAGACCCTCTGCCCCCTCCTGCACTCATGCCTCCTCCCAGATCCTGCCTAGATCACAATCCCCTCCTATCCTAGGTCACATCCCAAAGCCCCGTACCCCAGTCCCCTTCCCTAGGTCACAACCACCTCCTCCACCCAAACTTGCTTCCAGACCCCATTCTCCCTCCTGCACCCCAGTCCTCTACCCCAAACTCCCTTTTGCACCCAACCTCCATCCCAGACCCTGCAATTCCTCCATTAATATCCTGGAAGAGCACGACCCTTGACCACTCTCCAAAATCTTGGAGTGGCCCCCCGTCAAAAGTTATTGCCCACCCCTGGGTTAAAGACACATCTAGTAGGTATGATCTAGATGGTGCTTGGTCCTGCTGTGAGGGCAGGAGACTGAACATGATGACCTCTCGAAGTCCCTTCCAGTGTTCTATGATTCTATGATCCCATGGGAAACAAATCTAAGAGGGAAAACAATTGAAGGCAGTTGGCAGTTTTTCAGAGAACTATTAAGACCACAAGAGCCAACTATTCCATTGCATCGGAAAGACAGGAAGTTTAGCAAGAGATCATGCTGGCTTACCCAGGAAATCTTGAAGGCTCTAACAATCAAAAGAGCCCTATAACCCGTAGAAACTAGCTCAAATTATGAAGGATGAATATAAACAAATAATACAAGTCCTGTAGGGGCAAATTTAGAAAGGCCAAGGCACAAAATGAGATCAAACTAGCTAGCGGCACAAAGGGTAACAAGGAAACATTCTGTGAATACATTAGAAGCACGAGAAAGAACAAGGACAGGGTAGGGCCATTACTCAAAGAGGATGGAAAAACAATAACAGAAAATGTGGAAATGGCAGAGGTGTTTAATGACTCCTTCGTTTCAGTTTTCACCAACAAAGTTGATGGCAATGGGATGCTTAACAGAATGACACTGAAAATGGGGTAGGAGCTAAACATTTCTTAGAAAAGTTAAATGTCTTCAAGTCCCAGGGGTTGTTAAACTGCATCCTGGAATACTCAAGGAGCTGACTGAGGAGATATCGGAGCCAGTACAGTTATCTAAGGGTATGTCTGCACTGCCACTCTAGTTTGAACTAGGGTGGCTAATGTAAGCATTCAAACTTGCAAATGAAGCCTGGGATTTAAATATCCCGGGCTTTATTTGCATGTTCCCGGGCGCCGCCATTTTTAAATGCCTCGTCGTTCGAACTACCTGCCCGCAGCTACACGTGGCATGGACTAGGTAGTTCAAATTAAAGCTCCTAATGCGAACTACCATTACTCCTCCTGCAATGAGGAGTAACGGTCGTTCACATTTGGAGCTTTAATTTGAACTACCTAGTCCATGCCACGTATAGCCACGGACAGGTAGTTCGAACGACGGGGCATTTAAAAATGGCGGCGCCTGGGAACATGCAAATAAAACCCAGGATATTTAAATCCCGGGCTTCATTTGCAAGTTCAAATACCTACATTAACCACCCTAGTTCGAACTAGGGTGGCAGTGTAGACATACCCTAAGTGATTCCAGAAGACTGGAAAAGGGCAAATACAGTGCCCATCTATCAAAAGGGAAATAACAACAACCCAGTGAATTACACACCAGTCTACTTAATTTGTGCATCAGGGAAGATAATGGAGCAAATGATTACAAAATCATTTTGCAAAACATCTGGAAGATAAGGCGATAAGTACGAGTCAGTGTGTCAAAAAGAAATTGTACCAAACCAGCCTGATAGCAAAAGGGTAACAAACCTTGTGGATAAGGGGGGAAGTGGTGGGTGTGGTATATCTAGACTTTAGTAAAGCTTTTGATAGTCGTGTGTGACCTTCTCATTAACAAACTAGGGAAATACAACCTAGATGTGGCCACTATAAGGTGGGTGCATAACTGGTTGGATAACCATTCCCAGAGAGTAGTTATTAATGGTTCAGAGTCATGCTGGAAGGGCATCTCTAGTGGGGCTCTATAGGGATTAGTTTTGTGTCCAGTTCTGCTGAATAGCTTCATCAGTGATTTAGATAATGGCATCGAGAGTGTGCTTGTAAAGTTTGCAGATGATACCAAGCTGGGAGGGGTTGCAAGTGCTTTGGAGGAGAGGGTCATAATTCAAAACGATCTGGACAAACTAGAGAAATTGTCTGAGGTAAACAGGATGAAGTTGAATAAGGACAAATGCAAAGTGCTCCACTTAGGAACGAACAATCAGTTTCACACATACAGAATGGGAAGCGACTGTCTAGGAAGGAGTCCTGCAGAAAGGGATCTAGGGGTCAGAGTGGACCACAAGCTAAATAAGAGTCAACAGTGTGACGCTGTTGCAAAAGAATCAAACATGGTTCTGGGATGTATTAGCAGGCGTGTTGTGAGCAAGACACTTCGGCTGTGTCTAGACTGGCCAGTTTTTCCAGAAAATCAGCCGCTTTTCCGGAAAAACTTGCCAGCTGTCTACACTGGCCGCTTGAATTTCCACAAAAGCACTGATTTCCTACTGTAAGAAATCAGTGCTTTTTGCGGAAATACTATGCTGCTCCCGTTTGGGCAAAAGTCCCTTTTGTGCAAAACTTTTGTGCAAAAGGGCCAGTGTAGACAGCTGAGATTTGTTTTGTGCAAAAAAGCCCTGATTGTGAAAATGGCGATCGGGGCTTTTTTGTACAAAAGCGCGTCTAGATTGGCCACGGACGCTTTTCCGCAAAAAGTGCTTTTGCAGAAAAGCGTCCGTGCCATCTAGACGCTCTTTTCCGAAAATGCTTTTAACGGAAAACTTTTCCATTAAAAGCATTTCCGGAAAATCATGCCAGTCTAGATGCAGCCAAGAAGTCATTCTTCCGCTCTACTCTGCACTGATTAGGCCTCAGTTGGCATATTGTGTCCAGTTCTGGGCACTACATTTCAGGAAAGAGGTAGACAACTTGGAAAATGTGCAGGGAAGAACAACAACAATGAAAACCTGACTTATGAGGGAAGACTGAAAGAAATGGGTTTGTTCAGTTTGGAAAAGAGAAGACCGAGGGGGACAAGATAGCAGTTTTCAAAAGGGTGTTACAAAGAGGAGGAGAAAAATTGTTCTCCTTGGCCTCTGAGGATAGGACAAGAAGCAATGGGCTTAAACTGCAGCAAGGGAGGTTTAGGTTGGACATTAGGAAAAACTTCCTACCTGCCAGGGGGGTTAAACACTGGAATAAATTGCCGGGGGGGAAGGCGGGGGTTGTGGAATCTCCATCACAGGAGATTTTTAGGAACAGGTCAGACAAACACTTGTCAGAGAGGAAATGGTGCTTGGTCCTGACATGAGTGCAGGGGACTGGACTCAATCACCTCTTAAGGTCCCTTCCAATCCCATGATTCTATATGCTGGGCATCTGGACTGTAACAGGGATGCCTTTTTTGGGCACAGTAATAGTGTGCAGAAGAAAGAAATCACCTCAGTCAATCTCCTCTCAGAGGGGTAGCCGTGTCAGTCTGTATTTCCAAAAACAACGAGGGGTCTGGTGGCATCTTAAAGACGAATGTTTATGTACCTGGTGGTGGGGCCCTGTCTGAGGGCCTAAAAATCCCCAATTGCACCCCCCCCTCTCTCCGCAGTGGAATATCAGAGCTAATTTGGATTCCATTAGGAGTCTAGTTGCGAGCTGCTGAGCTGACTTCACTGTGGGCCACAGGAGCACAAGCACTGAGGCTCCTCTCCTATGAGCTGAACTTACCGAAGAGCTGAAATCACTGTGCGCTGAGGGGAGCCTGGCGCTATACTGCCGAGCTACTAGCAGAGCAGTTCGTGGGAATGACTGGCGGGTGCAGGCGGCCAGCGGGGACGGCCAGCGGAGCGGCTGGCAGGGACTGCCAGCGGGCGGCCGGTAGGAGCGGCAACATGCAGCCAGTGGAGCAGCTGCAGGAGCAACCAGCTGGTGGCCACTGGCGTGGACCGAGATGGCTGGCGGAGCAGGGCAGTTCATAGGACGGCTGGAGCAGCTCATGGGACAGCAGGTGGAGTGTGGCGGAGTGACTCGTGTTGACGGTGGCAGCAGAACCCTACGGAGAGGTGGACCCATCGGCAGGCCACGTAAGGTGTATCAACCCCTGCCCCCTCCATTCCACTCAGGTTGGGAGGTAAAACCCTGCTGGTGAACTTTTGAACCCTGGAGCAGCACGGACCCAGGACAGAGACTTTTGGGGTGTTGGACTTTGGGTGATTTTTTGGGTTGCTGGACTCAAGAGACTCTTGGGGTGTTGGACTTCTGGGGTCTTTGGGTGATTCTTGGCTGGGGGTGGGTCTTTGCTCATGTTTGAGCTATGAATCCGATTTGTGGTGTTTTCCCAATTTAATGCTGATGTCAGTTACCTCACGTTATTAAAGATTTGCTGCTTTACCGAGGCTCTGTGTTTGCGAGAGGGGAAGAATTGCCTCTTTGAGACACCCAGGGGCGTGTGTAAGATTTCCCAGGTCACAGGGTGGGGGCTCGAGATGGTGTTGTATTACATTGTTGGGTGGAGACCCCTAGATACTGAATCTGGCCCTTGCTGCTAGTAACTCAGCCTGACAGAAGGGTTACATTTATTTTGGCATCAGCTTTCACAGGCTTCACCCACTTCACCAGATGTTCGCAACATTTTATGCATCACATCAGATGGAAGTGGGTTTTACCTACAAAGCTTGTGCCCTAATAAATGTGTTAAGTCTCTAAGGTGCCACTGGACTCCTCGGTGTTTTTTCTACGTCCATCTAATATTTGTATCTTGTGCCCGTTCCTTGGTTGCAAGGACTTCCCAATTTTTTTTAATGTGTGTTTGTTGTGACATCTATTATAGTGGTCGAGCCCTATTGTGTTATACTGATTTTTAAGCAGCACGTCCCACGGAAATCAGTGAAGGGTTCTGCCCACAAATGTGCAAGCATCCGGCTGTGCCTAACCGGCTACTAACCCTGCCACAGAGATGGCCCCTGTCAAGACCGGGCCCTTGTGCACACAGAAGATTCTCTAAACTCACGGGATGCCGAAACTTTGTAGGAGCACTGGCAGGGGGGTTGACAGCCTCTGTGGGCCCCTGGGCAAGATGGTGCGGGGGCAGGTCAGCGCTCCCAGAAGAGGCGGGGCCTCAGGCAGAAGAGGCGGGGCCAGAGCAGCCAGAGACACCTCCCCAATTGAATCGCCAAGCCCTGAGGCCACTGGCTCCTTTGAATCTCCTCTTCCCCACCTGTGGGCCTGGGAATGTCAGTTTTTGCCCTTTGTTTTGCAGCCCGTTTCCCTTCCCATCTGGGGACAACCTTTCGGACAGGCCTCCCATGCAGCACAGGTAAGTAGCTGCTTTTGGATAACGAAAACGAGCCCGGGATTTAACGTCCCAATGTCTCCTTACTTCTCGACATGGATTCCAAGGAACACAGGCTTGGAGTCCTGCCTTTTTCCTTCGCCAGGCCTGAAGGAGCTTCAGGGGGCCTGGATTCCCAGCTCGGGGGCAGATGACAGTTTCCCACAGCAGACTGTGCAAAATCACGGGCCTAGGGCCAGCTGAGGTAAAGGGCCTTCGCTCCATTGACACGCATCTCTATGGTGAGAACACACTGCATGCATGTATGGAATGGACTGGAAATGGCTTAGATCACAAGTTGGCTGAGAAGATAACTATGTTAGCAAAGTCTCAGGTCACCGTGTTAGTCTGCAACTTTAAAAACAACAAGTGGTCCTGTGGCACTTTAGGCTGTCTCTACACTACCCGGTTATTTATTTCAAAATAATAGCTCCCAAAATAACCATGTTGAAATAAGCTTATTCCTTTCACAAGCAGGAGTTATTATTTCAAAATAACAACCCCATTATTTCAAAATAACGGGTTTGGCAGTGGGGATGCTCGCCTTGTTATTTCGAAATAACGCCCCAGCGTAGGCATGCCCATAGAAACTAACAAAAATAGATGGATAGTATCATGATCTTTCATCAGCAAAACCCACTTCCTCAGATGAGCTTGAGTGGGACTTAGTTTACTTTAAAAAAAACAACATCTAGGAGTCTGGTGGCACTTTAAAGACTAACAAATCTAAGACACACCAAAGCTCCAACAGAAGTTGCAGTCTTGCTGCAGGAATTACTTGTGCTACAGGATTACTCATTTAACACCTTAGGGTATGTCTACACTACATGGTTCCGTCGACGCAGCCATGTAGATGAGCTTTGTAGACATAGCAAAATGAAGCGGCGATTTAAATAATCGCCGCTTCATTTACATCAAAATGGCTGCCACGCTGTGCCGATCAGCTGTTTGTCGGCTCAGCACAGTAGTCTGGATGTTCAGCGGTTGACATCAAAAGCCTTTGTCAACCGCCCTGGTAAACCTCATCCCACGAGGCATAATGGGGCGGTCGACAAAGACTTTTGATATCGACTGCCGAACGTCCAGACTACCGCGCTGAGCCGACAAACAGCTGATCGGCACAGCGCGGCAGCCATTTTGATGTAAATGAAGCAGTGATTATTTAAATCGACGCTTCATTTTGCTATGTCTACAAAGCTCATCTACATGGCTCCGTCGACGGAAACATGTAGTGTAGACGTACCCTTAGAGACTAACAAATATGTATATACAGATACAGTATCATGAGCTTTTGTGGGTAAATCCCACTTCATGAGATGAGCTGAAGTGGAAATAAAAGAAACCAAGCAAAAAAAGCCTTAGATGGCACTTTCCATTAATACCCTTTGCTTTCCCCACTACACAAAGCCATGTACCTGGTTACAAGAAATGACAAGTTAGCCCAAAAGTACTTTGATAAAGGCTCGGGGCTCAAGAAAATATGTTTAGAGAATTTTGACCTATCTGGTTGAGATCTTGGACTTTTTTACCTAGGGGAGAAAAAAAAAAAGACCAACTCCAATGTTTTGGTGAGAAATAAGCATTCAGTACAGGCATTGAAGAATATTCAGAGATATCATTTAAACACCAATGAGCATTCTGAAAAGGATAGAAGCCCTCCTGCTTTGGAGTTTAAACCCAACTCTAACTTCAAGCTTGGGGCCAGGCGTTCCCACTACTGTAGGGTTTCCTGCATCTTCTTTTGAAGCCTCTGGTACCGACCAGTCGAATGCAGGGCACTGCACTAGCTGGACAACTGGATGATGGTCTGAAAATGATGCCCCTTCGTTGGAAAAGCCGGCTGGTTTTCTGTAGGCGACCGGGCTGGGGGAAATCTTGGCTCACTAAAGTAAACAAGACCAGGATTTCACTCATAATATTAGAATCCCCAGTTTTAAGCTTGCAGGAACGAAGGCCCCTGACCCATCCCCACAATTCTGGACATTCACACACAATTACCGCACCAGCAGGGATGAAGCGACACACTCTTCCAAATGGCCCCTCCATTTCACACCAGACAACACCATAAAAGCTGGATGAGGAGACAGCCTCGTTTCAGGAGTGCCCGGAGTCCTTTGTGAAACGAAGAGTCGGTAACGTATTAACGTACTGAATCCCTCAGAGAGGTCATTGCTACAGTAACCGCGAGCAGAGTTACCCGGCGTTCCTCAGGTGTGTAACTCAAGGAAGGGTTGGTTGGGTTTTGCTGGGAAATAAAAGGAAAATGTTGATGTGTTAGGTAAACTATTGTAATTTTCAAAAGAGGAGGGCACGACCTGGTCTAATAAGGAGGGAATCCCCAGGTCCAGTGTGGAAGGGGAGGGGGGCGCGAAGGGAATTCACGCACTCTGAGTAAAGGGACGGGGGAGAGGGAGAAATCGCTAGGCCCCGTTGGCACATCACAGCGGGGGGGAAGGGAAGAATCTGTGTGGAGTGGCCAGGAGTGTGCAGGCCCCCATAGGTGCAGGGGGGGAAGGGGGGAATCTCTAGGCCCCGTAGTGGGGGGAGGAGGGGAGTACCCAGGCCTTGTAGCTGGACCATAGAAGGTGGCCTGGCCAGCAATATACAAAGCCCCATCCCCAGCTGGTCAGTCTCATGCTGGTGTGGTGGTCCCCAGTGCTCACTCTGCCGTAGCCCGTCCCTCACACTCACCACTGGGGGGGGCAGCAAATGGGATCACGTCCCTCCTCTCTCCACCCCTCCCTTTCCATGTCGGGGGAAACAGCCTCATTCCCACCACTTCCTGCGTTCCCGGCACAGCCGAATCCTGACCTTGCTTTAAGTTAGGATAAGAGGAAACTGCCTACCCAATTTGGTGGCCCAAGCTGTTACCGTTTAGGAGGAGGTCTTTCACTAACAGACGGACAGACATTTCATTTCTAAAACAGAGAGATAATGTACACAGGAATAGCTGGAGTGTGGCATGGGGATGCACTATTACACAGTTCATTACAAAATCGGCTCACTCTTCATATCGTCATAACTTCATTAGTTTTAAATTAACTTTCTTCAAACACAGGGAAAGTCTCTAACTGAAGATTAAGTATTTGCCAAGATTTTTAAGCTATTTTGAGCTGAATGTTAAGAAGCCTGATGGTTCCTCCCTCTTCCCCCCCCCCCCCCGTGTGTGTGTATATTTCTCAAATTCAGCGTTTTAGCTTTCAACAAGAAGAATATGTACTTCCCAGATATGAATTAGTAAAAGGATGTTTTTAAGATGGAACATCCTGAAAATAGAGATTTTTCATGATGCTGCCTTTTCAGAATCTCCATTATATCTTTGCCACTGATACCATCATAACAAATAAAAATAAAACATTTTAATCCACCAATTTAGTTGCTGCTGGTTGTTCTTTGGAATGAAGGACAGTCTTCCAACTGGTCTGCTTAAAAAAAATTGTAATTTTTTTCTCCTTTTTTCCAGTTTTTGTTTCACTTGAAATTGCCCCCTAAACGCTCCAATTTTTCAAAAAACGGGCAAAATAAAATAAATTGGGGACACATTTCTTGCGGACTGAGTTGTTTTCCTTTTCTATCCTTTCCCTCCCCTCCAAAAATCAAATAATTTCCCAACTACAATTTCATGTAGTCAAAAACTGGAAAGTTTAAAATGATACAAAAGTTGTCATGACATTTTTTGTCTTGCTCGAAGAGGGAGGGATGTGAAGAAAACCTTTTCAGCTATCGTTTGCCAAAGTAACTGAAGCCAAATCAACAGAAAAGGCCGCTGAAGATGTGCAGAAAGCACAGGCTGGACTCAAGCACGTCTCCTATTTCTGGGAACAGCTGTCTCGCTCTTGAGTCTCCTTCGCATCTGAAGCTGCTGACAAAGCTAGTCACGACTGAGGACTCCACAGGTCATTAGGTAGCAACAGATTCATGAGAATTGTTTTCTTTTAAAGTTTCGGAATTGATTTTAGAAATACCTGTTGCAGGACACTCCTTGGGTTGCCTCTACAGGTTGAGCCTCTCTGGTCCGGAAACATCCATTGCCCGGAGTGATGTTAGTTAGCTGGATGTCCACTTCTCATGCGGTCCCATAAAGTTTGTTTACAGCCACTAGTCCTGGCTCTCAGTGTTCTGTTATTTAGCTCTAATTTACCCGTCAATGCCTTCTAACAGCCCAGCAACCAGTGGCGGTGATGCTGCTAGACAATATTGAACTCCCGTCATCTGGCAAATTCTCTGGTTTGGCGCCGGGTGCTGGATTAGACCTGTACTAGCAAAGATGACACCATAACCTTACTTCTGCTTCAAGTGAGCCTCTGCTGCAACCATCATTTCTATGCACATGCCCATCACTTTACTCCTACCTTAGGTCATCAGATTAATACAATGCTCATTTCCTGTTCCATGGGGTTTTTTAATTACTTCTAAAGCCAGTTCGTTAGAGGCTCACCTTTTCCTGATCCAGGGTAAGGATTCCCCATCGTGTATATTACGCTAACACTTCCCTTTCAAAAGGCCAGCGGTCAGATGAGATGATCACAATGATGTGGTGTCTTGTCCGGGACCTGGTCTGCAGCAGCTCTCCCTTGGAGCTTTGACAGTGTTGTGCGCTCACGCTAAGTCTGGCTGCTCGGTAGCACCCGGACAGGGACAGGTTCTCAGCCCTCTGACCCAGTACCTCTGGGTGCTCATCCCTTCCAGAGTCCCAGAAACAAACTGAGGAGCAGGACAGTTTACAGAGCACAAGTAAACATAATCCATCCCAGCTGGGCTGCTGGGTTTTCTTCCTCCAGAGAGGCCTTGGGCCACTCCAAGTCAAGTTGCCAGCCGAATATAGCACAGCCCATTCCGGCTCAGAGAATTTGGGCTTCTTTAAAGCATGGGAGGGGGCTTTGATCCTCTCCCGGGAGATCAGAAACCCAGCAGTCTGCTCATCTCCCAGAGCTCCCCACCCATAGGCTGACCTTCTCAAACACCTCCTCCGTTCTTGACATGACTTGCACAGGCTCGGTCAACACCTTTGTCATGACCATGAGGGTTAGCCAGCAGCCTGGGGACTAAGGGGTTAACTATGTCCCTGACCTAGCCAGGTGGAGTGGCCAATAGGAACGTAGGTAGGAATTTCAAACTGGGACAGAGGAATTTGGGGTTTTCCCTCCTTTGTTCTGGGCAGTTCTCTCCAGCTATTGAGGGGGACAGACTATGTCTCCCTCCAAGAAAAGACTCTTCCTTCACTTTCTGTAAGTAGGGTAAAGTTTAGATAAAGCCGTTTCATTGTGTTATGGTTTGGGTGTGGGATCTGCTGTCTGTGCCCTTTTTAAAAAATGTTTTGGCTTTCCTTTGTAACTAAGTTCTAGGCCCATGGAGTTTCTCTATGGCTACGTCTAGATTGTATCCCTTTTTCGTAAAAGAGATGCAAAGTAGACGTATCGCAATTGCTAATGAAGCGGGGATTTAAATCTCCCCCGCTTCATTAGCATAAAAATGGCTGCTGCTTTTTTCGGCACAGAGCTTTGCCGGAAAAAAGCGCCAATCTAGATGCGGATCTTTCGAAAAATAAAGCCTTTTCCAAAAGATCCCTTATCCCTCATTTTTTCCGGCAAAGCTCCGTGCCGAAAAAAAGCGGCAGCCATTTTTATGCTAATGAAGCGGGGGAGATTTAAATCCCCGCTTCATTAGCAATTGCGATACGTCTAATTTGCATCCCTTTTACGAAAAAGGGATGCACTCTAGACGTAGCCCATGAGTATATTATTTTGTTACTTTTCCATCTAATCGTTATGCTTGCAACAGGAATAGTGTGGTGGTAATAACAGTTTTCTCTTTTCCTTTTATTAACCTGGTGCTGGTTAATGGTGGGATCCTGCTTTTTACTTTAGGGGTGAGATTTTCCCAAATGGTCTTTCCCTGGTTTCTTTATTAATTTGGGTGGTGGCAGTGGAGATTTTATCCCCAAAATCTAGGGTTTTGAGATTTTGGAGGAAGTTTTATACCAAAGCGTGGTAGATAAGGTTTTGGGGTACACTTGCTGGCCCCCACTTCTGCATTTATCGTGCCAGAGTGGGGAAGGAGCCATGACAACCTTCCTGGCAGGTGCAGGGTTATACCCCTGGGGCAGGGTTTATATCCCTCTTCACAACCTGTCTGGCCTGAAAAGCTACAATGTTCTGACAGAGGTAAGACGTAGGCATAACAATCAGTGGTCCCCACTGGGGAAGAGACCTGGCAGACTAACCCATGACTCGTCAATATGAAATAGGAGCTGAAATACTTGACTACAGAACAGCAAAAGAACAGAAGAACAGTCGTTTAAAACAACAGGTAGCCATGCAAAGCCAAAAAGGACTCTCACTATACGGATGTTATCATTGCAGAGGATTACAAATTCTTAAAGAACTTGAAACTTTGGAGGAAAAAAAGATCCCGAAGAGTTAGTAACGATAGCTGGGATACACGATTGCTGATGAGTCTCCAAAGCTAGTAGGCTCAGATCTGGTCAATATTTGATTCAATGACCGAGACAATATAAGCAAATTAGAAACAGTTAAACCTTTATGTCAAGTGACAACAGTCTGATTAAATCTAATCTAATCTGAAAATCAAAACTAATTACTGTATTAGAGACACATTGTAATTACTTTGAACAGGGCAACTTGGAAACAGTGCAAGATAAATTGCAGTAAGTATACTGGGTATAGATTCTGAAAGACACTTCAGCTGAAAGAAAAAAAGTTTAAACCAGGGTTAAGCCACTGATGTACACAGGATTATCTCGAACACAAAAAGGTAGTCAGGAAACTTTAAGGCTATGTCTACACTTGCAGCTTCTTGCACAAGAAATATGCAAATGAGGCTAAGTGTGGAATATCGCCACGCCTCATTTGCATACCTAGTGAGCCACCATTTTTGCAGAAGAGGCTCTTGCGCCAGAAGGAGCTATCTACACTGCTCCTTCTTGTGCAAGAAAAACCCTCTTGTGCAACGCCGTTATTCCCGAAAATAATTGGCATAACGGCATTGCGCAAGAGGGTTTTTCTTCCGCAAGAAGGGGCAGTGTAGACAGCTCCTTCTGGCGCAAGAGCCTCTTCTGAAAAAATGGTGGCTCATTATGTATGCAAATGAGGCTTGGCAATATTCCATGCTTAGTCTCATTTGCATCTTTCTCACTTGCATATTACACATTTGCATAAGCCGCGAGTGTAGACATAGCCTAAGAGTAATTTTAACAATTTCTTTTAACAGAAAACGTGGATTCAGTGATTAGCCTTGATAGGCAAAATGTAGTCAAGGGTAGGGAAATAACTATATTTTATGTCTTGATTTTGGTTTGTGGCAGCATTTCAAAGAAAGGAGATTGAAAAATAGTACAGAGATCTTCCAATTCTGTAATAATAGGCTTGCAGGCTCTGGCAAAGCCTCAGAAGCGCGGGACCCCGCCGCGGATGCGGATTTGCTCCCGGTGCCCCTGGTCTGCTGGGGACCGTCTCCAGCAGACCAGGGGCACCGGGAGCAAAGCGGGTCCCACGCCAGAGCAAAGCCTCAGAGGCGAGGCACCCCGCCGCTTCGGCTTTGCTCCCTGTGTCCCTGGTCTGCTGGAGGGGAGGGCGCAGCTAGTGTGACCCCCCCCCCCCAGCAGACCAGGCTTTTGTTGTGGACCCTGGGGCAGAGCAGCTGGGGCGCTTCCGGTTGGTCCCGCAGCGCTGCTCTGGGTACTACTGGACCAACCCGGCAGCACCCCAGCTGCTCTGCCCCAGGCGTCCCCAAGTCAGCCGTTGCTGAAACTGACCAGCGCTGACTACAGGAAGCCCAAGGCACAGTTGTTCTGCCCCGGGCTTCCTGGAATCAGCGGCTGATCAGTTTCAGCAGCAGCTGACTTGGGGACACTTGGGGTTCTTAAGTTGAATCTGTATGTAAGTCAGAACTGGCGGTCAGTTTCAGCAGCGGCTGAATCTGGACGCCAATTCCGACTTACATACAGATTCAACTTAAGAACAAACCTACAGTCCCTATCTTGTACGTAACCCGGGGACTGCCTGTATTTAAGATTCCCAAAACAAGAATAGCTTCTGTCCCAATAGACTTGACTCCTAACACAATATATACCTTTGTACATTTTCTCCTCACAGTGTCTCAGTGCAGTGAGGGGCCCTCCATCTCAGCAGGCCATCAGATTGTCATAACCAAGACAGTCTCCCGGGTAAGGTCTTTGCTCCCTGCGCTTACATACCTGGAGCTTGTGGGACATGCCGACTGAACCAAAACAGCACTTTGATTGCACGTGCTCTTATGAAAGCCGTGTGCTCCCTCTGCGTCCAAGCAGCCCGCACCTCCCTCCACATGCCCTTGTGTTGCGTGTGGGTCATTTTAAAACAGCCGCTCCCCGACTTACGGCCACCTCCTCTAACGACCATCTGCACTTACGACCAAAGCGGTCGTAAATGCGGATCCGAGTTACGAACGGTGATCCACGCTTATGAACAGCGCGGTCGCCATGTAACTCTATGGGATCCAAGTTACAAACAGTTCGAGTTACGGACCAAGTGTCACTCGGAGAGCAGCTGTAATCCCAGCAGGAGAAAAAGTGAAACAGACAAAACCCAGCAAAACACGGCAACCTGGTGGGTAGGCGACAGTGAACAAAGTATCTCGTGGGCCACACATAGAACCCTGGTGGGCTGCAGGTTGGCCACCACTGCCCTAGTGCCTGACTTCCTTCCCGATGTCCCGGCCTCCATAATAGGAAATCTCTATTTTTAAACATTTAAAATCCAGCCTCCAGTCCAGACAGTCCCGCATCTGCAATACTTCAGATGGAGAGTTATAGATGTGAAATATTGCTTACAGTAAATAAGTATCTTAACAATCCAGACTCAAATAATTTTTAAAAAATAAGTTCACTAGAAATACAAAGATTTCTTCCTCCTCTGTTGAGCCCAATGAC
Organism: Pelodiscus sinensis; assembly: GCF_049634645.1. Lineage (NCBI taxonomy): Eukaryota > Metazoa > Chordata > Testudines > Trionychidae > Pelodiscus > Pelodiscus sinensis. The sequence goes on along the minus strand of NC_134723.1, from coordinate 44,692,435 downwards.
CCATTGCGACACCCCTGCCACCAGGAAACCCATCAAGGTGTCCAGCTGGCTCCCGGCGCCATAACACTTCATCCCCACTACGGGGAAGCATCAAAATGAGTTAGAATGATTCCAAACTAAGGCGCCCACTCGGATTGGAGCCTGCCTCGGCCTGAGAGCCCCCAGAAACGCTCCAAGGAGGGCATCAGGAGGGTGGATGTTTCCTGTGGCTGCTTGGTCCGGCAAGCTGCACCGCAGGCTCTCGGGGGCTCCTCTCTACGGCCGCATCTCCCACACGGCTCCTCCGCTGCCTCCCCCTCACGGGACAGTGGGCTGGTGCCTTCTCGGGCTCTGGTCGCCCTTGCGGACGCTGCAGCGCTCACCGCGTGGATTCAGAGCTGCTGCGAAGCACTGCCAGGCTCCGGGGCCTCGTGCTGCACCTCATGGCGCCGTGCTTCCAGACTGCCTGCATGTTGCTGCAGCGGACGAGGAGCAGGATCTTCAGGACAAACCCCAGCATGGACCGTAAGCCCTGCCCAGGGTCCTGGTGCTCCTGCTGCTGCGCATGCCCCTTGATCCCCTGGATACTGCGTTCGGCAGCGGGTGACGAGCTCAGACTGGTGGGACCGTGTCACCCTGCAGAGATGGGACTGCAGCACTTCCCCATGCACCAGTGGTCCCCTTGCTCTGCGAGTGGCTCGCTCTGCTCTCAGGCGACAAGACGCTCACATGAGACCCGCCATCCCTGTGCAGAAGCGCGTGGCCATCGCCCCGGGGCAGCTCGCCACGCTGGACCGCTACTGCTGTGTCAGAAACTAGGTCAGCATGGGGAAACCCACGGTCAGGGCTGTGTGTCTGCCAGTAGCCAAGGCCATCAACCAGGTGCTGCTAATGAGGATCGTCACCCGGGGAACGTGGACAGCATCATCGATGGCTTTGCCGCCAGGGGCTCTCTCAATTGCGGGGGTCCATAGACAGCACGCACATCCCCATCCAGGCCCCCAACCACTGTGACTTGGACGTCGTGCTGCAGGGACTCGTAGATGACAAGGGACATTTCACCGCCCACATCTTCTAGAACGCCCGCCTCTTCCGAAAGATGCACGCCGGCACTTCTTCCCAGACTGCACCATCAGAGTCGGGGAGGTGAACGTGCCCAGCATGATCCTGGGCGACGCAGCCTACTCCTTGCTCCCCGGCTCACGAAGCCCTACCCGGGCAGCCTGGACCCTCTCCGAGGAGCACTTCAACCCCAGGTTCAGGAGTGTCCTCACCCATCTGGACCTCAGGGAGTGCAACACCCCCCCCCTTCGCGGCGGCACCCTGCTGTGTGCTCCACAACCTGTGTGAGAGCAAGGGGGAACTTTTCTGTCAGGGTGGTGGGCTGAGGCGGAACGCCCGGCCAGGGCATTTGAGGGCTGTGCTCAGCAGGAGGCCTCGAGGGAGAGTTTCGTGTAAGGCCAGTTGTGAGACCCTCCTCCGTGGCTCTCCACAAGTGGCCCCTGAATTCCCTGTGTGTGTCTTTCCTCCCTTCCCTGCAGAGCACATCATAAAGCCTGGTTCTTGAAAAAAAACCAGGCCCAGTTATTGGGAGGGACATAGAACAGGGGAAGCACTAGGGAAAGAACCTGGAGGCTTCGTCTACACGGCCGGTTTTGCCAGCAGTGAGTATGCAAATGAGGTATGGATTAGCATATTGCAGTGTCTAAAGTGCATCATTTATGTGCACTTTATGCAGGACAGGCATAAGGATCGTGTGGAAAAGGGGGGTTTTGCGCAAAAAAAACCCTCCACACTACTTTTCTTTTCACAAAAAAGGGTGTGCATAAATTATGCAAATTAGGCATGGTGATGTGCTAATTCACACCTCATTTGCATACTTACTGCCAGCAAAACCAGCAGTGTAGAGGTAGCTAGAATGGGGGAGGGTGGCTCAGGGGTGAGGCAGGGACTGGCGCCTGCCTCCTGGGGGTTGGAGGGCTTCAGCTGCCTGACAGGTCCCACTGCCCATGTTCTGGGGCCCCAGCGGCCCCTGGGAAGGCTAGGAAGGGAAGCCCGGGGAGGGGGTGGGGAGGTGGCTGGTGGACCACTCCACGCAGGATGCCATGCACTACATCACCAAGGTAAGGGAGGAACGCATGGCGTCATGCTGGCTCTCCAGCTGGGCCCAAGCAGCCTTCCTTTGTTCCTGATCAGCCCAGCATTCCTCCCCGGTCGGCAGCTCACTCCTGGCACTTGCTCTTGAACCCCTGGATGTGGGACAGCAGCTAGGCCATCTGCTCCCCCATCAGGTCCTCCCCGGTGCATTGCCTCCTGCGGATCCCACGGAGTCAGCTAGATGACAGATGTGCCAACCTCGCAGCTGGTCCAGCTGTGACGTTACAAGGGCAGCCATCCCAGGAGAAACTGCGTGTAAAGCCTACCCCTCCTCTGAGCCGCCGCCAAAGGTCTTGGTTCAGACTAGAGACGTAAGCAACGTATTAATGTGGGCTCTTCAGTTTAAAAAGCAGCAGGTGGACCTCATGTGAGCCAGGACAGCTAATTCTGGGCTTGCAGCAGGTTCCCCCACTGCGCTTCAGCCTTTTAAACGTCTAAGAGCGAGGCGAGGAGCTAGCCCCGCTGTGGGTCTCCCGGTTGTCAACTAGATGATTAAATTTAACAGCCCTCGTTCAGATAGAATCATAGGACTGGAAGGGACCTCGAGAGGTCATCGCGTCCAGCCCCCCGCCCTCAAGGCAGGACCAAGCTCCGTCTACACCATCCCTGACAGATGTCTGTCTAACCTGTTCTTAAATATCTCCAGTGAGGGAGATTCCACCACCTCCCTTGGCAATTTATTCCAATACTTGACCACCCTGACAGTTAGGAATTTTTTCCTAATGTCCAATCTAAACCTCCCCTGCTGCACTTTAAGCCCATTACTCCTTGTCCTGTCCTCAGAAACCAAGAGGAACAAATTTTCTCCTTCCTCCTTGTGACACCCTTTTAGATATTTGAAAACCGCTATCATGTCCCCCCTTCATCTTCTTTTTTCCAAACTAAACAAGCCCAGTTCATGAAGCCTGGCTTCATAGGTCATGTTCTCTAAACCTTTAATCATTCTTTTGATTATGATGGTGACATGCGTCGAGCAAGGCCACCTGGTGCCTAGACAGCCAGCACTTTCAAACAGGTATACAGGTGTCTCGGGGGAGCATCGCAACACCCCTGTCCTGGGGACAAGCAGGCAGGGAAGAGCGCTGGCCAGGCGCCTGCGGGCAGGACGAAGCAGCTCCCTACTGTGTCCCACACATGCTGGGTCTGGTACCGGCAGTGACCCCCCGCAAGAGAACTTCCATCCCTGCCCGCTAGAAGGCACAGCCGATGCCACTTGCTGAAGAGTGCTACTCTTCCTTCCCCTGGCAGGTTTCTGTGCATGGGATAAATCTCTCTCCATCACCACGCTTGACCAGGACTGTGCGCTGCCCAAGTGTGAGCAGGACACTGTGCCATGTGCCGTTCTGTTGTGCAGTCCTGACCCCAGTCTCCTTAGCGGTGGCTTGTTGGGGGAAGGTACCCTGCCATGGAGTGACAGGCTTTTCCAGGAACCTTGAGAGAAGCACTGAGGGGTTCCTGCATGACAGCATCACGGGGCTGAGTGCTCCCGTGTGGTGCTCTATGTGCATCGCCGCACGCAGCCTGTTGTGCGGCCCCCAGGCTGCCCCAGGAGCTGCCTTCACTGGGTTCATTCGTAGCCTGGGAGAGATTTAGGGGGTGGGGACTGGTTCCAGGCTGAGGAGCAGGCCCTGGCTGGCTGCCTCCCCCGCCCTCCTGGAGGCTGATGCCAAGTATATCCCGGCCAGACTCCACAATGATGGCAGGGGACATGACCCAGGCCCCCCCCAGGATGGCATTCAGCTGGTCATAATAGCAGCAGGTGTGAGGTGCTACCTTGGAGCATCTGCTCCGCTCCCTGGCCTCATAGCTGGCCTCCCAGCGTTATTTCCATGCAGCAGCTGTCGAGTGTCCAGCTGCAGCCTCTCTCAACCAGGCTGGCAGTGATCTGAGCGGAGACCTCAGCATTTCTCTTTCCAGTGCAGAGAACCTGGGGAGTTGTCTGCTCCCCACAAACTGAAGTCCAAGAGCACTACACCAGTCCAGGCAGGAGCTCTCCTGCATCGCCAGCCAGTGGCAGCTACAACAGCAGCAGGAGGGCTGGCAGCCGTGAGGCTGCTGGAGCGTTGGGAGTCAGTCGTGGCTACTTCTCTTACTGCTGTTTCAGAGGGTGCTGCCAGGACTTTTAAGCTCTGCAGGAGAGCTCTGTCTACACTGGCAGCTTCTTGTGCAAGAAAACATCCACACTGCCCTGTGTGAGCTGTACTTTTGTGCAAAAGTGCCCATGGCAGTGTGGACACTTACACAAGAAAGCTCTGATGGCCCTTTTGGCCATAGGGCTTTCTTGCACAAGAAATCCCTGTTGACCATCCACACTGCTCTCGTGCCAGAACTCCTGTGCAAGAGGGCTTACGCCTGTTAAAAGAAGAGCGTAGCTCTTGTGCAAGAAGCCCTCTCGTGCCACGCCATACTGTAAATTTCCCTGTGCAAGAGCGGGTGGGCAGTATGGACGCTCTGCAGATTGTTCAAAAATGGCTGTACTTGTGCAAGAAGCCACAGGTGACCCGGCCGAGGGGAGTAGTGGAGATGCCAGGTGAGGCCAGAGCAATCAAAACTGCAGCTGGGCAAGACCCCTGGAGGCCAATTATTTCAAAATAGCAGCACCCACCCGAACACTATTGCAAAGGAACTACTTTTAAGTGAGCATTATCCCCCCCACAGGAAGCAGATGTAGGTGTTTCAAGATAATGGGCTGCCATATGGACACTCCACTTATAAATTCAATCTAACAGGGGGTTTATTTTGAAGTAACACCTTAGAGTAGGCCAGGGCAAAAATAAGGCACTCTGTACAGTGCTGGAAATACAAAGGGTGCTTTATTGCTTTAAGGGGGAGGGCAGGAAGCCAGTTTAGTCACCTCTAAATACCAAGTGGCAGTAAATTGCCAGATATATTTATGATTAAACAGAAAACCTATTTGAATTGTAAAAACTATTAAACCAGCCGGCACTTGCCTACTGTTAAATGGGGATTTTGGTAATTGGAGCAAACACCATTAAAACAGCCATATTTTAAGAGCTGAACGGGAGCTGTGACTCTCCAAGAAAAGCGTGTGTATAGCTGGGGTGCATAGAAACACATTTAGGATAATGTGGAAGCTGACAGCTTCTAAATAAAAGTGTTCTTGCTCACTGACCTTTAAAGATTCTTAAAGGACACCAGAGCAGAGCGTGTCTGGTTGACTTCAAAATCCCTTTTCCTGCCACAAGGTATTCCTGCAATTCTCGCCCACCATTGCCACATGGTAACCGATACCATTAATAAACAGATAACATACAAGCCCCGGAAACAAACATTTTGCCTGGCCTTCCATTACTTTCAATGGGGGAATCCAATATTCACTTACTAGATTGTGTAAGTCGTACACAGAAGCAAGTAGCTTCTTTCACTATAGCCTGGGATTTATATATCGTATTCATCAGCATAGTGGTTGCTCACTTGTGGTCTACGGACCCCTGGTGGTCTGCAATGGTACTGCAGGGGCCCATGGAAAGTTTTAAAATAAGGATCAGGCCCATTTTACTTTTCTTTCCTTACTTCCCGCCCCTCCCCCAAAAGAGAGAGATCTGTGAAATTTGTATAGATTGTAAAGGGGTCCATATGCTCAAAGAGGTTGGTACATGCATTAGCACATGGACCTTCACTGTAGAAAGGTTCCAACGTTTGAGACTTTAATAGAGCAATCAAGACAGTAGGCTCTGCCCCGCATCCCAAAACTGCAGAAATGTGGACTTGTCATGTGGTGATATATTTGATCACTAAGCCAAACATCTAGCTCACCTAACGTACTCATCAGTAGCTTCAACCAGTTTGCTGGAAACATTTCCACTTTATAGTGAAGCTACCGCGTTCTTAGTGTCCCATATTTACTCTTTTCTCAACAGAGCAACGTGTAGGACAAGAAAAAAAGCTCACTCGAGAGATTCAGCATGTTCTTGTACCAGTTACATGGAAAAGTTATTCCATTTAGTGTCAGGTGCCCTGTACCCATCTCATGTATTCGTTACTAGCTTTGATTCTCTCAATACTCTTAGTATCACAACATTTTTCCCACCCCACTAAAATGTAGTGAGGTTGATGACAATGTCCATGTTTATTATTTAGGCATGAACACTTCCCAATGCCGTTTAATTTGCTGGCAATCCCAGACACCCCTCAGTGTGAGGTGGAAGACATGGCAATCCCTGCACATGACACAAAAGGTCATTAGTGACTATTTTGACCAGTTTTGAGTGTCAAGCACTGAGTGACTATGCTTCCAGTTCGTGAGGAACATTGTCTTTTATATTTGTGCAGCGGATTGAAAGTTGCAGACCTGTGCTATATTTACACAAGTATACATTTTACTTGCTAAGGGCCCAAGCAAATTCAAGACTCCATTCTTGAATTTCTAATTGTCCCAGTAAGAACAATATCAACAGCTGCCACAAAGTCAAATGAAAATTAAGCAAACTATTCTAACAGCTATTCTCTTCCCTCCCTCAACCTCCCCCCACCCCCACCCCGCAAGCTGTTTTTGGAGTGCCAGATCATGGCTGGACTTTTCAGCAAGCTCAGATCCTGAACAAACACTAATTTTATACTCCGTGTAACATGAAAACCTGTGGGGGAAGGGTTCAGACAACCCGAAACTCTGCATATGCTCAAGATATTTCTAGAGACCATGTTTTAGAACGAAGGTGTCCCCCAACCAGCCATTTCAGGGGGAATTAGACACCTTCCTTGCATCTATTCTGATGTCTTAGTAGGGGAAAGATGATTGTGCCTCTAAGAATTTGGTAGCCATATTAAACATTTGAAGAGGGAGCGGGAAAACTCACCACCACATCTATGACTCTCCCCACAAAGGCAGAACATTGATTAATACAGTGAAAGACAGCATCTGTCCTGTCTCTCCTTCTTTGGGGTCTGACTTTTTTTTTTGGGGGGGGGGGGGGGGGGAGAGAGAAGAGAAGCACCAGGACTTGTCCCAATTTGGAATCCCTTGAAGTACCACCAGGAGCTCAGTCTCCAGAAAGTTGCCTCCCTCCAGACTAGGAGCATCTAGGTTGCTGCAGCAGAGAGGAGGTGGCACCCAACTGAAGCTTAAAGGCCAACCAAGGGGGCCCTCCATTTTCTTCACTGTCTGCTGCAGCAGCCCCACTTGAAAGAGGTTTGGTTAAAGACAAACAACTTGTTTAAATTCACTTTATTGAGAATTCCACTACACTGCCGTTTAGTCAGTATTCATCCCGCACTTCGTTCTCCACGTTACAGGTGCACCCCGGACAGCTCTAACTGCATGCCATTTTCTACAGTGCATCCGCGACAGATTGCTGGGAGACCTGTCACCCGCCCCCCTCCAAGCCTTCCTTTCAAGGTAATGAACCCAAACCCATTTTAGACAAAAATTACTACAATTTTCACACGGTTACATTTGGGTACTGACAAAAACGACATTGTCAGCGATGAAGGTCCTGCGGTTTACAGATGGATACCGTGCAATTTTTCTCCTGCTAAACTAATCAAAATTGCATCGTGATCCACCCGACAACAGCAAAACAAAGCTTGCCATGCAGGCAACTTTTCAGCAACAGAACTGACGACAAGTCCTTCTTTCCTCCACAGGCCGGGACAAGTGCAATACTCTGCACATAGCTACAAGTAATGCAACAAATCCCCACCCATGGAGAAACCAGCCTTCTTCAGTGTCTTCAGACAAGTGTTCAGAAGCCTAGGCCTCACAACCGAATGAATGCAACCACAGTCAGTTTTGCATGGATTTGCACAGCATTTGAAATAAGCTGGAATGCAATCCTGCAAAACTGGCTGTAGTCAGCACGATCTTTTCATGCTAGCAACTGGCCAAGATGCATTTTATCTGGCAGTACTATAAGTGCCCACATTACAGTAGATCCAATTCAAAGACTACCTGCACTATGAGCACTTTGACACTGCTAGGACAAAAATCAGTTTTATTTCCTTTGTAAGAACTGCAGAGAAGGCCCCCTAGGTTTTATGACAGGCTATTTTAATGGCTAAATATAACACAGAAAACGAACAAACTTTTCCCCAAGATGTGCAGTCAGCAGCTTGTGCCAGAAGGAGCATTTAGGGCAGTAGATTCTAAGCTACTTCACTAACTGCACTAGATGCACCTTAGCACAAGGAACACTTGCATAGCAGCTATGAAGTAGCAAAGCAGGCTTGATTATGGTGACAACTGTGTCCTACCAGGATGTGGGATTCAATTGCCATTGTAATGCTAGAAGTGCTACCACTGCAGTAGATCCCAAAATGCTACCTGCACTGTAAGCACTTTTGCACAACTGAAGGCCCCTGCACCAGGCTTGGGTCTTCTTTTCTCAGCAGTGAAGAGGAGGTAGAAACTAGTTTCGGTATTAACGCCGCATTCAGCACAAATACCTGCCAAAAGAAAGAACAGAACATTAACACCATGCACTGGAAATATATACATTAAGAGTGTATTCACAGGAGATCTTAGGTGTAACTTACTACACTGAATCCTAAACTCAGGAATCCTTTTTCTATTGCTCAGCCAAGCACGGGTTTTGAGCAAAAGTCAAGGTCCCCAGTAAAGTTTACCCAGGTCGTTTAGCAAGAGTTTAGTGAAGCTGGCTTCAAAATTAAGCTAAAATAAAAAGCCCATCATATAGCTTGCTTTGATTAAAAAAAAACAGGTGATGTTCTCCTAAGTATTCTGGCCCACCTACACGTCCATGTCACCTGATACTTTACTGATATTTACTTTAATTTGACCAAGTTAATAATTGTTTCCAAGCAGCTTGAACAAAATTCTGCCATGTGATTTCATTCATTGTCAGAAGTTACAGGACTACATCTGTTGCTAATTACAACCGATTAGAATTCGGGGAGGATCCCTCAACTATTCTGTAATTTAAGATTCACACTTGTTTTGGCTTTAACACTCAAAAGTTTCTGTTGTGCACCTTTTATTATTACTCGGAGGGAACCTAAAGAACAAGATACCCTGAGATCTGGTTTACCCAAGATCCTCTAGATACAGCATATGGCAGATATGTTCAGTTGTGAGTAGATTTTGCCATTAAGAACGATAACAGAGGAAGTCTTACCAGAAACATAATGGCCGTCTAACCATTACTGGTCAGTTTCCTCCATTATGCATAGAAAGGAAAAATATCCCCCCCCCCCCCCCTCGGGCATTATCTCCCCCTTAGCCATTCTGCCTCTCCCATTTCCAAAGGCTCCGAGAAGCGGGTATCTTGCCATAAGTGTTATCTCATGGCAGACTGACCATCTGCTTGGCGGGGGAGGGGGAGGATGAGAGATTATTCAGCATTATTCCATTGGTGTAAAGACCACTCAATCCAGCTGGGTGCATCCACAAACCAATACAATCCTAAACAAAATACACACTATATAAGCATGTGTGAGCTTATTTCACAAACCCACAGATATCTATTTATTCTGGCTAAAGGTTAGCCAGGGTGTAGTGCTGCCTGCAGTTAATTAATAAAAAAAAAAAAAAACACCACACAGTGGTTCTGGTTAACATGGACTAAAACGAATCCCTTCCTGTAGCTGTGGATTCGGTTTATGAATAGAGGCACATTTACACACAGATCCCTTGCATCGAAACAGAGCTACTCACCATGTTCCACCAGCAACATTAAAAAGAAACGTAAAATTCTAACCCAGCATTGACCTGAATGCAAAAAAGTTGCCTCCAGATTTGATTCCCCCCTTTTGTGTCCGTCCCCCCCCACAAGTTCGCTGCAAAGTTGGAATCGCTATTAGTTAAGCTCCAACACGGCCTGCAGTTTCAGAATCACGAAGGGGTTAATCCCCATCCCCCCCCCAAAAAAAAGGGGGAGAGAATATTCTTCCATGCTGCATCCTTTCCATCTCTGCAACCCCCCCCCCCTCACGGGGCAACCTGGCTCCTCGAGTTCAAGATAATCGCCCCCCCCCCAAAAAAAAGTTGCAGAAAATGTACAAAAAATCTTGCAAAGTGCCCCCCCCCCCCGGACCGCGCTCGGAGCCAGACCGCGCCCCCCCATCCCCGGCGATCGAGCTCAGCTCGCCAACTTGCCTCGCGCCCGGCCCCGGGGAGGGGGGGCGGAGAAGGATCCCCCGGGCTGCCCCCCCCCCGGTACGGGCAGCGCGAGCCCGGCCGCCGCCGCGCGCCCCCACCACGTGCAGCCCGGCCCCGCGGGGGCGGCGCGCTCCGGCCCGCGTGCTGCGGCGATTAAAGAGAAAGGGGCAAAGCAGGCTGGGAAGTGGAGTCCCCCATTCAAAGTCCCAAAAACGCGCCAAGCAGCGCCCCGCCCCCCGGGCCCTACCCCCCCCCGGCTCCATGTGTTGCACGCGGGGGGGGGGGGGGGGGTCCTGCATTTCCACCGCCGGTCGGACCCCCCCCCCCCCCCGGGAAAGTTTTGCAGCGGGGAGAAGTTCGGCCCCGCAGTGCACGTGGGGGGGGGTTAGCCCGCCCCCGCCCTTTGTCCGCACACGTGACACCGCGCCCCGCGTGGAGCGCCCCCCCCCCCAGCCGCGCGGTCGGCTCCCCGCGTGGGGACTACAAGCTCCGCCGGGCCCCGCGGCGCGGCCCATGCGCACTGCGCGGCGCCCCCGCGCCAGGCCCGGGGCAGGCACAAGGGGCTGCAGCCCGGGCGCCATGTGCTCGCTTCCCCCCCCCCCCCCCCCGGCCTGCAGGGAGCGCGGGGCGCAGCCCCACGCGGGACACGCCCGTGGGCCGCCGCGCGCTCCCCCGGGCCCAGGGCGCCGCGCGCGGCGGAGGCCGGAGACAAAAGACACGCGCAGGGGGCGGGGGAGGCCCCCCCGCTGCACCCCCCCCCGCTATTGTTACTGCGGCCGCTCGCCGCCATGTGAGCCCCGACGTGCTGCCCGCGGGGACCGAGACCCGCACCCCCCCCCCCCACGCCGGGCGCCTCGGCCAGCCCGGGCCACGCCGCGCCGGGGGGGGGGGGGAGGCGAGCCCACTCCCACAGGTGGGTCTGCAGCCGCCTGCACCCGAGGGGGCTCCCGGCGCAACTGCACCCCGCAAATCCCTGCCCGCGACCCCCTGCAGGGCTGCACGGATCGCACCCGCGAGCCGGCCGGCCGGGGGCGAGAGCGGAGCCCCGCGCCACCAGGCCCCGCGGCTTTGCGCCCCCCAGCAAGATAAACGCGTTACCTCGTAGCTCGAGCAAAAAACCTGGAATAAAAGGGTTTACGAAAGTGGCGCGAAGACAATATCATGTGATCCCAGCCCAGGGCGTCTCCTTCCCCTTTACCAACCAGCCAAAAAGAAGAGCGAGGAATAAAGGGGGGGAGCACATCCGCTCCCCCCCCCTCCACAATTAGCATAATTAATTGTGTCCTGCAGCTGCAGCCAAAACTACCAGGCCAATGGGAGCAAACAGAACCTCCTCCTCCTCCTCTCTCTCCACTTCTGCCCTGCCTGCCTCGCATTTTTTTCTAAAAGACACATTACTCTGATTTGGAAACGGTTCCAATCTTGCTTCCTCCACAGTAAATCAATAAAGTAAATGCAAAGACCGCCTCGAGCTTCTGCGCAGTTTAATGGTGGAGTGTATCAGGAGAACGGGAGGGGGGAGTGTTTGAACAGCTTCAATGATTGTTTGCCGGTCGAAATCAGTGTGTATTTTATATACATTTGCTGCTTTCCTGGGTAATGCGGGTAGAGGGGGCGGGCTACACTGAACTGCACAAGTTTGGAAAGATCTGAGGAGTAGGCATGGTCAGGCTCAGAACTTCCCTCTCGCAACGAATTGGAACAATACCCGGTCCACACGCAGCTCCTTCATTTGATCTGGCAAGGCTAGCAGGCAGGAGAAATGCATGCATGTATTAACACATTGAATCACTTCATTCGATCCCATGCCAATGGCTTTCTGCTCCCATGGAGTTCAGCCTAGTCCGGATTAAATCATCAGAATCAAAACGTGGGATGGGAGGGAGGCAAGGTTTGGACCATGAAGTTTAGAGAAAATGATAGGTCGCGCTTTTTTTTTTTCCACCCTGAAATATGTTAAACACAAGGAAAGGGTCGGCCAAAGATTTCGGGAATCGAAAAATAGAACAAAGCGATTCTCCACAAAAATGTGTTCAGAATAACTAACAGCCCAAAGTCAAGCACGTGATCTCCTCATGCTTTAAAAAACGTGTGGTCATGCTGAGGCTAAAAGCTAAGAGCTTGTGACCCCTCAACCCTTCTCCCCTCCCCCAGGCCACAGCCCAGAGCTCCCACCAGGCTCCAGCCAGCTCCCTGAATTGTTGCAGGGACAATACTTTTTAGGCACTCAGAGAAATAAAGCACCAACTGGCAGCCCCCATGTCACATCACACACGTCTAAAACAGGTTGCACACAATCAAACTATATTTGTGTTTGTGAGCACTTGATCCCACAGAGCCCCAGATGTTATATAATTAACATTTTATCTCTGCTGATAATTGCTTTCCAAATTAATACCTGAATTTCCTATAAGAATCTGTTTAAATGGAATCCTTTTATGTAATAAGGACCGTTAAACTTTGAATGCTTCATAGAGTAGAAGAATCCCTTTTATCCTTTGTTATAAGGTATTTCTATATCTGACAGCAAATTATCTGGAGTGTAGATTCTGTAAACTTTTATCTGAATCTGTTTCTAACTTTACAAGAATGATCAAGAAAGTGCTAATTGTGCCTTGCTAGAAGCAACAATTTAAAGAGGATTAGATGTAATCACCTTTAAAAATATCAATAAATAATTAACAATTTCACCCAGTTAGAGAACCCTTCCATTTGCTCCAGAAATAATATTAGGTGCTTCATTTAACCCTAATCATTGGTATCTTAACTTAGAACAAAAACGTCCCTATGGAAACCAGAGAGCAATCTATCAGTGTTATGTTGGTTACACAACTAGAAAAGAGCTTTTGTTCAGCTTGTATTTACTACTATTTAATTTCTTTTTAAAATTCTGGAGCCAAGTTCTTTTACATTTTAACTGAGTTTTGCAGAGCTTCTCTACACTTCAGCATGTGTGTGTGAGGCCTAAAACAAAACAAGCATATCAAAGCACTCCCTGAACAAGATGGGAGGGCTCTCTACAAGTATTAGTATTTCAGATGCTATTTTGTTATTTAAGCCAGAAACAGCAAATTATGTCTTTGTTACCAGTGGAAATGCTTTAAAAATCATTCCTTCTAACACATACGTCATGTAGATACTAACAATTCATTATCCACTCATTTTGAACTGCAAACTTATTTGTACAACACAGAGTAGCATACTGAATTTGGCTTTTTTATAACAAGCTAAAAATACGGTTATGAAAAGCCAAATACACAGTGATTAACTGATTAAAGTCATTCATTTAACACAAACCCATGGGCATATTTATTTGTTATTGTAGGAGTACATCAATATAAATAGAGTAATACATAAATACAAACATGCAAAATATGAACATATCACCAAAATCATGAATTAATGAGTGTGTTCAACAAATTTATTCTAGAAAGCGTCTATAAATTAAATATAGATTATAACCTGAATCATTGTAACTAGGTCATATATTTTTTAAAAACTTGTATCGGGTAAATACTGTTAAGTAGGACATAAACCACAGAGAAAGTATCCAATGAAAGTATTTCTTTTTATAAAATGCACAGAAATAGCATGTTGCATATACGCTAGTTTAATATCCTGACATTATTTTCTGTTGCTCTCATAATGCGATTCTTCTTGCAAGTCACACACAAAAAAGAAAATAATGTGAAAGAACAACAGTTTTTTCACAATACTGAAAAAGGATTATGCATCTCTAGTTTCTGTCAGTTCAAAAGTTATACTTTCAACAAACACAGACTAGAGACAGTGGAATAAATCCATATAAAAGTGTTGCTCAGACAGAGTTAAATGATATTAACATTATTTTACATCCTTTGCTAAACTTTTTAAGTTTTAGTATATCAGAATGGAATCCACAGGTATTGCAAATATATCAAATACTAAAAAAAATGTAATAATCACAGAAAATGTCTGTGAAGATTATTTGTCCAATAAAACTATTCAGGCTGTATAAGAGAAGAAAGTTATGCACTTTGTGGGGTGCCTTTTGAAATGAACATATGATTTATCGATTATTGCAAACAAAAGTGAGATTAGTAAAACATTATTTACCATCATAACATTTTGTCCTAAATGAAGAGAACAATTGTGAAGACTGAGGCATTTGTTTGCATACATGGTGGTATGTTTACTTGTGAATATATCAGGATTAATTATTTTCCTTGTACCAGATATGCAGAAATTGGACATTTTATGTAATTTAGCTCTATACCTACACAAACGCAGGGAACAAAAGAGGGCATTACTTTTTTCAGTGCTCTTTTTTCTTTTCAGTGTTACAGATAGTTTCCTATGTTCTGTCTCAGATTGGTTACTGATTCATAGCCTAACTGCTAGGTTCAATATTCCACTGGAGTGTCTCCTCTACTTCTCTTTCCTTCACGAATTAAGACTATGCCTGACCTTTATCATGCTCAGGAATGCTCAGTGCTGAACTATCCAGAAATACAAAAGAAAATAATTGGAAACTAGAAACAATTTAATTAGGTGGGATTAATATCTGTGACTAGAGAAATCATCTTTCAAAACAACTTACACTAAGATATATATCTGTTCTGATAAGAAGAGGCTATGTTTTGGAATCTACTTTGCTTCTTAAAACTCTAAGAATATTTACAAGTTACACAAAGGATTTCTTCTAAAATTTTAGAACTAACACATAAAAGCAATGCCTAGAAAACCAGATTATTTTACAGTCATGTCTGCAGTCTTTCAGATTTTACTCTACTTTTGGAAGGAGAGTATCCAGCAAGGGGCATCTAACCACAAAAAGCAAAATAAAAAAAAAAAAACCTGTTGGAATTGCTGCTTTAACCATTGTCCACAAAACATGGCCATACATATATAAAACACAATCCTGGTCCTGTGAAGATTTACCCATGATTAACATTTCCAAACCGGGAGTAGTCACATTGAAGTCCAAACAGCCAGGGTTTCACCCACAACACTTAATAAATTTAAGTGTGTGTGTAAGACTTGACAGGATTGGGGCCCAAGAGAGTAACATCACATTCAGTTGCAACTGATTAAGAATCAAATAACTTTTCCCCTTTCAAGCACAGGGTAAAAACAAATATTTTGGGATTATAATTCAAAATTTTCTTTAAATGTCAATTAAAAATGAAATCTATTAAACCATGTTTAGACTTTTGATCAATTTGACATATTAAAATATATTTTGTATATTTATCTGTGAAATACTGAAAGAATTTACATTTTAATTTTTGCATTACAGATTTTAAATTTATACGTGTCCATTAATTGCTAATTTATTATTCATCTGTTCTAGCTTTCTCTGTAGACCAAACTATTTAATATAGCAAAAATTAGTGATAAAATGATATACTACTAACATACAGAGTTCCCTTGAATTTTTACAAAGTGAATTACCGTATTAACTTTCTAAGGAACATTAAAATCTTTATTCTCCTAAATATAATTAATCTAAATGCAAATGATCTTTATTTTAATTGAAAAACAAATTAAATGTATACATAGGAGCTTAGAATTCATTTCTGGTTTTAGGCTGAATTTTTATACTATTGATTATATGTTATGTAGTATAACACTTGATACTATATGATATGCCTTAAAGGATTTTCACATATTAATTTTAGTCATTGTTTTAAAAGAACTCTTTGGAAAATTTACTATGTGCATGTTTATGAAAGCAAAATTGAAATGGAAGGCATGAAAACACTACTTGTTCCTTTTTATAGCTTGCAGAACATCACTCGACAGAGTTAGAAATCTGCCTACAGCTCTCTGTAATTCTGAGTTTTTTCTGTATTCTATATTCTTTTCTAGGAGTTCCTGTACCTCTCTTTCATAGATATTTGGTCGTTTATAGGGGCTGATTCTGCAAGGCACTGAATACACTTAATTCCCACTGACTTGGGGAGGAGGGGGGGAGAGAATTGAAGGACCTGAGACCCACACAGAATTAAGACCTGTGACATAATTACTATCATTTAAAAGCTAAATCTTGCACAGAGGTTTTTGAATGGCCTGAGTGAAGGGACTATTACTCTCTTGATTAAATTACTCATATTGTCTTTGCAGGATAGGGCTCTATTGAACTTCTATGCTTAGAAATACATCCCAGGGAGAACAGATCCTGAAGTCCTTGAAGATCCAAATATCCCGCTGACACCAGTTAGAATTTTGGATGCACAAGGAATGCAGCATCAGGTCTTATGTTTTCTCTTTTGGATTCTGAAGAGATCAGCTGATGTCTCCATTTTAAATACATTTTCATAATTTATTTTTCTACTTTACAGACTACGGCACCTCTCCAAATTACAAGCTCATTTATGCATTCTATAGCATCTCATGGTTTGAGAATTATTTTTCTTATAAAAAGGCTTTTTTGTTTGTTTTATGTCCTGACCCGCAGAAGAGTTCTGTCTGAGCTCCAGTGCTTGTCTCTCACCAGTAGAAGTAGATCCAATAAAAGATATTACCTCACCCACCCCGCCTGCCTAATATCCTGGAACCAACATGGCTACAACAACACTGCATATAATAACTAATAGTCTATTATATGGATATTTTCCTCAAGTATTGCTTCTGAATGATAGCTCCCTATTTTGTAACAATATACAGTATTTACTCAGGTGCGGAAACTAATTTTGGTGTTTAATGGTGCATGTTCTGGTTTTTCTTTAGGTTTTGTATAAATCTCTAAATACATATATCCATGTTGTAAGAACGTGTTTTGGGGTTAGAGATGGGAACTATTCCAAATAATAATCAAAACGTCTAAATGAACTGGATACTCAGGCTTTTAAAGCTGTAATTTACTTAAATGAGGGCTATATAATGTGGGAAAACTCTATTTCTTGAGTAGCAATAATGCTTTCCCTAAAAGCAAACTGCAATACAAAGCCAGACTCTGGGAGAGCCTTGCTCCTCCAAACACTTAAACACAGGCTGTGTCTACACGGCACCCCTTTTCCGGAAAAGGGATGCAGATTAGACACATCGTTATTGCAAATGAAGCGGGGATTTAAATATCCCCCGCTTCGTTTGCATTAACATGGCTGCCGCTTTTTTCCAGCTCGGGGCTTTGCCGGAAAAAAGCGCCAGTCTAGACGGGGATCTTTCGAAAAATAAAGCCTTTTCCGAAAGATCCCTTATTCCTCTTAAAATCAGGAATAAGGGATCTTTCGGAAAAGGCTTTATTTTCCGAAAGATCCCCGTCTAGACTGGTGCTTTTTTCCGGCAAAGCCCCGAGCTGGAAAAAAGCGGCAGCCATTTTTATGCTAATGAAGCGGGGGAGATTTAAACCCCCGCTTCATTTGCAATAACGATGTGTCTAATCTGCATCCCTTTTCCGGAAAAGGGGTGCCGTGTAGACACAGCCACAGAGTTAACTCTGCATCCGTGAGTTGCCCCACAGACTACACAGCACTCTGCGTGTTTGCAGCATTAGGAAAGATATGTTGGTTCCAGTCCAGTGCAGATTTATGAAAGTGCTTAACTTTGAATTGATGTCAATGGGACTAACCGGAAGGACTCACAGTGCTAAAGTTAAGCACATGCACAAGGGTTTGCAGTATCAGGCTTCTGCATGCAAAATGTCAGGCCGTCTTCCATAAAGAGCGACGTGTGAGAGATGACTCGGTAAGTTCGTATAGATGGCAAGTAGGTACTCGTAGATGGAGCATACGGCACATGGAGCATTTCTGTGGACATCAGAGCTCGTTCTCCACAAAGCACTGAGCATCTCAAGGGCAGAGGAGGCACACCTCCTACAAGGAGATGTGCAATGGAGCCACATAGCCATCAGTACATACATTCAGCAGATTCTACAAATCAGTCATGTAGGACAAGATCTTCACCTTGGCCTCTTTACACCTGGTCAGAGAGACAGAGCCCTTAAAGCCCCATAGCTGGCCAGCAGAGGCGAGCATTGCTTTGGGGCAGATATTAAAAGACAGCTACGAGGCTGCCCTCCAATGGTCCCATTTGCAAGTCCCAGCATAAGAGGCATGCTGGGGGGTATAAGGGATGAGTTGCAAGGGGGCAAGCATTTAATGCACCTAGATTTTGGTCAGTGCTTGGCTCATAGGGCAGCCATAGCAATCAGAGCCTCCATGGCTATTGACATTTCACCAGGACTGCAAGAAAATGGGTTGAAATTATCCAACGCCCTCCCTTTGGGCTTAGAGGCATAGCACAGAATCTCAACATTAGCGTTCTACAACGCTACCTTTCAGCAGACGTGCTGTCTGTGCTCCAGTAAAGAGATGACACGTGTACAGTTTGTCACATTTTTAGATGTCCACAAATAAAGGATGAGTCTGATTTTCACCCTAGAGCCATGAAAATCTAGAGCCATGCTATGAAAATCTTATTATAACCAATGTGTGGACCGTCACTGTCAGGACCCTGGTCCTGGATCCAGGCTTAGACAGCAGCCTTAGCTGCTGCACCACAGTGATGCACAGAACTGGTACCTCTGACCCACAGCCTTGGTGCTAAAGGTGCCTGATTGGATGGACAAACAACACTCTCGCTGAGCACCTGGAGAACAGAATGGTCTGAGAAGGAAGAGGATGCTGTCTGAGCAACAGACCAGTACCTGTGATTGCTCCCCACATTCTCCTGCCTTGCTGTCTCGCCTGCTCTTGCTCCCTGGATCTTCTGGCTACTGAGACCTGTGAGAGCTCAGATCATTGCCTTGAACTGTCTCTGAAACGGATTGACCTGCCAGCTACCCAACCACCTGTGCACACTTGACTACTTGTTCTGGATTGTACCCTAGTCTGCCTGGGCCCCCAGGCATTACATTAGTACAATGAAGAACAGGAACATTTTATCTGAATCTTCTGAAAAAGTCCTTTCTTTGCATAAGAAAAGTTCACAGCGTTAGCCCAACACAGCCTGGACATGGAGCTGGAAACTGACCTCCCAAGATTCCAATTTATTTTGTTAGTGGAAATGGTCACCTTCTGGAACAGAAGAGGCTGCTTTGTTTTTCTGTGTAAAATGGCACAATCTCTAATTTAGGAAAGCAGGTTGAAATGATGCTACCTGTAGAAGTTGTCTCAAGAGATGGGAACTGCAGAGGTGGGTTTAAAAGTCTCGTGCTATGCCAAAGCAGCAAGCACAGCGACGTGCGTCATTAAGAACAAAGTGTAACGCATTCCAACCATTGGGTGACGTTCAGATTTTGTTTTCCTGAGTGAATATCTCAGGAGAAAACATTTGAGATGAAAGCTCTGGGGCCGAAAGGTTCCCATGAAGCTGGGGAACATGGAACTCTGTGAATTATATGGGTGCTGGAATACATACTCCAACCTGTGAACATGCTGCAGTACTGTTGTATAGCACCTCAGCGGCAGACTATTGTCTGCTATTGTCTGGAACAGAGGAAACAGCTCCTCTGGATCGCCTTGGTAGGTGTCCTCAACCACTACAGGCAGCCCCCGGGTTACGTACAAGATAGGGACTGTCGGTTTGTTCTTAAGTTGAATTTGTATGTAAGTCGGAACTGGTACATATTGTAGGGGAAACTCTAGCCAAACATTTCTCCAGAGCTCAGTTTTATTCTCCCACACCTCACTTCCCTCAGGGTATGTCTACACTACCCTCCTAGTTCGAACTAGGAGGGTAATGTATGCATACCGCACTTGCTAATGAAGCCCGGGATTTGAATTTCCCGGGCTTCATTAGCATAAGCGGGGAGCCGCCATTTTTAAATCCCCGCTGCTTCGAACCCCGTGCAGCGCGGCTACACGGGGCTCGAACTAGGTAGTTCGGACTAGGGTGCCTATTCCGAACTACCGGTACACCTCGTTTCACGAGGAGTAACGGTAGTTCGGAATAGGAACCTAGTCCGAACTACCTAGTTCGAGCCCCGTGTAGCCGCGCTGCACGGGGTTCGAAGCAGCGGGGATTTAAAAATGGCGGCTCCCCGCTTATGCTAATGAAGCCCGGGAAATTTAAATCCCGGGCTTCATTAGCAAGTGCGGTATGCATACATTACCCCGCTAGTTCGAACTAGCGGGGTAGTGTAGACATACCCTCAGTCCTTTATTCTCAAGCTGAGGTGTCTGCTGAGAAAAGCCGCTCCGCATCTCCCTGGTCTGCTGGGGGGGGGCGCTAGCTTCGCGTCTCCCTGGTCTGCTGGGGGGGGCGCTAGCTCCGCGTCTCCCTGGTCTGCTGGGGGGGGGGGCGCTAGCTTTGCGTCTCCCTGGTCTGCTGGGGGGGGGGGCGCTAGCTTTGCGTCTCCCTGGTCTGCTGGGGGGGGGGCGCTAGCTTTGCGTCTCCCTGGTCTGCTGGGGGAGGGGCGCTAGCTTCGCATCTCCCTGGTCTGCTGGGGGGGGAAGCAGCTAGTGCGGGGTTGCCTCACCCCGTTTGTAAGTAGGGATCCGATGTAAGTCGGATCCATGTAACCCGGGGACTGCCTGTAGTGCCATATAAATTCAGATTCAGTGCACCACTGTGGTCTGTGCTAATCTGTTCAGGGTTGGCGTAGACTCCTCCCGTTCAACGTTCAGACACAGGAGCAGCGGGTTTGCAGAACTTTGGGAGATTCCCAGAATGGGTCCAAGTCCCTCCCATCCAACACCTGCCTAAGGCTCTGGGATGGAGTTTGGGTACTGGATGCCGGCTCTGGACTGAGCCAGGGGATTGGGATTCAGGAGGGGCTACAGGATGTGGGAGGGAATTTAGGTGCAGAAGAGGTGAGAGGTCGGACTGTGGGAGGGAGTTTGGGTGTGGGAGAGGGTTTGGGGTGCAGGCTCAAGTACAGAGTTTGGGGCCTGGGTGCAAGCTCTGGGCTGGGGCAGGAGGTGGAGGTGCAGAAAGGGGGTGTAGGGAGGGGGTGAGGAGTGCAGGCTGTGGGAGGGAGTTTGGGGGCAGGAGGGATGCGGTTCTTATCTGTGGCAGAACCCTGCCTCCTCTGGCAGCAGCTCCTAGGTGGGGAGTCTAGGGGCCTCGGTATGCTGTTACCTGCTGACACCACCCGCATTGTTCCCATTGGCCGCAGAGGTGCTCAGGGCAGGAGCAGTGGGTGGAGACACATATACCCCTACCCAAGGGACGCAGGGACATGCTGGCAGCTGCATACGGAGTGAGAGCAGGTAGAAACCTGATTTAGACCCACTGAGCTGCTGGAACCAAGAGGCCCCAGGACCTTTAAATTGTCTGGGGTAGGCAGGCGAGGCCAGGGGAGAGACCCGGCCCCGAACTTGGTTGGAGCCAGGCCCCCAGCCTGGAATATTCCTGGAGCCTGGGAACCATGGGACCATATAACTTGCTACCCCTGTTCAGAGGCAAGATCAGAACTACTTCCATCAGATGGGCAGACTGGTTACCATCACTCCCTGCACAGTCCTATCCCGAGACTCTAGTTGTGAAGATCGTCTTGGGCAGCTCCTCAGTGCTTGTATGAATGTCATTACTTTTTGTACTAATCAACCTACCTCTCTTATTTTAAAAGTTCTAAATACTTGTATGTTATACAAATAGGACTGGATTTTATTTGGATAAAAAAAGTAGCTTTTAAGTGATAAACTTCAAAGACTATACAAATTCAAATGATTGTTAAAGATGGGTTCTACTGTACAGTCTATTAAATTTGTTTCCGCTCCTAGTTGAAAATAAATAGATGTGGCTTGCCAAAGCTAAGTAGCAAATAACATATGGAAGTTGTCAAACTTCGCAAAAATGGTTTAAAAACATTTGATTATTACAGTTCAATCACTAAAAAAAAGCAGATATGTAGTATAAAATATTTTTGTAAACATCAGATTTTGCCCTCTTAAACTTCAGTGGATAAAGCACTAGATAAACATTATTCCTTATATTCCTGACATGCATCTGACGAAGTGGGTCTTTGCCCACGAAAGCTTATGCTCCTACACTTCAGTTAGTCTATAAGGTGCCACAGGACTCCTCGTAGATTATTCCTTATGTATGAATTCCTTAGAAGCAGTGATGTTATTTATTGGGAGTTATTACTTCCTAGAATTAATACATCAACTCACAAGTTTTAAGATGATGTACTTCTCTTAAGTACTGTAGCTAGTGAAGAAATGTCATATGTGAATAGTTTTTGCTTAGAATCGCCTCAAAACTCTGGACCAGTCCTGCAAACACTTTAAATACACAAGTAACTTTTTGTAGGTGAGTAAAGATGGGACTCATCATGTGAATAAAGTTAATCTCATTGAGTAAGTGCTTGCAGCTTTGAGATTTAAGTGTGTAATTTATGAGGGTTTCCGAAACTTCAAACTTCAATAAATAAACATCTATAAAAGGTCTGTGTATATAACTTTCTATATTCCAGCAACTACAGGGTAATTTCTAGCAGTACTGAGTTTCAAAAACGTGATCATGCCTTGTAAACGTTTTCATGCCTTGTAAAAATAAAGCGAAAGATTTGTTGACTTCTGTCTTTTACAGGATTCAGACAGAAGAATGTTAGTTTAGTATTACAGGGGTGACCCAAACTGAAAATGTCATACATTCTGAAAAATACTTAACTATAAGCACCAAACTTTACTCTTAGAAAATATGCCATGTTCTAATATTTCAGTTAATTGGCAACATTTTATGTTTCCTTCCAAGCAATCATCAGATGGAGCTTAAGAGAATCAAGAGACATAATTTAAAATGAAATACATTACAGTTAGCAAATTACCGTTACTGTTGATTTTGAATGCCTCATAAAATGTTTTCACTTACTTAAAGATAATGTCAGCATCGATTATTAGGAATGAAATCATACTTATCATAGTTGTGAATAAGAAGAAGTTTTATAGCAAATCATAAGATTGTATGGATCCTACACTGATGTGAAACTCCAGCTGGAATATATATTATACAAAACCAACTCCTCACCATTTCAGTAAAGAAATGCTTTTGAGGTATCTTGTGGCTAGGCACAGGGTCACGACCTAGGTCTTGAGAAGCTTGAGTTAGTAGATGTTAGGTCTTTGTTTACCATGGACTTAGACATTTGGTATTATTAAGAATCTGTGGCTTATGAGGACATTCTATTTATCTTACCAGTCTTTTTTGATGGAAATGCCTGAATTTTCTTGGAAACAGGGATTTTATTGTGGATTCTGGGTGCCCCTTGGAGAGGCTTATTTTTCTGGACAATAGTTTTCCTTAGTGTAACCACCCTTTTGATTTCCCAGTGGTCACAGGGTTCCAAGGTCATGCAGAGTGCATCCTTTTGTCATAATGAACCTGGAATTATATATAAAAAGGCACCAAACATTTTCATTAGTGATTAAAAATATATTTACAGTCATGTATCTCTATATTCAAATTTTACTGATTTGAATAAAAATCTGAAAAAAGGGAAAGGTGTGAAGTTTTTAAGGTAAACCGCAAGAATACAATTAGAATAGTTATCCCTTAAAAATCCCCAAGTGTGTTCCTATTTAAAAGTGAATGGAGAATTTTGAAACAAGACTTTCTAAATAAACTTCTGTATCATTTAAAAGTTCAGTGTAATCAGTTATACCGTATCTTAAACATATTTGCAATGTAAATATTGAAACAATGTGCCTTTCTTTTTTTTGTTTTTTCTTCTTTTGTTTTTTTCCAAAAAAGTTAAATAACACTACTTCTTTTAAATCCTTGTTGCTGGGTATCTGAAGTAGAAACAGCTGATCATTGCTGTGGCTGACTGCATTTTATGAAGATGCTTCATTTGCCTAGAAGATGAATGGCTTCTCTCATCACTGATGGGAAAGAGCAGAACTCTATAAAGGTTGAACACCCAGTGAAATTAATAAGAATTTTAACTTGAAAATTTCCCTTAAGATTTGCTTGTGTTTGCAATTTCTTTTTGACCTCAGTAGCATCAACTCTTGATTAAATGTGAGAAAACTGTGTCATCCTTCAGGAATATTTCTGTTCTTTATCTTTTCCTTACCCTTTCAAGCAAGATTACATAGAATTCTCTATAAACTTTTTCCTCTTTTTAGATGGGAAGTATATAAAATCTACTCAACACTATCTGAAAAGATGGCTAGTAAGGGGCAAGCACAGTTTTTCTTTTATACATTTTTGCCTACCAAACCAGATTGAAGTGGCCAGTTGCTCAATAGGTCATTTATGGGTATCATTACTAAGTATTCATTAATCATGAGAACTTCATGTTATTTCTTGGACTCTCCATATTATTTCTTCTCTTTCCCATAATAAATTCAAACAGTTTTGTAAAATGCAGAATGGATTGCCAAAAATATGCCATTCCATGATCTGCAAAAGAAGAATCACTGCCATCAGAAATACAAAAAAATCCTCTTTCCAGGGCAGTACTATGGATTTCTCTTTTAAACTTGTTTCTGCACAAATGGCCAAAAATTACAACAGAATTTATAGGTGTATTTTGCAATGTCTTTTCCTTATTGTTGTTCCTCAGAAATAAAAATAAAATGGCCATGCATTATTTTTTATGACTCAATGTTATCTAAAGGGAAACTGTCAGTTTTAAAATCATACTTTTCTATGCCACTGCAGTATGTAAAATTAAAATATTACTTTTCACTAAATATGCTTTTGTTTACTTTTGTGCTGTTACTTCACTAAGCTTTATATTTGCTTATGGTGTCCAATTATTTTCACTTCCTGTAACTAATGCACTAGCCATTAAAGCTGGAGAGAACTGTTATAGCCACATAAGCTGCTTTTATTTTACAGTTGTAGCTGTACACATTTCTAGTAATAGAATTTTGCTTCATTTAAAAGGAAACCTAAATTTGCTGCATAAACTACCTGGCAATGTTTCTTTAAGCATATAGCCTCTGATTCAAAGTCTCTGAGTCTTGCCTTCCACTGACTTCAACAGAATTTGAATAAGACCCTTGAGAAACAATTTTGACACTATAGGATTTACAAAATGAAAACACGTTCTAAAATATTTTGCACTTCTTATAGCAACACCACAAAACCGTGGCTTTCTCTGTGAAAATGTAGAGTGTGAGTCACAGTAATTTTTTAAAGGATAGCGGTGCCACATTACTGCTGCTTCAGGTCCAGTTTTGCTGTCACCCATGGAAAAAACAAAAAACAAAAAAATGACTTCATTGGCAGCTTTGCCTGATCAAGAATTTCAGGCCTGTATTTGAAATATTTTCAGGTCAAAGAAGAACTCATTCAGTAATTAAGCTCCTAGAGTACTAGGAAGGATAGGGATACAAGGCAATGAATTCTGTAAATCCTGCATTCTTGACAAACCATGTTATTTCCATCTGCTCCTATTTGTTGGAATCACTCTATCTCTATGATTCCCACAGAGTAGCAATTCGGATTTTCTTTGCCTTGGACTTACACATTTCATTTATTAAGAGACAGTGGCTTCTGAAAACATTCTCTTTAATTTAGTTGCTTTTGAGGAAATGCTGAATGTTCTTGGAAACCAAGATTCCTTTTCACTTTCAAGCCTTTGTTGAGCTTTTTGATGATCCAAGACATAGCCATAAACAGCTGCACAAAGGCAACTGGGATTTTATTGTGCATTCCTGGTGCCCCTTGAAGAGCTTATTTTTCTGGACAATAGTTTTCCTTAGTGTCACCACCCTTTTGATTTCCCAATGGTCACAGGGTTCCAAGGTCATGAAAAGTGCATCCTTTTGTCCCTCCTAACCTAAAATTTTGTATAAAAGGGCAGCTAAAGTTGGTTAAGGCCTGGAGGAGCATATTTTGTATGGCAAAACATTATATGACAAAATGTTTAAAGAATTTCATGCAATTTTAAATGTAAAGTTAACATTTTCCAAATAAGCAACTACCGGTGGAAGAGTCTTTTTATAATGTTATCTCTTGCAGCACATCTAAACATCTGATCTGCTTTGAGTGCAAGAGTGTGCCTAGCTTGAAGAAACGCTTTTAAAGCTTGTTTGGCTTTAATGACAACACATTTTGTTAAAATACAGTTAAGTTACAATTCAAGAAAAGATATACTATTAAATGTGCCAAAAAAATGTTTAAAAAATGGGAAATACACATGAAGATTACAAAAGCAATCCTGACACAAACCTTAGCACTCAGTTCATGCAGAAGACCACTAAACAAAAGTAACTCACTGAGCAACAGCTAAGCCAATTTAACTATAATTTTTAAAAAAGTATTTAATTTTCTAGGATTATTTTAGAAGTGTTTTATGGGGTTGCATTTTAAATGCCATCAAGATGTGTTAAAGTGATGGGAAGTTATAGCCAGGGCTGACCAGAGGAAAAGAAATGAGGGACAATTGTACCAGCTACAAAAGGTCAGTAACATCTGTGTAAATAAAGTGAAATGGGAGGAGGTGGGCCCCAGAGAACATGATGTATCAGGCCCCTAACTTTCTCTCAACAGCCTGGGTTATATCTGTTCTTTAACCCATTAGAATGGTAGCTTTTAGAAGTCTATTGTTTCAAAAGGAAAATGGAGATTCTTATAGGAATTTCAGTAGCCCATTATGGAGTTTTTTAAAGAAAGATATCGATGCCTTTTCTTACTGAGGTGTACCCCATGCTGGGACTAAAGCCAATTGTTCCGATTTTGAATATTTCTGTGCCTAATATTACCTCTCCATCTCACAGGGATACCAAACTCTAATAGTTCAACAACACTATTCTGTAGCTTAAGCCAACTGTATATCTTTAATACAGGGCTGGGCAAAATACCGCCCAGGGTCCAGATCCGACCATGGACTACCCTGCCTGGACCCTCAGGCATGCAGCTGCCATGGTTTAAAGTGCAGTCCATGCAGCAATTTGCTTTGCAGGCAGGGGGAGGCTTTTTGTGATCTCCCCATCCCCAGCCCACTCCTCAGCTCCTACTGGAGGGAAACAACCCGCCAATAGGAGTTGAGAGATTGGCCTAGGAAATGGGGGCAGTGCAAGCCTCTTCCCCCTCCTGAAACTGAGAGCCACATGGAGGGAGCAGCCTGCAGTTTAAAGTGATCTGGGGCTGCAGCAGGCAGGGAGCCCAGCCTGCCTTGGGAGTGCTGCAGGGCTGCTGACCAAGAGACACTTAGTTAAGCGCCTCGCTGCCAGAGCCTGCCTCTGGCACCCCAACCCCTCCCCGGGAGCGGCCCGAGGCCGGCTGCGGCAGCTGGCGCCCCAGGCGGAAAGCGCGATCGGCGCCCCTGCCTGCATGGCTGTCAATGGCTGTGACGTCATCATCGGGCGCCTGGGCCGGCAGCGCCCTAGGCGACCGCCTAGTCTGCCTAGGCTCACAGGCCGCCCCTGCCTCTCCCGCACCCAAACTCTCTCCCTCAGGTCACCATCCAAACCCACTGCACTCCTCTCTCCCTCCCAAACCCTGTGCCCCCGCCCCCTTGAAACTAGGGAAAAGAGTGAATCAGGATGGCTTGATGCTGGAACGAATAGCTGCTTCATTGTGTTGGGACTGGAGCGTGTGGTAGAGGAAGGATACGGACTCTCCCTTATGCTTCAGAAGTAACGCTGGCCAAAAAATTACCCTCAAAATCTGTTTTTTTGGTTTGATAAAATGAAATGTTTAGTGAAGAAAAGTGTTGCTTTTTGTGGAAAACCTTAGTTTTTGATTGAGCGATTAAACCGGTGAAATCCCAAATATTTTAGTTTGGAGATGCTGCCAGAGAGCCTCATGGCCCCATTCTCCTCTCCAAGCGAGGCTACCCTGGCATACTTCCACACCGCATCACGGTCTGGCGCACCCATAACATGTCATAACTCCTCGCCAAGAGCAAAGACGATGGTGCATCAAGGGAGATAGAGGCCGAGCAGGGGTGATGCTGGAACCGGGAAAGCCCGGGCCCTCCCACTTTTTAAAAGCAGTCCTTGGACCGTGTCCCAACCCCCAGGCTCCATGCAGGGTGTATGTAGGGAGTGTACGCTGTGTAGTGCATGGGAGGTGCCGGTGGTCATGGTACATGTAGGTACCAATGGCATAGGGAAGGGTACGAGAGAGGTTCTGGAGGCCAAATTTAGGCTGCTAGGAAAGAGATTGAAATCCAGGACCTCTATGGTAGAGTCTCTGAAATGCTTCCATTTCCACACGCAGGGCCAGGTAGGCAGGCAGAGCTTCAGAGTCTCAATGTGTGGATGAGATGATGGTGTAAAGAGAAGGGGGTTAGATTTATTAGGAACTAGGGAAGCTTTTGGGATAGAGGGAGCCTATGTAGGAAGGATGGGCACCACCTAAACCAAAATGGAACCAGACTTCTGGCACTTATTAAAAAGATTGTAGAACAGTTTTTAAAATAAGGGCTGAAAGAAAGCTGATGGATGTGGAGGAGCACGTGGATCGGAAAGAGACATCTCTGAGGTGGAGGGTCTATTAATAGAGATTCTCTATGTTCTAGTCAGGAGGAAAGGTTGGAAGTATGGGTCAAATCAGATGAGATACAACCAAATGAAAAATAGCCTAATACTTCAGGAAATGGCAGACAGATAGATAGTGACACATTTTTAAAATGCTTATACACAAATGCTAGAAGTCTAAATAAGATGGGTGAATTAGAGTGACTAGTTTTAAAGGAGGATATTGATATAAAAGGCATCACAGAAACTTGGTGGAATGAGGACAATCAATGGGACACAGTCATACCAGGGTACAAAATATATCAGAAGGACAGAACAGGTGGTACTCGTGGGGGAGTGTCATGATACATGAAATAAAATGTAGAATCAAATGAAGTAAAAATCTTGAAAAAGCCAAAATGTTCCACAGAATCTCTATGGATAGTAATTCCATGCTCGAAAAATAATATAACAGTAGGGATATATTATCAACCACCTGATCAGGACAGTAATAGTGACTAAGAAATGCTAATGAGATTAGAGAGGCTATCAAAATAAAAAACTCAATAATAGTGGGGGATTTCAACTATCCCATATTGACAGGGTACACGTCACCTCAGGACGGGATGCAGAGAGAAAATTTCTTGATACCTTAAATGACTGCTTCTTGGAGCAGCTGACTCTGGAACCCACAAGGGGAGAGGCAATTTTTTACTTAGTCGTAAATGGAGTACAGGATCTGGTCCAAGAGGTAAATATAACTGGACTGCTTGGAAATAGTGACCATAATGTAATAACATTTAATATCCCTGTGGTGGGAAAAACACCTCAGCAGCCCAACACTGCGGCATTTAATTTCAAAAAGGGGAACGACACAAAAATGAGGAGGTTAGTTAAACAGAAATTAAAAGGTACAGTGACAAAAGTAAAAGTAAAATCCCTGCAAACTGCATGGAAACTTTTCAAAGACATCATAACAGAGGCCCAACTTAAATGTATACCCCAAATTTAAAAACATAGTAAGAGAACCAAAACAGTGCCACTGTAGCTTAATAAAAAAAAAAGTACAAGAAGAAGTGAGAGATAAAAAGACATCTTTTAAAAAGTGGAAGTCAAATCCTAGTGAGGAAAATATAAAGGAGCATAAACTTTATCAAATTAAAGGTAAAAATCATATATATAGTAGCCCAATGTCTGTGACTCTGTAATGCTGAAATGCTGGCTGTTCCCTCTGGGTGGCGCTGTTGCCTCCCTGGGTGTTCCCTCTGGGTGGCGCTGTTGCCTCCCTGGCTGTTCCCTCTGGGTGGCGCTGTTGCCTCCCTGGGTGTTCCCTCTGGGTGGCGCTGTTGCCTCCCTGGCTGTTCCCTCTGGGTGGCGCTGTTGCCTCCCTGGGTGTTCCCTCTGGGCGGCGATGTTGCCTAAATCACGTCCTTTGCCTCACGCCGTGGCGCTCGGCTGACTTCTGCGCCGCTCAGCCGGGCCGCCACGGGGGAGCAAGTGGCGCACGCAGCCATTTGGGCCCCGCGCTCCCCATGCATCTCCCCACGGGGTGCTGCGTGGGGAGCACGGGGCCCAAACAGCCGCTTGCACCACTTGCTCCCCCGCAGCGGCCCAGCTGAGCGGAGCAGAAGTCAGCCGAGCGCCACGGCGTGAGGGGAAGGAGGCGGGGCAGTGATGTACATGGACAGGGGGCAGGGCCTGGCCGTGTACGTCACCGCTCCACCCCCACCCCCCTTCGCGCTCCCCTTGATGTTTGGCTGACTTTTGCACCGCTCAGCCAGGCCGCTGCAGGGGAGCCCAAACGGCTGCTTGCTCTACTTGCTCCCCCGCGGCGGCCTGGCTGAGTGGCACAGAAGTTAGCGAAGCACCATGGCGGGAGGCGAAGGGGGGCGGGGCGGTGACATACACGACCAGGGGGTGGGGCCTGGACAAGCATGCGTCCCTGACAGAGACAGAGGAGAGCGGAGAGAGAGTGACAGGCAGGAGAAGAGAAAGAGAGAGATGGAGAGAGAGGCAGAAGGCGGAGGACAGATGAGAGAGAGAGCAGGAGGCAGTAGGAGGAGGAGAGAGAGAGAAAGAGACACAGAGCGAGAGACTGGAGGCTCAGGAGAAAAGACCGACGTGGAGGAGAGACCTGAAAATCCCATCTTATGACGGGCTAATTGGCTAGGTTAATAAGAAAAGCCAAAAAGGAGTTTGAAGATCAGCTAGGCAAAACTAAAAAAAAATGGCAAAATGTTTTTTAAGTACATCAGAAGCAGGAAACAACCAGTGGGGTCCTTGGACGATCAAAATGCTAAAGGTGCACTCAAAGATGATAAAGTCATAGCAGAGAAGCTAAATAAATTATTTGCTTCAGTCTTCCCGGCTGATGATATTGGGGAGATTCCCAAATCTGAGCCATTATTTTTAGGTGACAAATCTGAGGAATTGTCCCTGATTGAGGTGTCATTAGAGGAGGTTTTGGAACAAACTGATAAACTTAACAGTAACAAGTCACCGAGACCAGATGGCATTTACCCAAGAGTTCTGAAAGAACTCAAATGTGAAATTGCAGAACTGTTCACTGTGGTTTGTAACCTATCCTTTAACTCAGCTTCTGTATCTAATGACTGAAAGATAGCTAATGTGACACCAATATTTAAAAAGGGCTCTAGAGATGATCCTGTCAATTACAGACCAGAAAGTTTAATGTCAGTACCAGGCAAATTAGTTGAAACTATAGTAAAGAATAGAATTGTCAGACACATAGATTAACATAATTTGTTGGGGGAAAGTCTACACAGTTTCTGTAAAGGGAAATCATGCCTTACTAATCTGCTAGAGTTCTTTAAGGGGGGGGTCAACAAACATGTGGACAAAGGGGATCCAGTGGGCATAGTATACTTAGATTTCCAGAAAGCCTTTGACAAGCTCCCTCATTGCAGGCTCTTAAAGCAAGTTGTCATGGCATAAGAGGAAAGGTTCTTTCACAGATTGATAACTGGTTAAAAATAGGAAACAAAGCATAGGTATAAATGGTTAGTTTTCAGAATGGAGAGCAGTAACTAGTGGCGTACCCCCAGGGGTCTGTCCTGGGACCATTCCTATTCAACATATTCATAAACAATCTGGAAAAAGAGGTAAAAAGTGAGGTGGCAAAATTTGTAGATAATACAAAATTACTCAAGATAGTTAAGTCCTTGGCAGACTGCAAAGAGCTACAAAAGGACCACTCAAAACTGGGGGTCTGGGCAATAGAATCACTGAATCATATAATACCAGAACTGCAAGGGACCTTGAGAGATCATCAAGTCCAGTCCCCTGCCCTCACAGCAGGACCAAGCACCATCTCTGACAGGTGTCTGTCTAACCTGCTCTTAAATATCTCCAGTGATGGAGGTTCCACAACCTCCCCAAGGAATTTATTCCAGTGTTTAACCACCCTAACAGGTAGGAAGTTTTTCCTAATGTCCAACCTAAACCTCCCCTGCTGCAATTTAAGCCCATTGCTTCTCATCAGAAGACAAGGGGAACAATTTTTCTCCCTCTTTTTTGTAACACCCTTTTAGATATTTGAAAACCGCTATCGTGTCCCCTCTCAGCCTTCTCTTTTCTAAATTAAACAAGCTCAATTCTTTCAGTCTTCCCTAATAGCTCATGTTTTCTAGACCTTTAATCATTCTTGTTGCTCTTCTCTGGACCTTCTCCCATTTCTCCACATCTTTCCTGCAGTGTGGTGCCCAGAACGGGACACAACACTCCAACTGAGGCCTAATCAGTGCAGAGTACAGCAGAAGAATTATTTCTAAAATGAGAGCTGGAATGTACTGTTGATAAATGACAAAGCAATGCACACTGGAAACACAATCCTAAACGGGGTGAAAGTTACTTACATATCTGTAATATTACAACCCCCAATGGTCTGACCGAGTAGGGCTGATTTCATGTTTGCAGGCATGGAACGCTATGTGGAGCACCGCGGTTTCTGTTCACTTTTTGGCAAATATTTGTATGAGCACAGGTTTGTCCCTGTGAAAATTCAAATAAAGTGAAGTTTAGGCTGGAACTCAATAGGCGCTGACGTCGTGACATTTGTTTTGGGCAGAAGAATTTTCAAAATCTAGGTCACTCGCCGAGATCCCAGCCTGGCCCCACATGCCACACAGCTCAAGTAGCAAATTCCAACCGGCAGATCATCAAATGTAAACTCGATGGAAGCCATGCACACACACACTACTGGCAGCTAGGTGCATAGAACAGCCATGAAACAATTTGGAACAAAAGACACATTCGTAAAAATCAGAATCTGTTTGCGGACCAGTTGCAATCAGACGAAAGGATCGCTTGCACCCTATGCTTTTTAAAAATTTTTTTACACAAATAGCGTGGCTAGCTTTGTCCGTATGATATTCCTGAGCTTGCAAAATCCTAAAAAACCAGTTGTGTTCGTTTCCGCAGGGGGCTGTGTTCCTTCCTGGTGAATGAAGACTCCATTGTAAAACAGAATGTGCACATTAGGGATATGTGTAAATTGAGATTGTTTTTTTTTCCCATCCCCTATTAAAGGGACTTCCACCAAGATCTCATGGCAACAACAGACGTGGACAAAGAGGATCCAGTGGACATAGTGTACTTAGATTTCCAGAAAGCCTTTAACAATGTCCCTCATTACAGGCTCTTAAAGCAAGCTGTCATGGCATAAGAGGGAAGGTTCTTTCACAGACTGATAACTGGTTAAAAAACAGGAAACAAAGGGTAGGAATAAATGGTAAATTTTCAAAGTGGAGAGTGGTAACTAGCAGTGTCCCCCAAGGGTTTGTCCTGGGACCAATCCTATTCAACTTATTTATAAATGACCTACAGAAAGGGTTAAACAGTGAGGTGGTAAAATTTGCAGATGAAACCAAACTGCTCAAGATAGTGAAGACCAAAGCAGACTGTGAAGAGCTTCAAAAAGATCTCACCAAACAAAATGATTGGGCAATAAAATGGCAAATGAAATTTAATGTTGATAAATATAAAGTAATGCACATTGGAAAAAATAATCCCAACTATACGGACAATATGATGAGGACTAATTTAGCTACAACTACTCAAGAGAGAGACTGTCATGGCTCCTTCCCCACTCTGGCATGATAAATGCAGAAGTGGGGGCCAGCAAGTGTACCCCAAAGCCTTATCTACCAGGCTTTGGTATAAAAATTCCCCCAAGATCTTAAAAACCTAGATCTTGGGACTAAAACTTCCGCTGCCACCACCCAAATGTTGATAAAGAAATCAGGGGAAAGATCATTTGGGAAATCTTACCCCTAAAATAAAAATCAAGGCACACAATTAACCACTGCCAGGTTAATAAAAGGAAAAGAAAGAACTTTTATTATTACAACAATATTCCTGTTGCAACCATAATGACTAGATAGGGAGGTAACAAAATATACTCATGGAGAAACTCCATGGGCCTAGAACTTAGTTACAAAGAAAAGCCAGAACATCTTTTAAACAGTGCCAGATCTCAGATCCCATACCCAGTCCTTAAAACAATAAAACCTAACGAAACTGCCTAAACTTTACCCTACTTACAGAAAATGAGAATGGTGTCTTGGAGAGAGAGAGAGACATGCTTGTCCCTCTCTGTAGCTGCAGAGAACTCTCTGAGAGACAAAAGGGAGAAGAGAAAAAAACCCAAATTCCTTTGTCCCAGTTTGAAAAGTCCCACCTACATTCTTATTGGTCACTCCACCTGGCTAGGTGTAGTTAACCCCTTAATCCCCAGGCTGCTGGCTAACCCTCATAATCATGACAGAGACCTTGGAGTCATTGTGGATAGTTCTCTGAAATAGCACTCAATGTGCAGCGGCATTCAAAGAAACCAAACAATGTTAGGAATCTTTTAAAAAGGAATAGAAAATAAGACAGAGACCATCCTATTGCCTCTATGGTACGCCCACATCTTGAATACTGCATACAGATGTGGTCGCCTCATCTCAAAAAAGATACCGTGGCATAGGAAAAGTTCAGAAAAGTTCAGAAAAGGGCAACAAAAATGATTAAGGGTTTGGAACGGGTCCCATGGCCAGGCTGTAGCTCCGAGGGGCTCCCGAGCTGGTGACAGGTTGAGGAGAGCCACGCAGGCAGCTGGCCAGAGCCTGGGTCCCTCCATGTGCCCTGTGAGGGTGGTCTAGGGTCAGGGGACAGCTTGCATCCCCCACTCCAACTTCCAAGTTGACCACGGAGGGTCTTTCAGGGATCTGGGGAGGGCAGCCCCCTACTTTTGGGAAGGCTCCAGTGCTCCAATAATGGGACATGAGACACCAAAACTACAATTTCCATTAAGCACTTTGGCAGCATTTCCAAAATGAATAATTTCAGTTTGTAGATTAAACGTTTCTGTATTTTCATTTATATCAAAAACAATCAAACATTTCCTTGGACAATTTACACCATGTTTTAAATTTCCCCCCATTCTCGACATACCAAAAAGCTACTTGAGGAAACAACTCAGGTGTATCATGTTGGTTTTGTACATTTTTTTTCTTCCCTGAAGTTGCTCCTGATATCATTGCTGCTTGACTTCCCTTCCTGATCCAGGATATTATATATGGCTCAGTGCTGAACAGTATTTCGTTACTTAGCTAACTAAAGTATCATTGATAAGGTCTGCAATTTCAGAGATGATTGTAAAGAAGTCATGATTGTGTTCGTATATGAGGAAACCTGGTCCACATTTGCTTGATGTTATTACTAGGATATTGATGCACTCTGCAAGAGATTTTATGGGGGCTTGCCGTTGCCTTCTCTGACTATCTTTGCACTCTCTGAACCCACATACTATTTCTTCCTCACCAAACTACAACTTACAGCAGAGAGTCTGAACTTCACATTCTCCATGGAGCATGTGAGCATCCTGCCACTAGTTCGTAGGATGTAGAAGTTTGACATTGGGAACAAGTTGCTCATCTGTTCAGTCTATGAGCCTATGCTACTGCTGGCTTGCCAAACATCTGTAATATTGGGACTGGCCAATTAATGTGATGCATTTGTGTGAAATTCCATCCTTCACTTCTCGCACAAGCCTCTTCTTACTCCCCTGGTCCTTGCATTGCACTCTCTGCTCAAAACCACAAATCTGCCTCAGAATTTGAGTTGTGCACTCGGGATGTTGATTTCCCTGGACATTGGCTCAAGTGATAGTTCCATTAACTCTTGTAGAGCATGAGAAAGTGTTACCAGATTGAGTTCATGTGATGTATATGTCAGGTGTCTCTGGAGTCTACTGAACATGTCTTTTTCTTTATCTTGTGATTCCACTGACTGCTGGAAGTGGAGAGAGAGAGCTCAGTAAATTCTTCCCAGCTGCTTTCACTGCATGGCCACTTGATGCAACCTATCATTAGGCTGGACATTAGGAAAAACTTCCTAACTGTCAGGGTAGTTAAACACTGGAATAAAGTGCCCAGAGAGGTTGTGGAATCTCTATCTCTGGAGATATTTAAGAGCAGGTGAGATACATATCTATATCTGGAATGGTGTAGACGGTATTGGATCCTGCCATGAGGGCAGGGAACTGGTCTCGATGACCTCTCAAAGTCCTTTCCAGTTCTAGTGCTCTATGATTCTATCATGTTCCCAGAATGTATCCAATTTTCAAGATTTCTATATGAAAAGTTGATATACATTATTGAAATTCCCTTGCACT
Organism: Pelodiscus sinensis; assembly: GCF_049634645.1. Taxonomy (NCBI): domain Eukaryota; kingdom Metazoa; phylum Chordata; order Testudines; family Trionychidae; genus Pelodiscus; species Pelodiscus sinensis. The sequence continues at coordinate 44,656,260 of NC_134723.1, read as the reverse complement.
TTTAAGGGAGTTTTAGTACAGAAAGTACAGTTTGTCCATAAACACTTAAAAGTGTAGTCTGGTGGAACCTTAGAGACTAACAAAAATATATATGGAATCAAGTGGTTGACTGCAGGAACATCCTGCACAATGTCATGAACAGTGAGTTCCAATCGGTGGGCAGAGAAATACCAGACAATTAACTTTGGAAAATGCAGCCACTCCACTTTTCTGACCTAGCGTGACTGCGACCCCATCACAAAAAAGAACCACCGAGTTCTCCTTCAAATGAGCCTTGGGGCATCAGTGGCTGGAACGTTGAGGCATCAGTGGCTGGAAGCTCAGGGCAATAAACATGTCTGGAAGCTGCTCTAGCTCCTCTGTTGCAAATTGTATGCAGATGATAAGAGTGGAAGCCTGCCTTAAAGCAGCTGACATCAGTCATTATTCTGATTCTGTTCTTACAGGTATTACATTTCAAAATATTTTTGCTTAATTCCCCCTACACTATGCTGCTGTATGCTACTACAGGTGACATTTTGGTGCAGAATTTGCCCCATATTTAGTCTGTTTAACTGCTGCAGTTCAGTTTTTGTTTCAAAATCACAGGAGAGAGTTTTGTTTCTCCTGTTTGTAACATGGTACAGAATACTCTGCACTTAGTTTCAATGCGCTTTGGCTGCTCTTACATTTAATGTGCTATCTTTCTCTCCCTCACTTGGAATATTTTCTGCAGCTTTGTGACTAAGATTTTGTGCTCCTACCTCTGTTTCCTATTTCATTGGTTTGCTTAGCTTGAAATGTCAGAAGCCGACCAAGCTTTAACAATCCTTGAGCTAAGACCTCTGCTTATAACTCTGAGACCATATCTTTTGGACAGATTCTGGAAATCCAGTTTACCTTTTCTAACATTCAGACACTGATTTTAAAAAAATTGGGGAGGAGGCTGCTTGACCACACAATAGATCACTCCCACCACATTTTGGTTCATTATTGTGTTCTTGCTCGTTAGGGATGCTCTGCACTACTTCTTCATCCTTCAAACCTCGTTTCATGAGGTTTACCTGCGCCAGTCGACAAAGGCTTCCTTGTCGACAGTGGTGCGTCCAGACTGCCCCGATCTGCCGACAAACAGCTGATCATCAGCTGGTCAGCGGAGCACGGAAGCCATTTAAATTTAAATGAAGCCACGATTATTTAAATCGCAGCTTCATTTCCCTCTGCCGATCAGCCTAATCTACATGGCTCCATCAACGGAGCCATGTAGTTTAAACACACCCTTTGTGAACAAGGTATTTAGAGACATCCTGGACTAGTTTGTAGCCATCAAGCTCAGTTATGTGTTTTCAAATAACTCAGAGCAGCATTGCCACCACATTTGTTCAATCCTGGAAAGACTATAGAAGCAAAGCTTATATGTGAAATTGGAAAAATATACCTTTGACCAATTCTTTATGACATTTTTGGGTTATATCCTTTCTCCAAAGGGCATTAAGAGGGATTCCCCAGAAGGGGGAGATCTTTCACAACTGGGGAGTGCCCAGATCCCATTGGGAATTACAGTGCTTCCTGGGTTGTCAAGTTTTTACCAATAATTTGTTCTGTGCTTCCTAAGGCAAACAGCCCCCATGACAAATCTGTGAAACTGACAAATTTATTTGGATACCTGTAACTAACCATGCCCAAGACTAAATCAAAGCCAATTCCATTCTAGCACATTCAGACACAGCTGCTGCTCAAAATTTAACTACTTCCTGCAGCCCTCTGTTCCTACCTATGACTTTTCCATTAGCATTAACTGAGTTTGTTTTGTAGTATATATTTAATCTGAGGTATATGGCCTTCTTCATTACTGATTCCTTTTCCAAGATGAAATCTTGGTGATTCTGCCTTATGAAGCCAAGAATCTTGGATGCCACATTATATTCTGAACTTCCGTCAGGTTGCCTCAACATCTGTGGAGTTCTGTGGGGCATCAACTAACACACTCTGTTCCTACTTCATTTGTTTACTGGAGATTTTCATGGCACTTACATTAATCTTCTTTGGTGGCTTTAAGTGTCCCCCCAGGGAGGGAGACAAAGGCAGGAGGGCGGAGACCAACACCTGGCTGGGGGGCAGGGCTGGAAGAGAGTTTGGGAGTTGTGTGTCTGGAATCACGGAGGAAGCAGCCTAAGCAAGGGGCTGGAATTTAGGGGCCCAGGCTCCCCCATCTCAAGGGGGGTTGAGGCACCCTAGGCCTGGCCCTGGAACCAGATTACATCTGTTCTGTATCCTGGAGAAGCAATAAACTCCCTCTATTCTACTGGCTGGTAGAGTTTGTTCATGCCACTACGGGGGTGCAGGAGGCGGGGGAACCTCAATGTGCCGCCATAGCGTCGTCCATAGCATCACTTAGGACGCAACCATGTTGTGTTGCCAGTAACTTCTGTCTGAGGCTCTGAGCGTCAGTGTAGCTGCCACTGTCATGCTGAGCAGTTGCTGTGTCGTTCGTCCTGCGCTACATGTGCTGTTTTAAAGGTGTGGTGTAGTTTGTTTATAATGGCAACAACAGGAAGAAATGTCAAGCACAAGTATTCGGAGGACTACAAATTCAGCTTCACTTGTCAAGAAAAAGAAGGTGTGGATTTGCCACAATGTATTTCAAAGTCTTGGGGAATGACTCAATGAAGCCGGCTAAGCTGAAACTACATCTCAAAAAATGTCATCCCAACTTGTTGCAAAAGGATGAATATTATTTTGAGCGGCGGTTATCAGGTCTGAAACGGCAGCACCTCGACTTAACAAGTGCATTCTACAATAAGACAAGCAATTCAGTGCATGCTTCCTACATTGTTGCATACAAAGTTGCACAGGCCAAGAAGCTTCATACCATTGTAGAGCAACTTATGCTCCCTGTGCAAAAGAGATGGTGTGGCTTGTTCTTGGCAAGGAAGAAGCAAGGAAGCTGAATGATATATCGGTCGCTAATGACACAGTATCGAGATGGATAAATGAGATATCACAGAACATCAGTGAACAAGTTGCAGATAAAAAAAGTCTCCATTGTTTGCCATACAATTGGATTAATCGACCGACGTCGCATTGTGCTCTCAGCTATTGATGTTTGCACGATACATGCTTGAGGGAGACTTCAAAGACGAATTTCTTTTTTGTAAGATTCTTGATACCACCATAAAGGCTCAGGATGTGATGGAAATTGTTAATTTCTTTGAAGTACGTGGTCTGGATTGGGTAAATCTTGTGGGGGTCACCACTGATGGTGCACCTGCTATGCTAGGCTTAAGATTGGGGTTCCAAACGCCGGTGAAACAGCTCGCTCCAATGGTAACCGGAGTTCACTGCTTCATGCATAGGGAAGCTTTGGCGACAAAAACATTGCCTGATCAACTGAATGCTGTTTTCAAAGGCTTGGTGAAAGTGGTGAATCACATCAAATCATTGGCTCTGAACACCAGGCTGTTCAAAAGATTTTGCCTGGACATGGGTTCTGACTTTGATGTGTTGCTGTTCTACACTTCTGTATGGTGGTTGTCAGCAGGGAATGTACTCAACAGAGTTTTTCAATTGAGAGAGGAGTTGGATTTATTTCTCCAGGCTCAAGGGAAAGAGGAATTCCGATATTTTTGGAATCTTGAACTGAATCTTCAGCTGCAAGACAAAGGTGCAAATCTGTTCTCCCACCAAAGCATCATCAAGGCTTTTTTTGACAAATTGGAACTGTGGATGGTAAGAGTCGAAGACAATAATTTGGTTCAATTTCCATATGTGGATGCCATGCTTGGGGAAAATGAAACCATTCGGACGCAAATTCTCGATCTTTTACGGAAGCTACGAGACGAATTCCAACGATACTTTCCGGAGATGGACAGGACAAGGGATGGATTATCTTTCATCAGGAATCCATTTACAACAGATGTTAATAGTGTTCCAGAGAATCTGCAGGAAGAATTCTTGGACCTGAAAAATTATTTTTCTGGCTCAAGACGTGTACCAGCAGTCTACCATAGAGAAATTTTGGGCCAGCATGACCAGGAGTTACCCAAATCTGTCAGCCCACGCAATCAGATTTCTTTTGCCATTTGCATCAATTTATATGTGTGAGACTGAATTTCGTGTTTGTTGCACGTTAAGTCCAAACAGAGGAATCGGCTTGCAGTGGAAAGTAATATTTGTTGTGCATTATCAAGTAGCACTCCAAACATTGAAAAGCTTATCAGTGAGAAGAGAATCAAAAAATCTGTTAGTAAGAAATAAATTTCAAACCAAAATGTTTGTTGTCTACTCTTTTTTATCATGTCTCAAAAAGGAGGTGGTCCACAAAAATTTTTATTGGCCTGGTGGTCTGTGGACTGAAATGAGTTGGTCAGTTTAACTTCTTTCAATCTTTTATGAGAACTCTTACTAAAAGCTTTTTGAAAATCCAAGTATATTTTTTCCTTGGGTCTCCAGTCCTTACTGTTTTATTAGAATCATAGAGCTGGAAGAGACCTCAGGAGGTCATCAAGTCCAGCCCCCTGCCCGGCAGGACCAATCCCAACTAAATCAACCCAGCCAGGGCTTTGTCAAGCTGAAACTTAAAAACCTATACGGATGGAGAGTCCACCACTTCCCTAGGTAACCCATTCAAGTACTTTACCACCTTCCTAGTGAAATTGTTTTTACTGATATCTAACCTAGACCTCCCCTACTATAAATTGAAACCATTGCTCCTTGTTCTGCCATCCGTCACTACTGAGAATAGCCTCTCTCCATCCTCTTTGGAACCTCCCTTCAGGAAGTTGAAGGCTGCTATCAAATTCCCCCTCACTCTTCTCTTCTGCAGACTAAACAAATCCAAATCCCTCAGCCTCTCCTCCTAGGTAATGTGCTCCAGGACCCTCATCATTTTGGTTGCCCTCCACTAGACCCTCTCCAATGCCTCCACATCCTTTCTATAGTAGGGGGTTCCAGAACTGGACACAATACTCCAGATGTGGCCTCACCAGAGTCAAATAAAGGGGAATAATCACTTCTCTAGATCTGCTGGCAATGCTCCTCCTAACCTAATATGCCATTAGCCTTCTTGGCTGCAAAGACATACTGTTGACTCATATCCAGCTTCTCATCCACTGTAATCCCCAGGTCCAATTTAGCCAGTCGGTTCCCAGCCTGTAACAATGCTTGGGATTCTTCCATCCCAAGTGCAGGCCTCTACACTTCTCCTTGTTGAACCTCCTCAGATTTCTTTTGGCCCAATCCTCTAATCTGTCCAGGTCACTCTGGACTCTATTCCTGCCCTCCATGGTATCTACCTCTTCCCCCAGCTTAGTGTCATCTGCGAACTTGCTGAGGGTGCAATCCATCCCTTCATCCAGCATATTAATAAAGATGCTGAACAAAACCGGTCCCAGAACAGATCCTCGGGGCACTCCGCTACAAACTGATCGCCAACGTGACATCAAGCTGTTGATCACTACCCGTTGGGCCCGACAATCTAGCCAGCTTTCTATCCACCTTACACACGCTTATCCAATCCATACAAGAATACGGCAGGCGACCGTACCAAAAGCTTTGCTAAAGTCAAGGTGTGTCACATCCACTGTCCTCCCCATTACTTTATTAACTGGAATCAGGAGCAGCCCTCGACTAGCTGCCAGCAACCGGCACCCTAGGCGCACCATGCAATCGGCGCCCCCACCTCCAAACTTCTCCATGATATTGCGCCACCATTTGGCGCCCCATTGAACCTGGCGCCCTAGGTGACCGCCTAGTTCGCCTCTATGGACCGGCCGCCCCTGCCGGGAATCGAGTCGGAGGGGAAGCATTTTGCCTTTGACAAGCAGGATTGGGGTGCTCGTATCAAGCAGGGCTTACCCAGGGGCGCGCTGTTGCACCCTTAGATTCAAAGCACCCAGCTAGGGATCACCAGCTTCACACTACGGCTCACCAGTGTCACTACTGCTCACCAGCTTCACACTACTGCTCACCAGCTTCACACTACGGCTCACCAGTGTCACCACTGCTCACCAGCTTCACACTACGGCTCACCAGTGTCACCACTGCTCACCAGCTTCACACTACGGCTCACCAGTGTCACCACTGCTCACCAGCTTCACACTACGGCTCACCAGTGTCACCACTGCTCACCAGCTTCACACTACGGCTCACCAGTGTCACCACTGCTCACCAGCTTCACACTACGGCTCACCAGTGTCACCACTGCTCACCAGCGTCACACTACGGCTCACCAGTGTCACTACTGCTCACCAGCTTCACACTACGGCTCACCAGTGTCACTACTGCTCACCAGTGTCACACTACAGCTCACCAGTGTCACCACTGCTCACCAGCTTCACACTACGGCTCACCAGTGTCACTACTGCTCACCAGTGTCACACTATGGCTCACCAGTGTCACTACTGCTCACCAGCTTCACACTACTGCTCACCAGTGTCACCACTGCTCACCAGCTTCACACTACGGCTCACCAGTGTCACCACTGCTCACCAGCTTCACACTACGGCTCACCAGTGTCACCACTGCTCACCAGCTTCACACTATGCATTGCCCTGGGCGCCTTTTCCTTAAAGAGGAGCCTAAGGCCGCTGTGGCGTCGGCTCGCGGCCTTCAGCCCCCACTGCGGGGCTGCAAAGCCGGTTTTCCCGGGGCGGCCCCGCAGCCAGGGGGGAACGGGAAGGGTTAAGCGGGGGGGGGGGCTGCCGCGGGGGCCGCTCTGAGCGGGACGCGGGAGCTCGTGGCCCCGCCCCCCCGCGGGCTAGCCCGGCGCGTGGGGGGCGGGGGACCGGAGCCACGCGGGGGGGGGGGGGGGGCTTTGCTGGCGCGCTAGAGCCCCGCCCCCGCCGCCTCAGCCGCTTCCCCCGCCCGGGGGCGGAGCCGGGCCTGACAGGCCGCGTTGCTAGGCAGGCCCGCGCCCGCCGGCCGGACAGCGCCCCGCCCCTCCGGCCGCAGGTAGCCCCGCCCCCAGGGTGCCCCCCAACGGCTACATCCGGGGCACAGCCGGGCGTGTTGGGTGCCCCCCCACAGCCAGGAGCGCTGGGTGCCCCCGGGGTGACGCTGGGGGGCTGGGTGCCCCCGGGGCACAGCCGGGCGTGTTGGGTGCCCCCGGGGTGACGCTGGGGGGGGCTGGGTGCCCCCGCTCTAAGGGGACAGCTGGTACCCGCGGGGGGGGGGGCAGGGCCTGAATGCCCCCTCCTATCGCCTGTGCTGAGGGCTCTGCCCTGGGGGGGCTGCAGGGTGCCCCCCCCCGCAGCTTGGGGGCAGGGCCCCTCTCTTCCTAGCCAGGGGCGGCCGGTCCATAGAGGCGAACTAGGCGGTCGCCTGGGGTGCCAAGTTCATTGGGGCGCAGTGTCATGGGGGGGTTGGGAGTGGGGGTGCCGGTTGCATGGTGCGCCTAGGGCGCCAGTTGCTGGCAGCTCGTCGAGGGCCGCCCCTGTTCCTAGCATTGTCTCATTGCCTAGGCGTGGATCCGCACCCCGCCCGGTGGGGCGCTGCCTCTCCCCTGCAGCAGCAGCCCCCCTTTCCCCGTGTGGCGACAGCTTGCGACCCCCAAACAGCGCTGCGGCGACACGGGGTCATTGGTCTCCCTCGAGCTCATGCTGGGTAACTGCGGTGTGGGGGTAAGGCTGCTTTTCATTTGTTCCCCATTGAACCTTAGCAAGAAGCCGTTTCTCTTCACCTCTTCAGGGAATAAAAATCGGAAGGAATGTTATAAAAAACAGGACGGTGTAGCACTTTAAAGACTACTTTCGTCTTTAAAGTATCAGAGGGGTCGCCGTGTTAGTCTGAATCTGCAAAAGCGGCGAGGAGTCCTGTGGCACCTTATAGACTAACTGAAGTGTAGGAGCATAAGCTTTCGTGGGCAAAGACCCACTTTGTCAGATGCAAGTCTTAGTCTTTAAAGTGCTACATAGTCCTGTTTTTTTATTTCAGCTAGACTAGACTAATACGGCTACATCTCTATTACTATTGAACAAATGTTATGGTTGTGCAAAGTCTGTTTATATGGACTGAGATACCCAAGCCCTCGGCAGACTACTCATTTGGGTTGTTTCCTATTGTTAGAGAAAGAAATGCCAGGAAAATTCACCGCACTAGCCAATATCATCAGGAATCTCCCAGCAACAGGAAATACACCCCTTCTCTTTCTTCAGAGTTTATATGGTTCTCATGATCCCTTGCAAAATATGGCTCTGATTCTCTGAACAGCCACATAGGTAGACTCCTGGTACATCAAAAGGGGCTTCATGTGTGCTGTTTGCAGCACTGGGACCTTATGATGGCATGTGATTTACCTTTGCAGCTTCAGTACATGTGTGAGACAGTTTTTTCACAACGATTTCAAAAATTACTGCATCAAATCCTACAAAAGTATCTTTTTGGCACCACCCCCACCTGACTCAGTTTGTAAATAATAATTGTTCTTCAGGCATGTGCAGTGTTGATTGGTGCTAACAACGGGATGATTTAACATAGGAGTTACAAAAGTCAGATTTGAAATGTCACTTAAATACAAATTAAATTCTTCATCCTCAGAGTAGAATACAGTACTGTTTCAATTATCTGAAAATTCCAGTTATTGATAACAGGTTTACATCCCCCAGCATTCATTAGTTGAGTCTCTAAAGTCCTTATTGTCCAGGTACACCTACTATCCCACATTAAATTTAGATAAATGAGTTGTATTATAATTTGTAATTGCTTTAGAATTGAGGCCTGAGCATCATAGAACAAACAATCTCAAATTTTTTCTGCTATGAACATGTGCCATCTACAAATTTGTCTTCCTCTGTTACAGTGCTACCTAAAACTGCAAGGAAAATTGGCTATGGTTTCAGGTAATTTGTATTACATCCACTGAAAGTTATGATTTTCTCTGTACATTGGTAGTCACTGTCTAAAGGTATCATTTTTCAAGCTGTAAACCTTAGAAAGATCTTGTTGAGTTTTTAAAATTAAGCAAAATCCAATCAGTTGCTTGGTGTTATTAAGATGAGCAGGGCTCATTTTTCAGTAGAAAATGTAAGTTTACTATCTGATAGGTTCTTACACCAGCATCACTGAAGAATTCCAGCAGTAGTGTGTGTGGAACAGTGATACAACACTATCAGCCCACCCCACTCTAATTTCCTATCATACATATCTGATTTAGGGTATATCTACAATGCAAGTGAAGTTATAATTCATATAAACAGAGGGATGCTTGATCAACAAGTCAATATATTTTTATTTTTAAGATGACATGTCCCTCCTATCATTACCTGTTAGTACATAACACAAATTGCGTTTCAGAATTAAGTTGCATCGTGTGTGTGTCCCTCCTGTAAGGACAACATGCTGATCTAGTATGCCCATTCAGATCCTGGGTCTATTGACTGACTCATTTGGCACAGAGACGAAAACTGGTCTCCTGCGCTAGAGCCTGACATGATTTACTTACCTAGGTCACTCTTTTCCTCTGGTACCATAGAGTCACTTCCACGCAACATCTGGAGAGACAGCTGTCGCCCTCCCTGAAGTGTGGTGTGGGCAACTGTAGCTTGATGGTGTTATATAAGAAAACTGAGCCAAGTGGCTATTTATTAATTTTGACCTACAGTAGGACATGCTGATCAGACACTGTACCAGAGGTTTTTATTTATTTATTTTAATGTCACCTGATAATAGGGTTTCACAGTCAGATGGAAATAAGCAAATAAACAGTAAAGGGGAGAGAGGCAGACTTCTTTTCTTTCACCTGTTCGGCTGCTGCAGCAGTTTGAAAAATATCAAGAGTACCAGTTGCGAGGACAAGCAGGCTGCTGTTCAGAAAGGGAAAAAACCTGTAGCGGGGCTCTGAAATTCATTGTTGTCTGTCCGTCTGTTTGTTCAGGAGCTCCTCCTAAATGGCAAGAGCGAGGACCACCAAATTTGGTAGGCAGCTTCCACTTATCATATCTTAAAGCAAGGCAAAGGTTTGGTTGTGAATCCTGCACCCCCCCACACACACACCTTGAGCCCTCTGCCCCAGCATTTCCTCACCCCAACTCTGACTCCAGCATCCCACACACAAGCAGAGCCCCCTGCCGTGAGCCTCCCACCTATCCGCCCTGACTCCCTCACTCCCAGGTTCCTGCCCTGAAGGACCCGAGCAACACAGAGTAAATCTAGTGGAACTAATAACACGAATGACACTAAGTAGAAAACTGATAAACTTTGAAATATATACAGGTTGCAATCAAAGGATCAGTTCTGGACACTGGACAATCCCACTCCAGCCACACAGCTGTAAGAAAGAGGTGGAGAGAAGTTTGATCCACCCCAGCCTGCTCCTTATATCCTTGATGCAGAGCAGGAGGAGGGGAGGAGCACAGACATGGACCATTAAATTCGAGCACATGATTACCCACAGTGGCATACACATAAGGACGAGCACCTGAAGAACCCTGAGATCCACAACTTCTGATCTTTGGGACAGTCCCATGAAAGGGGTCCTGACCTGGCACTGAAATTGAGTGCAGATCAATTTCAGCTTTTAGAATGATCACTTTTTCATTATTTTTAAAATTAATGTAGTGCTCCTTGAAAATGCTATGCTGCTGTTCTGGAGACTGGTGACTTCTATATACAGAATAGATAATACGCTTACCCAAACTGCCCTGCCACTGTACATCAACCTTGATAAGGGGCAACCTCAAATGAGAGGTAACCTTCACCAGGATTATAAAGTTCCTGTCTTCTTTGAGTCAGTCCTTGGCTTCTTTCTCTGAGTGTTTAATCACTGGCAACAACTGTAGTGTTGGTCTCACCATGACATGAACACCTGTCCACCAGGAACTAAACTGAGGCCTCTACACTCATTTCACTTAGGTCATCAAATAGACATTAGATCACGAGTATCCAATTTATCTGGAGAAGGCATGATTCCATTATGGATATCTTGGGCCAGGATAAAAATTTAGAACTTCATCCTCTCCTCAATCAGTAGTAAGATCCCAGCCTGATCTCAGTCGGGGGCTTGTAAAAAGATCAAGGGCAGAATGCAGCTTTCATGTAGTAATTAAACCGATTTATTATGTATTCAGTACATTATTGTCATATTCAGTATGACTCCATGAGAAAATCCTTGAGACCCAATGAGATACCTCTAAATTAGGGGGCTCTTTCTGTCACTACTGAGTTCTGAATTTGAATCAGTGAAATATTATTGCTTTTACTATTCTAAGATCATTATTATCTCTCTTACTCCACAAATGTATTCCTTGTACCTGAGACACAGCTTGTTCATATTCAATTTACATTCCTACTTGGTTTTATAAGACTCTTTAAGATGTTAGATAGTCAAATCATTAGCGAAGCTCACTCACTTAATCCTTTTTCAGTGTATTATGCCTCATGTTATTGTTCTTGGATTTCAGTGTAAATCCAGATAAAAATGGTAATTGTCTTCAAATATTCCTAGCACCATGCATAAACCTAGATTGATCTTCTTAGTTCAGTAATAACAGAGCAGGGAAATACACAGTAAATAGCACACTGATTTAATCCATAAATCTGTCACCGCTGGCGATCTTGAGTCAAATTCTGTTTTAGCATCTAGTGAAAAGTGTTTGGGAATCTTATTGTTGTCCCTACAACATTGATTCTCATAGCAAATTGCTACACAATTGCTGGTCTGTGCTCAGAGAGAGGATGAGGACTGGAATATCAGGAATTTTGCAAGTTAGTACTGAAAGGCAATTGTCAGAATTGTAGGAGGAAGTCTACATTTAGTCTCTACATATTATGTGCAGCATTTCAGTAATTCTAATAAGCACTGGCAAAACACTGCATTTACATACTGTAATGTGTCACATATTCAGATCCTGCTATAGATGTTAACTCAATAAGCACCTTTAAATAGAGTTTGAGTAGTGATACAATTAAAAATATAATTTGGAAAATGTGATTCAGATCCTTCAATCCATATTCAGGCATATCTCTAATAGAAGCAAAGGAAAATGTACCTGGTTAAAAACTAGGATTTGCCCATTATAAGACTAATATAAGGGTTTGTTTTTTTAAACTGGAATCAATCTCTACGCTGTTTTCTCAAAGCAATCTAGTTTAATTTAATAAAGACAGCTAAACAGAGCAGGGCTTCTGAATAGTGAGTATGTTATGACACTAGTAACTTTGGACTGGTTTAGGATATCCTGATTCATGTTGAAAAATTCCTTATTCCACAAGTAAGCGTGTTGAAGTCATGAGTAAGGTGCTACCCAACATTAGTAAAACTAGTACCTGAAGCTAACTAATTACTACTAATTTTTACTTCTTTCAGATAAAACTTCACATCAAAATTTAAATGTGTTCCTTCAGCTATTGATTTTATTTTTCTACCAATAGGCAGTGGAAACCTTAAAAATGGAGAACAAAGATAAACACTGGGTGGAGAAGTTATTTTCTCCTCATTTTAGTGTACAAGATTTTTTTGGTCACTCTGATCGGCCTGCATCTCTGATGTTTGAAAAATTGGCTTTAGAGAGAGCAAAGAGAGTGGAAGAAATTTACAATATGGCAATTAAAAAAATTCAAGAAGAAAAAAGGCTCAAAAGGAAAGAATGTCTCTCTGAACTCATTGTCCGAGAATATGAACCAAACATAGTAGATGCAAAGATAAATATTTCAAAGAAGGAAACAGAAGGGGATTCTACCTCCTGTGGAGCTGGTAATTTAGATGTTGGGGCTGAAGAAAGCTTAAAGAAAACAGAGGGTCATTGTATCTGGAATGCAAAAGAATTAGCAGATTTGCGACAAGAAATGCACAAGAACCATGTGGAAGGAGTTTCTCTAAAACTTCAGCTGTCTTCCTTGAATGCAGAGTTAGTGGAACTGAAAGCTAAATACAAAAAAATACAAGTGGACTTCGAAAATGCTGAACAAGAACTTCTAAATTCCAAAAAAGAAATTCGCTGCAAAAATACCCAGTTACAGCTAATTCAAAGGGATAGCTTAAAAAAAGATGTTGAGCTTCAAGCCTTAAAACAACATTTACATGAAAAATCAGCAAACATAAGAAGCTTAAATGAAGAGCTGCTTCAGGCAAGAAAAGAAATTCAGAGTTTGGATCTAAAGAACAAGGATTTACAACAAGAAGTTAAGAAGTTAAAACAGCAACATGATCTTGGAAATAAGGCCTCCATAGAAAAGGTGAAACTGCATTATGATTTAAAAATAAGAAACGTACAAAAAGAACTAGAGGCTGTTAAAAGTGAGCTGAGTGATGAAAAGCTTTTGCATGCTAAGAATGTTAAGGCTTTGGAAATACTCAGAAAACATTTTTCAGCCCAACCTTTATCTAATCCATTTGACAATCTGAGAGTAGATTTTCTTTAAAATAAAATTTAAAAATAGAGTGAGAATCCTTACCAGTTGCAGTCAAAAAGCCCTAGCAAGTATATTTGCAGTTTTACTCGACCTTCTATTTTTCAAAAGCTTCTTGGTTTAATGTTGAACTTTGATTTTTAAGTTTTAAGGCAGTCAAGCGTGACAGTAAAACAATATTTGTTTTAAAGTAGCTTTGTTCAGAGTTTTGTTTGAGTGAAATTGTACCTTGATTCTTTGACAAGAGCATCCTTGTGAATCTTCATGCCACTGACATCCCATTATACCCGTCTTGGAATAACATGCATCTCCTTTCCCCTGGAGAACTGCTTTGTAGAGAGGAAACACTAGTTTGTATTGAGATAAATCATGGCTTTGATACTTAATTTGAATGCAGGGTTCTGTGTCCCTCTGTCTTTAGATGCATGAATTAACAAATGCTGAATGCACCAATTCTAACATGTTCCAGTCATCTTAAATGCTTAGAGAAGTAGCTTAATGTACTAGCAATGACTTGTAGGTCTGATTTTCTTTCTATTTGGTCTGCCTATGATAGTTCATGTCCTTAACGGATATCTATTGCCATAGAACCAATCCTAAACAATACCACATGCAGGACCTTTGGTTACCCAGCAGAGTGTACTGTCTACACAGCTCTGAAGCATAATTCCATTAGCACCTTTAAACTCTGCTATACCTAGTGTTTACTTTCTTTCAATTTGCAAAAAATGCTGCTGTTACTATGCCATTTGGTTTGCAGTTTATATTGTTGCTCATAACTGTGGTAGCAAAGTTTTTCCTTTTTAAAATCTTTTGGAAATTGATGTTAAAATTACGCATTGAGTTTTGGAGAAGGTTGTAAATCTATACCTTAATTTGAAACAAAATTACTACTAAATATTTCATTATTAAATAGTGCACCTGCACATGAGAGGAGCTAGTGATTTTTTCTGTAAACAATCTGTGTGTTCTAACCCCGGATAGTATGTATGTGGATTATTTAAGAAAGTATTTTGATTACTGATGTGTATGATATACACAATCACTTCAAATTCTCATTTTAATTTTGGCTCAAAAGGGTTCCCCTCAAAAGCTGAAAAAACTAAATTTTGAAAACTATCCTGAGAGCAGAAGTGTAGAAATCTAGAATGATGTTGGATAATTCCTGTAGTTTCTTTCCTCTTCAGTATAACATTTGTTACTTTTAATTGAGTAAATAAATGAATCATGCATTCTATTCACTGCAAATGATGAAATTACTATTAAATAATTGTTGCCTTATGTGTTTTTAAAATATGTCAAATATGGGGTGCTGTTACATTTAAAAATTAATTTACTATAGCATTTTACCTGCTTTGCCATGAATGTCCATAAATCAAACACCTAAATATATTTACTCTCCTTGCAAAGTGTCATGATTTTTCTGGTCATAAATGTAACTTATGTCAATCAAGCAAGTGGTATGTAATTTTAACTGAGCTAATTTAAACCTTCAACCAAGCCGTAAGTGTTATTTGTTTACATATTATTACACCCAAAAAGTTAAGACGCTAACATTTTGTTTTTCAAGTGTATCTGCAACTCAAAATATTCAGTTAGAATGGAAAATAATAATACACACTATAAGAAAGCGTGAAGTACTTTATACTGTGCATCTTTAACACTTATAGGTTTGTTTCCTAGTTGGGAATGAGATTGTTTACAGCAGCATTCTTGCCATTTTCTGTTTGAGGTGGAGGCAGACCTTGGTTCAGGAGACAAATGTCTTCCCACATCAACTAATTACATTCCTTTTCATTCTGTACTCTCTCATTATGAGACCTCAGTCCTTCTTCTCTCTATGGAAGTTCTCACCAGTGGTAATCTGGTGGATTCTGTTAAAGGCTGTGTTCTACTGACCTTCCTTCAGAGGGAAGAATTCAGAAGCTGATGGATAGCAAGACTTGTTGTCTGCTGCAGAGATAAGCACTAAAACTAAGTTCTGATTACTTGATTCATATTAATCAAGAACCTAAGGCACTAGGTTGAGAAGCAACTCTATCTTCCCTACCCTCCAGGCCCAGACTATATGAGGAGATGAGTGGTTTTAAAAGCTATTGGGATTCTATTCAGTGATACTTATTTATATGAAGGATACATTTTAAAACAGCCCACTTCAAAAGTCTTGGTCAGATTTTGTCTGTTCCTCAGATTTAAAAGTAAGTATATTTTCCCTGAGGAATTTCATGGAAATTAAATCTCTACTGGAGAAATCCATTCAACTCCTAAAGTTTCAGCACAGTTTTGTACCTGCATGAATGGCCTACTCAATAGTGTACTGGGGTGTGTGTGTGTGAAGAAAACTACCTTATACTATGGAACGTTTATGCTAATTGAATTAAATAGTTAAAAGAAGAACTAATTAAATACATCCAATTGTAAAAATATAGAACCAGCTTGTAATGGCCATCCTGCTCTTGGGAAATAAAGGTTACACCCAGCCTCAGCAAGGGCTGAGACTGTGAGCCAGTCGGAAAAGAATCCTAGAACACTAGAACTGGAAGGGACCTCGAGAGGTCATCGAGTCCAGTACCCTGCCCTCATGGCAGGACCCAGCACCGTCTAGACCATCTCTGCTAGATGTCTATCCAACCTGTGCTTGAATATCGCCAGAGATGGAGATTCCACAATCTCCCTACGCAATGTATTCCAGTGTTTAACCATCCTGACAGGAAGTTTTTCCTTATGTCTAACCTAAACCTCCCTTGCTGCAGTTTAAGCCCATTGCTTCTTGTTCTATCCTCAGAGGCCAAGGAGAACAATTTTTCTCCCTCCTCCTTGTAACACCCTTTTAGATACTTGAAAACTGCTATCATATCCCCTCTCAGTTTTCTCTTTTCTAAAATAAACAAGGCCAGTTCTTTCACTCTTCTTTCATAGCTCTTGTTTTCTAGACCTTTCATCATTTTTGTTGCTCTTCTCTGGACCTTGTCCAATTTCTCCACATCTTTCTTGAAATGTGGTGCCCAAAACTGGACACAGTACTGTACTCCAACTGAGGCCTAATCAGCGCAGAGTAGAGCAGAAGAATGACTTCTCGTGTCTTGCTCTCAACATTCCTGCTAATGCCGCCCAGAATCATGTTTGCTTATTTTGCAAGAGTTTCACACTGTTGGCTCATATTTAGCTTATGAGCTATGAACCCTAGATCCCTTTCTACAGTACTTCTTCCTAGACAGTTGCTTCCCATTCTGTGTGTGTGAAACGGATTGCTCCTTCCTTAGTGGAGTACTTTGCATTTGTCCTTATTAAACTTCATCCTGTTTACCTCAGACCATTTCTCTTACCTCAGAGATCATTTTGAATTATGACCCTATCTTCCAAAGCACTTGCAACCCCTCCCAGCTTGGTATAATCTGTAAATTTAATAATTCTACTCTCTATGCCATCATCTAAGTCATTGATGAAGATATTTAACAGAACCGGTACCAAAATAGACCCCTGCGGAACTCCACTTGTTACTCCTTTCCAGCAGGATTATGAACCATCAATAACTACTCTCTGCGAATGGTTATCCAGGCAGTTATGCACTCACCTTATAGTAGCCCCATCCAGGTTGTATTTCTCTAGTTTATTGATAAGGTCATGTGAGACCGTATCAAATGCCTTTCTAAAATCTAGGTATACCCTGTCCACCGCTTCTCCCTTATCCACAAGGCTTATCATAGCCTATCAAAGAAAGCTATCAGATTGGTTTGACATGATTTGCTCTTTACAAAGCCATGTTGGCTGTTACTTATCACCTTATTTTCTTCCAGGTGTTTGCAGATGAATTCCTTAATTACTTGCTCCATTAGCTACGCTGGCACAGAAGTTAAACTACAGACAGCCAATCAGAGCCTGGCAAGATGCTATAAGGGCTCCTGGAGAGCAGGTGCACACGTAATCTTGTTCCACCTGTGGAACAGGAGGACCTGGCTTTTTTGGGTAGGCTAGGGAGGGTACCTGAGACAGAGCAGTGCTGGGGAAAGCAGGCAGTGCTGGGGATCTCTGGTCTGACTCAAATACCAGGCTACAGCCTGATACAGAAGCCTAAGTGTACTAGGACTGCAGGGAGGCAGTCAGGGCAGGAAAATGCAACAGGTTCAAACAATCCTTGCTAATGCTTAGTGGCCATTTCAGATGGCAGTTTGCCCTGAGGCAGAGGCTAGATGCATCTGGCAGTGGATCATTGAGGTAAGGTGGTTATGGGGGGAGGTTGGAGTTCCCCGGGAGGGGGAGGATAAAGGGAATATCCCAGAGTGTGGAAGAGGCGCCATGGGCTGGGAGGGACACGGGTCCTAAAGCAGCTTAAAAGAAGAACTGAAGGAGAAACACTGGCCAACAGGGGGCCCTTGAGAGCTGGAAGAGTAATACCCAGATAGACCAATAGGAGGTGCCCATAATGGTGAGTGCTCGAATTGTTTCTTAGCCCAACATATGAAGGCTACGTCTTTGTCAGTGGTTTTCCCAAATTTCCAAAGCAGGCTTGGAAGACCCCTACTGTCCAGCAGATTAAAGAGAATAAAAAAGGTGGTCCAGTGACAATCATGTAGACTCAAATATTCTGCCTGACAGCTGATCTGGATAGTCAAGTTTAGAGATGGGTTGATGTCTAGGAAGTGGGAGGGAGATTACAGAGTGGATTTGTTCCATGGGCCTTTGTACTCTGTCCCAGAGTGCTCCATGCAGCACTTTGGGAAGAATATGTGAATGTGTTTTGTGAGGTACAGTCAGGATCCCAATTTGCATGCATGGTTTTAAGGACTTGGGGGCGGGGATGGACAGATTTAATGTTTAGTCCCAGATCAGAGGTAGCTAGTATTATACTGTGTGCAGGATTTTTAAGTGCAAGTTTTCGGTCCTTCCAGTAAACTCGTCATTGAGGGAGGAGCATGGAGCTCACATATAATCCAACGTAATGAAAAAGTAAGTAGATCAACTTGTAGCACTTCGCTATTTTGTTTCCACATGTTTTGTTCACGGACTGGGTATCTTAGGAAACCAATCTTGATAAAGTAGGCAAGATGACCACATATTTAACATAAGTTGCAGTATTGCTTTCCCTATATTTGAGGAAAGCAGAGTGTGATGGAGTATCAGCCCTATCCTGCCTACTAAGGGGTTAATAGAGCCCTTAGGAGACCATGTGAAATGCCAATAGGAGAGGATTTCAGAGGAATGGCCAGTCAGGGCCCAGATGGCTCATATAAAAAGAGTAAGGAGGGAAGATTGTATCTGGAGTAAGCAGCTACCTTGTACAGGCAGTAACCCAGGGTATGTCTACACTACCACCCTAGTTCGAACTAGGGTGGTAATGTAGGCAACCGGAGTTGCAAATGAAGCCCGGGATTTGAATTTCCCGGGCTTCATTTGCATCTCGCCGGGCGCCGCCATTTTTAAATGTCCGCTAGTGCGGACTCCATGCCGCGCGGCTACACGCGGCATGGACTAGGTAGTTCGGACTAGGCTTCCGTGAAACGAGGAGTAACGGTAGTTGGGACTAGGAAGCCTAGTCCGAACTACCTAGTCTGTGCCGCGTCTAGCTGCGCGGCACAGAGTCCGCACTAGCGGACATTTAAAAATGGCTGCGCCCGGCGAGATGCAAATGAAGCCCAGGAAATTCAAATCCCGGGCTTCATTTGCAACTCCGGTTGCCTACATTACCACCCTAGTTCGAACTAGGGTGGTAGTGTAGACATACCCCCAGAGAGATGAGAAGGAGATTTGGGTGGGCTGCTGAGAATGAGGAGGGGGGTGGTGGCTGTGGGGACGTGGCCCAAGGAAGCGCAGCAGAGGAATGCAGTAAGTAACTGTGGTTTGGAGGGTACTTGGTCTGCAGCCTGGAGTAGTGGGCAGGGCTGGGTCCACCCACTCACTTACTGGGGAAATGGCTGGACTAGGAACTTAACTCCCCTTCTGGGGGGGAACAAGGACAGTGATGTGGCCCGAGAACCGAGCCACGAGGAGGATGCTGTGGTTCTGGATGCCGGGAGCAGCGCTGTAGGCAGACTACAGAGGCGTGATAACATGGAGAGCGCAGATATGGGTGTCATCATTGAGCTAATCCCCAGAGAGAACAGCAGGCTGTACCAGTCTGGTGGAGACTGACATGCCCCATGATAGCGGGTAAATATTTTAATGCAAAATGCCTCACCTTTTCCTTAGCCTGATCATCTGAAGTCTTCTTGTAGCCCTGTCAGAAGGAGAGGCTTCTCTGCTGACATCAGTTTATCGCAGTTGAAGATCTGCTCTCCACTGTAAACCACTATCAGTGCTTGATGAGTATTGGTTTAACAATTGAAAAATTAATGTCAACATTTATTCAGAATGCCTCCATTTTGAAAACCTCCTTTGTAGTCTTACTATACAGGTCTGGGTGACACTAAACTTCCTTAACAAGTCTCAAGCTAGGGCATATTGAGCTTGAATGTTATCCGAGTCCCAAATGCCATATTTTTAGCATGATTGTTATTGCTAGAAGTCGACTTGTAAATGTCACTTGTAATGGATACATTTGTCTTTCACATGTGTCTTGCAGCTTATTTGCATTGAGAAAGCTTCTTTAAATCTTTAAACTCTTTGTTGAGCAGGCTGCCTAAAACTACAGTGTTCTTATAGCAAGTTGGAGACCTCATTGAATTATGTGGCATAATGTAGATGATACTGCATGAAAATATCAGTGAGCTTTAGCCCACGGACTGTTATTTTGCTGGGTATGGACTTCTGTCAGAAATGAATGAAATCATTTTAGCTGCACCTTTTAGCAGAGGGCTAGCTGCTTGCCAGATAGCAGTTCTTGATAATATCCACTTCTGAGTCTTTCTACATGAACAGAAGGCTGTCCATTATTTTAGTTTTTTGCTGTGCTGCTTAAGTGCCCTTTAAAATGAGAAAACACTTTGGACAAAGATTGGAAACAACAGTGCAGTTCGCATTGTATTTCACAGTAAATCAAAAAGCTATACACTAGTATTGCTGCAACGCATTAGACAGCCCACTGCTGCAGTTAAAACCATCCATTTTACGTACTAATTACGAAAGTACCGACCCATGTCAGAAAGTGTTTAAAATGCTCTGAAAATACTCCAGGACATTATGGCCAATAAATAAAAGTGTAATACATCCAGTCTATGTTTAGTGTAAATAGAAGGAACAGGAACAGTGAGGTTAAAACTGCAGCTCAACAGCAGTCTGATTCTTCAAAAGAATACAGCATGGCTGAATTAGGTGACTGTAGTCCTGGGGGAATTCTGCAATTGCAGCATTTTGAGCCATAATAAAATTGCAGCTGCTGAATACTAAATGGCTTCAGAACACTAACAATCAGTAATACACTTCACTCTTAGGGTGTGTCTAAACTACAAGCCTCTGTCGAAAGAGATCATCTAGACAGCCATAACGCTTTTGAAAAAGCATATTGCTTTTTCGAGAGAGAGCACCCAGGCAATGTGGATGCTCTCTTTTGAAAAAGCCCTGTTTGCATTCAAGAATGCCTTTTTTTGAAAGCGCTCTTTTGAAAAAAGGTGTTCTTTCTCGTAAAATGAGGTTTACCTGCTGTGTTCTTTTGATTTAATTTGGAAAGAATGTGGCGGCAGTGTAGACGCAGGTGAAGTTTTTTCAAAAAAAGGCCACTTTTTTTTTGAAAAAACTCTGTAGTCTAGATATAGCCTTAGGGAAGTTGCACCAATCCAGGCATTTCTGAAGCATCCACCACTGTCCAGTCTGCAGCTGGAGGTATGGCAGTTTATACTAATTGAAGTCCGGTGGTAGCGGAAGACAGTATCACGGGACTAGATTCTCAACTGCAGTCAAATGCACTAATTGCCCCAGTGAATTTTGCCTCAGAGCATTCCAATAAGGGAAGTGTTACATCAGTGCCAAAAGTGGGGAAACTGGAGCACAGGGTATAATTGCCCAAGGATACTTGGTAAGTCTATGAGAGAGCCTAGAAAAGAAATAGGACTCCATTGTTCTACCTGTGGGGCTTAGTCCTTTTGTGTGGGTAAAGGTTCAGGCCCCATCTACATTAACACCTACGGTTAGTGCACAGGGCTGAGAGCTGGGACTAATGGGAGCAGATCTTTCACTGGGGTAAGTGAATCCAAAGGGCAGATCCTCCATGCAAATGATCCTAGCTCCATGCTACAATAGTTTACACCACTTGAGGATCCACTCCCTCGATTCTACTCCCGAACTTGTGGCCTTGGGCAAGGTGCTTAGACCAGACGTTTCAGAGGCATCCCCTCACTTCTGGATGCTTGAGACACTTTGGACCTGATTTCAATTTTTTACATCAGTGTTGCTATCATAACACTACAAGGTATTTAAATTGTTTTGCATTTTTAAACAGAGCCCTATATATTGTCCTCACTACAAAGTATTTCAATTGTCCTCACTACAAGGTATTTAAATTGTTTTGCATTTTTAAACAGAGCCCTATATATGCCACAGATTCAAAGCAGTGGAAACCCCCCCCCCCTTGCTGCACTATCGTGCTCCAGAATCTAAGCTGTAATTATTTTTTTCTAGTTTTTATGTGTGTGAAGCTAATCCTAACCCATAAATGATGCTATAATGTCCTTCTGAGGCCATGGATAGCTTGAAACAGTAACTCTGAGAAGCAAGAACTCCCCCCCCCCCCCAATTAATTTTAAATCAGAGAACATTGCAAAATGAACTGAACTTAGTACTGGCGGCAGACAGGCTACTGGGCTAGATGGACCTTTGGTCTGACCCAGTACGGCCATTCTTATGTTCTTATGTAATACATATACAGTAGACTTCCAATAATCTGGAACCTATGGGACCTAGGTGGTGCCGGATTATCAGATATGCCGCACTATCAGGAGGTACTATAAGATGGTTATATATATATACATACACTGTATGCATTACATACCGTATATAAAGAGTTCTTAACCCTTTTTATTGTACATACTGTATACAGTATACTGTAACGTTTTAGTTTTTTTAAGCCTTTTTTACCCTTTTTGCTCAGTTCAGCTGCTGCCGCTGTTACCTTGTGACTCATTTTTTGCCGAAGCTCACTCACTAGGCTCTTGCCATTTTGATGCCAGACTATCAGGAGTGCCGGACTATTGGATGCCGGACTATTGGAGTTTTACTGTATGTCTTTATGATTCCTGTTCCAATTTCATTGGTCTGAAAATGTCAACCTTTAATGTAAAATTTTCACCAAGTGTTACAGAATCTAAGGTCCTTGCCATGTGTTTTAGGTCCAGCTTGCTGCAGATCACACAGGCCCTTCAGTGTATAGTTAATGCATTTTCCTGTTTTTAAAATATTTGAGTAGTTTTGTTTGTTATATTATGTATGTATATTATTATTATTTAGAGAATTATTTTAATCCTCTGTGTGACAGGGTGGACTACTCCTTGTGGTCCTGCCACTTCGTGCCCCAGAAAGGGCAGTAGAGAGGTCTTCCATGCAGGCTAGAGTGTCTGTAAGGGAAGCAGCCAATCAGGGCCCAGAAAGCCACTATAAAGAAAGCTGCTGGGCCAGAGCCAGTCAATTCCTCTTTGCAGCTTGAGGTGTACAGGCTGTGTGTGACTCGGCTGGAGGGCTGGGTCACAGAGGTGTCACCATAAGCAGAGAGTGCAGGCAGACGCATTCGGTCAGGAGCGTCACTTGTGAGAGGTTAGTGTAACCTCATTAGTCATTACACTTTCACAGTTTTTTAAATTTATTTCATGTTGATTCTCTTTTTCATAGAAGTATGATAAATTTGTATCTTTTGTGTAACCTATTATAGCTACCTCTTGGCTTTCATTTAAGATTTAGATTGTAAACTCTCTGGAGACTGGGAACAACTCTTTTGATATGTATGTTCTGTACCTAGCTGACTATTGTAATGAATATAATCAATGGAAATACTTTCTTGTTCAACTCTTTCTTTGTGTAAGAATTTGTATGCAGAGATTTCAAGGGCAGAAAGAACCATCACAACTATCTAGTCTGACACGCTGTTGCACGTTGCAGGCAGTAAGAACTTACCCACGCACCCCCATAATAGGGTTCATAGCCTCTGGCTGAGTTACAAATCTTTATTGGACTTCAGATTACAGAGAATCCACCATTGATGCTAGTTCAAACCAGCAAGTGACCCGGATCTCATGCTGCGGAGGAAGGCCAACCCTCTTCCCTCCAAAAAAAAAAAACCTTAGGGTCTCTGCCGATCTGATCGGAGGGCATTCCTTCCTGACACCAAATAGCAAGCAGTGAGACCCTCGGCAAGACCCTATCTTCCTCCGCCAGCCACACATCTGGGAAAGAACAATCTGTTGTAACTCAACCCTCCCCTATCTAGTGTCCCATCTCCAGTAGCTGGAGATACTTGCTAATAGCAGCCATGTTTGGGCCGAGTGACATTATAGGTACCTTCATTAGAGCATCCCCTCTATAAACTTATCAAGCTCAGTCTTGAAACAGGTTAGTTTTTTTTTTGGCCACCAGTACTTCACCAGAAGCTGTTCCAAAACTACACTTCCTGATGGTTTGATGCCTTTGTTTCATTTCAAGCCTACATTTTTTAATGTGCAGTTTACGTCCAGTTGTTCCTGTGCTAACATTGACCCTTAACTTAAATAACTCCTCTCTCTCTCTCTGTCCCCCCGCTCCCGAGAGCAATTGCATTTTCCTTCAAACTTTAGTTAGGTTAAACAAGCCAGGCTTGTTGAGTCTCCGCTCCTAAAACACATTCTCTGTAGTTGTAGTGTAAACATACCCTAAAGATGCCATCCCTTGTATTTTGGTGCTCCCTGCTTCTCCAAAAGCAGGGACTTGGTATATGCCTTGTAAATACACACAATTGTATAAAAGAAAATATGAGACTGTGTCCTTCGTTTCTGCTCCCTACTGGAACATCCCTAAGGCCTGAACTTCGACTAGCCAATCAGGTCAAATGGGGCAATAACTTTTATATACTATACATAATTTAAATGGAAAACTCTGGTGTACAGCACTGTTATATATGACAGTGTCTTTACTAAAGGAAAAGATGCACTCTTAACTTGAATTGAATGAGCCCATTCAGGCAAAGTATGTTTTAATACAGATAAATGCATAGTTATACAGTATATTGAGAAACAAGGTGTGCCAGCGATAGCTACAGGAAGAGGGACTCTAGAAAGGATTTAGGGGTCATAGTGGACAGACAAATCAACAGAAGTTCTCAGTGTGATACCGTGGCAGAGATCTAATGTCATCCTTGGATGTCTGGGGAGTAGTGAATAGGAGCCAGGGGTAGGAAATCCTGGGTTAGTTTTAACTGGCTAACAGATTCAATGAGCTCCTGCTCATACTTCCCTTTCCCCGGGCATGTGGGAAGCAACCAACTCCTGCTCTACCCCCACATGAATGGGGCCAGCTTCTGTTCCCACCCCCCACTTGTGGGGCTAGAGCAGTTCTCTGCCCACAGCAGGCTGTGGGCGGGGGATTGCTCCCAGGTACCAGTTAACCTGTATCTGACAAGCATCATTTGGTAAGGGTGATGCTTACTGGGTACCCAGTTAACTGGTTACCTATTCATGTCCCTAACCAGGAGGCGATCTCACCTCCGCATACAACACTGGTGAGGCCAATACTGGATATTGCTGCAATTCTGGCATTTGCATTAGGGTTGTTAGCATGTCATTGAGTACTTGTGTAACCGCATCAAATTTTAGCAGTTAAATGACTTGGACGCAGGTTCAGCAGCCTGGACGCAGGTTCAGCAGCTAGTGGGCTCTTGGCCCCACTCCAGGGGAGTTCACCTCTATCAGAGGCAGCAGCACAGGGTGGCAGGTGGCGCTTGACACCCTGCTCTGCGCTTGCCACCCTGCTCTGCTGCCTCTTATATAGAGGCAGCAGCATGGGGTGGAAGTAGCCCATCCACAGGGAGCTTGAACCCCACCACGGACAGAGGCTGCTTCGCAGCAGCTTCCCCTATCCCACTCCCCATGCTGCTGCCTCTGAAAGAGGTGGACTCTCCGGGAGTGGGGCTGCTGAACCTGTCTCCAGGGCCAGGTGAATAGTCATGTAACTGCTAACATTTGATGAAAGAGGGAGCAGCATGGGGGAGAGAGGGGCAAGGCGGGTCCGTGGAACCAGTGCTGGATGGAGCCAGCTTTTAAGACAGCTCCCCCCAGCACTGGCTCCTGCCTGGCCCTTCCCCGCCACCTCTGTGGGAGGTAGGCAGGTCTGCGGAGCTGGTACACATCCCCATGTGTATCAGCTCTCACTTGCCTCCTTCAGCCTCTGTGCTGCTGCCTCTCTATGATCTCGTCATGCATCTGACAAAGTGGGTCTTTGCCCACAAAAACGTACGCTCCAATACATCAGGGTATGTCTACACTACCACCCTAGTTCGAACTAGGGTGGTTAATGTAGTCATTCGAAGTTGCAAATGAAGCCCGGGATTTAAATATCACGGGCTTCATTTGCATCTTGCCGGGCACCGCCATTTTTAAATCTCCATTAGTGCGGACTTCGTGCCCGCAGCTACACGCGGCACGGAGTAGGTAGTTTGAATTAGGCTTTCTAATTAGAACTACCGTTACTCCTCATGGAACAAGGTGTACCGGTAGTTCAAATTAGAAAGCCTAATTCGAAGTACCTACTCTGTGCTGCGTGTAGCCACGGGCACGGAGTCCGCACTAATGGAGATTTAAATATGGCGGCGCCCGGCAAGATGCAAATGAAGCCCGTGATATTTAAATCCCGGGCTTCATTTGCAACTTCGAATGACTACATTAACCACCCTAGTTCAAACTAGAGTGGTAGTGTAGACATACCCCCAGTTAGTCTATAAGGTGCCACAGGACTCCTTGTCGCTTTTGCAGATCCAGACTAACACAGCTATTTCTCTGATACGTGATATAATGTTTCTTAATGGTGATGGTGATTAACTATCAGATAAACTACCAAGGGAAGTGGTGGATTCTCCATCTCTTGAGCACTTCAAGCCAAGACTGGATGCTTTTCTAGAAGACGTTTTGTAGAACCCAGGTTATGGAACTCAACACAGAGATAGCTCAGTTAAATCTAGAGACACTGATTGTAACCTGCCCTCCTAACTCATGTGCAAACTGATTAACCTTCACAAAGATTTTACCGTAAATTAGTTAAGGAGTTAGCTAACTTGTGTCAACACACCTTTTCTGGCAGGAAAATGATGAGTTTGCTGGCTCATTATTGCATGTCTCTTGATACACATATAAATATAAAGGAGAAAAAATATTCAAGAAGCAATGGGCTTAAATTGGAGCAAGGGAGGTGTAGGTTGGATGTTAGGAAAAATTCCTTTCAGAGTGCTGAACCACTGGAATGAGTTGCTTAGGGAGGTTGTGGAATCTCAATCATTGGAGATTTTTAAGATCAGCTTAGAAGACAAACAGCAGTCACGGATGCTCTAGATCATGGGTTCCCAAACTGGGGGGCTTGAAGAAATTCTAGGGGGAGCACAAGGCAACCCAGCCTCCCCTCCCCCATCAAGTTTTGCTGCCCTGTTCAGTTCCTTTTTTTCCTTTTTTGCTCAAGTTTTGCTGCTATTTGGGGTGGGGGAGTGAGGGTTTTTCAAAAAATCAAAAAGGGGGGCATGATGCCCAAAAGTTTGGGAACCCCTGCTCTAGATGGTCCTGCCATGAGTTCAGAGGATTGGATTTGATGACCTCTTGAGATTCCTTCCAGTCCTATGACTCAATGATATAGAAGTGCTTTTTAAGGAGGATTCAGGGTATGGGCTGAGCAAGTTTAGAGGAGGAGCCTTGGGAGCTGCCAGCTTTGGAGAGAGGATGGGGCTAGATAGAATGGTTAATTTCAAGTTCCTCTTAGAAATAAAAACAAATCCCAGATGTCGATAAGATATGATCCACCAAACCTTATGTGGACTGTATTTGAAACACAGGGTATGTCTACACTACCCCGCTAGTTCGAACTAGCGGGGTAATGTAGGAATACCGCAATTGCAAATGAAGCCCGGGATTTGAATTTCCCGGGCTTCATTTGCATAAGCGGGGCGCCGCCATTTTTAAATCCCCGCTCGTTCGAACCCCGTGCCGCGCAGCTACACGTGGCACGAACTAGGTAGTTCGGACTAGGCTTCCTAGTCCGAACTACCGTGACTCCTCGTGGAATGAGGAGTAATGGTATTTCGAACTAGGAAGCCTAGTTCGAACTATCTAGTTCATGCCGCGTGTAGCCGCGCGGCACGGGGTTCGAACGAGCGGGGATTTAAAAATGGCGGCTCCCCGCTTATGCAAATGAAGCCCGGGAAATTCAAATCCCGGGCTTCATTTGCAATTGCGGTATGCCTACATTACCCTCCTATTTTGAAATAGGAGGGTAGTGTAGACATACCCACAGTGGGAAAGCCAGCAGCTTGCAGATGTATTTCAGTTAAGTGAATCTAGAATTGTTTCAGTCTGATTCATCCTCTCAGAATATGCTTTACCAGCCCTTCTAGTAGATTCTGAAGGAATTTACACAATAGCGTTTTCTTTCAATCAACCATTATCTCAAAGAAAATAATTGTTTTCTTTCCCATTCTTTTCATCAAAAGTTACTTATACACACTGGATTCCCTGTAAAATGTAGTCCCCTACAGCTGGCCTATAGAAAATCCAAAGAAACTGATTGTGTCTTTGATGAAAGATGACTGTTGTGTATACACGTATGTGATGTAAAAGCAACTGGATTAATGCTATCTTTGAGAAAACTGCAAGCTCTGCCTTATAATTTAATTCCTTTTAGATGCTTGATTATGACATTTGTTTCTTCTGCTGAAATGGGAAAGAGTAAATAAATGAGTTTGTGGGCAATGAGCTTGCCCAATACAAGGCACTGAGAAGTTTTATAAGATTGCATACTTGTTAATGCTCACTGGGCTGATAGTCCATGTATGCTAACATAAAGTTAGAATTCCCATGTGTTGTCATGCAGTCATTATGATCAATCAGCCAGCCATCATCTGATAGCCTTAGCAACTTTAAAAACCACATATTTCTTAACACTATTTCACAGATCCTTCGCTTTCAAAATCTCTGCATCTGAAAGTGTAGATTATATGCCGTTACGTGCTGAGTTTCTAATGTGCCGGGGGAGGGTTCCCTTTTGGCTCCGCCTCAGGCCCTGCCCCCATTCTATCCCTTCCCTCAAGGCTCCGCCCCACCCTGCCTCTTCCTATCTCTGCTCCACTCCTGCCCTGCCTCTTTCCATCTCATTCCACCCCCTCCCCGCACACTTCCTGCACATCGTGGAAGGGCAGATTGTGGCAGGCAGGAGGGCCTGTAGGGGAGGGAGAGGTACTATTCGGCAGGGTTGCTGTTGGGTGGTAGGGTCTGAAGGAAGGGGGAGGTAAGCACTTTTTTTTTTTGCACTCAGAGTAGACACCTATGTTTCCTGCTCACATATACTTTCTCCTGCTCAGCAACATTATTTTTCCACTTCCCCTTTTCTCTTTGGGAAACTCGAAACAGTTTGCACCAAACACATACTGTGGAACTCTTCCCTCACAAGAGCAGATGAAGGCCTGTAAAAAAAGGCAGAAAACAAACTTGGTCTTCAAAATTTGGCTCTTCAGAGTAAAGTAAAACTAAGTCTGGAGGCAGATGATAAACACAAACCCCAGTGAAAGGAGTGATTAATTAGGAATAATACCATGCAGAGCAAAAACACGGTTTGCATTTCACTGGCTGAGTTAGAAATCAAGCACGACCTCAAGTAATGTCTAGTGGCATTTGCATTCACCACTGAGAATCTTTGTAAAATAGTTCTATTAGGCTTCAGTGGCTGTAATTACACAAGAGCTTTGCACGTATTACTCCATTCCAACCAAAGCACCTGGAAATGCTGGAGCATGGAGAGGAATCTTAGGAACCCGAGCTGTATAATTGAAGCTCATACAAGTTTTGCATCTGAAGCAGCTATAAAATATAATCATATTCAAGGCCATTCCACACACAAGGCCTCGAGCACATCTTGATCGTAACAGTACATAAGGCAGAGTGAAGAAGGAAAAGGGATTTGTATTGATTTTTTTGACACCTCTTCTTTGGCTATTGTTAGCAGCTGCAGAAGGGCTGACTTCATGGCATGAGTACACCTTAGTTTTCATTAGAAAACTTTTAAGTGACTGGTGGAGGGAACCTGGGACTTGACAGTATGTCTCAAGGCAATCCCAGCTACACCCAGTTGCAAAATTTTTTTACTTGTTTATAACCAGCTACGACAGCTCTCTTCACTCACGTTCCAAGAGTGGGCCACATGAGTGGCGTCCTTCATCTCAGTGGGCTGCAAGATTGTCATAACCAAGATGGTCTCCCACGTTCGGGTATACCAAATTAGGGTATCTTTGCTAACTGCACTTATGTACCCAGAATTTGCAGGGTGAGTGGATTGCACTGTAGCAGCACTTTGATTGGATGCAGAGGGTGCACCTGGCTCTCACAGTCACTGTTGTGTGCAACAGTAGTGGATGTGCTGCTGATGCATGAGCTAGCAGTAGAGTGAGGATGCAGCTACTCATTATGAGCAACCAGCCCATTGAAAGTGTGTCAAATCTTCCTCTATGGACTGTTCACATCCTAGCAATCACTCCTGTAGTTCAGTAGTCTGAGTCTTGAAGTCCAGGGTTGGACCCTGTTAATAGGCCTCAGTGGGGGATGCTATGGTTGTATGTACTAGTATTTGCTTTGGTTTATTTAATCCACAAAGACATTTTTTAACCTAAACCCCCCCCACTATAATCTGTGTATTATGGTGTGATGCACCAAAATAGAGTAATTTCACATGTTTGTCATACAATGGTGGTCAGAAGCTAGACTTCACTTGGGCAGACAGTAACAACCCAAATAATATCAATCCAGCTTCATTGAGTTTGCACTGTAACACCAAATCTCAGTGACAACCTAAGCATTTTTAAGGCAGGATAACTTTCCAAATGCCCAGGAAACCTGAGCATTAGACTGGCTGATCTGTTGATGCAAGAGTGTTTGAGGTCACTATTAAGGGTTTGTGTAACCACCAACTCAGCAGATTTGAACCTGGGACTGCTGGGCTATGTCTACGCTGGCGGGTTCTTGCACAAGAACATCTTGCACAAGAACACGTTCACATGGTCATGTGCTTTTGCACAAGAACATCTGTGGCAGTGTGGATTCTCTCTTCTGCAAGAAAGCTCTGATGGCCATTTTAGCCATAGGGCTTTCTTGCGCAAGAAACCAGTTGTGCGTCCACATTGCCTTCTTGCGCAGGAGCTCTTGCGCAAGAAAGCAATGTGGACGCACAACTGGTTTCTTGTACAAGAAAGAAAGTTCCTGTGCAAGAGAGCTTACACCTTAGAAAACAGCATAGCTCTTGTGCAAGACGCCCTCTCTTCCGACGCTGTACTGTAAATCTTTTTGCACAAGAGTGGGCGGGCAGCATGGACACTCTGCAGAAGAATGACTGTTCTTACGCAAGAACCCGCCAGTGTAGACATAGCCCTGAAGCTTAGTGTAGGAGCCTCTACACACCTTGAGCTATAAAGTTAGGTGGCTCTCAAACTAGGCAGTAGAGCTCCCTTCTTCTTCTCTCTCGCTGTAGGTTGTCTAAGTGCCACTCTATGGGACAGTGCACCACACTAGGGCTACATCTACATTGCAGGCTTCTTGCACAAGAACTGTTTTGTGCAAGAGTTCTTGTGCAAAAGGTCTTGCGCAAAAGCGTGTCCACACTGCCATGTGCTTTTGCACAAGAGCGCCCATGGCAGTGTGGATGCTCTCTTGCACGAGAAAGCTCTGGTGGCCATTTTAGCCAGAGGGGTTTCTTGTGCAAGAAACCCCTGTTGCCCGTCCACACTGCCCCGTTGCCAGCTTTGTCCACATATTCATTCTGCTGATACCATTATTGGACCTAACCAAGTGAGTTATAAGATCAAGAACACATATTCCTGCGCATCCAGAAATATAATCTACGCTATCATGTGCCGAAAGTGTCCGTCTGCTATGTACATTGGACAAACATCTCAGACACTTCGCCAAAGGATTAATGCCCACAAAACAGATATTAGACAAGATCACAAAGAGAAAACAGTTTCTTGCCACTTTAACCAGAAAGGACACTCTCTAAATGACTTAGCCACCTGCATTCTGCTACAAAGACCTTTTACATCTGCACTTGAAAGGGAATCCTCTGAACTGTCATTCATGTTAAAATTCGACACTTACCGACAAGGACTTA
The DNA here is from genome assembly GCF_049634645.1 of Pelodiscus sinensis. NCBI lineage: Eukaryota > Metazoa > Chordata > Testudines > Trionychidae > Pelodiscus > Pelodiscus sinensis. Next base: position 44,624,700 of record NC_134723.1, on the reverse strand, counting down.
ACAAGTCTTTGAACTTTCTCACCCATTATCAAGACAGTTTCCCCAATTATCACCTGTAATACCATTAACTCACAAACATCCCACTCTCCCTACCTTTAATATCAGCAATTCACAGACACTTACCTTCCTTCCTCCCCCTTCCCACCCCCCCCCGCATCCTCCTTCTGTTCTGCAATGTGATTTGTCCTTTTCATATTTGTTCATTTTTTTTAAATTGTATCCTTTGGTATATATGGCTGTGACTACTTTCTTCCACTATTTGATCTGAGGAAGTGGGTCTGGCCCACGAAAGCTCATCATCTAATAAACCATCTTGTTAGTCTTTAAAGTGCTACATTGTCCTGCATTTTGCTTCTTGCACAAGAGCTCTTGCACAAGAGGGCTTATTCCTGGTGGGGAGAGGAATAACTCTTGTGCAAGAAGCCCTGTTTTCCGACGCTTTCCTGTAAATTTACTTGTGCAAGAACACACGTGCAGTGTAGACGCTCTGAGCACCTTGAGGCAGGTCACTGCAGGGGGGAGGGGGCTCCCCTGCTCTGCTGCCCGCTCCCCCCCAAGAGGGGCCTGCTGCGAGTGCAGCGGGCAAGGCCCTGCCCTGCTGCAGCCCCTCTTCCGAGCCAGCTCCCCCACGCGCATGTGCGGCCTCCCGAGTTCCAGTTCTACCCGCAGCCGGCTTCGAAATGATCTGTACGCATGCGCGGGCCGCCGCCCTGGTGCGCCAAAGGCATTCTACGCACGCGCGAGTTTCCTATGTTCTCCCCCCTCACCCCGCTCTATCCCCGCCAGCGGTCAGGGAGCATTGCGCATGCGCGGGTTCTCTCTCCTTCTCTCCCCCCCCCCCCCCCCCCTTCATTCTCTTTCTCTCGCGCGCGCGTCCTCTCTCTCTCTCCGCAATGGGCGCCTGCGCGGGAATCTCAGCCTACTCCGGGACCAGTCCGCCGCGGCCGCGCCTCGCAGCTCTCGCGCGCCAATCAGGCGCCGGTGGGCCCGACGTGACGTCCTGGCGCCCGCGCGTGCGTGCGTGCGTGCGGCGCAGCGTCCCCTGCCCCGAATGAAAGGGAAGGTCCCAGCGAGCGAGCGGCTGTGAGCGCCCGGCGGCCCCCGAAGTCCGCGTTCCCCGGCGCCCCGCCCCCCGGGTGAGTGAGCGCGCGGCCCCTGAGGAGAGACCCCTCCCCCCGCGGCGAGCGCCCCTGCAGCTGCGGGGCCGCCGGGGCTCAGGCCGCGCTCGCGCCCTTGTGAGGGGACTGTGAGCTGGCGGCGTTAGGCTGCCCCGCCCCCTGCTTTGGGGGGCGCCCCAGGGGGCGGCGTCTCTTGAACCCGCTTAAGAGCCCCCCCCCGGGGCGCTGCCTCAGCCGTGGGGGCCGCCCGGCTTCGCTGCCTTCCCCCTCGAGCTGTTCAAGGCAGCCCCCCCCCAGGGCTTGTCCAGCCTCCACAGCCCTCCTGGGGGAGCCCCGCAAACCTGCCTGGAGACCTTCCCCAGGCTCGTTCCCCGCCTCGGGGGCCTCTGTCGGTGGAGGGGCGAGGAAAACCTGGGACTATGCCTCCAGCTCGCGATTTTCATATGGCTGATGGTGCTGGGTGCTCATTGCTCATCCCAAGACTCTAACGGTACCTGATTGCAGAGTACCCCTCCTCTGCCGCGTTCTGAACATTAGGCCCCCTTAAACTTTTCCACAGTGAGTACCCACGATCACCAACCCGTTCCTTGTAAAAATACTTGCCTGTTTTTTGGTCGTCGTTTTTCATCTGAAAGTATCCCAAATCACTTTGGTAACCAGCTTAAATAAAAAAAATGTCTGTAGGCATGTTTCTCTTGCGCTGTTCCCAGATGTCTCAAATTCTGTTCCAAGTTGAAAACAAACAAACAAACAAACCCAACCCGATCAATCCTGTGCTTGCATGACCCGTTTAGTCATGAAGAATCTAGAGGTTTAATATAAAAGAGTTAAACTTTGGAGGACCTTGCATTTAAACTGGAATCCAGTGTTGTAGATAAGAAATGGCGAGCTTGGGCTTGACTTTTGCTAATAAATAGAGCATGAAGAAAAACTCTTGAATTTCCTTTCTTAACACTCATGTAAATGGGATCCACATTCCTCTCCCTCCCTCAGTCCCAAGTAATGTTTTTAGTTACTGAGAAAGTGCCATCCTTGTTTTTACCTGAGAGAGAGTGAGTATTGGAGAGAAGGCAGGTGAGGAAGGAATATCTTTTATTGGACCAACTTTTTCTGGTAAGAGTGAGACAAGCTTTTAGGCTCCACAGGGCTCTTCCTTACCTCTAGGAAAGCTACTTTGTTGCAGCTAAATGAAAGATTGAACAGCTAGGTTAGTATAAGTTACTAGCACATATTCGAAGAGACCATTCAAGGTGAAGAGGCATGTTAATACTCTGGACATAGGACAAAGGAGATGCTAGTGGGTTATAGATTGTTGCAATAAGTAGTAAATCAAGGTCTTTAAGACCATGATTTTTAGTATCTAGCAAAGTTATGAATTCAAGCTCCCAAACTCATCTTTTGAAAGGTTTCATCTGAGGATGCGGAGTATGCCTGTTTGCTGTGCATTTAGAATTAGTCCTGTAGAAGATGTAAATAAATATAGAGTGCAGGGCTCAACATAGTTTGTGGGAAAACTCTAAAGGCTATCAAGAAGGAAAAGATGACCTCAAATACTGTTTAATAGGCATCAATTAAACTGCACAGATGAACAAATTCTGGAGAGAGAATTACAAAAAGAATCTCTGCATCTGAGAATCTCTTGTAGTAGCTTTCATTTTATAAGAGATTTTATTGTGGAATTGGGTGCCCCTTTAGGCAGGGTCTTGGAAAATATTGGCATGACTTTAATATTATATTTTCAGTGTAGCTTAATTAAAAAACAAGTATGCCCATCTATGTACTTTAAATTGATTGCTAGTACTGGAATAGATAGTTGTTTCCATGTTAAAGTTTCAGTGATATACCTCTGTTTTCAAGGTTTATAGCAAAAAGTGTAATTCTTGCTTTGAAACTTTGCTAGTAAATTTTCAGTCCAAGGTATATGTACATACCACATTTATTGGGGGAGGAGGGAAAGCCCAGTTTATAGCTTATTTTTAAAAGTGGTTTAGAAGGATATTTTGCTGATTTTTTTTTAAATTGTGCCTGTTTTGGTGTTCAGACAAAAAGTAGTGGTGCTTAATCAGTAATTTGAACTAACATTATTAAACTATTATCTATAAGAAATTAAATTGCAAGATTTTAAATGTTCATATTCAGGATTATGTATTTGTAATGTGGCAGGGCAGTTGGTTCTAACTGCTTTCAGAAAATGTAAATGAGCTAAAATAGAGCTAAAAATAAAGGTTTACACTTTTCTGAAACACTGCCAGATACATTTCTGATTTGTAAGTAGGGATGTTAAATAACAGTTAATTGAGTTGTTGATTAACCTCATTAATTCTTATCAGTTACTCAACTATTCTGTAATGCTCAGGAGATGAGGCTGGCAGTCTGTGAGCTCTGGCCTCATTCTGAGGTGCCCCCTGCCACTCCATGCTGCTGCCTCTGTATCAAAGGCAGCAGTGCCAGGTGGTAGGTGGGAACTGGTCCGCATCTGGAGCCAGTTTGAAAAAACAGTTCCCCTCGTGGACCAGCTGCCTGTTGCCCCTCTGTATGAGAGGCAACAGTGATACACAGGCAGCAGTGTGTGGGGGGGGGGGTTCTGAGCTCCCGGACCTGGTATGAGTTGGAACTGAGCTGGGTTGTGTGCCTGCCTGGCTCCTGATACACTTTAAATGCAGAGTTGCAGCAGGGGTAGGTCCCAGAATAGGGATGTAATAGTGTAGTCGATTAATGGATTATCTAATAAGCACAAGCTTATAGGTTATTGCTATAGACTATGTGCATTTCTCTCCCTCTGCCCCCGGACAGGATGAACTAGTTTTGAACTGGCTCTCCTCACAGACCAGCTCCCATCTGGCACCCCGTGTGGAGTGCAAGGGCACTCCTCAGAAGTGGGGCCAGAGTGCATTGGCTGCTAGCCCTGCTGCCCAGGGACTATAGAATAGTCGACTAACCAATAAGAATTCATGAGGTTACTTAAGTCAATTAACTGATATTTAACATCCCTATCCTGGACCCAGCACAAGCCAGGACTGAGTTGGGCTGCTGAACAGCCTGCTAAAAAAATTTACATGGGGGGATAGAATGTGGGTAGTCTATTGCATTAACTTATAAACTCTTGCTGATCAGTTAATCAACTACACTATTACATCCCTATTTGCAAGTAATCTGTTGAAAATATAAACCCAGCAATATTTCTCAAAATAGCTTGCTCAATCTTAATCTAAGTTAATATACATTCACTGTAAGCCATGGGTGTTTCTGATAAGAATTTTTGCAAAAAAATACACCGTGAAAAGGATGCTGTGTGCACCCTATTTTATGAAGGGATTGGCATGTGCTGTAACAAAATGTAAATATACATCATGTGTGAACAGATGTAACTTGGTCAGTAGTGTGGATAAAATACTTCTGGTATTAATCTATGTCTTCTGCAAGTCCTAAAAATGTATAAATAATGTACAAAGAAATGCCTTTGTATACAGAAAACACATGCAAAGAGAGCAGAAAATTAGAGCATTTTTAGGGAACTTTTAAAATACTTTCGGAATAATAAAAATTATATTTTGATAGGAATGTGTTTCCTTTTTGGCCTAATTTTTATTTTTTGCTGTACTTGCATTTTTAAAATATTTTAATAATCACACCACTAAAACACAATTTCAGCTGGTTAGTTGCATGTTTTCATTGTTATGCCAATGGAGACCTATTCATTAGCGCACATATTATCATCGTTTTCTAAGTTATAAAAAATACAAAATGACTTTGAGGGAGGTCATATAAACAATGGCACATAGCCTACTAACAGTGTACCTTGTTATGTGTGTCTTAGACGCACTGTATGGCATAAGGCCGAAGACCAGATAACTTGAACCTTCTGTGAAGTAGCAAAATATTCAAGTGAGCAATAAATTTTACTTCGTGGTTGTTATGAATTATTCCAATTTTCCAAAATGTTAGTTTGTCATTCAGATTGAGATTAAAGGGGAGCCTTTTTACAAAGCAGTAGGAGTGACTAGTTTATTTAAAACCACATTCTCCTGTTTAAGGCCATGAGACTTGTGCACACACATTCATGGACATAAGTTAACTTTAAATTTCTTCAGTTACTTTTATGAGGACTGTCATTGCTGCTGCTACATGAATTTAATGAATAAGAAGATAAAGTAATAAAAAACTAAATGCAGTGTAAAATAAAAAGCCAGATTAAAGCTAACCAAAAGTGAATGCACTTACCCTCATGTATGTGTGTGTATATACATTTGCTATAATATTAATTATATCAAAACAGGTTATTCTTACATTTACATTTTGTTGCATTATCTCCAACCCATTATGGCATCATTTATTTAAAGCTTTTGAATGTGACCCAAGAACAAAAATTCTTGTTTAATATAGTTTCCTACTATTCTTCCGAAGTCCCTGTTCCTGCTTTCAAAATCTCATTTAGATTTTTAAAGAATTAAAGAACATCGTGAAAGTCTTTCCTTCCTTCACAAGCCAGTTTAATAAGTGGAGTGCAGACTTACCTTATTTTGGTAGAATTTTAGAAAATTACAGTAAATTCTTTTTGTATTTAACATTTAAGAGCTCTCTGCAACTGCAAAAGGGTATAACTAATTTATTCACATTGGCACTTATTTGTTTGTAAATCAGCTCATTCTAGGTTACTTAAACAGAAATTAAAAGGCACAGTGACAAAAGTAAAATACGTGCAAGGTGCATGGAAACTTTTCAAAGACACCATAACTGAGGCCCAACTTAAATGTATACCCCGAATTAAAATACACAGTACGAGAACCAAAAAAAATGCTACCATGGCTTAACAACCAAGTAAAAGAAGAGAGTGATGAAGACATCTTTTAAAAAGTGAAAGTCAAATCCTAGTGAGGAAAATAGAAAAGAGCATAAACTCTGTCAAAGTAAGTGTAAAAATATAATAAGAAAAGCCAAAAAGGAGTATGAAGAACAGCTAGCCAAATCTCAAAAATTGATAGCAAAATGTTTAAGTACATCAGAAGTGGGAAGCCTGCTAAACAGCCTGTGGGGTCCTTGCATGATTGAGATGCTAAAGTAGCACTCAAAGATGATAATGTCATTTCAGAGAAACTAAATGAATTCTGTGCTTTGGTCTTCATGGTTGAGGATGTTAGGGAGATTCCCAAATCTGAGCTATTCTTTTTAGGTGACAAATCTGAGGAATTGTCCCTGATTGAGGTGTCATTAGAGGAGGTTTTGGAACAAATTGATAAACTTAACAGTAACAAGTCACTGGGACAAGATGGCATTCCCCAAGAGTTCTGAAAGAGCTCAAATGTGAAATTGCAGAACTATTCACTGTGGTTTGTAACCTATCCTTTAAATCAGCTTCTGTACCTGATGACTGCAAGATAGCTAATGTGATGCCAATATTTAAAAGGGGCTCTAGAGGTGATCCTGGCAATTACAGATGAACAAGTTTAATGTCAGTACCGAGCAAATTAGTTGAAACTATTGTAAAGAAGAGAGAGTTACTCATCTTGTGCAGTAACGTCTGTTCTTTGAGGTGTGTGAGTTCTTTGAGGGTGTTAAACATGTGGACAAAGGAGATCCAGTGGACATAATGTACTTAGATTTCCGGAAAGCCTTTGACAAGGTCCGTCACCAAATGCTCTGAAGTAAGTTGTCATGGGATAAGAGGGAAGGGCCTCTCATGGATTGATAACTGGTAAAAAGACAGGAAACAAAGGGTAGCAATAAGTGGCAAGTTTTCAGAATGGAGAGAGGTAACAAGTGGTGTCCCCCAAGGGTCTGTCCTGGGACCAGTCCTATTCAACTTACTTGAATCTGGGGAAAGGTGTAAACAGTGAAGTGGCAAATTTGCAGATGATACTAAACTGCTCAGGATAATTCTGAGCAACGCAGACTGTGAAGATCTTCAAAAAGATCTCCCCAAACTAAGTGATTGGGCAACAAAATGGCAAATGAAATTTAATGTTGATAAATGTAAAGTAATGCATATTAGAAAAAAAACAGTCCCAACTATACATACAATATGGTGGGGACTAATTTGGCTACAACTACTCGAGGGAGAGAGATCTTGGAGTCATTGTGTATTGTTCTCTGAAAACTTCTGCTCTCTGTGCAGCGACAGTCAAAAAAGCAAACAGAATGTTAGGAATCATTAAAATTGGGATAGAAAATAAGACAAAGTATCTTATTGCTTCTGTATAAATCTGTAGCATGCCCATATCTTGAATACAGCTTCGTACAGCTGTGGTCACCTCATCTCACAAAAAATGTATTGGCATTGGAAAAGGTTCATAAAAGGGTAACAAAAATGATTAGGGGTTTAGAATGGGTTTCCTATGAAGAGAGATTAAAAAGACTGGGACTTTTCATCTTAGAAAAGAGGACACTAAGGGGTTATGATAGCGGTCTATAAAATCATCTTAGAAAAGAGGACACTAAGGGGGTTATGATAGAGGTTTATAAAATCATGACTGGTGTAGAAAAAATGAAGAAGGAAAAGTTATTTATTCTGATAATATAAGAACTAGGGGTCACCTCATGAAATTAATAGGTAGTAGGTTTAAAACAAACAAAGAAGTTTTCTTCACTCAGCGCATAGTCAGCTTGTGGAACTTCTTGCCGGAGGATGTTGTGAAAACCAGGACTTCAACAGGGTTCAAAAAAGAACTAGATAAATTGATGGAGGTTAGGTCCATCAATGGCTATTAGCCAGGATGGGTAGAAATGGCGTCCCCAGCCTCTCTTTGTCATAGGCTAGAAATGGAATGACAAGAGAGGGATCACGTGATGATTCCCTGTTCTGTTATTTCCCTCTGGGGCATTGGCCACTTTCAGAGGACAGGATGCTGGGCTAGTTGGAACTTTGGTCTCACCCAGTATGGCCGTTTTTATGTTTATTTTTCTTTTAAAGATAAAGATGGTAAAGTGGTAAAGATGAATGGACATTAACCTCAACTTTAAAATAGGTCCAAAAAGTTTGTATCCTTGAATACGTGCTCTTTTAGGGCCCAAATTTTCCGTTAGATCCACATAAGCAGATTACTAAAGAAGCCTTGTTGGACGGGATCTACCTGTGTAAATCTCATTGCTGAATTTGGGCCTTAGTTTTGTATTTTTAATTATGTTGCTTGTAAATTATTGGAGCTACGTCTACACTGCAGGCTTTTTGCGCAAGAACAGCTGTTCTTGTGCAAAAACCTTCCGGCTGTCTACATTGCACGCGCATTCTCGCGCAAGTAAATTTACAATATAGCATCAGAAAACAAGGCTTCTTCCGGAATAGTTAATCCTCTCCCCACGAGGAATAAGCCCTCTTGTGCAAGAGCTCTTCCAAAAGAGGGCAGAGTTGATAGGCAACATGAATTTCTTGCGCAAGAAGCCTCTATGGTTAAAATGGCCAGCATAGTTTTCTGGCGGAAGGGAGCGTCCACACTGCCATGGATGCTCTTGCGCAAAAGCACATGGCAGTGTAGACGCGCTCTTGTGGACGTTTTTTTGCACAAGAACTCTTCCACAAAAGAGTTCTTGCGCAAGAAGCTGCCAGTGTAGACGTAGCCAAACAGTATATAATTTATGTGGAGTTGAATTTTAAATTATTTTTTGTAGGATAAGAACAGCTGTTGTCGTGCACATATTAAGAATTCAATTAAGGTTGTGAAATACAACTATGAGTCTTAAAGCGTTTTTATGGCATCATAAACAAATATTCACCTCTAAAACTTTCTTGACTTTAACTAGCCACAATGTATCTATGTAATACTTAAAATGGTAACTTTTTATCTTCTCATCTCATAAAGGCTGTTACCATCTTCAGCTTTAGAAATGAGTATTTAAATCCAGTACTTGTTAGCTTTTATGGATTGTAGCCCAGTGTTTTATTGCTACTTCTTAAGGAGTTCAGTAGAATGGTTTTTATTGTATGTGGAGGTAAAGCTCTCCCTATGCAGTGTGCTTCTGGAATAAATAAAAAGAAAAAAATGGAATGAGACACAGTATTGCATCAGAATTTCCCTAAGAGCCCCAATGATTGCTGTTGCACCTGGTATTTTTTCATTCTCCCTTTCCTCACCTCTAAGCTTTTAAATTTGTATACATTTTCTAATGTCTTCGACTTTGGGGACAATTATATGGCTTGTTGCCACATCTTTTATAAATATTTTGGGAAATACAGCTTTTGCGATATAAATGTTTACTCATATCCTACTATAGCTGTGTGTATAAAAAATTATATTTCACTCTGAGACATAGTGATAATTCTGCTATTTGAAGAGGAAACAGAAAGTAACCTTACTTAATATAGAAACAACAAGCATTCCTGTGGCTCCTTAGAGACTAACACATTTATTAGGCCATGAGCTTTCATGGGTTAAACCCACTTCGTCAGATGAGTTGAGTGTTACTTACAAAAGCTCATGACCTAATAAATGTGTTAGTCTTTAAGGTGCCACAGGAATGCTTGTTGTTTTTACAGATACAGACTAACACAGCTACCCCTCTGAGTTTTAGTAAATATAATTTAAATTGATTTGTTGAAATTAACTATTGAACATTTTTATTCTCTGTAGTATTTGTGAGGATTGAAGTCTCATTCGAAAGCCATTTTAAAAATCATGACAAGCTCAGTTGGACAGAAAAAAGGGTCTTCAAGACAACGGAAGTGTGGTTTTTGTAGATCTAATAAAGATAATGAATGTGGACAGTTGTTAATGTCTGAAAACCAGAAGGTGGCAGCACATCACAAATGTATGGTAAGTAACAGAGAAAAAGGAATTCAATATATTGACCTGTTAAATACGTTATATAGAGAAACAAAATTCTGACTAATTTCTGCCAACTTGTGACAGTAGTATACAAGTTACTAAAATTACTGTTTCTTTTTATTTTGAATTTGCTCCTTTTCACAAGTATAATTATTTCATATTACTGGAAACCCTTAACATTTAAGTTTTATTTTTTACATAACTTACAGCTGTTTTCATCTGCTTTGGTATCTTCACACACTGATAATGAGAGTCTTGGTGGATTTTCTATTGAAGATGTTCAAAAAGAAATAAAAAGAGGCACTAAACTGGTAAGTATGTAATTCTGCCTCTTGAAAATGGAAAAGTAGCATTGTCTTAACTCCTACAAAGTAATGAAATAATTCAATATACCACTAAAGTTATCTATTGTATCAAAGGTTTTTTTTGTTTGTTTGTTTTCTCTTTGCCCTGTGAACTTGTGTAATGGATAATTAATCAATGGAAGGAGATAAAACTGGTTACAATTTTTTTTTTAAAAGAAGGTAAATCTTAGAGAAGGGGTGGGGTGGTAGCTAGAGGGATAGCCACTAACAGGTGTGATCCCTTATGAAAGTCAATAGGAATTTCGCATTTGATTTCAATAGGAACAGGACAGAATTCTAAATGTCAGATGATTAATGATGAGAAACTTCTTAATGCAATCAGTATGGTTTTGATTTTATAGTCTAATTCAAATATATAAAGAGGTTATTTTGGAGACTGTGGATTATTTTTGGAATTTCTCAAAATGAAATGCCAATTTTACTACAGGCAGTCCCCGGGTTACGTACAAGATAGGGACTGTAGGTTTGTTCTTAAGTTGAATCTGTATGTAAGTCGGAACTGGCATCCAGATTCAGCCACTGCTGAAACTGACCGCCAGTTCTGACTTACATACAGATTCAACTTAAGAACCCCAAGTGTCCCCAAGTCATCTGCTGCTGAAACTGATCAGCGGCTGATTCCAGGAAGCCCGGGGCAGAGCAACTCTGCCTCCGGCTTCCTGTAGTCAGCGCTGGTCAGTTTCAGCAGCGGCTGACTTGGGGACGCCTGGGGCAGAGCAGCTGGGGTGCTGCTGGGTTGCTCCAGTAGCGCCGCTCCTTGGTGCTACTGGACCAACCCAGCAGCACCCCATCTGCTCTGCCCCAGGCATCCTGATTCAGTCGCTGCTGAAACTGACCAGCAGCAGCTGAATCAGGACGCCTGGGGCAGAGCAGCTGGGGTGCTGCCGGGTTGGTCCAGTAGTGCCAGAGCGGCGCTGCGGGACCAACTGGCAGCGCCCCAGCTGCTCTGCCCCAGGGTCCACAACAAAAGCCTGGTCTGCTGGGGGGGGGGGGGACACACTAGCTGCGCGCCCTCCCCCCAGCAGACCAGGGACACGGGGAGCAAAGCCGCAGCGGCAGCGGGGTGCCGCGCCTCTGAGGCTTTGCTCTGGCAAAGCCTTAGAGGCGCGGGACCCCGCCACCGCTGCGGCTTTGCTCCCAGTGCCCCTGGTCTGCTGGAGATGGTCTCCAGCAGACCAGGGACACCAGGAGCAAAGCCGCAGCCCGCAGCAGGTTCCCGCGCTTCTGAGGCTTTTGCTCCGCTGCGGCTTTGCTCCCGGTGCCCCTGGTCTGCTGGAGACGGTCCCCAGCAGACCAGGGGCACCGGGAGCAGCTTTTCTCGCCCCGGAGGTCGAGGTGGCGGACTGCTGCCTGCGAGCTCCGGGGCGAGAGAGCCCCGTTTGTAAGTGCGGATCCGACGTAAGTCGGGAACTACCTGTATTTTCATTGCTATTGTCATTGTGTTATCAGCAAACAGAGATGGTGATAGTGAATATGAGGCACAATTTCTCCAGTCAAATTTAAAAACTCATTAACAAAATAAGCTTCTTGTTCTTTTTAATGGGTTACATACAAAGAGAAACCAGCACTTCTTAAATTTACTTTTTCTAATCCAGTACTTTCTATTTAATATTTTCTGACAGATTTCACAATGACAGCACATTCCAGGGAACTATGCAAGTGTAACACTGCTCCTTTACCAACATTTGGTTTCCCTGCCAAAAACTAGCCTTTACTACCACAGTATTTTTTGTATCCATTTTTTAATGATTTAATAGGGCCTTAGGATGCAGATTTTTCATGGGATGCACATGATGAAAACCATTTTAATCGTAGCCTCACCAAATGGCCATGAAACTATGTGATATGAACTGCTGTTTGTTTGCAAGGCATTACTCAATTTTTAAGGCTGATTCCAGTTTGATAGAAGAGCTAGATTGTGGTATGATTTTCATATCTGGGAGATGAGTGGTTTTGTAAATATTTTTAACAAGTGATACAGTATAACTAAAACAGTGCTTAGACACTTTCAGTTTTGAGGGATATGGGGGGAGGGGTGTTTCAGAGGTTCTACCAGAGTTGCCTTATATGGAGGCTGAAGTTACATGATGATATACCTTATTATACTTACAATCTCATCACTAAACAGTACAGTATTTTGCTCAGTCATTTTCACAGTGGAGTTTTATTTGGTCTGAACAACATTGTTCATTGAGCTATAGCAGCTGGAGACTACAGGTGTAATTGGAGATTTGATTTTTATAAAGAACATGTTAGCATTTGGATATATGGGCCAACAAGAAACTTTTTGATAACAAAATCTTTTAAAATCGCTTTAGGAGATATGTATATTTGGCATTCATGACACTATAGAATTTTTTTTGTTCTGTCAGTAACATGCTAGAAGAGGACAGATTCTTAAAGCATGCCATCTAGAGAAACCAGGCACTTGAAATATGTCCAAGTTATTTATGAAGAAGCTAAGTGGTTTTGTCCATCAGCTTAAATGTGCACTCTCTAAACATTCTGCACTTAGTGATTGTTTTCTATTCTTGACTGGTCTGTTATAGAAGTAGTAGTAAAGCACTAAATGTGGTGATCCAAATCTAATAGTCATATTGATAGTTTTTACTAAATTCTGTCTGTTGGCAGTCAGTTTAAATAGTTGTCCTCTTTTAGTAGATGTTGCTAGTAAGCAAATGGGTACTGAGCACTTAAAGCTACTTGTGTATATTTTAAAAATAATGAGAGAAATGCAGAATATTTCTGGTGATAGTTGAGAGTTGATTCATAATGAGAGACCAGTAATGTCAGCTTGTTGTTCATTCCCAGTAAGCATGCTAATCTGAGGTAATTATTTCTTCTGTTAGCCTTAAAATGTGGTGGATTTTTTGTTGTTGTTCTTAGAATTTTTCATGTGCCTCGTATACCTAGAGAATTAAACCTGTTGTTGCAAGCCAATCAGATAATAGGAATCATTCCAACAAATTTAGAGATTAATTTCAAAAAGAAATATTAGGTAAATAAGTCAATAGAAAAGTTCTTCCGGTCTGTCACGTCACCAGAGAGATTTCACATCTTATTTAAAAGCAAATTATGCCTTTCAAACCTGTTAAAATATGTGAAAGAGTTAAAGTAGTGGATAAAAGGGAGTGATAAAATGTATTTGTTTTCAAAATAAACTTAAGTATTTTCTTGTGAACAAATTTATTAGGAAACTTGAAATACAAAAGGTTGAGTAAACACCTACCATGGATTTGAAAACTGATTTAAGGGCGATGGAACAGTTTCTCAGTTTGTAGGGAGGTAAATAACGGAATGATCCAGGATTCATCTTATTTTGTGTATTTCAGTTATCTTTGTTAATATATAGTTGAAGGATGTAAAATCCTGGCTAATCAGTTAACCAGTTAAAGGTTAGGGCAACGTAACATTTAACTGATTAAACGGAATCTGGGTTGGGGCTGCTCCAAACGGACTGGAGCAGCCCCCAACCTGTGGGGCTCCTATTCCCATCCCTGTGTTGGAGCTGGCTGCTGGCTCCCAGACCCATCGGTTCCTGGCTCCCAGTCCTCACCAGAGCAGCAGGACAGAGGCTGTTCTGCCTGTGGGGTGCCCAGGCTCCCTGTGGACAGAGACTGCTCCAGATGCCAGAGCAGCCCCTCCCTGCAAGGCACCTGGGACTGCTTTGGAGTCTGCATGGGAGCAGCCCCTGTCTGCAGCGGACCCCCTCCAGGGCTGGAGCAGCCCCCTGCCCTTGGCAAACAGGGAAGTACTCTAGACCCCAGAGGTTACCAGTTAATCTTTCACATCCCTAAAATACAGAGCTTGCTGGTGGCATGTTTATTTAGATTAGTTAAGACTAAGAAGAATTAGAAAAACTATAGAAGAAGCCATGCAGTGGCACCCTGATAGATGGATAATTTCACTTTCCATTGACTTATGCAAAATAATGTGTATTGTAAGGAACAATTTTAATCACTCATATATGCTGATTGGTTTTGAATTAGTTACACAGGCTTGCAGGAAAAATAATAGATATAAACATATAACTCAGTCAGCATTTCTCAGAATCAAAAACCCGGTGTTTGAGCAGTGTTAAGAGACTATACAAATTATGAATATTAATGGAATTGTATACATTGATTTCATGTATGAAATTAAAGGGGAAAACGTATAATCTCAAACATGAATGGCCATGAAAATGTTTACAAGCATAAGAGAAATGATCAAACATTACAAAGTCTAGTATGGAAAGTATCTATCCTTGGAAAAGGAAGAGTAAAGCAATAGCTCTCTGTGTAGCCTTTTCTACTGCATAAAAACAAGGAGTGGGGGGTATTAATACAAACAAGACATTTCTTTTTTGTACCATCATGTCATGTACTATGACTGAGGCAAATTATTTGAAAGAGGATTAGACTGTTGTAGGGGAAAAAGAAGGCAGCTGCAGTTAACCAAGGTAAAATTTCAAGCATTCAGTCCTTGCTTCAGGGAATAAACTGATTTGCCAGCTGAGGTCAGCAAGAAAGTACCTTTTCTCGCCTCCTTTCATGGTATAATCCACAGTTGATCAGTGTTTGGTATAACCCACTCTTGGAAGCATAAAATCTAAGAGAAAATTACGTTTGTTGTAGTATGGCCCTTCTTACTTGGCTAAAGTTATTAAATTTGTTTCCACTGTATTAATAAAGATCATGAATTATTATCAGAGTGTTAGATTTTATAATTGAGTAGTTGTGACGTATCTCTCTTGCCTTTTAAAATTAATAAAAAATGACACTTAAGGGGGGAAAAATGCAGATAAAGACAGTATGACTAAATACATTACTCTCAGTAGCACCATCTGTTCGGTGAGAGGAGAGTTATTTTATGCCTGTTAGTTCCAGTTATTTCCCAAGCCAAAAGTATTAAACTAATGTTAGCATGAATTCTGTTTTTGTCTTTCTTTCTTTTATAGATGTGTTCTTTATGCCATTGTCCAGGAGCAACCATTGGTTGTGATGTGAAAACGTGTCACAAGACATATCACTACTACTGTGCATTGCATGATAAAGCTCAGATAAGAGAGAAACCCTCACAAGGCATTTACATGTAACTATTTATATGTCATGTTTTTGTTTGTATTTGTTTCACCCTCTTTGTAAAACCATCATTTAAATACAAACATTTCTGGTATTACAGAAAAGTGATAAAGGTGAATATGGGTTTTATTATAATAGTGTGCTAGACAGTGCACATTAACTGCAAATTGGAATTTTAAGAAGTCTTATAAATTGGGTGAAATGTACTGCTATTTAAATTAAAATAAATAAGCTCTGAATCATTATGTATCTGACAGTTTTCAACTACTTTGTTTATAGGATTTTATGCCGAAAACACAAGAAAACTACACGTAACTCTGAAGGTAAATTTTTTCAATGTAATCCTCCCCTCCTGTTTTAGACAGATACAGTACTTTGATTACATTTGAAATTTTGTGGAAAGTACAGATGTTTTGGGCAAATTAGACTGAATTAGATTTGTTTCTGGAAGAATTAATCTAGAAGCCAAATATATATAAGAGAATTTGAATATGATGTTAGATGCTAAAAGGTAGAATCAGGTTAAAAAAACCCTAATTTCCAGAATGCTCTGGAGTTCTGATGTTCTGTTATAACAAAGGTTTTGCAAAGGTAATGTGTTCTCTCTTGGGGAGAGGGTCCCTTTTATAGAAAGAATCTGATTTGTATTTTAGGTTTTCTAGATTTTAAATATGTTAATTTTGTCAAACAATGGCTGTAACTTAAGATGTTTAACAAAATCCTACAAAACTACAGTATTTTTTAATCTGTTACAAGGTTAAGCTTTAGGTTGTCTTTTTGTAATACTTCAGATAATATTGTCATAAATGAGAATAGAGATTTGACATTATGCATAAGGGGTTATGATTGTATTACCCTTTGAAATGCTTCCTTTGGCTGTTAGACACTCATGCAACCATCTCATAACTGAGGGGAGACTGTTGGAATGGGTAATACAGTTGGGCAATATATTAAAAATAGCTTTAATATGTTGTATGGTCTTTTGACATTCAAAACCAGTTATACAATTGTGTGGTGGTAGTTTTTGCCTTTTTTCTATTGTATTTGAATTTGGGTAAGTAGAAATCCATTTACCTTGCATCATTCTAAAGGGAAATATAACCTCAAATTGAAACAGTGAAGAAATGCATTTTGGTATCTTAGTGATATTTTTGAGTCTCTTATAAGTTATTGTAATTTGATTCTGTCAAATGCTTTTTATATAGCATATGAATATTGTGCCATTTAAATTAAATTATATTATATTATTATTAGAGATTCAATTTAATCTCCCCAGATCTCTTTGCACATGTAAATCAGAAACTTCAGGCTAAAAGTGGATTTTTGTTTTCCAGTTATACCCTAAATATCATAGTGCTCACTGCATAAAATATGCACTGCCCTATGACTTACGTAACTAACAAGGAGATTGGAGAAACAACATCGAATTTATTTTAATAGTTAATTTATTTAAAATAGACTAGACTTAGTTACTTTAGTGTAGTTTGGTGTCTTAATTTCTGTTTGGAATTTTTATAGGCAGTATGGCAAGATGAAAATTTTTGGAGTGAAGTGAAGGAGTAGATTAGTCTGTCACGTGAATCTTTATTTTAGACAGACACACTATACATAGTTTCGTGTACATTGACTTATAACTATTGCCGTATATTAAAAAACCTCATTGTGGTCTTAATCCCAAAGGAGTTCCATGGGGGTGGACCTCTGCTCTTTTTGTGGGGCTCTGTGCAGGACCAAGGTCTATGATAGTCTTTGAGAGTCTGCAAGAGATATTTCTACCTATTCTAACACGTCACTGTTTACTGCAATAAGATTTGTATTTGAATATGGATATTTGCATTGGAATGGACATGGAAAAAATTACTGCAGAAGAGCAAGAGCTGTTTTTTTTGAAACACAAAACCAGTGTCCTCTAACAGCTTTGGTTTTAAAATAGAGTTAAGTCTATCTGAGTTGTTGGAGACAAAAAAACCCTATTTATCTTGTTTAGATTTTCTTTTTTCACTCCATTGAATTGAAATTGAGGATTTGCAACAATAATACGTTGCCATAGTGCATATGCTCTTTCTAGCCAGGGACCAAAGTTTGAAATCAGATTTGTCACTTTGTTCTCAGGCTTCTGGGGACTGAGTATACTATACTGACTAAACAACACTTTGTTATTTATAATTTGTATTGTGTAGTACCTGCAGACCAGGGGTCAGTTATCGTAGGCATTGTACAAATATAACAGAGCAAGCACATGTAATCTGTGGCAAGGAAACACCTCAAGTCATTTATAACAGCAACATTTAATTATGCTGCTAGATACTTATATCTTGAGAGATAATTGTTGTCTTTAAAGGAGTGAGATATCCGTGGTCTGGGAAGGGATTTAAAGGATCTCCTCTGTTTACGTGCTGACAGTGTATTCATGACTAGAATGAGCACATCTGGAGTTTGCCACTGAAAGACATGGCACAATGAGAAGCCCAGAACAGTGTTTTTTACATATTTTGTTGACTCATTTTTTGTGTGGTCAGCATGGAAAAAGTGTGTCAAGGAGGGAGTTGAATGTGTAGGGGGATGCTAGGGCTTGGCACACTAGAAACTACAAGTAGAGACGAGTCAATGAATTGGACTGAATGACCAGATGCTATTGTAATAGGTTTTTTTTGTCATTTATTATTTCATTTCCAGAGATTCCACTTGAGGTTCTTTGCATACCAGAACAATTAATGTTGTAGTCATGTGCATCACGACTTGTACATGAGGCACTGGGAATGAAAGTTAGATGCAAAGGAAGGGTATGAACCCTGCCCCTTGGTGGCTGGGGTTTTGGGAGTGGGGGTTTGATCAATATGCAGCACTTCTGGGTGTGTCTCCTAATCTAAAGCAGTAGTACAGTTATTTTAATATTAGCTCTTTTGTAGTAACTGTTGGAGTAGAGTATTTTAAATAGAATAATAGTTTGTCATTTAGGCCATGTCAGGTTTAGATAGTCAAGAATCAATGGAACTTAAATTCTGTAAGCAGTGCTTCCCAAATTTCCATCGATTAGTCGATAAGGGTAGGGGTGGGGCGCACACTATCCCTGCTGTGCCTCTGCCTTTGAAATGTAGTGAGAGCTGCCCACTTGCCTGGGATTCCCCCTCTCCCTTTGAAATGTAGCAAGAGTCCTGCGGGGACTCTTATTTATTTCAAAGGGATAGACAGTGTGGGGAACACATAGCAAGCAAGGACTCATGCAGTCCCCGCACGCTTCAGGTTCTACCTTTCCCTTTGAAATGTAGCAAGCACCATCTCTACATAGGGGGCGGGGAAGTAGAGGGGCAGTGGGGAAACAGCACAAGCAGAGACTGAAGCATTCCCCGCTCACACAGGTCCGACTGCTGTGCCTCTCTCTCCCTTTGAAATGTAGCCATTTGGAGCATTCTGCACCAAAACACTAAAAATTCTGTGCCAAAAAATTAAAATTTCTGCACACAAATCTTGGACCTCCCTGGTCCAGCACCCTCTCAAGGGAAGTCAAGGCTTCTCTCTGGGCTGTGGGGGGTCTCTGGAGCCTGGACTCCCCGCCCTGCTGCCAGTCCCATGCCAGGGCTACCGGGGTCGGCCTCCCTGGACTGGGACTCTGCGGCCACTGCCAGCTCCAGTGCTGCTGGGGGTCCAAAGCCGGGGATTCCTCTCTGCCATTGCCAGCCTAGCTGCCGCCAGATTTCGTGGCCTGGGATTGCCCTCTACCACCGCTGCCAGCCGCGCTGCCACTGGGGGTTCCTGGCTGGGGCCAGGGATTCCCCCCTGTAACTACCGGGGATCTCCAGGGTGGGACTCCCCACCCACTGTCGGACCAGCTTCTGGCCCAGCTGGGTTTTCCCAGCACTAATGGACTCATGACTGGCTTGTGCTCCTTGCTTCTGGGACTCCCTGGTCCACAGTATCTGTGGTCTTTCTGGACTAGGATGCTGCCAGCCCAAAGAATCCTAGATATGGGAGGTTGAACCTGTATTTTAATATTCAGCAAATTTTGTCAAAAACAGAG
This sequence comes from Pelodiscus sinensis, assembly GCF_049634645.1. NCBI lineage: Eukaryota > Metazoa > Chordata > Testudines > Trionychidae > Pelodiscus > Pelodiscus sinensis. Next base: position 44,605,380 of record NC_134723.1, on the reverse strand, counting down.
ACTACAGCATGGCATTGGAGCCACTGGCTACACAGAGGTGTTAGATCATTCTGCCATTACTCTCTTCCCACCTTTTCTGCTGGACACAGCAGAAGAACCAGCCCTGCTCCAGAAACATCGAATCATAGGATCATAGAACTAGGGACCTCGAGAGATCAAGTTCAGTCCCCTTCCTTCACAGCAGGACCAACCACGGTCTAGATCATCTCTGATAGATGTCTGTCCAACCTGCTCTTAAATATATCCAGTGATAGAGATGCCACAACCTCCCTAGGCAATTTATTCCAGTGTTCAATCACCCTGACACTTAGGAAGTTTTTCCTAATGTCCAACCTAAACCTCCCTTGTTGCAGTTTAAGCCCATTGCTTCTTGTCCTATCATCGGAGGCCAAGGAGAACAATTTTTCTCTCTCCTCCTTGTAACACCCTTTTAGGCACTTGAAAACTGCTGTCATGTCCCCTCTCAGTCTTCTCTTTTCTAAACAAGTCCGATACTTTCAGTCTTCTCTCATAGGTCATGTTTTCTAGACCTAAATCTACCCCATTTCCACTAGCATTCACTATGTTAGGCATCCTGTCACCATCAGCCTTCTTGACAAAAAACGAAACAAAGAAGTCATTGCGCATCTCTGCCATTTCCAAGTTTCCTGTTATTGTTTCTTCCTCTTCACTGAGCAAAGGGCCTACCCTGTTCTTGGTCTTCCTCTTGCTTCTAATACGTTTTTAGACTGTCGTCTTGGTACCCTTTATATGTCTAGCTAGATTGAGCTCATTTTGTGCCTTCACCTTTCTAATCTTTCCCCTGCATACTTGTGGTGTTTATACTTGTGTGCTTGTATTCATCCTTAGTAATTTGACCTAGTTTCCACTTTTTATAACACTCCATTTTGATTTTTAAATCATGTAAAATATCCAAGTTAAGCCTAGGTCTCTTACTATACTTTGTGTCTTTCCTAAGCAGCGGTATAGTTTGCTTCTGGGCCCTTAATAATGTCCCTTTGAAAACCTGCCAACTCTTTTCAGTTGTTTTTCCTTTTAGTCTTGCTTCCCATGAGACCTTACCTACCAGCTCTCTGAGTTCACTAAAATCTGCCTTCCTGAAATCCATTGTCTCTATTTTGATGTTCTCCCTTCTTTCATTTCTTAGAACAGGGATCTGCCACCCATGGCTCTCAAGCCAAATATAGCTCATTATGGAACCAGATATGGCTCTCTTGTCATTCCCAAATGCATGCAACTTTTAAAATTAAAATGCAAATTAATTACAGATTTTGAAAACACATAAATTATCATGTTGCTTCAGTGCATACATGAACCTAAATTTGACCAGTTATGATGTAAACTTCAAAGAAATGTGTGAAAAGATGCAACAGCAGAAGTCCCATTAAATAAAATCTGTGAGTACACAGTTTCATTTATGCTGTTGTTAATTGTCATGTCAATTATCAATAATATTCAGTTGTATATTTTCAGTCATGCAAATGGGCATTCTTATATGGCTCTTTGTTGACCTCTTGTTCTGGATTTTGATGTACAGTAGACTTCCGATAATCCAGAACCTATGGGACCTAGGTGGTGCCGGATTATCAGATATGCCGGACTATCAGGAGGTACTATAAACTGGTTATATACTGTATATAAAGTGTTCCTAGCCCTTTTTATTGTACATACTGTATACAGTATACTGTAATGTTTTAGTTTTTTTAAGCCTTTTTTACCCTTTTTGCTCAGTTCAGCTGCTGCTGCTGCTGTTACCTTGTGACTCATTTTTTGCCGAAGCTCACTCACTAGGCTCTTGCCATTTTGATGCCGGACTATCAGGAGTGCCGGACTATTGGATGCCGGACTATTGGAGTTTTACTGTACTTTGGTTTGTAAAGGTTGCCGTCCCCTTCCTTAGAATCATAGAGGCATAGGGCTGAAAGAGAGCTCGGGCGGTCATTGAGTCCAGCCCCCTGCCCAAAGCTGGAACAATCCCAACTAAATCATCCCAGCTAAGGCTTAAAAACCTCTAGGGATGGAGATTGCACCTCCTCCCTAGGTAACCCATTCCAGTGCTTCGCCACCCTTCTGGCGAAATAGTTTTTCCTAATATTCAACCTAGACCTCCCTCACTGTAACTTGAGACCATTGTTCCTTGTTCTGTCATCCATCACTACTGAGAACAGCCTCTCTCCATCCTCTTTGGAACCTCCCTTCAGGAGGTTGCTATCAAATCCCCCCTCACTCTTCTCTTCTGCAGACTAAACAAACCAAAATCCCTCAGCCTCTCCTCCTAGGTCATATGCTTCAGCCCCCTAATCATTTTGGTTGCCCTCCGCTAGACCCTCTCTAATGCGTCCACATCCTTTCTGTAGTGGAGGGCCCAGAACTGGATGCAATACTCCAGATGTGACCTCACCAGCGCAGAATAAAGGGGAATAATCACTTCTCTAGATCTTCTGGCACTGCTCCTTCTAATGCACCCTAATATGCATTAGCCTTCTTGGCTACAAGGGTGTACTGTTGACTTATATCCAGCTTCTTATCCACTGCAATCCCCAGGTCCTTTTCTGATGAACTGCTACCTAGACAGTCAGTCCCCGGCCTGTAACAGTGCTTGGGAGTCTTCTGTCCCAAGTGCAGCACTCTGCACTTGTCCTTGTTGAACCTCATCAGATTTCTTTTGGCCCAATCTTCAAATCTATGTGAGCAAGTTAAGGAAATATATAGATTGGATAAATGGTCTGTAAAGTGGATAGAAAGCTGGCTAGATTGTTGGGCCCAACAGGTATTGATCAACAGTCACTCTGGACCCTATCACTACCCTATCACTACCTCTCCCCCTAGCTTAGTGTCATCTGCAAATTTGCCGAGGGTGCAATCCATCCCTTCATCCAGGTCATTAATAAAGATGTTGAACAAAATCGGCCCTAGAACCGATCCTTGGGGCGCTCTGCTTGAAACTGACCGCCAACCTGACATCGAGCCGTTGATCACTGCCTGTTGAGCCCGACAATCTAGACAGTACCCTCGGATGCATTAAATCCGGACCCATGGATTTTTGTATGTCTAACTTTTCTAAATAGTTCTTAATCTGTTCTTTCTTTGCTGAGGGCTGCCAATCTCCTTCCCATACTGCGTTGCTTATTGCAATAGTCTGGGAGCTCACTGTGTCTGTGAAGACAGAGGTAGAAAAAGCATTGAGTACTTCAGCTTTTCCCACATCATTTTTCACTAGGTTACCTCCCTCATCCAGAAAGGGATGATCACCCTCTTACTGATAACATGCCTGTAGAAACCTTTCTTGTCACCCTTAGAATCATGAACTCTGTGATTTAATGATCACTTTCACCCAGGCTGCCTTCCACTTTCAAATTTTCAACCAGTTCCTCCCTATTTGTTAAAATCGGTTCTAGAACAGCTTCCCCCCATTAACTTTCTTAATGTTCTGAAATAACGTCTCCAGTGCAGTCCAAGAACTTATTGGATAATCTGTGCCCTACTGTGTTAGTTTCCCAACATGTATCTGGATAGTTGAAGTCCCCCATCACCACCAAATCTGGTGCTTTGGATGATTTTGTTAGTTGTTTAAAAAAAGCCACCTCAGCCTCTTCTGCCTGAGTAGGTAGTCAGTAGTAAATCCTAGCATGACATCACCTTTGGGGTTTTTAACCCCATTTAACCTAACCCAGAGACTTTCAACAAGTCTGTCTCCTATGTCCATCTCCACTTCAGTCCAAGTGTATATATTATAAGGCAACACCTCCTCCCTTTTTTCCCTGCCTATCCTTCCTGAACAAGTTGTACCCTTCTATACTAGTATTCCAGTCATGTGTCTTATCCCACCAAGTCTCCGATACCAACTGTCGTAATTGTGTGTGTTTGTTAGCACTTCATGTTCTTCTTGCTTATTTCCCATACTCCTGGCACTTGTCTACAGGCGTCTCTCCATGCCAGGTGTGAGCAGGCAAGTCCTGCCAGGCAGGATCCAAGTGTAAAGGGAGTTAGCGTGGGGGGATCTAAGTGTGGGTTGAGAAAGTTTGGTATGGCGCAGTCTGAGTGTGGGCAGCTCAGTGGGGGATCTGGAGGCACAGGGGTTTGTTGGAAATCCTGGGTGCAAAGGTAATGGGACTCTGTAGTAGGGATATAAGGGAGTAGTCGAGTACCCGATAAACCTAAGCGGTGCGGGGGTGGGCATGAGGCAGAGCTGCAGTGGTCCCAGAGTCAGCACAAGCCGTGACTGTTCATTCCAGGCTTGTGCCACCTCCGGAAGCTAACCCCGCTGTGGCTCTGCATTTTAAAAGCCTGGCGGGCTCTTACTACATTTAAAATGCAGAGCCACAGCAGGGTTAGCTTCCAGGGCTGGTGTAGGCAGGAGTAAGCAGTCCTGGCTTGTGCTGGCTCAGAAACTGCTGCAGCTCTGTTCCTGGCTCCTAATACATTTAAACTGCAGAGCTGCAGTGGGAGTAGTGACTATTCAGAAGTGGAAATTCCATCCACTGCTGGATTAGCTAATTAATCTCAATTTAACATCCCTACACTGTGGTGCATTCCAGGTGAAGGTGGTTAGAGCTCAGTGTGGGAGGAGCTGGGTGTGGGGTAAGCTAGAGCTCAGCAGGGATATCTGGGGGACTCGATAGAGGGGCCAGATGCTTGGGAGAGGGAGGCTGAGGGGAAGAATCCAGGTTCAGCTGGTTGGGCTCTGTGGGGTGGAGCTCTAGGTATGGAGGGCTCATCAGGGTGGTCCAGGTGTAGGGGGAGTAGGGTTCATCAGGGCAGGGGTGGTGAAGATTGAGGCTCAGCAGGAGGATTTGAAGTATGAGCGAGTCTGAATGCAAAAGGGTTGGTTGGATGGAGGATCAGTACCTCTCCATGTAGTTGACTACTGATGGGGGCAGGAAGTGAGAGGGAGTGTGCAGAGTTTCCTGCAGCTGAGAGAGAAATCTGGGGGTGGATTTAAACTGGCCCCAGATGCCAGATAAAGGGGATGTCTTGCCCTCTCCAGTCCAGCTGAGAGTAAAAGCAGAGCCTGGTATAGGGTAGGGGCCCCCAGCAAGGTCTTTCCTATAAAGAATAAAATTGTCAGACTCATAGATTAACATAATTTGTTGGGGGAAAGTCAACGTGATTTCTGTAAAGGGAAATCATGCCTTACTAATCTATTGGAGTTTCTTGGGGGGGGGGGGGGAGTCAACAAACGTGAACAAGGGGGATCCAATGGATATTGTATACTTAGATTTCCAGAAAGCCTTTGACTAGGTCCCTCACCAAAGGCTCTTAAGTAAAGCAAGTTGTCATGGCATAAGAGGGAAGGTTCTTTCACAGATTGATAACTGGTTAAAAGACAGGAAACAAAGGTAGAAATAAATGGTAAGTTTTCAGAATGGAGAGAGCTAACAAGAGGTGTTCCCCGAGGATCTGTACTGGGATTAATACTATTCAACTAACTTATACATGATCTGGAGAAAGGGGTAAACAGTCAGGTGGCAAAATTTGCAGATGATACCAAACTGCTCAAGATAGTTAAGACCAAAGCAGACTGTGAAGAGTTTCAAAAAGACCGCACCAAACTAAGCTATTGGGCAACAAAATAGCAAATGAAATTTAATATTGATATATGTGAAGTAATGCACAGTTGTAGGAGTGAAAAAAATAATCCCAACTATACATACAATGTGATGGGGATTAATTTAGCTGCAACTACTCAAAAGACCTTGGAGACATTGTGGATAGTTCTCTGAAAACATTCGCTCAGATGTGCGGCGGCAGTCAAAAAAGCAAAAGGAATGTCAAGAATTATTTAAAAAAACAACAAATAGTCTGGTAGCACTTTATAGATTAACAAAACATGTAGACGGTATCATGAGCTTTCTTGAGCACAGTCCACTTCAGATGATTGGAGTTATTAGTAGGGGATATGGCAACTTGACAGAGAATATCTTATTGCCGCTATATAAAAACATGATACACCCACATTGTGAATACTGCATACAGATATGATCGCCTCATCTCAAAAAAGATGTATTGGCATTGGAAAAGATTCATAAAAGGGTGACAAAAATGATTAGGGTTTTGGAACGGGTCCACTGTGAAGAGAGATTAAAAAGACTGGGACTTTTTATCTTAGAAAAGAGGACACTAAGGGGAATATGATAGAAGACTATAAAATCATGACAGGTATGCAGAAAGTGAATAAAGAAAAGTTATTTACTTATTCCCACAATATAAGAACTAGGGATCACCAAATGAAATTAATAGGTAGCAGGTTTAAAACAAACAAAAGGAAGTTTTTCTTCATGCAGTGCACAGTCAACCCGTGGAACTCTTTGCCAGGGGATGTTAAGACCAGGACTTTAACAGGGTTCAAAAAAGAACTCGATAAATGAATGGAGGTTAGGTCAATCAATGGCTACTAGCCAGGATAGGTAGGAATGGTGTCCCTAACTTCTGTTTGTCTGGAAATGGATGACAGGAGAGGGATCACGTGCTGATTACCTGTTCTGTTCACTCCCTTTGGGGCATTTGGCATTGGCATGGGCTAGATGGACCTTTGTTTTGACCTAGTATGGCCGTTCTTATGTTCCTAGTCTTGCTATAGTCATTTACTACTTTGCTGGCTGCACTAGGCAACTGAAACACATTAATGGGAAGGGTCACATAACTGCTCTTGTGGCTTCCCTGTCAAAAAGTTATTTTTCTGCAGGGAAACCAGGAAATCTGGTGGAGACAAAAATTCTTCATGTGCACAGTGGCACAGAATTCCCCCAGGAATATTGTCTTCAGTTCATTTATAATAATTTTGTTTGGTAGCACAAGAAGCTATGCTTAGTCATTCTCTAATCTTGCAGATTGTTGTTCTCCATTAATATTTCTTTATGGTCCAGCATTCACATGATGTCAGAGTTATTTTTCTTCTCTTAACTCAGATGTTGAAGTAATCACAATAAAATTCAAATGACACCATACGGATGTGTGCTTCTACACAACTCAAAGGTTAACTGATTGTCATTGCATAGCCATAGAGACCAACCTAGAATCTTATATGTTGTATTCTTATTAACTAGAATAGCATGTCAGTTAAAGTAGTTTGGAGGCAGCTGTTCAGAAAAGCAGCTATTTGAAGCATACTGTCCTCTAAATTCTTGTTCTCATTTCTCACTATTTAGAAATGTTTTATCTAGAAAATAAAATAAATCCAATCCTAAATTAAGCATTTTACTCAAGACACAGAATAGGCTCTTTGATTGTTTTCAGCACCCAACATCATGTACGAGTTGCTATTATTTTTTGTTCGGTGGTAAATGTTTTCATAGCATTTCATCAGTTGATCTGTTATGCAACTTTGGACAATTGTATTTATGTTTCAGAAGTTTGGGGCTGAAGTTCAGTTATGCTTATTTTCCTTCTTTACTTGCCATTTTTATCAATGATTTTGGTTGTTTCTGTGGTATGGTTGAAAAATATTTTTTAAATTACTTTACATTTGAGATCTCCAGGTTACGGATGTAAGTGACTAGTCAACTAGTTGACTATCCGATAAGCATAAGCTTAAGTGACTACTCGACTAGTTGCTTCACTCCCCTCCCCCTTGCTGCTTCTGTCAGAGGGAGGGAGCAAAGGGGAGAGCAGCTTAAAAGCCAGTTCCCCCCTGCACCATCTCTGTGTGGGGTAGAGGGTCAGGTGAAGCAAATGTGTCCTTGGTCTTGCACCTCTCTCCCTTTGAAATGTACAATAGCCACTTATTTGTCATCTGAAGAAGTGGGTTGTGCCCACAGAAGCTCATGATACTATTTATATATTTTTGTTAGTCTCTAAGGTGCTACAGGACCATTGTTGTTTTTTAAGTTTTAGAAAGTTTATTAGTTCACAGGGATACAGTATAGAATAGACTTGTTAGCACAGGAACCAGAAGTAGTTAGTACCGGCCATCTCGGAGAGTGGGGGGCTCAGGCCCTGGCCCCCCTCCCTGTATCGTAAGCCAGGGGTGACTAACTCAGACACCCAGCAACTGGTCCCAGTGCTGCAGCCAACCCCTCCTTTTCCTTTGTCCAGGTTCCCAGACAAAAGGTTTTACCCTCCCACCCTTGCTTAGGCTCTAGTTACAAGAGAGACTTGGCCATTGTGTATGTACTGGGCTGGGGCAGCCTAGGGCAGCCTTCCCTCAGTGAGAATCACACCCAGAATTGCCATCCCCATCCAGTGTCCAGGAAAACTGAGGCGCACACACAGTGTTACTACAGAACAGTGCAGGATAGTATAAATTAACATGCAACATAACAAGCGAACACAGTGAATACAATCCCCATTTTGTCACATTGGATAAACAATCTCATTTTCCTGCAGTTTGTCCCTTGTTGGATTTTTTGCCATTGGGGTGGACTCCTTGACAGCCTACTGCTAGAGCCAGTTAATGCTTTTAGGGCATTGGTGTAGGAATTCACTTTGTGTATGCTTTGGTATTCTAATTTATGCAGTCAGCCCACATACTTCCTCCTCTTCATTGCAGAGAAGTACCTGGTCTTTCATAAAGCTTGGACTAATCTGAATGCTTGAGTTCTTTTCCAGGCACATTCCTAAAGTAAGGCTTACTGAATATCAGTACTAAAGTACCTGGTTGTGAATATCCTCCAGAATAAGAAAAGAACTTTCAGTAATTTTGCTCTTCTTTCTGACTCTAGATGACAGCTTTCTCAGAGGAATTTCTTGTGAATAATAACCTTGATTGCTAGTATTACTATGAAGATGGTAAATGTATCTCTTCATTCCAGAGTATGGATCAGATTTTTAAAAGTGCTCAACATCCCAATTAGAAAAATAACTGCTGTATGCTTGAGCTCTTCTGAAAATCTGGCCCTTACCTTTGATAAGTTAATGAGATAAGATTTTAAACATATACAGGCAGTCCCCGAGTTATGTGGATCCGACTTATGTCGGATCCCTACATACGAACGGGGCTTTTCTTGCCGGGGAGGACACGGGCGGCAGGACCGCCCAGACGCGCCATGGTCCCACCGCCCGCATCCTCTGCAGCGAGAAAAGCTGCTCTGCGTCTCCCTGGTCTGCTGGGGGAGGGGGCGCCCCAGCAGACCAGGGAGACGCGGGCGGCGGGACCTCCGAGACGTGCCGCAGTCCCGCTGCCCGCGTCCTCCGCAGCTTTGCTCCGCCCTGGGCTTCCTGGAATCAGCCACTGGTCAGTTTCAGCAGCGGCTGACTTGGGAACGCCTGGGGTAGAGCAGCTGGGGTGCTGCCGGGTTGGTCCCGCAGCGCCGAGGTGCGGCGCTGCGGGGACCCACCCGGCAGCTCCCCAGCTGTTCTGTCCCAGGCGTCCAGATTCAGCCGCTGTTGAAACTGATCAGCGGCTGATTCCAGGAAGCCCGGGGCAGAGCAGCTCTGCCTCGGGCTTCCTGTAGTCAGCCGCTGGTCAGTTTCAACAGCGGCTGAATCTGGACACCAGTTATGACTTACATACAAATTCAACTTAAGAACAAACCTACAGTCCCTATCTTGTACGTAACCCGGGGACTGCCTGTATGTTTATTGGGACTAATTCATGTCCAAAACTAAACTCTGGTATTCTTCAATTTCCCAATGATGTCTTATCCCTTTCAAACTGTACTTATTTATTGACCAGGAATAGTTCAAGAAAGGAACACAGTAATTCTCCATATCATTCCACTTATCTCTGGCAGTAATAAAATGGAAAATAATAAGAGGCCAAATGACTATACACATTGTTGAAACAAATGCCTGGAAGCTGTGGGGGTCAGAAAACGAAGTGCCTTAGTTACCACAGTAGCTGCACCCAGTGCTGTCAGGGAATTTAAAGGGAATGGTCTTTCAGCAAATGGAAATCTCAAGATTCCCTGAGTCATTGTGCTTTTTATTTCTTCAGATCAGAGAGGAAGTTTTGATCTCATGTAATTCAGAGAGTTCAGCAAGTCCAACTTTTTTCTAGAAAACCCATTCAGAAATAGTATATTCTGTGCCAAAGCAATTATTTTATTCCAAGTTCTGCATAAATGAGATGCCAGCAGGCAAAACATCAAAGATATATTGGCATCAAATTTAGACAATGTTCTGATTTATCTGAGAGATTTGTATTTTTAGTCTGAAGTATTTCTTGACGCAGACTCATTTTCTTTAACAGGCACATACTATACCTTTCACCCTGTATAGTTGTCTATTATGCACACGCTTCTCAAGTCACATGTAAAAATCACCAGGGCACCCTAACTCACAAAGTCTAGTTCTCTTGTCTTTCCATTCCTACTGCAGGGTCATTGCTTAATCTTTCTAAGAAGACAGATTAGGCCCAATTAACCAGAGCCACCTTGTTTTATATCTTTTGTAGACTATTCCTCTATATTCCCAAATTTCTACATGCTCTTATGTCAAAAAGCCGTTACAACATCTTGTAGTTGTTTCAATGAAAACTTCTCCCTATGGAAAAAGTCTGCTCAATAACGAGAGGAAAAGAAGCATCTTTTACCTTAATATTGGAATAGTTTATGGAATACTTTACGTGATTTTTTAAAATTTGAATCTGTGATACTTTTTATATTACACTCATCACTGTAGTATCTGAATGCTTTCAAGTCATGCATCAGCCAATGAGACTATATATCTGTTGCATGCTGTTTGTAGTCTCATCCTCTCCTGACAGGGACAAGTGTTCAGTGGAGTGTCTTGTTTTAGTAGGGGCTTCCTGTGTGTGTTAGGGAAGGCAAGGTCAATTGCATGTGCCTTGAATTGGGAAGTGTGAAATTTGTGATTATTCTCAGTTTGTGAGGGAATTAATTTCAAAGTCTCTGGGCAGTCCTGGTGAAGGATCTCTCTTCCACAGTTGAGCTTTACTTTTACTACTAGAGATCCATTGTGCCAGAGGAGTGTAGTTGGCACGTAGCTATACCCAGGGCTCACCGAACCGTGGTGAGCCTTGCTTGCCAGCCGCGCTGTCTGGTGATCTGCGCACGCGCAGATCGTTCTGCACATGCACAGATCGCTGGAACCCGGCTCTTCCGGGTTACAATCTACTCGCCATGAGCGAGTAGATTGTATAATTTGTCGAGCTCTGGCTATACTGATCCCAGTCTTAACCTCAGAGCTTTAGACTGTATTTTAGGTAAAATAGAAGCTCAGAGTTATGGAAGAGGGGAGACACTGTCTCCCCCCCCCCCCCCCCAAAGTAAACGCAGTACTCGGTTAAATGCAAACTACTTTAAAAAAAAAAAAAAAGGAGGGGGGGAAAGCAGCATTTTTCTTTTGCCTAGTAAAGTTTCAAAACTGTATTGTCAGTGTTCAGTTTTTAAACTTTTGGAAGAACAACCAGACTTTTGTTGAAAGTTATGAAACACCTGCATTCTGGAAAGGTTCACAACTGAGGTTCAATTGTATCCTGAGCGCAGGACATTTGACTCTTTGAAGATGAGGATCAAGAGCTTGAACTTGTCTCAAAATTTTATTGGGAGCCAGTTTAGAGAGTATGACGTGCTCATGGTAGCTGGTGTTGCCAAGGATACTGTGCTGCTGTGTTTTATAGTAGATGGAGGTTCCATAGTGTTGAAGATTTCATGCTTAGGTATATCGCATTGCTGTAACCCAGCCAAGAGATGATGGTGTGAATAACAGGCCAGTTCTTCATCTGTTGTATGGTATAGATAGAGTAGGGGTAGGGAACCTTTGTTGAATAGGGGGCCACTTACCCCCCCAGGCAAGTAGATTTTGTGTGCTTCAGCCTGATGGTGGACTAGCGGGAGGGAGAGTGGCAGGAGTGCCTGATCAGGCTTCCCAGAGCTAGGAAAGGGGGAGAGCTTCAGGGGCTGGATCCAGGCAAGCCCAGGGCTGCAGGTTACCCACTCTGGAATAGAGTCGCTTAGCCAACTGGAGATTATAGAAAATGTTTCTCTTAAATGTTGCCGTACAAGACTCAGGGTCAGGGAGAAATCCAAAAGTACTCCTAAACTATAGACTGAAATGAACATTTGTGGGTATGAGCCTTCAACCAAAGGAGACTGTACTGTGCTTGAAAACTTCTCAAAATGAGTGGTCTGTGTCACCTTGAAGACTAACAAAACTAATACAAAAAATAATGAGCTTTCATGGGCAAAGCCCACTTCTTCAGATAGAGTGGGTTTTGCCCATTAAAAACTCATTATACTAGGTATTATTTTTGTTAGTCTCTAAGGGTATGTCTATACTACCACCCTAGTTCGAACTAGGGTAGTTAATGTAGGCAACCGAAGTTGCAAATGAAGCCTGGGATTTGAATTTCCCGGGCTTCATTTGCATCTTACCGGGCGCCGCCATTTTTAAATGTCCACTTGTTCGGACTCCGTGCCCGCGGTGACACGTGGCACGGACTAGGTAGTTCGGATTAGGCTTCCTATTCCGAACTACCGGTACACCTCGTTCCACGAGGAGTAACGGTAGTTCGTAATAGGAAACCTAATCCGAACTACCTAGTCCGTGCCGCGTGTCGCCGCGGGCACGGAGTCCGAACTAGCGGACATTTAAAAATGGCGGCGCCCGGCAAGATGCAAATGAAGCCCGGGAAATTCAAATCCCGGGCTTCATTTGCAACTTCGGTTGCCTACATTAACCACCCTAGTTCGAACTGGTGTGGTAGTGTAGACATACCCTAAGGTGCCACAGGACTACTCACTGCTTTTAAAGTTACAGACTAATATGGCTACCCCTCTGATCCTTAAAATACTTTCATCTTCCCTCCAGCATCACATCTGTTTTGCTCAAATTCAGTTTCAGCTAGGTAGTCTTCATACATGAGCTGATCTCGCCCACACTGGGCCATCTTGTTGGTAGAGGTGTGGGGCTGTATGTGAAGGATAGGAATAGCTAGTGGTGGAGGTGAAGGTGCAGAAGGCATCATTATATGTTGGTTATATTCAGGGGCGGCTCATGCGTATAGGCCGACTTGGCGTCGCCTAAGGCACCGTGTTAAATAGGGTGCCCAATGATGATGTCACGCCATTGAGGGCTGTGGAGGCAGGGGCGCTGATCGCGCATTCCACCTGTGGCCCCAGCTGCTGGCAGCCCGCCTCAGGCCGCCCTGGGGTATATTGTGCCAAGAAGGACTCAAATCATTTGAACGCATTACCCTAGACTCCTGACACCTCTCAGGTGAGATAGCAGTAGCTCATGGTCAGCAGTGTCACACTGTGCAAAAGCATTCTTAAGTTATATGTAGAAATAATCTGAAACTCTTCCTAATATAAATACTGTTCAGACTATACATTCTTTTGGTTGAAGTCCATGATGTTACTGGTTTTAATGAGGAATCTAGTATATTTGCACATATAAAATAGTAATTGGATTTACAGATGTGGATTTTTAAGCCTTTTCCCCTGAAAATCTCTGTATGCGTAAGAATCATACTATCAGTTTCCTCTCATCTGGTCTTTCTCCGTTATCAAAAAGATTTCTTGGGGAAAAAAAAGTTGAATATTTTCATCTATAACTTCACATTACTTATTTATTACTGTGACCCGGTAATACTTATTTTCCACTAGTTTTATGTCAGTCTTTCCTAATTTATCCTCACTAGTATCTATGGTTGGATTCTCATTATCAAGTACAGATGCAGAGAAACTGTTTAGTTTTTCTGCCATTTCTTTTCGAGTAAAAATAATTACATTACTATATTGTGGTTAATTTATTTAAGTCCTCTGATATTTTAAATAGTTTTTATTATCTGTAGCCATCTTTTAGTTTCTACTTTATTTGTGCTTTCTTCTTTTAATCCCCTTTTATTTTATAAAAGTTAATGCTTACTTACTCTGATTTCTAGAAATCCTTCTTTACTTATAAAGCGCTTTAACAATTTAAAACCAAAATGTATGTGTTTTTTGTGTAGATTTCATAAAAGTAACCACACTCTTGCAATCTCCAAAATATATAAACGTAGACCATGTATCTACAATACCTCTTGGTAAAATCTCTTCCAATCAGTTTTGCTTCGTACTCTTTTTATCATCTTGTACTTCTTTTCCTCCTATGTAACTTGCTTTTCTGTGCCAGGTATTGCAGTGCAGAGACCCTGCTAGTAGTTAGATACAGCAGCATTAGCCACCACTTAGTATGTCCTCCTTTTTATTGGTTTGTGTCACAATCTTAAAAGTACTTTAATACAGTTATTTGCATTAAGATTAGGTTTTAAAGAAGGGAAAAGAAATCCCCAACATAATACGACACAATAAAGAATAAACTAGTGGACCTTAACCTCTTCGGTAGCATGACTCCACATTACAACAGGCAGATGTTTCAGGGTCCCCTTCCTTCTGCCTATAACAAAAGGGACACTACCTAAACCCCTTTAAGAGTTGGACATCTAGGTTGACAACTCTTGGAGTCAACTGTTCAACTTTTTATACTGCTAGAATTCTAAGCTACAAATGTGGGGCGCACTCTCACACGCCTGGATTTTGTCATGGCTGCTCTGAAGATAATATGTTCTTGACTAAATCATCTTTATGTGCTTCTGAAAATCAAAATGTCTTCTCTGGAATATGTTATTCTGAGAGCACACGGTGAACCAGGCGTTTAAGACCCCCTGAGATACAGCATTCTAGGTATTTTTGAGGGCAGCTTTTAAAACCGGAGAATTTGCTATGAAAGGCTAATGGGACAGGGAGGGGGGCAAGTGAAGAACATCTAGAGAACCTTAGGGGACTGCACAATATGGGTGGGGCCCATGATAACACTTAATATGGTCAGGGAGGTGTTGAACAACTTTTTGTGTTTCCCTTAGTTCAAGCTGACATGAGAAGTTGGAAACACCCAACCATCAGATGCCAGGGAAACAGGGTAAGCTTGGCAGTGGGCTTGAGGGGAGGGATAGGGCACAAACCAAATTGTCGATTAAATAGTAAAGACTATCCAAGGCGCTGTTGTGTTAAACCTGGTTGCAGGGTTTTATTTTCTGTACTGTTAAACTAGTTCACAGTGCTGTTAATAAGAGAGAAACTGTAATTTCAGTCCTGCAAATTGATGGGCTACCACAGGTCCCTGAGTCTGTGTCAAGTCCCTTTGAAATCGGTCCCTAGGTTCACGCTTCCTGTAGGATTGGGGATTAAATCTGTTTTGGATGTTTTTATTTACTTAGATCCACCTTCAGGAAAGGGAAATACAATGTGTGGACTTCTGTGAATTCTGAACTTTATTAGAGAGAATGGTTTGGGGGCAGAAAGGGCTGTTTGAGGAAAGCCGAGGATTCTTATGGTTTATTAATAACACAATTAATTTTGTCAACATATGGTCTATTTACTGTTTAAATCTTTAGTATTAAAATAACATTACAATAGAGTAAATAAAGTACGAAGTAAGTATTTCAGAAAGGATTCTGTCAGGAGCCTGTGACAGTTATTTATAAAAAAGCTGGCTTTCATCTTGTATGTTCATTTTCTTCTTCTTATTGACAGTCTATTTTCAGCACTGTCAATAAAATAATGAGCAGCATAGTGTCCTAAGATTCAGGGCAAGTGTTTATGTTAATTATCAAAGACAGAAGTTGGACTAAAAAGTGGAAAAATTATGGCTCATAAGAAATTATAGAGGGTAGTCAAGACTGGAAATATTGATGAATTCTGGTGAAATTTTAAAGTGGGCAAATGGACAGCATGATGATGGCTAAAATTCAGTCTAGACAAATGCACATAGGAAGGATCAGTTTGGACTTTTCAAACACTGATGATATTAAAGGGACACCAATTCACAATCTGCATGGTTTTTTTACCTGTTACAGGAAGCATCTATGGTTACTATAAATGAAAGGTTTAAGGTTAGGATTTGAAAGACGTCAGTATTTTAGCAGAGGATCCAGAATTACATGCATGTGAGGTGCATCGAGATAAAATAGGCTTCTGCTTTTCAGAAGAGCTTCTCAAAAGTACAGGTCTCAGTTGTCACACTCTGTCTGGAGCATGTTTTTTCCTTTGATTTTCACCACTACATAACCATTTTGATTGTGGGCATTTAACAGTTAACCTGAAATGCAAAATAAATTAGGCTAAGAAGTCATCTTTTGTGGCTCTGAAATGTAATGAAATTGTTAAAAGAAAATGTACTGCTCTTTTGCCATCTTGTATGTTGAAGTATGGAATGTGGCATATATACTTGCTAAAGAGTAGTTCATAGTATTGTAGCTATGTTGGTCCTAGAATAGGAAGCACACAAGGTATGGGTGAGCTAATATCTTTTACTGAACCAGTTTCTGTTGGTGAAAGACAAGCTTTTGACAGCTTAATAGCTTTCACCAGCAGAGTTTTTCAATAAAAGGTATTGCCTGCTAAAAAGTAGGTAATGTTGAGCTAGGTTGATGCATTAGGTTTATGTAGAGGCTTGAAAAAAATGTGTATTGTTGATACACCTGGCAAATCTAATCAAATTTGATTTACAGAAACTTGTGAGAGTTACATAGCTTGTCAAATGCTGGCCTCTTTCAGTATATATAATAGAAAATGCTTTTTAAGCATTATATTTTAGCATAACTTGTGGTGGAAGCCTGTGGATTACTCTTTCTCCTGAATTAAGAGAAGTGCAAGTGTTTCTAGTTCTTTTGGAAACTGGCAGCAGCTACAGTAGAAAGGATACGATAGAAATGATTTCTGTGTTAAGTTTTGGGCCAATGGCTTTGTTGTCTAGGCTAGATTATGGTGGTATGTGATATATCCAAGGGTTAGGAATCAATTTTTGTAAGCCGTAGTTAAGTAAAATAGGTTAACTATCAGGATAAAATACAATGCAGTTAGGTTATGTCATACTAGGACTGGAAAAAACCAGAAGAGTAAAGTTAAATCATCTTATTTGTGGTAAAGTGTTTAGTTTTGAAATTGGAATATCTTGCTAAGATATTGAGGCCAGGCTACCCTGGTGATAGGTGCCCTAGTAATGCCTAATTAAAAAGAAACAGTACATTTATCACTATTGTAAAAAGTGAGAGATCAGACCTTCTGACTTTTGAACCATTCCACGTGAGGGTTCATCTCCATCTTTATATTTTGGATTGTGAAGAGTAGCTTGTCTAGCAATGTGTACAACGCATGGTTCTACAGAAAAATCTAGCTGTGGAATTTGCATTTTGGTCTTTTTATAAAAACACTGATCTTATAAAAGTCTGGCGGGAAAGTTCTCAGCAACTTAGCACAAGAACTGGATAAGTCAGTTGGGCAACAAAGTAAACAAGTTTGAAAGGCTTGCCCTAAGTCTGTGTTAACTGCACATTTTGAATAATCAAAGGAATATTCAAATGTTTGACTACAGCTGGCTGAAGTAATTAAACATTTAGGCTGGTGATTTGCAAGGAGCCTAAGGAAGTTGGGTGATTATCTCCTTTAGGCTCCTTTGATGAAACCAGGCTTATAAGATATGATTTCTAAAAGTTTAGCATTTTATTGGAACCTTTACTTGTGAGTTCTTCTGGTAAAGCAGTTATAAGATTAAGCTGCTGAGAACAGATAGAACCCATATGTCAAAAGAAGAGGATAAAAAAAAATCTAAAGACAATGAAAATCCAACAATATTAACCAGCTTTAACATATTTGTGTTTATATATAATAAATATAAAGTGTCTGTTTAGAATCTTAAATAGTGTGTGAAATTTCAGCAAAAGATCAGAAACCATTTAAGTCATTGGGCTGTAATATTTTTAGTCTCGGGATGAGATTGCACTCCTGGCTATCTGGTTGCTGCCACTAGCAGTAGGGTTAAAAGTATGTTGTAACCAAAATGTTATGTTTGGATTTGTTTTATAATTTATTAATAGAATTGAATGATTTTTACAGTTCTCAATGTTCATTTCACTGGAATGACCAAAATAAGTGAAATTTCCTTTTAAACAAGCTGAGAACGTTTCAAGTATTAAAGCCAGGAGAGAGGCATTCCTTGGTGAATGGCTTAAGATAAAATGTAACTTACATTGGTGTTTGCATCCCTTTAAAAAAAAATCAAATTTCATTCTGGCAAAGAACACTTGGGGGTTCAAAATAAAAGTTCAACTGTTTGAAAGAGGGCAGAAGGTTACATAGAAAAAATTAGGTTACCAATGGACATGGTCAATTTTTGCTTTCACATACGTACTTCACTTTCATTACCTTCAGTGGGATGTGTAAAGTCAGGTTTTAGCCCTGAAATTGAATGGATGTTAAGTGTATTGAATATTTTATAAATCATTTTAAAACATTTTAGACAGTAGTTTTCAGATATGTATTAGATAGCTAAAGACAAAATTGTAATGAATTGAAAAAATATTTTTTTATAAACATGGGCTAGGAAAAAAAGTAAGCCATTTATCACTTTTTCTTACAAATTTTTTTTTCGTTTTTGAGGTTTACTTGATGTTGTTTTCTAATTTCTAAGCAGATTTAGAAGAAGGCGTCAATGAACATGAATTGGAGCCTTCACCTCCCAAAGGAAAAAAGAGGGGTCGTAAGGGAAAGCCAAGAAAAACAAATCTCAAAGGGCAGTCAGAAGATACTAGATCTACATCCTCACATGGCACAGATGAAATAGAAAGCAGTTCCTATGTAAGCAGTAAATATAAATATGCTTAGAAGAAAGTTTAATTAAAAGATTTTGATTAAAACTGGTATCTGAGTCTCCAGTTGGTGGCCAGAGACTTGTTAAATTATGATCTTACTTGGAACCCAGCAGTATATTGTAGTAAAATGTTTTTCTTTCAGAGAGACAGGTCTCCCCACAGAAGCAGTCCCAGTGATACAAAACCTAAATGTGGATTCTGTCATGCAGGTGAAGAAGAAAATGAAGCTCGAGGAAAGCTTCATATATTTAATGCCAAAAAGGCAGCAGCACATTATAAGTGCATGGTAAGTGTGGGTTTTAATTATCTGAATTGCCCTTCTGTATATATTATTACTATAGTACCCTAACATGTAGTTATGTATTAATACAGCCTGTACTTCCAGTAATCTCTCTGATCAGTAAAGTGTTGTGAGCTGAGGAGTTCCTATATTTTCACCAGAGGCAATGTTGATGAAAGTTGACTATGTTTAGAAATGGAGGCATTAGATCAGGTGGGCTCTTCAGCTTATTAAAAATGCTCTACTGTACCTAGGTACATGTACAATGTTTAAAAAACAAAAATGTAACTCCAATAACATTAAACAGTATTGACTAACTAATTACACCTCAAATAAAATACCACTAATGTCCTCTGTCCTCACACCCTCAAAAAAAAAAAGTGACTGCTAGAGTCAGCTTCCCCTACTTGAAACTCTGCTGCTTAGTGGTCACATCTGTGGAACTAATAGCTCATGTTCATCAGCTGATCACAGTGATTCCAGAAGACCATGAACAAAGACAACAGCTTTTCATGTGGCTAGGCCCTTGATCCAGGTGGGCTGTACAAAAGTCTGCATCTTGAGTTGCACCTGACAATGAGTAGGTAGCCAGTGCAGCTGTTAGACTGCTGATATAATTTGCTCATATAGCTAGTCTCATTATGCAGAGAGCCACACCTTTGTTGCTGTTGAGTGTTCTTTGTTCTGTTGTATGCATGAGTTCAGAGAAGAAGAGCTGCAATGCTGAGAAGCAGATTAAACTGAAAATGTAGCAATAGCCTAACAATAATAGAGCTTACAATATATGAGAGAGTAGATGTTTGTCTTTAAGTGCAACACAAATTTAAGTGTGGAGCCCAAACTGGTACCTCCATAATAAAGGGACATTTCATGTAAAAGGATCACAAAACATCTCATAAAGGAATTAATATATATCCATCTTTGGGGTGAAGACAGCTGTTGTCTAATATTACTGTATATTATTAAGGACAGTTTGGCATAAGAGATTGGCAGTTGTTTTTTGTCAAGGTCCAGATTCCAGAAAAAACATTTTTCATGACCCAATAACAATAATAAATAAATAAATATATTTTGTGGTCAGTTTAAAAGCACCTGGTGCTCCAGATTTGGCCTCAAGTCTGCTTATTGACTACCCTTTGTTTGGGCAGTTCTGTAACCTCCATCACTAGCCATAGAATTTGAGCCTCTTATCTCTAAATTTTATCCCCAATTTCACAGATGGAGAACTGAGGCAAATAGAGATGAAGTGACTTGCCCAATGTAATATAGTTTATGGCAGAAGTAAGAACAGAATTTAATTCAGCTGCACCCATTCTGCTGCCTTAAACCACCTTTACTCCCAAGAGGTCTCCAAGACCTCTCTGAGATGCCGCCCTTTACCAGGACCTAGAAGGTAGATCAGTTATCAGGTCTGTAGCAGCTATTATGGGGAAATACTTCCTGGCTTATGAACTCCTGGTATACAACCCAAATCTTCATGTATAGGTGTTCGAATCCTCCTTGAAGCACCAGAGGTCCTGGCTGCTGTCACTAGAATCTGAGAAAGTGGGTCTAGGTTGTGGTGCTTAGCCAGCATGTGAGTTTGCCCACCTTATGCATCCCTTGTCCTGTGCTCAAGGAGGTGAGGGCAGCCTGGGCATGCTTCTCCCCCTTCAGCTACTCTACTTTGCTTGAGAAGATCTTCCAGGAGAGTGTTTTACACCCTTCACTCTTGGCCCTCTAGAGCTTGTCAACAAGTTCCTGCCCTGCAAACCCACTATCCCCAGAAGCCTGTGATACACCCACCACCTGAGTTGGCTAGACACCACCCAGCTGATCCACCCCCATACTGACACCAAGTGATGGCAGCTGCTGTAATTTGTGGATCTTCCCCAGATCACAATCCCCTCCTACCCTAGGTCACAACCCAAACTCCTGCACCCCAATCTCCTCCCGTAGGTTACCAACCAAACCCTTGCACCTCAGTCCCCTGCCTTAGATCACAACTGCTTCCTTTACCCAAACTCCCTCCCAGACCCCAAGCTCCCTCCTGCACCCCCAATCCCTTATCTCAAGCTCCCTTCTGCAGCCAACTTCCATCCCAGATCCTGTACCTTCTCCATTAATATCATGGGAAAGTGCAGCCCTCAACCACTTTCCAAAATTTTGGAGTGGCCCCCCGTCAAAGATGATTGCCCACCTCTGTTTTAAACCATGATTTGAGGGTTTCAGCGACTCAGACACAAGTTAGGGGTCTGTTACAAGAGTGGGTGGATGAGGTTCTGTTTGATCATGATGACCCTTTACAACCTTAAAATTTGAGTTCCTCGGGGTGCCATCAACTGATTCCTTGGACTTTGAAGAGCAGGAGCATTGCAGAGTTGTCTGATCAGTGTGCCCATCCAAAACTCATTATGACCCTTTACTCCTCACTCCTGTTTTTGCATTTGTCATCCTCCCAAATTCAATTGTGGCCAGGGTTTTGCGGTTCCTCTCCCTTGGTTGAAGGGGCTGGTCTTGCACAATCCTGAGCCCGCTATACCATGGGTACAAAAAGACAATCTTTCCTACCCTACGGAAGGAGGCACACATCCAGTTGAGGTAGCAGATAAGCAAAACAGAATTGCCCCATCTGAAAGATGACCTGGACTTTTATGTGACACTATCCCTACCACTATTTGACTATCCCAATTAGCTGAAATCTTCCAAAAACTTTTACTGCCTATACTCAAGTCTCGTGAGTGCTGTAGGTCTAATTATAAAACAAAATGCATTCAGCCAATAATAGTTGCAGGTAATGGAAACATACTTGGTTGCTACTCCTTGGAAATGTCCCATTGTCACCATTTCAGGCATTACAGGGACACCAATATTGGTAATGTGAGTAAGCTGAATTATTTAGGTGGGGCAATGAAGGGGGGATGAAATATGCTTAACAGAACCAGGGCTTGTCTTCAGCATCTTAATTGACTGCAGTACTCGTTGCTTTGTATATTCTGCATCATAACTATTCCTTAACTACTGCTTTGTCATTCAAAAAAGTCTCTGAAATGTAATAACATATGATTAAAGCAGTCAGGTGGGCATTGGAAGGAATATCCAAATTGCTGATGCACAATTTTTTTCTAGTTCATTGGCAAAGCACTGCTTACCAGCAGATAATTGAGTAGCGTACCTCCCCTTTTGTTGCTCCTGCTCTTTAATTTTCTTATCACCACATATTTATTTCCTAAAATTGTTGTTAATTGCTTTGCTTTACAGCTGTTCTCTTCTGGCACTGTCCAGCTAACAACAACATCCAGGGCAGAGTTTGGTGATTTTGATATTAAAACTGTACTTCAGGAGATCAAGAGAGGGAAAAGAATGGTATGTGTCTGGTTTTGTAAGGAGAGCTTCAGGAATTCTGCTGAGTATATGTACAATTTTCTCTCTTCCTTATGCGAATAAAAAAAAAGATTTAAAGAAAACAATATAAATATATTGTCAAAGTGTCTCACAATTACTGAGGGCTTTTTAACTATAGCAGCACTTCTCAAACTTTTTGGGCTCCAGAGCCCTTTATATGCGTAAAAATTTATGTAGAGCCCCAGTGGTCCACTGACTGTATGTGTTGTACCTATCGATGTTTCCAGTTTGTCAACCTCGCGGAGCCCCTGGAGATGTCTCGCAGAGCCCAGTTTAAGAAACACTGAACTACACCATACTTTATCAATTCAGTAGGTTGACCCTTTGGGGACCCTAATAGCAAGGAAGGAACTCAGTTTTTTCCCCCATTCTTTAGAATCTGTATGGCATGACATTGATAAGTAGGTTATGGGAGTGAGTTCTTGTAATTACAGACTTATTTCAAATTTGTTTTTTTTAAATGATGGTTAATTCATTCATAACACATTTGAAAAAGACACCAAATCTCTATTGCCAGTTGAAGGAAGATGAATCCCGAGCTTAACTCTGGTGAATTGCATCTTTTTAAATATTTGTCTTGGGGTCTCAAAGACCCCAAATATGTTTCCTTAGTAAAGTCTTTAACTAGAAGAGGAGCCTGACTGTTGGATTCAAATTCACACCCCCTTGGTCTGTTCAGCGCCAGATTTGCTAGTCACTTGGGCATCTGGAAGGTCCATCTTTTCTCCCATGCCTTTGGGCAGAACTAGGCTGAAGCTTGGAGAGGCTTTTCATGATGATGCCACCTGCTTGGGAGGTGTTTTGTCATAATCTTATGTCTGTTGGTGCATGTGTTTGTTTGAAGTGGTCTGATCAGTATATTATGACATTTTAGTGTGAAAATTAGATCATAGAAGGGTCCCAGAATATGCAACAGGCACTGAGGTATGTTTTATAAGTAAAATATGGTGCAATCTGTTTCATTAATATAAAAATTATTAAACATATTGAACTCCATTACCATCTGAACAACTTAATACTTTACTATATCATTACCAAAAACACAGTTCATGTTCAGTGAGTTTTGGTACTTGGAAAAGCTAGCTTTAACTTCAATAACAGCAGCAAAGTGGAGCTTAGAACTGCAGCAATGTGTGCAAATCTTGCAGTTACTTATTTTTGCAGCAGTCAGGATAAAACAGTGCTCTGTTATTCATGTATATAAAGATAAGGTTTGTGCTACAAGAAAAATTACTTTGTGTTTATGGCTAAAATTTAGGGACATCAGTCAGAGAGAAGTAAGTGATAAGAGATAAAATGAATTAACAGCACAATTTAAGAGTAATGTTTTCTTTTCCCTCAACAGAAATGCACTCTTTGCAGTCAGCCTGGAGCTACTATTGGATGTGAAATTAAAGCCTGTATCAAAACTTACCATTACCACTGTGGAGTACAAGATAAAGCTAAATACATTGAGAATATGTCACGAGGAATTTACAAGTAAGAGCCCTAGCAGTTAAGTCTGTAATGACAGTTTTTTCTCATCTCCTCTGTAATAACTTTGAGTTGCCTTTTTTTTTTTTCAGATAAAACATTCTGATAAGGCACTCAGCTGCATTGCAGACAGTAGGCAAAACACTACTATAAACTTTGGAAGTTCAGATAAGATGACTATTGCAGTTCAAAAGCTAGTTAGGTAAAATCTTGTGTAAAGTCAGTTTTGTTTTCTTGAAACATCTTGTTCAAGTTGAGTGTCATAGGACAACAAATTGTCAAGTTCTATTACAAGTGTAGAGAAAGTTTAGAACTTTTTGTAAAGTAATCTTGTCCTACACAGTGGCAAATTAAGAGAACTGGATAGGTGTTCCTGTCAGCAGCCATCCTTGATTGGACAAAGGGCTTGCTATTTGACTGCTCTGAGAGTCTTCCTTTCTGATGGAGCTCAGTATATTGCAGTCAGAATGTTCTTAGCCTTTAACAACCAACGGATCAATATAGCCAGACCTCTAGTTGATACTATAGCTTCTTATGGCATTGTTGATCATTGACACCAGACATCTTGTACTGACCAGGGATGTTAAACTGCATTTATTTTTGTAAATGTGTGATTGCTGAAATTTTCAGCAGTTACAAGTTTACATATGCAGGATTGGAGGAGAGGTGGGAGCTGAAACTTGCGGGGAGCTGACTTTTAAGCTGGCTCCACAGGAGCACTGGCTGCTGCCTCCCCTCTCACCTCCCGCTTCTGAGAAAGACAGCAGGAGAGGGCACTGCACTTACTGACTCCTGCCTGCCCCACCTCGCTGCTACCTCTGATACAGAGGCTGCAACATGAGGGAGGGGGCTGCGTGTGACCATGAGGGACTCATCAGTTAACCATGTACATGGTACACATTCACATCCCTAGTACTGACTACATATTTTTTCCATGTAACCTGAAAGCTACTTAAGCTCATTCTGCCAGCTCAGATAAGGATAAATACATATGCAAAAATTGAAGCATTTCTTTTAAGTTCATTATAAAACATGAAATATATTGTGTGAATGAAAATAACTCATGATTATTTTCAAAATAACTTTCAAACATTTGCAAAATATTTTGTGATCCTAACTTAATTCAGAACCTCCATATACCCACTTAAAATGCATGAAATATTTTTTAAAAAAAAAAGCAGTTTTTTTTCCCCCTGATTAGTGAAATCTGTGACTCAAATTGCTGATGTCACAGGTAAACTCCTGCTATGTTCTACTCTCTTAGGGATAACTGATGCCTCTTTTTTCCTGTTCCTTTACTGTTCCAACCTCCTTTCCCTGTTGCTGCCAGGAACCTATTGCAATTGAAATTGATGAGCTCCATCTCATTTTGGCCACAAGGAGGCATTTTGTGAGCAGTGTGATCTCAAGAAACAGGATTGCTAACTAGAATTGATCTGTTTTAAAATTATTCTGCCTGTGCTAGTCTATAAAGACTGCTGGAGCCTGGCTTTCCTCTTCTTATTTCAACTTATTTATTGATTTCAGATTGATAGCGTACAAGCCATGAAAAAATGAAAGGAATTAGAGATTGACACACACAACTACATTTTTTGAGTGCCTATTCTCTGAGTGTTTGTTTTTGTTATGTAAATGTCCATGAGAACAGAATTTTTGATCCATTTTGCATGTAGATTTTACACAGAAAATCTATCACAAAACTTCATAGAACTCACTAGTACGACTAACCATGTTCATTCTTTTATGGTAGAGCTGAGAGAAAGTAGGTCTTTACATATGCAGTCATTAAACATGTAGACAGCTCATACTGCATTTTAGATAATCAAACTGATTTTTTATTTTAAAGTGTTTTTTTAGTTATCCAATACTTAACACTTGGTAGATTTCAATCCATTTTCACAGGAAAAAAGGAAACCGTTGAAAGTAATGAAAATCCTGGAACAAAGCTTCTAGTGTAACAGGTAGTGGTTACGTTTAGGAAAAATAGTAATTAGGATCCGTTAAGGCTAACATATTAATATTGAGCCTATCATAACATAAATCTTTGTCTCTGCTCAGCTCTTACAGTTGTTTGACATAGGTCAATACAGCTATCTCAGATTAAGGTTCTTGGTGGTGGAACTCTCTCAGGAGGTTTCCTGGTGTTCCTCCTTGGTTGCTTTCTGAGACATGAGGCAGGGCCTGTTACAGGCATGTGTACTGCTGCCTGGTTTTGAGCTTCTGCCTTTGTTTCACCCCTCCTTTGTATCTTTTGTCAGTTGGGAATTGTTCCCTTTTTTTCTTTTGTTTTTGGATTTGCCCCTGTTTCAGGACCCCTTGGCTTTAGCCCAGGGGTGGGCAAAACCCTCTTAGCGTGTTGGATCCAGCCCGCCTGGCAGTTTCTGGCCCCGCCTCCTAGTGCATTGCCTGGGGGCTGGAGACACAGGAGCCCTTTTAACTGCGTCTATTTAAAGGGCTTGCGTGAGGCCCCACCCCTTCCAGGATGGCCCACAACTGCTAATAAAATTTGTGAAGTGGCCCCCTTCAAATATTATTTCCCACCCTTGCTCTAGCCTGTGATTTGTTCAGGCTATCTAATCTGTATTTATAATGTCAGATATCTTGACTGGTGTTTTGTACGTTAATTCAACAAGATTTTAAAATGAGCCTCTTCACTCATGGAGAAAGCCCAGAATGTTTTAAAATATATATTTGTGTTGGCTTTATTTCCTGTTAAATGCTCCATTGTTGCTTTTATTGTCTTAGACTCTATTGTAAAAACCATAGTGGAAATGATGAAAGGGATGAAGAGGATGAAGAAAGAGAAAGCAAAAGCCGTGGGAAATCAGTCTCTGACCATAGTAGCATTCCTCAGCAGCAACTCAATGGAAACTAGGTATGGAAGTTTCTCCTGGCAGCTCTGTTACTGAGACTAAGACAGAAACACAGCAAATATTTGATGTAGTTAATTGCAGTGAAATGTTTAAATCTAGTATGTGCAGATAAGTGATTTTTATTCGTGTACTGCAGAAGAATAGGGAACTTTATTTTAACTTCAGATGGTTTTGTAACAGTATTAGAAGGGAGACCTCACATTTGTTGATAAATGTAGCTGTAATGTCAACTATGTTAGATGCTATTCTCTTTATATGATTTTTAATTTACTGTTGTTTTCATCATTTTTTAAACAGGTTCAAGGGACAAAGTTAGAGAACTGGGAATGAATAAGACATCCATAACTACTAATTCTTTTTAATTGTTTTCTAAGATCAGGAAAGGGTTAGTAACTTTTTACAGCCCGATTCTGTTAGAAATTTCATTGAACTGCCTGAAACGTTCATGTGTGTGAGCCTTCAATAAGTGGCAGAGTTTTACATGTCAATATTATGTAGTTTGTAGTCTGCAGCGTCTGGAAAAAAATTGAAACACTATATAAATGATGTAATATGTACAATGTCAAAAGATAAGGCAGACATTAAAATGAAGTAAGCTTTATATTTCTGGACTGAATAAAAATCTAAGTTTGGAATGTGTAAGTTGTTTAGTGGATTCATGCACCAAGGGAAAGTCTTAGTAAGATTAATTCAAAACATGGATGACTCCATGGTGGCAACAAGCTGGTAACTCATGAATTTCAGATTTTCTTTATATACAAAATATAGAGGATAAACGTGGGGGGAAATTGCTTTCTGTTTTTGCTTGCAAAGCACACAGTAAAAAAAAAAAAGAACTCAGTGCACGCAGAAGCATGCTTGAACCTTTCAGTTTGTTCCTGTTGTGATTGTTCCTACTGCCCAGCATTCCTCGCTGGAGATTGACTCGAGCAGCTGTTGGTTACAAGCTGCAAGCTTCAGTACTCATGCCAAAGGGCTGCAGTTCTTTCCCCAAAAGTCCACTGCCTCTATATCCCTATTGTACCAAGAACCTCTCACTAAATGTGACTCAAACTAACTTTTGGAAGCTGCAACCCAGCCCCTTTAGATTTCAGAGTTACTGCTTCAGATTACTATGGAATTTACCCACCTTATTTGATATCCATACCTCAAGTGCTCTGTGTTATGTGGAGCACTTCATGTTTTGTTCAAAATATGCATATAAGTCCACATCCT
Source organism: Pelodiscus sinensis (assembly GCF_049634645.1). Taxonomy (NCBI): domain Eukaryota; kingdom Metazoa; phylum Chordata; order Testudines; family Trionychidae; genus Pelodiscus; species Pelodiscus sinensis. The sequence goes on along the minus strand of NC_134723.1, from coordinate 44,577,623 downwards.
GTGAGGAGAAGGAGGAGTTATCAGTCTCTTTTTTTGTAGATCAGTATTTATTTTTTATCTTGTGACCACTATATAAGAAGAATTACTTACCATTCTTAATGTTTTAACATTTGATTAATTTTTCTTGACAAATAAATAATCATGCCATGGCATTTCATAAATCTAGAAGTCAGTGTTCTGTTAGAGAATAATCAGGTTTAGATCATACCAAATCTAACAGCTCAATTCCCTTATTTTTTCATACAGCTCTGGCATATCTAATTGCTAATAAATAGCTGCTTCTGCTGGTGCTATTGAAGCGCATTAGCAGATTCATTTAAAATAAAACCAAAAACTTAATAAGTCTGTCTGTCTAATGCTTCAGTGGTATCTCATTGATCATAAAGATTCTGAATCTTTCTGAAAGCCCATTAAACTGTCTAGATTTGAAGTAAAGCATCAAGCAAGAAGCTCCTGACAATTTGACTAAAAACAGTGAAGGTTCCTCTGCAGTTGATATTAAGAAGCAGTTCATTTGTAACATAAATTTCTGTAGCATTTTTACATGTATTTTTAAAAGATTTAACATGTCATTGTCTTTTCATATGTTTCCTTAATGTCTCAAGGGACTCAACTGTTGCATATTAAATTTCTAACATTTTGCCATGTTAGAATTAAATGCGTTTTGGGGAAGAATGCAGTTTTAGTAGAAATATTACTGTGTACAGAAAATATTCAGTTACTGCTCTAAACATGCCATTGATCGTTCTTATTTTGTATTTGTAACTTTCAAAATTAAAGGCATGACTTGAATTGCAAAGACAGATTGATTGAGATTGTTTACCAAGGTGTTTGCTCTTTTCTAGAATATGAACATTTTTCAAATACGCAGAACAGTTTCAGAATGCAAAATGTCTGTCATACTGCTTAGATTAGTCCTAGGTTGTGGTTCCTCAAACATGGCCCTTCCACGGAATAAAGGCACTTTCATTGTTTGCAACTATTGTGTTTTGGCTAAGGAAGGATGAAGGGTACAATGGAGCAGATTTGCCAATATAATCACTGGGTTTTTTTTAACTAAGTTCTAATTCACATTGTGTCAATGGCTGGATTTAATATTCAGTCTAATAATTGATGATGGGTGAAATAATTTATCCCTCTGCATGCCAGTAGCAACCATAATAACACTTCTGTGCTTCTGCTACTCACAGCTAGTGGCTGGCTACATATGATCTCACTGTGTTGAGATGGGCTGACTAAACCATCATTAATACACAACTCATGGAAACTAAGTCTATACCGGCAATTTTTTTGTTCTAAGCTTCAAATTCATGTTACAGTTTACTTCATCCTGTCACGTATGCTGGGTAAAAGTGCCTTACAATGTAAAAAATATATTTATATGTTCCCAAGTAGCATCACTTGCTGGGGAGTAATTCTGTCATGGTGTTAATATTGAGAAGAAATGTACCTCAGCAGTGTATTTACTGTATATTTCCTATGTCCTTAACTGTAGTTTTAATAAGCATGAACATGTATGATAGGTATACAACATATTTACATCATTTTTTTAAAGACAAAATACTGCCATTACTGTCTTTTTATGTGCATTTTAGCTTGAAAATTTGGACAGTTTGTCTTTTTTTTGTAAAGCAATGTAATCTTTGCAAGCATATATTGAGGACTATTCTGTGCATTTACTGTCTTCCCAGAAGCTAGGAATAATGAACATGCTTTATACGTAAAATAGATTTGTTTAAATTATCTAGTTAAATTAATAAGGTTTATTTGTTCCTGGCATTTTTTTTAAGCAGGCACCTTTTGCTTTCATCTCATGATCAGAGAACAATCTTGAATTTAAGAAAACGTATCTTATGAAATCAATTTCACTGAATTTTGTTCCTTTGTGGCAGTTCTTACTTCCAAAACAGTGTGTGTCTATTCTCCGGAGACTCATGAGGCACGCCTATAATGGAAGATTTTTCCACAAAATTATATATAGTAGTTTCATTATAAGAACATAAAAACAAGCAAACCAGATCTGACCAAAGGTCCATCTAGTCCAGTATCCAGTCTTCTGACAGTGGCCAATGCCAGGTGCTTGAGGGGAAACAAATAGAACAGGGAATCATTGAGTGATCTATCCTCTGTCACCCAGTTCCAGCTTCTGGCAATAAGAGGCTAGGGATACCATTCCTATATATTAGCAAAGGGTTTGCCCTTAAAAAGATCCTTTCCACTGCTCTTTTCCCAGGGGCGCTGGCAGTACCTGTCTTTCCCTGAGCCATTGTAGGGTACTTGCAGCTGGGGGAGATAGGGTTCTAGAATGCTATTAGAAAAATTCCCTGACACTCCAGTTTTTACAGTTCTGATGAGGCGGTGATGACCTCCACCAGAGCACTAGGCTGTGGTGGCACAAAGTGGCCACAAATTGCGGTGTGAGAGAAGCTATAAAGGGCCTGCCTAGCACCAATGTGGGTGGCATTGGCTGGAAAGGAGACATGGGAATGCAGTTAAGTCACTTGCCCAGATGTTTGCCTACAGAGAACCTGTAACTAGAGTTCCTCCTGCCAACACCCATTGAGGGCAGCAGTAATTACACCACTCAGGGCACATCTAGAGAGCACCCTTCTGTCGGAATAAGCTATGCAATGTGCGCTATGCAAATTGCACAGCTTATTCCGAGTCTAAATCCAAAGAGTTTGTTTTGAAATTTGGCTAGTCAGCGCCAAATTTCAAATTAAGGTACTATTCTGACAAATAGGGATGCTGGAATAGTGCACCCACTATTTCGGGAAATAGGTGCTTTTAAAGACATGGCGTTGCTATTTCAGGATACTTCTGGTATCCCAAAAGAGCAAGGCAGTCTCTAGATATACCCTCACACTCAACAGAATGACTTTCTTGTATATAAGGACTTTGCTGGTTTAGGGAGGTTTAGTTACACCTCCTTTGCCAGCTTTGCTGAATTTGGTCCTACGGTCAACTTCTAGTACAGTGGTTCTCAACGTTTCCAGACCTGAGTACCCATTTCAGGAGTCTGATTTATTTGGCATACCCCAAGTTTCACCTCACGTAAAAACTACTTGCTTACAAAATTGGACATAAATACATAGGCGTGTGAGTACACTGGTACTGAAAAATTGCTGCTTTCTCATTTTACCATATAATTGAATGGCATATAAATACTGTACTTACATTTCAGTGTGTACGTACATGTGTGTGTGTATAATATATATATATAGAGAGAGAGAGAGAGTATAAATAAGGTATTGTCTGTGTGAACTTCTAGTTTGTAACTTTGCTAGTGCTTTTATGTAGCCTGCTGTAAAACTAAGCAAATATCTAGATGAGTTGATGTATTCTGGAAGACCTCAACATACCCCCAGGGATACATGTACTCTTGATTGAGAACCACTGTTCTAGTGGACAGTAGCTGTAGTAAGACCATTACCAGGAAGTGCTCCTTACTGTTGTTCCATATAGGGAGCGGTAACTTATACCAAACCAGAGCAGAAGAGGTGATAATCCCCACCCTCCCCCCGCAATGTCATACATCTCTAATGTGCAAAAGCTTCAGAGGGGTAGCCGAGTTAGTCTGTAACAGGAAAAACTTAAAAAATAACCAATAGTCTAGTAGCACTTTAAAAACTAACAAAACATATAGCTGGTGGTATGAGCTTTCATGGGCACAACCCACTTCTTCAGATGACAGCTGACGATCCTGTCATCTGAAGAAGTGAGTTGTGCCCACAAAAGCTCATGATATCATCTACATGTTTTGTTAGTCTTTAAGGTGCTACTAGACTATTGGCTGTTTTTTACGTTTATCTCTGATGTGATAATTGCTATGCTCCAAGAAGATTAGTAAAGTTGAACCAATATTCTAGTGGAATTAAACTTCATTATAAGCACAGCAAAACATAACTGTTAGAGGAGTGATAGAAATGTAGCCGTGTTAGTCTGGTGCAGCTGAAGCAAAATGCAGGACAATGTAGCACTTTAAAGACTAACAAGATGGTTTATTAGATGATGAGCTTTCGTGGGCCAGACCCACTTCCTCAGATCAAATAGTGGAAGAAAATAGTCACAACCATATATACCAAAGGATACAATTAAAAAAAATGAACACATATGAAAAGGACAAATCACATTTCAGAACAAGAGGGGGATGCAGGGGAGGGGGAAAGGAAGGAAGGTAAGTGTCTCAATTCACTGACACTTACCTTCCTTCCTCCCCCCCCCCCCCCCCGCATCCCCCTCCTGTTCTGAAATGTGATTTGTCCTTTTCATATGTGTTCATTTTTTTTAATTGTATCCTTTGATATATATGGTTGTGACTATTTTCTTCCACTATTTGATCTGAGGAAGTGGGTCTGGCCCACGAAAGCTCATCATCTAATAAACCATCTTGTTAGTCTTTAAAGTGCTACATTGTCCTGCATTTTGTTAGAGGAGTGACAGTAACTCTGGTCCTTCCATTTCACTATAAACAGATTCCATCGTAATAATGATGGAGGTTAACAGAGCACAGCTCTTGATCTAGATATTCTTACTGAAGCAGTTTTATATATGCATATGTATGCACACTCATTAGTCAGCAGAGACATCTCAACCCTGAAAGGATTCTGGAGGACTGTAGCTTATTGAAAAGCACTCAAGACCATTTTAGCATACATTTACATCATATATAAAGAGAATAAACATTCCTATCTGCTATGTTATGTATATTTTGTTCCTGTTATATTGGCTTTATTTCACAAGTTGTAGTTTGCAGTATTAGTTTCTTTTATTGGTATCCTTGCATATGTATATTCAATAAATGAGTTATGAATTACATATTTGTGTAGCTGTTCTTTTTATGAAAGCATAATACAGGTTGAACCTCTCTTGTCTGGCACACTCAAGACCTGATGGGTGCCAAACCAGAGAATTTGCCAAACCATAGGAAGTCAGTATTGTCTAGCATCATGACCAACAGATCCACTGCTTGCTGGGCTTTTAGATTACATTTATGGTAAATTAGAGCTAAATAACAGCACAGAACTTTGAGAGCCAGGACTGGTGGCTGTAAACAAACTTTACGGGACCATGGAAACTTGGCCACGCCCATGACAAGTGGACATCCAGCTAACTAACATCATGCTGGACCATGGATGCTGCTAGATTGGAGAGGTTCAACCAGTATTGAAACTGCATACTTCTACATGTCACTTTCATGCAGAGCTTCAATGGATCTTGTTAGTAATATATTATTTCATAATGAGGTACTTAGGGGACTGTTTGTAATTAAATGACACTGAGGAAATTAATAGCTAGCCACATGCAAGACGAAATGAACATTTCAGCTGTAGGATGAAATGCAAGATGCAGCAGCAGTAGTCAGAGGTTTCTTATTTTCATTTTCAAAGTGCCAGGATTTGTTTAGTTGTATATCTGCTTGAAAATGGGATAGCAGGAGTGTTCAGTGTCTTCTAAGTGGTAGGCTCTATTCCAGGCAAACTGCATACAGTATTCAGGTGATTGGTATTATGCAATGACTCTTAAGTTTTCACTGAAAATAAATGTTACCTGTTTTGACAATTTTTAAACATGTACAAATGGGGGATGGGGAGAGGGAGAAAGAGGCTTAATCATGAAGTCCTTCCTAGGACAACTGTTGACTTAAATCCAATTTGAAATATGCCTGTAGATTTCAGGGTTAGCCCACAACTATTGATCCGTTGTTTAAATTTGGTCGTTTCTTTAATTACCATTCAGGCTTGCGAAGATGAATACGTTGCAAACCGAACTTGTTCAAGTGCTTGCTTCTGTATATTCACTGGTGGGTATTTTGTATGTGCCCAATGCACTCCAGTTTGGATGCTCTTGGCCTGCAGAATCCCTTGCAGCCACCTGTGGGCTCTGAAGATGTCTATGCTGCCGCTGGGAGTATGAGCCCTGAGGCAAGTGGACAGACTTGTGCTAGCTCAATATGGACATTGTCACATGGATGGTGGCTGAGATGAGCCACTGAAGTCAAGCCCCCCAATCCCTTGGGTTCCAGCTTGGGTAGCCAGCTTGAGCCACTGCCCCTCCTGCTACCTCCTCCCTATTTCTAGTTCCCTAGCTGTCTGTCTACTCATGCTGGGAATAGCACCGTGCAGCTGCAATGAAGATGCATCCTGAGAGGCCTTGTGACGTCAGCTGAGCATGAAAGAGCAGTTCCTGTACTCTTTACAAAGGTGACTCGCCAACTGCATTTTGCCTTTTTTGTAACCTACCTTTTCATCCCTACTGTACGTATGGAATGTGTGCATGTCTGTGTAGATGGAAATGTTTACTGCTTTTAAGCCTGTAACTCTGCAACACACTATTGATTTTGTGTTATGGAAGCTCATACTATTTTCCCTTGGGTATTGCTGTCACATCCAAACACAGTTTAAAAACCAATCCTGAGAATGACCAGGGCTGGACTAATACACATGGGGCCCAGACTTGGGGGAGGGAGGACCTAAAAATCAAAGGTCAGTGTTTTTTCCTGCCTTTCCACCCTGCAAAGGGAACTCTGATCTGCAGCACCATGTCCCACCCTGGTACTGCAGCCTGCATCCTAGCCTGGTGTAATGGGGATGGGCGGGCAAGCCCACGCCACCGTGGTGGCTCCTGTCTTGCCATGCTGGGAGCATCCGAACCAAATCAGTGCCACTTCAGCCCTATGCGCCAGGTTGCAGAAGTAGGGAGGCCCCCAGAGGGAGGGGCACCGTAGTCTGGGAGGGACACAGGTCCTAGCACAATGGAGGCAGAAGAGGCAGGTTATGGGTGAGAGACTGCCACAGGAAGATGCTCCAATGTTAGAATGAACTAATTCCCCAGACATCCAGCAGGAGGCGCTGCAGCTGTGAGCGTGATGCCATTATAGTAGGTTATGTTTCTTGCACTGCACTGCTGAGCTTAACTCAGCTGCTTTGCCTACAGGAGTGGATCTCTATTAGTCAAAAATGACCAGCCCCAGAGCATGGGCCGTTTGTGGAGGGGGAAACTAGAATGTCAAGTGAGATGAGTTGGGTAGGTAAGATGCTCAGTCTTGGCCTTACTCTTCAGTTGTATTTGTCAGGATTCAATATGCTACATGACGTTCTCTCTGCTGAATACTTGCATCTCCGGCGATTGTCAGCAAGGGTTCAGCACAGCCTTTCAGCAAATACCATTCTGAAAACTCAGACCCCTTCACATTATAAAAGTTACTGGCCTGTCTTCTAATATACAGCAAGCCAGACAATGCGGAAAAGGCCCCAATAGTTGACTGACACTTTCATTGTTAAAACTTTTGTCCTGGGGAGAGGTGCTTTTATTTTGTTGCCGGGAGAGTGCCATGCTGTTGTAAAGTGTGCAAGTGCAGACATAGCCTGAGTCATTAAACAGACCTGCCAAATGCTGGATTCCTGCTGGAAAATACCAACCTAAAAATAACTATTGTTAAGCAAACAGATAATTTCCTTTCCAGCCAATAAACTGCTCAGACTTCAATCTTTGAGCTGCTGGAATTGTTGTGCTCCTTGGACAGGCTTCAAAATGTAACACATGCTTCTGTCTCTACACAAGCCACCTTTAATACCCTCTTCCATCAGGGATGACTAGGGAATTCAATCAGAGCTTGGGGCCCTTGCAGAGCAGATATACACACCAATTATCTCCACTTTCTAGCATAATAAACCACGTGCAATAAATATCCCTCCCTCCCCCATGCGGTGGTGTGAGCTAACAAACTCCGTCTAACTTGAGCATGTCTCTCTGCTTCTGTAAGTCTGTGTGCCAGCAGCACCAGGAATGAGTGGGATCTGGAAATTTGCTGTTTGGGAAGAAAAACAAAGGAATTCTTCAACCAGAAAAGTGAATGAAGGCTAATTCTTTTGTTCATTGAGGAGAAATTCCGCAGAACAAATCCCAGAAATTTTGACATGCAATCAATGGTTTTGTTTTACAAGTAACACATCAGCTATTAATGAAAACATCAGTTGACTAAACAAAAACTGGCACCTGAAGTCCTTTTGTGGTTTAATGATCACTCTGCAAAGGCCACCCACTCTACAGTGTAGTTGTAGCCAGGTGGATTCCAGGACAGTAGGAAACATGTTGCATTAACACCCACTCCGCAGCACAGTCAAAGCACTAGGCAAGATTGCCAGAGCAGCTGCTGCTACTCTGGCAAAGAGCCAATCCTGACTTGACCTTGGTATTAATCAGCTGCAAGGCCCACTTGATTCTGCTGCGTTAGGCAATGTTACAGATACTCACGCCTGCCTGGCCAGAGTCACACAAATAGTGATTGGACATTGCAGAGATTAACTTTACAGAAACTTGGGTCCAACTCCAGTGTGTTTGGCTAGATTGGTTATTCAACAACAGTTACGGCCCAAACCATGTAGCTATCCTCTTTTTCATGAACAGACATATAGCAATCATGCTGCGGATACACTACATCTTCTGCTGTATGGCTTGGGAGGGAAGGATTATTTTGGCAATTTGTTGATAAAAATTTGAAAATCATTGTCCCTGCACTGACATGAATTTCGATCTGTTCTACCAATGAATGGAATGCAATTAAAGATCTCGATGGATGGATGATATTCTGTTTCAATATTTATAAAGACGTGTAACCTTTCCACAGTTCTCAATCAATCCCTCACTTTTTTCCAGTCCCAATGAGTTAAACTATAGTGCTGGTTCTGCATTTCCAAAATCCAATCTCATAACAAATTATGGATAAAAAAAAATCACATTTAATTATTTACCTAAAGCCTGCGATGGCTGGTGGCCCCGCTGAATGCAGAGGCTGGCTAGGGGTCAGGAGTCTTCGTGGGAGGGAGGGTGAAAGCACTCTGGGGGACGGAGCAGGCTGGGATGTGGTAGGCATGTTGGGGGCAGACGGAGAGCATGTTGTAAATGGGGAAAGACACTTCTGCAGCTCCTTTGTGATGTCAAACTGGTGGACCCAAGGCCGGTGTGCTTGCTGACCTGTGTCACGTCTGCTGCGGTCTACCTGCTCTGGCAGCTTGGCCCCAGGGGCTCGCGTATCGCCCTCCTGCCAAACTTTTACTGACACTTCGACAACGAACTTGCAGATCGGGGAACGAAATGGCCCTTCCTCCGCAAAGCTGAAGCCTGTTTAGACCCCAGAGGCTGAACTAGTTTGTGATTAAAAGAAATTCAGAGCAATGGGAAGGAATTCTCCGTATGGGAAAGGGTGACGTGGAAAACAACCTTCGTTCTCTGGGGCCCGGGGAAAGGGAAGAAATCTGCCTTAATAGCTGGGTCCCACGCGGCTGGCATCCAGGGCCGCCTCTGCTTTTCTGCACAGGAGGGACAGAACTAGGTTTGTCCACTGAGATGTTCCTTTCAGAACCTCAGCGTGAGCAAAAGGTGATGCTTTGGCAAAGCATGTGCCAAGCTGGCCTACCTAACCTTAACGCCACCCTTGTCGTGTCCGCCAGCAGGGCAGGACACTTGAGCCCACGGGCCCAGGCTTTCAAGGCTGAGGCCTTAGCCATTACACCACCACCCTGCCTTTCACCAAGCCCTTAACCATTAGGCCACTCTCTCCCACCACCTACCTTCCCCCCCAGCGGAGCTGACTGGGTCCGTTGAATCATGGGCTTCAACTGAGCTCTCAGCATCGCTCCGATACCAGCCTGTTACGCACTCTCAGAAGCACCGCTCCGCTTTTAGACAGGCAGCCCCAGTTCCCAACAAGCTTTGCCTTAGCCGGCCAACCTGTCAGAGGGATCCTGGCCCACTCACAGGCAGTGCTGTGCACAGCGCAGCCATTTGGCTGCCGTTTCCCCGAACGTTCTCCCCCCGTTTACAAGCGCAGGACAGCGGGCTGGAGGTAGGGGAGCCTGGCTGTGCCACGCCTGTGTGAGTCAGACAGCCCTCCTGCGACCAGCGGCAGTTTGCTGAGATTTACCAAGTCCAAACCCAACTATCGTTGCTCTCTTGCTTCCCTAAGCAGAGGCGCTTCCCCTGCCTGTCTTGTGTAGAGCGGTGACACGCGGAAAGATGTGTTTGAATAGGTATGAACTTCCGCCCGACGGCTGCTAAATGAGGAGAGGCCCAAAGGCAGAGCATCCAAATGCACAGCATTACCCAGGGCGACCCTGTGCGGTACCCAACCCGGCTGGCACGGGCTCAACAGCTCAGCCGGACCTAGCAGCCTTTGCGCCTGCAGAGCGAGAGGCCAGCGGGCATGTCAGGAAGTAGCCTGAGGAGTAGCAGGCAGGAAATGGCCCTTGGCATTGAAGGCCAGGTCCTGAAGAGAAAAAGTAACATGAGGAAAGCAGGAAGTGACAACAGACAGAATGACAAAGGCTCATCTGGTCTGACCAGGGATTTGAACCCTGGACCTTCAGAGTAAAAGTCTGATGCAGTACTGACTGAACTAGCCAGACTCATGTAAGCTACTGCTGTGTTGGATGAGGAGAGACTCTGGGGAAGAAAAGGACCCTGCGAAACAGCACTCCACCCACCACCCCGCGCACACACCTGCCACTTTCCCGCCATGGCCCTAAGCCTGGCCCGCTCCTCCCGACGGCCCCCTGAGGCACGGCACAGGAATATGTGTTCTTGATCTTGTAACTGGCATGGTTAGGTCCAATAACGGTGTCAGCAGAGTGAATATGTGGACAAAGCTGGCACCAGGGTTTGACTTCTACAGTTACCTACATGCCTCCAGCTCCCATCCAGGACACACCATACGATCCATCGTCTATAGCTAAGCCCTTCGATACAACCGCATCTGCTCTAATCCCACTGACAGAGACCAGAAACGTCAGGATCTCTACCGAGCATTTATAAACCTCAACTACCCACCCGGAGAAATAAAAAAACAAATTGAAAGAGCCAGACGAATACCTAGAAACCATCCACTTCAAGACAGACCCAAGAAAACCAACAATAGAACACCACTTGTCATCACCTACAACCCCCAACTTAAACCTGTCCAACACATTATCAATAAACTACAGCCTATACTGGAACAGGATACTACCCTCCGAGAGGATCTGGAAGACAGACCCATAGTCTCCTATAGACAACCACCTAACCTCAGGATGATTCTTACCAACAACCACAGGACATACCACACTAATACCAATCCTGGAACTTTCCCTTGCAACAAACCCCAGTGCTAGCTTTGTCCACATATTTACTCTGCTGACACCATTATTGGACCTAACCATGCCAGTTACAAGATCAAGAACACATATTTCTGTTCATCCAGAAATATAATTTATGCCATCATGTGCCAAAAGTGTCCGTCTGCTATGTACATTGGACAAACGTCTCAGACATTTAGCCAAAGAATCAATGCACATAAAACAGACATCAGGCTTTTTCACAGAGAGAAACTGTTGTTTGCCATTTTAACCAGACCTGAAAACATGCATATTGCTTCAGAGATTTTAATGCCAGACTTCAAAGAGAAGCCTCAGAACTGTCATTCATGCTTAATTTTGACACTTTACGTATGGGTCTTAACAAAGATGCTAATTATCTTACCCATTACAAAGATAGCTTATCTCCCCTAATGTCATTACCTCATAGACACTAACCTTCCCCTCTCACCCCTCCTCTGTTCTTAAATCTGATTCGTCAATTTGATATGTGTTCACTTTTTTTGATTGTATCACTTTGGTATATATGGTCGTGCCAATTTTCTTCCACAAATTGATCTGAGGAAGTGGGTCTGGCCCACGAAAGCTCATCACCTAATAAACCATCTTGTCAGTCTTTAAAGTGCTGCATAGTCCTGTTTTTTATGGAGAGTGGTTGTTGATTTCGGCCATATGTGGTTATTGTGGTAACCACAGGAGCTGGTGACAGACCCTCTGTTGCTAAATGCTGGGGGGTAGTCTCCTTTTCCTGCAACTTTTCCCTGCACACATTGGAGCCCATATTTTGTTCCCGAGCTGAGAGGATTCCTCCTCATCACTTTCCTTAAAAGCGGACAGTGAGTAGCTTCCTAATACCCCCTTCGTGCCTCACAGCAACTACAGTTGTTCTTGCAGCCTAACAATCTGCAGCTGACAATCTCTATGGCCAGCCGGGTCTGCTGTTACAGTTCCGATCTCTTTAAGCAATTGCCTTACAGAGGCGTGAGACTGTTTAACCGCCATGGTTTTCGTCTCCGCCGCCTGTTCAGCTATTGCCACTCACTGAGTGAGCTCTTTTAACTGGACATCCAGTTATGACACATGTAGCGTTAATGAGGTCACTTTACAGGCCCATATGCAGGACTTTCTGGGGGTGTGTGTGTGCTTTTTTCTAAATGTACACTGCAATTATTTTAAATATAAAGGAGTTAATGGCCCAGCCTCACGCCTGGCCTCACCCCTGGGTGGCCTGAGTATGGGGGAGGAAGGCTGGGGTAACATGCTACCGCAACCTTTCCCAGCCCGGTGGAATCAGCCACAGCCTCACACTTATTTGAGGAACTATGAAACCCTTTGCACACACCCACACCCTGCGTATGGGCCTGAATTACTTAGCAGGGTGTAGGTAAGGGTTCATTAGCAGCCACATTAGGGATTTGCCATCAGACAGCGTGTCCCTGCTTTTTGGGTGCCAGAGTTCTAACTCCCACCTTCAGCAACAGCAGGGAGGAAGAGGCCTCACAACCTGAGCCTCCCCACCCCCGGGAGCAGCGAGGAGGGAGGCGGCCCCAAGCCTCCCCAGCCCCAGGGCCAGCCGGTAGAGAGGAGGCCCCGTGGACGTCTACCCTCACAACAGGATGGGTAACGCTAGTGCAGATAAATGACGACGTGATACAGGGCATAACGACAATAGAGAAAAACGATGAAGTGTTCAGAGTCTTAAGAGAAATAGAAATAACATTTCTAAAGGAGCAAAACTATCCCTGAAATGGGTGACGAGGCCGGGATTGCAATTCAGGGAATTGCCGCAACTGAGAAGACACATTTGTGAACTGTCATGAGCCTTCACGTTGGCATATACAGTAAGAGCTTTCTAAGGCCTCCAAATGCATTACACACTCCCCCACACGCGGCATGTGGGATGGTTACAGCATTCAGTCCCCTGCGCAGTATCAGTGCAGAGAGGTGCTGCAGGGCTACCAGTGAAAGCCCCGGCATTAGGCACAGCTGCCCTGTGTTCTGGTGCTCCTATGTTTCGCCCTGAGAGGGGAAATAAAAACCCTTCTCTGCCCCCATCCCACCCCTGCTTTTTGTACACTCAGCAGGTGGCTCACTCCTTTGGGTAACTGTTACCCTCTTCCCCCTCCATGGATGAGGCAAAACCCCTGCCGAGGGGCTGACAGCATGCTCCCCCCCCAGCCAAACCCCAGCTCCTATCCCCGCCTCTTCATTTTTCCCTTCCAGGCCCTCTTCTGCCTCACCCTAAACTTACTAGTCTCCCCTCCCCGCAGGCCAGTTAATTTCTTCCTCCACTGCAATTTGCCCCTGAACCTCTTTTTAATGCTTGTAAAGAGTCAGAAGCAGCATCTGAATTGAATCCATGTGAGTGCAGCAAGAATAGCAGCTCTTACTGAGCATGCTCCGTTCCAGTGTGCATGCTCAATACACCCTATGGCAAATTCTGACATGCAGTTGCTTCTGTCACTACACCAGCATAGGGGAGGGGCTGACTTGTGGGACCAGGGGAGACCTGGGAGGGGGTCCACGCCCTTCACACACCCCTTGTGTACAGGCCTGCTTTAGTTCTCTTTCTGCCCTTAGCTCAGCTGCTTCTTGTTCGATGATTTTTCCCTTCTCAGTTTTGGACACTGTAGCCCAGTTGGCCTGCTCCTATAACAGGGAGACCTGATGGTGCAATTTCCGGCTGACAATGGCCAGACTGTACAGGAAGGCGCTGTCCTTTCCGCCTTTTTGGGAACCGGCTTGCAGGTGTTAGATCGCTTCCATACTTTTGCGAAGCTCTTAAAGAGCTTCCCTTCCTGCCAGGGTTCCCATTTTCCACGAGTTCCAGCCCTTCCGAAATAACTCTAGACTCACGTTCACAGAAATTTTATTTGCCTGCCTCTCCCATCCGGTGAGGTGACCACCTGGTCCATGTTCTTCGCTGAGAGCGGCTCACTGAGTGGGTGTTGTGTCTTGTTGGGACTGCCTGGCAGGGAACAATCCCAGCACTGGAATAGCTCTTTTCACTACAATCCATCAGGAGAGCTCACTCCCTCCTATTCCGCCTTAACGGCAGCATCTGTTGAGCTCAGTCCGGCCACCCCGCCCTGCCTGCCTTGAGAACAGTGCTGACAGGAGCGGCTGGGGGAAGATCCAGCTATTGACACCCATTTCCAGGCCGAGGCGTCCCTCGGTTCTCCTTCTCCAGGATTTTTAACACGCCTGCGGACCCACAACATTTGTTCCAATCCCTCCCTCAGGCTCGTGGGCCCTCACCCGTCACTTCCACAAAACTGAACACAAGAACAAGCCTAGGGCAGGGGTCTCCAACCTCTTTCAGCACGAGATCACTTTTTGAATTTATGCGCAAGCCGAGATCTACCTCAAAGCCAAACATCCTTGCCCCGCCTCCTTTGTGCTCCTGGCCCCGCCTCTGCTCACTCCATCCACCCTCCCTCCCCCATCCTCACTCACTTTCACCAGGGTGGGGGTGAAGTTCTGGTCTTAGGCTAAGGGATTTAGAGTGTGAGGGGCTCTGAGCTGAGCTTGGGACGGGCTGTTGGGATGCAGGAGAGGTTTCTAGGTGCAGGCTCTGGGAGGATGTTTGGATGCCTGGGGGCTCAGAGCTAGGGCAGGGGCTTGGGGTATAGCAGGCGGTTCATGACTTGGGTAGGGGTTCAGGATGTGGACTCCAGCTGAGCACTGCTTACCTCAGGTGGCTCCTGGGTGGTGGTGCAGTGGGGTTAAGGCAGGCTCACCCCTGCTTTGGCCCTGCACCACTCCCAAAAGCAACCAACAAACTTGCTCCATACCTAGTCCTGTTGTGCCCCATCTCTGCTCTGTGGAGATAGGGTACAGGGTGGGAGAAGGGGGCACCTTGACATCAGGACTCTCCTCTCTCTCCCTGCCCTGCCCAGCAAGCAGGAGGCTCCTTGGGGAACAGCTCCAAAGCAAAGGGCCAGAGACATGCAGCAGTGGGAGGAGGCGAAGCTGAAGTGCTGGCACTTGATAGTCTCTTGGCCAAACCAGTCAGGATCACCTGTCAGAGGCTCTGAGATCGACCAGTAGATCCCGATCGACTGGTTGGTGACCATTAGCCTAGGGACTCACTTGGGGACTGTAGGACCAGTTCTGGAGAGGTCCTGCTGTGGTCGCCAAAACGGTTGGCTAAGGTAACAAATAATCTTACAAATGTGTTACCTTGCCCTAGGGCTAAGGTAACAAATAATCCAGACAGACGCTGCTGCTGGTACGTGCCCTAGCCAGAAAGATGCAGATTCGGCTCCTCCCTCGGGGTCTGTGACCTGTGAACTGACTCCAAACCTTCCCCTCTCTCGACCCAAAAGAAAGGAAAACAGACTCAGCGTGAGGGTGAAAATGGAAGTGAAGCGGATTAGGGACTGGGGGGAAACCTGATGCAAACTAATAACTCCACATACATCATGGAAGTGAACAGTACAAGAGCTGGACAAAGTCCAGGCACTGTTATATCCCAGCTGGACTCCACATACGAAGGGAACAAATGGTCAGAGATGCCCTGTTTTACAATGCCCTTCCTCTTCCAAGACAGTCAGTGGCTACACTAGAGGTGCGGTGCCCAGGACCTTCTACTTTCGGGCAGGCTGGGAGCCCGAGGGAGGAACACTGGGAAGTGCCTTAATGGTGGACCTGGAACCAAGCAGAGGACGGCCATAGGATGAATGGGTGTCCTCTTCTCCCTGTTAGGCTGCTGCAGGATCGGTCCATTGGTGTCTCAGGTAAGTGCTACGATGACCCGCGCAGACTGTCTCTGGGGTGGATTGCAATCTGTGTGTGGAATACCAGGACTTATATAGCCTCAGAGGCGGGAAACCCCTGAGGGGCCTTTCTATCACGTGACCCTCTGGCAGCAACAGGGCCTGAGGTAAATGGAACCTTCAGGTAAAAAGAGCGGGAAAATCCAGCCTGTTCCGGTTCTTTCGTCCACTCCCTGAAGAGGAGTCCCTCCCTGTTCTCTCAGAGCCTAAGGTCACATGGTCAAAGACTCCATTTTGTTTGCACACAATCCATTATTCTAACCATTATAAAACACCATGGAGCACTAAATGAATGAACCTACAAATTCATAATCGACTCATTTACATATCTATAACTAAGATAGACTCCAGCCTACAAGATGATCAGTCCTTTAAGTGGCAATGAACCAAGCCCATTACATACTTACCCAATTTGAATTGTAAGAATGACTGGCAAGATTAATTTATCAGCTGTTGCTGCAATGATTAAACCACCACAGTCAGGGTTGGCTTGGGCAATAGAAAAGAGGGAAGAAATAATTCAGGTCTTTTCCACATGACTGAATACCATTTGACAAACATAAGCCTGGCATTCACACTCAGACACTTCATGTTGATTTAGCAAACAAACTGATATCAAACCCTGCCTACCTGTGGGCCAAAAAAAATGCTGAAAGGAAACAGATTACAAACTGAATTCATACACACACAGTCCTGGAAGGTCTAGTAGATACAAGACTTGAGATGTAAATCCCCTTTTATTGTATTGGATTTTTAAAAAAATCCAAACAATGCATACAAACACCTAGCCTTTCATCCCCTCTTCAGTCTTGTGTGACTGCTTACATAATTTTTGTTGTGGGCATGCGTTACCAAAACATACTTTTAGATAATCTAGAAAGTAAAGTAATGCCTAGTTGCAGATAATTAAGGTGTAGATTCAAAGCCTTTGCAAGTTTATGAACCTGACCAAGCAGCTGGTGGTGAACCAAGATGAGATTAGGTTGGTTTTTCTTTTTTCAGAATTCTACTGCTCTAAAGTATACCATACATGCCCACATTAATTCTGTGCTCATTCCCTAACAGTTCAAACGAGGGTGATTATTGTAAAGCCTCAACAACTGCTTTTCTACACACGATACTCTGTTAATAGGGGATATATTAACAGAGTATCGTGCTCAGACACTGTAGCTGGTGATAGTTGGAAAAGGGGATTAAGGCATAGCAAATGCAGATATTGTTTATCCATTTCCCCATGCCATGTGTTTAGTAAGAGAAAACATAAGCCATTTATAAGTCAACTTTTCTTGCCCTCCCCTGCCAAATGTTTAGAACATACCTTCATTTCTTTCAACAGGCATTGGCTTTACTAGAAGCGGTACTTTTCTCCTACCACAACACTGTGCACTGCTAGACCTCTTCCAAGTCTTTCTTCTTGTTGAATTGCATTCATTTTGCATTAATTCAATATTGCTTAGTTCCTCAAAGCACTTTGTATAGCGAGGGTAAATACCACCTCTATTTTATACTCATGACAACCGAAGCACTGGTGTTACATGACTTGTGTAAAGAGTAACTCAGATTTGCTAGAACAAACCACTTTTCACAGACAGTACATTAGTCATAAACCTTGCCCTCAGGTACATCACCATTCATGTTTTACAATTCTGTTGTAGTGTGCTGGAATTGTGTCCTCAATTCCCATGTGCCATATGTAGAATGCTTTTCTATAAAATGTACACATAAAGGTAAAAAACAATGAATAGTCCTGTGGTACCTTAGAGACTAACAAAAAATGTAGATGGTATCATGAGCTTTCATGGCACAATCCACGTCTTCAGATGTATATTACTCAAAAGCTTCTTTATGCAGCCATTGATTGAACCCAAAGGTTCTTTCCTCCAAGAAATAAAGGGCCAAAGATGGGGAGTGAATTTTGGAGGTGCAATGTATTAAAGCCAAAATAATGGGTTTTGCATTTGAATTCTAACAGGGGTTTAAGTTCAAATCAAGGAAATAATAGGCCCGGTGCGCATGCTGCAAACCTCAGTCTTGCCACTTTCGCCTAAACTTCATAATACCACACAGAGTACAAGTTGAAACTCATCTTGACAGGTGAATCAGCCTGAGATGTTGGCACAGCTGTGAAGAGGCTTGTTAACAGCTTTCTCTCCCCCGCCCACCCCACTGTGGGAAGATGCGCTTTGGTGGGTGTACATGTATACTGTTTGCAATATGATTTTTGGTGACTTAGTTATAATTATGGCTATTGACACGGAGTTCCATATAAAATCTGGCCACTTCTCTCATTTCTGTGACGTCCCCAATGAGCATTAGAGGCTGTCAGACAAATTTTAAACATTTCAAAACTCACTTTGGGTGGAGGCCGGTGTATTGTATTTGTCACTGAGAGGCTTACCAAGCTGATCAAACCTTCAGATCACTACCCCTTCCTGCTTCTCCACGTGGGAACTAATGATACGGCCAAGAATGACCTTGAGCGGGTTACTGCGGATTATGTAGCGCTGGGAAGAAGGATCCAAGAATTCGGAGCGCAAGTGGTGTTCTCGTCCATCCTCCCTGTTGAAGGGAAAGGACCGGGCAGGGATCGTCGAATTGAAGACGTAAATGCGTGGTTGCGCAGGTGGTGTCGTAGAGAGGGCTTTGGTTTCTTCGACCATGGGACTCTGTTCTGGGCACAAGGATTGTTAGGAAGAGATGGGATCCACCTAACGAAGAGAGGAAGGAGCATCTTTGCGGGCAGGCTTGCAAACCTAGTGAGGAGGGCTTTAAACTAGGTTAATTGGGGGACAGTGACCAAAAGCCTGAGGGGAGTGGGAAAGTCAGATACCGGGAAGAAATGCAGAGAGGAAGGAGCAAGAAAGGAGGACCCTTGTTTCGAATGGAGAAGATAGGGCAATCAACTGGTTATCTGAGGTGTTTGTACACTAATGCGAGAAGCCTGGGCAACAAACAGGAAGAACTGGAGGCCCTGGCCCAGTCCAAGAAATATGATTTAATTGGGATAACAGAGACTTGGTGGGATGACTCGCATGACTGGAACGCTGGCATGGAAGGGTGTAGACCAGTGGTCCCCAACCTTTTGGGGCTGCAGGGCGCCCGGGGGCGGGGCCGCTCACATGCTGGGCACCCGAAGGCGGGGTCACACATGCGCCCAGGGGTGGGGCCATGCACGTGCTTGGGGCGGAGCCACCCATATGCCGTGCGCCCGGTGCTGGCACCACCCATGTGCCGCACACCCGGGGCTGGCGCTGCTCCTGTGCCGGGTGCCCAGGCTGGTGCTGCCCATACACCATGCACTCAGGGGCCGGCACCGCTCATACGCTGCATGCCCGAGGCCGACACAGCCCTTGCACCACGTGCCTGGGGGTGGGGCCAGCCCTGATCACTCAGCAGGCGCACAGAAATGGCCCGGCGGGCGTCATGGCGCCCGTGGGCACCACATTGGGGACCACTGGTATAGACTGTTCAGGAAGAACAGGCAGGGGAGAAAAGGAGGAGGAGTTGCACTATACGTAAGAGAGCACTACGATTGCTCTGAACTCCAGTATAAAGAAGGAGAAAACCCTGTTGAGAGTCTATGGTTTAAGTTTAAAGGAGCAAACAACAGCAGTGATGTTGTGGTTGGTGTCTGCTACAGGCCACCGAATCAGGTGGATGAGGTAGATGAGGTTTTCTTCGGACAACTGAGCGAAGCTTCCAGATCGCAGGCCCTGGTTCTCGTGGGGGACTTTAATCCCCCTGACATCTGTTGGGAAATAGGGTTGCCAGATGGTCTCCCAAAAAATACCATGCAACAACCCACCGTCACCCCAGGCTTCTGGTATGCCCAGAGCCGTGATTGGGTCCCCCCACTTCTCCTCAGTGCCAGGTGCACGACCTACCACCCATCCTGCCTTCCCGCAATTCCCAGGACCGCCCTGCACCAGGCTCCAGAACCGCCCCGCCCCAGCGCTCAGCTGTGCCGCAGGTCCCTGTAGAGGCCCCGCCTCTGCACGGCCGCGCCGGAGGGGCAGAAGGGGAAGCAGCCTGGGAGACGGTGCCACGATCAGCACTGGGAGGCTCTAGCCAGGAGACTTACCTGGGTAACTCCCAATCACCAGCCCAGCAGTTTCTCAGACAGGCTGCAGGGCCACGAGCACGTGTGAATAATTAGGAGTGGGGGGCCTGGTGCTTTGTCTGGTGCCTATTATTCAAATAGGCTGCTCCTATTGGCCAGTTTCTGAAGCCTTCCCCCTTCTCTTCAGGCTCAGGGTATGGCTACACTTGCACCCTCTTTCGAGAGAGGGATGCAGATGAAGACGTTCGAAATTGCAAATGAAGCCGGGATTTAACTATCCCACGCTTCATTTGCATAATTGCGTTATGGCGCTATTTCGAAATAGCGCTACTTTGAAATAACAGATGCTGTTAAGACGTGGTTATTTTGGGAGAAAACCCTTCTCTCGAAATAACTGGTAAACCTCATTGCATGAGGAATAAGGGTTATTTCGAGAGAAGGGTTTTCTCTCAAAATAACCACGTCTTAACAGCATCTGTTATTTCGAAATAGCGCCATAATGTGACTATGCAAATGAAGCGTGGGATATTTAAATCCCGGCTTCATTTGCAATTTTGAATGTCTTCATTTGCATCCCTCTCTCGAAAGAGGGTGCAAGTGTAGACATACCCTCAGAGTTTTGAAAGAGAAACGGGGCCTGGCCACCACTTTTTTGGTGTGTGGGTGGGGCGGGTTCCCTGCAGTGTCTGTAGGCTGGATCCGGTGGGCTGTATTTTGCCCAGGCCTGATATATACACTACAGCCTTGCTTCTGCTAATCCAAGTGCCTCCACTAATCCCGACATACCTCCACTTCCATAAGAGGAGCTGTCAAATTGCCAAGAAAGCTGGGGTCCCAGCTAGTCTGCTGCCAGGTCTCCCCTGCAAGCCAGGCTGCCCTCTAGGAGCCTCATGGGGTGCCCCACTTCCCTTTGGATCCCAGCTCCTCACTCCTAGTAGGGAGCCTACCTCTCCCTCAGGCTTTTGACTCAGGAGCATGGCAGCCAGCTAGGCTCCAGGTGTTGATCTCCCCCCCCTGCAGGTGAGAAGCCCTGGCAGGGATCTGCATGGAGTAGAGAGTGCTGGCCCTCTTCAGTCAGTGAAAGTGTTCCTAGGGAGCAGTAGGGATGCAAAATCACGATTAAAAAGTTAACTGGTCTTTACATTCCGTTCAACTGGCAAATTGCCGGGCTGGCGTGCCTCCCGCCTGCTCGGCCACCAGTTCACCCCTTGCCCAGTAAGCATCACCCAGTAAAGGTAATGCTTATCAGGTAACCAGTTACCCGTTAAAAGCACATGTACCACCAACAGCAGTAGGGTGGTGTGGACATCAGCCATCACATTTATTACTACTCTCGGTTGATTTCACACTGCAGTGTAGGTGTGCTCTCGCTTTATTAATATCTTAGCAGTGGCACAGGAAGCAGCTTTAGATCACTTAGAAGCACCGACTATTGATCTCATTAAGATCATCTGAAGGTTTTCCAACTTAACTTCTATTTTTCGTGCTACACAGTTAGTGCTTACTTGAGTCTGTGTGTCAAACATTTGCAACAGCAAAGGAAATTTGATAGCAACGCTGGACTATAATCTTATCCACTGCACATTCATCAATCAAGTGTTCAGTTACTACTCCGATCAGACTGGCTAAGGTTTAATACAGAGTAGATTCGACATTAAGCATTGTCTTTGTTCACATGACAAACTGGAAACAATATCTATGAACACCTGACTAGCAAGTTGCCGTTGGTTCCTCTAGAGAAAACAATGAAATACCAACACTATGTAAGAATTTTATTGTCTGCTCGTAACAAGTAAAAGCACTTTTCTGATTTGAGGTAAAACCATTATAAGTAGTCTGCAATTAATATAAATGATTTTAAAAACAACACAAAGCTCATAGTAGTTTTACATTAGCCTAGCCCCACGTAGGTGGTCCATACAATGATATGTTAGCAAGCCACCTGTGCAAACAACTACACTCTTTGTTTTAAGGCCTAGTGTTACAAAGATAAATGTCAAAATATGGTGCTTAATGTATGGACTGAGACCAGTCAATATCAGGTACTTTTACACATTGCCTCAGTTTGTGTTTACAAAAGCTGCAGTGACTCATGGATCACTTTCTATTTAAGAACAATTTTGCCTGTTTTAGGAACGGTTTCCCTTTTCATTTGATATAAACAGCTACGCCCGGTCTGCTCCAATACCAAAGTTTATAATGGGCTGTTCTAGCAAAAAGGATCATCAACAAGAAAGATTCTGAAAGATGCTCCCACAACGACTGTTTTTGTTCAAAAGTACACAGTAGCAGCTCAAGATACAAAAAAGTCCATGGGCACCACAAAGAAAACTGCTAGGAAGCTACAAAATACTTTACCTTTCTATTGCACTTTCCACTGGAGGATCTCTAAACACTTTACGTGAATCAACCAAGGCTTAATCCCTTGCGAAGTATGTATCCTCAATTTACCAATAGAGAAACGGATGCATATGATGTTAAAGTGACTTGGCTAAGTCTACAGAGAGCAAGTCTGACTCTAGGCCTGTGCTTTAAGCCACTAAACCACTATTCATTTTTCAGTGCAAGGAAGGTGTCTATTGTAGATTTGCAGTGTTATCTTAAAAGTTTATTGGGGTAGGTATACAACCCACTTTCCCACTCTCTCTGCCATGGTACTAATGAAGAGTTAAAACATGACTTGCTTTAAACACACACACAGAGTTACAAAAGTCAGCTAAAAAAAAGACCCCCCCTGAGGTGGGGGAGGAATGTGTCTCTCTTGGGCAGAGCCTTAGTGAATAGATAACCTGACATGTGTCCTGAAGGCCAATTAACTCAGGGTCTGTTTGACTAAGAAAGGAAACAAGCTAAAAATCAAGAGACCTGCACAGACTTGCTTAACTGAATCCTACAGAAGGAGGTGACAGAGGGAACAATGGAAAACTATAGAGCATGCACAACATTCAAGCAAAAATGTTTCAACAAGGAATGCGTTCCATGAGGGACCAGTACTCCTATACATTTTTACTTACACTCTGAAATATTTCTTCAGTGTCCGCGCAGCATGGTAACCTGCCTCACTAGGCAAAGACATTCTCTATTCCCCCTTTCGGTATGGAACTTGGTTACACAGGCTGGCTGCGTCTACACTGGCCCCTTTTCCGAAAGGGGCATGCTAATTTTCAACTTCGTAATAGGGAAATCCGCGGGGGATTTAAATATCCCCCGTGGGATTTAAATAAAGATGTCCGCCGCTTTTTTCCGGCTTGTAGAAAAGCCGGAAAAGAGCGTCTAGACTGGCCCGATCCTCTGGAATAAAGCCCTATTCCGGAGGATCTCTTATTCCTACTTCAAAGATTACTTCAAAGTAGGAATAAGAGATCCTCCGGAAAAGGGCTTTATTCCGGAGGTTCGGGCCAGTCTAGATGCTCTTTTCCGGCTTTTCTACAAGCCGGAAAAAAGCGGCAGACATCTTTATTTAAATCCCGCGGGGGATATTTAAATCCCCCGCGGATTTCCCTATTACGAAGTTGAAAATTAGCATGCCCCTTTTGGAAAAGGGGCCAGTGTAGACGCAGCCGCTATGTCTAGACTACATTGCTTTTCTAAAAAAAAAAATTGCAAAAAAGCAGATGTGCTCTTTCACCATCCCTATAAACCTTGTTCTACACGGTATAAGGGATGTGTCGAAAGAGCCCTTTATTCCAAAATTTGGCACCATGTAGATGCGCCAAATTTCAGAAAAGCCTCTTTTGCAAGTAAATCGGAAAAAGATACACAATTTGTGTGCCACAAATTGTGTATTTTTTTCCGATTTAACTCTGCAGTCTAGACGTAGCCTTAGTAAGAACCTGCTTAATTTAAAAAAAAAAAAAAAAAGCCTAGATGTGAGTTATGAGACAAAGCAACACACGAAAAATAATTCTAGGGCCAGCTCTCCCCAAGAAACTTGCTGGTATAGTAATGCCAGGGATGCCATGTTTTTTTCAAGTGACATTTCTATACCTGCCAAAGCACTAGTGTAGATTTGCACCTGCAGTAAGGACTTGTGCTGCTATAAAACCTATTTTGTTCAAGGAACTGGTATGAACCATGCCAGCTATTGCACTTCTTTGCTGGTATAAGTTGTGTTTACACTAGGAGGTTTGCCAATAAAATTGTACCAAGAAGAGTATATGTGACTAGTTAAGACTAGGTCTACGAATCAATAGCAATCCTTTCTCCTGTTTAATTTCATCTGGATTAAAATTGTGTGATAAATCCTTATAATACAGTTTTGCTAAGAGGAAAAACAAACGGTAAGCAGTCATAGCCAAGTCATGCCCACATCAACACAACTTTTGTAACATTTCAGATATGCTTTACAGGTAAACAATAAAAAAAATCATTAATTCAGTTATGTGGCTGTGAATACACACAGGGTATGTCTTTGCAGCCACTGGGTAGTGTAATTCTCTGCCAAACAGACAAACACATCGTAGCTTTGATCAGGCTAGCATGCTAAAATAACATGGCTGCCAAGACAACTGAGGCTAGCTGCACAAATACACACTTAGGATCTCATATAGGGTTGTAGTCAGATGGGTAGCCTGAGCCAAAGTGATCATACTGATATTTTTAGCATGCTAGCACACATACATCTACCCAAGCTAGGAATTAGCCCTGCAATAATGACATGAGTACCTAAAAATTATATAGCTTCTCTGAACAAAAAAAGCTTTAAAAAAGCAATCATTCAGATATTCACCTAAAGCTTGTGGTAAATCTTTTTAAAACGGCAATTTTATGTGCTATTAACTGATTTATATAGCACCATAGATATGCTTGATGCTTTATGGATATGGTCCCTGCCTCTGAGAAATTCCAATCTAAGACCCAGATCCTGCAAGGATTTCTAATGCGTTCAGTGTAGGATAACTATCCCATGTTAAAGTTCTTCTTATGCTTAAGTGTTTGCAGGATTTGGTCCTTGTCCATTAAATAAAAGCTTTTTTGGATTTCAAGCTACACTGTGATGGAAGAAAAAAAAAACCTTCTTAGTTCAAAGTTGCAGTTCATGTTTGCACTGTCATGGTGCTTTTTGCCTTGCAGAATGTTCAGGTCATGCAGTTTTTATGGGAGAAATTGAATCTTATTTCTGTTACCAGTAAATTTAGAATAAAAACGGGTTTAAAAACAATCCAGTTCACAGTAAGTCTGTACCATTTCTAACTATTGTTGAAGCTGCAACTTGTAAAACAGCACTGGAATGTTACAAATGGCCCCTTACGATACAAAATTATTGTTCCCCACTGCACATTCGCTAGTCTCTCTTTTTATCTTTAGCATCCTCTTTTTCTTCTTCTTCTTCTTCATCTGAGTATACAGTGGGTTCCTCTCCTTCCTTCAGCAGTTTGCCAACATGGTGATATTTAACTGTAAAATGAGAAAAAAAACCACAGAATACGGATCATTCTTTTGCCTCATGCAACAGGTGATATTTATGTGAGAAATGGGGAAAATAAACACAAGCAATACAATTTCTCCTGTTACCAAAATCAGGAGTGAATTAATGTACAGGTATTGGCTCCTGCCTGCTCCTCCCCCATCCCCGCCTCTGATACAGCTCTGCAAGAGCTGGTACACACTTGCCACCCTACCCCTCCCTCTCCTCCCCCATGCTGCTGCCTTCGCTATGGGGTGTGTGTATGAAACCATGCATGTTAAACAAGAAGCACAGACTCACTGGTTAACCGTGTAAACGGTTACACTCTCACACCCTTAGTCTACATTACAAGATTAGTATCAGAGGGGTAGCCGTGTTAGTCTGAATCTGCAAAAGCGGCGAGGAGTCCTGTGGCACCTTATAGACTAACTGAAGTGTAGGAGCATCAGCTTTCGTGGGCAAAGACCCACTTCGTCAGATGCACGAGCACACTGACAAAAGCAACCTTGCCAAACTATCTAAACATGCATCTGACGAAGTGGGTCTTTGCCCACGAAAGCTTCTGCTCCTGCACTTCAGTTAGTCTATAAGGTGCCACAGGGCTCCTCGTCGCTATTACAAGATTAGGTCGAAGTTAAGGTCCATTTTTCAGCATCCAAATTGACAAAGCTGAAGGTGCATGTCCTCCCTCACTGGGCACATGACGCATAGAGGAAGCGTGGCTAGCTTTGACTCTGACCGAGATGCACTGTGGGTAGTTATCCCACAATTCCGGCTGCCCCTTTGCATTCTGGCTCCCAGTGCCTGATGGGACAAAACATTGCAGTCCGTGGTTCCAGATACACGTCGTCAGCATCCTATAATGCACGTATGGCCTCCCTCCCGCCCCTCCCCCCACTCGAAAGCAATGCCAAACAATTGTTTTCCACACTCTTTTCTTCCCCTGGTTATCCATGCGGATGCCATAGCAGGGCAAGCATGGACCCTGCTCGGATTCAAGCTGCTGTGACAAGCATTGCAAACACATTGTGTATTATGCTGTGGTTTGTCCCAAAGTCTAACCAGGTGCTGCCAAAGTAAGGATGCAATAGTACCCCTGATTAACCGATAAGCAAAAGCGTATAGGTTAATGCTACAGACTACACGCGTTCCCCCCCTGCCCCGCTCAGTCCCGGCTTACACTGGGTCTGGGACCTACCCCCGCTGCGGCTCTGCATTTAAAGTGTATTAGGAGCCAGGCGGGCAGGAAGCCCGGCTCAGTTCCGGTTCACACCAGGTCGAGGAGCTCAGACCCCTCCCACTTCCAGACAGGCTCCCGCCTGGCACCCCACGCTGCTGCCTCTGATAGAGACACAGAAGTGTGGGGTGGCCAGGGCCTCCCTGGGAGTGGGGCTGGAACGCACGAGCTACCAGCCCCACCCCCGGGAACTATCGAATAGTCGACTCCACGAGATAAGAATCCACGAGGTTAATCGACTATTCAATTAACCGACATTTAACATCCCTACGGCAGAGTGAGGAAAAACGTGAGGAGGCCAAGAACACAGGCAGGCATGAAACTATGGGGCAGAGCAATTGGCATAGGCTGGCAGCAGTCGGTCCTGCTGACACAGTGAAACACCAATTCTGGTCCCGGCAGACAAGCACAGACGGCTAGGACGGCAGGGCGATGCA
The DNA here is from genome assembly GCF_049634645.1 of Pelodiscus sinensis. Classification (NCBI taxonomy): domain Eukaryota; kingdom Metazoa; phylum Chordata; order Testudines; family Trionychidae; genus Pelodiscus; species Pelodiscus sinensis. The sequence continues at coordinate 44,550,575 of NC_134723.1, read as the reverse complement.
ATTACGGGACGACAACCAACGGCTGCAAAACTTTCATGGGGCATAAGGCCACTTGCATTGCAACTTTGCGAACTGTTGCACTGCAGGGTGGGGGAAAGCGATGCCGGGAGACCCGCTCCGACAACTGAGACGCAAGTGGCAATAGCTAAGGTTCTCTTTAAGTTGCATGGCCCGGCAGCTGCTTAATGGGCTGCCAGGCACGGAGCTGCCTGGCTGGGAGGGGGGGGGGCTTTCTCTCTCAGGGACAGCAGAGAGTCTCTCTCAGACAGTAGGGAGGGGCCGTGTCCCTAGGGGCTGGAAAAGGCTTGCTGCTCTGTCCTCAGCAAAGAGCTGCTATTGCAACGGAGGGAGATGTGCCTTCCTCTCCAGCCAGGCAGCTCCATGAACGGCAGCCCTGAGCGCCTAGGCGGGGCTCATTACGGAGCTGTGGGGCTGTGCTGCCACGCAGCTCCGAGGGAACCTTGCAATGCCCGCCTGCTACCAGTTAGCTGGGAATCAACTCAGAGCAGGGTCACTCTCCAGTGGGAGCTGCTGTGAGCCAAGGAGCCAGGAGTGACGTAGTGGGGGGTACCTTGCTGGTTGCTATGCTGGGCAGTGGGTTGGGAGTGACCTCCACTGGCTGCTGGCTGCAGCACGGCCCATCCGGGCAGGGGATGAGTCATTATGCAAAGAGGGTCTCTCAACCTGTCTTACCAGCTACCCCCCAGGGAGAGAAACAAAGGAAGGTGGAATGCTGCCCCTGGCTGGGGGACAGGGCTGGAACTGAGTTAGTCTCTGTCTGGGAGCATGGAGGAGACAGCCTAGGGAAAGAGGCTGGAATTTAGGGGCCCCATCGCCCCCATCTCAAGGGGGGCTAAGGCATCCTAGGCCTGCCCTGGAACCAGATTACATCTGTGCTGGGCTGTATCCTGGAGAAGCAATAAACTCCCTCTGTTCTACTGGCTGGGGGAGTCTGTTCGTGTCATTACGGGGGTGCAAGAGACGGAAAAAAACCCGACGTGCCGTCACACCAGGGCAATCAATACCCTTCTGCTAGGAAAGGCAGTGACTGGGAAACGTGCAGGACGTACTGGATGGCTTTGCCCCGATGGGATTCCCCGACCGTGGTGGGGCGATAGAGGAATGCACATCCCTTTCTTGGCACCAGACCAGCACGCTAACGGCCAGGGGTGCTTCTCAACGGTGTTGCAGGCTCTGGTGTATCACAAGGGCTGCGTCACCAACATCAGCACGGGATGGTTAGGCAAGGTGCATGATGCACACATCTTTAGGGACTCTGGCCTCTTCAGAAAGCTGCAAGATGAAACTTTCCCCCCAGCTCAGAAAGTAACCAGTGGAGACACTGAAAAGCTAATAATTATTCGTGGAGGCCCCGCCTGACCCTTGTGCCTGCGGCTCACGAAGCCGCACACAAGCAGCCTGGACAGTAGCAAGGATCAAGTCAGCTACAGGCTGAGCAAGTACCAAATGGTGGTGCTTTTGCAGTTTACTGTCCATGGTAGACCTCAGCAAAAGCAACATTCCCATTGTCGTGGCTGTGTGCTCTATAAAATCTGCGAAAGTAAGGGGGGGGGGGGGAAATTTCTTGCAGGGTGGGGAGTTGTGGCGGATCACCCAGCTGCTAGTTAGGAGCAGCCAGACGCCAGGGCACTAAGCAGAGCCCATCGAGGGGCACTGAAAATCAGAGAGGCTTTGAAAGTCAGTTTCATGAGTGACCAGCCGCATATGTTGTCCTTAATGAGCTGCCGCCTTACATCACGCCTACTGGCCTGTACACCCTTCCCCCACATTGACACAAGCAATAAAGATCCTGTTCAGAAATCACGTTGTTTTTTTCACTTAAGGGAAACAGGGAACAGAGACAGAAAGGAGGCCAGGGCGTGAGCTGGAGAGGATATCACAATCCCGCTGTGTAGCAATCACAGCTGTGGGAAAGATAACCTTCTGTTCCAAGAGACATCCTTGGGAGTGGAGTGCAAGGCTGCCCTGGACTCCCTCTCCCATTCAAGGACTCCTGGGAGAGGAGGCGGCTATGGCACTTGGCGAGGAAGGCAGGTGGTTTAGTACAGGGTGCAGGGGGACTCTGTGCTCCAGATGCTTTCCCTGCACCTCTACAGCTCCGTCTGCTCCCCTACGACCCTCAAGATCTCGAGTCTTGCATCCATATTACCTGCATACTCTCCCCCTGCTCCATCTGCTAAATCGTTCTCCTCCAGACACTCAGTTTGGGTGCATTGCATTTGCTCATTAAACATGTCACCCGAGGACTTTTCCGCCTTCTGATCTATTATAGCTCACCTGCTGGAGGACCGAGGGGGAGGGGGAGGGGAGGGAATGGCCGCAGCTGCGTTGAGGAACAAACTAGAGGGCAGATTTTAGAGAAGATGCCCTGGAGAACGCAGAAGCGACTCACGAAGCTCTGTGGACGTAAACCATGTGTTCTGTATGAGGCTAAAGTTACGTTTTTAAGTGCTTACTAGAGAGGTACAAGATAAGCCCTGCTGGGCTCTTTTGGCAGCAGGCATGGTAAGCAACAGGATGGGGTTTTGCTCGTTTGCTTCTGCTTCAAAAACATGTGACTGAGGCTACAGCTACACTGCCATTTTTTCCCCCACTGGAAGAAGATATGCAAATTGCTCTCTCATTTGCATATCCTTTTCCGATTCTTTTTGTGGGAGGTTTTTCCGATACTTGGCCCCGTGCAGATGGGGCCAAATGCTGGTTAATAGCTGTGGATGGAGCTATCCTCCATGAATTTATCGAATTCTTTTTTGAAGTCCTGGCCTTCGCAACATCCTCCGGCAAGGAGTTCCACAGGTTGACTGTGCGTTGCGATGCTGGGCATTCCAGGTCAGGTGTGCTGCTGTGCTTGTGATGCTGGCCAAACAAAAAACTAAATTCAAATTTTCCCAGGGCTTCTCTTGCGTAGCCGGCAGAGCAGCAGAGTTGAACGTGCTGGCCAGAGTGGTCACATTGGGGCACTGTGGGACCCTCTGGGGTCTAAGAACATTGATTTTCACAGCACTGTGTCTGCACAACCCCAAAGTCGACTATGCAAGGCTGAATGTAGTGTTATTCCTCTCATCAAGGAAAAGTATAGAAATAGAATTTACCTGCCCTTGAAGCTGGAAAGGACTTGGTGGTGTAGACGTATTGGTTGTATAGCAGACCTAACGCAGCTAAATTGGACCTAAACTTGTATGCAGACCAGTCTTCAAGAGCTCATGTTCAAACTATCACAACGAAGTGAATGGAGTGAGTGGAGAAACACAACACCTCTCCTCTCCCCTGACATTACATGGGCTTGTGCCAGCTCTAAAGTTCTGGAAGCTGGTACCCCGGAAGTGTTCTTAGGTTACAAGCAAGTATGTATATTTTCAGAGATTCAGGCTGGTCATAGGCTCTGCGTTACAGGAAAATATTATTCCCTCATGCCTTGGACACAGCACCATATGAATTCTCCCACTGTGTGCCCAGACAAGCCTTATTCCCATTAGCTATTTCCTTGTGAAGCATTTTAAGATGATAGACGTGCATAAGGAAGAACGTGGTGACGCACAGCCCTGCAGACCATCTTCTGCAAAGCCTTTTAGCAAGTCAGGTTTAAACACGCTATATTATAGTTTAAACTATGAAATTAAAGGTAAATATTTGCATAATTTGCTAGACATTTGGGAACTCGATTAACTGCAAAGTAGGAGCCCTTCACTCCTGGAAAGTCTGATTTAAATGCTGGGTTTTGGTTACACATCTCGCTGTGTAATTCTGGGGTCTCGGACACACTTATAAAACCACCTCCTAATGTGGCGTGATCAGCAGCTTTGTTCAAGACAGGATGAGAGTCAAACTAGCAGCTGCCTCCATATTAGGAGGTTTTCCAACATAGCAAATGAGGAGCAAAAACCCCAACAGCATTATCTGGGGAAAGCCTGGCTCTTCATGCGGGACCCTTTTCATTCCCACTGCACAAAAGTTACATTTTTGTAACTGCCCACAAATCACTATTTTAGGACTGGAGGAAATGATAGCATGGAAAGAGATCCTTGTCTAAATCTGCTCCTGCATTTTTCCAACAAAAGGTTCTTCCCCGAAAAAGGATTATTTCCTTTTCAACTGTCCCTTTTAAAAGGACTTCATGACCCTCCTGTCGTGCCACACAGAGTTTGTAGCCCACAAGGCTGCTTCTAAAGCACACCGGACCTTGTACTGAAGCACACGGAACAGATTATTTTCATAAGGACTCTTTAGAAAGCTCCTGACAGAAACAGGACACACCCCACAGGAACATATGCAAGTTACTGATTTCAACAGGTTGATCACAGTGAAAATGCCTCGTCTCTGTCTGACCCCAAACTGACTCCCTAATGGAATTTGTATCATTTTCTGGTGCAAAGACCATTCTAGCAGTGAGCATGTCGGAAGCCAGGTCACCTGGGAAAGGATGGACCAGTCCCAGGTGAGTCTTAAGATACCTACAGTCACACAATATCAAGTGTTCTGTGCCTCATGTATTTGCAAATATGTTACACCAGGGGAATGGCGGGAATGCTGAATCAGTTCTAGTTCTAAAATTCAGTCGGATCTTGTTTTAACGCTGGCCATCATGCAGCCACACTTCTAGTAAACTGTCATGGTCCTACCTAGCCAAGTGTACGCAGAATTCCACGACATGTTGTGTGTAGTTAATACACTTCATCAGGCAGGTATTACTGTAGACTAGGGGAGGGGGTAACCTAGTCCCCGGCTTAATTTGATCCAGACTACGGCAAGTCTGTGGCACAGGCTGGAAGCCCCGAGCCTCAGCACCCCTGCGTGTGAATGCTAGAGCCCCAAGCTCGTCCCCACGACTGGCAGGGCTGGATTAAGAAAGGGGTTGCAGCCCTGGGCCCTGTGCTAAGGGGGGAGTTGAGTGAGGTCTTTTTTTCACGTGTGGGGCCTCCCAATTGATTTTTCTGTGGGTCAAAGGCCCCTGACAGAAAAAAAAAAAAAAGATTCCCTTCGCCTGATGTAGAGGATCATCATACAATAAATCAAACTCCTGAGTATAAGGTAGTAGAACAGTTTCCAAACTAGGGATGTAAACGATTAATCGGTTATCCGATAAGCAAAAACGTATCCGATAATTGACACACTAGTCAACTAGTGGCTCCCCCCTTGCTGCCTTTATCACAAAGACGCAGCAGAGCAGGGGGAGAGGAAGGGGTGCTGGAGGGGGCTGGTTTAACAGCCTGTTCCTCTCTACTCCAGCTCCATGGGAGGGAGCGGGGCACAGCAGCTGCCTTCCAACTTTGAAATGTACAAGAGTCCCTGCTAGGGCTCTTGTACATTTCAAAGAGGAAGCGCTCCAGGCGTTCCAACTTTGCAATGCATGTGCTCATCCTTATCGACTAATCGAATAGTCGATGGAAATTCCATCGCCTATTCAATTAGTTAATCGAAATTTAACATCCCTAATCTAAACAACAAAGTATCAATTTTAAAAAGAGTCATAAATATCTGGGCCACAGAGCAGCTATAGTTGCCATATTTACACCGGGAGCCTTTAACACCGAGAGCTGCAAAACGAATCGGAGAAAGAGCAGAACTGGGCAAAAGTCCAGCCCACCAAACCACCAGATCCAGCCTGTGGGAACCTCAGTCAGGCGTCCTGCCTTCCCTACCCCCTGCGCAGCTCCCAGAAGCACCGGCTGCAGCGCCACGTGTTATACTCTGAAATTAGCGCTGCAAGCCCAGGGAGGGGGGAAAGGGACAGGGTTCTTACACTGTCCCCATGCCCAGGAAAATCTTGCAGCTCCCATTGGCCAGCTTCCAACCAATAGGAGCTGCCTGTTTGTAGGACAGGCAGCATGTGAAGTAAGCCCCCAGGCTCGCAGCATTCAGTTCAGAGCAGCACACGTGGCCCTGCAGCATATGCGGTGGCATGGAAGGCAGAGACCTTGGCTAAGTAACTTGCTGGGCTGCTGGCCAGGAGCTGCCCACGCAAATGCCTCCTGGCCAGGGCCTGTCTCTGGCACCCCAGCCTCTCCCTCCCCCGAAACTCTGTGCACCTCTTCTCTTGCACCCAGGCCCCTTCCCAGACCCTGCACCTCCTTTTCCTACACCCCTCTTCCAGGTCAGAATCCTCTCCTGCACCCATACCCCCTTCCAGACCCTGCACCAGATCACAACCTCTTCCTTCCTCCAAACTTCCTCCCAGATCCCACACCCTCTTCTGCACCCCAATCCCATACCCCAAGCTCCTTTCTACACCCGATTTCCATTCCAGACCCCACACCTCCTCCATTAATAGCATGGAAGAGTATAGCCCTTGACCACTTACTAAATTCTTGGAGTGGCCCCCCATCCAAAATTATTGCCCACCCCTGAGAAAGAACAATGACTTCATTGCCCAGATTTTCTAGATCATTGTATATTTATATCCAAGCCAGGGTAGACAAGAAAAGGGATAACTGCTTTCAGCTTATTTTGTTGGCAAAGTCACTACATGCAAGCATAAGGCAGCCCATCTTTTCGAATTCTGGGGCTGCCATTCCTGAATGCTGCACAATTAATCTGACACATACAAAATACAGGGCTATGTAGCACCTGTATTTTGTTTTAGCTACACCAGACTAACACGGCTACATTTCTGTCACTACTCTGGCACATACAGAATGTATTAATTTCACTCAGTATTCAAAAGCACTCAAGTGATTTTTGAAAATGTAATGCAGGCTTCTGAAAGTCACTTAGAGGCTTCTGAGAATGTTACTTCTCCAAAGCTTGTTTTGTAGATGCTCAAACAATAGGACAACACAAGTAATACCAAGTGGAAAACATCCAGTTTTCCCGAATTAAGCTCCCTTAATCATACAGAATGTAAAAAATACGAATGGCACTGTATGGCAGTAACTAAACTTAGCTGCTTTACAGGAAAACTCTCCACATGCAATCAAGTTAATTAAAAAGTTAAGAGCAGTTTCATCTCCTGCTATTTTTTTGTAGTTTTACAGTCAAATTTTACTATTTGAAAGAATGGTTTAGACTTCTGTTGCTCTATAAAAAAAACATAGCCAAACAAAAAGATACCACCCAAACAGGTGAAACTTACATTTTTTCTCTAATCTCTCAATTTTAGTAAACTTAAGTGTTACAACAATAAAAGATACAATTTTTTAGAGACAAGCTTGTTTGCAGAGTTGATTCTGGGATACTACAGAGGCAAGATCGATGAGGTAATCTCTTCTATTGGATCAACTTCTGTTGGTGAGAGTCAAGCTTTCGGACTTACACAGAACTCTTCCTTCAGGTCCAACCACAGAAAGCTTTGTAAGTGTCTCTCTTTTCCCATCAGAAGTTGGTGAATAAATGAAATTAACCTCATCCACCTTGTCTTAGACATTTGATGTTTAAATTGATGTGTCCCTATTGATAGAGCCCTGCAAATCCGCAGATATCCATGGATGCAGATCTCTGTGTATCATTTTTGCAGGTGCAGATATGGATACCAATTTTGTATCCACACAAGGCTTGCCGCTCTATCTATTGAAAGTCTTCCAGCATTATACACAGAAGTTAGCTACTGTACTGCTAGTGGATTTTAAATTGCTTACAAGTGAACTGCGATTCCCAGTCTCTCAGGGTCTCTTGCTGCGTAGCATTGAGGTCAGACAGGTCATCATATTCATCCTTCAAAGCTTCCTTATCCAGACAGAACGTGGCAAGACCTCTGGATGCATCCCTTCCAGCAAAAATTCCATACGGGCCCTCTTTAAAATAAAAAAGATGTTAGGATAATAATGAAGTTAATGTTTCTTTGAGGTCAACATACCAAAAAGCAATTGACTTGCAGATCCCCAGACTTGAACCTTACGTAGAAATCCTCAAAATTCATGAAATACCAAGATTTATATTGTAAAATGTGTCCTTTTTTGTAATATTGAGGCAGGTATTTTCTAGTACGTACACAAAACAAAAAAAGAAACAGAATCACTAAAGATACTGAGCGTGCTGGTGAGCAAAGGGCATTGTGAAAGGGAGTTATGCACAAGAAGCAAATGGCTTTCCTGAGACATATGGGGGCACCTGTGAAGACAGCAAACAGGAGTCAGTTCTGTGGGAAGAGGAGAGGAATGGTTCAGAAGTCTTAGGAGACACTAGGCTTGTTCACAAATCCTTCCAGCCTTGAGCTGACCCATGAAAGAAGAAGGATCTGAAAGGCGGATTAGCTGGCTTGACATATGGAGAAGGCTCTTGAGCAGACACCACTCCAAATCATACTGATCAGGCTGGACGCACGTGGCTAGTGAAGAATAAATGAACACCAAATGCCCTTAAGGCACATTTCATGGAGAAGGGACCAATGTGTGCAATTCACAGTGGGTCAGAGGTATCTTATCTAGAGGGACACTTGGTAAACTTAATCAATCATTAACTCCTTTGCAATAGTAAGCAGAATATTTTATCTGTACAGAAGTAACAGAATATCGGGATAGCAATGTGTTCCAATGACACATTTAAGGCCTCCGAAGACACCAAAGTCTGGTTACTCTAGAGACAACACACCAGCCCGCACTGGAAGAACGTGTTTCAACAAACGGAATCACTTTCCTTTTTAGAGAGACCCAATTTGACGACATTCATAAATTAGACCTGGTTCACAGCCTTTCATGTGCAGAGCTGGAACTCATGAGTAGGTTTGGTTTTTTTTAAAGCTCTAAGCAGAGAGAGAACCGCACATCCAAATCAGTCATGTCTGTCATCTGCCTGTTCTAGAACTTCAAACCCCACGCTGAAATTGTGTTCCTTGCACCACACACACATATGAAACAGATAGTAGACAGACAGGATTTATTGCATAGCCCTGGGATGGGGTACCCTCCCCCGCTTCTGCCTTTTATTTTGGCCCTTGTGTCACTCTGCTTTGTTATCTAGGTATTGCCTGCGCTCTGGAAGGAGGTACTGAGAATTGTGAAACCAACCTAATTACACCCGTAGAGACTGAACACAAGCCAAATCATTGCCACTCTGCAGTCAGGCCTTAGGAGAGAGCCTGGGCCAGATCGGGCTACTGAACTGCAGAGCACAGATGGTCCCCCCCCCATACAGTGCCCCCAGTATAATCCTCTCCACAAACAGGATTGGCCGGTTACACAAGGAAACAACAAACAAGTAGCAGCTGGAGGCAGGAGGGGTTGGGGAGCTCTGCTAGGGAAATGGGAACACACTGTCTCTGCTAGGGAATGGGAACACAACCCAAGGCCGTAACTAGATCCAAGGCCTTTCCCCCACACAGCCTCTCAGCTTCCCCTCACCCCCACGGATCCTCCACGTCTCCTCTGCTGCATCCCAGAACCTCCCCTTACTCCTCTAACCTCACAATAGACTCCAAAAACTCCCCCGGTCCCTACTGTATCCCAGCAGTCCTCAATGCGCCCTTCCCCCACACTACATCCCAGCACCTCCCTCTCATCCCCACTGCACCCCCTTTCCTCACAATGCTCCCCAGAGCCTCCCCGAACCTCCACTGATTCTCCATGTCTCCACCACTGCACCTCAGAACCTCCCCTAATCCTCCCCCCCACACCACACCCCACCAACTCCCCTGGTCTTTACTGCTCCCCCAGCTCACCCTCAATGCACCTTTCTCCCCCCCCCCCCCGTCCCCACGGCACCTCCTCCCCACACCACACCCCAGCACCACTTCCCCCATCTCCACTGCACCCCTCTCTCCCCACACCCTAGCACCACCTCCCCCATCTCCACTGCACCCCTCTCCCCACACTATACCCCAGCAACACCCCCCCAGTCCCCACTGCACCCCCTCCCCATACCCCCCCAGCACCACCTCCCCCCAGTCCCCACTGCATCCCCTCCTCATACCCCCCCAGCACCACCTCCCCCCAGTCCCCACTGCACCCCCTCCCCATGCCCCCCCAGCACCACTTCCCCCCTGTCCCTACTGCACCCCTCTCCCCACACCACACCCCAGCACCACCTCCCCCCCCCCCGTCCTCCCTGGACCTCTCTCCCCACACTACACCCCAGCACCACCTCCCCCCAATCCCCACTGCACCCCCTCCCCATGCCCCCCCAGCACCACTTCCCCCCTGTCCCTACTGCACCCCTCTCCCCACACCACACCCCAGCACCACCTCCCCCCCCCCCCGTCCTCCCTGGACCTCTCTCCCCACACCACACCCCAGTCCCCATTGCACCCCCTCCCCACACCCCCCCAGCACCACCTCCCCCCGTCCTTCCTGCACCTCTCTCCCCACCCTCCCCAGCACCCCCTCCCCGCACTGCACCCCCTCCCCACCCTCCCCAGCACCCCCTCCCCACACCGCACCCCCTCCCCACACACCCCCCAGCACCCCCTCCCCGCACTGCACCCCCCTCCCCACACCCCCTCCCCACACCGCACCCCCTCCCCACACACCCCCCAGCACCCCCTCCCCGCACTGCACCCCGCACGCACCGGGCCCGTAGAACTTGCGGGCGCGGCTCACGTCGAACACTTTGCCGTTGATGGCCATGAGGATGCGCGGCTCCCGCTGCCCGTCGTAGGGCCGCAGCTGCGCCAGGGTGAAGTCGCGGCGCCGGAGCTTGGGCGGCGGCGGCGGCTCGGAGTCGCGGGCCGGGCCCGGGTCCCGCTCGCCCCGCAGGATCTGGTAGAGCAGGAAGAGGCAGAGGCCCAGCAGGCTCAGGTTGAGCGGCGAGCCCAGGATCTCCAGCAGCAGCCCGCCGCGCTCCGGGCTCGCCTCCTCCTCCGCCATGGGCTCGGCTGCCTCTGCGCCCGACGGAGGAGCCGCCCAGCCGCCGAGGGGAGGGACCCGGCTGGCGCTCGGGGGCCGGGCTGCAGCGCCGCGCAGCGTCCCCTACGGGCGCCTCTTCCCCGGGACACCCGGGGGGCTCTCCCGTCCTTCCCCGCTCTGCTGCGGGGGGACCCGAACTCCTGCGCTGGGAGGCACAATCCTCAGCGTCGGGGCTGCCTCTTGCATCCGGCAAGGGACCCCAAGAGGCCATCCCCGTGCCCTCGGGGCAGGCCCAACCCTCACCCACATCCCTGTTTCTCAACCACTGGTACCAGTACCCTTAGGAACAGCCATGCAGCCCTGTTAGTCTGGTTTTGCTGGGGAAAAAAGGCAGGACGATGCAGCACTCGAAAGACTAACACCAGGGTCTATAAACATAGAATCATAGAACCATAGAGCTGGAAGAGACCTCAGAAGGTCATCAAGTCCAGCCCCCTGCTCTAGGCAGGACCAATCCCAACTACCATCTTGTTAGTCTTTAACGTGCTACATGGTCCTGTTTTTTGTACTGGGTGATGAGCTTTCGTGGGCCAGACCCACTTCTTACGATCCAATTGTGGAAGAAAATTGGCACGACCATCTGTACCCAAGGGATACAAACAAAAAGGGAGGCCTCGTTCTGCATAACACAACCACGTTTATTACTGTGTTTGGCCTCTGTACGGGGCCTTTCGTAATTAAAATGTTTTTGAGACCGGGAGGCTTAGTCTAAGCACAGGAGGGGAAATAGCGAACCCCCGCGTTCTGTCTTCCGCTGCGTCACGGACACAGGTCCTTGGACGAGCTTTGCTCTGCGTCTCAGCTTTCCAGTTTGAATATGGGAATATTTAATACTTCAGTTGCCTGACGTTGTGCTGTCAATTGATGAGTGACCTCCCAGACACCCCCTCCTCGTGGTGGTCGGTAGAAATGAAGCCTTGTGCTAAAAAGAAAGGTGGCGTGGGAGTGAAGAGATCCAGAACAAATACAACTGTGTGAAAAGGACACGACAAGTATTCCTCTTCTGGTGGCTCAGCGGGGTCGCTGTGTTAGTCCGTAAGTTTAACAACGACGAATAGTCCTGTGGCACCTTCGAGAAACAAAAATACATAGAGTATGATGAGCTTTTATGGGTAACACCTGGGTTGGGTAGATACTTTAAACTAGGGATATCAACATATAGTCGACTACATATAAAATAGACATTTATATATATATTTATATATAAACTGGACATATATAAAATAGACATAAAAGGAATGAACTTAAATTTGAAACTTTACGAATGGGCCTTAACAAAGATGCTAATTATCTCACCCATTACAAAGATAGCTTCCCCAATTATCACCTCTAATATCATTATCTCATAGACACTAACCTCCCCCCCCACTCCCGCTCTGTTCTAAAATCTGATTTGTCTATTTGATAAGTGTTCACTTTTTTTGATTGTATCCCTTTGGTATTTATGGTCGTGCCAATTTTCTTCCACTATTTGATCTGAAGAAGTGGGTCTGGCCCATGAAAGCTCATCACCTAATAAACCATCTTGTTAGTCTTTAAAGTGCTGCATAGTCCTGTATTTTGTTTCAGCAGTACCCTTAGGGGTACTGGAGAGAAGTTTAGGGGGTACGTCAACACAACTGAAATTTTGAGAAAACTGAATGTTTTAAGTTTTACGGCACTTTATTATTTTTGTACTTTTTACACCCAAAGATTTCATCGACCACCCAGGTACCATGAAGTTGTTTAAACAAATGTGTTGCAACCGTAGGAAAAAAAATGGTATGTCTGAAAACTGCAGGTACTGGAGGTACTTATATATATATTTTTAAAAGGGGTACTTTATAAGAAAAGGTTGAGAATCACTGATCTAGATCATCCCTGATAGATGTCTATCCAGCCTGCTCTTAAATATCTCCAGTAATGGAGAGTCCACAACCTCCCTAGGTCAACTTATTCCAGTGTTTAACCAACCTGATAGTCAGAAAGCTTTTCCTGCTGTCCAACCTCAACCTCCCATGTTGCAATTTAAACCCATTGCCAAGGAGAAAAGTTTTTCTCCCTCCTCCTTGTAACACCCTTTTAGATACTTGAAAACCGCTATGACAGTGTTTCCCAAATGGTGTTCCGCGATCCCCGGGGTTCCACAAAAAAATTCCATTACAATAACATTCTATGATTTTTAAAATAATATTATGTGAGTTTTGTTTTTAAATATGTGCAGTTAAACTAAATGTTGATCTCATGACCTTATTTAGCATTTGTTTATTATTATCCTTACTGATTTGTGGTCTACTTTTTCAGCTCCATATATTAGACTACTGTTATTAGGGGTTCCACAAAATTCTTTCAAGTTTAAAAGGGTTCCAAAGCGAAATACAATTGGGAAACATTGCACTATCATGTCCCCTCTCGGTCTTCTCTTTTCTAAACTAAACAAGCCCGACTCTTTCAGTCTTCCCTCCTAAGTCAGGTTTTCTAGAACTTGAATAATCTTTTGGTCTTCCCTGGACCTTCTCCAATTTCTCCACATCTTTCTTGAACTGCGGTGCCCAGAACTGGACACAAGACTCCGACTGAGGCCTAATCAGTGCAGAGTAGAGCGGAAGAACGACTTCCCCGATCTTGCTCACAACACTCCAATAGGCACCTATTCCCCACCCTGATTCTTCCACACTTGCTATCTGGTCACTCCTCCCCCTTGTAATAAATCACCTGTTTGCTCTCATCTTGTTCTGGACTTTGTAAAGTTTTTTGGGGATGGGGACTGTCCTTTTCTCTGGTGTTGGTACAGTACCGATCACATCAGGGTACAGGGCCATGCCTGGGGCTCCAGTTCGGCTGCAATCAACACAATCATTACACACAAAAACAATATATGAATGTGACAAACCAAGCAATCAGGGAATGCCAGACTTAAGATTGTCATTGGGCTCCTCAGTAGTCAAGCGCACACATAACGTGTTTGCGGAATCAAGGTTTACAATTTTGTTTAAAGATTAACCAATCTTTAATTGCTAATTTATTTAATCCACCCCCCTCTTTTCCCTGTCCCTCCCTCAATATTTCTGCCCCTTGCAAAGGACAATTCACTCAACACATTCCAAACGTCTCTCCCATATTTTAGCATCCTCATTAAAAAAAGAGGTCTCTCTCAAATTAATTAAACCTTCTCCAATCAAAGGAGCTTTCACTTTCATATCTGAGAGTAGTTCCAAACAAGTTGGACTTTGCCATACACTTACAGCATAGGGGTCTCCAGGAACTTGTAGTTACTAGTGCGTTAGTCTTCTGTTGCTCTGTAAAAAAACCAAAGCCAAAGCAGTAGTCAGAGGCTGGTGCTTTACTACAGAGGCTGCCGAGTGTAACCAATGAAAATCTCAGTGGTTCCACAATTACTTAATTAACTGCCTTTTAACATCCCCTGTATACTTTTAAGATGACATGTTGTAACTGCCCCACTGCAATACTATTCACATCGTATCATCCCTTAGAAAGGAATCACTTTACAGTCAAATTCATGTTGTTAGATGGGAAAAGAGAAGCAGGTGAGGGCCAAGACTGGGCCTGCCCTAAAGGCATTTTCTAGCGACAGTGCCACAAATTAACACTAGATGGTGTTGTGAACACACTAATAGTTGCTGCATAGCTTATGCTGTATTTCAAGAACATCACTTTGGTCTTTAACCATAATGAATCAATTAGATTTCATAGATGCTCACAATGAGAGTTTCATCAGAGAGCACAGTAATATGCTTGAGCAGCTAGTATGCTGTCATTGCCTAACAAAATATCTGCTCATTTGTCTCAGATTGATCTGGTGAAGTGGAAAGGCACAACAGCTAGGCTAGATTGGCATGATTTTCCGGAAATGCTTTTAACGGAAAAGTTTTCCGTTAAAAGCATTTTCGGAACAGAGCGTCTAGATTGGCACAGACGCTTTTCAGCAAAAGCACTTTTTTCAGAAAAGCGTCCGTGCCAATCTAGATGCGCTTTTCCGCAAAAAAGCCCCGATTGCCATTTTCGTGATCGGGGCTTTTTTGCGGAAAACAAATCTGAGCTGTCTACACTGGCCCTTTTGCGCAAAAGCTTTGCACAAAAGGGACTTTTGCCTGAACGGGAGCAGCATAGTATTTCTGCAAGAAGCACTGATTTCTTACAGTAGGAAGTCAGTGCTTTTGCGGAAATTCAAGCAACCAGTGTAGACACCTGGCAAGTTTTTCCGGAAAAACAGGCCAGTCTAGACAGAGCCCAAATGTATCGCACCCCGGACACTGAACTGTGACCTAACATATAGAATATCCATAACTGGAGCATGGATTGTTTTATTACAACCCATCATGTGCTCCTGAGCTAGTCTACTGGTAAGACTCAGACATTCTTTCTAAAGATTTCCTAGCATTTAATCAGTTCCTTTCCGCTGGTTTAAACGCAAGCATGTGCATTTTGGAAAAGGAACGATCTGTTTAGTATTTACTAAAGAGCCCAAAGACACCTGCATGCCTGCTTTAATGTGGTGTTGGTCCCGTGTGTTCACCCTTTTGTTATATGAAGGAACGATGCACACCTGATAGCACAGGCACGGGAAGTAGGGGTGCTGCAGTACCCAGAGGTTTTCTACCCAGCTTCCCTGTGCCCAGACACTGGCCCTGCTGCCAATCCATCAGCCCCGGGTTCCGGCCTCCAGGGTTTCACTGGCTTCAGCACCATCTGAGGGTCCACCATTCCCATGTGCTCCGCAGCCTGCCATCCCCAGGATGGAGGCCACTGATGCTGCAGGCTCTGCTGCAGGGGCGGCCGGTCCATAGAGGCGAACTTGGCGGTCGTCTAGGGCGCCAAGTTAAATGGGGCGCAATGGGGCGCCAAATGGTGGCGCAATATCGTTGAGGAGTTTGGGGGGGTGCCGATTGCATGGCTCGCCTAGGGCGCCAGTTGCTGGCAGCTAGTCTAGGGCCGCCCCTGCTCTGCTGTAATTCGGGGTCCTGTTCCTGGGACTCCTTAGCCATCTCTAGCCATGGCTAGATTGCCAATTCTCCCGGAGCAGACACTATTTGTAGCAAAGGGGATGCAGGCCAGGTGTGGTGGCAACCCTAGGTGTGACTCCAGCCTGAAGCGGTGAGGGGTGCAAACAGGTGTGTGTGTGGGGGGGTGCAACTCAGCACCCCTCCCCTAAAAATAGTGCCAGCGCCACTGAGTGATAGTTCTGAGAGTGCATTTTACAAGATCTTCAGCAACATCAGCTCATAACCGGAGGGTCCAATCTTTGAATTCCTTATTCAGTTTTAACTTCTGTAGGAGTTGGACTGTAAGTAAGGACTTCAAGATGAGGCCCAGTGAGGCTAACACAGAAACGCTTCTGGTATTACCTGCTCTGATTCCTTAAGTCATGTGCTCTTTCCTTCTGCAATATTTCATCTATTTCTACTTATGACAGTGATCTTAAGGAGGAAGCACTGGAGTGTACACACAAACTGCCTGTGTCACCAGAGAATGAAGGGAAGGAGAGAAGTACACACTAGAGCAGTGGTCTCCAACCTTTTTACACCCAAGATCACTTTTTAAATGACAGACCAAGCCAGGATCTACCGCCCCGCCCCTTCCTTGAAGCCCCGCCCTCTCTCTTCTCCTCCTCCCCATCACTTGCTATCCCCAATCCTTATACTGCTACTTTAAAAAAAAATTCCCACCATTCCTCGCAGCTACTCACCTGTGCTGTTGCTCGGTGAGTAGCTGCTCCTCAAATGAGGAAATCTAATGTAAATGTCCTGCGTAGGCACGCAGTTCAAAGAGGGCTCAAGAGCTATTCTTAGAGCCTCCGAGATCTACCAGTAGATCGCGATCTACTGGTTGGTGACCATGGCACTAGAGGGCTTGAATTTCCATCTCCTATCCCCCCTGTGGTATATTTTGATACCTATGCTAAGGGAGTGGAATGCTATCAAATCAGAATGGTAACACCATATTCTCCTGGCACAGCCGAGTAGCATCATACAAGGTGCAAGGAAGGGCAAAATGAAGCTGAAGTGTGGAAGTTGGTGATATACTCTACAGAGGAACTGTGTTTGAGTTACGTGATCAGGCAGCTATATGCATCAAATCTTACCACACCTGCCAAATGCCAACTCTCATTATTGACCATGTATTTGCTTTACCTTATGCTGATCATTGTGGCATCTAGTTAAAAGTTAGGAGGGAAATGAATGTTTGATTTTCTTTATACTTGGTAGGAAAGAACAAGGGTACCCCTAAAATTTTTCACAAGGTATGCACAGCTGAACTACTCTCAGTATAACTTAGTATGGTGCCTGGGATGTTAAAGTTAGATTAACTGGCTAATCGAATAGTCGATGCAATTTGCATCGACCATTCGATTAGTCGATAAGGTGGCCTCCGTCTTTGAAGTCTAGCAACAGCCCTAGGATTGTTGCTAGACTTCAAAGGCGAAAGCGCTGTGCAGAGCATGTGGCCAGTGGGGAAATCACGCCGTCCCCAGCTGACCCCGGGCTCCATGCTGTGCTGCCGCTTTGAAACGCCGCGGGGAGCCCACTCAGGACCAAAATTGAATAAGCGGCATTGCAGCTTGGTGTACAGGAGTCACAGCAGTGCTCAGGTCTGGCCCAATAAGGGGACGGACAGGGCCAAAATACCGTGCATGGCATTGTGACTTGGTGCCCTTCACAGAATTTTGGCCCTGCAGACTCTGCATCATAATGCAAGGCAGGGGTGGACAATAATTTTCACAGAAGGGCCACTTAATAAATGTTGGTACGTAGTCACTAGCAGGCTCCACCCCCCGGAAGGGGCAGGGCCTGAGTGGAAGGGGCGGAGCCTGCGGACTAGCCACCAGCTAAGAGGAGCCAGGAGAAGCAGCAGCTACCGCGGTCCACGCCGTTTCCTGTGGTTCCCCTTATCTGCAAATGGCAAATTGCAGCGAATGGGAGCCAGTACGTAAACAAACGGGAGCGGCCAGTTAGCAGCTGAAAGTTAGCAGCTTTTGAGAAACACTGCTCTATACACACTTACAACAGTTTAGTTGAACTGATATAACAGGCTGTGTAGAGACTCCTGTTTCAAATAAGAGTGACTGTGTTTAGCTTACACCTGTTCCTAATCTATTTCAGATCAATCAAAATAAGCTACACTTAACCAAAGCAAGTGTGTCTTTTGCATTGGTTTAAACCAGCTCCGTTTAAAATCATTTCTAATTAAGCTGTGGTAGCTTTGTGTGTGGGTGGGTGTGTACAGTTGTACACAGGCCCAAAGATCACCATGGAGAAGACAGAATGACTGCTACGTTGAAAGATAGGAGAAGAAGAAAGTGGCAGACACAGTCATAGTCGGAAATCAAAAGCCGAAAGAGACATGTGGAAGGCATATCTTCCACTCGAGTCTCCTAAATCATCTCATGTCTAGTTCAACAAAATTAAACCAGTTTTCATTTGACGCATTCCTAAGTGCAAGCCAAATTGTTGTCTCATTCCACAAGTGGTTCCTTCAGCTTTCAGGTTTTATCCATCATTTTAAGACAGTTAGCTCATGTTTGGTTTTGAGGCAAGGTTAAACTGCTAAGTAGTGGTCTGGGAGCTAATTTTCAATACACATCAAGAGAAGAATCAGTTACTTTCCCATTCCTATTTATTTCCAGCTGCTCTGAATATGTAACATTCTCACTGAGAAATTCTTTCAGATCCTTAAGGTCATCATCCTGCATTTCTGGTAGCTTGCATGGGAAACTCCAGAAGTCTATATACATATTTCAGAGGTTTGTGTCCCTAACTTAAAGCAAGGCCAGAGTTTGGTTGTGCCAGGAAAATGGGATGTGCCTGGAATTGGATTGTTTTCTGTAACATAACTAAGTAAAAGAAGCGGTGGGAGATAAAAAGGCATTGTTTAAAAAGTGGAAGTTAAATCCGAGTGATGAAAATAGGAAGGAGCATAAACTCTGTCAAATTAAGAGTAAAAATATAATAAGGAAAGCCAAAAAGGAGTCTGAAGAACAGCTAGCAAAATGTTTTTAAATACATCAGAAGCAGGAAGCCTGCTAAACAACCAGTAGGGCCCCTGGACAAACGAGATGCTAAAGGCGCACTCAAAGATGATAACGTCATTGCAAAGAAACTAAATGAATTCTTTGCTTCAGTCTTCACGGCTGAGGATGTTAGGGAGATTCCCATACTTGAGCCATTCTTTTTAGGTGACAAATCTGAGGAACTGTCTCGGATTGAGGTGTCATTAGAGGAGATTTTGAAACAAATCGATAAACTTCTCAGTAACAAGTTACCGGGATCAGATGGCATTCACCCAAGAGTTCTGAAAGTACTCAAATTTGAAATTGCAGAACTATTCACCGTGGTTTGTAACCTATCCTTTAACTCAGCTTCTGTACCTAATGATCGGAAGATAGCTTATGTGATGCCACTATTTAAAAAAGGCTCTAGAGGTGATCCTGGTAATTACAGACCGGTAAGTCTAATGTCAATACCGGGCAAATTAGTTGAAACTTAGGTAACAAATAGAATTTTCAGACACATAGATAAATACAATTTGTTGGGGAAAAGTCAGCATGGTTTCTGTAAAGGGAAATCATGCCTTACTAATCTAATAGAGTTCTTTGGGGGGAGGGGTCAACAAACATGCAGACTAGGGGGATCCAGTATCTATAGTGTACTTAGATTTCCAGAAAGCCTTTGACATGTTCCCTCACCAAAGGCTCTTAAGTAAAATACGTTGTCATGGGATAAGAGGGAAGGTCTTCTCATGGACTGATAACTCGTTAAAAGAAAGGAAACAAAGGGTAGGAATAAATCATAAGTTTTCAGAATGGGAGAGAAGTAACAAGTGGTGTCTCGCAAGGGTCTGTACTGGCACCAATCCTATTCAACCTATTTGTAGGGGTAAACAGTGAAGTGAGAATTTGCAGATGATACTAAACTGCTCAAAATAGTTAAGACCAAAGTAGACTGAGAAGAGCTTCAAAAATATCTCACCAAACTAAATGATTGGGCAACAAAATGGCAAATGAAATTTAATGTTTATAAACGTAAAGTAATGCACATTGGAAAAAATAATCCTAACTATACATACAATCTGACAGGGACTAATTTAGCTATAACTACTCAAGAGAGAGATCTTGGAGTCATTGTCAATAGTTCTCTGAAAACATCCACTCAATGTGCTGTAGCAGTCAAAAAAGCAAATAGAATGTTAGGAATCACTTAAAAAGGGATAGAGAATAAGACAGAGAATATCTTATTGCCTCTATATGAAACCATGGTACACCCACATCTTGAATACTGCATACAGGTGTGGTTGCCTCATCTAAAAAAAGATATATTGGCATTGGAAAAGATTCAGAAAAGGGCAACAAAAATGATTAGGGGTTTGGAACAGGTCCCATATAAAGAGAGATTAAAAAGTCTTGGACTTTTCAGTTTAGAAAAGAGAAGCCTAAGCGGCAGCGGGGGGATATGACAGAGGTCTATAAAATCATGACTGGTGTAGAAAAAGTGAATAAGGAAAAGTTATTTACTTGTTCTCACAATATAAGAACTAGGGGTCACCAAGGCTGTGTCTAGACTGGCCAGTTTTTCCAGAAAATCAGCTGCTTTTCCGGAAAAACTTGCCAGCTGTCTACACTGGCCGCTTGAATTTCCGCAAAAGCACTGACTTCCTACTGTAAGAAACCAGTGCTTCTTGCGGAAATACTATTCTGCTCCCGTTCAGGCAAAAGTCCTTTTGCGCAAAACTTTTGTGCAAAAGGGCCAGTGTAGACAGCTCAGGTTTGTTTTCCGCAAAAAAGCCCCGATCGCGAAAATGGGGATCGGGGCTTTTTGCGGAAAGCACGTCCAGATTGGCACAGACGCTTTTCCACAAAAAGTGCTTTTGCGGAGAAGCGTCCGTGCCAATCTAGACGCTCTGTTCCGAAAATGCTTTTTAACGGAAAACTTTTCCGTTAAAAGCATTTCCGGAAAATCATGCCAGTCTAGATGCAGCCCAAATGAAATGAATAGGCAGGAGGTTTAAGCAAACAAAAGGAAGTTTTTCTTCACTCAGCGTACAGTCAACCTGTGGAACTCCTCGCCAGAGGATGTTATGAAGCCAGAGGACTTTAAAGAGCTAGACAGATTCATGGAGGTTAGGTCCAGCAATGGCTATTAGCCAGGATGGGCAGGAATGGTGTCCCTAGCCTCTGTTTGTCAGAGGGTGGGAATGGGTGACAATTCCCTGTTCTGTTCACTCCCTCTAGGGCACCGGGTATTGGCCACTGTTGGAGCCAAGACAGTGGGCTAGACAGACCTTTGGGCTGACCCAGTCCGGCTTTCTTATATCTTTCCCCACCACCTCTGAAGATTTTCCCCCTTTTCATTTGCTAATACTAATCAACACACCCCTGGCTGCAAGCCCCACTGAAAACAAACCACCCCATAGAATCCAGGCCTCAGAGGTACATGGGGGGAGGGGGATTCCAGCTTGTTTTTCTCACCTGGTTGGCAATTTTGCAGGGGAGTGCGGGTCTAGTGGTCAAAGCAGCGTCCTGGGGCGCAGGACTCGCGGATTTCAGCCCCTCCAGGCTCCGCGACAGCCCCTCGCCTCTCTGTGCCTCGTTGGTGCCGGGGTGTGAAATGGGGAGAATGATGAATTCCCGCCCAGGGGCCGGGCTGGAGCAGCGCGCAGGGGCCGACGCAATCGGGCCTCGCAGAAGCAGCCTCCCCCCGCAGCTGGGAGCCACCTGCGGGAAGCGCCCGGCTCTCACAGCGGCCGATGCGGGGCGCCGGCCGGTATCCGCCCGCTCTCCAGACGCTGCCCCGCCCAGTGGGCGGCGAGGAGCGCACGGAGCCGGGCAGAGGGGAAGCGCAGGAGACGCGTGGTCCCCCCGCCGGTGAGTAGGGGCTGCTGGCTGGCAGGCTCCGAGCCTGAGCGGGCAGTGGGTTTTGGGGGGCAGTGGGTTTTGGGGGGCAGTGGGGCCCCCCGCTGGTGGGGAGGGGGCAGGCGCTGGGGCGAGCCCGGGAGCGTCACGGTGCCAGCTGGGGCGCTGGTTCCTTCCTCGCCCCCCCCCACCCCCCGATGCCTTTGGCGTTGAATCTTTGCTGCCGGACTTTAGGCAGCGGCCGGCTGGGTCATTCCCTGCCCGGGAGCTCCCCCGGCGCCGCGTGGCTATTTTCAGGGCTAGAGAGGCGGAGAGATTAAAGCTGGCCGCCCCTGACCCCGCAGGGCTCCGGACTCCCCCTCCCCGCGGCCCTCTGATTCCCCAGGCTGTGTGTCCATCCCCCCCTTGCGGGATACGCTGTGTCGGAGCCAAACGCATCTGAAAACCCTGAAAACATCAGTCACAAGATGCCCCCCTCCCCCGAGAACAGCAGACCTAACGATTCAAACCAAAGGCGCAGAGAACAATGGAGACAAAAGTTCCTCTTATTCTATCCGAAAAGTCATCACTTCCCCTTCTATCCCTCCCGCTCCAAAGCATTTCAGTAGAGCGAAATACTTATTCTCCCCCTCCCGCCCTCCATGTTTCTGCTTAGCTCTTTTAGTTTCCCAATCACACACTGTGCTCTGTGCAGACAAGATCTAGAGCTTAGATTTTCAGCGGTGGATGGATAGGGAGGTGCATGTGCGGGTGTGTCAGACTATATAATATTGGAACCAGAATGGATTCCCCACACTGGAAAAACTAATAATCCGCAGACATATAAACTCCTCATTTACATTTTCAGCCCCTAAGGTGTTCTGTGCAAAGCTTAGTATGCCTATCTAGCTGCTATTAATGAACATGCTTATGCCTGTGCTTAATTTGACATAGGAAAGCTGAATTGGAATTACTCACCTATGTCAAAAAGTCTCAGGGGCAGCTGCGTCAGTCTATAACTTGAAAAACAATGAGTGGTCTTAGGGACTAATAAAAAATACAGCGTATCATGAGCAAAACCCACTTCATCAGATGCTTCAGGGGATAGCCAAGTGAGTGTGTACAGGATACACTTACAAAAACAACAAATAGTCTGGTAGCACTTTAAAGACTAACAAAACACGAAATGAATTCTCTCCGGTAACCATGCTACACAGCTACATCATAAACATCCAGGAACCCAGCCCTGCAATCAGCCCCAATGCCAACTCTGCCCACATATCTATACAAGAGAATTCATTACTGGAGCCAACCACATAAGCCACCAAATCGGGTTCATTCATTTAACTGCACATCCAGGAATGTAATCTGTGCCATCAAATGCCAGCAATGCCCCACTGCAATACAGACAGTCCCCGGGTTACGTACAAGATAGGGACTGTAGGTTTGTTCTTAAGTTGAATTTGTATGTAAGTCGGAACTGGTACATATTGTAGGGGAAACTCTAGCCAAACATTTGTCCAGAGCTCAGTTTTATTCTCCCACACCTCACTTCCCTCAGTCCTTTATTCTCAAGCTGAGGTGTCTGCTGAGAAAATCATAGAATAATAGGACTGAAAGGGACCTCAAGAGGTCATCGAGTCCAGCCCCCCGCCCTCAAGCCGCTCCGCGTCTCCCTGGTCTACTGGGGGGAAGTAGCTCGTGCGGGGTTGTTTCACCCCGTTTGTAAGTAGGGATCCGATGTAAGTCGGATCCATGTAACCCGGGGACTGCCTGTATATATTGGACAAAGTGGACAGTCCCTATGGGAAAGAATTAATGGACACAAATCAAATATCCGTAAAGGGAACATACAAAATCTGTTGGGAAACACTTGAGTCTGCCTGGGCATTCATTAACAGATCTTCAAGTGGCTGTTTTGTTACAGACTAATTCCATAAGCCAAATACACAGGGAAGGACTGGAACTACAATTCGTTCACAAGTTTGATACTCATGCTAATGGATAAAATAAAGACACCAGATGGCTGGGACATTATCAAACTACCAAACAATGGA
Source organism: Pelodiscus sinensis (assembly GCF_049634645.1). Lineage (NCBI taxonomy): Eukaryota > Metazoa > Chordata > Testudines > Trionychidae > Pelodiscus > Pelodiscus sinensis. The sequence continues at coordinate 44,526,900 of NC_134723.1, read as the reverse complement.
AGTGCCAATAGCTCTTTGTCTGTATAGGATCTGCTGTTAGTACTCTTCCTCTCTAATCGCCCACTAATGGTTCTTATCTGCCTTTTTTGACTATTCAGTCTTTAGGTACTTATAGACTGTTTGTTTTTCCTGTTACATTCCAGCTCAGCTTTCCCCTTGATATTTTTATACCTACTGCCTCTAATTGTTCCCTCCCCCTTTCATTCCCCCCTCCCCATTTATTTTAGTTCTAGACATCCACAGAAGTGGGCTGTGCCCAAGAAAGCTCATGATCCCATCTACATGCTTTGCTAGTCTTTAAAGTGCTACAGGACTATTTGTTGTTTTTATAGTTTATTTGGGATGATTGAGTTGGGGTTGGTCCTGCTTTGGGCAAGAGGTTGGACTCGATGGCATCTTGAGGTCTCTTCTAGCCCTATGAACACTAAAACGGGTTCACCGATGCCAACCTTACATGTCACATAAGGAAACTGATGGGCTGTACCCACTTTTCAGCAAAGATTTAACGGTAGATCACAGTACTGAGGCTTCTAAGAAGCCTGTTTGACTAAGATGTTGCTCCGTTAAACATCAGCATTCTGCGTGTGGTATAAATTAAGTGCTATGAAGTAAAACAATTAAAAATAAATGACATTTTGTCAAGCAGATTATCACGGTACATGTTGTGATGCGCTCTGTCTGGTTCATTCATTGCTCATGTACAGTACTTGTTAACATTTCCCTGTCAATCGTGTCAATTACTGAGGTGAAACTGGCCTCATCTTTCCTAGAATATTGTTTCATATGTCTTTGAGTCTGCATTTTGTACTTTTGGCCCTAAACCAATGTTTACCTTACATTAGCCCAGCAGGGCCTATCTGCTTATTCGAGAACGGGCAGCAACATTGTGTATCGTCAATAATATTGTCCATTAAATCCCAGTTGTATAATCTTTAATACTGTGCCGTAGTACACTGAAAGACCCAAACTTGACTTCCAGATCTTAGGACGAGTTTGCTATGCAGGCATTAAGAAGAATTGTATCACCCTGTATGCTGAACACGTGGTCTGTCATCACACCTGCTATGGAACCACATCTACTGTGGGATTCGTGGAAGTGTCACTTTTCTGATATGACTCCTCCCCCGCAGTTTAAGAGCTCGCTCTTTGCTAACTCGCCATCCTGTGAGTTAGTCCTTAATCCTGTAAATAGCTGTATCGATTTCATTTGGGAATGCCGGTGTGAGGAAGAATTAGAGAGAGGATTCTGAGGTGCATGCCTGAAATGTGCACCATGTGTATGTACCTGGGCAGCAAAGTGCGCACAGGTCTTCTCCACTCAGTATGGTCCTCCCCCACCCCACCGTCATTCCCTCTATGTGATCCTGTACAGACGTGCTGACTTTCCTTAAATATGGCACTTGAAGGAGCCCAGCAGCCCTACCAGTCGCTCTGATGTGTCTTAATGTTAGGCATGGGTGAACTCTATAGCCACATGGAGTGACATTAAGGGAGCTCTGGATTAGCTTGTTGCAGAACTAGGGCCTTATTAGTTTTGAAGCTTTGGCGTGTGGGAGGGAGGAAGCTCATTAACATGAACTGCTGCCCTTGGGCAGCTCTGCAGTTCCCTGCCGTGGCTTTTGAGTCTTTCTTTTTGATCGTGATATTTGCCTGCTAAGGCGTTGGCATCTGAAGCTTCTATCATTTGCATGGCTTAGAAGCAGCAGATTCTTCTAGCAGGGGAAGTGTGTGTGTGTGTGTGGTGGAGGGGGGGGTATCAAGGAGGGCTTTTAAGTAATGCCATTAAAATTGCTTTTCTGATACTTGCATGGGCAGCTTCAGTTACTCATGATTTCCACTCTCTGTGACACAGTCGGCCCCTCCCCCCCCGAAAAGCATGTAATAATAATTTTGTATGCGTCCGAGTGAAGCGTGCTATAGGAAATATGACTGTACATTGCAAGGAAATGCACACAACGTAACATCGGATTTGGGCACGATCACACGTGACTGAAACCACTTTCTATGAGTGGGTGTAGCCATTAGTAAGATGCTGTTTTATTTTATTGATGTATTGATTTACATAACACTCTGCCATGCACCCCACTGGGGCTATTGTTGAAGCAAATACTTGACTTCGGGCTGGATCCTGAAAGGTGGCGAGGCCGTCAGGCGTTCCATTGATTTCAGTGAAATTGCTTGCAATGCCTAGAGAGAGGGACGTCATTGGTGCTGTGCAGCATCTGGCCAGAGTCCTCAGCGTTTTGCAGGATTGTGCCCTTCGATACTGGATCAAAAAGACCACATTCTCACAGACTGGGTATGAAGTGAAATCCTCGTGTAGGATTTCAGCCCTTAACTCTTTTAGCCCGTCAGTGAGAAGAGCCCAAATCTGTGAAGTTCTGCATGCCCTCAGTTTTTATTTACTTCATTAGCTTGGCCGTTATCTACTATATATTTGAGTTTGTCTGTCTATCTGTCCATCTGTCTGGTTGTTCAAGAACTCCTCCTAAATGGTAGGAGGTAGGATCACCAAATTGGGTAGGCAGCTTCCCCTTATCATAATGGGTTGTGTACAGAAGGGGACTGCTTCTCATAAAACCATACCGAAAAGAGACAGAATCACCAGGCAGGTTAAAGGGGCTGACTGGGGGGGGCTTCCTCATCTGGGAATGCCCCAGTCCTGAGCTTCCCATGCCCCCGATGTCCTTGATGAAGGGTGGGTGGGTGGTGACTGAATCTTCTCTCTCCCCCCCCCTCCAATTCATATGGGAACATTGCTGGCTTTCCCCCTTCGTCGGGGAGCGAGGGGAAAGTGCATAATTTTCTGCATTCCTCACTCTGGCCCGGGAGGCGGGGAACAGAGAAACCTGGGCCTGCCCCAGTTGGGGGACATGCACCCCTCCCCTGGCAGTGCCCGCTGGAGCTGCAGCAGCCATGGAGAGGCGCTTCTCACCTGGCCTCAAGCTGCTGCGGTGAGAGGGGGCTAAGTTTGTCCTCTCTCCCCAGGGCAGCCTGTGTACAGAACCCCTCATCCCCGGCCCCACCCCAGAGCAATGACTTAAATGAAGAAAAACAAACATTAATTAAGGAGCTGAGCAATGCTGGGAAAATCTAGTATATGCGTAACATAAATATAAACACAATACAGACATATTAACAGTGAAGTACAGATTTCAGACTGATTTTCATTATGTAACTAAACTGTAATTATATGCTCTATGAGCAGAAACTAATTATCTTCATATGTTTATCACTATACCAGTTGAAAATGATTCATCTCTCTTCCCCCCTCCCCTGTTGTTTGCTTGAATTTTCTTTGTAATGCTCAGAGAAACTTTCTTAAAGCCAAATAGCTAAGATTCCTAGATGCCCAATGCAGATTTGATTATGCAAACAGTTCTTGTTATTTGGGATCTGTAACACAGTCTTTTCGGTCATTTCCACATATTGTGGAATCAATATCCACTCTTCCCAGCCTCTCTGGGATCCAGTAGTCATGATAAATTAATTTAGCTGTCTTAGTGTAAGCCTCAGGACTTCAGAAGATTTACCAGTGCTAGAGCAAATATTACCAGACTTCGGCATTAAAATTAATGTTTGTTCTCCAAATTTGGCTTAATTTATGAGTAGGTTTATCCTCATCAACAAAATATAGCTACAGAAAGGCAGTTTAGCCTGTTTATTTACCAAAAATGGGAGTGGGGTATGGGGAGAAAAGAAATGAAGAGTTATCCTATATTCAGAGCTCTTGTTGATTGATACAAGAAAAGTCTGGAATGTTTCACAACTAGGTGTTGCTGACAAATGAAAATGTCAAGATCATGAATTACTGTTGGGGAAAGAGTTAGAATGTTACTTAATTCTGAACAGTGGAGAAATTGAAGATGCACTGAGCAATATTTGTCTATTTCTCATTATATGAATTACTCTGGATGGTTTCTAAGGGAGAAAGTCTAATATGTTTGGTGCTAACAAATAAACATTCTTGTATCCTTAATCAATACTGCCTAATGTTTGCTGTAATTCCTCTAAGCCTTCCAGTCAGGATATCTCATCCCTATTGCTGAATTGTTTTAAAATGGGTTTAAAATGAAACTTAATAAAATGAGCAGTGGGCCAGGGAGCCTTCTAGAATGCCTTTGTGAGGACTTTCATTAATCTTTGTCTTTATACTACAGTCTGCATTTGCCATGTGGTTGGGTTCAGAATCTTTAGTTATATAATGTGAACATCAAGCTGTGTAATGACAAACCAAACATAGGGACACACAGCAGTCCACATTATACACCCTGTTGGTCTATTGTGTGCATTGGGTCCCCAATGTTCCATTCTAGCATGTGTGTACATGCTTATTACATCTGAAATAACTTTCCAAAGCAATGCCAGTGACATACGCATGGACCTCATTTGAAACTGATCAGTGACTTTACCAGGAATAAGAACAGTTTGCATAGGGGGTTTGTTACTTGTCTGTTTTAATTGGAAAGCAGTTTTTCCACAAGTTACTGTCTCTATTATTTAAGATTAATCTATATGCAGTTTTAACATAGAGACAGATAGGGTATGTCTAGACGACATGGCTCTGTCGACAGAGCCATGTAAACTAGTTTACCCGACGTAGTCAATGAAGTAGGGATTGAAATAATCCCCGCTTCATTAAAATAATAATGGCTGCCGCGCTGTGCTGACAATCAGCTGATCCGGCACAGCACGGGAGTCTAGACGCAGATTGGTCGACAAGGGAAGCCTTTGTCGACCGCTCCTGTAAACCTCGTTTCACGAGGCATGAGGGAGCAGTCGACAAAGGCTTCCCTTGTCGACCAATCCGCGTCTAGACTCTCGCACTGTGCCGGATCAGCTGACTGTCGGCACAGCGCGGCAGCCATTTTTATTTTAATGAAGCAGGGATTATTTAAATCTAGACATACCCATAGGTTTGTCATGATCAGGGGAGGTTTGTTGCCAGCCAGTCCTTGTATTGATAACTTTTATATGCAACAGAATGAGTGCTACAGGTTACAACAGAAAAATACCTCCTCTCATAGCTGCAATAAACTCCAATAACAGGAACCATTTCAGTCTTGCCAATGCCTACAATTTTATCACGGGTGTCATGATATTTGGTGCCTTGCATGTTCAGAAGTGTCAGGGGGTAGCCGAGTTAGTCAGTACAGGATAAACTTAAAAAAATAACAAATAGTCTAGTAGCACTTTATAGACTAACAAAACATTCAGATGGTACTATGAGCTTTCCTGGGCACAGCCCACTTCTTCAGATGACCGGAGTTTTGAGTTTAGGATGTCCAGATCCAAAATAAATAGGAGAGAAGGAAGAGGGAGGAAGGGAAAAAATGAAAGGGAGCCGGAAACAAGAAGCAGAGGGTATGTAAATATCAAAGGGAAAACCAAACAGGCAAAACTGGTAATCTATAAGCACCTAACGATTGGATAGTTAAAAGAAGCAGATAAGGATCATAGGGTAGCAATTAGATAGGAAGGATACTAACACAAGAATCTACACAGACAAAGAGCTGTTGGCACCTTCATTGTTTGTTTAGTTGATAATGTCCCAGCCGTCCATTATCTCAATTGAGGCCATAGGTGTGAGAATTAAATGTGTGGATGAATTGTAATTCCAACCCCTTCTCTGTGTATTTGGCTTGTAGAATACAGCCACTTGGAGATCTTTTAAAGTGTGACCAGGTAGAGTAAAGTGTTCCCCAACAGGTTTCTGTATGTTCCCTTTACAGATATCTGATTTGTGTCCATTGAGTCTTTCCCGTAGGGACTGTCCAGATTGTCCAATATATATATATAGCAGTGGGGCATTGCTGGCATTTGATGGCACAGATCAAATTACTGGATGTGCAGTTAAGCTACCAAATCAGAGGCTCGTTTATGTTGTTAAGTTATGATAAGAGGAAGCTGTAGATCGAACTTGTTCCTCCTAACTGAGAAGAGTTAGGATCACAAACAAGGAGGCCTGTGGCACCTTAGACACTAAGACCAGGTATGCAATAGTCCCGGCAGCTTGGCTTAAGGTACACAACTCCAGCTACATAGAATTTGTAGCTGGAGTCATCTTATCTTAAGGTGAGCTTGGCGGCGTCCCTACAGTGGGAGGTCGATGGGAACAAATACTCCCATCAGCTTCCCTTACTCCTCGGAAAAGCAGGAGTACTGGATGCCGGTGGGGATACCCTCTGAGTTTGATTTAGCGAGTCTAGTTAAGTCTCACTAAATCAAACTCCAGAAGGTCAATTGTGGCAGTGGTGATCTTCCTTTTAGTGTAGACTTGGTCTAAGAGTTTAATTAGGGCAAAAGCTTTCATGGATAAAACACACTTCATCAGATGATTTGGAGTGGAAGTTATACTTTTATGAAGTGGGTTTTATCCATAAAAGCTTATGCTCTACTAAATCTATTCATCTCTAAGGATGAATCTACACTTCAGGGCTTAACTCAAAATAAGCTACACAAACTGAGCTACGTCAATTGCATAGCTTATTTAGAAATAGGGAGCATCTACACAGCTCTTATTTTGAAATAGAGCACTCTTCCTCTGACTTCCCTTATTCCTCGTACAGTGAGAGTTATAGGAGTCGGAATAAGAAGTCCTCCAACTTGACAGTATTTTGACACTATTTTGAAATAACTGCCTGCTGTGTAGACGCGGACTACGTTATTTTGGAATAGTGCTAGTTATTTCGAAATAGTATTGCAGTGTAGACGTACCGTAAGGTGCCACAGGACTCCTTGTTGTTTTTTCAGACAGACTAACACGGCCCCCCTCTCTGAGACTTGTCGTGGTTGGGAGGAGTTCTTGAACAGACAGACACACAGAAAAACTCAAATATATAGTAGATTGAGTTACACAACCAGCACCGCTCTCTCAAAGCCCTCTTCTGTAACGACCAGATTTACATACCTGGCTCTATTATTTCTGTGTGCTGCAATATATATCTCATTTCAATGTAATTAATATTTACTCCTAAACGGAGGAGTGGGTTGACTTATTATTGCCTGTGTTTGTTGGAAAAGTTGACGTAGCATTGGTTGGCGAGAAAGGAAGTCCATAAAATCCATTCTGCTACTACACCTGCTTTTCCATTAATTTAAATGACACTTGCTAGCGGTGAAGGGGCTAATCCTGTTGGCTCACTCTGCTGTCTTTTATTGTACCAGTCTGTGCTCTGTTGAATAGCTGGGTTGCTTCTAAAAGATTTTCAGCTTCCGGAGAGAGCTAGATGCCCGTACTGTGGAAATCGAGAGCTTTGTCCAGTGTTACACAGTGGGGCTAGGAGTCAAGCAATCTGGCATCTTTTCCCAGCCCTGCTGCTGATTTGCTGTGTGACCTTAAGCAAATCACACAAGGTCTGCTACTTTTCCCAGTGACATCAGTCATGTACTTGCACACAGTATGTTGCAGGTCTGGCTCTGTATCCCATGCAGATTCACCATAGAGCTTCCATCTATGAGAGATGCGCAAGATACTCACGCTAAGATCCTTTAATGCATCGCCCAGGTATGGCTGATTAGTCTCATATAGGGTAAATTATGCACAGCATCAGGTAGTGGTTGAGCAGTAACATATAGTTTAGCATTTAATCATGAAGTCAGTGGGAATTTTGCCTTCATGACTCAGGACTAGAGCTGAGTGAAAAAAATATTTTTCAATATAGCAGCCAAAAAAAAAAAAAAAAATTAGGGGAAAAATTAGCTTTAGGCATACCAGAAATCAATTTTTTTATTTTTCTCCCTGAAATGAAAAAAAAAGTTTCTATCCCAAACACAGCGAACCCAAATATCTTGAAAATGTTTTGCTTGACCGACAAGATTTTTTTTAGTTTAGTTTCCTGTGGGTTTTTTTTCTTTTTGGTTATGTTTTAAAATAAGTCTAGGCAACTTTCTACAGAAATCCTGCTGTTTGAAACAGAAAGTTAAAGATTTCATTTAGAAAAGGCTGATTTAAAATGTGTGGATTTCTTAAAATGCCTGTTTTTTTCAGTGAATACATGATTTGTTTGCAAAGCTTTGTACAGCTCTCCTTAGAATACCCATCTGACTGTAATACCAGAGCAGAGATACCACCATGGCCTGTGAGGCTTAAGAGAGAGATTTTCTTCCACCTGTGTTTTCACTAACCTCTCTGACCTTCTCAAAGTAGTGGCAGCCGGCAGGCAGGTGTTTAAAGGTATTCCCATGCCTGATCCTAATCCTTGCCTACATCTCATCTTTTGTGTGTAGGTGGGAGGGGGTGGGATTTAGGGTCCCCTATCTCATGGGGTATATGTGCGTGTGCAATACTGCTCTACCCATTTTGGTCCCAGGATATTAGAGGGGTGAGGTGGATGCAGTAAAATCTTTTACTGCTCCAACTTCTGTTAGTGGACGAGTCAAACTTTCAAACTACACAGAGATCTTCTTCCGGGGGGTTGTGCGGTTTCCTTCATGCACGTGAAGTGCTCTGAGAGCCGCCTGTTCAAGGACCTGCTAGTAGTGCAAAATCAGGGACACGTACCAAAAAAACCATTTTTCTTGGATCTTGAGCTCTCTGTTCTATTCAGGTCTGGCATGAAATGATCATTTAGGAAACCATACGGGAAGCCAAGGGAGAGTGGGGCCTGGGAGGAAGGGAATACAGAGAGGGCCACCCAGAGAGCAGGGAGAGAGTATGGGGGGCACCCAATTTAGCAATTACAGTTTGAATGGGGGTACAGGTGAGTGGTGGAACCCCAAGCACTAGGGATGTAAAATCCTGCTTAATCCGTTAACCCGTTAAAGGATATGTTTAACTGGTTAACTGCTTAAGTACGGGAGGACAGAGAGTGTAGCCCAGTGGTCCCCAACCTTTAGGGGCTGCCGTGCGCCTGGGGGTGGGGCTGTGCATGTGCTGTACGTCTTGGGTGCAAGAATGACTCGGGCCGGCCCAGGTCACTTGGCGGGTGCACATAAATGCCCCGGCGGGTGCCATGGCACCCTTGGGCACCGTGTTGCGGACCACTGGTGTAGCCATTTACCTTTACGCAAGTAATATGCTTTAATGTACTTTGCCAGCTATCTTTTTTTTTTTTTTTGAAAGCAGAAGGACCTGTACATTACCTTTGGTAAAGGTGCACCCGCCACAATATTGTGTCTGAAGCTGATTCCAAAGCAGGGACAAAGCCTTAATATTTTTTTTAAGTTTTAAAATTAGTAATGTAAAATAAGTAAAAAGGTATCGTGATCATTTAAATCGTAGTTTGATGTCCTTGTACAAATGTGCATATTGCTTCTCTATAACAAAAAAAATCAACTTTATATATAAAATATATGCAAAACAACCAACCAAATATTACCAACACTGCAAACATTAAACCACCAAATATTACCATATATCCCCATCCAAATATAAACAATAAGGAAATCAGCAGCTCTAAAAACAAGCATTTATCGGTTAAAACAAAATATTTAATCAACACCACCTTAGCATAACAAAACAAAAAAACTGAAAATAACATCCATCAAAAACAGCATAACATTGCAAACCCACTAATCCTAATAAAAAAAACTATTCTAAAAAACCCTGTTTTGTCTTAAAAGCAAAAACATCCTCCAAAATCTAAAGCATCAATGTAAAGCATCAATCAGTCCAAACCAATAACCCCCCCGTTCCTTCCTCCGTAATCAATCTAGCTAGCCATAAACCAATAAATATAACATCAGTTAATAAAATAATATGCGTCTATGTAAGCATGTGCTAATTGCTTTGCTGTTGTATTCTCAATAAATGCGGCATATTTCCATTTCCCCCTATAAAAATCCCATGTCCTGCTGATAAGCATAACAAGGGCACAGATTCATATTTTTATGTCTGAGTTTGTAATCAAGTTAAGTGAAACTAGAGGGTACAGAAGGCAAATCAGACTTCTCAAAGGGGCCCAGTAGTCAGGAAAGGTTGAGAGCCACTGCATTAGGTCAACAGAAGGTTGGTAAGGTCATCAATAATTGACTTATGACAGCACTTTGTAAACATCCTGCCGGCTTTTCCTTCTGGAGAGTTAGACAGATCTTGTCTGCAGCCTTTTTTTCTCCACCTGGACTTTAATGTGTGGCCCCTACAATTGCCCCTATTGTCTTGTCCTGAAAATGACATAGGAACTCAACTTTAGAGACTGGAATTCAAAATCTCAGCCTAACATACTGGCTAACTGCACTTTTTTTCTCCTCTTTGTTTCTTCAAGCTAGGAACAATAATTACACAGGAAGTGGAGGAATGTTAAACCATTTATACATGTATGACTAGCTGCCAGCATGTGTTTCTTTAAGGGCTTATGTTTCACTACCAATTTCCTTTGTTCATCTGTCGTGTTTTCTTACCTTACCATTCTGATGAGTGAGGAGTGGATTTTTGTTAAACCTCTAAGACTGCTCAGGCTAGTGGGTTGTTCCATAATTTAAAACAATGGATTATTATAGAAGAAAATGCATTCAAGTGTTAAGGTTCTTATTGTAAATCAGCTTAAAGCAAGGGAAATCTGAGTTTTATCTCAGAAATTCTTGCAATAGGTGATTTGTCAAGTCTCTAGAATTAAATTCATATATTTTTATATTATCTTTTTAATTAGAAGCAATGTAACGACCGTCTTAGTTAGAGAGACGATGGGAGAGCGAGAGCCTGCCATTACTGCAGAATCTGCTCTTGAAACAATACCACCCCCATTTTTGCAGACGTAAGTGGGGTTAGAGAAGTGACTAATGACCAACAGCATCCTCTCACCCACCAGATCTCTGTGTAGGAACTTCATATCCGCTGCCTGTTCCCTTCTGCTCTAAGGAAAGACTCGGTTTGACTGTAACAGGGCTAGCGGAATGCTGGGAAAACACTTTTACGCAGAGAGAGAATGAATTAGACGGCTTGAGAGACAATCAACGGCAACTTTTAACACTTTAGCAGAGTCGCTTTTTCAGCGTGGAATCCCACGCGTCACTCGATAAGAACTCCGACTGTGTTGTCACTGTACGCGGTGTGCAGCATTGCTAGTCTGTAACACTCTATTGTGTTTCCCTGGCGGTACTGTAAAAATGTGGTTTTTGTTATATTTGGCAACAATATATCAATTCCTAGGGAGACTACTACGCACGGTCTTAGGAAAAGGAGGGTTTTGTTGCTGCTCTGAAAGACTCATTAATTTTAATACTTAGATATGTTTGTCTCAGTGAGATGTTGAACCGTGTCCATTAAGCGCAAATAGTACAATATCGAATATTGAGATGCTGAACGTAACAAACAATAAAAATCCCTCCCTAATTTAACTCAGCAGTTGTACCTTACTAGAAGGGCCTGGAATGTCAAATGATGGGTTAAAGGCCTTTAAAACATTTAAGGACTGTCTGGATATTCTACTGGCCCGGGGGCAGCTCTCACCTGGAGCAGAGCCAGCACATGTGACTGGTGTCTCCCTGTGCCTGGCCTTTACGAAACGGTGTCCGTATTTCGCTCTGGCCAGGGCTGGCTTGAGCCATTCCTGCGCCCCAGGCAGTGGATGTGTGATGCATGCGCGGCTCCGCCCCCGGGCACATGGTGCATGCGTGGCTCCGCCCCCCAGCGTGCTGCAATCGGGCGCGTGGTGCCTGATGGCAGCTCTAAGGGGCGCCGCACGGCCAGGCACGCAGTGCCCCTTACAGCTGCCATCAGGCGCCCCCTAGAGGTTGGCGCCCCGGGCAGCTGCCTGGCTAGCTCCGCCCCCTTAATCCGGCCCTGGCTCTGGCTTATCCCCAGAAGGTGTATAGTCCCTGACGTTTGGTAACTGGCATCAATGACAGCAGCCCCATGGCAGCTCTAACCAATGAAGGGAAGATTTGCCTTGGGAGGATGACCCTACACCAAACTCCTGGCACATGGGTCAGTCCTGGCTGGAGCAATTGTGCAATCTGGCCTGGGACTCCTGGTGGGGTGGGAGGGGCATCTGTTGCCTGTCCCTCAAACTCTGCCCTCTCCCACTCTTGGCACCCCATCTCCCAAGCACTGGCATCACTGAGTGTGGGAGGGAGGGTGTCCGGTGCTGCATGGCAGCAGTGGTCCTCCCTGTCCCCTGTGCTTCCCGTGGAGTCAGGAGCCATGGGGGAAGTGGAGCAAGTGTGAGCACTGCCACCATGGTACGCCAGACGCCCCGGGGATCCCCAAAGCTGCATGCTTGGGGGATGGGCTGCCATAAGGGGCAATGGTGGGAAAGGGTGGAGCTTGGGGGTTGGTAACAGACACCCCCCTCCTCATCAGCCCCCCAGGAGTCCTGGGCTGGTTTGTGCAATTGCTCGAGCTGGGAATGGCCCGCGGGTTGGGAGTTTGAGACCCCTCCCCGACACCAAATGCAAACTTCTTGTGGGAGAGAATCTGGGTCTAATTTTTTGTTAATGGCAGCTAATAACCTGAAGAAGATTCTCAGGCTAAATATGACGACACTAAAAACTCCCCCTCTAAGTTTACGGTTGACTGGTATTGCGTTGTATGGAAGTTACTTCATTAAATTGAACAGCAGAAAAGACCCTGCAACTGGAAATGTAGTAGATTATTTTGTCTTATTTTTATGTGGGAACAATGCCGACATAGTTACAATGCTCAGGACCAAACTGCAGATCTGTGAGGATTCCCAGAAATGGAATCTGTCTAGTCCAGGGCGTTGCTCTGTGAGAACCTCCCTGAAGTCGTTTTCGGTACAAGGTATGTCTTATGTGATGACTTTAGAGCTCAGTCTGGACTCAAGGGGCACACACTCAGAAAAGGCAAATTGGTGCCTCCTAATTGAGTATAATTTAACGCAGCAGGTTGGTTGTCTTAATTGGCTCTATCACACTTTTACCAGCTGAATATCTGGCCCAGGAACCTAAATCTTTCTCTCTTAAGCTATGTCTAAACTTCAGGCTTTTTGCTCAAGAAGCTTTTGTTGGAAGAGATCTTCCGCAGAAGCTTCTTGCACAAGAGAGCCCCGACACTGCAAAAGCGCATCGAAAAAGCAATGCGCTTTTGCAAAAGAGAACATCCAGACTGCATAGCCGCTCTCTCGAAAGTAAGCTCTGATTGGTGTGCACAGAATGGCCACCAGGACACCTGTGCTTTTTCCTCTTTTTGTGCAAAAAACTCCGCTCTTTCCCCTTCCCCGCACACCTTTTTGCGAAAGAGCTCTTGCACAAAAAGGCATTTTTCCTCGTACAATGAGGAATACCTATGCTGGAAAAACCCCTCTGTTCTTTTGGGTTTTTTTGCACAAAAATGTGCTTGAGGTGTGGACGTTCCGCTAGTTTTTCTGACAAAACTTTGTAGTCTCGACATAGCCTTAGACTGCTCCACGTTACAGCCTGTGAATAGCATGCCTACCTTTCTGACTAACTTTTATAGATGTCGGCCTGATGGGAGGGGAGGGTGAGACACAGCTGTGGTCTGAGCTGGAAAGCAGGAATTCCTTACTGTTCTCTTTCAGAAACAGATGTTGGGAAAATCACCTAATTTCTCTGCCTCAGTTTTCCTGTCTGTAACAGTGGCATGGAGGAGCCTCTACCTACCACACGGCGGCTATGGACATTAATGCTTGTAAAACACTTTGAAGGTTTAACTTGCTGCCTCAGTGTTAGGTGCTGTTATTACCACGGTCACTTTGCAATTTATACTATGGGCCAAGCACTACTTCTCCAAGCATGTCCGGAAGGAGGGAAATAAAACAAGATATTGACCCGCATCAACTCATTTGATTTCAATTTCAACTAGTTTGACTTTTATTTCTCCGTTTGCTTCCTTTCCTCAGACCAATAAAGCCTGAGAGCGGAGACTTTGAGAGCTTATGGTTCTTCTCAGGAGGCCCATGCTCACTTTATATTCAGCCTTGTGGTTGCAGGCACTGGAGATACACAGCCTCTCCCCAGACCTGCACTTCTCGCCTTCCTGCATTAGTGCTCAAATCAATAGCCCACGAAGCATTACTTGGGACGTGACCTTCATCTTAGAATTTTTTTTTCAGACCTGTTAATATCCAGGGTGTTGATAGTTGTGAGAAGATTTCAGACCCAGGAGGGATGAGGGGAATTCTGCTCTTATTCAGACTGGTGCACATCTTACCACGACTGGAGCGCTCGCTGCATGCAGCGCTTACAGGGCTGGAGCAGTGCCCTGCCGATGGTGGGCGGAGGGCTGCTTCAGCCCCCCGCCAGTTAACTGTAACCGCTAAGCATCACCTGGTAAGGGTGATGTTTACAGGTTAACCAATTAACCATTCACATACCTAGTGCACATTCACACATGCCTTGGTGCATATAACAAAATTTATTCTGCACATGGCTGGAAAAAGATTAGGGGGAGCACTGCTGGACACCAAGGAGAGCCACGTTGTTACAACTTATTGGTTTTTTTTTTAAACATTGTGGCTACGTCTACAAGTAGGAATAAGAGATCCTCCGGAATAAAGCCCTATTCTGGAGGATCGCGCCAGTCTGGACGCTTTTCTCCGGCTTATCTCCAAGCCGGAAAAAAGCGGCGGCCATGAAAATGCAAATGGCGCGGGGGATATTTAAATCCCCCGCGCGTTTGCCTCTTCCCAAGTGCTACATTTGCATCCCTATTCCGTAATAGGGGGCCAATGTAGACGTAGGCTGTAGGTATAGAAAGAAAGCTGCTTTGTTCAAACTCTTCCTGAGTTCATTATACAAAAGAACCATAGTTTCCTAATGTATAAAATAGTGACTGTGTTGGTATTTTTACAGGACAGACTCTTATCCTGCGTCAAAAGGTAACCCACTTTTCATCAAGACCCATTGCAATTTTGGATTTACAGTTCTGTATGAAAAACCAGATTTCAGAAAAGTAGCATTTCCTCCTACCTGGACAATGGTGTTTTCTGTACAAATAAGTCACATTTTTATGCATGAATAAAAATGACTGAGTTTCTATATAAATTAATAAAATCCGAGTGACTCTACTCTGGATAGTACACACACGTCTGTATTGTAGGGAGATTAATGCAGTGTGCCAATGAGGTCTGAGGTTATAACTCTGATCTGGTTGTAAGTCGAAGGGAAATCACACATGGCATGATCTTTAACTTCAAATACTCTAGACCAGCGATGGGCAACCAAGGCTAGCGAGTGGGCAACATGAGTGGCCCTCCTTTGTCTCCGTGGGCCAGAAGATTGAAATCTGTCATGTGCACTAACCTTGACCCCAACAATAAGATTAAAAACATGAATAGATGGCTTGCTGAACAAGCAGCAATGCTTTAATCATTCATGTCTCTCTGTATATACAGTAAAACTCCAGTGGTCCGGCATCCAGTGGTCCTGCACTCCTGCTAGTCCGGCACCACCTGGAACCCGGACGTGCTCCAGGCAGCCGGACAATTGGAGCTGGTCTGCCCCCGGCTTCCCTGAGTCAGCCACTGGTCAGTTTCAGCAGCAGCTGACTTGGGGATGCCTGGGGCAGAGCAGATGGGGTTCTGCCGGCTTGGTCCCACAGTGCCGCCCGCCCATCCTTTCCCCACCCCAGACCCCTCATAGCCCCCCCTTCCGATAGTCCAGCATATCTGATAATCTGGCACCCCCTGGGTCCTAAAGGTGCTGGATTATCGGAAGTTTACGGTAGAAAAAAGTTTTTCCTGTCACGTGACAGAATGACATCATCACGCTCTCTGGATGCAAAAGTGTGGGGGGGGGGGTTGGCAAGCACAGCCCCCTAGTATTAATATAATTGTCGTCCACTTCAAATAATAAAAAAAAATCCATAAGAATAGCCACACATGGAACTCCTGATGGGCTGCAGCTTGCCCACCGCTGCGCGAGAAAGAGTTCACATCTGACTGCTCATGCATAGAGGAGACCCAGGATATACAGGATAGATTCACTGTGTTCGCTAATATATTTTAACAGCCAGTGATCGTCTAGATACAGTTCGGTGTGTCCTGTCTCAAACCCTTTGCAAGTAGTGTGTTGCAAGATATGCCCTGCCGCAAGCATTTAAGGACGATTCAAGCTTGCAAATAGCAAGTTCTGGTATCAAAGAATACAAGTTGAACCTCTCTAGTTCGGCCCCGTCAGGACCTGATAGATGCCGAGCCAGAGAATTTGCCGGACCGCAGGAGGTCAATATTGTAACGATTGGGCCTCTCTCTATTTTTATTTCACCAATGTGAATAAATGGAACAATATTGACAGTGCTGCTTAATAATGTACGATGGCCCTGCTATACCCTATATCAGCCTGCGCCTAGCCAAGGCTGATCAGCTCTCTTCATAACACAGTGTTAGTGTTACACGATTTTACCAAATTGGGCAAAGGAAATAAGAAGATAAAGCATAAAAACCATGCTTACACTTAGCTGTATTACCCGCACTTCCACTGCTTCCTGGGCTCTGAGAAGACATTTAGGGGTGAATCAGAGCTGAATAACAGCCCAGAATACTGAGAGCCGGGCCTGGTGGCTGGAAACAGATTTTACAGGAATGCAGGAAATTTGTCCCCACCCATGAGAGAGGGACATTTGACTAACTCAAATCATGCTGGACTAGAGAGGTTCAACTTTTATTTTCTTTTTTAACAAAATCCTTAGAATTGAAGGAGCTTTGTGTTATACAGACGCCTGCAACAAGGGATCAACCGAAAAGACATCTTGCAATACAGATTGCAAAGGAATGTAACTAGATCAACATACACTAATGAGATTTCACAGGAAGTATCCGAACAAATTTCCCAGGCTTACGTACACAAATAAACAGCTGATGCAGATACACCATGTAAGAGACTCAGGTCTCTATTTTCGGGAACAGGATTTGATCCTGTTTCCTCCTCCCCCACAAAAAAATTATGCACCAGTGTCTTAGTGTGTAAACTCTGAAAGGCAAAAATCCTGTTATCTCTACAGGATTCTTGTTTGTTTCCCCAAGAACATTGTACCTTATTTCGACCCTATTTCTTTAAACGTCTGATACTACAGCCTGTAAAAGCAATGCCTGCTCCGCTGTCTCGGTCGTAATGAAGGTGTTCACTGAAAACTCCTAAGCCAAGTTCATTTGGCAGCAAGGAAATCTGACTGCTGGATCCGTCCCTACTTCAGGATGAAGTTTCCTCAGTCATGTTTATGTCAGCATTCAGCTCAACCACCTGGGCTCCGAGTGCCAAGAAAACAGTGGCATGATTTGTGGAGAAAGCAATTTCCAAGGGTAGATTTAGGTTTCTGCGGGCAATTTATTATATTGTATTGGACGGGATATTCTATATGCAGTTCAATGGGAAAGTCACATTTTAATAAATATTTTGGTAAGACCAAGAGCATGGTGAATTCCCACCTGAGTGTAAGGAGGCTCTTTCCTCTGTCCACAGAAGATATAATACTCAGTTACTGGAGGCTGGATTGCCTACTGGTTACAATACAGGATGAGAAGATATTCCTTCTGCTGTTCTCGAAATGGTAACGGGGTACAGCTAAATTAGCGGACATTTATAAAGCACTTAGGTTCTCAAAGTTGGAAGGTGCAATAGAAGTGTGAAATGTTATTTGATGCTCAGATATTATGGAGATGCAGACAGATTCATGTATATTGCTGCTGATATTTTTGCTGGTATGCACTTGAGACAGCAAAACTTAATAGAGGAAAAAATCATGATATGATTTTTCTTGACTGGGGAGAAGAAAACCAGGGAGGGAGGCAGAGAACTAGTAAAGGTTGTTCAGCGGTTCTCAAACAGTGGGTTGCCACCTGTTTTTATGGAGTCTCCAGGTCTGGTTTAGACTTGCTGGGGCCAAGGCCCGAAACCCACTGCCCACCGCTGTAACCAAAGCCCAGTGCTGCAGCTCTGAGTGGCAGGGCTCAGGTTACAGGCCCCTTGCCAGAGACTAAAGCTCTTGAGTTTGGTTTTGGGCTTTGGTCCTGCCCTACTTGGAGTGGTGGGGCCTGGGGTTTGCCATCTGGTTGAGAACCACATGATCACAGTGGCAATCACACGGGTAAAGCCTGCACTGATCTTTGCAGAAGAGAGGTTAAGACAAAAAATGAGAGAGGCCATAGTCAGCCCCTTTAGTGAAAAGCCAGTTCAGAAGTCCTAAAATACACCTCAAAGCAGAAACATGAAGCCCTGAGGATGGATGCCGGTTTGCTATAAGATTCCTATCTCCCCTCCCCCGCAGACTTGCTTAATGTAAAATTCACATGACATTTTGGCCCGCAGTACTAAAATCCCCCAGTGTTGAAAAGGGTTGTGAAACTTGCGGTGACCCAGCCGTGTCTGGAATATGATCTTTTGTGGACATTTAAAAAAAAAAAAGTTCTAACTATGTGCAGGGTTTAAAAAAACAACAAATAGTCTAGCAGCACCTTAAAGACTAACAAAACCCATCGGTGGTATCATGAGCTTTCAAGGGTACAACTCATTTCTTCAGAGGAAAGAAGAAGAAGTTGCCTCTGAAGAAGTGGGTTGTACCCACAAAAGCTCATGATACCATCTACATGTTTTGTTAGTCTTTAAGGTGCTACTAGACTATTCGTTGTTGTTTAAGTTTTTCCAGTTAGGGTACAGCTAGACTGCGGGGGGTTTTCGGGGTGTCCCAAATAAACTCTGCCGCGCCCAGAGAGCACGTTTGCTCTTCTGCTTTTTTTTGCGGAAGAGCAAACGCTCTTTCGGAAGCCCCGTATTCCTCATTTTACGAAGAAGAATGGGGCTTTCGAAAGAGGGTTTTTCCCCAAAATATGGCCCAGTCTAGACGGGTCACGTTTCGGAAAAGCCTGTTCTGACAAAAGTAACAGAAAAATATACACAAAATGCGGAGCGCATTTTGCATATCGTTTCCCAATAGATCCTTGCAGTCTAGACATACTCTTCGGCTGTGTCTAGACTAGCAAGTTTTTCCGCAAAATCATCTGCTTTTGCGGAAAAACTTGCCAGCTGTCTACACTGGCCTCTTGAATTTCCGCAAGAACACTGACGATCTCATGTAAGATCGTCAGTGTTCTTGCGGAAATACTGTGCTGCTCCCGTTCGGGCAAAAGCCCTCTTGCACAAATCATTTGCGCAAGAGGGCCAGTGTAAACAGCACGGTGCTGTTTTCCACAAAAAAGCCCCGATCGTGAAAATGACGATCGGGGCTTTTTTGCGGAAAAGCACGTCTAGATTGACCACGGACGCTTTTCCGCAAAAAGTGCTTTTACGGAAAAGCGTCCTGCCAATCTAGACGTGCTTTTCCGAAAATGCTTTTAACAGAAAACTTTTCCGTTAAAAGCATTTCCGGAAAATCATGCCAATGTAGATGTAGCCTTCCAGACTAACTCGGTTACCCCTCTGAAGCTATGTGAAGGGTGTCTCTTGTTTTATCCCCAGCTCCGGTTGCCAGGAGCTGCTAGCACCGCAGGATTTCAGTTGGACGTGAAGCGTTTTTCTGATTCTTTGCAGCTTCTAACACGTTTGCTGTAGAGCTTAAGGCAGATGCATTGGGTAGGAGGTGACGGTGGAACGGTGCCAGTCTGTCTAGCTCTTTTTGGGTTCCCTATTGATTTCATAACGCTGCTTGACCCCGGGCTTTGAAGAGGCATCTGCTGTGTGTCCACGCGTGTACAAGTGCCAGGATTTCGGATACTACTTTTTCATACAAAACACCGGAACTGACGCCGACGGGTTGGTGGATAACGGGGCTCTGCTTGGACATGCCTGCCCCATTCCCTGTGGGTCTGTGCAGAAATTAACATATTCCTGAGTAAACTTCACCTTTCATTCCCCCAGCATGCTCCTCTGCATGGAGCCAACATCTTTCTTTCAGTGAGCTAGAGCTCAGAAGCTTGCCACTTGAAACCCGTCCTGTGCTTGCACCTGCAGGGAAGCAGTGCACTGATAGAATGGGGTGCCCCGCGTCTGGCTCGGCACAGTACCACACAGTGATGGTTCTGTGCCAGGCCGTAGCGGAGCAGCAGCAAATGTGATTCCTGTCCCTTGACTTAAACACCGGGCAAGCAAACTGCCTCAAAATGGGTAGTCGTATTCAACTCAGCAAAGCCACGGCACTTCCGAGTCCAGTGGAGATAAAACGGACCTGAGCTGGGACACTGCAGCTAAACCCAACACTCCGACCCTGGGGAAATCCAGATTTGATTCTTGACCCTAAAATTCGACACAACCCTCTTACCAGCTTTCATAGGAATGTAAGACCGGCCACACTGGCTCAGACCGAAGAGCCATTTAGCCCAGCATCCTCTTTCAACAGTGGCCGATGCCAGGTGTCCCAGAGGGAGTGAACAGAACAGAGAATCATCAACTAATACATCTCCTGTCGCCCGTTCCCAGCTTCTGGCAAACAGACTAGGGGCACAATCCCTGCCCATCTTGGCTAATAGCCATTCGTGTACCTAACCTCCATGGACTTGTCTTTTTTAGACTGTGTGCTGGGTAAAGAAATACTTCCTCATGTTCCTTTTAAACCTACTTCCTATTAATTTCATTTGGTGACCTCTCTTTCCTGTTTCTTCTGTTATGGGAAGGGGTAAATTACACTTCTTATTGACTATCTCCAGTCACGCGTTTATAGATCTCTAGCATAGCCTTCTTTTCCAAGCTGACTAATCCCAGTCTTATTAGTCTCTGATCATATGGCAACTGTTCTACACCCCTAATCATTTTTGTTGCCCTGAATCTTTTCCAATATATCTTTCCGGAGATGGGGTGACCACATCAGCATGCAGATTCAAGGTGTGAGTTTACTGTGGATTTATATAGAGGCAATATATGTTCTGTCTTATTATGTGTATCCCTTTCTTAATGATTCCCAACCTTCTGTTAGTTTGTTGGTTTTGGACTGCCACTGCAGGTTGAGTGGATGTTTTCGGAGAGTTATCCGCAATGTCTCCAAAATCTCTTTCTTGAGTGGTAATAGCCAATTAGACCCCATCGTTTTATATGTGTGGTTGGGATTACGCTTTTCAAATGTGCATTACTTTGCCTTTATCAACATTGAATTTCATTTGCCATTTTGTTGCCCAATTACCCAGTTTTGTGAGATCCTTTTGAAACTCTTTCCAGTCTACTTGGGACTTACCTATCTTGGGTACTTCTATATCCTCTGCAAATTTTGTCACCTCCCTGTTCACCCTTTCCCCCCAGATATTTATGTGTATGTTAAAAAGAATTGGTCTCAGTAAAAACCCTTGGGGGACACCATTATTCATCTGTCTCCATTCTGAAAACTGACCATTTGTTCCTACCCTTTGTTTCCTATCTTTTAACCGATTCTCAATCAATGCTTCCCTCTTAATCCATGACCTTTTACTTTGCTTAAGAGCCTTTGATGAGGGACCTTGTGAAAGACTTTCTGGCAATCTAAGTACACTATAGCCACTGGATTCCTCTTGTCCACATGCGTGTTTACCCTTTCAGAGAATTCTAGTAGATTAGTAAGGCATGATTTCTCTTTACAGAAACCATGTTGACTCTTCCCCAACAAATTATGTTCATCTACATGTCTGACAATTCTGTACTTTTCAAAGATCCTCCCAGCACTGCAAAGGTTTATGTGTGGCTATTGTTTGTCAAGGGTAAAGTTTTATGTGTGTCCCAGATTTTTTTTAAGGCTTGTTTGTTTATTGAAGGGCGAGTGATTCATTGATAGGCAACCCAACAATAAGTCAAGTGAGCTAAACTCAGCTGAGCCACTGACTTGTCATGTGGCCGTGGCCAAATAATTTAACCTCTCTGTGCCTCAGTTTTCCCATTTAAGAATAGGAATGATGATGTTTACCAATCTTTTGTCAAGTGCTTTCATATCTATGGCTGACAAGCTTAATACGTATTCTCTACGTGGTATTCAGTAAAAGTAATACAAATATTAGCAGTAAGTAGCCAGCTGAAAAAAAAAATTACAAACGTTGATCCATATATGTTTATAAAATATGTTTGAAACCATATCGATTCCCGATATTTTGCCTAAATAAAAACGAGCACATGAAGATTTTTGTATTAAATAACTTCAAAGCAACACCAAAAGCATTGAAACACACGTTTTCCTGGTGGGAAAGGTCACGTCTTGGGAGGAAAGGTGAAGGGAATCTACTTCATATTAGTAAAGACGGATCCATTGAGGATTACTGGCCCAATTCTGCACACCCTAAATGAATGGCGTTTTGATATTGAGGTTCCTGGGAGCAGAATGGGGCACTGCCGCTGGATTTTGAGCCGCAATTCAAATTTCTGATGAGGTTTTCTTTGTTTCTTATTGTAAATGTTGCTGTTGGCAGTCTCACCAGAACTGAAAGCCAGACAGATTTTGGATGAAATCCTACTTCCAAGGTCGAAATGTATTTAACATTTTTATAAAGTGCCTTTGTCCTGGAAAGAAACGAGTCATAAAGTTCCATAGTAAATCTCTGGGAATTCCTTTTTGGATGGTGTCTTCTCCATAGCCAGGCGGTTGATTTCAGCGTTCTTTCCGTGGGCTTTCTGTGCTGGGTGGAGACTCGCTGTCGCTAGCCAACGCTTGTTTGTTTGAACTAGGAGTTCAACATGGAGTCATCTGGACAAATGCACTAATTCAGCACAACAATTACACTCATTAGGGTAAAAATGTAATTGGCATTGTGTATGTTTTGCTTCTTAGCATCCTCCCGCCGACGGAAAGTCTCCGTCTGCTGAACTGGGTTGGATTTTCAATTCTGTTATGGGTAATGCTGCTTGGGGAGAGCATCTTTCCCTGCTTTCCTACATGGATTTTATGCAGTCACAGTGGGATCAGGACTCTCCCCCCTCACACCCAGACCCTGCATTGCCCTCTCCTGCCTGGAAAAATATGTAACCCACCATACCCCGTTTCCCAGATTTGCTGGATTAAAAAGGTTCAGGTGTATGTAACATTTGTATCAAGTGACTTTGTCCCGGAGAAGAAATGGACACTGCCAGGAAATGATGCTCCTATGACCGAGCTGGTCATGGCATACCTACACTTGGGGCAACGTGCACGCCAGAGAATAAAGATATCGATTCCCAAATCCATTCAGTGGTGTTGCACCATCATTAAACTGATGTAACAGGGTGGGCTATGGGGCCCATGCTCCCTGTTTCAAGTGGCTTCCAATCTGGGTAGATGTCAGCTCTCTTACATTTGAGGATGTGGGGTTTTTTTTGGCTTCCCAAGTGTCAAAATACATTTTCCTTCTCCCCACGTCAATGTTTATCCTTTCCAGAGTCACTGCTCCACCATAGATCTTTTTTTGCCTGTCACTGTTCTCAAGGGAATCCTAGAACTGGAAGGGACCTCGAGAGGTCATCGAGTCCAGTCCCCTGCCCTCCTGGCAGGACCAAGCACCATCTACATCAGTGGTCCCCAATACGGTGCCCGCGGGTGCCATGGTGCCTGCGGGGGCATTTGTGTGTGCCCGCCAAGTGCTCGGGGCTGGCCTGGCCCCAGGCACATGGCACATGCATGGTGCCAGAGCCGGCCCCAGGCGCATGGTGCACGGTGAGCGCCGGCCCCGGGAGCGCCACAGATTGGCTGCGTTCTGGCAGCGCGCCACTGGGGGGGGGGGGCGCTGGCCCCAGGAGCACGGCGCTTGGGGGGAGGGTGCTGGCTCCAGGCGCGCGGCGCTTGGGGGGGGGCCCTGCCCCCGGGCGCGCAGCTATGGGGGGCCCCACTCCCAGGCACGCAAGTGTTCCCGCCCTCTGGCGCCCGGTGGGTGAACGGCCACGCCCCCTGGCGCCCGGCAACCTCTAATAGTTGGGGACCACTGATCTACATCATCCCTGACAGGGGGCTGTCTAACACAGGGCTTCTCAACTTTGAAAGCCCCGGGGGGCGCAATGATACAGCACATGCCCAGAGCTGCAACTTAAGTGTGCTTTCACGTTCATGCAAATATATATGCAAATAGCTTCTTTCACACTGATGGGCATGAATCCAAGATTAAGGCAAGACTATACCACATGCAGGCCCCATTTCAGTCAGTTCTGCTGATATTAATAAAATGCAATAGTTACCCCATTTCCATCCATATAACAGCACTTTCAATGAGCAATGACAGTCCAGGAATTTAACTACTAAAAAGCTTCTCAACAGAAGACCATTGTGTTGACTACTTGTTTGTTTTGGCTCCGCAACAGTCCAGGAATTTAACTACTAAAACACATATCAACCCAAACTGCACCATAAACCCAAACGGCACCGCGGGCTGCAAACAAATGGGCTGTGTGTTCAGTAGCCCTGGGCTAACCTGCTCGTAAATATCTCCAGTGATGCGGATTCCACAACCCATCTAGGGGAATCCTGTCTTACAACACCGCCAACCCCAAGCATTCAAACATTACACAGATCAGGCTTCGAAAATTGTGAGTGGTGGAGGAAACAGATGTGCCATTCTTTTATTTGCCTTCTGGCTTCTAATGCTTTAGGTGTCAAATTTTCAATCCGTGCAGCTAAGAGGGCTCCCAACTTTGTTGTAATCATCTTTATTTTGTTTTTTAAATGTATCTCCTAATCCCATGACTCCAGGAGCTGGGTATTAAGAAGAACATCAACTATTATGAAAATCCTGATCAAATTGCTAGAGTCAACAACATTGCTCCTCTGATACAAATATGCACTAGGTGAAGATCGGCGTATATGGTAAAGGGCCCAGTTCTTCTCTCAAACACTTTCCGACTCCTGTTAACTTCAGTGGCATTGGGCAGGGATGTTTGAGGGGGGAATTTAGCCCATGTTTGGTTGTTTTTGCACAGCATCACCGTTTATGTCCATTCTTTTGAGGTTCAATTGCTAGCTCTGCAAGCATCCAGGCCCTGAAAAGTGTAGGGCTTTGTAGCTAAAAAAGTCAGCCATCTGAATTCCACCCGGACGCTTATAGGGAGCCAGTGCAGATCGTGTAGCGTGGCTCTACCGTGTTTCCGATATTCAGCTCCACTTAAGTAGGCTGCTGCACTCTGTCGGCACACTCCAGCTGTGCCCCGTTTCCTGTGACTACTGGTGGTCACGCTCCTTTAATAAAACGGGGGATAGAGCTTCTGCCCACTTTTCCACTTGTCTAAACTGAGTCTCAGCCAGCCAGCTCTTATCCAAATCCCAAGTTCAGCCAAGCACTGGACAGTTAATTGCTCGGCCTGGGTCAGATGTGATGGAGATGTAGAACTGGCTGCTGCCAGCATGTGGCAACCTATAGGATCACTCAGTCATGCAGAGCAAAAGAGGTGGCAGTATGGATCTTTTGTGGGCACCAGAGTGGAGGACCAATTGTCCACAGTTACTCCTTGGGGTCTCTCAGAAAGACAGGAATAGAGCGACTGATTTCACTCTGCTAGTGTCTGCAATTGAATCTCACGGTCAGTTGCACCTACAGCTGTCTACAGTTCTGCAAGAATCCAGGTGGACAGTTTTATATAATATTGTTCTGCAGTTAATCTTGCAGAAAGAGAGAAGGTTGGCACCGGTACAGTAGTAACCCAGGACTAGAACGCAGCTGGGACAGAAAGTGAGGCCTCGTTCTGCATAACACGACCACGTTTATTACTGTGTTTGGCCTCTGTACGGGGACTTTCGTAATTAAAATGCTTTTGAGACCGGGAGGCTTAGTCTGAGCACAGGCGGGGAAATAGCGAACCCCCGCGTTCTGTCTTCCGCTGCGTCACGGACACAGGCCCTTGGACGAGCTTTGCTCTGCATCTCAGCTTTCCAGTTTGAATACGGGAATATTTAATACTTCAGTTGCCTGACGTTGTGCTGTCAGTTGATGAGTGACCTCCCAGACACCCCCTCCTCGTGGTGGTCGGTAGAAATGAAGCCTTGTGCTAAAAAGAAAGGTGGCGTGGGAGTGAAGAGATCCAGAACAAATAGAACGGTGTGAAAAGGACACGGCAAGTATTCCTCTTCTGGTGTCTGAGCGGGGTCGCTGTGTTAGTCCGTAAGTTTAACAACGACGAATAGTCCTGTGGCACCTTCGAGACAAACAAAAATACATAGAGTATGATGAGCTTTTGTGGGTAACACCTGTGTTGGGTAGATACTTTAAACTAGGGATATCAACAGGTAGTCGACTATACGATTAACCAATAAGTCTGGGCTTATCGGTTAATCATGTCGACTACACACATTTTTTGCCCCCCCTGCTGCCTCTATATCAGAGGCAGGAAGTGGTGGGGGGGGGGGAGCAGGAGCCAGTGCTGGGGGGAACTGGCTTGAAAGCCTGTTTTCCCCCAGCCCTGGCTCTGCTGTGGTGCCTGCCCCTCCCCGCATGCTGCTGCTTCTGTCAGTTCTCCCTGGGGAGCAGTCCCTGTCCACACGGGGAGATCTGAGCTCCCCATGGACAGAGGTTGCTCTGCCTCCCCACAGAGCAGCCTCTGTTCATGGTGAGCGTGGGCCCACCATGGACAGAGACTGGTCCCTGGCAGTCGTCCCCGTCCTCAGCTAGCCCTGGTCGCTGAGGATAGAGGCTGCTTTGTAGCAGCCTCCTCCTCCCCCACAGCAGCCTCTGTCTGTGGGGAGCTCAGACCCCCTGTGGATAGGGGCTGCTGCCACCCTGCACTGCTGCCTCTGTATCAGGGGTGGCAGGCAGATGGTCTGTGTGAGGAGCTGATTTTTAAACTGTCTCCCCGCGAGGAACGGCTCCTACCTAGCACTCTGCGTTGCTGCCTCTTATACAGAGGCAGCAGCATGAGGTAGCAAGAGGCTCCCCAGGAGTGGGGCTGGAGTACACGAGTTGCCGGCCCCGCCCCCAGAGACTATCGAATAACCGTGTAACCGATAAGAATTCACATGGTTACACGACTATTCAATTAACCAGTATCCAACATCCCTCCTTTAAACTTCAAGCAAATTCTGTTATCATACAAAAGTAAACGTTTTGGGTGAATTCCCAGTCGTTGCATGGGGTCTCATCATGATGGCAGTGTGAGAAGCAGCTTGTTGAAATAGAAATGTTTTATACTGAGGCAGCAGAATGACTATTTTTGCAGTATTGATGGCACGTCTGAAACCATCCCCTGCACTTCTTAACTGCTAGAGAGTGGCTTGCTTTTTTTAAATATTAGGGAAGTAGCCGTGTTAGTCTGATTTTGGTAAAACCAAGATCTTTCTTCATTGTATTTACTTTCCTCATTGTATTCCTTTGTTATGTCAGGGCTCGACAATTTAGGTAATCTACTCACCCCAGGCGAGTAGATTGTAGCCCAGCATGGCGCCGCGGCACGATCAGTGCATGCGCAGCGCAGTCTGTGCGTGCACAGCGTGCTGAACTACGCAACTGGCAAGCCCTGATAATGGTCCTGCCAGTTCACTTTCAGAATATGATCTGAAGAAGTGGGTCTGCCCCACAAACGCTCATCACCTAGTAAACTATTTTGTCAGTCTTTAAAGTGCCACATATTTTCCTTTTCTGTTTTAAAAACAGCCACCCAAAAATGGCCCTTTCAAAGCTGTTGATGCTGTTTTCTGGTGGCTTTTCTCTGATAAAAACCACTGTCATCTCCTCAGGGCTTCTTCCCATCCTAATTACAACGGAGCCCCTCATTAGCTCTGTCGGGAGACAGTCAAACAACATATGGTATTTTGCACTTTAGGATGCTGTGGTTACCAAGCACTGGAGAGAGACAGGAAAAGGGGGAGTTAACATTTCATAACCATTTATGGAACAAGCACAGCCCTCGTTGGACCCAGTTCAGCAGAGACTGTGGGCCTCAGATCAGGAACTTTATCTGGCTAGTAATTGCATCGGCATGCTGGCTTTCTTGTGCATGCGTGTGGGCACTTGGGGAGCAGGATTCAAAGCTGCAGAACTTTTGTGCTGGCATCCTCTCGTGAGTATGAATTAAACAGCTCTCACGTGCAGGACCATGGCTGGATTCTACAATTGCCTGAAAAGTAAAAAGTAAGTGATGTTCTAACCTTTTCCCTCTACCTTTTCTGAAGTTAGTTGATCCTAGCAGGTACTCTCCAGCTGTGTGTCGGCTATCTGCCTAAGACCTAGAAGCGGTGAATAAAATGGCCATGTTCTCACCCTGATGTGCCATTCGTAATAACAAAGAGCAGAATAGGCATTATGGCTGTAGAATTAAACTAATGAGAATAAAAAAAAATGTTTGTTAGTGGACTAAATATCGCTGGACACACTTACTATCCCTAGAAGGGATAAAGAAGGAAAAAACCCTCTCTTCTTTCCAGATTATTCACAATTGTACAACCAACTTAGGTAAACATAAGAGAAACAGAAAAATGCAGGCTAGTTTCAAAGAGCTGCAGTCATAGCATTAGCTACTCCTTAAGAAATTCATGTGCACAGCTTTTGCTCATAAAGGCTGAAGTGTTGGGGTTTTTTTTTCATTTTTGTTCTCCACTGTCCAATTGTCCTTTTTCTTGTATTTAAAATCTATCATTTTGGTGGTTACACTGTAATGGGCTGTGGGCCAGCTGTGAAGGGAGAATAAAATCGAACACTGCGTGATTATATTTGTGCTTTAGTAACTACGAAGGCACCTTGGTTTTTCCATTGATACTCTCCCTGCTAAGGAAGGGGGGGGGGGGACGACAAAATATTCTGTTGTAAAAGCAGAGCCATGATATTTTAAGTGAGCAGACTGTACAGGGCTCTATGCTTGTCATACAGTACAAGATTCCCTGGAGGAAGAATAGCAGTAAAATGCCAACAAAGTTACATCTTGACGCTTAAGATAGGAACACATGATTCGTCTGTCATGCAGCCTTGTTCAATGTGTGAGTGAAATCCCGTTAATGGGAAAGCTTCCATTGACTTCAGTTCACTCTCTCTTCTCCCTCAGATTACATACTTCAGTCTAAGAGCCTGTCGTACTGCTTCCTTTGAGACTCGGAAAGTCAAAGGGCAGTCAACTCCATTGTATTTCATCCAGGGTTTCCACTGGATTTTCATTCCCTTCGGCACCTCTGACTATCTCAGCCAGAATCTATAAAAAGGGTTTCCATGTTTAGAAGAGAAAGTAATACCCGTGCAAAGAGAGCGACTAGCTACGAGGGAGTCTTGCATTTGTGAGAGAGCCACCTTGTAATTATCTCTAATTAGGAACCCATGGAAATCTGATTTTCAAGGCTAATGTAATTGCCTACTTCCGTTATTAAAACACCATTCCCGGAACTTTCTGCTAAAACTTTTTTCTGACGCATCATTTAGGATCCATTGTGGCAGAGGCAAAAATGGATCTTGTGGCCTGGGAGACCATTAGTTTTAAAAAAAATTGCCAGATGAAACGGCGCTGAATTAGGTTCTGATGACGTCCGTGCCTTTCCCATTGAATCACTGCCTTTTGTTTGCCTTTGTCCCCTTAAATGCCGATTTTCTTTATTTCGTTGCTGCTCTGGGTTTGTTTCGACTCCGTTTCAAAAGCTGTCATCTTAGCTTTGTGATCCGTTCCTGGGTGGATTAGTGCAAATATTAGCACTTGGCAGTCTTTTTTGTTTGATGTTCATACGCTACTTTGGTGGCTATTGCCAATTAAAACCAGTATTTAAAAAAAAAAAAAAAAACATTGTGATACCAGGTGGAGTACAAGGTAGCATTTTTATGTGGCGTGTTAGGAATTTGACCTTATGGGTTTGTCTACATGGGGCTATTGAGCAAAATAGCTATTGCTGTTAGGAACAATGTGTATATAGTTTCCTATGTGCCTCCCAGGCAGACATGACTCCAGAACAAAAGTTACTCTCTTCCAGAACAGAATGTCTACACTTGGAGTTATACTGGACTAGCAATTGTGGATTAGTTATCTCTGTGTAAAGACCGGAATAGTCTTTGCAGCACTGCTCTCAACTCTGTGCTTATTTACATCTACCCAAACGCAGTGACTTGCACACTTTCTGCACCTCCTCCCCCAATTGCTTGAACACCCCCATACACGTACGTGTGTTTCTGCTGAGGTTTGTAAAATGCTGTCGGAGTCTCTTCGATGAAGAATGACCCTGATGTAGCCAGATTTCTACTGTCCTGTCATCTCTAGTGGAGAGAAGTGCTCAGTAGAGAGAACTTTCTGGAATCCCTCACAAACTGTGTGGCCTGAGCAGTCGAGCAAGAAAGAGGTGAACCGAAATCTTATGTCCTCCAAGTCTCTTATCGTAAGTAGATTTTTTTGAATCACATTGACCTACACAAATTCATAACCTCCCTCCCCACAATTGGAGATATGCGTCGAGGTGATTCTTGTTTAATTTCGTGGGCACAGATCTCTCCTCCCCACATTCTTTGCAGCTACCTCGTGGTGTGAGGTGATGTACAGATGGAGAGAGGCAGGCAGTTCCTGTCCTGAAGAGTTTACAACAGTTAGGGGCAAGTTGGCCTGGGGGAGCGCATGCTGCCCATCAAGGATCTGTGGCCCATGAGACATTTTGTATACCACACACAGGGTTGCCAGATTGCACTGGTTTCTGTCCACGTAGTTTCCTACCAGTATTACTAAAGTGACACGCATGTAAAACGGGGACATGAAGTGACATGCACACAGCACTGACAGGGAGAGCTGTGCGCTCCTTCTGTGCCCAATCAGAGCGCAGCTAGGGTTCAATCAGCACATCCCGCACGTTCTAGGTACGTAAGCGCCGCTAGCAAACCGACCCTGCCTCAGGAGAACGTTTTGGTTACGACACTCTTGCAACCCACTCAGACAAGGTAGGGCCACTCCTGCGGCCCACGTGCTAGCCTAGGGCGCCTGTCACTGGTTTTACAAGCTAAATCGGCTGGAGTGGAAGTGGAAATAGGGACCAAGGCAAGAGTCTTCCCCAAAGCACATACAGATCAACGGCAGCACTGGGAACAGAACAGGCGCACTCTCCTGGCCGCTGAATCCCACTAGAATTGCAGATGTTTGGCCCTGGTTCTAAACACTCCCGTAGACTATCCCTGAACGTGTTCTGCTAGACCAGTGGTTCCCAAACGTTTCGGCATCACGCTCCCTTTTCGATTTTTGAAAAATCCTCACGCCCCCACCCCCAATAGCAGCAAACTTGTTGCCATAATAAAAAGGAACTGACCTTGGCCGAAAAACAAAAATAGCAAGAAAACTTGGGGGAAGGGGGAGCTGAGCCGCCTCGCGCCCCCCCTGGAATTTCTTCACGCCCCCCCCAGTTTGAGAATCCATGTGCTAGACTCTCTCTGTTACCGTCTCACTGAGCGCACCTAGGTTGGACAGCGAGAAATGAGGCCAGTTTAAAATCTTGTCTTGCTGAGCGCTAGGTCTGAAAAGCCAGTGTAAAGTTCAGTCGTGAGTCCAACGACGAGACAGCCGCCTCTTACGCCTCTGAGGCCAAACTCAAGGACACGCAGCACCTGTGTGGTGGGAGTCTTGGGAACGTGTCAGTCCTGGGAATTCGTAAATGCACATGGAATGGGGCTCCGTGTGGATTTGCCAGTGTACCCGAAAAGAGGCGTTTGCTTTGAGTAAAGCAAGCCCATAAATGAGATGTATGGAACTTTAATATTTGTTTACCGTGCAAGTAACTCCTAGGCCAAGGTAAGCAGCCTCCCTAAATGTAAACCTTCCTGTTGATACGGCTACGGTAATCAAGCCATGCCCTGTGGAAGGCAATGGGCCAGATTTATTCTTGGTGTAACTCCAGATTCATTCCTGGTGTAACTCCGGATTCATTCTTGGTATAACTCCATTTACCTCACTGTAATTCAGCCATGGATAAATCTAGTCTAAGTATCCGTTTTGTTTGGGGTTCTGTGCTTGACCCTAAAACTCCACGTGGAGCCCTCACTCCTGACACCTTTATGTTGAGGAAAAGAGCCAGAGCAGTATCAAGTCCTGAAAGACGTGGATCTGGAAGGATTTTCCTAGGGCAGCTGGTGCTGTGGTAGATGGCATTAAGGTTGCGCCAAAGGACCCCTCGGAAGACCCGGAATATGTGGTGCGTCAGTGGAGGGACGGGGGGAGGGCGGGGGCGGGAGGGGCGAGGAGTGACTTGGAGCTGCAGTACACAGCCCATAGAATATCCCCCAAGAGACTCCTGTAGCTACTAAGGCCAGATCTTCACTCTGAGTTCCAGAGCAGCAAACCAAGATGCAAATCTACAGCGTACCGCACAGTCGCATCTCATGGGGACAGTCCCACAGCGTTAGAGCAGTGTCCATAGCGGATGTTGCTGTAGGGCAAGCAGATTTGCTGCAGATTCACACCCTGGCTTGTGGAGCAGTCACTCACCATGTGGACAAATCCTTATACAATGGGAAATTAGTCGCTTCAAAATAGGGTTAGGATTTGGTCGCCTCGTCTCAAAAAAGAGATATTGGCATTGGAAAAGGTTCAGAAAAGGGCAACAAAATGATTAGGGGTTTGGAACGGGTTCCTTATGAGGAGAGATTAAAAAGACTGGGATTTTTCATCATAGAAAAGAGGAGACTAAGGGGGGATATGATAGAGGTCCATAAAATCATGACTGGTGTAGAAAAAGTGAATACGAGAAAGTTACTTACTTGTTCTCATAATGTAAGAACTAGGGGACACTAAATGAAATGAATAGGCAGCAGGTTTAAAACAAAAAGGTTTTCTTCACGCAGTGCATAGTCAACCTGTGGAACTCCTTGCCAGAGGATGTTGTGAAGACCAGGACTTTAACAGGGTTCAAAAAAGAGCTGGATAAATTCATGGAGGTTAGGTCCATCAATGGCTATTAGCCAGGATGGGTAGGAATGATGTCCCTCACCTCTGTTTGTCTGGAAATGGATGACAGGAGAGGGATCACGTGATGATTCTTATGTTCTTGTGTAGGATTTGGTCCAGGTTTCTCCTGAATGTCCATATGATATGGCAGTTTTCTACCGCAATCAGAGGAAATGTCAGGTCATTAGCTTTATCTGGATGGTGATTTACTGCTGAACAATGCCCAGCATTATTAATTCCCCTCTCGTGTTTGCCAAGAAAGCAAAGAGTGTGCACTCCTCCCAGAGTCACCGTGGTTTACAACATACTCACATGATACTGTGGCTGGCCAGATGCTAATCTAAGTAGACTTTTGTAAGACCTACTTGGTAAAAAATCAATTGCTCGCAGCCGTTATGACAATGAAGTATTGAGGCAGCTAGTACTTTATGACTCAAAAGAGTTTGTAAAAGAATACTCTTGCTGCCAAAGTCTTTCTCACTCTCTAAAAAGGCTCGCTGTAACTTAAGGAGCTTCATTCTACCAGCAGAACTGGGCAGCAGGAATTAGTGCTTGCAGGGGAAACACCCAGACTGCTGACCTCAGCAGAATGAAGAGTTCAAAAGGTAAAAATGTGCCGCTTCCCCTCAGAAATACACTGTGAAACTGGCTCAAAAACGTGTGTTTGCAGCTGCCAATTAAGCCCAACCGCCGACGCCTGGCTGGAAAGCAGCCTGGACCCAGAGAATGGAAACTAGGGATGTTACATTTAGATTAATCGGCTAATTGAATAGCTAACGCAATCTGCATCGACTATTTGATTAGTCAGTAAGGATGCTCCACCGTTGAAGTGTAGCAACAGCTGCCGCTACACTTCAAAGGAGAAAGTGCTACAGAGAGCACGGGGCCAGCGGGGGACTCAAGCAGTCACCCGCTAGCCCCAGGCTGCACACGGCGTTTCAAAGCATCAGCACCGCATTGAGCCCAGGGACAGTGGGGGAGTCCTGGGCTGCACACGGTGTTTCAAAGTGTCAGCACCGTGTGGAGCCCAGGGTCAGTGGGGAGTCCCCAGCTTGTCCCGGGCTGCACGTGGCATTTCAAAGCATCAGCACCGCATGGAGCCCAGGGTCAGTGGGGGAGACCCGGGCTGCACGTGGCGTTTCAAAGCATCAGCACCGCATGGAGCCCAGGGTCAGTGGGGGAGTCCCAGGCTGCACGCAGCGTTTCACAGCATTAGCACCGTGCGGAGCCCAGGGTCAGTGGGGGAGTCCCGGGCTGCACGTGGCGTTTCAAAGCATCAGCACTGCATGGAGCCCAGGGTCAGTGGGGGAGTCCTGGGCTGCACGTGGCATTTCAAAGCATCAGCACCGTGTGGAGCCCAGGGTCAGTGGGGGAGTCCCGGGCTGCACGTGACGTTTCAAAGCATCAGCACTGCATGGAGCCCAGGGTCAGTGGGGGAGTCCCAGGCTGCACGCAGCGTTTCAAAGCGTCAGCACCGTGTGGAGCCCAGGGTCAGTGGGGGAGTCCCAGGCTGCACGCAGCGTTTCAAAGCGTCAGCACCGTGTGGAGCCCAGGGTCAGTGGGGGAGTCCCCGTCTGGTCCCGGGCTGCACGAGGCATTTCAAAGCGTCAGCACCGCGTGGAGCCCGGGGTCTGGCCCTGGATTGCACGTGGTGCTGCTGCTTTGAAGAACTCCCTGCTCTCCCCCCAGCCCTGGCTGCCTTTCTGATAGAGACAGCAAGGGGGAGGGGAAGTGACTAATCGACGAGTGGGTCAACTATCCGATAAGCATTTGCTTATCAGATAGCCGACTAGTCATTCACATCCCTAATGGAAACTGTTGATAACTGGGGAAGGGGGAGGCAACAGCCATTTATTGTAAATATTCACCATAATGTGTTCTAAGCCGTGAGGGTCTTTTTGCATCATAGGACTGATAAAGACAACCCTGCACAGCTGGCTCCCATTGTACCTGTGTGAAACCCGGATACTTGGGTTCATTGGACTCCGTACAAACTTTATACGTGGACTCATTTTGCATGGTCCCGAGTTCCTTGTTAGCATGGACTCCAATGACAAAGGATGAAATCCTGACCCCGAAAAATCAACGGTAGCTTTGCTGGGGTCAGGATTACACCCTTGGCCTGTATTATCATGCCATTGGTTTATGCCAGAGGAGCACTCGTAGGCCAGGTCTACACTAGAACTGGAAGGTTGGCTTAAGGGATGCAATTTCAGCTACGTATTATACGTAGCTAGAGTTGTTTTACCTTAAGCTGAGCATGGAGCCGTACTCACAGCGGGAGGCCGACAGGAGGAAATGCGTCCGTTGGCTTCTCTTACTACTTCTGACTGTGACCCGTACCCATGCTGCCTGGAGCCGCCCTCGGCCTTCGATTTACGGGTCTGTACTAGACCCTCTAAATCAAACGTCAGAACGTTGCTCTCCAGCGCGGCGAGTGAAGACGTGCCCTTAGAGTCTCATGCTGAGAAGTGCCGTTCCGTGCTGCTATTGTTTGAATCTGGCTCGCTGATTTTACCCTTTGTTTTAAAACTATACTTTAAAAACCACGTGAGCTGTTATTGGCGCAGTGTATTCTTCTACTGCAAGAAGTGGTTCTTAGTCTCGGAATGCCAGGGTACGTTGTGGAGAGACGTTCTGAGGAAGGGTTTCCTCAAAAAGCAGCTGCCTCTGTGGAAGGGAAATGGATACGTGGGTTGGGCTAGCTGGTGGCTTTCTACTTCACACAGATGTAAGGGAGGTAGGAGGGGGCCAGAGAGGATCTAGTGTGTGGGCTGAGTAAGTCTGTTCTTCACACAGGATGGCTACGTCTACACTGGCATGATTTTCCGGAAATGCTTTTAACGGAAAAGTTTTCCGTTAAAAGCATTTTCGGAAAAGAGCATCTAGATTGGCAGGACGCTTTTCTGCAAAAGCACTTTTTGTGGAAGCGTCCGTGGCCAATCTAGACACGCTTTTCAGCAAAAAAGCTCCGATCGCCATTTTCGCGATTGGGGCTTTTTTGTGGAAAATAAATCTCTGCTGTCTACACTGGCCCTTTTGTGCAAAAGTCTTTCGGAAAAAGACTTTTGCCCGAACGGGAGCAGCACAGTATTTCCGCAAAAGCACTGACAATCTTACATGAGATCGTCAGTGCTTTTGCGGAAATTCAAGCGGCCAGTGTAGACAGCTGGCAAGTTTTTCCGCAAAAGCAGATGATTTTGTGGAAAAACTTGCCAGTCTAGACACAGCTGAAACGTAACATGAAAGAACCACGTTAGGGTCCGGATACCTGTTCGCTAACCATACATGCAAGGTGTATTACACGTGTAAACGCTCTCTCTGCTGCTCTGGCACATGTATCCGCATCAAACACAGCGTCGCTAGAAGGCTTAGAAGCTATTTAAAGGGGTGCTATGCAATTTCTGGATCCTCCACCTCCCCACACCCATGCGTTTCACTCCCTTCCCATCCGGGTGCCTCACTGGGGTAATACCCCCTCCCATCAACGTGCGCACATTGCACTGAACATAAAAGCACGAAGGATCGGTCACGTGTGTCCCACGGAGGAGACCCCAGCTGCACACAGGGAGTCTGTGCACAGCTGTGGCAACATCAGAAAGTCCCAGCTGACTGACCAGAATGGGGCTTTCCCAATCCGTCTTCCCAGCATGACTCTTAACTGGAATCCTGCTGCTGAACTCGGCATGGCCTTTCTGACAGTCATTGGAATGGGTAATGAGCGTCAGTAACGCGCCACGACCCTTAGCGCCGATTGGAAACACATTTTCCCCAGCTGTCCGCTTCAGAGCCTCTTGCTTTTTTGCAAATCTGAAATAACACACAATAAAATGCAAACTGGCCGCCTGGAGTAGGGATGCCCTGTTCTCCACTCAGGGCATTGCACCTGGAGCACAAGGGCACAGCCCTCCTGACTTAGATCTGGCCAGCAGGGCGAGGGGACAGCTGGGCCAGACCTAAGCAGCAGGGCAGATGCATGCTCCAGGTCTCGATCCACAGAGCTGAGAGCCTGGCCTGCTGGAGGACAGGACCTGCCATCACAGGATCCGTGCAGGACAGGCACACTCTGCAACCCCTTGGTCCCACCAGCAGGGGCAGGATCATCTCTCTCCCACCAACCTCCATGACAAAACTGATAACACAAAATAACGTGAAATTCCCCACCCAAAATAAAACAAAAATATTTTTTTTAAAAAGAATGTCATGGTAGGTCATCAGAGCTGCATGATACTGATTTGCTTCCAAAGGATTAAAACTAATAGCAGGTTTAAAACTAATAAAAGGAAGCGCTTCACACAGCGCGTAGTCAACCTGTGGAACTCCTTGCCAGAGGAGGCTGTGAAGGCTAGGACTATAACAGAGTTTAAAGAGAAGCTAGATAATTTCCTGGAGGTTAGGTCCATAAAAGGCTATTAGCCAGGGGATAGAAGTGGTGTCCCTGGCCTCTGTTTGTCAGAGGCTGGAGATGGATGGCACGAGACAAATCGCTTGAGCATTGTCTTTGGTCCACCACCTCTGGGGCACCTGGTGCTGGCCACTGTCGGCAGACAGGCTACTGGGCTAGATGGACCTTCGGTCTGACCCAGTACGGCCATTCTTATGTTAAGGATATAAAGTACTTTAAAAAGTCTGTACGAGCAATCTCTTAATCCGCTTCTCTGTTGTCTTCTGAAAAGGCAGCCTCCAGGAAATAAAGCAAACTGGGGATGTACTAGTGGAGGCAATTAACCGATAAGCAGAAGCTTATCGGTTAATGCTCTAGACTACACACATTTCCCTCTCCCTCCTCCCCCTCCGGCCAGTGTATTTTTTAGCAGGCTGGCCAGCAGCCCAGCTCAATCCTGGCCTGGCTTGCATGGGGTCTGGGAGGACCTACGCCCACTGTGGCTCTGCATTTTAAGTGCATCAGGAGCTGGGTGGGCAGGCAGCCCGGCTCAGTTCCAGCTCGCACTGCATCCGGGAGCTCAGACATGCCTACCCCTTCCCAGACAGGGGCTGCTGCCACCCCGCACTGCTGCCTCTGTATCCGCACAGGGCGACAGGCAGCCGGTCCATGAGGGGAGCTGATTTTTACACCGGCTCCCCTTGTGGACCAGCTCCCTCCTGGCACCCCGCACTGGCTGCCGCCCCCGCCCCCGGGGACTATCGAATAGTTGACTAACCGATAAGAATTCATGAGGTTGCTTGACTAGTCGAACTGCTATTTAACATCCCTAAAGAAAACTCACTTCACAAAAAAGTTGGCCCCTTAGAGTAATACGGTATCCCACTGGGACTACTCTCCGCAATGGGCCCTATGCCTGGTCAATACGTGTTTACAGGGTCAGGCCTGTGGTCTTGCAGTGCCTGTGATAAGGAATAAACGGTCGGTGTTCAGAATGGACCCCAAAAATGATGCGGTCGCCCATTGAAGATACAGGAGAATCGAGGAAGGCAGAATATACTTGGATTTGGGGCCAGGCCACGGGGGCTAACACCCACATTCTTATATTCTTGGAAGGCACCATGACATCTTTAGTGACCACATTAAATGTGACCAGTAAAGTGCACTTAATTGCAGTCTATTCTAGAAATACTTTCTGAGCTGGCGTGCAGAACTTTCCGCCAAGTATTTCAAGTCACTTCTAACACAGTAGATTGGTCTTTGAAAATTGGCAGTTGGCACTGAGCATCAGGGACCGTTACTATTCAAGGAACTAAATTATACCATGTTTAGTATCACAAACTATATGTTTAGTAGTACGGAAAACTCCAAGGCCAGAGATATGCACCAATACCCAACCCAAGATTTACAGAACGTGATCACATGCGGCCCCGGGCTTGGATTCCTTGGAGCACCAGGCTCAGGCCGGCGACAATGGGATGTTGTTCAATGAGCATGATTAGCTGGAAGCCTTTTCGGAAAGGGAACTGCATACAGCAATTCAGGCTGCTTACACTCACCCCACCAGAAAGAAACATGGACACTAAGATGAAACAGAATTGTTTGTTGTATCAATAAAAGCAAGCAGGATCTTATGAGGGGGATAAGGCAAAAAGCCACATTATTGTAAAGATAATAATAAAGAATAAAGAAAAGATAGAAGCAAACAACATTGTTTAACTACTTATTCCTATCGTTACTTAACCCTTATACACTTAGGGTATGTCTAGACTACAGGGTTTTGTCGACAGAAGTTTTGTTGACAGATACTGTCGACAAAGCTTCTGTCGACAAAGAGCGTCTAGACTACAGTACGTCGACAAAACTGCTGGGTTTTGTCGACGTTATGTCGACATAACTCAAAGGCAGTGTGGAGGCAGGTATAGTTTTGTTGACAAAAGTCCACATTTGTCGACAAAACCCTGTAGTCTAGACACACCCTTATATATAAACATTCATTCAATCATTCATCCATTCATTCAGGTTCTGTGTATTGTTATAGTTCCCAGCCTGGAAGTTGCTTATGACAGAATACTGGCCAGGTACTCTGTACACAAGTGATGGGAGTGGGGAGGGAAGTCCTGATCAGATGCGCATCTGAAACTCCTGGTGGGCTGGCAGCAGAACCTTGGACTCTGACTCCATAGTCTTTTAGTCCAGTTCTTATAGGAATTTCTTCCTATGCCAGTCTATGGGAATTGCTGCATCATGCTGATGTCCAGGGTGGCTGCCAGGTGCTCATCAGTGATCTCATCGGGTGGACCTCCAGTACTTGGTTTTCTCCACTTGACACCTTTTGGTTGCACTGGCACCTGACGCCTTCTTCAGTCCTTTGTTGCTGCATTCTCAGGCTGGCACCTCTCAAAAACCATTCATTCATCGTCCAAGCACTCTCTCTCTTACATCCATTCCCTAATTAATGTTTCCCATACAGTATTTTGTATAATAATAACTTTACATATACGAGAGTTGTAGTTACAAAAAGTCACAAGTTTCTGGGTGGCATTTCTTAAAACATTCTCTCTCTGAGTGCTGAGTTAGTGACTGTTATAGTTATAGCAATGCCCTTAGTTAATTACAGGGCTTGGCTCCCAGAGCAGAGTTAGTGGCTTGACAATGCATTGTTACAATGTATGGCTGCAATGTCAATTTCAAGCAGCCCCTTGCAAAAGCTTGAGCCTGGGACACAGAGTGGGGAGCTGTTTCTGGCTATATAGTAATAAATCTAAACATTTAACAATCTTAACAAATAATAATAATAAATCTAAACACTTATATGCTTATGCTACTTAACAAACTTATGCTACTTAGACTTTAAGTTGTGGGGAACAAATTATGGGGAGTCACTTCCACTTGGGGGAATCAATTTTAACACATTAATATGTTATCCCTACATACTGACCATATAAATCAGGAGCCTGACCATGTAAACATTGTACCATTGGTGGTACTCACAATAATGAGCGCTTTCCTGGAAAGTAAGTGTTTACAGGGTCAGTAATTGATTAAAAGTTAGGGAAGAAAGGGCTGGAATAAATGGTCCGGTTTCAGAATGGAAATAGGTAAAATGTGGTGTTGCCCAAGATCTACGCTGGTGCCAGTGCTGTTCATCATGTGCATAAATTCTGTGGAATAGGGTAAACGGTGAACTGGCAGAGTTAGCAGATGCTACAAAAATACTCAAGATAGTTAAGTCTAAAGCTGGCTGCCAAGAAATGCAAACGGATCTCATAAAAGTGGGTGACTGGGAAACAAAATGGCAGATAAAATTCAGTGTTACTAAGTGCAAAGTAATGCATATTGGAAAACATCTCTCTCTCTCTCTCTCACACATATACATATATATATATATATATATATATGAATATGAGATGGGGCCTAAATCAACAGCTACCACTCAAGAAACATCTTGGAGTCCTTGTAACTAGTTGTCTGAAAACATCCACTTAATATGCAACAGCTGTCAAAAAAGCTAAGAAAATGTCAGGAACCATTAGGAAAGGGATAGAAAATAAGAAAGTGAAAGCCATAATGCCAGGGTACATCCACATCTTAAGTACCGTGTACAGCTCTGGATGCATTAGAATTGGAAAAATGAAGAAAAGGACAACAAAAATTGTTCGTGGTATGTAGGGTTGCCAGGTGTCTGGTTTTGAACTGGACAGTCCAGTATTTGAGCTTTCTGTTCAGGAAACAAATTGAGGCACTTTGGCCTTTGAAGTGTAGCAACAGCCAGACTGTTGCTTATTGACTAATTGAAATTGCAAATTGTGTCGACTATTCGATTAGCCCATCAGTCTAAATTTAACGTTCCTAGTACATGTCAAGGCTGGTAAAACAACAGTCCAGGAGTTTTATTAAATAAAATATTGGAAACCAAACAAAGTTAATTTCAGGCCTGTTGGCTTTTCCCAGCTCTCACTTTGTTTTATGTTCGTTCATTATTATTGGGGCAGCACCTGTTCCCGGGCCAGCGCCTTAACTGTGCTAAGCCGCGTCCAAATGCACACAAAAGCCGTCTCTTACTGCTTTATCTGGTTTTGCCTTTGCTATTTACAAACTCAAAGCAGCGGTTGCTGATTATTGTATTTGCACCCATACTTAAGCTTGTCCAGAATGGTATCAATTAGAAAACAGAGGCATGATCTGCTGAGAACTTTTTTGCTAGGTAGGGGTGTTATTTTAACTTAATAGTTCTAACAGTACAACGCCTAGTGTGGAGGGCGGTATAATTCAAGCTGCATAATGTTTGTGGGTAGGCAAGCCTTGAGTTAGCTTTGGCATGCCTGGTTAAAGAACAAAGAGTGTTCTGGCTTACTGTTTTTGTTGGGGCTCTTTCTTTTGGCTTGTCATTCCAGAAGTCTGGTGCCAATTAGTGAACCGTGAACTTCAATTCTTAGTCATAAAGAATTGACAAATGCTTAGTCATTCTCAGAAACGCGCAGTGATGCGTTTGCCAGACAATGTATACGTAGCGCTCCTCCTAGTGTGGCGTTCGTGTCGCGCAGATCCAACGGGGCTGTATTTTGAGAGCGACGTAGCTCTGGGGAAAATGCTCAACGTTATACTGCACGTTTCCTGTCAAGCTATTCAACTGGAGCAACATGCCGGTGGCTGGAAACCTGGTTGGGATGGGACGTGATTTTGCTGATTCGCTACGGCAACCCCAGGAGGTTGTTTCTGTTCATTACAGAAGGGGTTAACGTGTCTTCCTCTGAGCTAGAGAGAAGTTGAGAGTGGTGGGTCGGTGTCCGGGTGGGTTCTCACGTTGTTGCTTGGACAGAAGAGAAGGGAGCGTCCTGAAAGGAAACATGCTAGGAACAGCCGGGCTCGGGAAAACAGAAAGTCTGATGGTGAAATTCAGAAAGTGGGTAAATCTTTGGCTCACACTTACGGTATTTGTGAACATGGGGTGCTGTCATTCCACCCACAGCCCTCCTTTCCCTCACGTTGCTGCCCCTGGATTGCTTGAGAGATGAAGAGGGATGTCTTGTGGGCGACTGCATCCTTCCAGCTGGTGGCCTGTTGGTTGCAATGAAGCGGTGTCACTAGGTCTCAGCAGTCCCCAGTGCTGCCATGGGTCTTCAGCTTTTGCCAGCAGGTTTTGTGATTGGCTACTCCCCTCCCCAGATTGCAATCCCCTCGTATGTTCTTATGAAGCATGTAGTGTGGGGCTGCAATTCTTAATGGCCTGGCTGCTATTGCCGCGGCTCGGAGCCTCGGGCCCTTTAGAATTGCCAGGCCCTGGGGTATTTGCCCCATTTTCCCCCTTTCCTCTGTTGTCGGGCCTGTTCATCCAAGCAGGGGTACAAAAGGCAGCCAGCGAGAACACGCAGCCAGAGCTCAGTGAACCATTGAATGGTCACCGGGATTAAAAAGACCTGCCTCCATTCACATCAGCCATTTGGAGTAAATCTTTTGTGCACCCCTGTAGATCAAGGGGAGGGAAATCGTTTAGGGCAGTGGTTCCAAACCTTTTTATACCATGGACCGGCAAACTCATTCAAAAACCGTTGGCGGACCGTCACAAAAATATTTTGCATATTCATTTTTTAAATTAATGTATTGCACATTTGCATCTTCATTATGGGCATTTTAGCCCTTGGTATTTCAGGCAAATCAAAGGAGGGGGGCAAGATGGCTAACAACTATTCGGAAAACCTGCTGTGTGCACATATTAAAAAAAAACCCAATAAAATAGCTGCTAATACTTGTTAAAGAGTCTTCTCCAGGCCAAACCTTTTGCCTCAGTTGTAGGGTTGCCAGATGGTTGCTGGGAAAATTTTGTTGAGCCAAAAAAAAAAAAAGTGCGCCAGAATTTTCTCAATTTCTTTACTGGTTCAGTAACGGACACCTGGCAACCCTACTCAGTTGCACCAGAATTAGAGGCAGTACTAACAGGTCTGACCGTGCTGGCATATTCTGCACACTCCTATTTTCCTGTGCATAATAACAATGTGTGTACCTGCAGGCTGGGAGCAGATAGAGGCCGGGGGAGGCTTCCGCCAAGCAGGGAGGGAGGGAGAACGGAGTCGCAGGAGCAGCCGCTTTGCACCCAATGTTTGGCCCGCCAGCTGGGCTGCGTAGCGATTGCCAGAGCTGGAACTGGGGCCATGGCGAGGCTGGAACTGGGGCGTAGTAGGGGCAGCCTCACGGTGGTTCCGGCTCCAGCTGCAGCACCCCCAGCTTCCGGCCACCCCACTCACATTGTTGCTGCCTGCAGAAGGGCGCAGGAAGGGAATTCCCTGGGTACCCCAGGAGGCAGAAGGAAATAAAAATGGGCAGCATGGCCTGGCAATGTGCCGCATCCCCTCAGACAGGGGTTCGCAGCCCGCCGCGGTCTGTGGACCGGCAGTTGGGAACCGCTGACTTTCTGTTTCTGGCCTTACTGGGATGAACAAAGTTGGAGAACTTTCTCCTGTTTCCCTTCAGATGAGAGTTGCTGGGCTGTTGTGGTTTAGGTTTATATTCCAGAGTCCAAATGATCAAAGGCACGACCACGATAAGAAACAGCTCTCTGCGCTTCTAGTAATTCTAAAAATACCTCATAGATCAAGGGACTGTCCTTCTCCCTCAGGCTAAGATCCAGTGTTTGTTTAACAGCAGGAATTTGCTAGATTTGGAATTAAAGGCGGTCATAATGAATGGCGCATACTGTCTCATAGTTACAAGAATGACCCACCAGGTGGAATCCCTCTTGCTTTAAAAAAAAAAAACCAACAACAAATTGTATCATTTTGTTCCCCTCCTTCTTAATTCCTTATCTGCATTTCATGGCCTTGCCGCTAAGACCCAACAGAATTCTTCTCCCGTTTAATCCTCCTTTTTCTATTGCTATTTATTTTCAGTTCTTATGTCCTCCTGCTCTCCCTTCCCTAGGCTGGTTCCTTCAGTCCCTGCTCCCAAAATTTGCTTTGCATTTTCTTTGATGCAGTCTCTACAGGCTCTTGGTGAGTCACGTGCTCCTCCACCTTCCAAACACGAGGGGCTGGAGTCTCAGCGGGTAGAAATCCGCAATGGTTCCATCGGTTGACTCCAGATGAAGATCTAGTCCCCCTGTGCCCAGGAAGCGAGACCTTCATCGCATGGCCGTTGACTAGGCGACATGATTTTTGGCTTGCCCCTCCCCCAACAAATTGATCCTGTCCCCATACCCAGCCCCTATCCTGGTCTGCCCCCCAGACTCATCTCTGCTCCTCCAGAGGTGGATCTCTCTCTCTCAGGCCTGGGGGTCCTGCACTGGGGTCCCGTCTCTCCTTGACAGACTGGGAGGCCAGTTCCAGAGGCTTTTCAGACATCCCCCCCACTATCCCAGGAAGGGTTCCGCAGAAGGGAGGGAGGAGAAGCTAAGGCCCATCCAGAGCCTGTTGCTCCCAGAAGGGGAGGAGGAAGAGGCGCTGCTGGGCTCTGTAGCTCCCTCCCAAGAAAACAGCTTCAGGCTGCTGGGGCGAGGGGCTGCTCTTCCAGTAGCAGCTCTGATTGGTTGCTCGGCTCCAAGAGGCGGGCTGATGGGGTAGGCAGCCAATCTGAGGGGGATCCTCTCCCCAGGAAAGGCTTAAATTCCCTAGAGGACTGGAGATTCTCTCTCCTCCTGCCACTGCCAAAATCCAGTCAGGGTGAAAACTAAGGTTGCCAGGTGTCCAGTATTCACCTGGACAGTCCGGTATTTTCACCTCCTGTCTGGTAAAAAAAATTCAGAGAATACCGGACACCCGAGATGTCTGGTATTCTCTGAAGTTTTCCCCAGCCAGGAGGTGAAAATGTTGGGCACCTGGCAACCCTACAAGCACTCAGCCCCCTCATCCCCCCAAGTCCGCCTTGGCCCCCAATACCTCCACCCCCCTGACCCCAGCCCCCATGCTTACCTGGTTCCCCAAGGCTGCCAGCACAAAATGGCTACCAGCCAAAAGACCTAGGGGAAGCAATGCGTCCCATGGGATTAGGCTGCGGCGAGGCCTTGCAGTAGATGTTACCACCAACTGGATTGCGGGAGAC
The DNA here is from genome assembly GCF_049634645.1 of Pelodiscus sinensis. Lineage (NCBI taxonomy): Eukaryota > Metazoa > Chordata > Testudines > Trionychidae > Pelodiscus > Pelodiscus sinensis. The sequence goes on along the minus strand of NC_134723.1, from coordinate 44,481,908 downwards.
CAGATGGAGAGATTCCCTGAGTTTACTGCCAAGAGCAGCATCTGGGACTATAACGCCTGCGTTTTAGTTGCACTCTCATAACCTAAAGACTGACTGTTTTGACTAGAGTGAGGTCTTATGGCACGGCTAACCCTCTGAACGCTTCCAGCAGTGTCTCCTTTCCTCCGTGCACTTGGAATTCCTGGCCGACTGAATATCTGTTTTAAATCCTCTTGGATTCCAATAATCCCAGGGAAATTCAATCTATGCAGTGTTTTCTCCTGCCCCCTATATAACCTACCAATTGGGGGATAACTGGCTATTTTGAAGAGGATCTAAAAAAACTTTAGAGCCACCTTTAATATTATGTGTCTTAAACGTAGGCCAGCAGTGCAGAATTGTATTGCTAGGGGCTGGACGACCATTGTGTTGGTCGCTGGAATTAGAACAACACCCAGCTCCTGCCTGGTGCTTCACGTCCACTGATCTCAAAAAAATGTCTCTATCGCTGTCCCCATTTTACACAACTGAGGCACATACTCACGCAGTAATCCAGCAGCAGAGCACCTTAGTCTCCTGGGTCCCAGTCCGGTGCTATGTTCACTGCTAAACAGTTTGCAGGGGAGGGCCAGATAACAGCGGAAGGACTGTGTTTAGTACAGCAGACAGCTGTTCCAGCATGCCCAGTTTGGTTTTGAAGCCCATGGCATGACGGACACAATGACAGCGTCGGTTTCACCCTGATTCCAGTCTGTGGCGTTCTGACAATTTTGACTCCCTGAGCACGAGGAATGTCTGCTGGACAGCGATAGTGGCTTGACATTTCCTGTGGCTGAGTCCGCTCTTTGGCTGGCGAAGACAGCATTCTGCAGCATCCTCGTGGATCTGACGTGGACGGTTCCAGCCACCCCCAAGTAGGGATGTTAAATATCGGTTAATTGAATAGTCGAGTAACCTCATGAATTCTTATCGGTGAGTCGACTATTCTATAGTCCCCAGGGGCAGGGCTGGCAGCCAGTGTGCTCCCGCCCCACCCCCAAGGAGTCCTCTGCTGCGCCACGTAAGGTGCCACGTGGGAGCTGGTCCACAAGGAGAGCCAGTTTAAAAACCAGCTGTGATAGAGGCAGCAGCTCAGGGTGGCAACAGCCCCTGTCTGTGGTGGGGGAGAGGGAGGGAAATGCGTCTAGTCCAGGGGTGGATGAGAGTGCCGTGGGGCCCAGGGCAGCGCTGCGGGGCCCTGGTCAGCGAAATTTCGTGGGGCCCCTCCTTTGACACGGCGCATGAGCGGGGCCTCGGGAAGCCCGGGGCAGCTGCCCCTCTCGCCCTGCCCTAAATCCGCCGCTGGTCTAGGCCATAGCGTTTACCTATACGTTTTTGATTATCGGATAATCGGTTAATCGACTACACTTTTACATCCCGACCCCCAAGTTTCTCAGGGTCAGGTAGCTTTGAAAAGGTCCCGTGTGGCCAGCGATTCTAGTGAGTGGTCCAGTGCAGTGGCTGGATGCCTCTGCTGATTCCCACCCCAACGTTATAGACGTTGAAGGTGGGAGAACAAGACATCTGGGAATGAGCAGCTTCCTTCCGGCTGTCTCCTAAAAGTTTCTCAGGGGTGGTTTAAAGAGGATGAAGCGCTGGAGGGGAGGGGGAAGTTTTGACCAATTTCTAATCGGGTGGAAATCAGCAGAGCGTAACAGCCCATAATATTGGCTAAAATCCTGTCCACACTGAGATCCTAATTGTATGTGCTCAGTCCTTTTAAAAATGGTCCTGGCACACTTGATATTTTTCCCTATGAAATGTCTTGGAGAAAACACGCTGTAGGAATGCTGTGGGCCGCATGTGGTTAATCTGGGTTAGCCACTGGTGGGCCACAAGACTTTTTGTTTACCTGAGTGTGGTAAACCGGACGCTCCCAGTGGCTGCGGATTGCTGTCCCAGGCCAATGGGAGCTGCGGGAAGTGGTGTGGGCGGAGCACTGCTTGGAGGCCTACCAGCAGTTAACCCTGATGAGCCGTGTGTGGCCAGTGCACTGGAGGGTCTCTGTAGATTGTTAGGGAGGGGTTTTATTCTCAGCGCGGAAAGGCTAGCGCTGAAATCAGTGGAAGCAAAGTGACTCATTATATATGAGGAGATGGGCCTGTTACCGCGTCTCGTGAGTGTAGAGGGGGGAAGAACTGGTGAAGTTGTTGCACCAGACAACATAAAGAGGTGTCCGTATTCCTCAGTCCAGTGTTAACCCCGGTTTGCATTTCTGCCTCGTTTTGAAGGATAACTTGCGAATGTTTCTTGTCTCGTTTTTGCCCTTCCTCTTCTTATCCTTTGGCTTGTCACACAATTACAGACTGAGTCTGTGTGACTGTACGAAAGGCATTTCCCGCTGCTACTTTAAAAAAAAAAACACAAACAAACCCTAGCATTCAGCTCGCCAGCTGTTTTCCATTAGAGCGGCACACATGCATGCCAGGAGGGCAGACGATGATGCTTCGGACGCTGTTGGGTAGCAAAAACCCTTCAGAAACTGTCCAGAAAAGCCTCTGGAATGCAAACAGTGAGGGGACAAGAATTCAATGGTTTTGTGGCTCGCTCAGGCAAACCACCTCATGGAGGTCCGGAGTGGGTTTGCCTGAATCGAGAATAAGAACGTGACGAATGAGGCCTTTTCTGTGAACTGTTGGCTCTGCAAGGCTTGGAACTGAGCACTCTCTGAGACCTCAGGGAATACGACTCCTGGATCCTCAGAATTTTTATTGATATTAAATATCATCTTGCTGCTTATCCAGACTTCCTGGTGGCGATTATGACTCTAGACTTTGTGACCCTTGGGAAAAGACCTTTTAACCTTTCAGAAATTTCCAGGATGCAAACTTTCTCTGCATGCAAATGTGTCTTTATTAAGGTCCTCACTCAGCAACTTCACTGTCACTAGTGTTTTCTTTTCTTTCTTAAAACTCCTCATTGACACTATGACCGGTGTAGATCGCAATCATAGAATCCTAGAATACTAGGACTGGAAGGGACCTCGAGAGGTCATCGAGTCCAGTCCCCTGCCTCATGGCAGGACCAAATACTGTCTAGACCATCCCTGATAGACATTTATCTAACCTACTCTTAAATATCTCCAGTGATGGGGATTCCACAGCCTCCCTGGGCAATTTATTCCAGTGTTTGACCACCTTGACAGTTAGGAACTTTTTCCTAATGTCCAACCTAAACCTCCCTTGCTGCAATTTAAGCCCATTGCTTCTTGTTCTATCTCAGAGGCCAAGATGAACAAGTTTTCTCCCTCCTCCTTATGACACCCTTTTAGATACCTGAAAACGGCTCTCATGTCCCCCCTCAGTCTTCTCTTTTCTAAACTAAACAAACCCAATTCTTTCAGCCTTCCCTCATAGGTCATGTTCTCTAGACCTTTCATCGTTCTTGTTGCTCTAGGAGTGTTTTAACTACCACACTCTTATGCCTGTTTAGGGCAGCCAGTGGTCTGTCCCACTAGCTCACTGGTGAGGAGAGCTAGAGTTGGAAATTTTTCAATAGACCAATCTAATATCCGGTAACTCTGGGCCAGGTTCAGATGCCCTTACACTAGCAGCTGCCTTCACTAGAACTAGTAGTGAAGGGGCTTACACTCAATTAAGGGGCTCAGAATCTGGCCTTCAAAGTGCCATTTGGCTCAACCCTTCCTACCAAGAGCACAGTGAGGTTCCACATTTGTTGTGTTTCCATAGCGTCCAGGTCTAATTTTCTCAGAGAGTTTGACAGCCGAGCAGTACTCGTACTGGCTTTCCCATGATCAATTCCAGACTCTTCTTCTGGGGAGGCAGGCAAGCTGAAGAGGGGAAACTGAGGGCAGAATTTGGCCCGGTCGATGGAACTGAATTATCGATTTTATTGATGGTGCATGAGCAAGAAGAGAACCCGGCTCGCTGCCCTGTGGTAACTGAGCTTAGTGGTCTGCCCTCAACCACACCCATTTGTAAGATGGGGTTAGTGACGCATCCCCGTCCTCCTCATGCTGGGAGACCCCTTTAGTTCCTGCAGATGGAAAACTCCACATGAAGGGCTGTTGCTGAGGAAAACGTTGCAGTTAATAATGGAAGCTGCATATTGCAGGAGCGTGGAGAGGAACAGATAGTCGCCAGTAGACCTGTGGTGGCTGTAAACTTATTACAATATTGATTGCTCAGCAGTTCCAGTGGCTGCTTTAAAAATAAAAACTCTGCCTCTTGGCAGGAGATGGATTGGTTTAACATATGCCCCTGCGATCTAAAGGCCAGCTGCAAATGGGAGCCAGTAATTCCTGTACAGTGATCCAGGAAACGGTGTTGTTGCTTTTTGCTTCATGCGAGGAATTTGTTAATTTGCGGGTTCTGAACTGATTGTGCAGGGCAAGGAGGGAAGAGCACAAGGTGTCTTTTCTAGGGAAGTGAAATATCGGTTCATTGAGTAGTCGAGTAACCTCATGAATTCTTAGTGGCTATTGGGGGCCGGCAGCCAGTGTGCTCCAGCCTCGCTCCTGAGAAGATGCCTGCCACGCCGTGCTGCTGCCTCTGTAACAGAGACTGCAACGCAGGGTGCCAGGTGGGAGTTTAAAAACCAGCTCCCTTTGTGGACCGGCTGCCTGTTGCCCTGTGCTGATAAAGAGGCAGCTGCGTGGAGTGGCAGCAGCCCGTCTGGGGAAAGGGTTGTCTGAGCTCCCGGACCCACTGCGAGCCAGAACTGAGCCAGGCTGCCTGTCCACCTGGCTCCTAATACACTTTAAATGCAGAGCCGCAGCGGGGTAGGTCCTGGACCCATTGCAAGCCAGGACTGAGCCGGGCTGCTGGCCAGCCTGCTAAAAAAATTTTACTGGCAAGTGTGGGGAGAGGGCGGATGTGGGTAGTCTATAAGCTTTTGCTTATCGGTTAATTGGTTAATCGACTATACTTTTACATCCCTAATCTTTTCAATGCCCCCCCCCCCTCTAGTCCAGCACCCTGGGGACCTGACCGGTGCCAGCTCAGAGAATTTACCAAACCACGGGAGATCAGTATTGTCTAGCAGCATCACCAACGCTTCCAGTGCTTACTGGACTCTGAGAAGACATTTAGGGATCAATTAGAGTTAGATAACTGCACAGAACACGGAGAGCCAGGTCTGGTGGCCAGTGTTCTCTCTATTTTTTTCCATCTATGTGTGGAATACATTTTGTTATGTGCACCAGGGTATGGACAGATGTGCACCACCTATAGAAACACACGTTACCGGCTTTGGGCAGCTGTGGGCTCTCTGCTAATCAGCTGGGCAGCACCTGATTCTCTCCTGAGTGGCCGCCCAAGCGCTCAGCTTACAGGGAACGCTGCGGGTGGCTGTAAACAAACTTTATGGGACCGCAGGAAATTTGCCTACACCCATGATAATGGCACATCCAGCTAACCGAAATCATGCCGGACCACGGATGTTGCTGGACCAGAGCATGCCGGACTAGAGAAGTTCTCCCTGTAGTTCTCTCTGTAGGTTGTGGCTGGCTGGCTCCTGAGAGATCTCGCAAGGGGCCAGCATCTTTTGTTGCACTGTGGTTTGCTACACTGCAGTGGGGGAGAGACCAGTTAATCTGGGGGAGGGAGGGGTGCAAATTGAAAGAGGATCTAAGACAGGGCTGGTGGTTCTGTAACTATGTACATGCACCAACCCTTCCATCCTCCCAGAGAGAGAATCCAGCCACTACTGGGGTCTGGCAAGCCTGTGTCCCAGCGTAGTATCACGTGTGGACTGGCGCTGCTGCTGCTGTGTCAGAGGAGAGGGGAAATCCTCACCCGATTGCTCTCAGTCCTGGTTTGTCCCCCAAAGTGCGCATTGGGCCCAGGATTCCCCCGTTAGTCCCGGGTGCCAGCTGAGAAATTTTGCGCTGCGCTAGAGAGAATCAGTGCTGTGTCCCTCTCGGAATTCCTTCCCCCTCCCGTGTCTCATGACCCAAAGAGGATTAAAAAAGTTGCTGCGCATGGCTGTGCCTTTATTTGACCTGGTATGTTTATCACCAAAAATCAATATACAGATTGCATTAAAAAAACCTTTGGCTAATGGGTTAGCGCCGTGGGAAAAGCTCACACGTTGCACATGGTCAGTACAGCTGATTGGAAGGCCGGTGACGATCCAGACACTGTATTGATACCCCAGCCTCAGCGCTGTGTATGTCAGCTCTCATTACGCTGTAGAAAAGGCGGCGTTCCAAGGATTCAATCAATGAGTGCCTGGACTCTCACATGCCTCTCTATCGACAGCTTGTCGTTTTCTCTCTCCACATTACCATCCCAGGCACCCACTGTCCAGGGTGCGTTCCCCATGATCTTTGACGCCCTTTTCTTCTAAAGCACAGTTCATTTACAACATAGCCAGTGGGTTACAACCCTGCTCGACTTAGGTTCTTAAATTCTGAGTTGGAAAAAATATTTGTTGCAATGTTTTAACAAGTAGCGCTCAGTGTTTTTAATTTGAATATTTACATAAGAACATAAGAATGGCTGTGCTGGGTCAGACCAAAGGTCCATCTAGCCCAGTAGCCTGTCTGCCGACAGTGGCCAGCACCAGGTGCCCCGGAGAGGGTGGACCGAAGACAATGATCAAACTATTTGTCTCCTGCCATCCTTCTCCAGCCTCTGACAAACAGAGGCCAGGGATACCATTTCTATCCCCTAGCTAATAGCCTTTTATGGACCTAACCTCCATGAAATTATCTAGCTTCTCTTTAAACTCTATTATAGTCCTACCCTTCACAGCCTCCTCTGGCAAGGAGTTCCACAGGTTGACTACGCGCTGTGTGAAGAACTTTCTTTTATTCGTTTTAAACCTGCTACCCATTAACTTCATTTGGTGTCCTCTAGTTCTTCTATTATGGGAACTAATAAATAACTTTTATTTATTCGCCCTCTCCACACCACTCATGATTTTATAGACCTCTATCATATCCCCCCTCAGCCTCTCCTTCAACATTTGTTCATTGAAGGCCTAGAACAATTCTGTTATACCTCCTCTCTCCCCCAAATTTACTCTTTCCTGCTTAGGACGTTAGCAGCTCTTTGATCGAGTGCTGGTTGTAGCACTAAATGGGCCATTGTCACAGATTCCTGATGTGCCCTTGAATAAGTCACCTGATCGCCATTTGCCTCGGTCAGTCCAGATGCGAGATTGGGTAAATGCAGGAGCTTATTTGATTGCAGATGCTGCCTATCCGATGCACTGCTCTGCAAGCGTTGCTGTAATGTTTTTTGAATTACCAAACTGAAAAAAACCCCTTCACTTTAGAAGCATGACAGTCCAAATTTAACGAAATTCGAGCAGGATTCTTAGCGGGCAGGCGAGATTATAAAGTGGTTTATATAAATGTATAACAGATGAAAACTAAGCAGGAAAAGCTAGCCAGCGTGAAATCAACATGGCACCAAATTCTGATCTAATTTGCAGTGCTGTAAATTACTCAGCATCGGGCCCATTCTATAAAAATAAGTTGAGATCTGACAATCTGCATGTGTGTCAGTTTTACTTTATTGAACGTTTTCATGATGCATTCATTTAAAATAGAAATTCATTTAAATATCTGGAAGAAAATCTCGTGTAACAAACATTGACATTAGACAAGGAGCAGTGGAGAAAAAAGAACAGGACAAACCTTCCTTCAGTATCACATATCCGTATGAATCCTATTGATCGCTGCTTTCATCAGAATACATGGGAAATGTAGACATTACAGAAGAGAAAGCATATTGAATTATTAGGAAAAAGAAAGAGGAGGGACAGAGAACGTCTAGACAGCAGGACTATTTCAGGACACCGGAAGTATCCCGAAATAGCTACCCCGCATCTTTGAAACTCTCCTGTTCTTTCGAAATATTTTTTTTGAAATAACGGGCATGCTATTCTGGCGTCCTGTAACCCTCGTTCCATGAGGGTGAAGGGATGTTTCAAAGTAGAGCGTTCTTTCAAAATACAGTTGAAATAAGATACGCAATTTGCGTATTGAGGTTGGAAGAGACCTCAGGAATCATCCAGTCCAATTTCCTTCCCAAAGCAGGACCAACCCCAACTCAATCATCCCAGCCAGGGCTTGGTCAAGCCAGGACTTAAAAACCTCCAGGGATGGAGATTCCATCCCCTCCCTAGGGAACCCATTCCAGTGCTTCCCCACCCTCCTAGGGAAATAGTTTTTCCTAATATCCAACCTAGATCCCCCCACTGTAACTTGAGACCATTGCTCCTCATTCTGCCATCTGCTACCACTGAGAACAGCCTCTCTCCAGCCTTTTAGGAACCTCTCTTCAGGTAGTTGAAGGCTGCTACCAAATCCCCCCTCACTCTTCTCTTCTGCAGACTAAACAAGCCCAAATCCCTCAGCCTCTCCTCATAGGTCATGTGCTCCAGCCCCCTCAGCATTTTTGTTGTTCTCCACTGCACTTTCTCCAATGTGTCCACATCCTTTTTGTAAGGAGGGGCCCAGAACTGGACGCAGTACTCCAGATGTGTCCTCCCCAGTGCCGAATAAAGGGGATTAAATCACTTCTCTAGATCTGCTGGCAATGCTCTTCCTAATGCACCCTAATGCCCTTCTTGGCTACAACGGTACCATGTTCTTATTCTATCCAGCTTCTCATCCACTGTAATCCCCAGGACTTGCATATTAGCATTCAATTAGTATTATTGTCTAACAAATATTTGAAGACCTCCTCAAACCAGCTGTTGTTAAAAAAACGTTTAATTCAATCAATGTCTAATACAGGGCTTTCCTATTGACCTCCGTGAGCTGGTGTGCTCTCTAAAGATTCTTGGTATTTAGGGCTTAATTCTATTAGTTTACCTATCCGTAAAGTTGGTTTAAAAATTTGAAATAGAAAATGGCTAACTAAAGAGTGTATTCTAGTCAATGGGAGCAGAATTTTGCGACTAAATGGATATTACTATTTATAAATAAAGATTTTTTTTACTCCAATTCGGGCACATTGTATCATTTATCTTCGACAACAAAGGTTAAGATTTTTTTTTTATTTGTAGCGCTGTCTTGCTAAAAATGGCATATTTATATTATTTGACATTTGAACTGCAATTGTTGTGGGCTGCTGTTTTAATTCTTTTGTAGCTGAAGGAGCCCTGGAAAATTAACTTTGTATGATCTTAAAAGCTCGATGTAATGTTTGTTTTAGTCCAGGGGGGAATGATGTTTTCCACTAGATCAATAGGCCTATTTGCAACAAGGCTTTGAAGCTCGTGGCTAAAAGCTGATGGATCAAATCTGTTTTGGATTTAGTGCAATCAGCTGAACTCCACTTTCACATATGTAGGGGAGCCGAGGGTGCTAGCTCAGTGCAGATGCTGAATTCATTTTTATAATGCTGACAGGATAGCAGGGGGACTGCTGTGGGGAGACCCCATAGGACAAGATGTGAATTTTCAGCCGCTCTTCTCTTAGAATAGAATCGTAGAGCTGGAGGTCATCAAGTCCAGCCCAACTCTTACTTAAGTTGTGTTTGGATTGGGGGGGGGAGCCAAATTGGGAGTATTTTCAGAGCCGTGTCTGTTTAGTAAATAGCAGCTGTAAAGATTTCAGTATTTGGAGGCTGGGGCGTGTTCTGCTCATAGGTAAGCGTGCTTAATAGCGCTTTCCTATAGGACAAGCGCTGGTCCTGCCTTCCTGAAAAGAGGGCAGCACTGTGGAGAAGCACTGCGGGGAGAGAAGGTTGTTGTGGCAAGGTGAAGAAAAGTCTGTGGTTGGAGCGCAAACTCTCTGTGCAAGCCCCTGTTGGTGATTAGTCTCCGGGATCATTCAGCCACATTCAGTTTCCTTGCTGGGTCGAATGAATCTGTGTCTCTAACGTTGTTGCGCGCACGGACTAAAAAGTAACAAGTGGTTCTGTCTTGTATTTCAGGCACTGCGTCATGGCGACAGGGCCCACGGACGTTGTACGGACACCTGAGCCAGGGGAGGCAACCGAGGAGTGTTCAGGTAAGCAGCTGCTCTTCGTATGGATAGTACACCGGGCACCCCGTGTGGATAGTACACCGGGCACCCTGTTGGAAACCAAGCCTTGTTTCTTTAAAAGGGACGGTGGCTGCCCTATTCTTTGGAGTCTCGTGAGTTTTTGTAATGGAAAGAGCCACTCTGTGTAGACAAGGGAATTTTGCTGGGGAAACCAATGGGGAGTCCTGGAGAGCCATCAGTTTGGGGAGGATATTTGTCTCACATTCTGGTGCTGGGTGCCTAGCAAACAGGCTGCATGGCCAGGAAACAGGCTGTATCTACTGTGACCGGATCTCTTGGAATCTGGCCCTGGGTGTAGGTTGGAGAGGTAACTCCCGGGTAGGAAAGAGATGTCGGGCCATCGCCCCACTGTAGCGCTTCCTCGTGGTGGAGGAGCCATCGGTGTTTGCTACAGACATCCATCTACTTGCTTATCCTTCGGTCTAGTCCCAGATTGGGGGTTGGGACCACAAAGTCGGCTGTGACCCTGTTTTAATGGGGATATGGAGGGTGGCTGTTTGGCCCCCACCCTCAGCAAGTCTAAGCTGAAGCCAAATCCCAAGAGAACCGTCAGCCCCGGGCCTGAGTCCCACCTCTCAGAGCTGAGGTGGGAGCCCACAGACTTACATCTTCGATGGAGCTCAGGGTTTCAGGCCCCCTATACTTGGAGCTGAAGCACTTGGACTCTAGCTTTGCCCATCCATGTCCCTCACCAAACGGTGAGGCTGAGACTTTAGTCTCCCCCTCTTGGGGTCAGGGGCGACGTGCAGAGGCATACGAGGGGCACATTCCCCCCCAAATACCCTGGGTGTGAGGGGCCAACCAGCAGCGGGGGCCCACCCCGCCCAACTCTCACTGGTAGTGGGGGGAAGCGGAGCAAGGCATCTCCTTCTGCGGGCCTGGGTGTCAAGCACGCATTGGGGGATCACCTCAGCAGATCTTCGTTACCTCACCACGAATGGTCCCCCCACTTGGAGGTGGCTCGGATGCTCTTCCAGAAGTGGGAGATTCCCCAAGCGGAACTCTTCACCATGAGGCAAAAAGCAAAGAGTCAATTCTGCTGCCTGTGAAGTCCTGACGATGGAGGTCTTGCTGATGCCTTTCCCCTGTTTGGATCAGGAAGTCTGAGGTAGTCATTCCTGCCAGGTTAACAGAGCCCTGGCTAAGATCGAGAGGAACAAGGTCTGAGTCATCTTGATCACCTCAGCACGTGGGCACAGCCCATTCGCCCAAATCTCCTGTTGCAAGACCACGGTCATCTCCTGCATCCCAACCACCTATCCCTCCACCTCATGGCATGGCTACTGCATGGCTGAACCTGGAAGAGCAGGTGTGCTCTAGGGAAGAAGTGCAGGAGGTCCTGTTAGCAGCAGGTAACCCTCTACTAGGGCAACTTACCTGGTGACATGGATGAAGTTCTCTCTCTGTGAAGGCCAAGTGGAGCATACCCCCCACAGATTCATCCTTGCAGACCATCCTGGATTACCTGCTTCTGAAGGTCTTTTGTCAGAGTTGTCCCTGTCCTTTATCAGGGTTCATCAAATGGCCATTTTGGTATTCTACCCTCTGGTTCCCGGCAGGTTGGTGTTTTCGCACAAGATGTGGGCTTGGTTCTTGAGAGACCTTGTGAAAGGCGCTTCCCTCCACTCAAGGACCTTGTCCTCCGATGGGATCTCAGTTTGGGCCTCTCTAGGTTAACGGGACTGCCCCTTGAGCTGTTGGGCTCTTCCGCTCTGACTCATTTGTCACGGAAGATCGCCCTTGTGGCGGTGACGTCGGCCAGACGGGCGTCAGAGCTGAAAGCCTTGACTTAGGAACCACCGTGCGCAGTATTTTTTTAAAGACAAGGTTCAGCTCTGAACCACCTTCGGGAAAAATGGTTTCGCCGAAGGTGGTGTTTTTATTCCATCAGGTTATCTTCCTCCCAGTGGGCGACCCTAAGCCACATGCCAATAGCAAGGAAAAGAATCTGCGTGCTTTGGACATGCCCTGGCTTTTCACCTGGCACGTATAAGGCCCTTTAGGGACTCGACCCAGCTCTTGGTAGTGACTGCAGATGAAGAGCCTCCCGGTCTCCTTACCGAGGATCTCCAATGGGATTACCTTCTACTTCAAGATGTGTCATGACCTGGCGCATATCCCGCCACCGCCAGCGGTAAAGGCTCAGTCGACACGGGGTGCAGGCATGGTCGGCTACATTCCGTACTCATGTCCCAACCCGGTAGACATGTCAGGGTCTTCAGTACACGCGCTCACAACTCGCTAGGCCCTCACCCAGCGGAGCAGTGACGACGCCGGCAGTGCTGTTACAAGCATCATCTCCCTGCACTCCCACCCGGCTCCAGGCTCACTGCTCGGGAATCCCCGACCTTGGAATGGCCATGAGCAAGCGCCCGAAGAAGACAACACCAGTTATGTTCTTTGAGGTGTATTTCTTATGTCCATCTGCAACCTGCCCTCTCTCCCCTGCCGTTGGAGTTTTTGGCAAGAAGGAACTGAGCTTGGGGGGGCGGGCCGTGGGGGAGAAGTGCGTGGTACTATAAGGGCACCACTCCAGAATTCACCAGAATCGCTCCCCTAAGGGTACTGCTAAAGGACAAACTTCTGGCATCAATGCATCTGGCAACCACACACCCCTAACGTAGAATGGACATGAGCAACACATCTTGAAGAACACCAGTTACGAGACTGGGAACCGTCTTTTTCCAACCCTCCAGGCTGGCAGGAAAATCTTGCAAATGTGGCTTTAATGAACTTTAAAAGCCCCAAATCCAGGAGGCAATTAAAAACACCAAACACTCATCATTATTGCTTTACACTGCATGATTTCTTTAAAACCAGCTTCAAGATTTTGGGAGGGCAGGGTTACTCATGATGATACTGATCATTTCAGGTGTTTTCCATGCCCCTGAATCTTCCTACCAATTTTTGTCATTTTACCATCACATTTTCTTATTTAAAAAGTGTTTTTCTTTCCCCTGTTGCTATGTAGAAGAATCACACAAACAACAAGGGGGCTCTATTTCACATACTGACCAGAGAGCGAAAATAATGAAACTGGCTGTATTCAGAGTGCTGTGAAAGGCACAAAGTAAATGAACTTGAAAAAACAGAACACAGCATTTGTTTTCTCCTCTGTCAGTTACAGTAGTTACTTGCAATTTTAACAGCCCATACGTTTTCAGGTAGAAGTACGATTTTTTTAAAGCTGACACTAGCCCTTTAAATTTTATCTGGAAAAAATATGTTTTGCATTGCAATATTGCCAATCCCAAGCATTCAAAAATTGTGAGCCATCATTCATAAACTGTTTTGATGAATGGTTTTATATGCAGTTATGTTAACTTGGGGATTCCTTCACCTCTCTGTGCTGGATTTTTAATTTACGTGGTTAAATCTTCCTTTATTATTATTATTATTGGTATTACTGCAGTTTTTAGAAGCCTTAGTCAGAAGTTCTAGAACCTATCTTGCTGGGCACGCACTGTATGATGTACAGACACAGATTATCTCGCACATGAATCATAAAGCATTTTGTGAACCCAGTGCAATATTTGATTACTTCACCAGTACCGCAAGGCCTCATAGGTGACATGTATCAGCTGGAGAACAGCAAACATAAACAGTACACAATCTGAAGTGCCAAATGCTCTCCAAACTCAAGACAAGAACACAGACGTGGTGCTCAAGAGGGCTGTTGGTCTAAATACACAGGTCACATAGGAAAGGGCTATCTCAAAGTGGTTTTTCTGCTAGTTCCTGTGAGCTTCTGGGAAGAGCTTCCTGTTTCTCGTTTTGTTTCAACAGCTGGAGCAATTCAATTAGGCTGGGCGTAACTGTGCTGGAATGGCTTTTTGTGCTGATGTGCAAGACCCGGCCAATGTTAAAATGATGGTTAATGCACTGATCGTGGTTTCTGAGTTTTGAACTGCATTCGAGGAGTATGTATTGCTCATGTAATGACTGAGGTTTTATTCAGTGTTGGAGGCTGACCAGCTACTTTCATGGCTTCCATCCTGAAATTCTTTACCACACGGATTTAAAACAAATCAGGGGAGAAATTGCTTGGCTTTATCCTTTGCAGTCATAGTCACGACAGCTTCTTGAGTTTACTCTGTTTCACCCCTGCTTTCATAATTTACTGTGTGATCCACTAGCTCAGGAACCTGACCCTCCACACATCCCTGGGCTTCCGATTTAGTCTAGTGCAGGGGTGGGCTATCATTTTTGACCGAGTGCTACTTCACAAATTTTTGAAGTGGCCCTGGGCCGCTGTGGAAGGGGCGGGGCCTCAGGCGGAAGGGGCGGGGCTAGGATACTTCTGTGCTTCCCCGCCCACAGATTCTGATTGACCTGGGGGCGGGGGGAGTGCATGAAGTCTCTCGGTCCGTGCCTTTGGGCACATGGTGCTTAGATTCAACAGCCAGGGTTGACTCGAAGCGTTGTGCTCTCCTTGGTCCCTAGCCCCGATTGGCCTGGGGGTGGGGGAGTGACAGGGACTCCACGGGCCAGATCAACTCGCTTGGATCCGGCCTGCAGAGGACCTGTTGCCCACCCCCGGTCTAGTGCAAAAGCCATTGGTAAGCCTACACTAAGCGACCCTCCCTGTTCATATTACCATTGGTGTGTGCATCGATAGCAATGCAATCGTAATGATGCTGTTTTCTGCATATGATGTCTTTTAAATATCTAAGACAGTGGTCCCCAATGCAGTGCCCACGGGCGCCATGGCGCCCAACGGGGCATTTATGTGTGCCCACCACGTGACCAGGGCCAGTCCAAGCCATTCTTGCGCCCCAGGCGCGCGGCGCATACACGACCCCGCCCCCAGGCACCCGTCAGCCCCAAAAGGTTGGGGACCACTGTAAGATTTTGCCTTCGTGCAGCGCTCAGACATTTTGTTCAGCCGCTGAAGCGGGTGAGAAGATGAACGGATGGGGATGGATAGATCGGGGCGTGCGCACACTGTGCTCGTTGGAGACTTTGCTTTTATCTTTTCGTGCTCTGTACCTCGACCCAGAGGAAGTCATTTTAGACCGATGGGATCTAGGTGCTTTTTTTGGAATAACACGTTGTGCACGAGGTGGTTGGGAGGGACACACCTGGAACGCTGATGATTCATCTGAACACTGGTGATGCAGTGACGACAGGCTGAGAACCACCTAACGGAGACTTCTGGGTGGCTTGCGAGGTAATGGGGTTTAATGGCTAACATGACCTGTCTTCTGTTACCAACTCTGCCACTGGCTATCTGTGGACCGGGGCCAAAGTCCATTGGAGTTAACAGGAATTGCCGCTGACTTTAGCGGGCTTAGTGTCATCTTGTGTAACCCACACACCGAGGCTATGTCTACACTGGTGGCTTCTTGCGCAAGAACATCGTGCGCAAGGGTTCTTGTGCAAGAAGTCTTGTGCAAGAAAACGTCCACGCTGCCATGTGCGCGCTGTGCTTTTGCGCCAAGAGCTCCCATGGCAGTGTGGATGCTCTCTTGCGCAAGAAAGCTCCGACGGCCATTTTAGCCATAGGGCTTTCTTGCGCAAGAAATCCCTGCCGAGGGCCCACACTGCCCTCTTGCGCAAGAGCTCCTGCGTAAGAGGGCTTAAAAAAGAGCGTAGCTCTTGCGCAAGAAGCCCTCTCTTACCACGCCGTACTGTAAATTTCCTTGCGCAAGAGTGGGCGGGCGGTGTAGATGCTCTGTGGATTCTTGCGCAAGAAGCCGTGAGTGTAGACATAGCCCTAGTGTGGTTACTGAGCAATGCAAGTGGCACCGAGACCACAGCAACAGTTAAGACCAAGAGACCTCTACAGCACAGTCTAGGAGCCAGCTGGCTTTTAGCACGGGGGGTAGAGGCTCCTATACTCCGCTCCAGAGGTCCCAGGTTCAAATCCAGCTGGTGGCAGTTACACTTGCGCAAGTGACTGCCGTTTTTTGGATACCCGATTTGTGAAAGGAGTCTAATACAACCTGCTCCTCTCTTACAGCGCTTTGAGGGTTATTTAAGCGGCCAGGCACAGCAGGAAAGTGCTGTGTATCATGATTGCTATGGAGAGTTGCTAGGTGGTGCTGTTACTCACCGTCTAAGCCACTGGTCACCAACCAGTCGGTCGGGATCTACGGGTGGGTCTTGGAGCCGTTGACAAGTGATCCTGAGAGGTTTGGCCGGGAGGCTGTCAAGTGTCGGCCCTTCATCTGCCCCTCTCAGCACTGCCATGCTGCTCCCGCCCTGTGCCTCCGAGTTGCCCCAACAGCCGGAGATGCAGCGTGCTCATGTGTATAAGCACATTTGTACCCAAGAAGGAGCTTAGGTATTTTGAAGCACTGTCGTTGCGCTAGCCAAGGAAGATGGCGGCTCAGCCCAGCAGAGTACAGGTAGTGAGTCACGGCAGGCTGGGCAGAGCAGGCAGACAAATACCCGTGTCCTAGCTGGTGAGATGAAGACCGCTAGCTGCACCCCTTGTAGGGTGGGGGTTGGAAATGCCTGATAGGCCACCGGGCACATTTCAGTGCTGAAGGGGCTGTTGGGGAGATGGGATAAGTACTGGCACTCGTCCTTTTTGTTTTTTTATAACTGCGTCAGTTCTGTTTCTGCAGCGTACTTAGAATACTTCTGTAGTGGTGCGTGTGACGGGGTGAGGTCACAGAAGTCCCCTTGGGGGTACCTCCCGGGGTGTTGACATGGCCACTTCTACTCACCTTCCTGCTCTCTGGGACTTCTCGCCACCCTGTCCTGCTGGTTCCCCCCCAGCCGAGACATAGAGCTGAGACATAGAGCCGAAATCAGTGCCCCCCCCAAGGAGCACCTTCAGATCGAATGACAATGCAGTTTTGGGCCCAGCTTCCCGGGATACCACTCCCCACATGGGATCAGAACCCCAAAAGAATTATCTAGGTAAGTCCCCTGAGCAATGAAAGGGGGGATGTGCCCACCAATGGCTCCCCCAAGTAATAATGATTTACTCTGGGGCTTGATAGTAAGTAAAAGTAATTTTATTAAGTATAGACAATAGGGTGTAAGTGGCGGTAAGTGGGAACAGGCAGCGCGAAGTAGGTTACAAATAAAACAACAGAAAACGCTGAGCTACATCAACACTAAATCCTCAGTGCAAACTTATTTCAAACTCGCCCTAAAACTGTTCCTTTCCCAGCCAAGCCTTCCGACCAGGGGTATCTTCTCCTCCCCGGGGGTCTCTGGTTCACTCTGCTGGGTGTGCCCGCCAAAGACCCACACTCCTACTTCCTCCCTTCTTGCATGGGAGGTCACCTGGCCAGTGGGGGTGGACATAGGACTTCCTCAGACCAACCACTGCTCAGACTTAAAGGACTCAAGAGATCGTTTAACAGCTGGTCATCAAGACATCGAGGGTAACGCCCGTGCTGATTGTCATTCCCACATTTAAAACCCATAAAGCACTCCACATGTCTTAAGTTGACACACACGAATGACACATGCCCAGATAAGATAAACAGAGCCAGCCGATAAAGACACGACGATTGACGGGTTACATGATGCCATTGGTCCCAAGCACTTTTGAGTTGCGTGCATTCGTGTCCGTACGTCCATTTCCTAAAGCTTGGGGGGCGGGTCTGTCGCAGTGCACTTGGCACGTCAGTCCTTCTTACCAGTACTTATGGCAGCACTGGGAGATGAGCCTGTATCTTCCCTGTCCCAGACACAAACTTCCTCCCTACCCGTGACTGCTTCCTTTGTTTCCCTGGACACATGGGACAGGGTCAAATCTACTCTGTCCTTAAAGGGCAGGGACCCTCAGAGGTGAATTAAGGGTTTGTGGGTCCCTGGGCCAGAGCAAGTGGGAGCCCTCCCCACCTCTTCCATCTGCAGTGCCACCCCCACCTGCCCAGCGCCCTTGCAGGGGAAGGAGGTCAGAGTTTGAGGGCTTCTTCTACTCATCCGCTACTCTGCCGGGGGGAGAGGGGGGGCTTTCCCTGATCCCTGGAAGGAGTGCAGTCCAGAACGGGGCAAGCCCCCCACACCCTCATCCCGCTCCCTGGAGCGGATTGGGATGTGGGACCCCTCAATTGGATGGGGCCACCAGGTCCCATTCACTCCGTGGCTAATCCGCCCCCGAGTCCCCTGTTTCAGAGTAAATAAATCAAGTGACGCCAGCCGAATACACAGTGTCCAAGTCACCGATTTCTCCTCTGACAGAAGCCAACCTGCGAGCCCCCAGCATCTGCTCCAGCTCAGCAGGGGGGTGACAGCATTGTTATTTGCGACTGTACAGCATCGACCCTGGAGTCATTGTGTCTGTCTCAAAGTGACTCTTGTCTGGCACAAGTTGCAGCTGGGTGGTGGCATTGTTTCAGGCCCAATAATGCCTCTGGCATAAATCGCCCTACGTGCCGGGCGCACGCGGAGACAAAGCATTGCTGACTCACTCAGTGCTGGGAGAAGACAAATATGTGTCCTGAAATAATGCCTTGTTTATGAAGAAATCCTCCAGCTGCGTATTACCCCAGCTAGCCTGGAGTATGAATTGAGCCATGGTTAGAGCTCAAGAACTCTTTTTGCATTCTAACAATGCCGGTGTAGAGTTTAAGGCTACTTAGTGCAAAGGGTTTTGACTCCAGAACCCCAAACTGTTCACTAAAGGGACTTTTGTCAATCGAAAAGTCAATCCTAAAGAAGCAGCGGCGAAACAAACGAAACTCTATCACCTTAAAATACCTTGGATTAGCGTAAGTGTGACGGCGCGTCGGGGTTCCCTCGCCTCCTGCACCCCCGTAATGGCACGGACAGACTCTACCAGCCAGTCGAATAGAGGGAGTTTATTGCTTCTCCAGGATACAGCACAGCACAGATGGAATCTGGTTACAGGGCAGGCCTAGGATGCCTCAGCCCCCCCTTGATATGGGGGAGACTGGGCCCCTAAATCCCAGCCCCTTGCTTAGGCTGTTTCCTCCATGATACCGGACAGAAACTGACTCTCTTCCAGCCCTAATCCCCAGACAGGGGTTAGTCTCCGCCTTCCTCCCTTTGTTTCTCTCCCTGGGAGGCGACCTGTCGGACAGGTTGTGAGCCCCTTGCCTAGTGACTCATCCGCTGTCCTGTTGGGCCGTGCTACAAATAGCCGCCAGCGGAGGTCACCCACTGCCCAAGCCCAGCAACCAGCAAGGCACCACCATAGCACACTGGGTTATAGAGCAGACAGCACGCCCGCACTAGGTCACAATAAGCGACAGAATATTTTAAAAGACTCTAATATGCCTCTCGCTATTTATGCTCTTGGATACTTTGTGTACTTCTCTGAGTTTGGACAATAAAACCAAGCGATGTCTTTTGCTTGTAGCCCGTTTCACTGTTGAATATGTTGTGCACCAATGATTTGGGGTTTCAGATGCTGCAGGAAAATATTACATGCTTAAAAGCAATTATCTTCTTTGAAATCTTTTTTTTTTTTAAATTGGGTAGACTTTTACTTTTGATCTTAGGATTTCTAAAAGCCTTATATATTTTTTTGGCCACATTTAGTCGGTTTCCCTTTAAATGCTGTCCTTTTTATGAAATTGGCTGAAAAATCCAGGGCTAAATGAAGCTAATTGAAGACCTCAAGAGTTAAGTAAAAGACATTAGAATATTTAAAATGCACTTTGTCCTTTATGGTAAGCCAAACTCAATTTGCACAGCCAATGTGCGGGTCTGTGGTGTATTTTCTATATAAGCCGTGTTCCTAAAATGAAACCTAAAGCAGTATTGGAACCATCTGCTTCTTGTAGTGATATTTCACAGGCAGCCCAACTAAGAATGACAGCGTTGCATTCAGAGGACTCCACCTCTGAATTATTTACCAAGTTGTTCAGTTAAATGAATGGGTTACTGTAGCGTACAGTTCTCCAAAGGATCACTCTGCGGTTTTGCATGGAGCGTAATCCAGATCCACCTCGGCCTGCGCCCTTTGTAAAGTTTTGTTCTCTCCCATTGCAGGAAAGAAAAAATCCAAATTTCAGACCTTCAAGAACTTTTTTGCTAAGAAGAAAAGAAAAGAGCCGCCCGCTTCCAGCGAGGAGAGTCATTTAAAACCAAGCCAGTCCAGCAGCGATGTCAGCTTCCCTGCGCTTGACACCATTGCTCTTCATTCACCAGTGGAGTCTGGGTAAGTTTGCCCTGCCCCACAGAAATTATCCGGTGGTGCAGGCGTTTTGCAGCAATAGCATGAAAGCATGAGTTGGCCCCAAAGGAGCAAGCTCCATCCAAGTTTGTGCAAAACAAGTCCTAATGCAGATGATGGAATTTCAGGAATTTCCTTTTTCCTTTGCAATGGGTTCCAAAAATCAGCACAGGAGGAAAAATACAGCCAACTGTTTAGCCTGTAAAACTGCAGATAGACCAGACTTCATGAGTTAGTGTTGGCAAGTCTTACCAGTAGTGACTTGAAAGTAAGCGGTGATCTGAGTACTGCTGATACAGAGAGCACATACAAGAAATCAAACGGCAGCGTCAATGGAGCCTGTGAGGATTAACCTGCTTCAAGGCTGGGGCAAAGGAAAATAATCTAACAGCAGAATCTCTGCATTAGAGAGCCCCGTAGACAATTTTCTTATGAGAAAGCTGCCAAAGGCCTCCAGTTTTGCATGCAGCGTGGCAAGAGAGACCTTACACTTCTGTCTTGGGAACCCCTTGCTTTGAATTTGAGTCTGAAAAAACAAACCAATCTGTAAAAATATTGCAATCAGTGTGCGCCTCTCGTTTCAGTAGAGGTATTTGAGCTGAACTCTGTTGAAAAACATCCGTGTAACCGTTTGCTTTCAAACCCAGACTGGGACAAATTAGTTAAAAATGGTCTCTCTGGGCGGCCTGATGACTTCTGTGTGCGTGCGCTCACTCTGGGCAGAAAGCAGGAATTTGGGGATCTGACAGGCTTTGGCTTGTTCGCACGGCAATGATAGCAGGAGTGATGATACAGTCCCTGGGGGTAAGAGGAATTAGATCTTCACAACTACCCTATTGATGCTTGTTAGCTGGTGCAGAGTCACTAGAATGTTACTGTCTGCTCCCCGTGCGAAAGCAAAGAGATTTCTCTCTTGCAAGAACTCCAGTTCACCATACCCCCGTGTTCTTTCTCCGTAGCACTCTCATCCACAGGTTAGAAACGGAAGTTTGCATTGCGCAAAGCTGGAGACTAAGAAGTGGGTAAAACACTGCTGTTCTGAGAATTTACATTGAGTGTTTGGTGCCGTTCAAAAACCTGTTCGTACGCCGGCAGCGCGGAGCTGGCTGCAAGAGAAACCGAACGAGCGAATTCTTCAATGGGTCTGTTCTTGAACATGCAAGGGAGCCGAAGGGAGTTTTTGCATTTGCCAGGCTAGCAGAGCTGAGCCCTGAGTTTAATTATTCTTGGTATGCAGAACACCAAAACACTCCCGGGACTGTGGTTTTGGTGGTTGTGGCAGAAAGTGCAGGGTTTCCGCTTTCCACCGTGTGTTTTGTAAATAATTGAGCTACAAATACTAAGTACAGGCAGCAGAACCCTCGGAGGGCGGTGCTCTGCCTGGAAAAGCCATGGAATTATAAGGGAGTTCTGACAGCAGAGCTACCTGGAAGTCTATGGGTTGGTGGGAATTAGTGAAGGCCAAGGGCAGGCGTGCTGGAACAGTTTTGATAGTGAGAGAGCTGAGCGCCTTTGAACCAAACTGTAGCCCATACTGATCATGAAAACTTCTTCAAGCCGGAAGATCCAGCAGCACCCCGTGTTCCAACACGTATGGCCAAGGGGCCTCTGTGTGGTTGCCCTCGGAGTTCCCGAGGTCTGTGGGATGGAGATATGGGATGGGAACGCCTTCTCGATGGCAGAATTGAAAAGGAAACTCCCCGAATGGGACTTTGCTTCATTTCAGTTCCACTAAGTGGGCAAAACCAAGGGAGGGTAAAACTTGGCCCTTGATAATCCTGCTCCAAATGGAATCCACCACGCTGGAGGGGTTTCTACGCAGGAGATGGTGGTTTAATCTCATGCCTGGGGTGCGTGAGCATGCTCTCGGGCGGGTGCCTGATGGATGCTGTTATGAAAGCAGCATGTTTGAGCAAGGGTGGAGATGAGGCGGCAGAGGGTGGTGCACAAGAAGGAGCGGGTGGAGTTGCAAAGCTAAGTGGTAGAAGAAGGCACAAACCAAAAAGTGAGTGATACCAAAGGGATATCTGGCTGGGGTGACTTATTGATAGGTTTAGAACTGAGATTTTTACATGCTGCTTTAAGAAACAGCATCTTGGTGGGAACGCATGTGGCTGAATGATCTCTTTATGTAGGGAAACGGGGGTAGAAATATAATAGCTAAAACATCTGTTTTCTCTTTTTATTGGCTATCAGTGCAGCGTTAGTTTTGGATGCAAATATAAATACACTGCAAGGGATTACGCTGTGGACATGTTGTATGTAGGGGAGCTTGTCCTACACTCCTCTGTCCTAGACCCGCCACATAGTCTCAAGTTACTTTTAAGCTCCTGCCAAAAGAAAATGTAGAAAATCTCCAGACACCAGCTCAGTTCTAAATAAATAAATAATGAGCATTTGCATTTGTTTATATTAATTAAAAACCTAATTGAGACCGTCTTTCTAACCACGGCAGATTTGCTACAATTGTGTCTTGTATCTGGACAGAGTCTCTTTCATCCAGAAAGAGCTGGTGTAAAAATGGACACCCACTATAGGCATGTTTTGAGCGTAAATGACTAACCGTGTCGGTTACACTCAGAGAAGCCACTTCCCCGGCAGTCGGGTGGGCAAGGGGCTTCCGGCTCCGCTCGCGGGGAGGAGACGTCGCTGCTGGCTCCGCTCCAGGGGAGACTTTGCTGCCGGCTCTGCAGTACAAAGCTTTTCAGTGGTTACACGGTGACCCTATTACACGATTTTTAACATCCCCAATACACACTGTAAAAGCGTAGGACTCGCCTGTGGAGTGAGGCAGGCACATGTGTAGTGCCCTGTAGTCCTACAGTACAGCGCAAGGTCGATATTAGCCAGCTGATAATGCTAAATCAAAGTGGAAGAACAGGAGCTCCGGCCCAGCTTTTGCTGTAAGAGCACAGATTAGTTCTGTACAGTCCAGTGTGCCCCAAGGGAAGGATTTAAGACTCAGCCTACCCATATGACTGGCTACATCTCAAATGGCAATGGGAAGCTAGCCACGCAGGCAATGCAAGTCTTTCCCCAGTGATATGAGAGAGAAAATGGCTTTACTGAAGGGCAGGAGCAAAAAGGTGTCCTGTGTGCATGTGTTTGGTTTCTTACACTATATGCATCCTGTGATGAAAAGCCCCCTCTCTGTTTGTTTTGGAGATAAAAAGGGAATTTTAGGTTATGAAACTAATGGAAGAGAACTTATGGATGAAAACTTCTTCAAGCCAGAAGATCCAGCAGCACCCCGTCAACGTTCCCTCTAATCTTTTCCATGCATGTGTGGAATATTTGTATGTGCACCGAGGCATGTGCCCCACCAACCATAAAACTTAGCTGTGGGCACTCTAATAATCAGCTGGGTGGCATTGAATGTCTCCTGAGCAGGCTGCACAAGCACACAGATTACAGGGAACTATACCCACCCTCCCAGCCCTCCTTCCATCTGGAATCCGTGTATAAAGCAAGGGTTGGATCAAGAAGAAGATTTTCCCTGACAGTTCTGTGGGAAGGGATTGTCCCTAGTTACTTCCATTTACCCTGAGTCAAGCTGCTAAATTCATTTTACATTCCTTGTAAGGCAGCTGGGCCAGGGGGTTTAGACCGAGGTTACAGGTCTAGCAGCAGGAAAGAGCTCTTTGTGTCTAGCTGTGTGCTGGTATGAACCCATATTTATTGTGTTTTAGCCAGGGAATGTACAACTGTGACCTGTCTACACAGCATCAAACACTGAGAGGACCTGGTGACATCTCAGTTAATATTTGTAGCATAGACAGGCACTCACGATCTTCCTTAGCCACACGAAACCTCGGAAGAGCACAGAGCTGGACTGAGGAGAAGACGGAGGCAAACATTTTCACCTGAGAATTCTTTTTTGTGTGGAAAAAATAATGCAGATGTGGCTCTGTGGAAATGCTTCACTGAATTGAACCAGTTTTATCCAAATTGTACATGTTCAAGTGTGTGTGGGGGGGGGACGGATTTCTGTAAAAATCCACATTTGTTTTTCATTTTGAAATGACTTTTTTTGGACTTGAAATTATTTTTTTAGTTGCCACCTCCTTAAAACACCCATTATTCACCCAGCTGTAGCCAGGAAGTGTAGCTGGGTCGTCTGACTTGGCGCGCCTTATATTGGTACTTGTGCCTTGGGCATCATTCCAATCTACGTTTTTAAATATATTTGTGCTCCAACGTGTTATAACAGTTTCCCTTTGCCTATGTAGACAGAAAATACCCTGTTGGGGAACCACATTTTCAAATTCTGTCCGAAGCAGGATTTGAACTAGGGGGGTGTGTGTGTGTGGTTCTATCTGCACAGGACCAGGGCTGGTCTGACCCGCACCCAGCTATGCAGGCTCTGATGGGTTATCCCCACAGGCAGGAAAAGCTAGAGAGAAGGACGTAAGGCATGGTGTGGAGCTGCCCTGCTGGCTTTATGCCACTCAGAGATTCAGCTTGCACTGGAGGGGTTTCCCAGTGATTGCATTTAGCCCTCTGCGGGGCGGTATGGCACGAAGGCGCCTTGTTGGAACGGAGAATTGGGATCGTATTCTGCTGTTCTGATATATTCCAGGCCGTGTAACCCACTGATTTGAACTCTGCAAGGAAGGGTTGTGTTACAGGACAAGGGGTTTCGCTAACAATAGTGTAAAATCCAACTTTCCCTCAAGCCAGAGGAGCAGGGCAATACATGGAGTTGCCATGGAGAAAAAGAAAAAAGCAAACCCACAGTGAGAAGTGTGTGTGGGGGGAAGGGGGGGATTACAAAGCAGAGTTATCCTTGTAACATGCTCGTCTAGGAAGCCTTGCTGGCCAGGTCCAAAGTGGGAGTCACAGAGCTGTTTTAAATGATTCTTTATTGCTTGTGTTATGGCAGCATGTAAAGGTCTCAGCTGAGATCAGGGCTTTATTTGTGGTAGGGCCTGCGTAAACACACAGCGATACAATCCCTGCCCCTCAGAGCTTACAGTCTAACGAGGCGAGAGCCACAAAAGAGGGGGTGGAAAACAGACGCACAGAGAGTAACTTGCCTGTGGTCCCCCCACAGAACCCCGCTCCCCGGATTCCTACTGAAATATTCCGACCACCGGGCCCTTCTTAAGGGGTCCGACGGCAGGAAGGATGCGACGTTTTGGAGGTGTGGAGAGTGGGCCCTTAAAGATCCTCCTTCTCTTTCAGGTCCAAAGGAAGCCTGGGAAACAAAGCCTTGTCCCATGACAGCGTCTTCATTTTTGAATCTGCATCAGAAACCACGGCCAGGGACGTGTCTTCTCAGGAAAACCTACCTGGGAAAGTGAAAACGTTACAGGTAAGCGCACGTTCCCGCAGCTGGCTCCTTCCCTGCTGGAAACTTGCTTGGATCGACTCTCCAGATAATTCCTCAAAGCGTGCGGTGGAGGGCTTGGAAAACAGATGCACTCTTCTTTGACTCTGTTCTGCGGCTTAAAGATACAGATACCCATTTTGGTTAAGCAGCTCTAGAGCGCTCAAGCTTAACTTACGATCTTCCTAATGTGAGGCGGTCTGCTTCCCCAAGGACCTTCCGTTCATTATGTCATAGCGCCTGCCTTTTGGGTAAGGATGTGTGTGTATGTTGAAATATATCCCTTTTGATGAAGCTGGAAATGGGTGGGGCTGCCAGATTCTTTCACAAAAGAGACCGAACATGATGGGGGAAAACATTGGTTGAGCAAAAAAAAAAAAAAAAAGAGGAGTGGGGGGGGGAAACAAAGTTATTGAGGGGAAAAAAAACTGCACACAGAAAAGAGTTACTGCGCCTTTAAATTCCCCTGTTCCCCCTGCCAGACACAGCCGGGGAAGAATGTCTCAAGTGGCCTTCCGTCCGAGAAAAACATTTTATGTGTCCGGTATTTTCTGTTTTTTTTAAACCGGACAGAGGCTGCAAATACCGGACTATCCGGGTCAAAACCGGACACATGGCAACCCCAGGAATAGGTGACGGGTGGATCACCTGATAATTCCCTTCTCCATTCATTCCTTCTGGGGCACCTGCCATTGGCCACTGTTGGCAGCCAGGACCCTGCGCTAGATGGACCTTTGGTCTGACCCAGTCGGGCCGTTCTAATGTTCATTGGTGTTATTTTAAAGGCATCCCTCTGCTACTGAGTTGGGTTTTATTGTATTGTCCAGCACCTCTGTGCGGGCTTGAATGTGGTGAGGGATGACAGATTTGCGTCAGGGCATTCTTAATAACAGCTTTATTTAGATCATTATTCTTCCTATCTTGTCAGCTGAGGACACTCTGTTCTGCTAGCTCACTTCCTTCTTCCAAAGCACATACCGAGCCCTCCTTGGCAAGTTCCTTATCAGCCCTTGGTTATTGCCCTCAGATAGCTGCCCGGCGTACACCACAGAGAGAATGGTTTAAGGTTTTCCCCGGGATTGATAACGCAGTCCAAGGCCACCGACAGGCCTTCCTTGGGCAGCATGAACCACTGCAAAACAAGGTCGCATCCCATGTTAAATAGCGGAAGATGCACAGAGAGAGACCTTGTAACGAAAATATAGACGAGGCCAAGTTTCACTTCAGAATATTACTTGCAAAACAATGAGTCACAGAATTATAGGGTAGGGAGAGACCTCAGGAGGGGTGGAGTCCCGTGGGGGTGGGAACAATATTTTCATATGGCAGGACCTTTTGGGGGGAAAAGCCCCCCTACATTTTGTATACTCTGATTGCATTACCTCCATCTCCTTGACTCCTCTTCCCTCACCTATCCTCTACACTGCACAGTAACCGAGTACGCCTAAGGTTCGTTTTGTGCTCAAAGGGGAGAATCTTTCCTTTAACCGAACTCTCATTCGGATCAAAAAGCTGCGCAACAAAAAAGCCGGATATTTCTTAGTATCAATAGATACTTCTGCCGGTACAAGAGAGATCGTACATTTGCCTCTTCTCCTGTCACATCTTGCCCTCTGCATTTAATAAATTACGGTGGGCAGGGTTCGTAAAATATTAGTGGAGCAGATTTTACTTCCACTTAGGGAGTAGATGTGCAAATGTGTCGTGGGTCTTGTTTGCTTGCTGCATTCATTGCATTCTTTGATCAGTCATCCGTTCAGCATTTACAGACTGCCTTCTCGCTTCTGCACCTCTGATGTGGGGTACATTTGTGGTGTGCTAAGGCAGATGCTGAATAAGGAATAGTGATAGAAATGTAGCCGTGTTAGTCTGGTGTAGCTGAAACAAAATACAGGACTATGTAGCACTTTAAAGACTAACAAGATGGTTTATTAGATGATGAGCTTTCGTGGGCCAGACCCACTTCCTCAGATCAAATAGTGGAAGAAAATTGTGACTATTTTCTTCCACTATTTGATCTGAGGAAGTGGGTCTGGCCCACGAAAGCTCATCATCTAATGAACCATCTTGTTAGTCTTTAAAGTGCTACATAGTCCTGTATTTTGTTTCAGCTGAATAAGGAAGATGTGGAAAAGAGGTTTGACTCCCTGTTGCCTGGTCGTTGTTTACAGCCATACACTGGAGGGCAAAATAGGTGTAAATTGCTACCACTTCAGAACAGTAGCATTTTCCATCAATTTCGCAGATGTGTAAATGACCATACAACATAGTGGGCAACAGAGAATCAGCCCCCTAGATCTTTGTAAACTCCCCAAGCTCTGGTTTAACTCCTGATCTCTGTCAGGAGTACTTAGATGAGCCATTTTTCAGACCTTGTCCATGTTCCAGCCCTGACATAGCTACAGCTTCAGAACTGGTGTTTCCTGCGATGAGATGTGTTTTTGTTGTGTGTTTTAAGTGGGAACATCTGGCCACTTGTGAGGTTGCCGACTTTGGGCTTTTTGTTTTGTTTTTTCCCCCCAAGGGTCAGACTGATCCTAGCATTTCTTGGGCAGCCTTGCAAAACAATTCACACCCTCTCTGACAAACCTCAGTGATTCCTGTCAGCCACAATCACTCCCTGTTGTCTTGAGGTTTTGGGGGAAGAGCTAGTAAGATGATCCATTGGGATGGGCCTCACATTTTTAAATGGCTCTCTTGGCATAAAATCTCTGAGAGAGAGCAATTCGTCAGGTCGACGACCCCTTCCTTCTTGGTGCAAAAGTGGGGCTCAGCTGCTTGTTGGGGGGTGCATAGTGGTCTTTCTTTGAAAAAAAATTGACCAAATAAAACCAGGATTTGAGGAACTACCAGCCCTCAACTCTGGACATTTCTGTGTGCCTTCTGGTAAACGTCATCCCTTGTAATTCCTTACTAACACTAGCTAATGGACCATCACACCTCCGCCGTAAGACAGGCAAGTGTTATTTTTAGTGGTGAAGAAAAAGATGAAGTGACATGACCAAACAGAGGGAGTTAGATGTGGGTGTGGACAGAGAGGGCGTTGACTAGGGCTTGAGGTGTAAACTGGGAATTCAAAACAGCCTGGGATGTACAGCATAAACATCGTGTGTGGTAATAACCTAGCTGGTGGTGGTTCTGCTCGGGGTGGTGAGAGATTACTCCCTAATAACGGGCTGAATCAAATTGTTTTTTCAAGATTTTGTGCATCAGACGCTGTTCACAGGGGGTTGTGGAAGAATGTCACTAAACACAATTTCACTGCTTACTAAGCTTTCTGGATGGCCCTTTCCTTTGCATATTTCTCTGCACTAAACGCTTCTGTCTGGTAGCTGACATCACTTGGCTGAATTGTACATAATGAAGGTTTCTCCTCTATAGTTAAAAATATGTTAAGATTTTGTGTTATGTTTCCCTTCGCCCCACAGCTCCAGTTACAACAGAACATCAAACTTGGGTCTTCTCCTCTCCTTATAACTAGCAGGAAATTGGAAGATACAGGTGCTGTTTCAGAAGATGATGGATTACCTAAAAGCCCTCCAGAAATCTCCACTCTTCATGAAGTTCTAACATGTTCACCAAGCAAGGTACGTTCATCAAGTCACCTCAATACTAGAGGGATAAATGGAATTGCCTGTATAGAATAATATTTTTAAAGTCTTTTTTTAAAAGTCTTATTTAAAAAAAAAAAGATATTTTAAAATATGTTTTAAGAGTCTTACTCCTAAAAGTAAAAATACTTTACTATGAAAGATTCATCTTATTTCTGTTCCATCTTTTATGTGGGTTCATTTATACAAAACCCAGGCTTCTCTGATTTATCATGCCTGGTGGCTTCCCTCTTTCAAATTCAGTATCAGAATAAAAAACAAACAAAACTTTTTTTTTTTAAGTTTGCAAGTCAATGGATGAATAGATTATTAAAAATGGGTTATAAAAGTTGAATTCTTTCTGAAAGTATAAAAATATTTAGAGATCATCCCTATTGTAGATTACATTCAAAATGGGTAGAGTTGGTGCACAGAATTTTTTTTTTTTAAACTGACAGTCCTCCTACAATTCTAGGTCAACAATGGTCCATTATCTCAGTCCCATTGGAGGCTCATCACTAAGTTAGAGGCAGGATTACTCAAGATCCAGTGGTGAGGAAGGGATTTGGACAGACTTCAAGTGTTTAAAAGCTATTTTGTGTTTGCATGTAATTAAAACAAATCCAATTTGTTAAACATATGCAAAGATAAACAGGTTTTCTGGAGTAATTGTGGATGTGTACCTGCACCATACTTAATTCAGGATCCGGATCCGTCTCTGTATATTGCTACAAAAGATGTTCCTGATTCAACTTAAAGTGCAAAAGATTCAGGCTTTAAAAAGCCATTAGTTCCACAAAATAGCATAATAATAAACATCTACCTCTCCACATGCACGGGAGTGGGCAAACCGTCTTCCAAAAATTCCAACCATGTAATAGTGGTTCCTGAAATATGCACAAAGTTTAGAGTGTTCTGTGCTAAAGAATTCCACAAAAAAAACCCTGTTAAGGATCAAGTTAGAACAAACTGTGCTTTTCATAATCTTAAAATCCAGCAGATTTATTGAAAGGTGAAATACTGCTGGGAGATAGTAAAGCCGTGGGCACATTTATATAAAAGCCATAAAGACAGCAAAAAAGTAAATTCATACTTCAACTCGGAGTTAAATTTGGGCTGATGGGAAGAACCAGGCAAAGGGATTTATGTGGCTGATGAAAACAGACTCAGCCTTTAGTAACAGTAGACTCCTAACTGGCTTGAAAAACCTATCCAACTCTTGATTTGGTTGCTGCAGTATGGCCAAATTCAGACCTGGCATAAGAGTTGCAACAAACAGAGTTCTGTTTATTTATGTCCTGGCTGCACTTGGACTGAAATCCCTGAACGCTCCAAGGTTCTGGAGTGAAGATGTCTCTCTTAAAGCAAAGACAATATTCATCTTGGAAATGCCTAATTAGAGGCTAGTTGGAACATAGATGTGCCATCCCAAAATGGACTAGCAGGCCGAAACTGGACTCCTCTGGCAGGGACCTACAATATATCTGCTGCATCAGAAAAGCGTGAAAATACCCAAGACTGTTTCCATATGGTTGTGTAGTACTGAATGTTGGGGATGTAAGCGACTAGTAAGCATGGGAACTTCAGCAAAAAGGTAGATCAGGGAGAAAGAGTAGCTGGTTTTGCATTGAGAGAGAAAGCAAACTAAGAGGAGGAAAACCGTGTTTTAAGGAACTCAGGTAACAATGTCTAGGCCCAAATGCAAGACAGATGGAAATAGCAGACACATAGAAGAGGACTGGGTCCCAGTGGCAGGGGAGAGTAGCAAGGACCGTTAGCCACAAAGAGTTGTTAACACAGAACATTTGTATGTATCCAAGCGAAGCTTCAGAGCACCACGGGAAGTCTTTATATAGCAGTCAGGAGAATGGTTTGAAGATGGTGGGGAGGCATTACAATAAATGGATTGTTAAGTAAGATCCGGAACTCGTGTGTAAAGATTACATGTAAACACACATTAGCATGAAGCAAAGTTTATTTGGAAAAGGACAGGTTGAAAAGGGGGTAAAGTCTTGGTTGTAAACAGCCTCCTTCGAGGGGGGAAATGTGTGTTTTATCTACGGGTCTGCAAATAATAAAATACTTCAGAGCACTTTTAAAGAGTGAAACTGATCTGTTACCAAGGTCTCTAGAGCCGAGTTCCTTAATTAGTTGAACAATAATATTATATCTGGACCGGTTTTTTAAACTAGTGTATAGAATGCTCTAGCAGCAGAATGTCAGCATATGATGATTATCCACTGATCAGAGAAGTACATGCAAGTCAAATCTCTTATCCAGGTTGGATATTAGGAAAAACTATTTCACTAGGAGGGTGGGGAAGCACTGGAATGAGTTACCTAGGGAAGTAGTGGAGTCTCCATCCCTAGAGGTGTTTAAGTCCCGGCTTGACAAAGCCCTGGCCGGGTTGATTTAGTTGGAATTGGTCCTGCCCAGAGCAGGGGGCTGGACTTGATGACCTTCTGAGGTCTCTTCCAGTTCTATGATTCTATGATTCTTACACACTTTGGACAGAATGATTGATCTGCTGTTGTAGGAGAAATAAACACCATTCTTACTTTGGGTCATTACAGACTTACTGCAGATGTCTTAAGGTTTCAAACTATTGCCTTCTAGATATTTGTCAGCTCTGTTGAATTGTGCAGTGGTTCTTATGTTGGGCCACATCTGGAGAGGAAGAGCGGTCTAGTGGGTAGGGTTCTAACCTGGGATCTGCAAGACCTGTGTTCAGTTGTCTGCTTTCACAGTTGTGTGTGGCCACGACGGAGTCATGTAGCCTCTCTGAGTCTCTTCATCTACAACCGAACTTCCCCTCCTGATGGGGGCATGTTGTGCGGAGAAATATATTCCAGATGGTGAGGCGCTCAGATGCTTCAGCACAGGAACGAGGGGCACTGGTAATTTAACAGAACCCAGAAGGGAAGCAGAGAGTGTTCCGAGATATATTTTCAATCTGATTCAAAGTGGTTGTGTGTGCGGGGGGCGGGGGACTTTTTCAAGAACTTTCTTTCTACTTCAAAAATGTTTCCACAATATTTTCGTGGGGGAGTCTAATCCTAGTTATAAATCTGAATCTTTAACAGTGGCAGGTGGTCAGTGAAACTTTGAAACACTATAGGCTCAATTCTCCACTAAGGTGTATGTCCCCTTACTGCATATACTTTTGTACGCCGCCCTGTCTCCATAATATGAATCTGATAACAGGATACAGGTATAAATGTATGCAAGTTCCTGTCCCTTGTGTCTGCTCACCGATGAGGAAGGAAAGCATGACTATGCTATGAGGTAAGGATCCTGCAACAACCTCTCCTAACTTTTCCTATTGTATTTTCTCATAATGATACTTTTGTGTGCAGTCCCAGATCACTGTGTGCGATGCTTCCCTTGACTTACCCTTTTCCTTATTTTATCCTACAGTCCTCCAACCCTGTACAACGCCATAGCTCTTTGAGTTTAGGCGGGACAGACAGTGAAGATGAACAGGTAAATAGTCCCTCTTCCTGCTATGAAAGTTTTCTGGGAGAGTTCGTACAGGGTCTGTATGAAGTCAGCTGTGGGCCACATATTGCAGCTGTATCTCTTCTGTGTAGAAAAGGCGGCAGTGAATGGTGAATGTGACCGTTTACGACCAGTCCAGCGCGTGCCATCTGTGCCCAGAAAAACACGTCAGAGTCTGGAACAACAAACAAAATCATAAAAATGTGAAGTCTGTTTGCAGATAACACCCAAACAGAAAGAGGGACTGAATTCCGCTGCTAAGTTGTTTATCTGATGCTAGTGACTTTGTCGTATAACTTAACCGCTACGGCCATGTATATTGGCCAAACTGGACAGACTCTACGACAAAGGATAAATGAACACAAGTCAGATATGGTAACACAGAGAAACTGGCAGGGCTGCATTTTAACCAGTCCTTTTTCTACAAAGGAATTTCACTAACCAATTACAGAGAGACAGTCCAGAATTGAAGTCCATATGCAAATGTGACACTGTTTCCCTGGGCCTGAACAAAGACATTAACCAGGTATCCCCTTATAAAACCAGTCTTCCTTACACTTACATTTACATCAAAAGCTAAGTATGGGACACTTCCAACTCACTCACTTAGCCTCATTAGCACCAGCACTACAAGGCTGTGTCTAAACTACATGGCTCCATCGATGGAGCCATGTAGATGAGGGTTGTAGGCAAAGGGAAATGAAGCCGCGATTTAAATAATTGTGGCTTCATTTAAATTTACATGGCTGCCGCGCTGAGCGTAGGATGAGGTAAACCTCGTAGGATGAGGTTTACCGGGGAGGTCGATAAAAGGCTTTCATGTCGACAGGGGAGCGTCCAGACTAGCGCGCTAAGCTGACAAACAGCTGTTTGTCGGCTCAGCGCGGCAGCCATGTAAATTTAAATGAAGCCGCGATTATTTAAAATCGCGGCTTCATTTCCCTTTGCCAAACAAACAAATCTACATGGCTCCGTTGACGGAGCCATGTAGTGTAGACGTACCCCAATTGACAAGTGCTTTTTTCTCCTTCCCCCCCCCGCCTTCTTTTTCTGTTATAAATTCTGGGTTCCTTTCTTCCCCACTCCAGCTCATCTGAGGAAGAGGGTTGTGCCCATGAAAGCTGATGATACTATATGTATATTTGTTAGTCTCTAAGGCGTCCCAGGACTACTTGTTGTTTTTCCCAGGACTACTCGTTGGTCCCGTCAGCAGGCGGAGCTCATGACCTACGAGGAGAGGCTGGGTTATTTTGAACTGCTGGCAATTCCCTCTAGGCGCCGCACACCACTGGCGGCAGGAGGAGACTTTGCGCGCTTCCCTGTTCCCAGGTCTCGATTGGCAGGGCGGTGGGGGAGTGGCAGGGCAGCCGTAGGCCGGATCAATCGGCGTGGCGGGATGGATCCAGCCTGCGGAGCGGTATTGCCCACCCCTGCCCTAAACTCAGGGAGTCCTGTCTGTCATCAGAAGACTGGCGGGGGGGGGGGGGGGGCGCACTCCATTGCGTTCTCAGACAAATGAGATTGACTAGAGGGCTTTGGGCCCTTTCTAAACACTGGGTCCCAGGGGAAAGGGACTGAGCTCAATCAGCTGCAGCCTCCTTTAGTGTGTAACTGATAACTAGGCCCAGCTGGTCTTGCCGTTCTCCTACGCAAGCGATCCCTGACCTAAGGAGGGGGAAGGGCTTAAGCCAGCTCCTCCTCTGCATGCTCCCCGGTGTATGTCGTAAAAGAACAGGTCTGGGTGACTCTCCCCCGGCTGGCTGCAGGAGCGAGAGGGCCCATT
The DNA here is from genome assembly GCF_049634645.1 of Pelodiscus sinensis. Lineage (NCBI taxonomy): Eukaryota > Metazoa > Chordata > Testudines > Trionychidae > Pelodiscus > Pelodiscus sinensis. The sequence goes on along the minus strand of NC_134723.1, from coordinate 44,447,615 downwards.
TCTGCCTGCCTGCCTCGGCTGCTGACAACAGACCTACTCATGCGGATTTGCTTGGCCAGCCACCCACACTGCAGCAGCTCAGAAAGTAGCTGGGAAGCAGTCCGACCCTCCCCAGGTGACCTCTGACCTCCGATGCCTGTTACAAGACATCCCGTAGAAACAGGGCGGAGCTTGCCTCTCCCGTGAGCTAGCCACTGCCGACGCGGAGGGCTCGCCCGACTCCCCTTTAAGGATTCCATATAAATAACGTTCAGTGTCTGCTTCCCTCTGACCACCCAGCCCCTTCCCTCCACTCTGCCTGCTTCGTGTCCCAGTCTTCTCTGCAGAAAGGGGGGCGGGAAACAGTGAAAAAGAGAAGTAACATTCTGGGATACAACGTTCCGCTGCTTGTCCGCTGCTTCCGGTTGCCAGGAAGCTGCAGGCTCGGTCCTTTCTCCCAAAGATTTTCTCAGCAGCCGCGCTTGGCGTTATATTTACATTTACCTAGATGGACGCGTCTTCCTTCAATCAAGCATCGGTCTTGCAGTAGCACTCTTACCTGGGCTTCAGGGTCAAGCTATGAAGTAGGAGAGCATGGATCAGGAAACTGACCAGAACAGCAAATCTAAATCCATAGCTAGTTGTTCCAGTTAACAGAATTCCCTTTGCTTTGTGTTGCGTGAAGGACAGGAGGCTTGGATCACAGACCTGGCTGAAGGGGAGTCCCCACAGTGTTATGGTTAGATTTTAGGTGTCTGCTGGGTGGGCTGAAAATCGTAGAATCCTAGGGCTGGAAGAGACCTCAGGAGGTCAACGAGTCCAGCCCCCTCCCCAAAGCAGGACCAATCCCAACTCAATCATCCCAGCCAGGGCTTTGTCAAGCCGGGACTTAAACACCTCTAGGGATGGAGATTCCACCCCCACCCTAGGGAACCCAGCCCAGCGCTTCCCCGCCCTCCTAGGGAAATAATTTTTCCAAATATCCAACTTGGACCTCCCCCACGGTAATTTGAGCCCATTGCTCCTTGTTCTGCCACCTGCAACCACTGAGAACAGCCTCTCTGCAACCTCTTTGGAACCTCCCTTCAGGTAGTTGAAGGCTGCTCTCAAATCCCCCCTTGCTCTTCGCTTCTGCAGACTAAACAAACCCAAATCCGCCAGCCTCTCCTCGTAGGTCATGTGCTCCAGCCCCCTCAGCATTTTGGTTGCCCTCTACTAGACCCTTTCCAATGTGTCCACATCCTTTCTGTACTGATGAGCCCAGAACTGGACGCAATACCCCAGATGTGGCCTCACCAGTGCTGAATAAAGGGGAATAATCACTTCTCTAGGTCTGCTGGCAATGCTCCTCCTAATGCAGCCCACTATGCCATTAGCCTTCTTGGCTACAAGGGCGCCCTGCTGACTCATATCCAGCTTCTCATCCACTGGAATCTCAAGATCCAACCCTCCCCCCCCAGCTTCTAGGATTCTGAGTATTTCTGTTGCTGTCTTCATCTTTGGAAAGCTCTCAGGAGCCGTGTGTGATTCCCATTAGTATTTATAAACACCCATGTCTTGACGGTTGAAAAGATAAGAGTGGGCTGTTAGTCCAAAATCATCACAGCAAATCTGCCCTCCCTCCCCCATTCTCTCTTCCAGAGCGTTCACCCCGGGCTAAACTCCTTTGCCAAGTGGCTGTTAGCACAATCCAACTTTCCTGTTGGAACCTTTAACGCTAATTAATTAAAGAACAAAGGAAACTCCCAACATGCCAGGAAAGTTTCCTGGCTCGAACACTTCTCAAGGAAGTTGCAACTTCTCTCATTGCAACATCCTTCTGCTTCAATTCCAGTTACAGCGCAGATGGCTTTTCATAATAATCCACTAACGCGAACGTCTCTGTTTTACTGTAGTGCACAGCACTAAGGAAGCAGCTTCCTATCTGCACCCCTTTCGACTGTCCTTCAGAAGACATCACCACCCAGTCAATACTAGGGGGAGCAGAACATCCCTCCTCCCACCAAGAAAGCAATATAGCACTTAATGTCCATTAAAGATGAGGGTTATCTTCCCCAGAGGCAGCTCTTCCACTAGTATAAATTGTCATAACTATGGATTCTCTGTGAAGACCTCCTCTAGTCTCAGGTTTTAGTGCAAGTTTTGTCTGGTGAAATTACAGGACAAAAATAAGCAAGTACCATTCACTGTATTGTCCACAGATAAACTACAGGGCCAGAGTCTGTGCCTTTTGAAAATGTGGTAGTGCATCACTTGTAATGCAAAATGAGATACTGGTACACATATACACGTATAAGACCAGCCCTTGATTTTGCTGTGTCAAACAGCCTGATACTGACTGCAGGATCCAGCCTTTCACACATGAATTCAGAGTGCCACAGTAATTTTAAACATATAAGAACATAAGAACGGCTGTACTGGGTCCGACCACAGGTCCATCTAGCTCAGTAGCCTGTCTGCCGACAGTGGCCAGCACCAGGTGCCCCGGAGGGGATGGACTGAAGACAATGATCAAGCGATTTGTCTCATGCCATCCGTCTCCAGCCTCTGACAAACAGAGGCTAGGGACACCATTCCTACCCCCTGGCTAATAGCCTTTTATAGACCTAACCTCCATGAATTTATCTAGCTTCTCTTTAAACTCTGTTATAGTTCTAGCCTTCACAGCCTCCTCTGGCAAGGAGTTCCACAGGTTGACTATGCGCTGTGTGAAGAAGAACTTTTGCGTATTAGTTTTAAACCTGCTATCCATTAATTTCATTTGGTGTCCTCTAGTCCTTATATTATGGGAACTAATGAATAACTTTTCTTTATTCACCCTCTCCACCCCACTCATGATTTTATAGACCTCTATCATATCCCCCCTCAGTCTCCTCTTTTCCAAACTGAAAAGTCCCAGTCGCTTTATCATCTCCCCATTAGAGGGAAGAATTTGTCCAAGGAAAACGAGCAAGAGTTACTGTTTCTCCCCCCCCCCCCAAGATCTGCTGGAATCTATCATCATCATCTATAGGATCAATAATAATTTGCTTCCTTAGTTCTTTTAACTTTTCTAGAATTTACGCACTGGGGAAAAGACCCTTAACGTGACGTAATAAACTCAGTGTTGATTTTGCTTTAGCTCCATGAACTTAAAAAACCAGCAGTGAGTAGGGGGGAGCGGACTTGCTTTTCTTTTTCTGAACATGGAAAGCACATAAGGGATCTACCTGGACAGATAGTGTAGGTCAGATGGGGAAAGCCTTTTCCAGCACAGCTCCAGTTCCAAACCTGCCTTTTAAAAAGCAAGCTCAGGACGAGTGCATCCCTACAGTCCGCACGCCAGGGCTCTTAATACATGTTACGCACCCAGATGTAGCCTGATGGTTTGAATTAAATCTGACAGGCTTTAGCACAGACCAAGACTGAGAGCAGATGCTTTCATAAAGGAACTGTGCTATGAACGGTTGGAGGATCGCATAGATTTTGGTGGTTCTTCAATGCAAGATACTATAGTTCATCAAGGTAACCAATATTTTCATCTACAGCCTTAAGTCTGTGACTTTCTGACTTCCTGAGCCCAGCGGGATCTAAAATATTCATTTATTAAATACTTCCCCGGGGCCGTCACAATGGAATTTTCATCTGAATATAGTTATGTAGTGTCCTAATAAGGCTATTTCCCCATCTATTCTCACGGTCTGATGCATGCCGAGCGAGCCTGCGATTGAAACTGTGTAATCAGACATCATAATGTCCCCCGTGTTATCGGTAATGTGTCAAACACTGCACGTTCCCTTCAGAAAGGTCTGTAGGAACATATTATTTGACCAGCCTAGATGACTCCTCCTTGACCGGGTTTTAAATTCAAAGAAGCCAAAAATCGGAATGCCAACCTCAGTCCAAACTGCAGTGTTTCACCGAGTTTTGTGGCTGAAACCATGGAAAACAACAGATTTTTCCCACCTATCAAGCTTGCTTGAAATGTCCGGGCAGCTCTTTGAACCTTCTAGCAAACCTGGGCTGGGTTTCAAGTTTGTAACAAAACCAGATAAACTTTGTATGGTTTGGGGGTTTCCCTGCAGGCATTTCTCCCGACTCCCTTTATAAACGCTTCATGTCTTGCTCTTTGGTTTGCAAGAATTGCAGCGTTGTGGTGCTTTGTGCATAGCGTATTGATCTTAAAACCAGCTCGGGATTGCTAGATAGAAAGAAACGCAAGAATTCTGTTGTGGGTTGGAGGGAGAGCGAAGAGAGACAGAGCTAACTGATCAATAACTTTCTTAGCATTAGTGAGGAATGGAGAGACCTTCTTTTGTGACCTTATCTGATCACATTGCTGGGGGTATCTGCTCTCTGTCCCCAAGAAAAGCAAGACCCTGTTATAAAAATGGCAACAGTGTCTCCTGCTGGCACAAGAAGATATTGTGAACTGATCTTTCAGCTAGGAATGATAGAAACTGTTGCTGTGTCTGTCTGTCTCACTTCTATGTACAGTGCCATCGGTCGAACACAATTGAGTGTTAATGTTAATTGCAAGTAGAACAATGGACACAGCCCAAAAGAGCCAAAAAATCCAGTTGTTAATATTTTTATAGATCTGATTTTTAGCATAGTTGCTTCTAAACCAATCTGGTGTGACTGGAAGTAGGAACCAAGATCAGATGCACAGACAATCTGAGCAAAATGAATTGTGATGTGTTTGTGTTTTACAGGTACCTTCTGATGCTTCCTCTAGGCCCGTTAGCCCGTTGTCCTCTACGACGCTTGTGAGTCCAGCCACACAAGCCAGCAGCTTGCTTCCTGTCGATTTCAACACTCCTGCCAGTCCCCTCGGCTGCCTGGATACCTCTGCAGCTCGGCACAGGATAGCAATAAACCCACGGAAACAGAGAATTTTTACCAATAAGAACCAGCAAACTCCTGTAAGTCTCTTCCGAAGGCTGAGTGCAAAGTGGAGGGAGAAAGGTGCAGAGTGTTTGTAGTCTTTGCTGTTATTCCCTCCTCTGGAGATCTTGGATGTACAGGCAGTCCCCGGGTTACGTACAAGATAGGGACTGTAGGTTTGTTCTTAAGTTGAATCTGTATGTAAGTCAGAACTGGCGTCAGCCACTGCTGAAACTGATCGGTTTCAACAGCGGCTGAATCTGGACGCCAGTTCTGACTTACATACAGATTCAACTTAAGAACCCAAGGTGTCCCCAAGTCAGCTGCTGCTGACACTGATCAGCGGCTGATTCCAGGAAGCCCGGGGCAGAGCAACTCTGCCTCGGGCTTCCTGTAGTCAGCCCCTGGTCAGTTTCAGCAGTGGCTGACTTGGGGACGCCTGGGGCAGAGCAGCTGGGGTGCTGCTGGGTTGCTCCAGTAGCGCCGAGGAGCGGCGCTGAGGGACCAACCCGGCAGCGCCCCAGCTGCTCTACCCCAGGCATAGGCAAGAAAAGCCTGGTCTGCTGGGCGGAGGAAGGGGAGGCACTAGCTGACCAGGGAGACGGGGAGCAAAGCCGCGGAGCACGCCCACAGCGGGACAGCCCAGGCACACCCGGGCTGTCCCGCTGTGGGCGTGCTCCGCGGCTTTGCTCTGCGTCTCCCTGATCTGCTGGGGGGGACTCCCCCCCCAGCAGACCAGGGAGACGTGGAGCAGCTTTTCTCGCCCCGGAGGACGGGGGCAGCGGGACTGCAGCGCATCTGGGCGTCCAGCCGCTCCAGTCCTCCGGGGCGAGAAAAACCCCGTTCGTAACTGCAGATCCGACATAAGTCGGATCCGCGTAACTCGGGGACTGCCTGTATTCTAAATGTAATTAAAGCCAAAAGGAACATTCCCATTGGGATCCGAACATACACCTACTTCCTGTTCTGCCGTTAACAATCTAACCAAATGGCTGTGAAAGGGGAGAATTTTGCTACAGTGAGAATTAAACTGTGGAGGTAGACTATCAAATGGGAATAATCAACAGAATAGAGAAAGCTGTAGCTGTCTCGGTCAAAAAATGGGATTTTTTTTCTCCAAGTAAATTTAAAAAGGACACTCAAATGTTGGGATTTTTTCACTGAAATGAATCAAAATATTTGTTGTTGTTTTTATTCCAGCTGACATGTAAGCTGTCTTTGTTTTCTCCCCCACTTTTTCCATCCTCCTCTCCTGCTTCCATTGGAAGGAAAAGAAAGGAGGAACCCCCAAAGCAGTTCTGTTTGATTTGAATAAAATGAAAGTGGGTTGGTTTGGTTTTTCTTAGTTTCTAATAGTTTATTGGAAAACGTCCAATTAAACTTTGTCTATATGTATTATTTGGAATGCTAATTTACATAGAAAAGCTATTGGAGAATTTGGACCGGCTTTATCTGTAATCTTTTGCATCCCAGGAGGGAAGGGTACTAGAGCTGTGTTAAGCGGCCCCAGACTGAACGTCAATCTTGGCAGCTCCAGAGGTCTGGGAACCAACTGGTCAGACGGATGGCTGCATGGAACATGTAGCCTGGCACTGTTTTGCACTTCCTCTGGCAGAAAGGAGGAAAAGTGAACGGCACAAGGGCAAGGAATCCGAGATGAAGAGCAGTAAATCTCCCCCACCCCTCGGAATCCACAGAGCCCTGGGAACCATCATGTGCAGCTAGGGCCCATAAGCTAGGAAGAGAGTGATGGGAAGAATGTGGCAGAAATAGGAAGCAGATGCTCTATGCAGGATGCTTTCTTCTGTACCGGGAGCATTTCCCCTTGAAAATCTGTTCTGGAGTCACTGCTGCTAGGAGGAATATGAATTCCCTAGGGTGGCTGTCTGCCCCTTTGGAGACAGGAACTCCTGCCCTGCCATGGGGCAGTAAAGCTCTTACAGGATCTTTGTTTGATGCTCGTTGTGCTGCAGCAGATAAAACTACAACGGCGGAGAACATCTCCGTCCTCTGTGGTAGTTCTAGCGACTTGATCTGAAAATGGCACCTCTGAAAACGTTCTGTTCTAAACACCTGTGTAGCCTCATGATGCCTTGAAAACGCCCTCTCTCAAAATGTATCTGCCTTAAGAGTATCTCTGGGAGTCACAAATGACCAAAGTGCTGTATTTGTAGCTTTAAAGCTTTGATGTCTTGCTGTGTAATTCACTGGTGTAGCAACATTCGTTCATAGTATTGTTTGATCAAACAGAGAGATGAAAAGACTGGGATTTTTCAGCTCAGAAAAGAGAAAACTAAGGGGGGATATGACAGAGGACTATAAAATCATGACAGGTGTGGAGAAAGTGAATAAGGAAAACTTATTGACTTGTTCGCATAACGTGAGAACTAGGGGTCACTAACTGAAATGCATAGGTAGCAGGTTTAAAACAAACAAAAGGAAGTTTTTCTTCACACAATGCACAGCCAACCTGTGGAACTTCTTGCCAGAGGATGTTGTGAAGACCAGGACTTTAACAGGGTTCAAAAAAAGAACTCGATAAATTCATGGAGGTTAGGTCCATCAATACTTATGAGCCAGGATGGGTAGGAATGGTGTCCCTAGCCTCTGTTTATCAGGGGCTGGAAATGGATGAGAGGATGGATCACTTGATGATTCACTCCCTCTGGGGCATCTGGGATTGGCCACTGTTGGAAGACTGGATCAGACCCAGTCTGACCATTCTGATGTTCTCATGAAGTTACAATATAGGTTTTTTCCTCGTGTACGCTTATATTTTTCAAAATGACGTTACATAGAGTGTACGTTGTGTGCCTAAGCCTTTACTTTGAAGCAACCCAAGCGTCTTTTTGAATCCTGCCAGCAGGAACAACCGGAAAAGGAGCAGAATCTTCTTGTAACTCCAGAAAGGAAAAGTGCCACAAAATTCCTTGATGCTGACCAGCATGAAAATTGGTCAGGTACGGCAAAATTCTGAATGATTAACAGAATTCTATTACAGATTAGAGACCTGAGTTTGACTGAAAGCCTTTTAAAACTAGGCAGCTTTTATTTTATTATTTTAATCTCAATTTGCATCCTATCTGCCTGAGAGCTAGCCGTGTGTGCTTGAAAGTGAGAACAGACTGGTGATGCGCTCGGTGGAAGGCATGAAAACAGAAATCAGACTAGGCGTAACAATTTTCTAAAGCACCATATCACACGAGAGCCTACATTTCACTGTCACGGGATCTTTGAGTAACAGAGGCCCTATTGGCAATTTTGTCCTCCCTCTGTAAATACCATCTCAACATCTTGCCTTTTGAAACACACCATCGTGTGAAGTGGTGCCTAGTGACTTTAAATAGCTTATGTACAAGCTGGTCTATTTTTCTTGGGTTTTGGTTGATAATTGAGTCTCACTGCAATCGTAAAATCAACCGACATTTGTCCCAAACAGCCCATTTTTATAATCCCCGATTTTGATCAGTGCGTTCTAAATGCATCGATTGATTGGAACACGACAGCACCATACGCGTGTCGGTGTTTTGTCCACCCGAACGTATAGCCTGATCCTTGCAGGATGTTCAGGCTTTCCTGGGAAGTGCTTAGTGCTTGCAAACCACACTGTAGTGAACAGAGAGTGAAGGATCCTCGCATGTCACAGCTCCCGCCTCTGTTCCTGGTGGTGACATAGTCCATGAATTGTTTGACACACCAGCTGCTGAGCTTTCAGCTATGGGTTGTAGCTCTCTTAACCGGGACTCTCTGGTCCAACAACATCTGTGGTCTGGCAGGACCAGGGATGTTCCTGGACCAGAGAGCCCAGATATAGAGAAGTTGGGCCATGGGGCAGGAGCGCAGCAGGGATCCGGCAACTCAGCTGAGAGCCCCATGGGAGGACGCGGAAGGATGGATGGTACAGCAGAAAGTTCTGCCCCTGTGGCTGGAAGGTAGCAGAGGTCGGCAGCAGCTGCGGAGCTCTGGCTCCATCTGCAAGGTTGGGGTCCAGTAGCAGCAGCTAGGGAGCTCCAGCCGGGAGAGCCACGGCCAGGCAGACAGCAGTGGTGCCAGGCTGGAACCCTAGCAGGGGGCAGGAGTTCATCATGGGCCATGTTGGGAGGGACCTCGCCTGGTCCGGCAAATCCCCTTGTTTGGGACCAGTCAGGTCCCAAGTGTGCCGGACGAGGGAGGTCCAACCTGTATTACTAACCGTGGCACTATTACAAGTGGAAGCCAGTATATTTCATTACCACTCTCCTAGAGCCAGCCTGTCCCCCATTTTTAAGTGGGTTTGTCGGCCTTGGGCATCTAGTAAATGGCATGCGGCTATTGGGAAATGATTAGTACCTGGCCACAGTACTTAGAGTGAATTACAGGTGAGGAGCACATGAGCCTTTGTTGTAACCATCAGGCAGACATTTGTTTTCTTCTGTTCAACACAGGTTCATTGGGCCAGGAGGAGAATATCGGAAAAGGAAGTGGTGCTGACGAGACCCAAGCCATAACAAAGCCGGACAGTTCCACCAGTGACTCTCAGAATTGTGTCTCCGCTGCAGATGTAGCTTGCACTTTGCTAGAAAAGGATCCATGCCCTAGAGAAACAGATCACCCATATGAAATAGCGGTGTGTGTTCCAAATGCGCCGTCTTCTCCAGCGAAGTCTGAGGAGGAGAACAAGGCAAAGGAAGTACTGGTACCTTCCTGTTCTGATGACTCTATGGGTGAATTCCAACGACTTCTGCAACATTCCGATGACGTATTTGAACGTTCTGAAGCTCTAGAGACTGAACCAGACGCTGTTTTCTATCAGGACACAGTAGCGTCTGACTTGTACGGCACTTCCATGGAAAAGGGGGACATCAATATATTGGTGGATGCCACAAAGGTATCCTTAGAACAACCTATAGACCAAAGTGACAAGGCGGCTGAAGACAGTGGTGTGGCACTTGTAGGAAAAGTGGATGATCACTTTGGTACCAATGAGGACAACTTCATCTGGCCTGACTCTGCTCTTGCACAGTGTGGTTCACAGGTTCATGTAGCTGCTTTGGAGACTGCCCCGGAAGGAGAGCAGATGACTGGTTTGGTGCCTGAAAATACCCCAGCAGCAGAAGATGACAAAGAAATATGCAGAGTTATGGAACTTCAGCCACCCAAAGACCATGTAGATACAAAACCATCCCTTCAAAAAGACCCGGTTGTGTCAATGTCCGATATAGATTGCATGCTGCCTCAGAGTGACAAGGAGCTACCTTTCACACCAGAAATGCATAGTCCTGTTTCAAAGGCCAGCCCAAGCAATCAGGAGAGGGATGCATCCAACCTTTTGGAAAAACATTCCATCGGATGCCTGGCCTCCTCAAGTTTGGCTGGTTTCAAGAGTTATATCCCTCCTGTTGGTGACCGTAAGGAGAACCAGTTAGGCGACACAACTTCTCAAGCGAAGACAAGGAAAGAAAGCCGATCTGCAGAGGAAAACGTAAAAACTCCAGTGAAGTCCACTGATGCGAAACCAGTTAGATTTACCATTGCTCCTGCCTGGCAAAGATCTCTTTCAGGGGGTTCAAATTCCAAGGAAGATTTCTGTGCAAGAATTTCCCCATCCTCTCCTATAAGACCAGAGTTGTTTGAAGGAACAGCTTACTTAGATACCACCAGGCAAGAGTCTACAAAGAACAACTCAGGGGGGGTTGAGAGAGATAACAAGAGCAATAAGGTCAGTTTGAATTCTTCCAGAGAGGGGGCAGAGCATGAAACACAGAATGCAGAAAACCCATTTGGGGTTAGACTGCGAAGAACATCTTCTTTGCTAAAGTACCACAGCGAATCTCCAATGCAGATGCCAGTAGCCGTTCACACCTCCTCTTCTGGGTCTGTCAAGGAGGATCAAAAATCAGTAAGCACTGGGAAGTCTCCTCAAGGCCTTCCAGGCAGTACAAAAGCTTTGGCTAAAAATTCAGCTGTCGTGGAAGAGAGAAATGTTCCAAAACCTGAAGAAATCTCAAAGAAACAACACTCTAACAAATTTTCAGGTATTTACATTGTACTTGTATCCCAAGACTGTTGAGAGTAATGGCTGTGCAAAACATCAGAAACGGGCATGTCTAGACTACCCTCGGCTTCCGAAAGAAGATATGCAAATTCGGCCCAGATTTGCATACCTTCTTCTGATCCCTTTTTCAGAAGATTTTTTTTTTTTTTTTTTTTAAAGCAGTCTAGACGGGGGTTTTCACGCAAACCCCCCTTTTTCAAAAGAGCCCTTATTCCTCAAAAAATGAGGTTTACGGGGTTCTTTGCAAAAAGGGGGGGTTTGTGTAAAAAAAGCCCGTCTTGACTGCTTTTTTAAACCTCTTTCGAAAAAGGGATCGAAAGACGATATGTAAATTCGTGCAGAATTTGCATATCTTCTTTTGGAAGCCGAGGGTAGTCTAGACGTACCCAAAGAATGGCAAACCAGGGACGTGCAAAGGGTAAACATTTTCTGTAATAGCCTTAACCCTGAAATACAGGACCCTCATCAGCCCTGGAGTAACTCTGCTGATGCCACTTTGGACTTGTATGTTGAGTTTTGGGTGTTCAAGAAAATGTTTAGGTTTCACCATACCCTACGTTCAGGCTAGAATAGCAACGGGGCATCAGAAATACAAAACGGGCCATTTCTTTCACATGGAGGTGCTTTTGCCCCAACTTTGTAGAATTCAGACAATTTGTTTTGCAACTTGTTGTCAGGCCAATGCAATTTAGAACTTGTCTGGAAATGAGTGACAGGAGAGGGATCATGTGAGGATTACGTGTTGTGGTCCCTCCCTCTGGGGCATCTGGTATTGGCCACTGTGGGCAGACAGGACACTGGGCTAGTTGGATCTTTGGTCTGACTCAGTCTGGCCGTTCTGATGTTATGTAACTTAACCAGATATCACTTTACTGGTGATTTTTTTTCAAAAACAGCTGGGAAATGAAAAGGCAGCCAGTCTCTAATCGAGTTTTGTGGCAGAACTGTGGTCAGCGTTCTACATTTGGCCTTTACTGTAAAGAGGTTGCTGTAAGGGCTAAGTCCTACTCCATCGACTTTAAAGACTTCAGTACGCAGAAAGGGCAAACATCTTGCTAAGGAACGAGGACAAAATCAGCAGGCAAATTTTAGTGTGATCGTCACCCTTTTCAAAGCGTGTTCATTGAAGAATTAAACACACAGCGCTGTTTAGGGTTTCACAGACTTGCTCTAAATCCCTTCTTTACTTCTAAAATGCTTCTCTTGTAGAAAAAGTCCCTAGTCCGCTTTTGGAAACGGTTTCCTCTGAACCAGCTTGGGTCTCCATGGCAAAACTAAAGCAGAAAGGTTTCCAGGGTCATCCTCTTGCCAAAGGACATAAAAGGGAGGACAAAACATTGACCAAAATGGAACCAGAGGAGGTATGGTACCTAGTGGCTAGTAGACTAGAACCACTGTGAATACTGTGAGGGCATGTCTACATTGCAGGGCTAAATCCGAATGAAGCTACGCAACTTGAACTACATCAATTGCGTAGCTTAAGTCAAAATAGCTTGATTTGGCTTTTGGCGCTGTCTACACAGCCATCAGTCCCAGAAAGAACTTCTTCCAACTTCCCTTAATCCTTGTAAAATGAGGGGATACAGGAGTCGGGGTACGAAATCCTCCGGCTTGGCGTTATTTCGACATTATGTCGAAATAACTGCTTGTGTGTACATTTGGAATACTGTTCGTCACTCTGAAATAACGCTGCTGTGTAGACGTACCCGGAGAGTCGAACTGGATACCTGTACAAAAGGCTGAATCTGGTGTTCTTGGGCAGCAGGTTTTTAGCCGTGCGTAGGAGCAAATTTTCAAAACCGATTTCTAGTGTTGCCCGCAGACTGCTGGTGCTAATGAATAGAGGTGCATTTGGTCAGGTCTGCTCAGGTACTTGGATTTTTGGGGTCAGATGCGGCAAAACACCTTACCTGCAGTGGTCACGTGGGCACCTCTGCCCAGTGCCCCGCCTAATTCAAAGCGCTCTGCAGTACGGCACATTTCCACTACCTTTGCTCCGCCATTGAGAACAGTGGCTCTGCCAAAGGACTCGGAGGCATAAGGTTTGTGGCTCATCCACAGATTTCCTGTGTGACCTTGGGGGAGTCATTTGATCTGTGTCTCACTTTCTTCCTCTGTCAGACGGGGATCACTGTCCTCTTTGCAGGGCGGGGGGTTAATTCAGTAACATTGCTAAAGGAAGTTGTGATCGTTGGGTCGTGCCACAGACAGACAAAGCAATGTTGTTCGTTCTGTGAATTGCGATTGTGAAGTGTATGACAAACGTAATAGTGGATGCGATATCACGAGTAGTGAGGGTTAAACATGCCACTGAAGAGCAGTAAAAAGAGAAAAGCCCCTGGCCTGCCGTGGTATTTTGCCCATAGCAGCCGAGCCCCGGATCTGTGTATCTTTTGGCGAATTTTCAGTCCACCTCCAAGAGACTTGCCAGCATTGGTGGGACAGGTTGAAATTCTACAATCTGGTCCATGCTCTGGCAATGGCCGTGGTCTGGCAGGACCTCGTGTATCGCTGCCCCAGAGCGCTCAGCTGGGAGTGGAGGCGGCTAGGTTCAGAAGGGCAGCTCCGACTGGGGCTGGCAGCAGCGGGACCGGTGCGGCTGAGAGCGCAGCCCTGGCTGGGGTTGGGAGCAGAGCCCAGTGGCCGGAACTGTTGCCCAAGAGCAGGACTGATGGCCAGGAGGGGGAGCCTTGACCTCTCTGATCCAGAAAACTCCCTGGTTCGGGACCATTCGGGTTCCGGACCAGGGAGGTCCAACCTGTACTATCAAACTTGAAAGGGGCGCTGCTACCTGTGTGCGTAATGAGTTACACTTGCAGGTGTCCTAATTTGCATTCTTGGTTTATTTCTGAAAGCGAGTGACCTGTGCTAGCGACCATGTATTGGGAAGGAACGTGGCTCCCAGCCAGCGCGCTCAGGAGAAGATCTCACAAGTGAAGATGGCCGTGTCCACTTCAGCAGGTATTCATTTGAAACGTCTGTCTGTCTGTCTGACTGCACTCACCCACCCGTTCACTCAGTCGGAGCCAGGTTCGTGGGTGTCTGGTAGACTAGGCAGGGGGCGGGCGTTGTCTTCCCAAACCGCCAGGCCTGGCCCCGCCCACACTCCGCCCCCAGAACACCTGCTGTCGGCATTCCGAGGGCGGAGCGTTGTTGCCCCCCAGTGCCCACCCTCCCCGGTGCTCCAAGGCCAGGGAGACCGGGGCCACTCACTGCCCTCCCCTGGTGCTCCGGGGAGATTGGGATGAGCATGCGCCCTCTCCCCTCCCCATGGTTGGGGGGTGTGTGTGTGCACGCACAGTGTGCTGCCCTGCCTCCCTGGGGCGGGGAGGTGGAGCCTCAGCAGAATGGGCGGGGCTGGAGTGCCTTGCCTCCCCCAGCTCTACCTTCACCAACTGCCCATGGCCAAGATTTTCGTTAGTGAGTTTTTGGGAACTGTCCTTTTTCTCTCCCCAACTTGAGAAGCCTTTCAATGGGAGCAGTCGTCAGAACATTCTCTTGTAGAAAAAGTCCCTAGTCCGCCTTTGGAAACGGTTTCCTCTGAACCAGCTTGAGTCTCCATGGCAAAACGAAAGCGGAAAGGTTTCCAGGGTCATCCTCTTGCCAAAGGACGTAAAAGGGAGGACAAAACATTGACCGAAATGGAACCAGAGGAGATATGGTACCTGATTAATTCGCTAGGTATGGTACCAGCTCAATTTGGATTTCTCCTTGCAGTGTAGACTGCTCAGCCGTTTTTGCGCACATAATGTTCTTCTGCTTCCTCCATCCCCAGAGCAGCGGGGCGGACAATGAGAGAATCTAAGCTCCATCCTCAGCTTGTTTGCCAGAGTCCCTGAGCCAGGGTGCGGAAGGGGTAGTTGATGTAGTGACTCACTGGGAGTAGAGGCCAGTAGTAAATTACAGCCAGGGACTGGCTCAAAGGGGGGTGTGGTGCTTTGAGGCAATTGCTGTAATCATGCAACTTACACCCCAGCCCTCGTTCCGGGCTGTGCCTTTAAGCAGAGTTGAGCTGTCACTGTGCCCAGATAACACAAATCAAACTTGCAGCTACGAGTGTAGTTTACTCAGTGAAATCTACTAAACTTCAAAGCTTTCTTCTACGTAAGTGAACAGAATTTCTTACCTTCCTGCCCCTGTGCCAAGTGGCCGACAGCAATGGATAACCAGCTAAGGAATCAGGAGGACACAGAAGTGCTCTGTTAGCGGCTAGTTTACCAGTGTGTTGATTTAGCAATAACCCATTTTTTCATTAAGGATTCCGTTCTGTGCCTACTTCCTTCCCAGACTTGGTAAACTCAGTACGAAGCTAGAAGGAAGGAAGTTTGAGAAGTCTCTTTGTAGAATCCTGTCAGGGCTGGGCTGAAAATTATTCCCATGCCTGCGCTGGGTTCACCTGGACCTTTGGATGCTCTGCCAGATCGAATGGCAATCCAGACACTAGCTATCTACTTCAGGCCCTTTTCCCGTTATACCCTGCCTGAAATTCATGGCATCCATGGGAGTTGCCGCAGCATTAAACATTTCTTTGCATTGACTTGCCCTATGGGTTGTCTTGGTGGCCTGGTGTAAAAAGTCTCGCTCCCACAGTGGTGGCAGCAAAAATCACTGAGTTTTTCTGCCTTTTGAAAATTTACAAATATCTCTGCCTAATGTTGATGTTCTCTAGAAAATCAGCATTACACAAGAGTTCAGAAAAACACCAAGTTCTGCTGCCAGCATTATCCCCTCATGACCAACAAAACAAGGTTTTCAAGACTTAGACTCCTGTTGTTTTACTCAAAGGAGACAGAAATTTGATTTGGCTGGGGGCTAAGGGTGTAGGTAGTTTCCAGAACAAGTGTTAACCTAGGATTAGTTCTTTCCCTACAGCACATGTCTGACTTCTAAGCCACTTGTGCTGTACAAAATGCAAAAACAACCTGGGGAACTCCTTGCCACAAGCTATACTTGTGGCCAGGAGTTGTAGCAGGATTCAGAAAGCAGTTGGACATTCACATGAATAGCAAGAAAAGCAAAAACCCCAAGAATTTAGGTAAAGTTTACTGATGCGTCAAGGCTTAACCCCGCCTCTAAATATCGGGAGTTAGGAGAACGTTTTCACTGGACATAGTCTCTCCCTGTAAGTGCTTACTACAGAGTTTCTAACACTGACCTCTGAAGCAATTGGGACAGGTCATTGTCACAGATGGGGTGCTGGTCTGCAGACCACTGGTCAGATCTCGTCTGGCAGTTAGAATCATAGAACACTAGAACTGGAAGGGACCTCGAGAGGTCATCGAGTCCAGTCCCCGGCCCTCATGGCAGGACCAAGCACCGTCTAGATCATCCATCATAGATGTGTATCCAACCTGCTCTTAAATATCTCCAGAGATGGAGATTCCACAACCCCCCTGGGCAATTTATTCCAGTGTTTCACCATCCGGACAGGTAGGAATTTTTTCCTAATGTCCAACCTAAACGTGCAGTTTAAGCCCAAGTTCTTCCTGTTCTCTCTGTTGCTTTGTGAAATTGTGTCACTTTTGGTTTTTTTTCACCTCTAGGGGATGTCCCTTTAAAGAGCAGGAAAAAAAGTTAGCCTAAGTTCTGTCTAACTCTCCTGTGTTCTGATGACTGACTGGGGTTGTTCTCAGCAGTGACGCTTGGATCCCTGGCTCAGGAAGCACCTGTGGTTTCTGCCCCCGAAAAGGAAGCGCCTGTGGTTCCCGCCCCTGTGGTTCCCACCCCTGTAGTGCCTGTGGTTCCCAGCAATCTGCCACTGACACCGTGCGGCTCCGTGGAACCATCCTGGCTGTCCCTGGCCAAGAAAAAAGCCAAAGCGTGGAGTGAAATGCCTCAAATCGTTCAGTAGTAAATGACAAGATTGCCCGTCTCTGTATTGCCAATAGCTGCATTAACGCCCTATAACAACTTCTTCACTGGACCATTTGGGGAGCGGGGGGATGAGATGAGAGCCCTAGAACCTTCCGCACAGACGGTAGCTGTGCACGCGTGAAGAGGAAATGCCAGGGAAGGGTTACCCTGCAGTCCCCACCAGCATTAGCAAAAGGAGCATTTTCCACAGCAAAGCCCTTTGAAAGTCCACTTGCCCGAGTCAGACTGGCCGCGCGCTGGGCTCAAAGACGGTGCTGCTCTCAGAGCCTCGGAAGCTTTTCCCTGCCAAAAAGGGGCATATGTCAGGTGCCCGGCTCACAAGACGGTGTTCTGCGGGAAGCCACGGGGAGCGGTGAATTAGTTTGGTGCCACAAAACGGTTTCAGAGCTCTTCACTGGAGCACCCAGACTGGCGGTCGTTCGCTGAGGTAGCATCTCTGTCTCTAATGCTCGCGCTAGGGCGGGGCTGTCTGTGCTTCTGATGTGTGCTGTATCTGTTGCATAATTGAAAGAAGACACGAGTAGCTAAGCCGACCTGGGAGGGGAGGGTCTCATTTCTTAGGGGTTGGAGTTACCCTGCCTTGGGCCTCGTGCCTTATATCGCCAACTGGAAAGAACCCAGAGCTGCACGCCTTGGAGTTCTATTGCGAAAGTGTGTTAAAGAATCAGTACTTTCTACACACTAGATTCTGCTCAGTTACCCCTGTAAATCTGGAATAACTCCACTGACCTGAATGTAGGCCGGAGATGCTGGACTTGGTCCTTATACATAAGCTAACATCTTTACCTTTAATTTCTAGCATGTAGCATTCCACCAATGCCTCGTTGGTGGAATGTCCCTATTAAAGGCAGAGGTGGGGAAAGTTTTGAATCAGACTTGTTTTCTGCGTAGAAGGGTGCCTGTTTGCCTCAACCAACCTCTCACTGTTCATATTTATGGCACTTTGATGTTTTAGGCTATTTCCTTTCTAGTTTAGGGGGAAAAAAGCACCCTGCATTCACCCATCAATACAGCGCTGAAAGCTGAAGATGAACGGTTGTTTAGAGACCCATAGCTGGCAAACAGCTGCTCTTTTACGGTTCAGTTCTGCTGTCTCTGTGATTTGTGGCACCCCGCCACTGACTTTATGGGGCAGAATCAGATCCTTCAAACTTTCTGACATGACTTAGGGACGTCGGTGTCATGACAACCAAGCTGCGCCTGCCTATACATTGCACATTTGCAACACGTTTTCTGTTTACAGCCCAGGAAATCATTGAAGGTCTGGCTTGTCTGACAGATTGTCTTTAGCACACAAGTTGGGAAGCATCTCTAAGGAAAAACCAGTGCCTGGCAATAGGCCCAAATGTGAAATAACAGGTTGAACCTTGGAGTAACTCTATCTGGGCTTCTGCCTGTTGGTTCTGGCCTGAAATCTGTAACTACTTCTGAAATCTGTATCCACTAATGAAGACTGTGCAATTGATATTCATGTAGCTTGCACGTTTCCTTGCAGAAACAGTCCCACTTAAGTTTATGGGTCTGCTCTCATAAATCAAAGCTAATCAGAAAGAGTTTGTTCCACAATTGGTTTAGTGATACTGGCCTGTTTTACTACTTGTTTGTATCTGCTCAAAGAAGTGTATCTCCTCCTGCGACATACGGCAGCACTTGCATTTCTCTGAAGTTGGAGAGTATTATGTAAAAGAACAAATTAAACATTATCTAGTACTGTGGTTCTGACCTCACATACATGGGCTAACACCCTCTGTTTAAACTATGCACTTTCCTACATACTGCTAGTACTTCTCGCTTGTTCTTTGCCGGTCTGGATTACAGCCTCACACCTAAACTACTGTAAATGATAACAGCATCTTTCTGTTCCCTCGTTGCTTTTTGTTCCTCATATTGTCTTTCCTTTTTTGTATGGTATGTATATACGTTTTTGTAATCCTTACCTTTGGAGGACCCCCTTTTGTATTCTGTTCCCGTATTTTGTTTTACTATTAAACGCTATTGTCATGATGGGTTTTTTCAGGATGAGTTGTGGTTCCTGGAGGGGAGGGACTGACATGTGGATCTCATTAGGGAAGAAAACGTTTAAGAAGAAACGTTTGTTGTGGGAGTGTTGATAAACTGGATAGCAGTGTTGTCTTCAAGTCGTCATTGTCAAGTCCAAGTCGAGTCTCAAGTCACTACAGTTCAAGTCTCAAGTCGAGTCTCGAGTCTTAATTTAAAAAATGTCAAGTCACTTTTGTACGAGCCATCAATATCAGCATTTTTCGGACAATTTTTTCACCAAGTCGATTTAACAAAATTAGCAAGTCTCAAGTCACAAACAATGAACCCGAGTCGAATCTCAAGTCGAGTCACCTAGGCGACTTAAGTCGGACTCGAGTTCAAGTCGTGGGACTCGAGTCAACAACTCTGCTGGATAGTTTCCAGGCTGGGAGAACTCTGCCTACAGCATGGGTTCCCAAACTGGGGGGCGTGTCTCCCGGGGGGGGGGGGGGCGCAAAGTAACCCAGCCTCCCGCCATCAAGTTTTGCTGCCCTGTTCAGTTCCTTTTTTCTTTTTTTTTTCACTCAAGTTTTGCTTCTATTTGGGGGGGTGTGTGTGAGGGTTTTTCAAAAAGGAAAAAAGGGGGGGTGATGCCAAAAAGTTTGGGAACCACTGGCCTACAGGGCTTTGGGCAAAACATCCCAGAGGGGAGAAATGGTATTTAGTCTCCTTTGAACTCAAGGGATGAGTTTCCATGGGCTGGATCACTTGGCACAGTGTCTCTTTGGGTAAGGGGGTTCTCCCAATGCTGCTGAGAGAAATATGCGTAGCGCTTTGCTATGCGGACCTCGAATTCTGCAGAACGAAGGGGCTGGCACCGTAGCACGGATGACGGGAATGGAGCTTAAGCACTCGAGGAACAGAAACATCAGTCGTTCTTTCTTCCAATTACTTGAGCGGAAGAATTTGGTAACCCGAAGAGACGTTTCTCACTCCCTGCCGCTTGTGATATATTTGTACTGACCTTCAATGAGCAGGATTCCGTAAACCACAGTAATCTGTTCTACAGGCTGCGGTCGGAATCATGTGATGGGCCTTCTGTTTAGGCCTATCAGCCTCAATCAACCTCTTAATAACAGCCCATTGAAATATTTGTGCCTCCCATTGTACTTCGGAGGACAGTACAACCATGGAGCAGGTCCCTCTGGCCGACAAGCCAGGAAACAAAAATGCTACCGAATTATCTAACTTTGCAGCCTCTATCTGACACATCACTCACTCCATAAAGGTGGGACCACTAAACATACCATCCTCTGTGGCTCCAACCTTCGTGGATGGATTTGCTTCCTCTCTTACACTAAATAGAAAAAAATGAGCTTGGCCCAATGTTATATTTGTCCATATAAAGCAAATCCACTATATGGCACAGTTTATTGCTACTTTTGGAGAGGCGCTGGTTTGGTAGCAAAGTGCATAAAAATGCTTTTTCTCTCAGGCTATGTCTAGACTGCAAGCCTTTTTTGAAAGATACTTTCGAAAAAGCCTCTTTCGAAAAAGAGCGTCTAGACTACAACCAGTACTTTCGAAAAAGCAAGCCGCTTTTTCAAAAGAGAGCACCTAGGCAGTCTGGATGCTTTCTTTTGAAAAAGCACAGTTTGCATTACACAGCGCCTTTTTTCAAAAGAGCACTTTGGGAAAAAAGCATTATTCCTCGTAAAACGAGTTTTTCCGCGGTCGAAAAAACTGCCGCATTCTTTCAATTTACTTTAGAAAGAATGCAGCAGTAGTCTAGATGCAGGGAAAATTTTTTTCGAAAAAAGGCCATTTTAAAAAAAACAACAATCCTGTAGTCTAGACACCTTCAGAGGGGTCGCCGTGTTAGTCTGTAACTTTGAAAACAAGTCGTCCTGTGGAACCTTAGAGACTGACAAAAATAGATATCTAGTATCATGAGCTTTCGTGGGTGCTATGTAATGCAAACTCCTTTTTCGAAAGAGAGCATCCAGACTGCCTGGGTGCTCTCGTTCGAAAAAGCAGCTTGCTTTTTCGAAAGTACTGGTTGTAGTCTAGACGCTCTTTTTCGAAAGAGGCTTTTTCGAGATTTTTTCCAAAAGGTTTGAAATGGATCCATGTGTTTCTCTGATACTTTATTGAAAAATTGATCTAAGCCATTCCAGAACTGGCTTCCCTTTCAATGGCAATTCTGATTTTTTTTCAGATCTTTTGGAAAAAAAAAAGTTGGGGTGATCGTCTCTCCCCCCCCCCCTTTTTAAAAAGAAAACCCCAAAACATATGGCTAGTTTGACAAATCTCTGAGGGGGAAATAATTTTGAAAAAGTTCTTCTTTCAATTAAAGATGAGCATGACATTTTAAAATTCTGGCCAGTTCTGCCTAAACGACACTAGAGTGAATCTGTAGAAAGTGGCAAAAAATAAATGTGAGCATGAGCAGTTGTTAGAAAGAAATATAAAAACTTCATTAAAAAAATGAAAGCTAGAGGAAGTTATAGTCAGTTTTAGTTAGCTATACTGGCTCTAGATCTATGCACCGTTGGTGAAAACTCTCGGATCCTCTAACCAACGTTAGTAGCAGAAACAAGGCCTACAGACGACCTGATTTGTCTCGAAATTCTGGCAGTGTTAGAAAGTGGAAAATAGGGTTTCTCATCCATTTAAAAGATCTGGTCTAGGCAGTTTCCCAGGGCAGCAAGGTCTAAGCAACAGTAATTCAGTGACTTCTCGTTTTGGTGACTGAGGAGCTGTGAGGGATAGATGCGTGACATGAGAGAATTGTCGGCCCTGCCAATTGACGTGGGATGCTTGTTTGAGGCCGTCTTTCAAGTGAGTGGATTGGCATAGTGTGCTGTGAAAAGCTGGAAGCCGCACAATGCCATGCCGTAAAGCACAGAAGCATTTAACCCGTGGCTTCCTATGTAACTTGAGAGAAATAGTTTAACGTGTGGCTATAAGTGATCTATGCATTAGAAAGCTCCAGTACGTCAAATGTTCCCAAATGTCCTATTCAAAGCTTCCTCTCTGTAGAGCTCCCTTGACCTATTCAGGGGCTTCTTTACTGCTGCCTGGGCTTCAGGAAGTGGAGACTTGTGCCTTCCATCTGTGAATAGGAATTTGGCAAGAGGGTGAAACTAGAAGAATGGACGAGGAAGAGTCAAAATAGTTCCAGAGCCAAAGTTACTGGATGGAAACCAAAGCTCTAAACTGGATATGTTCAAGGCAGGATATTGCTGTTAATTCTAAAAACAAATCAGTGCCAGGAGGGATAGAAGGAATTCTATCTTCCTTTGTGCATGAGTGTTGGGAGAAAGCCCCAGCCCCGCCTCTTCTGCTCAAGGCCCCACCCCTTTCACCCAAGACCCCGCCCCTGGATCCAAGCCCTGCCCACTCCCAGCCCGATCCTTCCTAGCCATGCGAAGAGCCAGGAGCTGCTGCACTGCGGCCCATTCCTCCCTGGCAGAGAGACTGCTGAGCTGGGCTGCCTTCCCCAGTGGCTGGGGGGAGCCAGGTTGCTGTGCCAAGGCCCGAGCTTTAGGCAGTTGGGTGTGTTGGCAGTTTCGGGAAGGCTGTGCCCATGCCTTTGTGGCTATCTGAACCATTGCAAGACTCCCATTGTCCTTTACCGTGGTACCTTCCTTTAAGAATCTCCTACTTATTAATCTCCTACCATGAAATAATTGCATTTTCTACTGATGCTGATGAAATCCTTTAAGGATATTCCTTCAGATCTCACCCGATGACAGGTAAATGCTTAAAATAAGGCAGACTGTACAGTAAATAGATAAATTGATTAAATTCCAAATCAGTGCATGCCTATACCAATAGTGATAGAAATGTAGCCGTGTTAGTCTGGTGTAGCTGAAACAAAAAACAGGAATATTGCACTGTAAAGACTAACAAGATGGTTTATTAGGTGATGAGCTTTTGTGGGCCAGACCCATGTCTTCAGATCAAATAGTGGAAGAAAATTGTCACAACCATATATACCAAAGGATACAATTAAAAAAAATCAACACATATGAAAAGGACAAATCAAATTTCAGAACAGAAAGGAGATGGGGGGGGGAAGGTAAATGTCTATGAGCTAATGATATTAGAGGTGATAATTGGGGAAGCTATCTTTGTAATGGGTAAGATAATTGATGTCTTTGTTTAAGCTTAGGCGTAAAGTGTCGAATTTAAGCATGAATGACAGTTCAGAGGATTCTCTTTCAAGTGTAGTCTTAAAAGGTCTTTGAAGCAGGATGCAGGTAATCAAGTTGTTGAGACAATGTCCTTTCTGGTTGAAATGGCAAGAAACTGTTTTTTCTTTGTGATCCTGTTTAATATCTGTTTTGTGGGCATTGATTCTTTGGTGAAGCGTCTGAGACATTTGTCCAATGTACATAGCAGACAGACACTTTGATCTGAGGAAGTGGGTCTGGCCCACGAAAGCTCATCACCTAATTAACCGGTTAACCAGTTACTGGTAAGCATCGTCCAGTCAGATGATGCTTACCAGTTAACTGGTTAGCCATTAACATCCCTAGTTCATGGAGTATAGTCTGTGAGCCAATATACATGAATCCTGGCTGTGATTATGGCCCACAGAAAAACTGAGCAGCAACTGCAAACACAGCTTGCCCTAAAGTGTCTTGGATTGAAAGGCAGGGCTGTGCTCCTTACTCGTAATGAAACTTCCACCAGCATTTGTGCCAGCGGGCCTCTGGTCCCAAGAAGTCTTGAGGGGAAAAAACTCTCAGGAGTAGGTTTCAATATTGCTAATCCCACACATTTAAAAAATGCGATTAAGAAAATACATCTGGGGTTCATTTTCTTTATATTCTGGATTTTGAAGATGACCTTTTCAAGCTTTTCTCCACAACCATGCAAACTAGAAGCTTACTTAAAAAAAAAAAAAAAAGTTGTCGCAATATAATCACGGGACTCCAGGAGCTGGGGTTTTAAGACAAACGCTACATGGTATCAGACGTGTGATAAAGCCATGAGAGCTAGCGATGTTCCTGAGAGCCTTCATGCAGCCATCTTTGATCTTCCATTTGCTGTGCCCAGCGTCATCCGGACTGGGTGCGTGGCCCCCACCTCACTACAAATAATATGGCGCAATGAGTGTAGTTGGGTATTTTAAACATGCCAAGATTACACGTCTGTTCTTTACCAAAATTGTAATTTGCA
Organism: Pelodiscus sinensis; assembly: GCF_049634645.1. Taxonomy (NCBI): domain Eukaryota; kingdom Metazoa; phylum Chordata; order Testudines; family Trionychidae; genus Pelodiscus; species Pelodiscus sinensis. The sequence goes on along the minus strand of NC_134723.1, from coordinate 44,423,692 downwards.
ATAATCTGCAGCAAGTATGCAACATTATGGGCACGGATGAGGGCTTCAGTTTTTGCTACGTACAACTGGCCACATTGAGTCAGACCAAAGGTCCAGCTAGCCCCGTGTCCTGTCTGCTGAAAGTTGCTGGATTCCCCAGAGGGAGTGAACAGAATGGGGAATTATCACATGATCATCACATTTGCAGCCTCTGACAAACAGAGACTAGGGACACCATTCCTACCCATCCTGGCTAATAGCCATTGATGGACCTGACCCCCATGAATTTATCCAGCTCTTTTTTGAACTCTGTTAAAGTCCTGGCCTTCACCACATCCTCTGACATCTTGCGGATAGATCTGGAAACCTGTCACTGAAACTCCAGGTAAACGGCACAAGCGTCCAACATTAGGCTGCCGACTATACTGCTGCATGGCAGCAGATGGTGCTCAAACGTTCCCCAACGAAGCGCTCCTGTGTCTATGAACAGCAGATTGATTTCTAAACGTGGTTGTGTTTATAACCAAAGCCTCCTTACTGTCACTACAGAAAAGTTGGTTCCAAGGCAGGGGAGGGGCAGTTCTGTACAACTCTCTTTATTTCGGAAGCTACGTCAGGAGTGCGGTGAAAGCTGCAGTTGCTAGAAGGACACGTTGCATCCCCTGCTGCTGCGGTGGCTAGACGTGATTGGGACCAGAAGAGGGCTGGGGTGTGAGTAAACCGTGGGGCAGAACATCTGTTGTCAATTCTTACACCGGTATATAGTTCAGTGAATCAGTCTAACCCAGCAGACAGGTGAGCTGGCTGGTCGATACAGAACGTGTTAGTCGTGAAACGTGGGCTTATAAGAATTCCGTCCCATGGAGCGAGTGGGAGTGGCTGGAGCAGACGCCGATCTGGCTTTTCCTACATGACTCACACACGTTGCAAGACCAGCCTACAGAATGCCAGACGAAGTGTCTGTTTTAAATTGCTGGGGGTGCTTGAAAGGTGGGGAATGCGGGGGGAGGGGGAGGAAAGGACTCACTCCAAGGGAGGGAGCTGCTGCTACGCAGTGGTAGAGGGCATTAAGGCCTTGTCTATGCTAGAAATGTAAATGCCTTTAATGATACCAGGATAGCTAAAGCAGTGCAGCCCCCTTAGTATGGTAGCCAAGGGCAGTAGGTGATGTAGGCAAGGGAAGGCCTCTGCTGCCAGGGAAGGTTGAGCCTGCGACACGACAGCTCTGGCCCTCTGGGTGGCCAGGTAGGATCCGGCTTGAGGGCTGGAGTTGGGCCGGGCTTAGCTGAGGGGGGGAGGAGAAGGTCATTGAAAGGGCATGGTTTTAGGGGAAGGGGATGGCTCCAGCTTGCTTTCCTCCGCCATCCAGGATGTTACCTAGACATAAAAGTGCTCTGTACGGGTATTGCTTTTCCCCTGGGCTACATCTATACTGCAGCCTTCTTGTGAAAAAGCATATGCAAATGAAGCGCAGTGTGGAATATCGCCTTCATTTGCATAAGTAATGAGTAGCCATTTTAGCGCAAGAGGCTTCTGCGCAAAAACGAGCAGTGTAGATGAGGAGGTTTTGCGCAAAAAAGGAGCCGTCTCCACAGCTTGGTTTTGCGCAAAAGCCTCTTGTGCAAAAACGGCTGCTCATTACTTATGCAAATGAAGCGTGGCGATATTCCATGCCGTGCTTCATTTGCATGTGCTTTTCCACAAGAAGGCTACAGTATCGATGTAGCCAGTTTGAGGCAGGCCAAGAAGCTATGCCAGCGTAAGGCATGTCTGTACCGGTAAACGGCTTCCAAATGAGAGTTGCTACTGGCATAGCTAGATGGATTACATCTCTCCCCTAACTGACGGAGTCAGACAAGTTCTAAGTGTGGGGGTAGACCAGGCCTTGCTGAAAATCATTTTGTCTATGCAGTGTGTTGAAGACAAATGTTCTTTGCATTCTTATCCTATAAAAATCTTTACATTCAAACAGCAAGTGGAAGCTTCCGTTTATCAGCATTTGCTAGCTAGCACACGAGCAGTTGATTGACATGAGTGTTCTGTATTTTCAAATGTCATTTGCAACATGACTCTACAAGTAGGCTCTTCCTTATTATCCTTTTCTGAATGCCTGTTACTACTAAGCTCTTCTATAGCACTTTGCATCTGTGGATCTGGCAACGCTGTGCACAAGAAATTGAATATAAAACCAGCCTTATTGTGCAGGGATTTGAGGCATAATGAAGGTGAGTGACTTATCCAAAGTCACAATGCAGGTCAGTGGCAGAGCCCATATCTCCTGATTCCCAGGTCAGTGACATATGCGTTAGATCGGGGTGGGCAAAGGGGCTTCCGTGGACCGGATCCAGCCTGCCAAGCTGGTGATCCGGCCCTCGGCCGCCCTGTTGCTTCCTTGCCTCCAGGCCAATCGAGACCTGGGGATGGGGCAGCACACGATGTCTCCTCCTCCCACTAGGGGGGCGTGGCACCAGAGGGAACCATCAGCTGTTTTAAAACAGCCACCGGCTCTCTCTAGCCGCTGCACACCCCTGGCAAGGAGGAGGCAGGCCATTTGATCTGGGGGCGGGGCAGCGTGCAAGGTCTCCTCCCACTGCAGTGCTTGGAGGCAATTGCCAGCTGTTTTAAATCAGCTGGCAATTATCTCTAGGTGCCAGGGGAGGGGGCAAAGGCTTCCCCACCCCCAGGCTGATCAGGGTCTGTGGGCGGGGCAGCACAAGAAGTCTCCTGGCCTCGCCCCTTGTGGCCGAGGCCCTGCAGTTCTCAAAACTTTTATTGGCACGGATGCAACCAGGCTCTTCTGACTAGCTGTGTCTTCATCTGCACTTAAAGAAACATGATTTATCCGATCACGTCTGATCCTGTGAAGTCATATTTGTGAATACCTCATGGTTGGCTTTCCCAGATCATTAAAATAAGATGCCTTTCCCCCAACCAAGATGTGGCCTTGCCAGTGCCGAATAAAGGGGAATAATCACTTCTCTAGATCTGTTGGCAATGCTCCTCCTAATGCACCCAACTATGCCATTAGCCTTCTTGTCTACCAGGGCATCCTATTGACTCATATCCAGCTTCTCATCCACTGTAACCCCCAGGTCCTTTTGTGCTGAACTGCTACTTAGCCATTTGGTCCCCAGCCTGTAACAGTGTTTGGGATTCTTCTGTCCCAAGTGCTGGACTCTGCACTTGGCCTTGTTGAACCTCATCAAATTTCTTTTGGCCCAACCCTCTAATCTGTCTAGGTCACTCTGGACCCTATCCCTGCTCTCCAACATATCTACCTCTCCCCCCTAGCTTAGTGTCATCCACAAACTTGCTGAGGGTGCAATCCATCCCCTCATCCAGGTCATTCACAAAGCTGTTGAACAAAACTGGCCCTAGAACCGATCCTTGGGGCACTCCTGTAGAAACCGACCAGCCAACCAGACATTGAGCCGTTGATCATTACCTGTTGGGCCCAACAGTCTGCAGCTTTTATCCACTTTACAGTCCATTTATCCAATCCATACTCCCTTAACTTGCTGGCAAGAATATTGTGGGAGACCGTATCAAAAGCTTTGCTAAAGTCAAGGTGTGTCACATCCACTGACTTCCCCATGTCCACAGAGCCAGTTACCTCATCCTAGAAGCTAATCAGATTGGTCAGACATGAGAATGTCTTTCCTAAACCCAACTGGGAAGCAGTGGAAAGCCACAGGTGCACTGGAAACCGCTCCTTCCTCCTCCTTAAAGGGGCCATCACCCTGTGCCAGAGTCTGTAATACCATCCTGCACTCTGCGTCTCGATGAGATACAGTCACGGCTTTGCCCCGTTTTCCTCGGACGGCACCGCAATAGCAGCATCTGAAGGATCCAGCTTCAGTGTCTTTCTCAAAATGAAGGTAGTACATCTTGGGGGTTTGGGTAAGACTTCTCAATGTTGTTGGGCTTTGTAACTTTTTTGAAGCCGGCCTTGTGTATTTTTCATCTCATAGATATGCAAATGTGTTATTGATTTGAAATATACACTCTCTGGTGTCACCTAGGGTAACATGCTGCACAAGAACTCTGTGTTAGGGTTGATCATATTAATTCACCCCCTGAAGGGGAAATTGAAGCAACTTTTCATATCTCTGCATTAGTCTCAGATCACCACAGGAAAACTCACTTCATCAAAATGTGAAAATTAAAAAAGGAAATTCTGCTCTGACACCTAGAACTGTGATTTCTTTGGGACACAGACCATCTGCTGTACAGTGCCTAGTGCAAAGGGACCCCGATTCTTGACTGGGTTCCTTAATATGTCTCAGGGCTGTTCCCCACTCAGGCACTTCGAGTGCAGAAGGTGGGGGTCCGCAAGAGACTTTAAAATACACTGTCGCTGAAGGCTTCTGTTCAAAAACTCCTCAAGGTCACATTTCCTGACCTTGGATGGTATCGCCAGAGCTGGCCCAAGGTATGGGCCAACCAGGCTACCGCCCGGGGCGCCCCATTGTAGGGGGCTTTGCGCAGGGCTGCCAGGCCAGGCGGGGGCAGCACCGCTCATGCTCCACGTGCCCGGGGACGAGGCCGCATATGAGTTGCATTCCCGGGGGCAGCATCACGCTCCCAGGGCCCGGGGTGCGCAAATGGCTCGGGCCGGCCCTGGATATCGCTGCCACCACCCAAATGGAAAAACCCCTGTGAAAACCCAGGAGGAAGCATCTGAGAATGTCTTCCTGGAATCCTTTGGGATACCTTCAAGCTCTTTAACCCTCCCCTTGGAGAGAGCTTGAAAAAAAACCAAACCCCTGGAATTCTCTGAATAGCTGACCTCAGTTTTAGGCATGTGCACACAAAACCTCCTGCTTTCTAGGGGACAGGACTCAGATCATGGTCTTAAAAAGGTGATTTTTTATTATCAAAACAAAGAAAACATGTTTGGAAAACCATGATTTGGTTGCTAGATGTTACAGAGTAACTGGAAAAAGAAAGACTAAAGGCACAGAGAATTGCTTTCCTGGGATTCAGTAAGGTTATAGTGGGGAGAGGGGAATAACATGGGTTCAGCACAGAGAAGGCAGCAACCCCCAGAATAATGAAAATAACCTGATTGTGTCTGACTAAATATTCCCTGTTCTACTCACATATCTGTTGCTCCAAGGTTTAGTTTTTCCCTAGGCATGGATGTTGCTGGATTCTCCATACTTTGCTGCCTGGCTTAATTCACATCTGTCCAGCTCTTTCTGGTCCCACCAAGATTGCAGCAGGAAGATCACGGCTCCCAATTAAAAAACACACTCTATTTTCATTGGCTCTCAAGGCTTCCTGTTTCCCTAGCATTCCTAGAAACTCTCTAGCACCCATTCTTGGTGGGTTTAACCCTTAACCCTAAGGAGAACCTCAACAGATGTAGCCCTGGCTTCCCTGGATCTGGCCCTGAAGCTCAGGGCTCCCCCCCACCTCAGCACTGGGGCACCTGTACTGGCATTCCAGCCCTCCCACCACCTTACCATAAGGCTGGAGCCCATAAAATCTAGCCTGGCCCCCTCTCTAGGGTCTGGTGCATGAGGGGAATGTGGGGAGTGTCTTTCACCTTCTCGGTCAAGGGCCACGCCAATGAGGATTTCTGTTTTGTTTGGTGTTTGCTTCTCACTTGTGTGCAGCCCCTGACTGATTTTTCTATGGGTCAGTGACCCCCCCGGCCCAAAAAAGGTTCCCCAGCCCTGCCTTACAGGCAATTTAGTTTACTAAATGCCTGGGACGTCCTGAGAAGCATTGTACCCCCTCCCATCCATCACAGCACGCTGGTAACAATAACAACAATTAATAAATAATGCACAGCAGTAGGTTAAAACATGTTGTTCAATGCTTAAAAATTTGCAGTGACATCTGCTAAGCAGCTATTATAGTGGTAACCCCAACAAACCGACCATCCCATCTGGTCAGCCAGAAACACAGGGGGCAGCAAGAGTTTTCCACAGATGGTTTAGGTACGATTGATACATTTCTGGTTAGGGTTAGGTGCTGGAAATGTGGCTTTCTCTGTGTCTCTGACTCCAGCTCTGATCTTCCTCCCTGGACACAGTCCTGTCCAGCGGACAAGATGGTTTCTTTCTGAGTCATTAGTTCAGAGTCAAAGTGTTTATAAATAAAGAACTTTGAAGAGACAAGTAGCAGAGATTTAATCCTGTTTATATTGGATCCAGGAAGTGGCCGAGGGAGGGGGAATTTTGGGGGGTCAGTGGCCGCTCATCCACAGAAAAATCAGTCGGGAGGTGCACAAGATTGAGAAGCAAAAACAAACCAACCAACCCTCACTGGTGTGGCCCCCGCCTGAGAAGGAGAAAGACACACCAGACATTTCCCTTGCACACCAGAGCCGAGGGGGGCCCAGGCTAGTAGATTGTGTGCGCTTTAGCCCTGTGGGAGGACCGGGAGGGGGATGCAGCACTAGCTCCCCAGTGCTGGAGAAGAGCCCTGAGCCTCAGGGGCCGGATCCAGGCAAGCCAGGGGCCCCATCTGGTCCCTGGGCCTTAGGTTCCCCACCCCTGGACTGGACGATCCTTTTTTTAAATCGCACTGAAGATTTCTCTCCACCCAATCAACTTTCAACTGGGGAAGATGAGGAATAGATTTCCCCTCACCCACACTGAGCCCCCGCCTAAAGGGAGCAGGAGAGAGATGGCTCTCAGCACTCTCTCTCTCTCGCCTTCCCGTGTGATTCGCCACTGGCTGGGTGGGTTGAAGGAAGCTGCTTTGTCTCTCCTGGATGCTCTCGGCCCGGCCAGCACCACTACTGCCCCTGAGTGCTGAGTGACAGGGCCACTGTGGGAAATTAGGGGCTGGCCCAGTCCAGAGGAAAGAGCCTGTTAAGCCCCCGACAGACACCACCTGAGGCCTTCTCAGTGAAGGGGGGGTGAGGGCACCGCTATTAAGCCACTCCCTGAGGCGACTATTAAGCCTCACACCACCACCCGCCCACCCCAACCTGCTACCCCGAGTGCATTTAGCCTCCCCTGCTCTGTAAGGCTTTCGTGGAGGCAGGCGCCACCTCACCCCAGGTCCCAGAGAGCAGTCTGGCCACCAGGTCAACCCACATGCTCAGATCGGGAAGGGGGCGGGAGGGATTTGACCTGCTGGCCCGGAGGGGAAACTGAAGGCCCCCATCTTCCGTCCCTGTTGATCTCTCCTCCCTACCATGTAGTTTCTTCCCTCCAAAGAAGTTAAGGTCTGGGAGAGAGGAGCCAGGATGGAGGGACTCGGGGAGATGGGAATTGAAAGGAAACCAAGTCACAGAACCTAAGTGGAAGTTTTTTGGGTGGGTGGGGGGCAGGGAGAGGTTCTTGGAAGCAGGGAGTAGAGCCACATTCTGAGAGGCGGAGACCCTGGGGAAGAGAGCAAAGGAGCTGCCTTCCAGGCTTGTGGTCCAGCTCCTGTGACCTGTGTTATGGGTGTCATAAAAGTTGATGTTCACATATTGCTTCAGCTGCTGGAGTCGTATTTCTTAGCTTTTGGGGAGGGGGAGGCTTTCTGGCCCTCTCAGGTACAGAGAAAAGAAGAAAACACAAGCCAAGGACACTCTGGCTTTCTCTGCGTCCGTGACTCCGGCACTGATCTTAGACTCATAGGCTGTGTCTAGACTGGCAAGTTTTTCCAGAAAATCAGCTGCTTTTCTGGATAAACTTACCAGCTGTCTACACTGGCCACTTGAATTTCTGGAAAAGCACTGACGATCTCATGTAAGATCGTCAGTGATTTTCCGGAAATACTGTGCTGCTCCCGTTTGGGCAAAAGTCTTTTTCCGAAAGACTTTTGCGCAAAAGGGCCAGTGTATACAGCACAGTACTGTTTTCCGCAAAAAAACCCCGATCGCGAAAATGGCGATCGGGGCTTTTTTGCAGAAAAGTGCGTCTATATTGGCTACGGATGCTTTTCCGCAAAAAGTGTTTTTGCGGAAAAGCGTCCTGCCAATCTAGACGCGCTTTTCCGAAAATGCTTTTAATGGAAAACTTTTCCGTTAAAAGCATTTTCGGAAAATCATGCCAGTGTAGACGTAGCCTTAGACTCATAGAGTACTAGAACTGGAAGGGACCTCAAGAGGTCATCGAGTCCAGTCCCCTGTCCTCACAGCAGGACCAAGTACTGACTAGACCATCCCTGATAGATGTCTCTCTAACCTGCTCCTAAATATCTCCAGAGATGAAGATTCCACAATCTCGCTTCTATTAATGCAGTTTTGTCAGGCTGACAAAATGGCTGCTTCTGGGAATTCCCTGATCTTGCTGTTCCAAGCCCCTGATTTTAGTTGTGTGGGAGGTTGCATTGTGAAAACAATCACAAATACAACATTTGCATTACGGAAACAAATACAAATGCAAAATGTGCATTGTGAAAACACACACAAATGCAACATTTGTGTTGTGAAAAAACACACGAATGCAACATTTGCATTGTGAAAACAAGTACAAAAGCAAAATTTGCGTTGTGAAAGCAAACACAAATACAAAATTTCTCTAATACAAAAGGAGCCCACCTTGCTCTGATATAACCAATTACATCGCATAATAATCTTGTCCTCAACGTGAATTCCTCCTGGCCTGCAACATGTGAAAGTAGGGCCAGTCGACATTCCTGAGTCATTAGTTCAGATTCAAAGTGTTTAGAAATAAAGAACATTGAAGGGCCAATTAGCAGAGATTTAAGGCTGTTTACATTGGATCCAGGGACTGGACAATGCATTTTTTTTCTATTGCATTGCAGATTTCCTGCAGTACAATATAAAATATAGATGAAGAACAAAGACAAAAGCATAGCAGGTTGGAAAAGGCTAGCACTCTTCCATGGCATAGTTAGCTTGTTACGTAGTACAAAAGGTTTTGGTCATAAGCATAATTTCATGGGAGATGTCAACTTCCCCCCAATCAACCAGCTTTCAGCTGGAGAGGATGATGAGTAGTGGGAGGGAGCAGGAGACAGAGAGCACTCAGCAGGCTCTCTCTTGCCTTCCCCAGAAGCTCTGATTTTTAAATCCTCTCCTGACGTTTAGCGGCTCAGGTTGGGGTTTTGGAACAATCGAAGTTGGCAGGATCAGGTATTATATGGGTCTGTCATCCTCCATTGTCACTGACGAAGTTACTGACTGGTTTTGGCTGATCCTGGGAATTCCTTGATCGTGCTATTCCAGGCCCCTGACTTTAGTTGTGAAGGAGGTTGTGTTGTGAAAACAAACACAAATACGAAATTTGTGTTGTGAAAACAAACACAAATACAAAATTTCTCTAATACAAAAGGAGCCCATCCTGTGATGATATAACCAAGTATATCGCATAATAATCATGTCCTCAAAATGATTCCCTCCTGGCCTGTAGCGTGGGAAATAAGTAAGGCCAGTCAATGTTGTTAAGTACGTGAAAATGTAACCACAGGAATGTCATATTTCTGTGCATCAGGCAGGGAGTTTATCAGTCTTTTTCTGCTGCCTGCTGAGGAAGAGACCTTAAGAAATCCTATTTGTTGTAGATTAACCAAAGGAGACCAACAATTTTCTAAGCACGTAGCTAATATTTTTGTTAAGAGTTTTGCATCCATCTTAATTAGTGATATAGGTTGGTAACCATGTTCTGCCAGTGAGAGCTTTGCTTCTGGGGAATTACAGCAGTAAGAAGAAATTTCATACATTTTTTCAAGCAAAATGTTAAAAAAAAAAATTCCAGGAACCATTTCAGTGCTAAATGCCACTCTAGGGAAAGCTGGGGTTTTCATTCTGGTTTTATTAACAGTTCTGTCAATCAGGAATAAATCCACTGAAGCCAATGGAATTATGTTGATCTACATGAGATAAGAATCTGGCTTTTTGTTTCATGGTGATTCAACAATAAATCAGATAAGAGAATTTAGGACCAAATTCAACTTCCAGTTATACCAGTATAAAACTGGAGAAATTCCACTGAAGTTAATTGTAGGGGTAAGATTAGAAAGGCAAAGGCACAAAACGAGCCCAGTCTAGCTAGAGACATAAAGGGGAACAAAAAGACATTCTATAAATCTATTAGAAGCAAGAGGAAGACCGAAAACAGGGTAGGCCCATCGCTCAGTGAAGAGGGAGAAACAATAATAGGAAACTTGGAAATGTCAAAAATGCTTAATGACTTCTTTGTTTTGGTTTTTCTCAAGAGGATTGATGGTGAAGGATGCCTAACATAGTGAATGCTCGTGGAAATGGGACAGGTTTAGAAGTTAAAATAAAAAAAGAACATGATAAAAATTACTTTGTAAAGTTAGATGGCTGCATGTCACCAGGGCCTGATGAAATGCATCCTAGAATACTTAAGGAGCTGATAGAGGAGGTATCTGAGCCTTTAGCGATCATCTTTGAAAAGTCATGGAAGTTGGCAGAGATTCCAGAAGACTGGTAAAGGGCAACTACAGTGCCTATCTATAAAAAAGGAAATAAGAACAACCCAGGAAAACTATAGATCAGTGAGTTTAATTTATGTGCCAGGGAAGATAATGGAGCAAGTAATTAAGGAATCCATTTGGAAGATAATAAGGTGATAGGTAACAGCCAGCATTGATTTGTAAAGAACAAATCATGTCAAACCAATCTGATAGCTTTCTTTGATAGGCTATCAAGCCTTGTGGATAAAGGAGAAGTGGTGGTTGTGGTATACCTAGACTTTAGTAAGGCGTTTGATACGGTCTTGCATGATATTCTTATCAATAAACTGGGGAAATACAACCTAGATGGAGCTATTATAAAGTGGGTGCATAACTGGATGGATAACTGTTCTCAGAGAGTTGTTATTAATGGTTCACAGTCATGCTGGAAGGGCATAACAAGTGAGGTTGTGAAGGGCCGTAGAGACAGGCCTATTGTGGAGCTGTGGGATCAGATCAGGATACACACTGCCCCAAAGTTTGGGAATGGCTGTAGCAATGGTTCTCATGCCTGCCCATCACTAAGTTTCACAGCTCCATGTATTGGGATGCCAAATAGATAAATACACAACTTAAAAAGGAGAAGCTCCCATTAGCTAAGGTACCGACAAATCCCTACAGATATTTTTGCTATTTATCCAAGTCCATCATTCTAATCTCAAAGTAATTAATCTCTAATAATGAACTGTATGAAACCTTCAATAGAAAAACATTTAAGGCGTATGCAATATTTTTAATTGGTGAAGCTGCTAATTAAAGCTGAAGACCTGATATAAATCTAATCTAATCTAATCTATCTAGTATTTTGAGATCTTCATACTAATTTTACATCTTCGTCCTCTTTATGGAGTGAAATGTGACAGTTACTTACAGGATAGGTTCTGGCTTGGATCTTTTGTGTGCTGTGGAAGTCAGGACTTCTGGCACACGGAAACCAGTTGGGAGGCAGGACTTCCTTTATTCCTGCAAAGCTTTTGTCTTCTGGGGTCAATTGCATGGGTCAGCAACAGCGGGAGGGTCAAATTGCTGATAGTAGCTGAATCACTTAATAACGCCTGTCACCACTTATCTAACACCGATCATAAAACGCTATACAACTGTTCCTGGTCTTTCCATGTGTCTTTGGAGGTATAAGCCTGGCCTAGCCCAGCTGGGATGGGGTAATTTATTCTTCCTTCAAGGGTACATCTAGACTACAGGCTTCAAAGACTACAAAGCCTCTGTCGAAAAAGAGTGTCTAGCCTACAACCCGTTCTGTCGAAAAAGGAAGCCGCTTTTTTTGACAGAGAGTGTAGCCGCTCTCTTTTGAAAAAGCACAGTGGGGATACAATAACGCCTTTTTTCAACAGAACTCTGTCAAAAAAAGGCGTTATTCCTCCTAAAACGAGGTTTTCCGCCATTGACAAAACTTCCGTGTTCTGTCACCTTACTGTCGACAGAACGTGGCGGTAGTGTAGACACAGGTATAGTTTTGTGGACAAAAATGCACTTTTGTCGACAAAACCCTGTAGTCTAGACACACCCCAAGAGCACTTGTGGCACCACGGAAGGCATGGTGTGGACAGAAAACTCTTGCCCTGTTTGTAGGTGGTACACGTGCTTCCCTGGCTGAATGCTGCCCAAGTGAATTCCTTGAGATGAAGGAGGACTGGCCTCGCTTGGTTCCCCAGCACTGAATCACTCCAGCGATGACCTCCCCCCCTTACATCCTTCCACAAATCTTTTCTACTGACTCTAGGACTCATGAAACCACACAGGCTATTAGAAGACGTGGTCCAGGAATTCAGTTCTGCGCTGGTAGTGAGGGTTCACATTCAATGGCATTATTTAAATGTCACTGCCATAAGGCTTTGAGTGGGGGGCTACGGGAGGAATCCGAGGCATGTTTGTCTTTTAAGGAGCGAGGGAAGATGCTGGATGCTGGCACTGACACTGAGGCTAGGTCTACACTACAGAATTTTTGCAGCAAAATGGCCGTTTTTCCACAAAAACTTGAGAAGCATCCACACCGCAAGCGCGTTTTTGCACACAAAAAATCGAAAGAGCAGAGGGATTTTTGCGCAATAGGTCTTCCTCTTTCTATGAGGAATAACTCCTTTTTGCGCAAGAGCTCTTGCCCAAGAAGGTGTGTGTGGACAGGGAATAGGGGTTTTTTGGCGCAAAAAGAGGCCATCGGAAAAAGCCCAGGTGCCCTGGTGGCTATTCTGTGACTAGCAATCAGTTTTCTTTCGAGAGAGCATCCATGCAGTCTGTACGCTCTCTTTTGCAAAAAAGCGTCGCTTTTTCGATGTGCTTTTGCAGTGTGGATGCGCTCTTGCACAAGACATTTTTGCGGAAGATCTCGTCTGCAAAAAGCTTCTTGCACAAGAAGCCAGCAGTGTAGATATAGCCTGAGATGTGTCATGTAGGGCACTTGCATGAAGGGAATGCTTTGATTCGATACTCGGAAAATACATTTTGAATGAAACTAACCAAAGAGAAGCTTAAAAGACCGGAAAACGGGTGCCACTTGTTTTACTCTCAGAATTGGACTCGGAATTTTGTGCTGCAAGTCAGGTTATATTCGTAAATATTGCCAAACCTCAGTTTCACTGTGTACTCAGAGTCTCAAAAATGTTTCCATTGACAGTAACAGAAATTTACAGCTAGGCTGTGTAAAAAAAATGCTGCTTGAGAACTTATTAGAATTTGATTTAATTTGCTTAGCATTTGATTTAAGATTCTTTACTTTGTACATTTTGACGTGTGATGTCAACAACTGTGTTATAATGGTTGCAAGCCTTTAACGTTGTAAATCTCAGCAGCTACTGTAATGAAATAACTATTGTATGAACACCCTCCCCTAATTTCCCACAACTGCAAAAATATAACTAGATAACAATGGGTATCACTTAAACCCCATCTGTTCACACGACCATGAAAATGGATTTAAATAAAAAAGCTTGAAAATCATCATCAATATTATCCATCAAAATTATGAAAAATAAATAAATGAATGCGTTCTGCCAAGCCTCATTATAAGCTCTAAAAACTTGCTTATATAACTCAGTTATAAAACCTCTATTTCTATTCCTAAAGGCTTATGTGGTCTATACAGTATTGAATTACGCATTTAAATTTAATCCACTGAGGCAGCCCACTGAGATGCCACTTCTTATTTAGTAACTGCTCTGAGGGCTTTGTGCTTCATTTAGGGACAGCGAGGAGCAGGCGTTGAGCTCGACACAGACGCAGGACTGTCCTGACTATTGCAGGGGATTTAAAATAGCCATTCCTCTGCTTTTCTCCCTCTTAAGTCTCCAGTAAGCGTCTACTCCTGGCTCTTGTGACATTCATGTGGCTTGGCTGAAATTAACAAAATCTAACCAAGTCTTGTCAAATACTTGTGGGGGAGATTACTGGATTTTCTGACGAGATCAGGAGCATCTGCTTTTGACGACTGCTGTGGCGGGACCGTGGGAACATGAATTTATGAACAGAGACACTTACAGGAATCAAGATTTTTATATCCAAAGCAATAGAACAAGTTTTCAAAGCCCTTTGTCTCTGCCGTGATCAGCTTCTTGTTTCTCCATCCCCTTCATTGGGGTTCATTACCAGGGGTACATCTACACAGCAGGGCTGAAGTTGAATTAAGCTACGCGACGTCAGCTATGTCAATTGTGTAGCTGAAGTCAAAATAGCTTAATTTGGCTTTTGGCGCTGTCTGCACAGCAGGAGGTCGAAGAAAGAACACTCTTCCTTCGACTTCTCTTACTCCTCGGCTACGTCTACACTGGCATGATTTTCCGGAAATGCTTTTAACGGAAAAGTTTTCCGTTAAAAGCATTTTCGGAAAAGCGCGGCTAGATTGGCACGGACGCTTTTCCGCAAAAGCACTTTTTGCGGAAAAGCGTCCGTGGCCAATCTAGACATGCTTTTCCGCAAAAAAGCCCTGATTGCCATTTTCGTGATCGAGGCTTTTTTGCGGAAAAGCGTCCGTAGCCAATCTAGACGCGCTTTTCCGCAAAAAAGCCCTGATTGTCATTTTCGTGATCGAGGCTTTTTTGCGGAAAACAAATCTCTGCTGTCAACACTGGCCCTTTTGCGCAAAAGTTTTTCGGAAAAAGACTTTTGCCCGAACGGGAGCAGCATAGTATTTCTGCAAAAGCACTGACAATCTTACATGAGATCGTCAGTGCTTTTGCGGAAATTCAAGTGTCCAGTGTAGACAGCTGGCAAGCTTTTCCGCAAAAGCAGATGATTTTGCGGAAAAACTTGCCAGTCTAGACACAGCCCTCATGAAATGAGGGTTACCAGGAGTTGGAGTAAGAAGTCCTCCAGCTCGACATTACTTTGAAATAAAGGCTTGTAATGTAAACGCGCTATGTTATTTCAGAATAATGCTGCTATATAGATATATCCTGTGGTGTTTACCCAAGACCAAGCTTTGGGTAATCTCGGTTCCTTCCCTCTGAATTCTTCCAAGTGCAAAAGTGTCTATAAAGTGGCATTGTGGGACTCCATGCTGATTGTCTTCAGTGGAGTTAAAACATCTTTCTATCAAGGAACTCTGGTACTGAGACGATGGGAATATGATTTCATTCCCCCATGGTGCTCTTTCACTTTCTGTTTCCCTTTCTCTGTACAGGCAGTCCCCGGGTTACGTACAAGATAGGGACTGTAGGTTTGTTCTTAAGTTGAATTTGTATGTAAATCAGAACTGGCTCCAGATTCCGCTGCTGCCACTGAAACTGACCAGGGGCTGACTACAGGAAGCCGGAGGCAGAATTGCTCTGCCCCCAGCTTCCTGGAATCAGCTGCTGATCAGTTTCAACAGCTGCTGAATCTGGAGCCTGGGACAGAACAGCTGGGGCGCTGCCCGGTAGGTTCCCACAGGACCAACCCGGCAGCACCCCAGCTGCTCTACCCGAGGCGGCCCGCAACAAAAGCCTGGTCTGCTGGGGGAGGGCGGGCGCACTAGCTGTGCCCCCTCCCCCCCAGCAGACCAGGGAGACCCAAGCAAAGCCGCACAGGCGGAGGGACCCCGCCGCCCGTGTGGCTTTGCTCCTGTCTCCCTGGTCTGCTGGGGGGGGGGTCCAGCAAAGCCGCTGGACCCCCCCAGCAGACCAGGGGGCAGGAGCAAAGCCGCCCAGGCGGCGGGGGTCCCGCTGCCTGGTGGCTTTGCTCCCGGACAAACAAGCAAAGCCACCCAGGCGGCGGCTTTGCTCGGGTGTCCCTGGTCTGCTGGGGGAGGTCCAGCGGCTTTGCTGGACCCCCCCCCCCAGCAGACCAGGGAGACCGGGAGAAGCTTTTCTCGCCCCGGAGGACACGGGTGGTGACCCGCCGCCCGTGAGCTCCGGGGCGAGAAAAGCCCCATTCGTAAGTGCGGATCCGACATAAGTCGGATCCGCGTAAGTCGGGAACTGCCTGTATTTACATGCCCCACCACCCCTCCATTGCATGGGTGCATCTCCTGAATAATTAAGAATATCAGAGCGGCCAGACTGCGTCAGACCAAAGGTCCATCTAGCCCAGTGTCCTGTCTCCCGACAGTGGCCAATATCAGGTGTCCCAGAGGGAGTGAACAGAAACATTGAATCATCACGTGATCCCTCCTCTGTCATCCATTCCCAGCCTCTGACAAACAGAGACTAGAGACACCATTCCTACCCATCCTGGCTAATAGCCATTGATGGACTTAACCTCCATGAATTTATCTAAATTTTTTTTGAACGCTGTTAAAGTTCGGGCCTTCACAACATCCTCTGATTTCTAATTAAAAATAGAAATGACATAATCTCTCTCTCTTGCTGTCCTCCACCCCAACCTATAGGGGAACCTGTTTGATTGGGCATGTTCATTTTCTCGTGTGTACGTGTAGAAATGACGGGAGCAAAGCTAAGTTCTGAAAGTGGTAAATTCTCGGGTAGTGTTTATCTCCTGTGAGACACAGTGCTATCCTCTCCATCCAGTGAGTGGGACAGTTCAGTCTCCTCTGCTTGTGAGCCTCGTAGCTCCAATGCAATGTAGTTATGGGAAGTGATGCTTGTGTAGGGAGATATAATCTCTTTCCAGTCACAGGGACCTTCCTTACTGAGGGCTTTTAATACAGAATAGAGATTCTAAATCTGTGTCCTATTTTCCATGAGAAGCCAGTGCACAGACATCAGCACCTCTGTAGGTAATTTAAATTGTTTGTATGCCTGGGCATATCACTTCCTCCATTTAAAATTGTCTCAATGTAATCAGATCCACTACATACTGAAATTACTAAACTGCAATGAGCCTTTCTAGAAAAAAAAAGTGATTAAACTCCAAGGGAATGTAAACAACAACACTGCTTTACGGATACCAGTCTGGTTTCATTTGTGCTTTGATTTTTGTTTATTTCCCTATAAATGTACATTTTAATTTGTGAAAATCTACTCGTTGCATAACTCATGAGTTATGAAACCTATATTTTTGTCCTCTGCATTCTGAACATCTGTGGCTATATCCAATTACAGTTTTCATCTTCAATTTGAAGAAATGATGTTTAGCCTGAAGTCTAAAGCGATCTGTATAGTGAAATCAGCTTAGTAATGTGGTTAAGTGTCAATTGCTTCGAGAATTCACACGTGTGCTAGGTTATGAAATTCCATTTGTTTTAATAAATAGGTTAAATACAGTTCAGAATAGTCCCGTAGTTTTAACGCATTGTGGGAAAAGAAATAACACAGACTGATTTATAGTGGACAAGGAATTGGAGCATAGGAGTAGGGTTACATTGTGTGATGGGTTTTTAAGCAGAAAGCCTCACCCATTTTAGTGGGAAGTAGTACCGCTTAATTATTGATGGCATGATAAATGGGCAGGAAATAGCAAAATAAGCTTTGACCTGGAAAAAAAAATGCAACCTAATTCTGCTGGGGAAAATAGTCCTAGGAGGAGAGATATTTGTGAAGTAATAATGCTTAAAAAAGCCCATCGAATGATGGCAGATAGCAAGTGTCACATGAGCCTGCAATGCAATATAAAGCCAAAAAAGGAGGTGGAAGGGGAGAAGAAACGGAGAGTTTCTATGAATGAGGAGTACCAATGAGATGATACTGGAAACGTCACACAGTTCCAGGATCAATGGTGAGACAAGATCAGCACACTGGCGGGACTTCACAAGATAGAGACAAAAATAATTGTTTATAGAGAAAAAAGAATGAAATGCAGAAAACTGGCTAACTGATGCCTATGCTGTGACAGGGGATAATAACAGTTTACAGAAATGCTCCATTATGGCTTTTCATACTTACAAGCTCATCTGAAGAAGTGGGTTGTGCCCATGAAAGCTCACAGTGCTATATATACAGACCTCACGGGGCTAGTCTCTAAGGTGCTGCAGAGTTGCTCATTCTCATACCTACACTTCGGCTGTGTCTAGCCTGGCCAGTTTTTCTGGAAAATCAGCCGCTTTTCCGGAAACACTTGCCAGCTGTCTACACTGGCCGCTTGAATTTCCGCAAAAGCACTGACTTCCTACTGCAAGAAATCAGTGCTTTTTGCGGAAATACTATGCTGCTCCCGTTCGGGCAAAAGTCCCTTTTGCGCAAAACTTTTGCACAAAAGGGCCAGTGTAGACAGCTGAGATTTGTTTTCCGCAAAAAAGCCCCGATCGCGAAAATGGCCATCGGGGCTTTTTTGTGCAAAAGCGCGGATTGGCACAGACGCTTTTCCACAAAAAGTGCTTTTGCGGAAAAGCATCCATGTCAATCTAGACGCGCTTTTCTGAAAATGCTTTTAACGGAAAACTTTTCCGTTAAAAGCATTTCTGGAAAATCATGCCAGTCTAGACGTATCCTTCTTGTTTCCAGGAAACAATGAGAGACCTGAAAGGGCTTAATGGAAAGCAAAACTCAAATAGAGAAAAAGAAAACGCTCACGCTTTCCCAAATTCCACCTGCAAACCAATCACCGGCCTGAGACACCAAAAAGAGTTTCCACATACAGAAAGGCTGTGTCTAGACTGGCAAGTTTTTCCGCAAAAGCAGTTGCTTTTGCAGAAAAACTTGCCAGCCGTCTACACTGGCCACTTGAATTTCCGCAAGAACACTGACGATCTCATGTAAGAAATCAGTGCCTCTTGCGGAAATACTATGCTGCTCCCATTCGCAAAAGCTTTTGCGCAAAAGGGCCAGTGTAGACAGCTCAGATTTGTTTTGCGCAAAAAAGCCCCAATCGTGAAAATGGCGATCGGGGCTTTTTTGCGGAAAAGCGTCCGTGCCAATCTAGACGCGCTTTTGCACAAATGCTTTTAACGGAAAACTTTTCCGTTAAAAGCATTTGCGGAAAATCATGCCAGTCTAGATGTAGCCAAAATGTATATATAATTCTAACCTGATTTATTCAGTTGTTCAAGAGCTTCCAATGCTGGACACTGAAATTACCGTTAATACACTTCAACTGTGTTGCCTAGTCGCTGAATCGACCATTGGCTTGCAGCAGAATCACCTGATTGGCCAGACCAGCCAATTGGCTGGAGGAACCAACAGTAGCATAAGACTGATACCTCGCTGCCCAATATTCAAACCTGCAGCATCAGTCACTCCTGGTCCTGCCTTGTTCCCAGCCATGCTCAGTTCCTGACCCTTGGCTCTGTCGCCTGCTCCTTGCCTGCAACCACTACCAATCAGTGGGTGAGTGCATTTCCTCACCACCGTTGCTTATTGTTGAGAGAGAAACTTCCTGCCATGCATCACCACACCTCCTTTCTGGGTCTGGCATCCCTGAGGCTGCTGCAACCTGCTTGCCCTCCACTTTTGGAGAGGAAGAAGGCTCCAAATTAGAACTGGTGTCTAACAGTAGCACTTGCCCCTCTGTCTATAATGGTCTGAACCAAAACCACAACGCTCCCGAATGCTGAAGGCTTGAAATTCAACTCTGCCTTTCGTGACTCAGAAACATCTCACCTAGCACAGTAATCAAGGAGATTAATGGGCGTGTGGGAGAGTGGTATATTGGTCAGAAGGACTTTGCTTCTTCTTCAACTTTTAGGGAGCAAATACACGATCTCAGTGCCCTTCCACGCCAATCTACATCCGGCCTCTCATTGACCATGTCTATATTAACACATTAGCACACACCCTTTTTCTACTCTCCTGGACTATGTCTACGCTGGCGTGATCTTGCACAAAAGCTCTTTAGCGCAAGAGAGCATCGACACGGGCATGTGCTTTTGCGCAAGAGCATCCTTGTCAGTGTAGACATTCTCCTGTGCAAGAAAGCTCTGATGGCCATTTTAACCAGAGGGCTTTCTTGCGCAAGAAATTCATGTTGCCTGTCTACACTGACCTCTTGCGCAAGAACAGTTGCACAAAAGGGCTTATTCCTAAGCGGGAGTGTCAGAGTTCTGGCGCAAGAAGCCCTGATTTTGTACATTAGGATGTCAGTTTACTCGCGCAAGAACACGTGGCCAGTGTAGACAGACAGCAAGTTTTTGCGCAAGAGCGGCCGCTTTTGTGCAAGATGGCACCAGTGTAGACACAGCCCCCCCGGTGAAAACATGGCAAGTTGTAGTTTTAACACGTTAGCCTCGCGATTACCTTAGCCAGTTGTGTGCTGAAACTTGCTTTGGCTACACTAAGGTGTTAACGCATTAGCTAACGCAGATAAAATACATCTTTGTGCCGAGTGAAGACAAGACTTTTCTCCTATCCTCCAATTCATGCCTTCATGCCACCACAATCGAAGAGACTAGATGGCCTTTCCTCTTCACGGGATGTGGGGAAACTGAGTGGGCTTGTCTTACTCAGGATGTTACACGTCTTTCAGCCTACAGCGACACTATAGCCCAGATCGATGTGCTGAGATAACTCCATCGGTAGTTGATTTAGCAGATCTAGTGAAGACCTGACACAGCAACTGCAGATCGCTCTCTTGGTGACCCTGTTACTCTACCCCAGACAAGTAAGGAAGGGCAGTCACTAGAAGAGTTTCTCCTGTCGATCCCTGCCCCGCAGTGCATACTGTACAGTAACTTGATTTAAGGTCTGTCGATTCCAGGAATGTTATTAAGGCTGCTGGCGTAACATAGCTTACGACAACTTTTTGATGTAGTGTAGATGTAACCGCGTTCAGCTGAACGAGTATCACAGTGAACGGCATTGAAAGTGGAACGAGTTTTGCTTAGCACGGATGGGTGACTCCTACGGCAGAGTGGTGCCTCTGTGGCCCATCAGTCAAAATGAGACCTATGCCAGCTGGAAGGCCCACTGATGTGGGTGGGGGCCAAGAGGGCAGATGCCCTGGGGCCTGGCCATTCAAAAGAGCCCCGAGTTCCCGGCTGTCATTGGAGCAGCGGCGGCAGCCAGAGCCCCAGGGCCCTTGAAATTGCTGCCCGAGGGCCTTGCCGCACGCTCTGGGTGGCTCTCAGGCTGCCTGGGGGGTGGGGAGGAGCCAGCATAGCACCTTCTGCCATGGCAGCCTGGTCCCGTTCCGTCTTCCTAAGGCCCCGCCCTGTCTTCCTAAAGCTCTGCCTCATCTTCCTAAGGCCCCACCCCTTCTAGGAGGGAGGAGCCAGCTCTCTCCCCCCCCCCTTGCCCAAGGGTGAGGCACACCTGTTGCCCCCATGTGGCCGGAGGATCTCTCCAGTTGGAATCCATTTGCCCCCTGCCTGCGGGGCAGTAGTGAGGCGGATAGGGGAATTCTCAGCACCGTTCCCAGTGCCATCAGGGATGGAAGGAGTGAGGGGGTCAGTTAAACTGCATCACTCCATGGGCTGGCGTTTTCACACCCCGGAGCCATGTAGTTATAGCGACCTAAGATCGGAGCAGAGACCAGGCCGAAGTTTCGTCCCTGGGGTGGAGAATGTAAGGCCTGGGGGCTGAATGCGGCCCCTGGCTTGCCTGGATCTGGCCCCCAAGGCTTGAGGCTCCCCCTCAGCATTGGGGAACCCGTGCTGACACGCCAGCCCCCCTTCAGTCTCCCTGGGGGGGCCGGAGCACACAAAATCCACTAGCCTGGGCCCCTCTAGGCTCTGGTGTGTGAGGGGAATGTGGGGCGTGTCTGTTCTCCTCAGTCGGGGGCCACTCAGTCAGCGAGGGTTTGGGTTTGGTTGGTTGGTTTTTGCTTCTCACTTGTGTGACACCCCCGACTGATTTTTCTGTGGGTCAGTGGGCCCCAACCCAAAAAAGGTTCCTCGCCTCTGCTCTGCCCTCCGTTTGGCTCTGTGGATTAACCAAGGAAGGGATAGGAAGGATTTTCCAGACTACAGCTGCAATTGAACTTGTCTGCGTGTGGTTGCCAGTGCTCCCCGCCCCCCCGCCGTTTCTTTCCCCTCCAAAAGAACACGTGAAGACCTCAGTCGTGTACGTTCCAAAATAGAAAGGCTATTTAAAAGAGAATGTACTAGTTGTGCCGAAGACATTAGACTACTCCCCTACATTGCAACACGTTGTTCCCCAGCGTTTTAGATGACTATCAGAGACGGCAAGGCAAAGGCAGCCCCGCACTATCAGGTGAACCTGTTTCAGAACATTGGCGCGGCCACAAAGCAAGCAATTAGCCAGCTGAATGCAGCCTTTAAGCCTACGCCTTATCATTTATGTAACTAACCTTTGGGTTTTGGACATCCCGGCGTGCTGCTGCGAAGCCCACACACTGTTCCTTTTATGGCTGTGCCCTGAGCAAATAGGGACCGTGGCCCCTGCCACGTGCTTTTCTCATGCGCAGCGCTTTTCCGGGGTCTCATGGAGAGAGCGTGTACGGCAAAAAAAGTTCCTCTTTCAACCCCTTAGCGGTAAGGGGCGGTGAAGCCAAACGCGCATGCACCTTGCTATGGGAGACGCTGCCCCGAAAGGTGCCTTCCAGCCTGCCCTGAGGTGCCCGCCATGCCTGGCCTCTCTGGAGAAGAGAGAAACACGGGGCTGGAGAGGGCTCCCTGCATGCTCCTTGCTGGCCGCAGACGCAGCTTGGCAAACATAAAACCAGCATCATCTGGTTGTAAGGGCTGACGAGACGTCCCACCCCCTGACGTCCCCTCTGCCGGTTGCCTCCTTGGCCATCCCACCAAGCACTGGGCGGCAGGAATGCTTGGTGCTCTGGTGACAACATGACGGCTTTGTGGTGCCATCGGGCGTCACTCACCAGAGCCAGGCCTGCGCCACTCCAGTCACCTCAGCCGTGGGGGAATGAGTCATTGGGATCACTAGTTCTCTCCCCCCCCCCCTTCTTTTCCCCCCATCGCTTTATAACCACACTCATTTGGAAGCTTTTTAAGACAAACACAATTCCGTCTCAGCAGGAGGGAAATAAAATAGCACACATAACAGGGTTACATAACACGCTGCTACTCATGCCTAGAATGAGGTCATTTTGATTAATGTATTTATCCAGTGTGCGGCTCTAGCAGGAGATGTAATTGTGATAAAAGTGCACCATTTTAGGCTCCTTTCAGCAGAGCCCTCAGCTTTCCCACAATTTTCCGAAACCTGTAGGTTTATTTTGAACACTTTAGGCCTCTCTAAGCTTTCGGAAGCTCTTGGATCTCAAAAAAAAAAATCCTTTTTCTTTCTTTCTTTCTTTCTTTCTTTCTTTCTTTCTTTCTTTCTTTCTTTCTTTCTTTCTTTCAGAGGTGCACTCTGTAGCTGCCCATTTTCTAGTATTATATTTTCTTTGTGTTACTGCAGTGACCAATGCCCTCAATCGCATCAGGGCCTCATTTTGCTAGGGACTACGTAAACAAGCGGTCCTGAAAAATGTTAAGACCTACATTAAGCCCAAAGAGGCTACAGTAACGTGGGACATCAATGAAGAGCGATTGTTCAGTTTAAGAACTTTGTTTTTACTTATGCTATAAATCAGGGGTGGGGAACCTCAGGGCCGGCCCCTGAGGCTAGGGGCTCCCCGATGGTATTGGGGAGCCCATGATGGTGCCCCCCCAAACATGGAGCTGGAGCACACAAAAACTACTAGCTTCCCCCCCCAAGACTCTGCTGTATGAGGCGAATGTGTGTATGTGGGGGGGGCCATGTCATTGTGTGTATGTGGGGGGGGGGTTCTCCTGCTCAGTGGGGGGGGGGCCACGTCATTGAGAGTTTGTTTGGGGTTGTTTTGCTGCTCACTAGTGTGTGGCCCCTGACTGTGGGTCAGCGGCCCCGGCCCAACTAAGGTTCTCTGGCCCCCGCTATAAATGAAAACAAAATGGCGCGAGCCTTCACCAGTGCGTGCTGCCTGCTGAGGTATTGCTGGTGGGTGGCATGGCAGTAGCACAGGGCAGTTGCAGGGCTGTTGCGTCGCAAAGTGTAACCAGGGGAACGGAGGCATGACAGAAAGCGTGACGCTTCCGGTCGGGAGGGGAGGAAGCAGAAAAATGGGCGCGTCAAGCTGGCAGGGGTGGTAGCATGCAGGGGTTTGGATTGAGGTGCATGAGCAAGGAGCCATGTTGTGACAAGCCTTAAAAATAAGGCCTGGCAACGGGGATGGCGAAGGGAGAGCTAGTGGAGCGACTCAAGAGGGCCGGTGACAAAGCTATATCAAGGGGCAGCCCACAGTGTTTTGCAGGACGCCATGCCTGCACCCGTGTAAGAGGCTGCTAGTGCTGGTTGGACTCTCTGGTCTGGCAGGACCACGGATGCTCCTGGACCACAGAGCCTAAGTATAGGGAGATCTCCAGATCGCAGAGCTCCAGCCTGGGAGGGGGGCACGGCCGTGCAGACAGCATGGATCACGTTGGGAAGGACCTCCCCTTGTCCGGAAAATCCCCTTGTCCAGGACCAGCAGGTCCTCAGGGGCTGGATGAGGGTGGTTCAACCTGTGCGCGCTTGAGAAGTGAGCGAGAGAGAGGGGTGTCGGCATCTGTGTCTGTTCGTTCCAGGGCCTGGAGTTCCCATTCTTCAAAGTTTTGACACGCCCCCTAGGATCTTTCTCAGGTTTGTCGCTCCTCGTGGCCCCTACACTCCATTGCTGCTGTGCAGTAGCTGGCCTTTGGAAACACTGAGGCTACGTCTAGACTGGCATGATTTTCGGGAAATGTTTTTAGCGGAAAAGTTTTCCGTTAAAAGCATTTTTGGAACAGCGCGTCTAGATTGGCACGGACGCTTTTCTGCAAAAGCACTTTTTGAGGAAAAGCGTCCAAGGCCAATCTAGACGCGCTTTTTTGCGCAAAAAAGACCCGATCGCCATTTTCGCCATCGGGGCTTTTTTGTGCAAAACAAATCTGAGCCGTCTACACTAGCCCTTTTGCGCAAAAGTTTTGCGCAAAAGGGACTTTTGCCCGAACGGGAGCAGCATAGTATTTCCACAAAAAGCACTGATTTCTTACAGTAGGAAGTCAGTGCTTTTGCGGAAATTCAACTGGCCAGTGTAGACAGCCGGCAAGTTTTTCCGGAAAAGCGGCTGATTTTTCCAGAAAAACTGGCCAGTCTAGACACAGCCTGAGTGTTTGTTTGTTCTCCTGTTCCTGGCAAAAACCTCATTATTCATTTAGTCTCTCTGACCCTTAGTTACCCTTGTTACATAACTGGCCAGCAGCTTCCCACCATGCACTTCTCTGACCCAGTTGTGCCTCTCTCAAGTGATTTTATGGGTTACGAAAGGTGTGTCTGCTAAGTTGCTACAGAAACATTTACTCTACTGACCCTGATTTTTTTCTGCAGTCAAAATTGACTAGCAAATGAGAGAGAGACGGAGGACAGGAAGTCTGGGGGAAATGTCAGTGACAGGGTCCCTTGAATATAAAAGGAAATACCAATTCAACTGCCTCCAGAACCCGCTCTGAATTCTCTTCCTGCAAACAGTCTAGCGCTTATGCTTCTTATTGGTGCAAATACTCACGCAAACGACACTGATGCATCAGTCGTCCTGCAGCACAAATGTCACATGCACGCTGATTGTTAGTTGTGCGTTTCATGGTGATGGGCCCAGTTAATGGTGTGTAAGTTAATTATACAAGTGACTCTCACACTGGAGAGAAAGACTTGCACGGGACTTGCTGAACTAACCAACAGTGTAAACTGTGTCTATTCACAATTTGTTTGTTTGCAGAGCTAAAAAAATCCCTTGGCAATGATGTCATCATTTTGTGAGCGCTCCACTCATCCCAAAAGCCTTTTAGGGTTAGACAAGAACTGAATTTCTGCTATAGATCCCCCCCCCTCCCGCCTCAGAGAAGCATTAGTTATTGCTATCATTGCAGTTTGCTTTTACCAAATGTTCCCAGCTTTCTTTGTGCTGCACTGAACAAAACAAGCCTCAGTACCACAAAAAAAGGCAAAAGCTCATTTTTATTTTTATTTTTCAGGTTGCCCTTAAAACACACACACACACACACACACAGGGCCTGAGGGTCTCCTTTCATTTACAATTATGTAAATCAGGAGTGGTTCCATGGATGCTTAATTATATTATTATTATATTGCACCCTTCGTACCTATATTAACCCTGATTAGCATCAGGTGAGAAATAACCAGACCCCGATGAAAGAGTCCAAATAACCTAGCTAGTGGAGAAAAGCAACATGTCGGGCAGGTACTCCAAATTTCACACCCAAGGGCTGTGTCTAGACTGGCCACTTTTTCCGGAAAAGCAGCTGCTTTTCCAGAAAAACTTGCCAGCTGTCTACACTGGCCGCTTGAATTTCCGCCAAAGCACTGACGATCTCATGTAAGATTGTCAGTGCTTTTGCGGAAATACTATGCTGCTCCCATTCGGGCAAAAGTCTTTTTCCGAAAAACTTTTGCGCAAAAGGGCCAGTGTAGACAGCAGAGATTTGTTTTCCGCAAAAAAGCCCCGATCGCAAAAATGGCGATCGGGGCTTTTTTGCGTAAAAGCGCGTCTAGATTGGCCACGGATGCTTTTCCACAAAAAGTGCTTTTGCGGAAAAGCGTCCTGCCAATTTAGACGCGCTTTTCCGAAAATGCTTTTAACGGAAAACTTTTCCGTTAAAAGCATTTCTGGAAAATCATGCAGGTGTAGACGTAGCCAAGGTGTAAATGTTGTAATTCCAGAATTCCTGTAATGCAGCAATACAAACGACTGCAGCATTTTGACTCCACAGTTCATGGCATATCACTTACGGTAATGAAAGACACATCACAGCTGAAAGCCAGGGGCGCTCAAAGCAGCGGCAGATAGCTGCCAGGAGCAATCATAGGAGGTGGCAGTCAGTGCGCTGAGAAGCCCTGCAGATGGTCCTCATCCAAACTCATTGAAATCACTTGCAACTTGGAGCTCGGGTGCTAGAGCAGGCGATGCTGCAGTATGATTAAGTAGCTGCACTCAGGTTGGCTTGCACATATGGTGTTCATAGAGAAACGTGAACATATTAAAGTATTAGGCTAGATTGCTCATGTACAGTGTCATAAGTCAAGGAGACCACATTCATGATAAACTGAGATGCACTACACGTTGGACCTCCTTGGTCTGGCACCCTCGGGACATGACCAGTCCTGAAGGAGGGAGTTTTCTGGACCAAGGGAAGTCAGATCCTCTGCTGACAGACTCTGGGCTCTCCTAGGATTGGTCAGCAGATCACCGCTATGGCTCTATGGCCAGCTGCTCCCTGCCAGGGCTCTCTGGTCTAGCAATATCTGTGATCCTGCCAGACCACAGCTGTGGCCAGACCAGAGAGGTTCAATCTACAGCGTAATATAAGAGCAACTCATGCCTAATGGATTTAGAATCCAGGGCTGAAAGCTGTTGAACAAAGCCGTAAACCCTGTCTGTTATGGAAACCATTTCACGCCAGGGAGGGCTGGTCCTCCTTTAGCTCCACCCTCTTTCCCCCCCGTTTCACACAGAAAACGATAGAGGTGAAATCGTACTTGCCTCACCACTTGCAGGCTCTCCTGCATACTCTAAAATGCATAGAGCTCTATGCGGACCAGGCTGGTTCAGGAGCCCGACAAGCCAAGCTTAGGCGGTGCCGTTGGAAATGGGGTCGATTGGGTGGACCTTTCGGCTCAGACAGCACGGAGCCTAGTTCTGGGGTCGGTTGCTAGGACAGAGCCGAAGGCTTTAACTTTTCCTTAGACTTAGCAATGCTTGTGGAGCTGGTCATGCCACTAACGTCTCACTGAGTTGAAAATGGAGGCTTGGCCATCGTCCAAGCCTAGCGGTAGAGGTTGCCATGGAAATGGAAGTGCGGTTTTTCAGCTCACATTGAAAAACCAAAACCAAAACCAAGGTCTTTACCCCAAGCCCTTCAACATCCCCCAGAACTCTTTCTAAGAGGAAAAACAAGGAGTCCTGTGGCACCTTAAAGACTAACAAATTTATTTGAGTATAAGCTTCCAGGGGATGATGGGGGCCACTTCCTCAGGTGCATGATGTGGAAACTTCAACTTAGCAGGGATATATACAGTTGCAAAGATGGGAGTGTTATTACTATGGAGAGGACCAGTGTGTTCTAGTCAGGAGGAGAGGATGGAAATATGGGTCAGATCAGAGGAGAAACAATCAAATGAAAAAGAGTCTAACACATCAGGAAATGGCAAACAGATAAATAGACGCTAGAAGTCTAAATAATAAGATGGGTGAACTAGAGTGCCTTGTATTAAAGGAGGATATTGATATACCGACCGCTATGCTTACCTGCATGCCTCCAGCTTCCATCCCGGACACACCACACGATCCATTGTCTACAGCCAAGCACTGAGGTACAACCGCATATGCTCCAACCCCTCAGACAGAGACCTACACCTACAAGATCTTCAACAAGCATTCTGTAAACTACGATACCCACACGAGGAAGTGAGGAGACAGATTGACAGAGCCAGACGTGTACCCAGAAGTCTCCTGCTACGGGACAAGCCCAAGAAAGAAACCAACAGAACACCACTGGCCATCACCTACAGTCCCCAGCTTAAACCTCTCCAACACATCATTAGTGATCTACAACCCATCCTGGACAATGATCCCTCGCTTTCACAGGCCTTGGGAGGTAGGCCAGTCCTTGCCCACAGACAATCCACCAACCTGAAGCATATTCTCACCAGCAACTACACGCCGCACCATAATAACTCGAACTCAGGAACCAATCCATGCAACAAACCTCGGTGCCAACTCTGCCCACATATATACACCAGCAACACCATCACAGGACCTAACCAGATCAGCCATACTGTCACTGGTTCATTCTCCTGCACATCCACCAACGTAATATCGCCATCATGTGCCAATGATGCCCCACTGCTATATACATCGGCCAAACTGGACAGTCCCTACGTAAAAGAATCAATGGACACAAATCAGATATTAGGAATGGCAACATACAAAAACCTGTAGGGGATCACTTCAATCTCCCTGGCAGATCTAAAGGTAGCCATCCTGCAGCAAAAAAACTTCAGGACCAGACTTCAAAGAGAAACTGCTGAGCTACAGTTCATCTTCAAGTTTGACACAATCAACTCTGGATTAAACAAAGACTGTGAATGGCTCGCTAACTACAAAAGCAGCCTCTCCTCTCTTGCTATTCACACCTCCAGATCAGCTACTAGAAGTGGGCCTCATCCTCCTTGATTGGATCCACCTCGTCATCTCTAGCCTGATTCTGGCCTGTATATTTATACCTGCCTCTGGAAATTTCCACTACATCCATCTGACAAAGTGGGTCTTTGCCCACGAAAGCTTACGCTCCAACACTTCAGTTAGTCTATAAGGTGCCACAGGACTCCTCGCTGCTTTTGATATAATAGGCATCATAAAAACATGGTGGATTGAGGACAATCAATGAGACACAGTCATAATATAGAGTATAAAATATAGCAAAAGGACAGAACAGGTGGTGCTGGTGGGGGAGGGGCACTATACATGAAAGAAAATGTAGAATCAAATGAAGTAAAAATCTTAAATGAACCAAATGTTCCACAGAATCTCTATGGGTAGTAATTCCATGCTCCAATAATAAGACTATAGCAGTAGGCATATATTAGGGTATGTCTAGACTACATCCCTCTGTTGCCAGAGGGATGTAAATTAGACTTACTGAAATTATTAATGAAGCGGGGATTTAAATATCCCACGCTTCATTAGAATAAAAATGGCTGCCTCTTTTTGCCGACATGGCAATTTGCTGGCAAAAAGCAGAAGTCTAGACGGGACTCGGTCGACAAGGAAAGCCTTTTCTGACCGATCCCTTATGCCTCGTGCAACGAGGTTTACAGGATTGGTCGGAAAAGGCTTTCTTTGTCGACGGATCCCCGTCAACAACTGCCGCTTTTTGCCGGCAAATTGCAGCGTTGGCAAAAAGCGGCGGCCATTTTTATTCTAATGAAGCGTGGGATATTTAAACCCCCGCTTCATTAGCAATTTTGGTATGTCTAATTTACATCCCTCTGTTGCCAGAGGGATGTAGCTTAGACATACCTTTACTGACCACCTGACCAGGATAGTGATAATGACCATGAAATGCTACTAGAGATTAGATAGGCTATCAAAATAAAAAACTCAATAGTAGCGGGGGATTTCAACTATCCCCATACTTCCAGGGTATACATCACCTCAAGACGGGATGCAGAGATAACATTTCTAGATACCTTAAATTACTGTTTCTTGGAGCAGCTGGTTCTGGAACCCACAAGGGGAGAGACAATTCTTGATTTAGTCCTAACTGGAACGCAGGATCTGGTCCAAGAGGTAAATATAACTGAACTTCTTGGAAATAGTGACCATAATGTAATAACATTTAACATCCCTGTGGTGGGAAAAACACCTCAGTAGCCCAACACTGTGGTATTTAATTTCAGAAAAGGGAATGACACAAAATGAGGAGGTTAGTTAAAACAGAAATTACAAGGTACAGTGCCAAAAATAAAATCCCTACAAGTTTCATGGAGACTTTTCAAAGACATTATAATAGAGGCCTAACTTAAATGTATACCCCAAATTAAAAAACACAGTAAGAGAACCAAAAAAGTGCCACCGTGGCTTAACAACCAAGTCAAAGAAGCAGTTATGAGATAAAAAGGCATCATTTAAAAAATGGAAGTTAAATCTTAGTAAGGAAAATAGGAAGGAGCACAAACTCTGTCAAATGAAGTGTAAAAATATAGTAAGAAAAGCCAAAAAGGGGTTTGAAGAACAGTTAGCCAAAAACTCAAAAAGTAAAAAAAACCTGGTTTTTAAGTACATCAGAAGCAGGAAGCCTGCTAAACAACACGTGGGGTCACTGGATGATCGAGATGCTAAAGGAACACTCAAAGATGTTAAGATCTTTGCGGAGAAACTAAATCAATTCTTTGTTTTGGTCTTCATGGTTGAGGATGTTAGGGAGATTCCTAAACTTGAGCCATTCCTTTTAGGTGACAAATATGAGGAATTGTCCCAGATTGAGGTTTCATTAGAGGAGGTTTTGGAACAAATTGATAAACTTCACAGTAACAAGTCACCGGGACCAGATGGCATTCCACAAGAGTTCTGAACACTCAATGTGAAATTTTGAAACTATTCGCTGTAGTTCGTAACCTACACTTTAACTCAGCTTGGTTATGTCTACATTGGCAAGATTTTGCACAAATACTCTTTAACGCAAGAGTTTTTGCATTAGAGTATTTGCGCAAGAGAGCGTCTACACTGGCATGTGCTTTTGCGCAAGAGAGGTGCTTTTGCGCAAAAGCATCCGTGCCGGTGTAGTATGCTCTTTTGCGCAAGAAAGCTCCAATGCTCATTTTAACCATCAGGCTTTCTTGAGCAAGAAATTCATGTTGCCTGTCTACACTGGCCTCTTGCGCAAGAACACTTGCGCAAGAGAGCTTATTCCTGAGCGGGAGTGTCATAGTTCTTGCGCAAGAAGCACTGATTTCTTACATTAGAACGTCATTGTTCTTGTGCAAGAACTCGTGGCCAGTGTAGACAGGCAGCAAGTTTTTGCGCAAAAGCACTTGCTTTTGCGCAAAATCTTGCCAATGTAGACACAGCCCCGTTCTGTACCTAATGACTGGAAGATAGCGAATGTGACACCAATATTTAAAAAGAGTTTTAGCGGTGATCCTGGCAATTATAGACCAGTAAGTCTAACGTCAGTACTGGGCAAATTAGTTGAAACTATAGTAAAGAATGAAATTGTCAGACACAGAGATGAACATAATTTGTTGGGGAAAAGTTAACATGGTTTCTGTAAAGGGAATTCATACCTTACTAATCTACTAAAGTTCTTTGAGGGGGTAAACAAACATGTGGACAAGAGAGATCCAGTGGCTATAGTGTACTTAGATTTCCAGAAAGCCTTTGAAAGGTCCCTCACCAAAGGCTCTTCAGTAAAGTAAGTTGCCATGGGATAAGAGCGAAGGCCCCTTCATGGACTGATAACTGGTTAAAAGACAGGAAACAAAGGGTAGGAAAATGGTCAGTTTTCAGATTAGGGAGTGGTAACTAGTGGTGTCCCCCAAGGGTTTGTCCTGGGACTAATCCTATTCAATTTATTTATAAATGATCTAGAGAAAGGGGTAAACAGCGAGGTGGTAAAATTTGCAGATGATACTAAACTGCTCAAGATAGTGAAGACCAAAGCAAACTGTGAAGATCTTCAAAAAGATCTCACCAAACTAAGTGATTGGTTAATTAAATGGAGAATGAAATTTAATGTTGATAAATGTAAAGTAATGCACATTGGAAAAAATAACCCCAACTATACATAGAAAATGATGGGGTCTAATTTAGTTACAACTACTCAAGAGAGAGATCTTGGAGTCATTGTGGATAGTTCTCTGAAAACATCCACTAAATGTGCATCAGCAGTCAAAAATGCAAGCAGAATGTTAGGAGTCATTAAAAAAGGGATAGAGAATAAGAGAGAATATCTTATTGCCTCTATCTAAATCCATGGTATGGCCACATCTTGAATTCTGCGTACAGATATGGTTACCTCATCTCAAAAAAGCTATACTGGCACTGGAAAAGGTTCAGAAAAGAGCAACGGAAATTATTATGGGTTTGGAACAGGTCCCACATGAAGAGAGATTAAAAAGACTGGGACTTTTCAGTTTAGAAAAGATGAGACTAAGGGGGGTTATGATAGAGGTCTATAAAATCATGACTGGTGTGGAAAAAATGAATACGAAAAAGTTATTTACTTGTCCCCATAACATAAGACCTAGAGGTCACCAAGTGAAATGACTAGGTAGCAGATTTAAAACAAACAAAAGGAAGCTTTTCTTCACGCAGCGCACAGTCAACCTGTGGAACTCCTTGCCAGAGGATGTGGTGAAGACCAGGACTTTAACAGGGTTCAAAAAAGAACTAGATGAATTCATGGAGGTTAGGTCCATCGATGGCTATTAACCAGGATGGGTTGGAATTGTGTCCCTGGCCTCTGTTTGTCAGAGGCTGGAAATGGATGACAGGAGAGGGATCATTGTATTCCCTGTTCCGTTCACTCCCTCTGGGGCATCTGGCATTGGCCACTGTTGTAAGACAGGACACTGGAGTAGATGGACTTTTGGTCTGACCCTGTCTGGCTATTCTGATGTTCTTAAACTTTAACACCCAGCTCGGGAAGTGAAGATTGACAGAGCCAGGCAGGTACCCAGAAGTCCCCTGCTATAGAGCAGACCAAACAAAGAAAGCCACACAACACCACTAGCCATGAGCGATAGAGCCCAGCTAAAACCCGTTCAGCACATCGAGGATCCACAACCTATGCTAAATGAAAATCCCTCACAGACAGACATTAGGAGGCAGGTCAGTCCTCCCTTACAGACAGCCCCCCCAGCCTGAAGCAAATACTCACCCAGTACACACTACCCGATAGAAACTCTAACTCGAGAGACACAGGTTACCGTGGGCAAGGAAAGGGCTGTGTTTGCCTGAATGGGCGGCAGGTGCAGCTGGGGTTCAGGGAGGCAGGCCCCCAACCCCACCTACAGCCTCGGCCACTCTGCTGAGGCCTGCCCCACCACGGGGAGGGGAGGAGCATGCATGACTTAGCGTTCCTGGTGCAGCAGGGAGGGAAGAGGCCATGTGGCCCCCAGAGCGGCGGGAAGGGAGGCAGCTGTGTGGCCCGAGCCACCCTAGAGCACGGGGAGGGTGGGGGCTGGAGGCAGCAACACTCCGCCCCCCCCGGTAGGTGTTCTGTGGGCAGGGCCGGGCTGGCGGTTTGGGAAGGCAAAGCCTCCCCCCACCTAGGCTACCAGGCACCCTGATGGCCCACCCTTTAAAAATGGTGAATTAAAAATTCCTCATGGAGCAGATGGTACCGGAGGCTGGGCCCAATGCGTCTGTGGAGGGAGCAGAATATTGGAAGTTCGGTGCATCTGAGTTCCAATTAGTCTTGTTTTACAGCTTCAAAATGAAGTCAGAGAAATGATGGGACTTGCCCGCAGTCCTAGCTTAGAGTGCAAGGGCCACCAGGTCACCTGCTGTATCACAGGCCATAAACCAGCACTCGCACAACTACACCAAAGTATTGGCACACGACAGCACAGGGGAACTGAGGCGCACCAGCACGCACGCCTCCTGGCATGTGCCGGCATCTTTAAACAAGTGATGTTCCATCGGTGTCCCCCCTTTGGGGTCCTATGTTTTACTTTACATATCCATATGTATTGGCTGTGTCTACACTGGCATGAATTTCCGGAAATGCTTAAAACGGAATACTATTCCGTTTTCAGTTTTTCCAGAAAAGGAGCATCTACATTGGCAGGCTGCTTTTCTGGAAAAGCCCTTTTTCCGGAAAAGCGTCTGTGGCCAATGTAGACATGCTTTTCCAGAAAAGAGCCCCAATCGCCATTTTCGCGATCGGGGCTTTTTTCCAGAAAAGGCTACTGGGCTGTCTACACTGGCCCTTTTCCAGAACAGTGTTCCAGAATAAGGACTTATGCCTGAGCGGGAGCAGAATAGTTTTTCCGGAATAGCGGCTGATTTTGTACAGTAGAGCATCGTTGCTTTTCTGGAAATTCAAGGGCCAGTGTAGACAGCTCGCAGCTTATTCCAGAAAAGCGGCTGATTTTCCAGAATAAGTGGCCCAGTGTAGACACAGCCATTGTGTTTTTTAAAAAATGTGTAAGCCGCCTTGAATATTTTAAATAGAGAGGTGTGGTAAAAATATTTTTAATACATTAAACTTGCCTACATCCCTGGGCTTCTGTGATCTCAGACAAAGCACTGTGCTCCTTTGCTTTGCCTTTTATTTATAAACGTGGACTGGTAACTACTAAGCACGCCTATCACAGGCCGTCATGTCTAGGCAGTTTGACCATCGTGTGGACTACTAGGCATTATTTTTATCAGTTAATGAGTGAGCAATTAAAATTGCTGCTGTCTTATGACAGGGTTTGAGGGTTCTGATTAAAACTTCATTGAACAAATAGCAACCTCAGGGAGCACATGACTTACGCTGAGGGAGCTGGGTTTGTTTACAGAAGAGAAGAGGGACAGGGGATTTGACAGCCTTTAACTACCTGAAGGGAGGTTCCAAAGAGGATGGAGAGAGGCTGTTCTCAGTAGTGACGGATGGCAGAACAAGGAGCAATGGGCTCAAGTTGCAGCAGGGGAGGTCTACGTTGGCTATTAGGAAAAATTATTTGCCTAAAAGGGTGAGGAAGCCCTGGGATGGATTCCCTAGAGGTTTGAAGTCCTAGCTTGATAAAACCCTGGCTGGGATGATTTCACTGAGGTTGGTCCTGCTTGGGGCAGGGGGCTGGACTCTGACTCCTGAGGGCTTTTCCAACCCCATGCTTCTAAGTTAAACTGCTTTGAGGCAATAGAATTTACTGAATACATACATAGACTAGGCCAAGTTTTCAGTGGGCTGCTCTTACCGGACCTGCATGAAGAAAAGCTAGTGCCCGTGTATGAAAACCTGGAGCTTGTGCACACAAGCTCGCCTTACTCTCCCCTCCTCTGGAAATATACAGATGCCACAAATCAACAGCGGTTGCACTCGCATATCTTATGCCAGAACTTGGCCCACTTGGACATAGCCCTTTGGGGGATGAAGGAGGGAGAACATAATCTGTGTTAAGAAGGTGGTTCTACTACCCTGAATTGGAATGGATTGCAGCACATCAGTGTTCTCCTGAACTGAGGCTGTTGTGTTTGTGTGTCCACTGCCGTCATTGAAAATCTTTCCATTGACTGCGTGGGGAGGGGAGGGGAAGGGAGAAGAAAGGGGAGAGAAGAAGAGACCTAAAATTCAGAAGCACCATGTCCAACAGACTCTATCTGTACAATCAGTACTGCTAGACACACAACAGGCTGACAGGACTATGCAATTATCTTGAACAGGAGAGTGTGAATTGGGGGAAGCCTTATCAAACTTAGAGGTAA
Source organism: Pelodiscus sinensis (assembly GCF_049634645.1). Taxonomy (NCBI): domain Eukaryota; kingdom Metazoa; phylum Chordata; order Testudines; family Trionychidae; genus Pelodiscus; species Pelodiscus sinensis. Next base: position 44,388,106 of record NC_134723.1, on the reverse strand, counting down.
CAGAATAGCATTGCAGTTCAATGGTAAGTTTAATTTAATTTCTCTTCCCGTTCATTACAGTGCAAGAAAAAAAGGGATGTTTTACAAATGGAACACAGAAGCCCCACCCAAAGAAATGTGTTGCTATTAAAAATGACTTCATATATTTTCTTTAGTACAGTACAAGCCAATAGCATCACATTAAGGTGTCTTAAACAGCCTCCTCCCAGCCGCTGTGAGAATGTTTTCTTGCCGGTAGATACATGCAAAACATTGACATAATGTGTCTGCAACAGTGCTGCACTATGAACCCGCATCCTCAATTGTGACAAAGACATTTTAAAAACAGTGTGTGTTGGGGGGACAGAGGATTAGATCAAGAATGGCAACCAGCCACAGAGAATACAGGAGCGTCTCTTGAAGGTTAACGTAGACCTTCTGAAAACTCACGTCAGCAAGCACATCACGTGATGCTTGGATGTGTAACTCTGGCCTTGTCTACACAGCTGGCAGCGTTGACCACAGGGGTATGCTAATGTATGCTCTGACCTCCGTAGGCTCTGCCCGGGTGAACCAAGTAGGTCTTAGCCCTGTTCCAAGCAGAACTACAGCAGTGCTAACTAGCTACCTTTTTAGTTCACACCACAAGGCTCTACAAAAGGACAGTTAGAACACAAGTTAATATACCCTACAGTTCAGTGTTGTATTGTCACTGCACTGCCATGTCGACAAGACTCTGGTGTAACACAAGCTGAATCACCTGAAATAATTTCATCTTGTATTAAATAATCTGGTTTCTTAAATATTGTCAATATGTATTTTGCAAGTCTGAAGAGTATTTCATTTACAAAGGAACCTCTATTCCACACCACCCATGGTCCAGCCTGATTTTAGTGCGCTGGATGTACACTTATGAAGGTGGCCAAGTTTCCCAGGGTCCCATAAAGTTTGTTTATAGCCACCAATCCTAGCTCTGTGTCCTGCACTGTTTATTATCTCTAATTTAGCCTGAAAGTGTAAGACGCCCGTGAGCAGTGGAAGGGTTGGTAATGCTGCTAGACAACGTTGACCTCCTGTGGTTTGGCCAATTCTCTGGTTTAGCACCAGTCAGGTCCCAAAGGTGCCAGACTAGCGAGGCTGAAGCTGTGCTTTTCCGCATTTTTCCTAATTCTGCTGCCTGGGGCTAGATCCAGTCTCTCATGCAATCCATGTAAGTCTATTGACACACTAGTGTGTCAGACTCAAAGCATGCAATTCCAACTGAGCCTTGTGCACACACTGCAGAATCATTGATATGGATATGCAAGACATTTTTCCACAAGTCACTCTCCCCCTGAACCCCTAAAACACAAGGCATTGAAAGCGTGTCCTTTGCTCTCATTAACTGGTAACATTTCCATATCAGAGAAATCATTGAGTGACCATGCCTAAAATAGGTCTATTTGTAATACTCTGTAACCTGCATTTTTCACTATCACTAATGGATTGATTCACACCCTCAATACAAATGTCATTTTTACCAAGATGAAAATATTTTTGGATTAATGAATTATAGCTCACGGGTGCTGTAAAGGCTAGTAATACTTTTACAGAATAGGGGGAGAGGATAGACCAGTGTTTCTCAACTTTTTTTAATAAAGCACCCCTTAAAAAAAAATTAAGTATCCCAGTACCATCAGTTTTCAGACAATTTTTTTTTCTACCATTGCAACATGTTTAAACAACTTACTTGTAGCCACGTGGGCAATTACATTTTTGGGTGTAAAAAGTACAAAAATAACAGTAAAACGTAAAACAAAAAATTCTCCACATTTCAGTAGTGTTTATGTACCCCCCCAGACTTCTCTTGAGTACCCCTAAGGGTACTCTTACTACTGGTTGAGAAACACTGGGATAGGACCAGCATGGTCCTGCTACTACAATGAAAAAGCCCAGTTGTCAGCTTAACAGCTGCTAAAAAAAAATAGCACTCAAGGTGAATCCAGTATGACCATGCTGCTAGCTTGGTCTGAGTTCTAGAAGAGACTGCTGAACCTTTTGCTGGATTCTGTTCTCCCATCAGTTTTACACCTGTGTAACTCCATTGCCTTCAGTAGTGAGACTCCTGATTTACATCTGTCAATAAGCTCAGAAGTAGGGTCTAGCTCCATTCTTGACAAAAAAACTAAAAAATGCATAAGGTGAGCTGGCCAAGAGAAATAGGGTATTTTTGTCCTTCATATATTTTCCCCGTTGTCTTTGATATGGTTAGACAAGGGGGAAAGTTGCAAGTGAACAACAATCGTATAAAAATGTAAAGGAATGAAACTGAAGTGTTTATATGAGGAATAAAAGTATGGTTGATCTTTCTCTCATCTGATTATTTTCTCATTATTAGGGCTCAAAAAACCCCCTAAACTGAAACTTGTGCTGGTGACTACACAGCTGTTGAATTGAGCTCCAGTGCAAATTTAGCCTCTGGCATGGACCAGAAAAAAAAAAGCATACTTTCTGCAATTCCCAAGATGGGGTTAAATGAAATTAAAATGGTTTTATTCCACAGCATTAAATTTTACCCTATGCTGTAAAAGAACTATATACCCAAGCCTGTATTTAGTGTGCAGACAAAACTCCCATCAATCAATATTTTTGGATGCACAGATAACTTACTATGTCAGTATGCTTATGGGATCAGTGTAGTATATGAAATTGAAGTGAAGGCATGGTTAAAGCTATCCTCTCAGGTTTCAGAAAAGATGCCACATTTACTGTATCTGAAAAACACACTACACCGTGGCATAACTAGAAACTAGGAGATATTAGCACCACAGCTAAGTTAGAATCTTAGTGGTCTTAACTGACCTGAGGCTGATGGAAAGGACAATGCCGCATTTTAAAATCCATCAAGCCCCGTGTAACTAAAGAACCCTTCAGTAATGTGAACACAGAAGAGTAGTTCTGACATGCAGAAAAGAATTAAAAAGCAGTGAGCCTTCAAATACATTTAAAGGCCAAATCCTGCACACGAGGACCAAAACCACTCAGATTTCTATAAGAACAGGGCTGAGCTTTTAAGCCATTTCTGGGTTAGTAATGTGCAACTTAAGTCAGAACTGCATTTTAAGTGTGACTTCACCTGCAAGAACTCACTCTTTGCCAAGTGATGCATTGGTTTTCTTCTGTAAGACAACAGATGCCAGACATAAAATGCATGTTGGCTGATGGTTTAAACCAGTGGTACGTAATACATCCGTAAGGCTTCTGATTTTCGGCTTTAACAGATTAACCATCCCAATAAAAGAGGAATCTGTGTTTCCAGTGAACACTGGAAAATAAAAACTACGGAAGTGGTTACTCAAGTCACGTTGACTTCACCCTTTCACAGTACAATTTGTTTATCGCAGGGATATCACTGACTTCTAAGAGCTTGCCACCAAAAAGCAGTAATGAAAATGAGGGGCATGTAATTTCTGAAATTCACTGTCATTTTACACATTAATTGGTCTGTACAGGCCTGGCTGATTCACAGGAAGCATCCCCTCGTGTCCTTTCATGTAACGGTTTGAAACTGTACTAAGGGCATGTTTTCATGCTGCAAAAGATCACTGCTGCCATGATCAATCTTCTGGAGTTTGATTTAATGGGTCTAGTTAAGACTCACTAAATTGAACTCCGAGGGCTCCCGTGCCATCTGTCCAGTACTCCTGCAAGGTCAGGCCCAAAACATTACGAAGCAACAAAACATGAAGAAAAAGTGAAAGCCAGTTTACACTTAGCCCTTAGCAATGAAGCTGTCCTCAGTCTGACAAGAGAAATGCAGAAATCAGGGAGAGATTTGCAGCTAATGGAAAAGCCTGGAGGTGAAGATGGAATAAATAAGAAATTTATTAAAATACCGTTCTTTGTATGCCCTCCTGGAGCCCTACATAGCAAAAAAACCGAATCATATTAATTACAAACACAACAAGAGCTTAACATTTAAAAGGGCTGATAAAGAATTGCTAATAATCAACGTGAAATGCCACCCCCAACTGCAGCTCCTTCGTGAAAGGTGTCTCACATCAGTTCCTGCTTTGTGACAGTTGCTAGCTGCAAGCCTCTCAACACTCCAGAAAAATACATTTCACTGCGAGCTGAGATGGAGTGCTCCTCTTTATAGCTGTGCAAAAAATGAACAGCGAGATCCTAAATTGTCTCTGGGCAAACCCCACTGAGGTTTGCTATCCAAAGCCCCAAGTCAAGAAGACACTTCAACATATGCTTAAGTGCTTTGCTTAACTGGGAGCCAAGTTAAGATCTGAAATTACTATCATTTGCAGGTAGAGCTTGAACCTACAAAGTCGGCATATTCACGGCAGGCTGTATTGGGGAAATCCTCGGAATATAGAAAGAACACTGGAGAGAAGTAGAAAAAACATTCAAAGTACTCAAACACAAATGTGTAGAAAAATGATCGAAGTAGTAGCTTGTGTATTCCTAGTATCTTTTCCCCAATCATTCATACATGGTAAGACACCATAAATAAATAGAGCAGCTTACTTCCTGTGTAGAGAATGTACACATAAATAATTACAATATACATTTGGAAATCAAAAAAAGACATTGTAGTGCAAAAATAAGTGATCAAACAGAAGTTGTGGTCATAATACACAATGCTATATAAACCTGAACCATTTGGAATAAAAGTTCATTGAAATAATGCTTTAACACTATTCGTATTTCTGTTTCACATTAAACTGCACAGATTTCATTCATCTATTACTACAAAAAAAACCACCTCAAACTTTCAAAAGGTTTATGGCAAACAAGATCACTTTAAGTTTTGTTCTGTTACATAACACCAATCCTAGTCTAGCAGTGCACCGCTGTAGTCTCCTTAAAGTTCAGAGTTCCAATGGATACTACTGAATGCTCTGCTAATAGCCTTGGCTCTTTGTATTTTCTTGGGAAGTTAGACTTCCAACATGTCCTGTTTTGACACGCACGTCCGTAAGACATTATTGCAGTTAGATATAGTCGCAAGAGGAGCTCCACAGTCAAGTATTGCGAGAGGCTTCCCAACTCGTGCTCAGCATCATCGTGACCTTGCACGGGACATGAAGGTAAGGACACGTCTGATGCCATTCAAGCGGTCTTTCAGGGATTTCATGGCAAGAAACGGGAGCTGAGCTCTACTCTCAAGTGGAAGGACAGCAAGGACCCACCAGCACCATGCAGGGCCGTTGGGGTTAGCCTGCAAGAGAGAACACCGCGTACATTAGGATCCAAATGCCCAGATTCTGTTGGCGACTTAAAATCCCGGCAGAATACTAAGACTGCCAATAAAAATGCAACCAACGCCTTCAAATAGTCCCTCCAAATGCCATTTTAGTAACTTCTAGACATTAGCCTGAAGTACAAAGTTTATATCCAGACCCTGAACTTTTCTCCATCATGTGCAGTGTTTGAATTAGACCCATTTTGGCTTCTAATCATCTGTCGTGTGTGTCTTCTGCATTACCTTAATGTTATGTCATAGACCCAAGCCTAAGATGCTGGCCCTACTAAATGTATGGCACCATTTTGGTCAATGTCATGATCAGACTTTAAACATTAATTTCAGTTTTGAAATAGCTGAAGTTTCATGGTGTTGTAACTAGAGATCCCAACTCAAAGGAGCTGCCACCCCTCCACCCAAGAAAGGGTTGCAGTACTGCTCCCTTGCTTCCGGGCTACTGCTGGTGGCAGCGTTGCTATCAGACCTGGGCAACTGGAGCCCAGCTCCGAAAGCAGCACTGCTACCAGCAGCAGCACACAAAGGATGGCCTGGTCCTTCTGTGATGGTGGCTGGCCAAGTAGCAGCCCAGCTCTCAAGGATCACAATCTCACAACCCCTCTAAAATAACTTGAGCCCCTTCAACTCCCATTTGGGTCAGGACCCCTGATTTGAGAAATGCTGGTCTTCTAGTGTGCTTTTACGCTATACAAGACCCGATTTTCCTAGGCTGCAATGTGTTTCATAGCCATAATTTTGGTAGGGCCCTGCCTATTGAGTATTTAGCACCCCAAGATCTGTTCTATTCTGTAGTTGGGATTTAGGGTCTCCCACATCTCAAAGAATTGAGCTCTGTAGCACTAGCATCAAGTTTGCCCTGCCATTGGATTGTACAATCTCTATTCCCTGCCTAATTTTGGGAAGTCACCAGGAATTAGTTTGGTCACCAGTTCTCAGGAAGTCAAATGAAATAATCGAACACTAACATCGACTTGCTCAGAATTATTGAAGCAACAGCTTGAGGCAACATACTTGAGCTACTGAACAGTTCCTACAGAATCAGAGAGGATTCATATTTTCTTCAATGAATTGGAACACTTTGGTTTATCCATTTGTAATGGCTAAGCTTTGTAAAACAACAACATCCTCTATCCCTGGATGAATCTAAAGGCAAGTACCTGTGGATCAGGATCCTTAGTTGGCATTGGACCAAAGTGACTGAGAATTCGACTCTTGAGTGCTTGTTTGAGTGAGTTAAACCACGTATAAGCCTGATCATACACAGAGTCATGCAGAACAAGTAATTCAGCAGAGTCCTCTCCTTGCACCTGGAGTTGACACAAGGAGGGAATGAAGCTAGAGTTAGCTGCATTTTCAGTTTCAAAAGACACGACACATTCTGATTTCTTTGGAGAACTCTTGGGCAGATCCTGAATGTTTGTTCTTTAATTATTTTGTCTGAAAAGCATCTCAATCAAGGTTCTTCTTGGGCTCTCTTCACCCACTATGCTCTAAAAAAAGTCCATTTTCAGAACAATCACTTAGACATGGGTCCCCAAGTGATGTTACAATCTTTTAATGTAACTCTTTGGGGCAAGCCCAGTCTTCCTTTAGCTAACTATGGGTTTGCACATACCTACCACATTTTGGATATGTTCTATATTCTCTCCATAATAGTGGACTTCATCTAAATTTAACATCGCTAGTGGGAGCGGGAGCGGGAGCGGACCCTTTGCGCCCAATAGTTTAACTGGCTAATTGAATAGTCAGTGCAATTTGCATCAACTATTCGATTACTTGATAAGGGCACCTCCACAGCCTGGGGCTGTTGCTACACTTCAAAGGCCAAAGTGCTGCAGGGAACATGGGTCCAGCAGAAGACCCAAGCAGTCGCCCCCCTGCCCTCCGAGCCCCGTGCTCCTGGTGGCTTTTTAAAGTGGCAGTGCTGCATAGAGACCAAGGTTTGCTGGGGAGTCTCAGTCCTCAGCTAACCCCGGGCTTCATGTGACACTGCTACTTGGAACCACCTCCTCCTCCTGCCCCCCCCCCTTGCTGCCACTTTGATAGAGGCAGCAAGGGGGGCGCGCGCAACTAGTAGACTAGTGTGTTGACTATCCAATAAGCATTTGCTTATCCGATAGTCGACTAGTCATTCACATTCCTAGCTCCCACTAATTTGGATTTGGTCACTGGCTTTGGCCCTACATCCAGTGAGATCTGATTACCTTGATAAAGCAGATCTAAAATACCCTACCGGGCAGCCTGGCATGATCCCAGCCTGATACACACACTGCCTGTATCAAAACACTCTCTTGGAAAATAGTCTTCTCACCTTCTGATCCTCGATGTACTCAATATCGGCTGTGTTGTATCCATCACGCTGGCTGTGCTCTATCACCTTAAACCTCCTCCTGCCAATGCTGTCTACAACCGAGCGCCCATCAGCAAAGAATTCAACGTTCCTGATCTCCAGAATGCAGCCATAATCAGCAAACCTATTTGATCAAGACACAAGCAACACAACTGGCTGTATTCTTGCCAGGCTTGGCGCTGTATGCCAGGCTTGGCGCTGTAGCTCGATTGGACAGCTTTAGGACACAGAGATGTTTGATCAGTGGTGGCTGAGTGCTCCACGGTTCTCTTCAGTGCTCCTGAGCGTTACACACCCCTTTTCAACACTGGACCACAGTGGGGTGACGGGAGCTGGAAGGCCAATACAGGCTCCCCTATACTTGGGGAAGCCCCGAGCCAAGGTTCCCACGCCTGGACTAGAGCTTCTGGAGACACAAGCCATTCTGGGCTCCCCTCATTTTCCAAAGCGTTTCTAGGTGGGTATTTCTGCGCACAGAACTACAGTTAAAGTTAATTTAACATAAAGCCGGTCACAGTGGTCTCAAATCAATCTGACTCACAGCAGCGTGAGGCACATCAAATCTCTGGGGAGCCACATTAAGACTAGCAGCTAAGGAAATACCTTTTTCCAATGCACATGTAGCACCACAGCCAAGTGCCTAGAGGGTTTCCACACCTGCCATTCCATGATTTCAAGCTTGACTTTTGCAAGTGCTCTACAAGCCAAACGCTTATTCAGATTGCTTTGAAACTTGGTGTGCCTCATGGGAACACGAGGTAGCATTAATGACCCATATGTGGGGTCATCTGATCAACGGGATCCAAGTTACAGATCTCCAAAAAGAAAAACAAACCAGTTTCCTTCTGTGGCATTGTTCTGTGAAACAGACATACTAACGTCTTCCATAACATAAGAACTAGGAGCTTCGGGGGGTAGCCGAGTTGTTTTTTTTCTGTAACAAACTAGCAAGCAAATGGTCTGGTAGCACTTTATAGACTAACAAAACATGGGGTCACCAAATGAAATGAATAGGCAGCAGATTTAAAACAAACAAAAGGAAGTTTTTCTTCATGCAGCACACAGCCAACCTGTGGAACTCCTTGCCAGAGGATGTTGAAGACCTGGACTTTAACAGGGTTCAAAAGAGAACCAGATGACTTCATGGAGGTTAGTTCCATCAATACTAATTACCAAGAATGGGCAGGCATAGTGTTTCTGGCCTCTGTCAGGGGTTGGAAATGGGTGACAGAAGAGGGATCACTTTATTCCCTGTTCTGTTCACTCCCTCTGGGGCACCTGGCATTGGCCACTATTGGCAGACAGGACACTGGGCTAGATGGACCTTTGGTCTGGCCCACTCTTTCCATTCTTATTTTAAAGGCTAGATCCATCACAGACCTTGCTGAGACTGATGGTGGTGAACCCACCTTCAAATAAAACAAGTAAGGGTCAGTTCATCACAAGTCTGACATTAAAAAAAGAGTGTTGGACTGAGCAGCCAGAGGTGGCTGCAATGTGTGTGTCACGGGTGCCAATTCTGTTTGGTGGGAGAATAATCAGAGAAAGAAAACACATTAAGCGTGTGACTGATTCCTGGGAGAAGATGGCTATTAGGAGCCTGAGGAACTGGGTAATAAGGGGCTAGGGGTTCGGGGCTATTCACAGGGATGGGGGCCCAGTTCAAGGCTTGCCTGAGAAAATCTGGTTTTTACTAGTCCCTCAGGGAGGGAGGAGGTCAAGCAGCTACTGGGGCAGATTTTCGTTTATTTAGAGAGATGGCATGGAGGTTAGGAACTGACCATGTTGCCTGATGTTCGGCCCACCTCTGCATCGTCTAACCAGGGAAGGACAAGCTGTGTCCGTCAGCGAGAGTCACTTGAGTGGAAATAATCTGAGCCATTCCCTGCTGTTCAGCTTGTACGTTGGATCGTATCAGAGGTGTGTCCAGGAGCTGTAGGTGCCAACTCTGTGGCTGCTGCCGGGCTGGAGCACCCATGGGAAAAATCTGTGGGTACTCAGCAACCCTCAGCAGGTAGCCAGCTCCCCCTTTCCCTCAGCACCTCCTGCCCCCTGCAGTCAGCTGTTTGGAGGCATGGGGTGGTGCTGAAGAGGAAGGGGAAAAGCAGGAACTGGACAGGAAGGGATGGGGCAGGGTAGGGGATGTGCACACCACCCTTGGGGCCCAGAGGAAGCCAGCACCTGTTCCAGGAACCAGGATCCACTTTCCTGTGCTTTTTGTCCTTTAATAGACAGAATCCTGTGTGTTACACTGAAAGGGCTGTAAAAAGGAGACGTGCTAGCGCTGTGGGGTTGGCAAAGAAGAGGTCCATCGTCACAGGGCTTACTGGAGCTTTGCTACAAGACGGCAGGCGGCCCCTGCAATGTTAAATCTGAACTGGGCATTTTCAGAGCTTTGCTCAAAACATTTTGCAAGGGACCACCCAGCAGCCTTAATCCTCTGTTCTAATGACCAGCGGCAATAGACACCGTTTATTATTTGCCACTCCGTCTTCGAATATTGGGACTTTTCTGTACCATGGAAGATCTCGGATAACAGTGCAACGGTTTAGAAGGGTAACTCGCTTTCTATGTATCTGCATTGCAAGAGAACTCTATGGCCAGTAGGGTTAGTAAGAACCAGGGAAGGTCTGCGAAATCTACAAAGAAACACTTACCAATGATTGTAGTAAGTTTTGCTCTAATCTCTGGCTCACACAGACCAGTATGAAGCTGGTGAGAATTCAAAGTGTAGATGATTGCATCATGCTGTCAGCATATCGATGCCAAATACCCACCCAGTGCATATACGGAGTTGACTCTACTTATCCCAACCACTGCAAGGAAGAGGGATAGCTCAGTGGTTGGAGCAGTGGCCTGCTAAACCCAGGATTGTGAGTTCAATCTTTGAGGGGGCTATTTAGGGATCTGGGGCAAATCTGTCAGAGATGGTACTTGGTCCTGCTGTGAGGGCAGGGGTCTAGACTTGACCTCTCAAGGTCACTTTCAGTTCTAGAAGATGGTATATTTCCATATAAAATACATTTAATACCATGCAGATGTCAATATGGAACACGGTTATTTCTTGATTGTAAAATGTATCAGCATTCCAAGCTAGTTGGCAGTAGCAAAGAAAGAAATGTAAAACCAAGGTGACAAACGCCTTTTCCCCAGCCACATACTCCAGGCCAATAGCTGAGTGCAGGGCTGGGGAACCTCAGGCCCTCAGCTGGATGAGGCTCAGGGCTTCCCCCACCCCCAGCATTGGGGGCCTGTACTGCTGCTCCAGGCCCCTTGCAGGCTGGAGCACACAAAATCTACCAGGCTCTCCCCAGCCCCCCACCCCGCCCCAGGCTCTGCTGTGCAAGGTGAATGTGGGGTGTGTCTTTCTCCTCCTCAATCGGGGCCATAGTGAGGGTTTGACTGCTCCTTCCCCAATCAAGCCCATTCCACAACTGTGCTTTATTGGGCTTTCAGCAGCTTCCTCTGAGGCAGCCAGTATGGAGACAAACCACTGGACTGAACAGATCACAGGCTGGATCTAGAAGAGTTACTACCCCCGCTGGCACACACGGCTCACTCACCCTTTGACAGGATCACTGAGACACATTCCGAATTGTTTGGTGCCAGTCTCCATACATCTCCGAATCATCAGTCGGTAACACGGCTCAAAGATGTGCAGCGGGCAAGGGACTGTGGGATAGGCCATTGTGCAGACGAAGATGGGGACATTCTTATTTAAACTGCAAGGAAAAAATCCATGACGTTTGAGAAAAACGTGCACCATCTTCGACAAAGCATTAGCGGAACAAATCGTAGACATAATGCAACAGTGTAGAGGATGCCTTGCCACGGAGCTTTACAATAAAATGGAAACCAAGATTTCTAGACCGTGCAAAGGTTGCTAAGCTATTTTTTGCTGTTATTCCGAAGAAGGGCATTTCGATTTCATTATAAGTAATGGAACTTTTTAACGTCACCTTTCTCCAGGTTGCTTTAGAACTCAAACAATCCTCGACTTGCCCCTTTCCCATCCAATTTCCAACTTGTGTATACACTGTGGCTATGTCTACACTGGCAGGTTGTTGTGCCAGAAGTATGCAAATGAGGCTAAGTGTGGAATATTGCCGAGCCTCATTTGCATACCTAATGAGCCACCATTTTTGTGGAAGAGGCTCTTGCGCCAGAAGGAGCTGTCTACACTGCCTCTTCTTGCGCAAGAAAAGCCCTCTTGCGCAATGCTGCTACGCTGATTATTTTGAGGAATAACGGCGTTGCGTAAGAGGGGTTTTCTTGCACAAGAAGGGGCAGTGTAGACAGCTCAGGGCACAAGAGCCTCTTCTGCAAAATGGCGGCTCATTAGGTATGCAAATGAGGCTTGGTGATATTCCACAGAGCCTCATTTGCATACTTCTGGTGCAACAACCCGCCAGTGTAGACATAGCCTGTGGGTTGTGGAATTCCACTTCCAGGCATGGCGACGTACACCAAGGTCTACAGAGGGCAACGGCATTACAATGCACCTCTATTACTGGATTGATTGCCTCCTGTTTTCAAATAAAACTTGAAAGCAATTGCAAGAGTAGACTATCAGATAGTAGGGATGCAAGTGATTAGTTAAGCTTTTCCTTATTGGATAATTATCAGACAGTTGACTAGTTGCTTCTTCCTCCCTTGCTGCCTCTGGGGCAGCAAGGGGTGGGGGGGAGCAGGAACCAGTGCTGGGGAGAGCTTAAAAGCCTCCCCCCCCCCCCCCGTCTCCACAGTGTGCCGGAGGGTAGCAGGGATTGGGCTTGAGCCACGAAGTCAGCTGATTCCCAGCTCGTGTCCAGTTGTAGATGCTGCACCTCCACTTTTTAAAAGTATTAAGAGCCTGCCAACTCCTAATACATTTAAAAATCAGAAGCACAGTGGCAGGGGGGATGGACAGCTGATCCCTGGCTCCCGCTGCATCTCACCCCTCCCCCCCCCCACGCATTAGCCTTTAAATATATGAAGAGCTAACTCTACTAAGGCTCACCTGCTTATTGACAGTCGATTAAATTAAATTTAACCTCCCTATCAGATAGCTGAAAGTTTAGTCTTGTATCTGAGCCCTGCACTTCTTGAATCCCGTAAAACTGAGTCAGCTACTTGCAGTATCTTAGAACATGTTTTACGATGAGGAGAACCATGCAGTTGCTAGTTGATCAACTTTTTAAAGACTAGTTAGAAAGACAGATTACATACTTGGAGAGCTCTGCAATTTCCTCTTCATACACCTTTCTTCTCTCAGTGAGTTCCTCTGGAAGATACGTGGCTATTAACTCCTCCATCACTACTGTCTTGCAGTATCGCCTCATGGCCAAGCACTGCAATAAAGAGGCGTAACTGAGCTGCTATCAAACAATACGCAGCAATGGCTGCCAAGTTCTGTGTTGTGGAAGCCTCCTCCTATGCAGCCTTTTCTTCATTGTATTCTGTCACTTCCACCGTGAACTGAAATAGCCACTAATCCATTTCCCCTGCTTGCTGACCTGCCTGTGACCATCAAAGTCTAAACACTCCAGGAGCTGGACATTACAGCAATTGAATCTACTAGTACAGTATTGTACAGAATCTGTTGTGTCGAGTAGGGGCGTTTTACTAGAGCCCAGAAGCCATGGGTAATTAGTGTTCTTGTGACATATATACAGCTACGTAGGAATGCTAGAAGCGTGTTACTAAATGTCTAAAGGAAGCAATTCAAGCACAGGTTTGTTCAGGAGAAAGGAATATTGATTGGCCCTGTCTGCAGAGGTCAAGCTTTGAACACCGGAGAATGGAAGTACATGAGTAATTAAGGTAACCAAAGCAATCCAACCAACAGAGGCAATTAACTTGAGAATGAAAAAGGGTCATGGTACTGGCAGCCCAATGACCAAGCAACAGGGGGGTCACTTAAAATATTCCAGACAATGGTCCCTCTAATCTTTGCCATCCATGTGCAGAATAAGTTTTGTTATGTGCACCACGGCATGTGTAAAGTGTCCCACCAGAAAAAACCATGAACCTAGTAGTGGATACTCTGCCAATCAGCTGGGCAGCATTGGAATTAGCGATGTTAAAATGTGCTTCATTAAGTAACCATGTGTAGGGAGCCTGGACAGCCCCAGCCTTGACAATAAGTGATGTCTGCCTTGTCTACCGTGCGGATTTCTAAAAAGCAAAAGCCAGGCGTGTCAAGTCCGGTGCATGTATGCATGCAGGCGTGGTTTAGGAAGCAGGAATGCTTTGAGCCACAATGCAGTTTAAGCAGGGTATGCAAGACCACGCCAAAAAACACACGACAAGCAACCTCGTATGGGTACTTCTGTTTCTGATAAGCAAAAATGACAGTTGCAGCCATACAACGGTCAACTATGCACATCGCAGCAACATCCTGAGTAGGATGTACCCCAAATAGGACACTGGGAATTGGGGGTAGGGACACGCACATGCGCCATTGGGGGTAACGTGTGCTAGCGGCAACCAACCAGCCTGGGGGAAATCTAGGGTGAAATCACTGTGCTGTGAGCACAGGATCACGCCGGGTTACAGGACAGATGGGACAACCCCCACAGCACCACACTACGGGACATAGGAAGGGCACCGATTTGAGATGTCTGTTCAGCAAGGGGCTTAGATCAGCCTTACTACCCTAGGTCCTAGATGACCTTCATGCCCTGCACTGGTGTCCTAGGGAATTCCAGGTCCAGAGCTTGCAGGCCTGGGCTGTATAGTACTCCTCTAATGGGCATAGATAACCTACACACAGTAGGGAAAACACCCTCAAAAGCTGTCCTTTTTCACAGGGATGATTTCCCAAGGCTCTTGCATTTCCTCAAAGAGCTGGATGTATGTTGCAAGTGTTTCATTACTCCATTCAAAAGGTTAGTGTCCAAGTTAAGCAATCATGTATAGTTTTAACAAAATACAGGACTATGTATCACTTTAAAGACTAACAAGATGGTTTATTAGGTGATGAGCTTTCATGGGCCAGACCCACTTCCTCAGATCAAATAGTGGAAGAAAATAGTCACAACCATATATACCAAAGGATACAATTAAAAAAATGACGAGGAGTCCTGTGGCACCTTATAGACTAACTGAAGTGTAGGAGCATAAGCTTTCATGGGCAAAGACCCACTTCGTCAGATGCATGTGGGTCTTTGCCCACGAAAGCTTATGCTCCTACACTTCAGTTAGTCTATAAGGTGCCACAGGACTCCTCGTCGCTTTTGCAGATTCAGACTAACACGGCTACCCCTCTGATATTAAAAAAATGAACACACATGAAAAGGACAAATCAAATTTCAGAACAGAAGGAGGATGGGGAGGGGGGGGAAGAGGTAAATGTCTGTGAGCTAATGATATTAGAGGTGATAATTGGAGAAGCTATCTTTGTAATGGGTAAGATAACTAGATCCTTTGTTCAGACTCAGGTGTAAACTGTTGAATTTTAGCATGAACAACAGTTCAGAGGATTCTCTTTCAAGTGCAGTCTTAAAAGGCTTTTGAAGCAGGATGGGTCTGGCCCACGAAAGCTCATCATCTAATAAACCATCTTGTTAGTCTTTAAAGTGCTCCATTGTCCTGTTTTTTGTTTCAGCTACACCAGACTAACACGGCTACATTTCTATTACTATGTATAGTTTTATGTTTTAAAATTTGCTCCTTTTGAAGGGGACATTTATTTCTTTACTGATTTAGTCTGCGTGTCTTTTTAGAGCTTGATACCACGGATGCGTTTCCCAGTGAGCTTAGTTAACTCTATGCATTGTATTCACTTCTGGCTTGTGCAGCAGCAAGTCGGTATCTAGTACTATTTACTTAGTGTATCAGAACCAGAAGAGAACAAAATCTTGTACAGACTCTTCCCCTTTCCACCACAACTAAAAACCTGTGAGTGCACAGTTCAGCAGCAACACTTTTTTTAAATCCCACCTCTGAAAATGGGGGACAGGTCTCCCCACATTCAAACATTTATTACCCTCAACCCCCCACCTCAAGTTTTTATAAAGCTTTTAAATAAGTATACATCCCTTCAAAAGACTAAGAGTAAAAACTGAACAGCAAGCCAAACAGAAGAACGCCTATCAAATCTTACTAGCGAAGGCCACACAATTTCATAAATTTCAAGCCACAAAAAACATTAGCATGTAAGGGACTTGATTGTACAGCCTGTCTCCGACTTACAAACTGGTTACGGACCAAGCAAATGGTCGTAACTCGGTTTGTTCGTAAGTCGGACCCCATTGAGTTACATGTGACCGCGCTGTTCGTAACTTTTGGTCGTAACTGCGAACGGTCTTAAGTCGACCGTTCGCAACTAGGGGACCGGCTGTATCCTTTTAAGGCATGAATCTAGAACATAATTTGAAGGTCAAGTGAGCAACTGATGACAAGTAACATCTTTGCTTGTTCCAGTGCTATGCCCCACCTAGGCTGACGTGTGCCGAGATCAACAGTGCTCTGCCTGAACAGGTCACACTGAGCTCTGTGCTTGAGGACTAAGTCAGGGGTCTCCAACCTTTTTAAGCACAAGATCACTTTTTTAATTTAAGTGCAATCCAGGATCTACCTCAAACCCAATACTCCTACCCCTGCCCCACCTCCACCCCACCCCTTCTCACTCCATCCTCCCTCCCCCATCCTCACTCACTTTGACCAGGCTGGGGCAGGAATTTGGGATGTAGGAGGGGTTCAGGACTGGGGCCGGTGTTCGGAACGCAGGCTCCAGCTGGGCACCGCTTATCACAGGTGGCTTCTAGGGGGTCGTGCAGGGGGCTAAGGCAGGCTCACCCCTACCATGGCCCTGCACCACTCCCAAAAGCAGCCAGCAAACTCTCTATCTCTGCCCCCCTCTGCTCTGTGGAGATGGGGTACAGGAAGAGCATCCCAAGATCGTTGCCCTGCACAGCAAGCAGAGGGCTCCCACAGGCAGCTCGAGGGCAGGAGCAGAACAGCAGTGCTGAGAGGCAGTTGAAGTGCCGGCACTTGACAGCCTCTCAGCCAAACCTGTCAGGATCCCCCGTGAAAGGCTCCAAGATCTAGTAGTAGATCCCGATCGACTGGTTGGTGACCACCGGACTAAGTGTTTCAACAGAAAACAACTCTGAGCCTTGGAGACATTTAAAATGGTCTCTTTTCCAAATCATATGGGATGTCAAGTATATTGGGAAAGAGCAACCGATTCCTGAAGTCAGTAATTCCCTCTCCCCTCCAGCTTATGCCGACTAAAGTCACGCGTCCTTACCTCAGAAAGCCCTTCTTTGCACAGGGGACATTTTGGGTTGTGATCTAGGCATCTTTCAAGACATTTCAGGCAGAAGGTGTGCCCACAAGGTGTGGTGACTGGTTCATAGAAAAGCCTGGAAGGGAACAAATCGACACAAAAGCGACAATATCGTGTAGCAAGACTAAGATAAGAGGCAACTTCATAACAGCTTCTTTCCATATCTATTCAGTCGGTACAATTCGGTGCGCTTTAGTCAAGTCTGTTTTGCATGGTTTGTGTCTTTAATCCATTAAAGGGCGTCCCGATTACCAGTCTAATGTGGGGTGCATTCTGAAATCCTGGTTCATTGGAAACAGAAGATTTGCCACTGATTTCTGCTTGAGCAGGACTGCGGTGATGAATAGCAGTATAAAATATTAAGATAGGTCTTTTATATTTTTCAAATGAAGCCGATTAGAAATAAGGCCCTAATCTTATAAACCCTAACTCACATGGGTCAGGTCAAGTCAAGCACAACTCTGTCATTTGGGGATCTATACGATTAGTAAAATGGGTGTTTGCTACTACATTACTGCTACTGAGTCTGTTTAAGTCTCCAGAAGCGAAGAGTGAGGGGGGATTTGATAGCAGCCTTCAACTTCCTGAAGGGAGGTTCCAAAGAGGATGGAGAGAGGCTGTTCTCAGTAGTGACAGAACAAGGAGCAATGGTCTCTAGTTGAGGTGGGGGAGGTCCAGGTTGGATATTAGGAAAAACTATTTCACTAGGAGGGTAGCCAAGCACTGGAATGGGTTACCTAGAGAAGTAGCGGAGTCTCCATGCCTAGAGGTGTTTAAGTCTCTGCTTGACAAAGCCCTGGCCGGGTTGATTTAGTTGGGATTGGTCCTGCCTAGAGCAGGGAGCTGGACTTGATGACCTTCTGAGGTCTCTTCCAGCTCTGTGATTCTACCATATCTAATGGCTGGATATTTAATTGTGTGTGAACATATCACGTAGCTTCTAACTTCCAACTGAGCATTCTTCCACAAAAAATGCTATTAAATTGTGATTCTGCTTTTCAAGAAAGTTTTTTTCCTGGCTAAACTCTTTGGAAGACCAAGTGATTCCAAATACATTTTCCCAGCTGACGAGCATTGAAAAAAAGCCCAGGGATGTTACCCAAAATCTCTAATTGGAACTAGAAATGGGACCATTCAAAACCCCATTACTTTGCTCTTAACCAAAAAAAATCCCAAAGCCTCAAGTTATTTAGCCTGATATATACTTAATTTTATTAAAGATAATCATTTTTTTAAGTTTATCAAGATAAATATGGGTGCAACTGTCTGTGCATAAAAACTGTTATTAAACCTACTCTGCATGCTGAGAAAATTAAGAGCATTTGACTTAAACTGACTATTGCTGGTTTTGTTAAGTGTATTATTGACATAAGTACAGACATTTAGGCTGTGTCTAGACTGGCAAGTTTTTCCCCGCAAAATCATTTGATTTTGCGGAAAAACCTTGCCAGCTGTCTACACTGGCCGCTTGAATTTCTGCAAGAACACTGACAATCTTATATGAGATCATGTAAGATCGTCAGTGTTCTTGCGGAAATACTGTGCTGCTCCCGTTCAGGCGAAAGCCCTCTTGCACAAATCATTTGCGCAAGAGGGCCAGTGTAAACAGCCCAGTACTGTTTTTCCACAAAAAAGCCCCGATGGCGAAAATGGCGATCGGGGTTTTTTTGTGGAAAACTGCATCTAGATTGGCCACGGATGCTTTTCCACAAAAAGTGCTTTTGCGGAAAATCATCCTGCCAATCTAGACGCGATTTTTCCAAAAATGCTTTTAACGGAAAAGTTTTCCGTTAAAAGCATTTCCGGAAAATCATTCCAGTGTAGACGTAGCCTTAGTGAAGGAGCATCTGAAGGAATAACTAAATGCCAGAGTTTTATCTTATTGCCCATCAGCTAAAATCCTCTGTAAATGGTTCAATGAGAATAAACCTGGCTGCAAAATATTACTGGTTTTGCTTTGAAATGCTTAATGCCACATTCTAAAGTGAGTGTTTGTACACTTAATAAACTCACTACGATTTACTTGGACAACTAAAACTTTACATGTAAGCATCCGTACAGGAAATGTCTATTAGAGGCAGTCCTGATCCAGCTCTTACTGAAAGTTTTGCTGTTGAATTTAATGGGAGCTGGTTTAAGACCATTTGGAGGTAAATATCATTTAAAAGTAAGATTTCTGGAACGCATGCATCAGGCGCAGTAGGGCAACAGCAATAATATTCATCCCAGCTAGGAAATAACTGCTCACTTTCTAGCAAACACGGAATCAGAAATGCACAGCTGGAAGATCTTGGCAGCTCATCTACTCAGCCCCTGGGCTGAGTCCGGATTTAATATACCTCCTCCTGAATATACCTCATCTTGAATAGTCAGGAATCCTACACAAGTGCAAACGTGCACTTTTAGGACACAGAAGTGCTCCTGATGGAGCTGTATGGGCTTTTTACTATGCTCCTTCTATTTCCTTTGCATTGTGAGTTTGCTGGGCACCCAACATAGCTGGAATGAGTGACTCACCACCCCAAAACATGTTCTGCCAGTGTCTACCAGCTCCTAAAAAGGATATAGGTCAGTAACCTGGAAAAGGGATATAGGTCAATCGTAGCTTCTCCTATTAGCTGGCGAAAGGTCACTAATTAATTAGTCATTGAATCATAGACGATTAGCTCGAAGCAGGACCAACCTCAACTAAATCACCGCCGTGTAAAGTAGTCCAAGGTACGTCAGCCTCCGAGTCACTGATAAGATCTTTCTGAATTACAGAATATGGCTCGTGGCTACGAGGATCACTCTACTATGTGTTCATATCAATGGCAAGAGGAAGCCCCTCCCACAGGATCTCAGTTACACAAGCCTTTACATCCATGTGGTCTCAAAGGCTGACACTCCATGTGGCTGCAAGGGTCTGTGCTGTCCTGAGTCACAGGATCATGGCCAAGATCACCACAGCCGGACTACACCCAACGCTGATCACTTAAAAATATGAATCAATTCTGGTTTAGCAAGGAAGGAGATAGGTCAGAGCTAAGTAATTTTAAAAAATGCACCTGAAAATGGCTTTATAAATGGCCAAGCTGACAGCCTGATTACAAACAGCTCAATTCAAATTATGGGCATGTGTGGAGGGGAGTGTTTTGCTTTTGGTAATACTGAGTCATTGGAAAGCCGTGTGAACTCTCTCAACACTTGGTTCAGAGGTACAATTTAATCATTTTTTGTAAGTTTTAACAATTTGTTCCAAGCTGAAACGAAGCCAAACCAAATATCCTATTTTTCCAAAATATTTCATTGTTTTATAAATAATTGTAAAATGTGTGTTATTTGTGGGCTTTTCAGTTCAAAGAATGAAGCAAATACAAACTTCTATAGCCATGCATGTCCAGAAAAAACAAAACTAAATGCCATTTCATTTTAAAGTTAAAATCCAAATAGGAGATTAATCCAACACAGCTAATTTGTTTTGTGGACTTTTTTCCTGAAGTGCAGGTGTACCCTTGGTCATAGCCCTGAGAAACTAACTTCTTATTTTCATGGCCACAAATCAAGGTAGCCTGAGAATTCATTAACTAAATTATACAAACTGACAGACCTGCGAAAGGAGCTTAAAACTTTAATCAACGTTTTGTGGAGGAAACGTATACTTAGTTTTGCTACATATTTCAATAATTTGAATTTAGGCTGTTCATACACCGCTACAAGGATTAAGCTAGCATCTTGTATCCGAATACTTATTTGCAGTCTCTTCTTGCTGATCTATAGAAACACATGATTTTATGGTCACATGATGGCTTGAAGCTAGAGATTTCATTTGGAATAATTTACTAACACATTTCTAAATGTTAGAGAGGCAAATACATCTGCCCAAGTTTATTGGTGATGCATGCTCTGCTCACAAGACTGATGTGTTAGGCAGCTCCCATTTTCCATGTGGATATTAATGGCACCTCCAAAGACAGATCAGTGACATTCATAGAATCCTAGGGAATGGAAGAGACCTCATCAAGTCCAGCCCCCTGCCCAAAGCAGGACCAACCCCAACTCAATCAGCCCAGCCAGGGCTTTGTCAAGCCAGGACTTAAAAGCCTCTAGGGATGGAGATTCCATCCCCACCCCAGGAAACCCATCCCAGTGCTTCCCCACCCATCTAGGGAAATTGTTTTTCCTAATAGCCAACCAAGACCTCTCCCACATTCAGTGTGAACAGAGCCCGTATTAAGTTCCCTGCGCAGACTTATTTTGACTAAGTACAAGAGAGAAACAAAGGAATTCCATTTGCTTATAAAGGTCTTTGCTATTGCAACACAGATACAAAATAGCATCACTATAGGACTTGCATTACTGAGACGACACTTTCAAATATGAAAAATGCATACATGGCCCATGTCTTACATTAACTGCAGAAGACAGTCTGATTTCCACTCAGAAGAGTCTTTCAGAGATGTTTACTAGTCTATTTAACCACTGACATATATCTTTTGCCAAAAAAGTCATTTATCTGGGGCATATCTAAAGCTTTCAGTCACGGTCCCATTCATAGCCATCTCAAAATCAAATACCTAGGAAAAACCCCAACCCCACCCAACAGCTTCCAAATGCCAGAAAACTAAGACCAAGTAAGCTAGGAATGCCACAGATCATGTCAGTGAAGAACAGCACCCTCATTAGAAAAGAATGGATACCTCATACACAGAGAGCAATCCAGGTCAGAGGGGTCCACAAGTTCAAAGGGAATGCGGTGCCCAGCACTGGATCCTCTGGCATCTACGGCATCTATTTATAATTCAAAGTAGTCATCAGCATACAGAACAGGACAGAGATTAAATTAATGTCACATTTCAGAGCAGCATTTGTGGACATTCATAAACAGCATCTCATTTTTACATCGAGTCTTATTGAATCTAGGGATGTACGTGACTAATCGACTATCCGATAAGGAAAAGCTTATTGGATAGTCCACATGCTAGTCGACTAGCCCCTCCCCCCCCCTTGCTGCCTCTATTACAGAGGCAGCAAGGAAGAGGGAAGTCGAGGGGGTGCTGGAGGGAGCCAGCTTACAAGCCGGTTTCTCGTACCTCCAGCTCCGTGGGAGGTGGCAGGGGCGCCGTGGGGGCGTTCCAACTTTGAAATCTACAGGAGTCCCACTGGGGCTCTTGTACATTTCAAAGCAGAAGTGTCACATGGAGCCTGGGTCCAGTGGCGGACTCTGAGTTCCCTACTGGCTCCATGTGGCGCTTCCTCTTTGAAATGTACAAGAGCCCCAGGGGAGAATCTTCTACATTTCAAAGTTGGAAACGCCACGTGGAGCCCGGGGTCAGCGGGAAGCTGCGCTCTAGAGAACCACATCAATTCAATTCGAGTCCGGACTAGAATCCGGAGCAGTGAGGGGGCTACGTGAGCAGCCCTTCATCCCCGTAACCATGCCAGCTTCCCGGGACAGGGCGTTTTTGCTCACTGTGCTTGCATACCTAGAGTATGTGGGAGGTGCCGACTGAACCACAGCAGCACTTGGACTGGACGCAGAGGGAGCACCCAGCTCTCCACGTGTGCCATTAGCACATCTCACGTCACGTGCCCTTGCTTTCAGCAGGCGTCACTTCGGTAGCGCCCTTAGGAAGGGACGAGGACGGAAACAAGCAGGAGCTGGCAATGCTGCACGTGGGCCACAACAAAGTGTCTTGTGGGCCACTGCTAGAACCCTGGCAGGCCACACGTGGCCCACAACTGCTCCAGAGTGAATAGGAAAGACGCAAACATCTTAATTTGGAGCCCAGGCCTGCGCTCTCATTTAAGCTAAAGCTTCAGCTGGAATTAAACTCAACACAGTTTTCCTTATTCAGGCCACAAACCCACTGCCTTCCTGGTACAGGCCCAGTCCGATTTCATTACACAGGGTTACCTTTCTTTGTGATTTTGCAGGGCACCTCAGCACTCCTCGTCTCCTCAGAGCAGTACTTTCTCTTCAGGAGGCTGCATTTCTCAGCCATGAGAAGGGCAGACTCGGGGGTGGGGGGGTGTTGGTTCTCATCCTCTGAGCAGCCTTTTTTACTCTCTAGCATTTGAACGGATTTTCTCAGACTGCAGTCAGTCGTTATTTGTTCTTCCTGAGCAGGGAAATCCTTTTTCTGTTCCACATTTACCTGTACCAAAAAAGGTTGAGACCTCAGGACTGCAGTTCTCCAGCATTTTCACTCTGCACATCACTTCGTAAGAGCTCCTCTCTCACCCACCATCTTGACCAGTTGTCAAAAGCCGTCATGTTGTGGACCGTCAGGAAAGGCTCTGCAAGCCAATGGACCACAGCATGAGGACCACTGCATCTGGGACTTTGTCAGTCCAAATACCACCTTCCCACAACACTTTTCTAGGCATCTATAACTTAGCCATGAGACTGATTCAGGCAAATCTCATCCTGTAAGTCATCGCCTGATTGATGGGAACATCTGACTTGTTTTAAGTATTGAACGTCTGGTTAGAAAACTGAACACCATGGCGGTGTCTAGACTGCATCCCTTTTCCATAAAAGGATGCAAATTAGACCTATCGTAATTGCAAATGAAGCGGGGATTTAAATCTCCCCCGCTTCATTAGCATAAAAATGGCTGCTGCTTTTTTCCGGCTCGGAGTTTTGCCAGAAAAAAGCGCCAGTCTAGACGCGGATCTTTCAGAAAATAAAGCCTTTTCCGAAAGATCCCTTATCCCTTTATTTTCCGAACGATCCGCGTCTAGACTGGCGCTTTTTTCCGGCAAAGCTCAGAGCCGGAAAAAAGCAGCAGCCATTTTTATGCTAATGAAGCGGGGGAGATTTAAATCCCCGCTTCATTTGCAATTACGATATGTCTAATTTGCTCCCTTTTACGGAAAAGGGATGCAGTCTAGACACAGCCCATGTGATCTTTAGTGCAAGGGAGGAGTAATAGTATATGGAAAACAAGTAAAAGTTCATACATCCATATCACTGAAGTAGCCTCTTCTCTTACTCTATAGCTAAAATGGGCTCCTAGTTCCTATGTTTATAGGAGCCTCGGTATCCCAGAAAAATGGTAATAAATTAAGTTCTGCTGCATCATCTTTAATCCTATTGTTTCCATATTAGGCATTGTTTTATGAAATGGTTGCTATCAGATTGTCAAATCAAATGGAGGGACTGATTCCCCTAACCCCACCCCAGGGAATATAAATATTGGTGGCTCTTAATGGCCTACAGCATCGGAGAACATGGTACACAGGCAGAGCATGGTGGGGGTGGGAGGGTAAGGAGAAGAGAGATTAACTGTCTCCCTCTCATCCCAAGTTATCCATCTCATTCAGAAGTTGCAATTTGAGGGAGGGTGCCTCTTCAGAAAGCACAAAAGGCCTTTCAGAAGACTATGGCATTAACTTAGGGTGCACTGGAACACAGCTGTGCAAAAGTCACCATTCTCATTCCCAGGAATTAGTGCAAAACTTTCCTACCTCTATATGAAAGAATTTACACCCTCCGAGTTTCAGGTTTGGATGAATTAAAGATAGTCCTCAGCCAAATCCCCGAATCCAAACTCCCACAAACTGGTGAATTCTGACTCTGAAGCCAACCTTGTGGCTGGCCCGTATACTGTAAAATCCCCGATGCGGAACTTTGGATCCAAACTCAGGACACATTTTGTGGATGACCTATCATTAGGTAAGAGCTATATCAAAACTCTTGATCTGAACCCCTCCCAAACTTTGACATCTGCATTTGAACTTCATTACTCAGACCATCTCTGTTGTCATCTATGTGCAAGATTACTAGAATGTTAGCATAACCACAGGTATAGTAAATAAAGGGTTAATTTGACAAAAGAGAGGGTCCAGTCCATAAGAGAATAAGGCATCATTTGAAGTCCAACAGCCTTCCTTCCTTATGTGTCATTAAGCTGAATCCAATAAAAGTCCATTTGTTGCTTCGGGGATTGAAAAGATGCAGACTTTAGCTTGCCTATGGGAATCAGATTGCTGAACATAAAAACCTGAAAAAAAGTATTATTCAAATGTTCTACGTGACACAGTAAAATTAAGAACCACACATCAGAGTCTCTCTTTACCTTGAGCAACCTTTGTAGATTGTGGCTGGTGTCTCCAGATCCCACTGAATTTAGAAGATTCCCCTTTAATCTAGAGTGAGGTGACAACAGCTGCAGGATATCTGGTAAGTGTTCCTGAGCATTTCCCGGGATGGGTGAAAATAAACTAAGTAGAAGCTGTGATACAAAACAGAACACTTCACTACTTAGCTCTTTTGCATTCACTAAAGGGAAAATGGGGATTGCGAGGAAGGGGAGGGCTGACAAACATCTCTGATTTGCAAAGCCACAAAAGCATTAGTCCTAATTAGAGCTGGGGTGAACCCCAAGGAACAAAAGCTGGTGCCATGCATGCTCACAATAAGCAAAACAGTCAATTTCAGCATATTGAACTGACGCATTGTCAACTGGTTTTGTTCTTTACACTAACACAGCTTACACACAAAAATTCTGTTCTGCAGATTGTAGAACTAGAATTCTACATGAACAAGCCTGCAGCACAGCTTTGAGAATTTGACATGAGTCTGTGCTATCCACCATAAACTCCCACTAAAGTCATTGGGAACTGAAGGCACTTACCACCCCCAATTACATCTTAGGACACACCCATTTTTTGGGACAAGAAAAAAAGCAGACAGTGACAAAGCTGCAGGCATTTAAAAAACAGGCACTGGCTTCGACAACAGACAACAAATGTATCTAAAAAGCTACTCAAATTATTAGCCATCAGCACAAGACAATTTATTTGCATGCACCCAATTTCCTGTTTTAAAAAAGAGCAAATAGTTTCACCAAATTCCAGACCTG
This sequence comes from Pelodiscus sinensis, assembly GCF_049634645.1. Taxonomy (NCBI): domain Eukaryota; kingdom Metazoa; phylum Chordata; order Testudines; family Trionychidae; genus Pelodiscus; species Pelodiscus sinensis. The sequence continues at coordinate 44,362,400 of NC_134723.1, read as the reverse complement.
GTTCAACAAAGCTCACATGTGAGTTGAGTACTAGGGATATTTAACTGCAGGTAATCAGCTGATTGAGTAGTTGATGGAAATTCCATCCACTACTCGATTAGCCAATAAGAGGGAGGGGAACTGCAGAGCCACAGTGGGGTTAGCATCCGGCCTAGGAGCTAACCCTGCCACGGCTCTGCCTTTCAAGTGTATTAAGAGCCTGCTCTTAATACATTTAAAAAGCAGAGGCACAGTGGGAGGGAGTGGATGAGAGCCGGGAATTAGCCGATTGCCGGCTCATGCCCAGTTCCCTGCTACACCTCTGCTTCTCCCTTCCCTAACCTCCCCCCCGACACTGTGCTGGAGCAAACTGGTTTTTAAGCTGCACTGGGTTCCTGTTCTCCCCTCCCCCGTTTGCTGCCTCCGATAGAAGCAGCAAGGGGGAGGAGGCGTGACTAGTTGAGTCACTGCTTGACTAACCAATAAGCATATGCTTATGGGGTAGTCGACCAGTTGCTTACATCCCTATTGAGTACATCCTGTATTAACATATATAACCATCTATAGTCCTTTTAAAGCCAAAAAGGGATTCCTTTTGAGAGAGACTGCAGAATTGAACCTTCCATGTGCAAACTCAATCCAGCGCAGTTTGCCAATTACAACGAGCAGCATGTCAATTTTCACTTGAAGGGTTTTACAAAAAGCAGCTCTCAATGTTCTATTGACCCTTCGCAGAGCAGTATCATTTGGTGCACTATAGCTGACAGTCGAGTTTATCCTCAGGACTCTATTGCTTAGAGATAAATTGCATTAGGTAAGAGTACTTTGAGCCTGGATTTAGAAACATCAGTTCATTACACATCTTGCCCCTGGCGCACAGGAAGGTATCACTACAAAGTGATGCACGGATCAATGACAATGCATGAGACTACATTTTGGGAAAGGCATGTGCTGGTAATTCAAAAAAACACCACAAATATCTGCAATCACTCACAAAAATCTCCCAGTTGGCTACACTGCAGACTGGAGTACATAGCTGCTCTGACAGGAGAGGGTTCTAGTTTGTTTTCACTGTAGGGCCCACAACTAAGAATTATATTTTGTATGTTGAGTGTCCCAGCAAGACTCATTTCCAATAACCAAGGCTCAAACTTACACATGCAAACCTAAGTTCAAAGTTCAAACTGGCACAATTATCAAAGGTATGCAAATAAGGATTAGCAACCTTAGCTTGCTCTTTAAAAAGCTACTCCAACAGACATCTGCATACGGTAGCTTAGTTTGCCAGGAGAGATCTATAACAAGCATCTTCCAACCGTTCACATGACCCAGGTGGCTTTATTAGCAGCAATCTTTGGAAACCGTTTTTTGTATAAGACTTTTCCTTTCTTTACTGTATCCCTTTTGTGCCCCGCCTGCTTGCTGATGCTTGGCAGCAGCGTTAGAGACTATGAAAAGGACGATGCTGCTCTCAAGCGGAATCCTGATCAGGCTGCGTAATGTTTTCCGTCTGAGTCACGGAGCTGACACAACATTACTAGAAACTCCCACTTCTGTCCCAAATGATAGCACCAGCTTACCTGGCAACAGGCTAGGAAACAGACTAAGTGAGACTGCAGGGAGTCTAGTAGAGCAATACTGTACTGGCCTCCCACTGATAAACAACTCTGTTCTCTAAATGACAACAGGCAACTCCCCCTAATAAGGGCACAAAACAGCCTTGCATACACTATGAATTGCATGCTCTCCTATCCCTACCGAAACTGTATTTTCAAAGTACAATCATAGATACAGAACAATGAAAACCACAATGAGCACACCCCGCCCCCCCAGACATCACCATGTAATCATCTTTACTTAAGCCCGATAACCATTCCATTTCATTTTCAGTGCTCTACCAGTGGTGTTGCACAACATCTAAAGAACTCACCTTTTGAGCCTCTGATTTGGCAGTCCTGTTCCCAAAATCCAGTGCAAGGCAAAACAGAAACTCTCTCAAAGATTCTTCTATTTTCCCCACATTAGCTAATGCTTGTCCTTTCCTTAAGTGACCCTGAAAAACAAACAGATTCACACTAGTTTATAGCCTTTTATCACATTTCGAACCGCCTGAATAAAGAATTACGATGGAAAACACAAACTTTCCAATTGACAAAAATAGGCACCAAGCAGCAATTGTGTAGTCATATTAAAACAATGTAGACTGAGCAATTAGAAGTCTCAGAGCTTCAACGACAACCAGTCTGAAGGTTTTTCCTATTTAGTTCTTAGATAAGTATCAAATTTACTCCTCCCTCCACAAGCACATACTCAAGTTTACGCTCACAACATCTGGATGCAGTGAAACTGGTGTCGTTGAAAACCTCAGGCTCCTTTATCTCTTTATTGGAGAGAAACGTTACCCCGTCCCACTTTGATCTCCCAACTTTCTCTAATGCATCCTGCTAGCACCATATAAACACTGCACTCAACTACTGGCAGGACACGAGAACCCAACCTCCTCGGAAATCAGAGACAATTGTGCTATCAATCAGCAGCTGAGCTAATCTGCCTTCTCCCCGCCAAAGAATTCAGTTGTATTACCATGGAATGCGCGAGTTGTACTGATCTAAGATGCTGAGAGTTCAGGCACCTCTCAGACTCCGTTCTTCTGTGCGACAGCATTTGGTAAGCCGCTAGGATGGCCAAAGAGGTTTTACCCTGAAATATGTTAGTTAAAATTAGAACTTACCTTGGACCAATATGGTTGGAGCCTGCATGCTGTTTCTGCATCATGCAATGCACCTTCATAAGATTTCAAAGTAGAGTTAATCTGGGACCGGTTGCTATATAATAAGTGGTCATTTGGAGCTGCAAATAATGGAAACATTAACTCATAAGTACTACAAACATTACTGACACTGGCCCTTTTTAAAGACGTCTTAAGCAAAAGCTCTCTCTCAATGGTCTGAGGAAGGCAAACACGCATTGTTTTAAAAAAACAAGCACAAAAATCAGATATGGCTCTTTCCCTGCATACATAAAATTCACAATAGCTCGGAAAAGAAGTCACAAGCCCAGACAGAACATCAGATTGTTCGTAGAAGTTGACCAGAAAGATTCAAAGGTGTGTCATAATGATCATGGTCCAATTAATGCTCCATAGTGTACATTTTAAAATGACTATCTTCTGTTTCCAAAAGGTTTGGAAACAAAACTTGTAAACTGTGCACAAACCACTTTTGCATCTTCAAAGAAAGTTAGAGGACATAACCCAAAGAACTGTGCATCAACAGCTTCTTTCACTAGCACAATTTAGTCCCATAACAGATATTACCTCGCCCACACTGTCTCTAATAGCAGTAACCATCAGTTATGTATCACAGCAGCATAAACCAAATGACCTCATCCTTTCATACACTAAGTGCTACAATGGCTAGACACAAGGGGGTTTAAGTTAAACAAGGGTACCTTGGACGAATAACCCGTTACTTTAACTTTTTTTACATTAATTTATGCAACACTACTTATTTTGTAGCTACAACACACTTGAATCTTTTTATCAAATCCAAACCATTTGTAATGTTTATTATTGGCTGGACACAGTTAACTGGAACCGCTTTCACAGATGATGTTCTGTAGAATTATAAACAATCTAATGTCCCTAATGCATGGGAAATACAAGGGGTTTTTTTTTTGGGGGGGGGGGAGGGGCTTGGCTGTATGGGACACAAAACTGTCATGAATTCCAAAAGTGACCTGCATGTATTGGAAGATCTAGCACTACCTCTCCAATAAAGTCATTTGACAAGCAAATCCCTCACCAAATTAGGCCAGGGTATTTTAAATCTTTTCCCTCATTGCAACAGTGTCACCACGTGCTGCCTAAGTCAGATGTGTCAAGCGAGAGGGAAAGCCTTATTTAGGCAAAAGGCAGCAACCCATCTTCGGAAACGAAGCATCTCCCAAAGAGCTCCACGCAATGGGAAGCCGTGACAGTGACTCAGTGGCGATTTTGATCAATCGGATCAAACCTCTGGGATGCTTTCAGAAACATGACCCAGTTTGTTGTTACTTCACTGGTTATACAACCATGCCATAAGAAGGGGGCAGGGAATCCAGACCAGAGTCGCAGGCTAAACGCTTATGCAACACGCTGCTCTCCTGACCTAGTTTCACTTTAGACTTAAAAACCCCAAACAACACCAGCTCCCCAAGCTACCCGCCTCCCCCCAAAAGAGACCGAGACACAAAGTAAGTAAATAGGATGCCTATCGGTGCAGCCTGTCAAACGACACAGCAGCAGACGCAGAGCCTGTTATATGCCCAGTTTGCGCTGCACGCTGAAAGTCCGCAGTACGCCCAGGGCCAACTGTCTGGTAAACAGATGGAGACTTTCAAGGGCGCTAGCGCACCCCGCATTTCAGACCCCCAGGCTGCTGCTCCGGAGAGGACTCGGCTTTCGAAGAGGCTCTCGGCAGGCCCGCTGCCACACCCATTCCCGAGCTGGACAGACCACCCACAGGGCGCCCCCGGGCTGAAAGTGTGCGGCTTGGCCAGCCGGGTCTGACCGCGCTGCATTTTAAGTCGCCATCCAGAAACGTGGTTGCTAGAAACTCGGGCTCCCAAGAGCCCCCCTCTGCCCGGCTCCGTCAGCCGGAGAAGTTGCAAATGGAAAACCACCCCAGGACGGAAGACTCCCGATTTGCAGCAGGAACCCCCTTAACTCTGCCCCACGTTGGGGGGGAAGGGGGGAGGAGGAGTCATTACCTAAGCTGACGGCTTCGTTGTACTTCTGCAGGGCAGCCTGCAGTTTCTTCTCCTTATATAAGAGGTTCCCTTCGTGCCGGAGCTGCGACGCCTTGGCTTGGCCGGAGAGCCACTTGGCCAGCAGGTTGCTGAGAATGACATTGACGCGAAGCGGCTGCCCGGCCGCCCCGCGGTCCTGGCACAGGGCGCAGAGGGGCTCGCCCGCCCGCTCCAGGCACTTCTTGCAAAAGGTGTGTCCGCACGGCAGGGAGACGGGCTCGAAGAGGAAGCCCTGGCAGAGGCGGCAGCGGAAGAGATCCCCGTCGCGGGGCTGCGGCAGGCTGCCCCCGGGCAGGCGCTCCCGCCGCCGGATGCCCTGCGCCAGCCCCTCCACCAGCGCCTCCAGCTGCTCCGCCCGCAGCGGCTGGTGGCGGGAGGCCAGCTGGTAGAGCCGGCAGGCTTCGCGGAGCCGCCCCCCGCCCGCCAGCGCGTCGGCCCGCCGGAGCAGCCCCTGCCCCTCGGCCGCCAGCTCCGCGCTCTGCGGCTGCGAGCCCATGGCCCGGCCTCTACCGGCCGCCGGGGCTGCGCTGCGGGGCTGCCCCCGCCGCCGCCCGGCCGCGCCCCCGATGCTCCATGCTGCTCACGCCCGGCAGCGAACCGGCGGCCCGGCGGGGCGGCCGCTTATATAAAGCGCGGGCGCACGTGACTCCGCCCCTCCCCGCGCGCGGCGCCGCTCATTGGCCGGCGCCCGCAGGATGGTTACAAAACCAGCCCGTTTTGTAAGCGCGCGGCGCCGGGCGCGGACGGGGAGTCGCTGCAGCGGGCCCGGCTCTTGCATAAAGCCCGGGGGGAGCTGCGGAGACCGGCCCGGGGGTTGCAGGGGGGGAGCTGCGGAGACCGGCCCGGGGGCTGCAGGGGGGGAGCTGCGGAGACCGGCCCGAGCGGTTCAGGGGGGGAGCTGTAGAGACCGGCCCGGGGGTTGCAGGGGGGGGGGAGCTGTAGAGACCGGCCCGGGGGCTGCAGGGGGGGGGGAGCTGTAGAGACCGGCCCGGGGGCTGCAGGGGGGGGAGCTGCGGAGACCGGCCCGAGGGGTTCAGGGGGGGAGCTGCGGAGACCGGCCCGGGGCCGCCCTAGACGGCGGAGCAGCTGCCCTTGGTGCGCCCGGAGAGCCCGGCTCCGCGCCCGTCGGGCTGGGCGCCCGCCCCCCCTTCTCTGGCTCCCCGCCCCCCGGGAGGCTGATGCCGGGCTCGCTCCCTGCCCCCCGGGAGCTCACACGGGGCCGCCGCACCAGCTGTTCGCTCCCGACCCACGGAGCGGGCTGCGAGGGGCGCACGCCGAGGAGCTGCCAAGCGGAGGCTGAGTGCGTCCCTTCCCCCTGCCGTGCGGTTTCAGTGCGCAACCCGCAGCGCTCAGGGAGCAGCCTCTCCCTCCGCCGCGGGAACAGGCTGGTCGTGGGGAGGGGAGAGCTCCGATACTGGGTGTATTTTTACCTGGCGAGGGCTAGTTAGGAACATAGTACGAAGTGGGGGGGACCCGCCTCCCAATACCTTTTTAGTGCAAGGTGGTTCCCTGCTCCTCACACTGAGAAGCTCTTGCATAACTCCTCACCCCTGCCCGGGGGTGGCGAGAATCCTAATTGGTTACTGCGCTCAGAACGCGTAGAGCCCTCGAGGTTTTATCACTAGGGCATTAAAACACATCGTCAGTGACAGACACCATGCCAAAGACCGGCCTAACTGACAAACAAAGGACTCCAGGCCCCACCCCCAAGCGAGTTATACAAGGCTTAATTGTACAGTTTATAGTAATCATAAGCAAAGCCACACCGCTTTTAGGGAACTATAGTATCTGTTTACATTGTGCCAGGATGCCAATCTTAGACTAAACAGAACATTAAATGATAAGCAGCAAAATGTCTACTTTGTCTTGTTTAGTTTCTCAGCTTAGATGCACGCACACACCTGTTTTTAGATATAAAAGATTTGAGTGTTACACAATTAACATTATAACACAGCTTATTTTATATAGGGTTAGCTGTATTGACCTCTTTACTGTAATTTTCAGTAATATCCACTGATTTGACTAGGCCCATGAGGTATCTTGAGGCTAAGTCTACCTCCCAGGATGCTGAAAGACGTTTTCAAAAATCAACTGTGTTCCCACATAATTAAAGTTTACGTGCATTGGCTTTAAAATGAATGTACTTGATGGTAGGGTTTTTGTTTAGTTTGTTTGTAATTGTTCCTGGAGCTAGAGTTGTAATTGTACCTTTTTTTTTTTTTTAGAAATTGATTTCCATATGTGAATTTTTGAAACCATGTAAAAAATTGAGCCCCCGCTGTGCCAGACACTGTACAGACAGATAGGAAAAGACAGTCTCAGTCCTGATGAGTTTACAGTCTAAATAGAGAAGACAAAAGACAGGAGAGGAGATAAATGTAATGTGGTTCGTAGAAGGCTGCAAAGCAAGCCAGTAGTAACAATTCTGGGGCAGATACTCAGCTGCTTTTGACATCAGGGGAGCTATGACAATGTATGTCATCTGATGCTTTGACTCTTGGTCTCCCTAAATCCTAACCCAGTGCTATAGATATTAAACTGTACACATAACAGCATCTCCTTAGAAAAGGTTCGGAATCAAAGCCCACAGTCAGGTAGATTCTTCTATTAAAAAAAACTGATTAATTGAGTAACTGGATTCTTCTGTACTTGGAAAGTCAGGTAATAGGTCAAAAGTACAGCACGGCTCTTCAATAAAATAGTTTTAAAATGCATAAGCAAAGTACTTATATATCAATAAGTTTAAATCAGAGTTGTAAAAACAGGTAATTAGCGCACATGCTGTGATCATGTTTTATACTTCGCTTCCCCCCCCCCAAAGTCCCTAAAACAAGATGGCTGATGAACTAGGCAGATCTTATTTGTATTTCGAGTTCTCTCCAAATAAAATGTATGCTCTTGTTAATAAATTGCTAACAGTAAAAAGAAGGGGGGATATGACTGCTCTCTATAAATACATAGAGGGATAAACATCAGCAAGGGAGCAGGTTTGCTTAAATTAAGGAACCATGTTGATGCCAGCACATATGGATATAAACTGACTAAGATTTAGGCTTGAAATTAGACAAAGATTTCTGACCAAGAGTCTCCCAAAAGGAACAGTGGAGGAAGATGGTATGGGCCTGCCTACTATATGGCAAATGACCCATCTTCGTCTGCTATTACTATCTGTTTCCAATGGCCAGGGATGGGACACTAAATGGGAAAGGTTCTGACTTACTAGTGAGAATTTTTTCCCTGGCTCATGGGTCTTGCTCATACGCTGAGGCTGTGTCTAGACTGGCAAGTTTTTCCGGAAAATCATCTGCTTTTCCGGAAAAACTTGCCAGCTGTCTACACTGGACACTTGAATTTCCAGAAAAGCACTGACGATCTCATGTAAAATCATCAGTGCTTTTCCGGAAAAACTATGCTGCTCCCGTTCGGGCAAAAGTCTTTTTCCGAAAGACTTTTGCCCAAAAGGGCCAGTGTAGACAGCACAGTACTGTTTTCTGCAAAAAAGCCCTGATCGCGAAAATGGCGATTGGGACTTTTTTGCGGAAAACCGCGTCTAGATTGGCCACGGACGCAAAAGTGCTTTTTCGGAAAAGCGTCCTGCCAATCTAGATGCACTTTTCCGAAAATGCTTTTAACGGAAAACTTTTCAGTTAAAAGCATTTTCGGAAATTCATGCCAGTGTAGATGTAGCCTGAGTGTCTAACTCAAAGGCGGGGAACCTACATCCCTTGGGCCACACCCATCCCCCTGCTTCGTTGTATCTGGCCCGTGGCAAGTCTCCACGCTGCAGGTCAGAAGCTCTGAGCCTGTCCCTGTACCGCTACGTGCAGGAGGGATCAGAGCAACTGTGCGCGCTGCCCCTGCTCCCAGCACCGCAGTTCCTATTGGCCAGGAATCACAGCCAATCAGAGCTGCGGGGGGGCGATGCCTGCAGGCATGGGCAGAGACCACCACACAGAGCCACATGGCCTCTGTGCCTAGGGGCTGGGCATGCTGGCCACTTCAGGGAGAGGTGTAGGGCTAGGGCAGGGAGGCAGCCTGCCTTACCTCTGCTGCCCCACTGACTGGGGGCTGCCTGAAGTAACTGCCGCCTGGGCTTAGCTCACACCCCCTCGTGTACCCTAGCCCTCTGCCATAGGTCAGAACCCCTTCCCATACTCTATCTCCCAGACCCTGCAGCCCAGCCCTAAGCCCCTTCCTGCACCCAAACACCCTCTCAGAGCCCCCCCCTGCAAACCTCTTCCTGCAACTGAACTCCCTGCCTCAGCCTTGCGCCTGCTCCCACATCCCAACCCGGCGCCTCCTCCTACATCCTAAACCCCTCATCCCCAACCCAGAGCCCCCACCCCAGCCAAGGCCCTCATCTCCCCTCCCGCACAGAACCCCTCATTTCTGGCCCCATCTAAGAGCTTCTGTGGGTCCCTTCCCCCACAGGGCTGTGTGTGGCCCACGACTGCTTTTTCCAGTAGATCCGTGGCCCCAGTCTTCCTGATTCTGGGATCCGGAAGGAATTTTGCCCCAAATCAGATTGGCAGAGATGCTGGATGAGTCTCACCTTCCTCTGCAGCATAGAGCCCAAGTCACTTGCCCGTGTGAATTAGTGTAAACGGTGGAGTCTGTATAACTTTAAATCTTTCACCCAAGATTTGAGGATGTCAGTAACTGTGGGCGATGGGCCTACTGCCGCCGGTGCGGGTGGGTGAGGTTCTATGGCCTGCACCACGCAGGAGATCAGACTAGATGCTCACCATCGTCCCTTCTGACCTTGACGTCTATGAAAGTAGAAGGGGAACCGTGTCTTTCCCTTTTGAACGCAGGCGAGCAGAGTTTTCTTTTCATTGCAGCAGCTGGTATCTCTCTGTGATTTTCCTAACCATCGCCCTGAAAACCACGATGAGTCAGTCTGTCTGGTGAAGGAAAGTGACCTCACCCCCACCTAGCAGTGCTGCAATAATGATGTATGGGCAGCGGGACATGCTAACAATTAACATACAGGCCTGCTGACAGGGAGGGGGCCATCACCCCAGGGCCTAGCGATACAAAAGGGCCCGGAGCTCTCAGCTGCTGCTTCTGCTTCTTTAAATTGCTGCTGGAGTACAGCGCTCGGGGCAGCACAAAGAACTGCCTGGCAGAGGCACGGTGCTAAGGGCTACCTGGTTCCAGCTCCACCTGGTTCCAGCTCCACCCCTTTTGCCTGTGGCCACACCCCTTTGGGGGTTGCTGTGCAAACCCTCTCCCACCTTGCCCAGGGGCCTGGTGTGGCACTCGGCCCTACTGTTAACGTGAAGTAGTAAACACAAGAGAGAGGAGGAAGTGGCAGAAAGAGGGGGACAAACTTGGCCTCTGCGGATGAAGCTAGGGAAGGGAAAATTTGCTAACGGTGAGATCACTTTGGGATGTGGGAATGATTTCCAAGGGAAGTGTTGGAAGTCCAGCCACGTAGGGCGTTCAAATGAGCCTGACAACACACTGCACAATGGCCCTTGGGGAGCAATCCTGCTCCAGCAGAAACGTGGACTGAAAGATCTGAAGAAGGGAGAGCAAGTGTGCAAAAGGACCATGCTGCAATGGCCGGAGCGACATGCGTAGAAACATTCAAAATCACAGACCTTGACTCCAGGAAACAGTTCCACATCATGGAAGCCAGCGGAGCAGAAGCCATGGGCGTAGTGGGGGTAATCCAACCTACCGCCTAAATTCCACCAGGTTTGCTGGGATCTGGCCTGTGCATGTTGCCTGCCAGAATTTGGTACCTGTTCATGTGGTACCTGGGGTGATGAAGCGAGATCTGGAGATAGCCATATACTCTATACGTCCAGATAACGGTGAAACTGTTTACTTCATTACTCACCAAAAATATTAGAGAACCACAAATATTTGGTCCTGAATATCCCTCCAGACAGTCTAGCAAAACCCGCACAAGTAAAGGGCACCACGACAAATCAAGCTACCACGCTAATCTAGACTGCAGTGTTTACTGTGTAACAGACCCTGGAAGCACGATTTTGGAGCTTGGCGCATTCATAGATACAGAACAGCAGGAGGTCATGAGGCGCATTCTGGTTAGGGAGCAGAAGAGAAAGGAACCACTGCCTACTTGCATTGCTCATCAGATTAAGAAACTGATTTATCCTACACTTAGACAGAAAAAGTTGAAGCTAGCAGGTGACTCACTCTGAAAAACACAAATCTCCCTTGTATGATTTTTCTAGTGAGACAAAAGTAGAGTTTTTGCTTTTTAAAGACAGGAGGTACAGAACTGATCTCTCTCAAGCAGTTAATGACTGGTATAATAAACACAGTGAAAGTAACGAACACTGTGGATGACTGGTATAATAAACACAATGAAAGCTATGAACACTATGACTTCGTTCTTGATCTTTCTCTTAGGTTTATGCTGTATTACTACAATGGAGAACAGGAATGTAATAGAAACACTCATATTGTGTTTCTCCTATATTCAAGAGGTTGAAGATTAGATAAAACTCTGTCACACTGAAATTAATGGCAAAACTCCCACCAATGTCAAAGGGGTCAGAATTTCACCCACAGCATTACAGAGATGGGTATGAATGCCAGCTAGCAATTATGTAATTGCTATTTTTTTAGTCTATTCACTCTCTCCATAATAACCAATAGGCAGGGATATTTTTGACTGCTGACTCAGAGTTCATCCAATGCATTTTTTGTAAAGGGAGGGGAATAAGAATCATTACTGTAGATCTCACCTCATATGTGAGAAGTAGCATGGACTCCTACTTAGATGGAGGAGAAAGTGTCAGGGAAAGGTGGTTCTGTTACTTTCTCTGCCATTGTGGCTCTTTGTGAGTTTGGGTAATTCCCATTAACTCTCTTTGCCTCACTTTCCCTATCTGTACAATTCTACCTATGCATTGAGATCTGCAGCGCTATTACATGGGCTGAAGATTATTTACAGTGAAAACAATCAGGTCAGATTTCCATTGTGATATGTTCTCATTGAAAGGAAACACTAAATGGAAAATTATTTAAATAGAATGTGTTTCATTTTTAAAAATGTATTACAATTAAAATAAACAAATGAAAGTACAAGCAATTGTGAAAAACAGAGAGTAGATTTCAGGGATGAGCACATAGAAGTCAATGAGAGAACTGGGATTTGTTTGTTCAGGAAAAACTACAAATGAAATCTGTGAAAATCCTTGTTCTTACAGAACCCTGAACACTGTAACAAGTAAAAAGTGGCTCATATCTTCATAATTGATAACTGACTAGTCATCATCTTGACAAGGCCTTGGGACTAGCAAAATAAGCATTGCATTCAATTCCCCTCTGAACTAGGACTAGGTGATACAGAAAGAGAGAAACTGAAAGAATTACAATAATCAAACCCGGAGCTGGACAGAAAACAAGATCTCAGTTCCATAGGATATCCCAACATTTCAAAATGTAATTTCCTTCCAAAATTAAGAAAGGGATAGAAAATAAGATCTTAAGATATTAAGAAAAGGATAGAAAATAAGACCCAGAATATCTTACTGCCCCTGTATAAAACTATTGTACGCCCACATCTTGAATACTGTGTACAGATGTGGTCTCCTCACCTCAAAAAAGGTATTTTGGCCTTGGAAAAGATTCAGAAAAGGGCAACTAAAATGATTAGGGGTTTGGAATGGGTCCCATATGAGGAGAGGTTAAAGAGACTGGAACTTTTCAGTTTAGAAAAGAGGAGACTGAGGGGGGATATGATAGAGGTCTATAAAATCATGAGTGGTGTGGAGAGGGTGGATAAAGAAAAGTTATTTATTAGTTCCCTAAATAGAAGAACTAGAGGACACCGAATGAAATTAATGGGTAGCAGGTTTAAAACTAATAAAAGAAAGTTCTTCTTCACACAGCGCATAGTCAACCTGTGGAACTCCTTGCCAGAGGAGGCTGTGAAGGCTAGGACTATAATAGAGTTTAAAGAGAAGCTAGATAATTTCATGGAGGTTAGGTCCATAAAAGGCTACTAGCCAGGGGATAAAATGGTGTCCTTGGCCTCTGTTTGTCAGAAGCTGGAGAGGGACAAATCGCATGATCATTATCTTCGGTCCACCCTCTCTGCGGCACCTGGTGTTGGCCACTCTTGGCAGACAGGATACTGGGCTAGATGGACCTTTGGTCTGACCCAATACGGCCGTTCTTATGTTATTAATTAAATAAAGTAAAAAATTTTGAAATTTCCCATGAAATGTAATTACCAAAAAAATTCAATTAAGATACAATGTTTTGTTTAGATATCAAAATATTAATTACGTAAATACATTAAAAGTAATATATTAACATGAATAAAAAGTTGAAACAAAACGTGATATTATCAAAATGGAAAGAAAAAAGTTTTGACTTTCTTCCATTAAAAGTGGTAAGCTTCCACCAAATGTTTTGCTCTAAATGAAACTGCATTTTCTAGCAGAAAATTATTCTGTCAGTTTTTTTGACCAGCTTTCCCAAATCCCATTTGTAGTCTGGAAGATGGAAAATTCCTAATTTTTTCAGCACATCTTGAAGTGCAAATATATTCCTGCTGACAACAAACCCTTAATTAAGATGACATTGGTTTATAGGAGGTTAGGTTGGTGGAATGTACGGTCAAGTGTCATTCAGGACACTGGACATGGCGAGCGTGCAGAAAGAAGCCAGTTGCCATTTCCATCTCTGGTGAACATGGGATGGGAATCAGAATCAAGCTTAACATTGCTAAGTATCTACAAGACATTCATAGTTCTTGTTTGCCGATGGGTAAGGCCAACCATCCCATGAAGCCCACAAAAATGGCAAACTACAGTACAAACAGGTGTTTAGATTTCAGAGACTTGGAGAATATTTGTAGTGGACTCATGCAACTCATTGCCTTGGGATTCAGACAGTCTCTCCTCAAAGAAAATTAAAAATGTATCCTCTACTGAGTCATTCTTCTTTACAAGCAGGTGGAGCAGTTTGGACTTGCCTCACTAGCTAGTTGGAAAAGCAGTTCTAGGGGGACTGTGATAGGCTGGTATGATAGAATCAAGCAACGAAAGAAACGGATGGAGTATAAGCAGCATGCCCTGTGATATTACAGGACCAGGATTCAGGACTCGGCTCTTCCCCTAATTTGCTGATGACTTCAGAGAAGTCAATATCTATCTATGACAATTGACTCATCTGATATATAGGCCAATCAACACACACTGCCTTAGGGACATGTTGTGTGGTTCCTTTGCAAACGCAAAGCAATTTGAGATCCTCTGATGAAAGGTACATATAATTAAGGTTAATCATGGCGGAAATGCTTGAGACAGACGGCTTCTTATCACTGTTCATTCACTCAGTCATAACCCAGTTCCTATACCTTTCACAAGTGAAGGGAAATCTTATGTTGCACTCACCTCAGATTTCTGGGGGTTCAAGAGACAGAAGGCTGGTTTTCAGCAGCCACTGTACACCTTGTACCACAGAAAATGCTAAAGGCTTCAAATACATGTTTCCAGTGAGGAAGGACGAGAGATGTTACTGACGTGATGATGAGGTCTAATTGTACAAATTATGAATTCTGATTTATATTGTAAAATTCTGATTTATATTGTATTCTGAAAAACGTGGATGTATATGGATCCATCACTGCTGACAGGCAGAGTAGCAGGTACACAGGGAAAACAGGGAACCCCACAAAAGTTAAGCTAAAAAACAGCTGAATTTTCTGAAAAACCAGTCTAGCTGATTTCTCTGAAGGGGGGGCGGGGAGGGGGAGATTGGAGCCGTGGAACATTAACTGGAAATAAAACAATTGCCCAGGTGCCCAGAAGTAGAAATCACAAGAACAGGGGGAGCGAGTGAGACAGGAGGAAGTTTGGGGCAAGATCTAACAGACACAGGAACGGAGTAAAGGGCTGCCACCCAAGGGAGAGACCAGTGAGCATGCAACAGCCCGCATGAGGAGGGGGACATCTTATCTGCCTGCCTTCCTAAACCCAGATAATTCAGGCATTCACAAAGGTAGGGTGAACAAGAAAGTGAGGGACAGTGCAGTCAGATGTGTATTGTTTTGACTGAGCTATACTCTCCGGTGTGATATATGAATAAGTACAGAAGACCAAAAGTGAGTGAAGTGCCTCTGTACGGGGAAAGCTGTATAACTCTTGCATGGCTCTCAGTTAAACTGTACATCAGAAACTTCACACCTTTGGGGCAGAGTTCTGGGAGAGGGGTGTGTTTAAAGTAACTGGGGTATGTTGGGAGTCAGTACTGGCCCCTGGGACGTACAGCAGGTGGTGGGAGGAATCCCAGACTGTTTCCTTTAAGTAGTAACAGAGGAGAGTCAGCACCCACAAAGCGTGTCAGACATAGGGAGGAGTCATTCCTGCTGGTGCTGTGGAAGCTTAACCACCCTGAGATCCCAAGCATTGTACAATATGGAGTCTACTCACTGTGGGCCCAGTGGCTGGCTACAAGGGGACATTTGCTAGGATCTGGAATAGTTAACAGCTGGAGACATTAGTTATGTTTGAATCCTTTGTTACCAGGCAACCACAATACAGAATGATAGCCATTTGGTAAAGGACGCTCAAAACTATGGGGTAAATTGACAACATTATAGTTGTCACAAATATGATGTGGAAGCAGTTAGCCATCCTGCGAAAACATGACCATTTGCAAAGGACATATTCCCACTCATCCATCCACAGCATGCTGCTGTTAGATCTTTAGCTTTCTTACTTGCAGCAGGAGGAAAATAGAACATTTGGATACAGTCCCAAGTCTGGCTTTTGGTAACAAGATGTTATTCTGCAATCTACAGATACTTTGATGAGTTTCTGCAGGAAGTCACGCTGTCTAAAATAAAAATAATGCTTCAGTCTGAAGTAAGTCCAACATGTCAGTATATTTTCATGCCTATTGTGGTTCTGAAACACCTCCGCCCTCCCCCCCCCCAGAACTCACTTCTCTCCTACACAAAAACACGGGGGAGTGAAAAAGGCCTTCTTCAAACTCCAAGCACTCGAGAGTGAGAGAGAGAGAGAGTGCGCGAACAAGGGAAAGTTTCAGTTCCACACCAGACACGGGTGCCAGAGGAATAGGTATCACAAACTCCAATATGTGCTATGCAAAATGCCTATTGTTCCAAATGCTATGCACTGTGCTATCATCATTCTATTACGCAGTCTTTGCATCTCCCGTGGCAGCAAAACTCAGTCAAGCCCGGATTCATGAACACCTGCATCCCTACTCTGCAAAGCACTTGAACTCATGCTTGCTGTCCCATTGAAGCTAGTATTTTTGTTTTTCCTCAAAAGAGATGACTTAAGCACATGCTTAAGTGCTTTCCTGAAGCACCACCCTTCTGCTTCCTACTCCTCTTTCAACAAAGTGCAATAAGAAGCATGGATTTCTGCTTGGAAATCCATCAGGTTACCAGAGTGTCATGCCACATTGGAACAGCTACCCCCCGATGACAACCTGGTGAGAGGCTGTTACAGGCTCAAGTTCCACCCCCATGCTGTTCACTAGCTGGTTGTACTAGATGTCTTCTTTCCTGCTCCACAGGCTCCCAATTTTCTTTAAATTGCCTTTTTAAACTGTCACTGCACCTCACTCACAGAGAATGCTGTCTGCGTTCTCAAAGTATGTGCAATCTGATTTGTATGAAATTTGGTCAATTTCATATACTGGTTGTGTTGTTTACAGTGATTTTTTTTATTATTTCAAGCATTACAAAGCTGTTCTTGGTACACAGTGATGGGGCTTTCCGGTAGCAAGCTTTCTAAAATAATTAAAAGGATGAATCATTATCATGAAGCAATGGTTCTTATATCTATTAGGACAGTTATTTTAAAAATGTTTTGATGAATCATATGGAACCACTCACAAATAGTGTATTATACCATGTTCATAAATATATTTCTTAGGAGAAAATAATTTTAAGAAAACAGCAGAGGCTTTTAACATTTTAATTGAAAAATATTTACAGCAGATGTTAGAAATGTGATGTTACAATACTGACGCATGCAAAACGGTGCTGGTTCTTTATTTGGCCTTCTACAAGTCTCTTTCAGATTTTCCAGCCAGTTCCATTAATTCAGTTTGGAAGTTTCAGTCTTGGATTTTCAGAATGCTTCTTTTCTCCAGATCATTCATTTCTTTCAATATCAGGGCAACGTTGTACCTTAATTCTTGAAACTTTGCAACTGGCACCTGAAATATAAGGTTCATTAGAACTGTGACTCATCTGGCTAATTCACCCATATGGATGGAAAACATTCTAGAACATCAGACAACATTTGTATAGACTTTAAACAAGATCAGAGGTTAATAAACTGCTAGATAATAACGTAAGAATGACCACTGAGAGACAGACCAGTTTGCCGTCTAGCTTCAAGGGTGGGGCCAGATGCTTCAGAGGGACTAAACAAAAAAAGGTAATTTATGGAGTGAACCATCATCTCCCCTGTGGTCCAGTCCCAGCTTGTAGCAGCCAGAGGTTTAGAGACAAGAGCATGGGGACTGTGTCGCTGACCATCTTGGTTAATAACCATTGATGGACCTATCCTCCCTGAACTGGTCTAATTTTTTTTGAATCCAGTTATTCTTTTAGACTTCACAACATTCCTTGGCAACCGGTTTCAGGTTTTTATGTTGTGTAAACAAGTACTGCCTTATATTTGTGTTAAACCTGCTGCCCATTGATTTCATTGGGTGATGCCCAGTTCCTGTGCTACGTGAAGGGATAAACAACACCTCCCTAATCACTTTCTCCCTGCCATTCATAATTTTATAGACCTCTCTCAACCCTCACCTCCAGTCATCTCTTTCCCAGGTAGAACAGTCCCAGTCTTTTAAAACTCTCCTTATGTGGAAGTTGTTCCACACTTGTTGCCCTTCTCTGTACCTTTTCAAATTCTAATACATCTTTTTTGAAAAGGGGCAACCAGAACTGCACAGTGTTCAAGGCGTGGACACATCTTGGACTTATATAGTGGCACTATTATACTTTATGTGGTACAGGTTGGACCTCCTTGGTCCAGCACCACGGGACCCGACCACTCCTGAACGAGAGAATTTGCCGGACCAAGGGAGGTCTCCTGCCACTGGCTCCCAAGCTCATCACCTGCTGCTGGCAAGCTGCCTTCTCCCCCACCTCTAAACTGTCTGGGCTCCTTGGGCAGCACAGTTTCTGGCTCCTGCTGTAGAGCTCCGGCTCTAGCCTCGTGCTCCCAGGGGGCTGTCATGGTGCCTTGGCCCTATGCGCCGAGGGGGCTGCCACAGTGCTAGAAGCTGTCGCGGGACTCCAGTCCCGGTCTCACACTGCCCCCAGGTGGATGCTGACCCTCCTGCCCGTTCGCTCCTGGGATCTTTAGCCCAAGAGCATTGATGGTCCCACTGGATGTTGCCGGACCAGAATGTGCCGGTTTTTGGAGGTATAGCCTGTATTATCTCTCTTTTTCCTAATGGTTCCTAACATTGTTAAGCTTTTTGACTGCTGCTGCACACTGAACAGATCTTTTTAGAGAGCTCCTCATTATGACTTCATGGCCTCTTCCTTGAGTGGTAACAAGCTAATTTAGACACCGTCATTTTGTATGCAGAGGTGGAATTACATTTTCCAATGTGCATTAGTTTGCATTTATTAACATTGAATTCCACCTGCCATTTTCTTGCCCTATCACCTAGTTTTCTGAGCTCCTTCTGTAACTTTGCAGTCCACTTTATACTTAACGGCTGAATGCCTGTTGGCCAAATCCACTGTGGGACTTAAAAGAAAAAGCTGTATTGCTTCTATGCAGGGAATCAGCCTGGGAATACAGGAGTGAATGCAACTATTCCCAATTAGGCACTTCCACTGGAGAAGCTGAAGCATCTGATTTCCCCGAGGAGGCCACATATCAGAAGAACAAAAAAAACAGGGCTTAAAAAGAAAGGCTATAGGAAAGGAATAAGGCAGTGCAGGAGAGGCATTGGAAAGAAGTCCACGAACTGATGTATTTGAGGTGCGTCAGTGATGGTTTCTCATGGCCACCCTGTTAAGAGCAGCATCACTTAATTTTAATATCAGTGAACAGAGGAAAAAATAGCAAGTGAATTACATTTTTTCCCAAGCAAATAATGGGAGTTTTGCTGCAGGAAGTGGTTCTGTGTCTGGTGAGGGTGTTTTTGGCAAAAGCTGAGGAATAGATAACAAGGAATGCATGGTCAGAGTAATGACTAACCGGAGAGCAAGCTTCCAGAAAACACCTGCCAAGCAAAAGGAAAAACTAAAATGTGATAAGATCCATTTGCCAAAGCACAGTAGGTGCTGCGGGTTTTAAGACTGGCAGCAGCGTTTTGTGGATGACAGTATAATTTCAAAGAACATGTGAATGGGTGGCTAGCTAACACACCGGGGATCAAAATGCACCTCTGGAACATCCCAGGGCTGGCAGGAAATAGGAGACTCCAGGAAATAGGAGAGGTGTGACTCCAGGAAATAGGAGAGGTGTGACTTTTGACAAGAAATAGGGAGGAGCGGCTCCAGGGGGGGGAGCCGGAGCAACGTAGGTCTTTTGAAGAAGTGGGAAGAGAGTAAAGATGGGGAAGCCAAGTAGGTCACACCACATCTAGCAATGATGACTTAGGTGCAGCGCTTTGCACTGTATCCAGGAAAGAAGTAGGCAAGCAGAGTTGGTTGCACCTCTGCAGATTATAAGATATCTTTGTGGGTTTGCTAGATGAGGACGCTTTGGTGGGTCCTAGCTGCACTGCACTGACTCTCTTCTGTAACTTTACAACAGCACAGAAAGGTGGAAAACCCCACAAACTCAAAGCAGGCTGAAAGTTTGAGCAACTGCTGCCAAGAAAACACAATTCAGGCTTGGTAAACCAATCCCCCGAAGTCCCAAAATCAGGATATAGATGGTATCAGTGCAAGCGAGCATTTCTTGGGTATAAAGGGTGCTGCTTGTTCAAAATGACTGGTTTAGGACTGGAACTTTCATGCTACATTTATTTAAAACAAGTGGCAAAGGCAGCTCCTGTGCTTGTCAATATAAATGAAGCAGTAGCTTAGAAAAAATCAGCATGTCAGCCCAGAATTCTTCTCATGACTCCCCCTCTCCACTAACAGGACGAAAGTGTGGGGCTAATGGAGGAGGCATAGGACTGAAAGTCAGGGAGATATGTTCCAGTCTCAGCTCTGCTACTGACTTGGTGTGTGACTCCAGGTTCTGTCTCCTTTCATCTTCTAAATGGGTATTACTTGTACTACCGCAGTGCCTAGGACCCCGAGCCTTGGGACAGAACCCCACCTTCAGGGCCCTATCTGAGAACGGACTATCCCAGGGCTAAGTGTTACAGCTTCGGTCTGAAGAAGGTACCGAGAAAGCAGGTGTGGGGACATACTTCTAAACTGTGAGAAGAGCAAACGGAGGCCATGTGAACTTCACAGCACATCGCAGGAACATGAGGTCAGCTGTGAGTAGCCAAGGCAAGTGTAAAACAAGAGGAACACTTCAGCACAGGTCAGCATGCAAGATGATAACCACAGGAAGCACTATACTATACTCTCTGCAAGGCAGTAAACCCAGCTCTACCTATACAGAATTGCCCATTCAATCAACCTACTCCCATCTACATGCCGTCAGCATATGACAAACGTGATGGGAATAGCCAGATGACTATGGTAAGGACAATGTAACCAATAGAAAAGCGTGAGAACCAGATGCAGAAGAAACGTTTTGCTGCAGTGAATGAGGGGTTTAAGGCATAATGAAATCTTAGGAAGCAGTGATGGTACTCCATGGAAGGTGAACGATGCTGGCCAGTGCTCCAAGAGAATTTTACTCAAAGACCATACACTTCCAAACATTAAAACATTGGGCTGTACAGAGATAGCACCCACGAACTACAGGAACACCATCCAACACAAGCCTACAGAATGGAGAATCTCTAGCGAAAGAAGATCCTCCAGAAGATCCTCAGTTGACCAATAAAACATTCCAAGTGTGACCCTAGTTGCCAACAACAGACGTTATGCTTGTTTTAGACCCTGAGGGTACATCTAAACTACATCCCTTTTCGATAAAGGGATATAAATCAGATGTATCAAAATTGTAAATGAAGCCAGGATTTGAATTTCCCGTGCTTCATTTACATAATAGAGTCCATGGCTTTTTTTCGAAAAGCCGCTTTTTGAAAAAAAGCCACGGTTAAGATGGGGCATTTTTACAGGATCTTTCGAAATGGGGCATTTCTGTCAAAAATGCCCCGTCTTAACCACGGCTTTTTTTTTAGAAAAGCAGCTTTTTTAAAAGCAGCCACGGACGCCATTATGTAAATGAAGCGTGGGAAATTCAAATCCTGGCTTCATTTACAATTTTGATACATCTAATTTACATCCCTTTATTGTAAAAGGGATGTAGTTTAGATGTACCCAAAGAATCCAATGTTGAAAGAAGAAATACAACAAAAAAAAGTCACTTTTGCAGTGATAGCAGAGACTTCAAAGTAGCCCATCCAATCCCAAAGTATTAAACGAATATACCCCCAGGATTCCCCAAAAGACCACAAAGAAAAAAACAACATTACAGTAAATCTTGCCTGATCTCAATTAAAGACTTTTTTGGAAATTAATGTTAAGCCATTACATTATTTGTCGCATCTATGCATATATGACACAAGTTAACAAACATACAGACCACTAGCTCTTAGTGTGTCATCAGCAATGTGGAAACTTTGCAAGAGATTTTTGGAAACCAGTTTTCACTTTTTTATGCTGGTATGACAAGTAGAAAATAATCTCAAATTTCCCTTTTGAAAATTAATTTTTAAAAAAATTTCCACAAGTTCAAACTCTTTGGGATTTTTAAGGAATCCACATCCTGTTTTGAACAACCATAAAAACCTGACAATGTGCATGCAGGCATTCCGGAGGCCAAATGAGGATTTTTTTTTTTCATTTTTATTTTTAGAAGCAAGACGGTGACTTAAGAACAGCAAATATATTTGAAACCAAGATTATGGGTAGTTTAAATAATTTATATTTTATAGTTCAGTCACAGTTGGAACTTTTTGAACTTCCAGACTGTTTGGATAAGTACCAGAATTAAAAAACCTCTGACTCTATTCATATTCTGTAAATTGGAAAGCAGTTATGACAGATAATACCTTAGGTATAATAATGCAATTACAATGGTGTACTATTAAGGCAGTTATGAAAAATGTGGCCACGTGACTTTATGCAAAACGCACATTCAGATAACATTAAAAACTGCACGCTGGCTGTCTTCTGAGTCCCCCTCCCCCTTCCTGCAGAGGTGAATAAGAAGGTTAAACAACATTTTACCATCCGAGTCACTTAACAGGATGTGTGTGTTGATTGACAAAAATACATCAGAATATATGAGAACCAGTTTCCCCTTCAAACTGTCTTCTAAGCTGTGGTTTCTTTGTTCCCTGTTAGTTAGCATCCAATCTGCTCATCAGATCCATGGGTTGGATTAGAGATAAGCTGCAGAAGTGACTACTTATCCTGGCTGAAACGTACTAGCATGGCTTATCCAAATGCTTCCATGCTCCAAATAAGGATCCTTGCAGCCTACACACATTTCTGCAGGCCCCAAAGGATCTTCAAAAGGGGATGTGGTCTGTCCAAAATAAAGCGGCCTTGGGTCCATGATTAACTGAATTACGGGGTATAGAGAGTATAGTCTTTGCACTTTGTTTTCACTACAAAATGTCATTATGTTAGAACACTGCTTCAAAGAGACCTATTAGCTAATAATACAGAGACCATGATTTTGCAATTGGTGTCCATAAGGACAATTTAAGTTCAGCATCATGTCAGCCCCGTCATACTTAAACCTTGATCCTGGTGCAGTTTAGCCCTGATTAGCTGACACGATGGTGATGACTTATCTTTGTATCTAAGGCCAGGTCTGTTCCATGGTTGAAGGTCGGCTTAAGGTACGCAATTTCAGCTAAGTAAATAATGTAGCTGGAGTCATCACACCTTATGCTGAACTTTGGCGCTGTCCCCAGAGCAGGAAGTTGAGGGGAGACACTTTCCCATCGACTTCCCTTACTCCTTCCGAGGAGTAGGAGTACTGGTGCTAATGGGGGTACCCTCAGCGTTTGATGTAATGGGTCTTTACTAGACATGCTAAATCAATTGTCAAAAGATCAACCACTGCAGCGTCATTTTTCCCACAAGCCTAGATGTGTTCAAAGACATGGTTAGTGATATTAGCTAACCTGATTATTTACAGTCATAGTTTAACATGACATTAATTAGAGAAATGATGCTCTTAGACAAAATAAATGGGTTTCAATTTTTCTTCATCTGCAGATATCTAAAAAATTTCCAGGGGAGGTGCAGGCTCCTTTGGAAATCCTAGACATAGTCTTTCGACCCCCACAGGTCCATGGCCTACATGTGAAAACCATAGGAATAACTGGGGCACAGTGTGAAAGGATGTGGTCACAGAAGACCCATTGGGGTTGCTTCTCAATCACATACAGTAACAACCTCACATATGATTACACTCGGAAAATAGATGAGCAAATGCATAATATAGATCTGCTAATGTCAGGGTCTTAAAGAAAAGGTTAGCCACGCAGATAATTAATGAGGCTGAGACTATAGTTACATATAGAGCTTACACAGTTACAGAAATGGAATGCCTCTTGTGCATGGGTCATGTAAAATTTGCATCCATATTCCTCACCACTTCGGAAGACATTCATTTTTCAGCATGAACAAACAAATCTAATGGATTTCTCTTTACCACTGCAAACATCAAAAAGCCAATGAATTCTTTGCTTTGGTCTTTATGGCTGAGGATGTTAGGGAGATTCCTAAACTTGAGCCATTCTTTTTAGGTGACAAATCTGAGGAACTGTCTCGGATTGAGGTGTCATTAGAGGAGGGTTTGGAACAAATTGATAAATTTAACAGTAACAAGTTCTGAAAGAACTCAAATGTGAAATTGCGGGACTATTCACTGTGGTTTGTAATCTATTCTTTAAATCAGTTTCTGTACGTAATGACTGGAAGATAGCAAATGCGACACCAATATTTAAAAGGGGCTCTACAGGTGATCCTGGCAATTACAGCCCTGTAAGTCTAACATCAGTATTGGGCACATCAGTAGAAACTATAGTAAAGAATAAAATTGTCAGATAGATTAACATAATTTGCTGGGGAAAGTCAACATGGTTTCTGTAAAGGGAAATCATGCCTTACTAGTCTACTAGAGCTCTTTTGGGGGGGGGGGGGTCAACAAACATGGGGACAAGAGGGATAAAGTAGATATAGTGTGCTTAGATTTCCAGAAAGCCTTTGAACAGGTCCCTCACCAAAGGCTCTTAAGCAAAGTAAGCTGTCATGGGATAGGAGGGAAAGTCCTCTCAGGGACTGATAACTGGTTAAAAGACAGGAAACAAGGGGGTAGGAATAAATGATCAGTTTTCAGATTGGAGAGAGGTAACTAGTGGTGCCCCCCCAAGGGTCTGTGCTGGGATCAATCCTATTCAATGTATTTATAAATGATCTAGAGAAAGAGGTAAACAGTAAGATGGCAAAATTTGCAGATGATACCAAATTGCTCAAGATAGTGAAGACCAAAGCAGACTGCAAAGAGCTTCAAAAAGATTTTACCAAACTAAGTGATTGGTTAACAAAATGGGGAATGAAATTTAATGTTGATAAATGTAAAGTCATTGTGGATAATTCTTTGAAAACATACATTTAGTGTGCAGCAGCCGCCAAAAAAAATCAAACAATGTTAGGGATCATTAAAAAAGGGAGAAAGAATAAGACAGAGAATGTCTTATTACCTCCATATAAAACCATGGTACGCCCACATCTTGAATACTGCATACAGATGTGGTTACCTCATCTCAAAAAAGATATACTGGCATTGGAAAAGGTTCAGAAAAGGGCAACAAAAATGATTAGGGGTTTGGAATGGGTTTCATATGAAGAGATTAAAAAGACTGGAACTTTTCATCTTAGAAAAGAGGAGACTAAGGGGGGTTATGACAGAAGTCTATACAATCATGACTGGTGTGAAAAAGTGAATAGGGAAAAGTTATTTACTTGTCCCCATAACACAAGAACTAGGGGTCACCCAATGAAAAGAATAGGTAGCAAGTTTAAAGCAAGCAAAAGGAAGTTTTTCTTTACACACTGCACAGTCATCCTATGGAACGCCTTGCCAGAGGAGGTTGTGAAGACCAGGATTCAAGAAAGAACTAGATAAATTCATGGAGGTTAGGACCATCAATGGCTATTAGCCAGGATGGGTTGGAATGGTGTTGTCCCTAGCCTTTGTCAGAGGCTGGAAATGGATGACAGAAGAGGGATCATTTGAAGATTCCATGTTCTGTTCAGTCAGTCTGCGGCATCTGGCATTGGCCACTGTCGGAAGACAAGATACTGGGCTAGGTGGACCTTTGGTCTGACCCAGTACTATTCACTGAAGAACTATTTATTTGGATTAATTATCTTGGTCTCCCAGTCCAAACATCAACATGTCTGAGCTAGCAGGACACTCATCTGCCTGAATAAGGCACTTTGAACTAGCAGATGGATTTACCCCCAAGACCTCATACCAACTCTTGGGGTGTGAACATGTGCAAAAATCCTGCTCACAACCAGTTCTGCAGCACCCAGATCTATGTGGCAGGTGGATTAGGATTTAAAATGAGACACGCTGCTTATGAATGCTGATCTGCAAGTACTAAGGGAGACCCAGCAGCAGATCTCCTTGAGAGGATAGCTCCACTTTGAAAAAGGTACAGAGAGTTGCATTGCCAACTGCCTTTTTGGGGTCTGATGTCCCCTCTGGACTGAAAACCATGTACCCCCAAGACCAATCCTAGCAATTAAGGGAAGGAGGAACTGATTTTCCAATAGATTTTTGAAAATATTTGTAACTTTCAGCTGTGCTCATTTTTTCTAGGTAAGGTGAAATTCATTCTAGCGCAGAGGTTTAACGCAAAGCCTATTTCAGTCTTGAGTAACCTCTCAAAGTCATATTTAAACGGAGTGCTGCCCTTGAAGCCGGCCTCTCAACATAGGGGTGAATTTCATCCTTTGTTACATAGCACCTTAAAGACTTGACAAGGTAGCAAATCACAATTCAGCCTTTCCAAGCAGCTGTTATGTTAAGTCTTTCTGTGAAAGAGTTTTCTATGTTAAACATAGTAAAGGTTAAAAACAATGAGCAGTCCTGTGGCATCTTAGAAACTAATATATTATATTCTGAGCTTTCGTGGGTAAAACCCACTCCATCATATGAGCTGGAGTGGAAATTACAGAATCCAGTCAATTGTAGGACCATGAGCTGTGAAGTGAAAAATTCATTCTAATACCTGGTGCATAATCACTAGATAACTAGTGTATGAATTGAAGCCAAAAGTATTAAAAGGTGAACTACTCATGCAACACAACGTTATTTATAGAGGGCAACATTCTATTACAAAGGTTAAAATACAGACGAGTTCATGCCATTTTCTGGGAAGGCATTATGTACAATGTCATGCCCTTGCATAATTTGAAGTAAAGGTGACACCACAGATTTCTGTTTTCTTTCCAGAAGCAGAAAGTGTACTAAAGAGAAAATGAATAGAGGAGCCCTGCAAATCCGTGGATACCTGCCAATATTCTCTTTGGGATATTCACTTTATATCCGGGGATGTAGAAGTGGATCTCTGTGGCTCATTTTTGTGGATACAAATATTGTATCTGCACAGGGCTCTAAAAATGAGTAAAGACACCTGATAACTATCTTTGGTGGCACAATTATCAGGCATAATGGTGCATCATGCATTTCATAAATTGCTTCAGTAACTTTCTAGCCATCAAAAACCATTGTCAGGTTTTAAGATCACAGCCGGTAATAAAACTATGAAGTGTTACTCATGAGAAATTATGCAGTACTACTTCGGAGTGATGACTATTACTTGGGGAAAGAAAGTTGTAACACCACATGCCCAAGAACAAGGTAAGAAATCATTTTGGCTGAAGTTTTGTAACATGTTGCATGTGGCTGCACATAACTCAGAAAATTCTAAAAGAAAAAAAATCAATAAAAATGAATCGCCCATGAAGGCTTTAACATTTTTAATAGCCATTTAACTTTCTAAAAAGAATACTAAGTGGGTCGGTCTCTATCTATAAGAACAACAAGAGACTTACTTCAAAGCGATGAGCTGTTCCATCTGAAAGCTTCAGCAACATTAAAATGGATGGTTGCAATGCACGGGCCAATGAACTGAAATTATTTACATAATTAGCATTAAAATAGCGCACATTTTCAGTGCTAATATATAGCATTATAAGTTAACCCTTTCAGATGTCCGAGAGAGAGGCCTTATACAGCGATGTTAGAGTTTAACCGATTTAACCGGATAACTGATAAGCTAATGCTTATTGGTTAATGTTATCCGTTTAACTCTATCCTACAGTGAAGTCACCTTCCTAGGAGCAGGGCCCTACTTCCAGGGAGGCTTCATGGCAGGTTCTGCAGTATGAAGCTTAATAAAGCTTTATACTGCAGAGCCCACAGCGCATGCAACCACTAAATCAGCGGTTACATGGTTACCTTATTAAATGACTTTTAACATCCCCCGTCTCATATAGCTCACATGAATAATTTCTGAACATTTCAATCCAGCATTTACCTTGGGCTGAGTAAGACATTCAGAGGAACACATTCACAGAACCTTACCAAATTCACTTGCGTACTGAGGTAGCAGCATAAAAAAAAAGGAGCCTTTATATTTCAAAGGGAATGTATTCAAACTTGCAATCATTACAAGTCAATCCTGGTGTAATGTCACTGATAGCTGTGAGGAATTATAGCCCAAACACGGTTAGCAAAAAAGAATCTTCCTAGATATCTAAGGTCATCTAAGATCATCTTCCTAGATATCTTAGGTCAAGCAGCACTAAGCAACAGTGCCTAAGTTGACTAAATCCTTCCATTCTTCCTATATTCTAAACTGCCGCTCCGGCTGGGGGAATCAAACTCTCCTGAAGACTGTGCTAAGTTTGTAGCTTGCTATTTTATTCCAGAGTCTATTCGGTGACCTGAAGAGTAGGAAATGAGTCATCTCTGTGCTACTTTCCATCATCAGATCTTGCCAAAGCCAGGTCAGGTACTGACAAGCGTCAGGGCTGGAAGCCTTGGGATCACTCTGCTTCCTCATCTCTTAAATAGAGAGGTGGCCTGATGATAAACAAGCATTGCTGACTGGGAGGGGAGTGGTAGAGTGACTGGAAAGGCAAATGAAAGGGAAGAATACAGAAAGCAGAAGATACAGCATTCCTGAGTTGTTTGGAAGGAATGGCAACAGCTGTGCCAAAGCGCATTTCTTCCCATCTGTTTGCCTTTGTCACTGAGATAGAGAATGCTGTTGTGCACTCTACTCAGGGCTACGCTCTGACACCATTCAGAAAGTGCAACTAGTTCCAAAGGTGGCAGGCTTACTAATAGTATATGCTGGAGCCCAGAGCACCAACGCTCTAAGAGCTGCACAGGTAGCCGATGGGATTCCAGGTGAAAGTCAAGGTGGTAGTCTCGGGATATAAGGGCAATCTTATCTAAGGGACTGCCTCTCCCCTTGGACCACACACACAATTGCAGTCAGTGGAGGGGCTAGAAATGGCACCTCTCTAAAAAGGGAAGTTTCTTTTTACTTCCACGCTTGGCCTGCCAGAATTCAAATTTATTAGCCTTCTCCCCAGGTTGCAAAGTTCATTTTTCTTTGTGGCATTTGGGGAGGGGAACAGGATGTGATTTGCTATTATATGATGTAATTACATAGAGGGACTGGAATGGATTAAAATTATGGGCAGGTCACTAAATAAGTTTGTTATATGCATTTTAAAATACCGAAAGGGTCTCTCAGTTTTGGAGGGAGCTTCTAGCCTGCGTGTTTTAGAAATCTAAACAAACAACGGAGGGCATTAAAATGCATGACTGTATTAACAAATGATGCAAGCATTTCCAACAGACTGATTTTATGTAACAGTAGCCTTGTATGTAATCTGATTTGGGTGTTACTCAAGGTTATTTCCATAATGTACCATTTAAGAGTGCATACAAAGCTATCAGAATGAGAAACATTTTACCACTGAAAAATGGCACTGCAATTAAGTCTCAGAATTGGAAAAACCTTTTCGCTGGTCCCACAGGCTTTTATTCCTTACCTTGTGGATATAGCCACATCCACTCTCCATTTCATGTCATTAACACTTGGCAACCTGTTTCCGTGTTTCATAGAACTGGCATCAACAACAGGACGCCTAGAAGATAAACCAGGGAAGGGAAATTATGATGCATATGTCTAAGGAAAAAAATGGAAAGGGCAAAAATCTCTCTCATTGCAAGCAAGTTTCCCCTCTGCGTCTAGCATCATTCAGAGCAGTCTGAAAAACTGTGGTTTTGTAAAGGGACTGCATCTTGTGGTCAGTGCTTCTCACTTTTTGTTGCGCTTTCCAAAAGGTAATTTATCAAACTACTGTGGTTAATTTCAGTAAACTGAGGTCACAGTAATGATCTGTAAGAGTTATGGTAGAGACCTGAGTGCTGAAATTAGAAACATAACATATAAGTCAGTGATGCACTATTTACAATTAGGGTCTTCTGCCAATATATCTTTATCTCCATGTGAGGCCAGCGCTGACAAATAAGAAAGGAAAGAGGGTTTAAACAAGGAAATTAAGACATGCAAACATGCTCCTCCCCAACTGCCCTCCCCTGAGCAAACATACAGACCTGCTGCAGCAGAGCTCGCCTAGTGTCAATTAACATCAAGTTAAAAAATGTTAACATCAGGGAGCAGTCTGAAGCATGCAGTAAAATGTCATCTCCTGGGTCCTTGTTAGAGTATGTAAAGTGGGTTGGATTAGAGTTCCTTATGTAATGCTCACAGCAAGCCCCAGCATGGCTTTTATGATTTTGTCTAGTCTAATAAATTAAAGTTCTGGCTTTTTACACAGTATTTTGTAGCAAGAGTCAGACATGCTGGGTTTAAGTGAATTTCTATGAGAAAATGCAGTTGTCAGTGATTAAACTTTAGAAGACCGACAGTCCTTACAATTTTAATAGCATCTTAAACTCAGGGTAAGTAAACAAGCCAAATCAGATACAAAAACACAACCACCATCCATTTTTAGATATACTCTCACAACTATCTCTAGAATGAGGTCACTCAGTGGTCTGCTGGGGAGACAGTCTGAACTTGGTGTTACTTTTTTTTTTTTGTGCTAAGCTTCTTGTGCTAGTGCAAGTTATTTATGGTACATTTGAAGCTACTCCAACCCAGGGCTGGATGATGAGTCACATAATCTCATTACACATTTATTTCAGAAGGGTTTCCTTTTTTCACAAACGATGATACATTTGTTTGATAATCTAATGTGTCTGCTTATAATTTATCCAGAGAAATTAGCAGTTAGACAAAGGTGCGTAACACCGACAGCCTAAGGTAGTATAATGCTCTCGAGTAGAGCAAAGGCAACCCTCACCCCCCAAAACAACACATCACAGGTTATTTTCAGAACCAAGAGGCATCCCTGATAGTGTGGACGAAACAAGTGCATAGAAAATAGATCTGGCTCTTGCCGATAGTCGGTCTGTGGATAAGAAGTAGGTCAACACAGCTGGGTGCAAATATGAGGAGTCAGAGCCTAGAAATGGGCATTAGCAGAAGCCTGATAGGCTTAAACAATATAAACATACCTTCCCCTCAATGGTGAGCTGCTACAGAGTATCATGTACAGGGAATCTTCGCAAAAATATCTATGTGGCTATTCCCTGCCTTTTTACATGTTAATGTCAGTCAGTGGAAGACACTTCAGCAGGGTCTCCGGGGCAGGAATGGAATAAGAAGCCTTTTCGGTTTTCTATGTTGCTGACGGTTGGTGTTGAAAGTCCACAGTGCAAACAAGTAGGTGACGACGAGACTTGGTGTCTGACTCACTTAGAGGTCACAAAAACTGTCTCAAAGCTTCCATCTTCAGTTTGGGGCTGGACTGAGCATTAAATACCAACCTCTTAAAAGGGCTTAGAAGGGGGATATTGATAGCTATAAACTTTTCTTTACAAGCAAGTGTCATTTTCACTGAACACCTTCTTAACCGTTTCCATCTAAAATACAAATGCAGCTGGATCCGGAAAAAAAATCAATGTATAAGAACATGGCAAAGAAACCCAGCAACCAAAGTGAAAAGAAATGGGGTGATGGTGACAGAAAAAGAAGAGTTTATTTAGACTGCAAAACATAAGACACTTTTATTTCACAGATTCTTCACTGCACCTGCTAAGATTCTAGTCCTCCAAAGCACATTTTTTTGGGGGGGAGGGGTGATGGATAAAGAGTTTCCATTAGTGACCCATGTAATGTTAGCACACACTTTGTGGTAATGCTAATTATCTCACCCATTACAAAGATAGCTTCCTCAATTATCACCCCTAATATCATTACCTCACAGACACTAATCTTTCCCCCCTCTCCTCCCAAGTTCTAAAATCTGATTTGTCAATTTTATGTGTGTTCACTTTTTTTTTTTAATTGTATCACTTTGGTATATATGGTCGTGCCAATTTTCTTCCACAAATTGATCTGAGGAAGTGGGTCTGGCCCTTGAAAGCTCATCACCTAATAAACCATCTTGTTAGTCTTTAAAGTGCTGCATAGTCCTGTCTTTTGGTTCAGCTAGACCAGACTAACACGGTTGTATCTCTATCACTATTCTGTGGTAATATGAGAGTGACTGAACATTGGACAAACTGGGAAATGCCACATAAGGATGTTCCTGGGGATCTACACGAGAGTGTCAGAGCACTCCAAGCAAAATGCATTGCAGCAGGAGAGCATCTGGAATGAACTCCAGGATGAGATGCAGTAACTCAACCAACAATGTCAAAATTAATGGAAAATTCTGGATTGCTTACTCTGGACATAGTAACATTCATTGTGTAATGAGCACACGACTCAGAGAGACGCACAGAACCATGGGACCCACTCTAAGCAACGATCTCACATTATAGTAATTTGGGAAAACCTGTACGGTATTAAAAATTGTAGGTATTAAAAATCTGAGAATGTACAGAAATTCCTTTAAAAAAGCAGCTTTAATTTCTTGCAGTTTATCTGATGGCGTCTATCAGATGTGCTGCTCGTTTTCCTTTATCTATACAGCTTGTTTTAATTTTGCAGAATTTTGGAACAGTCATTTAAGGTGCAAAACTATGTGGACAGGCCAAAAAATTATAAAAATAAGAAGTCAAATGGTTATCTCAAAGGAATCCATTTGAGATATGTAAGTTCATATGTGCTCTGAATCAAAAAATTCAATACTTTTCACTCCATCCTGGTCATGTGTTTTGAATAAGCATGCATACATTTATAATTCATTAAGAAAATGTAGGATTAAATGTTAGCTCATGTGCCTTAAGAAAGAATTCTTCAATCAGCTTCTTCAATATAGGACCAACAAAGAAAAAACCAAACACCACTTATCACCGACAGCCCCCAACTTAAACCCCTCCAGTGCATTAACAACTATCTACAGCCTATCCTGGAAAATAACCCCTCACTCACACAGTTCTTGGGGGACAGGCCAATCCTCACCTACAGACAACCCCCTAACCCGAAACAAATTCTTTCTAGCAACCATGCAACACACCATCATACTCATCCAGGAATCCACTCCTGCAATCATCTCTGGTGCCAACTCTGTCCACACATCTATACAAGTGACATCATCACAGGACCTAACCACATAAGCTACCACATCAGAGGCTCATATAACTGCACATCCTCCAATGTGATCTGTGCCAGCAATGCCCCTCTGCCATGTGTATTGGCCAAACTGGACAGTCTTTACAACAAAGGATTAATGGAAACAACTCAGGTTTTTGAAATGGTGACACAGAAATCCATTGGGGAACATTTCAACTTGCCCACGCACTCACAAATGGATCTAAAAGTGACTATTATTATTACAAAGTAAGGATGTTAAATATCAATTAATTTACTAGTTGAATAGCCGATGGAATTTCCATCGACTACTCAACTTGTCAATAGGTACTTCCGCATTCCTCCTTTGAAACATACAAGAGCCCCAGGGAGGGCTCTTGTGCATTTCAAAGCAGAATCGGGGCTCTTGTGCATTTCAAAGGGGGAAGTGCCCTCGTGGAGCCCGGAGTCAGCAGGAGTTCCCGCTGGCCCCAGGCTGCATGCGGCGTGCCAGCCTTGAAATGTGTAAGAGTCCTCAGCAGGCGCGCTCATGCATTTCAGAGCAGAAGCGCCCGCATGAAGCCTGGGGTCAGTGGGGGACTATAAGTCCCCCAATGACCCTGGGCTTCACAGGGCACTGTCACTTTGAAATGCCACACGGAGCTTGGGATCAGTTAGGGAGTCCCCAGCTGACCCCGGTCTCCATGCGGCGCTGCCGCTTTGAAGTACTCCCTTTTCCTCTCCCTCACCCCCTTTGTTGCCTCTGATAGGGGCAGCAAGGACGGGGGGGGAGGGAAGCGACTAGTCGACTCAACTATCCAATAAGCACTTGCTTATCACTTTGAAGTAGGAGATCTCCGGAAAAGGGCTTTTTGAAGTAAGAGATCTCTGGAAAAGGGCTTTTTTCCGGAGGATCGGGGCCAGTGTAGACGCTCTTTTCCGGCTTTTAGAAAAGCCGGAAAAAAGCAGCGGACATTTTTATTTAAATGCCGCAGGGGATATTTAAATCCCCCGCGGATTTCCCTATTACGACCTGTCAAATTAGCATGCCCCTTTCGGAAAAGGGGCCAGTGTAGACGTAGCCACTATGTCTGAAGTGCACACAAAAGATTGTTGTTACCATAGAATAGTGGTTTTTCATCACATCTAAGAGTTCCAAAGGAATCAGTGCCTCAATGAAATTTTGTAGGGGTCTACAAGTGAAAATATGTTGAAAACCACTGCTCGACTTCTGAGGAGAGAATGGAAATTGATTTATAAAATTACTAACCTGTTACCAAAGACTACACTGACGAAGTCCATGATGAACTCTTCTGGTATCCTTGAAGAAAAGACCAACAATATAAGATAAAAATGTAAATGTAACTACCATTTTCTTTCAAGTTATGTACCCTTTTCTTTCAAGTTATGTAAACCACTATATATTTAAAAACACAAATAGGTTCAAACTCTCTAGTCTGGCACTGTCTGTGGTCCAGCATGATTTTGGTTAGCCGGATGTCCACTTATCATGGGTGTGGCCACGTCTCCCACAGTCCCTTAAAGTTTGTTTACAGCTACCAGGCCTGGCTGTTAGTGTTATGTGCTGTTATTTAGCTCTAAATTACCCCTAAATGTCTTCTAAGAGCCCAGTAAGCACTGGAAGCATTGGTAATGCTGGTAGACAACACTGACCTCCTATGGTCCAGCAAATCCTCTGGTTTGGCACTGGTCAGTTCCTGAAGGTGCCGGACTAGAGAGGTTCAATCTGTAGTTTTATCAATATTTTATATTTTTCCTCATTTAGAATGGCTATCAGATTTTAAACAATCACTTAAGTTCAGTCAAATTTAGAGGAACATAGCCTACAAGGATTCCACTACATTTTATATTCAACATCTTGGGAACTCCATTTCACCTTTCCTTCCTTTGTTTATTCCCTAAAGTAAATGGTTAGTTACATCAAGTAGGAATTGCAAAGGTACTCAGCACTGGCCTAATTCTGCTTCCAGTGAAGTCAATCAGTGTTTTATTAGCGACTTCATTGGGAGCAGAATTAGGCCAAAGCTGGGTGCCTTGGAAAATCCCAACCAACATATCTTTTTTGAGGTTACTTCCATCTTAAGTATCAGAGGGGTAGCCGTGTTAGTCTGAATCTGCAAAAGCGGCGAGGAGTCCTGTGGCACCTTATAGACTAACTGAAGTGTTGGAGCATAAGCTTTCGTGGGCAAAGACAAAGTGGGTCTTTGGAACATAAGCTTTCGTGGGCAAAGACCCACTTTGTCTTTGCCCACGAAAGCTTATGCTCCAACACTTCAGTTAGTCTATAAGGTGCCACAGGACTCCTCGCCACTTCTATCTTAAAGTTCAAGGATAGAGAAGAAAAAGATTTGCAAAGAAAAGCATCTCAGAATGATGTAGAAATCTCTGGAATAGCTCAGTGTTTATGAAAAAATGTTACATAGAATGTGTTTAATAATATTGCATTCACATAACGTCTTAATGCACACAACAATGTACTGAAGATCAAAAAACCCAGGAAAGATTCCTGGCTGGAATGGCTTATTGGTTATAGGTGGGATAGAAACACACAAGAACAACGTAAGAATTTACATAGATTGGGTGTGGCCATTGTATCTTGAATGCTCAATGGAAAGGAGGATTTTAAATAGCTTCTTTTAGGGGAAGTTTGGTTTACATTAGGGATGTTAAAATGCATGAAATTAGCTAACCATGTACAAATTTCAGTGGTTACAGAGTTACACATAGGGCAGGAGTCAGCTCCTGGTGCACACCCGCTGCGAACCAACTTCTGCCTGCCTCACCACTCCCAGGGAGCTGGCTGCTGCCCCGTACAACATAGGCAGCAGCATGGGGCGGCAGGCAGCTTCCCAGAAGACAGACCAGGAGCCGTATGTAGTCATTTAAATGGCTACTCTCTTGCATCCCTAGTTTACATTGGTGGGAAGGGTATTCCAGACACAAGGAAGAAAGCAGAGGAGTGCTTTTCTGGCTCTGTATGCATCCTCTCTGATATTAAAAGCAAAAGCCCCACGATATCAACACTGCCTGTATTCTCTGGGCAAGCATTTCTACTGAAACGCCCCCACAGAAACAAGGTTCTTTATGGCAAACAACTCTTCCTGGCTGCTCCTCTGTAATGGCTGAACAAAGGGGACTAGAGGGCACTATCAATGCACTGTGTTGATTGTTCCAATGTAGATTACTCAAACACACATGACATTCTAATACAGCCTTTGCAGCCCCATTATTTTCACAATTCAACTTATGCTTTCAAGAAACCCACAATGTGCAGACATTGTCCCTGGATTAAGTAGCTTACATTTTAGTCCAGGCAGTCACAGAAGGAAGAGATCAGACAAACAGTGTGGAACTGGAAATGATGCAAGTATCCAGCAATGATAATTTTTAAAGGATTTGTTGAAAAGAGTGTTTCCAAGAGAGGTCTGTGGCACAAAGAGGAGGCTGTGAAGGCACCCTTATCCAATGTTATGGACCGTATGTTGGCCCGAGTTTCCAAAATACTAAGTATGCAGAGAAAAAGGATTCTTACCAGTGTTTGCAGCCTCACTCCCACTATCTCAGCAGCTTTTGTATTGCTAAATGAAAGGTGAATTTGAGAGGCTGCTATTTTCTCTGCTGATGAAAGTGTGTATCTAGAGAAAACCTGCATGTTGTGATCCTGCATGACAACTAGAGAGACAACGACAGTGAGGCAATCCATCCTAAGCGGGCTTGTCTTCTCCGCCTCCTTTTCCACTAGACCTATTGAGGCTAAGAGCCAGGGTAAGGAACTAAAGATCATAAAAGCAGTTGCCAAGATGCTGAGAGCTATAGTACCTTTGTATGTCTGATACCAGCCAAAACAGTTTTCAGCCTCACTGAAGGGAATGGTATAGACTAAGGGGAAGGCAAAAGCAAGCAATATGACTCAATCCCATAAGTTCAGGAGGAGAAACATCAGACAACTTGCTGTCTCTGCTTTGCCTGCCCAAATTCTGGCAGCTAATCAATATAAGAGAGCTGTTGTTCAGAAAGGTACATGTATTCTTCATATATGTGGTCATGGTGCCAATTAGAAATCTTGTCCCAACACCACATGCCAGTTGATGCAAATGGAGATATTTCTTTGGTTAATTAATACATCCCAGGGGAGCGAGTGTGTGCTTTGCATACAGTTCAGATATGCTATGCAACAAGATTAAAGCCATTTCCTATAAGAATCACTGAAGTTGTGAAAGAGCCAACCCATCTAAAACATAACAGCTTTCAAAATCCCTGTCTGCCCTCCTGAGCAGAAAGATGCTATTTACTCATTTAAAAACCTAGCCTCCAGATGAGCAGAAATCGTGATTAAAAGAAAAAAAATCATATGAAAACGTTAGAAGACACCTCCCCTTAACTTAATTAGCTTATTAGCATCTCACCAGGGTACGAGAAAACTACCAGTGTAAACTTCTAGGATTGAGAGCAGTATGAACACACAGGCAAGTGAACTTTTATGACTATGCCAACCACATTAACGGCAGCAACGAAGCATGTGTATTGTCACTCTCGTGTAATTTCCTGTTAGCAAGAAAGGCCAATCCTGTAACAAGAGTCACCTAGGCTGAGTAATGAAGTCTCTTACCTGGGAAGAAAGTGTTGGTAATAACATGATTAATCTATTAGTGGGAAGCAAAAACAACAAACAAGTGTCACACAATGGCACAGTGGTCAAGAGCAGGGGACTGGATGTCAGGAATCTGGATTCCATTTCCAACTAACGCTGTCTTGTGCTTTGAAAAGTTTTATTTTTCAATCTCAATTTCTTCTGTACAACAGGGATAATATTTACTTACTCACAAGTGGCATGACTGTTATTTTCTCTTGACCATATTAATGAACTTCTTAATATTCCACACAGAGAAGATAAAGCTCCTGCCTTATTCTAGGGCAAATAGGCAAACAAATTCGGATCCAGTACACCAGATGTTCAAGGACCAGTGTTCCCTGTAAGCTCTGCACTTGTGGGGCCACTCAGGAGAGATTTGAATGCCACCCAGCTGATTAGCAGTGTCCTCAGCAAAGTTTTTGTTTTTACCAGTGGTACACATTAGCACATGCTCTGCAGCATATTAAACATGTATTCTGCACATGGATGGAAAAGATAAAAGGAAACATTGTGAAGGACTGGAAAGTCATATCAGAGTGGTGCAGATTTATTAAAAAAGTAGTGTTGGAAAGGGCTTCTCAGAAAAATGCAAAGGAGACAAGGCAATACATTGACCTAAATGAAAAGGGAGACCGTCCCAAGCAGTGGGGTAGCATGAAAGGTGATACAAAGATGAAATGGGGACAGTGTACAAAGAAGAATGGGGTTATGCAGGAAGATTGGATAGCTTAAAAAGTTAACTGAGAGGTCAGCAGCCCCAACTGCCAACAATCTTATTGAAAGCAGCTTTGGGAGACTGAAAGAGGCAGAAACCTGAATGAATGCCAAAGAACTAGGAGACAGAATGTTAGTAAGACAATTTGAGAGCCCAGTAAAAAGATGCTACACAGAAGCATAAAATATTAAAAGAAACACACAGGGAATGGGTTGCATTTTCTCTTATTTCTCCCCATTTCAATGTTCAGCAACAAGCTATGAAGATCCCTACTGTGCAGTTAGGACGAACTTACTGGTCCTGAACTTCTATACAAAGATATTATTTCCAAGCAGACTGAAATGGATTTTGACACAGTTGTTGTAACAAACATTGTGCTTTGCTGGCTAATTAGCACAAGCGATCACAGCTGAACAATGCAGTAGGATTTCATGAGTGTTATATCATTGTCCTTTCAAAGCAAAAAGTAGGACAGTTCCTCAACTTCTGAAATGTTGTCACTGTCTTAGCAAACATACGTACAAAGTATTGCATGGCGGGTGTGTGCACGCGCATGTCACATTTGTATAACCTACATAAAGGACTAAATTGTGCCGTCTCCCCTATGTATGAAATTTACTGCATGAATTCAATGCCAAATCATATCTTACACAATGCCTGAATATTTCTCCTGGCTTCACATGACCTCATTATCAAAGTATTATATGTAAATTACCTCTGAATGGGACCGCGTTACATTACACTATTTCACACAATAGCTCAGTTGATATCATGGTAAAATAATTAAAGTGGTAATCAAGTTCTTTTGGGGAGGAGGGTGAGATGGATGGAGAGTGATGGATGGAAAGGGTGAGGCAAGGACAAAAAGGCTCAGTTCTTTATGATGTTGCACTTGAAGGATGAAGCCAATCTCATACAGTTCTCTCAGCAGACTCATTGGTATGTTGTTATACTGATCACTCTGACATTTTAGAACAAACCTAACTTTGAAGAGCTGTATTTTTTTTTAAAACAGGGAGTGTTTGGAGAAAACTAGTCTGACAGCCTGGGAGCCTCAAATCCTCTATCTACAAAGCAGGTACAGCTCAGAAAGTAATAAGCACAAGTTCCTTTATACCACACTTTCAGTGTGCCTTGAACTGGAGAATGCTGGCGAGGATTGTTGCTGGGATTGAAAGTTTTATTCTATTATATTTGTATTTTAGGATTAATAATGTAGCAATGCAAGGTAACGTATTAACACATATCATCATTTTATTAAATTAAGCCCTTTAGTAAGCCCTTTTGTTTTAAAGTTTAGTCAATTTAGTAACTAAGGAAATAGAGTTTTGGTATTGTGTCTATGTTAATGAGACTAGAGGGCTGTTGAAGGCTGAAGTTTTAATTGTTTGATTTACAATGCCTCTTGCTTTGCCCAATATGAGATATTAATGTTATGCTTTTCTTCGAAAGGCCTTGTAAAAGATTGTGTGTGTGTGGAAGTGGTATGTGTGTGTCGAGATAAAGGTGCGAAGGTTATTGCTCAGAACCAGATGGCCAAAGGAGGGGTGAGCGTGGGTGAAAACAGACTGATCGGCGTCAGAAGATCCATCAGTAACCACCAGTGCGTACCCACGGCCAAGGAATGATTGGGTTGGCAGATTGACGGCTTTAAAGTGAAGCAAGCACCCCTAAAAGACGACTGATTACAGGATGAGCTTTGGAGGTGTTTTGGGAATGACTGACATCAACAAGATAACACGTCGGTCACGGGCTGACACAACGGAATCCATTAACTTCAACAGAGAAAAGGATTATAAAAGCAGGGTGCTTTGCTATGGAACTTTGGATTCGTCTTGCCACCAACTCCAGAGGAGCATCAGATCCCACGACCGACAAAGGTCCTGCTCTCCCTCTGTGATTGATCTAACTGGCCACTAGATTGATACAGACTCTGGACTGGTAATTATAACATCGTCTGGAGGGACTGTGTGTCTCTGTGTGTGTGTGTCTGAAAAGCATATGCAACTGTTGTATTCTCAATAAATGCGGTGTACTGCCTTTTCCCCTATAAAAAAATCTTGTGCACTTCGTTTAAGCATAACATTGTGACTGGATAGATTCAATCCTTGAAATCTCAAAGTGACTCTCAATCATAGTTGTGCTTTTGTGATGCTCTTACTTGTTCATGGGGAACTGGCTGGGAGCACATACTCATTTCACAAAGGCTGTCACTAGATAGCAT
Source organism: Pelodiscus sinensis (assembly GCF_049634645.1). Taxonomy (NCBI): domain Eukaryota; kingdom Metazoa; phylum Chordata; order Testudines; family Trionychidae; genus Pelodiscus; species Pelodiscus sinensis. Next base: position 44,322,320 of record NC_134723.1, on the reverse strand, counting down.
CAACTTTTGGATGATACTGACCGGGGCTGGCTTTCAATTGGCAACCTAAATGGGAGGCTGGTTTGAGAAATTCATAATGACACAGAGCCTCTCCCCCCCCACAAGGAACAATGATTTTGAAAAAGTTGATTACAACAGCTTGTTCCCTCTTCAGGGAAGCAGTTGTACAAAAACAGTTACAGTGAACAATTGACGTGAAATAAACGGGCATACCTAAGATTCTGCAGATCTTCCTTAAAAACCTACAAAGACAAGGAATGTGCAATTTACATACTGTAGACTTGAAAACTGGTTCCTCGTTACAAATAATATACATTTACAAAAACTAAAATAGAGATAGCTTACTTGTTAGCCCTCCCAGAAAATTATTCTGTACTAATACTCCTGAGATGGCAAAATGGGTGTTTCAGATGTGTTTATGTGACTTAAGGAGCAGAAGTCAATTGTCAGTGGGGATGTGTGCTCCTAAATCACTTAGACATATTTATACTGCCCACTACTGGCAGCAGCATGTAAGGCATGATTAGCTACCTGCCACATTGAAAGGCAAGTTGTGCCCTCAGTGTGGTGTGTAGCTGTATGAATCAGTGCAAGGGCATAGAGGCAGCAGGGAAAGGCTCTGGCAGCAGGAGACTATGCTCCTAAAAAATAGCAATGTAGATGGGAAAGGCACTGCTCGGTCATGCAGAGAGTTATGCATTTATTCACAAGGTTCAAGCAAGTCTTGACTCTACTCGCCAAAGCAGTGCCTCACCATTATTTATACACTAGATAGGGATGTGTTGTATATGTGCTGCACACACTGCTGTAAGGAGTGAGCTTTGTAGACACATTTGAAAACTCCACCCAGTCGTTTTAAGAACAACCTCTGTTATTCCATCTTAATTATATATACACGTTTTTCCTTTTGGAATCATTTTTTGCTTTCCTGGAAATATTTCAGGATGCTAGTTTAAACTAAGAGAACAAAACAGAAGTTGTAAAAGATAAATTCTGAGCACTAAAGAAATGCAAATACATCATTATAACAGTACAGTGGGCGATCCCTCCTTACACCACCTTATGACAGAGAAAAAACATCTTGACACAAAAGATGCCAGGAAACTAAAAACTGGCATATTTAAAAAAGAAAATAAAATCAGACAAAGAAATAAACATAAATTAAAATAAAGCAAAAGATAAGGGAAACAAAATAATGAAATCATAATGAACAGGAGAGGAGAAACAAGGCAGAGAGATTTCGTGACTTTTTTCAAATTCACAGGGAACATGTAGCAGAGCCAGGAACAGAACTCAGGTTTTCTGATGCTCAGTGCCTTACTCTGTAATAGAGTAATGCTGTGCCCACGAAAGTTCATGATCTCATCTACATGTTTTGTTAGTCTTTAAAGTACTACCAGACTATTCGTTGTTTTTTAAAGTCTAACAATAAAATTATCCTTCCTTAAAGTTATAGATACAAAGCAAGGAAAAACAGATGAACTGCACAATTTCACAGCACAGCATACATAGCAAAAATGTAGTGCAAAAAAGTTAATGGCAAAACAAAAGGCAAATTTTCAAAAAAAAAAAAATGAGAGACTGATACAAAATGAAGACAAACAAAACAGACATGCACAACCAGAATGCAAACGACCAAGGTAGAAAATGGATACAAGTAAACCTTTTCCATAAATTAAGCTTTCCCATAAACGTTTGGGGGTAAATGCAGAAACATCTTGCAAATCTGTATTTTAGGCCTTTTTAAAAATAGACTGACAAGATAAAAGATTAGTAACAACAAATGCATTCTCCGCAGAGAACCTTCTACCAGTTTTACCCAACCTTTTTGAGCTGAGCTACATACTCCTTGCAGTAATTTGCAAGCAGCACAACCGTAATTTATCAAAGCACCCTGCATTCCTTCTACTTACTTCTTGCTTGAAAGTTGATACAGGAAGCCGCAGGGCCTCTCTGAGAAGAGTATACATGCCAGAGATGAGCGAAGTGAGCTTCTCTTCTGATAGATCAGTGCTCTCTGCAATCGCCCTGACAGATTCTTTACAATCTTTTCCTTCCAATGCACTGACAACAACTGCAACAAAGAAACCAACAGCATGCTTCTGTACAATGGGGAAAGTGCAATGTGTGTGTAGACAGGCACACAGGTATTTCCCTAATTTTGCTTGATGAGGAGGCTGGCCTTCTCCTCTGGCAATGATATACCACCCCATGTCTTTGTAAATACAACTCACTGTTCACCAGATCTATTGTGCAACACCATTTTGCACACAAAGCTTGAGTTGATGGAATAAGTGCTACATTTTATAGTAGAACTGTTAGCAGCAGTGGCTGAGCTTGATTTGACTAATTTGCTTCCCATCATGAAACTGAAAATGGAACACAAATTCTTTCATCATCAGGTCACTGGTTTAAATCACATGGATGCATAGTGACCCAAATTCATTCACATCACAAGTCTGTTTTGGTGGTTTACCTACTTTAGAATTACCTGTACTGCTGGCACTTGTTAGCAGGAGCAGGACTGAGAACTAACTTTCTTTAGATACCAGAATTACAAATGACACCTGGTTACAAGCTCTGCAAAGAGGTTAAAGAGCAAATGGACAAGAAGGTAAAGCAACATACTTACTCTCTTGAGCTGGCCTCTCTCAATCAATATCAAGACACATTTTTGGAGCAGTTTGCACTGTAGTTAACGTGCAATACCAGCACCAAAAGTCAGCCAGGCTGCATCATCATAAAGAGACACCTTTGGTTGGACTCCCCAAGACCTTCAATATCTGTTTACTGAAATATTTACCCGGCATTGCCTGGGTCCTTAACGCTATTAATATTTGTTTTTTTAGAAAATAAAAGAGTGGGTCTGAGATGAGTTCAGTATACAGGCTGCCCCGGGAAAGGAGCAGCAGCTTGGAGCCAGGTGAGAGGCACCTGTCCATGGCTGCTGCAGTTCTGGCTGGCACAGCTGGGAGAGGGGTGCTTGTCCCCCCAGCTGGGGCAAGTACAAGTTCGTCTGCCTCCTGCACTCCCCAGCCAGAGTGAAGCCAGGTCTACATTAGACCTGGAAGGTCAGGTTAAGGTACGCAACTCCAACTACATAATACATAGCTGGAGTCTGCCTACCTTAAGCCGAGGTTGGTGCCATCTTCACAGAGGGAGGCCAACGGGAGCAAATGCTCTCATTGGCTTCCTTTACTCCTTGCAACTGCGAGAAATACCAATGCCGACTGGAGCTACCCTTAGCCTTCAATTTCACTAGACTCACTAAATTGAATGCCAGAAGATCGATCTCTGGTGTTGTTTTCTCTGAAGGGGTGTCTGGGAGGCAGGAGGCTCTGGGATGGGGCAGTCCCAAGTGGGGATGTAAGCAACTAGTCAGGTAGTTAATAAGTAGTATGCTTATTATTATCCAATAAGCATAGGCTACTCATCTATTTGCTGAGTGACTACTCGCTTCATCCCCCCCCCACTGCTTCTGTATCAGAGGCAGCAAGCGGTGGGGGTGGAAGGAGGGGAACAGGAGATGGTGCTGGGGGGGGCCAGCTTAAAAGCCAGTTCCCCACAGCACTGTCTCCATGGTGGGGAGTGGAGAAGGGGAGGGGAGGCAGAGCTGCAGCAGTCCCAGAGCGGGTGCGAGCCAGGAATATTTAGTCCTGGCTCATGCCACCCCCGAGAGCTAACCCTGTTGTGGCTCTTACTACATTTAAAATACAAAGTAGCAACAGTGGCGGCGAGCACCCCCCCAATCGACTAATAATCAATGGAAATGCCATTGACTACTAGATTAGCTAAACAGCCGCTAATTAACTTCCCTAGTCCAGGGTGTGTGTGTCCATCCCAGCCAGCCTGTTTCACCTACCTGGTGATTCTCTCTTTTCTGTATGGTTTTACGAAGAGAAATCTCATTCCAGGCAAACCCCGTTTTCCTGGCACAACCAAACCTTCCCTTGGTTTAAGTTATGATAAGAGGAAACTGCATACCCAATTTGGTGGTTCCAGCTCTTTCCAATTAGAAGGAGTTCTTGAATAGACAGACAAACTCTACTGTAGGTTTTTTCACATTCCATATACACAAAGGATTATCAAATGAATTTGGCTTATATACAATGTTGCATCTACAATCAGATCTTATGGGCAGACCTCACAAACTCAGGATGCTCTATTGGAAAAGATTAACATCTACCTAAGTGGATGGGTTTGCAGGACCAAACCTTTAAACTGAAAACGTATTATGCTTGATTTTCACGTTTTAATCCAGGAGGAAAACCAGTTAAAAATGGCCAGGCTGGAACAGCAGCTTAACATTAAGGTTTAAAAAATAAAAAAAGTTCTAACTGAACTGCCAGATTTCCTTGTGGTATTCAACTAATTCCACTCACTACCAGCTTCTATTTTTGGTCAATTTTATTTACTTTTGTACATTTTTAGATGCAGTGAAAGATTCTATTAAAAAAAATCAGAGCAGTAGACTGAAATCTTCTGTATGTATCCACAGAACAGATGTACACATTTTTCCATAATACTGGAAAATGAGTCAACCTTAAAGCTGAAGAATTGTCTTTAAAGAAGAAGGGGAAGATTCCTTCTTTACTGAAACTGCCTAAAAGAGTGTCAATTAGTACCAACTAGTGAGGATGTTTTTTCTGTTATACATCTAATCCACATCCAGACTAGAAAAGCAGGTTGTGTTTTACAACACATTAGCTAGCTGTGATCAACCTAACAGAGACCAGAGAATGGGGGGCAGGTGGTGAGGTTAACCAACACAATCAACCCAGTTTACAGTAAGTGCAACATCTTTAAAAATCACATAAGTTACAACATACTAGCTATTATGTTTTAAAACAATCTGTTTTCTTCATTTGGACATTACACAGAAATTGAACTGGGATCAATAATTACCAAGCAGCCACATGACCATAAATGACCAAAGAAGTGAAAATTTCCTTTTCTCATTAGCGAAGCTTATGAGTATTTCTCTTCAAACCAATATGATCTATTTTACAATGTATATTACACTACCCTAGAATGCACAAACTGTTTATTGCAGCACATTGTAAACAACTACCTAGATTTATTGGACTGCTGATATTCACATTCTAGTAACATTCCCAGTTGATACTTTTTCAAGATTGATTACTGGTAGGCAGCATGTCCAGTAGATAGAGCAGAGGAGACCTAGGTTTTCCTCCAGGCTCTGGAAGTGGCTCAGATGACTTCACTGCACCTTAGTTTCTCCATCTGTCAAAAAGGGATAACACTGATTCCCCAAAACCCTTGTGAATAAGGTAAACTAAATGCTGAGATCAATGTATGGCTGGATTGTGAGAGTGCAAAGGTTGCTTGCAACATGAAACTTCATCACACATCCAGTGAGTCAGAGCTAACATGCCATTAATGTACACTTTCAGACTTACATTCAGGAGAGCTTCCAATACTTTTGGCAGGAAAACCTTGACACTCTGGTTTTACATATTTTCAACTCTGCGGTTGTATGACATTCCATGTCATTTTGACATTAGCTATAATATAGTATGATACATAAACAAATTCACCACAACTTCCAAGGCTGCCAAACCTTCAAGCTACAATATAGTATGACACACTCAAATTCACACCTTTCAAGGCTGCCAGTCCTTTAATGGAGTAATAGTTTGTAGATACAGCTTGTAGTTCACCATGTGCTAGAATGTCAGCAAGAGGAAAAGACAGGTAGATGGAGACTTGTTCTAGCTCTGCTTATTCTGGAAAAGTAGGTTTCCTTTGGTCATAAGTGAAAATTTGATCAGGGTGCTGCAACAATTTCTACAGTGGGATGCTGAGAGCCAAAGGTAAACCCTGTGATGGAAACCACTTCAAGTCCTGGGGTATGACAGCAGGACCCCTAGCTCCACACCTGTGGTTTGGGGAGCGAATTGAAGATTGAGAAACACTGACTTAGAACATGGAAACAAAGTGGTCCATGAAACCACTTTGAAAAGCCTATTAACTGGCTGCACCAGATTGATTACTTACCGGCGCCACAGAACCTTGTGGCTCCTATTGGCTCCCTTTTGCCATTTGCAGCCAAGGGGAGCTGTGGGAAGCAATGGCCTAGGCCATGACCCTTCCTGTAGCTGCAAACAGCAAAACAGAGCCAATAGGAGCTGCAAGGCTCCATGGCTGTGGCGCCGGTAAGTAAACAAACTGGCATGGTCAGTTAACAGGTTTCTCAAGGAGGTTTTGTGGACCACTTTGAGAAACACTGTTCTAAGTTAAAATAATAAGCATGTCTGAGAGACTGGTTGCTCCTCCTATGTGAGGAAGGATGCACTGCACAATGAACTTACCATGACATCATTACCACTGAAGTTAAATCAATATAGGATTTAGGGAGAAGAGGCACTCATTCCTGGTGCCACTGTGGTTTCCTACCTCCAGTCCTCCTTAGTAATACTGGCCTGGACAAAAATGGATCTGCATCCAATTTTGCTTGACCATCCAGTGAATCTGCCTATTTTTTATTCCATTACCTACAATTATTATGTAGCTGGAGATCTAGCTTCAGTTATGAGCTAGATGCTCTATTATCACTCCGATATACTAGCACTAGGATGCTAATGCCAACTAGAGTCAGACCTTAAGACACCTGCGTGCAGATACAAACTTTATACCAACATTCAATCTGTAAATATAGTTTACAGATGTCCTCATCCCTGGATGCATATATCCGTGGACTTGCAAGGCTCTACAGACCATCTTAATCTAACAGCTGTTTACTGTCTCCTTCTTAGAGTTTTTAGCTCTCTCTCTGTATTATTCAGATCCAGTACTCTCTCTGGGGAAGAGAGTTGCAGGATCCTAAAAAGAGGAGGAATCCAGGCCCACTGGTGGGGAGTACCTGCAGGAGGAAAAGCAGGAGGCCTCTGCCTGTTGCAGGGGATGCAGGATCCTGGGGAGACACAGGTTGGCAGGGAAGGCCACAGGATTCCTGTGGAGGAGCAGAAAGTCCCTGCCTATGGGGGGGGGGGGGAAGAATGTGCAGGACCCCTGAAGAGCAGGAAGCCCCTCCCTACTCATTGCTGGGGCACTGGGCCCCAGGGAAGCAGACGATTCGGGAGGAAGGAGTGCAGGACCCCAGGGAGCACATACTGCAGGGGAAGGGGCCACAGGAGCCCAAGGGGGCACATACTGGGAGAGGGGGTACAGGACCTTAGGGAGCACATGCTGCGGGGAGGGGGGGCAACCAGAAGCCAGAGTGAGCACATTCTGCAGGAGTGTGTGTACAGGATCCTGGGGGAGCACATGCTGCGGGGGGGGGGAGAAATGCTACAGGGGGGCGGGACCCCGTGGGGGCACAAGCTGCGGGGGACCCCAGGGGAGCACATGCTGCAGGGGGGGCGGGGCTCCGTGGGGGCACATGCCGGGGGGGGGGGCAGGCTCCCGAGCGAGGGCGGGGCCGGGGGGCTCGGCGGGCCGTACCTGTCAGCAGGCGGCGGAAGGGGTCCCGGCCCAGCCCCCGCAGGGCCCGGGCCATCGCCTCCACCTCGGCGGGCAGGCGGGCCCCCAGGAAGCTGGCCCGGCCCAGGCTGCTCTCGCCGGGCAGCGGGTGCGGGTAGGGCGGCGACCCCGCCTTGCCGGCTGCAGCCATGGCGGCCCGAGCGCGCCTCAGCCCCGCGCGCCCCCTGCCGCGCCCAGGCCGAAGCGCCGCGCCGCCGCCAGGCACGCTGGGAAATTGCGGGGGGAGCCCGCCCACGGCCCCGCGTTTGACAATGGGCCGCCCCGCCCCCTCCCCCCCGCGCGCGGAGCCATGGGCTGTGCCGGGTCTGACGGGCAAGAGAAAGACGCAGGCGGCCGCTACCAAGGGGCAGCCTCAGAGGGGCGGCCCTGCGGGCCTGTAGCTGTAAGAGCAAGGCGCAGGCCTGCGGCACCGTAGGGCGCGTCTACACTGGGGACAAAGTCAGGGCTGCCAGAGAGTTTCACAAAAAACACCAAACATGGGGGGGGGGGGGGGAATTGGTTGAGCCAAAAAAAAAAAAAAAATAGTCCCGGCCCTTTTAAATCCCCAGGCACTCCTACAATCTCCCGCTGGGAGACTGTCCCACGTGGCCTTCCAGCCGAGAAAGAGAAAAACAAAACAATACCGAACATTTTAAACGTCTGGTATTTTCTGTTTTTTTTTAACTGGACACATGCCGTAAAGACCGGGCTGTCGGGACTAAGACCGGACACCTGGCAACCCTAGACAAAGTGGAATTAAGCGACGCAACTTCAGCTTCTTCAATTGCATCGCTGAAGTCGAAGTAGCGTAACTTAGCTTTTGGTGCTGGCCCCACAGCAGGAAGTCAAAGGCAGAGCATTCTTCCTCTGGCTTCCCTTACTCCTCATAAAAGCAGGGTTACCGATCATGGCCCTGCCTTCCAGCCCTGCTTTCCAGCCGCCCCCCCTCCCCCTGCTATGCCAGGCTTCTGTCTGTTGCGCAGCCAGAAAAATCAGAAAATACCAGACATTGCATGTGTCCGGTATTCCCTGATTTTTTTTACTGGACAAAGAGCGCAAATACTGGACTGTCCCGTAGAATACCAGACACCCGGCAACTCTACCCAACCCTACGTGTGGCTGGCTAGTGTGTCTGTATGTGGAGGTGTTGTTGGGTACTTGTGGGGGGGTGTTGGTGGCTACTTCTCTGTGTGTGGGGGGGCAGGAGGTGTTGTTGGGTACTTGTGTGTGGAAGGGGTGTTGCTGGGCCCGCGTGTGTGTGTGTGTGTGTAAGGGGTGTTGCTGGGCCTGTGTGTGTGTGTGTGTGTAAGGGGTGTTGCTGGGCCTGTGTGTGTGTGTGTGTGTGTGTGTAAGGGGTGTTGCTGGGCCCGCGTGTGTGTGTGTAAGGGGTGTTGCTGGGCCCGTGTGTGTGTGTGTGTGTGTGTGTGTAAGGGGTGTTGCTGGGCCCGTGTGTGTGTGTGTGTGTGTAAGGGGTGTTGCTGGGCCCGTGTGTGTGTGTGTGTGTGTGTGTGTGTAAGGGGTGTTGCTGGGCCCGCGTGTGTGTGTGTAAGGGGTGTTGCTGGGCCCGTGTGTGTGTGTGTGTAAGGGGTGTTGCTGGGCCCGCGTGTGTGTGTAAGGGGTGTTGCTGGGCCCGCGTGTGTGTGTGTGTGTGTGTGTGTGTAAGGGGTGTTGCTGGGCGTGTGTGTGTGTGTGTAAGGGGTGTTGCTGGGCCCGTGTGTGTAAGGGGTGTTGCTGGGCCCGCGCGTGTGTGTGTGTGTGTGTAAGGGGTGTTGCTGGGCCCGTGTGTGTGTGTGTGTGCGCGCGCGGGGAAGGGGTGTTGCTCCGCACTGCGCGTGTCTCTCCCTAAGGGTGTGGAAGGGCGGGGCCCGGGCGGCCTGGAGGCTGCAGTTCCCCTCCGCCGCAGCAGGGGGCGCAGCAGCCCTGGCCCTGGAGCCGGAAGCGGCGGCGCTTGCTCCCGCCCCCAGCAGGTGATTGACGCCTGGCACCGGCCGGCCTGTAATGGCGGCACCCGCGGCCCGGCGGCGCTGCCCGTGAGCCCCTCCCCGCCCCCGCAGCCGGCGGCGCCATGAGCGAGGCGCGGTGCGAGAAGTTCCTGGCCCCGGACGAGCCCTGCCCCCAGCCCGCGCCGCGCGCCGCCAGCCTGAGCGAGGAGGGCTGCCTGGACGTCAGCGACTTCGGCTGCCAGCTCTCGTCCTGCCACCGCACCGACCCGCTGCGCCGCTTCCACTCCAGCAGGTGCGCGGCCCCGCCCGTGTCCGGCCCGCGGGCCGCGCCGAGCCCGCTGCGCTGCGAGCGAACGCGGCCCCCCCCTCTGAGGGGGGGGGGGCTGGGTGGGATGCTTTGGAGTGGGAGGGGCCGAGGCAGGGGGGCGGGGCCAAAGGGGGGGGGGGGTGAGCCCAGCAGTAGAGGAGCCGGTGTGACTACGGAAAAACGGCTTTTGTAGCCAGGTGGGATGGTCACGTGGAGTCGCCGGTGCCGTGAACCGATCCACCCGGGTTCATGGGTTAATGTTGTCGGCTCCATGCATGCTGGCTGGCTCTGTGTCAGGCAGCAAGCGGGGTGCCTGTGAGGAGCTGGCTTAACAGCTCGCTCCCCACAAGCACCAGCTCCACCAGCCGCCTCTGATAGGCAGCAGTGCAGAGGGTAAGGAGGGAGCTCCCTGCATGTATCCGCTCTGAAGACCCCTGCTTGCCCCTTGCTGCTTCCTACAGAGAAGGTGGGGGGCAGGGAGGCAAGAGCTGGTGCTGGGGAGAGCTGGCTTAAAACCTGGTTCCCCCCACAGCACCAGTTCCCTGGTGCCGCCTGCCCTCCCTCAGCCTCATTAGTTAACGGTGAAAACGTGCACTATTACATCCCTTGTGTAGAGAAGGCGAGTATTTTGCAAAGTTTGGATTTAGACTGAGAAGTAACCTAGCAATTTCCAGCTAAATTGAGTAACTGAGTTTCAGATGTTTCCCTAGCAAGCACTAACTTCATGAGGGCTATTCATGTGAGGAAAGTTATGCTTGTTAACTCCCAATTCTGTCTCTAAAACACAAGACCATCCTCATTCTCTCATCTAGTATTACTATCTTTAATTCTGTCATACTTTTAATGGAGATTTTAAAAAAAATTGGAACTTTAAAAAAAGTACATTTCTTTAAAAATCTGAGACTCAAATGTGTGGAAATCAGAAATTTGTATTACTTAGATTCTTTGAATATTAATCCTTAACTTTGAATTTTTCTTGGTTTGTATATGTAAATTAGACCCTTTATATCCATTTAAATGTGGTTTATTGGACTAATTAACTTATTTCCAGCAAAATCTACATGTAACAACTGGTAGGTTTGGGTATTTTAATATATGTTTTCAAGTGACAACACACATTTCAGGACTGTCTGTAAGCATGTGTCACTGTTGATTTGTTGGTATGCTTTGCAGGTGGAACTTGACTTCTTGTGGAACAAGTGTAGCCAGCTCAGAATGCAGCGAGGAGCTATTCTCATCAGTTTCAGTCGGTGATCAGGATGACTGCTACTCTCTGTTGGATGACCAGGAGTTCACATCTTTTGATCTGTTCCCAGAGGGTAGTGTCTGCAGTGATGTCTCCTCCTCTATTAGCACTTACTGGGATTGGTCAGACAGTGAGTTTGAATGGCAGGTAAGCTATTTTTGTAGTCAACCTATCAGATGAAGTGGGATCTACTGGTTGCTCTTTGCAGTTTAGACTCAGAAGTGACTGTTTGAGGCTCTTTGATGGCATGATAGTCTCACTGCCTATTTAGATTCTGCAGTGAAGGAAAATATCATTTTATTACGAAGTTCCTATATTGAATTTTTATGACAAGACGTCGGCTTCTGAAATAGGGATTTCATATTAGTCCCATTCAGCTTTAGTTATCAGCATATCTTGCATCTGAATCCCAGTCCTTCCGTGTGGTGCACCTTCATCTGTATTGGAATCTGGCGGTGTATACCTGGCATTGACATTCCAGTGTGGCTTGCTTGCTGCTGAGTTATTAAATCCTATTAGTGACTTTGGCCTTTTGGGACAGTTAGTAATCACTGTGGACCAGCCCTCTATTCTGTGGTCCGGTGGATGGGAAGAGTGCCAAGATGAGCATTGTGTTACCTTGGCTCTTTCCTCCCAATCCGTTGTGCACAATTTAATCTGACCTCAGATTCTAATCTGGTTTCTTTAATTTTTGTTTGTATATAGTAGCCTTACCTGTGGAACGTGCACACGCTCTTTCTGTTACCGGTTGAGATTTGATTATTTTAATTGTAGTTAAATATCTGGAGCGTGCTGTTTTAGGATAAGTGTAATCATCCAATAAAAACATAGTGTTCCCTTGATCATTCATGGATTTTAATCATGTTATACAGGTTGTACTTCACTGGTACAACCTGTATTACCACCCTTGGGACCTAATTGGTTACAAACAGAAGTATTTGCTGGATCAGGAGAGGTCCATGCCAGCAGAAGGGCCGACATTGACCGAGCAGGGAAGGGGTGACTCCGAGGAAGAGGCAAGATGGCTGGGGAGCCCTGTAGAAGTGCATCAAGGCCCACTGCAGCTGCCCTGCCTCTTCCTTCCCCCACTGTCCTTGCTCCTCCGCCCTTCCTCCCTGAGCTTGAACACTGCAAACGAGCTATTGGGCTGTGGGAGGGTGGGAGCTGAGAGAAAGGGTTGCTGAGCACAGGGCCCTGGCTTTTCCCCATGAGTGCTCCAGCCAGAGAGAACCCACAGGGAATGTCAACCATAGATGTTGCCAGATGAGGACATTCTAGATTATAGAGGTTCCGCCTGTACTCTACCATGGAAATATACTGTCTGTTCCAAATGCGATTTAACACCCCCTCCACTTCAGTGGAAACATTTCATGATGAATTAGGGATGTTACAGATATCCTGCAGTAGAGACACTGTAAATGACATTATGTAGGATAGCATTCACTCAGAGCAGCTCCATGTTTCTTCCTGTATCTTTAAAATCCCAATTTCCGACTATATCCCTTGTACAAAAAGATTATAATGCAAATTGTAGCAATACTGCGGAAAATTACCCAGTTACTTAGTTCCTCAGGGCTTGTCAATGCTACAGAGATCGAAGCTGCTGCAGTTGATCTTCCGGGGTTCGAATTAGCGGGTCTAGTGAAGACATGCTAATTTGAACTGAGAGGGTGCTCCTGTCCGTGCCAGTAGTCCTGCTCCTATGAGGAGAAAGGGAAGTTGAAGGGGGAGTGTGCTCTAATCAACCTCCTGCTGTGAGGATGGTGCCAAAATGTGATTTAAGATACTTCAACTCCAGCTAACATAGCTGGAGTTGCATATCTTAATTCAAACTTATCCTCTAGTGTAGACCAAGCTTCAGTGAGTTGTGACATGTTCATTACAAGGTGAAAACTGTGAGATAATTTATAGTGAAAGCTTCCTGGTTATTTGATTAGCTGGCAGCTTTCCTTTTGAATAGTTGCTGGATATTTTTATAAGCGTTTGTTAAGAGACTTACTTGACTGGACATGTAGAGCTTTGGAAAAGATTTTTCATTGCTTTACAACCTTACACAGCAACTTCTGTAAGTGAGTAATTCAGTTGTTCCATTTAAACTTGAAACATGATCACAAGTGGCATGTCAGTTGTACAAATGAAACCAGTTAAAATTCTGTTGTTGTTTACAGGAAAACAATGTGATGCAGTTGTTTTATGGTAGTTATGTAGTTACTGTGCATACTACAAATAAATAGGTTTCCAGTCTTTTCAAACCATACTTTTAGAATAGGCAGTTTATTTTACAATGGAAAATATTCCCAATTATTTAACTTTTGTTAAACTCCTGTAATTGTGACAGATTCATTATGGGTTCCCAGGGTATATATTATACTTGCAGGTAATTAGAACTGTATGGTTCAGAACAGTGCTTTTTTTGGTTTAAAAAAAAAAGTGCCGGTACTATGGTTGGCAGATGGTTTTAAAAAAATTGTTGACCAAAAAAAAAAAAAACCAACCAAACAAAAAACCCTGCCGGGGCCAAAATGTGGTTGTGGCCACTTTAATTGCCCCAAAAAGGTGGTAGAACGCTGTACCCGTGTGTACTGTCACAAAAAAACACTGGTTCAGAATGTCTTTTTTAAATTACATAATCTTGTCATAATAAAAATGTGGCTTGTTAAAAATGTGGCTTGATAAACTGAATAATTTTAATGCAAACATTAATAATTACCTTTATTCTGAGGCATCCTTTTGCAATTTGAAGTTACCATTTTTATATGTGCATTCATTCATCTTTGTAGGATCTAATTACAATACTTAAGTGACGGTAATGGTATTTCTGCACGTTAGAGCCACGTGGTTTTAAATAATAATGTACTGCCATTTAAGGTTTCTTTCTAAACTTTAGAATAGTGTCTCTTTTATAAATGAGTATTTGTTTATGGGAATGAACAGAAAAGTCCCATCTTTAAAAAAAAAAAAAAAAAATGGTTGTGTATTAATACTTTTCACATTGAAAAACACAAAATCCATTTGTTCCAGAGTTTGTACATATATAACATTCAATTTTGAAAGCAAAGATCTAATTAGAATAAACTTAAATCCATACAATTAATTTAAACCAGTTGCCATTACCATTTTAAAATTAATTTATAAACCTTCTGCTTCCCTTTTCTAAGCATCTGAGCACCTTATTTTATGAAAGCAACTAATTATAAAAAATACTAGCTTTTCTTGTAAACATCACCAATTAAGCCATGTTTTTCCACTTTGTACTGTTAAACAAAACATTCTCAGAAATTTAACCCAACAGATAAGTGTTATATTGTCCTGAAGCATGTTAAATGCTGGCTGTGGTGGACTTCAAGAAACACTGTTCGCTCTGCTGTGGGAAGTTTAAGATGCATAAATTGACAGTTACTCCTCTCTCCCCTGTCTCATGAGTAATTCCAGATTATAAATACCATCTTGAAAGGCACTCAGCAGAGAAGTGAGTAAGTAGCCATTGTGGTCAGCAGATTTGTGCTGCATCCTGCACTAATGGAAGCTTTTAGGCACTTTTCACGGCTAGACCCAAGTAGTGTATGTTGCCATAATGCAATCTGGAGGTAATACGCATGGATCATTGTGTTGGAGATGGATTAGAAAAGAATGATCCGGGCTCGACTATTAGTGTAATCTACTCGCCCATGGCGAACAGGCCGGCATAGCTGTGCAGCGTGGTCAGCGCATGCGCAGCGCGTCGAACCTCGCGGCTGGCGAGCAGGGCTCGCTGCCGCTTGGTGAGCCCTGAGAATGATGATAACCTCCAGAACAGTTATACAAGAAAAAAGATAGTACAGCCTCTCCCTGATTTACGAACCGGTTACGGACCTAGCAATTGGTCCGTAACTTGGTTTGTTCATAAGTCGGACCCCATAGAGTTACACGCGATCACACTGTTCGTAAGTGCGGATCGCATTCGTAACTCGGGGTCCACCATTTATGACGGCTTCGGCCGTAAATGCGAATGGTCGTAAGTCGACTGTTCGCAACTCGGGGACTGGCTGTATGTGCTATATTGAGACCTCAGGTGCAGTCATAAAATCAAACTGTTGGCCAAGGTTAGACCTACATGTAGACAAATGGAAGGTGTTCTTTTCACCTTTGCTAGTTCTGCCCAGATGCTTCTCCTTAGTTCTGCCATTAACATTGCTTCCATGGTAGTTGGATTTGGCCTGAACCTGTTCACTTTGTGCTTACTGCATCTAGTGGAGGTGAGAGGGATGTAAAATCTCATTTAATTGGTTAAACATTGTTAACCCATTCACCAATTTAAAGGGGGTGTGGGCAAGGAGGCTGGGCTGGAGTGACCTTCACACTGTAGGCAGGGGATGCTCCCTGGCTCTGTCTTCGGTGGGCTCACCATGTATAAAGGCTGCTTCGCATTGCCAGAGGAGCCCCTATCTGTGGCAGGCCCCCTCTAGGGCCGGAACAGTGAACTGGAGCAGGTAAGCATCTCCTGTTAAGGGTGATGTTTACCAGTGAACCGGCTAACAAGTTAACCATTCACACCCCATCTAGACTCAAACAAAATCACAGATAAGTGTCAACTGGAAACTGAGTTTGCAATCTGGAATGTTTCACTGTCTGCCTTAAGGGGCCATATACTGTATGCACACTGAACAAGAAGAGTGACAGAAGAAATTGTGCACAACCCCAAGGAGGAAAAACTAGTAATTCCTAATTAGGGATTTTCAAGAGAGACATAAACTTGCTGAAGAACTTTCCCGTCTAGTTCTGAAGGGCTCCATGGACACATTGTCAAAACGACAGATAATGGCATTGCCTCTCCACATCTCTGACACATGGCATTAGTTGAAGGGACCTTCATTCTCAATATTTGTCTGAAGTTTCTTTAGTACCAGTCTGTCACCAAGTTTCCTTAAAACTTCTTTAGTAAGAGACTGTTTAATAATTGACTAGTGGAATCTTCTGAGCAGACACGTAATCATCTGCTATTTAAATATACTTGGCACCCTGGCTTCACAACAGGAAGCATTAACAATCCTCAATGAAGGACTAAAACCCTTCTCATTAGAATTCATTAGCCACATGGTAGGGCTCCAAATTGATGGATTTGGCTGCAACCCTTGCAAAATCTCACGGAGTGAAATTGGATAGAACACCATCAGAGAAGGCAACGTGTTCATAGCCAGCTGCTCTAGCACTTGATCCAGTATTGCAGGCTTAGATAACTTGTACTTGGCTGATTTAAAAACCCCCCCCAAAAAAACAAATTTCTCCTGGTGTAAAAAGTTTGACATTAATAGAGCGAAGACAGATTAGGTTCACTTGATTTTTTTTTTTTTCCTTCACAATGACCATTCCTTCACAATGGCCAGTTGAATGAAGATGATTGATGGAGAATGATCCTTTAATAGAGAACATATTGGCATATAATGTTAATGGAAAGAGAAGAATGAAATGCTGCATAATTCTGCTATTTCCTTGCATGCAAACTGAGAAGGGAAATCATGAAACAGAAAAGCTGCGTGGTTTGGGTTTGCTATACTTCACTACTGCACATCCGTCACAAAATTAAATTTTGTGTTTTGCATTTTGTTAGTTTGTTTGGGTTTAGACCTGACACATTGCTAATTTGATGACACATTTTGCATGGTTAATAGAATTATACTCCTAACTAGCATATTTTGAGATTTTTTTTTTCTTCTGGTTTTTTTTCCTTGCACACTTACAAGTTGCCTGGCAGTGACATTGCAAGTGGGAGTGATGTACTTTCTGATGTCATACCTAGTATTCCAAGTTCTCCATGTTTGCTTCCAAAAAAGAAAAACAAGCATAGGAATCTTGATGAACTCCCATGGAGTGCAATGACAAATGATGAACAGGTAAGATTTGTTTATTTTGGAGAGAATCAGTACAGACGTACAGAGGAATTAAGATTCAATGAAATGGTTAGTTTAAAAATTTTTGTATTGATTATATTGGTGCAAGTATGATTATGAACAATTGCACGACTGTTGAACTGAGAGATCAAATTCCTTGTCAAGAACATATAGAGCTAGCTAACTTTTCCCTTTTTATTTCAAATTTTTATCTTGGATGATACTCAATTAGGTTGAGTCAAGAATTGTATGAAGTGCATCATTTGAGAGTATTTATTTGATTCCCTATGGTACTGGATCCTTTTTATTTCTGTTTGACTCATATTAAGAGAGCAATTTTTAATAACTTTGTGCATTTTGTTTTTATTAGGTTGAATATATTGAATACCTGAGTCGGAAAGTCAGTACTGAGATGGGTCTTCGAGAGCAACTTGATATTATTAAAATTATTGATCCCACTGCTCAGATCTCGCCTACAGATAGCGAGTTTATTATTGAATTAAACTGTCTCACAGATGAAAAATTGAAACAGGTACATTAACATTTTTGCATGTGTGTCTAGAACTGGAGTTACCATTGGCCTCTAACGTTATGTTTTCATACATATCTTGGAAAATTGATTGGGTTGTGACTTTTTCCTCTATGTTCATGGAGTATCAGTTGACAGGATGGAGCACAAAGCATGTTGTTGAACTTTGGCTCATTTCTTCAACAGTTCCACGTTAGTCACGTAAATGTGACTGACGTGGATTTAGACCTTAATCCTGCAAATACTTTCACTGCTGGCGTAACTAGACTTGCATGAGTAGTCCCAAAGTGGAAGTGCTGCCTGTGTGACTATACTTACACACCTACACAAACATTTACAGCAGTGATGGGCAACCTAGCCTGGCGAGTAGGCTGCAGGTGTGGCTCTCCTTCATTTCAGTGGGCCACAAGAGTGTTGTAACCAGGATGGTCTTCCAGGATAGGGTAGTCTTGCTAACTGCGCTTGCATATCTAGAATTTGTGGGGTGTGTTGATTGAACTGTACCAGCACTTTGATTGGATGCAGCAAGAGTGCACAGCTCTCACAGTCAATTTTGTGTGCAATCAGCATGCACTTCACTTCACGTGCCCTGGCTTTGCACGTGTGACCTTTTAATAATACTGATAGATTCTGCAGGTTTCCATCCATGCTTTCTCCTATCAACCCTGTACTTAAGCAGTGATAAACAAAATGTCTTGTGGGGTCTCCCATAGAACCCCGATGGGACACATTTGCCTTCCACTTGTTTACAGGATTGAGTCCTTAATTTACTTTCAAAAACTATTTTTTGGAAAGAGACACTTGCTGATATGAGAGGATTATTTGCCTTATAGAAAATAGGAAAAAAACCTCTTCGCTGCATGTGCAGAGTAGCTACTTAGTCAACATTTTGTGTCATACCATGAGATGGATGGTACCTCCATAGATTCATTTTTGTCATAGGGTTTGTTTCCCCTCCACTTTTGTTATTGCTGAACCTATTTTGGGACTCAGTTTTGGCATGATACCAAGCATCCTCACCATTTGCTGAATTCAATTAAGATTGAGTGTGAACAGGTCCCTCACTGATTCTTGTTCATTTCATATTTTAGAGCACTTGAAAAAACTACCCCTAACCTAAAATGGTTCAGAATCTACTCTTCTGAGGAATACTACGAGTTATGACTATGAAGCAAAATGTGTTTATAAAACACAATACTTGCTTACGCAAATGTTAGCATAGTCTTTTTACACTATGGCTGACCTTTCTACATTAAATCTTTTGTTTTCGACTATTTTATAATACATTAACTAAAAGGCAGAAGAATATATTCCAGTAAGAAGGATATCAGACAAGTAATTCACTGGTTAATTAAACCTATTTTAAGAAAGTTGAAGCAAAGATGTTGTTAGTGTCCATTAGTCAATTAAAATACTTTTTGTAACTGAGTCATTGTTTTAGACCTACAGTTCTCAATTTTTTTTCTCCCACACATCACTTAATGATCTTTCCAAATGTTTGTACTGTCAACTAACGATTTTGTAAAGAGCTTAGGATAAAAGCACTATATATTAAAAACCTTAATAAAGGGTTTTTTTTTAGTGCTACAAATAAAAGCACGTAACTCGTATTTTAGTATCAGTAGAGGTCCCTCCCCTGCCACAGTGACAGGGGCTATGAAGGAGGCTGGTCTCTCCATGGCAGCTGCTGCTCTGGATCTGGGGAAAATTGCTGATTTCTCTGACTGCCACAGCCCTGCATGTCCCAAATTCCCTCACTCCCTCTTCTCATCTCACTGCCTCCCCATCTAACTTCTGTTTCCCCCACCTCCTCTTACATGTGAAGGTCCAGGCTAGGGATATGAATGACTAGTCAACTAGTCGATTATCTGATAAGCAAATGCTTATTGTATAGTCGACATGCTAGTTGACTAGTATTTCCCCGCCCCCTTGCTGCCTCTATCGGAAAGAGGCAGCCGAGGGGGAGGGGAGAGGAGAGGGTGATTCAGAGCAGCAGCGCTACGTAAAGCCTCAGGCCAGACCTCAGGCATCATGTGGCGCTGCTGATTTGAAGCCCCACATGCAGCCTGGGCCAACTTGGAACTGCTTGAATCCCCTGCTGACCCCATGCTTCTTGCAGCGCTTTTGCCTTTAAAGTGTAGCAACAGCCCTGGGACTGTTGCTACACTTCAAAGGCGGAGGCATCCTTATCGACTACTTGACTAGCCAATCGAAATTTTACACCCCTAGTCCAGGCATCTGATGAGTGGAACCATGCCTATGAGCCACTAATTAGATGGACAGCCCTTCATTCTCTTGTGTGTAGCTACCCAGATGTGAATCTTAGATGGAACTCTCTGTGGACCACTTGAATGGCGTTCATAAACCACTGGTGACCGCATTTTGAGAACTTTGGTTTCAGACTCTAGTTTAGTTTTCCCAGAACTCAGTTGTAATAAACACCTATAGCTTTTCCACGTAAACATGCTGTCACAAAACCATGCGGTACCAATCAAGCGTTTATCATTTCTAATGCTTTTTCTTCTGAAGGTGAGAAGCTATATCAAGGAGCATGGTCCTCGACAACGGTCTGCAAGGGAGAGCTGGAAGAGAAGCAGCTACAGTTGTGCAAGCACCAGTGGCGTGAGTGGGGCAAGTGCCAGCAGTAGCAGTGCCAGTATGGTCAGCTCAGCAAGCAGCAGCAGTTCCAGTGTGGGCAACTCTGCTTCAAATTCCAGTGCCAACATGAGTCGAGCGCACAGTGACAGTAATTTATCCACGAGTGCCGCAGAGAGAATCCGGGATTCAAAAGTAAAACTGCTATTCATGTATGCACGCGTGTATAGGCGAGTCTGTGGATCAATTGCTTGTGGAAAGTCATTTGTGTACTGATTGTTGTATTTTAGAGGAAAGAAAAGGTGTCATTGGTAGTCACAGAGGATCCAAGGGACATGATAGTAAAGCAGGTGTGGGCAAAAGGGCCTCTGTGGGATGTAGTGGAGCTTAGTTTGATTTGTTTGTTTGAATAGGCTAAATATTAAAAGAGCTGATAAATCAGCTTGGCATTTTTAATGGTAGAAACGTGTTCTTCCTTTGAATTTATTAAAGATCAATTTAATCTTTCAGAGCACAATACGTGAATTTTAAAGAGCACAGCGTGTGAATTTTAAATACATGAATTTTAAAGAATATCTTGATCTTTGTGATAGAACTTTGTCTGGTTTCTTAATTTTTTATTTTTCCAATATATTTCTCATAGATGAATTGTTTATGCAGTGATGTGTACCTTCAAGCATAGTGGTACTAGGAATGTTAAAATGCGTTTACTCAGGTAAATGTGTAACCGCTGAAAAATGTCATGGTTACACATTTACACTCGGGAGGATATTAAGTACGACTTAATTACATGAATAATTAGTAGGAATAATTACATGGAGTAATGGTGTCGTCTTTTTCACTTCTCAGAGAAGAACCTAACTTTGTTCACTAAAATCCTCATTTAAAAGGCAATATTGCTAATAAAAAAAAATTTATTCTGGTAATCTAGAAATACAAGAGCTCATTTTGCCATTTTGTCTTTATTTTGACAGAAACGTTCTAAGCAACGGAAATTACAGCAAAAGGCTTTACGCAAGAGACAGCTGAAGGAGCAGAGACAGGCTCGCAAGGAAAGACTGAGTGGATTGTTTCTTAATGAAGAAGTGCTCTCTTTAAAAGTGACTGAGGAGGACCATGAAGGAGATGTGGATGTTTTAATGTGACAGGGATGAATTTATCAGTGTTCTTTCTAAGCCTTAAGTGTATTATCTTTGTTTACATACATTTCTTGACCAAAATTTAGATTGGGACAGAGCTAACAATATATCAAATAGAACCCTCTAAATGTAATTTAATGTTTTAAACATTTATAATTTGAGTGAGCTGACTTTTTAAGACTAACAGTTATGACTAAGAATAATTGAGACTTTAACAAGCTGCTGACAAAATACTGGTTAGATAAGCCATTGAATTAGGTTTATATGGTATTTGCTTTGGCAAAGCTACTTGCAATGGATTGTTCTGTTTAATGGGTTGGTACTCCTTGATACTGATAGCAAACTGTGTGGGAGGGGAAAAAACCCGATTTCTGTATAGGAAATCTCAACTTTAATCTTACTCTGCATGTTCCCTTATTTCTTATGGGGAGGTTTGTTTTCATGAAGACGGGATCTTAGTTCTATAAGTTACTCTGTTCTTGCCCCCACCCATATCAAATTCTAATACTTCATGAAGTTAAATTTGATTTTTGGAAATGATTATTTTGATTTAACTCAAAGAATTATGAAGTCGTTGGGGAGTAATAAGCAGAAGCAGGCTTCTAGCAATAAAAAGTTGTAATGTAAATATCAGCTAGTAACAAAATGCAGAAGAAAACAGTCATTTTCAAATGTAGATTTTTTTTTTTCTAGGAGGAATTGGCTGTTCTTTAAGATGTAAAACTTAACTTTTTAGAGACTTTCTCCTCAATATTTGAATGATTGGTTTTTGGTTCCTTTTATAGTTTTATTTATGTTAATGATTAAACAGTGCATCCTCATTCTTGATAAGATAAAAACCCTAAAAATAAAATCTTCTCATGCATTACAATAATATCTACAGTTGAGTCATATGATACCATTAATGGTCTTAAAAGTGTTACTAGAAAGAAAAGTAAACATATGGTGCCTAAACTTGGTAGATATTTCTTTATGGCCAAAACCGTATATAGGAATAGATTCATGATGTTGGCAAGAGAACCTAATTGATTCAGATGTACATTTTAACTATATATTGCCAATTTGTTTACTGCTTGCAGCATAGTTTAAGGTGATGGGACTTTTTTGCTAGGTGTGAAACTATCTCTCAGAGTACTGGTTTTGTTGGGTAGCCTTTTGAATAAGTATTGCTGAGGAAGACAAGGACACACCTTTAGTTTTTACTTCTGTACCTGAAAACTCAAATTGGGAAGGTTTTATTCTTGACAAATTGTAAACCGATGTCTGACTTCATTATACACACATTTTATCTTGGGTTCATATTTTGTTTTGGATAAAATTGTTGTGTTCATTCAGATGGAACTGTTAGAGGTGAAAGAAGTGACTAGAATTACCTAGTTCTCAATTCAGAAAGGTGACTTCTCTGATTTATATTGATACTTCATGAATATCATTTAGATTCGTTCACTCTGCAAGCAATGAGTTTCTTACTGTCAATGTAATGAGGCCTCTGAAAATAGAATCCCTGAAAGTGTGCATTTTCAGGATCGAGACCCAACTCTACCCATGAATAACTTGACACAAGTCTGAGTAGTCCTACCAACTCAGTATGACTATTCACGCATGTATGTGTTTTGACAGACTTGGCCCTAAATTAGTCCTGACAGTGGAATTTTATTGCTTCTGTTTAACTTTTTAATTTAAATCCTGGTGGGTTGTGGAAGTTAGGTTGAGAGGAAAAAGAAAATGGGGATAAAGAAAATGCTAGCAATACTGTAGTTGAGATCACACTTTCAGTGGAAGATCAAAAGTAAAAGTATGTGACGACATATGTTTAGACTGTAGCTTCTTTAGAAATGTTTGATTATAAATGACATAGGCATATTGCTGTTCTGGAGTTTGTAGTCAGAACACGGGCCACTTGTGGGTTGTTGCAAAATATATTAGACATCTGAATTGTCTAATATGTATTTATTCCTTTCAAGTATTTATAATGTCATATGACACATTGAAAGAGCTTCAGTCAGAGAGGTCCACGGTCAGTCAAAGTAGTAAATGTAAACTCTTCTACTCAGTTGATTCATCAAAACTCACAATTTTGATTGCCTTCTCATCTGCAGTGACAATGAGAAATATCTGGTCAGTTTTAAAATTCAAATACCTGCTATGTCATTTTTTCTCTGGTCATTTGAATATACTGGTAACTTTTCATAGGCAGTTGAATGCTTTTTTTAATTTGTCCGTTATACACTGTTGCGATACTAAAAATACAAAAACAATCCACAAACTCTAATAGTAAATCTTGTTTATAGTTTTTAAGTTGTAACTCAAACCAAATAATCCTTATACTTTCTGTTCACAAGTCTCTGAGATGGAGGGTAGACAAAATTGTATTGATGTTAATACTGCTAATTTCAAAGTTAATTATTGAACCATTGTGGTAGAAATTAATAAATTCATTATGAAACATTTCAGGTAATCCATATAGGCATCTATTAGTCCAGTACAACCTTTATTTTCTACAGTGGCTTTGAAATATGCATCTTTAGATGAAGAATATTGTACATTGGTTGCCACATAGAGCATTGAAATTATGAAATGAATTGTAAAAAAAGGTGCAATACTTCAATTTAGTGGGGTGTGAAAGTGCAACTTAATTATTCTGCTTCAGCAAGTCTATTCAAAGTGTAAATTTCTTAGTTTTTATTACAAGAGGTGCTCTTCTCAGTTTGGTGAGATGCAGCTCTTTTCACTTACTTGTCACCAGCTTCAGAGTAAATATCGATGTTGACCACAAAGCAGTTTGTCTCCCTGACGTACCAGAATGACAAGTTAATGTTTCTAAATAACAAATTCCTAAATCTAAACCTTAAGTTGTAGAACAACATTGGAGGAAGACTTTGCTATAGCGATTATGTGCAGTAGCAGAATCCCTATCCAGTGGGAAAATTCAAACAAAAGGAAAGCCTGAACATTTCATATTTTAATCTTTCTCTTGGTAAATTTTATGAAATGCTTTACTTTTGTAATCGTGTTAAACTGGCTATCATTCAAAATATTAGTTTTTGTTTAAAAATAGTAAAAAATTAAAACAAGACATGCTATCCTAGCCTCCAAACTTAAATTTAAGTTCTCACCTCTGTATATAAATATGTGCATATTCCTACTTGTTATAAGGATAAATCACCTAAAATGTGCCTTACAGTGAATCTGACACTTGTTTAAAATTCTGTATTGGAAAAAGGAAAATGCAAAATGAAAATTACTACACAATGAAATGTTAATTAAAATTGGTCCCTCCTATAAAAATCAGTTTTTTTAAAATAGCAGAATTAATCATCAATTTAAATATTAGCCAATATAATTTTTCTTTAATATTTTATAATACAAAATGAGAGGAAAATAAATAGCATTTCTATCCTGGTATGTTAGTAATCCTATATAAAACAAAGTGTAAATCTAAATTTAAGCTTAATAGTTGAATAGTTCCAGTTTTCATCAGCTTGGATGAATCATTTCCAAAACTATTTTGGTCCGTTGGTGGTGATGCTTCACCACTATCTAGAGAGTTCACTTCCTCATTGTATAATTTGATGATGATAGTAAAGAAGAGCGGAGGAAAAAGTGGCTTCCAAAAAGAATGGTGCTGATTTTAATAATGTGCTGTTTTTAGCATCCTGAAACTTAAGTAAAATATTATTGGTTATTCAGTTATAACTGTGTGGTTCTTTGGTCACCAAACTGAACAGCCTTCATTTCTTTATCTCATGCACCTAAATGTTTTGCCTTTCTTATCTCCATCTTGTAAAACCAGTCCATGGGAAGCTGTGTGTTCAGCACCTCCTAAAATAAGGCCAAGTAATTTATTTGCTCTGATATGCTTATTTACACGTTGAGATTGCATATCTGAGCAGGAGGCAAAATAGCTTCAAGACAAAGGATATTACAGAATGCAAGAAGTTAAATGTTTCCATCTCTTCATAGATTTCAATTCTCACATTTGAACAAAAACAGCCTTTTTTTTTTCCCCAGCCCCAGCATTTTTTGTCAATGATTTTGGTCTTCACTTATAAAATGTAGAGTCATTCTCATCAGCTATTTGCCCACGGTGTCAATCTAATGTATGGGTTTGTAGGTGAAAAGAATATTTAAGTTTTGCTGCCTGACTGCTAGTTACTACTTCAATTTGTCATTCCCTCTGGTCTTTGCAGGACTGACATTGTAGGTCCAGAAAGAGGCCAAACTGTTAAAATTTTAGATCTTTGAACTGCCTTTTAAAATGTCCAATCCAGCTTTTTTCCCTTGATGAGAATTTTAATTTTCCAAAGCAATGAACAAGTGGAGAAGTAAATGCTGATAGTTATTTGGTTCTTTAGTATTGGCACTGTGCATATCTTGAGCTTTGTAACAACTTTGATATAAATGTAATCCATTTAAACTCCAAGAACATTAACAGTTTGCTGCTTGGTAACTATTTCTTTGCAAAGGCTTAGAAGGAGCACTGAAAACCTAACTGGAAGAGGACTCTTTTTTTTTTTTTTAAGTAAAAATATTGAGCATGGTTAATTATGAGTGAGAAAAAGCTGCCTGACAGACCTGTTCACTTTTTATATATGTATAGCTAATTTAGTCTTCTGCTCTGTTTGAAATTATTTCAGTTTATTCTTCCTTTAACAGCCTGACACACTTAATTAGATTAAAACATGATAAAATTTTAGTTGAGTACAAAATGCTTACTGAGAACAGTAAGCAAAAATCAGATGTGATCTTCTCTTGTTTCAATATTAGTTTTTTAATGTTTTTTTTATATTGTGGTCAATAAAACCTGTGGAGATCTTTCTCTAGAAAATATTGCTTAAATTTATACATATGCATTTAAACTATTAAAGAATACATATTAGATGTGGAAGAATGTGCATAAATTTGACAATATGTTGATCTGAGTGGTTGAAATTAGATGCCTTGAAACTTTTTCCTTTACAGCTGCTTGAACTTCAGAAGTAAGTTGGCATGTTGATCTTTAAATATTGGTGATTTCTAAAAACTAGTTTCAGGTGTCTGAAGTGTTACTAGGCCACCGTTTCCCATGGTCAGTATTTAGCTTGTCAATTGGTCACTGCAATTCTTACACATGGGAAAACTTAGATGAAATGTGTTGCGTGCATAAAGGACCCATTCTTGCAGCCCTTTTAGCCAAATTCAAACCTTGCATGTTTGACACTTTAGTCTGAAGGAATCCTAGCCAGAGAAGAGAAATGCAGAGAACTTTAATACATTTCATAATATGGTTAAAAATTTCAACTTAATTCATGTTACAACTGTCTGTGATATTGGAACCCTGAGACTAAAGGTCATAACTAAAGCAAGGAGAAAGTTTTCATTTGAAAAATCTGCTTCAGATATTCTTAAGAGTTATAATGTGTGGAACTGTTAAATTTGGAGCTATTTTTTCCAGGGTTTCTGCTAAATGTTATTGCTACAATGCACTTTTGTACATAAAACTGTCCTCTGTAAATTCTGTATTTACTTGCCACAATGTTTATAGAAAGCTTTTTTCTTCAAATTGTGAAGGACTTAGCAATAGCTGCAATACTGGTGACTGACTTTATTTTCAGCTCTTCATTGTATTTAAAATAGTCATGTGAACATCAAAGTAAGGGTTGGAATTAAAAATAACATGGCAAAGATGTGCTGATGAAACTGAAAATGTGGTATTTTGTTTTGAACAATAAAGTTTGACATGGGATTTATGTGCCTGTTTCCCAACATCTGGGCAGATGGCACAAGTAAATGCCTCTGGTAGTATAAAGCATGTATGGAAGTAGTAGACCACAACAAATAACCCAGCAAAGGTTCATAGTCAAACATACACTTGATAAAAGCAGATGTGTTTTCAGTTGAATTCTGATGGATCAGAAGAAATGAGTTACATAACTTGAGATCCACTACCAATAATGCTCTGGCTTTCATCTTTGACTTTCCCCCTCATGCTGTCATTAAAAGTTCTCATTTGTTCTCTAAGATCCTGGTGGTGTCTCTGAGAGTGTATCTTCACTGCCGAATTACCTCTGACTTGAGTTTAATTGCTCTTTCAATCCAGACTAGCTGACCAATCCTGGGCTATGTCTAGACTGGCATGATTTTCCGCAAATGCTTTTAACGGAAAAGTTTTCTGTTAAAAGCATTTGCGGAAAAGAGCGTCTAGATTGGCACGGACGCTTTTCCGCAAAAGTACTTTTTGCAGAAAAGCGTCCGTGCCAATCTAGACACACTTTTGCGCAAAAAAGCCCCGATCGCCATTTTCGCGATCGGGGCTTTTTTGCGCAAAACAAATCTGAGCTGTCTACACTGACCCTTTTGCGCAAAAGGACTTTTGCCCGAACGGGAGCAGCATAGTATTTCCACAAGAAGCACTGATTTCTTACACGAGATCGTCAGTGTTCTTGTGGAAATTCAAGCGGCCAGTGTAGACAGCTGGCAAGTTTTTCCGCAAAAGCAGGTGCTTTTGTGGAAAAACTTGCCAGTCTAGACACAGCCCTGGGGTATAGCATAAAAACCAAGTGAGGTTTTCAGGCAGGCAGGTAACATGCTTAGGTTACAGTGAGGACACAGGAAAAATCACTTGAGTCCTCCATAGCTTTCCCACAGTTCACTGGGAAAGAATCAGTGGCACTCACACCTGGGCAAGGTGAACCTGAGGTGACCAGCAGTCTGGCAGGAACACTCAAGTTAACTAGTGAAGACGTAGCCTAAATAGATAAGTACAGAACCATATAGGAAAGGCCTTGTGTATTCTGCTATGCTGCAGAATTTGTCATAGAATTGACTCCACAGTTTACTAATTAAAATGCAGCAATTTAATGTCAAAAGTGCAACTGCAAACTTAGAAAAGGTAAACTTTTAAAATTGTTTTTTTTTTAAAGCCTCATCTGTTTGCCACTAGAGGGAGTTCTGTGGTTGTGTTATCTGCCTCTGACAGCACAATTGAACAGACTTCAGTGTTCTTCATTCAATGCCCCTTCTTTATTCACCAAAGAGCAGTTTTGTTCTGATTAGATTCATGCTCTAGAATGCTGTCACAGGAGAGAGACACCTATAAAGAATGTGGTGTCTATCCTTTGCCTATTAAAACTACATTTTACTCATTTCAAATGGCTTTTTGTAAAAAGTTTAATTTTGCTTTTTTATTAGGAGACATTGCCATAATTTTTCTGTTGATCTTGGATTTGGGAGTTGGAGGGGAATCCTACTTGTAGCTGAGAGGAATATATTCTGCAGATATGCATATATTTTAAAAATCTCTAGGTTTTTTTTGGTTCAGTATTATAAAGCTGAGATCAGGGCAGTTGGCACCCTCAGAAAAAGGACAGCAGTGCTGACTCCTATTCTCTCACCCAAAGAGTGACCATCCTAAGTAAATTTTGGAGTGAATTGGAAAAACTTGGATTGCTGCCTCTGTTGAACCTGTTCTGTTGAACAAAATGCTTTACTTTCTGCTTAAGTCCATGTTGTGCCTTTTTACACACACGTTTTCATAGACACAGTAACTGCTGCAGGTGTGTTCATTTTCCCGGGAGTTGCAGGTACATGCTAGGAGATCATGGCCCCACTGCTCTTATGCAATATCAGTGAGGCTCTGTGTACTAGAATGTGATTATACAGCCACACCACTGGCTTGTATCATTCTCATGATGCTTCATAAATAACCAGCTTACTACACTGAAGAAAATTCAGGAAGTGGGGGAGAATGTCTAGGGGAGATACTTGCTCAGAACTCCTACATGAGCAGCTCTTAAAACTTCTCCAGTGCACGTGCTGTCTTCAACTACACAGGTCCAGATCACTTTAGGCGCCTAACTCCCATTGATTTCAGCATCCCTAACGTACATTGACTCCCAGCTGATCACCATCTATACTGCAGTTGGGGCAGTGTTTTGCTGTTTTAAAGCTTAGATTCTTTGCCAAGGAAGGACCTCACCTGCTTGAAAGCCTTGCCCGCTGGCTAGGTTTGACTTGAACCGCTGCTTGGCAGCAGGCCCCATCTTAAACCTCTCTCCATGCGGACTTACTTCTCAAGAGACCCCCATCATTTAAAAACAAATCACCCCATCTCCTGGTTTCTACAAGGAGGGAGGAGATAAGATCCTAGTAGTAGCAGCAGTCTGGGCCTTGTTGTGCAACTAGAGTTGGACATGCTGCATGTATAAGAAATCTTGGAAGCAAAATCCTGCTTAGCTGAAGTGTTCTTTGCTGCTTCCCATATAGTGGAGTCAGTTTCCTGTTCATAAACGTTTCCCTCTGAGAATGGGGAAAAAACTCTTGAAAGACTGATAGTTCAGCTCCTTGAACAGCAGGGTGCATTTTTGCTCCTCCTTGCCTACGGTAATCTGAAATATCCCCAGCAGCACTTCATTTGGGTGCGATTGGGTACTATTGACATCACTAGTAAGCAGCAGGAGTTGGGCGAAGAGTGGAAGAATGAAGGGGCACAGTTTTAAAACACATCTCATGGTAGTGAGTCTGTATTTTCAGCCACACAAAATTTGCTCTGTCTTGTAAATCCTGTACAATCTCTCTGGACAGACAGATTTTTAGGTAGTTGGTCCTAGCAAAAGTGTGTACACTGATAGCCCTGGAGTGAGGGAATATGCATGGAAAAGGAATGAAATACACCATACAGCTATGAACTGCACCATTGGGTCAAGTGTTTCCCTTCTTTCTAATCTTGTAGTTCCTGTCTTTTCCCACTAGTAAGTAGAAATGCCCCACCCAATGCATTGCTGCTGCTACAGAGCGAGAGTAACGTGTGCTTACCATCTGTTGACTAGTATTTAGTGCTGACAAGCATACACACTGACAAGACTTATCATTTGTTCTGAACATCATAGCTCCCTTGGACATGTTAGTGTGGCATCTCTGCTTTGCAGTTCAGTGCTGGTTAGGGATGTGTTGCTGCCCATGTTCTTTTCTCCTCCCTGTAACACCACAGACATCCCCAGCCATCCATTTTCCACATAACTAAATATAATTCTTAGTACTAAACAATACAGATAAGGGAAAAAAGCATTAAAATAAGCAGCAATTGTACATCAGAGAAATCTGTGCACATGGGACTCTTATCTGATATGTTCCTTCTTCCTCGAGCCTTTTGTATTCTGGATTTCCCTCCCCCCCCCCTTTAATTTCTGTTGTCCTTTTGGACCATCGTATGGAATACCCTTGAATGTTAAGAACTGATCCATAAATTCTGTGTTGATGGTATGGTGGAAACATTGACTTCTTTTAAAGATCCCATATTGTATCCCTCTGCAATTTTGTATGGTCTATTAAGAAGGTCACTTGGGTAATGAGACAAGTTTTTACAATATAAAAATAATTAACTAAAAATAAGGAAGAGTTCAAATAATTGTAGGGTGAATTTATTCATTAAAATTCCTAGTCTCTCTCTCTTGTTTCTTTTTGTTTTGTTAAATGCAACTAAACTTTTAGCCTATTTCTTCTGGGATTGAGTTGCACAGATTAAACAGGAATAGTTAATTTTTTCAATCCATTGGTATTTAAATGTGTCCTTTTTAATTTCCTTGTGTTTTACATGGCTTCGTGTACTTATAAGGCAAGCTGAAGAGTCCAACGGAGCATCTTTACGCCATTTATTTTTGACCCTATATATTTGCTAAATGTTCATTTTCTCATACTTTATTTTTGCTATTTGTATTGCAGTACTGCTAAGAGTATCCTGAACTGGGACTGTTATGCTAGGTGCTGTGCAAACACAGAACAAACAGACAGTCCTTGTCTGGAGGTGTCTCAGTTTCTCTAACCACCATCATTACCTTTATCTATTTTTTTCTCTTTCCTGAAGGATCTCTCGTGAGTTAGAGAAATGAAAATGGAATACAGGATTCATGATAAAAACCAGCCATCCAATTCACCATTCTATAATCAGTTTCTTTTTTAAGTCAGCCTAATATCTTGTCATCTCTGAGCAGATATTCACATGGAGTTGTGTGGCTACTACTTTTTCTCAGTGTACTACAGATACATGCTGATGGGTTCTTAAATTACCCGTATCAAGGCTTGAAATGGTTCTTTGTGCTGGGTGTCACTTTGTGCTTGCCCCCACTGAATTTCATCAATAATTTCACAATCACTGGGCTTTGATGTGCTGTTAAAGTTACTTGCAGTTCTGCGAAACCTAAATGCCATTAGAAATGTTGTCATCTCCTTATTCCCTTCTTTTTCCCAATAATCATTGGAACAGCATTTCTAGTACAACTTCTTGGGACACTCCGCAGTTAACCTGTAGCTGTGTGTAAAATTGACCCGTGGTCTCTACTCTTTTATCTATTTGCTAATTAGAATATGACCGATGACAGAGCTTTACTTCTCAAGGGAATGCTTTGCTGTATTGGTACTTTCTTGAGGAAGACCTTTTAAAAAAAAAAAGTCTTGAAAGTCCAGCTAAATATCTACAAGTTCTCCTTTATTTGCTACAGGATGAACTTCTCTAGTCCGGCACGCTCTGGTCCAGCAACATCTGTGGTCCGGCATGATTTTCGTTAGCTGGATGCCCACTTATCATGGGTGTGGCCAAATTTCCCGTGGTCCCATAAAGTTTGTTTACAGCCTCCAGTCCTAGCTCTGTGTTCTGTGCTGTTACTTAGCTCTAATTTACCTTCGAAGAGCCCAGTCAGCAGTGGAAATTTTGGTAAAACTGCTACACAATATTGATCTCCTGTGGTCCAGCAAATTCTCTGGTTCGGCACCAGTCGTGTCCCGAGGGTGCTGGACTAGAGAGGTTCAACCTGTATTTTGTTGACTTGAAAGAATTTGAAGGGATTATGCTTATGTAGGCGTTCTGTAACCTAGGAGGCTTAGACACCTCATTCCTAAATCCCTTTGGAGGAATAGGCAAGTCGATAAAGCAATGTGGGGAAATTTGCTTTAGCTAACTCCTATTTTGTTAGTTGACAAATAGAGAACTCTGGTCTTAACATCTCAGTCAGCACCTTCCATGAGTGCGATATATACCTTAGAAAACTTTGAAACTGTGCAAGCCTGTGCCTTCAAAGTAGACTAAATTGATTCTTGCTTTAAATCATGCAATGATTTGCAATCAGATATCTGCAATCAGTGTAATCTACAAGAACAATGTAAATGCTTTTTAGTAATGGACCTGTTTACCAGAATTGGTTGAGTCATGAAAAAAAAGACAGGCTTGGTAATCTATTAGAAAATATTCTACGAATACAGTATTTGGCAAGTACTATTTGGCTGTGTCTTTTTTAAATGGAGTGGGAAGTTGGCTGTCCATACAGTGTAGCTGACCTGCAGTATCTCCTGTTCTAAAAAGCCATTCTTGTCAATATGGAAACAATATTGCCAGAAACCATTGATGTGCGTTTATTTGGTGGGTAGATGAAAGTTATATGTATACATTTTCTCTTGGTATTAATGAAAATATATGACAGGAAAGGGAGCATGTTCTTTCTGAAGTTTGAAAGACAACCTCTTCATCTCTGTTAGCACTAAAATATGTTCAATAAGATGAGTTTATTTACCGGGCAAAAGCCATTCAAAGAATAAAACACAAGGAAAAACTATGTAGCGCTTTAAAGACTAACAAGGTGCTACATAGTTTTTCCTTTTGTTTTAGCAAGATCAGACTAACACGGCTATCTCTGTATTACTATTGAAAGAATAAGTATGGCTTACTAACCTGTTGCTTTTAACAAATCTATGCACTTCCTCATGAAAGGATTTAGACTTTAAAACTGTTTGAAGTTGCAAATGTTAGTCAAACAAAAACGCAGCGGTGACTAAAATCTTAGTACAAATCCATTTGCAGGCAGGTAAAATGAGTGTAATTGGTAATTCTAAATACCTTATTGGCATATGTATTAAAATTCTAGAATATGTATTTTTCTTAGTATTGCATTAACTGTAATTTCCGTGTAATGCTTGAATTCATTTATATATTTGCACACTACACTATCAGATAAAAAAAGTGCCAAAATGTGTACGAGGAGGCCATCACTTTAGCTTAATTGCACACAAATTTCCTGCAGACTCTGATGCTTAAGACCAATAATGAGATTGCTAGAGCTAGAATAAACGCATTAGCTTATAAATTTAGAGCTTCTACCTACTTTGCAGTGGGAGAATCATCTCTAAATGAGCCTAGTAACATTGATTTGTGATTAATCATTTTACTTAGTGACTCATCTGTGATCACAGTGCAACAAAAATGCCATGTTTGCTTAGTGGCATTAACTCCATTTATCTTCTGTGCATTTGGAGAATTGCCTTGTTGTCAGTGTGGGATTGGGAATATGTCTGAACAATATAGTCATCGTTCAATTTGATGTCAGAGTTTTTGATAACATGAAATTGGGACTGAGGAAAAGGCCATTGATTTAAAACAAACCAACATCACCCCCTTCAAGTGTCATAATTCCAGTTGGCCAAACCAAAGTGTATTTGAAATAATGATCTTGCATCTGCAAAGCCAAAATATATTTTTTTTATCCTGTAAATGACTGTATCCTCTACTTGCTGCTGAATTCTTCATTTAGGCTTTTTGTATCGCTGATGAGTGCTCTTAACTGTTTGGGCTTGATTAGATCACAATCGTAGGTTTCCTTTGCAATGTTAGCACCACGACTTTAATGATGATTCATCTGTGTTCCACTTGCCTGTAATTGAAATGAAAATGCCTATTGGGAAAGGAGATTTGATGAGTTTAGGGAAGAGGATTGAGTCAACTTCCACAAGGAAATC
Source organism: Pelodiscus sinensis (assembly GCF_049634645.1). Classification (NCBI taxonomy): domain Eukaryota; kingdom Metazoa; phylum Chordata; order Testudines; family Trionychidae; genus Pelodiscus; species Pelodiscus sinensis. The sequence goes on along the minus strand of NC_134723.1, from coordinate 44,288,453 downwards.
TAGGTGGAGAACTGCTACATGTTGAAGAGTTGCAGAAAGAACGAGCACACTAAGATATTGTTTGGTAACATTTGCCTTATCCTGCTATCAGTAATGTAATATAATATCTCTTATCCACAGGTGTTATATTAATGGTTGTCCGCATCCCAGGGTCCAGTAGCCATACCACAGGATGAAGAGTCAGGTGAGCAAGGTTCTGGTCTTGGTTGTCATATCCTGTGTCTCCTTCAGCAAATCATTTCACCTCTGTCTACCTCTTCCCATCTTTTTTTCTATTTTGACTCTTCAAGGCAGAGATTATGTCGTCTTATGTGTTTGTACAGGGCCCTGCTTTCAACTGGGCACTATTATAATGCAAGTTACTTTATTATTACAATTATTAATCTCATTTGTTACACCTTGCCCCCAGACAAATGGAAGTAGCGACTATGACAGCATTTCATAAAGCCAGCACGCGAGTTTAAAATAAGCTGGGAAAAATTCTACTTGCCTACAATTATTTTCTGAGGGTTGAGTAAGATTTTGCTAGTTTTTGTGCTATTTTTTATTCTGGGAAATGGCAGGCAAATAAAGATTTTTGTGAGCTGTTAAATTGTTAGCACAATTCTGCTGGCTGGTTTAAAAGCACCCCATTCTTACCTTTTATAAGAGGGATAAAAATATCAGTCATGTACAGCACAATAGAGTTATTTTAAAAAGTCCTCACAACAAATATATGTAACACTGTGCAGGAAGTTCAACATGCAGGATGTTGGTGAAATGCGTATGACCTCATTGTATAATTTTGATAAACATAAGTGTTAAGGAATAATACACAAGGGTTTCTATCAGATTCCCATAAGGCTACACCATTTCTGTATGGCTAATCTTCTGTCTCTTGCCTGCTCTGAAATATTGCACAGTGCTTTCTAAAGTGCAAGATCAACCAAACAAAGCTGAGTAGCATAGTCACCCCAAAAGTAGTACAAAGTGACAACAAATATAAAAATTGCTACGGTAGCTCCTGATTTGACACATAACTTTTATATTTCCTCTTTCTTCTGTGAGTCTAAGGCATTCTTAGGGAACAAATACAACTTAGTACAAGAACTCATAGCAAATGGTGGCGTAGGAAAAAATGATTGATTTTTCATGTAGTCAGGCAAAATGTTACAGTGAGTAAACTGCTAAAAAGATGAAATAACATATGTAGTGAGTCAAATCTGTAACCTTGGAAACCCATTGTGAGAAACATTCTGGTATAAGAACCAAAAAGTAGATCAAGCAGTTTGCAAAGTTGCAAAATATGCAGCTGCCCGGGTCAGTCGGTATTGCCAGCCCAAGGGTTCAAAAATCCTGAGCTAGCATCCAAAATCATATCCGCTTAATCATGAACACATTCAGATGTGTGTGCATGCACACCTGTTTGATGTGTGTCTATGTATGATATCACATAGTAATAAATCATTTGCCTTCTGGCTTTTGAGTCAGGGTTTATATTTAAGCTTTTTCTATATAACTGTGAGGGCTAGGTACTGTAACTGGAGAAGGGCTTTCAATGCAACTAATCCTGATTTTAAGAGTAACCTTGAACTAGTTGTGTAGACTTTCAACACTCCGGATCTATATTCTGTTTGATTGCACTGCTTTAAGTAGGCACGCTGGAAATCCAGTGACTCTTATTCGGCATTTCAGGTAAGACTTATCCACTATACATGCACTTGAGTGAGGGTCAGTAGGAAAATGCTGACACCTAGGATAAAGTAATCTGAGTCATTGAAGCTAATCTACATTTGTTTGACAAAATGGAGCCTCTTGGCATCTCTAGATTAACATGACGTCATGATGTGGATATTCAATCTGTGTGCATAAATCATTAATTGTTTAGTTTTGATCTAGAAACGTGAGGCAATGAAACGCTCCACCAAACACATTTTCTCTCTCTAGTCTAAACCCATCCTCTCCGGGGGATTTAAGATGCAGTAGAAAAATTAACTCAAGAATTGAATGAAGTCTAGATCCCATGGTTCACAAAAAAGGCAGCAAGCAAAAAGCGAAGCAAAACATCAAATCCCATTGCGACCATGTGCTCCCCTCCAACTTGTTAATGGGTGGAAAAGGATCATAATTGATGCTGTCTTAAATGCTATCTTAATCTATGCTAGGATATTAGATGCTACACTACAGCTTGAAAAACAACAAAAGCTAAGAGGAACACTAAGATCTTGATTGGGGACTGGGGCAAGAGACGAAATAAGGTCCTGATCCTGCATAAAATTTGGCATATGCTTAACTTTTCCTTCTTGAATAGTCAAGAGAATGATTCGCATGCATTGTGCATGTGAGTAGTTTTAAGCGTTTGCGGGACCAGGACTGAAGGCCCCACTTTAACACAGCATGTGCCTAAAACTAATCTTGTGTTGCGCTGAATAGGGATGTGCTATTGCATCAGTGCCAAAAGGGGAGAGGAACCTCAAATGCTTGGGAAGGAATGTGCAGGCTTTTGCTATGGTTGCTGGCTGACTTGATTCTAACAACTATTGTTAGGCAAAAAAAAAAAAAGGCCAAGTATTGTGTACAGAAACATTGTTATGACACTTGTGACTTCTCAAGCCATGTTACTCAGATTAGTCCACTGAAATAATGGGATAAACTCCTACTTAGTAAGGTTTTCCCCGAGAAGACAATACGACAGGGAACTTGAGTTTAAACTGAAGATCTTTAGCGTTTCCTTTCTTAGTCCTGATTCATAGCAATAGGTTTTGTACTCTTCTTCCTAAAGTTTAAGATCATAAGACTGGCCATATGGGTCAGACCAAAGGTTCATCTAATCCCATATCCTGTCTTCCGATCGAGGCCAAGGCCAGGTGCCTCAGAGGGAATGAACAGAACAAGTTATCAAGTGATCCCTCTCCTGTTGTCCAGTCCCATCTTCTGACAGAGTTTAGAGACACTTTTTCTATCCATCCTGGATAATAGCCACTGATGGACCTAACCTCCATCAATGTATCTAGTTCTTTTTTGAACCCTGTTAAAATCCTGGTCTTCAACATCCTCTGTAAGGGAGTTCCACAGGTTTACTGTGCACTGTGTGAAGAAAAACGTCCCTTTGTTTGTTTTATTTTTTAAATCTGCTACCTATTAATTTCATTTGGTGACCAAGACCCTTAGTTCTTATGCTATGGGAACAATTAAATAACTTTTTCTATTCACTTTTTCCATACCTGTCATGAATTTTTTGACTTCTATTATATCCCCTCTTAGTCTTCTCTTTTATAAGATGCAAACTCTCAGTTTTATTAATCTCCCCTCATATGGCAGAGATTCAAACCCCCTAATCTTTTTTTTTAAATCTTTTTCCAATACTAAGATACCTCTTTTGAGATGAGGTGACCGCATCTGCACATACTATGCAAGATGTGGGCATATCATGGATTTATATAGAAGCAAAAATATATTCTCTGTCTTATTCTCTATTCCCTTTTAAATGCTTCCTATCATTCTGCTTTCTTTTTTGACTGATGCTGCACCCTGACTGGATGTTTTCAGAGAAGTATCTACAGTGACTCTAATATTTCGCTTTTGGGTGGTGATGACTAAATTAGTCTTCGTCCTTTCATGCATGTCATTGGAATTAGGTTTCCAATTGCATTTATCAACATTAAAATTCATCTGCCATTTTGTTGCCCAGTCATCTACTTTTGTGAGATTCTTTTCAAGTTCTTCCCAGTCTGCTTTGTTAACTATCTTGAGCAGTTTAATATCATCTGGAAATTTTGCCCACCACACATTTTAGCCCATTCTCCAGATAATTTATGAACATATTGAGTAAGATTGGTCCCTGTTCAGACACTTGTAGGACACCACAAGTTACCTCTTTCCATTCTGAAAACTTACCATTTATTTCTACCCCTTGTTTCCTATTTTTTAACCAATAATCAGTCCACGAGAGGACCTTCCCTCTTATCCCATGACCACTTTACTTTGCTTAAGAGCTTTTGGTGAGGGACCTTGTAAAAGGTTTTCTGGAAATTTAAGTGCACTGTATCCACTGGATCCTTCTTGTCCACATGCTTGTTGACCCTTTCAAATAATTCTAGTAGAATGATGAGACATGGTTTCCCTTTACAGAAACCACGTTGACTTTCCCCCCAACACATTACGTTCATCTATGTGTCTGACAAGTTTCAAAAAAACTGTTTGGTTTGACTTTGACAGGAATACACACAGATTATAAGGCAGAGTGAAGTGGGAAAGACAGATTTCTTAATAGCGAGAGACAATTTTGTCCCTAAAACTTGCAGCACTTGAGTTACTGAAATGAATGTTTTGTGTTGTGTTGTGTATCGGTATCGGTATCGAAGTTAAATTGGAAGTGCTTTCCAAAACCCAAGTTAATCCCCACTTCATCCCTTCAAAGTTGGGAAATATGAGTCCTTTATTTTATAGATAGGAAAACTGAGGCACAGAGCAGTTGTGAACTGACCAATTAGAGCAAATTGAGCCTAGATCCTGGGAATCTTGCCCAGGTCTGACCTTTTGCTCGCCTTCCTTTCTAGAGTTAACACATTGTCACACAGAGCTGTCTTGTTCTCTTTCATGTGATTATTTGACAAGGCTGATATGAAAAGCAACATCATTAGGTACACCTATATCAAATCTTTTTCACTGCACTTTTTCATGACTCATTCAGGATCTGGAAGCATGTTGCTAATGATCATTATGGATATTTTGGAGGAACAAGTATTTAACCCCCTGAAGATTATCATCTATTAATGCGCTCCCCAACTTGACTTCATTTTTTGTTACAGAATTTATCAATTCAACCCAGTTAATTTTTTTTCTGAGCTAATGCTACAATCCAGGAGTTCTGTTTTATAAAGCAGATATTGTCTCTTCATATTTTATTGGTTTTTACACATTTGAGGGAAAGTCATCCATCCTTCAAGAAAAGCTTTGCTTTGAGATGTATTGGCATTGCATAGTACAGTGCTTCAGTTATGTCCTTATAAAATATATATGCAAGCTTCAGCACTAAAGATGTTATGTTCCAAGTCTGTTCATTGGAAGGAAAAATAATGTGCTATTTTAGATCTTTATATTGCAACAAATTTGGAAATTATATGCAAAATAAAATAATAATATTGAATTCCTATTTCTTTTCACAGATACTGCAAATGAATTAGTATCTATTTTAAATATGACACACATCATAATAAATCCATATCGGGAATTTTAGCTCAAAAGCTAGAAAGTCGTGATTGAGGGATAAGTTCAGTATTCTGAGAAGAATTTACGTCCAATAATAAAACTCAGCAATTATTTTTCAGCTACGCTGGCTGTTAGTGGCTTTGTTTACAATGAACAATATATTCTTTAGACTGCAGAAGTCCTTTTTAGAAAGAAAAAAATCATTTTATTTCAAACATTTCTAAGTGGCTGTAGTACTAAAGAATTCAGTACAATACCCCCCTCTGCCCACTTCAAGCCAGTAATATAAGTTTTTACAGTTGCTAATAGCAACTTATGTGGCGAACATAATTACAGCAATTTAGAGGACACTGTGGTAATATGAATTTCTTGAAGTAGTTAAATACTAATGTCTTTCACGACAACATCAATGTCAGTCCCATTCCAAGTCAAAAAGCAAAGGACAAATGAACTTACCATTTTTATTTGCTTTTTCTGAATGAAAGGCTTTCAGAAAAGTGACAGACAGCCTAGTCTGTAATTTTAACTTGATTTATTTGAATTAGTGAAATCTTTAGTAAACACATCCCAGTGCACATCTTACATATTTCCCCCAAGAGATTAAACATCCATTACTTTTTAACTTCCACCAGCGCTCGCACACTTTAATTGCCATGCCTGGCAGTCCTTTTGAAAGAAAAGGAAAAGGTCACTTGTGTATCAGAATCATTGCAGCAAACAGAAGCATTTTACCTTTACACTTTACTTGCTAATCTAAGCAATAGGCAAAAGTGTTAGATCCAAGGAGAGGTATAAAGGTTGGACCTCCTTGGCCCAGCACCCTTGGGAACTAACTGATCTCGAGCGAGGGAGTTTGACAGACTAGGGATGGTCAATTCTGGCCCCTCTGCTGTTGCCTCTGGGTCAGGCTCCCCTCACAGCTGCTGAGCTCGCTGCCGGCTCCAGCCACTGACTGAGCTCCCTGGATGTTTTCCAGCTACTTTCCGGTCCCTGTTTTGTCTCTCTTTCCCTCCCCCCCCCCCTCCACTGTGGGACCACTGGCTAGGCTCTAGGCTGCTGGCCTCCCCGGCTGCGGGATTGGCTCCACTCCCAGCCTCCCGGCCAGCTCTCCTGCTGTTTTGCTGGCTGTGGAACTGGCCCTGGGGCTGGGCTCCAGTTCTGCTTCTGGTCCCCTGGCTGCTGGACTGGCTTGGGGCCACTGCCCCCAGACTCTCAGCTGGCCCCTGCTGCTGTCTGGTCTAGACACTCTCTGGTCCATCAACCACAGATCTTGCCGGCCCAGAGAGCCCCGACCAGAGAGGTTCAACCTATATTTGAATTGTTTACATTGGGATCTGAAAGAAGGGATGATCTTTTGTTTGGGAAGCTGTCTTCTAGTGTATTGTCTCTGGCTCTCGACTCTTCATCTGCGTCTGTGAGCAGGAGTGGGTCTTTGTTTATTAGTTATTCACAAGGAAACATTCATCTCACGTTGAGTGCTGGGGCTGGGGCAATAAGGAAGAAAGGTCAAGGCAGTACTGAAATGAGCTCCTCAAAAGGATGTGGAGGGAGATTGGGAGTAGAATGCAAGCCCTGACAAGTGAGCAAGAAAATAAAATCGTGCCCAAAAGTGAAGGTGTTCTCCTGGGATGAAATTTTGACCTTGTTGAAGTCAAAGGAAGTCTTGCCATTGACTTTAGTGAGGCCAGGATGTCATCCTTCTGGGTTTTTTAAATCTATAACTCTCCGTCTGATAACCCTGTATCTATCTGTGGTCCTTCTCTGAAAAGTCCAGAAGTTGTCATCTGGGTCTTTGAAAGCTCAGTCCAAGTCAGTTAAAGTTTATGCAAGAACTCCTGCTGGTCAGCAGGCTTTGGACTGAGGCATCAGAAGAGCAAAATGCTGAATTCTGCAGATGTCGTTTTGATTCGTATGTTCCTTGTCTTTAAACTTGAGTGAGGTTTGGAATTGCTCGGGAGGCTCACAACCCCACATGCCTTTCAACCACTCCTATTTTTTTAATATTTACCTCTGGCTTAAATTCTTACTATTTAGCATGTTTGCATTTGATATCCTGGAATCCCGATGTGAGCTCTGTTTCAGAGATGCTAGTTGGTCTTCATTGTTATGTACAGCACGAATTGTATCACTAGTTGCGGCCAAAACAGACTGCGTCTCCATTAATTTACAATGTGAGATTAATGTTTACTTAAGCACAGCAGGCCAGGATAATTTTGAGAGTCCTCTAAAAAGCCCTGAATGGCCATAGGTCTATCACAAGCCCATCTTCCCTCTACTGGCATGCTCTTCTATCTGTTCCCTTTGGGCTTGATTCCCTCTTGCTACATGCCAGACTGAGTTTCAGATGCTTTTAGGACACTGATCAAACCTCTTTGGTTTTTAGTGTCGGTAGCTGGTAGGCCATAAACTGTCACGAAATGAAGATGATAATCACTGCTCTTGGTCTGTCCTGTATCCCTTTGTGAACATCGTTTAGATTTTTGTAGAGATCTGCGGCAAATCTCTCATGATGGTGTGATCCTTCTCCTGGTTGCTCAGTGTTGTCAGGTATCTTGTTGCCATCTTCCCAGAGAGTGAGGAAAACTTGTCTTTGCCTGCAGTGGGTGGACTCTCAACTCTCCTGGTCACACGCAGCACAAGCACTCCCCTCTAGACCTCGCAGGCTTTCCTAATGTGGACAGCCAGCTCGCTGCTGCTGAGCAAGAGACACACTCCAACCTCAGAGCTGCTTCATGGAGTGTCCGACCCCTGGTCCCCTTGGGCGCTCAGGGTTTGTCAGTCGGTGGCATAGCCAGGATGGGACAGGTGGGTGAGCCGTGACTTCAGGTGGGCAGGCAATGATGGAGGTGGGCTGAAACTGGGAGAGAGATGTTCCAGCCAGGAGCCTCTATAAAAATGAGGGCCCAGCATAAAAATGTGGACATGCTTTGCTTCCCTGGTGCCAGGCACTACTGCCAGAGAGGGGGACTAGGGTCTTGCCCTACTCTGCTCACGGGATGCTCCCATGGGGAAGTGGGATGAGGACAGAGGTGTGCAAGATACAGTCTGCAGCAGGATCCGGCTCACCAAGCCATTTGATCCGGCCCGTGGCACCCTGCTAGGAGGCGAAAATGCCTGGCATCCCTACAAACACTTAAGTGCCCAGCCTCCCCCCGAGCTCGCCCCCGGCTCCCAACACCCTCAGCCCCCCCCCCCCCCCCCCCGACCCCAGCCCCCATGCTTACCTGGTTCCGCAAGGCTGCCGGCACAAAATGGCTGCCGACCAAGGGGAAGCAACGCTCTGGGTCTTAGTGCTCAGTTTCTCCTCTGTTCCTATCCCTGCACTCACTCTTAAAGGGGACATGCTGTTTTAATGCTGTTTTATTTATTTATTTTTGCTCAACAACTTTGGTCTCCCCCCTTTTTTTGTCCTTCAACAGAATTTTTTCCTGATGTTTCTTTTTTTTGGGGGGGGAGAGGGAGTTGTTTTTGTTTCAATCATCTGGCAACCCTATGCACACCTGGCGCTGTAGCCATGCAATGCGTGGGGGCTTGTGAGCCTCCGATTCCGCTTCCTAGCAGAAGCGCCAGTTTAGCAGAGCAGGGCAAACCCCTGAACCCACTTCCCGAGTTTGGCTGGAGCACTGGGTGTGGAGGGGCAAGACCCTACGTCTGGATGGGAGCAGAGCCAAAGCTGCAGGGGTGGGGGTGGGCCTGCATGCTGAGTTCTAGCACAGGCTCGTGGTGGACCAGTGGTTCTTGAAGAGTAGCCTGGAGGAATGTAAAGGGTCTTCCAAGGGGTACATCAACTCATCCAGGGTACATCTACACTGCACGCTTATTTTGAAATAAGCTATTTTGGAAGAAATATTCTGAAGTAGCTTATTTCAAAATAGCACGTCTACACTACAGCGAAGCCTCAAAATTAATCCAAGGCCGGCTTTCCTAATGTGGACGTTCTACCTCAATTTAGAGCCCCAGAACACACTGGGGAGTAATTACTTTGAATGGTCCCGGAGAGGAGCTGTTTGGAAATAGCAGCAGTGGAGCTGTTTCGGAATAGGCATTATTCCTCATGGAATGTGGTTTGCAGAAGTTGAAATAAGCTGTCTGTTCCAAATTTATTTTGAAATAATGGAATTGCTGTGCAGGTATTTGCATTGTTATTTCGGAATAATGGCCATTATTCTGAAATAACGCTGCTGGGTAGATGCCTAACTTTACATCAGGCTACATTGGAAGTACTAGCAAAGTCAGTACAAACTGAAATTTCATACAGTTAATGGCTTTGCATGCTCTCTATACTGTACAGGCAGTCCCCGGGTTACGTACAAGATAGGGACTGTAGATTTGTTCTTAAGTTGAATTTGTATGTAAGTTGGAACTGGTACATATTGTAGGGGAAACTCTAGCCAAACATTTCTCCAGAGCTCAGTTTTATTCTCCCACACCTCACTTCCCTCAGTCCTTTATTCTCAAGCTGAGGTGTCTGCTGAGAAAAGCTGCCCCGCGTCTCCCTGGTCTGCTGGGGGGGAGCGCTAGCTTCGCGTCTCCCTGGTCTGCTGGGGGGAAGCAGCTAGTGCAGGGTTGCCTCACCCCGTTTGTAAGTAGGGATCCGATGTAAGTCGGATCCATGTAACCCGGGGACTGCCTGTACTTGGAAATGTAAGTAAAATATATTTATTGTTTACAAGTTCCACCCTGGATCACTGGTCCACTTAATTAAAAGGATTTAGATGTGTTTACAGTGAAATCACGTATAGTTTATTTAAGAAAGCACAGAGATTCAAGTAATAGCCAGTAGATACATTAGAAACAAATGGCTCCGTATAAAACAAAATGACCACTTGTGCTTTTTGAGCCTAGACTTGGTTAAGAAGATCGTCTCACGTCTAAAAGTTGTAGTCACCCGAAATCCTTACTGAGCTTTGCTGCCAGGTTGGCTGTCTGTCTTTCATGAGACAAGCTGTCAGCTTGGCCTTGTTAAGTGAAGGATTCAGGCTATGTCTACACTACAGATTTCTTTCGCAAGAGAGTGTCCACGCTACAAAAGCACATTGAAAAAGCTACACACTTTTGCGTAAGCGCGCATCAACTGCATGGATGCTCTCTGGAAAGGAAACTCTGATTGATATTTACAGAATGGCCATCTGGGCACCTGGGCTTTTTTTGATTGCCTCTTTTTGTGCAAAACACCCGTTCCCCATCCCCACACACCTTTTTGCGCAAGAGCTCTTGCGCAAGAGGTAGTTATTCCTCATAGAAAGAGGAAACCCCCCTCTGTTTTTTTTGTTTTACTTGCGCAAAAACGTGCTTGAGGTGTGGACACTCTGCGAGTTTTTGTGCAAAACCAGCTATTTTTGTGCAAAAATTCTGTAGTGTAGACCTAGTCTCAGTGTCTGTCTGTCTCTCTTTATTTTTTTTGAGGGAGGGTACACCAGGATATACAAGCAGGTTCTTTTTCTTTATTGGGAAGCAACCCCCCTCTGCTGTTTTGTTTCTTAGAGATTTCTTCTCTTGCAGATGTTGGAATCTGTCAGTTTGCACCTGCATGCAAATAGGCCTATGGTGCAAGGCACACAATACACAGCTTGGCCAGACAGTGAGACAGGTGTCAGCTACTCTAGCTGGAAAGAAATATTCCCAAGGTATGTCACCTTGTGGTGATCTGCCTTAACTTCAGCACTTTCTGGACATAATTTTCAGTATACTTAACTCCATAAATATTATGCATGCATCCCTCTTGCAGTAATTTTGTACTGCCTCTCAAATGCCACCCTTTGGTGAATTATTATGCAGCTATTCAACCCAGGGGTGCATAAGGCTTGCCCTCTCCACTCGCGTGGGGCTTCAGCTGCCAAGAGTGGAGAAACCCATGCCCTCGGCCTGTTCAAGGGGTCCCCGGGACACACACATGACTGTAACTTCAGGCCATTTCAGATGTGCATGTCCAAGTCTAAAGCCATTGAGAAATGGTGGCAACTCCTATGATAAATAGGAAAGAAAAGCTTCTTTAAAAATAAAAATGTGGACTCATTTGAAGTTTTATTTTAGATTAAATCACAGTAATTAAATGAGCTTTATCAGTCCCAAATAGGTCTCCGTTTTATCCTGTTAGCTGGATGTTCACCATTCACAAAGATGAACCTTGATACATTCAGTGCTCTCATTACTTGCAAAGTTGACACACATGTATACATCATAGTATTTTAATTCTGGTTTAAAAGTTGGATGCCAAAGGCAGATACCTTGCTGAATACACTTTTATTTTGATGTCGCTTGCTGAATTTCCACCTCCTGGGAGCAGTGCTTCCTGGAACAAAGACTTACTATCAGCTTCTTTGTTTCCAGAGTTGATAGGTCATTTCTGGGAATAACTTTTTTTTGGTTGACACTTTATGAATCATGGCCAGAGACAGTAGTTCTTATGGCTGGGTAAATGTTGCATAATAAATACTCCATTGAAGTTCTCTGGTCTGCAGCCATTTTGGAATGTAGCCACAGTCCTCAAAACCTGCCAGTTTCCCTCGAGTTGAGATAACTGATAAATCCTAAATTTGACTTTCAGGCATAAGTGAGAGATAGGGCAGAGCATAATTTTTCATTCAGAAATGTTTGATGGAAAATTGGTTTTCCACCCCCTCCTGCGCCAACCTCCTTTCCCCCCCTCTTTCCTGGAAAGCGTCTGCTTTCCTGAAGAACGTTTCAATATTTATCCGAAGACTGAAAACGCCATTCCCAAATATTTTTGGCCAAAAGATGAGATTGGAATTTTTTTTCAGCAGAATATTTAAACAAAAAACATTTCCCCCCACTTTTGAAATATTCCATGGAGAAGCCATTTTCTGACAATGTCTGAGGTAAATCCTAGGCTGAGATGACTTTTTTTAAATTAAGTCTGGTCTGTCTGCAGACCCAGAAGGTATTTCCTTCTTCGCCAGCATGGAAGTTTTCTTATGAGGTCCTCTCTGCAGATGAAGGCAAAGACTGCCTATGGTTTCCATGGTGACCCATGACAGGAACTACTCCAGGCCTAGGTCTGTTGGCATTTCAAGAGAATGAGTTATGGGAGGCAAGGAACTCTTTTCTGGAACTTCTTTTGCTTGAAGGCATCCCTTTTTCCCGGATAAACTAATTTCTCTGAAGAGGCAGCATTCTGGCCTCCTAGCCATGTCCAGCTCAGAAAGCTGTAGATGTGTTTTGGCTGGAGAGAGGTTTGTGCAAGGGAATAAAATCCACTCTGATTTTTTTTTGCCAACCTAGAAAAATCAGTTGCTCAGGAAATAACTGTTTTAGGTTGGAGGCTTTCATGTTAATGTCAGACTGTATGGGGTTGCAATGGTGCTCCCTGACTTGCTCTTGAGCCGGGATATTTACTAATTCTGAGTTGGAGCAATGAGGAACAGGACTTACCAATTCCGTGGGCTGAGGAAATTGCGCCCTCAGAATATCTCGGTGCCCTTGTAAGCATTTTAAACAATCCCCATCCCCACTTAACTGACATTTCTTTCTGGTCTCTTAAAAGTTCTGGATACTGTAACAGTGGGGGAGTTGCTTGCTTCTGCGTGGGCAGTGTTGTCGGGCGGAGGGTATTTTCAGGTACAATTGGGGTAGAAAATGTGCATAGCATTATATGTCTAATTAAAATCTCTGTCAATGAAAAGCAGTTGTGTGCTACATAAAATACATTTGTAGAAAATTGGCCTGAATTACAACTGTTTTATACACATTAATTTGCTTTGTCCACACAGAATGGAGTTGAATGAATAGCATGATTGTTTGATGAAGGCTGAAAAGCGGCGCTTGCCGTAAGTAATTTAAATTGAGCACTATTATCATTTACGGATTTATTCTGTTTAGAATCAATAAGAGGAAAAAGCCCTGAAAGCTTAACGCTAATGCTAATCACTCTTGGTTCAGTAACTCTTTGTGTTTAAGCTAGGTATTTTTTTTCTTCTCGGTAATTGTGGCTACTGAGGAAGCCAAATATTTAAAGTATCTTCAACTGGGGAGAATCCCCCCCCTTCCCTTCTCCTCACTTCATGGACAATTTGGCATCTGTAAATCTCTTGTTGAGACAGAAAAGTTCCTTCAGAGGTTAGTGATGCCAAACAGGAGGACAAAAGAGAGACTCTGGAAAGAAACTGAGTTCAGCTTACACGGCCAATGTGCTGCTTTTATTTTTGGTTTACAGGGGCATCTTCATGCCACAGTGACTGGAGTTTCCCGGGCTGAGAGTTTGTGGCATGTGATTCTGGGGAATGTCTAGGCTTGAATGCAACCTTGGGGAACCTCAGTAACTTTACGGGTGGTTCCACCATCTCTGAATGTTGTTCCTTTCTGCCTTGCCTTATTTTTGTCAGGTCAGAGTCTACTTGCTTGTGGGAAAGGAAATGTGAGGAGGGGAAGTGGCAGAAGAGCAGGGGACAAAAGGTTAAAAGGAGAGCAGGAGCAAGAGTACAGCAAGAGATTCGTTGCCAAAACATTTTAGAACAGTAAAGCCCCTGTGCTTCTGAGTAAGGTGAACTAAAGATGAGTGGGAAAGATGAATTGAACCCAAGTCAAGCAATGGGGTTTATGGCCCAGTGGAAAGTCTCCACTGAGCTGGAAGTCTTGGTTTTTGAAAATTAAGGGAGAGGTGCCTGACAAACAGGCTCTTGTGATGAGAGGTCCAGACAGGTGGAAAGCAAGGACATTTTGAAGTAGTGGGGTTGGAGTTGGGCTCATCCCCCTACATTTTCCTTTTCCCTTTCACAGTGAATTTCAGGCATGATTCTGATCAATGCTGCCCTTTGCCACGTGAGGCTGGTTTTAAGAGAGGTTGGAAAGAATTTGGTTCAACGCAGCAAAGTTGGGTTTGTTGAGATAGGGCTAATAAATGGTTCAGAAGTTTCATGAGTCAATGTATCCTCCCCGGCCAGCAGTAAGACTTGGTTCCATAAGGACAGAAGCATCATTCACAAAATATTGAGGGCAAAACAAACAGATGCCTGATTTAATGCATGAGGTATTAATTCCTGATATGGTATCCTGTTGTCAACATGCAATGTACATGCACTGCTGACTGGACTGTGGTGCATGTACACTGTCCCCAGTGCCAGTGGACAGATTCTTCTACTCAGGGAGCTAGTGATTTTGGAATGCCAGGTCTGTTTCTGATTACTCACGTATATGGTTAGCTGAAAACTCTGGGTCTGGAACACACCCAGAGAAGAGTCTGAGGGTATGTCTACACTGTGGTGCTATTTCAGGATACCAGAGGTATCCCGAAATAGCTACCCCACAACTTTTGAATGCGTCCTCTGTTGCCAAATATATCAGACTTGCTATTTTGGCATCCCTATAACCTTGTTGCACGAAGGATAAAGGACGTCTCAAAACAGTGTTTTATTTCAAAACTTGACACTGTGTAGACGTGCCAAATTTCAAAATAGCCTATTTCGAAAAATAATCGACATAAGATACACAAATTTCAAGCTAAGAGTGCAGTGTAGACGCACCCTAAGTGGTATTGGAGCCAAAAGCTGAAAATGGGATAAAAGGAGATGGGTTGAGTGAGGAGCATGAGTCAGGTTAGAAAGAGAAGCATGTTAAGAAAGAAGATTGTTAGAGAATCTTGTTTGTTGATGCCCCTGCTAAGCTCAGTGGTATTTGAAATCAGAATTTTATCCAACCAACTGGCAGAGAGATAAGAGAGGTTTTACCATCAACAGCTCTCTGAGACTGCTACTGGTCAGATGTTTTTTGGCTAATTTTTTTTTGTCAAAAATGCCAGTTCATCAAAATCAAAACTGATAGTGAAATAGGCTTGGGTTTCATGAATTTCCTAACATGAAAAAATCCAGTTTAATAATTTTTGCATTTTATTCTGAGATGTTCAAAATGAAAATGTTTTCCAGGTTGAAATGAACTTTTTTGGCTTCAACATTTATGCTTATAAGAGCAACATTTTTTTAAAAGAAAAAGCTTTGCTCTAAAAAATGAACCATTGTGATTGAACCAAAACACAAACACAATCTTTTTTTTTTTTTTTTTTTCATTTGCAAATGTTAGATATCAATTTTTGGCCCAGATTAACATTTCTTTCAAACTCTCCAAAATATTTGTAGGTTAGGAAAACCACTTCCCTCTCCCCCAAACTCTGCCTGTGGCTCAAAGTGGTGATGTTGCAAAGAAACCAAGAATACATTGGTTACTTAAAATACACAGAGCTCTCCAGAGAGATATGGATTGAGACTCCTTAGCAAAGCGTTAGTGGAGTCAAAAGTAGAAAAGAGAGCATGAATGACTCCTCAGTTTAATGTGAATGACGGACGCTTTTTGCAGTCTATTATCCAGTGTTTTGTAGTTCACAATAATAGAGAACAGTTTGTGCTATATACACTAAAGTACATTTTATAAGTACAGTAAAACTCCAATAGTCTGGCATCCAATAGTCCGGCAGTCCTGATAGTCTGGCATCAAAATGGCAAGAGCCTAGTGAGTGAGCTTCGGCAAAAAATGAGTCACAAGGTAACTGCGGCAGCAGCTGAACTGAGCAAAAAGGGTAAAAAAGGCTTAAAAAACTAAAATATTACAGTATACAGTATGTACAATAAAAAGGGTTAAGAATACTTTATATACAGTTTATAATGTATATAGTGTGTATATATATATAACCAACTTATAGTACCTCCTGATAGTCCGGCATATCTGATAATCCGGCACCACCTAGGTCCCATAGGTTCCGGATTATCGGAAGTCTACTGTATTTTATTTGTAGAAAAAAATCACTTGAAAGTATTTGGCTAATTTAGTGATAGTATTGTCTATTACATAGTGGTATTTCAGTAGAGGTCCAGTGCCCCAGTGATAAATGAGGATTCTGTTATGAGGCACTGTATTAGTGCAGGTGAATTGCAGTCCAGTTATGTAGGGTGCTACCCTGTTTCCATAGGGGCCAATGACAAAATTTCCATTGACTTCAGCAGTGCAAAGTCAGGTCCAGCAAAGCTGTTGGAGCTTTTTATTTGAATGTCGGAGATATGTACCTGTGGATGTTCCATAAACCAACTCCTGGCTGTTCCTTTCAGTGGTCTCGCTGTGGTGGACTCAGTGGTCTTGAAATGGCTGAGCAGACGCCAATGGAGAATTTCCATCTATACCATTCACACTTTAATTCACAAAGGGTGGGTGCACAGTCCAAGTCACAAGGAATAGTAAGAATCCCCATTACACAGCCTACTTGGAGGTTGGGTCTAGATGTTTAGGAGTAAGCAGAGTAGTTTACTCTCCTCCCTGAAGTGCGTGGGTGGAGAGTGGGTGCAGCTGCTCAGAGGAGCTCAACCGGTGTAGAGAGGGGAGTTGTACATATGAACATCAGAACAGCCAGACTGGGTTAGACGAAAGGTCCAGCTAGCCCAGTATCCTTCCAACAGTGGCCATTGCCAGATGCCCCAGAGGGAGTGAACAGAACAGGGAATCATCAAGTGATCTCTTCCCTGTCACCTATTTCCAGCCTCTGACAAACAGAGGCTAGGGACACCATTCCTACCCATCCTGGCTAATAGCCTTTGAGGGACCTAACCTCCATGAATCTATCTAGTTCTTTTTGAACCCTGTTAAAGTCCCGGTCATCATAACATCCTCTGGCAAGGAGTTCCATGAGTTCGCTGTGCGCTGTATGAAGTAAAACTTCCTTTTGTTTGTTTTTAAACGTTACCTCAGAGGTACAAAGAGTAAACAGGGAAGGTCCTGTTGTTCAGAGCAGTGTCACACAATTCACCATGGATCCCCAAGTTCATTCAATGGAAATAAGATACCTGTCAGTTTTCTTGTCAATAAGATAGCCAATGTCTAATGGCCAATATTAATTTGCAAAAGTGTCATTGATTTGCTGTATGACATTGCAAGGTGCAAATTAGAGGCTGTTGATTAGAATGACATTTAGAAATAGCTTCCTTTTAAAAACACTTCTGTAAAAAGAATAATGAAAAACACCTGTTAATCAGTGTTATTAAAAGAAACAGTAAAAAAAAACCTAAACCCACCTGTAAGTAGAATTGAAGGCCCAAGAAGCACCAGCTTTTAATGCACCATTTACAACTCATCAGGATATGGGTAGATGACTGTCAATGTTGTCTGTGGTTAGGCAATTGGATAAGTGTTTCTCAACGTTTTATAATAAAGTACCCCCTTAAAAAAAAAAAAAGAGAAGAAGAAGAAATAAATACTCCTAGTACCTGTAGTTTTCACACACACACATGTTTTTTTCTACCATTGTAACACATTTGTTTAAACAACTTAATCATAGCTGGGTGCGATGAAAATTTTGGGTGTAAAAAGTACAAAAATAATAAAGTGTTTAAAACAAAAATTCAGTTTTCTCCAAATTTCAGTTGTGTTGATGGTACCCCCCAGACTTCTCTTGAGTACGCTGAGGGTACTCGTACCACTGGTTGATAAACACAGAGTTAGATGAGCTAATGTGGAGGTATCTTGCCTGGGCTGACAAAGCTGTGCTGGCTGGGAAGGCATCGGGGGCTTCTGTCTTTTGAACCTCTCAAGTCCACAGGTTTGGGCTACACCGTATTTCCACTGAGTGACCTTGGGGATCCACTGTGAATTTAGGCCCAATCCTGAGCACCAGCCCCAGGGTAGCCCCGGGAGCCAGGCTGATAGTTCTCTGAACAACAGTTCCTTCCCTGTTTCTGTAACCCATGGACCGAGTGTGGTTCACTGTCCTATGTAGTGGCACTTAGACGACTTAGGCTAGGTCTAGACTACAAGCCTCTTTTGAAACAGAGCGTCTAGACAGCAACTAGTATTTTCGAAAGAGCAGCTTTTTTGAAAGAGAGCACTGAGGCAGTCTGGATGCTCTTTCGAAAAAGCCCTGTTTGCGTTCAATAACGCCTTTTTTCGAAAGAGCACTTTCGAAAAAAGGTGTTATTTCCTTGAAAAATGAGGTTTTCTATGATCGAGAAAACTTCCGTGTTCTTTCGATTTAATTTTGAAAGAACGCAGCAGCAGTCTAGACACAGGTGAAGTTTTTTTTTTTTTTTAAACATGTAGTCTAGACACACCCTTACAGTGAGAGATAAGAACAAGGGAGCTCTACAGCCTGAGCTGAGAGCCAACTGGTTTTATAGCTCAAGCTGTAGAGGATCCTACACTAAGCTTCAGAGGTCCCAAGTTTCAGGTGGTTACACTTCCTCTTTGTACCTCTGAGATATGGTAGGCCAGCTCTGTATAATGCCTCTCCCCTCCATAGCCTGTGGGGAAGTATTAGTGCAGGCTCTACATCCAACAACTTGGAAGGAACTCGGTGCATGGCACTTGTGGAGTATCTTGTGCACGCACAGGACTCGTTGACATAGGGTGGTGACTATTACTGGTATTATAGTAGCACTTTTAAATCCTCACTGCAGTCAGTAGCCAACTGGAAGGCACTGCATAGACTCGTAGTGAGAAACAGTGAAGCCACAAAGCACTGACCATTTAAACTAGGGGTGGGCAATCATTTTTGAAGGAGGACCACATCACAAACTTTGATTCATGGCCATGGGCTGGCTCTGTCCCTCCCCCCCTTGAAGGGACGTGTGTGGGAGTACACAAAGTCATTAGCTGTTCCTTCTAGGCACCGTACATACCTGGCAGGGAGAGGGAGCCGCCAGCCATTTTGAACAGCAAATGACTTTGCGCACTCCCCTGTCCCCAGGTCTCGATTGGCCTTGGGGAGCGGGAGCGACAGGGTGGCTGTGGGCTGGATCAAACATTGTCCACCCCGATCTAAACAGAGTAGACAGAAGAAGGATGCGGAGAGACATGAAGTGTTAAGTCCAAAGTAGCACAACAGATCACTGACTTAGCTGAGAATGGAATTCAGATCTCCTGAAATCAAGGGCAGTGCTCTAACCATTAGACAATGCTACTTTTCTAATAAAGTCTTTAAAGGTTATTTGTGGATGATATTCAATGATTAAATAGATTAAATACCCAGAGCCGTAAAATCTTAGTACAATCATGCACACCACTGTTAGGCCTGATTGCAAAGATGCCTACTTGCCAAATCCTCATTATTTTTATGAAAAAGTCTTTCACTTCTAGCAGTTACTCTCCCACATGTCTAGAACTACACTTGTTAACTTTTTATGAAAAAGCATTTTAAAAATGCGTTAAACTTTGCTTTTATTAAAATGGATCAGGGCAGCTAATACACTCTTACAATAAATAGCTATAAAACATCAAAGGGATTGATAACTGTTAGCTGTATATTTTGTAATGCATGCCTGTTGTAGTTCCTTTTTGTTAGCTCTATTTAAAATGCAGTTTTATCATGCCCCATTTCCTGTTAGATAGTTCTATTTGTCTGCACTACAGGAGGCAAAAGATTTTAGGTCCAAAAGAAATTATCTCTCAGTAAATTACTAACTCCATTACGGAATACTAAACACCATCTACATTTACCATACGGGCAGCTAGAAGAGATAACGTTGCAATTTATTTATTTGTTTTGTTCTGTGTGCATAGGTGAGACGGACCCATCTGAGCAGAGAAAGTGATAAACTGACAGGGTACATTAGATCTGCCACATATAGTAAAGTTTACTTTGATTATGTAGTAAGTGTCAAGATGTACAGTAGCTGATGTCAGTTTGATTACTCTTATAGTATATAATGGCTCATCTTTTTCACGCTTGATTGGATGCTAATTTTTGTCTAATAAGTAAGCTATCAGTTGAGAGTGGTTTAGACAGTAGCCAGCAGATTTTTTTGTATCCTACTGAAAGGGAAACCATTCGTGAAATTATTTTAAAAATTGTTTGGATTGCTGTTATATTCATTTTGCTCCTCCTAAAGTCTCCTGTTTACTACAAGAAAGCACTAAAGGGATGCTATTTTCCAGGGACCTGCTGTGAATCTGCCATATTACCTGTAAGAGCCTTCCATATTAAAACAGCAGCATAGGATAGAATATTTTTTTGTTTCTCTTCTTTGTATAGCTACCAAACTTCAAAGACATAAGAACAATAATTATGCTCTCTCATCCACCTACCCCTTTTTTGTGTGTGTAATACAGTGACATGCAGCACTTGTTAAATTTGTAAAATAATTTTCCCCTGTTGCTATGCTGCTGTGATTGAATTAAAACCAGGAGTTTGAAGCAAATCTGTTTAAATAGATTTAAAAATGTTTTACATTAATTCTGGGATTCAGAAGTTATGTCAAAAGATGAAAAAGAGAAAACCCTAATAGAGGCACTTAAGAGGGAAGATTGGTATTCTCTTCCAATTTATAGTACAGCCGCTCCCCGAGTTATGAACAAGTTACGGACCAACACTTGGCCCGTAACTCGGATCCCATGGAGTTACATGGCGACCGTGCTGTTCGTAAGTGCGGATCACCGTTCGTAGCACAGATCTGCATTTACGACCGCTTTGGTCGTAAGTGCGGATGGTCGTAAGTGGAAGTGGTCGTAACTCGGGGACCGGCTGTACATAGTTTCCCAAAGTGATAGGGCAATGCCAGGGATTCAGTGAAAATGGTTAACCCTTGATAATCCATAACATAGATCCCTTGAACCCTTTACAGGTTGAACCTCTCTAGTCCGGCACTCTCTGGTCCAGCCACATCCATGGTCTGGCATGACTTTAGTTAGCCGGGTGTCCACTTATTATGGGTGTGGCCAGGTTTTCCATAGTCCCATAAAATTTGCTTATAGCTACTAGTCCAGGCTCTCATTGTTCTGTGCTTCTATTTAGCTCTAATTTAGCCCTACATGGGTAAATGTTTTCTAAAAGCCCAATAAGCAGTGGAAGTGTTGGTAATGCTACTGGAGAATGTTGACCTTCTGTGCTCTGGCAAATTCTCTGGTTTGGCCCCAGACTAGAGAGGTTTAGTCTGTAGGGCTAATAGTGTAAATATATAATGTGATGGGATTCAAACTGTTTTTTAGTAACACAGAATATTGTCATAGATGTTAGATATAGTTAGATCTGCTGATCTATTTTAGGACTTAATATTCCTTATTGGTGATAGATTCATTTTGGTTCCATCATCATTAATCCATAATAAGGCCTACTATAGCTACAGTGTTCAGTATTACTCCGCAGCTGATCCGGGGCTCCATGTGGCGCTGCCTATTTGAAACAGCGTGGCGGCATATCAAAGTGGCAGTGCCGCATGGAGCAGCTGACCCCGGGCTCTGTGCAGTGCTGCTGCTTTGAAGTCCCCCTCTTTTTTTTTTTTCCTTCCCTTGCTTCCTCTATCTCATAGAGGCAGCAAGGGTGGGTGGAAGCAACTAGTCCTTAACGTCCCTAGTTTGTAGCCCAAATCATCATCTTAGTGCTCATCTGTATTGCATGTACTAAAAAAAAAAAATCATCTTTTTACAGCAAGATACAAGGTGTATGAGGTCATATATTTTATTGGTTCAACTTTTGTAGGTAAGCTTGTCTCTCACCAGTAGGAGTCAGTCAAATGTACTCTCTGACCTCACCTGTCCTGTTTCTCTCATATCCTAAGACTGACATGGCTACCATGATGCTGCATAAAATAATGTCAGTGTTTGAGACCAGTTGAATGAAATCATATCTTTCATTGGCCAACTTCTGTCAGTGAAACAGACAGGCTTTTGAGCTTACAGTGGTGTTCTTCAGGACTAGGAAACGTACTCTGAGTGTCACAGCTGAATAAAAGGTGAAATTGATTGTTTTTCATAAGTGGTTAGCACACATTTCAAGGGACTGTTCAAGGTGAATGCCTTTCCAGTCTTAGAGATGGAAAGTACAGAGGCAGGCGGTAAAGGCAGTGTGGGGAGAAGGGGCAGTTGTTTGTAGGTTACAGGTTATCGTAAATCTAGAGTCTCTATTCGGTCCATGATTTTTAGTGTCCAGCAGAGTTATGAATTTAAGCTTCTAGGCTTGTCTTTTGAAGGTGTTGTGCAGGTTTCCTTTGAGAGTGAGAACTGGGAGGTCAGCTATAGAAGGATCATTTTGTGAAAAGCGTCCACCCGTCGGTGACATGATGCTTTTTGGTTTTAATCATTTGCCTGTGAGAGTTTTGTCTGGTTTCACCTGCAAAGTTGTTCTTAGAGCATTTAGCGCACTGGATGAGGTATGCCACGTGGTGTGATAGGCATGTGTAGGATGCATGGATCTTGAAAGATGTGTTGTGGGGGTGTTGATTGTTGTAACTAGGGAGATATGTCTGCAGGCTTTGCATATATTGTTCTGGCAGGGTCGGATGCTGCTTTGAGTTAGTGTGTTCTGGTTTGTGGGGAGCTTGCTTCTAACAAGTGTGGAGAAGCTGGGGGTTGTTTGCAGGTCAGAAGGAGGGGTTCAGGAAAGATTTTTCAGGATGCGGCACCATCAAATGTGGGGTATAATAATAGCCCGCATGGATTGTGTAATGCGGGCTATCATTGTGTAGTGATGGTCCGCATGGATTCCAGTGTGGGATGGTAAGCAACAACTAGGAGTTGATGGACAGTGGCAGTTTTTATTTCTGTATTGTAGCAGGGTGTCTCATGGTATTTGGGTGGCCTATTACATGATATGATATAATTTGCTGGTAGAGTATTCTTGCTTGGCAAAGGCAGTTGTAAGTGTGTTACGGTGTACAGAGACATACACACTCTCTATACAGACTTGCTTCTTGGTACTTACTCTGTGGTATCTGTGCAGCTGGCCATAGATAACAGATTTCTACGTGCGTTTGGAGTACTTACCAGATCTGTGAAGGTATATGTGGTGGTGCGTGAGTTTCTTATACATGGATGTCTGTAGGGGTTCCATTGCTGAAGTGGCTCATGGTATCCAGGAAGTTGATGCTAGTGTCAAAGTGGTCTAGAGAGAGTTTAATGATGTCTGAAATTGTGGTGGAAATCTGAGAGGGAGTTTAGTTCATCTGTCCAAAGGCTGGAAATACCATTGATGCATCTTAAGAATCATTGGTTTTTTGCATCATTTGTCCAGAAATTCTTTTGCAAGGTGGTCCATAAGGAGGTTGGCATATGGAGGAGCTATTTTAGTATATATTACTGTTCTCATGGTTCGGTTACGATGTTTATTATAGGACATAAAATTGTTCTGGGTCAGGATGAAATAGATGAGTGGCAATGTTTGGGGTGGATATCTGAGTGTTGCCTGTTTGATAGATATTTGAGGTAGGTAGCAATACTGTTGTTGATAGATAAGGTAATGATTTCCTGGGTGGCCATGATGGTGTCGAGAGGGAATTGGTTAATGATGTAGTCTATCTCTTGGTTGTCTTTCTCAAAGGAAACCTGGACACTTTCTAAAAACCATGCTCTACATTTCTTAGTCTTCAGAATACACAGGACTTGGTAGATAGCTTTGGAGAAGGTTGTCCTTATTTGCAAAGGAACAAGATGTCTGCTCGGCTTTCCAAAACCATCATCAGTGTAACTAGATGCTTTATTTACTTGGATGCCACTTTATTTATGTGATTTAGATAAGATTGAGCTTATTTGTTGGGATAATAAAATCTATAACGTTCCAAGTAACCATAATGGAGCTGAATTAACTACTTATTTAAATAAATTCATTCTCTGTTTCTACTTTGGAATATCCAGATATTGCCTCTGACTTTCTTAAAGGCATTCGTTAGTATTTGACATCTTTTTTCATGTTTAACTTTATGGTTTGATTTTTTTTTGAATGCTTTAAAGTGAGCTGTAATGTGTTCTTGAGTCACGGAAGTCCAATGCTTTTTGTTTCTGTTTTCTGATTGGGTAAGTCTACAGGTGCTTCTGCTGGGAACCCTGAAATGTACTCCTCACACTAGTGGTTGGGCACCTCACAACCCTATCCTTGTTTCCAGGCTGTGAAACAGCTTAATACATTACCAAAGTAGGAATAAGAGATCCTCCGGAATAGGGCTTTATTCCGGAGGATCGGGCCAGTCTAGACGCCGGAAAAAAGCGGCGGACATGTTTATTTAAATCCGCGGGGGATATTTAAATCCCCCGCGGATTTCCCTATTCCCACTTTCAAAATTAGCATGCCCCTTCCGAAAAAGGGGCCAGTGTAGACGTAGCCCATGAGTTTATCTAGTTTAACTCTGTCTTTCCTTGTTCATATTAGAAATTCCATTTAAGACTTTTTTAGTTTCAATTAACTGGGCTCTGAATATTTATGGTAACTTCTCTACAAAGAAGGTAAAAGCTTAGAGAACATCAGCTAGAACATCAAATAAAGGTCTTTGTTTGCTGCCGTCAGCAACTTCCCTGCTTGTTCAGGTTGAGAGAGCACTAACAAAGGTGAGACTAGATGTTTCTGATCACTTGCTGATGAGCATCCTTCAGACTTGCTTCATACATTAACATTACAGTCTGCTTCACTTTCTTTTCCTTATAGTCACCTGGGACACATAGAAAATAAGGCTATAATGATGCTGTCCTTTCTTGTCATCTTTCACAAACATTAATCCCATGATTTTTTATCAGTACAAAATAACCCTGTAGGTAGGGCAGTCTGTGGATCAGCTGCTATGAAACTAGAAAACTGAAATTATTTTGTTTAATTGTGTGTGAAAGTCAACTTTTGTCAAAATCTCTAGCTGTGACTGGATACTTACAAAATGCAATATATTCTTTTCTTTAGCAGATCACCTAAATACATTTTACTAGCAACCTTTTTGAACCAGATGAAACTGTAATTCAAGCTGTCTTGTCGTCTTCTGCTTTAGTTCACAATCATGTCGCTATGCTGTTCACACCAAAGTTTCTATCTGTAATGCATCAAGCATTTTGTCCCAGTTCTTCTACAGGTCATTACTGTTAAGGCAGTTTTTTAAATTTTGTTTTTTTTCTTTGCTTCTATTCAGTACATTTTTAATGTAAAAGTTTTGTTACTCTGGCAGTGTGACTTTGCAAGCTTGACTTGTTTGTCCGTTCCCTCCCTCCTCAGCCATTACATTGCGATTACTTGCTCACTAATACAAGAATTGCTATTTCAGCCAAGAGAAGAAAAGAATTCAGAGTGCTATGTTTCCTCGTAATCTGACCTCACACTTGATGGTGCGTGTTGGATTTTAGAAGGTTTACATTGCATTCATCAGTACATTAGTCTCCTAAAACTAGGTGATTGGGCAACAAAATAGGAAATAGCAAATTAATTTTAATGTTGATAAATTCAAAGTAATGCACATTGGAAAAAATAATCCCAACTATGCTTACAAAATGATGGGGACTTAATTTAGAGAGAGGTCTTGAAGTCATTAT
This sequence comes from Pelodiscus sinensis, assembly GCF_049634645.1. Classification (NCBI taxonomy): domain Eukaryota; kingdom Metazoa; phylum Chordata; order Testudines; family Trionychidae; genus Pelodiscus; species Pelodiscus sinensis. Next base: position 44,263,061 of record NC_134723.1, on the reverse strand, counting down.
GAATAGTTTTCTGAAAACATCCACGCTACATGCCGTGGCAGTGAAAAAAGCAAACAGTTTGTTAGGGATAATTTAAAAAGGGATAAAGAATAAGACTGAGAATTTCTTATTGTCCCTCTCTAAATCCATGAATACTGCGTACAGATGTGGTCACCTCCTCTCAAAAAAGATATATTGGCATTGGAAAAGTTTCAGAAAAGGACAACAAAAGTGATTAGGGGTTTGGAACGGGCACCGTATGAAGAGAGATTAAAAAGACTGGTACTTTTCATCTTAGAAAAGAGGAGACTAAGGGGGGAGGAGGGAGGTTGATAGGTCTCTAAAATCATGACAGATATGGAGAAAGTGAATAAGGAAAAGTTATTTACTTGTTCCCATAACATAAGAACTAGGGGTCACCAAATGAAATTAATGGTTAGCAGGTTTAAAACAAACAAAAGGAAGTTTTTCTTCATGCAGTGCACGGTCAACCTGGGGAACTCCTTGCCAGAGGATGTGGTGAAGACCAGGACTTTAACAGGGTTAAAAAAAACTAGATACATTCATGGAGGTTAGGTACATCAATACTTATTAGCCAGAATGAGTAGGGGTGGTGTCCCTTGCCTCTGTTTGCCAGGAGCTGGAAATGGGATCACTTGATAATTCCCTGTTCTGTTCATTCCCTCTGGGGCATCTGACATTGGCCACTGGTGGAAGACTGGATACTGGGCTAGCTGGACCTTTGGTCTGACACAGTATGGCCATTGTTCTGTACATTGATGAGGGCAATACGGTCTTGTTGTTAGAACAGAAGTCTAGCAGTCAGGAGACAGGGTCTTCTACTGGTGAAATAAAGTCTGTCCCTTAGCTTCTTTGTGCTGTAGTTTTCTTCACCTATAAAATGTAACACTCAATTCCATAACTTCCTGCGGTGCTGAAGGCTTCATGTGCTTGAAACGGTTGAAGATGCTAGGTTGGCATATGATCTCTACAAGCAGTATTACTGGTATTAACAGAATAGGAATCTAAACTAAATTTTGAAACCCAAACCTCCCTGAAACCAAGCAGGGATCTGTATTCAGTTGTGAAAAACAATATGTGGCTTAGATCCATGTCTAATTAGTCAGATGTCATGATACATTTAAAAATGTGCATTTGTACTCTATGCCAAAACTTTCTATTCCAGCTTAAATATTCCCTTTAGAAGATAAAATGAAAGGCTCTTGACATATGCTGGGTCAAATTTAAATTTTTTCTGCCTGTGCAGTTCTTCTTGACTACAGCCAGGCTTACTGTATGGAGTTGTATGGTGAAGTCAAGAGTTGCATGGAAGTAATTGAATACATGATTCGCCTCAGTATATATAAAGCCAAAGACACGTAGGAAGTAAGCCTATAGCAATTGCCTAGTGTTGAAATACCATTTTTCAAGCTGTTTATATCCAGGTAATGTGACCATCATCTGCCAAACAAACAAACTGAGCCTGAGATGTGCCTTCTGAAAAATCTGTCTGAGGATGCAAGTAGGAGATATTGGCTACCTGTACATGGTACTCCTAACTTCATAGAAAGTACCAAATGATTAGTATGTTGGAAATGTAAGTTGTTGTTTTTTCCTTTGTCAGTGATGCTAGCTTGTTCAGGCCTGGGCATTTAGTATGTTTGAGAGTTAGCAACTATGGGGCCGGACAGTGGGTGGATTGGCTGCTGCTTCTTGACTGAAGAATTCATGCCCTACCATCCTGTGACCGTATTCCAGATCCCGGTTTGTGCTTCGTTTGTGTGGTGAGTTGTAGTTTCTCCTGCAGTAGCAGACTCTTTGGACAGCACTCTTACCACTACCCACTTTTAGTCTGAGCACAACAGGCTGCATTAGGCTCAGATTTTCAGACCAGTGCCTGTGCATAAAAAATAATAATGTGACACAAGTTACTGCATTGTTTGGCCTAATTTGTTTTTAGGTACCTAACTGGTATTTGCATACACGTTTACCATGGTAACTCGTGTATCCATAGTGATTCCGTGTAGAATCACGTGAGCATGTCTCACCTATGGTAGTTTTTTTTTTTCCTCACAAACCATGTTGAAAGGTGTTTGGTATTCTGATGGAAACTGAGTGTGGAAGACCCTTATTCCTAGGAAGAGATTTATGTAATCCAGATGACTTCTGTTCTGTCAAATCAGTGACGTGTAGATTGCATGGTACATATCTAAAAACAGTGAGGAATTCAGGTCCATTTTTACTTCATCAAAGTTATGTAGCTCTTCCACCATAGCTTTCTTAATTCTTCCTTTCTCTGCAGGGTTATAGAAGGGTAGGTAACCCTTGTATTTATCTTGAAGTGTTAGCGCATCTGATTGTCCATGACACAATGAGTCACACGCCTTGTAGCATTCTGTTCCTGTCTGTATCAAACTGTAGGCAAATCATTCTTCTTAGTTATAATCAAGGGATATAAGGCCAGGGAATAGCTTCATGGGAGGAGTCTAGGATGGCATTGTCTGCTTATATATTTGTCAGATGGTATTGTGACAACAATGAAAAATGTTAAAATATACTCCTTGAATTACTACAGTTGTTCAGTATTCAATAAAATGGTGATTGTGATTAGGAGAGCCACTATTGTAGTTATTCATTCCTCTTGAATAGATAATTAGACTACTTCATGGGGTGAACTTAGAGCCAAGTTCATCAACTCCAATATTCTTGTTTCAGTTCTATATTGGGTATATAGCTATTGTCTATGGATAGAAGAACCTTCAATATTTCCAAATCATTTGAAATATGCAATGTTAGCAGGAAAGCCCCCAAGAAAAGGTTTTGATTATGAGATTACAGACAAAAATACATGAACAACCACCTCTCTTGCCAGTATTTTGGCATTTCTACTTGTGATCTTGGCCAAATATTGGCAGAGGGAGGAAAAATAAAAACCTGTACACAGATAATTCAGAACCCGAAAAAAATTGAGTTTTTAGTTCAGGCAAATCATTTGGGACTTTGGCTTCCCAAGTCCTTTCCTTAGCCCTGATGATGTCCCCTTCTTTTTCTCTTCATTTCATATATTTTTCTCAAGTGACATGACTGACAGATGTGTCGTGGAGAAAGGCTGTTCCTTGAATGCATGCACATCAAGAGCTAGAAGTGAAGAAATTTGTTACCTGTTTAAAATGAAAAGAAATCCTTTCAGAATAATGCCCACCCATTTTGATGTACAGAGTTGTCTTGTTGAGCAGTTCAGGAAAATTAATTTAGAAAATTAATTAAATCACACCCAGCAGTTCACAAATTTGCAACGGGGACCAAATTGCAGTTCGGTGGTTTAAATTTAATGTAGCTCAAAATAAAGGAATTGTTCATGCATTCACGATCAATACAATTACCACTACTTTACATGAATTAAGTAACTTGTATGGTATTGCTGTTTGGTGCATTTGTATCCCTATTCAGTGCACTTCTTCAGTATTTCAACCCCATGCGATGGCAAAGGCAGGTGCATGGCACTAGCCCACAAAACCAAGGAAAATCTCTATGGGGAAACTCTTTTATGTCCATCTATATTTGAATTTGTAGTCCCTTTCCAATTACTGGACTAATTGTTTAAGAGATTGCTAGAATAAAAAAGTTTTTAATCACTAATCTGTTTTTGAAAAGACTTATGGGCTCAAAACCTGCACTACATACTTTTTAAATTAATTTTCTTCATGAATACTTCTTACTCAATACAGATTTGTGAGTCAGAACACCCTACTGTGCTTGTTCCTTTGTCTTTTCTTCAAACACCTGGCTTATTATTCTCTTCCCTCTCTCTCTCTTTAACAATAAAATTACTCTTTCTTTGTAGACAAGGTTCTGATGATATTATGCCACTGGAAGTATGGAAATTTTATACAATCTCCTCTGTTATCAACCTGAACTTGAGGTAGAAAACAAAGCTAAGCAAAATTGACAATTGTACGCTATTTCAGCCAAGGAAGAGAAATCCATTAGGAACATTTGCCTATGTTTCTTAGTAATACCAGTGTGCCAGAATTTTAGGGCATAACTCCCCAAACGTAAGAGAACAATGCAGCGATGTTTAATTATACGACTGAGATATTTCAAAGTGGTCCAGGGGATTTACACATATGAAGGAAAGATGTGTCTAAATCTCTTATGCGGCTTTGAAAACTCATTTTCAGTGTCCATTTAAAAACAAAAACAACAGCCAGGGCTCCAATCTTGCTTCTAATGAAATCAATGGCAAAATTCCCATTGATGTCAACCAGAGCCGAATTATGTTATAAAGACAAGAGTGAAATCCTAGAGCTAGAGGGAAGTACTGGGCCAAATTACGCCATCTTAATCCAGGTCAGCCAGCCTTTTGCCTAAGGAAGGGCTGTATGATTTGGTTTATATGGCTGTGATTCAGAGCCATACTAAAGAGTTTTTAGCATGGTGCTTTAAGTAATTAAAACAACACTATGGAGGAATTCCTCTTTTACTGTGCATGTGCTATATGCAAGCAGCCCTCTGAAAATGCACATGGGAGTTAAATACAGTGGGCCTTATCTGTAACCTACTGATGAAATCAGTGAAAAAGCTCCCACTGATTGATTGATTGGCTTTGGATCAGATCTTTAGATCCCCTGGAGGCTTAGAGAGAATGCACCGGTACATTTTTAAAAATGAAGGTTTAATAATTTCTGTATTTAAGCTTCTACTGCCTCTGAAAAAATGAAAAGGGTGGTTCTAAGCAAAGCCTCTTCCTTCGGGGTTATTAGTTAATAACAAAACATTGATCTGTAACAGCAACAAAAGCAGCTTCTGGGAGTTCAGACAAGGGCCAGTTTTGGTTACAGATGTGCTTTGATTCCTAAGCCGGTTTCAAGTGTTGCACATCCATATTGACTTTCATAATGTTATTAGCTCTCACAGCTGGCTTTCAGTTCACGCAGCGGAATGGAAACTTTTTGAAAAACTCATTAAAGCAGAGTAAATTAAATCAGTTTAAATAAAATTTCTCTCTGGTTTCAAAGGGAAAGGGTCAGGAAATTGAGGCATGCTTTGGAATGGCCTCCACTAGGAAACTTTTAATGTATGATGCACCAGTTTCTATTGGTGTGTGGAGTGCACTGCTAGCCTTTGCTACATTCCCCCCAATTTCTTTCACTGGTGGCCTCTCCCATCTGTGGTACAATTAAATTAAATACCAAATTAAGTAATGTTTATGATGATACAGGGAGAAGTGGCTCTTAGCGGCCACAGGCCTATTGTGATTGGCGTTGTACAAATACGCGTCAGAGGTGTGCCTTGACTGGGGCTTTCAAGCAAAGAACTCTGTAGCCCACAGGAAGATGCAACAAGCATCCAGTGAGATGAGGATGGTCCGTGTGATGGGCACATCAGCTGCCTAGCTCTGGTTGAGTTATGGGTTGGCATTGTGGTAGAGTTTTAAGGAGGAGATTGAGGTAGCTTTGCAGCTATTGATAGGGAGATACTCCTATACATAAAGGGCAACCTGGGAGGAAGTACAAAGGAGCCTGCTAAAAACAAGTGTGACTTGAATTTCATTGGCTAAATGTGGAGGGGAACATGTGAGGACATGTGCCCCCCTTGCCTTCTATTTGCTGCTTGGCTTATACTGAGCATGACCACATGGATTGAGCATGCTCAGTAACATCTGCTGATGCCACTGCCCTCACTGGGCCCTGCCTTCCCACCCACTTGGTAGGCTCAGGTTGTCTCTGGTTTTATTTTGATAATAAAATTGCAGTTTTTAGTGGCTGATAGAGCGTCTTTCTTTTACTGCCTTAGTTCGTTCACTCTGCTTGTGAAAAGCAAATTTGGGCAGTGACTAGTTTATCCCTATATATTGGAATATTTAACTGGAAGGAGCCATCAATCTGCTCTGAACTTTAAAAAAAAAAGTAATTATCCTCTTTTGTTTTATTCCCCCCTCTCCTGGGCTGTGACTGCACATTACAATGGGCTTTCACACAATAGCATCCTGTCCCAGTTCACTTTCAAAGCTGCTTCTTCTTCCTCCTCCCTCCCCCCCGGGCCCAGTTTCTTCCTTTGTGGAACCTTCCATGGTCCATCTGTCAATACTATACTTCTAAACAAGTACGCCTGAAGTACTCACTGAAAAAAGTGAGCAAGGTAACTCCTCTCCTGGCATTGCATATTTCCTAAATTCACTTTTACCTAATTAACTGTGAATATGCACAGGAGTTCTATGTGTAAAGGAGAAGTTTAGGCACTTGCTGGGCCACATTTATCCTGTTGTAACTACTGGAAGCAATGGAATTATGATAGGGGTAAATTTATTAATAGGTGAAATCTTGGCCCCACTCATGTCCATGACAAGACTCCCATTGACTACCATGGGGCTAGGACTCACCCCATATGCTGAAATATGGGTGTAACTTCTCCAAAAAGTATTTGAGACACTATTTATCTTGCAGCTACTACTCTGCGGAATAATTAGCAAAAATGGCTGGGCTTTTTAAAATAGGAAAATTCTGTTTTGAATAGCTATTAGACCAGTTCATTTAAGCAATGCATTGGAGCAATATCTAATGCATCTGGCATTTAGATGTTTCTTACTACTTTTAAAAAAAAGTACAGGTGGTGCTTTCCTTGCAGAATTTTCTAGCCTTTTCAAGAGATTGAGTATTAATTACAAAAGGAAGGACACAAGGAGTCATGTCCAGAAAGAAATACAACTTGTATAATGTCAGTGTACAAATGATCGTCCTGCTGGGCAGAAAGTTAATTTAGCACAAGACCAGGGCTGATGTAGGCCATGTGCTGTGTTGTCAAGTGGCAGAGTGGATGGGTTAAAATAAGGTGCCATGGTGGGGGAGGGGGGGAACACACTCAGACTTTTGTGAGGAAATGTAACAAATTGTGTCTCTCCTAAGGTTTCCTGCCAATTGATCCACACAGTTGAGACTGTGTTCGCTTTGGAAGAAGTAATTTACTTTTCTCAGAGGTAATAAGTCACCATGTTTATTTACATGCATCTACAGACCTAAACTATTTCTGCTCTCATTCCTAGGCAATGGTGATGGGACGTAGATGCATATGCAGCCTCACTGCAGTCAGCCCACAAGCCACAGTAAAAGCAGATTTCAAGGGTAAGAGAAGAGGACAATCTAATCAACCAAGGAGCCTTCTGTGTAATGTACAAAATTTAATACAATCAAGATTTAGAGACATCTACAAAAGCAGAAATTAAGGTAGCTAGGGGTTCTCTGTCCCACACTCACTGCAACAGTATTGACATTGTTCACTTTCAGAATAAATGTGATCAAGAGACCTAGGCTGATTGTAGTCTAAGTCGAGAGCCGATAGCCTGGCTTTACAGAGCATTAAGATCATGAAAAGTTGACTGAGGTTTGGGGGCTTTTTCTGTGACCATAGCGTATCAGAATAGTCAGGGGAACAGGAGAAACACAGGCACCATCAGTGAGAGATTCTCCAGCCTGCCTCACCGCTGTTCACTACTCAAAGCATCTTTGGTGAGACCAAAGCTGGTCCCTGTGTTGGTTCAGTCCCTGTCACCTCTGCCAATGAGGATGCCATTTAACATACAATGCTTAACATTAATATAGCCCTTTGGCATTTGCACAGTGTTTTCAGAACATTTCTATAGTGCTCACAGCAGCTCTGGGAGAGGCAACTGTTCTGTAAAATGGGATGATACTCACTCTCCTTTGGAACATGCTTCAGTATTTCTGGATCAAGAGCTGCATATGAGCTTGTTCTTGGTCTGCTCACCCTGATTTTACAGCAGAGGAAACTCAGGTTGATGTCAACTGGCTTGCCTGAAGGTTTTTGTAAATTGTAATATCTATTAGCTATAACCTCAATTTTTATTCTTCCCAATAATCATTTTAAGGGCAGTTTTTAGAAGGGTGCAAGTCTGAATCTGCTTAGGCATACAATAAATTTGAAGAGATTTACAAATAAGGAAAGTTAACTTTGTGATAACAGTCTGCTGCTATTTGCCATTAGTTACACCAAAACATTCAGAAACCTCTTGGTTAAAACTAGTAACTATGCAGCAATATATTGAATTACACAATTTACTTCAAACACATTTTTTTCTTACAGGACACAACTTTCATTAACAAAGTGTTTGATGGTCAAAAGCTAAATCTTAGGATTTAATTATTAAAACATTGCCACATTGAACATAAGCAAACTTTTGTTTATTTTAGTTTGAAACAAACATTTTGTACAAACCTAGTTTTGAATCAAAGACCTATATTCAAAATATTTCATACCTCTTTCCTGCTGGCATTCTGTTTATTTTGTGATATTTCACAGTCATTCATACTTCAATATGAAGCATGATCTTTAAATTAAGAACATACCGTATTTTGATTCTTGGGTCTAAACTATTGTAGTCATACAGTTCCTCCTGACATGTAAAGATTGTTAATAGAACTCTGAAGTTATTTCTACAAAGGATTTTCAATCTTTGTGCTAATGTCTAGCATATCATGGCATTTCACAGCAAACTTGTTCTTTGTTAGTTTTATTTATGTAGACAAGCCAATTCTTGATCTCTTTTGTAAAGTCAAAATTTCACTGTAAACAGTCAATCAGTTTCTACAGGACTGTACAATTTTGTGTTATAATAGAAGAAAGCTATTTTTAGCAGGATTAAAAATGTCCTCCAGCCCATTTTGCAGAGAGAAGATCTACAGATGGGAAGTGGGTTTGGGTTTTTTTTTGTATGCCTCTGTATAACTGGACCCACTTACGGGAGACGGCATTTGCTTTCTCCTATGCTACTGCAGTCTGCAGGAAAGTTCCTAACAAAGTTCTTTGTTAGTGTTTGTAAGAGTGGCTAGGAAGTTTAATGGAGGGATTTGTGCTGAATGTTCTTTCGCTTTGAGTCTTAGCGCTGCAATGCTCGACGTTTTCCTTTCAACTGCTGCCGGATCAGTGAAGGCGGTGAGAGCAGTGTTTGATGGGGGTCCTGGAGTTTTCATTAAGACTGAAGCTGTTGTCATGAGAGGATTTAAAGCATTGAGAAATCTATATTTGGGGGAAAAGAAAGTCAATCGCACTCAAATCACGAATTATTTGTAGAAGAAATATTTACCTTATTGAGCACCACACCATTAATCTGGGTTCAATTTTTAAAACAAGTTTTTATTTGTTCCAATTTTTTTTGGGGGGGGGGGGGGGGGGGAGAGGGGAAGGAGATAAAATGGACAGTTTTTTTTTTTTAAGTGCAATAGGCAAATCCCCTTTGCACCTCAAAATATCATTTACTAACCTGCGGCATGAGACACGTTCATACCACTGTTACATGCAGCTATCCACAAAAATTCAGTTTATTAAATTTACTGTCACTCTCTTAACAGGTTAAGTCCTTTCTAAGCAAACCCGGTAATGCTCGAGATCAGCATGCTCTGTGGAAACCACAGAATACTTCATAAAGGGAACAATTTTCATGGAGGCCTTTGTGCAACCAAGTTGTTGAGACAAGTTATTTCATGTGAAAAGCAGCATAAATCAAGGTGGTGGAAAGGTCTGCTCGTTAATCCGTGGCTATAATATAGGCTGCCATTTCAGGAGGGAGAGAACTATACAGTGCTAACACAGCAGCTTTCTGTCGCTAAATTTTAGCACTTGTAGTGAGCGAGACTGAGGAACAGACCCTCAGCTGTTATACGTCATTGCCGCCCTGTGGAATTCAGTGGGGCCCTGATAGTGGAGACAGGTTCAGGATCTACCCTGAAGTCTTGGAGGTTGGGAAACACGACTCTGAGTTCAACCCTGTGCTTAGTACTGAGGTTGGGAAGGAAGCAGGCAAAGGGGGCAATTGTCTGAGGCCTGGTGATCCTAAGGGGCCCAGGGCTCCTTGCCACTGCCACAGCCCCCAGTCCTTTAGAATCACCTCAGGAGTGCTATGCACTGCAGAGCCTGGCCCTATGTGCTCCAGCCAGCCCTGAAGGTGGCAGGGGATACTGGGGGCTGGTTGCCCAAGCCCTGCCCCTTCCATGAGTGCAGAGCCGCCCTCTCCCTTGCACATTGTTCAGGGAGCCGGTAATCCTGTCAGCTCCCCTGTCAATGATAAAACTCCCATTGGGATTGGGCGCACGTGCCTTCTGTAAAGGCAATGTTAACGGGATGAATATGGCCCGGACGGGATGTCAGCTCTGTTCCTGGTGCCCAGGGAACGGGGGCTGTGTTCTGGTCTCCTGTGTGGGAGCATCCAGAAGCGTTCTCTCTTGTATAATCATGGTGAGAGCTTGTATCTATACCAGTTGTAGTAGATTTTCAGATGTGCAACAAACACCTGCATGTCTGTGATCAGAACAGAGTCCAGTCAGTCTACATTCGCACAGTCTGGCTTGAAGACAAAGACTCTCTGACTTCAGTGGGGGGTAGGATTTCACCCTATGTGCACAACTGCCTTTTGCACAGTAGCTATGTGGCATGACTCCCACTAGGATTTACAGCTGTTTTCCTGCTTATTGTACTCAAGTTGTCCCAGTGAGTAAGACATGCAAGAACTGACCTTTAATAACTATTATTCTTTTAAATAGGCAGAATCCATACTGTAACATTGGGCACCTGTGATATTAAGCTGTTGACTACACAAGAATGGACATACTGGTCAGGCCAAGGTTCCATCTAGCCTAGTTTTGTGTCTTTCGACCGCAGCCAACATTAGATGCCCCAAAGGGAATGACCAGAACAGGGAATCAAGTGATCCATCCCATCACCCGCTTCCAGCTTCTGGCAAACAAACTAGGGACACCATCCCTGCCCATCCTGGCCAATAGCCATAGACGGACCTAGCCTCCCTGAATTCATCTAGTTCTTTTTTTAACCCTGTTACACTCTTGGCCTTCACAACGTCTTCTGGAAAGGAATTCCACGGTGTTGTGTGGAGAAAAAAAAAATACTTTTGTTTTAAGTCTGCTGCCTATTAATTTTATTTGGAGACCCCTAATTCTTGTGTTATAAGGAGTAAACTCTTGGCCTTCACAACGTCTTCTGGAAAGGAATTCCACGGTGTTGTGTGGAGAAAAAAAAAATACGTTTGTTTTAAGTCTGCTGCCTTTTAAGTCTGCTGCCTATTAATTTTATTTGGAGACCCCTAATTCTTGTGTTATAAGGAGTAAACACCACCACCTTCTCTCCTTTCTTCACAAAACTGTCATGATTTTATAGGTGTCAGTCAGACAGTTGGAGGGGGATCTGTTTTCCAAGCTGAAAAGTCCCAGACTTACTAATCTCTCCTTGCATGGCAGCCATACAATATTCCTAATCATTTTTGTTGCCCTTTCCTGGACCTATTCCAATCTATCTTTTTTGAGATGGGGCGACCACATCTGCTTGCACTATTCAAGATGTGGGTGTACCATATATTTATAGAGTGACAAGACAATATTTTCTGTCTTATTTATCCCTTTCTTTTAAACCCTGAGGTTTAAAAGAAAAACATTTAAATTACACTCTCTGTACCTTCCAAAATGGGGATTTAAAATTGGATTTCTGAAAAGAGATGTCCAGGCAAGACTGCTGAGACCAAACGGCCCTAAGTTTGCAGGGTTGAATGCTGGAGTTCCAGATGGCATCGCTATTGTTGAAAGTGGCACCGCTCGCCATGCATGGTCCAGAAGGGGAGACTGGCTCAATGGAACATCCAAGAACAGATTCAATGGCTGAGTTAAGGAGAGTCCTGGAACGTTCCCAAACATTTCAGTTTTCTCACGTTTCCTCCATTTTGCCCTTCTGTTTTGAAACCAGACCTTCAGAGAGAGAGAATACACAAGGGTCAATTATACTGATTTGGGTGTTGCTTTTATCAGCTATGGTACACCATAATGTACACAGCATAATAGTGACTTATTTTAAAAGTACTATTTCTGTATAGAAAGTTTCTGGTTATAAAGACAATAAATAAATGTCATAAGCGTGATCTGAATAGTATCGGTTGTAGGCAGATCAGTAAAAGGTGATATTGATTGTAAGCCATAGTAATATGCAACTTATGACCTCTGAACTCATGATTGACTACTGAACAACAACAGCTATTAATCATTTATTACCTGACACCACACCATTTTTTCCCTATAATTTTGGCTCTGTCTTGGAGTATTCTTTCCCGGATCCCTAGATTTCAGTGTATGCTAGGGTAAAACACAGCGTAAAGTATACAGCAGAGATGGCCTGAAACAAGAACCCCAGATATGAATTGCCCCCCTCAAGCTTAAGGTTTCAAAATCTAAAATTTCTCTCGTGTGGAGTTGTTCTAATTCAAGTAATTAGAGAGATGCAGTTCAGAATCCGAGACATTCAAACTGAATTCTGAACGGTATCTGGGCTTGGATCAAACATTTTATATCTAGCTACTATTGAAATGCAATCAGCCATTAGCAGAAGTGGTCAGACTGTATAACAATCATGTATTTATTGATCTATGAATAGTCCCCAAAATAAAAGTAAATGTTTAATACAGAATAGACAATATAAATAGACAATTCGTCCATCTGCAGGTGAAGCATTACAAACCAGAGTTCATGCAAGACTATAAAGATATTCTAGTGCATGGAGAGAATTATTTTTTAAAGTGACCAATGAGTCTCAATACTAAGCATTTTGTAATTATTTTTTCAGAATTGTCTATTGTCCGTGCAACTTTGGTCTGGTAGTTCGACCAGGGGTGACTGGGATTCAGTGACTTGCGTTGATCTTGGGCAAGTTGCTTACACACTCTATTTGACTTAGTTTACCTATCTGTTTCACAAAGAGCTTTTGGATGCTATGAAGACATAAGTTTTGTGAATGCTTATTCACAAGGACCTGAAGAAGCCATGATATTTTAGCACAACTTTTAATGTGTTTTCTTTCAAGTTATCAATATTTTCTGGAAAACTTTAGTGAACTTGCAGTTTTAATGGCAACTAAGATACACTGTGTGTCTATTGGCAAGGAGGTTGGGTTTTGAATCAAGAAGTGGACAATGGAAAAATATTGTACATTTGACAATCTAGTACAATAGTGTTGAACAAATTTATACTTTTAGGGACACAAGCTCTAATATTTCAGAAATTGTAAAGGGTCAAATTTCTTATAGGGAATAACTGAACTAATGAAATGCAGGAAATGTATATCTACAGATGTGAACCAGGTGAACGAAAGATTTTCAGCTGTGTTCATTCAGCACTGGCTGTGGCTAAAACAGATTTGAGTGATTTAATTAAATTATTTTTACAAGGATTATTGCTTGACTAGAGGCCTCAGATCACTGCCAATAAGCATCACAAATGAAGCTAGAGCTGGTATCTCAGAAGGAGAAAAACCAGCCACCAGCGCTCCCATGCAGAATGGAGTGCAAAGGACTAACAGAGCAGCAAGGATGTTACACGACACTTGTGCATCATGTTTGAGCAGCAGATAAAAACATTACACTTTTGCTAGTTTCCTTATCCTGTACCATCATTGTGATCTCTTTCCTAAACATAGCAAAAGGCAAGGGCTACATGTATTGTGAAATCTATTTAAGGATTTTTTCCCCTCAGTCTGCTCCAAGCCGAGACACCGAATAAGGAGTGAAAAATGTTTTCTGCCATAAAAATGTTAAAATAATTACTTTAATTTACTCTTATGTAATCTGTAGCACTGCCTTCTAGGATTGCAATGTTATTGCTTGTCTATTACACAGATTGTAAATTTAGTGTAACATGATTTTAGTTGGCCATCAATTATTGAATTTATCAAACTTCTTTTAAAAGCTAAGCTGAGTTTAGACTATCGGCACTGAAAGCCATTATTTAGGTCTAAAATCCCAATCTTGAATGCCTTACCTGGGCAAAATTTACATTAATATGAGTGCTAAATAAGGCATAAACACACATCTTATCTTAGTGAAATGATAGACAGTAAAAATTGTAGCATAAGTTATAAATAACATTTAGATTATTTAATACAAGTATCAAAATAACTAATTTGTATTTGACTGATTAATAGAAGAGCTCAGCTGCCTTTAAAAAAAAAGTAACGTTAATTTATTTTTAAGACCATTACATTTCACTGAGGTTACTTGGAGTATGCATCCATGCACACATTTGCACAAACTTATAGTATGGAATTTGCTATCTATACTGTTTAGCTAACCATATCCTTGTGGGCTAAATAGCTTCAAAATAATGTCTAACAAAGGAGTTGTAGACTTCTGGGGTCATTACAGTTTTGATTAGTTTTTAAATGTAACATGACTGGACTATAGCGTATATTAAATACTGCATATGTTATTTTTTGTAGTTATTATAGATTCTGAATGCATCCTACAACAGTTGTTCCTGTGCCAGACTTTCATTAGAAATTAAAATTATCATTCATAATCCAAATTTTGAAATACTTGGGGTTTTGAAAATAAAAATTCGATCTTTGCAATTTTAAGAGAAGAGCCTCGTTAAATGTAAAATCAGTTTACTCATTTCTGGAGACTTAATTCCATTCAAAATCATGTGACAAACCACTTTCTGCTGCATAAAAAAAACAAGTTAAGTTATATTTGTGACTAGCCATAGTCTCTTTGTTGCTGAGATCAATCTCAGGATCATTAGCAAATGACATCACAAGGATGTTGACTTGGCAGTAAGCCTTTCTTGCTTTGTGAGTGAGTGCATGCTTTATCAACAGCCCCCATGATGTTGAATCAACCAGCTGATGCTTCTAAATTTTCATGCTAGAACTTTAAGATCTGTTCCTATTTTTCTCCCCGGACCAATGATCTGGATTAATAATGAGAAAATGTTAATGGGAATGAAGGAGGAACTTAGACAAGAATGCTGAGGGTGGACCATAAAGGATAGGTTTAGGACTGGATTTACCAGAGTTTATCGTTCCTCTCCCATGGTATGAAAAAACATATGGGTCCCTTTGGATGCATTTTCAAAGAGGTTATATATAGGGGAATTCTCCCTAGATAAAAGGAAGTAGCTGAAATAAGTGGCGTAGTTTGGAATGAGATGGGAATATTCCTTTTATTTCATATTTCTTGCTGGGCCACTTCTAACTAGGACTCAATGAAATGCAACAATTTCTGTAAGGAAGAAAATATTGTGCCCGCTCCCCGTTTCATCTGGGTGTGCTCCAGGAAGGGGTACAGCAGGCGTCTTCCCAAAGAAGCAAATCTGTTTGAAAAGCAATGGGCTGCTTTTCTGCTCAGTTGCCTTGCCGAGATACAGAAATGACACTCCTTTCACAGAGTTACTTTTGAGCAGGTCAGGAAGATACCATTGCTATAGATTTTAAAAAGTGGTCTGTTTACATCCCATGCTATCTGAGTGCTTCGTAATCTTGAATGTATTGATCCTAACACCCATGTGAGGTATTATCTCTTTTACAGCTGGGGGAACGAGACCAAGTGACTTGCCCAAAGTACTTGTCTATGGCAGAGTAGGGACATCGGTCTCATGTTAGCACCCGAACGACTCTGCCTGTGACGACCATCTAGCCCCCGAGGACTGTAATACTGGGTCTCATCTGAGTGCTTGAGTTTCATGTACAGGTGCTGGGTGGTGGCGGCAGCCTGTGATATGAGATGTCAGGGTAGCTATTCTGGTGGCCTCTTCTGGCCCTTGAATTCGGTGACACTGGAGTAACCTCCCTCCCAATATTTGCCTTGTATTCCCATGTGGCTTTGCCACTGAACCATCTCTTCTTTTTTGATGACATTCACAGGAAGCTTGGGTTGAAATCATCGACATTATCCCACCTGCAGCATGCCAGCACACTCAATGTCTCCAAAGAGACACCCTCTAACAGCACAGCCAACTGCATGCAATGGGCAAGCCCCATATGAGAAGGTGAGAATGGGACTGGGGAAGGGGGTGGCTTAGCAGTTATGCATCCATGTTCATTTAATGGAAGAAAAAATGTGGCTGTCATCAGGGCCGTCCTTGGGATTTATGAGGCTCTATGCAGTACTATTACACTGGTGCCCTTATGCCATATGGCAGCCGGGGGGCGGGCAGTTTTTTAGAGATGTGATTTTTATAATGTTCGGCAACACGCTAATTACATATTTGTAAATCAAATCTTAAACTAAGGCTCTGTAGCCTAGCCTACCACAGTAAATTCAGAGAGTGACAGTCTAGACCCGGGGTTGGCAACTGCCTGTTAAATGGCTTCATTACCATTGAATGGCTCGCTCTTAGGTTCAATATTCTGCTAATAGATCTGGCAGGCTTCTTCAATTTTAAGTTAACTTCTTCATCTCCAGAGGAAGCAGAGCTGTAGCCAGGGATAGGAAAAGGCAGGTGAGTGGACATTAAGACCCAGTGGTGCCCCAAATTTTCCAGTGCCCTATGCAACTGCATATTCTGCATATGGGCAACACGACAGGCAGAGCTGTCCTTAAGATATTTTTAATTACTAAGCTAATTGTTTAATTACCCCAACATATATATGACCAGTGCTATAATATGTGGATAGCTATAGTATGAGGGGCTCATTTTCTTTCCTTAAAGTTCATAAAACAACTTAGCTGTGGGGTTGAGATGAAAAAGGTGACTGTTTGTTCACACGAGTAAAATCATTGAGCACTGGATGCAACATATACATTGTCTAAGAGCTTTCCCTGATGGCTGGAAGTTTTTTCCCCAGTCTCCCTGGCACAGGTATTTAGGCTTCTAACTTCCACTGATATCCATGGATTTTAGGAGCCTACTTATCTTTAAGGATAAGGGCCCAAGTGTTAAAGTATGAAAAGATGATGAAATTCATGACTTCTGAGGCCAGCTCCTCAGTCAGTCTAAACTGTCATTTCTCTATTGACAGTTTGCTATTTAGACAAGGTTTAAAAAGCACATTCAGATAAAAGAGTTAATACTTTTTAAGAAGGACTGTTAATTATGGGTGTTCAAAACCAAGGATCGGGTATTCAAGGCTGTTGTATCAAGTTTTGTCTTTGGAAGACCGCAACATGGAAGATCGGTTACACAATCTTTGCACCTGTCTGCTTAACATTTCGTCGGATGTTCTATTATAACTATCCAACCTGATCATAAAAATTCACTTCAAGGAGACACGCTCATCTCCGTCCCAGAATTATCTTTTATTTTATTTAACCGTTTTAAAAAAATAGTGTAGGTGGAGTAGAAGATGGTGCATCGAAGCTTTTGTGAACTACATAAATATAGGACACACCATTCAACTAGTCATTAGACCCTGCTGTAAACTAATCATTTTGGGTTCTTTTATTGTTTTGATCAAGAACCAAAATATTAGATTTTGACTCTTCAAAAGAAGCTGTAAACATATTTGTTTGTAATGCTAATGTGGAGTTTTATAAAAGCCAAACAGATTTTTTAAAAGTGCCAGTATGCATTTAACTCTGGACCATTACAGACTAGTGATAAGAATGCATTTTTAAGTGTACACCTATAAAATGTTACTGTATAAAATGTTTAGGTTTTTTTCAACTCAGATTTAATAATGGATATGTACAGGATATTTCTCCTTTCTTTAAAAAGCAAATATCAAGGAGAAAAAAAGACCATTGAAAAATTTGCAGCTGCAACACCAGTTGACAAATGCCAGAAGATTACAAATTTAACTATATTCTGAACTCCTATACAATAGCATTGTCTGCTAGGAAAATATTTTTTTTTAATGGGGACAGAGTACAAAATTTTAGTGTGACTCTTGAGGCTTTTGTTGGTTTCAGAATTTTAAAATTTAAATATAAAATAGGTATTTCAACTGTCAATCCAACTCATTCGAATCCACTTTACATCTGTAAATAGATGTTTAAATTAGACAGTTGCAAAGCCTATTTTTAAATGATAGTTTAATATTTGCAGAGGCGTACTGATGTATCTTCCCCTTACTATATGGTGTTTTGACGTTTCTTGTTGAGAGAGGTGGGAGAATAAAAGCTGCTCTTCCTTTTTAAACCCAGAGCTCTGATCACATTTAAGCCTCTTTTATAGGAGGATAGGGACTAACACCACCCAGCTTCTTACATCCTTTACAGCAACACTTCTCAATCAGAGCGAGCTGGAAAAATAAAAAAGCCACTAGCACTGCGCAAACACTTAATTTTAAGCTAAGAACATCACTCCCCATGGAACGGTAGGATATTCAGTCAGACACTAGGTCCATGTACTTCAGGGCTGTTACTCACCTGAACTCTGGCTTCTGTTAAATCCAGACGCATCGCTAACTCCTCTCTGCGGAAGAGCCAAACATCATTGAGTAGGTGGCTCGTGAGTCACCCCCAAAGCGTCGGCTTCAGCAGCAGCCGCCCATCCCAGCAGGCGTTCAGGCAAAGCCAAATCAAATCCCCGGCTCCCGATCGGTGATTTCTAGCGTGTCTCCCAGCCGGAGGCTACAGCAACGGGAACCTGCCCCTCGAAACTTTTTACCCCCACCCGGGGACTGCTCCAGGCTCGCAGACAGCGGCCCCACCTCGCCCCACTCCCCGGATTCCCGCTGCCTGGGCGCAGGGACTCGCCTGGGCGCACTCCCAAGCCCGGGGCTGCAGGCGCCTTTCCTCCCCGCCCGGCTCGCTTGGCTGGCGGCGCCCCTCCGCTCTCCCCCCGGCCCCCCCAGCCCAAGCCCTGCAGGGGCCGGGCCCGCGCCTACCTGGCGAACACGTCGGGGTAGTGGCACTTGCGGAACGCCCGCTCCAGCTGCTCCAGCTGCAGGCTGCTGAACGTGGTGCGGTAGCGCCGCTGCTTGCGCTTCGCGCCGCCCGGCGGCGCCTCGGCCGCGGGGGGACGGGCCCCTAGTGGCGCCGGCTCCCCGCCGCCGCCGCTCCTCGCCTCCTCCGCCCCGGGCTCCGGGCGCTTCTCCGCCGCCGGCGGCGCGGGTCGGGGCTGGGGCGGCTCCGCGGGGTCCCCGCCTGGAGAGGGGAGAGGGGGCCGGGCTGGGTCGCACTCCCCTGGCCGCCTGCCCCGGCCCAGGAGGCTGTCGATGAAGTAGGAGGTGAGCAGCTGCAGGGCGGGGGCGGGGGCTGCGCTCTGCATGGCTGCGGGCTGGCACCGGGCAGAGCCCCGCCGCCGCGCCGGGTTTTATTGGTGCCGGCCGCGGCCGGTATTAGCATTTCATTAGCGCGCTGGCGTCAAGGCCGGGGGTGGGACCCGCACTGGGGCCGGGTTCGCAGCCTGGGGAGGAGGCCGGGGGGGGCCACCCCCTGGGAGGTGCCAGACAGACCCTCCCCTTAGGCCCTGCCCGGTGCCAGCTAGTCCCTGCTGCCTTGCAAAGCGGGTGCCCCCTCTGCCCTGCCAGGCGCTGCCATGATGTGAGGGGAAGAAGCCCAGGCCGGGGGGAGCTGGAATGAGGTGCCTGCTTCCACTGTCTGCAGAGCACAGGGGCTGCCGGGCACTTGACTCTGAACTCCCCTGCTAAAGGCTGTGTCTGTCTGTCTGTCTGTGTACACAGGAGGAAGGGCCGAGCTCTTGTCACGGGGTCCCCTCCGCACGGCCCCTGCACTCTTGACTACAACGGTGGGCCAGATTCGGCGCGTCCCCTATAGCGGTGTCAGGCCAGAGATTTCTCATAGGGCGGCTAAAAGGGAGCCTGGAACCGGGCCTGCTATCAGATCGCTGTTTAGCACTCGGTTGCTTTTAGAGGGAGCTTAGAGCCTGCGTCTCAGGGCCAGGCCGAGACAAGGCACAGTTGGTGGGTGCCTGAAAACATCACCCCGAGCTCTAGAAACGCAGCCTGCTTGCCTTGGGCACCGGCCGCTCCCTTGTCCACAACGAACTCCGACCCACACACGGAATCTGAGTTTGGTCCTTGGATCCTGGCTCCGCAAAGGGCGGTGGCTTCAGGTTCCGTGACAGCACACAGCATCCTGCACAAGGGAGCCCTCGCTGGCCTGTGGTCTCCGGCCTCCCGCCCGCCTTTAGTTTTCCTCTTCGCCGTTCCAGCAGCAACACCGCAGCAGCCAGAGGGGCCGCATGCCGACTCCTGCATGCAGACACCCAGCACTGCCACGCCGTTTCCACAACACATGGCGAGAGCCTTGGACACGGGAGCTCAAGAGGTGTGTAAGTTCCTTCCCAGGGATACAGTGCTGGCTACGAAAGGGCTCTCTGCTCTAGCGGAGAAAGGCAGAACAAGAGCCAGTGGCTGGAAGCTGAGGCCACACGAATGCCGTCGAGAAGACAAAACACTCAACAGTCAGGGCGATACCCCTGGAGCAAACCCCCAAGGGAAGCAGTGGATTCTTTCTCTCTTCTAATCCAGAGCAGATGTCCTCCTGGAAGGTGTCACACCCAAATGTTAGGCTCAGTGCAGGAGTAACGGGGAAATTCTGCTGTGCAATCCGGGCAGTCAGACTCAATGATCTTTTGGTCCCTTCTGGCTTTAAAACCTCCGACTCAGTTGCACGGGCTTTCATCGTCCTCGCTCCCTGCCCACCCGGCTCTGTGTGATGGATGCAATGCTTCCATCTCTTGCCCAGCTGGGCCCACCACCCTGTCTGCTGCATGCCTGCTCTCTGGTCCAGCACTGCCGAGCCAGATCTAGAGTTTGTTTGTTGGACCACAAAACCTTTACTTAGCCTGAAATGGCTCCAGAGCGAACCCATCTCTGTAGCACCTTCCAAACCAGAAAGCCCTTTGTGATGCTAATTAATGAACCTGAGAATACCGCTGAGCTATCCCCTGTCATAACCTTGAGGGTTGGCCAGCAGCCTGGGGACTAAGGGTATGTCTACACTACAGTGTTATTTCAAAATAATTATTTTGAAATAGCGCATCCACACTGAGTGGACTCTGAATCACATTTAAGGTTGGCTGGAACCAGTTCCAGCAGGGCACCAGGTCAGGACTTACTATGTGGGGCTGCTGCCTGAGGCTATCTGAGGCCTGTGCTTAAAGGGACCCCCCTGGACAGCCAGTTCTTAGGTTTCCTTGCTTGCTTGTCTACCTCGATGAGGGACAGCAAAGCATTTTATCTCTGTGTGCTTTGGTTGCCCTCACTCGGGACACCACAGCACTCTGCAACATGGAGCTGGAGCTGCTCTGGTGCTTCTCGTGGACGCGTTGCTGTGAGCTTGGCTGCACTTGCTGCAGGCTGCCATCCGGGAGGTCCATTGGGGGGCTGTCAGTATCCAGGAGGCCCTGCGGGAGAGCTTCCACCCTGAGGAGCACTAACAGCCTCCCTGGTCTGCCCCACTGGGGCTTGTGCCTTATTCCTCCCTCACGTCCTTCCACTTACCCCTCCCTAACCCTCCTTCCTGATGTAAAATAAAATACACGTATTTTCATGAACACAAACTCTCTTTATTTAACAAAATGGGGGGGGGGGAATGAAACACTGGTGAGACTGGGGAAAGGAGGTGGGGGGGAACCTGGGAGGAGGGAGTTGGAAGCGGGAAGCAAGGGGAAGAAGGGGGAGGGGAAGATCAGGGTTGGGTGTCTTGCTGGACCAACTTGATTGTCATGCAAACCTGCTCCTGGGTTCGCATGTGGCCTTTGGTGGCCAGGCTGGCAGCTATCCTGCCATAGACGGCTGCGTTTCTCCATCTAGTAGGGAGATCATGGATGTTGGGGGCATCCCCCCCAAACCAGAATAAGGTCCACGATCTCCATTGTGGACCAGGAAGGTGTCCACCTTCTCCGGGCCCTGGCAGGCTCCTGGGAGCTGGCAGACTGCTCCTGGGGAGCGGTGGAGGGCTGGCTGCCAGTGGCTTGCTGGCTCATGTTTTGGGGCCACTGGTTAGGGGCAGTGACTGCTGGCTCTGGGCTGGGAGCTGGCACAGGCACTGTGGCCAGAGTCTACCCCTTTAAGGGCTCCAGGGAGGGGGGAGGGAGAGGAGTGTTCTTGGTTGAGGCTGGAGTAGCCACCAGGGCACTCTGGGAAAGGCTGGAGGCCCCCTATTTCGAAATAAGTGTCTACACTGTACTTATTTCAAAATAGCTATTTTGAATTTGGCGTTATTCCTCGTAGAATGAGGTTTACCAAATTCGAAATAAGTCCTCCGCTATTTTGAATATATTTCGAAATAGCGGTTTGGCTGTGTAGACGCTAGTAAAGTTATTTTGAAATAAGGGCTGTTATTTCGAAATAACTTTCCTGTGTAGACATACCCTAAGGGATTAACTGTACCTAGCCAGGAAGCAGTCAGCCAATAGAAATGCAGCTAGGGATTTCAAACTGAGACAAAGGAATGTTTGGGTTTTCCATCCTTTGTCTCTGAGTAGACTGCGCTTTGTATTTTCTCTTTTCTTGTTCAAGCTCTTTGGGGAGAAGCGCTTGGGGTACCCGGGGCTTGGTTTCAAGTGTCCACCTCTGTTTGTGTGTTCAAAAGCACTTGATGGTGGCAGCGGATTTTTATCCCCAAAATCTAGGTTTTTAGGATTTTGGGGGGAAGTTTTATACCAAAGCCTGTAGAGATCAGGTTTGAGGGTACTTTTGTGGGCCCCCACTTCTGCATTCGTCATGCCAGAGTGGGGAATCAGCCTGGACACCCCCATTTTACAGAACCGGAGGCACAGTGAGAGGACAGGACCTACCCCCAAAAAGCCATAGCTGTGCTGGGGACATAATCCCGTCTGCTTGACCACAAGACCATCTTTCTTTCTCCTGGATCCTGTAAGCCCATTCACATGGGTGGCGGGTATCATAGGCAGGGGAAGGCATTGCCTTCCCAAACCACCAGCCTGCCCCCCAGACTCCGCCCCCCAATGCCTACTGTAGGAGTACTGGGGGGCGCAGTGTTGCAGCCCCGAGTGTCTGTCCTCCCTGTGCTTCAGGGCTGAAGAGGCTGGGGCCGCATGCCCTGCTTCCTCCCCATGCTCCAGGACCAGAGAGTCTGGAGCCATGTGCTGCCCCACCTCCCCGTGGTGCTGGAGGTTGTCCAGCTTGGCTTCCATGGGCACCCACCGCCCATGCCCCTTCACATTTAGAGAAACGGCAGCAGGCCCACACTCAAGCAGAAAGCAGGATAGTAGCCGTGCTAGAGGGAGCCTTGGCTGTCAGTCCCCTGGGAAGAGATGGGTCAGGCAAGGGGAGGAGGGAGGAATGTGACCGGTGTATTTTCACGGCTTGTAAAATGACAACGTGATCAAAGATGCAACAGTCACACGCGCCTGGCAACTGCAGACAGCCCAGATGAACTGAGCGAGAAGAGAGTCTCCGGCCGCAGGCCTGAACGTCTAGCGCCCCGTGCGCGTCTGCAGTCGGTCGGCTGGGACGGAGGTAGCACGTTCTCAGAGAAACGAGGGGTCAGCCACTCCGTCGTGTCGGTTTTCAGCTGTTTGCAGAAACCAGACCTTCCTTTGGAGCCGGGACTCTGCTGAGGGGTGACGCACTTCAGCGGGAGGGGGACCCTTTGAAATCTGCAGTAGAGCCAGCGGTGAAAGTGAGCCGGCACGGCCTGGTACACCGTACTGGCAAGAAAAGGGTCCGCGAGGCCTGGAGCATCTCAGAAAGATACTGCCCCACCCCCAGCCTCTCCTCCGGCTCCTTCTGCACCTCGCAGGAGAACAGACTGGGGGTGGGAATAGCAGCTGGAGGAGCTGCGGGTGTTTTGCTCCTTTACCCACTGCCTTTCCAGGCAGGGAAGGGAGCAGAACTCTCAGCCCTACCCCTGCTGCTGCTGTGTGGAGACGGAGGAGAAGCAGCTCTGTGGGAAGGCAGGGGGCGGGCCTGAGGCGTCTGTCCTTTCCCTGCTGACCGGGCAGAGCAGGTTAAGCAGCAGAACTACCTCTGGCTATTGTACCACTCCTAGCCCCCCAAGTGAGGTGGGATGGGGAGTGGAGAGGAAGAGAAGGTGGGGGCCCTAGGCTAGGGACAGGGTGGAGCGGAGTCAGGTAGAGAGGCCTGTGGTCATGTGCTCCCCATAGCTGGTGTGCCCTGCCCTGTACTGGGAAGAAATTAATTTTACTTGGCCTTGGAGAAGAACTGGGCCATTATTTTCCTGGCAAGTTGAAAATGCAATTTTGGGGGGCACCGAAACGGCTCCTGAATGTGGGTCGAATTGAGTCGTGTCAGCCATAAGAAAAACGGCTTTTAAAAAAAAAGTTGTCCTTTGATTTGGACCGTTTCCAAATGAAATATTTTAGCTTTTTTCTTCCAGTTCAGCAGCGATTTATTTAAAAATCTAGGTTTTGGGGGTTTTTTTTAAAAGGAGGGAGAAAAAAGCCTGAAAATGACTTGAAACAGAACCAACATTTTTTTTTTAAATTTTGATTTAAATAAAATATTTTGGTGAAAAAAAATCAGTTTTGAGTTAAACGGAGCCAATTTTTTTTTAATTTCAATTTGGCCCTGTGATTATTCACATGGGGCAGGCCTACATGACTGCTTGAGCGGATTTAACTTAGGTTGCTCAGGAGTGTGAAAAAGACATTGCCCCAGAGTGACGCAGATTACGGTGACCTAAGGGCTTTCCATCCCGGCCCTACGTCGGCGGAAGACGCACCCTCGCTAACATTGCAGAGGTGGAGTAATTATGCTGAGGGGAGAGAGGTCTCATGTCTTCCTAGAGTAAGTTAACCAGACATTTTACGGCCAATGTAGCATGGCTAGCATGCTCTAAATTCTATTCTGCAGCCCCATCCCGCAGACTTTGTATTTGGGGTTATCTGGCAAGACCAGCATTGGCGCATTTTTGTTTTATAACCATGAATTTCCCCATAAATATATTCGCCAGGGTGGCTAGGTTTTTGGTTAAGGAGAGTCACCAGAGCCAGCTATGTTAGAAACCTACTACAGCCTGTGTTCTTGTTGTAAAAATTGGAAAAAAATATTACTGTAACCTTTGGCTGCATCTAGATAGGCATGATTTTCCGGAAATGCTTTTAACGGAAAAGTTTTCCGTTAAAAGCATTTTCGGAACAGAGCGTCTAGATTGGCACGGATGCTTTTCCGCAAAAGCACTTTTGCGTCCGGGGCCAATCTAGACGCGCTTTTCCGCAAAAAAGACCCGATCGCCATTTTCGCGATTGGGGCTTTTTTGCGGAAAACAAATCTGAGCTGTCTACACTGGCCCTTTTGCGCAAAAGCTTTGCGCAAAAGGGACTTTTGCCTGAACGGGAGCAGCACAGTATTTCCACAAGAAGCACTGATTTCAGACAGTAGGAAGTCAGTGCTTTTGCGGAAATTCAAGCAGCTAGTGTAGACAGCTGGCAAGTTTTTCCAGAAAAGCGGCTGATTTTCCGGAAAAACTGGCCAGTCTAGACACAGCCTCTATGTTTTCTGAGTTTATTCTCACCACAGGCTTGAATGTTGGTTACCTCACAGGGGCTGGGATGCTATTTAGCTGGTTGTATAAGGGATTGCTGTGAGGCCTATTGCACAATGTACTGGTTTTGGGGTAGTTAACTACTGCAGTGGCATTGTCTGCTCCAGGTTGGCTCCATTCCTTTGGCTCCACAACCCACAAAATGACTGAAGAAACTTCCCTTGGACCGCTGTGTCCCACACGCCTTTGCTGGCCACAAAGGTTTGTGAGATACGTAAACGAAGGCTGGCGGGTCTCAGGGCAATTTTTCAGTCTTTGTGTATGCATCTCAGGGAGGTGAGTTCTTGCTGCTGAGTGTGAGCTGCCGCTTTCTTCTCCATCTATGCTCTTGTGGGAGAATTTGTAGCTCTTGGTACCCATTGGGTCTGCTGCGTGTCCTGGTCACGTCAGTGGGTGAGCACCAGGGCTCCCTCTAATGTTTTCCATCCAGGTGCAGAATACATTTTGTTATGTGCACCACCAGTAGAAACATGGTGCTGGCTGTGGGCGCTCTGCTAATCCACTGGGTGGCATTTGAATCTTTCCTGGGTGGCCGCCCATGCACTCATCTTAGAGGGAATTCGGGTGAGCACCACACCATCCTCCACTGCTCAGGCAGAAACTCCTGAATGTCTCAGGAAAGTCAGATGCACACCCCAGATCGTCACGTGAGTTGATGGCTCTATGTGCTACAGTGAGGCCAGGTTAATTTATTTCTTCCCTTTGAAAAACAAATAAACCAAGAGGCACAACTTCTCCCCTATCCCTGAACTACAAACAAAGAAGGATTATTGTCTCTCTAGACCAGTGTTTCCCGAGAAATCGTGGAATAAATAATGCTGGGTGGGGCTTGGAACGTCTGTCATGCCCTTCGCCTCCGGCTCTGGTGCTTGGCTGACTTCTGCGCAGCTCAACTGGGCCATCGGGCGGGAGCAAGCAGCCATTTGGGCTCCACGAGTGAGAGGCAGGAGGGGGAGGAGAAGAGAAAGAGAGAGAGAGGCAGGAGGAGGAGGAGAAGAGAAACAGAGTGAGGCAGGAGGAGGAGGAGAAGAGAAAAAGAGAGAGAGGCAGGAGGGGGAGGAGAAGAGAAAGAGAGAGAGAGGTAGGAGGGGGAGGAAAAGAGAAAGAGAGAGGTAGGAGGGGGAGGAGAAGAGAAAGAGAGAGGCAGGAGGAGGAGGAGAAGAGAAAGAAAGAGAGAGAGAGGCAGGAGGGGGAGGAGAAGAGAAAGAGAGAGAGAGGTAGGAGGGGGAGGAAAAGAGAAAGAGAGAGGTAGGAGGGGGAGGAGAAGAGAAAGAGAGAGGCAGGAGGAGGAGGAGAAGAGAAAGAAAGAGAGAGAGAGGCAGGAGGAGGAGGAGAAGAGAAAGAGAGAGTGAGGCAGGAGGAGGAGGAGAAGAGAAAAAAAGAGAGAGAGAGGCAGGAGGGGGAGGAGAAGAGAAAGAGAGAGAGAGGCAGGAGGAGGAGGAGAAGAGAAAGAGAGAGAGAGAGGCAGGAGGAGGAGAAAGAGAAATAAGAGAAGCAGGAGGAGGAGGAGAAGAGAAAGAGAGAGTGAGGCCGGATGGGGAGGATATTTGACATTTGAAAAAAAAGATTGAATAATACAAAAAAAGACAGGAAAAATACTCCAATTTTTTTTCTTACAATGTAAGCTGACACGTACGTATATACAGGGCTTGACAAACCGCGGTGAAAACCACTCACCATCCTCGCACTGCGCATTCATGAACCGCTGGTGAATGAGGCGACCGGCTGAAATCTACTTGCGACGGGTGAGTAGATAAGCTGATTTGTCGAGCCCTGCATATATAAAGAAAAAATTTAGCAGTAATTGAATTGCGCTCCCCGCTGTCAACTTTTTCTGGCCAAGCAAACGTTTTCATAGGTAGGGGTTCCTTGGGATATGAAAAGTTATTTTAGGGGTTCTTCCATGGGAAAAAGGTTGGGAATCACTGCTCTAGACATTCAGCATCTGCCGTCTGATGCACACTGATTTTGCCACTTCTTTGGCCCACACAGCTCTTAGGAGCTGGATGAGGCATTTCTGGTTTTCGTTCTGACGGTGTGTTCCATTGTAGCATCGATGCTTTTGTTTTGAAACACAACTAAAAATAAGAGCTACTTATGGATACTGGGATGAAAAAATCAATCCTATTTATAATTTTTGTTGGCCATTGTGAGGGCATTTTCTTCCATAATGGCGGGTACCTGGCATGACTTCTCTCAGACTGTGACTGAACAAACGAGGACATCTTCATTATGGAAACATTTACTGATCTGAAATCTGTAATGTAAATTACTTTCAGTGTTCTCTGTAAGCTGAGCACTTGGGTGGCCACCCAGGAGAGATTCTAAGTCACCCACCTGATTAGCATGTGTTTCTGTTAGTGGTGCACATCCACATTTGCTTTGGTGCACGTAACAAAATTTATTCTGCTCATGGATGGAAAGAAATAGAGGGAACATTGTTTGGCAATATAAGCCCCATCACTGAAATGCATTGAAATAAATAAAGGAGCAACTTACCCTTTCCTGTTGCCATTTGTACCCTATTAGCAGTTTATCATGTGACTAATATTTATATTGTTGGGTGAACCTTGATACCTGATCTAGTTAGCTATGTTACTTATTGTGATAAAACTTAGGAGATCCGGTTATCAGCAAGAACCCAATTGTGCTAGGTGCTGTAGACAGAACAAAAAGACAGCACCTGCTCCCAACAAGCCTACAATCTAAGAAAATTTAATCTCTGGTGAGCAGCCTTTTTATTTCCTTACATGGTTTTTCTTTATGACTCCCAAATAAAATAGGTGTTCGAAAAATGCAGCAAGATGCGTGAGGATGGGCAGACAGAGGGGAATGTGTGTTTGGGTGTGTCTAGACTACAGAGTTTTGTCGACAAAAGTGGACTTTTGTTGACAAAACTATACCTGCGTCTACACTACCGCTGAGTTCTGTCGACATAACGTCGATAGAACTCAGCAGTTTTGTCGACGCTGGTAAACCTCATTTTACGAGGCATAACGCCTTCTGTCGACAGAAGGTGTTATTGCATGTAGGATTGTGTCTAAACTACAGGGTTTTGTCGACAAAGCAGCTTGCTTTGTCGACAGAACTGAATGTAGTCTAGACGCTCTTTGTCGACAGAAGTTTTGTCGACAGTATCTGTCGACAAAACTTCTGTCGACAAAACCCTGTAGTCTAGACGTACTCTGAGTCTTGCATTGCTACACTTAGGATGGTTTCTTAAAGTATGTCAAGGGCATGGTTGAGAATATGTATCAGTCCTCTTTTTAGCATTGTTATAAATCGATAATAAATCAACATCTTTTTGAATGTAGCTCAGTATTAAGGCTCATGAAAGAAAAGCCATCTGTTATCATGGGTCTGGAAAAGTTACCAGATAATCAGCTGACTGACTGTGTTACATCACACAAAAGAAATGTGAGCATTTTTGCAAGAAAGATGGGACTTAATAAGGAAATTTAATCAAGTAAGTCCTAGGAGATAACCTGCGAGGGAGAAATAACTTTAATTAAAAAGTGATCATTACGATTTTATGGAAAGAGCTCATGCTAATTACTTATCAAATATTTTATTACAAAGTGGCATGCAATGTGCCCTCTTCAGTCAATGCAGCGGGGGAGGGAGGGGTTGGATGGACGGCGGAATATGTAACATGGTGCCTGAGAGGTGGCGGGAGGGTGGGGAGGAGGAGGGAAGAGTGCACACATGGCAACATGGGGCTGCCCGTCTCCTAGGTCTACCGTGTTCCCATTGGCTGGGGGATCGTGTTAGCGGATTGGCTGTTGTGTGCTCCCTAGTTAAATGTCCTGGGTCTTTCAGAAGCTCTTCTGTCCTGTATAGCCAGAGCTCCTGTAATCGTCAGAGGGGGATGGGACTGCTGGACTGGACATTTTGGGACAGACCCTTAGCTGGTATAAATAGGGTGGGTTCTCCAAAGCCAATACAGTTCTGCTGATTTACGCTAGCAGAGGCTCTGGGCCTGCCATTCTTTGGTAATAAAATCACAATTCAGTAACCCGCCCTTTGTCCAAACCGCCACTTTCGCCGCATCCCTTCTCTGTCCCCCAGGCAGCTCCTGCTGCGGGGCAAGGAAGGAACTGGTGTAGAAGAGCAGACAGGACAGCAAAGAGGTGGAGGAGGATGTGCTGGCTGCGGGCGAGGCACCGGGTTGCTGCTGCTGCTGCAGTGCAGGGAGGTCTCTGCAGTCCGGCTCTCACAGGTGTGAGCGAGCAGGGCCAGCCCAGTGCAGCGGCAGAGGTCACAGAGACGCCTCATGAGAGCATAAGAATGGCCATAATGGGTCAGACCAAAAGTCCATGTAGCCCAGTGTCCTGTCTTCTGATAGTGGCCAGTGCCAGGTGCCCCAGAGGGAGGGAGTCTGTGGAGAGAGATTCACCATTTAGTTCCTGTGGTCTAATGAATTCTCTGCCGTGTCTCATTTTTCATGCCTTTCAGCGTTAGAGGTTTTCTCTTCACTCCTTGCTTGTACCAAAGGGCCATGGTTTGTGTACTTAAATACAGAATACAAAGTTTTCAGTTCACGTGTTTCATAATAAATCTATTAAAACAGAAATCTGTCCCACTCATAGGCTGTGTCTAGACTGGCAAGTTTTTCCGCAAAATCATTTGATTTTGCGGAAAAACTTGCCAGCTGTCTACACTGGCCGCTTGAATTTCCAGAAAAGCACCGACGATCTCCTGTAAAATCATCAGTGCTTTTCCGGAAATACTATGCTGCTCCCATTTGGGCAAAAGTCTTTTTCCAAAAGACTTTTGCCCAAAAGGGCCAGTGTAAACAGCACAGTACTGTTTTCCGCAAAAAAGCCCTGATCGCGAAAATGGCCATCGGGGCTTTTTTGCGGAAAACCACGTCTAGATTGGCCACGGACGCTTTTCCGCAAAAAGTGCTTTTGCGGAAAAGCATCTTTCCTATCTAGACGCGATTTTTCCGAAAATGCTTTTAACGGAAAACTTTTCTGTTAAAAGCATTTCCGGAAAATCATGCCAGTGTAGACGTAGCCATAGGGATTAAAAATGCCTGTGTGTGATGAATATTGCATACTCCAAAGTCAGTTCCTTCTGCTTTTCACTTTGCAAACCCTGAGTTGCATGTTTTTACATTGCTGCAAATCTTCCTGTACGTAAGTTTCTCCTGATATTGTAAATGACAATGAAAATCTATAAGGGGCAAGAGATATTTTTATAGACAGTCTTCTCCAAGCAGACAGCAAATAGAGATCTCTGAGTGCCAACCAGAACCGCTCATTTTACAACCTTTATTGTGTTGCCTTGAAATATATACGAACCATTACTTTTCCCATGCATTTCTGCAATCTGAACATGTCCAATTTTTGTGGCTTTCTCTAACTCCTCTGGCAATGACAAAATAATTCTTCAGAGGACAAAGGTTTAGTTGACACTCTGCTAAACACACCAGATGTTTCAGTACGGGCCACTTTTGTGCTCTGTTTTCAGGGGGCTTCTTACACTGAGATAATTCTGTCCTTGCTCATGAACACAGCCAAGGCATTCTATTACACTTATTAACATTCCAATGATGTATGATGATTCTTTTGATGTGCGCAAGAAAAAATGAGCCTTTAAAATTCCTTCCAGCTTGTGAATCTAGTTAAGAAGTGAAAAGAATAGTTTAAGTCATTTCTCCACCTAACTTGTTGCAGTAAGGGTGTTTGAGGTACAGGAATCATAAAATATAAAGACATCCATGGGTGCGGATGAATGTTGGGGGGAGTTACACGTGCAAATCAAGGTGCGTATAGGGGCATGACTTGCTTGCCCAGCATTGAGTGAAGTCATTTACTTCAATGCAAAGTAGATACTTTAATTCGGGGCAATGATTTTTTATGCAATGAGAAGTTACCATTAATCTAGTAGCTACTGAAAGTGATTAATTCATCATTTAAAATGCACACCGTATGAATACAGCGATATAGAAAGGGGAGAATTGGACAGTGAGATCATATTTAATTATTGTTTGTTCAGTATTCTTGCCTGCACAAAACCTATCACGTTTGAAATTCTGCTGGATTATTAAGTGTAATAGACTGGCTTCATTGCGTTAATGAGTAAAGACAGAATGATGTTTCAGTATAAGAAAGGCCCTGGGAAACATCATGTCTGGGGTGCAGTCAAAATGCTTTTCTTCTAATGTGACTACTTCCCAAATAAAGAAATACAATTAAATGACGCAATCTCCAGATTGCTTTACAGTCCTTTTTATAATGGCATAGTGGTCAGAGCACAGGCCTGGGACTCAGGAGATCTGGGCTCTGTTCCAGGCCTAACAATTGGCCTGTTAGGCTAGGTGACTGTGGGCAAGTCACATTACTGCTCCGTGCCTCGGTTTCCTCAGCTGGAAAATGAGGCTAATGTCACTTCATTTGACAAGTGCTTCATGTTCAACTGATGAAAAGCACTAACTAGAGCTGGGTTTTTGTTACCATTATACGATTGCTCTTCTGATGCATGCACAATAATTTGTAAAATTACTTATTTCCTATTTTTTTTAACTCTTAAAAATGAGCCTTGTTTTGTTTCAGAATCAACACTGAAAATATGATTCTCTTATAGGTGACCATTTTTGGCTTAGGAATGAACTTTCTAGTCATAGTGGCTACGATAAATAAATCCATCATTTATCCGCAGTTCCCATACAGTGGCGTCTGATGCACCTCATTGGTTCCCTATAAGTAGAATAGGAAATAACCAGGCCATCCCATATACTACTCAGGGGTAGTTAGAGCCTCAGCTGTAACGCTCATGCTTAACTTTACTACTTTGAGCTGTTCCATTGACTTCAGTGATTGTAGACTGTAGACTCTTTCGGGAAAGAGACTGTTATTTTAATATGTATGTACAATGCCTAGCTCCATGGGGCCTGATGCAGGGGCGCCATTTCAGATTTTGTTGCGGGGGGGGGAAGGGGGGGGGGAGTTGACCTGTCCATGCAATGATGGGACGAGGGAGAAAGTGAGAGCATGGGGAAGGAGGATTGTGGACAGAGGCTTCAGAAGTGTTACTGAGCATGCTCAGTATAAGTCAAGCACCAAATTGGGGAGGGGAACCCAACTCCAGCCATCCTCCCCCACCAGGCACATTACCTCTATCCAGGGCCTACTAAGATACTGAATAACATTACTTTTTTTTGGAAGACAACTTAGCAGTTAGCTGACAGGAGCACTGTATCTAATGCCTATATAAAAGAAAGAAAACTAAATTAATATTAGATCCCTCAGCTCCAACACCAGCGTATTCTGACATTGTGCGGCAAGTCACTTAAGGGACACTGGTTAGCCTTAAAATTGTAATGTATATTCTAACATTGTAACTAACTCTGTGGAGAGAGAGAGACTCCATCAGGACTCGTGGGCTCTATCTCAGCTCTGGAAGCAGAATGGGGTCTAGTGAGTTACAGCAGGGAGCAGATACATTTCAGCTCTATATAAGAACATCAGACTGGCCATCCTGGGTCAGACCAATGGTCCTTCTAGCCCTGTATCCTGTCTTCCAGCAGTGGCCAATGCCAGTTGCCCCAGAGGCAATGAACAGAAGGGACAATCATCAAGCGATCCATCCCGTCGCCCGTTCCCAGCTTCTGGCAAATAGAGGCTAGGAACACCATCCCTGCCTATCCCGGCTAGTAGTCATTGTCCTCCTTGAACTTATTTTGTTCTTATTGGAACCCTGTTATAGTTTGGGCCTTTCCACCATTCCCTGTCAAAGAGTTCCACAAGTTGACTGTGAAAAATAATTGATTTTGTTTTAAATCTGCTGCCTATAAATTTAATTGAGTGACCGCCTTGTGCTATATTAGTGAAGGAATAAATAATAAAGAATTTTCTTATTCTATTCTTCCAGACTATTCATGATTTTCTAGACCTCTAACAAATCCCTCCACTCTTAATAATTTCTTTTGTGAGCTGAAAAGTCCCAGTCTTGTTAATGTCTCCTCATATGGAAACTGTACTTTACCCCTAATAATTTCTGTTGTCTTTCTGTACCTTTTCCAAACACAATACATCGTTTTTAGATGGGATGACCAGATCTGCATACAGTATTCAAAATGTGGGCATACAATGACTTGATATAGAGAGGCAATATGGCATTTTGTCTTATTATCTATTCCTTTCCTAATAATTCCCAATGTTCCGTTAGCTCTTTAGTTTTTAGATTGCCACTGCATGTTGAACAGGGAATTATCCCAAAGGATTCCAAGGTCTCTTTCTTGAGTGGTGTGACGTAGTGGGGGGTACCTTGCTGGTTCTCCGCTCTGCCATGGCCAACTCATGCTGTCGCTGCCTCTCTCGGTCCTGGCGGTCCCTTTCTCGATCTTGGCGCTCCTTCTCTTGGTTCTCTACTTCCAATTCCTTCATCCGCAGCTGGATCTCCAGCCGTCGCAACTCTGCTGGGCTGGCTCCTGCCCTAGATGGGCTACGGCTCGCAGGCCTCCCCAGGGAAGCTGTCCCACTTCTTCGGTGGGTTCCAGTGCTCCGTCCCCTCTCTGAGCCTGACACGCTCCCAGGTGAGGTCTGGCTGCTTCCCATGGGCACAAGATCCTGGCCCTGTGACCGGTCATTCTCCTCCAGCCTGGCAATCAGCTGGGCCTTGGTTGCTTTCCGCACAGGCAAGCCCCTCTCTCTGCACAGCTTCACCAACTCTACCTTCAAGAGTCGGACATAGGCCATCTCCCCGCTGGTCCCCTCGGTGCAGACTCACCAGTCTAGTGCTGCAGTGCCCCACGATTCTCAGGAACCGCTTCACTCTGTCTCCAGCATGCCTGGCTCCAGGGCTCTTGCTTCTACTGCACCTTGTCACTCGCCGCTGGAAGCTCCATCCATGGGGTGCAGTGCATCCCACTTCTGACACCAGTGTGATGGTGCATTGGGGTTTTCCTGTCTCCTGCACCCCTGTAGTGGCACAAACATACTCCACCAGCCAGTAGAATAGAGGGTGTTTATTGCTTCTCCAGGATACAGCACAGCACAGATGTAATCTGGTTCCAGGGCAGGCCTAGGATGCCTCAGCCCCCCTTGAGATGGGGGAGACTGCTCTGCTCCAGCTCTCAGAGCTTCCTGAGGCTCTGGGGTCAATTTGATGGGTCTGGGGCGCCGGCTGCTGTCACAGTAGCAGTGGCTGCCAGAGCCCCTTTGAATCACCGGGCCCTCTTGGCCCCTCTCCTGTCAGTGGGCTGCCCTGCCTCTCCCTGCCCTTGCTCCGCCCCCTTCCTGCCTTTTCCCCCCACCCAGGGTGTCCTGGGGGGATAGCGAGGGGGTGGGGGAATCTGGCCTCCTACATTCAGCAGCAGTGTCAGGGGAAGTGGAGCAGTGTGGACCCAGCTCGCTTTGCTCCCCTGGCTGGGTCATTGCGGAGAGGACAGGGGCCGTCCTGCCCCTCTCCTGAGCGGTGCAGCTAGAAGAACAGTACAAAC
This sequence comes from Pelodiscus sinensis, assembly GCF_049634645.1. Lineage (NCBI taxonomy): Eukaryota > Metazoa > Chordata > Testudines > Trionychidae > Pelodiscus > Pelodiscus sinensis. The sequence goes on along the minus strand of NC_134723.1, from coordinate 44,228,409 downwards.
TGGTGCCCTGTTGCTCGGCTTTCCCTGCCGCTGCTGGTAGGTGTGGGATGAGGGACCCCTGCTACTGGTGCCAAGTCCCCCCCTCCCACTACTTCTTCCAGCTGCTGGCCAGCTTCTTCTGACAGAGACCAGAAGCTTCAGGATCTCTACCAAGCATTTATAAACCTCAACTGCCCACCCGGAGAAATAAAAAAGCAAATTGAAAGAGCCAGACGAATACCTAGAAACCATCTACTACAAGACAGACCCAAGAAAACCAACAATAGAACACCACTTGTCATCACCTATAGCCCCCAACTTAAACCTGTCCAACACATTATCAATAAACTACAGCCTATACTGGAACAGGACACTAAACTCCAAGAGGCTCTGGGAGACAGACCCATAGTCTCCTATAGACAACCACCTAACCTCAAGATGATTCTTACCAGCAACCACAGGACATACCACACTAATACCAACCCTGATACCTTCCCTTGCAACAAACCCCGTTGCCAGCTTTGTCCACGTATTCACTCTGCTGATACCATTATTGGACCTAACCAAGTGAGTTATAAGATCAAGAATACATATTCCTGCGCATCCAGAAATATAATTTATGCTATCTTGTGCCGAAAGTGTCCATCTGCTTTGTACATTGGACAAACATCTCAGACACTTTGCCAAAGAATCAATGCCCACAAAACAGATATCAGACAGGATCACAAAGAAAAAACAGTTTCTTGCCATTTTAACCAGAAAGGACACTGTCTCAACGACTTGATTACCTGCATCCTGCTTCAAAAGCCTTTTAAATCTGCACTTGAAAGGGAATCCTCTGAACTGGCATTCATGCTAAAATTCGACACTCTACGTGTGGGTCTCAACAAAGACACTAATTATCTTACCCATTACAAAGATAGCTTCCCCAATTATCACCTCTTATACCACTAGCTCACAGACATTTACCTTTCCCCACCTCTAATATCATTAGCTCACAGACATTTACCTTCCACCCCCCCCCCCCGCATCTCCCTTCTGTTCTGAAATGTGATTTGTCCTTTTCATATGTGTTCATTTTTTTTAAATTGTATCCTTTGGTATATATGGCTGTGACTATTTTCTTCCACTATTTGATCTGAGGAAGTGGGTCTGGCCCACGAAAGCTCATCACCTAATAAACCATCTTGTTAGTCTTTAAAGTGCTACATAGTCCTGTATTTTGTTTCCACTGTTGTTGTTAGCCACAGCCAACTGACATAGATTCTGAGACTCACTGTCAGAGGGTGAGGGGTTTTTCGGTGTCAGCCTATCCTGAGACTCCTCCGACTTGCATTAATGGAATACCTGAGTACCTCACACCCTTTAATACATTCATTTTCACCACATCCAATGCTGTTAGCCCCATTTTACAGACAGAACCGTACCACAGAGAGACTGTAACTCACCCCAAAAATCTAGGGCACCGCTCCCCGCATCCCAGGTTAGCACCCTAATTGCCAGACAAGCCTTTCTCTCCTTTTAGGGGCTGCACTATAAATACTCTTATAAATTAACTTTTAACTATTGTTATAATCACGGTTAATACAGACCACTTTTTGCCATATTAGCATGATAATATTAAATGTAAAACAGTAAGAACAATTAGAAGCATCTAAATGAATTTCTTTCAGAATCAATAAAAGTGGATACGGTTACAATTATTGCAAGAGGGATTCATATGTAGTGTTTTAATTGCATTCTTCTTGTGTCATTATGTGTGTTGCATTTACAAATACTTGCCGTCCCTCTGTGCAGCTTTAATAAACGAGACGGTTGTGAAGGACACACACTTCCATACAGTTTGCATTTGTAAGCTCCCTCTGCTGGGGAAATAAAGGTATTCAATACAAGTCTCTTCTCACGTCAGTTCTTCACGTTTGAAACTTTGTCTAGATTTAGTTTAAACTTATAGGCTACGTCTAGATTGGCATGATTTTCCGCAAATGCTTTTAACGGATAAGTTTTCCGTTAAAAGCATTTTTGGAACAGAGCATCTAGATTGGCACGGACGCTTTTCCGCAAAAGCACTTTTTGCAGAAAAGCATCCGTGCCAATCTAGACGCGCTTTTCCGCAAAAAAGCCCCGTTCGCCATTTTCGGATGTGGATACCCATGGATACATAGTGGATGTTTGAGGATTTGCAAGGTTCTGCAGATGTCTGTAAGCTGCTACTTATATTTTTGTGAAAGCTGGTTTTAACATGTAATGTAAAGTAAAATTGGGTCTAAAAGCTAAATTGGCATCTCACATTTTTAAAGGAAATTTACAAAAGAAATGGATTTTCTCACAGGACTATAGTTTACTGTTGTTTTGTTTCATAAGCTTTTTAAAAAAGGGAATAGCCATTTATCAGATGCTGAGGTTCATTTTCATATGAGTAAATTATCCAAAAGGAAATGCTTACATGAGTAAGCAGAGCTCTTAATTTTAAGCATGTGAATAAATCCATCCCTCTCTGGCAAAGCGCTTGATCATGTACTTAACTTTTAAGCATCTGATGCTATGGGCATGAGGGTGGTTTAGAATCAGAAGAGAGTGGAACAGAATCTGTGTTGTCTCATTGAAATCCATCTTCTGAAATACTTTCCTGAAGTGGGACCTTAGTCATCATTCTGCATCAGTGAGATCAAAGCCACGTCAATAACATGCTGTAAGTGCTTCCAATGGAGATGTTTTCTCATTTTCATTTAATAGCAGCACTTACAAAGAAAAGCCTTAAAAGGATATGGAAAGAGATGATAAAACAGCCGTGGAATGGTTCCAGACACGGAGGGCTTAGTCATACATAACTATACAACAGGATCTCCAGGGGACTGTCCTTCTAGGGGACTACATGTAGGGGAAATGTATTTCTAAGAGATCATTGCATGCTTTGGTGTTGTTGAAAAGAAATTCTTCTTCTTCTCTCCCCCTCATCCATATGCTAATTGTCTGCCTCTGGGTGCCTCATGTCTTAGTATTGCAGTGAATCTGAAAGCTCCTTAACGTGAATGTGGGTTTTTGGGCAGCCCAAGGGACTCTGTGTCCATCTCTTAGCCAGCCCTTGTAGGTGTTTATTTTCTGGCATGCGCATAAGCAGTAAGTGTACCTTGTGCAGCACCTAGAGCAAAGAGAGCCCAATCCAGGGTGGGCAGGAGTGCTGCAATTCAAATAATAGCTAATGATTACAGCAAATCAGATATGGAAAATGCTAGCGGGAGGATTTAGTGGGAGGTAATCTATGGAGGGGAGAGGTGAGTACAACAACTATATATCACCAGTGTACCACCAGCATTTGCTTCTCTGCTGTTGGTTTCTTATTTTTTTCAGGCCCAGTTTCCCTAGTCTTCTGGGAGCCATAGGGTTGCCAGGTGTCTGGTATTGACCCAGACAGTCCGGTATTTTTGCCTCTGGTCCAGTAAAAAAATACAGAAAATACCGGACACCGAAATGTTTGGTATTTTCTGTTTTTTTTCCCTTCCAGGAGGCAAAAATACCGGACACCTGGCAACCCTATGACACACTCAGCAACTGGGCCCAGCCCCCGCTCCACCCCTGCTTACCTGGGTCTTCAGGGGAGCTGTCTTCTGGCTCGGAGAAGAAAAACAAGGTGGCCACCAGCTGCCTGTTAAAGCCAAAAAAGCCCCAAAGGCATTTTTTAAAGGGGCCATGCTTTTTTTTAATTTTTTTTTTTTTGGTTAATAACTCTCATGGTCCTTTTTTTTTTTCTTTTGCTCAACAAGTTTGGTCTCTGTCCCTTTTTTTCCTCTCAACAGAATTTTCCCCTGGTGTTTTTTTCTGGGGGCGGGGGGTTGGGCAGGTTTTCGGTATTTTTGGTTAAACCATCTGGCAATCCTAAGGAGCCAAGAGGCGTTTTCCTCCAGCCCAAGCCAAGATGCCTACACTGCAGTTTTATAGCCCAGTTGCCAAAGCCCAGGGAGTCTGAGTTTGGGGGGGACAGGTCGGCTGGGAGTGTTTTGTTGCAGTGTAGAGTCACCCTACGGGCCTAGCTCACCCTGTCCTACGCTACCCGCAGCCCATGCCAAGCCTTAGGAGGAGGAGAGATATAAAGGCTCAGTTCAGAGCTTGGCTGGTGACGAGGCAGGAAGTCGCTTTGCTTGCTACACGCCTGAGGGCTGGAAGAGCAGTTGGGGAGATGTACTGCTTCCCTGGTAAAGGGAGATGGCTGAGGGGACATGTCGAGGGGCTTGTCCCCCCCTCGGCTACACCACAAAGTCAATGCCCCTCTACCGGGGATAAATACGGCTCTAGCAGCCTAGTCCCCAAAGTCAGTGCCCCTCTACCTGGGTAAATACAGCTCTAGCAGCCTAGTCCCCAAAGTCAGTGCCCTCTACCAGGGTAAATACGGCTCTAGCAGCCTAGTTCCCAAAGTCAGTGCCCTCTACTGGGGTAAATACGGCTCTAGCAGCGTAGTCCCAAAGTCAGTGCCCCTCTACCTGGGTAAATACAGCTCTAGCAGCCTAGTCCCCAAAGTCAGTGCCCCTCTACCTGGGTAAATACAGCTCTAGCAGCCTAGTCCCCAAAGTCAGTGCCCCTCTACCTGGGTAAATACGGCTCTAGCAGCGTAGTCCCGAAGTCAGTGCCCCTCTACCTGGGTAAATACAGCTCTAGCAGCGTAGTCCCGAAGTTAGTGCCCCTCTACCAGGGTAAGTATGGTTTTTAAGACCTAGCCGCCTGGAGAAGCCTCTCCTGGGTCAGGGTTGATTGTCCAGGGTAGGGAAAGGGGCAGTAGGGGGACCCGGGCCCTCCCTCTCCACTGGGTCCCAGCCCAGGGCCCTTTCGGCAGGGACTGTGGCTCCTGCCCCTCGGCGGGGGATCCGGCCGACAGACGCCGAGCCGCACTGTCGGTCCTGTGCCCTGCCCTGATTCCCTGTGGTCGATTTGCCTCGCAGTCAGTACTTGCCGGGGCTGCCGTCGGGGCTGCGAGTGCTCCGGTCTCTCGGGCAGGGGATGGCTCCTGGCTTTACTCCCAGAGTCCGTTGCGGGCTCTGTCTCTGGCCTCAGCTTCTGCAGAAACACCGGGGTTGCTGCCTGCTCCCTTCCGCCCTCCTGCTGCCCTCTCTCACGCAGGGCTCTCTCTGCTCTTATACCTGGGCTCTGCTGGGAGCATGCCCAGCAGGGCTGGATGGGCGGGGCCTCTTCCGCCAGCTGGGCCTGGGCTGCCCTCTGCCCTTCAGTGCGGGGCTTGTCTGCCCCGTCCCAGGACTGAAGCACACCCAGCAGTAGAGGCCTGCACTGCTTGACTATAAAAACATTGTGGGCGAGGCCCCTCCAATCTTAGCGCCCTGTGTCCACTGCAGAATGGGACCAAAGGTGCACAAGGAGGCCACCTTCGAGTCAAGCCACGACCGAGTGCTAGATGGGCCACGTCCCAAACTGATGGGACATAGCTAGGACATTGCCCCAGGCAGTGGATTTGGACTCTACTGGGAGGACCTTGCCGGCGTTGTTTCACACAGGGCTCTGGGCTGGGACTTGGGGAAGAGAGAAAGCTGGAGATGCCCTATCCCACCTCCTTAAGGCCTGAGATCCAAATGCACCAGAAGGTTCCCAGCCTAAAGTCAGGAACCTCTTCCATGGAAGCAAAGGGCCAGAAGTCAGGTGTGCCAGCTGCTAGGCCCCACGGCTGTGAGAGTATCATATCCCACTCCACTAGCAGGTCCCTGGAGGGCATGGTCAGCTCCCGGGCCAGATTATCCATTAGGCCCAATAGGCACAGTGCCTAGGGCTCACTAAAAAGCTTAGGGCCTACAAGAAATTTAGGGCTTAAACGATTCACAATTGACTTGAAAATAAGAAAAGAAAATTGCTAAGTCAAACTTAATACTCTGCCCTCTTTCGTCAACAAACAACATACAATTAACTAGTAGGCAAACAGGTGATAGGGCGTTTCTCCTTTATATATTTATATATAATCTGATGTAAAGGCCTATGATTATGAGCGTGCCTAGGGCCTACAAAGACCTTAATCCGGGTCTGGTCAATGCCGGCTTTGGATTTCATTGTAAATAATCGCAGAACGTGAGAAGCCTCTTCGCTCAAGGAAGGTGAATTCTGTGCTCCCTCTGGTGGCGAAGGACACAAAACGAAAGTTGTTTGCAGGAGGATGGTGGTCGCTGAGTTGGTCCCAGGATATTAGGAAGACACGGTGGGTGAAGGAAGTAAGAAGTTGGTTTGATCAAAGATATTACCTCTTCCGCCTTCTCCCTCTAAAAAAAGAAAGAGAAAATAACTGGAAATAAATATGTTCTCCCGCTGAAGCTAATGGAAGTTGTACATGTCCATTTTCATTTTCATCCTACTGCCGTTGAAGTCAGTGGCAGTTTTGCTCTTTATTTAAGTGGTAACAGGGTCATACCCATAATGAAATCAGAACATAGCCTTTCAGTTACGCTGTTAAAAGACGTGGGGTAGCTATTTTGGGATACCTCCTGTATCCCGAAATAGCCCCGCTGTCTAGACGTACCCTAAGGATCTAAGATACTGCTTTATCCTGCATACGTATTCATGTGTGAGTAACTTCAGTCATGTGAGTAGTTCTGGAGCCGTCAATGTTATCTGTGTGTGAGTTGTTCAGGGTCACGTACATAGGGCAAAAGTTTATAATCTGGTAGAACCAAACTTTCTTCGTTGTTAACAATTTACCCTCTTCTAAGCACAGGCATGTGGTGGGAATAGAGAGCATGTCTGTGCTAGGACATTATTTCGAAATAACAAAATTCAAAATAATAATTCCCAAAATAACTATTTCAAAACAAGCTTATTCCCTGAGGAAAGCAGAAGTACCGATTTTGAAATAACCAGCCCGTTATTTACACTCAGCAGTTATTTCAAAATAACGGGCTCTGTAGTGTGCTCACTCCGCTTACTATTTCAAAATAAGGGGGGGTTATTTTGAAATAACTGCAGAGTGTAGACCAGGGCAGAGCCAAGAGAACACTGGAATCAAGAAGACCCCCTCTGTGATCTGAAAACAGAGTTTTGTGCAATGTAGCTCCCCGTAAGTACCAGTATCTCACAACATGTCATGTAGGCTAAACTTAAAGCTGCAACACTTCATATGCGTTTCTTCCTTAAGTGCATGTTCTTGCTTGTTTTTTGCTTGTGGTCTTTTGCAAAACATGTAATTGCTCCATGCCTCAGTTTATCATGATGCTTTCGTTGTAGGCTTCTCAGGAGCCTAAAGTGATGTTGTAAAGTCATGTTGAGATTCTGGAATACAAAGAAGTGCAAAGTATCACCAACCCCCCTCTCGGCCAGAAAGGGTCCGTGACCAAAGCCACCCTGGCCCTGGCTCCAGCTCTGGCTCTGGCTCCAGCTCCGGCTCTCCCCTCCACCCCACCTCCGGGGAGGGCCCGGAACTGAAGCCATCCCGGTTCTGAGACTGCCCCAGCCCTTCTGTCCCCCAGCCATCTGGAAGGGCCTGGAGCCAAGGCTGCCTGGGCCCCAGCTCTTTCCCCCTCCCCCTTCAGCTACCAGGGAGGGCCTGGCCCCGAGGTTGCCCTGACACCGGCTGTTCACCTGGGGACGGCTGGGCTAAGGCCGCGGCAGCTACAGCTCTCCCCTTGGATGCTGGGAAGGGGAGGAGAGGACTAGGTCTGCAGGCAGCCCCAGCTTTCTGTGTGGGCCCTGAGGAGGGAGAGGCTGGGAGTGGGTGGAGCTTGGCTCCTGTGGACACAGAATGACGTGATGACATCGCTATGTCGCCCCACAGGAATTTTTTTTTAATATATAAAGAGAGGTCACTTTTAGGTCTTTGGTGGCAGAGAATGGGTTTGTAAAACCACTAGCATAATGGGATCATGACCTGGTTGGCCATTGGCAAAACCCTAAGCTATAAAATAATAATTTCACGGCATACATTTTACAATCAATTAAAAATTTGTAATTCTATAATTTACAGGAAAGACACACTTTGAATGATTTTAATATGACATTGGCTATTTGACATATCTAAACAGGATGACTGAGATTTAAAAATGTATGTTTACTTCTACTTCTGTCAACTAGAGTTGTCAGAATCATTTTCAATGGAACAGATTTCCCGCAGGAAGATGCCGTTTTGTTGAAATTGACACGTTCCCCCCAACATTCTGATTTTATTTGGGGCACATTTTCAACAGAAAAGTTTTGAAATGTTTCAAAATTGAACCGAAATACTTGGCTTGAAATGTCTCCTTTTTTGATCTATTATGTTTTGACACTATTGAAATGGAAGACTTCGACAGGGTTGACTTTTTTTTTGTTTTGCTGTGTTTCCAAATTAAAATGTGTGGGAATTTCCAGTCAGTTAAACACTCCCAGATTTTTGACATTTCATCCTGATTCGAGACACACGCGCGTTTTAGAACACTGAATTTCCTTGAGGAAGGGAGATTCCATTTCTGACCCACTCTAGTCCTGACATCAGCTAAAATCCCATGGAAGGGTCAGAACAAGGAATGCAGCAATGGGCTGTCAGTGACATAATGCTGAATCATGTTAGCCTAAGCAGTAATGGGCCACCATTGTTTATGATTCAGAGAACACAAACTGGCATTAACATGGAGCGTCCTACATCCCAGCCTCTTCTTATACATTGTCAGTCAAGAGTTACCCCAAATCATCCTGTTAGACAGAAGTCAGCTACTGCACCATTTCAGCGAGGTGCTGTCATGTCGCTGACAGTCTGGAGAGACAGCAAAATGAATATTTCAGCAGTGCAAAGATTTGCCTAATGGTACAACATGCTGTTGCCAACCACAGCATGTTAGTTCCATGCAGAGTACAGCATGCCTGAGCAGTGCTATTTAGCCTCATCTCTAGAGGACACACCTCCTGCAATTAAACAGGGGCCAGTAATATATGATAGGCATTCAGTGTGCAGTATGAATAAGTGAGGTGCATGGTGGTAAGGTCTGGGGGAGGGGTGGGCAAATTATAGCCCACAGGCTACATTGGGCCCATTGGATCTTTTCATCCAGTCCTCAAGCCCTGCTGGGGAATCGGCCAGGGACTTGCTTGCCTTGCTCCCCAGCTCGAACACTGGGCAGGGAGTCAAAGCTAATGGTGGCATGAGGGTGCCCATTTTTCCAGGGCTTCCCAATTGGCTGGAGCCCTTTAGCACCCTCTTTGGCCCACTGGCTAATCCATCACTGGGAGGAAGTCAGGCTGTAATGGAGCTAGGCCCTCAGAAGGCTAAAAGGGCCATAGAGAAGTCCTCCAGGCAGCTAGAGTGGCTAAGAAGACACCAACCAATCAGGAGCCATGGGGGCTACAAAAGATGCTGCAGGACTGCAGGGAGCTCAGTTGCAGTCCAGATTTGGAAGGAAGATGGTCAGGGGTGGCTGGCTGGCAGAACCACGGAGAGCTGAGTGGGGAGCTGTTAGAACATTGTCTCCAGGAGGAGAAGCCCTGGAGGCACCATTCTCATGCTGATTGGGGAGACAGACTGAGAGAACGGACTGGACTCAGAGACACTCTGCAGAGAGTACCGGGATAGGCCTCTGTTAGGTGTGTACCCCAGAAGGAGTTGTGATTTCACACAAGGCTGCGTGACTGGGCCAGAGGGCTGAGTAGCTGCAAGGCCTTTACAACTGAGGCAGTGCAGGAAACTGCACTTGGCCAATCGGAGGCGCTTGCGTGAGGTGAGTGTAGACCCCATTTCATGGGCCAATGAGCATTTATGGCCCATCATACAATTTGCCTACTCAGATGTGACCTTCATGCGAAAGGTTTGCTCACCCCTGGGGTGTGTGCGATGGGGCGCAAGTAGGAACAGAACCCCTGTTTTCTCAGGTTGTACACTGGCAGTAGTGCATGCCGTACAATCCTGGAGAGATTTCCTGTTGGCTTGAGGCTGCTCTAACTCACCCCAAGCGCTGGACAGGAATCTGTATGATCACATGGTACAGCGTGCATACAAGGCAGGCCTGGGAGACGGGAAGTATTATCTGTGGCAAATTTCCAAAGAATTGGAATATGTTAATTTTCGAGGGAATTTATTTGTTGATGAAATATCTAAACAAAAAGAATTTTCTTTTTGGTTTTCAGTCATTTCTCTCTGCCTCCCCTTATTTCTTTCCTTTTTTCCCTTTGGAAAAGAGGAGAATAGGAAAAGCTTCACAATTAAAAATACTGATTAGGATTTGATACAAAATTCCAAACATTTTGAAAAATATACAAGTTTCATTACAAAAATCTTATTTGTCCCAACTCCCTGTCCCATTGTTTTTGAGTGGAAAAAATGCCAGCCAGTTCTAGACGATAGAAAGCCACTCAATTCAGTCCTCGCCCCAAGAGCAGGAAGGGAATAACTTTGAGTCAGGCCCGTGGAATGTAAAGTCAGAGCATCTAGCTATAAGAGGGCAGTACTTTCTATTCATTCTTAGGCCACGTCTCCACTTGCTGGAGCATTGATACTCTGGTGATTGATCCTCTGGGGTTTGATTTAGTGGGTCTAGTAAAGACTTGCTAAATCAAACGCTGAAGGTGCTCCTGTCAGCACCAGTACTCTTTGCTGGCATGAGGAGTAAGGAAAGTTGATGAGAGTGTTTCGCCCACTGACCTCCCGCTGCAGGGCTGACCCAGAAAATCGGTGCAAGGTACGTCGACACCAGCTAATTCATGTAGCAGAAGCAATGCATCTTGCATCAATTTTCTCCGCTGATATAGACCTGGCCTTAGATATTCCTCTGCATTGTCAACTTCAGGCACTGAAACATCATGAATAAAGATCCTAAACATCATGACCTTGGCTTCAGAATCAGGGGTTTTTACAGTAGTCCATTCTGTGTTCCTTCTTTTTGCTGTCTGGTTTTTGAGCGTTTAGTTTCATATTTCAAATTTCTCCCTGAAGGCATTAGGTCTGGAAATCTATTTTCTTTAAAAAGAAAGCCAAGATTTTAATGTGCTAACAGGACTCCAGCAACTGGGGCTTTAAGATAAAACACCAAACTTTGCATAACTTGAGATAAACTATCAGAGGGTTGGCGACACTGGATCATCAATAAAAAGGTGCTGGATGCTGGCAAGTTTCCCTTTAGGCTGCGCACCAGTACAGCCATGCGCAAAAAATGTTAGGCCCTCGCAACTTGCCTGCAGAGCTGTGCAGCAGTACTCATAGCCACTCACTTTCCTGCTGGCCAGGAAGGTGTGCAGTGGTGGTGGTGGTGGTCTGGTGGGTTCTGGCAGGGCCACGTGGCAGTGAGCGGCAGGTCTTCCCCACCCCCATTTGCTCCAGCTGGTGCCAGCTGTCCCTGCTTGGGCAGCCTCACTGGTCCCAGTTCCAGCTATGGCCGGTGGGACACCGCAGCCCGGCTGGGACTGGAGCTATGTGTCAGGCGGTGGCTGGTTGGGCGGCTCCAGCTAGGACAAGAGACGCCACGTGGCAGGAGGCGGCTGGTTGGGTGGCCTCAGCTGGGACCAGAGCCACCAGGTAGCGGGTGGCAGCAGCAACTCTGGGGCCAGAGCTGCAGCGTGACCCCCATACCTATCCTCCTGGCTCTCAGCTGCATCATCAGTCAGGTGTGCAGCCACCAGCCAGCAGCCTTATCCCGGAAGCTGCCAGCCAGCCAGCTGGGAGTGCTGGTCAGTGCAGCCCCAGGTCACCTCTTGCCCACCGGTTGACAGAGCCGGGCAGCCCAGCTCCGTCCCCCCCGAGTGATCACCTTCCTGGGGAGGGACAGGTAGCCCAATCCTGGCCCCCCCCTGCAAGAATGGGCAGCCCAGCTCCAGTCTCGCCCCAGCGAGGAGCTGTCACTTCCATGACCTCTCAGCCCCCCATCCTGAGTTCCCCCTGCCCTGAATCTTCCACCCCCAGAGCCACCCCATACTTCCCACCTCCTGCCCCCCTGATTCCTGTACCGCAGGGTCATGCACCTTGTTAATTATCCCTCGGTTTGGTATTTTTTCGTGTATAATGATTTAAGTGTGTGTATGTGTTTATGAGTGTGTGTATATGTATAAAACTTTTGTTACTAACTCGAGGGTGCCACGGTGGCACACATCCGAACACGCGCACACGATGTCAGTGTTGGTGCACAAGACAAAACTCACTCTGCTCCCAGCTGGGAAGTCTTAGAGGGAACACTGGACACTGCCTACTTCCGGCAACTTCATCGTAATCTCCTTCTGTTCACTCAGCACCTCGTGGTTACAGCCTTCTAGATCGCTGCCTCCCCCAAAGGAGCTATAACAATATTTAAAGCAACGTGATGAAGCACATGCATTTTTATGTTGTGTTGGATTGTAAATATGGTAAATATCTTCCATCTCGTTAGCCTCTTCCATGGCTCTAATTAATGGACTAACTTGCTGGTTTGTCGGTTTATCACATTGATGGACCTGTTAAATGAAACCTGCAGAGGTTGGACAATTTTGTCTGATGGTCAGTCACAGCTGGTCCTGGCAGTAATTTCTAGTAATAGCATATGTGCCAAATGTCCAAGCAGTTATCAACATCCATTACACTCTTTATTGACTTGAACCATTCGTAACCTGTCATATTAGGCAATTAGGTTGTCTTGACTTCCCAGGGGAAATTGCTTTCCCCTAACTGATGGTATTGGTTTTGTGGTTTGTGCAGCTAAGCATTTGCTTGGACGGCGCTATGTATTCCTGGCTGGCATGGATGATGAATGCTGAACTGGTTCTCAAACTTGAGAACTTGGTAGCAGCAAATGGACAGTCCCCAAGAAAAATATCGGAAGCATCTTCCTGCCTGTTTTTAAAAGGTGCACGATTAAAAAGGCATAAAAAGGTTGATGGGAGAGGGATAGCTTAGTGGTTTGAGCATTGGCCTACTAAACCCAAGGCTGAGAAGTCAATCCTTGAGAGAGCCATTTAGAGATCTGGGGCAAATCAGTGAGGGATGGTACTTGGTCCTGCTATGAGGGCAGGGGGACTGAACTTGATGACCTTGCATGGTCCCTTCCAGCTCTATGAGGATAGGTATATCTCCATATATTAAGGAGGCCCTCAATCCTGCTGAAACTCTGTCATGCACTTGACTTGATGGACAAGTGCAGTCCTGTTGATTCAAGAACTTGTTTCCCTCTCCTGAATGAGCATCAGATCCAAAATCTACTGGGGTTAATAGTAGACGTGCTAAAAGGATTCAAGGGGCTTTGCAACAGGGCCTTAAACAAGTATGGGCAGTAATTTCTAGGAATAGCATATGAACCAAATGTCCAATGTTCCATGTACATGCCTCTGCCACTAGGTAGGTAGTAGGCGCTGACCTCCTCTGGCAATTGTCTGCCCGGTTCCTCGAGGAGCGGTAGGTATCGGTTTGAAATGCATCAAAGCTTCTGCTGATTCCACAGAAGATGCTGCTCTGCTCTTGCAGTTAAATGGCATTTAAGAACTTTTAAGAGCCATTGACCTCAAAAGCCTGAGAGAGGCAGCATCCAATCCATCAGGCTAGAGTATCACTTCAGCTGCTTTACAACTTTCAACGGAAATAGACCAAAAAGACGAGTTAATATGAAAAGCCAGTTGGGTCTCCATTGAATAGGGCTTATGTCCTCTCCGTGGCTTTTTAAAAAGCCCATTTACAAGACAAGTGAATGCTCGTGAAAGGCAAAGGAGCTGACTTCATGAGCAGATCGTCATTTTCAGGGGAAATTTCCAAGCCGCTCTCTCTCTGAATTGCACTCAAATCTCTGAATTGCAATGATGTTAGGAAGGGAGCAAACGAGCAGGCAAATAACAACCCAGTTTTTTCAGTCTTCCTTCATAATTCATGTTTTCTAGGCTGTTAGTCATTTTTGTTGCTCTTCTCTGGGCTTTCTCCAGATCTTTCCTGATATGTGGCACCCAGAACGGGACACCATACTCCAGCTGATTAGCGCAGAGTAGAGCAGAAGAATGACTTCTTGTGTCTTAGGGTACATCTAGACGACATGTCTCTGGCAACAGAGGCATGTAGATTAAGCTACCCAGCATAGGAAAATGAAGCGGTGATTTAAATAATCACCGCTTCATTTAAATTTAAATGGCTGCCGTGCTGCGCCGATCAGCTGTTTGTCAGCTCAGCGCAGTAGTCTGGACGCTCGGCGGTCGACATCAAAGGCATTTGTTGACCTCCCAGGTATGCCTTCTGGGATGAGGTTTACCTGGGAGGTCGACAAATGCCTTTGATGTTGACCGCAGAGCGTCCAGACTACCACAGTGAGCCGCTTCATTTTTCTATGCCAGGTAGCCTAATCTACATGCCTCTGTCGCCAGAGGCATGTAGTCTAGACGTACCCCTACTTACAACACTCCTGGTAATACATCCCAGAATGTTTGCTTTTTTCCAACAGTATTACACTGTTGACTCATATGTAGCTTATGATCTATGACTCCCAGATCCCTTTCTGCCCTACCCCTTCCTAGGCAGTCACTTCCCATTTTGTATGTGTGAAACTAATTGTTCCTTCCTACGTGGAGCACTTTGCATTTGTCCTTATTGAATTTCATCCTATTTTCTTCAGACCATCTCTTCAGTTTATCTGGATCATTTTGAATTATGTCCCTCTCCTCCAAAGCACTAACAACTTCTCCCAACTTTGTATTGTCCACAAACTTTATGGCTACGTCTACACTGGCATGATTTTCCGAAAATGCTTTTAACGGAAAAGTTTTCTGTTAAAAGCATTTTCGGAAAAGCGTGTCTAGATTGGCAGGATGCTTTTCTGCAAAAGCACTTTTTGCGGAAAAGTGTCCGTGGCCAATCTAGACGTGGTTTTCCACAAAAAAGCCCCGATCGCCATTTTCGCCATCGGGGCTTTTTTGTGGAAAACAGTACTGTGCTGTCTACACTGGCCCTTTTGCGCAAAAGTCTTTTGGAAAAAGACTTTTGCCCGAACGGGAGCAGCATAGTATTTCCGGAAAAGCACTGATGATTTTACAGGAGATCGTCAGTGCTTTTCCGGAAATTCAAGCGGCCAGTGTAGACAGCTGGCAAGTTTTTCCGCAAAATCATTTGATTTTGCGGAAAAACTTGCCAGTCTAGACACAGCCTATAAGTGTACTCTCTATGCCATTATCTAATGGTACGTCTACACTTGCTCCCTAGTCCGAGTTAGGGATGCAAATATAGGTGACCGAAATTGCTAATGAAGCGGGGATTTAAATATCCTGCGCTTCATTAGCATAATCCTGGCTGCGCGTTACTCCTCTCAACAGCTGATTCAAAAGTGAAAGTGCGCTCCGGGATGTGGTAGTTTGAACCAAACCTCTTGGTTCGAACTAACATTACTCCTCATTACATAATTACACCTGAGGCTTTTGCTAGTGCTACAGCTAGGGAGACTGGTTTAATTTAAATTATTAAACAGATTAAGTAGGGTGTCTGGCCAGGGGGAATGAGCAGGAGCTAGGGAGGTTGCAAGGAGCAACTATGGATGCAGGAGCAGGTTGTGGTAGGATGTCTGGCCAGGAGAGAGGGTGCAGGAGCAGGCTGGGGGTAGGGTGTCTGGCCAGGAGTGAGGGTGCGGGGGCAGGCTGGGGGTAGGGTGTCTGGCCAGGAGTGAGGGTGCGGGAGCAGGCTGGGGGTAGGGTGTCTGGCCAGGAGTGAGGGTGCGGGGGCAGGCTGGGGGTAGGGTGTCTGGCCAGGAGTGAGGGTGCGGGGGCAGGCTTGGGAAGGGTGTCTGGCCAGGAGGGAGGGTGCAGGAGCAGGCTGGGGGTAGGGTGTCCGGTCAGACGCAGGGAGATGGGGGCAGGAAGTGCCTTGGCCTAAAACTGGGGGGGCATAGTGGCTGAGGGGGTTCAGGGAGATGGGGGGGCAGGGAGGCAGAGGATGGCACAGCATGGCATGGGTGGGCAGGTAGGTGACCCTGGGATGTCCAGGACTGCAGGGAGTGGGGTCCCGCAGTGGTCCAGTCCATGGTGCCCTTGGGGGACAGGCGCTGATACGGCTCAGCCCCTACCCCCAGATCGAGTCCCCGTGGGTGCAAAGCCTTGAAGGGCCCTGACGCCCCACCTACCTCCTGTGTGTGCAGGTCCTCAGCCCCAGCATCACCTCCTCCCATCGCTACCAGGCACGGCACAGCCCAAACTACTGCTTGGGAAGGGGGGGGCGCCAGCCGCTCATGCACCATGGCAGTCTGCCCCACCTGTCTGGGCCCCATGCAGCCCAACTGGCTGCCTGCCCTGTGGGACCAATCGAAGGACACGCCACTCTTACCATGGCGGCAGCGCTCCTCCACGTGTGGCTCTGCAGCCATGCAAGGGACGGTGGAGGTTGCTTTCTTCACCATCCCGCCTGCCGGCCAGAGCTGGTACTGCAGCCTCCGGGCTGTGAGTTGACTATGAGGCTGCAGCGGCAGCGTGAGCTCCCCACGGCATGGAGGAGAGGTGTGAGCTCCCACCATGGACCACCCGGGAGGCGGCCACTGACTACTAGAGGTCCAGGGACCGCACTTTGAGAACCACTGTCCTAGACTAACATGCTCCTATAACTGTCGGCTCTGAGCTTTGTGATTCTCGGAACCTACAAACAAGCCCACCACCGTGGAAAGTCCAGGCCTGTTTACTGCAAACAGCGGGTGACAGCGGGTGATCGCCGAAGGGGCGGCCCTCGCAGGACTCAATTTAATGCTGATGCAGGGATGGTTGTGGTCAGTACTACACGGAGGGTTCATCAATAGAAAGACCAGCTCCCAGCCTGTGTTTAACTCAGGGGGTCCACCATAAAGAAGCCATACCAAGAGGTTTCTTTGCAAGGGTCAGTTTTAGAATCTCGCTGAGAGCCAACAGGCATAGTTCCCCTCCGTGGAGTGACCAGACACGCTGGGAAATTCAGTATCGTGCTGAGTGGCAGGCATGAGTCTTCACTCCTATGTGGCTTTTAAAAAAAAATCCACTGGCATATTATCAGACTCAGTAAGTGTATTCTTGACACAGAAGGTCATTTGTGGGTCTGGCAGGCTTTTTTTTTTTTTTTTTTTAACAGGACACTTCAATTTGAACTTGCTATTGTTTAACTTTCACATTAGAGCTAGTCCTGGTGGCTTCTCCTCCTCTCCTCCCTCAACCTGAAGTACCACTCTGGGAAACCTTGGGAGAAGAAGTGAAAGAAAGAGAAGGGGGACTGAGGTGACAGGAAAGAGCCCCAGCTGCAAGAACTGGGGTTGGAGGCCAGGAGACGTCTAGAGGTAAGAAAGGAGGAATTCCCAGAGCATCTTTTATATGCACAGACCAATGGTAACAAATGGTGTTTCCTCTTCCCCCACAGGATCATCGCTTAAGTCCCTGCAAGGCTGTAGATGTTCCATAGTCACATAAAAATGCTGAGGGGGCTGGAGCATGAAAGCTACGAGGAGAGGCTGACGGATTTGGGTTTGTTTAGTCTGAGGAAGAGAAGAGTGAGGGGGGATTTGAGAGCAGCCTGCAACGTCCTGAAGGGGGGTTCAAAGAGGATGGAGAGAGGCTGTTCTCAGTGGTGACAGATGCAGAACAAGGAGCAATGGTCTCAAGTTGCAATGGGGGAGGTCTAGGTTGGAGAGTAGGAAAAACTATTTCCCTAGGCGGGTGGGGAAGCACTGGGCTGGGTTCCCTAGGAAGGTGGTGGAATCTCCATCCCTAGAGGTTTTTAAGTCCCAGCTTTACAAAGCCCTGGCTAGGATGATTGAGTTGGGGTTGGTCCTGCTTTGGGCAGGAGGCTGAGGTCCTGAGGTCTCTTTCAGCCCTAGGATTGTATGAGTCTATGAAAAGAGCCAGGGATGTGATAGACAATAACAAACCTCTGCCCACCTAGAATTTTACAATAGACACACCATGGACACTGCAGCGGTCCAGGATAGAATGGCTCCAAAAGAACAAGCCCCCAACTCTCAAACTATACAAGATACTTGGTTAGCACTGGGGAGTGTTGGGTCTATGACACAAGGCTGAGCAGTTCTAATTCAATCCAGCAGACGGCATTTTCTCATAGACACATGTTCACCCATTTTCTCTCTCCCACCAGTGTAATTTCGCTCCCTTCCTCAGTGGGGGAAAACAGCGTTTACCAGAGAAGCTGTTGAAGTGCTTTGCACTTAGTGAAACTTGTGTGTCACTGGAGAGGGTGGAAATTTAAAGTCAGAGGGTAAATTGCCCTTTCTGAAGGGCTTCTTCAAGAGCTGGCCAGTTTATACCCACAGCCTAGGCAGGGCAGGAGCATATGAAGTGGTGTCAAGAGAAACGTGCATTGAAATCCTGGTTTAAAATGGTGAAACCCACTAAATTGTTCCGCAAATATCCTGCAACCAACAAGGTCTGTACATGGGGATTCTCAGCTGCAGTGCTGTGGTTTCCCCACAAGGTGTCACTAACTGCACAGAGACACAGCAAACTCGTGTGTGGCTGCTCGGACATTTAAGCACAGGTCTGCAAAAAACCAAACTACACTTGGCATATGTTACTGATGTGGGTAGTCATCAGATGGGTAGATTTAAAGGGGGAAATCTGTAAACATGGGACATTGCTACAATAGTGCACGAGAACTTTTTGGCAGCTAATGTTTTTAAAATCTGTATCTGGATTCCCTTAGGAAAGCATAGATCACATGGAGGAACGCACCTGCTACCCCCATTTTTGCTGCAGGTATTTGTTGCTTCTTTCACTATTGTTTTTTATTTTCAGTTGCTTACGGTGCAAAATGACTTCTGATTCACAGGGCATCCGAGCTCGAGCAATGAGAATTGTGTGCCTGTGCCACAGATTTGCAATAAGACTGTGGTTTTCTGCCACACACTTTACGATCTCCACCTGGAAGTGAGGCTCTCTCTTTGTCTCACAAAAGATTTGTCAGCATAGAGTCAGGACTCCCAATACTATTTCATTATATCGACACACTATGCTGTGGTACATTTATAAGTGTTAGGGAAAATCGTTACAGGTTCAACCTCTCTAGTCCGGCACTTTCTGGTCTGGCAACATCCATGGTCCGGCATGATTTTTGTTAGCCAGATATCTGCTTATCATGGGTGTGGCCAAGTTTCCCGTGGTCCCGTAGAGCTTGTTTATAGCCACCAGTCCTGGTGCTCAGTGTTCTGTGCTGTGATTTAGCTCTAATTTACCCCTAAATGTCTTCTAAGAGCCCAAACAAAAGGAAAAACTGTTTAGTAAGATCAGACGAACACGACTACCACTATTCTAAGAGCCCAGCAAGCAGTGGCAGTGTTAGTGATGCTGCTAGACAATATTGACCTCCCGTGGTTCAGCAAATTCTCTGGTGTGGCACCGGTCGGGTCCTGAGGGTGCCAGACTAGAGAGGTTCTACCTGTAGTAAGTCTTGAGCACACTCACGAACCAAACAGATGTGGGGAATCATTCACCTGGCTTGCTTTATCCTCAGTTGAAGCCGGGAGGGAGGAGGGGGGAGGGGCTGTTGGTCCATTAGCCTTGTTTGAAAGGCATTACGGTGGCTCCTACATAGCGCTGCAGCCTGCAGGGGTGTGAATCGCAGAGCCCGCCCCTGCAACTGCCCCAGGTGGACACTGCTGGGGCTAACTGCAAGGTGCCTGGCTGGTGTTAAGTCTTCTTCCAGACTGACCTGGTTAACCTGGGCTAGGTGCTTTGTAGTCGGCACCAGCAGCATCCACACAGGGCAGTTACAGTGCAACGTTTGGAGTGCTCTGCTATCACCCCGCCCCCTCCCCACTCCTCATTACATTGCAGCGCGTTGTAGACCCCCCCCACCATGGGTATTTTAGCCACCTTAGTTCCATTGAAAATCAATGGGATTTAGTCTCCTGGATGCCTAAGGCAAATTTGAACACGGGACTAAGGAGGTTTTGAATGCTTTACTCCATCTCTTCCTTTTAGTTTCTTCTCTAAAGAGCCCAGGCCACTTTGCAGCACTGTAAACAATAATAAATCATCAGTCCAGTTCACCCCCATGGGGTAATTCACAGTGGCTCTCCGACCTAGGGTATGCTTCCATTGCAATGAAACCCCCCAGCTGGCCCGGACTCACGGAGCTTTGGCTAAGGGGCTGTTTAACTGTGGTGCAGAGATATTGGAACAGGGCTGCAGGCTGGGTTCGAGCACCCTGCACGGGAGGGTCTCACAGCTCAGGTTACAGCCCCAGTCAGATCCTCTATGAGGCAGTTAAACAACTGCTTAGCTCTAGCTCTGTGAGCCACAGTCAGCCAGCATGGGCCAGCTGTAGGTGTCCAACGGCAGTGCGGCCTATCCTGAGGGGTGTGAGATGTGATGTTATTCTCTGCTCATTTTACAGCCGTTGTACACCGCACGAGGAGGCACTCAGATACCACGGAGAGGAGCATGGAACAAAACCCTTCTCTATACACGGACTAGAAAGTCCATTTTTCTCCTCCCGGGGCAGGAAGACCGGCTGTGTGTTTTCTAGTGATAGAAATGTAGCCGTGTTAGTCTGGTGTAGCTGAAACAAAAAACAGGACTATGTAGCACTTTA
The DNA here is from genome assembly GCF_049634645.1 of Pelodiscus sinensis. Lineage (NCBI taxonomy): Eukaryota > Metazoa > Chordata > Testudines > Trionychidae > Pelodiscus > Pelodiscus sinensis. The sequence goes on along the minus strand of NC_134723.1, from coordinate 44,208,002 downwards.
AAGACTAACAAGATGGTTTATTAGGTGATGAGCTTTTGTGGGCCAGACCCACTTCCTCAGATCAAATAGTGGAAGAAAATTGTCACAACCATATATACCAAAGGATACAATTAAAAAAAATGAACACATATGAAAAGGACAAATCAAATTTCAGAACAGAATGGGGATGGGGGAGGCAGGTAAATGTCTGTGAGCTAATGATATTAGAGGTGATAATTGGGGAAGCTATCTTTGTAATGGGTAAGTTAATTAGTGTCTTTATTCAAACTTAGGTGTAAAGTGTCGAATTTAACCATGAATGACAGTTCAGAGGATTCTCTTTCAAGTGCAGTCTTAAAAGACCTTTGAAGCAGGATGCAGGTAATCAAATCGTTGAGACAATGTCCTTTCTGGTTGAAATGGCAAGAAACTGTTTTTTCTTTGTGATCCTGTCTAATATCTGTTTTCTGGGCATTGATCCTTTGGCGAAGCGTCTGAGATGTTTGTCCAATGTACATAGCAGACGGACACTTTTGGCACATGAGAGCTAGATGGCGGCGATAGGACCGCTTTCTGTGACAATGTTCAACGGACGCGAATTAGCAAACGGTCTCCACTGCCCTGAACAAGCCAGGCTGCTGGGATGGGTGTGACATTTCACCAGACATTTAACTGAAAGGAACAGGAAGCCCTTTAGTAGTGGGGACCCAAGTCATGCCTCAGAGAGAGGGCCACGAAATACGTGGATTTCCACCGGGTCAGATGGTGAGGTTTCTCTCTGCTTGGGAATAAACAAAAGGCTTCATCTTCCGAATCCTCACACCCCGCGATCTGTACAAGTCTCAGGGAAGCTGTAGGCAGCAAGAACCATCCGTGGTGTGATGGGGCATCTGCCCCACACTGGCCCTTTCAGGGTTAAAACCCAGCCTGGGGTGAGGGCTGAGAGTGGAGCCCACAGCTGAGGCAGATATAGCCAGTTAGGGCCCAGGTGGGCTGTATCAATAAGGGCTCCTGGAGGGAAGGAGAAGACAGACTCTTGTTCTGGCTGGGGAAGAGGAGGGAACTGGTTGCTGAGGAAGCTGGAGGCTTCCGGAGACAGGGCCGTGCTGGGGAGCTTTGGCCTGACCTCACTCCCAGGCTGTAAGGCCTGAGGCAAGGCCTGAGTGCGCTAGGGCTGCAGATGGCAGCAGGTCCCTACTCTCTCTCCAATGGTGAGTGGCCATGTCAGACTGCAATTGCCCCTGAGGTAAGGGATTAGGTGACGACTGGTCACTGAGGCATGGTGGGTATCGGGGGACTGGGGATCCTCTGGGAGGGGAGGACCCTAGAGTGTGGGGGCACTGACCTAGGATGGCACCAGCAGGTGTGACACCAGCTGAAAGGGGGTGCTCCAGAGCTGAAAAGCTAATTCCCAAAGCAACCAGTAGGAGGCCCCATGGATGGGGGCTTGCCCCGACACGTGGGGAGCCGTATCCCTCCATCCTGGTGCATGTCATGGCATCCGACAAGCTGTTCCCCTCAAAATCTCACCAGATATTTGAGAGGATAGTAGAGGGGGAGCCCATGTTTTGTAGACTTATTTGGGGGTTGAAGCTGGAGTGAGGATGAGGGATGGAGAAGGCCTGTTCTCTTCTGTCCCCTCCCCCCATGCATGTATAACCCAGGCGCACTCTGGGTGTGGTGTACTGTCTCATCTGGTGGTGCTGAGCCCACTTACTGAGAGACTAACGAGTCTCCTCTACAGCCTTAGCTACTAGCCCAGTAACGTTTAGCTCCTGAGCTAAAGGCTCACGCACCAAAGGTCCATGGTTCAGTTCTGCCTTCAGACAACCGGGCTCTGTCAGCGTTACACATGGCTCCCAGTGGAGGGATTACTGCATGGTCTGGGAAGGTGGCAAGATGCTGGCACTTCCGTCCTCGGTGGGTCTCCCACCCCTTCAGGCAGGATTTCAGTAACTTTTCATCCTTTCTGTCTAGGACCCAAGAAGGGACAATTGGATAGAATTACAATGAGATTGGTTTAAGAACTGATGGGGGATGTGGGCCAGTATTTTGCTGAATCTCTCTATGGATTTAGGGTAGGCTAAGCTCCAAATGACGAAACTCCCCTCCCAATCGTGAGTGTAGGGGGACTATAGACAGGACAAGAAATTCAGGATGCAAGGACAGACCGTGTTGCTTGGGGACCGTGTCCTTTCTTAGTTTTGCTATAGCGAATCTTGAATTATTTTGGAAAACTAAGTTGGCTGAGGCAAAAAGCAGCATTCATCTTGCTAGAGAGCATCCGGTGGTATTCAAGCCACGGAGCGGGAAGGTGTGATGAAGCATTGATCAATTTTCCACTCCAGCAAGGTGGAGCATGTTGCCTTCATGAACTTATTGATTAGCCTGGTGTCGATATTGAGTCCTACACGGTGTCTCTATGCTCAAAGTACACTCTGTCTAGCTTAAACGTATGCCTTCTTGTTCTGTTGGACTAAACATCTCCTTTGACTGGAGACTGACTCATGCTCTCGGCAGCACCATCCTGCTGCATTTATTCCCGTCAGCTGTGTACACTCTGGCTATCGTTTAGTTTTGTACCTTGTCTTTTTATGGCGGAGAACTTACCAGGACAAACCTCTGAATCTCCTGTTTCCTGAAATCATTCAGACCTAGTTTTCTTAACCTTTTAGAATGACTAAGATTGCCACATCCCTGTACTATGCTGCTTGCTGCTCTGCTGGGCTTTCTTCATCTCTATACGATCCTTTTCTAGCTGAGCGATTTGCATTATGCACGGAGTTCTAAATGTGGCCTCATTAGTTCCTGAGACTGTGCTAGAAGAATGTCTTCCTAGTTACATTTGGTAACCTCTTTATGCCTTTTGCAATTGTATTTGCATTCCCCTGGTGCTAGCACGCCACTAAGTTTTAACATCTGTCCAGGGGATTGGAACACGCAGCTAGTGACAATGTCCTATATTCCCCTTATCTTCTGGATCGTCAGACTAAGTACATCCCGTTTCTTTACCGTGCACAGTTAGGTCCCTTTATATTCCTGTCCAGTACTTCAGAATAATCAATAAAGAGACAGTGGCCAGAAAATGCAGTTTGGGTTTGACATGTTGTGTCAGGAATTTGGAAGCTGTGTGGATAACTCAAAAAGGCTGTATTCAAAACCCCTTTAAGATCCTAGGAGTCTTTCCATGGAAGTCAATGTCATTTTACTCACTCTAAAAGCATAAATATACTCAGCCAACTTCACAATTATGGATAACCCATGTTGGAATGAGTTGCTTTAGGAAGACCTGGTCAACTGGAATATAATCAATGTAGGTTTCTTTTTCAGATGTTCTAGGGATGCTCCAGAAAGCATCATTCTCAGTTTCAAGAAGGGATAGTTGCATGAGATTCCTGATATTGCTAATGTCCCTAAATCCTGTGTTATGGGGGAAACATAGATACTACCATGTCACGTCTAATAAGCCCTTATGTGACCCTTAACTTCTACAAGCCTAAAGAACATCTAAAAAACCGGAGTGTATGCATGCTCCGTTACTGAGTGCATTTGTCATCTGATTCTATGCTTGACTCCCTTTTTCTTTTAGCCTTGCACTTCACTGCTAAATCCTTTTATTCTTCATGGTTGTAATCCCTGAACCTGTCAGTGGTTCTCACACATGCTCGTTTAAAAGTTCAGAATGGAATTTGAGGGAGAAAATCCAGTCTTTTGTTTTAATTTAGAGATGGACAAGGAGGATAATTCTGTCTATATTAAACTGAGCTTTATTATCGATCTCTTCTTTAGTATTGATTGCCTCCTCCATCATTCCTATCATGAGCAATTTTCATTATCTTTTTCCAAGTCATTGATCTCTAAACAGAGAAATCCACCAGCCTCGGTTCATTCCACACTGTTTCCACGGAAGTGTGTCTTTGTATTTCAATAGTCTTTCATTATTTCCCCTTCTTAAAATACTCACTTGCTAAACCTAAAAATTTAGTCCTCTTGTTTACTGTGGGAGAAGAAACAGACCACCCGGGAGCGAACGGGGTAAACGGAACTACTTTATTGCCCCTGCACGTTTACCTCAGACAGCCTCGAGTGTTTGCACTTGTACATCCTGTGAGCAGCAGCTCTGCTCCCAGAAATGACTCTCAGGCCTGGACAGAAAGAAGAGTCTTCACACATGTAAGTTCAGAAGTTCGGAGAACGGCACCACAAGTCACAAATGACATTTCTTCAAGATCTTGCTGCCTATTCATCCAGTTAAACAGACCTTGTAAGACTATCTGTAATGGTACCATCTGGTGACTCCAATTAATAGTATGCCCTATAGAGCAATTCTCTGTATACTACTGCGTCAAAAGCTTTTCTAATGGGTAGGGTACTATAGGAAGGGAAGTTGATGGGCCGTGTCTCCATTTGCCGGGAGATTGAAGCTGTGGAGATCAATCTCCTGGGGTTCACGTAAGCTGATCTTGTAAGGACCTGCTAAACGACTGCTGATTGTGCCCCGGTGACTCCCCTTACTCCTCGCGACCCAGTGGAGTACTGAAGTTGACGGGAGAGTTTCTCCCATTGACCTCCTACAGGAGGGACATCACTGAAATTCAGACTAAGGTAGGTCAACTCCAGCTGTGCTATTCATGGAGCTGGAGGTGAGTAGCTTAATTTGACTTTGCCCGCTAGTGTAGACCTCTGTTTAGTTTCCCTTGGCATCTCCTGCTTTTGTGCAGTACCGTTTTACTCAGAGGAAGTCAGGAGGCGGGAGAAATATGACAGAGGGCTTTGCATGCCCTTCCCTTGTTCTCGTGCATGGCAGGGGTGGCTGTCCCACCTTGCCACCAGGGTTATAGGAAGCTTTTCCCATTTTAACTTCTGTACAAGTAAATTTGCCGACCCTGCCCTCTTTCTTCACTGCCACTTCCTCTAAACTGCTGGCCTGAGCCTATTTGGCTCTCTGATGCTGTTAGGATTTGCAGCTGAGGGGTCTGTGCTGATGCATATGTTGTCCCATAGATGTGCAGAGTTTGAGGATTTTAATGGAGGCCATAATCCCAAAGCCCAGTGTAGGCCTTTGAAACCATAGGCACAGAAAGGAGGATCTTGCCATGAAAAGACTGGCCAGAATTCAAGACCTCTACGTTAATTCCTGATTCTGCCACAAATGTCCCGTGTGACCTTAGGCAAGTCACTTAATCTCCGCAGTCCCCTATTTTTAAATGGGAGGTGATACTCCCTTCCTGCCACTCCTTATATGCTTAGATTGGCTGCCCTAAAGACCTTGTGCTGTCCCTTTACAGTAACTAACACCTCTTGGAGTTACTGTAATACCAGTAATAAAACTCGGGCTATGTCTCTTTTATTACCTTACCTACATGACACACATCTCTCGCACCTCTGTCTCTCTGATTACAGCAGGGGAGCGCTAGATTCAAGAGGGTGCCTCAGCAGGCACGCAGACCATGCCAACGCCGCTGGGCTTTCCTTTCCGTCTCTCCCTGGCACTCAAGTGCTTCACTCATGGTGATTTGTAGGCAAATCAATATTTATAGCAGTGTACAAATGATTTAATGCTACCGTGCATAATGCTGTCACCGACCCAGTAGGCACGAAAGGAGGAAAAGTTGCTCCAAGACTGAACAACCCTCTGGGTCTCCCAGTGCATTCTGGTTTGTCTTTGGGTTGTAGCCATGATAGCTCCAGGGTATCAGAGATGAGGTAAAATCTTTTGTCGGACCAACCTCTGCTGGTGACGAGACGAGCTTTTAAGCTACACAGAGCTCTTCTTCAGTACCCCTAGTATCTCCTGGGAAGGATTGGCCCAGCTCTTGGAGACGTGAGTGGAGTCTTTCTATGGACTTGGGGGAGGGGGGGGCGTGAAGTTCCTAGAACAGAAGCAGAGCCTAAGGATGTTGAGGCGGGTAGTTGACTGATTGTGTAGTGAACTGACTGAAGTCATAAGGAAAGGCTGTCTCTGTTCCAGCTTCCGCCAGTCCGGGACCTACCCCCCTGCTGCAGCTCTGCAGTTTAAATGTAGTAGGAGCCAGGCGTGCAGGCAGCCAGGCTCATGCTATGTTTAACCTGCAGCACTACAGCGGAGGTAGGCCCCAGACTGGCGCAAGCCGGGACAGAGCCAGGGCCGCTGTGGTTTTGCACCGGGTCCAGCAGCCCCTGTCTACTGCCAGAGCAGTCTCCCCTGCCCCCTCCCCTGCTACCTCTGATGGAGGCAGCAGTGAGGGGCAGGGGAGAGGAAGGGCAGGCAGCACCACAGACACAGTGCTTGGGGGAGCCAGCTTTTACGCTGGCTCCCCCAGCACCAGCTCCTGTTCCCCCTGCCCTTGCTGCCTCCAGTACAGAGGCAGCAAGGGCGGGAGGGAAGTGAGTAGCCAACTTGACTCCACGATTACTCGACTACTCGCATACATCCCGATTGGAGCCTCTAGGCCCTGCTCCCATCTGCAGAATGAATAAAATAATGTGTTGGCAAGGCCATGGACGTTGGTGGCAATAACTCCTCCGTCATAACTGGAGCTGCTGTCTGCAGAAGGCTGCGCCAAAAGCAGATGAATCAGTGTTGATAAAAATCAGTGACCCACCGATTCATTCAGTTGTGGGTTTATTTACGCGCCGTGCTGAGGTCGTGCCTGGTGCAATAGCATGTGCCCTCCTTTGTGGATCAGGAAGGACGACCTGGGTCTGTTGAGCCCCAGGCAGGTGGCAGTAAAATTAAATGCTGGGTTTTTGCCCCTGCCGGGAGGCATACAAAAGGGAAGAAATCACCGCCTGGCCTAATGATGCCGGTGATCAGTGTTGAGAACACTGCCCCTGTTGCAGGAAAAGAAGAACTCGGAAGCCGAGGGCCGGGTGCTTTTTATTTTTATTTGCACGTTGTCTGGCCATTCACGCCTGTGAACAGCGAGTGTTAAACTCCCAGCAGCCAGAGGCGTGAGTGGAGCAGTCGGACCTGGCTGAGTTTCCTGCTTACTTCGCACAGGTCTGATTGACCCAAATGCAGAATCAGGCATTATTTGAACTAGCGGACGAAACTCTTCCAACCTCAGTCCATCATCTCTTGGCTTTCATGGATATTTATGGGTTTGCCCCAGGCAACCATGCAGCACTGCAAGGATTTAAAGGGACCACACCCAGCCACTGTGTTAGTCTCTTTCGCATGCTGGGAAATGTACCACGTGTCGTCTTTTATCCGTTTCCTTCTCCCCGGTGGGAGCACTGAGGCAAATAATTCATTGGGCTTGTTTTAGAAAATGGCATTTTGCTATGTCTATAAATTAACTTGGCTGCAGTATCTTCGAGCCAGGCAGCCGGCTTCACTTACAGTACCCCCTAGGTCCTCCGGACTTGAATTTTTTATTCTTATTTGTCTGAACATCTTGCATTATCTTTTATTCATTCACCCCCTTTGTGTTTTTCTTTCATTTGTTGCCGTCTCTAACTTCAGTCGTCAGTCCTGCCAGGCTTCCCAGTGCCTGCTGTTTAGTGTCCATATGCCTCCTTGCTGCTCGTGAATGCTCTGTATGTCTGTCTGTCCTCACCGTCTTTTCTTTATGCATAGGCAGGGCCCACACGGCCACTAATCATCAGACCCAGTTAGATCAAGTGAGGCCACCTTATCCTAGCTCCACCTCTTGACCCACCTGTCGGTCTCTGCTCAGGGGCAGCTTGCACAATGCCTGATTGTGTCCCGTTGGGTTAGTCCTTTCCTCACCAGGAAGATGTGCCAGCTTTTTATGAATGAGGTGAAGCACTCTGGTCTCGTGGGCTCAGCTCAGCTCATGGGCTATTCAGAGTGGCTCCCAGACTCTGGGGCACCTTTGGTCTTCTCCAAAGTAAAGATTTCAAGGCACAATATTGCTCGCAGAAAGGAACAAAGCGTTCACGCAAGTGTGTGTGCGTGTAGGGCAGGCTGCTCTAACTGGGTGGCTACGTCTACACTGGCATGATTTTCCGAAAATGCTTTTAACGGAAAAGTTTTCCGTTAAAAGCATTTTCGGAAAAGCGCATCTAGATTGGCAGGATGCTTTTCCGCAAAAGCACTTTTTGTGGAAAAGCGTCCGTGGCCAATCTAGACGCGGTTTTCTGCAAAAAAGCCCCGATCGCCATTTTCGCGATCGGGGCTTTTTTGCAGAAAACAGTACTATGCTGTTTACACTGGCCCTTTTGTTCAAAAGTCTTTCAGAAAAAGTATTTCCGGAAAAGCGCTGACAATCTTACATGAGATCGTCAGCGCTTTTCCGGAAATTCAAGCGGCCAGTGTAGACAGCTGGCAAGTTTTTCCGGAAAAGCTGCTGATTTTCTGGGAAAAACTTGCCAGGCTAGACACAGCCGGATATGTCTAGTTCAAACTAGGGTGGTTAATGTAGTCATTCGAACTTGCAAATGAAGCCCGGGATTAAAGTATTTATTTGCATTTTCCCGGGTGCCGCCATTTTTAAATGCCCGGTAGTTCAAACTCCATGCCCGCAGCTACAAAACTCATTGCAGGAGGAGTAACGGTAGTCTGAATTAGGGGCTTTAGTTCGAACTACCTAGCCCGTGCCGCGTGTAGCCACAGGGTGGCTAGTGTAGACATACCCATACTGCTTTGCTTGACAACTCGGAGAGCCGCACAAGTCAAAGGGCACCTTGCACTGGTGGAAAGCGGTGACTGAGGTCAGAGGAGTGGCGTGAGCAGGTGGAGGAGCATGTGGCCAGGAAGATGCACAGACTGGAGGGAGTTAGCCTACCGACACCTTTGAAAACCAGTTTTTGTCTCTGCAGTGAGTTGGTGAAGGCGGGGGAACAACAGACTTACTGGGCCCCTGGGCAAGGATGATGGGAGGCGGCTTCATGCTCTCGGAAGGCGGAGCCGCAGGTGAAAGGGGCAGAGGGCGGCCAGCTTTCAGCATCGCTTGGAGCATGCCGCACTGCCCCCTCCTCCAGCTGTCTCTGAGAGCTGCCCAGAGCGGCCACAGAAAACTTGGGCGGCAATTTGAAAGGCCCAGGGCTTTGGCCGCTGCCTTTTCTGTGGTGGTGGTGATGGGGAGACCTGTCCCTCTTGTATTGCTGAGTCCCAGGACAACTGCCCCCTTTCCGTTCCCCAATCGGCAGGCCTGGGTAAAGGCCATGGAAGGTAGCTGGGATTCTACTTCTGGGAGCCTCATCTGTCAGGAGTAACATTGAGCAACGTCACGTCAAAGTGCAGTTCTACCCTGTGAAAATGTCATCGTCATTCGCAGCCGCTCGGCTCCCTGTGCGTGTTCAGAGCCCGTGCTGCCATCTCCAGTGACACCATCAATCCGTTCTGCTTCACCTCCTATTGGCCCTGGGGAGGCGCCACAGCCGCAGGAGAGGGGGCTGGATTCAGGTCCTTGTTTGCCTCATGGACAGAGTCGTTTTCTAAATTCTAGCCAGAGCCCCCTGGACCACCCATGAGAAGGCCACGGAGTAGCACTGGGGGCGTCCTTCGGCATGGCAGACCTTTCTGAGGGGGCAAGGGAAGGAAAGAGGGGTTGAGCCTCGGAGCCCTGGCTTTGCAGAGTAGTTTCAAAAACCGAGGTTTTTTTCCTCATTCATAAACAGGACGTTTGCTCAGAAGTCACTCGGAGACAATAAACATGAAGGAGCTTCAGGCGTGACAGTTTGGAGCAGATCGGCCCCTCGTTAAGACGGTGAAAGATCAAGGGGTGAGGAAGGATTGCAGTAGAGTGAATCAAGGGAAGTATGTTCAGGAAGACAGCAGGCCAGCAGGGAGTTGCGGGAGGAAAAACAGAGCTAATATTTAAGGTTTTCTCTGATGCTTATGAGGCCTGATCCTCCACTGTTGTCAGGTTTTTAAAGAACAAAATTAGGATCTGACTTACGGGGAGCGATGGCAGGCCCAGGCAGCATAATGCAAAGAGAACATGCTACCCGAGAGGATTAAACTCAATAGTAGGCAGTTACAGTGCAGCCAGGAATTGACAGTGTTGAGAGAGGCAGCTGACGGGATCTGAGCGGGAGTTATCCCCATGGCAGTAACTCATTAGTGTCACAAGTGACTGGATTGTGTAGGTTTGTCGTCTCCAGGGAACGAGAGGTTCTCCTCTCCCCATGGCCAAGCCTTGTGCTGATGGAGAATTTGTATTTGAAAAGCAAATCTTCTGGCCCAGGACCCTGGGTGAAGGGAGGGCACTTTAGTCTGGGGCTCTCCTCCTTGGCCCCATCCTGGAGCCTGCACTCTAGTCAGCTGTTAAAAGAGAGCAAATATTGGTGCCAGTGTAGGAATGCTAGTATGAGGGGAATGAAATATCATCACTGTCTATCTGTGACAGAAATCCCAAACTTACAGATGAGGATGTGCTCTGTGCTAGTTAAGCCTCAACTGGAATATTGTGCCCAGTTTTGGGGGCCACATTTCAGGAAAGGTGTGGAGAAATTGGAGAAGATCCAAAGAAGAGCAACCAAAATGATTAAAGATCTAGAAAACATGACCTATGAGGGAAAGACTGAAAGTACTGGTTGTGTTTAGTTTGGAAAAGAGGGGACATGATAGCAACTTTCAAGTACCTAAAAGGTCGTTACCAGGAAGAGAGAAAAATTATTCTCCTTAAGCTCTGAGGATAGGACAGGAAGAATGGGTGTATATTACAGCAAGGGTTTAGGTTGGACATTAGGAAAAACTTCCTAACTTTCAGGGTGGTTAAACACTAGAATAAATTGCCGTGGGAGGTTGTGGAATCTCCGTCACTGGAGATATTTAAGAGCAGGTTGGACAGACACCTGTCAGAGATGATCTAGATGGTGCTTGGTCATCTAGTGGGTGCAGGGGACTGGATTTGATGACCTCTTGAGGTCCCGTTCGGTTTTAGTATTGTATGAGTCTCAGATAAGCTTTTCAAAACTGGTTCAGGACATAGATTTAAAAAACCTAAATGGTTCCTTCACGCTCTGTGCGTACGCAAGTATCTCAGTATTCCAGCATGCCAGGAATTAGTTTGAAATCTGCTTTTTCTTTGGTGTATAAGCACTTGGCACTGAGTGTATTGCAGTCCTCCAAGCTATTCAATGGAATGGGATTTCCATAATTTTTTTGTAACGTAGACTTCAAAAGTACAATGTTTAACTACTGCATCAAATGAGACTGACTCTTTCCTGAAGTTATAGGCCTAAGGCAGCACAAATAGCTCACATTTAACTACTACAGTGTCATGGGGGAAACATGTAACAGTTACAGAAATACATAGATCATAGAATAGATATGGGGTCTTATCCTGATCTCCTTTGGCTTTAGTTGTGGCTGGGATGAAAGGAGTAGAAATCCTGCTCAGATGTGCAAAATCTGTCAAAGAGGAAGGAATCCGCATTCCATCTGATCCCAGTGAATCCCATTTTGAGGAGCATGTGCATCGGGCGACTGTGGATGTTGACTCGGTAGGGAATGTGGCTAGCCAGGGAAGATCAGGAGCCGAGAGAGAGACTGTATATCACCTCTGCCTCCGGCAAACCAGCGAGCAACATTCCTGTTCAAATAAATTCCAGTGGTGTTATGTTAAAATGTTAATTTCACTCCTTGGGTGGAGCCAGACCAGACAGTTCACATTACCTATACAAACAGCCCCATGAACCCTGATTCATGGTGGGTAGGTTCTGAAGCAACAACCTGTTGGAAGGCATTTCTATTTTGGGAGCACCCGAACTTAATGGGAAAAATTTAAAAAACAGCAAATGGTCTAGAACAGTGGTCCCCAACCTTTTCAGGTTGCCGGGCGCCAGGGGGCGTGGCCGTTAGCCCGGGGGCGGCTCCCCCCATAGCCCCCGCATGCCCGGGGCTGGCGCCCCCCCACGCAAGTGCCGCGCGCTGGGGCCGGCGACCCCCCCCCCCCCCCACCACAAGCGCCGCGCGTCCGGGGCCGGCGCTCCCCCTCCCCCCCGCGAGCGCCACAGGGCCGAGGCCGGGGTTGGCGCTCCCCCCCCCCACAAGTGCCGCGCGCCTGGGGCCGGGGCCGGCGCTCCCCCTCCCCCCCCGCAAGCGCCACGCGCCCGGGGCTGGGGCCGGGGCCGGCGCTCCCCCCTCCCCCACAAGCGCCGCGCGCCTGGGGCCGGGGCCGGTGCTCCTCCCCCCCCCCCCCCCCCGCAAGCGCCGCGCGCCATGTGCCCGGGGCCAGGCCAGCCCCGAGCACCTGGCGGGTGCATGCAAGTGCCCCCGCGGGCACCGTGTTGGGGACCACGGGTCTAGAACGTGGTGGGCAAAAGAGCCTTTGTGGGCTGGTTCAGGCCCATGTAGGCCCTGCCGCTTCCCTGCTCTCAAGCCAATCAGGGCCTAGGTACTGGGGAACGGTGCTTAGCATCAACCGTGGTAGTTGACTCTAAGCCCTGCGTGCCCAAGGGCAGGAAGTGTCCTGGCCCCTCCCCTTGCGCCTGATGCCCTGCCCCTTATGGGGCAGGCTGGGGCCACTTCAAAAATTTCTAAAGTGGCCCCCGGTCAAAAATTATTGCCCACCCCCAGTCTAGCAACACCTTAAAGACTAACAAAACATGTAGATGATATCATGAGCTTTTGTGGGTACAACCCACTTCTTCAGATGGTTGGAGTAATAAAAGTCTAGTTCCAAAATAAATGGGAGAGGGAGAATGAAGGGGAGAAAATAATAGCGAAGTAAAGCATTCATGTTACATGAAGCTGATAGAGAATGTGCAAATTGTTCTTAAGTACCCATTGTTTGGTTGGTTAAGTCATTAGGATGTGGGAGGTAGTGTGCTAGCCAGGTGATGTCTTTATTCATACCTTTGTGATGGGTCCTAAATGGGTTTCTTAATGGGTTCATCCATTTGTTGTAATTGCGGGTTTTATCGACTGACGGGAGCCATCTTGCCTAACTAGACAGTTTATAAAGGATGCTTTCGGGGAGCGGTGAATTACGATCCCTCCTCTGGGAAAGCTAATGTGTTAAAAATGGTTTTATGGCATATACCCGTCTTTCAGTGCGAGGCGAGGCACATGGAAGTCGCAGCGCCGAGTGCTCATTCTGGAGTTGCATAGCCTTTGCATTAATGAGAGCTTTCTCCTCTCACATAAGTAGGTTTATTTGGGGACAAACTGTGCTCCATGGATTTCCCCCCACCCCTCACCAAATATAAGCGACGAGTGGATTTGGGCCAAATGACTCACTACAGCATATCGTTCTGCCCGCTAATAATGGTCTATCAATCATCGCTAAACCAATGCTTATGAGGTAGCTGGCTACCTTTATTTGAATGTGAAGTTCGCCAGCTCTTTATTACCTGTATTATGTAGAATGCCGCAATTTGTTGAGCTATTCAACTGGAGAGAAGAATTTTAGGGTAAACATCAGGGATGGAAAACAGAGCCAGAAGGTGTAGAGGCATGGTACAATTAAGCAGAATGCCAGTGCACAAGTCATTAATTCTGAGCTGCTTTACATAAAAGCACTGAGAATAATTTATACAGACTGTGAACATTTGAAGAATATTTTTTGGGGGGCGGGGAGGTGTTGAAAAGTGAAGCTTTCACATCCATTAAACAAATATTTTAGATGCTTCTTGAAGGGAGATGAAATTTGCCCCGTAGTTAGATGGAATGAATGAAGAGTTAGTTGAAGATTGGAGGGGAGGTTTCAGGATCTGTTAGCATGAAATGAGTAAGCCCTAAATGTGGGAACTGTTTTGACAGTTGGGCCTACGAAGACACCTGAATTGGGAGCTCAACTGTAAAAAGTATGGAAAAGTCTATAAGGTTACAATAACCTATAATAACAAAAGTTAAGAAGAAACGATCGGACAGGGAGACAGGACAACTGAACTGGTCTAGACACAAAGGCCAAATTCATACAGTTCGAAGATTGCACTGAAATGTTGCTTGTTAAAATCAGGAGGTGGAGCCAGAAGTTAATGAGCCAAAAGTGGTTATGTTGGATATTAGGCCTAATTGGTGGACAAAATGAAGGGGCACAGGCTATTCCACCTACCACCCCTTTTCTGGGTCTTTTAAAGAATGAGATGATTTTGTGGGGAAAGGACCAAAGAACGAACAAAGGGGGGAAAAAAAAACCAATATAAAGAACAAAAAAGGCAGATTGAAAGTACAAGACGGAGGCTACTGAAGCGAGCTTCACGACCATAGCCACTACCTCATCACCAGCCCCCCCTCTCCGGGCCTTCGTCATCCTGCACCCGGGGCATGTCCTGACCAGTGGAGGGCAGAAAGAAAGCCAGAGGACATCACCTCTCCCTCTGGCTCCGGCTGGATCCCAAACCCCCCCTGAGAGGGCAGTTGTCAACTATTTTTGATGCCGTCAAAGAGACTGTGAAACACGGGGGCCTTTCCTTCGAAGATTGGATGCTAACCATAGTAACTCCCACTTAGCTTGACTAACATCTCTGGGACAGCACATATAGACCCCACACGGACAAAGAAAGGGCAGGAGAAGTCCGGGCAGCAGGGCTAGCTTCAGTCCTGGCAATCGTGTGGCAGGGAGGAGGCCTTTTAACGGGAGGAAATGGCAGGCAGCTGGGGATGGAGAAAGATTGCCCCAAATGGGAGACTGCTTGAGTGAGTCAGGAAGCCGTGAGGGAAACTCACATCTAGGAGCCCTTCACCCCAAACCTGTGGGGAGTGCAACAAACAGCCAGGGCAGGGGAGCCGACAACTTGCGCGGGGGCAAAGATATGTGTGTATGTTGGGGGGGAGGGGGGGGGGCTGGGCCGACTTATCCATGAGGCACAGTGCCTAGGGCCCATGAAAATGGTTGAATTTCTTTTAAAATCAGAAGGGAAAAAAATGAACTTTTAGGGTTGAAGAAAATGTTTTAATTTTTTTCTCACATCAGAAAAAAATGAAACTTTTAGGGCCCACGAAAATCTATTGAATTTTGCCTAAAACAGAAAAACAAAATGTTGAGGTATTTAAAGTTATATCAAAAATAATGTTTAATATTTTTTTATGGAGGAAGGGGCCCACGAAGGCAAAAGTGCTAGGGACCACGAAAGTCATAATGTGGCCCTGGTGTTGGGGGGGCTGGCTCCTCACTTTTGGAAGGTGCCCCTCCAGCCTCAAGAGCCACGTGGAGTGTGCGGCGAGGTGCTCTGGCCACCACCACTGCTGTGGTAGTGGCAGGGGGGAGCCCCGGGCCCTTTTCAATCAACGGGCCCCAGGGAAACTGCCCCCTTTGCTCCTCCCCCTCCCCTGTCATCAGGCCTATCCCAGAGTAAACTGGACATTGGCAGGGCTACTGAGTCCATCTGACAAAGTGATTTTTTTTTTTTTTTTTTTTTTTTTAAAAAACCCGCTCTGAGGAACTCGGACTTTGGGTTTGAATAAGACCTTAAATGAAGACTTAGGCTGACTCTTGATTTAACTTCAGGAGTTTCCTCGGGGCCACTTCTAAGGATATTTATGATTTTAACAATTGAGAGCAAGCCCCTGTATTTAGGTATTTCCACATCTGAAGCGTGATTTAGGGCTTAATTGGAAACCTGGAACTTAAACCTTCCTTTGGACTCAGGGAAAGTCCAACTTATGATCCGGCCTTCACATGTTAGACTGAATTTCTGCAATAAACGGGTGCCCGTATTCCAAAATGGGACGTCCCTGAACTTTGGGGCCTGGGTTGAAACTTCGCAGCTAGTGCCCGCTCTGATTACTGTTTACAGAGTCTAAGAATGAAGACAAACTGAGAAGTAAGCATGCACGTTTAATTTTTTCTATGCTTGATTTAAACCGCTCAAATTATGTTTTAAACTTAAATTAAAACCCCAGCATGAATTGGATAGCATGTCTGTCTGATGGCTTTTATATTAAATGGTTTACATGAATGCTGTTATTTATCTTGGAAGCAGGTTGGCATGCATATTAATGAGCCCCAGGTGTTAATGCCATGCTGTTTCCTTTCCAACTAAGAAAATCTTTACATTAACTTAAAGGATTATTTAAAAAGTATTTCTTATAAGGCAGTGCTTGATGAGTATCATCATGTTCATTTATCATGGCTTCTGAATCTTCTCTTCTTTCCCCTCCACTAAGCTCTTTGGTGGTGGGGGGGGGGGGGGGGGGGGAGAACGAAAAAGAGACAGATACAGCAGCAGTACTAACGTTCTCCTCTTACTTCCAGCGTTTCTGTGTCTTTAACAGTTCTGGCTACTGTTCAGCAATATCCCAGGTAAGGTCATTTTTATTTATTGTCTCTTGGCTTTTCCTTCCCCAAAAGGGACTCAACTGAAGGATTCTTTCGGTTATCGGAAAACCAATTAAATAGCTGTTGGGATAAGGGCTGGGAGCAACTAGACAGAGGATTTTTCGTTCCCATGAAATGCTTAAAATGGGGGCATTTTAAAACTTTCGAGGCCGCATGACCTAGTGGATAGAGCACAGAGCTGGGAGTCAGGTAACCAGGGTTTTATTCTGGACTCTGCTGCTGATCTGCTGGGCGAGGCACTTCACCTGTCCATATCTCTGCGTCCACCACATCCTGTGTCTACCCACATTGATATGTTCTTCCTGGTAAGATTTCCTTACATGTTTGTACAGGGCAATAAAAGAATGACACTTCTATTTAGACTGGAGCCATCTAGTCACTGCTATATTACAGACTAGCAGATTTACCTGGCATTGCTCGGATCCTTACCTCAATTAAGGTTTTTTTGGGGGGAAATACAAGGAAAATGTACATGCTTCATTTCAAATGAGATAGGGAGCCCTTTTTAGGTCGGGGGCCACTGACCCACTGAAAAATCGGCCAGGGGCTGCACACAAGTGAGAAGCAAAATGAGATTCCCCTGACTGAGAAGGAGACAGGACCCCCCCCCCACACACACATTCCCCTCACACAACAGAGCCTAGGGGGGCCCAGGCTAGTAGATTTTGTGTGCTCCAGCCATGTGGGGGGTGGAGGGACTGGAGCATCAGCATGGGCTCCCCAATGCTGGGATGATAGGAGTTACTATAGAGAACTTTCTGGGTGTCTGGCTGGTGAGTCTTGCCCACATGCTCAGGGTTCAGCTGATCGCCATATTTGGGTCGGGAAGGAATTTTCCTCCAGGGTAGATTGGCAGAGGCCCTGGAGGTTTTTCGCCTTCCTCTGTAGCATGGGGCACAGATCACAGCTGGAGGATTCTCTGCATCTTGGGGTCTTCAAAGTATTTGCAGGCTTCAATATCTGAGATATAGGTGAGAGGATTATTCTAGGAGGGGTGGGTGAGATTCTGTGGCCTGCACTGTGCAGGGGGTCAGACTAGATGATTATAATGGTCCCTTCTGACCTTAAAGTCTGAGTCTATGCTGGGGGGAGCCATGAGCCTTGGAGGCCAGATCCAGACCACAGGCCTGAGGTTCCCCACCCCTGATTTAAATGATTGAATTTTGCAAAAATACAGTGTTATTTTTATGATGTTAAGCTTTATTTCCGATGTCTTAAGGGGCTGTTAAAAAATTTTTAAAATGATTTTATTACGTTTGTTAAAATGGAAATTTCACAAGGCGTAATTTGTTTTTTCATCTCTATAAACTCTTATCATTCGCTATGTTTTAACCAAAAGGCTATAGACTATTTGGTTTCCAATAACATTTTCTTCTAATATTCGAACCTTAAGCATGGATTTAGCTGTGCCAAAACAGAGCACTACTCCAAATTTCTCCATTTTATAATCTTTTCTGTAGGGATTATTGAGAAGCAAATTTAGTCCAGGTTCACGCTATGTTTCTGGCTCATCTTGGTTCAGACTCTTTCAATATTCACTAAGTTATGTCAGTTTTGAGGACTGTACTTGATTTGATGATTCTGTCTGTCTTCTGTTTGGTTTTATGAGAAGCAATCCCATTCCAGGCACATCCCATTTTCCTGGAACAATCAAACCCTTACGTTGCTTTCAGTGATAAGAGGAAGCGGTGTAATGAATTTGGTGGCCTTAACTCTTACCGATTAGGAGTTCTTGATCAAACAGACAAACTCTCGAAAATATATATTAGGTAAGTAAAAATATGATTTTTTTATTTGAAAGGAAGATCTTCATGCTGCAGAAAACATGAGTGAGGTCTGCATAGCCCTTATGGTAATTATTTAGCTCTTTAATACATTAATTCCACCACATGCTTTTTACACTAGGGATCTGAATATGTCTCAGGAATATTTTAAGATGGTTAACTTTTTAGGTAAAAGTTATAGCAGGAATAGGCTGGTGAGTGGACAACACGGTTGGGTGGGAGTGGCTGAGGGGGTCTGCGGAGAGCCTGGAGCTGTGGTAATTGAATGACCACCATTCAGAGCTGATCCAAAGCCCATTAGCATTCACAGGAAAGCTTTGGTTGTGGTCTGTGGGCTTGGCTGTGGCCCTGGGAATACCTGCAGAATTGGACTCTCGGGGTTTGCCTACCCTGCAATTAGACACCCGCGGCTGGTCCACGCCGGCTGATTCCGGCTCATGGAGCACGAGTTAACGGGCGGTTTCACTGTGATGTAGCTCTCAGGCTCTGGGCTGCAGCCTGAGCTCCGATCCTCCCCCCTCGCAGAGTCCTAGAGCCCTAGCCCCAGCCAAACCTGAATGTCTACACTGGAATTCAACAGCCCCTTCCATGGGCTCTGTGAGCCTGAATCAGCTGGTGTAGAGCTTCCTGGGTTTTTAATTGCAGCACAGACATATCCTAAGAGGCACCCTTGACTCGGAATGTTTTGGCTGTGTTGGATCCCTTCGTTAATCCTTCGTTGTTGGAACAGGCACCTCGCATCGTGAGTGATGTTTTACAACTGTCCATCCATTGTGATATTGCTAGACCAGCATGCGAGAGACCTGGTTCCAAGTCTTAGCTCTGCCACTGAGCAGCTGGATAGCCTGGGGTAAGGCACTTTTCCTTTTTCCTTTTCTGTTTAGATGATTTAACTTTTTGGGGCAGGGCCTTCATCTTATGTGTATGTGCAGCATGTAGGACTGTGGGGCTTTGATCTCCGTTGCACCTTGCTGGAATTATTGCAACTCACACTAATTGGAATCAGTTTAGATCCTACCCTAAGATCATAATGCTTACCAGTGCTGCTGTGCTCCTTACAGGAAACTGTGCCCCCTTTCGTGAACCCACAAAGTCCCCCCCCAGATGGGATCGGGTCTCAGGACTTCCACAAGTTCCCCATCACAGAGCTTGCAAGGCAATTTTTCCCCTCTGGATTTTTTTCCCCCATGGGAGCTGATGATTTAGGCCAGAGATGGGGACCCCCAAATATGGCCTCTGGCTTGCCTAGATCTGGCCCCCAAGCCTTAGGGCCCCACCCAGCATTGAGGAGCCTTTGCTGCTGCTTCAACTCCTCCACTGCCCTACTGCGAAACTAGAACACACAGAATCTACTAGGCTGGGACCCCTTAGCTGCTGGTGTGGGAGGGGAATATGGGGAGTGTCTTTCTCCTCAGTTGGGGGCCACGTCAGTGGGAGTTGGAGGGGAGTTGGAGTTTTCCTTGTATCCTGACTGACTTTGTTGCTAATGTCGAACTCCAGGAAGGGTGGAAGGATTGACCTGAGAGGATGTGTGCGTGGTCTTATTCTGGAGCTGCGTTTCTACTGAACAATGGAAACGGGGCCATTTAGAAAGGAGATTGGGATTGATCAATTGATGCAAGTATTTTTGCAGTGAACAGCGATGGCCTTTGCAAACACATATGCAGCAGGCACCAGCCAAGGGAACTATGAAGTGAGCTGGGCTGGTATCAACCCCCGAAGATCCAGACTTGGCTCCTGCTCTGTTGCTATCTTCTCTCTCAAAACTAAACTGAACAAAAGCTCGAGATCGGGAGCCAGACGTCTCGAATTGCAGGGATGTGTGGGACTTCGATAGATGGGAAGCAGAGGTGACCCATAGTGCCCCAGCATCAGGAATATTCCTGCTCTGGGGCCAGGCTCCACCAAAGCTCGCTGCCTGCTGCTCCCTGCCCCCTGCCCCCTGCCTCTCCTGGTGCCCCTGCTTCCCCATTCACTCTCCTCCCCCGTGCATCCCGCCTGCTGTCCCCAGGCAATTTAAAATGCCCTGGAGATACCCACTGTCACCACCGGCAGCACAACAGGGCTAGCGCAGCTTCCTCCTGCTTAGCATGGCTGCAGCATGTGCGTCCCTATGGCACAGGGTGCATGCGTGTGTGTGTGTGTGTTTCCATGCTGTGCGCTGCTCCACTAGTTGGAACAGTGCACGGCGATGCACCCCTAGCCCCACTGGCTCCAGGGACGCATATGCCGGCAGCCGCAGGGAGCGAACAGAAGGAAGCCGCTCTAGCCCCACTGTGTTGCTAGTGGTGGTGATGGGGACACGAGATATTTTAAGGCCCTCAGGGTCAGCAGGCGGGCAGCAGTGCCTGGAGACCCCTACCCCCAGGAGCCACTGCCAGAGGGGATGCCCCAGGTAAACATGGCACCCCGCCCCCACACTCCGACCTCCTTGTGCACCCCACTCCCTTAGAGCCTGCACTTTTTCCCTCCCATCCTGCCCCCAAACTCCCTCCCTCCCAGAACCTGCAACCAGGATCCCCAAGCCAGAACCAGCACCCAAACTCCATCCTAGAGCCCGCACCCCTCACCGTCCCCTGCACCCACATTCTCTCCCAGAGCCTGTGCCCTGGACCCCTCCTGCACCCCAATCCCCTGACTCCATCCCAGAGCCTGCACCCCTGGTCCTTACCTCACCCAAATGCTCCCCACCCTTCAGCCCACCTGCACTAAACTCCCTCCCACAGCCCACACCCCTCCTCCATCCAAACTCCCTCTCAGAGCCTCAGGCAGCTGGCGATGGGAGAGAATTTGAGTCAGGGCCCGGTGCGGGCTCTGGACATTCTGGGCACCACCGAAATTTCTACAAACCTGCTGCCAGGGCCGATGAGGCCTATTCAATGGAGCTCAATCCCTGTGTCAAACCAGGGCTATTTATGTGTCCGATATGCTGCCATTCTAGAGAGGTGACTAAATGGGTATGGTAGCCGGGGCGAGGGATTGCTTTGCTTTAGTGGGTTTGTCAGGATGTAATGGAACTGTAACACAGCTTAATGTTTTCACTGTGTAAATTTCCCTCCAGGGCTCTTTTTCAGCTGATGCCTCAAAACCCTGACTTTTCAAATACGAGAGTCCTTGTGTCACCAATTCTAACTTGGAGGGATAATTTTACCACATAGTTGTTCAATCAAGATTTGGAGTTGAGAAAATATCTGAAGGCAGCTTCTTTGCTTCCCTATAGGCATGTTCAGTTTCTGCTCTGACTCAAATCAGAAAGATTGGGCGGGGGGGGGAGAGTGAAATAGATTCCCCCCCCCACTTCTTTAGTAACCTTTTCATCAGACATGAGGAACTGCCTGTCTTTATGCCTAGAATAGTGTTATCCTTAGGCAACAATAAGTAGAAAAATGTGTTTCTGCCTAGGAGATCTTATCACTTTTAAAATTGGTTTCAGGTTCTTCACTCCTCTTTTATTTGCCTGCGTCTATGTGTGTCCTTTGCGATTGTGGATGAACAGTAGCAACATTATTTATGTAAAGTGCAGAAAAGTGAATGCTCTGCATCAGAGGTATTTAAAAGAGGATTCTAATTCAATAGGAATCCAGCATTTCCTTTGATTGGAGCTCACTGGGGAATGGGGAAAAAAATGGCCAAACATCTTGATGGAAGCTTCATTTCCTTTTCCTTTCTCTAATTATTTTCAAAATGTTTCTTGAAAAGTTTATTTTCCATTTCCAATGGCAAGGCACCACTTTATCACTTTTCTAATAAGAAATATTCTGGAAAAAGTGAATTTCATTGTCTTAATTGTGCACTATTTCTATGAAGAAGAAATTCAAATTGGATTTAGAAAATATTTTAGGATTCGTTTGGGGTGGGAGGAAAGGTGGTTAGTACAGATTCCCCTCCTTCCTCAGCCAGTGATAGTCTGACCTTCTGGCAAGTAAATTATATGAAGATAAATATTTAAGTGAATCCTTTACAAACTAGATTACAGCCCGTAAAGTTGTAAGCCAATGGCATTTTTGCCGGTGTCAATAAAGTGAAGCTCACACACCAAATGTGATAGCGTTGGCTTAACATTGAATCTGTGAGGCATATTCTCAACCAGTGTGAGCCATGACTATTTATGCCGTTAAAGGAGATGCCCCTGTTTGTTCTGCGGAATATCAGTTGCTCCTTTGGGGGTTAGGTCAGCTGGCAAGCTGCCGCACATTTTCAAATGGAGAGTGGATCTACAGAAGGAAGGGGGTGAATTTATCCTCCTCTCAGCTGTTTTGCAGAGCTTCATGAGTGAATGGGAACGTCAGGCCACTGATCTATTCTTGCACATAGGTTGGCAGCCTCCCTTTTGAAATGTGGATCTAGCAGTGTCCCAGTACTAAACTCCCCTAGAA
This sequence comes from Pelodiscus sinensis, assembly GCF_049634645.1. Lineage (NCBI taxonomy): Eukaryota > Metazoa > Chordata > Testudines > Trionychidae > Pelodiscus > Pelodiscus sinensis. Next base: position 44,185,685 of record NC_134723.1, on the reverse strand, counting down.
TATTTCACCAGTCCTTGGCGTGTCAGCCTGTGTTACTAAAAAAGCGGTTCCTTGGTGTACTTGTTTATAGGAATTGGGTGGTATTGCTGGAACCAGTTTGTGAGCCCTTTTCAGTGTGTTCTACAGTTAAGAAACCAGCCAGATCAGCAGGCAGTATGCATAGGCAGGGCATGGATGTTGTGCATAATTAATAAATACAGCTCTTTGGACCCCACTGTGCCTGTTTTTGTATTCAGTTATGGTAAATGGCAAAAGACACATCTCTTTGCCTTCATATTCAGATTGTACAGGTTGGAATTCCCTTGTCTGACACATCCTGGACTTGACCGGTCCTGGACAAGGGGATTTGCCAAACGAGGGGACGTTCCTCCCAACATGGCCCATACTACCCCTGGCTAGGACTCCAGCTGAGCTCTGCTGCTGCCTGCCTGGCCATGGCTCCCCTGCTGCATGGCTTCTGGGGCTGTCGGAGCTCTGTGGCTGCCGTAAGGGAGGTTCTGTAGCTGCTGGGACTGTGCGCCCACTGTCGGCCCCCCACTACTGGCCCGAACTCCCTGCTGCACCCTCCTCCCCCAACATGGGGCTCCTAGCTGAATCATGGCCCTCATCCCCCGCTCCTGCCCTGCGGCCCAACCTCCTTGTACCTGGACTCTATGGTCCAGGAACATCCGTGGTCCTGCCAGACCATGGACACTGGTAGACCAGAGTCCTGGTTAAGGGAGGTCCAACCTGTGGTTTTTTCAGTCAAAGAAAGGCAGCTTCAGCAGGATGGTGAGGCAAATCAGACCATAGATCCAGTGGATGGACACTCTGTGTGTCTGTCTAACTCCCATCAAATACACCCAACTTGCTGGTCCAGAAGTCACCCCACTGCATGCCAGGTTTCAGTGGGATGGAACTTGCTACCTGAGCAGATTCAGGCACAAACGATATTTTTGGCCCCTGCTGGGCATGCTGGAGTTATTGTTTGGTTCTGTGGGTTGTTTGAATACACCCTGGAAATGTTCCTTTGGTTTGAAAAGCACAGCAGTCCAGCCAGCGTGTGTTGGCAGTTTTAGCCACATTCCTTCTGTATCCTCCCCACCCCCGTGGCTGTTGTGACACGTGGTGGTACCCAGGCAGCTGAACGAGTGGCAAGCCCATAGAGCATTGCAAAGAAAGGGGGTGATGTGACCTGTCTGGGTTTAAGATGATGGTTGGAAAGGTTTTTTCTTTTTAAAGATGTGTAGGACATTCCCAAACTCCAGGATTTGTTACAGCTCTGAGCCCTGCCACCTTGGGATGTTTTAACTGGGCTGGTGAATTAACTCTCCACTCTGTTTTACACGGCTCCTGTAAAAGGGTTTTGTACCGACAGCTGCTAATGACCCGAAAGGGGATTGTGGCACCTGCCCCTCACAGAACTGGGCCCTTGAAGGCAAATCCAATCTCCAAGCCAAGTATTTTAACTGGATGCTATAGGGAACTCCTGTAGGGCAATAGCACAGGGCTGCTCCCCATGGCTGTGATGGGGGTAGCACAGCTGCTCTGTAGTCTCATGGCTTCTCATCATTACGTGGGCACACTTCACTTAGTGCATCCCTTCCAAGCGCAGCGGCAGAGCCTTTGGATAGCAGGAAGCCTTCTCTGATCCTGCCTTCCCCAGTCCCACCTGCAACATCTTCTCATCATACAAGCAGCCCACACAGAGCTGGGCAGAGCGTGTGTCTCCCCAAACCCCTCCTCCCGGCAGAGCAGAATCTAGTATTTCTGGTACCAAGGAGCATTTAATTCCTGTGGAGACGGGACAAGACTGCTAAGCAGACACGGGGTGGTGACTCAGTTCGGAGGATGCTGTCGAGCAGATACAGTGCAAAACCTCTGCACCGTGTCTTACACTTCCAGTGCCTTCTGAGGCACATTTAGGATTCGTTTAATGTGCCTCAGAACACATTCTGAGTGCATTCTGCAGTAAGCAGTTGTGGTCGGGCACCTTCCCTCAGCCCAGAAACCAATTGCACATGAATTATGGACCAGCCTTGTGATATGGACTCATTGCGCATCAGAAGCCTGCTGCTCGATCTACCATTGCTCTCTCCCTTCACTACGCACGGAGCTGTCCTGTTGTATGATAGTGACATCAAATATTGAACTGGGGATGCAGGCCTAATGGTTCCACCAGGTACTCGAAGTAGCAAAGCAGGATGATTAATGAGGGCAGGCGGCAGCTCTGTCAAAAGCCATATCTGCCGGGCTGAACGGTTTCTTTTTGGAATATTACTCTCCCCAGCATGCCACCATGTGGCCTATTGAGCAAGTGAGGAGCAGATGGAGCAATGACATATTTTGGTTCTCAGCAGCAGGGACAATGGATGTGCTAGGAGATTACCAAAAAAAAAAAGTTGCATACAAAAATAAAAGCTACAGGAGAGTTCTCTCTGTGCCGTGCTGCAGATGGACAACTGGAAAAAAAAAAAGAGAAGAAGCAATTGACCTAAATAAGTATCGCAAAGAATCAAATGTTCCTGGAGTTAAAATTGAATCCATGCTATAATAAGTACACAACTCTATTTACAATACGTACCCAGCTGTTAAGCTTTATGACGGACAGAACTTTGCTTTGCTCTTTAAGACAGTTCCCTGGTGACTCGTGCTTTACAAATGCCGTGGCTGGGTAGACAGGGAGAGCTACTGGATAGCTGTTATTTCAATCGCAGATGCTAACTTTCACTTGGGTGGTCTCTGCAAAGTCACATCCCTGGCTTTTATCAGTAGATTCCCTTTTTCATATCGGTAGCAGGTGGGATCTTTGAAATGAAAAGTCAAGTTGAGGCAGAGCTGAGATAAGAATGCAGCAGTTATGGGCTCCCCATCCTGGACTCGGATGGCTGTGCCACACTTGTGTCTCCGCAGTAAACTCCATGCTTAATTGTGTTTGCTAGGATGACCAAAATGTGAACCTACTGACTGAGGCTCCAGTGCCTTGACTGAAATATTGGGCTGGATCCTGAGTCCAAATGGACAGTTTGCATGGATCAAGCTAGCTGTTCCTGGCAGTGGCCAGTGTACTTTGACTGTCCAGGCCTAGCACAATAAGGGTATGTCTACACTACAGCGCTAATTCAGACTAACTTAATTCGAATTAGTTAATTCGAACTAAACTAATTTGAACTAGTGCATCTAGACTAAAAAATTAGTTCGAATTAGCGTGTTGCTAATTCAAACTAGCATGTCCACACTGAGTGGACCCTGAACTGAGGTTAAGGATGGCCGGAAGCAGTGCCGGCAGGGCATCAGATTAGGATTTAGAGCGTGGAGCTGCTGCCTCAGGCTAGCTGAGGGCTGTGCTTAAAGGGACCCGACCCCCCCACCCCAGACAGACAGTTCTCAGGGGTTCCCCGCTTGCAAAGCAGTCCTGGCTTGGAGTGCCCTGAGTGCCCACACTCGGCACATCACAGCACTCGGCCATCAGCCCGGCTGCACTTGCCGCAGGCTGCCATCCAGAGGGGGGGTCAATCAAGGGGCTTCAGGAGAGCTTCCACCCCCAGAAGCCCGCAGAGCCACCCCAGTCCTCCCCATCGGGGGCTCGTACCCCATTCTTCCCTCACCTCCTTCCACTTACCCCTCCCTAGCCCCCCTTCCTGATGTACAAAATAAAGGACACGTGTGTTCAAAAATAGAAACTCTCTTTATTGAACAAAACTCGGGGAGACTGGGAAAAGGAGGTGGGAGAGGGGAAGAGAGAGGCTGGGAGAGGGGAGGGCAACTAAAATGATCAGGGGTTTGGAACAGGTCCCATATGAAGAGAGGCTAAAGAGACTGGGACTTTTCAGCTTAGAAAAGAGGAGACTGAGTGGGGATATGATAGAGGTCTATAAAAGCATGAGTGGGGTGGAGAGGGTGCATAAAGAAAAGTTCTTCATTAGTTCCCATAATAGAAGGACTAGAGGACACCAAATGAAATGAATGGGTAGCAGGCTTCAAACGAATAACAGAAAGTTCTTCTTCACAAAGAAAATAGTCAACCTGTGGAACTCCTTGCTGCAGGAGGCTGTGAAAGCTAGAACTAGAACAGAGTTTAAAGAGAAGTTAGATAAAGTCATGGAGGTTGGGTCCATGGAGTGCTATTAGCCAGGGGGTAGAAATGGTGTCCCTGGCCTCTGTTTGTGGAAGGCTGGAGATGGATGGCACGAGACAAATGGCTTGGTCATTGTCTTCGGTCCATCCCCTCCAGGGTTCCTAGTGTTGGCCACCGTTGACAGGCAGGCTACTGGGCTAGATGGACCTTTGGTCTGACCCAGTATGGCCATTCTAAGCTCAGGGCTCAGGGTCGGGGGTCTCAGTGGACCACCTTGATTTTCATGCAGACCTGCTCCTGGGTGGCCAGGCTGGCAGCTCTCCTGCCCTAGACGGCCACTTTCCTGTGCAGAGGTCGTGGATGAGGTCCACGATCTCTGCAGTAGACCAGGCGGGGGCCCGCCTCTTGCGGACCCGGGCAGGCTCCCGGGAGCCGCCAGCCTGGTCCCGGGAAGAGGCGGAGGGCTGGGTGGCAGCGGGTGGCTGGCTTGAGCCGTGCCAGGTGCAGGGTCTGCTGGCTGGGTGCTGGCAGGCTGGCACCTGGCACGGGCACCGTAGCCAGCCCGTGCCCCTTTAAGGGCTCCGGGGCTGGGAGGGGGGCAGACGAGTTTCCCTGGTGGTGCCCAGAGTGGCCACCAGGGAAAGCTGGGGAGGGCTAACCTCCCACTAGTTCGAATTAAGTGGCTACACAGCCCTTAATTCGAACTAGTTAATTCAAACTAGGCGTTAGTCCTCGTAAAATGAGGTTTACCTAGTTCGAATTAAGCGCTCCACTAGTTTGAATTAAGTTCGAACTAGTGGAGCGCTAGTGTAGCACCTATCAAAGTTAATTCGAACTAACGTCTGTTAGTTCGAATTAACTTTGTAGTGTAGACATACCCTAAAGTACTTATTTTATTGGGGGTCAGTCACGGGGCTGATGTGCACCGTGGGGGTCAATATGGCTCAGTGGCCGAGTCTCTAGCTCCCCCCAATCTGGGGAGGGTCAATATGGCCCAGTGGCCGAGTCTCTAGCTCCCCCCGATCTGGGGAGGGTCAATATGGCCCAGTGGCCGAGTCTCTAGCTCCCCCCGATCTGGGGGGGGGTCAATATGGCCCAGTGGCCGAGTCTCTAGATCCCCCCGGTCTGGGGGGGGGCAATATGGCCCAGTGGCCGAGTCTCTAGCTCCCCCCGGTCTGGGGGGGGGGTCATTATGGCCCAGTGGCTGAGTTTCTAGCTCCTCCCAGTCTGGGGGGGAGTCAATATGACCCAGTGGCCGAGTCTCTAACACCCCTTGTCGGGGGCATAAGGGTGTGGTGGGGTAAGGGGGCCTGGGCCCTCCCTCTCCACTGGGCCCCAGCCCAGGGCACTATCAGTGGTGGGTGGTTCCCACCACTGGCTCAGCAGGGCGTTCTCCCCGAAACACGCTGAGCCCACCAGGGCACCTCTTGCTCTGGGCTGCTTCCTACCCCTTCCCTCTGGTCCATTGTACACACAGATCTCGCTGCGGTAGCGGTGTGGCCAGGCCCAGCAGCAGCAGCTGGTCCGGTGTCTGGTGCAGCAGTGGCATCTGGTGTGGTGGTGACAGTTGGCGCGGCGGCAGCTGGTGCAGCGACGGCAGTTAGGGTGGCTGCAAGCCACGGTTGGCGTGGCGGCTGATGTCGGCGCGGTGGTTGTGGCTGCAGCTCTGGCTGGGGCGGCGCTTCAGGCTCCGACAGCAAGGGCGGCTGCTCCTGTGCTCCAGCAGGAGTGCCTCTCCCTTCGGAGGTCAGTCCCAACTGAGCTGCTCCTCTGGCCTTTATACCGGGCCCGCAGTTGGAGCATGCCCAGCAAGGCCATGGGGGAGGGGCCTTCTCAGCCCAGCAGGCCTGGTTAACCTCTCCTCGTCCAGTGCGGGGCTGGGACGCCCTGTCACAGGGTCCCTAGGCGCTACCATAATCTTTATTACTTTATTATTTTTATAAAAGGAGAGGTGTCTAGCACGTTTTCTGACACAGAGAACATTTCAGAATACACTGGAAGTGTGGGGTGGTTCCTTTAGTAGCCCAGTGGGTAAAGCTTTAGCCTCTACAGCCAAGGGTTGCAGGTTTGAGCCCTGCTTGTTCTAGGAGCAGACAGGAAGCTATCCCAACTTCCCCAGGGCTTGGTGCTGGTGCCAACTGAAGGCAGGAGAAGGTAGCCACTGAAGATAGGATGTTGGGGTGGATCCTCTGGTGACCTAATGGATAAGGTGTCAGCCTCTGAAGCCTAGGGTTGTAGCCTTGAGCAGCTACCACCAGCTTCTGTAGGACTGGATATAGAAAATGCCAGAATGCAGCCACTGCATCCTCTGGCATAGCTGCAACACCTCTGGGTATGTCTACACTACCACAAGGACTAACGGTAGTTCGAATTAGAAAGCCTAATTCGAACTACTTATTCCATGCCGCGTGTAGCTGCGGGCACGGAGTCCGAACTACTGGGGATTTAAAAATGGCGGCGCCCGGCAAGATGCAAATGAAGCCCGGGATATTTAACTAGGGTGGTAGTGTAGACATACCCTTGGAAACTTGTCAGAACAGCACATTTGCGTTTGAAACTTCCAATGAAACCAACAGAAGAAGCAACATGCCAAGTCTCCCCACAAGCTGCCACTGGAAAACCAGCACATCGGGTCAAGTAATGCTGGTATTAAGAAATCTGATTTGGCCCATGCAGTAGGATTGTATGTTATTACTCATGCCCACTAGGAGTAGTTGGGACCTGCTCACTGAGGGTCGACGGAGGCATGTAGATTAGCCAGATCGGCAGAGGGAAATGAAATAATCGCGGCTTCATTTAAATTTAAATGGCTGCCCCGCTCGGCCGATCAGCTGTTTGTCGGCAGATCGGGGCAGTCTGGACGCGACGCGCGACAAAGAAGCCTTTCTTGATCGGCACAGGTAAACCTGGTTTCACGAGGCATACCTGTGCCGATCAAGAAAGGCTTCTTTGTCGGCGCGTCGCGTCCAGACTGCCCCGATCAACCGACAAACAGCTGATCGGCAGAGCGGGGCAGCCATTTAAATTTAAATGAAGCCGCGATTATTTTAATCGCGGCTTCATTTCCCTCTGCCGATCTGGCTAATCTACATGCCTCCATCGACGGAGGCATGTAATCTAGACGTACCCTCTATGTCTTTAATTGTGTTCCCACGACCGCTGTTAACATTATGCTAGTCCATTGTCATCGGATGGTTGTTACTAGTAGTATTTGCTGAGCAATTAATGATTTATGTGCAGTGGAGAAAGCATCTAGACCCGCGCGTGCAGTGAGCGTTGCTGCACAGCAGTTCTGAAGAACATTTGACAAAGTTAGTTTGCTGTGGTGACTCCGTGGAGCAAGGGGAAATTCGATCAAATGCCTCAGAGAGCTCTTCCAAGGCTCACACAATCTTTATTTGTTCAGTGTCTTCCCATGGGGGATGAGCTCTTGTTGCTGTAATGCACCTTTGGGAGGCAGGATTAATTAGTATGAATGAAGAGAGAGACTAATTTGCTGCTGTTCTGAGACACAAAGGAGCGTGGAACATAGCAATTGATGTGTTGGGAGCCGTGGTGAGGCCCCCTGCTCTAGTGGGAACTCAGCCAGGCCTCTGGGGCTATGTCTACACAGCAGCGTTATTTCACAATATCATAGTCCACATCTACACACAAGCAGTTATTTCGACATAACGTGGAAATAATGTTGAGCTGGAGGACTGCTTACTCTGACTCCTATAGCCTTCATTATATGAGGAGTAAGGGAAGTCGGGGGAAGAGAGCTCTATCTCGAAATAACTGCTGTGTAGGCAGCGCCAAAAGCCCAAATAAGCTATTTCGCCTTCAGCTGCGCAATTAGCATCGCTCAAATTGTGTCGCTTATTTCTAGTTTAGCCCTGCTGTGTAGACCTGCCCTTAGTGTTCCATTGGGAGCAGGGATCCAACGTGGCACCTCCAAATGTAAAACCGTAATTCTCTCCTGCCTGAGCTAAAAGAGAGGTGTCCAATAGGGAAGTCTGTCGCAGGCGCATCAACCTACACATGTGTCTCAGCTACCACTAAAGAGCAACAAACGGCCACACAGAATGGAGGTGGATTTTAAAGGCTCAGCCATCCTCCAGAGCTCCGGGGTGAACAAGAATACTGCACATTTGAAGAGGCATCCCCTTTTGCCTAGCGCTGCTCTGAACCCAGGTCGGATGCAGTAATATTTTTTATTCAATCAACCTTGCTAGATGAGAGAGAAGTTGATCCAATAAAAGAGAGATCCTCACCCACCTTGTCTCTTTAAGAGCCTGAGTCCAACACAGCATGCCAGTCCAATGGAAGCTCTCTGCTTTGCAGCAGCCTCATGTTGTCTTTGCACATGTGCTTGTGTTGTAGCAGAGCTGCATTAGAAACACCTTAAAGCCTTTCTAAAGTGTCTGTAAAGAGCTACTTTTCATACCCCTCGACTAATAGACCTACCTGGTCTAATTGCCGCCAGAGGTCAGGGGTAACTAATACAATTTAGAAACGCATTAGAGCAAGGGAAACTTTTTTGGGTTAGGGGCCGCTGACCCACAGAAAAATAAGTCGGGGGCTGCACACAAATGAAAAGCTAAAAAACTACTAAACCAAACTAAAACAAAAAAATAAACAAACCCACACTGACGTGACCCCCGGCTGAGACTGAGGAAGATACTCCCCACATTCCCCTTGCAAACCAGAGCATAGGGGGGCCCAGGCTAGTAGATTTTGCGTGCTTCGGCCCCACAGAGGGATGGTGGGGAGGGAGGCTGGAGCACCAGTGCAGGCTCCCCAGTGCTGGGGGGAAGGGCGGCGTCCCAGCCTCGAGGGTCAGATCCAGGCACACCAGGGGCCGCATCCGGCCCCTGGGCCTTAGGTACCCCACTCCTGATTTAGAGGCTTACGATCTGATATCTGATGACTTATCCAAGATAGAAATGGGAGTTTTATGCCACAGGAAAGAGGAGATTCCTTGCTTTCTTACAGGACTTGCTTTATACATTGTCTGGGCCCAAGGTTCCAGGTCGTAAAACGTGTACATTGCTCTGAACAGCAAAACTATTGGAGATCATTTACAGACGTTTTTAAATTGTATTAGTTATCAGTTTCCTCTGGCTGCTGTTAGCCCTGGGTGGGTGTACTAGTCAAGGGGTATGAAAAGTTGCTGTCATAGCTGTATGGCCCCCAGGCTATTAGAGAGACAAGGTAGGCGAGGATATATCTTTTATTGGATCAACTTCTCTCTGCTCAAGAAATGTTGGTTCAATAAAAAATATTACCTCACCCAGCTTGCACCTCTGCTTGATACCAGCTCTGCGCTGTCACTTCTGAATAATGTGACCATCCAGAAGCCATGCTGATCAAAACTTGACACTGCCACATCGTATATTCTGTCAGTCTTGTGCACCTTCCCTTGCTTTATGCGTATGTATAGGGTTAGATTCAGAAGCGCACATAACCAAGCGATCAATACGATGTTCAGATAAGGGAAAATTGAAAATGATTGGCTGTCACCTTGAAATGTGTGGAGAACGTCTTGGGAGCAATCAATGCAGAGCAAGTTTTTATTTATTTTTGTTCATTCCTGCAGAGAACAAGCGGAGCACTTTTTGTTCAATCCCTTGCTTTTTGTTTTGTTTAAAAAAATCCAACTAAAGGAAAAATGGAGTTCATTCGGCCTCATGTTTGAAAACAGTCAGTCTCAGGATAAGTTTATGCATTCAAAAATGTTCAGCTCTCTTTTCACTTTCTCACAGATCACAAACCTTCTAATCTAGTACTGCAATGTAGATGCAAATTTTAATATCTCACCAATGGAAAAGACAACCATGCTTCCTTTTGCAGAAGAGAAGGAGAGAGGGCAGCTTTTGAGCTATATAACTCATTTTTCTTTCTGAAATCTTAAGCTATCCCCCTCCTCCCCTGCCCCCGCTAGGAAAGGGTGAGAGGCAGTTGTTAAAGGCATGGGTCTGTCTCCAAAAGCAAATGACATCTCTTTGTTAGATGTAAAAGATACATGTTTTGAGATCTTTTGGATGCTAACCAAAAGGATTTTTTGGACTTAAGGCAGCGTCTTGGGGTTTTCTGGAAATCTTCGTAGCCTGCAAGCCTGGGTTGGGTACTGTGGGGTTGTACTCTTGTGCAGTGCGGCTGCTTCTCCACAAATGGACGGTGGTGTTACCTCAGGGACAAAGGCAACTATAAAAATGAAGAAAACCCTGAATCTGGGATTATCCCTGTCTCAGAAGTGCAAGCCTCCTGGCCAATACCATATCTATCACCAACAAGGATCTTACCCAATTAGTGTAAATTAAAAACAGACACTAAAATAAGTTAACACATGTATTGAAGGATAATTAACAATAATTAGGGAAAATGGGGAAAATAAACAATCAATTATAAACAGCCAGCATCCATAAAGTATAACACCTTAAAACACAGTAGGGGAACTATTAATCAGGCATGAAGCCTAGAACCCACAATCAGGAGCGGCCCTAGATGAGCTGCTGGCAACTGGCGCCCTAGGCAAAACGTGTGATCAGCGCGCAATCGGCAGCCCCACCTCCAAAGCCCTCAACGGCCATTTATCTTGGCGCCCTAGGTGAGTGCCTAGTTCTCCTGTATGGACGGGCCGCCACTGCCCACAATATCCCAGGTGGTAAAAAGAAGAAAAGAGTGATAGTACAGATTCTGGACAATAAGGAAGTTTATATGACGGTGTCGATGGAGTGAAGTACAGCGTGAAGCTTGGGACCTCAACCATTGAGCTATTTGAAAGCTTGTCAGGAGGAACACCAGGGAGATCCCAGCGGAGAGATAGGTGACAGCTGTGGATCCTGTGATGGTAAGTATCTGCTTCTTCCTTCACCATAGCGAGGATGGAATTGCTTAGTGCTAGAGGCAGGGGCCTCCTGAGAAGTCGCACTGTCTTCCCTTGGTCTCAGATGGAATGAGGGAGAGAGACACTGACTTTGACCGACAGGTGCAGGGCCTTTATTAACTCAGTGGCACAAAAGTTTATATGATTGACAGCCCTGCGGCGCGCAACGTCTGAGGTAAAAGAATGTTCAGGCGCTTGTGGCGGGAAAATCCAGTTGTAGCCGGATTGACCCAGCTCTGCCCTTGCTGATGCGATCAGGCCTTTTCAAAATGGAGTTCCTCTCTCAAAATGGAGTCTTACAGAAACCATCACATGACATAACGTTACATAACTTCACAACTTAGCACTCACAACATAAGATATATGTGAGGATGGGGAGGCAGACTGTCAATGTTGACTTCTGCACCCCTGTGACAATTCTCATAGTAATGTTCAATTGCTCATCAACTATTTTCGTATATATGCTACCTGCCCATATTGCAATATTCAGCTTCTGAGAAGGGCAAAGGTGGTTGTCCACAAAGTCTGATCATCTACTTACTGACTGGGCCTGCCTAGTTTGTGGATTATATTGTTGCTGGCTTGTATCTTGACAACAGTTTTCATCAGATGTTGGTGGTATATGATGCTACACTCCAGAGCCACGGAGGGGGTATGTCTACACTACCATGCTAGTTCGAACTAGGGTGGTAATGTAGGCAACCGGAGTTGCAAATGAAGCCCGGGATTTGAATTTCCCGGGCTTCATTTGCATCTCGCTGGGTGCCGCCATTTTTAAATGTCTGCTAGTGCAGACTCTGTGCCGCGCGGCTACACGCGGCACGTACTAGGTAGTTCAGACTAGGCTTCCTAGTCCGAACTACCGTTACTCCTAGTCTGAACTACCTAGCCTAGTCTGAACTACCTAGTCCTAGCGGACATTTAAAAATGGCGGCGCCCAGCGAGATGCAAATGAAGCCCGGGAAATTCAAATCCCAGGCTTCATTTGCAACTCTGGTTGCCTACATTACCACCCTAGTTTGAACTAGGGTGGTAGTGTAGACATACCCTGAGGTACTTTTGGCAATCTTTGTGTGCCTGCATTTGGTGTTCTAGAAGGTGACAGCCACGTGTTTCTCTGTGTGGTGGTTGCTCAGGTGGAACACAGAGGGAGCTGGTTTTTGAGGGCTCAGTCAGAGTTGCTATATTTAATAGTGCTCCTTCAGTTTGTTTCAGCTCAGGGAATTGGAGGAGGCATTCCACTTGGGTGAAGAGATTTGCTCGAGCGGTGAGCACAAGATCACTCAGGTATCCAAATTTCCATGATCAGGTCAATGACATCTTTAAAAAAGGGAAGAAGTACAGTCCAGGGAATTACGGACTGGTCAGCCTCACCTCAGTCCCCGGAAAAATTATGGAGGGATCAGCGTTCTCGCTAAGATTTTCCATCTGTGAGCAGAGTGAGTTTTGTCTTGTGAGCCAACAATGAGGTCACGGGTGCTTGTTCAGATGATGCCACTATGGCACCCACCAGTGGTGCTGCTCCCCAGAAGACTCTCCCCGGTAGTGACCCCCCACCTCTTGGGGAGAAGGTGAAATGTGCCCCTGCAGGGAGCACTGCTCCCTGGGCAGTGTGTTTGCAGGGCAGGAATGTCCCAGGCTGCTCCTCACAGGGCTGGCTGAGAGAGGGACAGGGGGCTCTGAGGGGCAGACGAGAGGTGCAGGAGGGGGAAGAGAGATGCAGGGGGGCCCTAGCCCCAGGAGCAGCTGCACCAGTCCCGGCTCCAGCTTTGGGCAGCTGCCATGTAGCCAGCCCAGGGAGCAGATGGGAAGCCACTTTATGGTCCTGAACACAGTTCCAGCCCTGGGGAAGGGCTGGAGCTGGCCCTGGCTCCTGGAGTGGCCCCAGCCACCATAGTGGTCTCGTCCCCCCTGAGCAGGCCACTGACCAGCTGCCCCCCCAAGCAGGCCCCCGGCTGGCCCCTGGCCCTATGAGTAGGCCCCCAGCCTCTCAAGCTGGCCACTGGCCCCTCAAGCAGGCCCCTCTCCCAAGCCAGTCTCAGCTCTGTGAGCAAGTCCTGGCCCCCCTGCCATGCAGCAGGTCTTGGAAATCCCCTGCCACACGGAAGGTCCCAGCCTTGACCACTGGATTGGGCCCTAACACCCCCCTGCCATGTGGCCTTCCCCAGCAACACTCCCGCCATGCCACCTTAGCTGGCCCCAGCCTGGAGCAGCCACCTGCCATGCCACTTGCCTTCCAGCAAGAAGTTGAGTGCTGCTGTGTGGCTCTGCAGAGTAGGTGGGCGGGTGGAGAATTTTTTGTGTGGGGCCACGCAGGCGCGCGCCATAGCGGTAACTATGGAGCGGATCCTGTGGACATGGGGAAGTCAGTGGATGTGACATACCTTGACTTTAGCAAAACTTTTGATACGGTCTCCCATATAATTCTCGCCAGCAAGTTAAGGAAGTATGGATTGTATAAATGGACTGTAAGGTGGATAGAAAGCTGGCAAGATTGTCGGGCCCAATGGGTAGTGATCAATGCCTCAATGTCTGGTTGGAGGTCGGTTTCAAGTGGGGTGCCCCAAGGATCAGCTCTAGAGCCGGTTTTGTTCAACATCTTTGAGTGACCTGGATGAGGGGATGGATTGCACCCTCAGCAAGTTTGTGGATGACACTAAGCTAGGGGGAGAAGTAGATATGTTGGAGGGTAGGGCTAGGGTGCAGAGTGACTTAGACAAATTGGAGGATTGGGCCAAAAGAATTCTCATGAAGTTCGACAAGGACAAGTGCAGAGTCTTGCACTTGGGATGGAAGAATCCCAAGCACTGTTATAGGCTGGGGACCGACTGGCTAAGAAGCAGTTTGGCAGAAAAGGCCCTGGGGATACAGTGGATGAGAAGCTGGATATGAGTCAACAGTGTGCCCTTGTAGCCAAGAAGGCAAATGACATATTAGGGAGCATTAGGAGGAGCATTTTGAGCAGATCTAGAGACGTGATTATTCCCCTTTATTTGGCACTGGTGAGGCCACATCTGGAGCATTGAGCCCAGTTCTGGGCCCCCCACTACAGAAAGGATGTGGATGCATTGGAGATTGTCCAATGGAAGACAACCAAAATGATGCGGGGGCTGGAGCACATGACCTACGAGGAGAGGCTGAGGGATTTGGGCTTATTTAGTCTGCAGAAGAGAAGTGAGGGGGGATTTGATAGCAGCCTTCAACTACCTGAAGGGAGGTTCCAGAGAAGATGGAGAGAGACTGTTCTCAGTGGTGGCAGATGGCAGAACAAGGAGCAGTGGTCTCAAGCTGCAGGAGTTCTAGGTTGGATATTAGGAAAAAGTATTTCCCTAGGAGGGTGGTGAAGCACTGGGATGGGTTCCCTAGGGAGGGGGTGGAATCTCCATCCCTAGAGATTTTTAAGTCCTGGCTTGACAAAGCCCTGGCTGGGATGATTTAGATATGGTTGGTCTTGGTTTGGGCAGGGGGCTGGACTCGATGACCTCCTGAGGTCTCTTCCAACCCTATGATTTTATGATTCTGTATTATTAATATAAATACCAAGGAGCTACAGTACTAAGATGGATCCCCATGGAAGCCTTTTGTTCAGTAGATGAGACCGGCCAGTCTCTTGCATGGGATGCATGTGTAACTTGCAATGGTTATTCGTCAATGTACTATTTTAGTCATTTTCAACCTATCTTGCCAAACCATGTCAGATGCCAAGGACAGGACCATGAAGGCTGCTGCTGTTTTGAATTTGCCTTGATAGCTGGCTTCGATATAGGTTCTCTTTGTGATTTTCTGATTGCAAGTGCTTCCTTCTGCTCTGAAACTAGATTGGTCTTTAGGGATTAGCTCTCCAAGATGGGTATAAATTCCTGCAATTTACCCTTTCCAAGAGCTTATACATTATCATAATTGTACTATTGATAATTTTTTTGTGAGAGAGGATAAATGGGGTTGTTCTGGAATGAAATCACTCAATGTCGGCTTTCCCCGTATGATCCTCTTTGCAGCCTTCATATGTTGGCTGATTCCTCCCATGAAAAAGTGGTCCTAAGCAGGGACTGGGGGGAGAGAGAGCAAATGATCTTATGGATCAGCTCAGGGAGGGCTTTCTGTACACCAGGAACAGCAGAGAAGGGGGCACAGGACACTTATGGGGGAGTGGACAAGTGGATGGCTGAGGATGGTGTTGTTGATTGAGTGGAGGAAAGGACAGGACTGTGGGGTGATGAGACATGAATGTCAATGTTGGGATGGGGCAGATTTCTGAAGGGCCTTGAAAGCACGTTTCATTGGTGGGAAAATAATTGGAAATCCATTGTCCGGCTGAGTGGAAACCTAGCACGCAGTAAATCTCTATCTAGTTACGGTACGTGATGAGCAGAGCAATAGTTGTATTTTTAATTACTCTTATGCATACCTTTGTGTGTGCGTTAGGGACGCCAACCTTCCAGGGTCGACCCGGAGTCTCCTGGAATCAGCATCAATCTCCAGGCCGTGCTATTGAAAGCAATTCTGGAGATTTTAATACAATATTTTAAGAAAATCACATAGAATCATAGAATACTAGAATGGGAAGGGCCCTTGAGAGATCATCAAGTCCAGTCCCCTGCTCTCACGGCAGGAACAAGCATTGTCTAGATCTGGGGTAGGGAACGTAAGGCCCAGGGGCCAGATGCAGTCCCTGGGTTGCCTGGATCCATCCCCTAAGGCCCGGGGCTCCCCCCAGCATTGGGTAGCCCATGCTGGTAGGGGTGTGTGTGTGTGGGGGGGGGGGGGGTTGTTTCTCACTTGTGTGCAGTCCTTCACTGATTTTTCTATGGGTCAGTGGCCTCCAACCCAAAAAAGATTTCCTCTTGATCTAGATCATGTCATGGGAAAAAAATCTTCTGGAATAGTTCCCGAGTTGGCAACCTTGGTGTGTGTGTGCGCGCGCGTGCGCCCTGCAATGTGGTAAGATTATAAGGGTTTATAAAAGGACCATGCAGGAAAGGCAAAACAAAGTGGCAAGTATCTTACGTGATTATGCTGCCAGGTAAGCTCAAGATTCCAACTCAGGTTCAAGCCTGAACCCCTTCCATCTACATATCAGTCATACTAATCCAGGATCCCACGTCCTCACAGTACGGAAGGTCTGAGCTGAGTAAAACCTAGATCTAGGGTTTAAGCCCTGTTGCTTTTCAGTGTAGATGCAGCCCCACAGAATTGTACTCGGGGAGTCTGCCAAAAGTATCCCACCACACCATGGGTTATCTTGATTGTCCACCAAACTTAGCTATCCAGAGGATGAAGTAAGTTTCCCCACAATGCACCATTGACAAAGAGCTAGAGCAGCCACATTTTGGGAGGATGTTAGTCTGGGATATGGGTTTTTGGACTCAGGCCCACATACTAGAGTACAGATGCTGGAGTCCCATTTTCTAATGTGAGGTTGCAGATGAGTGTAGATGTACAAACCCAGCCTCTGTTAACCAGAGTTGTACTAACCCTGGATTTACACCCATAGAAACTACTGAGGTTCCTTAAAGAAACAATAGGTAATCTGTCAACTGAACAATGCCTCTACTGGCTGGCAAAGGATACTCCTCCTAAACAAAACCAAAGATCAGAGGGGATGCTAAACCCTTAAAGATGCTAGGGAGAAAGGTAAGTGGGGTGGGCTGTCAGCAGCAGTGGCCAGAGATGAGTCCGGCAAAGAGAGAGATACAGGAATTGCAACAGGTTAACCTGTATCACCCAGCTGTAGGTGGAAGGCATGCAAAAGCTTTCAAGGAAATAGGAAAGTGTAGGTAAGAGCCCTATGCCTTTCCGGGTGGTTTGCATAGGGTGGCATGCTGCGGACTTTGGCAGGGCAGAACATATTCTTTGTTTGGAAGAACTTAAACCACAAATAGTCCTGCAGCACTGTAGAGACTAATAAAAAATGTAGCTTCCGTGGGCACAAACTACTTCTTCAGATGAATGGAGTTAAGGGTTCCAGGGTACAAACAAATAGTAGAGAGAGGGGATGGGGAGGGAAAGAGAAGGAAAAAAAGGGGAAAAAATATAGTCAGTTAGAGTGTCCATGCAAAATGAGGTTCATAGAGTGGCCTGTAAGTACTTAAAGTACCAGTGCTTGGCTTTTCATGTCAGTAGGGTGTGAAATGTAGCGGCCCATCCAGTTCAGGTCTTTGTTCAAGGTGTCAAACTTGTACATGTATCCAAATTCTGCAGCTTCTCTCTCCAGCGGGGTTTTGAAATTGCTTTGTAAGAGTATCGTCACTTTTAGATCCAGGAGTGAGAGCCAGGGCAAGCTGAAATGTTCCCTAACAGGTTTCTGTGTGTTACCATTTCAAATATCTGATTTGGGCCCACTCATCCTATGTCGTAGAGACTGTCCAGTTAGGAAGAAATTATTCTGGAGTCACTTTAGTCAGATCACTGGTCACAGATCTCTAGAGAGGAAAAATGTACAGGTGCCACATCCAAGGGCAGGTCAAATGGGGCGTCAGCCCAGAAACCCAGTCTGAGAGGTTGGAATGTGATGGGACGTTGGGACCTGTGAGCGAGGCACAGGAATTCAGGTTGTAACGTGTACTGACACGAGAATGAAAAGGATCTAAAGTGCAGCTTGCCTGGTAACTGTGGTACCGCATGTGGATTTACCCATCTACGGATGTTGTTGTGCAACAAATTGCCACGGTAATGCACCGAGGCATCTTGCTGTCTCATCACTTGCAAACACGAAAGGTAAAACATCAGGACGTGCTCGCTGAGCAGCGTGTCATGTCTGAAATGCCTTAAGGGGGAAAACAGCCTCTGAATCCAAAGAGACTTTCCTCATTCCCTCTAAGGGCAGCTTGCCCCAGCATCACCCGGGGAAGGCTGGCAACAGGAGTTACAGTGCCTTCCATAGACCTTCAGAGTCACGTTTTCAGGTGTGTGTGTGTGTGTGTGTGTGTCACAACTACCCCCTGCAAAATAGACGGCTGCCTTAGCACTGTCGTTAGCATCTCTGCAATGGATGGGCAGAACGAAGGGTGAGCTTTGGGTAAGCAGTAATCACAGATTAGTCAGTTTGGACAAAAATAGAAATTGTATAATTTCTGAATATCAATGGGTGAGGAAAAAACCACAATTTGTTTGGGTGCACATCACTTTAATCTGGGACTCCAGCAGGTGAAATGGAGTTAATGTTAAATTTATCATACTTAAAAAAAAAAGAGGCCATGGGATAGCACTACTTTAAACACTCTGCCTTATAATCTTTTATATTTAGAAGACCTAGAAATCCTACCTTGTGGTAGCACTATGAAGCTGTCTGAAGGCGGGAGGCGGGGGAGAAGAAGGGGGAATGTTTGCCTGCTAGTGCTTCCTTTGAACTTCTGAGCTTCTTAGAGCCCCGACTCAATATTCAGCACAATTTCATTACCAGTCGAGTGAATTTGGACTTTTCATACAATGTGATTATTTCTCACCCTCTAGCTGTGAGGCAGGCTCTTAAACACTCTTTTGCTCTAGACTGATCAAAACATTAGCAGAGCCCTGTGATGTTTGGACATGCTCGTCAGCGCCAGATTCATTAATCTTTTGGGGGGTTCTGACAGATGCTAAGTAAAAGCAGCTGTATGTTAAGATTTTCCTTCACTGATCAACACATAGCTGGGGTTGAAGCCCGAAGGGATAACATAATACATTGAGTTATGTGCGGCAAATGTATATTCAAGATGATAAAATAACTAGAAACTAAAACATAAAACTGGAGCCTGACATTATTACTTATAATGGCTGAGGAGTATTTAGCAGTTTAATTTTCTTAATGATTCTGAATGTTTGAAGGATAATTAAAATTATTCAGGATAACCCTCCCCTCCACAATTTCAAATACACACAGTTAAGGCTTCTGATTCATTTTCACTGAGGCTATAGAATTAAGTATTTTTTATATCCAAGGCTGGAATTAATTTGTAAGAAATTTCTCAAGTAAAAAGATTTGTTAAATACTCCTGTTGCAGACTGTGCCAATTCTTTAGAAATTTCCACAGTTACCAAGAAAAATTGCATGTATTATGAGACAAGCCTAATATATCACATAGTTAATCGCTAAAACCTGCAGGAAACATTTTTATTAGGGTTTAATCTATATTATTAAGTACTCCCGGGGAATTACTATTAAGTTATAAATTACTGTCACTGATGGTTGGTATACAACAAAGTGTCTTGACTGTGATTTTTTTACTGTCTCCTTTAAACCTTTAGGGACAGGGAAGAAAGACACATCAAATAGAGCATTTCCAAATCTGTGCCCAGTAAAGGGGAAATCGCTCAGGGGCAGACAGGCGAGCGCTTACTTGTGTGTGATTGTCACTTGGTAGTGCTCCTCAACACCAGCAAAAGCAAGATAGTTTAGTGAGATGTACGTAGGGTTTGACCCAAAAGCCCTTGGGAGTCAATGGAGAGACAACATGACTCAGCATGATTTTGCATATACAGGAAGTGCCATTTCCTTCAATGAGATTACTCATGTGAGTAAAGCTAAACAGGTACCTGAGGACTGGGGACTTAGGTTGTTTGTGTGTTTGTTTTTTGCTATGGCTCACTGAATATTTTAAAGGGTGCTTACCTTTAAAGGCTACGACCTGTACATTATCAGGTTTTAACCACAGCTGGTCTGGAATCTGTGGCTTTAGTGAAGAGTGTTTTGGTAGTTAAATCTCATTCTTGTTCATAGACAGGTTATTTCAGTTCCTGGCAGACGAAAACCATTGTTACAGTGTGAGAACAGGAGCGGGAGGAGAGGATTCATATTATTCCCAAAGACTAGGGCCCTAACAAATAGTTTGACAATGGGCTATTTGACCACATAGAATAGAGTTTGGGTTAATTGTTTTCCACTTTTTTGCTCTTTTGCCTTTAACATTTTGACCCAGTGGTTTGTCATTGACGTCATTGCAGAGATGGATCTGACTATATTGCAAATGTGGACCTACAATGTATCTATTAACGGAGCGATGCACGTTTCCTATGAAATACATTTAATGCATAGGGACTGAAGACTACGCTCTGTGTACCATCTCTTATTCTGATGCAATCCAGCTCCTCCCAGGATCATGCAGTGCTCCTCTGGGATTCTTAGATGCAGCGGTGAGCTGTTTGCATTAGCAAATGTGTTTGCAAAGGCACCCGTTGGTCGCTGGCTCCCTAATAACGAAGGGTCTAAGTGCTAGGGAAGTGGGTGATTTCACATCTGAATGTGTCATGGACACCGCTGGAGGAGAATATTAGACATTAGCTGGCAGTGTGCTGATGAACACAACACTCTTTGATTAATACATACCACCATTTGGCACTTCCCCATGAGAAGGGTGTCTGCCAACAGTTGATAGCGATCAGAGGCATATTTAATGGGGAAGAGAGACCCCTTTTGAATTCCATGCTGCTGCATTGGATTTGCAGAGATCCATGGAGGGGCAGAATGGGAAATGGTAAAGACTTTACTGCTATTCCATCTTGGCTAACTGCAGGAGGCTGGCTGCGGGCATACAACAGAACAGAACTCTGGTAGCATTTCAATTAGTGGGCTGCAAATCCTTCCCAATGTGTATCTCTGTAAAGAGGTCGGCTCACTGCTGGTCACCAATTCATGCCTGGGGTCTGCCACTGCTGACTGCTCTGCCTTTCCTCTGGGCTTTCTCTTGCTGTGACTTGGCCGTCTGGCCAGATCACTTCCAAGTCCCTTTCCTTCTGGGAGAGTCCCTAAACAAAAAGCAATGGGAATGAACACAAGCAAGCTGAGTTAGTATGAGAGAGGGCGGAATAGGCCCTTCTTTTTTGAAGGGACGTGTTTTCAGGCAGTGGTTGTCAGGGAAGTACCAGCTGCCCTTGGCTCTTTACTTGGGGATTCAGGGTGTGTTCTCTGTCAGGGTATGTCTACACTACCACCCTAGTTCGAACTAGGGTGGTTAATGTAGGCAACCGAAGTTGCAAATGAAGCCCGGGATTTGAATTTCCTAGGCTTCATTTGCATCTTGCCGGGCGCCGCCATTTTTAAATGTCTGCTTGTGCGGACTCCGTGCCCGCGGCTACACGCGGCACGGACTAGATAGTTCGGATTAGGCTTTCTATTCCGAACTACCGGTACACCTCGTTCCACGACGAGTAATGGTAGTTCGGAATAGGAAGCCTAGTCCGAACTACCTAGTCCGTGCCGCGTGTAGCCGCGGGCACGGAGTCCGAACTAGCGGACATTTAAAAATGGCGGCGCCCGGCAAGATGCAAATGAAGCCCAGGAAATTCAAATCCCGGGCTTCATTTGCAACTTTGGTTGCCTTCATTAACCACCCTAGTTCGAACTAGGGTGGTAGTGTAGACATACTCCCAGTTCCCTGGCCTGCCCCCTAGTGAGCTGTTCGGCCTCCCTTTTAACTCTTCCTCCATGTCTTGCAGGAATGGCAGGGTGGGGCTGGCTGATCCCGGAGCAGCTCCTTAACCCCTTATTGTTCAGTGTGGGGTTTTAGACACCTTCACAATCCTGTATCAAGAGGGTGCAAAGCTGGTGCATTTCACTCCATTGTGAACATTAAAAGTGCTTTGGCCTTGATATTCATTGATCCTAACCTAAGGCTTTGTTTATACTGCTTTGGCAGCATAAAGGGGCCATAAAGTACACCTGCTTCAAGTTCTCTTTATATTATCAGAGTGGTGTAAAGGGGCCTCAGTGTCAATGAAAACTAAGTGTTTTCCATATGACTCAAAATCTGAGTGTTGCCAACATAAATGGCAGCTGCTGGATATATGTAAGCGGGGGAATGATCCCGCTATTGTGGGGAACGTTCCTGGCTTCTATACACCCCGGTGAAATGAACCAGTGAAAGGATCTGAGTCCCCGCTCCCACTTCCTTTACCCCACGGCTCCCTGATCCTGAGGGCTCCCCCTCCACTCTCCGGAGTAGCAGAGCCCTTGAAACCCCAACAAGGCAGGGCCCAGGTTTCCTGGGGCTTAATCCCTGACCTTGTAGTCACTAGGGGCAGGAGTTAGGGTGTCCCCACTCCGAGGTGCTCTCTTTACACTGCAGGCCTTCTTGGCCCAGTGATCACTTCATAAGGTTCAAAGCAAATACAATTTATTAAACAACAACTGATTAAAGAGAAAAGAATAAGACAAAATGAGAATGGTTAAATGAGAACACACAGCCCTGCTCTGTAGCACAGGGACATCAAAATAGCAGTCTGCAGGGTGTAAGGACAGTCCACAGTCTCTTTCTTAGAGGCCCTGGATATGCTGCAGGAGGGGCTACAGGCTGGACACGCTAGCTCTGGTAGTGACCACACAGTCTCAAGCTCGAAGTGGCCAGACCCCTTTCCCAGTCCAGAGCCTTTCCCCACACTTTGCTGGTCCCAGGTGCTCACCACATCCAGCTGCAGGCTGTGCTGCTTGGCCAGTTCCAGCTCCTTGTGTTGCTTCTCTGTTCCTTTTGGCTCTGAGCACTGCCAGTCTGCTGCTCAACACAGGCTCTGCACTCCCTGTGCTGTGTATGCCTGGCTCTGCTGCTGCAAAAACTGCCCCTCAGCACAGCTTGCACTCCTCTTAGCAGTGTCTCAGCTCTCTGTTCCTTTTGCAGGACTCCTTCATACAGCTTGCACTGCTCTTTTCAGCTCTCTGTCTTTGCAGGACCTCTTCTGCACACAGCTTGTTTGTTCAGAGAGAGAGAGAGAGAGCCAGAACAATCCCAGCTCACAGGGAGGACGGGGCCTGGCCTCTCCCCTTCCTCACTGGCCTGTCCAACCTGTCAATCAGGCTGAGCTGGAGTGCTGGCTGCTTTCCATTGTCTCTGGGGTCAGTCAGTCTAATGAACTCTTCCCCTTCAGATACTGCGAGCTGGCAAACCAAAAACTCCCACAGAGTTTTAGTAAGGGGTAACAGTCCCCTTACATATAGTTTGTCCATAACAGATTTCTGTTAAAGTGAATATTTCCATGGTGCAGTCATGGCTAAGCAAAATCTAGGAAAGCATCTAACGCGAAAACCTACAGAATTGTAGAAGGCAGAATAGGAAAAGACTATTAGGTTATCTAGGACTTTTCTATTCACTCTAATAGGAGTAGGAACACCCCTCTTTGTCCCTGCCCATGTATGTTTCTTAGAGCATGTCTACACTGGGGAGTTACTTCAAATATCTTCCCTTATTTTGAAATAACAAGCAGAGCGTCCGCACTACCAACCCCGTTATTTTGAAATAACGACTCCTGCTTTTGTTGGGGAATAATTTTGAAATAGTTATTTCAGGAGTTATTATTTTGAGATAAGTTATTTTGAAATATCCCAGTGTAGACATAGCATTAGGGTTTTACTAAATCTTGGACTTCCCCCCCCCCCTTTTTCTTTGCTCTTGTTTGAAAAGACTGTCTTCTGAGAAGACAGAAATGATTCTTCTAAATAAATAAAGGGACAGATAGATAAATAAATGAAACAAAGCTGATTCTGCATTTAAAAATACAAAGCTATGCAAAATTAAAACAAGACACAGAATTCTGTATGGATTTCAATTTCAGATCCAATGTTACACTTCTATTAGCTTTTTTCAGAAAAATAAACTGCTTTGTCTGCCTCAATAGGGATGTAATATTTTGACCTTAGTGGCATAGGTATTATGAGGCGCTTAGATCATACGCCTCACACAACTATTTTCTTGGATCTGTATTTCTTTGCAGTTATTTGATTTGGTGTCAGTGCCACAGATGGCAAAGGGTCCCAGGATTTTATTGCTCCTGCCTAGATAATATTACTAATGTTTCTGGGAGTGTTATAAAGCATGCGAGTGAGGCATAAATCTATGTGGTAGCCTGGCTGTTGTACAACTATAAAATAAATAAAGGCCTTTTGCATTTCCTACGAGGATGATAGAAAAAGTGTGCGACCAATCAACTACTAATTATGATGATTAAAAACGACAGGCTTGCTTTAACCATTCAAAATCTATTAGGCAAGCTATCCCATTGGTCTTCAACAATGTAAATGTGATTCAATAAAAGGGACTAGAATAAAACAGCATAGGTCTATTTATTTTGAGCAGAAACATATCTACAGGATTAACCTCAGTAAACACAATTTTAAGAACCACTCTGTCCTAGGAACCAGATATATTTTGGGAGACCTTGATTCTATCATGCTTTCTCATTGCAAGTCCGAACCTTCCAGGCTTTATTCCTATGAATTTTACTTGTTTGTTCTCCTTTGGCAACATATTCTATGTTCTTCAGTTTTTTAATGACAAGAAGGGGAATGGCATTCTGAACTCAATTCTGCTCTGTTTTGTTGCAGTAGTAAAATAGCTCATTATGTCAGCTGTACTCCTCTGGACACCTGAGCTCAAATCCTGATTCACGGCAAACAAGAGAGCGTGATTTTGGCAACTTAGTTTGCGGACATCTCTACGTCACACCGCAGTGTGGTACGCTTTGCCATTGGTGCGTAAGAAAGACCTTGGACTGCGGGCCAGATTGAAGTGTATTGGGAGAGGTGAGCCGTAGCTAGGTTGACCAGATGCCCCATTTTTAAATATCCTGTAGTTAAGCCCTTCGGCAGGTGTCCTGCCTTTTTTTTTTTTCTTAAAAATTGGCAAATTGTTTCGTATTTTCTCATCTCCTCCCACCCCCCCACTTAGTACTGGCAGGGTCCCTACTCATCAGCCACCTGCCCACCAGTGGCGAGTGTGTGTGTGGGTCCAGGGGCTGACGATAGGGGCGGGTGTGCATGGCTGGTGGCAGGGCGATGATGCAGCATGTGGGGCTGGCTGCTCCCTCTGCTGGTCTGTCAGCTCTGGTGAGTGCTGGCAGGTGTCAGGCAGCAGCCGGATCCATGTTACATCAAATGCCCCCCCCATCTGCCTTTTACATCCTTCCCCTTTCCAGTCCTGGCTTTGCCTCTTTAACCTCCACTCCCACTCCTTTATATCCCTCTCCCCTGGCAGGGCACGTCCCTCCTCCAGCACTGTGAGAGAACCAGACCCCATTGGAGGACTGAGCTCACTACAGGCCTGGCCGGCAGGTTCCTTCCTTCTTCCACTGCCTCCGGCTGGGACAATGCCCTAGGAAAGCCCCAGACCCTCCAGTCTGGGGCACTAGCCAGGAAAAGCGGAGTCCTACATGTGCCAAAGCCCCACAGGGAAGACTCCTCACCTTTCAGCTAAGCTCTGGAGTAGTGTGCAAGGGAGCAATTTCCAGCCTGTTCACACCCTGAACCTGCAGGCTCCATAGTAGCACCCAGGGTAGAGACTTAACACCCCTTTCACCTACCTCCACCTCCTCTAGCCTCACGCCCTGCTCCCAGGAAACGTGGGGCTGCTCCATCTCCTAGCCACCCTCCTCTGCTCAGCCACCTCTCTTCTGGGTTCACTGAAGCCCCTGCAGTCAGGTTCCTTGGCCCCTGGTTGACAAGGCATCCTTAGGGCATAACTCATTCCTGCCCATGCTGTAGCCAGGGGACAGAAGGTGTCTGGGTTAGGCTGGTGGCCAGCAGCAGCCTGAAAATGTTAGCTGCCTTCTGACACTGTGTGGGCAGGAAGGTTACAGCTAGACTACATTTTTTTTTGAAAGGAGATATGCAAGTTCGGAGCTAATTTGCTTATCGTCTTCCGATTGCTTTTTCGAAAGCGGGTTTTTCTAAAGTGAAAGTAGTCTGGATGCGTTTTTTTTTAAAACCTCTTTTTTGAAAAACCACGTAAACCTCCTTTTTTAGGAAGAGCGGTTTTTTCGAAAAACTTTTTTTTCCCGGAAAAAAAATGTCCAGACTACTTTCACTTTTGAAAAACCTGCTTTTCGAAAAAGCGATCAGAAGACGATATGCAAATTAGCACTGCATTTGCATATCTCTTTTTGAAAAAAAACCATAGTCTAGACATACCCAAAGGAACGAGTTGCTTCCAGCTATATGGGAGTGGGGGTGGGGGTGGGGGAAAGAGATGAACTCTGCCACGTCATCCTTCGCTGCCCCGATCCCTTCCCTCCTGTGCAGCGCTGGAAGGCTGCTGCTGACCATATTCTGATGTGAATCCTGGCAGAAATCTGTGAGAAGATCATGTGACCCCTTCCTCCCCCCCCTCCCCATTCCAGGTACCAGGAGAGGCAGGTCCATTCTAGAGCCCCAACCAGGTGTGGAGGGTAGAGAGCACTAGGCAGGAAGTGTTGGGTTGCTCATTCATCCCCTCCCTCCATGGGAGAGAGGTGTATGGGAGTGTGTGTCACCTGTCCCCATTTGAACCTTAAAGCCTTAAAGATAAGAAGGCAAATAAAAAGAATCCAACTATGCAATAATTCCTTTTGACAGGGTCTCAGTCAATTTGATGTTAGAGTGTTTGTATGATTGATTGCCATTGAACACACTTGAATATGAGTAATTTTACCAGGTGTCCCATACTCAGCATAGGAGAGTATGGTCACCCTAGCTGTAGTGCACCTATCTGCCTCTAAGTCAGGGGTGGGCAATAATTTTTGATGGGCGGGCAATCCAAGAATTTGGAAAGTGGTCAAGAGCTGCACTCTTCCATGCTATTAACGGAGGAGACGCAGAGTTTGGGATGGAGTTTGGGTCCAGAAGGAAGCTTGTAGTAAGGGACTGGGATGCAGGAGAGTATGTGGGGCCTGGGAAGGAGCTTGAGTGAGGGAGGGGGTTGTGACCTGGGGCAGGGGACTCGGATGCAGGGGTTTGGATTGTGACCTAGGGCAGGAGATTGGGGTTCAGGATCTGTGAGGGGATATGGGGACATAAGGAGGGGCAGAGGGTTTGGGTTATGTGAAGCAGGAGTGTAGGAGGGGGGCAGAGGGTTTGAGTTATGTGAGGTGGGGGCAAAGGATTGGGGTGCCAGAGGCAGGCTCTGGCTGAGAGACTTACCTGCTTGACTCCCGACCAGCAGCCTTCTCATACAGACTCCCTGCCTGCCCTGCACCTGCACTGTCTGCAGGGGCCATGTGGTTTTTGAGTAGCTACAAGCCTTAGTGTGGGGGGAGGGTGCTTCTCAAGCTGTCTGTTGACAACAGGCAGCTCCTGTTGGCTGGAAACTGGCCAATGGAATTGTGCTGGGGGCAGTGGCCGCACATGAAGCCTTTTCTCCCTCCCCTGGGACAGCAGCTGTTCAGCTGTTTAAACAACACCTCTCAGCAGCCACATTTTTCAGAGGGGGGGGGGGTTGGGATGGGGGGAACGACAAGCAGACAGCCTGCCTGAGGCTTCCCGCTGCATCCACAGGTGGATCAGGCCCACGGGTCATATTTTGCTCAGGCCCCCTCTAGGCAACTATATTACTTTCACACTTTCCTCCGCACACTCACACACTTCAGAAAAAGAACACGCTCCGGTGTCTTAAAGCCATGCTTGATTACTTTTAGCTCATGCAATGTTAATTGTGTTGGCTTGGTGGTTGGGCGTCTCAAAAAGTATGATCTTGTATTTTTAATAAGGTTCATTCTTGCCCGTTACACGGAGCAGGGAAGTTATTCAAAAGATAATGGCAAGTTGAGCCCGAAAGTCTCATAAATCGTTGAAGACTTCCAACGCCATCTTAGGGCTGCTTCTTAGACCCCAGTCCTCCAAGGTACTCGGCATCCTCCACTCCCATTGGCTTGAATAGATGCTGAGGGACCTGAACGCCTCCCACAAAGTCACATGGCCTCCCCATGCTCCACCTTGTTTGTCCAAGAGCGCTGTGGGCTGACAGGGTTATGGGAGAGGATGCTTTTGTAGTTCAACCCCTTTCTCTCAATGGACCCCACCAATGTTGTTAGGAGAGTATGAGTGAGACTGAGGCATGGAGGAGAGCTAGTTGGCTGGAATTCAATGTAGATAAGCTTGCAGTGACGTTGGGGAAAGTGAATAGATGCCATGGGGGAGGATTATATCTCTCCCTTTCATTAAGGGGGTAGGTCTGCTCTATGCCATGAGAGTTTGCACTCTGGGATAGATTCTCCCTTCAAATACGCCCATACAGAGGGAGGTGTACAAGTGTATTTGAGGGAAGAGCTGAGCCCTTGCATGGTAAATATATCACGACAGGGGCTTCTCCTTAGGTGCGGGGTTCCTATGGGATATGTGCTGTCCCCTTAGGGAGTGACACCAGCGCAAAGAAGAGTAACTTGCTACCTGCGTCTCTGTGCTGACTCAGACACGGCCTGCCTCTTAGTCCCCCGTGGGACGTCTTCCTCCTTTGAGGAGCGAGGATCGCTGTCCCTGGCTTGCGGTTCTGACGGACAGTGGCTCTCCCAGAGCAGCTGCTGGGCTCAGTTCATTTCCTGTTGCAGGGGTTGTCCGACTTGTTTTCCTCAAGACCCAGTTGAAGAAAATCGTTGATGCCCACGCCCCAGTGTAATTTGACTAGCGTGTGGGCTCCAGAGTGAGGCTGAGGAGAGTTTTGGGATGTAGGAGGGGGCTCTGGCTTGGGGGGGGGGATCAGGGCTGGGGCAGGAGGAGCTTATCTTGAGTGAGGTAAGCTGTGCAGCGGTGCAGTGGGGGTGTTAAGGCACCTTCCTGCCTCTCCTGGCACCTGAGACCAGGCTGCACCCCAGAAGCTGCCAGCAGCAGGTTCCCAGCCAATGGGAGTGAGGACTTGGTGCTCAGGGCAGGGGCAGTGTGGGGAGCCCTGTGAGCTCTCCCTCACTTCCCTGCACCTAGGAGCCAGGCCTGCTGGTGGCTGCTTGTGGGGTGCAGCACAGTCTGTGGTGGCAGGACAGGTATGTAGCTTCCTGAGCACCCCCACTACTCACCTGATTCCCCTGCAGCACTGAGCCCCAGGGGCCGACATTCCACAGCCCAGCAGTCTGCACCCTATCGTCTGAAAACCACTGGCCCAGTGGACAAATGTTTGCGTGAAAACCAGTTCACCCTATTTAGCAAATGTGTCGCCAGTCTGGGGGAAAGCAGAGTCGAAAGCCTGGTTGGCTACCGGGGCTGAACAAAGCTGGTCCCTGCAAAGTAGAGGCAAGGCCGGGTGGGGAAGTTTGCACTGCCCCAGCCCAGGCGGTACTGCTTGCGGATCAAGTGGGGAGAACTTTGTTTTCCAGCACTGTCACTCGGGGACCTTCCTTGAGCAGTAAATCCTCTTTAAAAAAATCCTTGTAAGCCTGAAATGGAGACAAGCCCAGGAAATAAATTGCCCGGAGTTAGACAGGCGTAAACATTATAAAAAATGACACAAGTCTGCTAAGAAGAAAATAAAAAGCCCTGTTTTTTGCAAAAGAAGGAGCGAGTCCTAAGGGCCACTGGTGACAAATTGAGGCTCATCCAGCTATAGCCCCTCAGTCTTCCAAACAGCTGGTAAAATCTAGTAAGACCTGTGCTGGGTCTCCCTCTGCACCCTGGGTCTGGTCTGTTCTACTCTGGTTTGGGGATCCCTCCCTTTCTATTCCCTTTTCTACCTTTTGCTCTGCTTTCCTCCAGGAGATGCTGCTCACAATAGCTCTCCATCACGCACAATGGTTGGCTGAAGACTTGCTGCAACATTCTTCCCATATTCAGTCTCAGGTAAGATATCGCCCTTCCCAAAATTGCAGTTCTGAAGTTCAGGGGTATATGCGTTTCCTTCCCACCCTTGTCCGAACATTTGTTCCCAGGATCTGCTGAGAGTTTAGACAAACCCCACCACGCACTAACCTGATCACAGTAGTTTAGAGAAGGGTTCTCAGTCTGGGGATTCGTGGAATTATAGAATCCTCAGGTTGGAAGAGGCCTCAGGAGTCACTGGGTCCAGCCCCAACTCAATCATCCCAGCCAGGGCTTTGTCAAGCCTGGCTTAAAAACCTCTAGGGATGGAGATTCCACCCCCTCCCTACAGAACCCATCCCAGTGCTTCCCCACCCGCCTAGGGAAATCGTTTTTCCTAACCTAGACCTCCCCCACTGTAACTTGAGCCCATTGCTCCTTGTTCTGCCATCTGCCACCACTGAGAACAGCCTCTCTCCATCCTCTTTGGAACCTCCCTTCAGGTGTTTGAAGGCTGCTCTCAAATCCCCCCTCACTCTTCTCTTCTGTAGACTAAACAAACCCAAATCCCTCAGCCTCTCCTCGTAAGTCAAGTGCTCCACTCCCCTCACCATTTTGGTTGCCCTCTGCTGGACTTTCTCCAATGCGTCCACACCCTTTCTATAGTGGACCACTGTAGAGCCAACCATTGTGCGTGATGGAGAGCTATTGTAATCCCCCAGAATTGTAATCCCGCCCACTTCAATTTGACAGGTATTGGGGGGGGGGGGTGTGTGTGTCATGATCACTTGCCCTTCTCATTGTTCTAATTGTCTGGATCCTTGCTAGATGAGAGGGTGGACCCATTATGGAGAAAGGGCTCCCGGTATGGAATAGGTCGAGAGCAGCCGGTTTAGATATATTGATGATTTCATCCTTTCTGCTGACGGCCCCTTTGTCAAGGATTTAGCTGACCACGTTCTTTCCTTCTTGCTAAGTGTCACAGGGCGCGAGTTTTAGATGCGAAGAAAGAAGGTAATCTGTTCTGTTTCCTTTTGGCACACGAGAAAGATCTGTCTAGGCCAGCAATAGGCAGCCGAGGCTTGTGAATGGGCCACGTGAGCGGCCCTACTTCATTTCAGTGGTCCGCAAGATTGTCGGAACCAGTCTCCCAAGATCAGGTTGTTTTGCTGCCTGTGCCTGCGTACCTAGAATGTGTGGGGTGAGCCAATTGAACCGTAGCCATGCTCTGTTTGGCTGCAGAAGGCGTGCCCGGCTCTCACAGTCCATGTTGTGTGAAGTCAGCCTGCACCTCCCTTCATGTGCCCTTGCTCTACGTGTGCGTCATTTTAGTAATAGCCATAGGAACAAAACACGACATGGATAGAAACCAGCGGAATCTTGCAAGCCTGTGTGTGGACAACGGTAAACAAAATATCTCATGGACCACACATAGGGTACGTCTAGACTACATGCCTCTGTCGCCAGAGGCATGTAGATTAGGCTACCAGACATAGGAAAATGAAGCGGCGATTTAAATAATCACCGCTTCATTTAAATTTACATGGCTGCCGCGCTGAGCGGACAAACAGCTGATCAGCTGTTTGTCGGCTCAGCGCGATAGTTTGGATGTGCGGGTGGCGACATCAAAGGTATTTGTCGACCACCCAGGTAAACCTCATCCCAGGAGGCTTACCTGGGTGGTCGACAAATACCTTTGATGTCGACACCCGCGCGTCCAGACTACGGCGCTCAGCCGACAAACAGCTGATCAGCTGTTTGTCGGCTCAGCGCGGCAGCCATGTAAATTTAAATGAAGCGGCGATTATTTAAATCGCCGCTTCATTTTACTATGTCTGGTAGCCTAATCTACATGCCTCTGGCGACAGAGGCATGTAGTCTAGACGTACCCATAGAATCCACATGGGCCACCAGCTGTCCGTCGCTCGTCTAGGCTCTGCTGTTAGATGCTGACATCCAGCCGTTTCTCCATTCCATATGCTCCTGAGACATGCTTTTATCCTGAGTTTGAAATCATAAAAGAATCAAGTTAACACAGCAGTTTTATCCCGTTACTACTGTCTGCTGGGGAATTGTCTTTTGGTCTATGCTTACCTAATCCTATTTTCCCAGGGGGGGTTGAGTGACTTCCTTCAGCTGTAGCACAAATCCCCACCCCTGCCATCTGGAACCCGGTGGCAAGCGCGAACCTTGGCTCAGATTTTGCCGAGAGGAGCTGGAATGCTAAGAATGAATTATAGAAGGATGTGGGGCTGTCCTCATTCTTGTGAGTGTAAGGATCTAGCTTCAGGCTGACATCTGGCAGCTGCACAGCCCAGTTCCCCATGGCTCCTGGAATATCCAGGTGGCCCTAGCCCCACTCTGGAGGGCGGGGGCAGCTGCACAGCTCCAACCCCACACTGCTCCTAGTGCAACCATGCACCTCAGACTACTGCCCTGGGAACAGCCGGGCACCGACTCCACAGCCCCAGCCTTTTCTGCTGGCTAGGCAGCGACATGGCCCCAGCCTTCCTGGCTGGCCAGAGCGCTGGTTGGCTGGGCAGCTATGCCACAGCTCCAGCCTTCCCAGCCCACTGGGCAGCTGTGTGGCTCCAGCCTTGCTAGCAGGCGGGAGGGCAGGACTACCAGGTTGTTTTGGGAAGGAAATGCCTTCCCTTCCTTACATAACCCACTGCCCATGGATGTGAATAAGAAGCAAAGAGCCCTTGAAGGGTATGTCTACACTGCGGGACAAGGTTGAGTTAAGCTATGCAACTTCAGCTACGTTAATTGCGTAGCTGGAGTCGAAGTAGCTTAACTTGGCTTTTGGCGCTGTCTGCGTAGCGGGAAGTCGAAAGAAGAACACACGTCTTCCGACGTCTCCTCTTCCTTGTGAAATGAGGGTTACAGGAGTCAGGGTAAGAAGCCCACGATTTCAAAATCATTTCAAAATAATGGACTTGCTGTGTAGATGTGCACGCCGTTATTTTGAAATAACGTGAGTTATTTTGAAATAAGCGTGCAGTGTAGCCACAGCCGAAATGTTTTGGGAAGACAATGCTTATGTGGGGGCTATTTGAAGCAAAAGTAGATGAAGAAACAAGTTTTGCAGATGCACCTTCAAAGGGAACATACTGTATAAAACTGGGATGTCCAAACCAGTGAATATAATCCTTGCACATGGAGAACAGCCATCTCATGGCCAGCAATGGAAAACATCATGTTGGAAGGAGTGCCTGATAGGGTGATAAGGCAAAAAAATCAAACATCTAACAGAGCAAGGAGGCAGATGAAGAAAGGACATTGACACAGGACCTGAAACCAAAGGCTGATCAGCTGGAAGGATTGGGGGAAGAAAGGAGGTCCCTGGAAGGGGAAGGTATGTTTCTTTCATGTAGTGCATTTGATATGAAGGTGCATATATCTCAATGATCTTTTATAGCATCTCAGACTAGATATGTCTTGTACAACATTTCTGTTGGTTTAATCTAATTTCCTCTCTTAATATCTTATTTTTAATGGGACCACTTGAGTCTGGTTCTCAGTAAAACCAAGGCTCCTTTATGTTGCTCTGGCAGTGTAAAGGAGCATTAATATGGGCAGAATGGGCCTACTGAGAATACTCCCTTCTTTGGCCGGTCTAGAGCTAATATTAAGGCTCCAAACTAACCCTGCTCCCAGTCCTGGGTATAGAGGCAGATCAGGCACATTGTGTTTCTCAGGCCCAATTCAGCAAGGCAATTAAACATGGGGTTAACGTTAAGCATACCCAGAAGCCTCCTGCTATGGGACAAGCCCAAGAAAGAAACCAACAGAACACCACTGGCCATCACCTACAGTCCCCAGCTAAAACCTCTCCAACGCATCATTAGTGATCTTCAACCCATCCTGGACAATGATCCCTCGCTTTCACAGGCCTTGGGAGGTAGGCCGGTCCTTGCCCACAGACAACCCGCCAACCTGAAGCATATTCTCACCAGCAACTACACACCGCACCATAATAACTCGAACTCAGGAACCAATCCTTGCAACAAACCTCGGTGCCAACTCTGCCCACATATATACACCAGCAACACCATCACAGGACCTAACCAGATCAGCCATACTGTCACTGGTACATTCTCCTGCACATCCACCAACGTAATATATGCCATCATGTGCCAACAATGCCCCACTGCTATATACATCGGCCAAACAGGACCGTCCCTACGTAAAAGAATCAATGGACACAAATCTGATATTAGGAATGGCAACATACAAAAACCTGTAGGGGAACACTTCAATCTTCCTGGACACACAATTGCAGATCTAAAAGTAGCCATCCTGCAGCAAAAAAACTTCAGGACCAGACTTCAAAGAGAAACTGCTGAGCTACAGTTCATCTTTGACACAATCAACTCTGGATTAAACAAAGACTGTGAATGGCTTGCTAACTACAAAAGCAGCTTCTGTTCTCTTGGAATTCACACCTCCAGATCAGCTGCTAGAAGTGGGCCTCATCCTCCTTGATTGGATCACCTCATCATCTCCAGCCTGATCCTGGCCTGCATATTTATTCCTACCTCTGGAAATTTCCACTACATGCATCTGACGAAGTGGGTCTTTGCCCATGAAAGCTTATGCTCCTACACTTCAGTTAGTCTATAAGGTGCCACAGGACTCCTCGTCGCTTTTGCAGATTCAGACTAACACGGCTATCCCTCTGATACTTGTTAAGCATGGTGAGCAGCAGAGAGGCAGTTTGGTCTAGTGGGTAGTGCACTGAGCCAGGAGACACAGGATTCCATTCCTGACTTGGCTTCTCACCTGCTCTGTGCTCTTAAGCAAGTCAGTTCACTTGTCTGAGCCTCCGTTTTCCCTCCCATGTTTCATCTCTCTGGTCTATTTAGGTTGTACATTGAAGCTGGGGTTCCACTCCCTGTGTATGTTTACAGGGCGCAGCACAATGGACCCTAATCCTGTTCGAGGCCTTTAGATGCTACCAGAATAAGGAAGAATAAATCCCACGACTACAAAGTCATGCGATTGCTCGT
The DNA here is from genome assembly GCF_049634645.1 of Pelodiscus sinensis. Lineage (NCBI taxonomy): Eukaryota > Metazoa > Chordata > Testudines > Trionychidae > Pelodiscus > Pelodiscus sinensis. The sequence continues at coordinate 44,151,312 of NC_134723.1, read as the reverse complement.
GTGCTTGAAGTTGGTGGGTCTGGGCACATACGTCTGGATCTTCGTCTGGATCTTGCTCCAACAAGACTTTCTATCGCAAGCCTTCCAAACCAGGGGCTATCACAGCTCCCAAAACAAGGAGGTGCCTTTGGTGTCAATGTACCCTGCTACTATTATTTAATAACGAAGGACTTGGATGAAATCCTTGGACCCATATTATGACAAGTTCATGGTGGGATCCAGATCCAACATGTTCAGCTCCATGAGAAGCTCCATTTTTGGATGCTGATCTGGACTGACCCTCTTGAGCCACTAAATGGCAGTTCAGGAGTTAAGGCTCCATAATAAAGTTCCGTATCAATAATAGGCCACCATTGTTTAACTTCTTTCACCCCCCCCTTCAGGTAGCCCTGGGAAGCTGTCTGTCTACTAGCCCATGGCTGACAGCAAGGTTGGTATGGATACCTATTTTTAATGAAAGGCTGAAATTGCAGCTCTGTAGACGCTCAGAGGATAAAACCAATGGGCTGCTGAATCCCAGGTAGTCAGTGTGTGTGGAGGTCAAAGACATGGAGAGATCAGAATTTTGCCCAAAGAGCTCCTACATATTATATTTCTCAGAACACTGAAATTTACTTGCAACCGCTGAATCTCTAAGTTAGGGTGAGAGAAAAGCAACAATTATTCTACTAAATGCAGTGGTTGGTCACTACTGCTCGAAGGCATATTCAGACAAGGTGCTGCTCCATTGGTTTCAGAAATTATGTTGCTAACCCCCGGTCTCCATTTGTCCATTGTTCTTTAGCCACCGGAGATAAAAACACATGACAGCTGAGCATTTAACTTAACTTCATATGACTATGTGACATGCAGATTTTGAGGCAAATGTGGCTGCTATTAAAGAGAGACACTTATCGTGTTTTAATATACACTCAGTCCAGCAAAAGACTGGAGGAAATGCTTAATATTTATGGAGCAATAATTGATCTTTTACCACTGTCAAAAGCTGTTAAACACTTATCGGCTTGCTATTTCAGCACCATATGCTCTGTACAAGTTGCTCACCATGTGTCTTTCTGTGCTTTAGGGAAAGAACATTTGTACAGTATCAGACTGGGAAATAATTTGTATTGTATCTTTCCCTGGCACCAGAAATTCACTGAGAGCTTTTTGAACAATGGTCTCTGTGTAGGTGTGGATACACTTGAAACTCACTGGGAGTTTGCTTTTCTTGCATAGTTTTCTTGCAAGAGTGGAACTCCTACAGCTCCAAAGATGCTTTTAGGATTAAAAATTTTAGGGCATGTCTACACAACAGAGTTATTTCGAAATTAAGTGAGCGTCCACACAGGAAAGCCGTTATTTCGAAATTATTTTCAAATAACAGGCTTGTTATTTCGAAATAATGACCCCTCATTCTGCGAGGAACCATGCCTCTTCAAAATAGGGTTAGTGTGGACACTCAGCTGCTGTTATTTTGAGGTAACTACTCCCCAGGTTCATTCAAAGTAATTACTCCCTGGGGGATCTAAGGGTGTGTCTAGACTACATGCCTCCTTCGACGGAGGCATGTAGATTAGCCAGATCGGAAGAGGGAAATGAAGCCGCGATTAAAATAATCGCGGCTTCATTTAAATTTAAATGGCTGCCCCGATCTGCCGATCAGCTGTTTGTCGGCAGATCGGGGCAGTCTGGACGCGACGCGCCGACAAAGAAGCCTTTCTTCATCGGCACAGGTAAACCTGGTTTCACGAGGCTTACCTGTGCCGATGAAGAAAGGCTTCTTTGTCAACGCGGCGCGTCCAGACTGCCCCGATCTGCCGACAAACAGCTGATCGGCAGATCGGGGCAGCCATTTAAATTTAAATGAAGCCGCGATTATTTTAATCGCGGCTTCATTTCCCTCTTCCGATCTGGCTAATCTACATGCCTCCGTCGAAGGAGGCATGTAGTCTAGACACACCCTAAGTCAAGGTAGCGCATCCACATTAAGGGAGCCTGCCTCAGACTAATCTCAAGGCTTCCCTGTAGCGTGGACCCGCTATTTCGAAATAGTTATTTCGGGAATTATAATTTCGAAATAACCCGGTAGTGTAGACATAGCCTTAGTAGTGATCTTTTTTCGCTCTGGTTGTGTATCTTACCTGACTCTGAGAACTTGCCAGTATTTACTGGATGACTTGCCCTGATCCACAGCTGCCTCTCAAAGGGTATGTCTACACCGCAGATAAGATCGAAGCTGCCACTGTCAATCTTTCAGGGTTCAAATTAGCAGGTCTAGTTAAGACAGCTAATTTGTACTGAGGGGGTGCTCCGGTCGATGCCGGTAACCCTGCTTCTACAAGGAGTAAGGGAAGTCAAAGGGAGAGTGTTCTCCCTTCGACTTCCTGCTGTGTAGACAGCCCCAAAAGTCAAGATAAGGAACTTTGATTTCAACTACACAATTAATGTAGCTGAAGTTGCGTTTCTTAATTCGACCTTGTTCTGTAGTGGGGACGTATCCTAAGAGGCATGAGAGATTTTTGGTACCACTTGGAACTACAGGTTATTTACAGTGAGTTTTCTTACAACTTTGTGGTGGTGATTTTTTTTTCTCTCTCCCTTAAGGCTTCCTGTGCTTTCAGGACTCTTTGAACTGAACTGAACTGTGAGTGAAAGCAATTTGGCATACTCCGTCTTTGGTAGCCTGAGGCCATGCGAGGGATTGGAGGTAGGCTGCCCTTTGAGAATACTCTGGCTTTGCTGCTGTACTTATGTGTTTAAGTATGTTTGTTTTAAACTTTTTATCTGGGAAAAGACCCCCCCCAACCTTGGAGTAAAGGAGTTAGCAAAAGATTCAATGTGCAAAAACAGTGGAGTATTTTTATTTTTAAATACAGGGAGCTGGCAAAAAAAAGCCTGGAAATCAGGGCCCTCCAGGCAGTTGTTGACCTGAGTGATGGAGAAGATGCCTCGCATCACAGGAAATAAAGTTGCTCAGGAAAACCCCTGAAGTGAAAGCAGATGTGCTGAAAAACCTAGCATCAGGTGAGGCAGCATGGGCTATTGCATTATTATTGTTATGGTATAATAATTAACTTGGACATTTTACTGTTGAAGAGAAGGTAAAACCTTATCCTAAGAATCTAAATTCTCGTGATGGCTCAGTTATCCAAAGTGTAACCAAGTGTAACAAAGTGTAACAGAGTTAAGCATTTCAGAAAGTAGGAGCTTAGTGTACAGTCTGCGCTCTTTGAAATGGCCCAGAATTTATCAGGGTCTTGGACAATGGGGAAAGCACTTACTTGCCATTGTGCGATGTGTGGTATTTGTATGTTGTGTCTGAAAGGACAACAAAGAGTGCTTTGTGGCAGAGGGATAGCTTCTGCTGAGATGGAGCATTCTGAGTGTATCTAAGAGGAGAATCTATAGGATTCCACGGAGTTTGTTTCTTACGGGATGAAACGGGCAAGGAAGCCATGCAAGAAGCCTCTGGTTTGCAGATTAGTGGAAGTTCAGGACTTAAAGAAAATGATAACAGTGGGAGGAGACATTTAGAGTGAGGTTTTCATAAGGACCTAAGGGTCCAGTGAATTTGGAGGTAACTGAGGGTACATCTACACAGCAGGGTTAAAGTCGAATGAAGCTACGCAATTTCAGCTACGTCACCACTGTTTTTACATAATTTGCAGAATATTTTCTCCTTCTCTCCAGGGGCCTCCTCAGTGTGGTAGGCCAGCTTTCTGGCATGTTGTAGAGATTAAATAAGTGTCTTGCATGCTCCCCAGTACAGATCCCCTTTTTAAAGGAGGACACATAAGCACATTTTAGCTTGGGTTAAGGGCCTGATATCTGTGGAACTGAGTATATATTTATGGGGTTCTCAGCAGTGGTTCCTGAATTTGCTGTGTAGTGATCACTACCTCAAAGGTCTGATTGTTTTACCCTTCTGTGTATTTGCTGGATAGCGAAGACCTTGGCTCTCTAGGCACTAAAAGGTTCTCACTTGTGTTTCTCGGTATCCATAGTAGAGCTGACACATTAGTCTACAGTGTTGCGCTGGACAGCAAGAGGCTAAACTTCCACAGTGTGAAGACGGAGGGAACATGCTCTAACAATTCAGAGGTTGAAAAGTATCGATGTCAAGTTGCTCTCACACTTTTTTACTGCCTTAAGGTGTCCTTTTATCTAGGCTACGTCTACACTGGCATGATTTTCCAGAAATGCTTAAAACGGAACAGTTTTCCGTTATAAATATTTCTGGAAAAAGCGCGTCTACATTGGCAGGATGCTTTTCCGGAAAAGCACTTTTTCCGGAAAAGCGTCCATGCCAATGTAGACGCGCTTTTCCGCAAAAAAACCCTGATCGTCATTTTTGCGATCGGGGCTTTTTTGCGGAAAAGAAATCTGGGCTGTCTACACTGGCCCTTTTCCGGAAAAGGACTTTTGCCCGAACGGGAGCAGCATAGTTTTTCCGGAAAAGCATTGATGATTTTACAGTAGATCGTCAGAGCTTTTCCGGAAATTCAAGGGGCCAGTGTAGACAGCTGGCAAGTTATTCCGGAAAAGCGGCTGATTTTCCGGAATAAGGGGCCAGTGTAGACACAGCCCTAGTGCTTGCAAGAGTGATGGAGCAGACGTGAGAACTTCGACACAGCTGAAAATAGGGTCCTGGTACAACACCTACAGAGGTCAATGGAAGGATTCCCTCCAACTCAATGGGCCTTGAATCAGGCCCCAAGGACTGTAGTCCACTCTGGAGGAGGGTCAGTATGTAGTTTTGCCTCGCCAGGTGCAGAACAAACTTAAAAAGCAACGAATGGTCCTGCAGCACTTTAGAAACTAACAAAAATTGTAGCTGGTATCATGAGCTTTCGAGGTAGCAACCACTGCTTCTGATGAATAGAGCAAGGGGTCCAGAGGTACAAATAAATAGGTGCAGAGCAGTGATAGACCTATATCTCTGCAGGTTATAGTATAGTCGTTTCTTCCTCTTGCTCCACTAGGGCAGCTGCACCAGCCCTTTTCCCTCGTATTTCCCTCTTTACGTTCCTCTCTGGCTTGAGCTCAGCTGTGTTGGCAAAGCTGCCACACACTTTAGCCAATGCTTTGCTCAGCTGTTCAGGAGTGGGAGAGGATGAAAAGTCAAAATCTTTAGAATTCCTGCAGACTACTAATCCAAAGGCATTATCATAGAATCATAGAATAATAGGACTGGAAGGGACCTCGAGAGTTCATCGAATCCAGCCCCCCGCCCTCAAGGCAGGACCAAGCTCCGTCTACACCATCCCTGACAGATGTCTATCTAACCTGTTCTTAAATATCTCCAGAGAGGGAGATTCCACCACCTCCCTTGGCAATTTATTCCAATATTTGACCACCCTGACAGTTAGGAATTTTTTCCTAATGTCCAATCTAAACCTCCCTTGCTGCACTTTCAGCCCATTACTCCTTGTCCTGTCCTCAGAAACCAAGAGGAACAAATTTTCTCCTTCAATTATGGGACATATCTATTGAAACATTTTTTTTTATAATTTGGGAGCATTTTGACCTTTTTTAAACATTAACTCCCTCCTCTAGAAATTAACTGCTGTTTCAAAACAAAAGTCACTTGGAACCATGAAATGACATGTCTCAGTCTGAAAATGCTGAAAGGGGGATGTGTCAACACTTCAAAATTTCATATTTCTTTTCAGATCTGGAAAGTTGCCAACACTTATCCTTTCCTCTGAACAGTTTTAAAAATGGTATTTTTTTCCCAATAAATAATTTATTGGAAAATTCCCGACTTGTGCAGCCACTCAGAAGTGATTCAGATGCCACCCAGCTGATTAGCAGGGTGCCCAAGCCTCGATGCACTTAAATGTACTCTGCATATGGACGGAAAAAAGCCTCACATGGATGAAAAAAGATTAGAGGCAACATTGCTCGGGATAATAAACCATGTGTAAAGGGCATACTTGTTTTTTGAATCAGTTTCTTCATCTGATAGATATATATATTTCACAAAATACATAAAGTATGCTTTGTATACAGTATAATTTTATATTTACGTGTAGTAAGCATATATGCCCGAGTCTTACAACAATTGCTTCTTTTTAATACGTTGTTAGCATGTGTCTCTAGTATGGTACTACACTGTGGTAATGAATTCACACTAAGCAAAGCATTAGATGGAGTGAACGCCGTAATTTCTGTTCAAACTGATATACTATTAAACCAAAGTGTAAAGTTTTTGTTTCACACTTTCACTAATTCTGTATTCCTCTTTCATTAGAATGGACTATGAGATGCTGAAGTTGATCCAAAGCTGACAAACTAGCTTCAATAGCAAAAGGAACATCCAAAGTGAAAAATCCTGAATTGCAGCCTTGTTTTTGAAAATAACAGAAGGAAATGATATCAAGGGATTCCATGTTTACCACTTCACTGAGTCATGTGTCTTATCTGGACAGCTGACAAGTAATGCAGTCTTTTTATTCTAGCTGTTAGTCCCACAAATTCAACTTCAGTTTTGAAAGTCAAAGTCTCATTCCGCCTACCCTCAGGCTCATAAGTTAACAGGAAAAAACAATTCTGTTAGTGGGCTTTAGTGCACCGTTCTTTTCAACCTCTCACTTCCAGGGCTAATGAATCAAAAGCCATATTTTTGTCTCTCTGGGCTAAATCATGGTCCTATTGGGTATTGGAGAATATTGCCTTGTAAGTATATAGAATTCTGAATACGCCTTCGGTGTAGATCTGAAGGATAAGAGGGTTGCCACTGTTTTGCTACTCTTCAAAGCAGAATAACATTTTGGCCCAATCCAACACCTGTGGAAGTCCCTGGGAGTTTTCCTTTGACTTGCTTTCCCTTTCCCTTGTTAGGATGTTAGGAATCATTAAAAAAGGGATAGAAAATAAGAAGAAGAATATCTCATTGCCCTTATATAAATCCATGGTACGCCCACATCTGGAATACGGCATACAGATGTGGTCTCCTCATCTAAAAAAAGATATACTGGCATTAGAAAAGATTCAGAGAAGGGCAACTAAAATGATTAGGGGTTTGGAATGGGTCCCATTTGAGGAGAGATTAAAGAGACTGGGACTTTTCAACTTGGAAAAGAGGAAACTAAGGGGGGATATGATAGAGGTCTATAAAATCATGAGTGGTGTGGAGAAAGTGAATAAGGAAAAGTTATTTACTTGCTCCCATAATATAAGAACTAGGGGTCACCAAATGAAATTAATGGGCAGCAGGTTTAAAACAAATAAAAGGAAGTTCTTCTTCGCAGAGCGCATAGTCAATCTGTGGAACTCCTTGCCTGAGGAGGCTGTGAAGGCTAGGACTATAACAGGGTTTAAAAGAGAACTCGATACATTCATGTAGATTAAGTTCATAAATTGCTATTAGCCAGGATGGGTAAGGAACGGCATCCCCAGCCACTGTTTGTCAGAGGGTGAAGATGGATGGCAGGAGAGAGATCGCTTGATCATTACCTGGTCGATTCACTTCCTCTGGGGCACCTGGTATTGGCCACTGTCGGCAGACAGGATACTGGGCTGGATGGACCTTTGGTCTGACCCAGTCTGGCCGTTCTTATGTTCTTATGAGTTCATTGGGCTCTGGGTCTGAATTTTCCAAACTGTGTCTAACCCTAAATGTATCCTGTACAGATAGATTTTGTTTCTACATCCCAGCTGCGAACTTCTTCTAGTCAACAAATGGAGCACGTTTCTTTTCATTCTCTCTGATTTCAGCTGTAATGGAGGGGAAAAAAGGTAAGAAGTTAAAGGCTTCCTTGGAACTGCTGGCTGATTGATTTTAAAATTAGTAGCTGTCCTTTTTGTTTTACCATATGAGATCATTTGTAAGAACAATCGGCTTTGTCTGTTCATCACATTATGATTGCCCTGTCAGGTCTGGTAACTGCAGAAATCTGGTATACAGGAGAACAGTAATAACAGACATGGAGGACTATTCAAGCAGAAAGATGTCTGATTTCTGCATTCAAAGTGCCGTCCTACTGACATGCCATTCTTTTCATCAGACATTTATATTTATTTTTATTCATTGATTTTTCTTCAAATGTTATAACTCTGCCCTTCTTACTTCTCTGGCTGTGTCCCGTAAGCATTTCTGTATCGTGTTAAATGAAACAGTAATGATCATTGTAGTAGTGTCTCAGCTGGCACTTAAAGTAAATTATGGGCTTAAGTACTTTGTTGACATTTGGCCTTGGTTCAGTTTTGATGCCGGACCACCAACAATGTTGTGACCAGACCCTGTTGAGTCATGACATTGGGGAAGAGGTGGCGGTCAGAAAAGGATTATTTTTGTACATCTCTTAGGCATCTTAGATCATGTGTTTCTTCACACTGATAGGTTGGATACACTCAAGGGCTGCGTCTAGATTGGCATGATTTTCCGGAAATGCTTTTAACGGAAAAGTTTTCCGTTAAAAGCATTTTCGGAACAGAGCGTCTAGATTATCACGGACGCTTTTCCACAAAAGCAGTTTTTGCGGAAAAGCGTCTGTGCCAATCTAGATGCGCTTTTCTGCAAAAAAGCCCTGATCGCCATTTTCGCAATCGGGGCTTTTTTGCGGAAAACAAATCTGAGCTGTCTACACTGGCCCTTTTGCGCAAAAGCTTTGCGCAAAAGGGACTTTTGCCTGAATGAGAGCAGAATAGTATTTCCGCAAGAAGCACTGATTTCTTACAGTAGGAAGTCAATGCTTTTGCGGAAATTCAAGCTGCCAGTGTAGACCGCTGGCAAGATTTTCCGGAAAAGCGGCTGATTTTCTGGAAAAACTGGCCAGTCTAGACACAGCCAAGGAGAATTCATGCAAGACCTTTTATTTCAAAGGTAAATATTTTTTTTCCCATGTCCCAAAATATTACTCCGTTCTATGGCTACCAGATAGGGATTCAATTGCAAAAGATGCTAATTTTCTGAATTTCATGTTGAGGTACTGAGGTACATTTCTATATTAATTATACTGAGGTTGATTTTCCCCATAAAATTAATAAAAAGGAAACTTATTATCTATGCAGTCTTTCATGCATTCTGCAGTTTCTTATTGGCTCAATTTCTGCTCCTTCAATTGCTTAAAATTCTTCAAGGATGAAGTGGTTGAGAACCGTGATCAGCTAGGGTATGACTACACAGCAACATTATTTCAAAATAATGTAGTCCATGTCTACACAGCAGGCAGTTATCGTGAAATAATGTTGAAATCCTGTCATGCTGGAGGACTTCTTACTCCGACTCCTGTAACCCTCATTGTACGAGGAGTAAGGGAAGTCAGAGGAAGAGTGCTCTATTTCGAAATAAGTACTGTGTAGACACTCCCTATTTGGAAATAAGCTGTTTTGAAATAAGCTACGCAATTGATGTAGCTCCGTTTGCGTAGCTTATTTCAAGTTAAGCCCTGCTGGATAGGTGCACCCCTACTGTTGTTATAGTCAGGGCCGGCCCACAACATTTTGGCACCTGAGGCAGGGAGCTCAAATGCCGCCCCCATGCCCCCTCGCTTTAAAACTTTAAAAGGTCTCAATTCTGCCTTCTTCCTGTTCTACTCCTCTCGTGGGACTGCTTTACCACCTACATATGCACCAGCAGCAGACACAATTTTCTACACTCTGGGGCCTAGTGGTGCCCCCCACAGTCTGGCACCTGAGGCGGCTGCCTCAGTTCGCCTCATGGTAAGGCCAGCCCTGGTTTTGTGCATGAAACGGAGCCTTGTTGCCTTCAAAAGCCTTTCTTTCTTTTCCAGGGCAGTGGCTTAATGGTGACCTATACAAAAAGGGAACATTTTTTCTGTTTAGCCACCTTCACCTAGCAAGTTGTGTGAATTGCAGTAGGATTCCTCTTCGGGATTTCTTGTGTAATACGTTCAGGATAATTGGTTCAGAACTGATCTCTGTCAGATTGTCTCTGTACTACTGCCTGCCACTAAGGGAACCATAATAGATTATAGGCTAGAGCCAGGGGATATCAACAGGAGACTGGGAGTCTTTATTGTACTCCATTTTTTTTTAACTTTCCCTAAACAATTCTCTTTCAGCAAGATCCTGAAAAGCCTACCGTAGCCCCAATCCTCAGGCAGGGTCATTCGTAGGATTTATGGGGCCCTACATAGTATTATTAAACTGTGCCCAATGGCAGCTGGGATGGGTGAAGATTTTTTAGAGATGTGACTTGATAATCTTCAGCAACACACAAATGAAACATGTTTAAAACAAATCTGAAACTAGGATCCAGTCGACTTACACAGAAAATTCAGAAACCGACAGTACAGACTCGGGCTTGGCAGGTGCCTGTGAAATGGCTTCCTTGCCACTCGAATGGCTCTTTCACAGGTACATAGAGGCATAGAATCATAGCATGATAAGGCTAGAAGAGACCTCAGGAGTCATCAAGTCCCCTGCCCAAATCCCATCTAAATCAATGTTCTGCTAATAGATTTGGCAGGGTTTTTTCACTTTAAAATTAACTAGATCCTCTCTGGAGGAAGCAGAACCAGGGAAGAGAAAGAGGTGGGTGGTTTCAGTGGTGACCCAAATTTTTGGGTGTCCTATGTAACTCTGGCTCTGTTCTCAGGCCGTTACTCAGACAAGCGACCCATTCAACCCAAGCCTGCTTGATAGTTGCTTTGCCCAAGCAAAGACTATGGAATCAGGTTCTATATTTCCATTCACAAGAACATGACCATAACGTCTGGTAGAGTAATGCCCCCCCACTCTACCCGATTATTTACACCCTTGATTCATGTTACCGTTCTTGTCAAATGAGTATAGATTTATTATTTTAATTATCTCAAGCTTGTAGAGATTTAAACATCTGTTATAGGCATTCAATCAGTATTAGAACAGCAATCAATTTTTCTTTAAGCAGGGGAATGAGTTATGATTTTCTGAGAATCACTGAGCACACTGTAGTCGATACCAAAAAGATATTTTGAAGGGAAGCAGGAGGCCTTTTTAATTAGCTCATAATTAATTCTATTTAGGATGCCTAGATGAAACATAACGACATTAGGAAACATTAAATCTTTCCATTGCAGAATTTGGCATGTTATCAGCCCCTTCATGCCAAAGAAACAGCATTCTCTTTTCCTCACACCACAATGGCAATTTATGGATGATCTTTTCCGTTTTTTTAACATAGGGATTGATCATGTTTGTGGAATAGCTCTGTCGGTTAGTGAAGATGGACCATAAAAAAGTTTGGCCACAGACTTGTCCTGCATTGTCTTGTCTGAACCTCTCTGGGCTTTCAAGCAGATTGGAAATCAGGGAAAGCTGGGGTGACAACAATGAAATTACACCAGTGTAAACCAGCATGAGCTAAATTGCATGAGGCCTCCCTGAGCCACTTGTAGACCATATATAGCGAGGCACCAGCGCATCACCCCAGCTCCCAGCTTTGCACCCCAGAAATGTCTCATCTTACACTCCTCACAATTCCCTTGGACAATGCCAGCTCATTAATAAGTTCAGTGCGCAACCCCCTCCCCCCCCCCCAAAAAAAAGGGTAGTGGACGTGCACCAGCCCTTGTTAATCTGAACTGAGATTCCTCAAGCTCTTCAACCAAGAACAGATGTAGGTAAAATTGAAAGCAGATTTAGTAAGTAGACAGAGTATTAAGTGATCATAAGTAACAGGCATAGAGACCAGAGTTGGTTACCTGGGTAATAACTATAAAAACACAGGCTACGTTCTAACTAACAGGCTAAACCAGGTTGGAATCAAACAGTCTCTCATCCCACTAGATGTTACAAGCACCTTTCAGTTCTCAATACTCTGAATGGACTTTCTTCCAGCTTGGGACCAATCCCCTTAGTCCCAAGTTTTTGCCTCCCAGACAATCTTCTGGGATGGAGGAGAGAGGCCAAGACTCTCCCTCTTTTGCTAACTTCTTGCAGCTAGATCCTTGCTGTAAAGTGGGGCCAGATAGTGCTCATTACCTATTTGCTGTCTCTAAGATGCCTCCTGGATAGTGGATTCTTCTTGATGAGCCATTAATTCCTGTCTGGCCACTCATTGGTGCCCCTTTGTCTCTATTGAGAGACCAGCTGGAGGCATCTCCCAATGTTCGTCCACTAACGTGGGTGGGCAAAAGGGTAGCTGCTCTGGGGTCCAGCAATTTAAAAGGGCTGGAGCCCTGGGTTCTTTAAAATCACAGCTAAATCCCCACAAGGTGTGGGAAGCCAACCCCAGCCCTACGCCTGCCCAAGAGCCCACCCCTTGCAGGGGGCAGGGAGATAACCGCCTCCCACACTTTGCAGAGGGATTGGCAAAATCTGTCGCCAGCGCTGCCCCATGTATTTCACTGGCACATATAACAACACTTCATAACCTCACAGACAACAACGGTACATACAATTAAAGCGGATATTAAAATTCAACAGCTGAAGACTTTAAAATGCTACCTCGGAAGGCACACCTTGTACAAAACACGTCATAATTATACGGCAGTGGTGAATTTGGGGATTCGAGGGTGCTCTTCTGAGGAACAAAATACAGCTACACCAGACTAACACGGCTACATCTCTATCACTATTCTTCTGAGGAACAGTGTCACAACTTCTGTTGACTACACTTTCCCATGGGCGCCACTCATCACCTGAGCATACGGCCTCTTCCTCACTTCCTCATCAAGGCCCACCAGAAGGGGTTTTCAAAAAGGGTGTAAGGAAGACGGGTGTCTCATTCCCATTGAAATCAACGTGACCCACGCACCTAATCCCTTTAGGGCTTTTTAAAAATTCCACCATGATGCAGGAAAAAAGCATTTTTATACAAACCGGTGTCCGGATTAGAGCTTGTCAAAACCCTTGGCAAAATTCTATGAAAAAATCCAAAGTTTCAGAAATATGAAGTGTTTAGAATAGATTCCTTCCTCTTGCCTCCCACCCAGTATTTTTGAGCACACAGTCAACATCATTACTGAATTGTTTCACTTTCTGGAAAGCAGGGAATGGAAGACAACATCCGAAATTCAAGGAGCCTCTAACCAATACCAAAGTATCTTTCTTTATATGTATGTAAAGTGCAGAGAAGTAAATATATATTTACTTCTCTGCACTTTTTTCCAGAGTCTTTATGTTTTGTAAAGAAGTAATTAACATATCTGAATAATTAAAAGGTGTCATCTCTATTGTAAAGAGGAAGGGGGGCTGGCAAATTGCAGCCTTTAATAATTTAATTTAAAGATTGTGAAGATGCACTGAAATGAAGTTTATTGTAGCTCAGTGGAATAAAGAACCCGCACTCCAGAGCCAGACTTTATTTCGTCCCGTTATCAGCTACTTTCCTGTCTGTTCAAAGCCTTGCATTTACCTGGTTTAAAGTCTACAAAGTCAAGTGTCTCCTAACTATTGTGGTGAATGAATCAACACTAATACTGAAGCGGAGGAATGAGTGAGTTATGCTTTGAGTGTGTTAGCATTGTTGCTATTGGTCCTTTCAGATCGATTTCAAGGGCCTGCAAATCTTGATTTCATCAGTGAAAGTTGGGTCACAATAACTGGACAGAAAAGAAAATGATTTCATTGTAATTTCAAAGTGGTTTGTTTTCATCTTATCCCAATAATAATTGTATTATGGTAAATTGTGCTAGTGTTCTGTGTTATTGTTCATTGAATATGACTGGTTCTTATTGCCTTTCTAACACGCTCTTTCAGCCAGCTACGTATTTGAAAGGGAAATCCATTCAAAGGAGAAAGCCCATCGCACACTTATGAAAAATATTTGTTACCTTCTTTTCCTTATTTTTAAATTTCAACTGCCTTTTCTTTCCTGCTCTAGCAGGGATACTGACTTGCTAATAAGACATTGCATTGATAAATATTAGCCTATTATGTACAGGCTTTTAATACATGGACCACAGACTGGGAGCATTAGATATATTTCAAGGTACCAGTTTATCTATGGATTTGTGTGGTTGGTAGCTACTCTGCTGCTATCCCAGCTTTGATGATACATTATTTGCTGTGTCTGTGTTATCCTGTTGAAGTTTGCTCTACTGTGCTATTTGTACTTCAGGCTCTCTATTTGGATTGTACTTTCCTCTCCTTCCATAACACAATGCAACTCTGTACCCATGGGCCATTAGTGATGGTAGGGCTGGGGGAGGCAAGACCCCGTCTCCATCCCTAGCCCTGCCCCTTCTGTTGAGGCCCCGCCCACACTACAGGCAGGCACAATCCCCCACCAAGGGGAGGGCAGAGGGTGCATGGCTTGAGCCTACCTGGCCAGGAGCACAGAGAGGCTGGGAAGGGAGGAGGAAATGTGGGCGGGGCCAGGCTGGCAATTTGAGAAGGCAATGCCTTTCCCCACCCAGCATACCGGACACCCATGTCTGCACCTCTGTTAGCCAAAGAAATCTACCAGCACTTCATTTACTAGATTTTTCTTTCAGGCAAACCTTCCTCCCCCTTTCTTTCTTGTCTAGGGAATCCAACTGATGTGTTCCTGCTTGGATAATTATTACTTTCCTGTCAGATAAATGTTATAAAAATTTTCCTTTTGGGAAAATTCAGTAGAAATCTTTTCCCTGACTGGCAAATATTACACAGATGTTCTTCTCTAGAAAATACAGCTGACATGTTCTTTGTAAGATAACCTGACACAAACACTTCTGTTAGGTGGATTTCTATGTCAGTAGAAGATTGTGAATATGGTCCTCTGAGGAGAATGTAGAAGGAAAATATTCATCAGGTGCTATCAGGATAATACAACTGAAAAATGCTGAAGTGTTTTGTATTGTAACGGCAGTAGAGCTCCAATTCAGCAAAGCACTTACACACATACCTAAGACTAGTTCTCTTCTGCAGAGCAATTAGGAACATGACTAATTTCTCTACTGAGTAGGAATGGGCTGCTTAACTGGCACTGGATAGGAGATCTGAAGAGTATCTAGAACTCAGCTCACCAGCCTGTTGAACTTAGACATACCCAGAACTGGAAGGTTTACTAGTCGAGAGGTAACTTGGTCACATGAGCCATTGTTTATATGGACTTAGCACTGGCTTGTTTCTGAAAGTATCAAATGTACCTCATCTCACCCTATTCACTGGAGCTGGATTAGTTATTTCACCGAATGAGCATCTTTTCTTCTGTCCTAGCTTTGGTGTGACCAGTAGCTGGGACTTGAGTAGAGGGTGACCCTTCCACTCATCATCCTTTAAAATGCACCTCGGCCATCTGGTAACAGACTGTCCTAAATCCCTGTGGCGAGGAAGAGTATTGTGAGGATCTGTGCAAGCGATGGAAAATCTGTCTTGTTTATTCTGTCATCGTATATAAATGAAATATTTCAGAGATAAGGCGCTATTGCCTGTCATTTGATATAAACCTTAACAGGTACCCTGTTGTGCCGTCTAATGCACTTGCATGTGTAGGAATCGCTGGCCAACAAAACAGACCTGTCCCAGTGCAATGTGTCTGCATGCTAAGAGTGTTGAGAGTAGTTTTCAGGCCTGGTTCTAAGGAACCCAGCAGATGTATGTTTGACACTTTTTTCTCCCCCTGATTGGACCTTTCATTATTGAATGGACCTAGAGATGGGAGCCTGGGAAGAGACGATTTGCCTTGCTTTGGAATCCAGGATTCTCTTGCAAGTAGGAATAAGAGATCCTCCGGAATAGGGCTTTATTCCGGAGGATCGCGCCAGTCTGGACGCTTTTCTCCGGCTTATCTCCAAGCCAGAAAAAAGCGGCGGCCATGAAAAAAATGCAAATGCCGCGGGGGATATTTAAATCCCCCGCGCATTTGCCTCTTCCCAAGTGCTACATTTGCATCCCTATTCCGTAATAGGGGGCCAATGTAGATGTAGCCCATGTGTATGAACCAGAAATACAAGGATATTCAAAATTATCACTTTCACCCTTTCTGATTAGTGTTGTGCTAACATTTGTCTCATCTGTTCGGCATATGAGAGAGAGTGAAACAACTGTCAGAGAAAAGGAGGTTGCATTTTAGAAATCTGTGACTACTAAATACCCTCTCCACCATACAAGAACTGATGTGTGCTCTTGACTTCAGAGGACCTGATAGTAGTGGCCTAGCCAGGAAGCCAAACACCAGCACAAGGATTTAGGGATCTGGTGTCCTTAGATCTGGTGTCAGCCTGAGTTTTATGCTGACCTTCTTGAAGGGACAGAGATTGTGCTGTGCCTTTTGGCAGCAGGTTTTGAATAAATATTGTCCACCTTGGTAAAGTTGGCTTTCTCCTATATACATGTGAAACAGTAATAACACAGACAATAACGTGTAGACCTGTTGCACCGTAGGGTGCATCTATACAGCAGTGTTATTTCGGAATAATGGCCGTTATTCCAAAATAACAATGCGAGCGTCTACACAGCAATTCTGTTATTTTGAAATAAATTTGAAATAACTGATGGCTTATTCCAACTTTTGTAAACCTCATTCCACGAGGAATAACATCTCTTCTGAAATAGCTATTCCGGAATAGTAGCAGTGTGGACGCTCCACTGCTGCTATTTCGAAATAGCTCCTTCCCAGGGTCATTCAAAGTAATTACTCCCCAGTGCTTCCTGGGGCTCTAATTTGAGGAAGCATGCCCACAGTAGGGAAGCCGGCCTTGGATTAATTTTGAGGCTTCCCTGTAGTGTAGACGTGCTATTTCTAAATAAGCTATTTCAGAATATTTCTTTCCAGAATGGCTTATCTCAAAATAAGTGTGCTGTGTAGACATACCCTAATTAGAGACTAACAAAAATATATATAGTATCATGAGCTAACGTGGGCAAAACCCAACAAGTGGAGCGTCCACACTACCAATCCTGTTATTTTGAAATAACAGGATGGTTATTTTGAAATAATAACTCCTGTTTTCCACGGGGAACAAAGTTAATTCCGAAATAGTTATTCTGAAATAGCAGTAGTTGGGATGCTCCGCTGCTACTATTTCAAAATAGCTGTTCCCCAGAGTCCTTCACACTAATTACCCCCCAGTGCTTCCTGGGGTTCTAAGTTGAGATAGAATGTCCATATTAAGGGAATCTGCTTTGGACTAGTTTTGAGACTTCCCCATAGTGTGGACATGCTACTTTGAAATTATTATTTTAGGAGTCAGTATTTCCAAATAAGTTATTTTGAAATAATTCCTTAGTGTGGACATGCCCTAAGCTGCCACAAGACTTCTCATTGTTTTTAAAGTTGGGGTATGTCTACACTAGCCCCCTAGTTCGAACTAGGGAGGCTAATGTAGGCATTCGAAGTTGCAAATGAAGCCTGGGATTTAAATATCCCGGGCTTCATTTGCATCTTGCCGGGCGCCTCCATTTTTAAATGTCCCTTAGTCCGAACTCCGTGCCCGCGGCTACATGTGGCACGGAGTAGGTAGTTTGAATTAGGATCTCTAATTCGAACTACCAGTACATGTCGTTCCACGTTCTATGAGGAGTACCGGTAGTTCGAATTAGAGATCCTAATTCGAACTACCTACTCTGTGCCGCGTGTAGCCATGGGCACGGAGTTCGAACTAAGGGACATTTAAAAATGGCGGCGCCCGGGAAGATGCAAATGAAGCTTCATTTGCAACTTCGAATGCCTACATTAGCCTCCCTAGTTCGAACTAGGGGGCTAGTGTAGACATACCCTTACAGACTAACACGGCTACACCTCGGAGAGTAATAACCTAGTAAACTATTCAGTGGGACCAGCTTTACAGCACCCATTCCAGAAAATATCAAAACTGCTACGTATACTGCACAGTGGCCTGCTTAAACCAATTTTTCGGAATATAGAGTTTCATAGTATTTGCAGCAGACCCAAGTGATTACCTCTGTTTAAGAGCACTATTAAAGGACCTTTGCCAGCTCAGAGCTTTTACCTCCCTGGATTGTGTGATCTGTTAATCAAATCATTAAAGGAGGTGTGAAATTAAATGTCATAATTGGAATAATTGCAGTGATCAGTTAGGTTACATAATCCCAGGACCTATCATTGTAAGGAATGTTTATCTTCCAAGCTGTGTGAGTAATAACTCATGAGGCTTCCAAGTGTTTCTGAGTTATGTAAGTATTGCTCACTCTGTTTTGAAGGTGGAGAAAGTGAGATCAAGAAACTGTAGGTGACTTGCCCAAGGCCACCGAGCTTTCAGTGGCAGAACGAGGTCCTGGCGTCCAGGCCTGTATTTAGATTCCTGCTCCGTGCTTCTTTTCATTTCTTTTGGTTACAGTAGCACCTCGTGGTCCCAGTCAGGATCGGGATCCAGTGGTGCTTGGTAAGCAGGTGAAGATGCACTTTTTGCCTCAGAGCTTATATTCTGAGATTTCAGATGCTTTCCTTTTCTCACCAACCCGCATCTTTGGAGCTGCTTTACTGCTGCTGCCTCTGTGTAACACGGACGCTTCAAAGATGACATACGTGGAGTGGAAATGGTAGGTGCTATTTCCCATCATCCCATCGCCCAGCTACTCAGGGAAGCGCTGAAGTGGTGTAAAAATAGAGCAGGGGTCTCAAACTCACAGCCCACGGGCCATTTACAGGCCAGAGCATATTGGCAATCTGACCCAGGAGCCCTGGAGTCCTGGGGGGGAGGAGCGGGGAGGCTCATGCCATTACCTGTCCCCCAAACCTCACCCCTACCACCCGCTCTGCCCTTCCCCCCCCTTGCATTCCATCTCCTGTGGGATGCACCTTCAGCATCATTGTGGGGGAGAGCTGGTGTGGGGCAGCAGAGGCGGTCGGGCCCTCCTGCAGTCTCCATGGCAGTGAGAATGTGAGGGGGACATGACCCCACACCAGGCCACCCTGGCAATCTCCGAGACTGCACCCCTTACGGGACGGGATGGTGGTGGAAAGGGGCGGGGCTTCGGGATGGGGACAGGCCCACCCTCTCAGGCCGGCTTGCGAATATGCTCCAGGCTGTGAGTTTGAGACCCTGAGGCTACCCAAAAGGGATGATGATGTTGTCTGATTATCGCCATTGATATTGGCACTGCTATACAGTTGCAACAAATCTTCCACAAAGTAACTTGTCCATGGAAATGTGGTGACTTGCTATGCGTGATTATCCTGTTGATGAATCCTGTTTGAGGTTGAGGTGTCCTTGGACCATCCTGCTGGAGTGTTTTTACATGCTCTGTGTGCTGGTGTCCATTTCATGTCCTGGACCCTGACTTACAGGCAAACGTTTGCTTTTGACAGGGCTTGGCTGTTGTTCATAGTCTTGCTCATTTTGGCTCAGGCCTTACACCAGGCACTTTCTTTCTCCTATATTTCTGAGCATGTGGGAGACCCAGATTCAAATCCCTTTGCTACATACCATAGAACAGGGATTTGAGCCCAGTCTCTGGGTCGTTGGCTATTTTGAGGTGCCTCTCAATCTCTTCTGTGGTGGTTGGTTAATTTTGTATAACTGCGTAAGTGGGACAGAAAGTATGAGAATGGCTCTCTAACCTGCCAGTTTGAGCAGTCATGTTGAAGGAGGGAGAACTGGGATCCCATCCCACTGTCAATAAATATTTAACTAAAGTGTGGTTTTGTTCAGTGATTATAGAACAAACACTGAGGCCTCCATGGTTGCATCTCAGGCCACGTCTTCACTATGCAGAAGATTGACACTGCCACAGTCGATCTTCCAGGGTTTGATTTAGCAGGTCTAGTTAAGACCCGCTAAATTGAACTCTGAGGGTGCCTCCTTTGGCCGGTACTCCTGCTCCTCATGAGGAGAAAGGGAAGTTGACAGGAGCATTTGCTCTCATCGACCTCCCACTATGTGGACGACGTAGAAGCACGATGCAAGATACATCAACTCCAGCTATGTAGTTAACTTGGCTGGAATTGCATATCTTAATTTGACCTTCCACTGTAGTGTAGACCAGGCCTCAGTGAGTTCCAGGACATGGTAAGGCAAATAAGATGTTCTTTCTATCTACTTCCCCTTCAGATGCAGTGTTAATAAATCAGCAAAGCTTTCCAGGGAAGGTCATTGGAGCTATGGAATTAACACCAGCTGAGAGGATGGTCTGCCACCTTTTATCTTAGCTCCATGCTGGTTGTTTCTAGAGGTGGTTGAAGTTTCCTGATGATGTATTTGACTTTTTTGGGGGGAGGGGGAGAGGGAAGAAAACATTAATTTTCAATGTGGGAAAAAACTAAGAAATGGCGAGAACCAACATTTTAGATGACCTTTAAAAAAAAAAAGTCCCCACTATCTGTTTTAAAATCAGGTCTAATTATTTCCTGCTAGCACATCATCTATAATAGAAGTTCTGCAGGACAACCCATTATTCATACAAGTACCCTTATCATAAGTGCTCTATGAGGTTCGTTCTTTCTTTCGTTCATTCGTTCTTTTCCTTCTGCCCGCCCCCCCCCGTGTCACAGCTACCTGGAGTTTCCACATGTGTGGGACTCATTGGAACTCAGTAACCACTTCTGTTGTCAATGGTTTACAAGGTAGTCCAGAACCCAGCTCCCTTTTGGAGCTGTGTTGGCTCCACTGTGCTGGCAGGAGTGAAAATCGGTAAAGTTATCGTTGATCACTGATGCCAGTAGATTGGATTCTGAATACGGACAAGCAGCTGGGCAAGGCACTGATCTACATTGTGCTGAATGTGGGGAGGGCTCCTGTGCATAGCCCCCCTGGTATCAGTGTGCCCTCTGCAGGCGCAGGCATCCCTCTTGCTGGATCAGCACCCAAGAAAGTCACTTTCCAGAGCAGAAGTTGCAAGGTAAATAAAAACACCTAGGAAACTTGTATTTTATTGCTGCTCTCAAACTGGTCTTCTGCTCCTTTTCATCAATAGATGGCAGCAATTTTCCTTGTCTTACTCTGGCAAGATCAGCACATGAATTTCTATAAAACAATCCAATGGACCTAGAGAAATCTATTTATTTTCAAAGCTAAACGTTTCAATTACTCTTCTTGAGGAGCATTGTTATTGCCTGTTAACTGACATGCAAATGCTGCACTGTTCCTGTGATTGGCATAGGCAGTAAACTCAGCAGGGGGTTAGTCAAATGTTCAGTGACAGCTGAGACAGGAGGGTGACAAAGCTGTCAATTTTGTAGAATATACTTGAAGGTCCTTCTTTATGAAGAGTGTGTCTTAGTGTGGCCTGGGATAGCATGTAGCCTCTCTAAGGGGGAGATGTGACTTTGGGGTCTACTGGTTTTAAAGGAATGGCTTAGAGGTGATTGTGTTTTACTCCAAGGGGGAAGGATTTCCCCAGCTCCTGCAGCAACTGAAAACATTGGATGGGGATAGCCTTGTCTACAACGTCATGGGTTTTTTTTGCCAAAAACTGCCTTTTGTTAACAAGACAGTGACAGCATACACACTACAATGCAACTTTTGTAAGGGAAAAACATCCAGTTTTGGAGACAAAAGTCTTCCAGCCTTGCGAGAGATTTTTGTGTTTTCCCCTTCCTTTATTGTCAACAAAGAGCCAGAGTGAACTCTGTTATTTGTTTTGTCCAGAGAACTGGCTTCCGTCAGTATCCCACCATGCCTGCCCTGATGGTTCTGCTCAGTGTTCTGTGATCTCTGCTGCCCTGCCAGCACATACCCTTCCACTTTGAAATCTTGGGGAAGCATCTGACAGCTGAGTGAACGGCTTTGTTTGGAGAACAAACAGAGCAAATCATTGGACTGCTCCTTTTCTGCCCTGCTAGGAATAGAGTGGCAGACAGATGGTTGCTGCAGGGGGAGGGCTGGAGAGACAGCTGTGCTGTTTTGTCATTCCTCAGCATGGAGAGCTCCCAGAGCTACTCATGATGCTGCTCCCAGTTAAGGACGATGTAGGAGAACTCGGAGCGAATCCCAAGGAGCGCAGAGTTTAGCTCTGCCTTCCCACAACACTGCACTGTGCTAGCAATGTGGGTGCTAGCAATGTGGCATGAAATGTCGACAATGGGAGGCAGAAAAACCAGCTTGACTGGTTTTCCCTTTTTGTCGACTTTTGCATGTCGACAGCACTTTCGTCACCAAACCTTCCCAGTGTAGACAGAGCCTAAGATGACTCAGCCAAGTTGTAAACCTTCTCAGGGAAGATTGCATATGCCAAATTCTCCAGAGCCCAGCAGACAGAGAAAGAACTGTTGGGTAAACAGCCGCACTCAGGGCCTTCTTTCTGGTCCAGCAAACAGCCAGGACCTTCTGTCCTTGAAGGGATCCCAAAGCTTGCAAAAGATCTGGATGGATTTGACAAGCTGGGGCCCTGGAGGATTACTGGGTGACATCTGGTAAGCTTTGTGGCGTGTGTGCAGGTTCTTCTAGTGTTCATAATGTTTTCAGCCCTGCTTTTATCGTAAGAATAAATGGGCTTGGAAAGAGTGGTGTGGTAACTTCTAACTCGGGGCAACTTTTGGGCTGCGTCTAGACTGGCATGATTTTCTGCAAATGCTTTTAACGGAAAAGTTTTCTGTTAAAAGCATTTACGAAAAAGATCGTCTAGATTGGCATGGACACTTTTCCGCAAAAGCCCTTTTTGCGGAAAAGCGTCCGTGCCAATCTAGACGCGCTTTTCCACAAAAAAGCCCCGATCGCCATTTTCGCCATCGGGGCTTTTTGGCGGAAAACAAATCTGAGCTGTCTACACTGGCCCTTTTGCGCAAAAGCTTTGTGCAAAAGGACTTTTGCCCGAACAGGAGCAGCATAGTATTTCCACAAGAAGCACTGATTTCAGACAGGAGGAAGTCAATGCTCTTGCGGAAATTCAAGCAGCCAGTGTAGATAGCTGGCAAGTTTTTCCACAAAAGCAGGTGCTTTTGCAGAAAAATTTGCCAGTCTAGACACAGCCTTGCAGTTTGTGGCCTTTGTAGTGAAAGCGAAGCACAGACGCAGGCCTGTGTAGTCAGTCTGGCTTGCTGGGAATATCCTGCCGTTAGGATGTGCAACCTTGAAAACCCCTGGTAACGAGGGTACAAGGTATCAGAGGTGCGGGAACATTTTTTAAACTAGGGGTGCTGAGTCGCCTTACCTCTGACTCCCTCACCCCCATCTGGGGCATGAGGTAGCAGCTGGAACCCTGGATACTAAGCTGGGAGCCAGGGGGTACTGTCCTGCACCCCTAGTTCCTGTGCCAATGCAGAAGCGGTGAGGCGAGACTAAAGGTTGGTGCTCTTGGTGGACAATGGAGGGGGAATATAGGTGCAGATACTCTGAACTGTGACAAGGAGCATGAAGCTGATTCTCTGATTCACGGGTCAGCATCTCAGCCACTGTCAAATACTTCCACTGACACAGCCTAGGAGCCCAGTCCTCCACGCTGGCTTGGATTGCAGAGAGCTGCCTTGAAGGAGCAGCTGAGGATTGCTTACAGCCCAGGGGGATCCTTGAATGGTGCAAAGCCCATTTAGCTGGCTCTGGACAAGCCGCCCTGCCCTGCCCTGCCCAAAAGGGGTACGCACAACACCCTTGCATCCCCTGCTTGCACAGCAGTCTAAATCCCAGTAGTCTGCTCCAAGGGCAGTGGATATAAGAGACGGGGAAGACATCGCCTTCCCAAACTGCCAGCCTGGCCCCACCCAGACTCTGCCCCCAGAACACCTAGGCCAGTGGTCCCCAACCTTTTGAGGTTGTTGGGCGCCAGGGGGCGTGGCCGTTTGCCCGCCGGGCGCCAGGGGGTGGGGACACTTGAGCGCCCGGGGGCAGGCCCCCCCCAGCCGCGCGCCCGGGGGCGGAGCTCCACCTAGCCGTGCGCCCGGGGGCGGGGCCCCCCCATAGCTGCGCGCCCGGGGGCAGGGCCCCCTCCAAGGGCCGCGCGCCCGGGGCTGGCGCTCCCCCCCCCCGCCACGTGCCCGGGGCCAGCGCTCCCCCCGCCCCCTCCCGCCGAGTGCCGCGCGCCCGGCGCTCCCCCCGCCAAGCGCGCTCCCCCTGCAAGTGCCCGTGCGCCATGTGCCCAGGGCCAGGCCAGCCCCGAGCACCTGGCGGGCACATTGAATGTTGGGGACCACGGACCTAGGCTATGTCTACACTCGCAGCTTCTCGCGCAAGTACGGCCGTTCTTGCGCAAGAATCCGCAGAGCGTACACACTGCCCGACTGCTCTTGCACAAGGAAATTGACAGTACTGCGTGGTAAGAGAAGGCTTCTTGCGCAAGAGCGACGCTCTTTTTTAACAGGTGTAAGCCCTCTTGCGCAGGTGCTCTTATGCAAGAAGGCAATGTGGACGCTCGGCAGGGATTTCTTGTGCAAGAAAGCCCTATGGCTAAAATGGCCAACAGACCTTTCTTGTGCACACTGCCATGGGTGCTCTTGCACAAAAGCACAGCTCGCACATGGCAGTGTGGATGTTTTCTTGTGCAAGATGGTCTTGTGCAAGAAGCTGCCAGTGTAGACATAGCCCTACTGTAAGGCATATTGTGGGCCGAGTGTTGCTGCCCCCAAGTACCCGCCCTCCCCATACTCTGGGGCCACGGAGGCTGGGATCAGGTGCTGCCAACCCTCCCTGTGGTGCTCCATGTGTGTGTGGGGGGCTTGGCTCCTGTGGGGCGTGGGGCAGAAAGGGTGGGTCTGGGGGTGAGTCTGGCACTACCTTCACCCACTGCCCATGGGCTGCTCTACATTAGCCTGGATGCCACGTGGTGGGTGTTGTGGACTGCAACGGGGTAGAGCTAATAGTCTCAGAGTTGTCCCAAGGAGGAAGTGGCAAGGTGCTTTGTGCTTCCTCTTGTAAATGACACTAGACAGATTCCACCCGCCCCACCCAACACACATGGTGAAAATAGTTTCACGGAGGGGCCAGACGGAAGCTCAGTTCTGTCTCTTGATCAAAGAGCTAGCACAGAAGAGACTGGAAAGGATCCAGCTCCGAAGCAATTCATTTGTACATATTACTCGAGGCTGATTTTTCTCATATGTGCTGGAAATGTATTTCCAGGAGACCGTCATTAAGAGACTCGTTTTTAGATGAAATTTTCGCGTTCAGTACAAAGGTTTGCAAACAGGAGGTTGAAAGTAAGGGAAATAAATCAGGCACAGCTACTTAATGAATCTAAAATATAATAGCTCCTGTGATATGCGCATAGGCATAATGATGTTGAAATTAGAGAAGCTTCATGAACTTCAAATGAATAACCCATCTCCAATGAACAGAGGGAAAACTGATTTTAATTACTATTTTAAACTAACATTTTGGTGTGATAAATGGTTGATGCATTTGCTGTAATACGGAATCAGCTGCTTTTCCTCCCTTGAGTCGTTGGCATGAGCATTGCCTGTTATCACACGCTCCATCAGCTATCTTTTACTAGGGAGCTACCTCCGTCTTCAATCTTGCAGGATTATTTCTAAAATCTACAGCCAATTTTTTAAAGTTTACGGTCCATTTTATAATGGTTTGCAAATCAACCCTGGCTTCTTTTTTTTAATTATGCATCCCAGAGGCTTGGATTACCACCTGGAGATGTATATGAAGCCAGGAATTGGATAACTTTATAAGAAGATAATTGTTTTAGAGCCTATTGTGGTCTTTTTTTTTCTCTTAAGCATGGCTGAAATGATGAACAGTAGCCTGCCAGTCCATTTCTGGTAGTGCATTAAGATCCCTGACAGCTATTTCAGGGTATGTCTACACTACAAAGTTAGTTCGAACTAACAGACGTTAGTTCGAACTAACTTTCACAGGCGCTACACTAGCGCTCTGTTAGTTCGAATTAAATTCGAACTAACGGAGCACTTAGTTCGAACTAGGTAATCCTCATTCCACGAGGATTAAGCCTAGTTTGAACTTACTAGTTTGAATTAAGGGCTGTGTACACCCTTAATTCGAACTAGTGGGAGGCTAGCCCTTCCCAGCTTGCCCTGGTGGCCACTCTGGCCAACACCAGGCAAACTCTACTGCCCCCCTCCCGGCCCCGGAGCCCTTAAAGGGCCACGGGCTGGCTACACAGTTTGTGCCAGTTGCAAGGCTGCCAGCACACCCAGCAGCTGACACCCATGAGCCAGCCACCCGATGCCACCCAGCCCTCCCCCTCTTCCCGGGACTAGCCTGGCGGCTCCCAGGACCCTGCCCGGGGCCACAAGAGGCGGGCGCCCGCGTGGTCTAGTGCGGAGATCGTGGACCTCATCAAGGTTTGGGGGGAAGCCTCCAATGTCCACGATCTCCGCACTAGCCACAGGAACGCAGCAGTCTACGGCCGCATGGCTGCCAGCCTGGCTGCCAGGGGCCCCCAGCGCAGCCGGGAGCAGGTGTGCTGCAAAATAAAGGACCTGCAGCTGTCCTACTCCCGGGCCTGCCTGCCAGGGGCTGACCCGGAGGCGTGCCCCCACTTCCAGGCTCTGGACCGCCTCCTGGGGGCTCATGCCGTCCCTGCCCCCCAGGATGTGATAGACCCCGGGGCAGAGGGACCGCTCCCAGACACGGAGGAGGAGGAGGAAGGCTCCGAGAGCCAGGAGCCTGCCGGCAGCCTGCCCAGGACCCGGGACCCCCGAGGCACCCCACAGAGCCGCTCGCCTGTGTCGTCCGAGGCCGGGGAGGCGTCCACCTGTGAGTACCATCATGCTCCCCTTATGTGTATGGGGGGCTGGGGCGAGAGGGAGCCCCGGGACCGTGCGCCTGGGCCTTGCCCACCACGGAGCAGCAGCTGGGGATCCTGCAGGGGACCTGGCCTTGCAGAGGGGAGCTGGGTTTCACACACCTGGGCCCCTGGGGTAATTGACCGCTGTTCTTGTTTCACCACAGCCGCAGCACCTGGGACTGCAGGGCGCACCACACCGCCTGCAGCAGCCGCCCGCGCCCGGGCAAGCAGGAGAGCCAGGAACCAGGAGGAGTACCAGAGGTGGCACCTCCGGTTCCTGGAGCAACAGCTCCGTCTCCAGGTCCACTGGGTCCAGGAGGACCTGAGGCTGCGCCGGAGGAGCTTGGAGGCACTGCGAGGCCACCTCCAGAGCCTGCTCGACCGCTTCCCAATTCCCCCTGCTCCCCCTCCTGCTCCCGCTCCTGCTTCTTCCACACCCCCCGTCCCTCCTGCCCCACCCTCCACAACCATTCCCCACCAACGCCCCCGGACCCGCAGTGTTGCGAGACAGGAGAGGCAGCCGGACCCCCACTCCTGAGCTTTCCTTTCCCTTCCTCCCTTCCCTCCCCTTCCAGCTCCCTCGTCCCAGGTTTCCCTCTCCCCTCTTCTACCCTCCTTCCTCCCTCCCTCCCCCCACCCCAGTTATGTAAAATAAAAAGACGTTTTTGTTTGAAAAACAGGTGTCTTTATTTGACAGTAGGTAGGGAGGGGAAAGCGGAAGGGGGTAGGGTGGAAGAAGGCCCCAGTGGGGCATGCAGGGAGAGGTCAGTCCTCCTCCTCCTCCACCAGGAAGCTCTCCCGCAGGGCTTCCCAGATCCGGACGGCCCCCCCACTGGGCTTCCCGGACGGCGGCGGTGCGGGGCTGACCGTAGTGGCCAGCCATGCGGTCAGCCTCAGCCATCCAGGCTGGCAGGAAAGCCTCCCCCTTTCGCTCACACAAATTGTGGAGCACACAACATGCTGCCACCACGGGAGGGATGTTGTGCTCGGCCAGGTCCAGACGGGTGAGGAGGCATCGAAAGCGGGCTTTCAGTCACCCGAAGGCCCCCTCCACCACGATGCAGGCCCTGGTCAGCCTGGCATTGAAGGCCTGGCGGGAGGAATTGAGGTGCCCCGTGTAGGGCTTCATCAGCCACGGCTGCAGTGGGTAGGCGGCATCCCTCACCATGCACACGGGCATGTCCACGTCCCCGACCCTGATGTGGCGGTCGGGGAAGAAGGTCCCGTCCTGCAGCTGCTGGCACACGGAGGAGTTGCGGTACACCCGGGCGTCGTGTGCTTTGCCGGACCAGCCCACACTAATGTCCGTGAACTGTCCCCGATGGTCACACACGGCCTGCAGGAGGATGGAGAATTACCCCTTGCGGTTGACGTACTGGGACGCCTGGTGTTCCGGGGCACGGATGGGGATGTGTGTTCCGTCGATGGCCCCCCCGCAGTTGGGGAAGCCGAGGGCGCCGAATCCCCAGATGACGGCGTCCGGGTCAGCGAGGCGGACCACCCTGCGGAGCAGCACCCGGTTGATGGCCTTGACCACCTGCGGAGAGAGACACAGCAAAGTGCCAATCAGTGGGGCGCCCGGGTGGCTGGGAGCATTCGTGCCCTGGCAGTGCCCCACGCCCCACTCCCGGAAGCAACCTCCCTGGAGGCGTGTAGTACGGCCGGGACAGACCGACCCCTCCGGTGCGGGGCGCTTTCGCCTCCTCCCTCCCCCCCTTTGTCCCTGGGGCGGCCCATCCCCTCCTTGCAGCCCCCTTCCCTCCCCCAGCGCAGTGGCCGACGAATGCCATACCTGCATGAGCACCACTCCGACGGTGGATCTCCCCACGCCGAACTGGTTCCCGACGGATCGGTAGCTGTCCGGCGTGGAGAGCTTCCAGAGGGTGATGGCCACCCGCTTCTGGAGGGGGATGGCGGGCCTCATGCGAGTGTCCCTTCTGCGCAGGGCAGGGGCGAGCCACTCGCAGAGCTCAGGAAGGTGTCCCTCCTCATCCTGAAGTTCTGGGTCCACTGTCGGTCTTCCCAGCGCTCCAGGACGATGCGGTCCCACCAGTCGCTGCTGGTGTCCAGATGCAGCGGGGCACACCGGTGCCGGGGCACCGCCGCGGCTCCTCCACGGCCCCCAGGGCGGCCAGGCGGAGAGGCAGGGGGCTGACATGCACCAGGAGGTGCCAGGCAGCCTCGAGCCATTGCTTGCAGGCTTGCAGCAGCTAGTCCAGAAAATGCACCAGAAGGTGCAGGGCGAGCTCTGGCTCCATGTTGCCACCTGCGGCAGCGTCCCCGAAGGGAAGCACCGACACACACGGGCGCAGAGATCAACGCTTTGATGTCCCACGGCGAGGTTGGCAAGCAAGCAGGAAAAGCTGAGAACTGGCTGTCCGGCGGGGTCCCTTTAAGCACGAGCCTCAGATAGCCTCAGACAGCAGCCACACAAAGCAACTACTGACCTGATGCCCTGCCAGAACCGGTTTCAGCCACCCTTAAATGCCCCCCTGCGTCCAATCAGTGTGGACGCGCTAGTTCGAATTAGCAAAACGCTAATTCGAACTAGTTTTTAGTTCTAGATGCATTAGTTAGAATTAGCTTAGTTTGAATTAACTAATGCGAACTAAGTTAGTTCGAATTAACTAATTCGAACTAAATTAGTTCGAATTAGCGCTGTAGTGTAGACGTACCCTCAGATCTATTAAATATCCCTTCCGCATAATACAGAGACCAATAACGGACTCTGAACGATACTAAATGAGTAAGAATTAGAAGGAGAAAAAGAGGGCCCCCAGAAAGGTCAGGAAAATAGTCCTAGAACCACAGGGCTAGGAGGATCATCTGGTCCAATCCCCTGCCAAAAGGCAGGGTTTGTTGTATTTACAGGCAACCAGGAATCGTGAGTGGGCTGCACGAACGGCCCTCCTTCACCTCAGTGGGCCGCAGCAGCCTCCCCCTTCCTGCCAGCACTTTCGGAGCACCACAAATCACCTGATTCATGTTCCATCCCTGCTCCTCCTCCTCACCCACCGTTGCTTGAACAGCTGCAAACAGCTGATTCGTGGCATTCCAGCTCTGGGAGGGTGGGGGAGGGGCAGGGACGGAGCACGAATCCGGCAATTCAGGTGTTCCGAAAGTGCTGGGAGGGAAGGGGAAGAGGAGGTAGGGACGGGGCTCTGGTGCCCCAAGGTGCGAGAAGCATGTGGGGGAGGGGAGCATGATTGTTTTCATGGTCTGACCTGCAGCATCTCAGCCCACTGGTGGGGGCAGATGGGAGCAATCTTAGTTTTCACCAGAGGAAACCACTTACCAGTGCTCAGGCTGTTCCTGAAAACTGCATTGTCCATAGATGCCGGCACTCTCGTGCTGAGTGCCACTGAGGTCCATGGAGTGGGGTAGCTTTACTTGTGGGTCTGGAGGCCTGCAGGATCGAGGCCCAAATTGCACAATCTGCCATTTACTCTGCTCTGAATTACTTTGGCTTTGGGGGCTTCCGGACTCTTCCAGTGAGTGCACATGGGATTCCTCCTGAGGAGCATTGGCTGGTATGTTGTTTGTGGCTGAATGAATGACAGCAGCTTCACTGAGCGGGGGAACTCATTTATTACAGCACCTGTCCTGAGGTCTGATACACTCTTCTCTTCTAGATACTCCCTACAGTTTACCAGGGAGACTGTTCCGCTCCGCTGGTGTTTCCACCTGGACTAACTACTATATGCATGCTGAACACAGAAGGTGGGGTTTTCAAAAGCACTTTGCATGTTGGACCACTATGAAAGCAATGGTAAAACTCCCCTAGACCTCAGTGCAAACAGGAGGAGTCCTGTGGCACCTTGGGGTATGTCTACACTACAGCACTAATTTGAACTAACTTAATTCGAATTAGTTAATTCAAAATAAGCTAATTTGAATTAGTGCATCTAGACCTGAAAATAAATTCGAATTAGCGTTTTGCTAATTCGAAATAGCATGTCCACATTGAGTGGATCCTGAACCAAAGTTAAGGCTGGCTGGAACCAGTGCCGGCAGGGCACCAGGTTAGGACTTAGAGCGTGGAGCTGCTGCCTCAGGCTAGCCGAGGACTGTGCTTAAATGGACCCGACCCCCACCCCGGACAGACAGTTCTCAGGGTTCCCCACTTGCTTGTCTACCTCGATGAGGGACAGCAAAGGTGTCCTGTCTTGAAGTGCTCTGAGTCTCCACACTCGGCACATCACAGCACTCAGCCATCAGCCCGGCTGCACTTTCCGCAGGCTGCCATCCGGGGGGTGTGTGTCAATCAGGGGGCTGTCAGGATCCAGGAGGCCCTGCAGGAGAGCTTCAACCCTGAGGAGCCCACAGAGCCACCCCAGTTGGGCTGGCGAGACTCCCAACCCTGAGCCCCTCCCTTCTCCTCCCCCTTCCTCCCCTTGCCTCCCTCTGCCAGCTCCCTCCTTCCAGGTTTCCCCCTCCCTCCTCGCCCTCCCACCTTCTTTCCCCAGTCTCACCACAGTTTCATTCGTCCCCACACACACTCTAGTTTTTTTCAATAAAGAGGCTTTGTTGTAATGAACACTTGTCTTTTATTGTACAGCAGGAAGGGGGGTTAGGGAGGGATAAGTGGAAGGACGTGAGGGAGGAAAGATGCACAATCCCCCAGTGGGGCAGACCAGTTACTGCCTGCAGAACGTGCTGCTAGGCTCACAGCAACACATCCAGGAGCAGTACCTGAGTACTGTGGTGTCCTGAGTGAGGGCAACCAGAGCACTCAGAGGAAAAAATGCTTTGCTGTCCCTCAGCGAAGTAGGCAAGCAAGCAAGGAAAACTTAGAACTGGCTGTCCGGCGGGGAGGGGATCCCTTTAAGCACAGGTCTCAGATAGCCTTAGGCAGCAGCCACACAAGGTAACTCCTGACCTGATGCCCTGCCAGAACCGGTTCCAGCCAGCCTTAAATGCGATTCAACATCCTATCAATGTGGATGCGTTATTTTGAAATAGCAAAATGCTATTTCGAATTACATTTTGTCTAGACGCATTATTTTGAATTAACTTAAGATATTTCAAAGTAACGCTGTAGTGTAGACATACCCTAACAGATTTATTTAGACATATGCTTTTGTGAATAAACACCACATCATTAGATGCATGGCGTGGCAATCATGCTGTAAATCTATTAGTCTTTAAGATGCCACAGGACTCCTCTTTGTTTTTGCAGATACAGACTAACATGGTTACCCCTCTGTGGCCATGTCTGGGCTAACCAGAGGACTGATGCTATGGAGGTCAATTTGCCAGTGTTTGATTTGGTGGGTCTAGTAAGGACCCACTAAAACGAACGCTGAGAGCACGTTCTGTCAACACCAGTACTCCTCTCAGTCACAAGGGACAAGGGAAGTAGATGGGAGAGTTTCTTTTTTCGACCTCCTGCTGTGGGAATGCCAGAGAAGAATTCAGCTTAAGTTAAATCAACTCTGGCTACGATATTTTAAGCTGATCTTCTGGTTTAGTATAGCCCTGCCCTGAGACTTGTCACAATGCAAGCACAATTAGGTCCACAGGAAGTGCTCCTGAAAGTGCTGCTCATGAAGTACTAGTTTAATTAATTATTCTTATCCCTTAATTGGAAAATAAAACCCAGGGCTGTTCACTATTTTTGTGCTGAATACCGACTTTTACCTAGCATGATGATGCAGCAACTGATCCTGCTGCAGGTTTACTCATCCTTTTATATTTTGTTAATTTATCTTTTAAAATCCCACTGAGTATGAGGTCAGATCACCGCAATTGTGTTCTACTGGTGACCTTCCCTTTCAGGCACTTCGCCAGCTCCTGGGCTAGCCAAAGAGTAAATTTCCCAGCAGCTTGAAGGTAAGTTTTTAACTCCTCCTTCAAGTGCTCTATCGTGAGCTTAGTAATCTCGTATTTGTGCTTCCTTTGTGGATCCAGCCTCCCGGGGATGCACCATGAGCACCTCTTCCGGGGATTGGATTAGTTCACTCACTGCTAAAGTTTATTTCTTTTCTTTCAGGATGCACTTTTGAATGCCCCCCCGCCCCCAAAAACAAATCTTTGGACATGATAGTAACAAAAAGCAGGATTAAGGTCCTGGGGAAAATTTTCAAAACTGTCTTAACTACAGGCTGCATTTACAGGCAGTGATCAATCCAGTGGGTGTCAATTTATCACATCTAGTACAGACATGATAAATGCTGAGCACTCTCCCATTGACTCTGGTACTCCACCAAAATGGGAAGAGTAAGTGGAGCCAGTGGGAGAGCGTCAGCTATTGACTTAGTGCTGTGAAGATACTGTGGTAAACAGATCTAAGTACATCAACTTCTGCTACGTTATATACATAGCTGAAGTTGCGTAACTTAGGCTCTGTCTTCACAGGAAAGGTTTGGTGATTAAAGAGCTGTCATCGTGCAAAAGTGAAAACTGGTCAAAGCAGTTTTTCTGGCTTCCATTGTCCACATTTCATGGCCATATTGCTTGTTCCCCTGTCAACAGATAGAGCAATGCATTGTGGGTGTTGTGGGAAGGCAGAGCTGGTCCCTCACTTCTTGGGATTCCCTTAAAACTTCCTGTGCTGAGGAATGTCAAGACAACACTTCAGCCCTCCCCTGGCAGCAGAAGAACAGAAGCATTGTAATGATTTGATTTTTGTTTGTTCCCCTAACAGAGCAGCTCATTCAGCTGTCAGATACTTCCTGGAGTTTTGAAAGGAGAGGGCACATGTCTGCAGGGCAACAGAGATCACAAAACACTGAGCACAGCCACCAAGGCAGGCATTGTGGAATACTGGTGGAAGCCAATTCTCTTGACAAAACGAACAGCAAAGTCCACACTTGCTCTTTGTTGACAATAAAGGGAGGGGAAAGGACAAAAGTCTCTCCCAGGGCTGGAAGTTTTTTCTTATCAAAACTGGGTGTTTTCCAGACAAAAGTTGCATTGTAGTGTAAATGCACTCATTGTTTTGTTGCCAAAAGGCAGGTTTTGGTGACAAAACATGCCACTTTAGACAAGGCCTTAGGTTGATGGCCTGCGGTTGAATAGACAAGGCCCAAGTGAATTAGGAGGCTAAGACCTTGACTTTTAAAAATAGAATTTAGACCCCTAATTCACTTAGTTACTTTTGAAAAGTTCACCCATCATCTACAACCTCAAGTTGGTAACTCAAGTTTTCTGCATATAGATGATCAGTACTTGGGGTGTTCCTCCAATGTCTGCGTAAGTGCGGTTTCTGTTACTGAAATGTTGTAGTCTCTTAAAAAGACTGACAAATGATATCACAGAGGTGTGGGGGTCAATTGCAGAAGAACGTTTTACGTGC
The DNA here is from genome assembly GCF_049634645.1 of Pelodiscus sinensis. Taxonomy (NCBI): domain Eukaryota; kingdom Metazoa; phylum Chordata; order Testudines; family Trionychidae; genus Pelodiscus; species Pelodiscus sinensis. The sequence continues at coordinate 44,117,567 of NC_134723.1, read as the reverse complement.
CAGTTTAGGTGTGGTGAGGCATGCATTCTTTCCCCCTTTTCCCTTTTCCCTATATCTGATGAGCCAGAAACAAGTCTTTGGGAATATACGCCACTTAAGATAATCATTGTTGCCAGTATAGCAAGATCAAATATAAGATAAGGGTAAAGGGTAAGAACGCATAAACAATTGTTTACTCTAATGTACTGATCATGTAAACAGGGCCAAAGAACAAGTAGAACTAGATCAGAACCAGATCAATAACTAACAGCTAAGCCCGTAATGAGTAATCTCTGGAAATTTCCAAACTGCAAAACAAGGCAGGAAAAATTGTATTTAAGGCTGCCTCAAAGCCTAGCAAATTGAACTTCACCAATGGGCTTTGGGTACCGGCACCTCGGAAGCTGAGAAACCTTCCACTTCATCCGCAGACGAAATGGGGTTTCCAGCTAGCTGAAGGGATGTAAGATATGCTTCTTCTTTGTTATATTATTCTTCCAGTTATGGGTCACAGCTCTTAGCTGTGAGGAAATAAACTGTTTGTGTTTGACAGATACCTGTGTGGTGTCTTTTGTGCTTTGAGAACCCGGTGCTGGACCTTAGACTTGCTCTTGCCGACTACACGAGATCAGTGTTTTCGCAGTGACTTCCATGGCAAGTCAGCTGATGGCAAAAGTCCGAAGTTTCTTTCCTAACTGCCAGCATGGCAAATTCCTCCTTGGATCTGACAGTCAGTCATTGTTCTTTCTACCACATGCAGATTTAGATGTTCTTTCTACCACACGGAGATTGCTGTAAACGCAGGGCTTAAATCCCTTTGTTATACATGTAAAATAAACTCATTAGTCGGTATCTAATGTACACCACATTATCTCAGAGTATGCATTGAATCTTTGGGGAAGTTAGAAGTAAATTTATCCAGTGGTTTAGTAGTTAATGAATGTAAGCCTTCAAACTAAGGTTTTTTTTTCAGATTTCTTTGAGAATGCAAATTTCAAATTTGGGTGGGGACTGTTTTGGACTTTATTCACAATGAGGCACAGGCTTCTAGATGTTTGTTATATAAATGTATGTTAACACATGGGTCTTCTTACTTGCTATTTGCCTGTTGCTGGTACCTCTCGTTGTTCCTTAAGAGCTGGAGAAATAGATGTTGTCTTGAAAAAGTTATGGCAGAAATAAAAAAGAGCCAGCAAAGGGCAACCAAAATAATTAGAAGCAGAGGAGGACTTTCTTATGAGATTAAACAAGCTTAAGACTACTTAGTTTGGAGAGAAGACTAATAAGAAGAGATATGACAGAGGCCTAGATAATAATGAATGGCACCGGGGAAGGGCAGTCGGGCTCTGCTATTTATCTTCTCGCAAAATACCAGAAAGTAATACCTAATGAAATGAAAAGGCAAGAAGTTTGAAACTGATAAATGAGAATTTTTTAACCCAATGCAAAATGAACCTGTGGAATTCACTTCCATAATATTTAATACAGCAGGATACAAAGAGAGATGAAGGATTTGCAGGAATAATAAGACTGTTATCCACCACAACTGCTATGCATTTCTGGTTTTAATGTAGTGTATCAACCTATCTGCCTATCCCTGGCTCTCAGCATCTCTGTCATTGTAATGGGTCTGCACGCGCCTCTCACGAGCACCCCCTCTGGCCGAGTGCGTGTGCCTGCACTCTGTGTTTGAAATCTTCTTTGGCAACTCAGCCCTCTGGTAGAGTCACACGGCCTGTGTGCAAAGTGCACAAACCCCTCCGGGGGGGTACACATTTAGCAGGGACCCATTTCAATGCCTCCCTCTTCAGTCTGTTCCCCACTCCAAAGAGCGTGGTGCCCTCAGGACTTCCTCTCCTGGAAGCAGCGTTCTCACCCTGATCTCAGGGCTTTATCCAAGAGTCCCAGCATAGACCAGTCATCTCCAATAAGCTCGCCACATGGAACTGTCCACAGTGCTGTTGCTCTCCCTGCCAACCAGTTTCCCAAGCTGCACACCTCGAGGTCTCCAGAGGCACTGAGCTGACTCTGGTCATGAAGCTCCTTTTATAGAACCTTCTTGGCTCCTGATTGGCTGGTTCCTTGCAGCCACTCTGGCCTGCCTGGATGACTTCTCTGTTACCTTCTTTTTTGGCCTACGGTGTGGCAAAGATTTGGACTGGGCCCTTACCCCAATAACTGGGATCAGAATCTGGCCATTAACAGGATGCTTGTCTTTCTGAATTATACATGATATTCAGGAAGGGTGCACAGGCACATGCTAGTGATGTATTTAACACTTAACCTTAATACTCAACAATTTATACTCGGTTGCATCAGCAATTTTCTATGCAAAGCCAATTGGACACCTCCTTGCTGAAGGGTGGGGAGCGGAAGGCCCATGCGCTGTAAATGAGTATCCTGTCTCTTGTGTCAAGGGCTGGCTGGCCGCTTAAAGGGAGTCAGGTTCATCTTAGCAGCTCCTAACTGGTAGGGAATCGGGGGTCTATGGGTAATGATTGGCCCCTGTTGTGAGAGCTGAGCTGGAGAGAGGAGTATTGTGAGGGGGTTTACTCTTTGGGCCCAATGGGTGTGGTAAAGCTTTGGACTAGGCCACAGTGAAGTGAAAGAGGCTTCTGAAGTGGGGCCTGAGAGAAGGAAACCCCCAAGCAGATAACCATGAGGGCAGACTGGAGCTGAGGCTCCAGAGTAGAAGGTAAGAAGTTTAATAAGGACAAATGCAAATATCTTCCACTTAGGAAGGAACGATCAGTTTCACACACACAGAATGGGAAGCGACTGTCTAGGAAGGAGTATGGCAGAAAGGGATCTAGGGGTTATAGTGGACCACAAACTAAATATGAGTCAACAGTGTGACGCTGTTGCAAAAAAAGCCAACATGATTCTGGGATGCATTAACAGGTGTGTTGTGAGGAAGACACGAGAACTCATTCTTTCGCTCTGCTCTGTGCTGGTTAGAACTCAGTGGGGCTGTGTCTAGACTGGCAAGTTTTTCCGCAAAAGCATTTGCTTTTGCGGAAAAACTTGCCAGCTGTCTACACTGGCCGCTTGAATTTCCGCAAGAACACTGACGATCTCATGTAAGAAATCAGTGCTTCTTGAGGAAATACTATGCTGCTCCCGTTCGAACAAAAGTCCAGTTCGGGCCAGTGTAGACAGCTCAGATTTGTTTTGCGCAAAAATGCCCCGATCGTGAAAATGGCGATTGGGGCTTTTTTTGCACAAAAGTGCGTCTAGATTGGCATGGACACTTTTCCGCAAAAAGTGCTTTTGCGGAAAAGCATCCATGCCAATCTAGACGCTCTTTTCCTCAAATGCTTTTAACAGAAAACTTTTCCATTAAAAGCATTTGCGGAAAATCATGCCAGTCTAGACGTAGCCTTGGAGTATTGTGTCCTGTTCTGGGCACCACATTTCAAGAAAGATGTGGAGAAATTGGAGAAGGTTCAGAGAAGAGCAACAAGAATGATTAAAGGTCTAGAGAACATGACCTATGAAGGAAGACTGAAAGAATTGGGCTTGTTTAGTTTGGAAAAGAGAAGATCGAGAGGGGACATGATAGCGGTTTTCAAGTATCTAAAAGGGTGTCACAAGGAGGAAGCAAAAAACTTGTTCTTCCTGGCCTCTGAGGATAGAACAAGAAGCAATGGGCTTAAACTGCAGCAAGGGAGGTTTAGGTTGGACATTAGGAAAAAGTTCCTAACTGTCAAGGTGATTGAACACTGGAATAAATTGCCTAGGGTAGTTGTGGAATCCCCATCTCCAGAGATATTTAAGAGTAGGTTAGATAAATGTCTATCAGGGATGGTCTAGACGGTATTTGGTCCTGCCATGAGGGCAGGGGACTGGACTCGATGACCTCTCGAGGTCCCTTCCAGTCCTAGTATTCTATGATTCTATGATAAGCGACTCCAGGGAAGGAGCCCAGTGCATCAATGGCTGAGCAGGAGTTGGGCCTAGAACCATAGTATCATAGAGCTGGAAGAGACTTCAGGAGGTCATCGAGTCCAGCCCCCTGCCCAAGGCAGGACCAATCCCAACTAGAGAAAGGGAGCCTGTGCTCTACTGGAGACTAGGAAAGGACTCTGTAGCATGTGATGGGTCTTTGGAGGAGTGAACCTTGGATAGGGCTGAGGAAGAAGCCTAAACACTGAGCAAGGCAGGAAATGGCAGGAAGTAGATGGACCTTAGATGCATTCTACAGGGTCCCTGTACTGGAACTCAGAGGGGAGGGAAGGCATGGGTTCCCCTACTGGTCCCCAAGGAACGTGGTATGAAGCCACCTGACAGAAGGGGTGTGGACTACCAGAAGCCCTGAGACAAGGAGTGAAAGGGCCACCAGGACCAGAGAGCCAATCAAAGGGATTGCACCATTCTGAGGGATTTCTTTATCATGATCTGGCTGGATGACTGAGTCACACAAGAAGGAGCAGACCACCACGAGGCTGGCGTGGCTATTGGTATACAGCACCAAAGGAATAGAGCTGGCTGTGCAATGCATGAGGGAGTGAACCAGCAGTGAGTACAATCTTCCAGTCTTCTACGCTTGCCTACCACAACAACTCTATTCTAGGTGCAGTCTCTTGGTTTTTCTCTCCCTCTCCTCACAACCAGCAGCCCTACTTCTGAGTAACTCCCCTGTTTAGACCTTATAAGGAGAGGGCGTCTGGTCGTTCATCTTCCACACTGAAATCACCCTTCCCTACAACTCCTGTTTGCTATTTAGGGCAAAAGACTCACATGATTAATGGGGGGTCAAGTGACTATTACATCTTGGCACATGCTTGGGAATAACATCCCTTTAAAATAACATCCCTCCATAAGGGGGAATTAGAAAATCCGTCCATTAGTGTCAATATTCCAGGTGCTCCAAAACAACACAATTCTTTACCTTTTTAGGATCATATGACATGATTGTCTTGCCCTTTTCCGCAGCTCGGATATTTGCACACCCTTATTAAACTACACAGGGAAGGGACTATGGCTGCCCAGTTAAAATAAGTTTCTTCCAGGAAGTCAAGCCACCGGGGGGAAAAATGGATTCTTTAGCGTGTATGTGGTTTTTGGATGCTGTGGATCAGTTGCTTGTAAAATAGCTTATAAAAGAAAAGCACAGAGCTTATTATTGCCTTCCCATTCTATTTCTGAATTTCATTTCGAGAAGGATATTCACTCTTCACACAGATATTTATAGGACTTCCTTTTGTGCACTGCATAGATCCTTGTCCGGCTGCTTCAGGTGAATGTTATTTACAGATGGCTGAAAAAGACTGGATTATATTAATTTGCCAAAAATAGCCTTCTTTTCTTTGCTCTTGGCAGAAGGCTTTCTAATGGTTGTATTGTTGTAAATAGTATCTGCTTTATTTTAATGACTACATGTGACTTTTTTCTACACTGAGGGTCTTTCTGACTTTAAATGGTAACTTCTAAAGCAGGGGTGCAGAGCATCAGGCTCGGGGACTGGATGTGGGCCCTGGCTTGCCTGGATGTGGTCCCTGAGGTTTTGGGGAGCTGGCATTCCACCCCTCCCCCCAGCTGCCCCACCAAAGCACTAGAGCACCAAAAAACTACTAACCTGGGCCCCCCTAGGCTCTGGTGTGTGAAGGGAATGTGAGGAGTGTGTCAGTCGGGGCCAGCCAGTGAGGAAGTTAAGGTGTTTGTTTTTCTTTTTTTCTCACCGGTTTGCGGCCCCCAACTGATTTTTCGGTGGGTCAGTGACCCGAACCCTGCTCTAAAAGCAGCATGCCCATACCAATAGGAGACCATCTGCTTGTTTATCCCTGTGTGCATGCCCCTGATTAAGGGAGTCCCCCTTCCCCAAAAACAGAAGCCACACTTGGGGTATGTCTACATTTGAATTTCCCAGTTTGCACAGAACTACCTGCACCATTTAAAAACAGCAGTGTGTAGCCGGGGCTGCCTGGGTGGTAGCTTGAGCTAACCAGCCATGTATATACCAGGGGGCCCAGATGGATATGTACTCAGGCAGGTAGCGAGATGCCATCTGTGCAACTCTGCTCCAAGCAGCACAAGTGCATCTACATAAGCTATCACACCTCCCAGCTCAGCTGTCGACATGGCCTAAGAGGGCCGCCCGGCAGTCTCTCCGGAGCCTGTAGCAGGGAAGAATTCTGCTGGTGAGAGGTAGTACAATAGTTTGTGGTACAGTCTCCTAAATGCGGACGAGGAACCCTGTTGGTTTAGGCCTCTGACCCTCAGCTGGGCAAGACACTACAGTGAAGCATCCCACGTTAGCTAGGAGGTGGACTAGATAATAAGGATGCAATAGTGGAGTTAATTAACCCATTAACCAATAAGCAAAAGCATATAGGTTAATGCTATAGACTACACGCATTTCCCTCCCCCATCTTGCCAGTACTTTTTTTAGCAGGCTGGCCAGTAGCTTGGCTCAGTCCTGGCTTGCGATGGGTCTGAACCCCCCCAGACAGGGGCTGTTGCCACCCTGTACTGCTGCCTCTTTATCAGAGGCAGCAGCACAGGGTGGCAGGCAGCTGGTCTGCAAGGGGAGCTGGTTTTTAAACTCCAATGCGGGTGCCAGCACCGCTCCCGGGAACTACAACAGTCGACTAACCGATTAGAATTCATGAGGTTATTCGACTATTCAGTTTAACACCCCTACTAGATAATGGAACGGGCCTCTTTGGTCTCTCATTTCTGTGGAAAATGAAGTGATAGGATAAACAAGCTCTATATGTTTGCTGTGTGGGGAGGCTAGTCCATGTTTGGAATCCACAGGAGGCTGAGGGCTGGCTTGTGTGAAATGGCATAGCTCCATTGACTTTGCTTTATGCTTGGAGAAGAGCTACCTGCATATTCAGCAGCTGGTATCGCACTGCTCAACCAACCCCTTTATGCTGCTAGATACTGATTTCATAGCAGCGCTTTGTAGAGGCAGGTTTTCTTCTTCACTTACTACAGGCACAATTGACTTGATTCTCCTCTTGCTGATTTTTACAGTGGTGCAAGCCCAAGGGGAATTATTAGTATCCGATAGGCACTTGTATTCAATAAAGCTTTTGTCCCACAATTGCTTCACCCCCGGGAAGACCTAACAACCTGAAAAGTTTCAAACTGTAGCGATCATTCCCAGTCATTGGCAACAGAGGGAATGATGAAAATTCACTTTTAGCTGGAGGAAACCATCCGGAAGAAAATGGGGGAGAACTTAGCTTGCCCTTTTATGCAGCAGAAAAAGTGAATTGCTTTTAGCCTTGCACAACTCAAAATAATAGATTCTACTCATAAATATATATGCACCGAGCGCAAGTATGGAAAAAGCAAGCCACACAAGAAAGGAAGATGGGAAAAGAGAAAGATTTGGAGTAATCTGAATGGAGTAATTTTATGCACTGTTTGGAAGGCACTGATATCCTTGTAGTGATTAAAGCTTGCAAATATACGTATAAAAGCCCTTTGGCATGTATTAGGACTGAAGGGCAGAAATGAAGACAAATTAGTTCCATTAAATATGAGGGAGGTTGTCTCATGATCATGGAAAATTGCAGAAGTTGGGCGTGGGGTGGAAATGTGAACAGAAGTGAAAAAAAGCTTTTGTATATGTGGAACTCATTTCCCACTCCCTGTTACTTTGAGACATTGTTCTTTCCCTGTGTATGTTACTTTTCTGCACTGACAACAGTACATCCATTCTTCAGTAAATACTTCAGAAAGAATTGCATCCAATTCTGGGCCCCTCCACTATAGAAAGGATGCGGACATATTGGAGAGGGTTCAGCAGAGGGCAACCAAAATGATTAGGAGGCTGGAGCACATGACCTACTAGGAAAGGTGGAAAGATCTGGGCTTTTTTAGTCTGCAGAAGAGAAGAGTGAGGGGGGATTTGATAGCAGCCTTCAACTTCCTGAAGGGAGGTTCCAAAGAGGATGGAGAGAGGCTGTTGACAGTAGTGACAGATGCAGAACAAGGAGCAGTGGTCTCAAGTTGCAGGAGTTCTAGGTTGGAGATTAGGAAAAACTGTTTCCCTAGGAGGGTGGGGAAGCACCGGGCTGGGTTCCCTAGGGAGGGGGTGGAATCTCCATCCCTAGAGGTTTTTAAGTCTCGGATTGACAAAGCCCTGGCTGGGTTGATTTAGTTGGATTTGATCCTACTTTGGGCAGGGGGCTGGACTTTATAACCTCCTAGGTCTCTTGCAGCCTTAGGGTTCTCTGATTCTAAATCAAACACATTCCCCACCTCTTGTTCATAGTTTGAGCAGCCACAATGTTCAGTGTGAAGCAAAATAAAAGGCCTTTTAAATGGGGAAACTCCTGGAAGGAACCACTTTACTAGAGACGTAAAGTCAAGGGATAGTCTGCCTAGCAGTCTTGACAAGGGCCATTTTAAACAGTTATCTACTGTGTATTTTAATAGCAGGAATGTAATTCAAACAGCTGAACGCATACCGTGAAAACTGCTTCAGCTGTTTCCTATGCTGCAGTTTGTTTCATTTCCCCCGCAACCTTGATCTGAGATCTTTGGGGAGCATTGGCTATTGGGTTCACAGAGATTTATGGTCACTTTTCAGGTTGAGTCAAGGCTCAGCTTTGCTCTGCCAGCTACGGGCTATGACGTTAGAGACAAGGCAAGTGAGAATAAGTATGTTTAAAAGAGCACAGACACATATTCAAAGATAATACAATTCATTCCTTGTCACCAAAAGAAAACATTATTTCTGATGCTGCTTCAACTCTCCTGCCAGGGGTTGTCTCCACAAAAAAAGCCGGGTTCAATTAGCCATGGCACCTTCTCAAATCTTAAGAAATAGCACTAGCTTGAGGCCCCCCTAAAAAGCTGAAAAACTAAATTCCTTGATAGGCAATATTTCCCTGCTGGACAACACTAAATCTGGAGTTTAAAACAAGGAAAACTCTATTAGGGGATAAAAAGGACAGAAAATAAAAGTATTGACGGAAGCGATAATAAAGGAACTGAACAAATCTCACCCCCCACCTGTCATGACAATAGTCTTACACTGTGAGAGGAGGACTGAGAATAAGTTTCCTGCAGTCACTATTTCCTTTGCTGTCCCTTGACTCGTGTTTGTTGTCTAGGGTTGGGGGAGCCCAGAGATTTCAGACAATTCCGTCTTTAACCACTGGAGAAGGACAGTCTCGCTTGCTCCAGAGGGCTCGGTCATCGGTCTTGTATTAATAGCTGGGTGGGGAGGTCCTTACAGGAGTTCTTTACAGAGTTGTTGACTCGAGTCCCACGACTTGAACTCGAGTCCAACTTAAGTCGCCTAGGAGATTCAACTCAGGTTCATTGTTTGTGACTTGAGACTCGACTTGAGACTCGACTCGGGTTCATTGTTTGTGACTTGAGACTCGACTTGAGACTCGACTTGAGACTCGACTCGGGTTCATTGTTTGTGACTTGAGACTCGACTTGAGACTCGACTTGAGACTCGACTCGGGTTCATTGTTTGTGACTTGAGACTCGACTTGAGACTCGACTTGAGACTCGACTCGGGTTCATTGTTTGTGACTTGAGACTCGACTTGAGACTCGACTCGGGTTCATTGTTTGTGACTTGAGACTCGACTTGAGACTTGCTAATTTTGTTAAATCAACTTGATGAAAAAATGGTCCGAAAATGCCAATATCAATGGCTTGTACAAAAGTGACTTGACATTTTTTAAATTAAGACTTGAGACTCGACTTGGGACTTGACTCGAAAGTAACTTTAGGGACTTGAGACTCGACTTGAGACTTGACAATGATGACTTGAAGACAACACTGGTTCTTTATCTATGCTGTTCCACCCTGTGGCTTCAGCAAAAGCTCCCTCTGTGTGGCTACCTGCCTCCACATGGCTGTCCTCTCTACACCATCACCCACCTTGAAGTTACCTGTCCACCTGGAGTTGGGATGCAGCTCTGGGATCCTCTTCTCCCTGTTCACCAGCAGGTGACAATAGCTTGCTTCGGACTCCCAAACGGGTCCACGCTGCAGAATGAACACTGGCCAGGCTCCTGCTTAAGACCTCATGAGGCGCTTCGGTAAAGGCAGGCATAGGAGTCACTAGCTGAAGTCACCCGTTCTGTGAGGTCTAGTACGTATGGCAACATCCCGACTGCTCCAGAAGTGTGTTCCCCCAAATTATGGATCAGTTAAAAGAGAAAGTAAGTGTGTTTGGTCTCCTGAGACTCTCTTGCATGCTTTTGAATGGGGACAGCTGCGTTGCGGAACTGGAAGCGATGTCTTACTTCAGACCTGGGCATGTTTGGCAGAAGATACTGAGGTGAGACTTCCCAGAAATGGAATAGTGGGTAAGGATGGAAGGGTGAGCAGATGTGGACATGTATGATCTTGAAGAGCATGTTTATCTGCACTGTGTCTGATATGTGGCAGGGAATCATGTACCCCAGCCAAAGAAGGATGACAAAGTCTGTTTAAACACTAGCCTTAGCAGAGATTTTTCTCTTTCAGACAGTAAATAGCTCTAACATATTTGGCATTTCAAAGTGAGGGCATTTTTTTTATTACCGAAGAAATGTTTCAATGCAAAACACACGGAACACATACTTACAGATATCCAAGCCAATTTTAAGAGATTAGAAGGTTATCATAAGGTAATAAAAGTTTTGGAGATCAAAAGTGTTTCTTGAAGCTATTAGCTCCAATGCCACTGAGTTATTTTAGTTTGCTTTTTTTCTTTGGGAACATTAATTGTGGCAGAGAACACACTGAAAGCTTGTATGACAAGGTGGGCTTAAGCATGTTGAAACAATAAAATGTTAATAATGAAAACTCCCTGTTTAATCTCTGAATCACAGATTACAGCAGTAAATGAGGAGGGTTTAAACACTTTTCTTCCCAGTGATGGGAATTAAATGCAGAACAGCGGCACTGAAGATGGTTATAAAATGTCATACCTTGAAAAAATAATGCTATAAAATGTTGACTTTTGTGGCATCAAAGCAGCTAAGACTGTTCTGAGAAATGGATTTCTAACAGACAAGACTTTTCTTGACTAAATATAAAAAACTGCCAATATGTCTGACACTTCTGTCAGATGCTCACAATGAGAATATGGTCAATAGTGCTCAGAAATGCTCTGAAATGTTATATTTTAATTAAGTTATTTTGTATGTTGAAATAAGAACTAGTGGAAACTTCTGTCTGGTGTTATCTTATCTTGATCTGCCTATATTTGTGTGTGTACAGGGTATGTCTACACTGCATTCCACTTTCAAGAGAGGAATGTAAATGCAGCCGAGTGAAATTGCAAATGAAGCGTGGATTTGAATTTCCTGTGCTTCATTTGCATAATCACGTCCCGCCCCAATTTTGTAATCCCCTATTTTGGGATAAAAAAACACGGTGCAGATGCGGTTATTTTGAAAGAAAACCCTTCTTTCAAAATAACCGTTAAACCTCATTTTTTTAGGAGTAAGGTTTATTTTGAAAGAATATTCTTTCAAAATAACTTTATCTAGACAGCGTTTTTGATCTCGAAATAGAGTATTTCAAAATAGCGGCCGGACACGATTATGCAAACGAAGCGTGGGAAATTCAAATCTTGTAAATCTTGATTTTTGAGGAATAAGGGATCTTGCGAAAGAGGGGGTTCTTCCAACAAATGGCCCCGTCTACATGGGACTTTTTATCGGCAAAATCTCTTCAGCAAAAAGAATCGGAAGAAGATATGTCAATGCGAGCGTGATTTGCATATCCTCTTCCACAAAAAAAAGGCAGTGTAGCCATAGCCTCAGGCCAAGATCTTCAAAAGTATTTAGCTGTATAACTCTCATTGTTTTCATTTAGACGTTAGGAGCCTAAATACGTTTTGAGGATGAGGTCTGTGTGTCTAATCTCCTTGCTTCAATTCCCTCTCTGTCAAATAAGGAGAATACTTTTTCTCTCCCAGTCTTATCTAAGCAGATTGTCAATTCTGTAGGGATGGACAGTTACATGGTATGTGTTTACCTAGCACAACTAGGACCTGCTATCAGTTGAGCCCTTGGAGTGCTACTGAAGTACAAGTGATAGGACACAAAAATAAATGGGAAAAGAAGTCTCCCTACTATTCTAAATATGTAAGAAGCGATTCCTAAGCACAGTATGTGTTTTCTCTTTCCCTGGAAGGCTGCTGTCTTCTGCCGTATGTTCCAATGCCTAATATGTATTTTGTATCTTCACTGCTAAGCCTGTGTCATAGCAGTGTCTGAGACATGAGCTAGTTTCTATTTGAGCTAAAAAGAGAGCAGGTTGGTATTAAAAAGAGAGCTGAGCACAGGGACTACAGTTAGTTTAAAAAACGGAATTTGCACGAGGGTTTTTACTTCCATTTTTATAAATAATGGATATGCTGTTCCCTTAATTATGCTATTCTGTATCTTTGATTTATTGTAAAATGTTAAAGTATGTCTAATGGTACTGCTTTATCTGTTCATTTAAAATTGCAATATAAATCAAAGGTATCATTAAATATAATTTCACTTTCCTGAATACTTCAAAGTCCATGGGATGCTTTATTTCTGTGCCTCTAATCTCTTAATTCAGCTAAAAAGTGACTTTAATAAGTGACATGATAAATAATTTAAACCATAGCTCTTTTATACCATAATCATGCCAAGAGAAATGAAAGAGTAGCTGAAGTGTCAGAGGCTATAAATTGCTGCAAAGGTATTAGCATCCCAGTAAGGCAGGATGTAGTAGGGAGAAGTAAGGTCTACAGGCCACATATTGACTCTTTTTAAGTAGCTGAAAGATTTATAGTAGCTGTAAAAATTAGTTATTTTTGTCACATTCCTGCATTTTATAATTTTGCTCATTTATTGTCCGATGCCTTCTGCGCGCCTGGGTGTGCGGTGCTGCCGGGATTGCTGGAGGTTGTTCTCAGCCTCCCTTTTAAATATAAAGAGCCACCTTCTCCTCTGTGTGGTACATCAGTGTGGTCCCTGGAGTCAATGAGGATTTTGAAGTAAAAAGTAACTGCAAAAATGGCATCTTGGGGCGTTCTCTTTTGTGTCTCTTAAGAACATAGAAACGGCCGTACTGGGTCAGACCTATGGTCCATCTAGCCCAGTAGCCTGTCTGCTGACAGTGGCCAACACCAGGTGCCCCAGAGAGGGTGGACTGAAGACAATGATCAAGCGATTTGTCTCCTACCATCCTTCTCCAGCCTCTGACAAACAGAGGCCAGGGACACCATTTTATCCCCTGGCTAATAGCCTTTTATGGACCTAACCTCCATGAAATTATCTAGCTTCTCTTTAAACTCTGTTATGGTCCTAGCCTTCACAGCCTCCTCTGGCAAGGAGTTCCACGGGTTGACTACACGCTGTGTGAAGAAGAACTTTCTTTTATTAGTTTTAAACCTGCTACCCATTAATTTCACTTGGTGTCCTCTAGTTCTTCTATTATGGGAAACTAATAAATAACTTTTCTTTATCCGCCAGCTGCAGCAGACTTCCTTAGTTTGCAGTAGGAAGAAACAACTGGGTTTCCTGTGGCACCTTAGCCCTGCTCTACACTAGGGAGTTATTTTAAAATACATGATTTTGAAATAACTTTCTAAATAACTATTTCAAAATACAACCTCTTCCCGACTTACGAACCGGTTACAGACCAAGCAATTGGTCATAACTCGGTTTGTTTGTAAGTCGGACCCCATAGAGGGTACGTCTAGACTACATGCCTTTGCTGACAGAGCCATGTAAAATAGGCTACCCGACATAGTCAATGAAGTGGGGATTTAAATATCCCGGCTTCATTCAAATAAAAATGGCCACTGAGCTGTGCCGGCTCAGCTGATCGTCGGCACAGCGCTGCAGTTAAGACGCGGATCGGTTGAAGGGGAAGCCTTTGTCAATCGCTCCCTTATGCCTCGTGAAACAAAGTTTACAGGAGCGGTCGACAAAGTCTTCCCCTGTTGACCAATCCGCATCTTGATTCGCGCACGGTGCTGACAATCAGCTGAGCTGGCACAGTGCGGCGGCCATTTTTATTTTAATGAAGCCAGGGATGTTTAAATCCCCACTTCATTGACTATGTTGGGTAGCCTATTTTACATGTCTCTGTCAGCAGAGGCATGTAGTCTAGACGTACCCAGAGTTACACGCGACCACTTCAGTCATAAATGCGAATGGTCGTATGTCGACTGTTTGCAACTCGGGGACTGGCTGAAAGCTATTCCTCTTCACATGCAGGAGTTATTATTTCAAAATAACAGGTGCGGTAGTTTGCACTCGCGCCTTAGGGCATGTCTACACTGGGAAGTTATTTCGAAATAACAAGGAGAGCACACTGCCAAGCCTGTTATTTTGAAATAAAGGGCTTGTCCTTTTGAAATAATAACTCCTGCTTGTGAAGAGGAATAAGGTTATTTCAAAATAGTGATTTCGGGAGCTATTATTTTGAAGTAATTTCTTTTGAAATAACCTCGTAGTGCAGACTTAGCCTCTTTCTTCGACTTCCCTTACTCCTCGTGGATGCAGGGTGGCCGGCATTGACTGGAGCACCTCTCTCAGTTTGAATTAGCTGTCTTAACTAGACCCGCTAATTCGAACCCTGGGAGATCGATACCGGCAGCTTCGATGTTCTCTGTCGAGTAGAGGTACCCTTGGAGACTAACTAGGAAGAAGACTGTTCTAAGTGCCAGTCCTGCATACTCCCCTGCAGACCCAAAAACCAAGCTGGCGGGGGTTTTCTTGCCTTTCTCATCATTTAGTGGCAAAGATTTTGCAGCTACAGCATAGGTGACAATTGTGGCTCTTGTGTGACAGCCCAGCTAGAACTGAGCTCCCATTCCCTTCACTGTGTGGGTTCTGAAGGGAAAACAGGCATTACAAGTAGGGAAGCCTTACCTTAGTAGGAACAGGAGCAGCAAGGCAATAGATATGGAGAGAAGATCGACCTCATAGGGGGCTGTTTTCAGATTGTCAGGCACTGGATCTCCCCTGCAGCAAGGAGATCCAGTGCCTGACATTCCATAGCCCAGTCCTGGGTCGCACCCCATCATTTGAAACCCCCGATCTAGAAATCAATCCAAAACCAGCCCTGTATGATGGAGCAGGTGGCCAGTGTGGGGCTAAGGCAGCTCCCTGCCTGTGCTGGCACCGCAGACTGCGCTGCACCCCAGAAGTGGCTGGCAACAGGCCTGACTGTTAGTTGTGGGGAGTGGGATCGCACCGCCCCTGCCCTGAGCACTTGCTCCACACTCCCATTGTCTGAGAAACTGCTTCTGGGGCGCAGCCTGGTCTGCGGGGCCAGGAAAGGCAGGAAGCTGCCTCAGCCCCCCGTTGCACCACTGCCTGGGAGCCGCTCGAGGTCAGCCCCTCCTGCCCCAGCCCTGACCCCCCCCAAAGCTGGAGCCCCCTCTTAGAGCCCAAACTGCTCCTCAGCCCCACCCTGGAGCCCACACAATAGTCAAATCATGTTTGGTTGTGGGCATCAACAATTTTCTTCCACTGGCTCATGAGGAAAAAAACGTGAAAACCATAGTGCTAGATGCTCTGTGGTTCTGCCCTGTTTAATTAGATTGTAAACATTCTGGCTACGTCTACACTGGCATGATTTTCCGGAAATGCTTTTAACGGAAAAGTTTTCCGTTAAAAGCATTTGCGGAAAAGCACGTCTAGATTGGCAGGATGCTTTTCCGCAAAAGCACTTTTTGTGGAAGCGTCCGTGGCCAATCTAGACGCGGTTTTCCGCAAAAAAGCCCTGATCACCATTTTTGCGATCGGGGATTTTTTGTAGAAAACAGTACTGTGCTGTCTACACTGGCCCTTTTGCGCAAAAGTCTTTCGGAAAAAGAATGGGAGCAGCATAGTATTTCCGGAAAAGCACTGATGATTTTACATGAGATCGTCAGTGCTTTTCCGGAAATTCAAGCAGCCAGTGTAGACAGCTGGCAAGTTTTTCTGCAAAATCAGATGATTTTCCGGAAAAACTTGCCAGTCTAGACACAGCCTCTGTGGCAGAGGTGTCTTCCTGTGCAGTGCTCATACCTAGCCCCTGGAATCCAGCTCAATGGGAGGGCTACAAAGTGTGCGCTGTGCCCGGCTGTGAATATAAAATGCCACTATAAAGGGCAACGGAGAATTGGGCCCAGCAATATATTTTTTTCTGATTGGAACTGAATAAAACATGTTCACAAAATAATACCCAGTCATCTGAGGCACAGCAGAGCAGGCACGTGCTGAATGGAGCTATTCCAAGACATTTAAACCATGGAAAAGCAACCTTGGTACACTGGGTCCAGCTGCAAAAAGGGTATGCGTGCCATTTTAGAAAGAGAACCCGGGCCATACAGAGCCCTGAGGAAGAGCGAGAGAGGTGCAAACCCCCTCAACGATGCTCACCGGTTGGTTTTATACAACTGAATTTCCGTCAGTTCCTTCTGATGCAAGCCACTCTTAAATTGAAAGAGGAGTTTCCCAGGGGGCTTTGCATGAGTGTACAGCATAGGTTACCAAACTGGGGGGAGCGTGAAGAAATTCCAGGGGGGAATGCAAGGCAGACTTCAAAATGGCTGCCTTAAAAAGGCAATGCCCGCTCTGCTCTTAGAAGGACAACTTTTTTTTCTCAATAAGTTTTGCTGCTATTTTTTTCTGGGGGAGCGGGTGTGAGGGTTTTTCAAAAATCAAAAAGGGAGTGTGATGCGAAAAGTTTGGGAACCATTGATTTAAAGCAAAATCTGCATGTGGACAAGGCCTAATGACTGCTTTGTTGGGAGACAGTAAATGTCTGTGCTCTGTATTTCAATGGAGATATGGCATTTGTCCTTATGCAGGAAAGGAAACTTATGAGCCTTATGCTGCATTGTGTTCTTAGCTTAGATTTTTAATTGTGGGTGAGATGCCTTTCCAGTTAGAACCAGGACAGTCAGCTCCCAAGATACTAAATAATTTAAGAGCCTCCTGGCTTTTCTGCGGACACTTGTGGATGCTCCAAATTCTGACCAGGAGATTTTTTTTGCAATTGTAAAAATAATACAGTAATGTACTATCCTTATAGAAGGTAGAAAGCAAAGCTGGTCCAATAACCATTAGATTGGTAGGTGTTTTCCTACTTCTCTAAGAAGCAGAATGAAAGTGCTCAGCATTTAGCTGAGCTCTGTAATTTACCAATGTAGCTCTAAAGTTCTTCTTACTTTACTGTATTCAGGTCTTTGGGCCTAGTTCTAGCAAATTCATACCTGGCAGAAGGGAACACAATTTTTCGGTTGGTATCTGCTCTTTCCTTCCTCCAAGATGCACCTAGAAGTGGGTTCAGGAAGGGCTCAGGTCTCTAGCCATGACCTGTCTCTGGACAAGACCCTTTGTCTATTTCTTTCTGAGCAAAGAATGTGAGTGTGGGTGTGGTTAAGCCCAGCCTTACACTTTGATATCCCCAGTTTGCCAGCACATTCATCTCTTTCCAAGGGCTCTGAACAGTGTATTGCTGGTAGTTACTAGGTTCCACACAGCACATTTTAAGCATGCACCTTTATTCTTCAGGTAAAAGCATCACACAAAAAAATCCTTAATGAATTTAGACACACTAAACAGAGAAGTCACCCATCAATTTCATGAGGCACTGGGAGGCCAAAGTCTCTCCAACCTTTCCTCAAAAAGTGTGTGTGTGTGTGTGTGTGTGTGTGTGTGTGTGTGTGTTTGGGGGGGACTTAGGGTGTGACTACATTGCACCATTATTTCGAGATAACTAGCATTATTTTAAAATAACAATGCGAGCATCTACATAGCCATTCTGTTATTTCGAAATAATTTCAGAATAACGGACGGCTTATTCTGAAATCTGTAAACCTCATTCTGCGAGGAATAACGCCTATTCCAGAATAGCTATTTCGAAATAATGCATGCGTAGATGCTCCACTTCTGGTATTTTGAAATAGCCCCTCACCAGGGCCGTTCTAAGTTATTCCTCCCCAGTACTTCCTGGGGCTCTAAATCGAGATAGCACGTCTACACGAAGCCTGCCTCAGACTAATTTTGAGGCTTCACTTCAGTGCAGACGTGCTATTTCAGAATAAGCTATTTTGGAATAACTAGTCCAGAATAGCTTATTTTGAAATAAGCGTGCAGTGTAGACGTACTCTTAGGAAGAACGTCCTGTCTAGTTGCCAGAAAGGAAGGAAAGCTTTGAGTCCATTTATCACCCTGCGTTTGTCTCTTAGGGCATGTCTACACCAGGAAGTTATTTTGAAATAACTCCCCTTATTTCGGAATAACAAGGCGAGCGTCCACACTACCAAGCCTGTTATTTTGAAATAATGGGCTTGTTATTCTGAAATAACAACTCCGGCTTATAAAGAGGAATAAACTTATTTCAGAATAACCGGCTAGCATAGACACAGCCTTGCTTCTGGAAAATCCAGCTTGAACCATGCCCAGCAGTGGAAGTTCTCTGGAGTTGTGTACAATTGCAGGGTTATCACTCGTCCTGGTTAAGTTTGTGTAAGAGCTGTGATAATCCTTCTCATTGCAGTAGAAAAATGTCATATATAAACCATTCATAAATACAATGCAGTGATCCCGGAAGCTGACGTGTGGGGTGGCATTGTCTGTCTCGAAGAGGAAAAAGTGCTCCTGATAATACGGGGTGGAGTTAAATGTGTAATTTTCCAAGGTTTGACGAAGAGGCAGGATGCATGTGATTTTTATTTTGCACTGCTTAGAGGTTTCTCTGTCCCTTATATTAGGCTAGGAGGGATTCGATTTTTACCAGACAACGTGGTTAAACATCAATTTTACATTGTGCATCCACCCTAATGAAAACACCTTTCCACTGCTAACTGCCATCAACAGGCAAAGTAAGAAAAATGCTGCTGGAGAACTCTGAGTTGGATTGCAGGATATTTACATTGTACATTTTGACATGAGACGTTGACAGTTTGTTTTAAAGGGAGATAAAAGGCTCTAACTTTTTGATTCTCAATTTCTCCTGTCATTACATAAGAAGTGTCTGCCTCACCTCCCATTTCCTGCAACTAGGAAAAATGCACAATTAAAAAGAAATGTAAACCCCACACAGTTTTGCTCACCTCTGAAGCTTTAAATAGACAAAGAAAGCAAAATGGCTCAGCATTAAACATCGCTCTTACCCAGCAAAAATTTTAAAAATTAAATTCTACCGAGCCTAGAATTTTACAATTCCAGAATTTCCCAGTGCACTAGAAAATTCCAGCGCTTCTACAATTCCAGAATTTTCCAGTGCTCAAGAAAATTCCAGTGCTTCTGCAATTCCAGAATTTTCCAGTGCTCTAGAAAATTCCAGTGCTTCTACAATTCCAGAATTTTCCAGTGCTCTAGAAAATTCCAGTGCTTCTGCAATTCCAGAATTTCCCAGGGCTCTCTATGGGTTAGTAAGGAGGCCTGTGAGAGCACTGGATGCAAGTCCAGGTTTTCATGTAGCACGAATGCAGGCGATATTTTAGTCGAAAGAATCACTAACGGTGGCTTGTCTATTTTAGAGCTGAGTTTACTCTGGATTAATTGCAGCTGGATTTGCTCTGGAGCCACAGTTGCCACTCTCTGGTGCTTACCGGAAGATGAGTCTCCTCCTGTTTAAGAGCCCCGCTTCCTGCCCTGCAGTGTGCCACCCCGTCCCAGGCACAGCAGACAAAGGTAGCAACAAGCACCCCTAGGCACGGAACTTTCCAGCATCTCTCTAATGCTAATTAGTCCCAGAACTCTCCAGCATCTGGGGCTAATGCTAGAGCAATCAGCAATCCACAGAGAGAACGCAGGTGCGCCCCTGGCCTGTGATGGACTAGTGGGTCCCCTCCCCTCACCTGTATGGCTTTCTTTCTTAGTCTAAAGTCACATGGCAGCATGGTGGTGTGATGTGGGGTGGGGAGCAAGTCAATGTACCACGTACCCCAGGAATTGCTGCCACTGCGGGCTTCCTGCCCCGGGCCAGTAAGCCTGGCCCAAGCCAGCAGTCCTGGTGTGAGTAAATCATGGGGCGCTTTGCCTGCTTCAGCAGGATGAGGCCCTGGGAGTCACAGACCCCTAGATGTGTAGTGAGTTCCTTGAAAGCCATGGGACGCATCCTGCTCCTCTTGATGCAATGGGACCTTGGCTATTGACTTCAATGATATCCTGTGCTGCACTGCAGGCAGGCCTGGACCAGACAGGGGGACAACAGACCCAGGCTCCAGCATTACTTAGCCGCTCGCAGATGTAGCATATTGAATCGCCAGCTGGCTGGCTGATTCCCTGGCACGGTTAATCACAGCTCCTTTTCTCATCATCTATCCATTTAGGAGAGTTTATTATTAATCCTTCCATATGCATCAACTCTGTTAAGAACATAAGAGCAGCTATACTGGGTCAGGCCAAAGGCCCATCTAGCCCAGTGTCCTGTCTGCCCACAGTGGCTCAGAAGGAGTGAACAGAACAGGGAATCATCACGTGATCCCTTCCCTGTGACCCATTCCCAGCCCCTGACAAACAAAGGCTAGGGACACCATTCCTACCCCTCCTGGCTAATAAGTATTGATGGACCTAACCTTCAGGAATTTATATTTTTCTTTTTTAAACCCTGTTAAAGTCCTGGTCTTCACAACCTCCTTTGGCAAGGAGTTCCACAAGTTGACTGCGTACTGCATGAAGAAAATCTTCCTTTTGTTTGCTTTAAACCTGCTACCTATTAACTTCATTTGGTGACCCCTAGTTCTTATGTTATGGGAACAAGCCAATAACTTTTCCTTATTCACTTTCTCCACACCAGTCATGATTTTATAGACCTCTATCATATCCCGCTTAGTCTCCTCTTTTCTATGCTGAAAAGTCCCAGTTCTTCCACCAATTACTTTCTGAACCAGGTTATCCTTTCTGAACCAGGTTATCCTTGGTCATGTAGGATGACAGCTAGTGACCATCACCCTCAGCACCTGGGGTTTGTTTCAAGAGTTGTTAGAACTTAATAAGAAAAACAAAACAAAAATACGCAAACCCCCAACAAACAACAAAAAAACCCACCACCACCAAAAAGCAACAAAAACAACAAAGAACAGATCCCCCCAAAAGCCTTGCCCTTAAGCCCTTTAAACAATTAGGTGTGAAAGCTCAAGGTTGCTTCACGTAGAGATCAGAATATTTCTTTCCTATCTGCTTGGAAACATCTAACCGATTTTACACCCTTGTGGTTTTCTCACTTACCCCAGCTTGAATTATTGCTGAGAGCTAACACTAAAAGTTTAGTGCTGGGTTGTTGTAGCTGTGTCGGTCCCAGGATATTAGAGAGACCAGGTGGGTAAGAGAAAATCTTTTATTGGACCAACATCTGGTGGGGAGAGAGACAAGCTTTGAAACTTACACAGAGCTCTTCTTGAGCTCTGGGAAACACTCTCAGTGTCACCGCTAAATACAAGCTGGAACAGACTGTGTCACACAGGTAGTTATCACATATTTCAAGGGACCAGTCAGACATCTCTCCACCTTGTATTTAGCTGTGACTCTCTTGTACTTTTCCCAGATTTGAAGAGGCGCTCTGTGTAAGTTGGTGTCTCTCACTAGCAGAATTTGGTCCAATAAAAGACATTACCTCCTGCACCTTTTCACTGAAAGTTTAGATCCGTTATGGCACTTCCCCCTTTCAGTCCCTAAATCCTTCTGAAAATCACTGGGGAGGGAGAATAAGGGCATTAAAATGATGGGAAAAGTTTTCATCTATTTCATGACTTGATGCTCCATCAAAAACAGGGACCTACAGAGCCACTTCTTTTCAGTAAACACCTCATTTGCAGGTTCACATTTCCCCTGATTTAACTTAAAACATATTGAATAATTAAAATAATATACTAAAAAAATCACAGGTGTGCTCAGGGTATAGTGACTACCTCCCCTTTGTACACCCTTTGCTCCTCATTCATGTGGTCACACACACCTATGAAGAAAAAAAAAAAAAAAGATTGAGCCAGGTAGGAAAGGAACCAGTGGATATGAAACCACCTCTGGATACTGGAATGAAACCAGGAGCTGACCCAGGAAGGGAGCCATCTTGTTCAGTGTGTGCAGGGCCATCCTTAGGCATGGGCAGTGTATGCAGCGGTTTGGGGCACCTGAAAATTCGGGGCACCACTGGGACAGCAGGTAAGAGCGGGTCGGCTCCCACACCCCCAGCATGCGCTGCAGTCTCCTTAGGCAGGTTCACAGAGCTGAAGGTGCTGGTGTGGTGCAGACAGCATGAGGGAGAGGGTAGGAGAGCCTCTGCCAGGGTGCCTAGAAGTGGGTAGCTTGGTATCCTCTGCGGCCTTCCCCTGGACCGTGAGCCCGGGGCTGCCCCAGCATACCAAGCTTGCTGTGCCCCAGCGGTGGGAAGGGGAGGTCTCCTGGGGGCACCAGTTTCATAATACAGCACAAGGCCCCAGAAGGAGGGCCCTGAACCTGCTGACCAGCTCCCCAGACACTCTTGGCTACCTGAGGAGCCCTCGCCTGGCTGGGGCCACCCGCTGCCTGGCTCCTGCCGGCCTTGCTCTGCGCTGACCTGGGTGAGGGCCACCGCTGAGGGTGACCCTGTGCTGCTCCCAGTCCTGGCTACTCTCTTTCTCTAGGGAGGAGCAACCCAAGCCAGTGGCCCCCCGGGCTGCCAGCCAGCCTCCTGCCCAGAGCGAGCCCTGGCTCAGGAAAGGCGCTGGGGTTTACCGAGCAGGGCTGCCCCACGCAGGGAAGCTACCTCGGAGGAGCCCGACGCCTGGACCAGAGGCGGGCGATCTCCCGCGGGGCCGCTAGACGGCGCTGCCGCCTCGCCTTTCCCCAGCCCGCCGGGGAAGGCAGGGACATGCCGGCGGAGGGCGACCGGGGAAGAGCCGGTTAAACCCCGGCTGGACGCCGCTCGCTCGCCCCCTGAACTCCCCGCGCCAAGGGGGCAGCGCAGAGCGCGCGGGGCGGGGGGGTGGGAAGCAGCCTGGCTGGAGAGCCCCCCCCAGGCCGTGCAGGGGGAGCGGCCACCGGGACGTGGTGAGGACGGAGCCACCCCGCAGAGCCGGGCTCCGGCGCAGGGGTCCCCGCCAGCCCGTCCGGGCGCGCTAGCCGGGCAGGGCAGCGACTCCCCCGCGCAAGCAGCGCGCCCCTGGCCGCGGGGCGCAGCTCGGGCTCCGCAGCGAGCCGCCCTCGGGGGAGAAGGCGGCTGGAGGGAGCGCGGCTGAGCCCGGGGCGCGGGCAGAGCCGGGACCGGCCGGAGGCGGGCAGGTGGCCGGAGTTGAACCGAGGAAGCCGCCGCGCCGGGCGGGGCAAGTTCTTCGCCAAGTGCGCGCTGGAGGCGGCCGGTGCGCTCCGGAGCCGCGCCGAGGACTCGCTGGATCGCTGCGGGCATGGGGGGCAGCATTCCCCGAGGGGACGCCGGACCGCGAGCGGGGGACGCGGACCTCCCGAGCATGGAGCTGCCCTGCTGAGCGCCCTGGCCAACTCTCGGGGGGCCCGAACAGGTAAGCGGGTCGGCATGAGCACCTGCGTGGGCTTCGTGGTCGGGGAGCCTCCGCCGGGCTGGGACGCGCCCCTTCAAACTTTCCGGGGGTGCCTGGGGCGGTTTTGTTTCTACGGGTCTAGTAAGTCCCCCCTTCCCCTCCAGCAACATTGCCTGGGCGGCTTTTACATCCCACTTCTTCCTCCGCGGTAGGATGGCTTGGCTTTGCCTCTGTCCCATAAGCGGGGGGCTATTCCCCCCCCCCACTACGCGAGGGGCTAGTAATGCCACTCTAAACCTTTCCTAAAATCAAAAAGGAAAAGTCTCCCCCCCCCCATGTGGACAGGCAAGTCAAACCCAAAGCAGGGAACCCAGCCTCCTTGGGAGCACTTTTGAGCCATTCTTCTGTGAGCCACGCTGGTCTTTTCTCTTTCTCCCCCCCTCTGGTTCCCCCCCTTTCCAAAACTGCATAGGGAAGTTAGTAAACTGGTCACTAAAGCTACTGATCAATCTGCTGCTCTGAGGTTTGACGAGCATGGATCTCTGCCTTCCATAGCCACTCACTGGTCGGGGCATGGCTGGAGAGGGGCTTTTGGCAAAGTTTATGCTGAAGTCTGTGAGGCTGAAAAAGAGACAAAATGTCTGGGGGGAAGGCCCAGGGGAACTTGAATGGGTAGTTGATGTGCCATGGTATGAATGTGTATTGCAGAGGGGACAGGGGATCTTCTTGTGCCTGTTATAGGTGGGTGTTATCCCCCCCATCTGGGGCCTGACCCAACGCCTGCCGCAGTCTGCGAATTTGTGCATTGACCTCAGTGGGCTTTGCCCCCCACTGTATCCCCAGTGACTTGGGAAGCGGCTGCAGCCTAGTCTGGCAGCTGCTGCCCAAGATACAGAGCCCAGGCAATATGTTCACCCAAGGCTGGTGCAAGCCCCAGAGAGGAAGAGGTTCCCAGCTGGGAAGCGATGGAAGGCTGCAGGAAAGAGGCGGTTCGCCCGGCGAGGGAATCTCCCGGCATCTCCCCTATAAATAGATCCCTGCCCCGAGTAGCACAGAGCACTGTGAGCTCAGTACCGAATCGGAGCCTGCTCGACGCCCGTGCGTTCTATTCTGGGGGAATTGCAGTCCTCCCACTCCTTTCCGAATCCGGCAAGAAGGACTGCGTGGCTTGGGCTGCACTTTAAAGGCGCCCGGCGGTAAGCACACGGCTCGGCTGGTCCTTTCTGTGGGTGGCTCATGAGGTCAAGAGGGTGGGGTGGAGTGGTTTAAACCTCCCCCCTCTCCCCTAGTGAGTTCTCAGAGCAAAGGGGCTGTTCCCGGGCAGCCGCAGGTACATGGCCCCTTTCAGGATCAGGCTTCTTAGAAGCCCCCCCCAAAACCTTCATATTTCCAAGGGAAGCCTAAATCCCTGCTGAGCAGTGAGTTACTTCACCCCATAACTGTGCTGCACAGGCAAAGAGGACTTGGTCAGGTCAACGACTCTGTGGGCTTGGAGATGCCTTAAGAGGGGCCTGGGTTTTGAAATGGGGAGCCCCAACTTTCTCTAAATCAGACCCCTTTCCGGTGTCTGCAGGGTGTATGTGGCAATAGGGGCATCCCCAACTAGTAATCTCGGGGTTCCCGTGTCTTCGCGGGGAGCCTCCTCCCAAGCCTGCGGATGTCTTTGAAACGACTCCTGTTGAATGCAGTGGGCGTTACATTGGGCCCTGGGTGGGGGTAGCAGGCGGGGCCTGATGCGATAGATGCTTCCCGCCCGAGCCCCATGTGATGTAAAGCAGAGTTGGAACGATCTGCGCTGTCAATGGCGAGTCCGGAAATCAGTGGGTTTCATGGGGCAAATCCTATAAATGTGTGTGCGTATTGTGCGGGCCAGCCTCCCACGAGTTCAGTGGGCCAAACCGGATCTCTCCTGGTACAACATCTAGGAATACTTTGACTTCCAGTGGAACTCCTTCATTCCTGCTTTGTGGTGTCAAATTGTCCCTTTTTGCTCTTAGCATCTTAAAAAACGGAAGGGGCACTGAGTTCCTTCGTAGGAGCGACTGGAATGCACTGTGGGTGTTATGTGGTGCTTTTCCCTCCGGTCTCTGCACCGGCATTCCTTGGAAACCCAGCACGCACCCTGCGATGCAAAACAAGGCTCTCAGGGTGGAAGAAAGGAAAATAAAGGCACCATGGAAAAGCTCCCATTGGCTTTGGATTGGGCCCAGCATGTGTGAGTTTACAGGAGCACTGTCACTCTAAGCACTTGGAGAGGGACTTGAAATATACAAACCGTGATAAAATGTGGGTGTTAACAAGCTAGCAAAATCTTCTTGAAACACCTTAACTCTGACTACAGGTGGCATAAAGGGGGGTAGGGAGGGGTGCTTTCTGGAGAGGAGCGAGTGAGTGGGCTGAGTAGAAGTACTAAACCTAGGAGAAAGGTTCTGTTGACTGGCAGGATTCATTTGGCCAGACTTGAGGGAAGACGCTGGCTTGCAATGAGTCAAGTTCTCCTCCACAGTTTTCCTCCATAACAACTAGGGGGTTACCAAATGAAATGAACGGGTAGTGGGTTTAAAACAAACCAAAGGAAGTTTTTCGTCACGTAGCACACCGTCAACCTGTGGAACTCCTTGCCTGAGGAGGTGGTGAAGACTAGGACTTTAACAGGATTCAGAAAAGAACTAGAGAAATTTATGGAGGTTAGGTCCATCGATGGCTGTTAGCGAGGATGGGTAGGAACGGTGTCACTAGCCTCTGTTTGGAAATGGAGGACAGGAGAGGGATCACGTGATGATTCCCTGTTGTATTCCCTCCCTCTGGGGCATCTGGCCTTCATCACTGTGGGCAGACAGGATCCTGGGCTAGATGGACCTTCGGTCTGACCCAGTCTGGCCGTTCTTATGTGAAGTTAGCTGTGGGGAAGCTCTGGGAGGCTGAGGTTTCAGGTATAATTTAGATCTTGGGCCATCTAACCCGACTGAGCTAAACCCGCAACAAGCAAGCATCTGGCTGCAGAGAGGGTGAAGAGACAGTGAGAAGTTGTTGTAGGTGAATATAAATCATCTCTCTTCTGCATTTTTTTGACCTTTTCAGACACAGAAGGCCTCAGGTGGGATACTAGGGGGGAGCAAATCCCTGGCGTCCAGGGTAGGAATAACTCCTTGGGAGTCTGACTTGTATCTTGATCCCTTCCCTTCCAGACTGGCTTCTCCGGGCACAAGAGGGGTGGCAGTTTTTATACTGATTTCTCAGCTCCTCTGAGTCCCTCTGTGCCGCCAGGCTGCAGCGTGCACCTAGATCTCATTAAGGAGGAAGTGAGCCTGTCATGTACAAACGAACAAGCTGCAACCAGCCTTACACTCCACGATCCTTTCTAGCTGTTATTAGTGGTTTAAGCCAGCAGCTAAAGAAATCCTTTCAATAGAGACATTGTAGGGAAGGGAATGTGTGTGTATTGAAAGCCTGTTAGCCTTCCCGGTCTATTCAGAGAAGGGAAAAGCAATAAGAGCGGGGAGTGTGCTGAGATCTCCAAGGGTTCTTGTATGGTCACGTTAGTCTGATGGGTCAGCGCTTGCTCTTGCAACTGCAGTGCCTTGATCACCTCGGGACCTGGAGGGTAGTGCTGGCTATTAGGTAAAGCTGAGGAGGGGGAGAACCTCCTTCCAGAGCCTCTGCTATACGATCCCCTTCTCAGGATGCCGGTGGCTGATTCCCCTTGGTGCACAGGAGGCTGGTGCTGTCTTGGGTTGGAAACCTGCTGGATTCCAATGGGGTAGGAGGGGGCTAGGTGGATCCTTTTCCACTGGGCTGGTGCATGGGGCTCTTTATCCCTCATGCCTCCCATCGTGGGCTCTGGGAGAGGAGGGCAACCCCGCTGCCCACCTCGTGCAATTTCCTTGAGGTCCTGTAGGAGCGTGCCATGCCCCAACTTGGCCCTTTGGCCCTTATCATTGGGCCTCTGTCTCCTGAGCCTCTCTAGTCCCCTGCCCCATACACCGGTGGTCAGCAACCTGCGGCCTGTGGGGCGCACTTGGTTCAGCAGGATAAGCCTCTGGCAGGCCGCCGGATAGGTTGTCTGTCTGAGTGTTCACAAGTACAGGCCGCCCACAGCTCCCATTGGCTGTTCTCCACAGCTCCCAGCCAATGGGAACTGCTGCAAGAGGAGGACAGGCAGTCCCAGCAGCCAGCTCTGTTTGCCGCAGCTCCCATTGGCCGCGGTTTGCCATTTCCAGCCAATGGGAGCTGCGGGCGGCTGTGCCTGGGAACACAAGGTAAACAACCTGTCTGGTGGCCCACCAGTGGCTTACCCCGTGAAACTGCACGTGGCCGGTGGGCTTCAGGTTGCCCACCCCGCTGCCCTATGCCATGTAAGCTGGCTGCAAGGTTGGGCCAGGTGACTCCTCCTTAGGTTGGGAGGGAGGCCAGTGGTTTAATGACAGGGCTTGGCTCTTTAGGAATGCCCAAGCTGCAAGCAAAGGCAGGTAGCTACACTAGTCTTTGCTTTAGCCTAGCTAGCATGAGTGGTAATAGCAGCATAGACTTGGTGGCACAAGTTTCAGCATATGTTTGCAACCTGAGTACATGCATGCTGGGAGGATGCACTATTCGGACTGCTAGCCTGGGCACAGCTGGGCTACAATCCATTCCAGCGTAGACACACCCTTGGTCTGATTCCAGCAAGCCACTGAGCGAATCCTCCTCTTCCCTGATGCTCATGCGAATCCTTGTGGCAGTTCCAGGAAAAATTCCAGCCTCACATTCTGGTTTCCCTGAAGGAAACGGGATCAGTTGGCTCTGTTCTTGGAGGGAATGCCCTCTAGAAACGTCCTCCGGCCTGCGCCGTTGAGAAGAGCTTAAGTACATCACGTGCACACGGAGCATAATTGTTGCTAAACCCACTTTTCTCACCTCCCCACTGTCCATATGCCTGTGCCGGTCACATGTGAACATGGACCAGGTGGATCACGAACAGTGCATTCTGTTCCGGGAGGACTTCGCTAAACCTGTCCTGAAGACAAAACTCCATGTGAATGGCACATAATGACTTCAGATCTGGGCATTATTGAACGTAGTACAAATAAAGTATCTATAATGTACAGAATTTCCTCATGCTCGGGTACGTTTGAGCACCGAGTAATCCCTCACTTCAAACCGAAGCTGAAATTTGAAACTATCAAGGACTGTTAAACCATGAACTGGTAGCAAACAATCTTGAAGAGCGACCATATCCCGTATTGTTTCTAAGCCCTCCTCAGACAACGTGACTTCCCGTTAAGCTATGTATCAGCGGTGCACCTTTTTAGTGCTGTGGGGGGAAAGCGAGCGTTTGAATTGCCTGCACCAAGGAAGCAGTTTGATGGCACTTGCTTTACAGGCGACTCCATTTAAAAAATAAGACAGTC
The DNA here is from genome assembly GCF_049634645.1 of Pelodiscus sinensis. Taxonomy (NCBI): domain Eukaryota; kingdom Metazoa; phylum Chordata; order Testudines; family Trionychidae; genus Pelodiscus; species Pelodiscus sinensis. Next base: position 44,088,819 of record NC_134723.1, on the reverse strand, counting down.
GCTTTCTTTCAAAAACTAACCGAGAAATCCTGGCCCCATTGAGGATGACGGAAAAATTGTCGCTGACTCCAGTAGTGTCAGGCCTACTCCGTCAGTGCTTTCCTGAGCATTAATTGCCTCATGTGAACAGCCCACTGATGTCCATGGAGGCCTTGTTTGCCTCAGGAACAACGGTCTGTTTATATTTTTCTGCAGCAAAGCCAATGAGAGGGAGAGAGGGGAAACTCTGCTGGTGGCCTTTCCCGCTATTCCTCCGTTCAAGGGAGGGGGCCGTTTGGGGACTGTGCAGAAGATAATGATGTGTAGGGAACTCTGTGTCCAATCCCTCCATGCAGAGGTAGTTTCGCTGGGGCCGCTCAAGGTATATCTACACAACAGCATTATTTCATAACATAGCGCGCATCTACGCTACAAGCGTTTATTTTGAAATAATGTTGAGCTGGAGGACTTCTTACTCTGACTCGTGGTAACCCTCGTTTCATGAGGAGTAAGGAAAGTCGGGGGAAGCGTGTTCTTCCTTTGACTCCCTGCTGTGTAGGCAGCGCCAAAAGCCGAGTTAAGCTATTTCGACTTCAGCGGCGCAATTGACGTAGCTGGAGTTATGTAGCTTAATTCGACATTAGCCCTGCTGTGTAGAGGGACCCTAAGAGTTCAGGGTTTGAGGACTGGACCCTTGCATTGCAAGTTAGCAGTGTCGGGGCATAAGGCTATTTATGGTGCTCTGAGCCGCTGCATTCAGCACCATCTTACTGTAATGACAGAAGTGCTGAGGGTTTGAGTTGTAGGGGGGCAAAGGGCTGGGGTACCAGCGGCAGGCTTTGGCTGGGAGACTTACCTGCTTGATTCCCGCCAGCAGCCTTCTCAAGCAGACTGCCTGCCTTCCCCACCCCCACACTGGCTGCAGGGGCCATGTGGCTTTGGAGCCGCTATGAGCCGGAGGGTGCTTTGCAAGTTGCCTGTTGACAACAGGCAGCTCCCATTGGCCGAAACCATTGGCAGCAGGTGAAGGCTCACAGCTGTTCAAACAGAGCCCTGCAGTGTGCGTGGGGCAGACAGGGAGTCTGCCTGAAGCTCCCTGCTGTATCCAGGGGCCGGATCCGGCGGTATAGTGGGTCAAACCCGGCTCTTTGCCTAGGTCTGCTCTATAGCGAACCTTTGCTTCTGATCCAACAGGAACTGAGAACAAGAGACTCTGAGGGGCTCATCACCCTGCAGGACTGAGTCCTCACTTGCTTTCAAATGTGTCTTCATTTTTTAAAATCTACTTTTGGAGCAACAGCTGTGCAGTGGCTTGACAAAGATGCATTACATCTGTTGAAAGATGTTCTCATAAAAACAAATGAGGACCAATGTCAGAAGATATACGGTCCCTTTAGGAATGAACGGGACCAGTGCCTCCTTGTTGTATCTCAGTAGGGCCAATGGACCCTCCTGGAGTACACCTGGGGCTAACTCGGCTGGGGCTACCCGTCCCAGCTGGGAAGGGGCCAGGGCCACGTTATATAACAAAGCGGCAAGGAGGAAGAAGCCCACCTACAGGGCTTGGCTGGGTAAGGAAGGCAGAAGTTTCTAGAACAGAGGCTCCGACAGGGCCAGCTAGTAAGTGTCAGAACGTCCTTGAGGAGATAGGATTTGACCTCAGGATGGGAAGGATTATTCAAGCTCTTCATTTCAAGCTCCCTCAGGATGAGGGAGAACGGGCGTTCCTCCGTCACAAATGGGCGTTGCTTCATGCGTAAGAGGCTGGATGGACAGCCAGCAAGAAGTCATTTGAGCTCATTTTTGGCCTTGTGGACTTTTTGGCAAGACTGGTTTGGGGAGGGATTGGAATCCCACACATCACTACAGGAGCCCAATGTAGTTCCAGGGAGTGAGGAGTTTTGGCTGGTGTGGAGGAGAATGGGATTTCTCTCTTGGTGGTGGTTGTTTTTTGAAATTTTAGCACAGAGAGAGTTAGGCCAGAGGTAGGGTTTTCAAAGGTGCCTGGCGTTGGCCTAGCTTGGTTCCGGTGGAAGTCGATGGCTTCAGTGGGCCGCTGGTTGCAATGGGGCCACAGTTGTGGGCTTTCAAAAATGCCAGGCCACGATGATGGTGAAGTCTAAGAGTTTTTTATTGACTGGATACCTCCCCTTTCTGTGTCCCCAAACTCACAAAGCCAGTCGCCTTCCTGAGCCGGACTCCTCTGCTCCTGGAGAGAGGTGCCATGATGTGTGTAGAATGTGGCTACTTTCCTAGGATGATTTTCCAAGAGCTTGTCTGTATTAAACAGTCTTGCCCTTTTGCCTTATATCCCCTCCCCTTCATGTGGATGCAATTATATTGTATCTATTCTGGTTTGGGAACTAAAATAAGCGACACCAGTATAGAGCGGCTTCATACAACACAACAACCTCCACGCTAGGGCTTATACCGTATAACGATACTGGTAAAAGTTATATCCCCAACTGACATAGTGATACCAATGTGGGTGTGTCTACACTGCACCCGTAACTCGAAATTGTGAATTGCATAGCTTATTTCAAGTTCATTTTGAAACAGAGCGCTATTCCAAACCATCCCTTGCTCCTCGTGGAATGAGATTTACAGGGGTGTTGGAACAGTGAGCCCGTTCTATTTTGAAATAACGAGTTTACCCAAAAGACACAGAATAACTATTTTGGGATACCGGAAGTATCCTGAAATAGCGCTGCAGTGTAGACGTAGCCTAACTCTTTTAATGGAGACTAGCTCTAAATCTCATCCTCTGTCAGCTGTGGCTAGCTTCTAAATACCTTTGACCTGCCAAGCAGTTAAATCCCATCAGTGGCCTTAAAATCTCTGGGTTTGATAATCCTCCTTTTATGTGGCTTGCAGTAAATTGCCTGAAGGGCTGTATGGATTAAGCCGCAATTTGCATCAGTAAATACATGTAAAATATGAATAACTTCCACTCTGAACACAAGACTAGAAAGGAGCAGGTGCGTTTTGTTGACCTCAGAAACCAGGAGTGCTTGACGTACAACGGTGACGCTCCTCCCACGACCCTATATTTCACTCCAGATGTCTATAAAATGGTTGGGTCCAAATTTAAAAGCTGCGACGCAGGATGAGCATGTCGCTCTTAGTTGTGACAGCTGGCTTAAAGGGTTATAGTTCGGACATGCAATGGCCATGGATTGCTGGAAATGCAAATAAATACACAAGAGGATGGCCGTTCTTTGTGGAGCTCCGTGGCTAAAGACCCACTTTGTCTGATACCTGTACATCATGCATCTGACAAAGTGGGTCTTTGCCCACAAAAGCTTATGCTCCAATAAATCTGTTAGTCTATAAAGTGCCACCGGACTTCTAATTGTTTATGCCGATTCAGACTAATATGGCCACTCCTCTGATACGTGTTAACATTAGTGTTTTGTTGCCAGGAACACGAGTCCTTAAATATTGGGGAATATTGTATTTTTTCGCAACTGGAAATCGTAGCCCTAAATGCAGATCTAGACGGCCATCAGGTTGCAACACTGTCCCCTCACCTCCCTCCCACGAGTTCCCCTGTGTCATTTAATCCAACAGCTTTGCTCATCGTGTAGGTTTTTACGGTTGATGCTTTAATATGATGCCTACTGAGTGGGATGGCTGTTATTACTTGGGTTATTAAAATCATCAAGGCGCAATCCAGCAAGCCCTGGCTCACATGAATAGCCCTTGTTCCCTGGAGGAGTCCTGCAGAGAAAGGGGCTAGGTGCTTGAGTTGGGGTCTTCAGGACTAAGAGCGTCCTCTCAAACTGCTCTAGCCTAGGAACTTGCCTGTTTCCCCATGTGTCCCAGGGCCCTCTCTGCCTAACTACTCCCGCTCCATTATTTTGCTGCCTCCGTTTTCTCCCCCATCCTTTCCTCGTCCCTCTTCTATCCTGAAGTGTCATCCACCGTCTCCTTTCGGCCTGCAGTTTAGCATCACTCTGCAGATCAGCGATGGGCAACCTAGCCTAGTGACTGGGCTACCCGAGCGACCCGCCTTCACCTCAGTGGGCCACAAGGCGATCGTAACCAAAGTGGTCTCCCGGGGTAAGGTCGTTTTGCTCGCGGCTCTTGCGTACTTAGACTGCGCCGCCTGAACCGCAGCAGCGCTTGAGTTGGATGCAAAGGGAGCGCCCGGCTCTCAGTCAACGTTCTGAGTCAGAGGCAGGCTTTAGGAACATTGGTAAGAAAAACCCGAATTGGATGGAAACCCGCGGAAACTGGCGGAATGTCATGGGGGAGGGGCGCACATAGAACCCTGAGGGGCCGCCGCAGGTTGCTCAGCGCTCCTGTGGAGAAATCACGACCGGCATGTCTATCCACACGCCTGAGCACCAAGGGCAAGATCCAAAGCCCATTCAAGTCAATGGCAAGACCCCCAGTGATTGGAAGGGGTTCCAACTCCGCCAACGGGTGCACACGGTTCAGAATGGATGCTCTCCCTTTGTCTTGATGGTTTCTGAAGAGCTACGTAAGCAATTAGGCTTCATGACTTCCTAGCTGGCTTTTTTTCACAACACTGATTATCGGCAAGTTGCTGTCACATGTGGCAACTAAAATCCAAATGAGCTTTTGTTCAGTTGTCTGACTATTCATGGTCCCCCACCTCCCAAAAAAAGGGATAGAGAATAAGACAGAGAATATCTTATTGCCTCTCTATAAAACCATGGTACGTCCCCATCTTGACTACTGAGTACAGATGTGGTTGCCTCATCTCAAAAAAGATATATTGACGTTGGAAAAGGTTCAGAAAAGGGCAGCAAAAATGATTAGGGGTTTGGAATGGGTCCCATATGAAGAGAGATTAAAAAGGCTGGGACTTTTCAGCTTAGGAAAGACGAGGCTAAAGCGTGATATGACAGAGGTTTATAAAGTCATGACTAGCGTGGAAAAAGTAAACAAGGAAAAGTTATTTTCTTATTCCCACAATATAAAAACTAGGGGTCATCAAATGAAATGAATAGGCAGCGGGCTTAAAACAAACAAAAGGAAGTTTTTCTTCACTCAGCACAGAATGAACCTGTGGAACTCCTTGCCAGAGGATGTGATGAAGACCAGGACTTTAATAGGGTTCAAAAAAGAGCTAGATTGATTCATGGAGGTTAGGTCCATCAATGGCTATTAGCCAGGATGGGGAGGAATATTGTCCCTAGCCTCTGTTTGTCAGAAGCTGGAAATCGATGACAGGGGAGGGATTACGTGATGATTCCCTGGTCTGTTTACTCCCTCTGGGGCACCTGGCATTGGCTACTGTTGGCAGACAGGACACTGGGCTAGATGGACCTTTGATCTGACCCAGCCTGGCCGATGTGATGTTCAGGCCTCGATCCAAGACAGACACATTTTACTGCATCGCTTTGCTTCAGAAAGGCTTCCCCTCACCCAGAGCCAGTGAGGAAGAAGCATTAAAAGATATCCAGAGAGCACTCCACAGGCAGCCGCAAACATTAGCTCAGCAGTCTGCCATGCTATTCATGGGCAAGGATTCACACTAGCCACACAGAAGTGACAGGTTCCTTAGCTGATTACTAATCCCCTGAGTCCTTCTGTGTGAATAATTATTAATCTTGCTACTCAATTTGCATTAAAATCCGTGGCAGGGGCAAGAAGTGCCGTCCTAGACACTTGCACTGCAAACCTTTCTGAGCTTCGTCCCTAGCTAAAAGAGAAGCAACACTGAAGTGGAGTCACGCACGCCAAGTAGTGTTTCTTAAGGTAGAGAAGAGACGGGCTTTAGCTGCAATGAACGTGGAGGGGACTCTTCTCACGAGGCTGCTGAATAGAGACGGACACGCCGCATCTCTCTGGTGTGCTACTCCAATAGGGCTTGATGCTGCCCGAGGCTGAGCATGCTGGTTGTAATCCCGCAAAGTACTTAAGTGTGTGCTTAATATTAAGCCTTAATATTAAGAATTCTGGAGCTGGTGGCAGGACTGAGTCCATGCTGTCAATCAGAGCCTCAGCTACCAATGTCGCCTTTCAGGGGCGTTCCCTAGAATAGACCTACATGGTCTTACATTCTCGGTCCTCTCATGACATCCACTGAAATCTCATCTATTCTATATCAAAAAAACTTGAAAAAATGAGTGGTCCTGTAGCACCTTAGGGTACATCTAGACTGGGGTTTTTTTCCGAAAAGAGATATGCAAATTTGGCAGTAATTTGCATATCTTCTTCCAATCGCTTTTTTGAAAGTGAAAGCGAAAGCGAAGGTAGTCTGGATGCGTTTTTTTTTTTTTTCAGGGGAAAAAACCCTTTTTCAAAAAACTGCATAAACCTCCTTTTTTTTTTTTTTTTTTTTTTTTTAAGGAGAGCGTTTTTTTCAAAACAAGTCCCCCCCCCCACAAAAACTGTATCCAGACTATTTTCACAAAACCCGCTTTCAGAAAAGCGATCAGAATAAGATATGCAAATTTGTGCCAAATTTGCATTTCTCCTTTCGAAAAACACCTGTTGTCTAGATGTACCCTTAGAGTGTCTGTCTGTCTCTCTCTCTCTCTCTCTCTCTCTCTCTCTCTCTCTCTTCATACCCCCCCCTTCCGATCTCGAGCTTTCATGGACACAGCCCACTTCTTCAGATGAGTAGAACCCATAAAAGCTCACAATACTACATATGTTTTTTATTAGGCATGTCTACACTGGGGAGTTATTTTGAAATAACAAGGCGAGCGACCACACGACCAAGCCCGTAATTTCGAAATAATGGGCTTGTTAATTCAGAATAATAACTCCTGTGAGGAGGAATAAGCTTATTTCAAAATAGTTATTTCAGCAGTTATTGTTTTGAAAGAATTTATTTCAAAATAACTTGCTAGTGTGGATATAGCTTCAAGTGGTACAGGACCACTAGCTTTTTTTAAGTTACAGATTACCACGGCTCTGCCCCCCGAGACTATTCTGTATCCGTTTTTGTACTGCCACAAGGCACATACATTTAATGTAAAAACACACAAAGAAATATGAATCCTAACTTTTTCACGTGGTATTTCATGCTTCCTGGTGCATGTAAGTAGCCGTATTCTGAAAGAAGCAGGCTGTTGAGAGGCATCAGCTGTATTTCAGATTGATGTCACATATGGTAGGCTAAGAGATGGGAGATCCTAAAGAGCTGTCAATGGCTGTTTTATAGTGTTCCAGAGAAGTGGTTCAAGATTAACCTTTGCTGTTAAATTTGATGCCTGAGGTAAATTAGAAATGTTAAAAGCGCTTGTTCTTTTATATGAACGCAGTCATGACTACCTTTGTCTCATTCAATCAGTTTGTTCCTAAAAGACATTCACAGTGTAACTAAGGTAAAGACGTCTCAAAGGGGATGCCGTGTTAGTCTGTAATCTTAAAAATGAGTAGTCCTGTGGCACCTTAGGCCGTGTTTACACGACCAGGTTATTTTGAAATAATAACTCATAGACTCATAGACTCCAAGGTCAGAAGGGACCATTATGATCATCTAGTCTGACCCCCTGCACAGTGCAGGCCACAAAATCTCACCCACCCCTCCTAGAATAATCCTCTCACCTATATCTCAGATATTGAAGCCTTCAAATACTTTGAAGACCCCAAGATGCAGAGATCCTCTAGCTGTGATCTGTACCCCATGCTACAGAGGAAGGCGAAAAACCTCCAGGGCCTCTGCCAATCTACCCTGGAGGAAAATTCCTTCCCGACCCCAAATATGGCGATCAGCTAAACCCTGAGCATGTGGGCAAGACTCATCAGCCAGACACCCAGAAAGTTCTCTATAGTAACTCCTATCATCCCTCCATTGACCTATTTCCCACTGATAATTAATGGTCAATTAGTTACCAAGATCCTGTTATCTCATCAAACCATCCCCTTCATAAACCCATCTAGTTTAATCTTGAAACCAGATAGATCTTTTGCCCCTACTACTTCCCTTGGAAGGCCGTTCCCGAAATAACTATTTAAAATAAGCTTATTTTGAAATATTAAGCCCATTATTTTGAAATAACAGGGTTGGTCCCGTGGATATTATTTCAATATAAATCCCCAGTGTAGACATACCCTTAAGAGACTAACAAAAATATAGATAATGTCATGAGCTTTCATGGGCAAATCCCACTTCCTCAGATGAGCTTGAGGGGAGAAAAAAGGGGGTCTCTCAGAATAATAACCAAAAAAGAAGCGAGGGGAAAGGGGGGGAAGTGGGGAAAATGTATCTGTCAATAGTAATGCAGGTGCTAACGAGGCTAATTGAGTAAGGTAAGGATAGGGTTGCCAGGCAATCTCACAAAAAATACCGAACACCTAGGGAAAAAAATTGGTGGTGGAAAAAAAAAGAAAGTAAGTCATGGCCCTTTAAATCCCCACACACTCCCTCAAGTGGCCTTCCTCCGAGGAAAAACAAAAAATACCAGACATTTGATATGTTCATTATTTTCTGTTTTTTTTCCCTTTTTTTAATGGACACATCGCAAATACCGGGCTGTCTGGTCCAATACTGGACACTTGGTAACCCTAGGTAAAGAACTTCTTCACAAACTGCAGCGCTAGTCCTGCCTTTTATTGGCAGCACGATTCATGCTGATTGAGTGGGGGGGAGGGGAAGAGTGTTACTTTTCTCCTGTGGAGGAAGAGCTGGACCGGAAACCTCTGTAAATTCTCTTAGTGAATCCTGAGGGCAGGGAAATTGGGATGAATTCATCTGGGCTGAGAGAGAGTCTTGAGCTGAGGTTTTCTAACCTGATTTTGGGTGCCCCAGGGGTTTAACGTTTTTCAGAAATTGCTGAGCAAACCGTTTGTGTTGAATGTTCCTTTTGGGCCCCCTTTCGGAAGCACATCTTGGCCTTCAGCTACCGGGGACTCTTAATTTCTTATTCATCTCGAACCAGTACGAAACTCCTCCTGAAGTGGGTGCCAGTTGACACTCACTGCTTCAGCCATGCTCGCTTAGAATGAACGTGGGTGTTCTCGTGACCTCAGGACCTCTGAGGCGGGACGTGGGCAGAGAGAAATGGGGCATTCTGGGACGGTGCAGAGGTGCTGTGTGGGGTGGAGGAGAACGGTGTGATGCAGACACAGGCAAATGCTTATGGATGTTCTGAGAAGTGCGAGAAGAAGCAAGTCTAAGGATTCTGCACGAGCTGCCCGGCCCGTCGTATTTCAGAGCCGCTACCTGAGCCTCTGGGGGGTGTTTGCAGCTGAGCTGAGAAGCCGCCAAGAATAAAAAGGGGCTTGACGAAAGCACTGAGGAGACAGTTTTAGAAGCCATCATAAAACTTGAGAAGAACCTGTTCCTGACTGGAAGACTAAAGAGGCAGCTTGTGGCAAGTCTAATGCTCATATGCACAGTGGCACAGCTCGCAGTTGGGCAGCATTGTCGTTTCTGCAGGGATGGGATGCAGTGTTTGCCTCACACATGATATAAAAGGATCCTTATGAGCCTAACAGATCAATCTGCCGTCTTCCACCTGGGCTGGGAGGGAGTTGGACTGATTAGAAATAAAATCAATCTAGGGATACAGGAGGTTTCTTTCCATAAGAGCTGGGTGAGCCAAGCGAGTGAAGGAAGACGCAGGGTCAGGATCAGGTAAGCAGCCTGAAAGATGGCTGAGAAGGAGGAAGCAAAGCAGATCATAGGCCAACAACTTGACTGGAGACAGAGGCCTTGATATAATCTGTCTGGTTACATCTACACTGCAGAGTTTTTGCGCAAAAACAGCCATTTGGGCGCAAAAACTCGCAGAGCATCCACAATACAAGCGCGTTTTTATGCAAGAAAATATACAGCAGATTAGTTTTTCTTAAACTTTTTAAGACTGAGGAACACCAAACAATTTTTTTTTAATGAGCAACACCAAGGATTGTTTGTTGAGCAAAAAACAAAACAAAACAAAAGGTTGGGGCGGGGGAGTTATTGAGCAGAACTAAAGGTCGCCTGCCCCTTTAAGGGGAGCCATTTTGAACTCTGTTGTTCTCCGCGGCACACCTCGAACTGCCTCACAGCACACCATTATGCCCCAGAACACAGTTTAAGAAACACTGCAGCAGATCGTCAGAAGACAGGGCTTTTTGCACAAGAGTTATTCCTCTTTCCACGAGGAATAAGCCTTTTTGTGCAAGTGTTCTTGTGCAAAAAGGCGTGTGAGGACGGACAACGGGTTTCTTGTGCAAGAAACCTCTATTGGAAAAAAACACTGGTGAATGCCATCAGAGCTTTTTTGCGCAAGAGCGTCCATGGCAGTGCGGACGCTCTCTTCTGCAAAAGCACATGGCAGTGTGGACACACACTTGCGCAAGACCTTTTGTGGAAGATCTCTTCCGCAAAAAGTTCTTGCGCAAGAACCCTGCAGTGTAGACGTAGTCTCTGAGCGAGGGGAGAGGTGCTCCGCGTGCTCTGAGGCCATGGAGGGGTACCCAACTGGCGCTGAAGATCTGGCTGTCCTGGCCTTCTGGAGGTGTGGAGCCAGGTCCCCTGATCAATTTGATCACTGGATGGTAGTAGCTAGCATGCTCTTGGTTCTAATTAATCCTTAAATACTCATGGCAGGGAAATGAATCTGAGTTTGTCCGACAACTTCGTCAAGAGACTGAGCCCAGTGGCACCGCAGGGACCTAGATCTCCAACTACAGCTGTACGAACACTGAACCCAAAGTTGGCAGTGGAATTAGTCCTGTGTATTTAGAAGAGTTGAGGCGTGGGTGGAGAGTTGGAAGGCGCGCGAGAGTTCGTTGAGCAACAGAACAAAGAACGCTGCACGACTCAGACCAAGTAGAGCTGAAGATCTGGCATCAGAAATTAGCACACCTCATGTGTGTGTGTGTGTGTGTGCTTACTCTCCTTTTTTTTTTCTTTGTGTTCTTTTGCTCCCACTTTGCTGGAAAGATTCAGTCGTGTCTAAAGAGAGGCTTGTGGTCTGCAGTCCATTTATAAAGACAGAGTGACACAGGAAAGCGGCAATAAGCCAGAGAGCAAAAATGTTTGAGGTAGCAAAAGGAGAGGAGCAGGCTGATAGAAGATCCTCATTAAAATTAAAAGCTTTAGCAAGTTGGAAAATGACATCAAAAGAAATGGAACATAAAACACTGTCTAGGGTACTAGCAAGAAGACAGAAGAATTAGTGTTGCCAGTTCATGCTTTGTGTGGAAAAACAATTTATTTCCCTGAGACTTCTGAGCACCACAACCTGACAATTGGAGACTGCCAGAGAGGTGGGATTTTGTTTTAATGAGCACCTTCTCCATCTCAGCTACCGAGGAGAAAGCAGAGTCCACCCCGCCCTGTGGAGCATCGGCAAATCACGCTTTGCATCTGAAAAGCAAACTACAAAGAGCACAGTTACTAATCTTGTTTATAAAATTGCATTTTATACCGAGATGAGAACAAAACCTAATTCTATGGAAAACCAGGGACTTAGAGCCCCATATAGACAGACAACAGTAGAGGCACGTGCCCAGAATATTCATGGCCTATCCCTGTTTAAAAATACTTCTCCAAATCATTTCTCAGTGGATCTTTTGAATCCTGGAAATTGTTGGGAGTTGGGGAGAAGGGATTCGCAAAGTAAACAGAATATTTCAGCCACCTGTTTTTTCAAAGGGGAGGGTGGTCTTGGAAAGAGAGGGCTCAGAGCATTTCACTGCAAAGTGGGGTACAGGCAGGCACTAAGCAGAATAGCAGATCGGAGGTCTTTGTCAGAACGGGTGATATTTATGCTTCATTGCAGTTTGGGTCTTCTGGATTTGCCGGTTGCTTATCGCTCTGAATTGGACAGCTGTCTGAAGTCTGTGGTCTGCTCTAGTGCATGGTATTTGCTGGGGGAGGAGGGGATAGACATTTTTGGGTCCTTAGCTAATTGAAAAGAGGGAGACAGGTGTCTCTGTCTCCTTTTAGACACACCAAACAATGTGAAGATTTCTGATAGCAACACACCCTCTCTTTCTCCCCCTCACCCCATGCCAGGTGGTAGAATTTCATCAAAAGGGGTTGATGAAATACTATCAAGGGTTTCCTTTGGATAAGTCTGTCTCTAGCCCCCACCTAGAAATCTGAGAGAACTAAATATTCTCTCGGGAACCCTTCGGTAGCTGATACGTCCTCACTCGCAAACCCCAAGTCGGTGTATGAAACGCAGACAATTACCTGGGGAGGAGGAACACAGAATAAACTTGGGAAAGCCAATAATCAACCGCATGTGCTTATATAATAATACCGAGACTCTCCACCGACGTTCCCTCTCAATTTATTCCATGCCTGGCTGGGAAAATTGTACACGCACCCAGGCCTGTGCGGATGTGCACCACCAGTAGAAACACACACTGCTGGCTGTGGCCACCCAGCTGATTAGCTAGCACCATAGGAATCTCTCTTTGGTGGCCATCCGAGTGCTCAGCTTACAGGAAACCTAGCACCTCAGGGTGCCCTGGCAGGAGTCGTAAATACAGGCCTCCGCTTCTGCAGCTGTCCGCAAAAACTGCCTCAGACTTGGCAGCTGTCTTGGTGCCGTCTCTTGTGGACAAAAGCTTCCTTTTTATAATGCCTCCCGAGGGGGGCGGGTGGCATGGCAGACCCTGAGAGAGTTCTTGCCGCCAGGAATGCTCTCCCACTGGAGACTAAGGGTATGTCTAGACTTCATCCCTCTGTCGGCAGAGGGATGCAGATTAGGCAGGTCGACACTGCAAATGAGGCAGGGATTTAAATACCCCGAACCTAATTTGCATTAAAATGGCCACCATTTTTGCTGACTTAGCACTTTTTCGGCAAAAAGCGGCAGTCTAGAGGGGGATCTGTTGAGAAAGCAAGCCTTGCAGGAGGTATAAGCATCTGTAGAAAAAGGCTTGCTTTCTTGACAGATCCCCCTCTAGACTGCCGCCTTTTGCCAACAAAGTGCTGAGTCTGCGAAACGCGGCGGCCATTTTTATGCAAATTAGGTGTGGGATATTTAAATCCCCGCCTCATTTGCAATGTCGACCTGCCTAATCTGCATCCCTCTGCTGACAGAAGGATGCAGTCTAGACCTACCTCCAGTCCCCTGCTGTCTGCCTTTCTCTAGGGTTTGCAGCCCAGCCAGGCCGGATTGTGGTTTTCACCCCTCCCGCCAGGATACTTGGGGCCGCTCTTGGGCACTTTTGCTACCTGACGGCGAGAAACAGCATCTGTTGCTGCCCAAATTGAAGGCTCCGCTGCAGTTTGACGAAAACGTCCCAAATTGTGTCAGAACCTAAATGCAAATGTAGCCTGAGCCATTCAGTCACAGGGGTGCTGGAATAATTTGCATAGCAGGGCTGTGGTGAGCTACTGAATCACATTCGAAACCCTGCACGTGATGGACACCTCTTCAAGCCAATGGGTGCTGCAGCAGCCCCCTCGTTCCAACCCTCGTTCCAGCCCCCTCGTTCCAACTCGTTCAATCATTTTCCCTTTTTTCTCAAGAGATGCTGGCAGGAAGCTTCCTCCCTTGTGGAGCTTCTCTCAAACTTTCCCTTCCTTCTGTTCCTGCCAACAGGTGTGATTAGTGCTCTCCTTTCTCCCTAGAGCAGTGGTGGGCAGCCTGCATCCCGAGAGCCACGTGCGGCCCATCGAGGTTCTATGTATGGCCTGCGAGATGTTTTGTTTCCTGTTGCGCATGCACAGAGTTGCCAGATTCTGCTGGTTTTTGTCCACATGGGCATTTTTCCTACCAGTATTACAGAAGTGACACATGCTTATGGCCAGGATATGTCTTTAATGGTCTAGAAAACTTGACCTGTGAGGGAAGACTGAAAAAATTGGCCTTGTTTAGTCTGGAAAAGAGAAGACGGAGAGAGGGTATGATAGTGGTTTTCAAGTATCTAAAAGGATGTCACAAGGAGGAGGGCAAGTAGAAACACTGATTTGTCGAGCCCTGGCAACAGGTATTTCTAACTGCACAAGGATGTTCAGTGCTGTCAAATATTGCTGATTCTGCCACCACATTCTCAAAAGTGCTACTTTCCTTGTTGAACCTGATCAGATTTGTTTTGGCCCAATCCTCCAATTTGTCTAGGTCATTCTGGACTCTATCTCTGCCCTCCAACATATCTACCTCCCCCCTAGTTTAGTGTCATCCACAAACTTGCTGAGGGTGCAACCCATCCCCTCATCCAGGTCATTCATAAAGGGTGTGTCTAGACTACCTAGTTTTGTCGACAAAAGTGGACTTTTGTTGACAAAACTATACCAGCGTCTACACTACCGCTGAGTTCTGTCGACATAACGTCGACAGAACTCAGCAGTTTTGTCGACGCTGGTATACCTCATTTTACGAGGCATAACACCTTCTGTCAACAGAACTCTGTCGACAGAAGGTGTTATTGCCTGTAACACTGCGTCCAGACAACAGAGTTCTGTCGACAAAGCAGCTTGCTTTGTCGACAGAACTCAATGTGTCTGGATGCTCTTTGTCGACGGAAGTTTTGTCGACAGATTCCGTTGACAAAACGCGGTAGTCTAGACGTACCCAAAGATGTTGAACAAAACTGGCCCTAGAACCGATCCTTGGGGCACTCTGCTTGAAACCGACCAACCAACCAACCAGACATTGAGCCGTTGATCGCTACCCATTGGGCCCGACAGCCTAGCCAGCTTTCTGTCCACCTTGCAGTCCAATCCATACTTCTTCATGTTGCTCTCTTCACCTTCCATAGCCTCAACAGCAGATAGTCCCAAAATCAGTTTCTTTCCCACTGACACGCCATCCGACTTTGCATAAGTCATTTGATCATTTCAGTGTTCATTCTTACCCTTTGTTTTGTGTCTTCATGGCTATGATTACAGTATGATTGAGGGGAGTTAAGTATGAAACTTTGCTCAGGAGCCCTGGGCAATTGTGAACTATCTGGAGGTAGAGATGACCTCGTACATATTTGTTCAATATTTAGCTCAAATAGTTGCTGATTTCAGTTGGGGCCATTAAGCATCATCATGATACAAATAAATAGTGATGCAAAGAATTCAAGAAACTTCTTAGGTGGGATCCTCTTAAGCACAAACAATATTTTCTATAGCTTCCTTTTCAGTTTTCAAGTTTGGAGTTTTAAATATATTTTTTTAAATACCTGCAGGTTTGCATGGCGTGGGGGTAAACTTTATTTCTCTTCTCAATGGTTCTTCCACAATAAGATGAACATTGTGGGAGCTATAAATCCAACCACCAGCTAAAGTACTTTGCCCGCCCACCTTGTTTCTCAGTGTTCTAGGTCTCCTGAAACATCTTAGAACATAGGAATGGCCGTACTGGTCAGATTGAGGGTCCATCTAGCCTGGTGTCCTTCATTGCAACTGGCAGGGGATGACCAACCACGGCGAAATCCACTTGCCAGCCCCGCACCACGCATGCGCCAGACCCGCATTGAGCATGCACGCGCTGCCTGTGAACGAGGCGACTGGCTGAAATCTACTCGCCATGGGCGAGTAGATACACCGATTTGTCGAGCCCTGGCAACGGGTATTTCTAACTGCACAAGGATGTTCGGTGCTGTTGAATATTGCTGATTCTGCCACCACATTCTCAAAAGTGCTACTTTCCAATAGTGGGATTAAAAGGAATGGCCTATGTTTACCCCCCCCAATGGGGGAGAGGGATAGCTCAGTGGTTTGAGCATTGGCCTGCTAAACCCAGGGTTGTGAGTTCAATCCTTGCTGAGGCCATTTAGGGATTTGGGGCAAAAATTCATCAGGGATGGTACTTGGTCCTGCTGTGAAGGCAGGGGACTGGACTTGATGACCTTGCAAGGTCCCTTCCAGTTCTAGGAGATAGGCAGTCTCCATTATAAAAAATAGACTTTCAGTGTCTTTGGGTAGACAGACTGATTAAAACAACTTCAACAGTAGTTGAAATCATGGCCTCGCTGAAGCGAATGGTGAAATCCTGTTCCTACTGAAGTCAATGGGAATTTTGCCAACTGTCTCTAGCATGAATAATATATTAGTAAGTAGAATTTGCTTTGGTTTTTATAGTCTATTTGCTGCAGCGTAGTTAGTATAGTCAGTGTGAAACAAGGACCTGAGAGCTCCCTACCTCTGCTGTAATATCTGAAGAGTGCAAAGCGGAGAAAGCAATTTGCAAAGCTACACTTGAAAGTCATTCGAGCATAACATCATCATTGCAATTATCCATCAAAAGATTTGTTCAATTACATTTTTAAAAAATGTCTCGTCAAGATGGCGCGCCTTGTCTCAGGATTGGGTACTCCGAGGAGAGGTTAAGGAAAAATACTAAATTCTTTCATTAACCGTTGTGGGACAGCCTTCTCATCTCATGATTCATCCCCTAGCCTTTTGGTTCTCTAACATTCTAACCCTGGGGAATCAATAAGCATAAAGTGCTCAAGGGAATGTGGAATTTGGGGGAAAGAAGACATGCATATTTAGAGCGATAGTACTCTAGAGAATGGGGTGAGGGGGAGGAAGAGTCTTAAAATGAAGTGGTACTTGAAATAATAGAATAGCAGCATAATTGCCATCATACAAGAGATTATACATGGTCCCTTGCACTTTCTTCATGCCACAGTTAGGCTGGTAGTGGAATTAAGAGGGGGAAAAGATGTAATGTGCTAAACTCAAATTAAAATATGATTTCCAGAGAATCACAGGCAGTATATACCCTTTTGACATCTTCAAATTAAAAAAAAATTCAGATCTGCATGCAGGAATTCACAGGTCTCCTAATTACAGATGCTTGTGAAGGGACAGGGACAATCCAGTTGAATGCATTATTTTTACGTGTGCACTTCAATATTGATTCCCTTTGCCTTTGGTTTGATAGACATTTCACAGCAGCAGTTCTTTAAAAGCAGTAATATGTGATACAATCTGCATTTACATGTTGAGTACTCTTGTAATGTCTATAAATTTGCTAATATGATGATCTAATGTGTGTGCGTGTGTGTGTGTGTGTGTGTGGCTGAGAATAAAGGGCCTGATCAAAAACCTGTTGAAGTCCATGCAGGTCTTTTGATAATGTTATGTCTGTCTTGGGTCCTGATTCACATTTCCCTTTAAGCATGTGAATCCGTGGAACTACTGCTTAAAGCTAGTAGCATGTTTAAGAGCTCTTGCTGGTTTAGAATTTAATGTAGCTATTTGTTATGCATGCATAAGAGACTGAATTCTGCTCCCTTGTATATTTGCAACCCCACTTCCTTGAGCGTTGAGTGAATTTTATTTATTAAAGTGGAATTTGGCTCAGTAACTTTATAAATTAAACCTGCAACTTTTGATTTCTCTCCTTTCTAAAATAGGCAATCTAAAGCTGACAGCTGAATTCACGGGGAAGACTAATTTTATTTCTCTAATAAGAACCCTGAGAATTGCATTCATTGACTTCTGAATTTCATTCACTCGTCTTTAGTTCATTTAATAGGTGAAATCTCGGATATAGTATTCATTGCAGCAGCTCTTGCTACGTTACCAGTGAGGAAATAAGGTTTCTAAGAGAAATTATGCAAAAAGCTGCTCTTACATCTTGCCATGTAATATGAGAGATCAAAGTATTTTAAAAGATACCTTCTCTTTGTAGGAGACAACTCTTGCTTTGGCCATTAAAATCTCCTGAGTAGGACAGACACAAATTAATATAATAGGTACTAGTTCGGATAAATAGTTTAGCAGTTTCTAAATGAGAAAAAAACTTTTTAAGTGTCATTTTAAAGACTTTTATCTGATACTCAGATAAATGATTCATTTCAAAATATCATTTCTCTAGGTCACATCATGCTCCCCTCTACCCATTTAGAAGCCACTGTATTAAGCCACTGTCCCAAAATGGCTCTCTGAGAAAAGTTCATCTTCAGCTATTGCTTTGTTGTAGTGAAGAGCTGAGATTCAGAGTGCATGCTATGTTTGTCTTTCAGCTGTCAACGAAAGTAAAAGATGAAGCCTCCCATTCTCTTGGTTCTTGTGACCTGTACAGTATTCAGCACAAATCTGAAGTTGGTCTCAAAGAGAAATTCCGGTAAGTCTCACAAAAATTTAATTCTTATTTTGTGTGGAACAAAGTATGGCTTTGGTGATGGCATCCTAGACCCGTTGGCCATCCCGTTTTCATTCTGCATGCATGATCCTTGCTGATCAATTACTTGAGAAGGGTTATATCCAGTGCAAGCTGCCTGCTACATGTGCAGAGGGCTAAATTGTGTGGTTTACCATCTTTGGAATTTCTATAAGTGTATTCTTTGTGCAGTGACGTTAAGTCTAAAATGACTGACCACAACAAATGCTGGTATGTCTGTCTAAGGAGTCTCTTAGGGTGTGTTTTGCTCTTTATTTAAAGGGTCTGATTCTCAATTACACTAACGGACTCACATGTCCTTGTGAGAATCTAAAAGGATCTTAAAGTCAATATAAATTTACATTCAGGCTTTTTTACGCCACGGGAGGCATAAAGATGCCTATATGCAAATAAGAATTGGGCCTAAACACTATTAAATGTATTTTTTAAAAGTATCTTGTCTTAGCTCTAGGCCAGCTATCCTATAGATAGAAAGAAGAGACCATCTAACGTAAAGAATTGGCACTGGCACCAAAAGTAACTTCTTGTCCAATGGGTTATTTTTACCCAGTGTTAGGAGAGTCGGTTCAGCTCACGTCTTTTTCTCAAGCTCTGGCCTCGACAGGGATTCATGTCTAAGGATGAAGAGCAGGGTTAGGCCTCAAGATCTTGCCTATAGTTGTGACTTTCCTGAGATCATAGTAGTAAGCAGATATGGGATACAATAGAGATTGTTGAATGTGTAGTACTTTTTTGGTTGATTGTGTCTAAGCTACTCTTCTGTGGTAATTGTGTGCCATGTGTATGGGCTTAGAGGGCTCTTAGGGTATGTCTACACGGCAGGGCTACATCTGAAATAAGCTACGCAACTTGAGCTACGTCAGTTGTGTAGCTCATATCGAAATAGCTTATTTCAGCTTTTGGCTCTGTCTGTACAGCAGTAAGTCTGAGAGAGAGCACACTTCCCATAACTTCCCTTAATCCTCATAAAATGTGGGTTGCAGGAGTTGGAGACAGAAGTCCTCCTGCGGGAAGTAATTTCGGCATTATGTCAAAATTACTGTGTGTGTATAGACATGGGCAATGTTATTTTGGAATAACGTTAGTTACTCTGAAATAATGTTGCGGTGTTAGACATACCCTTAATGAGCAGTCTTCCTTTGGTCTTTCAGCTAAGGTACTTAGCCATACAGTCACGTGTGAAAATAAATGACATGGCTGGAGGCTGTTGACTTTCAGTTCAGTAACTACATTTCCCCACGAGAAAGTCACATTGTGTTTCTCACGATGGACTCTCCCACAAATAAAATGTAACCCTTCCGAATAGTAACACTGAGCCGATAGCCTTGAATCGTGAGCACATCAGGGGCCAGATCTCACTTTCCTCAGGCCAGCACTCTGCCAAAGTCAGGTGACTGGGATTTGGCCATAATGAGGAGCTTGATGTGGAGTCTCCTGAAAACAGTGGAAGCCTTTCTAGCCAATACTTTGGCCTGGCCCAAAGCTCATGGGGTAGTGTAACAATGCTCCGGGTAGTATAACAATGCTTCAGGTAGTGATGAATTTCACTACTGCTTGTCGTCTTTTAGGGAATGTCTACATGGCACGCTTATTTTGAAATGAGCTATTCTGGAAGAAATACTCCAAAATAGAGTATTTTGAAATAGCAGCATTGGAGCATCCACTCTACTGCTATTCCAGAATAGCTATTTTGGAAGAGACATTATTCCTCATGGAATGAGGTTACAGAAGTCAGAATAATCCATCTGTTATTTTTTAATTTATTTTGAAATAACGGGATTGCTGTGTAGACACTCGCATTGTTATCCAAAATAACTGTGCTGTGTAAACACATCCTTAGACAGTCAATAGGGGTTGGAGGTGTTACTTCAACCCAGTCACTGTCCAACATTAAACTCCATCAAACAAGGTTTTGAGTTTTGGCATACAGAAACCTCTGCCTCTTAGCACCGGGGCAAACGTCATTCAGTGTCCTTTTAATGTTGTATTAAAGGTGATGGGAAAACAAGCATTTGAAGTGTGACCTATTACGGAAGGCTTTCATTTGGAACAACATCTCCTGTTACCTTTCCCTTTAGCTGGCGAGCGTCTTTCGAGGCAAAAACACGTTTGTGACTGTCTTGGATGGTCTCCAGGATAGTAATCATTTCCCTTCTGGGGAAAAGAGAAGATAGGTTAGAGCTATTGCTGCTCTTAAAGTCCAAACCTGTTTCATTCTTGGTGGTGGGGATTCAGCTGGAGTGTATAGAAATGGCAGTTTTATCTGGGGTGTCTCTCGCTGTCCAGATCAGGATGTTGCAGTCCTGGGTTCCCAAGAGACAGGGGTGCCAACTATGATGGTGAAGCTTGCTCCTGTAGCCAATTTTTCTTCCGAAAATTAAAGTCTTTCTTTTAGGATGGCAAAAGGCAGAATAGCTAATTCCCTCATTATTTTGTCCACTCATTAGGCCTAGTTTCTGACACGCCAGTTTTGGTTCATAAATTTCCAGTCCCCCATTTTCTTGTTTACAGTAATTCCTCATTTAACACTATAGATGCGTTTCTGAAATGTTCGTGCTAAGCAAAAACGTGCTATGCGGGGTCAATTTTCCCATTAAAAATAATAGAAAAGGTGGGGATTGTGTTTCAGGTGGTGGCGGCAAAGTCAATTTTTTGTTGGTGCTAGGTCATCAATGACAACATTGGCTATCTAGCAACACAGGATAACTAGCAACACAAGTTGCTGTGGTTTGTTAAAACACGAAGATAAACACATGAGTGAGCGGAGGAGCACTGTGATCACGTGTATTCATCCGCTCATGCATATTACCACTGTTTTCACCAACTTATACCGCCACGTGAAGTAGTCCGCCACTTGATTATTTTCGTGTTATTTCGGGGATAGTCGTGTTATTCGAAAAACGTTTCCTAAAAAAAAATCGTGCTATTGCAAAAACGTGTTAAGTGGTCACATGTTAAACGTGTAATTAGTGTACTGAGCATGCTATTAATGCAGTGCTTGAATGATATTAGTAGGCCTCTTTGTGTGGACTAAATATGTCTACCTCCCTTTTTCCATCAACATTTGTTGCTGTTATGGGTTATTCACTTGCTGTGACCTTTTATAGCTGAGTTCACAATTTGGGTAAATTAATAGGCAGCGACCACACACCACCACCACCGTCTGGCCTTAGCATGAGGGAGTCTTGTTTGTGCCTGTGGATCAGCTCCATGAAACTATCCGTCTCTGTCAGTACAGGCACTGTCTTCCAGGCCTTTGCTTTCTCTCTCCAGGTTAGTGATAAGCACACGCCAACTCTGGAGTTGTCCACTGAACACTCACCGAGGTACCAGGCCTGCTGTTCTCAAAGGAACAATACCCCACTGCATACTAGTTACCCCTTAGAACTCAGCGCTCCTGAATGCACAGCGCTAAAATGTGTTCTTGTTTTCCCTATCAATATATTATCAGAGGACAGAGATTCAAGTGGACGTGAAGAAGAATATCGGTCAGAAATAAAATCAACTCCTTTGTTGGAGACTGCACTTAACTAATGAGGCCGTCCCCTATCTCCTACGAGGAAGCTCCCTTAAAGTTCTTTCCCCAGTGTGTCTGAGTCTCCTTATGGTTAGATCAAGCCCCCTGCCAGGTTGTCCTTGCAGACGAAAGGAAGACTGAGGGATTCATCTGTACCTCAGATCTTGTTTCAAAAGTTCATTGTGTTATTCTTAAACGGGACAAGTCTTGCTGTTGGTTTTCTCTCACTGAGGACTTCACAATCCTTCATTAGCATTCGTCTCCCATCAGTGAGTGGAGACCTGTTGTGGCCCTTATACAATACTTAATTTACATGTAAATGGACATCCATTTCTTGGCTGAAAGAAAACCTGATTGTCAACTTTGCTGTTGGCCAGTCCCCAGACTAGAGATGGACCATAAGAACGCTATTTGCTGTGCGAATATGTAAAACTTCTTACACAATAGCCATATGTGTGTTTTGCAAAGATAGCGATGGACAATATGACACGGGCTTTTATTTGAGACCTCTTCTGGCAGTCTTTGGTGATCTAGAAATATTAGAATAACAGGTTTCTTGTAACCCTTCTGTCCTCTGCCTCTTGATTGCTTGACTAATTTGCCCTTCCTCAAAGACCTGCTGAGGAACAAAGCAGGACAAAGGGTGAGCTGGAGCCATATTGCTTTTGGGTCGTTTATTGGTACCGATTCTTAAGGGTAAGGTGATACTCACACCCACACATCACATTCATGTTGGCAGTTTGGAGGCAGGCTGCAAGTGCGGTGTAGATTGCTTTTGATTTCGCAGGTGGCTGGAGTGCTGGCCTGGCGTCAGCTTCCTGGAGACTCGGCCATGAGGTTCCCTGGGAGATCTCTTCAGATCTGCGGGAGGCTTTGCTTTCTCTGGGCCAGTCCCAGGCTTCTGCTGTGTTGCTACATCTTGTTCGAGAGTGAGAGATTTTTTTTCCTGGCAGCTTCATTTGCCTTACAAACCCTAAACTGCCTTTGACTGGGTATTCCTCATTCATATTTCACACTCATTCCATAGGCTATATGCATAATCATAAGCATACATTAAGCAACATGGTTTCTAGGCAAAGTCTGGCCTTACGGCTTTGATGTAACAACAAACCTAACCATACATTGCATTGCTTGACGTACCAAAGAATAATAAAGAACTAAGAGAGCTAGAGTTAAGGAAAGGAGAAAAGCACAGGGGTATTATGTTCAGCCAACTAGACTCCAATGGTGAGAGAGGGGAAGGGGGATTGTGACCAGCTGGCTGGAGGCTGCACTGACTGTCACGTGTCCTGTCCAAATACATTGCATGGAGGAAAGAACTTAAAAAGGCTGCTATTCTTATTGTTTATATTACAGTAGTGCCAACCAATGCTACTCCTGGACCACTGTGCTCAGTGCTGTAAAAAAAACAGAGCAAAAAGGTGACAATCCAAGGATAAGACAAGGGATAACTAGGATTCTCTGTTTCTCTGGTAACGTGACAGGCAGTAGTCTCTGCAGACAAAGAGCCTACCTATTGTCCAGTTAAATGGTTTAAGAATTTAGATTCTCTTGCCTAAATACGTTTGACTGAATCACTACTGCAATGGTCTAAAAGTTCTCAGGATGAGTTCTGATGCCCCCACTTCCTCCCAAGACTTAAATTCCCACAGCACTTAACTTTAAAGTGTCTTTTTTGTTTGTTTCACTTGGTGGTGGCAGCAGCTACCTCCCAAGATCAGGAGATCTGTGACCTTGGGGAGCTTTTAAGCAGAAGCCAGTAGAGGCAAGGTATTTAAGGTCTCTTGCGGGCCCCCACCTTCTGCACTCCAAGTGCCAGAGTGGGGAACGGCCTTGACCATACGTGAAAGCGAAGGCCAAACTTTTGGAAAGTTGAGCGTATTTGCAGACCGCATCAAGGGGCTTGATTTCCAGAAAGCGAGTGCTTAACGTTTTCTGAAAAGGCCCTTTTGAGGAGGTCTCAAGCTGGGCACCCGACGTCATTATAACGTTTGGAATGTAGATCCAGGAATTTATGCCGTCTTAGCCGAAGTTGGCCTTTGGCACTTTGCGAAGCCCCTGGCCGCTGGCTCCACCCAGTTTAGAGGATCAAACAGTGCCAAGGGAAACCTCAGCTTTCACTGGCATGTTGTATACAATTGAACTTCTTATTTTTTGTGAAAAGAGCAACGTTAGCAAGGTCATCTGATCCCTGTGGATGAAAATGTGTCACTTGCTCTTTTCCTAAAGATCACCGGTGATCCACAGCCTCTCTCAGCCACCCGGGGCTCTGCATTCCCAGCCGTGGTACCACATGATTTCTGCTGTCATCAAGGCTTAAGACTGGTGGCCCGTTTGCAGAGAATTGATCACAGCGTCTATTTCGCTTGTTTCCCTGCTGCCTCCCAGTTCAGCATCTATCAGTTTGAAACAATGAGGAGGCGCTTGTAGCACCATGTCATCAGTTAATCCTCCAAGGGCCACCAGCAAGTAATCTGTGGCGCACCAGTAGTCCATGCCCCTTATTAAGGGAAAGTCTGCCATGATTATCGCTCCTCTAGAGAGAGAGAAGCATTAGCACTAGCCAGGTGATTGCTGGCAACATGGAAACGTTCTGTTTAGCAGCGGAGAGGAATGGAGACACGTGTGAAAAAGATGACGCCACAACCAACTGCGAAATTCGTGGAAGGTTTGGCTGCCTTTTGTCTCGTGGGGCTGAAACGCTGAACGTTGCTGCAAGTTGGAGCCTGTTTCACTATTGCCCTTGGTTAAAACCAACTCATGATGAAAACAATTTGAACTGATTTAGAAATGGACGCTTAGCCCCTTCCCAAAAGAAACACCATGGTAGGAAGTGGATAAGAGAAAGTGAACCCAAATCATTCCAGGGTGCAGTGAAACAGATTTTAGGGGGAATCCGAGAAAAATGTGGAATAGAAATGTGTATTAATTTCTGAGTTATGAGTCCAGGCACTCTCCTTTCCTTGTCTTGTGGCAGATGTGTAATGTCAGCTGTTGGCATTAGGCAGACCTCCATGCTTCAGAAAGGTGGTGGTTCTAGAATAAAGCGCTATTGGGTATCATGACACTTGACAGTTGAATGTATTGACAAAGAAAAGGGCCTTTCCTTTGGGGAGCTTACAAATTCAAGGCCTGATGAAGTCCCACTTGACTTAATATCTTAAACCCCAAAAGGACCATTATCTTCTGCATCCAGCCTGGTGTCTAGTTCCAGTTTCTAGCCACCAGATCTTGTTGTGCCTTTGTCTTTTAGATGAGCCTCAGATCAGCCTTCTGGCCTCAAAGTACTGAAACCTGTGAGGCGTTTCGCTGTCACAAGTGGGTCTTTCCACATGCTGGAAGTTGGGCCCGCTCCCCTCAGTCCCTTGCTCAAATAGGGCCTCCAGGCCCAAGAGGGTCCAATATGATAAAAGTGAAGGATTCGGTGGCCCTGTTTAGTAGGATAATGAGGAGCGGCACCTGGGGACAAATCGGGTTTGGGGAGCTTTTGGAAGGGGTGGAAGAAGAGGCCTTTGAAATCTCCCAAGGCCTGTGAGAACCACCGGGGCACTCGGGCTGGGATATATGGGAGGCGGGCGCAGACACCACACGGCCTTGTAAGTAACCCTTTGAAAAGTGAACTGAATAAGGCAACAAAAGGGATGTCCCATGGCCGAGAATCCAGAGGGGGGGTCTGCTGGGCAGCTGTGAAGATGAGATGGTCCATTTTCTAGGGCACAGTGGATACTTCTGGCTCAATTTCTAATGATTTTGGCAACAATGTCCATGGAGCCAGCACATGTGCAGGGCTGGTTTAAAAGCTGGTTCCCCACATGTACTGGCTTCTGCCTGCCCCCCTCACCCTCCACACTGCTGCCTCTCTGTCAGAGGCTGCAGCACGGGGTGGGTGAGGACCACCAGCTCCTGCTTCCCCCTTTGCTGCCTCTGGTATAGAGGCAGCAAGGGGTGGGGGGAAATGCGAGTAGTCAATGGGATCAACCAATAAGCCCAGGCTTATCGATTAATCCTGTAACCATCTACACATTGACATCCCTACCATGGATATGTAAAGGCTGATTTTTTTCTTACCTCTGATAACATTTAAATCCACTTGTGATGATGTGTTCTGTTTCTAATTTATATGGAGTGCACACATCATATTCTCAATCCTTAGTGTCAATATAAATGCCTTCTGGACCTTCCTAACAATGCACCAACTATAAAAACAAACCAGCATCTTGCCTCTTCACTGGAGTTATTCATGTTGCATTGTGTATGCTATCAACTTTGTTCAAACCATCGCTTTCTTTTGAGCAGCCCTTGTGTAAGTAGTTGATTTAATATTTTACTCACATCTATTGAATAATTGAGTTGCCCCACAGTAGCATTTTGTGTATGAGTGAATAGACAGAGCTGAAGAAAGGCGAAACATTTATTTAAAAGTATAGGCTTCTCCCTGAGTTCACCCGACCCCTTCTCTGTAGGAGCGGGCCAATGCTAGAGGGATGAATCTTGCTCCAGGGACTACTTATCTCAGTAGGATTTGGCCTGTTTGTTCATAAGTAACTCTGGTCTAAAATTGACTTGCTAGTGGAAAACAAATTTCAACCGTCAAGGCATGAACTAAGCTGAACTTCACCAGCCATGTAGTCTTACTGAGGGGTGACTCTCATCCTTTTACCTGTTAAAAATCCCCTCTTGCAAACATGTACCAATCACAGATGCAATTTGGACCTCACTGAAGTGACTAAACAACCAGAAGTCCTGTGGCACTTTATAGACCAAGGGTATGTCTACACTAGCCCCCTAGATCGATCTAGGGAGGCTAATGAGGGCGACCGAAATTGCAAATCAAGCCCGGGATTTAAATATCCTGCGCTTGATTTGCATGTTCCTGGCCGGTCGCCATTTTAGACATTGACTAGCCCGAAGTAACTGCCCGCGTCTACACGTGGCAGTGAAACGAGATTCTGATTTAAAGCCCCTAAATCAAATTAGCTGGTAAACTTCATTGCAGGAGGAATACCAGCTAATTCGAGTTAGGGCTTTAAATTGGAATCCAGTTTCACTGCCACGTGTAGATGCAGGAAGTTACTTCGGGCTAGTCAATTTCTAAAATGGCAACCGGCTGGGAACATGCAGATCAAGCGCGGAATATTTAAATCCCGGGCTTGAATTTCAATTTCGGTTGCCCTCATTAGCCTCCCTTGATCAGTCTAGGGGGCTAGTGTAGACATACCCTAACAGATTTATTGGAGCATAAGCTTTTGTGGGCAAAGTTCCACTGTATCAGATGCGTCTTTGCCCATGAAAGCTTATGCTCCAATACATCTGTTAGTCTATAAGGTGCCACAGGACGTCTTGTTGTTTATGCAGATTCAGAAAAACACCGCTACCCCTCTGATTCTTGACTGAAGTGAATGGGAGTTTTGGCAACTGACTTCAGTGAGGCCAGCTCTTTTCTCTTTGTGCTTGTAGCAATTATTCACCGTAGTTTAGCTAAACAGAGGACTGGATCCTGCTACTTTTACTGAGGTGAGTAAGTAGTGTTTGGCCAAGTAGCTGCATTGTCTGAATTGTAATTTGAAAGTCAGGACAATGCTTATGACTAGGGGGCCTGAATTTAATTCTCTAATGTAAGCTCTACAGGGCTGGCATCCTTTTCCTTTATGTATGGAAAATATTAAGATGCTCATACTACTGGATAAATGTTTACATCAGAGCTGTTCTTCAAAGAAGCAAGAGAATCGGGGTTTACAGAAGGCCACAAGTTTAAAATCTGCCTCTGGCTTCCGGTATAACCTGAATTGTACGAGGCCACGTTTTCAAAAGTTTTTGAGATGAATAGTGCCAAGGTTTAGGGATGTGTTGAGCAGCTGCTACTGAGGCTACGTCTAGACTGTAAGCCTCTTTCGAAAGCAGTACTTTCGAAAAAGCAAGCTGCTTTTTCGAAAAAGAACACCCAAGCAGTCTGGATGCTCTCTTTCGAAAAAGCCCTGTTTGCATTTAAGAACGCCTTTTTTCAAAAGAGCACTTTTGAAAAAAGGCATTCTTCCTTGTGAAATGAGGAGTACTGCCGTCGAAAGAAAAGCCGCATTCTTTTGATTTAATTTCGAAAGAACGTGGCTGTAGTCTAGATGCAGGTGAAGGTTTTTCGAAAAAAGGCTCCTTTTTTTTTGAAAAAACCCTGCAGTCTAGACACAGCCCGAGATAGGAATCAGCTGGTTTTCCTTGGTCATTCGAACTAGGTTTTAGGACCTAGTTATAGTAGCTGGAGAGAGATTCATAGAATCATAGAACACTAGGTGTGTCGCAAGGAGGAGGGGGAAAAATTGTTCTCCTTGGCCTCTGAGAATAGGACAAGAAGCAATGGGCTTAAATTGCAGAAAGGGAGGTTTACGTTGGACATGAGGAAAAACTTTCTAACTGTCAGTGTGGTTAAACACTGAACAAATTTCCTGGCAGGATTGTGGACGCTCGATCGCTGGAGATATTTAAGAGCAGGTCAGACAGACAGCTGCCAGGATGATCGTAGTGGGTGCTTGGTCTTGCCATGAGGGCAGGGGACGGGACTTGATGTCTCGAGGTCCCTTCCAGTTCTATGATTCAGTGGATCCGTCCAACCAATAACTCGTTAAAAAGCTCTAGGTACTGCCATTATGAACTAAATTAATGCTGGCCTTGTATTTCTGTCCTCTGAATTTAAAAATATAGTTTCTGTTTATGGCCGTGAAAAATCACGCTTCCCATTCAAAGTGCACTGCAATGAAGAAATTTGATTAAAAAAGTTGTAAGCAACAGATGCCTGCAATTGCTGTCTTAGATGCTCCCTTGTCTTACATGGAGTCTGTAATGAAATCTGATATTGACTACCGCTTAAAAACAATAAGCAGTAACATTTGGGAGAAGGGTTGAGAAGTAGTGAGTGAAACGACCGAGAGATTGTGATAAGAGGGAGAAATATGATGTTTTAGGTTTTTTTCCTCAGTAGTTGAAGTAAGTTCTTCGAAGTAAGTATCGTAAAGTTTAAGCTCTTGTTGCAACTCTGCGGGAGGGCTGGGTCCAATATTTTCAAGTTATTGATGGTGACAAAGGGAAGAGATTCTTTTAATACGTATGGGCAAGGGCCAGTATATAGACATGCCTAGTATGCTCTAAGTTAATATTTACTAAAGTAGACATGATTGCCTGTCTATGAGCTGAAAGCTAAATTGATCCGCGTAGTCAGGTCACCCTTAGTGGAGTATGTTTAGCATTTTATTCTCTCACCCTTTCAAAACCAATCAATTCCTCCCTATAAGGAGCAGGATTTAGTACTTGTAGTCGGCTGACAGGAAGGCGCATAGTGCACCGGCGATAGGCCAGAGTGGAATTTGGGGACAGATTTGTATTTTATTTCATTTTTCCAGGCCGTGGCTGATCTGCCATTCGATTATTAGTGGGAGTGCTACCTGTGAGTAGAGGGGGAACGTGGCATGTGTATTTTGCTGTTACTCCTAAATACAAGAAACAAAACCTTTGGGAGCCTGGGGCAGTGGTCTCCACCCTCTGTAAGCACGAGATCGTTATTTGAATTTACGTCAATCCAGGATCTACCTCAGACTCCAATCCCACCTTGTCCTACCTTCTTCCCCACCCCTTCTTTGAGGCCAGGCCGTACTTTGCCCCTTCTCCAAGGCTCTGCCTTGCTCTCTCTGTGGAGATGCAGTACAGGGGCGAGAGGAGGGGGTACCCTGACATGTGTGGCCGCCTTTCCTGTCTCCCCACCTTGCAGAGCAAACAGGAGGCTCCTGGATAAGGGGAGCTCCAAGACACAGGGAAGGAGCAACGCGGCTGTGCGGGGGAAGGGCAGTTGAAGTGCTGGTACTTGACACCCTCCCAGCCAAACCAGTCAGGATCCCCTGTTAGCGACACCAAGATCTACCAGTAGATCCGGATCTATTAGTTGGTGAGCACGGCACTACGGTGATGGACATGAAGCATGTGGTGTCTTCACTCTAAACAAAATCCCTTTAGGGTTTAGCTAGGGAACGGAATACCACAGCTTGCTCCTTCAGGCCTGGTGTCCTCCCAACCCTTCCATGAACATCTCTCTTAATGTCTCACCCCACCAAGGCCGTTGTCTTGATCCTCCAGTGATGCGCTCTGTGGAGGGAGGGGAGGAACGGAGCCTGTTGGGCAAGGATGTTCCCGTCGGACTAGCTGCGTCCTACATTGCTTAGATGTTCTCCTACAGTGTTATACATTTTCATGTGACCTTGAGTGCGTGACTGAGGGTAGGTCTGTGCACCAGGAGCTGTGCATAGCTCTTTCAAGTAGACTAAGCTTGAACCCAGCTAGCAGGTAACAACAGCAGTGAAGACTGAGTGCGTAAGTACTCAACTTGTTAGTCTACTCTGAAGCTCCATGTTCTTTTCACTGCTATTGCTAACTAAGCTAGCTTGGGCAAGCAAGCCCATGCACAAACTTTGCTGTGTAGACTTATCTTGAGGAAGTATTGAGGAGTCTGAAAGTATTGAGGAGTCTAGAGACGTGGATTGGCATGTAGAAGCTTCTGTCTTCAATCTCTAGGCATTAGTTACCCCAAGTATCAAATGTAATAACGGAGTGAAACCTTTTATTAAGTTTAGTAAACCACCTGACCTGGGAAGCTAGCCCAAGCAGGGGCCTGACATGACCAAAATGAGGAGCCATTTTCACCTGAATGATGCTGCTAATCCAAGATTCACCAACTCGTTATCCAACATGACTTGCAACTCCAAGCAAATGATGCAGGTCTTCGTAACAGGATTGAGTTCTTCGTTCCTGAGTATCAGTAGTGAAAAATGTGGATTTGGCACAGTGCTTTTATTCTAAACCACCAGACAAAAATGAATTATACTCAGATTTTGCCTGTGGCTGGGGCAGATCAATTTTTCGGCCTCAGATGATTCCGTACACTTTTTTTTAAAGGAAGTCATTGACAAGTATATTATGGAAAGGCAAATATTTTGTGTATTCAATTTTTGCAAATACAATGCTTGGCATAGAGAGTGTGACTTGTATCTCATTTCTGCCCTCTTTATTTTATTATTGTTATTTATTAATGCGGAGTGGTCTTATATCACTTTAAGCTTTTACAGAAGAAATGTGTGTGTGTGTTTTGAAGGGAGTCTAAAGTGACTTCCCCATAGTCATCTAGCAAACCAGTTGCAGGCTGGTGAGAAGAATCCAGATCTCCAGAGTTGCAGTCCAGTCTAACCACTGGACATACTGCTCCCCATGTAAGGATTTCCATGTTGTAGATATCTCAGAGGGAAGTTCTGAGGCTCAGTTAGGGAGTGTGTGGAAAGTGCTTTGAACTCCTCAGGTGCAGGTGTTTATAAAAGTAAAAGGGACAGCAATTGCTATATTATGAAAAAACAGATCATAGGTCAGTTTGGGACAAGGAGACTGGTTGTGATGTGTGCGCCATTCCATAGTAGTTGGCCTTTGCTGTGTATGTCCCCAAGTCTGTCCTGATACATGAAACAACAGTGTCACTTAAACCTATTTTGGAATTAAAGAAGTGACTTGAAAGAGGAATGTTGTTTGTGGGGTTTTTTTTCTTCTAGAAGGCATTGAAAAAATGCATTTGATTTACCTGAGTGACTGACAACTGCTCCTTAAGAGCCACTTGGGTCTCTTGGGCAAATACATTTCTAAACAATGTCCGACTTACCCTAGAGATCTTGGCTGTTTTCCTGTGCTCTCTGGGAAATGTCCGTTGTTTTCATAGACGGCAACAACTCCGCTTGAGCCTTTCCAGGCTGCTGAATAATTGATTTATTTTATGTTTGAAAAAACAAACAAAAAACTCCAACCCCCTTTTTTCCTCCTTTCCCCAAATGATAGTATGCCACTAGTCTTGAATGGTTGCTTCAGTATTTGTGCAAGTATGTGTTTGTGTTCTTTTTAATGGCATATTAATCCTTTGCCCCGTTGTTCAAATATATGTAGTCGGAGTTCAGGTGCCTTTTGTAAAATATACGTTGGAAATGTGCCATTGTCTTCAGTTGGGACAACGCTACCCTGTTTGCTTTGAGTATGCTCCTGTGTATAGGACACTATGCTTGGTGTCGGCGGGGGGCAATGGATTTGCCAGCCCCCTGCACGAGGAACGGGGTGGCTGACTCTGGGCCTCTGGAAGAGGTGGGGCTGGGGGCTAGTCTTCTCCAGGCAGCTTTCAATGCCACCTGACACGGGTCGTGAGGGGCTCTGCTGGCAGTTAAAGAGCCCAGGGCTCCAGACGCTCCTCCTGCCATGGGAACAGAGGCGTCTGGGAGCCCCAGGCCCTTATGAATTGCTGGGTCCTGGGGCAGTTGCCCCTTTGCCTCTCCTGTTGGCGGGTCTGTGTGTGTGTGTGTGTGTGTGTCTCTAGATCTAGCTCCGCCACTGATCTACTGTATGACCTTGGGCAAGTCACTTCCCCTCTTTGTGCTGCTTTTCCTTCCCACCCTCTGCTGCTGTGTCTATTTAGTCTGTGAGCTGTGTGTTACGTACCCAGGACCTGGAAATTCTGGGTGGGGCCCCTGGATTACAATAATACATTGCAGCTTGTATAAATAATTACTCCTCTCACAGGTCTTCTGTCAAACCTCTAATGAGCTGATTTCTCTTCTTTTGCTATGTTCAGGCACCTTTGTGTCTCTAGACTTCGGACAGATCTGGATAGGTCAGGAAGCATCCGAATAACGTACGGCTATTTTTACAGTGTCTCCTGTCCAGCAGGAAACGTTAATATCTACTCCTCCTCTGACTCCCCCAAGGACCTCGTGACACTTCATGCCCATGTATACAAAGCTAAGGAGGCTTTGGATGTGAGTCAGAGAAGCACCTGAAAATAGAGCTAGAAACCAGGAGGAGAGCTGCTAATAACACTGGGGATCTGAGACCTGCATTCAGTGGGACACCTCTATTTGCAGGCAAGTCAAGGGACTACCCTGAGAACTGCTTAGGCTGGGATTGTTGGCGGTGTTGAAGCAGCGTTTTGGATGATTTTCCCCTTCCCCCCAATATAGATCCACAGGATGGTGATTCAAGATGACTGTCTCCTCCACACAAAAAGAGCATAACACTGTAAATAATAGGTTGCACAATCTGCTCTCTCCTGCTCGGCATTCCCGGCAAATGTTAAGCACGTTGCTGACTTGGAGAAGCAGAGAGAAACCCGAATGTGGCCACCTGGGTTGCCAGGCTTCTGGGAATCATGGGCCTCCATAAACATGGTATAAACAAACACAACCCAATTATTGAAAGAGGGACCCTCTCAAAGCCCCCATTTAAATCCACTGTAGATTTGAGAGCCTCTGTGTGTCTCTGTCTGTTCAAGAACTCCTCCTAAACACTGAGAGCTAGCACCACTGAATTTAGGATGCAGCTTCCTCTGATCATGCCAATGAGATGGGGTCTCATAAAACCATACAGAAAAGAGACCGACAGAGTCACCAGGCGAGGGAAAGGGGCTGGCTGGGGGAGAGGTCCTTCTGGGACTGCCCGGACCCCGAGCCTCTCACCTCCAGGCACCTCTTAGGTGAGCAATGCTGAGTAACGCTTCTAATAAGCTTAGAAATGAGCTGTTCCACCTATGGGCACACAGGAAGAGCCGAATTGTTGGAGGCTCCCTTAGTCCTAGGGGGACTTGCGATCTGGTGTGAACTGGTCTGGCTGCTGGAAAAGGGTATGTGGAGTGCCCGAAAGGAGAATCCAGGGAACTGCAGACCAGGCAGCCTCACGTCAGTGCTTGGAAAGGTCACGGCGCAGGTCCTCAAAGAATCCATTTTGAAACACTTGGAGAGGAAGGTGATAGGGACAGTCATGGATACACCAAGGACATGTTGTGCCTGACTAGGGATGTACGGGGGTAACCGGTTACCTGGGAAGCATTGCCTTACATCTTACCGGAGTGGGGGGGTAACCAGTGCCTGGCCAGAGTAGTCCCCTGTCCGCGGCATGGTGCGGCAGGCATTGGCTGGGGTCACGGGGGACTGGTCCAGCCTGGGCAGGCCCACTGTACTGTGCCATGGGTAGGGGAACTGCTCCATTGCCCCCCCCCCCCCCCCCCCGCCTGTGGCACAATGTGGCGGGCCAGATCACTGGCTGAACATATAGTTTAACTGGTTAACATTCTAAATGGGATTTTACATCCCTATGCCTGACCAAACTAATGGCGGCCTTTGACGAGAACTGACTCGGTGGCCATGGGAAAGGCGGTGGATATGATTAGGGTTGCCAGGTGTTCGGTTTTGAACTGGACAGTCCGGTATTTTAGCTTTCTGTCCGGGAAACAAATTGAGAAAATACTGGACATAGAAATGTCTGGTACTTTCTAATGAAGTTGATTGTTATGAGTATCAGTGCGTGGTTGTGTACTGCGTGAGCGTGTCTGCCAGCCAGGCAGTATGCAGCTACAAGTAGAGAGGAGGGGGGCAGGGACTGTGGCGGGATGGAATCCCCAGGGCCAGACTCATCCGTGCGCCCCGCCGGGACTGTGCGTGGAATGGGCAGCACCGTGGGATCTGCATGCACCCGGGCTGGGCCAGTCCCGTTCCCTGCTGTCCGGTTCCCACTCGGCCAGCCCCGCTTGCCCTGACCCCCTCCCAGCCAGCCCTGCTCCCTGCCAGCCAGTTCCCCCCTCATCCTGCTCTCCCTTCCACAGCCAGCCCCGCTCCCCAGCTGCCGGTTTCTGCCTGGCCACCCTGCTTCCCCCAACCCCCTCCCAGCCAGCCCTGCTTCCCCCCTGGCCATCTCTGCTCCCCCCAACCTCCTCCCAGCCAGCCCCACTCCCCTCCTGGCTGGTCCCCCCTTCCCGTTCTGAGATCACACGTGTCCGGTACTTTTTTGAAACCCATCTGGTAAGCCTAGGTACGATATAGCTTGACTTTAGCAAAGGGTTTGATTTAGTTTCCCACAGCGTTCTTGCCAATGAGTGAAAGTAGCATGGCTTGGCGGAATGGACTAGAAGGTGGACAATAAGCTGGCTGGATCGTTGGGTTCAACGGCTAGTGATCAGTGACCCATTGGGCTGTATGAAGAGGGCTGTATGCATTGCCAGCAGATCCAGGGAAATGATCGTTCCCCTCTGTTCAGCGTGAGGGAGGCCACATCTAGGCTATTTCTACACTCGCGGCTTCTTGCGCAAGTAATATGCAAATGAGGCGAAGCGTGGAATATCACCGAGCCTCATTTGCATACCTAATGAGCCACCATTTTTTTCAGAAGAGGCTCTTGCTCAAGAAGGAGCATCTACACTGCCCCTTCTTGTGCAAGAAAAACTCTTGTGCGCAATGCCGTTACACCTATTGCTGAGAGAATGTAGCAGTGGGGATTTGCCAAAACTTGTCCATCCAGGATGCAATATTGCCACCAGAACAAAATATTAGCAGAAATCCTGTGTCGGTAAGGGAGAGTTTTAGAGAAACCGATTTTAAGGAGCGCTGGGGAGGTGGTCTTGAGCAAAGATCTGTCTAGGAAGTGGGTGCAAACATCTGGAACAATCCTTAATCCATCTGTTGCTGAACATGCTGGGAGAGGGTTCAATGTAAGAGGTCTATATAATACAGGGATGAGCAAATACTGGCCCATGTGCCAGATCGGGTCCAGCAGGATTAGTCGCTGGCAGGCCCCTGGCGCTAAATTTACCTGCAACTCCGCAGGTATCGGTGTTCATGGCTCATGTCGGTCGCAGATCACCGTCCCTGGCCAATGGGAGTGTCAGGAAGTCGCGCAAAGCAGGACACCACTTCCTGCCACTTCCATTGGCCAGAAACAGCAATCCATAGCCAATGAGAACTGCAATCCCTGATATCAGGGGAGGCGCAGGTAAATATAGTGGCGGCGGCAGCAGGGACTAACCCTGATGGGCGGTCGCCTTTTCATTGCCAACCCTCGATATAATAGAATGTTTCATCATGTTTATCGGTGCTAGTTTATGAGGCTTACACACCACTGCCTACTTTCTCCAGTGGCTGGATTGTCCATGCAGTCAGTCTTACGACACACACTATACCTGGAAAAATCCAGATCTCTTTGAATGGTTTTGTTGTGCACCTGAAGGTTGTGCATTCTCATCAATGTAATTACTCAGATAATTTTGTTCTCACGCTGTGCTTTACTACTGTGCTACTGTGCTTTCCATCAGGGAGCTTTAAAAGATCATTTTGATCTTACATTTTTTTTGATTGTTAGGAAAATATTTTTAGAGGCAGTAGAATTTTTTTTTTTTATGAACTAATAGCCCTTTAAGGAGCTACTTTGAAAACCGCATTGATCTCGTAAGGAGTCACATCGTAGTGGAATCGGAGTTTAGTGGACTCAGAGATCCAAGGCAAAGTTCTTTAGCTAAGATGCTATCCATTGCTGGTGGTGGTGAGGGTCAAATTTTCCAAGGCAACCCTCTCGTTGTGGGAAAGATCTATGCAAGCAATTTCTGTCTTACTGTCATGTTGCGAGAATGCTATCGTTTACATATCCAACCCGTGTTATGCAGGCAGTTTTGTGTGCAGATTGACGGGAAGTCATCTTAAAAGTACTGCTGGATCTTCCAACCTATGTGGCCTTTGGGGAAAGGTGCTACTGATAGTGGGACGAGTCTTCCTCTATGGAACTGGGAAACAGGTTGTCTACTCTTTCCTTCTGCTCCATCCCGTTGCCCCTGCTACTGCTACTTACCAGTGCTTGCCTCCTTCCTAGAGAAGAAAACTCTTATATGTTGCCCTAGCAATTTAGTGGTGAAACTTTCTGTTCCATTTGGCCTTGGTGAGAGACTCCTAAATCCCTTAGACTTCACGGCGATTTCTTGTCTGCAAAACTGAATCCCAGCCTGGATCACACCACAATCCCCTGTTCCTCCACCTTTTTTGTTTAGGGTGAGACTTTCATTAGCGTCACCCATAGCCTTTTAAATAGGTTACTAGCACTAACCCGGCCAAGGCTATGTTTATATTTACATGGAAGTTCAAATTAAGATATGCAGCTCCCAGCTACCTTAACTGCATAGTTGGAGTTAACGTACCTTAATTTGAATTTTAGTGCCATCTACACAGCGGGAGGTCAATGGAAGCAAACATTCCCATTGAGTTCCCTTACTTCTCACAATTCAAGGAGTACCAGGGTTGATTGGGGTTGAATGCCCTCAGCGTTCGATTTAGCAGGTCTTTGCTAGGCCAGCTAAATTGCACACCGGATAATTGACCTCCATTGCACTGATCTTCCTGCATGTGAAAGGAGTTCATTAATTACTTAGAAATTAAGCAGTTTCCATCTGACTAATCAGTGTTAGATAACTGACTTTTTTCAGCAGACATAGTAGCTCATTAGTAGAATATACACAGATGGTAATGCGCTCAAAGGTATTTAAAATATATGGTCACAAAGCTCTATTAATAAAGTAGACCTGCTCTTACTCTTCATGACTGTCCCCACAGCTGTCTGTACTATCATTTGATAAATAAATGTATGAAAAATGCCTTTACCTACTTGCTATTTACAATGTTCACATTATGATAAACACTTCACATTTACTGGGACTGCAAAGGAGAATAGAGAGAAAAACACCTTTTCCCAATTTTGTTTATTTGGTAACTAGTTTACCTGCATATAGTTGCCTAGAGGAAGAGACTTATTCAAAGCTTAACTCAATAGTGTTTACTTGGAATGAAGTATTTTGGACAATTTCTTCTTTCATCGGATGCTTTTCAGTATGAAACATATTTGGAGCAGGATGCTTTCACTGCTAAAAGGCCTGCTTTCTTTGGCTGGTTACTCGCCAGTTACTCTTCTGCCCAGGCACATACAGTAACGGAGCACAACGCATTTTCTAATTCCCCGGAGCTGCGTACTGATAGTGGGAGGAGTCTACCTCTCTGGGACTGCCATTCCAGCCCCTACTGAGCAGGTGCACAGGAAGTGGGTGTAGTTTTGGCTCCATCCCCACTAAGGTGAGTGAATCAGGGGAAATAGTCTGCTACTGGCAAGAACCAATAGCAGAAAATATTTTTCTCCCATGTTTCCTAGAGCAAGGCTGAGAGCCAGGGGTCACAATGTGTCTGCCCTTTCTGTGTCTCTAACAAATTTGTTGGTAATCTTGCCCTTAACTGTTTATGGTATCCCATGTGGAGCATGGAAGGGACCAAGCTGCCAATAGAATATGTCCTTCACAAGTAAAATTGCATTCTCCTTGGTAATCTGGAGATCACAACTGTAGCATGTGTGGTGGACCCAAACCCAGGCGAGATAGCCAGTCACATGGAAAGCATGGATCTTCTTGGGCTCATATCAAGTAGCCAAAATGTTGCCTGGCATGTGATCATCCTACAGAAAGACTGGAGGGAGGGAAAGGGAATAGCTGATGAGTTGCAATTAGAAACAAACTTAGTTTAATGAATATTTTGGTTAATTAAGACCATTGTAGAACTATTTTACTTGTCTTGGGAATATTTTTGAAACTCCATGAACTTTTGCATTAATAATTAAATTTATAATGCTGAAGAAAGCCACACGACAGTTCTGAGGGCCTATTGCATTGTAAGCACGTCTGTGCCGAGGCAGCTTGGCCCAATGGCCACAGCTTTAAAGTAGTCCTAGAGTCATAATAATATGGCCTAATAGCCAGAGTCCACGAAGTAGCCCTTGAGTCACAGGGCAGCATGGCTCAATGGACAGAGTCTATATCAAAGGCCTGGAGTTCAGGGCAGCATAGCCTAATGGCTAGAGTCAATAACACGGTCCTATGGCTCAGGGCAGCACAGCCTAATGGCTAGAGTCTCAGGGGTTTGGGGCAGCCCCATTAGGGGAGGTCCAGGCCCACTCTACTCCACCGAACCCCGACAGAGGGTCCTATCAATGGAGGAATGATCCGCCACTCGCTCAGCGAGGAGTCCCACTGCAACGCTCTGAACTCACTGGGGTTGGAGATACCACCCTCCCTAGGTCACTCCCTACCAGTTCTAGCATTGGGATCATCCCCATAGTATCAGAGGCATCAGGCTCCACAGCACCAGTCTCCTCCTGAGGTTCTGCTGGGTCTAGAAGCTCCCTTCCATTTCCTGGACCTCTGGCTGCTCTACGTCTGGAGCTCTTCTAGGAGGTCCTTCCTCTCCAGTGTCCAGCCCAAACTGAGCTGAGCTGCTCCCTTTTAAACTTTGCCAGCCCTGGGAGCATGCCCAGTGCAGCTGGGGGGCGGGACTTCCTCCTCCCACAGGACATTAAGCCCTCCTGGTCCAGTACAAGGTATGCGCACCCCGTCACATTCTGCAATGGACTAAGGATCTCAGTTATCACTGGTGTTAATGGGAGTTGCAGGTGTATGGTGCCTTTCAGGAGGTGTGGATTCAAGTTCTGTGATGCTTCAGGCTGTTGGCCATGTTGGGGTGATTGTCACATTTCATGTGGCTAAAGCCTTCAGGATGAATCATAATAACTATAGCTCAGCACAATGTGCCTGCTGCTAAATTTATTGCTTCATAACTTAATCCAAAATCCATTGGGTTTTCCTATTCACTTCACTGGGCTTTGGAAGATACCATAAACTAACACTATCTCCTGGCCTGCTTACGAATGTATACACAAATATATTTCATATAACGTGAAGGTTGTTTTTTGAACTTAACACAGGGCTTCAACGCTTTGTTTGGCAGGAAGAATAAAACTTAAACTCAAAATTACAGTACCTGATCTATGCATGCAGCATTTTGTGTGATCACTTATAAGAAAACTCGCTAATTAGTTGGAATAAATGTCACTTTAAAAAAATGGGTTCTTTGTTGAAAGTTTGAGAATGTATAATCAACTAGGAGAAAGTGATTGACAGCAGGCGCTCAATTTCTTCAATGTGCTATATTATTCCCACCATATCTGAGGTTTATCTGGAGTTACTGTGTTCTGCAGGGTGTGTGTACATCTGCAGGAAAGCTACTTCCTTATGGGAGAACCCTAAGGATTTTCCTGGTTTACACTTTGAGAGTTAAATGCAACATACTTATTCCTTGGGTTTAAGAAGAGCTAGTAGTCTGCGGGGCATGTTGCTGTCATCCTCATGAGCCCAGACCACACCGAAGATTAAATAGTCATTTAAGGCTCATCTAGACTATGCGGAAGATTCAAAGAGGATTTGCAAATTCCGTGGGAATTTGCATATCTTCTTCCGATCTCACTTTTGAAAGCAGGAGAGATTGTTGCTGTCATTTTTTGAGGAAAAGCAGCTTTTCGAAAAAGGGTGTGTGTGTGCAGAAATAAATGCTTATAAACTACTTTCACTTTCGAAAGCTCTGCTTTCAACAGTGAGAGCGGAAGAAGATATGCACATTCCCACAATTTGCATATCCTCTTTCGACTCTTCTGCGTAGTCTAGACACAACCTTACAGTATATCTCAGTCCATATTTGTATTTGATTTTCATTCTAATTAATGCTTTATCATCGATGTCTGAGGAAACATGGATTCAAATGGCAATAAACAAAACTGTTTTTTTGTCTCCATTCTCCTTTGCCTCTTGGGCCCTTGAAAGATGCACATGGAACCAGGCCAATTTGATAAAACCCTTAACAGGTGTGAACGCTTGGTGATCAGGGCATGTCTTAATAGAACACTAGAACTGGAAGAGACCTCAAGAGGTCATCGAGTCCAGTCCCCTGTCCTCACGTCAGGACCAAGCACCATCTAGATCATCTCTGACAGGTGTCGGTCTAACCTGCTCTTAAATATCTCCAGTGATGGAGATTCCACAACCTCCCACGGCAATTTATTCCAGTGTTTAACCACTTTGACAGGTAGGAAGTTTTTCCTCATGTCCAACCTAAACCTCCCTTGCTACAGTTTAAACCCATTGCTTCTTGTCCTGTCCTCAGAGCTTAAGGAGAACAATTTTTCTCCCTCCTCCTTGTAACACTCTTTTAGATACTTGAAAACTGCTCTCATGTCCCCTCTCAGTCTTCTCTTTTCCAAACTGAACAAGCCCAGTTCTTTCAGCCTTCCCCCATAGATCATGTTTTTAATTCAATTCCATGAACCTTCAACAAGAGCTGATGCCTCGTTTATGGCATGGCTGTTAATAGCAACCACAAAGATTATCCTTGGGGCAGATACTAAAGGATCCTATGAAAATGCATATCCATTGTCGTGGTCCAGGTGCTCCTACATGATTGAGTAATGCGGTATCCATTTTATAACCAAATCTGACGCTTGGACATATGTGCATGGCTCCATGGGAGCCTCCAAACGCCCATGTTTTAATCAAGGATGTGCCCTATTGCAGAACTCCACTAGGGTTGCAGAGAAACACGCCCTTGACTGCACATGGTGCTTTCCGAGATGGAAGGTAAATGGCTTACAAAGCCATTTTAATGGTTTGCCGCTATGGATAGGACCACAAACCACAGTACAGGCAGTCCCCGGGTTACGTACAAGATAGGGACTGTAGGTTTGTTCTTAAGTTGAAACTGTATGTAAGTCGGAACTGGCGTCCAGATTCAGCAGCTGCTGAAACTGACCGCCAGTTCTGACTTA
This sequence comes from Pelodiscus sinensis, assembly GCF_049634645.1. NCBI lineage: Eukaryota > Metazoa > Chordata > Testudines > Trionychidae > Pelodiscus > Pelodiscus sinensis. Next base: position 44,047,821 of record NC_134723.1, on the reverse strand, counting down.
CATACAGATTCAACTTAAGAACCCCAGGCGTCCCCAAGTCAGCTGCCGCTGAAACTGATCAGCGGCTGATTCCAGGAAGCCCGGGGCAGAGCAACTGTGCCTTGGGCTTCCTGTAGTCAGCGCTGGTCAGTTTCAGCAGCAGCTGACTTGGGGACGCCTGGGGCAGAGCTGGGGTGCTGCTGGGTTGCTCCAGTAGCGCCGCTCCTTGGCGCTACTGGACCAACCTAGCAGCACCCCAGCTGCTCTGCCCCAGGCATCCTGATTCAGCTGCTGCTGAAACTGACCAGCAGCGGCTGAATCAGGATGCCTGGGGCAGAGCAGCTGGGGTGCTGCCAGGTTGGTCCAGTAGTGCCCAGAGCGGCGCTGCGGGACCAACTGGCAGCGCCCCAGCTGCTCTGCCCCAGGGTCCACAACAAAAGCCTGGTCTGTTTGGGGGGGGCACACTAGCTGAGCCCCCCCCCCAGCAGACCAGGGACACGGGGAGCAAAGCCGCAGCGGCGGGGTGCCGCGCCTCTGAGGCTTTGTTCTGGCGCGGGACCCGCCGCCGCTGCGGCTTTGCTCCCGGTGTCCCTGGTCTGCTGGAGACGGTCCCCAGCAGACCAGGGGCACCGGGAGCAGCTTTTCTCGCCCCGGAGGTCGAGGTGGCGTACCGCTGCCTGCGAGCTCCGGGGCGAGAAAGCCCCGTTTGTAAGTGCGGATCCGACATAAGTCGGATCCGCGTAAGTCAGGGACTGCCTGTATCGACAAGGTTGGAAGCCGGAGAGATCATTGCTGTCCAAAGTCTCATGGTGACCACATCTAGAGAACTGGGATAAGCTTTCAATATTGCCCCGACTTATGGCTGCTGAAGTATTGGCCACGGAACTGCTTTTAAAAAAGCAAAGGATGGCAGCAAAGGGTGGCTCCCTCTAATGGGGAGGTAAAAAGAAAGAAAAGATTTGCTAGAAAAAAAATTACCGCAATATGCAGCCAGTGGATGGCACAGATTGCTCAAAGATGGCAATTTGCCACCAAAAAGAGACGAAACCGAATGATTTGAGTTTGAAGTAGATTGAAGAAATGCCAGTAACACTTTGAATTACAGTGCACGAATGACCATGAACACTAACTGCTCCTTAATTGCAGGGTGGTTTAATAGGGCCTATTGGTACAACCCCCCCTCAGTTCATCGCCAATATATTTCCGTTGATCTCAATGGAACTAAATTAGGGCTCTGTTTGGCCCAACACAAATACTTGGTAATTGCAAGCTCCTTCATGCTGCTGAGTATGGTCGCTTTCCTAAGGCAGCCTGATTTTTATACAGCTTCCACTGATTTCAATTATTCTAAAGTTAATTGCCTTGTAACCTACACTATGTAGCAGCAGAGCCGAGCGACTGAGGCTGTAACAATACAGCTCTCACTACGGTGCCTTGTGCTGCTACCGATGACTGCTCCAACTTCCCCTTGACCTCAACGGGAGTTCTGCTTGTGAACCTGGCTACAGAATTTATGTAAGAACCTTACCACTGCATTGTGATTGTGTTGAAATTAAATGGACAACAGTTGCCATTTAGCTAATGAGTCCTTAACGGGTATTTGTACTCTATCAATTAAAGTATTGCTGAAATTCCTTTGTGCAAAGGGTAATTAATGTGTGGCGCAGATTATGGAGGACAAATATAATGCCACAAGAATGTAAATGTAGGGGAAAGGAAATTACTGGTTAGGTTGATTTCTTATAGCCCCCTTCTGCTGCTGCCACCCCAAATGTCACTAGAGGTGAGAATTTTGCAGAGAGTTATAAAAGTAATTTATTGCATGTATTTACAGGGGATTTCCTGCCTTTTCTGTATCATGATTGCATCTGTGAAGGTTTGAAGGAAGTGGGTCTAATTAACTGCATAAGGGGAGAGACAAGCCTGCAAATATGGTAGGAATAATAGCTGAAATTCCCTGAAAATGCAGCTTTGTGGCATGACAGAGGCGCAGCAGCGTCCTCTGAACTGAAGCATGCTGTGCAAAATTCTTCAGTGTAGAGCCCTCTCCTCTGACTCCATTCAGATACCGCCGTTTCCAAGCCCTCGCTTGAATTTTCCAGGCCCGCAAAAGAAAAGTAACCCGTTGTCCTTCTTCCCGAGACATATCTTTCGGGAAAGCTGCCCTGCAATTCTTCAAGCATCTGTGAAAGGAGCAGTAAGAAATCAGTATTCCCCCTACAATGGTAATTGACGGATTACATCTCCATGAGGGGTGGTACAAAGCCACGGAGGTGTCTTATCACGCTGAGCTCCCGTGGCTTTGCCACGAAGAAATCTTGACAGGGTGGCCGATGCGCTTGTGATTGGTGGTCTGTACTCAGGCATGTACATGCAGCGGCTGTTGAAGAGGACTGTCCACGTGCACTGAGACTGTCGGGGGACTGGAACCATCTTTTGTGTTCTGTTTTGTACAGCGTCTGACGCGGTGGAGTCCAGGAGCATGACTGGGGCGCTACTGCAATAAACATTACTTAAGCATGCAAAGACAGGCCTGCTGACAGTGGGGATGGGGGAGGAGGCTGCGGCTCAGGGCCTGGAGATTCAAAGGAACCTGGAGCTCCCTGCCGTCACCGTTCCTGCAGCAGCAACGGTTGCTGAAGCCCCAGGCGCCTTAGAATTGCAGCCGGAGCACTGCTCCATTCAGCTCTGTAGGGGGTGCTCTGTGGTCTGGGTGATTGCTATTGGCCCCGCCCTTCTGCCTGAGGCCCCACCCCTTCCAGAATGTGGAGCCCCGCTCCCCACATACCTTGCCTCAGGGCCTGGGGTGGTTGTCAGCCTTTCTGTTCACGGACAGCGTGTGGCTCTCTGATGCGTTTTTGGCTTCACGCCCACTTTTGGATTTTTGAGAAACTCTCATCTCCCCCCTCCCCCATAGCAGCAAAAAAAAAAAAGAAAAAAAGAAAAGAAACTGACCAGGGCCGAAAAACAAAAATAGCAGCAAAACTTGGAGGGAGGGGGAATTAATGGGGAGGGGTTAGGTCGCCTCATGCCTCCCCTGGAATTTCTTCATGCCCCCCCAGTTTGGGAACCCATGCGTTAAATTACTTGGAGACTTGCAGCTACAGTGATTGCAACGAACTATTCATTTTAATTCCTATTCAGAAATTGTTTTAAATATTGAGGCTGTTTTGCACTTCCAGGCAGAGAGCGAGCTGTTACAGCCTGGTTATTTTTAAACTAAATTAAGAAAAAAATGACTTTAACCAGCCATATTAACTGGTGGCTAAAACCTTAATAGAACGATTAAGAATGAAGTGTCCTGCATAGAATGGCAAAGAATAAAACGTTGTGAATAAAGATTGCTTTTGATTTCTTCCCTTAAGTTCCCTTCGTGTAGAGCCGAGGAATGATATGGAACTAGTGCTATCCTAGCTGTAACCTTACGTGCCTCCCTAGCATCTGGTGTAAGAAACTGGGACAGTCTATAACCATTTGGTGACCAAGCATTTGCCATGGACCTCCACTAGCATTAGTCACTTCAATCCATCGTGCTTCTTTTGGTGACAGGAAATCGGCTTTGCAGCGGGATGAACTTTTTTTTTTCTTTCCTCCTCTTAAATTAGTTCATGGTATTTTTTTCTGATGAATTTTTTGTTGCCCTCTACTATTGTAGAGCTTCAGAGTAGCTGTGTTAGTCTGTACGGGATAAACTTAAAAAACAACAAATCGTCTGGTAGCACTTTAAAGACTAACAAAATATATAGATGGTATCATGAGTTTTCATGGGCACGGCCCACTTCTTCAGATGACTGGAGTTATGAGTTTAGCATGTGCAGACCCAAAATAAATAGGGGAGAAGAGAAAAGGGTAGAGTAGAGTAGTAATCGCCAGGCTCACTTTGGGCCCCCAAATTGGCGCAGATCGTTGGGGCTGACTGGATCAGGGGTAAACCCTTATCACCAAAAAGACTTTCCCGGTAGGGAATCGGGCACCCTGTGTGCCCCCCAGTTCATGGCACATAAGGGATATATGTGGCAGCCGCTTTTCCGGAATAAGCTGTGAGCTGTCTAGACTGGCCCCTTGAATTTCCGGAAAAGCACTGACGATTTACTGTAAGAAATCAGATGCTTTTCCGGAAAAACTATGCTGCTCCCGCTTAGGCAAAAGTCCTTTTTCCGGAAAACTGTTCCGGAAAAGGGCCAGTGTAGACAGCACAGTAGTCTTTTCCGGAAAAAAGCCCCGATCACGAAAACGACGATCGGGGCTTTTTTCCAGAAAAGCGCGTCTACATTGGCCATGGACGCTTTTCCGGAAAAGCATCCTGCCAATGTAGACGCTCTTTTTCCGGAAATACTTATAACAGAAAACTGTTCCGTTTTAAGCATTTCCGGAAAAAGGTGCCAGTGTAGACACAGCCCAAGTGTTGGAGTCAGGTAGGGGCTCGGGAGCAGGGCAGGGGACAGGTCCTGAGATGAGGCAGGAAGTTTGAGCCCCTGGACCCAGAGGAATTTGGCGCCTATAGCTAATTGCAGGTCCTTTACAAGCACTTTAATCCAAAGATAAGCTGAATTGAAAACTTTCTGTGCACTAGTTATTGAAATGCTAAGAAGAAATGCTTCCAGAATTTTAGGGGCACCTATCCTTTCTCTCTCTTCCTTCCCAGGGAAAAAATGTTGAATTTACTGAGCCACGCTGCTTCAAACTTAAATCTTTTTGTTCCCCCCGCTCCCCGCACTCCTGTCATAGCTAATCAGAGGTTGGAAATAGATTAGAATGCCTCCTAGCAGACCTGGCCATAGGGCAAAGTGAACAAGATGGATGCCTTGAGCCCTGTGCCTTCAGGGCCCCGTGCTACAATTGAGACAAAAAAATTGGGTACTAGCTGCCCATCAGATTGCTTGTGCTGTGCAGAGCTCAAGTTGGGCTAATCGTTAGTTTAGTTGCTAAACAGTGCTAAAGCATCTAGCTACAAGCATCTTCAATGCATAAAGAAGGGTTGACGGGTTTATTTCTTTTTATTTCACCCTTCACATACTCCATAATGTAGCACAGATATGAAAACTGACTTATTTCAGTGATGTGGATGGTTTATTTTGCCACACTCTGACCCTCTGTACCGTAAAACGTCCACTACAAGTTGGGTCTCAAATGCCAGGTCTCCAGTACAAGCCAAGGGTCTCAGGTGGTTTGTATTAAGAACAGCCAGGTCCCTAATACAATAATACAAGCTGAGTCTTTATAGAGATGTCAGCAACATATCGGTGCACCAGCTTCCTGAAACATAGAGTTTACGCAACCGCCTTCCACCGTATTGAAAATGGCCTCGTCGTGGAAAATCGTACAGTGACCTCCAGAATGAAAACATTTACCTTCCATTTGCGTCTTTTACTCTTTGAGATGCTGGGAGTGCTGACTAGATGTTTTAATAGGCACCTGGTCTGTTAAATAAACGCTGTGTCTCTATAAATAGTTGGGGGCTCTCGGACGGTTTGTACTAATAGACACCGGGGGCTTCTATTGGAAGTTTTACGGTAGTGTATGATGATGTCATAGTGAACAGTAAAAGCCGGGCAGATGACATTGAAATAGACACCAGTTGAAATTTTCTTAAATCTAGAGGCGTTGTGGAATATCTCCAGCAAGCGACTTGTGCTACCGGGGCTGGGCTCTGTATAACCCCTCAATGGGTTTGACTTAAACTAGAGCACCCACCGGCCGGGACCCACAAACTCTTTGGATGGGCTTGTCTGCTAGGATTGTGTCTAAACTCTGCGGTCTTAATTGGTGTGTGTGCCTGGATGTGTGTACATGTGCACAGACACACACATGCGCCATCTAGCAAACCACACTTTCATGGAAATGCCTATAGCTTGTGGAGAGCATCTCAAAGTAATCAAATTATCTGGAGAAGATTTTCAGCAATTTTACATGGGGCAGGAGTAAACCTGTTCCTGTACTTTCGTGACTGTTTCTCACCTCCCTCCCGCGAGGGCATGCCCGGCAGTAGATGTAGTGATGCACACCTCTACAGCTACATACTCATTCAGGAGCAGTTAAATGAATTAAATCCCACCGCAGAAAGATGGAAGAGTCTCCGGAGGATGTACCATATTGCAAGTCATTTTACTTCCCAATGAATCAACTGCACAGCTGAGTTATGTTAGCTGCACAGTAGTCCCTCCAAAAGGAGTTCAGCCTTTTCCCTCTCGACTGCATTGTCACCGTTTTTATTTCCCTAGTTCAGAGAGATGTGGTGGGGAAAGCAGGGGTTAATCACCTCATGCTCTCTGCTGTCTGCAGGTGGACAAGGGTAGGTGGACCCTGGCTTTCCTGATCTCCCCCTAATTGTCAGCTAGAGCAGCTCCTTGGTTAACAGGTGGGAGCAGCTTGAACGGGATCTCCAAAGCATAAGTGAGCGGGCAAGGCGTTGTGGATGCTTAATTTGCTCTGATCTTTTCTAGGAACAGTCCTGCTCCACAGAGGTTGTTACTCAGGACAGGTTGTGATGATATAAGAAACAACAGCTCCAACTATTGCACGGGAACGTCGCTTAATTTTCTGTAAAATGTCGATTGTACATAAGAACATAAGAACGGCCGTACTGTCTTCTCTCCCCTCTTCCCCTTACACGCTCTCTCTCTCTCTCTCTCTCTCTCTCTCTCTCTCTCTCTCTCTCTCTCTGTAAAATGTCAGTTGCCTTCTCTCCCTCCTTCCCTGTACACATACACACTCTCTCTCTGACTCTCATTTTTAAAGAAATGCGAAGTGGTTTCTATGTTTAGGAGAATTCTGCCAGCTCTCTTGCACACGAGGCCTTTGTAAATGCAGGAGATAGAGGGAAAATTCAATAGACCGTGCTTTGAAACAGTTTGAAATACAAGGGTTTAGTCACCTTTCCTTCCAGTGCCTCAGGCTATGTCTAGACTGCTCTTTTGAAAGAGGCTTTTTCGAAAGCATCTTTCGAAAAAGAGCATCTAGACAAGCTGTTTCAAAAAAGCAGCTCGCTTTTTCGAAAGAGAGTCTAAACACTCTTTTGAAAAAGCCCTGTTTTCATGCAATAGCGCCTTTTTTCGAAAAATGACTTTAGAAAAAAGGCATTATTCCTCGTAGAATGAGGTTTACCGCCATTGACAAAACCACCGCTTTCTTTCGATTTACTGTTGACAGAACGCACCGGTGGTCTAGATGCAGGTAACGTTTTTTCGAAAAAAGGCCACTTTTTTTCGAAAAAAACCCTGTAGTCTAGACACACCTTAATGTGCACTGAGAGACGTTACAACAAATTCTTGGGGATGAACATTTCATAACTTGCTAGCGCACTTGGCTTTAAGTCCTCTTGTGTGATAAGGTCCCATCTGTGCTCCTGTTGTTTGCACATCCACTTCGCATCTGTGGGAGCTCTCCAGGCAGGAATAGCTACGGAATAAACCTTAAGCCACGCTTTGGACCAATGACAAGCCCCCTGGTTGCTTACCAGTCTTTTCCTTGCCAATTGATGGAAGACCTTGGGAGAGGAAAATTTCAGTTTTGTGGCTAAACTACAGGAATAGAAATCAGAAGATCCTGGCTCTTGCTGGACTTTGTGTTTCATCCCAGAGCAAAAAATTTGGCCCTTAGTCCTATTTGAGCTAGCTATAAAATGGGGCTAATAAAGCTTGATTCGTTAATATCCCTAAAGCACTGTGTGACCCTCACTTGAAGGGTGCTATAGAAGCATTAAGTAAATTGCTTTTAATACATCCGTACTCTCAGGTGTGTGTCCATTGTTGTTTGGTTATAAATGGGATTTTTCATGTAACTGTCTGGCCTGCATCCGTTGACCATTTCCTAAGACTTGTTCAAAATATTTGATTAGCTACAAGCAAAAGGTACATTTTAAAATTACTAAATGCAAGCAGCTGCATTGTCGTACAAGTTAACACGCAAATCAGAGAATGCGTATTTTAAGGATGAACATTCATCTTCCACTATTTCCCCTTGTGCATATGTGGTCTGACACCTCCTTTAATTACATGATCAGATAATTAGTCTCTAAAACACTCTGCCAAAAGTTGCTGTTCCAACATGGCCGTGCCATGTGTCTTACAGCATGTATATTTACAATACAAACGGTGCATCAAGCTACACTTTTAACCAGGAAAACATGGATTTGAAAAATGCAGGCACCATGCAACGGCGTTAGTACTGCCTAAGTTAATGTTCTAACAGCACACAGTGCTGAAAATAGTATGGGATAACACTCGGTGAAATTCATTCCTATGGAGTGAAAGGCTAGGTGCTGTGTAAAAGCTATTTAGAGGACTTGTATCTTGGCATTCTGGAGACCTGCTACACAAGGGTGTGATTTTCCCCTAGTGTTACTAACTCAGAAATGTGTTCAAATGAATTTGGTCATTCTTGAAGATGGCCATAGTTCTTTTTCCTGTCTTCCTCATCTATGTGACGATGGATGAATAAGGACAATTTAAGGTCCAAATAAATCCGGTCAGTGACTGCTAGCTGGGATTTTCAAGACTGCTTAGCATTTATCTAACTTACCGAGGTGCAGGATAAAACTTCTACTTACATCAATAAGAGAAGTTATGCAATTGTTTGACATTCCTGCATTGGGAAGGCGTTGGACTTGATGACATTCCAAGGTCTCTTCCAGCCTCAGATTCTATAATTCTATTCTATAATTCTATGACAATCCCCCATGCTGCTTGTGAGTGGTGAAAACCAGTACTATATAAATTGCAGATTACTTGGACAAAAGCAGGATAACTACTTAAAACCCCCCCACTTTAACTTACAAACACTTACCTATTAATGATAAAACTTCCAAATCGGAAGGCTAGAAAGTGCTGTCTTACACGTGTATTTTATGGAAGATTTTGATTAAAAAAAAAAAAGGCCTGGAAGAATGGAATGCAATTAAATTTTATCTTAATCTCCCTTGGCAGCAGTGATGTTGTATATGCCCTTAAAATAAGATCTTGCTAGCAATAATCTTGTTATGACTTGTGGCTTTATTATTATGGGGATACTCTGTCTAGGTTCTTTCTCTCTATCTTGACGCGTTCAGAAATAAAGTAATTCCCCCTTCAACAATATGAAAGGTGGAACTGAATAAAAATGATGTAAAGAAAATCGGTTATTTTTCAAGTTTCTAATATTTTTTTCATCCTCCCCTTGCCGCCTCCATTGTCTTTTGGGACGTGTTTTGCCATCCGTTTTATTTTTACGTCCTGCACAATTTCTCTGGCCTCACTTCTGAACTGTGAGCAGAAATGTAAAGGAAGTTTATTGCATGACTTCTCTGAAGGGCTGAGGACCGATGACTTCCCCCAAAGTCTGCGAGCTGGGCAGGAAACTTTTCCCAGCCAGTGGAACTTTGGAGATTTCAGACATTTTCCTGTCCTGCATGAGGATGAAACCAAAACCTTTACAGTTCTCTTCAGGGAAACAAGAGAGCCGTCCCAGAACATCCTGCACTCCAGGGCTCAAGGCACTCAGCCAGGAGTGGGGAGACTCAAATTCTGGTTTTACTATTCTACCCCCATCCCCAGTGAGTCGCCTATTGGCTGTTGTGCATTGGGTCTCTCAATCTCTCCTGCTGAAACAACTATTCCACCATGTTCAGGCCCACCCACTGGGGATGAGAGGAAGGGGACAATTGCTCTGAGGCCTGACAATTTGAAAGGATTTGGGCCTGCTGAGGCCCTGGGAATGCTGTGTAGTGCTCCAGCTAGCTCTGAGGGCTCTGCACCATCCGGGCAGTGCTGGGGGCTGACTGGCCGGCCCTTTTTGCCCCGCCCCTTCCGCCAGAGGCCACACCCCTTCCAGGAGCACAGAGTTTCTCCCCTCCTTCCCCCGCCATTGGCCAGGGGCCTGGCAATCTTGTCTGCTCCCTTGCCTGTTTCTATAGATACTGACTGGAGCAGGGGCTAGAAACTGAGTCTCCTGCCTCCCAGGTGTGTGCTTTGTTTAAGCCCTGGAGTTCGTCAGCCTCTCTCGGACCTATGGAAGTAACTGTACAAGGTGAAACCGCGCCCCCAGGAGGAGGTAGAGACAGAGACTCTCCTTGGTCAAATAATCCCCGAGCAGCTCTGCGCAGGAGCGAAGTGCTTCTGAAAGGCAGAGCATCCGTCTCCGTCCTCTCTAGGCTTCAGATCCTGAGCTCCAGCCTGGCCCACTACTTCAAAGCAGTCGTCTCCCGGATCCACATCTGTCAGGCCAGGCTGGGAGACTTGTTCATAGAATCCTAGGCTTGGAAGAGACCTCAGGAGATTACGGAGTCCAGCCCCCTGCCCAAGGCAGGACCAACCCCAACTCAATCAGCCCAGCCAGGGATTTGTGAAGCTGAGATTCCACCCCCTCCCTAGGGAACCCATCCCAGTGCTTCCCCACCCGCCTAGGGAAATACTTTTTCCTAATATCCAACCTAGACCTCCCCCACTGCAACTTGAGACCATTGCTCCTTGTTCTGCATCTGTCACCACTGAGAACTGTGATCAACGGAAATATATTGGTGATGAACTGAGAGGGGGGGGTTGTACCAATAGGCCCTATTAAACCACCCTGCAATTAAGGAGCAGTTAGTGTTCATGGTAATTCATGCACTGTAATTCAAAGTGTTACTGACATTTCTTCAATCTACTTCAAACTCAGATCATTCAGTTTCATCTCTTTTTGATGGCAAATTGCCATCTTTGAACAATCTGTGCCATCCACTGGCTCCATCCTCTTTGGAACCTCCCTTCAGGTAGTTGAAGGCTGCTATCATATCCCCCCTCACTCTTCTCTTCTGCAGACTAAACAAACCCAAATCCTTCAGCCTCTCCTCCTAGGTCATGTGCTCCAGCCCCCTCATCATTTTGGTTGCCCTCCACGGGATTTTCTCCAATGCCTCCACCTCCTATCTGTAATGGGGGACCCAGAATTGGACGTAGTACTCCAGAGGTGGCCTTGCCAGTGCCAAAGCCCTCGTACCTGAGGGCTGTGAAGACATGCCCACAATGTTTCCAGGACGGCGCAAAGGGCATATTAGCATCAACATTGATGGCACTGACCGCTGGCTTGTTGTTTTTTCCAGACTTCAGCCACTGCTTGTACAAGTTTAGACAAGTCCTAAGTTCAAGCCACCTTGCTTTGTTTTGGTGGCAGTGAAGACCAGACAAAAACGTGGGGCTGCTGCCGAGACTGAGGGAGGGGGACTGGGAAGAAAACCGTGCCCCATGGAAACAGGCAGACAGAACACAGGCTGAGGAAATGCTCAAGCAAACAGAGGAAAGTAAAGCTCTATGGAAGCCATCAAAGCTTGCTCTTGTAAAAAGAAAAGAGCAAGGGGGCAGTGGCTGAAATATTTACACGGGCAACATATGTTTCAGATGTGTGTGCGGCATGCATATTCAAGGTGCTTTTCCTCACACTGCTCAGCCATGGTATACTCGTGTGGAAATTCCAGATGACATGCTTCACTGGGGTGTGTGTGTGTGTGTGTGTGTGTGTGTGTGTGTGTGTGTGTGTGTGTGTGTGTGTGTGTGTGTGTGTGAGAGAGAGAGAGAAAACTGTAACTGTCCGTGTGAAAACTGTCCTCTTCCTCCCAACCTGCATTTATAACTAACCACACTCTTGTGCGTAGGGGTCCTCACAAGGGGCAAACCATGACTTCTTTTTTATAGAAAACAACAAAATGTTGTAGCTAAGCAGAAGAGCTCTCAGTAAGCCCACCAGCATCAGCACGTGAAAGGTCCTAAAATATTTAAGGCAAAACCGCTTCATGAAGTTCAATAAGGACAAGTGCAAAGTGCCCCACTTAGGAAGGAACAATCCGTTTCACACATACAGAATGGGAAGTGACTGTCTAGGAAGGAGTCCTGCAGAAAGCGATGTAGGGGTCAGAGTGGACCACAAGCCAAATAGGAGTCAACAGTGTGACACTGTGGCAAAATATGCAAACATGATTCTGGGAGGCATTAACAGGAGTGATGTGAGCAAGAGACGAGGAGTCATTCTTTCTCTCTGCTCTGCACTGGTTAGGCCTCAGTTGGAGTATCATGTCCAGTTCTGGCCACCACATTTCAGGAAAGATGTGGAGAAACTGGAGAAGCTCCAGAGAAGAGCAACAAAAACGATTAAAGGCCTAGAAAAGATGAGTGATGAGGGAAGGCTGAAAGAATTGGGCTTGTTCAGGTTAGAAAAAAGAAGACTAAGAGGGGACATTACAGCAGTTTTCAAGTATCTACAAGGGTGTTACAGGAAGGAGAAAAATTGTTCTCCTTGGCCCCTCTGATGATAGGACAAGAAGCAATGAGCTTAAATTGCAGCAACAGAGGTTTAGGTTGGATATTAGGAAAAACTTCCTACCTATCAGGGTGGTGAAACACTGGAATAAATTGCCTAGGGAGGTTGTGGAATCCCCATATCTGGAGATATTGAAGAGCAGGCTGGATAAATATCTATCAGAGATGATCTAGACAGTGCTTGGTGCTGCCCTGAATGCAGAGGACTGGACTCGATGACCTTTCAAAGTCCCTTCCCGTGTTCTATGATTCGTAACTCTTGCTGTAGTGGGGCCTGCTCCTCTTTTCAAGCCTTGGAGAGTGGGATTGGCCTCTTTAGAGCGGTATTCGGCAACACCAGGCTTAATTCCCCACTGCTTTGCATGGTGAGGGGTCATTTACACCAGGGCAGAGTGAGGGTAAAATGCTGCCGTTCGTGTCTGATTTACACAGGTGTAAATGATGACAAAAGGCATCCCTATTATGGCCTGGAGGAAGAGACTTTGACAGTGCTAAAGCCAAAGCCTGTGTCAACACTACAGCTTAGCCCGGCACCATTTATGTCGCTCAGGGGTGTGAATAAACCACCTGCCCTGAGCCACAGAAGCTTTGCCAAGACAAACACTCGTGTGCTATTCCCGCCAACGTACTTTCTGCCACTTATGGAGGTGGTTTTTTTTAATGCGATTGGGCGAGCTCTCTCCTGTTGGTGGAGAGCATCTTTGCCGTGGATGTTGGCAGCGGCACAGCTATCTCTGTACAGAGTGTTCCCGTTGAAATCAGTGGGGCTCGTCACACAAATACTGGCTGCTCGCATGAACTGGGCTGGCACAGTTCAGCCCTCCATTCATGAAGCTGCCAGGGAGAGGCGCCTCTTTCTTAAGAACTTTGGGGTTATTCTTGGAAAGTCAATGGGATGGCTCATATGGTCTAAATATCTTCCGGAGAGAACTTGAATGAGGATTTCTTCCACTCGTCGTCCATTGAAGGCAGACGTTAAAAAAAAAGAGGGTGTCGTTTATAAAATACTCGATTTACTTGGTGTTTCTTGGTCCTTAACTCATATAAGTTTTGATTTTCTTCATTTATATAATTGCTCTGGGGTGGGGCTGGGGATGAGGGATCAGTGTTTGAGTTGCCCCAGGGAGGGAGGAAAACCCCAGCCCTCTCTCACCACAGCAGCTTGGGGTCTGTTGAGAAGTGCTTCCGCATGGCTACTGCAGCTGCAATGGGGACAGCTTGCAGAGGGGTGCATGTCTTCTGGTTGGGGGACAAACAAACACACAGACACACAGACAAATTTTCTGAAATATATAGTAGTTAGCTGTCCCTTTCTCCACTCCTGCTGGCCTGGTCTCCATCTTTGGCCCTTTGCTGCCCCCCTGTGTTCTTTCTATAGTATAACTGTCCCTCCTACCAGACCTTTCCCTTTCCATTTTATGAGAAACAATTGAATTCCAGGCACATCCCATTGCCCTGGTACAACCAAACCATTTCTTTGCTTTACGCTAGGCTAAGAGGAAGCTGCCTACCAATTTTGGTGGTCCTAGTGCTTACTGCTTAGAAGGAGTTCTTGAACAAATGGACTCATGGATGGATGGACACACAGACAGATAGGCGCACCATCTCTCTGAAAGAAACTATGTGTATGTGTATAATATAAAAATCATGGGTCATTTAATTTCTCATGGGTCACTGACTTGAACCAGTGATTCTCATACTAAAGCACATAAAACAAACAGAGTTTGTAAGCTTATTTCTGACACTAGTAGTTTGAAGCAGAATTGCTGGCTGATTGGTGTCATGGAGCTTTTGTATTTTCTGATTGCACTAATATGTGTGATACAAAGCGAGTGAGGGAATATCATTTGGGCCAACTCTATTAGTGAAGAAGAGAGATAAGCTTTTGAGTGCACACAGAGCTTTTCTTGAGGTGGAGAGCGGCTTGTGAAATATTTTGCTCTTCCTGGATATTTATTTGCATACCATAATGACGGTTCTACTGAGCAGCTCCTGCATGTGTATGAAATGTTTAGGCACTACTGGTACTCAGCACCTTTTCCAAATCAGGACATTTCTATATTAATACTCCTAAATCTATATTTAGGTGCAACTCTTAGGTTTGACAATGGTCATCGTAGTATCTGTTCTGAAGAGCTGACTGTGCCCACAGCACTCAATGCTTCCAATAAAGACGGATGGCCAGTTGGTTTAGAATAAGTATCACCTCTCCCACCACTTTAGTTGGACCCAAACCAACCATTTTTAGAAGTTTAGGAAAGGTTGGTTAAGAAATCCCCCTACATTTCTCAACCAAAACCATGGGGAAAGTCTGTAATAAATATTCCACATGTGTAATAAGTTCTTGTATTGAACAAAATATGTTCTCATCCTTTTCTACTCTGCCTCCATGTAGCCTACTCCCCTCTTTGGTTCCCAGTGACTTTGAAATGCTGACTCTGATATCTGCTACCCCATAGCCTACTTAGGTACCTCGTACTGTGTCAGCCAGACATCTTGCACCAATGTTCTACAATAGCAGGACTCAAGAATTTCTGTCTGGTGTTCTACAGCTATGTTTCTTGGACTTTTATAAAGCACTATGAAAATTATACCCTAGAGTGCATTCCCCTGCCTTTCTTCCTCTAACTCACAGGAATAATTTGGTCAGCTGCACGGGGTTATTTGATGCCAGTAAAGGGTATTTTTTTTTAGATATTTTGTCTGCATTCAACACTATGGAGGAAAAATATGTGTAAGGTCATCTTGTCTTCTATTATAAGATGTAAACTGTTTTTGGTCAATGAGGATTCACTCCAACTCTTCCCACTTCAGTTATGGCGTTCCACAATTGTGATGTCATGTTTGCATTAGGTAGAATTGCGACATGATATATATATGTGCATTAATGAGGGTGGAGACCATCCCCAAGGAAAGCTAATAGATCTCCAGTTCACCTAACAAAATACATCTTGGCTACGTCTACATTGGCATGATTTTCCAGAAATGCTTTTAATGGCAAAGTGTTCCGTTAAAAGCATTTTCGGAAAAGCGCGTCTAGATTGGCAGGCCGCTTTTCTGGAAAAGCACTTTTTGCGGAAAAGCATCCGTGGCCAATCTAGACGTGCTTTTCTGCAAAAAAGCCCCGATCGTCATTTTCGCGATCGGGGCTTTTTTGCGGAAAACAGTACTGTGCTGTCTACACTGGCCCTTTTCTGGAACAGTTTTCCGGAAAAATACTTTGTCTGAACGGGAACAGCATAGTTTTTCCAGAAAAGCACTGACAATTTTACATTAGATCATCAGTGCTTTCCCGGAAATTCAAGCGGCCAGTGTAGACAGCTGGCAAGTTTTTCCGGAAAAGCGGCTGATTTTCCGGAATAACTTGCCAGTGTAGACACAGCCATACAGTAAAACCTGTGTTATGCGGCATTAGGGATTCCAGTTATCTAAAAATTCCAGTTATCTGAGGGTCCCATCAACTTAGGAAAAACCAATGGACAATAATAGTAAAACTCAAGTTTTTAATATTAGTAGTTTTGTAGTGTGAGGCAATTGGTCTCACATTTCTATTTTGAGTTAAAGATGATTAAATAAAAAATTGTTAAGCCAATCATGGTAAACCAAGTCAGGCCTGTGCGCCTGACATGTGACAGTATCGTGGCTGGGGGCAATGCTGGTTAACAAAATTTTCTGGTTAACAGAGTGCTGGATAACACAGATTTCACGGTGTGTGGATCTGGGAGGTCCATTCGGGCTGAAAGCAAATTAAGAAATGGCTAGCTGCCCCAAGTGGAAGATGAAGCTGATGCTGAAAGCTTGAGTTCTTTGTTTTAAAAGGGATTTCTTGGTAGTGTTGAGATGCTCCATATGTTTTAATCAACTTGTGTATTTTGAGTGGGAAGAAGGTAACACAATAACTACTTGTGAGGGGGAGAAGTTAGTCAAAATAACTGCTTTTCTCCTTAAGGATCATTGTATTCTAGAATCTTTCAACACTTGGAGGAGGACGAGCAACAGTCGAAACTAACTTCAAGTACGGTCTTAGAGTTCCTTAACCTGCAGATATGCTCTCTAAGATGCATTGTAAGGCAGGTACATGCCAAAGAGAGTGTTTGTCTGATCTTATATGAGCTGGGCTTAATTCACCAAGGGGGTTTAGATGCTGCAATGATGAAGGGTGCAGTGAGTAACTTTTAGGTGTCCAGCTACCTAGTAGAATTCTTGCACCCAGGCTTCATATACAACACATGGAGGGAAATTAGGCACGTAAGACTGGGAATTAAAAGTAGGTCCAATGTGGGGCAGATGACCAAAGCCCACAGGTAAGTGGAAGGCTTGGAGTCCTGGGAGCAGGGGCTATAATAGCAGGGATAAACAGGAGACAAGGCAGAACTAGGGGGAAAATCAAATCAGTATCTTGGTAGTCTGTAGACAAATGCAAGAAGTATGGGGAGGAAGCAGGAAGAATTTGAAATGCTAGTAAATAAACACAACTTTGACATAGTTGCTATCACAGACCCTTGATGGGATAATACCCATGGTTGGAATATTGGTATAGAAGGGTACAGCAAGCTCAGGAAGGATAGGAAGGGAAAATAGGAGGAGGTATTGCCTTCTATATTAAAAATGTGGACTGAGGCTGCAATGGACATATGAAATAGACATGTTGAGAGTCTCTGGGTAAGGTTAAAAGGGGTAAAAGACAAGGGTGAAGGCTCTATTTCAGACCACCTAACCAGGAAGAAGAGGTAGATCAGACTTTTTTTAAACAACAAACAAAATCATCCCAAGGACAGGATTTGGTGACTCCAACTACCCAGTCATCTGATGGGAAAATAACACAGCAAGACCCAAATTATGCCACAAATTCTTAGAATGTTGTGGAGACAACTTTTTACTTCAGGAGTTGGAGAGGCTGTTCTAGAGTTGATTTTAACCAATAGGGAGGAACTGGTGGAGAATTTGAAAGTGGAAGGCAGCTTGGGTGAAAATGGTCATGAAATCATAGAGTTCATGATTCTAAGGAATTGTAGAAGGGAGAGCAGCAAAATAAAGACAGTGGCTTTCAAGATGGCAGACTTCAGTAAACTCAGAGAGCTGGTAGGTAATGTCCCATGAGAAGCAAGACTACGAGGAAAACTGTCTCCACTTGCAACTCATGGCTCTGAACTGGCGTCATTTGCAGGGAATGCAGCAGCAGGAACAGGAGGCGGCCTTCCATGGAACTCTTAGGCCCTGCTTAGAGCATTCACGTGAGAAGTCAGACCCAGAATCTATTCCTCCCTTCCCCTTGGCCTGAAAGGGTTTGAACGTATGTCTCCCACATTCCGACTGAATGCCCTAGCTATGTGGGCTCACTGTACACCCTGGCCACCGTCTCCACTGGCCACATGGCGTGGGTTTACAACCAGCTTGCTGGCAAAGACGAGCTCGGCAGGGGATTGCCTCGTTTGTGAATCCAGCCGGGTTGTGGGCGTGAATTCCTGTGCCGAGCTCACAGGTGGCGTGAGGCCCGAGGTGGCTGTGCACGTGCATAGTAGAAACAGACTGTGGCTTTTGCTAACGCCGACGGCACCTACGTGTTGGCCCAAAGCTCCTAAAGTAGCATTGGGGCACCCAAGTCCCTTTGTGAATCTAGCCCTTTGCGTTTTCGTTCTCTTCTCCGCTTCTACTCTGAGACCTTGGGTGGGCTCAGTGACTCCCTCATGCGACTCCCTCTTTTCTAAAGGAGGGTGCTAATGTTTACTGAACTGTCCCTACGTTTAGCTTTCTGTGCCGTTTCATAGCACCACGCGGCTGAGCGCCACCCTGTCAGCGTTCCCCTGGAAACCTACTGTGGAGTGTCTTCCTTAGACCCGGGAGCATGGAAAATAGATGGTAGCCGGAGAGGCTTCTTTGGTAGATTCTCCATTGGTTCTTGGGAAGATGTGCTCAGTGAACCAGTTCTTATCCCCCTATTCTGCCTTGCACCCATGACGGGAAGCCATTGTCTGCCCACCTATAGATCCGGAAGGTCCCAGAGAGCCCTCCAGTGCTTCTGAGAGACAAGATGTCACCGAGGAGTCAGCTAACTCTGCCTTTCCCCCAGCTTCTCCCTCCTGGGCAGTGGAAGAACTGTGTGCAGAGAGTCACCTGAGGCAGACAGTTGACCAAGGCATGGCCTAACCCATCTGCTACTCGTGGTGAAGCCTGCCTGTCAGAATGCAGCATCTTCGCCAAGTGTGATGTGCTGGCTGAGACTTCGTCATGTAACTGGTTATGAAGGGCTGTTGGCAGATATTGTAGACCCCTGTCAGACTTAACTGCATGTAAATTTAATTAGTATGCAAAAACAGAGTTGGAGATTAGACCAAAACTTAGCACCTTGGGTGTGTTAGCCTGTTCTATTGGGTAATCTATCAAAAACCGGTATGTAAAGGCTATTGTCAAGTAATTAAAAATATAGCGTTCGGATGGGGTGAGTTTTCTTTAACCCCTGCTCTGTATGGTTCTCCTCGGAGAGACACAACACAACGTAAGCGAGTGGTGATTTTTTGTACAGGTTGAATTTTCTCCTCAGTTTTTTAGAAAATAGTGTTCACTTATAAGTATTGCGCTTCCTTGAATGTCTCCCGTTCTACTTAGAGGATCTAATAAATTGTTATGATCATTAGCAACATCCCTAATATAGTGATCATATCCCTGTAGCCGAGAGAGCTGCGATTTGAACCTGGGTCCCGCACATCCGATGTGAGTGCCCTAACCACCCGAGCTCTTTCTTGGCTAGTCTGTCTGTGTCTTTGAAATGTCACACGTTTTTCTCCACTGCAAGGTGGAAGAAAAACGAATTCCGGAACTCAGCATTTTTCACAGAGTTCTTACTTTCAGGACAGTCTCTTCCTCTCTGTTCCTCCTCCCATCTTGACCTGCTTTGGCTATAAAGCTTGCTAGCTGTTTGGGCAGGTGCTGTCTTATGTCAGGCTGGTCTGCCCGGAAAAGTTGAATTGGCATAGCTATGTCTCGGGAGTGTGAAAAGTCCATACCCCTGAGAGACATTTGAGTCAACCTAGCCCTGCAATAGGCACCTCTTGGGAACATGTATTAACTATAGCAATAGGAGCATCCATCCCATTGCTGTAGTAGTTGTCTGCACTGACGCATTACAGCAGCTCCACTGTAGCATTTTAAGTCTGGACATAAATACATCTCTGCAGTGCCTAGCACCATGAGGGTGCCTCTACACAACACCCGGAATTCAAAGTAAGCTACACAATTTGTGCTATGCAAATTGCATGGCTTATTTTGAGTTTATTCCAAAATAGCTTATTTTGTCATTTGGTGCTGTCTACACAGTGCCAAATTTCGAAATATAGCGCTATTTCAAGTCATCCCTTACTCCTCGTACAAGGAGGCTTAAAAGGATAGCGAAATAGCGCATCTGCTATATTTCGAAATAGCAGACACGTTTAAAAGATGCACGGTAGCTATTTCGGGATACCTCTGGTATCCCAAAATAACTTTGAGGTGTAGACATACCCCGAGCATCCAGTTTCAGTGGGGTCACTACTACAACACAAATAAGAGACCAATATTAATTAGTACATATTAAGGGGAAAATAAGAAAAGTTCATAAAAGTTTCCCTGCTTCCTTCCCTTGATGTGCTGGGCCCAGCTCTGGCAATCTATCAGCTACTAGCAAACTTGAGTACTAAAACCAATGGAATTCTGTAACACAGGAAAACCGAGCATTCACCAGTGCAGTTGGATACATAACAATCGGCAGTCATGGTACTTTCCCTTTCTCTGCTTTCTTTACTTCTGAGAACCCCCACAGTATTATTTCTTTAACCCTCAGAATCGCCCTGTGAATAGTTTGTGCCCATTTTACAGCTAGATCCCACTGAGGCACGGAGAACAGAGATGACTTTCCTTGGCTCTCGCAACAAACCTTAATTCCCTGCTTTGCTAAGCAGGCTGCATGTGAGCCATTCTGGATGGATGTTATACCGATAGTTGCTGTCATCTTCACTTGCTTGAGTTTAGCCTCTTTTTCAGAAAAATGGTTTTAATTTGTTTTGACTTTTGCACTCTGCCTTAGCCATCTGTGCACACGCTGTCGCATGTGCGCTTTGGTCAGGCAAGATGCAGAGTGACGCCCTTGCTTTGGATAAAATACTACACTCGGGCAGGGGGTCATTTCCTATTGCACAGATTCCATCAATGGGAAGATGGAGAGACAGCAGAGGATCTGCTTCTTGAGCACCTGAATCAAAGGCATCTCTTTTACGTTTGCCATTGTGAACTAACCACGAAGGGTTGCATAAGGATTGTGTACATGAGAGCTCTCCAGTTCAGGCGGGTGCCACAGCTGCCTACCACGTATGTGAATGGAATCAGGAAGAAATTGCAGAAGAGGTAGCTGTTTAAAGGGAAGACTATTATTGTCATCCCCTGTTAAATTGTCGGTGGGAGGGATGGAAAGTGGGAAGGAGTGTGTGCGTGTGTGTGTGCGTGTGCGTGTGTGTGTGTGTGAGGGAGATTAGTATATAAAGTACTACAACTGGGTGAGGGGCT
The DNA here is from genome assembly GCF_049634645.1 of Pelodiscus sinensis. NCBI lineage: Eukaryota > Metazoa > Chordata > Testudines > Trionychidae > Pelodiscus > Pelodiscus sinensis. The sequence continues at coordinate 44,027,041 of NC_134723.1, read as the reverse complement.
GACTCAGAATAGTAATATTACTCAATGCTGGTTGCTTGAAAGGCAGGGAATGAGAATTAATATCGTTCTGTTTCTGCAGAATTGATGTAGTGTGTGTGTGTGTGTGTGTGTGTGTGTGTGTGTGTGTGAGAGTGAGAGAGAGAGAGACACTTTTTGTATCCCACAGAAGCATAGAGTCGTCTTCCTGACTATAAAGCTGGCTCTTGTTTGTTTGGGGTGTGTTTTCCCCCTTCCCCCAATTCAGTTCTAAATTGGTCTCTCTCTTTGACGCTCAGCAATGGGCTAAAAAGAAAGAAGTCCAAGCATGCAAGCAATGGTCATTATGGCATCTCATTACTCTCAGGAGCAAAATACTAAGATGCTAGACTATCCCAGCACCATGCTCTGGTCGGCAAGCCTTCTGCAGACTTGTAGGAGCCCAGGTCATGCCCTGTCCCTTGTTAATAAACTCCATGGGGAGAAGTATCTAGAAGATGCCAAGTGGTCCTCTGTTGAATGAAGGCTTGATTCTTTGAGGTGTTGTATCATCAATTCCTGCATGAGGCGAGGGGCCTAGACCCATTGAACAAAAGCAGTGTGGACGGACCAAGGCTGATTGGTGGGTGTGATATAGAAGAGAGGGGTTCGAATGAGTTCCCCTTTGGCATTCAGAATCACTGGAACCTAAAATGAAACACGCAGTCCTACCATTGCGGCGAGAAGTCCTGTGGCACCTTATAGACTAACTGAAGTGTTGGAGCATAAGCTTTCGTGGGCAAAGACCCACTTTGTCAGATACATCAGCCCTACCATTGACGCCAATGGGGGCCAGATGTTTCCCCTGTTTCCCAGCTGTGCAAATAACAAATTGTACTGGTTCCCTGGCGGTGGTGGTAGATGCTCGTCCTGACCCTGGCCCCCTGTTGGCTGGGAATTGTTTGAGTTTTTTTGGAATTAACCATGAACTGGAAGAGTCAAGGGGAAAATTGTTTCGGCCTTGAATGAAGAGCTTTGATGCTGGATATGAAATGTGCTGTTTTGATTTCAAGTTCTAGTTGTAGGGCCATAGTGGTATCCCTCCTTTATTTGTTAGCCCCCTGGTTAGAGCACTCAGGATGTGGGAAACTTGGGTTCACATCTCCCTTCAAGATGAGGGGGAGCAGGGGCTTGAACCCTGGACAGCCAGATCCCCGCCGCGGGCCTCACCCACCAGGGTATAGAGTCATCCTCACTCTCCGACCCACTGAATATGTAATTGTTTATTCCAAGTGAAACAGCTTCAATCAGGAGCAGCGCAGAGACCCTCCCCAGCGTAGCCAATAACCTGGTGATTTGGGGCACTCATCTGGGATGTAGAAGAGTTGGCTTCAAGTCCTGTCTCCAGAGCACCCATTCAAACCTGGGTCATCCACATCCCAAGGGAGTGCCCTATACACTTGGCTTTTAGGTATAAAGCACTGGCACCCCCTTTTGTTTTGTGAATGGTGCCTACGTCTCCCTGTGAATCTAGCTTAAACCCCGCCCCCCAATGTTTTGTTTTGGAGATGTGGGAATGGTTCCTTTTTAGGGTTCCGAGACACAATGTTATTGACTGAAAAAATGTGCCAAAGTCAACCTGGATTCAGGAACTGTTTTGGTTGAGCTGAATCTTCGCTTTCTGACCAAAATCTTCATGTCGAACACTGTAGAGTGACTGGGCTTCTGGGAATGAGTCTCTGGATGCTTGTGTCAGGCTCATTTAGGAAACAGACACACACCTTGTACTCTGACTGCTCATTCTGCTGGGTTGGCACAGGTGGGTACTGGATTTTGCCACCTGTGGCTAGCCATGGGCTGAACCTGTTACTAAAAGAGCAGCACTTCTTTTAAATACCGGTGGGAGGGCGGTGGCAGGGCAGAATAGCCCATGTCACTTCACTTGTCAGAGAAAGTTAACGTGATGTAATGTGACTCATGCCACATGTAGTTATCAGTTAAACCAGGATACTTCCTGGAGCAGGCAGAACGAAGTACTTTGCTGTTAACCATCCCAGGTAGAAGCAGATGGCGAACGTTCGGCTGCTGGCACCCACTGTATATAATCCGCTTTTTCAAACAGCTATGCTCACAGTGTGTTGCCTCTCTCTGCTTTTGAAACCTGAGACCTGCTGTCTTCTTGGCTAGAGTTCTTGTGCGGGTGGGGTGGGTGTATTCATGCAGGTGTTGTGCAGACCAAATATTTCAGAGATTTTGTGTGTGTGTGTGTGTGTGTGTGTGTGTGTGTGTGTGTGTGTGTGAACATGATGTATTGTAACAATGGGGCTCTTGCTTTTAAGCGAGTGTAGTTGAGCCTATAGTTCATTGGCAGGGTGTTTTCTTGGAAAGCCAGCCGTGCTTGTTTTTATTCTATTCAAACCATCATCACTTTAATGCCAAGTGGTTGTGTGCATGGGATCCACTGGAGAAGTGTGTGGTGTTGAGCTGTTTGTATGGGTGTGTGTGTGGGTGTAAATCTTATGTATAAAAATATGCCTGTTCGTGGCCCGTGAAACATTATAGCATACGATCCATTAATTAGTGTCAATGTGACACATTAAATACAAAAATCATACTTTCTTATTTGGATTTAATGCCTTGAAATGTCATTTCCCCTTAATTCTGGTGCATAGTCGAAGCAGCAAATTGATTGGAATGGGATTTGTATCTCAGTCTTAAGAACGCTCCCCCATTTGCTCTCTGTGTCTGTTCCCCTTCTACAGACCTACTCTGTTCATCATAAAGCTCAGCCATACCTTTAATTGCTTTTGGTTCTGTGCAATCTAACTGTCATAATTTGATTTTTGTCTAAAATAGTCACTCCTGCTCACCCTCCGGTGTGCATCAGTTATATCATAAAAGCTACTTGCTGTTTTACCTTTGGAAACAGCTACAGCTTTCTCAGTGAGCGCTTCCTAACCATCTGCTCCCCTCTCAAACCTTGTGTGAATGTGGACATCTGCATTTGTGACTCCCGGGTTATTAAGAAGCAACATCCAGTTGAGTACCCTTGTGCATGGCGCTCCAAAAATCAGCACCGCATAAAGCAATCGCGTCAGCAGCAACAAAAGCCGTTAACTCTCACGCATGGTAGGCAGGCTTGCGCGTGCACCTCACGCATTCTTAGTACTGCATGGGAATAGAGCCCTCCCAATTAGCCGCAAGTTTAGCTTGATGTCCTTTGATGCTAGATTGAGTCTTTCATTAGACCCCTTTTGTAAGCTTTTTGGAAAATGTGCCTTGCATTCTAAACAGGTGATGCTGTTTTAAAGGGAGCCAGTTGTGTGTAGTTAATCACAATAACCCACAAATTAGAGGAGAGAGAGACCTAGGGTAAAATTTTAGCCTCACTGAAGTCAATAACAGAAGTCCCATTGACTTTGGTAGGGCACCTAGTCTATCCCAGCCAATTTGGGATTGTTCCCTAATGTCGATTTTCTAGTACTTCGTCCCAGGTAATTTTAGATAACTAAGCCCAGTCAGTTGTGCAATTTACATCTAGCTCCTGAGTTAATGATGGAAAAGGGAGGAGAAGGATTTTAGTGCCAACACACCCAGCAACAGCCAAAAACAATCTAGCTAATGTATTTGAATGTATAATGTCTCCAATGTTTAATTATGTTTTCCATATGTAAGACTCTCTGACTCTCTGAAATTCTTGTTTTGAGTGTTATACAATGCCGTCTGTTGTTTATGGCAATCACATTCAAAAGGGCATTTATAAGTTAATAATCATACATCTACTAAAGCAGTCTAATTTCTTTGGTTATATTAATAAAATACCACAAATGCTTCAGCTAAGATGTCAGTTTAAAACGGATTCTTAACAATATTCATTGTTACAGAATGTCAAAACAAAACATTTCTATAATGAATTAGTATAGAAATTAAATGCTCTGATTTCTGACAAGACCCAGTCTTGTGACAACATGTCAAAAGTCCAATACATTGAGATTACATTGAGACAGAAATAAATTGGAGCCTTAGTAACATGCACTTAACTGTAATTGCGTATTCAACCCAAATGTGGCATATAATGTAACACACTCAAAATGAGAGACACAAACATGGTATTCATGCCGATATCTTAAAATACAGTGGGAATTTGGATTAAATGGCTCGGAGATTACTTTCTGATGTAAATACTTTTAATGGTAAAAGTGAAGAGATTCCATATGCGTGCGGAATGTAAGGAACTTTGAAAGTAAAATGCAACATCCATTTAGGAGATTCTTTCCTATTTACAGGCAGTCCCCGGGTTACATGGATCCGACTTACATCGGATCCCTACTTACAAACGGGGTGAGGCAACCCCGCACTGGCTGCTTCCCCCCAGCCGACCAGGGAGACGCGAAGCTAGCGCCCCCCGCCCCTCCCCCCCAGCAGACCAGAGAGACGCGGAGCGGCTTTTCTCAGCAGACACCTCAGCTTGAGAATAAAGGACTGAGGGAAGCGAGGTGTGGGAGAATAAAACTGAGCTCTGGAGAAATGTTTGGCTAGAGTTTCCCCTACAATATGTACCAGTTCCGACTTACATACAAATTCAACTTAAGAACAAACCTACAGTCCCTATCTTGTACGTAACCCGGGGACTGCCTGTACTGCTAACTTGGGGTGCGTCTACACAGCACCCAAAACTCAAAATAAGCTACGCAATTTGCGCTATGCAAATTGTGTAGCTTATTTCGAGTCTATTTTGAAATAGCTTATTTCGTCCTTTGGTGCTGTCTACACAGTGCCAAATTTCAAAATATGGCGCTATTTTGAGCCATTCCTTACTCCTCGTACAAAATGAGGTTTACAGGGATGGTGAAATAGCACGTCCACTATATTCTGAAATAGCAGACACGTTCAAAAGATGCGGGGTAGCTATTTTGGGATATCTTTGGTATCCCGAAATAACTTTGCTGTGTAGACATACCCTTGGAGAGTATTGTCTTAAGTGTGGAGGCCTGGGGTTTTTCGGAAGCTGAGAAGCAAGGACCTACTCCGTCCAATGCTCAGGCAGTGTTACCGTGTTCACACTCTGCTGTATGTCAGCACAGCCATGGCCCTAGTTTCTAGTCGTGATGTTGCATGTGTGTGATTGTGGTAGCAATTGTGGCATTTGAGCTTGTTGACTTTTGACCCATTTTGTCTTCCCCCGAATGGGATGAATTCCATCATGGCTCATGGTTCCATCATGAGAACCTTCCATTTCCTTCCTCTGAGGCACCTCCATGGCTTTTACTACAGCATGGAGCAGTTTGGCCTCTGTTTAACAGGGACATGTTTTCTTTGCTGTAAGACAACTATCAAGAGAGAGGTCTGGCCATCCAGAGATAACGTTCTAAAAACTGGGGAATAGAAAGGGGAAAAAGCAAAGTGTCAGGGGAAAAAAACTCTAAAAAAATTATGTCTCTTGGGCACTTACTTAGCTAGTGGACTGTGCACATGAGGACAGAGAATGCATTTGGGGAAAATAAAATGGATTATTTTCCTGTCGCAGAAAGGGCTCAGCTGCAGTTGTCTTTGTTACTGCCGAGAGGTAGGAATGTTCCAGGCTGGAACAAGCTCCTTCTGTCACGGCAGGACAAGCACTGTCTAGATCAGAGGTGGGCAATAATTTTTGATGGGAGGCCATTCCAAGATTTTGGAAAGTGGTTTAGGACCACACTCTTCCATGGTATTAATGAAGGAGGTGCGGGGTCTGGGAGGGAGTTTGGGTGCAGAAGGGAGCTTGGGGTAAGGGACTGGGGTGCAGGAGGGAGTCTGGGAGGGAATTTGGATGAAGGAGGTAGTTGTGACCTAGAGCAGGGAACTGGGGTGCAGGTTTTGGGCTGTGTCCTATGGTAGGAGGGGATTATGATCTTGGGCAGGAGATTGGGGTGCCAGATCTGGGAGGGGGTGTGGGCGCATGTAGAGAAAGGAGGCAGAGGGTTGGGAAAGAGAGGGGATGGGGTGTCAGAGGCAGGTTCTGGCCAGGAGACTTACCAGCCAGCAGCCCAACCACCCTGCATACCTTCCTGCAGAGCTAAAGGCTTCAAATGTTTCTACCTGCTCGGCCACGTGCTTGAGTGAGTAACTGAGCAGGAGGCTTGTACTTCGTTGCTGCCTGTTGTTCAAACAGGTAGCTCCCATTGGCCAGTTTCTGTCTAGAAAACAGCCGATGGGATTGTGCTTAGGGCAGGAGCAGCGTTTGAGTCTCCCCCCTCCCTTCCCCTCTGGACTCATAAAGAGAAAGTGCCCTGCAGCTGCCTTTCTGAATGGCCTGCGGGGCTATGGGGCAAGCAGGGGAACCTGCCTGGGGTACTCACTGCCTCTGCGGGCTGGATCTGGTGGCTTGGTGGGCTGGATGCGGCCCACGGGTCATATTTTGCCTGTTTTATAGATATTCCTGCTTCTGTCCCTTCTTCTCCAGTTCATCTGATGAAGTGGGTTTTGCCCAGGGAAGTTTATGCCCTACTTGATCTGTCAGTCTCTAAGGGGCTATAAGACTCTGGTTTTGCAGATACAGATGAGCACACTAAATCAAAGGTATTTGACTTGTAACTGCCAATTGCAAACAACTTCCTGTGACACTCAGAATTTTAGTGGGTTAACTGTTTTGCTGTGGCAAGTTAACTATACCAATTGAACCCCTTTTTGCCATGGCCAGCAGTAGCCTCATCCTTTCCTTTGTACACTTGTCTCCTATGATTCCAACACTATGCTCTATTTTTATCCTCACACCACCCCTGTGAGATAGGGTGTGACCCCGGTTTACAGAGAGTACCGAGAAGCTATGTTCACACAAACATAGAATCATAGGGCTGGAGGAGACCTCAGAAGGTCATCAAGTCCAGCCCTCTGCCCAAGGCAGGACCAATCCCAACTAAATCAACCCAGCCAGGTCTTTGGGGGTATGTCTAGAGTACATGGCTCTGTCGATGGAGCCATGTAGATGAGCTTTCTAGACATAGGGAAATGAAGCAGTGATTTAAATAATCACCGCTTCATTTACATCAAAATGGCCACTGTGCTGTGCCAATCAGCTCTTTGGCGGCACAGCGCGGTAGTCTGGATGCTCCGCGGTCGACAATGGAAGCCTTTGTCGACCTCTCCGGTAAACTTCATTCCACAAGGCATAACGGGGCTGTCGACAAAGGCTACTGTTGTCGACCGCGGACTGTCCAGACTACCGCGCTGTGCCACCAAACAGCTGATTGGCACAGCGTGGCGGCCATTTTGATGTAAATGAAGTGATCATTTAAATCGCCACTTCATTTCCCCATGTCTAGAAAGCTCATCTACATGGCTCTGTTGATGGAGCCATGTAGTCTAGACATACCCTGTGAAGCTGAGACTTAAAAACACTAGGGATGGAGGTTCCACCCCCTTCCTAGGAAACCGAGCCCAGTGCTTCCCCACCCGCCTAGGGAAATAATTTTTCCTGATATCCAACCTAGACCTCCCCCACTGTAACTTGAGACCATTGCTCCTTGTCTTGAACCCACATCTCCGGAGTATCAGCTTGGAGCCTTTATGAGTGGAACTTTCTGAAGAGCAATTGCACTTCCTTTTTTGGCTCAACCCATTTCATTTTTTGGGAGGAGGAGGGGACACTGACAAAATCCAAAATCTCTTCTATCCCCAGGCATAGGGAAGAACGGGTCTACCGACCCTTTCCAGTTGTACTCGGGTAAGTCTACACTGTGCTAACAGACCTGTGGCTTGGATGTGGCTGGCCTAGGTTAGCTCATTGTGACTCGCTGGGGTCAGGCTGGGGGCTATGCAGTTGCAGCTGAGATGTTCAGACTCTGAGACACTGTGAATTGAAAGGATCTCAGCAGGCTTCCTGATGGGGGGAGGAGGTAAGGGGAGCATTTGCCCTGGGACTCAGTGATTCAAAGGGGCCCAGTCTCCTGTTGCTGCTGTACTGCCCCGAGCTTTTAAATCACCATCGCAGAGCTCTGGGCAGTTCGTAGGACTGCCTGGAGCCGGGGGAGGGCTCCATGGTCCAGGCAGTGCTCAGGGCTGTCTGCTCTGATGGGTCTCCACGTTGGAACTCCATCCCAAGCATCTACACTGGGATCGGGCTCTGGGGCTAAAATGTGTAGTCAGCTGACCTGGGCTCTGAAGTTCGCTACCAGGGATTCCTTAGTGCAGCATGAACATTCCCTGTGAGGGATTTCTACGCAGCCCGGCTGAACAGTAAATGCTTCCATCGCGGCTGATCCCTGGAGTTCCCCTCAGTGCACCTTTGAGTGGAGTCACTCATTTTTCATTAGGCAGCGATTTGATTAGATAAAAATAAAAGTTGCTTGAGCATTCATTTTTTGCAGTGATGCATAGCAAATTTATGCAGATTCAAGTAGGACTAATCTGCATGCAAAATATAAAAGTGCGATTCCTAACCCACGAGCACCTGTACTGAAGCTTAATCGGCCACATCTATTAATGAGAAGAATAAGACTTAACAAAATGCACAGCTCTTTGGGGTAGGGTGTGAACTGAGAGCAAAGAGATCTTTATAGTGTTGATGATGATTCAGCTGTTGCAGGACTAAATTTAAATCTTTCGCGTAATTTGAAGAAAACTTATTATTTAATTTTGGTAATAAAAAACCCTCTCTTTAAACTATTCTCTGTTGGTCCTCTTCCCCAGCTGTTGGGCTCTGGTGACATCCATTTCAAGTCCCAAAATCCCCCTGAAAGCACAAGTAACTGATTTTGATCTCAAATGCACCAGCACAAACCAGGAGTAAGATCACTGACATAAATGGAGTTTCACCAGTGTAAAACCAGTCTTGTAGGATCAAAATGAAATGTAGGAGGGGTGTTTGTAATCTGTAGTATAACTTTGTGTTACACAGACCATGGCTTTCACACGCAGATTCATTCCTCTAGTCCACTGATTTTCTAAGGGTATGTCTAGGCTACAGGTCTCCATTGACAGAGCCATGTAGATGAGTTTACTAGACATAGGAAAATGAAGCAGCGATTTAAATGATCGCTGCTTCATTTACATAAAAATGGCTGCCACGCTGTGCCAATGATCAGCTGATCCAGCACAGCGGGGCAGTCAAGATGCGCCACGGTCGACAAGGGAAGCCTTTGTTGACTGCTGCGGTAAACCTCATTCCACGAGGCATAACGTGGAGCGTCCAGACTACTGCGCTGTGCTGCCAAACAGCTGATTGGCACAGCGCGGTGGCCATTTTGATGTAAATGAAGTGGCGATTATTTAAATTGTCGCTTCATTTTCCTGTGTCTTGTCAACTCATCTACATGGCTCTGTCGACGGAGCCATGTAATCTAGACATACCCTAAGTGTGCTCCGTGGATCACTAATGGTTCACAGCTGTCTTGCAGGTGGTCCGCTGGCTCGGGGCTCCTGCTTCCCCTGCAGTCAGGAGCCTGCACTGGTCCTCCAGCTCCGCCTTTCTCCCAGCAAGGTCAGAGCACCTGTGCCATGTTCAGGGCCAGCCCTGCCATGAGGCAAACTGAGGCGGCTGCCTCAGGTGCCAGATTGTGGGGGGGCACCACTAGGACCCAGAGTGTAGAAGATTGTGTCTGCTGCTGGTGCCTATGTATTCTCTATGCTCTAGATGCACAGAGGTGGTGGAGTGCCGTGCTGGAGGAAGGAGGGCACAAGAGACCTTTCAAAGTTTTGGCCCAAGCGAGGGGTCATGAGGGTGTCATTTGAGCTTCCCACTTCAGTTGCCAAAATTTTGTCGGCCGGCCCTGGCCAGCTTCCCACTGAAGGGGCATGGAGGGCGCGAGCCTCATGGTCCGGTTCAGGCTTGAGGGGGAATAAGGTGATTCCGCATGCTGCCACTCCTCCTTCCCCCAGCTAGGGGAACAGCAGTGCAGGAAACTGATCACCTGGAGGCTTTCCCTGCTGCTCCCATTGGCCTGAATCAGGGTCAATGGGAGCAGTGGGAAGCAGTGCATGGGAGCAGCAGGAGGCACAGAGTCATGCCCCCATCTCCCTCATGCACCTCCCTCCCACTGAGGCCCCCAAACTCCTGCCTGGTCCTAAACACTCCCACCCAAACCCAACGTTCAGCCTGCTCCTGCACCCTATCTCTTGGCCAGGTCCCGCACCCTCCCCCCCGTCTTGTCACCATAGTAGGTTGCCCGGTGGTCCGCAAAAGGTCTGCGTTGAGCAGGGAGGCCTGTGGGCCAAAAAGTTTTAGACCCACTTCTCTATTCTACCCCAACCATTTTTGATTGAACTGTAGCATATCTTCTCACCTTGACAGTACAAAGCAAGTTGGATGGCAATACAATGCATTTTGCTGGATGCATCTGGCACACTGGTTCAGAAATGATATTCAGTCCAACTGGTAGTAATGAGGGAAAAGGGGAAGGCAAATGCTGTCCTTTTTATTTGTTGTGTCTACAGCACACATGAGACAAGGTAGTGTGCTTCTGTACTCTTGTTGTTCACCCAGCACGGCTGAAATCAATTACAGTGCAAAAGCGAGTCGTGTCTGAAATACTTACCCATCATGCCACTGCCTACACTCTGCCGAAACACTAACCTCTTGCAGATTTGGGTGGGGTTTTTTTTACATATTTTTAAATTGTAGCCCTGTGGACTGTAGTGCTGACAAACGGTGTTGAATGAGCAGACTTGGAAAAGGAAGACTTCTATCTGCAGAAGTGGCCAGGGCAGTAGCAGCTCAACCTTGCCTTGAAGGAATCTTTTAGAGAGGAGAGGGTATTTCAGCCCAGATGCTTATCTACATAACCAGCCAGTTTTATGGGCAGCGATTGATCATATCTATACTAGGTGCAATATACGGACCACTGAATCCTCTCCCGTTCTAGTATTCCACTGGAATGCGAAGCACAGGCGGAGTTGACGGGAGCTGTCAACTTACTGCAGTAAAGACACACTTTGGTTAGTAGATCTAAGTGCAACCACTTCCACTACGTTATTCACATAATTGACTTGGATTGATGGCTCCTGGTGGGGTAAACCAGACCTAAATGCCCCTCCACTTCTTATCATCTTTGTGGAGCTTGCCAGTGCGGGTGCTAAATGCCGACTGGAATGACCGTACTTGTGATGTAGTTGAGAATGTAGACTGCCAGGCCAGATGGTAATAGCTGCTCTTCATTGGGGGCCTACCCATAGTTATTAGTAAGACTTAAAAAAAAAAAGAGGAAATTTAACCGAAAAGAATACCTCTAAATTTTAAAGAAAAGCAAACGCAAATACAGGAAATGCTTTAAATAAACAAAGCTGACACCAAATAATCAAAACCACTTAACACTGTGACACAAGCTGACAAGAGCTGGGCATTTCAAAATGCAAGTTGACACACTGTCCTTCCCATTAGCTGCTATGAAAACAAAGGGCACCGCAACATGAGTGAAGAGCAGAACGTTGGCCTTGCCTCGGAGTTGGGGTTCTGTCACACTGTGCCATAACCTTTCTGTGGTTTGAAGAGGGGAATGGTTTTGCATATGAATTATCGCATTGTGTCTCTCTCTCTATATAAAAAAGTTTTTCCTGCCGGACTACAGAACGTTCTGGCCAGGTGATGAGAATGATGCCATCAGCATCATCGGTGTCAACAGGCTCTCTCCGCGAAGCCAAAGAGGCCAGAGAGAGAGGGTAGCAAGTAGAGGGCGCAGCTCTCTAGTAATTCCTCAGTGCTGGTTTGTTTTACGTTTTTCGTTTTTTGCATAAGGAAGAAACACTGGATTTTTGGAGTTGAAGAAGTTCTGAGTAGTTGTAATTGGCTGTAGCCACTTAGAGCCCTCTCCCTAGCTAAACGTATCTCTTCATTGAGCTCTGAAAGCTCAAAATCGGCCAAATGTCGGAACTCGTACAGTGGCCCACGAGGTGGATGCAGTTCACCAGGGTTAGCGCCTGTCAGGATGCCAGACACTTCACTTACCTGAACGTCCTCAGGTACGGCCACTCATGGGTCCCATTGGCTGTGGTTCGCTGTTGCCAGCCACTTGTACATGTTATAAAACATCTGGCAGCCGGGACTAACTCAGGTGAACCATGTCTGGCCCACCAGCTGCTGCTTGCTCACCCCCACCTATTGGGTTAATCCAGGTCACACATTGTTATCAAGTTAGGATCAGGGTCAAATGCCTGACGTGGCTTCAGCCGATCTGTACCAGTGTTCCCTCTAAGCTGCACGGCAGCATGGCCCCGCAGCTGCTTAATAAGCCCCGCCCAGCCGGGGGCTCCGCACACGGAGCTACCTGGCTGGGGGAGGGGCACTTCTCCCTCAGCCACAGCATCAGCGCCCTGCTGAGGACACAGCAGCGAGTCCCTCCCAGCCGGAGCTGAGGGAGAATTGCTCCTCCCCCCGCCAGGCAGCACCGTATGAGAGTCCTGAGCCCCTGGCTGGGCGGGGCTTATTAAACAGCTGCGGGGCCGTGCTGCCACGCAGCTTTGAGGGATCCCTGATCTGCACGTATATATTCTCCTGCGGAGGGGTGGATTCTCTGTTGTTTACGTGTGAGTAATAACACAGAATCCTTGCCCCGTTACAAAACATGCTGCTTATCAGGTGCCGGTGCATGTTCTCCACTTATTGAACGCGCCCTGTGGCACCCATCTCAAGTTTGCTCCTTGAAAATACCTATCGCTTTGCGTGTTAATTCTGCAGGAGGCCCATCCTATCCTCTTGAGATGGTAGACAAGATGGAAAGAGTCAAAGCAGAACACAGCCCTTGTTGTATAGGCCGCAAACCTTTATTGTGCTCACGGGAAGGGGCAGGCATGGGGTGTCTGCGGAGGGTATGGAAAACAAAGCCTGATTCAGCAAAGCTTGAGCGCTCTCTTGATTTTGGGGTCTTAACACAGCTCTGAAGGAAGCTTTTTGTGTTTTGAGGCTCCTTTAAGAAACCTAGACAGGAAGAGAATGAATTGCCCAAGTCATTTATGCACCAGAATACAAGGGGGAATCCTCTTTAACGATGTCTTGATAAACCTTGGTAGCCAATGCTTCAAACTGCTTTATCAACCAGACAGTGAATCAATAGGAAAGGGATTCATCCAACAAGAGCACCTGTGAGGTCTCTAAACTGTGAGCCTCAAGCCTAGGGACGGACAAGTTTGTGCTCAAAACCCTGAAGGAGTATCTAATACCAGAACAAATGGCTTAAGAAAAGAAGATCAATTAGGATGGGGTGGACAAGAAAGCCTCCGTAGGCTGGATCCAACCCGCCAAGGTGGTTGATCCAGCCCACGGCTGCCCTGCTGCTCCTCCACCCCCGGGCCATTCAAGATCTGGGAACAGGGGAATGTGTACGAAGTCTCTTCCCCCCGCTAGGGTCGTGTGACGCCTAAAGTGAATCCCAGCTGTTTTGAACAGCTGGCGGTTCACTCTGGATGCAGCACGCCCCTTTGCAGGGCAGGGGCTGGGGTTAAGAGGCTTTGTGTGCTCCCTTATTGTCCCTTATTGATGTGGGGGTGGGGGGAGCATGCAAAGTCTCTACCACCAGGGGCATACAGCACCTACATGGAACCACCCGCTGTTCAGAACAGTGGTTCACTCTAGGTGCTGGGTGGGCAGGGGGCAAAGATTTCATGCACCCCCCCTGCTTCCACGCCAATCAGGGTCTGGCTCCGCCCCTTTTGCCTGAGGCCCCCCCTTTCCAGGCCCCCCCCCTTTCTAAAATTATTGCCCATGCCCTGAATTAGGACCAGCACGTGGCACAGCTGACAGACTCTTATAGGGTTGATGTGGGAAGCATGGTGGGATGTTAGAATACTAATACAAAGCGAGCCCTTTCGGCCTGCGGCTCCAAGCAACGAAAGAGGACAAGAGTCTTCTTGAGAGACTGGTGGGGATTTTATCTGAATTGCCACTGAATGGAAAGGAGGTGACACAGAGCTCTGGAGGATGACAGAAAGCGAAGTAGTAAAGAGGCCACAGACTACTGTAGCTTTCAGCTGTTTTGTGTTGCGCATAATGTACTGAGGAAGACACAGTGCACTAGCAATGATTGGCAACCGATACACTGCATATGAGGATGGAGGCACCTGGGTGGAAATGACACTTAACAAGCAAATAATGTTTCAGTGCATCCCCCAGGCTCAAGTCGGAATTTGTCACAAGGGATTGTGCTGACAACATACCAGCTACTAGTTTGGAATGTATATGAGTATTCTGTAGCATATTAATGTACGATCAGGGTATGGTGTGGATGCAGGTGACAATGTAGTGATGGTCAGGGAGATGCCAGGGAGGATAGAGTGAAACCTGATAGGCAGACATGATTTATCCGATGAGTAAATTTTTGACATGGAGGTTTCTTTAAAAAACGATTTTGCAATACTGCAGTATCCCAGACATAGGAAAGCAAACGTGCTGATTTGAAACTGGCAATTTAGAATCCCAGAAACTGTTAACTATGAGGTCTGGATGGAAAACGAGAATTTTGTTAGGTGAAAAATGTTGAAGTTTTGACATTAGTGCCATGTCAGTGTGGAACTAAACCAAGACCTTGCAAAAAAAGAATTTTGGAAAAAGAAGGTGTGAGGCTCTTCCTGCGTTAGAGTCTCTGCTTTACCGAATTTGGACCAAGGCTTGAAAACACCATGGCTATTCTGGGGTGGGTCTCTTTTTTTGACTTTGAGAAACTTGCTTGGCAATACAGGTGTACTTTTGCCTGAGTTGAGAGCCATGAATTGAACAAAGGTGTGTCACACCCCAGGTGAATGCCCAAACGACTGGAGTAAAGACTCAATTCCCTTCACCTAGTGACTATTTATACAAAGCACAACAGCTCCAGCAGAGGAGATAGAGACTAATTTTACAGCTGATGCTTAGTGTACTCAGCTGACATGGGCGATCCAGGTTCAAGTTGCTGCCTAACTTAAGAACAGGTGTAACTACAAGGGATTGAACAATTGATAGCTAAACTCAGGGAATAAACTGTCATCTGCTTGTGGTTTGCCCGCGATCAAATAGTGAATTGTTTGATCACCATGTGGTTCACAGTGGCAGCCGATATGGTTATGTCTGCTGTGTTAGCCCCTAGAAGACTGAATCAAACTGAAGACTCCACTGTGCTTGGTTCAGGACAAAGGCATAGTAAGAGCCTGTCGCTGCCTTAGCACTAGGCACACAGAATCACTTGAAAACAGAGAAATAAAGATAGTGGCCCAAGTTGATACCGCAGAGTCTGAAGCAGAACCCAGGCCTTTTGTATCTAATCTACTGCCCAATGGAATTCCTCACTAGCCTCTTTGCTGGCACACTTCTACCAGGGCCAGGAGGAACAACCTCTTTCTCTAATAAAAATCTCCACTGAGGCTAGTGTTTGGAACAGGGCCTGAACTAGATCGAATCTAGATGCTCTGATTCTCCCTCCGGGTCCAAACTGTGTGATGAGGCCCATCACTTGTAGTTGCGATTCAAAACCCAAGGAAGCTCAAGATGAATAGAGCTGTATTTGAATTGTTTTTTCCTGTTTGTTGATGTGCTGACTACTCCTACACATCCGAATGTACTGGGTGCGTTAGAGAGGTTGCCAGAGATTTCAGAATGTCATTGGTAGAAGAATAAAACAGATGGTTCCTTGCAGAAAGCTCCCACTCCTGGGCACTGAATTAGTTTCTGCCAGGGAATGAGGACTTACCCCTGCCTGAGAATAAGCTGAGAAATCTTAAAGGTTAGTGGCTTAGCTATCACAAGCGAGTGAGGTGTACCTTTTAAACAGATGTAGCCACTAATTAATCTCTTGATTGCACGTAGATTCATCCTGGCACAGCAGATGGCTTCCTGCCAACTTCTACAGCGAACTTTTGTTTTGTTTTGTTTTATTTTTTAACAGGCACCATCTCATTTTGTAAGCTCAGGGAAGCCACTGAAAGAAAAACCCAAGCCTTTGAATGTCAGTGTGCTGCTGTCACAGCAGTGCATCAGAGGGGGCTACTTTTCTGGCTTGGTTCATGTGGGCAAAGTTTTGTAATGTGCGGAAGGCTTGCTGTAAACCTGTAGTCTAACAAAGCATTCAACGTTTCTGGAGCTTCTTGTTTTCATCATGGCATTACAGGTAGTAATTTAGTGGAGTAGTTTAAAAATAATTGCCAAGTGGCCTCATGGTTAGATAACTTAAATAACAAAAGAAACTTCCATGGGATTCAGGACCTGTGTTTAGAAGATTGTGGATTTTGGTATTTTAAATATATGCTATTTTTATAGCTGCTATTTGTGACCCCAAATGATAAGTCTTTAATCTTTTATGGTGCTTTTTATCCAAAGGTCTCAAGCATCTTGTAAAGATGAAGTTAGTTACTCCTCTGATTTTCTACCATTGTTTTCCTCCAGGTGCTATCTAATTTTACTACCTCTTCTGTGGCTGCTTATTGTTGTTCATTTGTGTTTCAATCGAACCCAGAGGCCTGAGTTGGGGTTTGGATCTCATAGTGAGAGATGCACATCGAGTAAGATATTCCATACCTCATTGAGCTGACAGGCTAAGCAAGCAATATTATTGTCCCCATTTTATGGATTGGGGATCTGGGCGAGGGACTTTGTGAGGCACAGTCAAAAGACTTGACTGAGGTCATACAGGAAGTCAGTTGCAGAGCTGGGAATTGAACCCTCATCTCCTGAAAGTGACTGGGAGAGGGTGAAAATGTGAGAGAGCCTGTGAAGGAAGGACTGGTTGGTGTTAAGAAGTTAACCCTGGTCTACACTAGGGAGTTGTTTTGAAATAACTCCCCTTATTTCAGAATAACAAGTGACGCATCCACGCTGGCAAGCCCATTATTTTGAAATAATAACTCCTGGCTTCCATAAAGAATAACACTTATTTTGAAATAGCGGTCGTGTGGACACTCCACTGCTGCTATTTCGAAAGGATTCCTCCCCAGAGTCATTCAAAGTAATTGCTCCCCAGTGTTTCAAGTCAAGGTAGCCCATTCACATTAAGGGAGCCTGCCTTGGACTAATTTCGAGGCTTCCCTATAGTGTGGACATGCTATTTCAAAATAGTTACTTTGGGAGTTATTTCAAAATAACTTATTTTGAAATAATTTCAGAGGCTGTTTCTAGACTACACAGTTCTTCTAGAAAAAGATATGCGAACTGCAATTTGCATATTTGTTTCCGCTTCTTTTTTCGGGAGAGGCTTTTCCGACATTTGGTCTGGCTACATTGGGCCAAATGTCAGAAACCCTTTTTCGGAACAGCCCTTCTTCCTCGAAAAACGAAGTTTGCAGGGATGCAAAAAAAAAAAAAAAGCATTTGCTCTTCCAAATTTTTTTTTTGGAAGAGCATATGTGTTCCTTGCATGCAGCAGAGTTGTTCCTGGAAAAACTCTACAGTCTAGACGTAGCGCTCGTATAGACATGCCCTTCGAGACTCCAAGCATCTAAGCTGACTTGGGGCAGGTAGACTTGGTACGGATCCATTTTATTTTGTTTGTTCCCCAACAAATTTTGATACCCTTTGTGTCCAGGAGAAGATGTGAGGGAGGCTTTGTTCTAGGCCTGTGTTTCTTAGCCAGTGGTATGAGTACCCTCAGGTACTGAATTTTTGTTTTAAGGTTTACAGTGCTTTTTTAATTTTTGTACTTTTTACACCCAAAAATTTCACCCGCCCGGCTATGATTAAGTTGTTTTAACAAATGGGTTGCAATGATAGAAAAAAAATGTGTGTCTGAAAACTGTAGATACTGGGGGTTCTTATTTTTTTTAAAGGGGTACTTTATTAAAAAAGCCTGAGAAATACTGGTCTTGGCCATGAGAGGATGCACCGTAAGCATAGAGCGCGAGTCAAGACGCGGATCGGTCGACAAGGGAAGGCTTTGTTGACGGCTCCTGTAAACCTCATTTCATGAGGCATAAGGGAGCCGTCGATAAAGGCTTCCCTTGCCGACGGATCCGTGTCTTGACTCGCGCGCTGTGCCGATGATCAGCTGAGCCGGCACAGCACGACGGCCATTTTTATTTGAATGAAGCGGGGATATTTAAATCCCCACTTCATTGACTATGTCAGGTAGCCTATTTTACATGCCTCTGGGTATGTCTACACTACCCCGCTAGTTCGAACTAGCGGGGTAATGTATGCATACCGCACTTGCTAATGAAGCCCGGGATTTGAATTTCCCGGGCTTCATTAGCATAAGCGGGGAGCCGCCATTTTTAAATCCCCGCTGCTTCGAACCCCGTGTAGCGCGGCTACACGGGGCTCGAACTAGGTAGTTCGGACTAGGGTCCTATTCCGAACTACCGGTACTCCTCGTGAAACGAGGTGTACCGGTAGTTCGGAATAGGCACCCTAGTCCGAACTACCTAGTTCGAGCCCCGTGTAGCCGCGCTACACGGGGTTCGAAGCAGCGGGGATTTAAAAATGGCGGCTCCCCGCTTATGCTAATGAAGCCCGGGAAATTCAAATCCCGGGCTTCATTAGCAAGTGCGGTATGCATACATTACCCCGCTAGTTCGAACTAGCGGGGTAGTGTAGACATACCCCCAGTCAGCAGAGGCATGTAATCTAGACATACCCCTAGGGTCTCAAGAGAAAGCCTGAACAACAAACAGCCCTCATCTGCTTCACACATGGTCCTTGGGCTAGCACCCAGAGTTGAGGGTGGGTCTGGGGGGGTCTCACCAGCCCACCTAAGACAGGGGCCTGAAGTCCGTGGAGCTAAGGACTGGCAGGCCCAAAAAGATTGAACTGGCTGAACTTTTGGTGTGAGGTTGCCAGACCTCTGGGCTGTGTCTAGACTGGCCACTTTTTCCGGAAAAGCAGCCGCTTTTCCGGAAAAACTTGCCAGCTGTCTACACTGGCCACTTGAATTTCTGCAAAAGCACTGACGATCTCATGTAAGACTGTTAGTGCTTTTCCGGAAATACTATGCTGCTCCCGTTCGGGCAAAAGTCTTTTTCCGAAAAACTTTTGCGCAAAAGGGCCAGTGTAGACAGCAGAGATTTGTTTTCTGCAAAAAAGCCCCGATCGTGAAAATGGCGATCGGGGCTTTTTTGCGGAAAAGCGCGTCTAGATTGGCCACAGTCGCTTTTCCGCAAAAAAGTGCTTTTGCGGAAAAGCATCCTGCCAATCTAGACGCTCTTTTCTGAAAATGCTTTTAACGGAAAACTTTTCCGTTAAAAGCATTTCTGGAAAATCATGCCAGTCTAGACATAGCCCTGGGGTGTTGAACTGGAAGAGGTAGCAATAAAAATGACCCCACGGGAGAGCCAAGTCACAAGGAGAGGTGACTACTGCAGGGATAGCATGGCTGCCAGCAGGGGGCACCACAGGAGAAGAGCTGCTACACCACATGCACCCATGAGTGGCCTGTGGTGAGTAGGCTCTTCCAGGGTGCTTTTAGGGTGTGAATGGTAGCAGATCCCCGCACCGCAGGCCTTGTTTTGCCGTGGATTTGGAGAGAGCACCCTCAGCTCTCTCTCAAATCTCGGCTACGCTGTTGCGTTCCCGAAAACATGGCCCTGGAATAACATTTTCAAAACCACCGGCAATTCGAAAATGCGTTGGCATTTGTGCTCGTTTTATGAGACGCTCGGCGTGGTCTGAAATTTCACCCGCGATATGAAATTAGCATTGATTAAATGCTGAACCGAATGGAGAGAGAGGCTCTGTATGAAAGGGGAGAACAGGACATTTTCACTGCTAGACCAGAAACACTTAACAGTCTGTTAATGAGTCAAGACAGCTGGAGAATTCATAAAGGGCAACAGCAGAGATGATTGCTTCCATTACAAGGTGAGAGGTAGGTCAGTGGGCATTATAAGACACTTACGATGGTATCCTAGTGTAATACTGAGAAAGGAAGACAGGACTGTAACAGGAGTCGTGTTTCACAGTGATGATGAGCGCATTAATAACATACGGTAGGGGGGAATGTAGTGAGAATCGCATACTTTCCATGCAGAATGGGAGCATGATTCAAATGGAAAAGAAAGGACTATCCCGACCTGGAAAAAGTGTGTCCCGCTCTTTGTGTGAATCACAGGATCACATTGGAGGCCCTTCTTAAAACTCCCACTACCTAGGAGAAGAGAGGGATCTATGAGAAAGTTCCGGCTCCTTGGGCATGTCTAGGCTATATCCCTCTTTCGAAAGAGAGATGTAAATTAGGCAGATCGAAAGTGCAAATGAAGCTGGGGATTTAAATATCCCATCCTTCATTTGCATAATCGTGTCACAGAGTTCTTTCGAAAAAGGGTATTTGGAAAGTGAAACCACAGTCTAGACATAAGGAAAACGGGATCCCAACGAGTACGGGATCTTTCAAAAAAAAAGGGGGGGAGGGTATCGAAAGAACCACGTCTAGACTGTGGTTTCACTTTCCAAATACCCTTTTTTGAAAGAACGCAGTGACGCATATTTGGAAAGTGAAACCAAAGTCTAGATGCGATTCTTTCGAAAAAAAAACCCAAACTTTTTTTGAAAGTTCCCGTACTCCTTGGGATCCCGTTTCGCTTTCCAAATACCCTTTTTCGAAAGAATGCTGTGACGCGATTATGCAAATGAAGGATGGGATATTTAAATTTGCACTTTCGATCTGCCTCATTTACATCCCTCTTTCGAAAGAGGGATGTAGTCTAGACATAGCCCTTTAGTATATACTGCTATGATCCAGATGAGAAGACTCGCACCTGCCGCTCAGGAGACAAATGATTATCAAGTAGCAATATTTTTGTCTCTAGAACAGATGGCATTGCGCTAAATACCAGGTATTTTTAAAACTGTTTACGGGGAGAACAGACCCTGGAGCCCTTCCAGAATTTCAAATGCTCCCAGGGTTCCTTCCCATTACACAAGAGGAACACTATCAACGTGCAACACAGTAGCCTAGTGCAGAGGTGTGCAAACTTTTCTTATTGTGCCCCCTCCCCCCTTAGTTCCTGGAGGAGATTTGGCTTCTATATTCTATTGCTGCACAGCTATGGCTTTCTCAGCAGCAGATCTTGGGGCTGACAGTGGAGCTAGGGGTGTAGCTGGGCTTGGGGATTGAGTGGGCTGGAAGAGAGGTGCTCTTCCCCCTCCCGCACCCCGTGGAGGCTGTCCCAGGCTCCACTGGATAGGGCTGACATAAGTCACTCAGCATCACTGCTCTCTCCCCCAAATGTTCCTCTGCTGCCTCGTGAGGGAAGCACATCCCACTGGTCTTGTGCTCAGGGCCCTGGAATGAGAGTCAGGAAACCTGGCTCTGCCACCGAACTGCCGTGTGACCATAGGCAAGTCCCTTTTTGCACCTGGAAGAAGAGGCAGGAAAATCTCACCAAGGAACCGGGATCAAGAGCTTCAGATACATTTCCAAGAGCATCTGGCATTCGGATCCCTATTCTGACGCTCTTGAGGTGAGCGTATCATTCAATAGGATGACACCTAATTTTCCTCCGTCCTGACAGATCCACGGATGTTGTATTAAAAGCAACCCATCGCCAATTTGCTCCACACGTACCTTGCATAGCGTGTCAGGGTCACATTTTCAAGGGGCACAATTTGGGTTCTGTCAGCATCTCGATTATGAACCACCAGCTAACGGGCTGTTTTCAAGCGTACGTCTCAGAATAGAAACTCCATACCCCCCCACGCTGAAAGGTGCTTACGCCCTGATTCTCAGCTGACACCCGACTCCACGGTTCACTACTATGCCCCTCATTCTTTGCCTCATTTCGTGCACAATCGCGCGGCCTGACCGCTTCTTGGCCCGGTTGAACGTGGGTCTCTGCCCACCCCGTCAGCGTGCAGGTAGCTGGTGTGCTGCCGTGCTGACAGCCGGATGGAGACGTCCCTGCCTCGCTACTTGCGCAAATGCTGGTTTGTCTGGGCCGTTGCAGAAATTGCCAGGGCGCCTTTTAGTCCAGGGGTTTTTGAACTTTTTTCCTCATGACCCAGTGGAAGAAAGTTGTTGATGCTGCGCCCCAGCATCGTTTGACTAGAGTGTGGGCTCCGGGGTGAGCGCTTTGGGCTGTAAGAGGGGGCTCTGGCTTTGGGGGGGGTCAGGACTGGGGCGAAAACGGCATCCCTCAAGCCACTTCCTTGCCTCTCGTGGCTCGGCAGACCATGCTGGGCCCAGAAGCAGCCGGCAGCAGGTTTCCAGACAATGGGAGGGCGGAGCTAGTGCTTGGGGCAAGGGCAGTATGGGGAGCCCTGTGCGCTCCCACTCCTCCCCCTACGTGGGAGACGGGCCTGTTGCCGGCCTCTTCTGGGGTGCAGCACAGTCTGTGATGCCAGGACAGGCAGGACTCTGCCTTAGCCCCCACACTGCTCACCTGATCCCTCTCCAGCAACGAGACCCAGCACCCGACATCCCACCCCCCAGTCCTGGGGCGTGCCCCATTGTTTGAAAACCCCCGTTTTAGTCAGTGTCTGATACTGTCTCATCCTACACATTCAAACCCGGGTGCGCTCGTTCGGCAGTGGCTACTCTTTTTAAACAGCCATATTGCCGGGATGTGATCAGACAGCGGTGACACGTCCTTCCCTTAATAACGAGAGGTGAGGCTGAATCGACCACGCGCGTGTGGAGGGGAGGGGATGAAACGAGCACTCCTTTTCAGAGCTGCGTGTTTGTGGCTGTCCCTCATCTCACTGACTTGACTTTGAGCCTATCTCTAGAGTAGAAATAGGGATTCATGTCCTTTAGTGCCTTGTCATGATGTCACAGCTATAAAGCACTGTCTCTTCTTACTGACAGTGGCACTTCATTTGATTTTCCTTTTTTGGCACAATGCGGGTAAATAGATGTAAGGTGATGCTGAATTATTCATGTGTAGGTGTCTGCGTGTTCCTCGTATTCTACGAAGGGAGGAATTTTCAAAGCTGTGCAATTAGTGCACTGTTGTGCCGTTGCCAATTTTGGTTGTTTTTTCACTAGGTAAAGCCACGTTGGTGTCAAAAATTGACTATCAGCTTGATTTCCTCTCCCCCTTCTCTAGCAATGTTTATGATCAGTGGCAGAATGTTCCAGCCTAATGCTCCAATTACAGTGGAACCCCGGAAGGAAAGATGCATGCACGTACAAACAAATTGGAATTTGTTGGATAAACACTTAATTTCTGCCTACTTATTTCCATCCCTGAATCCCAAAGGTTACTTTCTTTATCACTGAGCCAAACCTCATTACAATTTTATCTCTGCTTCTACGATAAAATCAAAAACATTTAAGTAACTAGAGATGGGCCTGGCTACTCGCCGTCGATTTCAGGTAACTGCTAATTGCAATTACCTACCAAATTCTAGCATCATGCAAGCCTTTTGTTACTTGTGGTGGTCAAATAATTTCGGAGTGGAGAAAAGTTAATAGCAACCAGTGTCATTTAACACACTTAGTCATGGTACAGAGGAACAAGTTAAAAATGAACTGGAAATGGTTGCAGCTTCCTTTGCTTTGGCTGGAAATAAACAATATTGAAGAGAATCTAAAAGAAATCTCTTCCTGCACCCATACATATAATCGCAAGAGTTAATTTAGATTTGCTGCTGTCCATAATTTTATGTTCACTTTCCATAAACTGGAGCGAAAGGGAATTTCTGGTCAAATATGGGTCAAATGTGAATTCGAATGACATTACATTGTAAAATTCACAGTTCATGCTATATTTGTTAATTGAGTAAGTAGCCTGCTATTATTTCCAGATCCTTGATTGGATAACTTATGCAACTAAGAATATTACAATCAAATATATAATTTGAAATGCACTTGCTGTGTAGTTAAATTGGTTAAATATATTACATAAATTAAATTATATATATTACAGAACAAATTGCAAACTTTATATTTGACTGTAATAGTCCAAATTTGCAATTCAAATGACCTGCAAACCAAGAATTATTTGCTTACAAATCTTTGAATAACTTTGAATAATGAATGAATTAGAGAATTTCATGATCTGTTCATAGACAATTACTGGGGAGGAGAAAAAGCAATATTCATCAAATATATTGTGAACTATTTACTCAGGCTTAGTAAGAAAAATGATGTGAACTATTATGAAAGAATCCAGATGACTTTAGAAGCTTGCGGGACTGAGTAAGGTGAAATTCAACAAGTATAAGTAAAATGTAATTTCAAAACAAGTGTAATCTGGTAAACCTGTAACCTGATGTTCTTCGAGCTTGCAGGGTCTTCCAAGGAAATAGATCTAAGAAGTCTACTAGTGTTCAGTAGTACTTGTATTAGGTAGTATACTTGGGTGTATTTTTAAAAAAGAAATAGAAAATTATACATAAAGGATGATGCCATATCTACAGAAGGACAAAACTTTTGGGATCTAAGAACTGATTTAAACTTTACATCAAACTTCAGCTGAACCCAAATGGAAACTTTATCTTTGTCCCTTCCCTTCAAAGTAATCTTCTCCCCCTCCCACCTCTCTGTACTTCCAAATTCCATCGGCAAAATGCTATAGCTAGAAGATGCTAATATTCTGGATTATCCTGCTCACTAGGAATTGGGAAGTGCCAATGATCTCATGAGATTTCGGCCAGATCCTAGAGTCACTTGAAGTTTGGTGAAGGTTCTGAGCAAAATTTTTGAAAAATAGCTACACTTTTTTTTTTTGGAGGGGGGAGGGTGCCGACCTGACAATCGTTAAAGTGTCCACTTTCTGAACATAAAGCCCATTTAAACTCTCTCACGTTAGGCACCCAGAATTATTAGCTGCTTTTTAGGTGCCGATAAGCATCTGAATCTTGAGGCACTTAGTGAAACTGCAGTGTTGCAAGTGTAACTTGCCACTCACTAAGTACCACAGGTCTGATAAAGAATGAAGCGTTATCCTATACCTGCTGTAAATTGAACCTTAAATTGATTTCGATTTTAAATTCCATAAGAGAGAGATTAAAACAAACAACCCCTCCCCTATTTTTCAGAATCTCAAATGCAAACAAACAGACCAAGAACTCCCAAAAAATAAAATTCTCATGTATTTCTAATGGAGAAAAATGGTCTTGTTTTATAAAACTAGCCCACAAAAGAGAGTTGAGGGAGAAAACAATACAGAGTTTCTGTTTTGACTTTAGGGAGTAGCCCTATAGGAAAAGAGTGTCCGGCCCATAACAAAAAATCTTCTTGAAGGGTATGGCTACGCTTGCTCCCTAACTCGAGATAGGGATGCAAACGTAGTGTACCAAAATTTAAATATCCTGCGCTTAATTAGCATAATTGCATCCGGGCGCCATTTCCTCATACAATGAGGTTTAACAGTTATTTTGAGAGAATGGTTTTCTCTCGAAATAACGCTGCTATGCAGGGCATTTTATTTCGCAATAACACTACAGGCAGTCCCCGGGTTACGTACAAGATAGGGACTGTAGGTTTGTTCTTAAGTTGAATCTGTATGTAAGTCGGAACTGGCGTCCAGATTCAGCCGCTGCTGAAACTGACTGCCAGTTCTGACTTACATACAGATTCAACTTAAGAACCCCAAACTTCCCCAAGTCAGCTGCTGCTGAAACTGATGAGCGCTGATTCCAGGAAGCCTGGGGCAGAGCAACTCTGCCTCGGGCTTCCTGTAGTCAGCGCTGGTCAGTTTCAGCAGCGGCTGACTTGGGGACGCCTGGGGCAGAGCAGCTGGGGTGCTGCTGGGTTGCTCCAGTAGCACCCCTCGGCGCTACTGGACCAACCCAGCAGCACCCAGCTGCTCTGCCCCAGGCGTCCTGATTCAGCCACTGCTGAAACTGACCAGCAGCGGCTGAATCAGGACCTGGGGCAGAGCAGCTGGGGTGCTGCCGGGTTGGTCCAGTAGTGCCCAGAGTGGGTGCTGCAGGACCAATCTGCAGCGCCCCAGCTGCTCTGCTCCAGGGTCCAAAACAAAAGCCTGGTCTGCTGGGGGGGGGCACACTATCCGCGCCCCCCCCCCCCAGCAGACCAGGGACACGGGGAGCAGAGCAGCAGCGGCAGCGGGGTGCCGCGCCTCTGAGGCTTTGCTCTGGCAAAGTCTCAGAGGCGCGGGACCCCCCCCCCCCCCGCGGCTGCGGCTTCAGTCCCGGTGCCTGTGGTCTGCTGGGGACCGTCCCCAGCAGACCACAGGCACCGGGACTCAAGCGGCTGCAGCAGCGGTTCCCGTGCTTCTGAGGCTTTGCTCTGGCGAAGCCTCAGAAGCGCGGGAACCCGCCCGGTGCCCCTGGTCTGCTGGAGACGGTCTCCAGCAGACCAGGGGCACCGGAGCAGCTTACGAACGGGGCTTTCTCGCCCCGGAGCTTGCAGGTAGCAATCTGCTACCTCGACCTCCGGGGCGAGAAAGCCCCGTTCGTAAGTGCGGATCCGACATAAGTCGGATCCACGTAAGTCGGGGACTGCCTGTATTTCAAAATGATGCGCGGACGTGATTATGCTAATTAAGTGCGGGATATTTAAATCCAGCGCTTCATTAGGAATTTCGGTACACTACATTTGCATCCCTATCTCGAGATAGGAAGCAAGTGTAGACATACCCTAAGAGATGAAGATACATAGAGGAATTTACATTAGATTAAAAAGGAAACTTTAAGGTTTATACTATTCGTGCTTGTGTAAGAGAAAGAGGAGATATTAAATCCTTGTGCACTGTTTGTTCATGCTTGCTAAACTTCAGATGCCAAATCGTTTCCTCCTCTGGGAATGGAAGAGAAACTACCTACCAGGTTGTTATTCATCAGACGCTGCTCTTCACTTAGCGCTTTTATAAATCCCCATTAACTTCTGGAGAAAAGTGAAAGGCAAGAGTGACTACAGCTCATCAGCGTATTTGGGGATGACTGGCTTCAGCTTTTTTTTTTTGCCTTTTTTAATGCACATTCAGTCTTGAGATTTATATGCGTTCAGTGTGGAGACATCGTCCCCGCTGCTGCTTCGCTGCCTCGGTTGATGGTGGTTTCCGAATCTGGGTTTTGGAACATTTAAAAAATCTCTAGGTGGGGTTAGTTACAAGCTAGCGTGCAAGCCAGCAGAACCGCACCAACTCCCAAAGAGCCGCACGCTGGCCTACACTGCTGCACCGGGAGAAAAAGGGGTGCCTATATATTACACCATCCAGTCAACCTCCGTGCAGTCTCTAGGTCTTGGATACTGGTACATAAAAGGAAGCAGTTATCTGCCACGTGAAAACAAACCTCACTTACTCAAATGACTCAATGCAGTGATGGAAGACCCAGATACAATGATGAGAAACACCTCTATGGAATAGAATATAAAAGCAGTGTGATATATCTCCAACTGCCAGCTAACCCAGCCGATCAGATGCAGTGGGGAAAGAGGCTGGTGATTGATCACAGAATCTTAGGGCCGGAAGAGACCTCAGGAGGTCACCAAATCCAGCCTCCTGCCCCAAAAAGGATCAACCCCAACTCAATCATCCCAGGCAGGGCTTTGTCAAGCTGGGACTTAAAAACCTCTAGGGATGGAGATTCTGTCTCCTCTCCAGAGAACCCATTCCAGTGCTTCACCATCCTCCTAGAGTGATGTAACCCTCTTATTTAAACTTCAGGGAGTAGCCGAGTTAGTCTGTACGGGATAAACTTGAAAAACTACAAATGGTCTGGTAGCACTTTATAGACTAACAAAACATGTAGACGGTATCATGATCTTTCATGGGCACAGTGAGAGAAAGGGTTATTTAACACTAGGGGTACGTCTACACAGCAGCGTCATTCTGAAATAATATAATCCGTGTCTATACACAAGCAGTTACTTCGACATAATGTCGAAATAATATCCAGCCGGAGGTGGTCTTATTCTGACTCCTGTAACCCTCATTGTATGATGAGTAAGGGTAGTCAGAGGAAGAGTTCTCTAACTTGGATTTCCTGTTGTGTAGACAGTGCCAAATGCCGAAATAAGCTATTTTGACTTCAGCTACGCAATTGACGTAGCTCGGATTGCGTCGCTTATTTCGGATTTAGCCCTGCAGTGTAGACATACCCTAGAAATAGTCACAACTGAAACATACCAGAATTCTGATCAAAGCTCACATCTAAATCTGCGCTCAGACCAAACTAAAATCCCAGATGTGTCTTGTTTAGAAAGCCGGGAGGTAGCCAGTCTGCCGAGATCCTGGGATTGGGACTGCTAAGGGGCCCAAGGGGATGTGGCTAGGGGCCAAGTGGACCTGGTCTGCATGTCTGTGCATACTCATCCACTAGACCAGTAAATGATTCCTCGAAAGCACAGCATGCCCATGCTGATTGCTGCGGTAAAATGCGCGTGACAGCTCAGACTGGTGTTTGGTGAGCAACGGATGCCTGTCAGCATTGGTTTTGCAGCCTACGTACGCTATTGTTGTTAGGTGTGAGGGTTTTGTTGGTTGTTGTTTAAAGCTGTGCTTGAAAGTGTGAATTTGCCTGTCTCTACAGATGGGGTTTATAATCTAGATGCTATCAGCCAATCAAAAATGCCATCAAGGCTGTCTTACCTACAATGGTGTGAACATGTCAGGATTCAGATTAGTGTTTTATAGAACAGGACAACACTTATCTGCTCCGTGTTGAATTGCTCTAATGCCGCCTTATCTCTCATCTTAATAAAAATGCTTCTGAAAAATGCAGAACCGGCACACACTATTTCGCAGACACAGAGCGGAACGTGTCTCCCGAATATGAACTAACTCTCAAACGTCTCCAGGAAAGACAATTCCTGGTTTACAGAAATGGGGGCTGAAAGGCTAAAATCTGGATTCTGCTTAGGGCTGAGCTCTCTTCACAGCCGCAGAAGTCAGCTTCATAACATTTCCTGCCGTAAGTCACTTGCCAGCAGACCCACCGGCAGAGAGGGAGGGGGAGCAGTTGCCTTGGGGCCCAGTGATTTGAAAGGGTCTGGAGTTCCTGGCCAATGCTACTGCCACAGCACTGGTAGCCGGGGCCCTTTGAATCACTGCTGGAGCACTGCATTGTGTGTTCTGGGAGCTCTGAGGACTGGCTGGGCTGGGTTGGGGCGGTGCACGCTGGGCAGCGCTGAGTAGGGTTGCCAGATGGTTTAACAAAAAAATACCAAATACACACAAACAGAAAAAAATTCTGTTGAGAAAAAAAAAGGGGGGGGGGGGGAGGAGACCAAAGTTATTGAGCAATAAAAAAAAAAAAAAAGGGTGCTGTGCCTTTAAATGCTCTTCACTCCCCTGCCATACGAAGAAAGGGAAAATTGTCCTCACCGGGCTTCCGTCCGAGGGAAAAAATACCGGACATTTTACGTCTGGTATTTTCTTTTTTTTACCGGATGGGGGACCCGAATAATGGACAGTCCGGGTAAAAACCGGACACCTGGCAACCCTAGCGCTGAGGGCTGGCTGCCTCCAGGCCCGCTCCTTCCGTCGAGGCCCTGCCCCTTCCAGGAGCATGGAGCTGCCCCCGCGCCATGCCCAGGGGCCTGGTCAGTCTGTCAAGCCAGGCCGGGTCTCCTTTGTGACTAGAACTGGTTCCTAGTCCTGCATCCACACTTTCTCCGCTTCTCTCCACATCATGCATAGTGCAAAGAGAAAGCCGACTCAAATAGCTGCATTTTAATTAACTACGGTATATTTACACTAGTTAGTTAAAGGTGGTAATGTATAAAATGCACTCTGTAAACATGGGCAATGAAAACAAATGGCTGCTTGTGACAATTACGCGTCCTTTTCCTGACTGAGCAAACGTGTGCTGAAGACAAAGCATCGTGACGATGAAACGCAGTTCTGCAAATTCCGCTGCCCGTTAAATGAGTCTAAATCCAGAGGAACTTCAGCCTCAAGTGTGCGAACCATCTAGGCCTGTGTCTCTACTAATGGATGGGTCTTCCCTTTTACTCACTGTCAACTTCAGTGAGAGCACTTGTGAACAAAACCGCATTGGTGAAGGTTGCAGAATTAGGCGCTACAGTCTGATTCAAATGCCTGTCGAAGTCTAGGGAAAAATTCCCACGGACTTTTCCCCCTTTGGATCGGCCCTTGCCCAGTGTTCCCAGCCTGAGTGCAGGTCTGAGTTGGGGCGTGTTCCTTATGACGGTTATGGGATGCTTTCATTCCCTCCGGTGGAAAGCTGACTGTTCTAGAGCTGGTACCCGCCAATGGGAGGGCGTGTCCTGTGGGATGTAGCTGTTGGCATATCAAATGGGGCTGCTGGGTTTGATGTGGGTGTGTTCCAGTTTCATTACGTGTGTAACAAAACTGGGGCTTCTAGCCAGGGGTGCAGCACATGTGGGTCCATAGTCACAGGGAAGCCCAATCCAGGGAAGCTGGCAGGCTAGGGCCCTTGGCTGCAGCTGCTCCCAGCTGGCTCCCAGAGCTCTCCTGCCCGGGCCCCTAGACTCTCCTCGCCCTCCTGCCCTATAGGGAGGGTGATGGAGGGGAGGCTGCAGCCACGTGTAGTCAGAATTCTGCTGCTGCTCTTCTTCCCCGGACTATCAGGGAGTGAGGGGAAAGTGCCCCGTGTGTTTGCCTCCCCCTCACTCCTGGCTGCCCAGTGGAAGGGCAGAGGAGACGTCACCCAGGTTGCGAATTTCCCCTCGCTCCCTGATCACCAGAGGAAAAGCAGCAGTGATGTGCAGCTGCAGCCCCCTCTCCCAAAATGTTGTCCTTGCCCCCTCACGCTGATCCCCTCACATCCTAAACCTTTGCACTGATTCCTGAACCCCCCAGACCTTCCTGCCCCGGCCCCCACACATCCTCAGTCCCCTGCCCTGATTCCCACCCCCCCCCAAATCTGTGCTGAGCCCCCCAGCCATTATTCCTGAGCCCCCCCAACTCTCTGCCCTGAGCCACCCACACTCCACCCCACACTTAAATTTCTTACAGGTACTATTGTATCGCACCCTCAACCCCTCATGACAGTACCTGTAAGGATCTTACGTTACTTTCACCCCTGCGAAATACGAGGCACAATTAACACTGTGCATAATTATTGGATTTGCTCTTGAATTCTTGTACTCCATCTTCTCGGTGCATTAAAGTTAGCTAATCAGCCATGCGCAAGAGATGAGCAGTGAGAGGAGAGGGGTGGCACGCACCTCTCCCCCAGAACAGCTGGTGGTGCCCCTGCTTCTTGCATTAAGACTCCTGAGACATAAGCCCGGACATTTAAAAGCGTTTGGGTCCTGCGGTGTTATGTGCAACTGATTTAGGAGCCTGTTTCATTTTCAAAAGCGATTTAGGCAATTAGGAAACAAAATCTTACTGCTCGCCAATAGGCTTTAGGCTCTTCCTTCCTAAATCCCTTTTGAAAATTAGACTTTGGCTACTGAAACAGTGACACGTTGCAATGCAGAGTGCTGCAATACCTAAACAAGCTTACAATCTGGCCCATACGTTTGATCTCTTCCTGGGTCCCACCCTTGGGATCCAGGCTCTTGGCAGTGGTAGGTTTCAGGCCCACTTTACTGTTTGTAGTATGGGTCTGGCTGCACTGATGCAGGACAATCCAGGACACATTGGCTAGAACATCATGAGGAAGTTAAGCTTTTGTGGGCAAAGACAGATACATCTGATGAAATGGGTCTTTGCCCATGAACGCTTATGCTCTAATAAATCTGAGAGTCTATAAGGTGCCACAGGACTTCTTGTTGTTTTTGCAGATTTCGACTAACACAGCTACCCCTCTGATACACAAGGAAGTTAGTGACCCGGGTGCCATTCGTTCTTTCAGGACCAGCATTCTCCGTCTGTAAGCCCGATCCAAAGTCTACTATGTTGGAAGGAATCTTTCTTTCCAATGACCTGCAGAAAATTTTGGATCAGGCTTTTGTGTGTGTGTGTATTTCCAGAAGACTTAGTATACTCTGAGAAGCTGTGTCTCAAGAAAATTCCAGGACAAAAGAAATGGCTCCCCTTTTTTGGCTATGCAGCTGCTTGTACAAGATACATTTTGACTTCAGGTTGGTTTCTACAGCAAGTCAGTAATTTTTAAGTGACTTAAGGCTGCTATTCTGCCGCTCAGTTGAAAAGACGAGGTAGATTAAATGCCTGTGAAAGAACTAAACCCAGCCTGACACACAAATTAGGTTTGATTGCACTATTCAAGACCAACACTGCGATAGTTAAATATTACACCACACACAATTTTCCAGTCCACTTTGAAAGTGACACATGATGATGAGAGATGCCTGAAACAAGGCCTTGTTTATAAGGAGGATCCTGTAAATGGAGAGAGTATCTCAAAATCTGTCACCGTGTAAGCAGAGTTTATTGATGCAGAGAAAATGACTAGAGTACCACATCAGTATGCAGTGCACTTGGGTAACAGATGAGCAGAGCGGAGCAAATTCTGTCTCGCGCTGCTAGTTGGAGAAAAGTGTTAGAACGTAGCCTACCGATGTTATTTTACTCCCCCACCTGTTCATGGCTATTGCCTTGAGTCGGTATCTTGGATTGCACAGGAACGTATGCCGAGGGCGGAATTTTACTTACGGTCTCTCCGTGCTCAGGTATTCCAATAGGAAATGATACCTTGAGCCTGGTTTTTCCATTGCCTCTCCCCTTGTGTAGTCACTGACACTTGTACATAGGGTATGTATCCTAGAGCATTTGCCTGCTGGTCTGGTGCAGTTTAACACCCTCTTATTACAGCGGCTAGTAACTCAACCTGGTGCAAAGCTGTGGAGAATCAAGATGGCTAGAGGTTGGTTTTTCCCCAACGGTGCCTTGTATTTCACAATATTTGGGTTTGCTTATATTTATCAGTTCATATGATCACTACTCCCCGCCCTCTTTTCTTGTCTTAATTTTCACATCCTCTTCCTCACGAAGGCAGGATTCTGTGTTTTCTTTTCATTGTGCCAAAGGAATATTTACATAGAATCATGGAATCATAAAACACTAGAACTGGAAGGGACCTCGAGAGGTCATCGAGTCCAGTCCCCTGCCCTCATGGCAGGACCCAGTACTGTCTAGACCATCCCTGATAGGTGTCTATCTAACCTGCTCTTAAATATCTCCAGAGATGGAGATTCTACCACCTCCCTAGGCAATTTATTCCAGTGTTTAACCACCCTGACAGTTAGGAAGTTTTACCTAATGTCCAACCTAAACCTCCCCTGCTGCGGTTTAAGCCCATGTCACATTTTTCATTCATTTCACTAAATTAAGAATCAAAGACTAGAACACAGAACACTAAAGGCCTTATTTTGGTCATAAGCAAGCTAGAGGCCTTATTCAGCAAACCTGCACAAAGTGGTCCCATTTATTCATGTGCACAGCTGGCTTTAGCATTTTAAGATAGGCCTGTGAATCAGCTCTCACATACAACAGAATCAGCTCCTATAGACTTTGCTTACACTACAAAGCACAGTGCGGCTGTGTCTAGACTACATGGCTCCATCGATGGAGCCATGTAGATTAGGATTATAGGCAAAGGCAAATGAAGCCGCGATTTAAATGATCGCGGCTTCATTTACATTTACATGGCTGCCGCGCTGAGCCAACAAACAGCTGATCAGCTGTTTGTCGGCTCAGCGCGCTAGTCTGGATGCTCCCCTGCCGACATCAAAGCCCTTTGTCGGCAGCCCCGTTATTCCTCGTGGGATGAGGTTTACCGGGGCTGCTGACAAAGGGCTTTGATGTCGGCAGGGGAGCGTCCAGACTAGCGCGCTGAGCGGACAAACAGCTGATCAGCTGTTTGTCGGCTCAGCGCCGCAGCCATGTAAATGTAAATGAAGCCGCGATCATTTAAATCGCGGCTTCATTTGCCTTTGCCAAAACAACAAATCTACATGGCTCCATCGACGGAGCCATGTAGTTTAGACGTACCCTGCCTGTTGCCACTTTTTGGGAGGGCTAGTGAGGTAATGCTGTTGTGATGACACTAAACTTAGCTAATTATTGTTGATACAAAAGTTGTGTGGGAATCCTTCCATTTTCTCTGTTGCTGAAGAAGTGCTCTCTGGCTGGAATTACAGAGTTGCAATTATTTTCACAAGTGTACAAGGGCTATTTTTCCAAATGCATTGGGGATCTGGGAACCCATATATCTCCCGCCACTTTCTAATTATGGTTCGTACCCTGCAAATCTGTGAATATCCATTTAGTATCCGCTTTGCAGCTGTGGATGCAGATGCGGATCTCTACAGCTCATTTTTGCAAACATGGATGCAGATACAGATACAAATTTGGATCTAGAATCCTGCAAATTTGCAGAGGGCTGCTTTATATCTGCAGGTATCCTCATCCACAGATGTCAATGAGGGTATCCATGGCTCATTTTTGTGGATACACATGTGGATACACAAATTTTGTATCCATGCAAGGCTCTAATTATGGTGCCTTACAAACAGTAGCTAATTGCCATGACATCTCTGCAGGATGTAGAATGATGAAGGCTTTCAAGTATCTAAAAGCATGTTACATGGAGGAGAGAGAAAAGCTATTCTCCCTAACCTCTGATAACAGGACAAGAAGCAATGGGCTTAAATTGCAGCAAGGGAGGTTTAGGTTGGACATTAGGGAAAACTTCCTACCTGGCAGGGTGGTTAAACACTGGAATAAATTGCCTAGGGAGGCTGTGGAATCTCTATCACTGGAGATTTAAGAGTAGGTTGGACAGACACCTGTCCATCTACTAGGAATGATCTATAACAGTGTTTCTCAACCTTTTTTTGCTCATGACCCCCTTCTGAGCCTCGTTTACCTCTGTGGCCCCTCTCATAGCCGCTGTTAGTTGGGAAAAAAAGGTCCATAATTTACCTAATGTTCCGTTTTTTCCATGTGGCCCCCTAGAGGAAGGGCATGGCCGCTGTAGAGCCATATAGCCTGCGGTTGAGAACCACTGATCTGCACAGTGCTAGGTCGTGCCGTGAGTGCAGGGTTCTGGACTTGATGATCTCTTGAGGTCTCCTCCATTTCTATGATGGGTAAATATTACCTACTCCATGTAAGTGACTGGATGAAAGTAAGGCAGAAAATGCATGACTTGACCAAAGGTACATGTGGAGTCTGTAACACTGCCTCTCACTAAAGTTAGCTGCCTTTCTCCTTTCCGAATGACCGGAGATGCTTATCTCCTAGAACTGGAAAGGACCTTGGAAGGTCATCAAGTCTAGTCCCCTGCCTTCACCACAGGACCAAGTACCATTCTTCACACATTTTTGTCCCAGATTCCTAAATGGCCTCCTCAAGGATTGAGCTCATAACCCAGGGTTTAGCAGGCCAATGCTCAAACCACTGAGCTATCCCTCCCCCCTTCTTTGAAGGCTTTTGGCAGAGGGGTGCAGCAGCTTGCGGATCACTGCTCTCCACAGCAGCAAACCGATCTGTGAGCCTTCCAAACGGCTGTCTCCCGAAAACCAGTCAATCATTGCTGCCTTTGCCAGGCTAATGTTGTTGCTCTTGATACCTGCCCTTACGCCGTGACTCCACTTGTGCTTAAGTGCTTTGCTCAGTTTTTTCTTAAGTTGTGAGAATACAATGCATCTTTTCTCGTGCCGACTTTGGAAAAACGTTTTCTTGCTGTCCCCAGAGACACTGGAAATTCTGTTTTAAAACCCCAGCTGTAAGCAGCTTTGTTTTCACTCCCACACTTCCTTTTTGGGCCAACTTGCTTCCACCACTGACTGTGCAAAAACAACAGATGTTTGGCTTATGCGCTGCTAGAGATACCCTCTTATGCTATTGGTTATCTCATCTTGCAGCCTATAAAGTATATGTGATAATTGGTTTTCTCTCCAGTCTTTGTGGCTAGAAAACTCAATTAGCATCTCTGTATTTTCTTTCATAAATGCTCAAAAATGCAATTGTTTGGAGGGGGAGGAGATGGAGGAAGAAGATAGCTTAGCATTGAATAAGTTGTTTTTTTAAAGTTAGGAGTCTGTTCTTCCATCTAAAGCACTTGTACATCTTTACCATCAGAAGAAATTGCTTGCTCCTACAGTTTCTTTATGGGTATATTTGGATTCAGTTCTGCTCGCATGTACATCACTCCTGCAGAAGTGTACTGAGATGTTAAAGACGGCCTAACGAAATTCTGACCTTTGGAGCTGTGTAGTGAAGGTCAGAACTGGGCCCTTAACGTCTGGCTTCCTGTTTAGACAGATTTAAGGTGAGCAAAGGGGGATATTTACATGCTATCTAAAGCTTAGTAGTGTGCTGAAAAATATCCACTTACACTGCACTTTACAGTTTACTGTAAATGGGCAATTATTGGTACCCAGCTATTTACCAGTAACGGGCACAGTCAGACTACACTGCAATCTAGCTGTCTGAAGGCGGACTTTATCCAATAACTGTGAAGAGACAAAAACAAAACAATTTCTTGAGGGATGGAAGAGAGAAGAAAAAAACAGGAGAGCTTCTGAAAGCTGTGCCACAAAGCATTTTCATTTTTTGTCCTGTTGAGCCATTTCATGCTTTTAAAGAACAGTTTTCTCAGGCCATGTTTTCACTAAACAGAAGATCGATGCTGCTGCAATGGATCTTCTGGAGTTTGATTTAGCAGGTCTAGTTAAGACCTGCTAAATCAAATTCAGAAGGCGCCCCCGTCAACATCCATTACTCCTACTCCTGTGTGGAATAAGAGAAACCAATGGAAGTGTTTGCTCCTGTCGGCCTCCCACAGTGGGGATAGTGGGGAAACTTGAAAGTAGATAAGTCTGTTCCAAGTATATAAATGATGTAGCTCTAGTTGCTTATCTTGATTCGACCTTCCCCTTTAATGTAGACCTGGCCTTAGTGTCTTGTTTAAAAATTGTTGCAGAACTTAAGCACAAACAAGTCGTTATTAATGATTGCAACAAAGGTTTTATTTTTAGTTACTTTTGGGCCTTGAGATGGGATAGGACATCAGGAGGGTTGGGCTCCATACTCAGCTCTACTAATAGCTCATTTTGTGACACCGGGCAAGCCTTTGAATACCTGTGCCTCAGTTTCCCCTTTATATACAAAATTGGGTAAGTGGCATTTGAGTTTGAAAGTGCTTTAATAGTTATTTAATTGCTATGTTAGTATTACATTATTATTAATGTGCCAAGTAACATTTGTATACCAACTGATTCTTGTCATAAAATTATTTCAGGCAATTTTTAACCCTGTGACATATCAAAGGTAACTTTCTACTATGTTTGCTCACACCTTTACTCTTCTAAGCATGCTCATTAGGACACGTCTGAATAAGGGTTGCAGGACTAGATTCCAAGTTTTGCATTGAGAGACCACAAGATACAGGGTTCAATACTGTCAAACCGTCACCCCGATGTCTGCTCTCATGAGGCTAATGGGCCTGTGAGTTTGTGTGAGTAACAATGTGAATGAATGTGAGTGCATGTTATCCTCCGTTTTCATCCTCGTGCCAAAAGTGCAACGTCGCACAATGGGTGCTAAACTTGAAGGACACATTTTTAATCTCTTTAATTGTGAGAGAAAAGATGTTTGATTTGGGATTACATTAGAATAATGGGCTTCATTTAAACCGTTCCACCCTCCACCCACAAAGCCACCCACTCACACAAATGTAAGCCACACACTCTTCCTATCTCAAAGAATAGGTTTTGTCAGCGGCTGTCTGGCACATTTGTTCTTATTTGTAATAGCGGTATGACTAAAAGGTAAGACGGCATCTATTCCCCAGTAAGCAATTGCATGTATTGATTTTTTGCAGGGGAATTAAGATGGATTTTAATAGCATTGCTGGAATCTCACGGTATATTTTAGAAAGTTGAGGCAAGAATGGTATTTTGCTTGATCGTGAAAAGGTAGAGGGACTAAATAACTTGGCTGGGAAGTCAAACCTAGGCCTGGCTTTTTGTAGCTCTGACAGTGTGGCTGTGGAGGGTTAAACTGGGTGTGCTTGTCTTCTAAGATTGTGCATGCTTAAAGAAATTAAACCAGGATCTAGTGTTCATGGTTGTGTGTGGCTATGTATAGACTACAGTGTTTTTTCAGAAAAAGTGGCCTTTTTAAAAAAAAAACTTCACTTGCATCTAGACTGCCGCTGCATTCTTTTGAAATTAAATCAAAAGAACTTGGCGGGGTTTTTTCGACAGCGATAAACCTCATTTTATGAGGAAGGACGTCTTTTTTTTGAAAGAGCTCTTTTGAAAAAAGGCTTTCTTAAATGCAAACAGGTCTTGCCTGGGTGCTCTCTTTCGAAAAAGCGGATCGCTTTTTTGAAAAAAGAGGTGGCTGCTTAGGTGATCTCTTTCGAAAGAAGCTTTTGTGAAAGATTATTTTGAAAAAGCTTCTTTTGAAAGAAGCGTGTTGTCTAGACGTACTCTGTGTGTGTGGCTCTACTAAAACCCAAAGAACATCGGTAAGTTTCTTCTTAAATATTAGCATTTGCCAACAGCTACTAACTAAATGTTTACAGCCCGGATCTGTAGTAATTACAGCCGCTCCCCAAGTTACAAACAAGTTACGGACCAACACTTGGTCCGTAACTCAAAGTGTTCGTAACTCAGATCCCATAGAGTTACATGGCGACCGCGCTGTTCGTAAGTGCGGATCGTCGTTCGTAACTCAGATCCGCATTTACAACCACTTTGGTCGTAAGTGTGGATGGTCGTAAGTGGAGGTAGTCATAACTCGAGGAGTGGCTGTACTACAGAAAGTTGCAACATTATCAATACTGCTACTCTATGGAAATGATCGTTAATTGCCGACCATTAATGGCAACTATGGGAATCGGGGATCTGTGTTGTAGGGGGTTCTGAAAATCCCCCCCTGAAGGCAGGTTCAGACTTGTAATTGCTCTCAGCACAACGATTTTAAAAACATTGAATTTCATTTTTTGTGGGAAAATAAATATCCATAAATA
This sequence comes from Pelodiscus sinensis, assembly GCF_049634645.1. Taxonomy (NCBI): domain Eukaryota; kingdom Metazoa; phylum Chordata; order Testudines; family Trionychidae; genus Pelodiscus; species Pelodiscus sinensis. The sequence continues at coordinate 43,988,439 of NC_134723.1, read as the reverse complement.
ATAAATATCAAACAGAACCCTAATCTCCCATTCGGAGTAAAACCTTCCATGGCACTTTTAAAATTGGCTGGCTTTTTAAGTTTGTTATTCGCAAAGGAGATTGGGAACATGCACCTTTAGGATTTCTCTTTTCCATCTGTGTAGCCATCAGCCTGGTACAGAGCCATTCATTTTGCCAATTTTGAAAGGATTTTTGCCTAATGAAAAGAGCAGCGACTAAGAGCCCATACTTCATGTCAGACACAAAGGTGTGGTTATAACAAAATATTTTCAAACTCTGTGATACAGTTTAGAAGCTCAGTGAAGAGGAACTGATACAAAGCCACATTGCTGCGGTCTTGGTTCACAGATCACCACAATGTATAACTTACACTGATTTGTCAAATACAGGAGTATCTGAAAAGGCCAGGATTTGAAGCCTTACAGGTTTATCAACGTCTACCCAGGGGGCTTGAACACACAACTTCTAGCTCTGCTGAAGCCGGGGGGTGGGAGAGGAGTATTTTAGTCTACATCACTGGTTCTCAAACTTTTTGGCCCGTGGCCCACCTGGCTCAATACAAACCTTTCCGCGGCCCACCAGTTGCTAATGGAAACTCACCATTAATTACATAATTATGCCCGGGCCATTTTGCTAATGCTGCAGCTAGGGAGACTGGTTTAATTTAGCCAGTAAGAAAGGAAATAATATCTGAAACTATTAAACAGATTAAGCGCTTTAACTTTCTCATGTTAGTTTACCAAACTTCATTTAAAATAAAATAAAATATGTCCAACACAAAAGTCCAACACAAAAGCTTTCAACGTTGCCTTTATTTAGGGTAGGGGTGGGGAACTTTTTTGGGTCAGGGCCACTGACCCACAGAAAAATCCGTGGGGGCCACACAAGCGAGAAGTAAAAAAACCCCCAAACCTCAAAAAACACCCCATCCCTCATTTATGTGGTCCTCAACTGAGACACCTCACCCCCTGGCACTCCAGCCCTCCCATGGGGGGAGGAGGCAGGGAGAACTGGGGTTCAGGGCTTCCCATAGGCCAGATTATCTCTTCTGGGGTTCTGGGGTTAGTGGATTTTGTGGACCCCCAGGCTCTGGGGTGTGGCCAAAATGAGGGGTTGAGGGTGCAGGATCTACACAGGAGATGGGTGCAGGAAGGGGTGGGGGTGCAAAGTCTGGGTGGGAGGTAGTGTGCAAGAGCAGGCTGGGGATAGGGTCTGTGGCCAGAGGGGAGGAAGCAGGAGTGGGCTGTGAGTTGGGTGTCTGGCTCAGGGGGAGGGTGCAGGAGCCGTTGGGAGTATGGGATGAGGCGCAGGGTCTGGGTATGAGGGAAAGGGGGACACTAACCTGCCTTGGCGCCCCACTGCCGTTCCCAGGCACCATGTTAATATGGCCTCCTGCTGCTCCCATTGGCTGGATTCTGGCCAATAGGAGCAGTGGGGAAAGCCTCCAGGTAGCGCATTCAGGGACGGGGAGCAGCAGTGTGTGGAGCTGCTTCTTCCCCGTGAGCCGGATCTCACAGTGAGGCTCCAGGCTTTCTCCCCTCACCCCGTAGCAAGAAGCCAACCACGTGGGTGGGGAGGGGTTATAAGGCTGATGCATGGTCTCCCCACTGCAGGGGGAACAATGGAGGTTTGAGCTCGAGCCATGGACCACCTGCAAGGAAAGCGTCCACTGGTCTCTATGTTTAGAACATCAGACCCGTTCCAGGGTGGATTGTGATGTGACGGAGGAGTGGGTAATAAGCTGTAGAGCCTGGGACGTGTAGCTCACCAGAAGGACTGCTTGGTCGGCCAGTCCAGACCGAAATCATTCTTTACTCACAGCCAGAGTCACATGGTTTCTGGTGTCTAGAATGGGACCAGCGCCAGTGTGGCTGGAACTTCCTCAGTCCCTGGAGGCAACAGTAGCTTCCGTGCCCATTCTCAGTGTCTTCTGGTCTTCGTAATGGGCGGAAGAGGAAAGAGAAAACTCCTTTTCCCTATCACTTCCCCATCAGCTTCTCTCACACTCCACCTCCACCACTCTCCACCAATGCCCCCGTTTTAACTCTGATCCCTCTGCAGGGCAGGAAGTGGGGAAGCCGGACTCATAACCATATGGTACCTGCAACTCCACTAGCACCATATGGTACCAGCAGCTCCACTCCCCTGTATCGAGCTCATAGTGAGAAAAGGCTTGATCCCGGCTGGCATCAGCTGATGCCCTCATTGAGATCATCTGCCCAGAGGTGAGTAGAGATACCTGTGCTACTTTTACCTTGGCTAAAAGAACCATCGTAGGCAGGGTCCCTGGCTCACTTGTGAAGCTCACCTATTTGGAGTCATGCCAGCAGGGGTAAAGCTCAGGTGGGTATGTCTACTCGGGGGGCAGCATGGACATACCCCTCTTTCTTTTACTCTGCTTCTTCAGCTGGCAGAATTGCTAACGCTTGCCCCTGCCCCCTATGCGTGTGTGCACACGTGATCGCCCTATGCCGTGACATCTCTTGGCATCCGTGTGTATGTTAGGCACAAGTTCTAACGCTGTGTGATGGGGTGGACTAAGCCTCGACGCCCCCCACAGGAGGCTGGAGGCCTTGCTATGCCCTGACCCAGCGAGAGGAGCAGAAGAGAGATCCTCCAGGCAAGATAGAGTGGCTGCTTCCATGTTGGCCAATCAGGGCCCAGCAGACCAGTATAAAAGAAACTGCTGGTAGTTCCTCACAGGAGCTCAACCCAGACAGACCTATGCACTGACTGGAAGAATAGCAGCACCACGGACAGCTCCGAGTGCAAGTTGAACTTTAGACCTGGGTGAGGCCCAGGTTCAGTGGCTATAGACTCGCCACAATCTGATGATAATTGATAGCAATCTGGACAGGGTCTATCGCGAACCCAGCCTCAGAACCTGAGGTGACCAGATGGAGCAGCATCCTGGGGAAGTGGCCCAGGGAACAATGACGTGGCAGATGGTGAAGACTCATAGCAGGCACCTGCTACTTACAAGGTCCCTGGGCTGGGACCCAGAGGAGTGGGCAGGCCTGGGTCCCTCCCAGCAGGCGCAGCAAGGGGGCAAGAAGAAGCCTGGTCCCAGGCCACATACTGACATTTCCTCTGCCACAGATGGCCAGGCAGAGAGCTTACCAGACTCCCTTTGGCCACAGAGTGGCACTCACAATCGGGTGGGCCCCGTTACACCATGAGTGCATGTACTGTACAATTTAACAGCCACATTGAGTTCTTGAGTGTTTGCAGCAGAGGGCCAACCCTAGCATTCTGATCATCTTTCTGCTACAGGAGGATGACAGTTGTTTTGTTTCTACCAAGGATTGTGTGCTCTTCAGAATTTTCTAAATATTTTTTTTCTAACTGTGTGGGCAGGAATAACTCTGAAATGCAGCCAACAAGCAGGCGAAAAACCAGCTCCGGCAGTAATTGTACAAAGATAAAATAATGGAAATGCAAGGGAAAGCCACATTCTGCAGGCACGTCTTGTGCGAAGCGAAAGGGGGAGGGATGTATGCTCAAGAGTCCACCCGCTTGTCTTTCAGATTAGCTAACCAAGTGTTCCACTTCCCACCACAGTCGGTCTGTCCGTCCGGCGGGGCTGGCAGCTGACAAGTACGACCTGAACTAATTTTGACAAGTCAGCGCTGCCGTTGGCAGTGATGTGTTCGTGCCGGAGCCTCGGCATTCATTCCTTTGGAGCTCTTGCAGGAGTTTGTCACGCTGGTGTCTGCGTATGCTGCAGACAGTGCCCTAAGGTCAGAGATTGGGCAAGCCATTTGCAAACATTACAAGAATGAGAGTCAACTGCTGTTCCTGCCATCATCATCTTCAGATCCTAAGTGTGCCTTTGAGCTGACATGCTCCACCACGGCCTCATTGGTCATTTTCTCTTGTAAGGATTCTTATGTACTTACTTGACTTGGTCGTTTTGTCCCTAACCGTTTTGGTTTCGGATTCACAGACTTTGGCAATGCGTTAAAATTCATGCATGCACCCTAGGTCTAGTCTGAATAACATTTGGCAGCCCGCATTCTGTCCATAAATTTCACATTCTGACAAGGGCTTGACCCTGGTAGACACGTTGCTTGGAATGCAAGAGATGTCTTTATCACACTCTATTCTTGAAATCCTCCACCTGGGCTAATTATATCTGCACAGGTCACCACCTCACTGATGTATACTGATCTGCACATTTAGTGGAATCTTCTTTGTAATGAAGGGAGGGGGAGGAATAGTGCTTTTCCTCTTTAACATCATCTCTCCAGGTAGAAGATTTGTGAAGCATCTGAAACAAGCTGACACTGTCAGAAAAACTCCCAATACAGCAGACTTCCGATAATCCAGAACCTATGAGACCTAGGTGGTACCGGGTTATCAGATATGCCGGACTATCAGGAGGTACTATAAGCTGATATATATATATACTGTATACATTATATACTGTATATAAGGTGTTCTAAACCCTTTTTATTGTACATACTGTATACAGTATACTGTAATGTTTTAGTTTTAAGCCTTTTTTACCCTTTTTGCTCAGTTCAGCTGCTGCTGCTGTTACCTTGTGGCTCATTTTTTGCGGAAGCTCACTTACTAGGCTCTTGCTATTTTGATGCCGGACTATCAGGAGTGCCGGACTATTGGATGCCGGACTATTGGAGTTTTACTGTATTAGGAAATTAACTAAAGCCTGCTTCTACGCAGTGTGTATGTGTCTTGGCTAAAGTTAGAGTGAAATGGTTAGTTCCTTTGATGAAGTCTGGAATCCCTATTTACACTGATGTTATCAGGCTAAATGTTGTAGGAGTTGACTTCAATCTCTGTGTTCCCCCTGCTATATTCTGCAAAAGAAAGCCCTGTAACATTCTTCTACATTTAATGAAGCTTCGGCTAGTGCTGAACAGTGCAAGACTGCTAGAGACACTACAGGAAATTTAAATCTTAATTGTTTAGTCTGCAAAAGAGAAGAGTGAGGGGGGATTTGATAGCAGCCTTCAACCTTCTGAAGGGGGGTTCCAAAGTGGATGGAGAGAGGCTGTTCTCAGTGGTGATGGATGCAGAACAAGGAGCAATGGTCTCAAGTTACAGTGGGGGAGGGCTAGGTTGGAGATTAGGAAAAACTATTTCACTAGGAGGGTGGGGCAGCACTGGGATGGGTTCTCTAGGGAGGTGATAGAATCCCCATCCCTAGAGGTGTTTGTCTCAGCTTGACAAAGCCCTGGATGGGCTGATTGAGTTGGGATTGGTCCTGCCTTGGGCAGGGGGCTGGACTTGATGACCTCCTGAGGTCTCTTCCAGCTCTGTGATTCTATGATGGCACGGCCTGGGATGGAGGTGAAGGTGGAGGGAGCTACCCTGGACGAACCTCCAGAATGAAAAGACTTTGGGCCAAACACTGCTTGCCTGGCTTGTACATGGTCTTGCCTGCTACCATGTATGGCCTTTCCTTCATACCACAGTGTTTGACCCTGCACCACACCATGTCCAGGAAGAGCAGCAACCTGAGTTGTGTTTGCAGGTGCGAGAGGAGGGATCCCTCTGCACGATGTAACGTGGCCCACAGCAACCTCCGGGGGGCCGATTCCTTCCACCGGTGTTACACTGGCATGGAACACCATTGACTTCAGAGGCATTGCTCCCCATTCACACCGGTGGCATTCCATGCCGATGGTATCCAATGGGTGTGGGGTTAGGCGCAGGTGTCGGACTGAGTTTATTAGAGAGACGGCATTTACCAATAAAGTGTCCTCTTGCTCTTTTTTTTTTTTAAACAAAAAACAACTAATAGGCATTGATTCCTATGGAATCCCAACCTTGTGATGGCTCTGTACGCTACTGTCTGTTTCATTTTGGTTTAAATCTGTTTTTATTACGGTAATGCTGTCAGAAGATATGTTATCTGCACCGCGATGCCTACTGTTCAATGTATAGGTTATCTCCAGTGTGACAGCTCTGTATCTTCAGTGTCAGATACACTGCGCTCAAGTCATAGTAGATTTACAGATTCTATTATACTTCTATTGAACAGCTCTTAATCTGGTCAGAGAGGAGTCTGCTATGAGCAGCACATTTTATCCCTTGCTTTTAGTACTGGAGCCTTTTTGGCAAGGTGGGACAATTGCATTAGAAATATTCCAAGATGAAACCAGTGTCTAATATTTGAAATTGGAACTCTGTAAATGCTGGAAATTTCTCTTCACCCACCAAAGTTTGGATCTGAATAAAAAGCTAGCGATTGAATTAATTGCAGAGCTTTATACGTTTAACGTCTACGTTCTAAGGCATTGGTCTTTATGCTGTGTTCTCTTAATGTAACATACATATCGTGCCCACCTCCATTGAAAAACGAGTCTCAAATCTAACGAAGAAGCTGTCTATAGACCGTTTTTCATTGTTTTGGCAGCTTTGCTCCCTGACAGTCATGTTTCTGCATTTAAGTTTATATGCATGAATGAGTGTAGCTATTCTGCGCGTGGAAAATATGACATTTGCTTTGCTTTGATTTTTCTCGGCTAAGCAGGCAGAGTTCCTGCTTTATTCTCTGTGGAATGCCTCTTTTGTGTTCAGGACAATGCACAATGTCAGTGAATTTCCTTTGCCTGTGAAGAATTGGAGTGTCGAATTGTCATGTATGGCACCTAATTATCATTAGTCCTGTTTGTTATGTAGTGTGCTTGGTTGCAAGTTCCCAGTAAAAAATTGGAACATACCAACTATGGCAAGAATGTGGTTCTGTGAATATGATTTTTTTTTTTTTGCTACTACTCAGATTTTTTCCCACCAGCTGCTTTGACCTTGTACCTCCCGTCAGAGTCACACTTCTTGCTGCCTCTTTTCAATTGATCCCTGCGGTTAGTGCTTTGAATGCCATTGACTTTATACTGTGGCTATTCCTACAGCTCAGCAGTTCCACCTTGTTGCAGCTGCTGTAGTCCTCTCTCCTCTTGCCTTTGTAAAAAAGAAAAGAAGAGAAGCATGGAAATCCATCATGGGGAAGTATACAAATGGATTTCATTCTATTTGAAGCAGGGGAGGCAGGCAGTGGGGGAAATGAAGTGGCACTTCTCTGTGTGGAGATGTAGGTCATGAAAATGTATAATCAGCTTACATTTGTGTCCACACGTTGCCGGAAAGTAATCCTGCTTAGCATCACTTTATGGGGTTTTTTCTGCATCTTACATCCCTTATGATATTTAAATACAGCATTGTGATCACTGATTTGCTTAATGCATGCTGAAAGGACATGATCTATATTTAGTAGGAATGTGTTTGTGTGGGGGTTTGACCAGCAAAATAGTTTTCCTTTCCACACTAAGGGCTACGTTCTTTTTTCAGAGCCACAAGGCAGCTCTTGCATCTGAAGGCGTTCTCTCTCTCGGAGATCCATATGCATAGCAAGAAAAGGCAGTTGGGATACTGATCTACCATGCAGTACCCAGAAGGGAAATTTTGTGCTAAAGTTCGGGAACCAGCATGCCTGTCCCTGTTTCACAGCTAACAAGAAGCTTTTGAGCCTGGGTGGAGGAGGCAGCTGTCTGTCCCAGCTTGTAATTTGACTGAACAATGGGCCCAGACTGCAGTCTGACCATATTGCCAACTCTAATGGTTCAAATCTCACCAGCCAGGCTCAGCAAAAATCAAGAGATTGGCTTTAAACTCACGAGATGAGAGAATCCTTAGCACAGACTCGGCGTTCTCTTTCATTGTCTTCTGCTTTTTGAGCCTGCAGGTTGTGCTGCGGTCACATTCTGAAGTGTTGCTCGCAGCCACGAGGGCTAGAAACGGAGCTTTTCTTTAAGGGTGAGGGCTGAAATCATCACGTAGCCAACTGACTCCAGGAGCCGGGGCTTTCTGGAAGACCCTGTATCCCGAGACTTTGGACAAAATCATGGGAGTAGGGAACATCGGCTTTGGGATTTCCAAGCACCTTCTAAGAGCAGTGCCGAGAACTGCTTGTGCACTGCAAACGGCTAGTTTTTGTGAGGCCTGCAAACCCAGGAACTGTGCTCCGTGCTCGTGGGTGTAATCGACTGGCGACTTAACTAGTTCCATACATAGGCAGACACGGCAGGGTCTCATGACAGTAACCAGAGTGACTGCAAGGCTTGGGATTTTGGCACTGTGCTTTGTAGGGTTAGAAGCTGACGATGAAGGCTGGGCTTAAATAAGAACATAAGAATGGCCATACTGGGTCAGACTAAAGGTCCATCCAGCCCAGTATCCTGTCTGCCGACAGTGGCCAATGCCAGTTGACCTAGAGGGAGTGAACTGAACAGGTACCGATCAAGCGATCTCTCTCCTGCCATCCATCTCCAGCCTCTGACAAACAGAGGTAGGAACACCATTCCTTACCCATCCTGGCTAATAGCCATTAATAGACTCAACCTCCATGAATTTATCTAGCTCTTTTTAAAACCCTGTTATAGTTCTAGCCTTCACAACCTCCTCAGGCAAGGAGTTCCACAGGTTGACTGTGTGCTATGTGAAGAACTTCCTTTTATTTGTTTTAAACCTGCTGCCCATTAATTTCATTTGGTGGCCCCTAGTTCTTATATTATGGGAGCAAGTAAATAACTTTTCCTTAATCACTTTCTCCACACCACTCATGATTTTACATACCTCTGTCAAATCTGAGCTTCATTCAAGCAGAAGGGAATGTCTGGGTTCCTCTCGATCCCACGATGCATTACTTCCTGTCTCTGTGATGGAATACAAATAATTCTCCTCAGATCACTTCCCTGTTTTTGTTAAGCTCCTTCCCCAAGCCCACTGACAAGGGAGGCAAAGGGGACAGTTGCCTCAGGGCCCAATGCTTCAAAGGGACCCGGGGCTTCTGGCCACTGCTGCTGCAGCCGTAGTGGTAGCTGGAACCCTGGGCCCTTTAAATTGCCGCCGGAGCGCCGTGCGGTGAGCTCCGTGTGACTCAGAGGGCTGGGGGGGACAACGTGAAGATTTGGCTGTCCCTGGCTCCTCCCCTTCTGCACAAGGCCCCACCCCTCTCAGGAACATCCCTAGAGGTTTTTAAGTCTCAGCTTGACAAAGCCCTGGCTGGGATGATTGAGTTGGGGTTGGTCCTGCTTTGGGCAGGGGGCTGGACTCGTTGACCTCCGGAGGTCTCTGCCAGCCCTAGGATTCTATGAAGCTGGGTCTCCCTCACATTGCCCAACGGCCTGAAAAAGCTGTCGGCTGCCCCGTCCTTCCCCTACCTTACTCCACCAGCAACAGTGGGAAGTATTGGACATGCCTATCTCTAATCTCAGTTTTGGCTTCGTTTTTACTTCCTAGGGCAGTATTTCTTAAACTGTGTTCCTTGGCACACTGGTGTGCCGCGAGGCACTCAGAGGTGTGCCACAGAGAAGAACAGAGTTCAAAATGGCCACCCTTAAAGGGGCAGCTGATTTTTTTTTCTCAATAACTTTTCCCCAGCCTCTTTTTTTTTTCTGGCTCAACAAAAAATCCTTGGTGTTCCTCATAAAAAAATTGGTGTTCCTTGGTCTTAAAAAGTTTAAGAAACACTGTCCTAGGGAATTTACGCAGTACTTGACATGTTGTCCAAGACATTGCAGTTACTATGGCTTCCAAACAGAACATTGATCCTGCCATCCATACCATCCTACAGTCAGCACATGTCCCATTCACTAGAAGCTGTGTGCCATGAGCCTGCCAAAACTCCTGACATCTTAAACCACAAGACAGAGTGACTGTTCTCTCCAGTGACACGGGGGGTGTCTACCCTGGGTTGGGAAAGACTTGAAGCACTTAGTCTGAGACCCACATCAACTGCCCCGGGGTCCTGCTATGGAGCTAAAAATAGCAGTGTAGACATTTGGGTTTAGATTGGAAAGCAGGCTGGTTAAGTAAGGAAAACTGGCAGGCAACATTCTCTCTCATATTTCCATCCACGTGCAAAATATTTTTATGTGCACTGAGGCATGTGTGAATGTGCACCACCAGTAGAAAGAAAAAACCTAGCAGTGGGTGCTCTGCTAGTCAGCTGGGTGGCATCAGAATCTCTCCTGAAAAGCCACACAAGTGCACAGCTCACAGGGAACACTGCTGGCAGGTCTTATGCCCTGTCCATATTGCCTGAATGCAAAGGTAATACATACTTCAGCAAGGAAATAACCCCATTGATTAACTGAATGATGCATGCTTCAAAGTTCAGCATGTTCTCAAGTGCTCAGCGGTATGAGAGTCGTCATTAGAGCGGGCCAACATTTCTCATTCAAAACTTTTTTTGTTGAAAGACACAGATTTAGTGACACCAGATAGTCCAGTGAATTCATGATTGATTGTGTTCAGGGCAGCAGGGAATTCTGGAATCAGAATGTTTTGTTTCAACCTCGTTGCAACAAAATGTTTATTTTTCAATTTTGAAATGACTTCATATCGACATTTCCTTCCATTTTATTTTTTTAATGCTCGGTTAAAACTGAAATAATTTTTTGATTGGGGGGGGGGGGGGTCCAATGACTGATTTCTTTTTACTTGAAATCTCTTTGACTTCTTAGTTTAAAATAAAATGTTGGGTTTGAGTGGACCGGAAATAATCTTTTTCAGAATTGCCCATTTAATTTAACAATCGGTTATTTCCAGCTGTGTTATCACTGTTCTTAACATCCAGAATGGCATGTGTTTGCAAAACCATCTAAAAAATGGCAAGAATATCCCTAGTTCTAGTTCAGGAGCACTAATTTCAGATGCATAGCATACCATTAAAATTAGAATCTGATCCATAAAATGGTGGTATTATGCATACATATTAAAAGTCCTTCCCACTGCCTTGAGAAATCATTATTGCAACAACACTCATTCTGTTGTTGATAATTGAAAATGATTGAAGGAGAAAATACCAGCTGATATTTAAATTACTACTTATTATCGAATCAGAGTTTCTTAAATAAAATCGCTGAACTAAGTGGCATTCTATTTGTTGAGTATCCAGATCAGAATTCAATAAAAAGGTAAACAATACTCCTGTGACTTCAGAAACCAGCCTACATATTAATTTCATGAAGAACTATTATGGTATATTGCAGTTCTGTAACCATAAATTGATCTGTTGCAGAATTGAAAAAAGATTATTCGTTTAAGCCAAATCCTGTAATTAATCAGAAAATATCACTACATTTCCACTGCTCACTGTGATTCAGGGGTTCTTTGGTTTCTGAAAGTTTTCTTTTGTGGGGGGGGTTACAAAAGATATTGAACTACAGAAGCTTGCATTACTTCCTTTTAACAGTCATCATTAGGCAAGCTGATATTGTGAGTTCTGAATGAATTGAAAGTTCTCTCTTGCTGCCGTAAGATTCTAATGGCTGCCTCCTCTTTGAGCTGAGAACTATTTAGTGAGGTAACTCATTTCATCAGGATAAGCACCCTGTAGGATATGGTGACGCTATTACTGTGCAGAATATTTAGCCCACTGAATGCATGGGGACTCAGTAGGCTTCCTTACTGGACTGATTCAATACAGGGCAGCAGTGCCTAACGAACAATGAGACTCTGAGGGTGTGTCTACATAGCACAGTTATTTCAAACTAACGGCCGTTATTCCGAAATAACAATGTGAGCGTCTACAGCAATTCCATTATTTCAAAATAATTTCGAAGTAGTGGACAGCTTATTTCGAAATCGGTAAACCTCATTCCATGAGGATTAACGTTGAGTCCGAAACAGCTCCACTACTGCTATTCCGAAATAGCTCCTCCCCAAGGCTATTCAAAGTAATTATCCCCCAGTGCCTCCTGGGGCTCTAATTCGAGGTAGCACGGGAAGCCGGCCTCGGACTAATTTTGAGGCTTCCCTGTAGTGTAGATGAGCTATTTTGAAATATGCTATTTCGGAAAAAAATTGTGAAATAATAGCTTACTTTGAAATAAGTGTGCAGTGTAGACGTACCCTGACGAAAGGACAGTTGATGCTTAGGATCTGAAAATCCTTGCTCATGGAAGTAGTCCTCCAGATTTCAGTGGGATTACTTCCAGGAAACTGTTCGTATCCCTGGCCTTCAATCCTTTGTTGTGATACAGGCAATTGGATTTAGGCATCCATTCAGTCAAAGCCTTATTTAAGTCTATCCCAGCGTGTCTGGGGCCTTGTCTATTAACACTGTTATTTGAATATGGTAAGGAGAATCATCAAGGCAGAAATTCAAATGGCATTGTAGGGTAAATTGAGGCAGTCCATGGTATCTTGCTGAGAACTGACAACTCAAATCTGAAATTATTAGGCTAGGCCTGGGCAGCGCACAGATAGCAGTTACTGTGACCCTGGTTCCCCTGGCAACTACAGTCCAAAGGGCCTCACTCTGATAAGGCAGTTTTCTCACAGTCTCCTGTGACTTCAGATTAATGAGCTTGGATCCCAAGGGCTGTGCCAACACAAGGAAGGAGTCATCTCGCAGTAGACGCCACAATTTCAGCAGCATAAATTAACATCAACATGTCCATTTTGGGGCTTCCATCCTGTTTATGTTGGCTCATTTAGCTTGTTAGGAATAACTACCTGTATTAGTGATAACATGTTTCATTGGCAATGGGCGGAGATACTGAGTAACTCTCTAGTTCATTGGCTTATGTGCATATCTCAGTTCCATTGCTAGACCTATCAAATCACTTCTCCTCCATCCTTCTGATACCTATGTAATCTAATGTATGTTTTGGTTAAGTTAGTGCTCACCAGGCTAACCACCTGATGGGTACTCCACCAGGTGTGAGAACCAATAAATCCTCTGCTTGTTTTCATCTTCACCGAGTGTTTCCGGACTCATTCCCTACATGCATTGTTCCTAGTTATACCTGCGGCTGTTAAAAATATGTCCCAAGTTCCGTTTTGGAAGGGAATTAGGCACCAAAGTCACTTTGGCAATTGTGAAATTTGTGCCCAGTCATGGTTTTAAAGAGAACTCACCGGTGGATTTGGTCTGCACTATATATTGCTGCAAGTTGTTTACATCCCAGTTTCTGCATTACATCTTTTGTTCTAGTTTAGCTGAACAATACATTTTTCATTTGCCATGTTTGTTGGAATATTGCCTTACTTTTGAAAGCAGAGCAGATACAACCCTTTATTTAAAATGTACTCTGCACCTATGAGTGACTGTCGCATTAATTATTAGTATCCATTACATTTTCATACTATGTTATTTATTTATTCTTGTTTGTGTTCTGTAGGTAAGTGCTACTTCTTGCCTATAAATTAATGATAGCTGATTAATCAAATGGAAAAATGTAGCAAAAATGAATTTGTAGCTAATGCTCCTTGCTCTGTGGTATTTCTGAGATGCTTTGACCTCTAATATAGCCATGGTTTTATGATACCCCAGTATTCAGGAGGCTATCAGTAACGTGGTTAGGCTTTATAGGACACACATCTTTAATGTTTAAAGAAAATGTGTAACAATGTGATCAGGATGAGAACTTTTGTGCTAATGAAATTACAGCTAGTAAAATAGCTGTTTGCAAAACATCCTCTGTGATCGCAGTAATTGTTTCAGCACCTCTCAAGAGCAGGTCTTACATTTTGCAGAACAGGGGAGACGTTCAGGGTTAAAGGATGCAAGTTAGCTGCAGGAACCACTGGCTCCCACTCCTGGAAGTCAAGTATCAAAGGGGTCACCGTGTTAGTCTGGATCTGCAAAAGCGACGCGGAGTCCTGCGGCACCTTATAGACTAATAGATGTATTGGAGCATAAGCTTTTGTGGGCAACGACCCACTTCATCAGATGCACGTAGTGGAAATTCCAGAGGCAGGTATAAATATGCAGGCAAGAATAAGGCTACAGATAACGAGGTTAATTCAGTCAGAGAGGATGAGGCCCACTTCTAGCAGCTGACGTGGAGGTGTGAACACCAAGAGAGGAGAAACTACTTGGCGCCATCTAGACTGGCAAGTTTTCCACAAAAGCAAGTGCTTTTGCGCAAAAACTTGCCAGCTGTCTACACTGGCTGCTTGATTTTGCGCAAAAGCACTGACGTTCTACTGTCCGAAATCAGTGCTTCTTGCGCAAATGCTTTGACATTCCCATTCGGGCAAAAGCCCTTTTCCGGAAATGTTTTTGCGCACGACGGCCAGTGTAGACAGCTAAAAACTGCTTTGCGCAAAAAAGCCCCGATGGCGAAAATAGTGATCGGGGCTTTCTTGCGCAAAACCGTGTCTAGATTGGCACAGACGCTTTTCCACAAAAAGTGCTTTTGCGGAAAAGTGTCCATGCCAATCTAGACGCTCTTTTCCGCAAATGCTTTTAATGGAAAAACTTTTCCGTTAAAATCATTTGCAGAAAATCATGCCAGTCTAGATGTAGCCCTTTTGTAGTTGGCTAGCCATTCACAGTCTTTGTTTAATCCTAAAACAATGGTGTCAAATTTGCAGATGAGCTGTAGCTCAGCTGTTTCTCTTTGAAGTCTGGTCTTGAAGTTTTTTTGCTGCAGGATGGCTACCTTTAGATCTGCAATTGTGTGTCCAGGGAGATTGAAGTGATCCCCTACAGGTTTTTGTGTGTTGCCATTCCTAATATCTGATTTGTGTCCATTGATTCTTTTACGTAGGGACTGTCCAGTTTGGCCGATGTATATAGAAGACAAACATTGTTGGTACATGATGGCGTATATTACATTGGTAGATGTGCAGGTGAATGAACCTGTGATGGTATGGCTGATATGGTTAGGTTCTGTGATGGTGTCACTAGTGTATGTATGTGGGCAGAGTTGGCACTGAGGTTTTTTGCAGGGATTGGTTCCTGAGTTAGAGTTACTGTGGTGCGGTGTACAGTTGCTGGTTAGAATTTGAAAGCAAACTGGACAGTCCCTATGTAAAAAGCTGGGAATGAGCAACAGGGGAGGGATCACATGAGGATTCCCTGTTCTGTTCACTCCCTCTGGGGCACCTGGCATTGGCCACTGTTGGAAGACAAGATCCTGGGCTAGATGGACCATGTTTGTTCAGTCCTCGCTCCCTTCTGAGAGCAGATCCTCACTCTGCTGAGAGTCCTTGCTAAGGCTTCAGAAAGGAGATAATGGAAAGGTTACAGTGGGGACAGCTGGTTCCTACCTTTTACCTCTGCTAGAGGACGACGCTCGGACATGGAGGTTCCTTGCTGTGTGTGTGCGGGCGGAAGATCACACACACACGTGCATGTACGCACGCACACACACAGATGTTAGAATTCTATTTCAAGTGCGGGTTGTCTGCTTCAGGAAGGAAGAGCATATGTGTTAGTGTGAGATTTCTTTTGCTTTAGTTTGAGGGTGCTACCATGCGTTGCTCTATGTTGCTAGGCTAATGTGACTGTTTTGGATTACAATTAGCACTAGACAAATGGTGGTGGGCGTGGGGAGTCCCCTCAAGAATATTTTTTTAAAAAAATAAGGGTTTGGTTGTGGCTGGACATATTCAAGCCCTTCAATACTTGCAGCTTTGCGAAGCACTGAAAATAGTCTCTGAGATATGTCTAATAAACGTATTTAATACCTCTCTCTAATTGTGAATGTGCCTGGTTTCTGTTGAGTTGATTAGTTAGTTGTATTACGGTAACTCCCAGCCAAGCCATGCTTGGCATTGTGCATATAACAACAATCACCAAACAAACAGCCACCAAACAAACAAACAACAACCACAAAACAAACAACCAACCAACAACAACCACTAAAAAACCAACCAACACCAACCACAACAAACAACAACAACAAACAAACTACCACCACCACCACAGAAATGTGTGTCCTATTTACTGGAATACTTTAATCGACTTTGCGGCTTGATTATATCAACCTTGACTTCCTGGTTTGAATGCCGTTTGTTGCTGCCGGTTTGATGGTGGAGAGGCTTTGGGTGTTTCTGAAAGCCAGGCAGGCTCATGTGAGTGTGATGGGAGTAGTTCACAAATACTTTTCAGTGCCAAGATTCAGTGTGTTGTGTTCAATGAATATTCTTTGAGCTCTCATTTTTGACCTTCTTGTTGGTTAGAGGATTCTGGAATAAAGGAGACCAGTTGAGATGTGTGGTGGGTAGTGTAGCTTTGTCCTAATTAACTGTACGTAGCGAGTCTCACTCCACAAAGATTTACAAATGGACCATGAAATAGGAAGAGACTGGGAGGGAGGACTGTGTGGCTTTGATTAAAACAGCTCTCTGCTGGGGTTCTGTTCCGCTCCTTTCCAACTCGGGCTACTGCACAAAGTTGCCAAACAAGTTGCTGTGCAAATCGGTGGAGTTGTCGTTAAAAGTTCTAAAGCTAGCACAGCCAGATCCTGTTAGTTATTCAGAAAAATGCAGCATGCCACATTTGTCCTGCTTGAGACTCTAGGACTTCTGGGACATGGAGGGAATAAAGATCAGACCCTCAATTTATAGCCAGAGAGGAAGGACTTCCCAATAGTTAGAGTGATTAGCCTAAGGTTTGGGAGACTTAGACTTGTGGATGTCTGATATTGGAAGTCAATGAGCTCTGGGACTGTTTCCCATCTGAAAAGGGGGAAAACAACACTTCCGTTCCTCCCCGGGAGGTGAGGATGACTGTGTTAAGAATCTCAGAGGAATAGCCATGTTTGTCTGTAACTGAAAAAAAAAAATTAAAAACAATGAATGACCTGCAGTACCTTAGAAACTAACAAAAATGTAGATGGTACCATGAGCTTTCATGGGCAAAATGGAGCAAGGACTATAGAGGTACAAATAAATGGCAGAAAAAGAGAAGGGATCGGGAGGGAAAGAAAAGGAAAAAAAATCTTGTCAATTAGCTTCCATGCTAAATGAGGCTAATAAAGTGGACTGTAAGTGCTCGGTGCTTGGCTTTTGATGTCAGTAGGGTGTGGAATGTAGCAGTCCAGCCAGGTCAGGTCTTTGTTCAAACCTTGATTACGGGGGTCAAATGCATAAATGAAGGCAAGGTTTGCAGCTGCTCTCTCCAGCTGGTTTTTGAAATTGCTTTGTAATCATTGCATCACTTTTAGATCCATGAGTGAGTGCCTGGGCAAGTTACAATGTTCCCCAATGGGTTTCTGTGTGTTACCATTTTGAATATTTCATTTGTGTCCAGGTGTCTCTCTGTGTTTAATGGACACAAATGAGATATTCGAAATAGTAACACACAGAAACCCCTTGGGGAACATTGTAACTTCCCCAGACATGCACTCATGGATCTAAAAGTGATGCTACTATTACAAAGCAATTTCAAAAACCAGCTGGAGAGAGCAGCTGCAAAACTTGCCTTCATTTATGCATTTGACCCCCATAATCAAGGTTTGAACAAAGACCAGGATGGGCCGTTGCATTCCACACCCTAATGACATCAAAAGCCAAATACCGGGCACTTACATCCCACTCTAAGTGACCAGATTCTTTTCCTTCTCTTTCCCTCCCGATCTCCTCTCTTTTTCTGCTATTTATTTGTACCTCTTGACCCTTTGCTCCATTCATATGAAGAAATCAGTTGTGCCCATGAAAGCTCATGATACCACCTACATTTTTTGTCAGTCTCTAAGGTGCTGCAGGACCATTTGCTGGTTTTTATGTTAAAGCTCCTAAGGGGACCAGAGATGCTATGGTCGTGGAACCAAGATGAGTAGAGAACTTCATTGGTGATTTCTTTAATGTTGTTTTGATGGACTCCATATAGGGTAGGGCACGTAGCATGATGAATTGAACAAAGGCTATAACGGTCTGCTTATGAACAAGGAGAATGCCTATTTTTCTTACTGTACGTGTTTGCTATTTGTTTTTCTTATTTCGAAGGTAGTACAAAGCTGCAATGAGTGTCTCCTCTGAGTGACCTAAACCATGTAAGCTGAAACATACGACTCAGAGGGGAAGTATTTTGCAAAAAGCAGGTGCATGGGAAGTCAATTTCCTATTCATATTCGGTTGTGGCAATTGGTAGTTTAGAGAGATGGCAGACTTAAATTAGCTGGAAAAAGTGACATCTTTAATTAAGAGCGCCTCGCTGCCAGCCCGCTGAACGCTTGCCAATTTCTGAGCATTTAGGGACCGTTGATTGCCAACAATGGTAGCTAAGCCTCTTCTGTGGAGAATCTAATTGAATTTTCTCGAGTTAGAGCTTCAGACTCCGAAGTTAAAGCGAGAGGATCCCTTTGTTTGTTCGGACCAGACGTACAGCTGCAAAGTACCCTACGTTCTACAGCATGGGTCAGCGTGCCGCGGTGTGAGGCAGAGCTGAGGAAATCCCTCAGGCCTCTCTCGCTTGTCATGCTGCGAATCTGACATGCCATTTACGGTGTGCACGGAAAGGCTTGTGGCCCTGGCACTGGTAGTTGAAAGGATGCTATGGGCTTTACTGCACGGAGCAGCTGTGCCAGGGGACGCTTGCTTCAGAGAGTTCATTTTACAGGCGGCTGTGGCGCCTGTAGCCCGGCTGGCAGGGGCTGGTGGGTAGATGGGCTTCATCCAATCAACTGGCCGCCCTAACATGTCCCTTCCCCACCAGGTTGCCTGGCTTGTGAGGAAGTGGTGGGGGCTTGTACGCTGCTACCCGTTACCAACCAGAGTGGAGTGAATTGCATCCCTGATGTCTTTGGACATCAAGGTGATTCCTTAGCTATGAATCTGGGAGCTGGAGGCTGAGCATGTCTGTGCCCCAGGAGAAAACCCTTTGGGAGAGCCTGGCAGAAGCTCACCAGCGGCACGAAGTCTGCCGCTGCTCTGTCAGAGGCGTGGCTAGGAGAGATGTCCCTGATCTTTGGCGGCGGGGTGGGGTACAGGCTGTCAACCCCCTTCTGCTGGCCCTTCTTCAGCTCACATAACAAGCATGGGCGCAGTTTCTCTAGAAGGCAACAGACTTGGACTAGGGATGTTAAATATCGGTTAATTGAATAGTCGATTAATCTAATGAATTCTTATTGGTTAGTTGACTATTCTATAGTTCCCGGGGGTGGGGCCAGCAGCCAGTGCACTCCAGCCCCTCTCCCGAGAAGCACCCTGCCATTCTGCCTCTGGAGGCAGCAGCGCAGGGTGCTAGGCGGGAGCTGGTCCACCCGGGGAGCCAGTTTAAAATCCAGCTCCCTTCACGGACTGGCTGCCTCTCACCCTGTGCTGCTGCCTCTGATACAGAGGCAGCAGTGTGAGGCGGCAAAAACCCCTGTCCAGGGGAGGTCTGAGCTCCTGGATCTGGAGTGAGCCAGAACTGAGCCAGGCTGCCTATTTCCTAATACACTTTAAATGCAGAGCTGCAGCAGGGGTAGGTCCTGGACCCATTGCAAGCCAGAACTGAACTGTGCTGCCAGCCAGTCTGCTAAAAAAATTACTGATGCGGAGAAGGGTGGAGGGGGGGGGGGGGGGAAGGAAATGTGTGTAGTCTATAGCATTAACCTATAAGCTTTTGCTTATTGGTCAATCGGTTCATCGACTACACTATTACATCCCTAGCTTGGACTTGAGCATGTCCATCTCCACCGAACTCTAACCTGATCTGCAGGAGCTGCTGTGCCTTTGGTTGACAGTGGCCCCGAACTGACTCTGCTGCCTCTTCTCCCTCCGGTGCTATCAAGTGACTCTGAAGGTTTGGTAACCGTTTTCTCCTCCCCTGGGCTCTGCTGTATATGTTCTGGAAACACTTCAGTCATGAAAGTTGGCTTAGACCTCGAAGGCCATCACTCTTACAGCTGTGTCCTGTCCTCCACAGCTGCCGGGTGCTACTGAACTTCACCCTGATTATCTCCCTCTAACCTTTCTTTTTTTGTTTGCCTTTTTCCTGGGCATTTTGAGGAGGCCTTTGCTTGTTTCCTTTGCTGTTTTCAAATATAATGCTCGTATTGGATGAATCTCACACCAGATGTAGATTCAGTCTCTTTGTCCAGTTCTGAACTCTGCATCCTAAGATAAGGCCCATTCAGTCCTGCTAGGTATGTAAGTTAGTGCTATAATACAGCTGGTTGGATTTTTTTTCCGTTTTGTCAAAGTGAAATGCTCTTCACTGAAACATCCAAAACTGCAGAACACGGGAAAAGAATTCACTGGGGGGGGAGGGGAGGAGGGTATTGATTTGCTGATGAAGAAAGATTTTTTTTGGAGGAAGCCAAACTCTTTTTATGAACACGAGTCAAAAATCCAATTTTCCTTTGCTTAAAAAAAGTTTTAATGGAAATATTTTGGTCATCGGTAGTCAATAGGGAGGGAGGAGTTTAATAAGCCTAGCTCTTAATGAGAAAGTAGAGGCCACCAATTAGTTTCCCTTGGGATACCAGTCATTGAATGGTAATAACTTTTAGCTACTTGACCTGTGTTTGAAATGCGGATGCAGAGATGAAAGGCTCCATATCTAATTGCCGGGCCAAACCCAGTGTCTTTCTTCTGACTATTTCACCACCTCTTCTTCTCCAATTTGCTTTACAAAACGAGGTTGTTTAGCCTATCGCTCAATACAGAACTCTCATTTTCAAGTTTCTTCATGTAAAATAGTTCATCCCATAGAGGGAAAAACTGGAGGAAAAAACTTACATTTTTTGCAAAATAATTGTGTAAACATAGCTTCTTGTTGTGACTTGCTGTGTGTCTGAATATAATCCAAACAAATACAATTGACCTTTCCAACCTCTGCTTTTTGTCTGGAGCAGGAATGCTTTGCTGGTGAAATATGCATACTGCTCTCAGAAATAAGAAGCAAACCAGTTCTTTTACAGGTGTGTTATGTCGCTTTGCTTTTTTATGAATACAGTGAAAATGTGTAAAATTCCCAGATATTTTTTGCATGAAACAGTTTGAACCACTCAAGGAGACAGCAAGCAATTTTTCTTGATTCCCATTGTAAAGCTCATTGTGAGACAGATAAGGAACACTGCACGACAACGACAAAAGGGTGTTATCTCAGTAAGGGACAGTGGAGGGGTTTTCTCAGCGTAATGTAACTTGGCTGGTGAACATCTGAGATCTTAACTACGCTAGACGGGCTTAAAAGAACAGAAGAAACAAAGGTGCCGGGAGGGGTAAGATGAGACGGGAAGGCAAGACAAGAAGGGTTCTGGGAACTGCTCGCCTCAAATGTGGAAAAAAAGGGACAAAGCTGGGCGTTGTTTGAGAAGGTAAATGAACTCTGATGAGCCCATTGAATTGTTGCCAGTGAATGACAAGAACGTAAGATGGAACATGTCGGGGATCTTCATTCTTACGTGTCTGGCAGCCTTGGCATTAGCAATTCAGACTGAAAGACGGCATCAGTGGCGTCTGTGTTTGTGATTGTGCTAAGTCCAGCGCGTGGAGGAGGAGAGAGGGATGGGGAGCTGGTGACAGAAGTGCGGCAGACCCAAGGGACACTGAAGAGACGGAATGACGTGGCTGAGGAGAGTTCAGGGACGGAAACCCCAGAAAGTGACATGGCCGCCCAAGTATTCTAGAAGGATCCTGACATGGGAGAACGGCAAGAGGCCTTTGCTGTGCCAGTTGTCTCACCGTTCCCTAGGACTGGAGGGGGAGCTGCACCTTGGTTTAGGAATGAGCATTTAAAAAACCCACCTCAGACATGTGCAAAAGGAGAACTGGGGGTGGGGTCTGACTAAACTCTGGAAGCTCTCGCCTGCTAGTTGCATGGGCATTGACTCCAGGGGTGCTGCACGGCTGGAACACTCATGGGGAAAAAAGAGTGGGTGCTCTGTGCCAACTGGCCACCCTGTGGGTCAATCTCCTTGCCCATTTGGCCCCGGTCAGCTCTGCCCTCCTTCTTCTTAGCATCCCTGGTAGTCAGCTGTGTGGGCTGGGAAGCAGCGAGGGAGGGAAGAGGAGGAAGCTTGGGGGAAGGAGTGGAGCAGGGATCGGGCCTGGAGCGGAGGTGGGGGAGGTTGAGAAACCCCTCTGGAAATTGGGAAAATCTGGTGCCTCTGAGTAAATGGGTTTAGAGAGTTTTTCAACAAAAGGCAAGTGTGGAGTTACAAAAAACAATGAGCTGGGCTCACTTACGTCTCCATGTGAGAGAGAGAGAGATGAGGTCCCCAAGGTCTAATGTGGTCTGTGGGACTTCTGAGCCCTCTGTCCCACCAACCTGGGCTGCCACCTAACACTTTGATGATGTTGTCAAGCTATGAGCCTGCTGGCAGGCAATGCACTTACACAGACATCCCCAGGCACGGACACCCAACCATCCACAGAAACTCCAGACAATTCCCCTCCAGCTCCCCCGCCTTACTCCCAGCAATATACTGTCTTGCCCTCCTCGGGGTTCCCCTGAACAGTACAAACTCATTAATAAGTTCCTCACTTCTTCATAGGAAAGTGGACCTGCACCAGCCTTTGGAATCTGAGCAGAGATGCCCCCAAATCCGTCAACCCAAACACATTGTTTTAGTTCAAATTATACACCTGATTTATTAACTGCGTGTTATAAGTAGCAGACACAGTCTCTGCAATAGTGGATGCTCTTCTTGATGGGCGATCAATGCTGGCTCTCTCTCCTTTGTTGCGACTAAAAGGCTGGGTTGTGGACATTACCAACCGCAAAGCATATTTCACCAGTCCGTGTAGTAATCATAGAATCACAGAACACTAGGACTGGAAGGGACCTCGAGAGGTCATTGAGTCCAGTCTGCTGCCCTCAAGGCAGGACCCAGTACTATCTAGATCCTCCCTTATAGATGTCTATCCAACCTGCTCTTAAATATCTCCAGAGGTGGAGATTCCTCAACCCCACTAGGCAATTTATTCCAGTGTTTAACCACCCTGACAGTTAGGAAGTTTTTCCTAATGTTCAACATCCTAATACTTCACAACATCACATACAAGGACAATACCTACAATCCAAGTGGATGTTAATGAATGAAGGATTTAAACATGATGCCTCACAGGCTCTTTTATAAAAATCACATCCTAATGATCAGATGAATATGGGCATTCCACCATGCTCCTTGGAAGTACAGTGTGTCACTGGGGGTGTGGGACAGAGGGACGTGGCCAGGAGTAAAGAGGAAAGGGGACTGGGAGCAAGAGTTGTGATTTGGGGGCAGGGTGGAGTGGGAAATAGGAAGATGGTGAGGAAGAGGAGCAGGAGTCAGGGATGGAGGAGGGTCAGTGTTAGGGGGAGAGGTCCTGGGAAGGGTGAATCATAGCTGAAGGGGCGGAGAAGGACAAAAGATTGTACGACCTCTAGAGCCCTGCAGATCCTATTAGTCCTGTCTGTTAAATAGCTGTGAACCCCACCACAAAGTAACTGTTTCTGTCCATCTGCAGGACTGTGGAGAAGGTAACAGCTTTCGACTTTTACTAGTTCCTTAGCTCAGGGGGAAGAGGACTATGCTGTGAATCCAAAAATCCCAACTCTGCCAATGACCTGCATGGGGGATTAACAGGACATTTGTGTGTGTGTGGTTTTGGTTTTCCCCCAAGTTTTCAGCTAAAAACACTTAGAAAATTACATCCCGAACACTCAAGCTGAAAAGTCAAGTCCTGCAAAAGTTCATCAATTCCAGAATGTTCCCCCTTATGCATTAAGATCCGGCCTTTAAGGACATGATCCCATACTGTTTGTTTTTTCTCCAGGGGAAAAAAAAGTTAATGGAAAAACGTTATCCAGCTCTTGCAGTTTCCCCAGTTATCACTGAGGGCACAATCGGGGGGGGGCGGGGGGGGGGGGGGTTTCACAAGTGTCCGGGCCGTAACAAAGCTGGTGCAATCTTTGTTAGTGGCTGTGGTGCACGATAAAGAAGGAATTTAGCTTGAGCCCAAATTGAGCTTGCAGGGTTGACAGGGGAAAAAAAACCCCTAAGGTTGTGCAGGTAAGCAGAGCGTGTTTGATCTGGAGTCAATGAATCGTAAAAAAAACATGGATCCCTGCCATGCTATTTCTACTTAGTCGGTTTCCAGAGTGAATCCACACTTGAAAGTGGACACAGGAAGGATCAGACGGGGAGTTTTCAGGCTGCTACACTGCCAGAGGACATAAAAGGAGAACAAAGCCGTGTGTGATGATTGAAGCTGAAACTGGGATGCAACCAAAGCCAAGCTGGCAATGTCTTCCTGTGCGTTTGAAAAAGCAGAACAGCATTTGTCCTAAAGGAATAGATTAGGCCAGGGTTGGGCAAGGCACCTCTTGTGGGCCGGATCTGGCCTGCCGAGCCACTGGATCCAGCCCGCGGACCCCCCTCCCGGGACCCTCAGGCATGCACCAGCTGCTATTTTAAATGCAGGGTTTTTCCATGTGACTTTCTACTCTGGAGGGAGGGGGAGTCTTCTGGTGATCTCTCTGCCCCCCCACCCAATCGTCAGCTCCTATTGGCCAGAAACAACCAGCCAATAGGTTCTGAGAGATTGGCCTGGGGGAGAGGGGCAGTGAAAGCCCAGAGTGGAAAGCCACATGGAGGGAACAGGCTGCATTTTCAATGCTCTGTGGCTGCAGCAGGCAGGGAGCCCAGCCTGCCTTGGTGGTGCTGCAGGACTGCTGGCTGGGAGATGCTTAGTTAAGCACCTCCCAGCCAGATCCTCCCAGCCAGATCCTGGTTCTGGTGCACAATTTGAATTGGGGAAGGGCCGGCGAGAAGAAGGCAGCACCCCCAAAATCAGTGGCAACGACAGACTTTGTCAATGGCTTAAAGTAGCCCTTAGCGGCCCAAACAGACTTTCCCCTAGGTCCTTACACTTTTATACTACTTTGGCAGACTGTAGGAATAATAGGCCCGGGCGCTCCCTTCCCTGGTGCTGCTGCTGGATTCCTGGTTGCAGGTTTGGCGGGGGGAGTGTTTTGCTTGATTATGCGCCATGCGGGTTGTGGGGCAGCTGAGGCGATGTATGTGCTGTTCAGTTTCCTGGGTCCATCCAGAGAGATTACTGACGAACCCAGGAAGTTAACTATCACCGAATGCCCCCCAGCAGTCCCGAGGACTGTCAGCTTTCTACTCTCACAGAACCAAACACCATTGCCCTGCACCTCTCAGAGGCCCCGCCCTTTCTCCGAGACCCCACCCACCTGCTCACTCTCCCCCCGATACACTCATTTTCACCTGGCTGGCTCAGGGAGGGAGGGTGCAGGAGGGAGTGAGGGCTCTACCTGGGGGTGGGGCCAGAAATGAGGAGTTCAGGATGTGGGAGGGGGCTCTGGATAGAGGAGTTCAGGGGTTGGGAGGGGATACAGGTTGGGGGTGGGTTCTGGGGAGAGACCGGAAGTGAGGTGTTCAGGAGGCAGCTCTGGGCTTGGGTAGGGGCATGTAAGAGCTCCAGCAGAGGGGAGCAGACTCTGGAGTGTAGGAGGATGCTCTGGGGTGGGACTAAGGTGGCAAGTTTGCAGAAATTTTGACAGTGCCCAGAATGCCCTGAGCCTGCACCCCTCCCCCACTCAAACTCCTACCATGGCTAAAACAAGCCGTCGTATGGGTATTTCCTCACTCTACACCTTTAATATCCTGGGACCAACGTAGCTAGAACAACAGTGCAAAGAACTTTCAGGAAGGATAAATTTTAATAAGGTCCCTAGATCCCCAATTAGTTCTGTTTCTCTCTTTTTCTCTTTCTCCATAGATACACTAAGCACTTCTGGCTATCAGTTAAATCGAGCTTTCTTTTCAAAATAATTAATACTACCCCCGTAAGTATTTTTTCAAGGTAAATAAATGTTTACAGTTCAGCCAAAATAATCACAGAGAGAGTCTGTTGCTGTCTGTTCTGGGTGATGTTTGAAGAAATTCTTGGAGGCAGATCTCATAGAGACTGTGTTTTGGGATAGACTCTAGGTTTGATTAAGATGGGATGGCAATGAAATTGTGTGGGGCTATTTTCAAGAGATTTTTGACTCTTCCTCCAACCCTAGCTGAAAATCTTGAAATATCTGAGCGTGCAAGATTTTTTGCCATTTCTTACTTTTTTGGAATGTTTCTTGTTTCTCTCCTCCAAACCAGGTAAAGTTTCAGAAACTTTGAAAACCAGGGATATTTCCAATCCTATCTATACCAGCACGAAAGTGAGATACAGGGTTTGGCCCAGTAAGCTGATGAAACTGGACTGCTGGCTGAAAAGTATGATCCATGCTGTATTAATACGCTAATTAATTGCATTGAACTCACGGGCTTACCTCAAAAAACTAATCAAAATTAATCATAGAATCATAGAATACTAGGACTGGAAGAGACCTCGAGAGGTCATCGAGTCCAGTCCCCTGCCCCCATGGCAGGACCAAATACCGTCTAGACCATCCCTGATAGACATTTATCTAACCTACTCTTAAATATCTCCAGAGATGGGGATTCCACAACCTCCCTGGGCAATTTATTCCAGTGTTTGACCACCCTGACAGTTAAGAACTTTTTCCTAATGTCCAACCTAAACCTCCCTTGCTGCAGTTTAAGCCCATTGCTTCTTGTTCTATCCTCAGAGGCCAAGATGAACAAGTTTTCTCTCTCCTCCTTATGACACCCTTTTAGATACCTGAAAAGAGCTATCATGTCCCCCCTCAGTCTTCTCTTTTCTGAACTAAACAAACCCAGTTTTAATCCTAGTTTTAATCATACTGCTAAACAAGAAAATACAAATTGAAATTTCACACGGACATTTTAATTTTATTTTCCAATAAAACAAAAATGAATTGAATTAAGGACCCTTCTAGTTATAAATATTTGAACTGTGAAAATGATGAAAGAAATAGTATCTTTTACTTTACATCATTCAAGTATTGTAGGCTGCTCTCTTTCATGAAAGTGCATCTTACAATTGCAGATTGTTCCATAACTTGACTCAAAACCAAAACAATAAAATACCTTAGAACCATGGTGTCCAACCAGTTCTGAAGCAGTAGCCCCTATATACTTCTCTAGTGAACTAGACACATTATTCTGAAAATGTAAATAATTTTGTGAGACTCTGAAAAATACCCATTCTTGTCTTTTAATGTCAATGGAACACTTCAACGTTGGTTTCAATCAACAGAAATCATCACATTTTGCAGAAATTCAATCAATAGGTCACCTGACAATTTCGTTTCACTGCTAAAACTCTGAAATCAGGCAAACGCTTTTTACTGACACCACACCTTAGCTCGGCCTCCATGTTTTCATCCAGTAGACCAATACTTCAACTTGAGGTATGTCGTGTCAGAAAATGACGCTTTGTAAAGCCATGTTGAACCAAACATGGAAAAAACATTGGCAACTGCAATTTTCAAAATAGCAAACCGATTCTTTTGCAAAAGTGCATCCCACGTTGTCAAAACCGATTCATTTTTTGACAGATTGAGCTGGCGTTGAAGTGTGAGCGTATCTTCTTCCAGCAAACGTTTGCCCAGGCCAAGAAAATGGACATGGTCTTGAGAATTAGCAGTGTCAGACTGACATGGGTGTTTCATGAATCGAAATGCCAACACGAAGCTTTCAAAATCTGCAAAACGCTGGCTGAATTTCATTGCCAGGTTTTCAAGTCATCTCACATAACACTGACAATCAAGGTCATCACACTCAAATTCACTATCTCCAGTAATTTTTCTGCAAATTTGGGAAGTGGGTGAATTCTCCTGCCTTCATTTGAATGATGAATAGCTGTAGCTTAGACGTGAGCTCCCGAATGTGCTGGACCATATCACAAATCATCTTCCCCTTTCCCTGATGTTTGAGATTGAGTTCATTCAAATGACAGATGATATCAGTCAGGAACTGCAAATCAAATTGCCACTGCTCATCTTCAATAGCAGAAAAACTGTCCAGCTGTGCTTTTTCTTGACAAGAAAGTCCTCTGATTGGAGTAAGCAGTGCAAGGAATCACTCAAGCACCTTTCCACGACTCAGCCATCGCATGTTGGCAAATGGTGATTTCCGAATGTCCCGATTCGATTTCTTTCAAAAATTCCGCAAAGTGGTGATGGTTCAAAGCACTGCTGTGAATACCACTCACAATTTTGAGCATAGTATCCATCAAATGTAGTGCAGTGATCAATGGCTCGATTTCAGGATGGCGTCAGTTTCTAGCAGAGTGCCCCAAGGTTCGGTTCTAGGACCGGTTTTGTTCAATATCTTTATTGACCTGGATGAGGGGATGGATTGCACCCTCAGCAAGTTTGTGGATGACACTAAGCTTGGGGGAGAGGTAGATACGCTTAAGGGCAGAGATAGGGTCCAGAATGACTTAGACAAATTGGAGGATTGGGCCACAAGAAATCTGATGAGGTTCAACAAGGACAAGTGTAGAGTCCTGCACTTGGGACGGAAGAATCCCAAACATAGTTACAAGCTGGGGACCAACCAGTTAAGTAGTAGCTCTGCAGAAGAGGACCTGGGGGTTACAGTGGATGAGAAGCTAGATATGAGTCAACCGTGTGCCCTTGTAGCCAAGAAGGCTAATGGCATATTAGGTTGCATTAAGAGGAGCATTGCCAGCAGATCCAGAGATGTCATTATTCCCCTTTATTCGGCTTTGGTGAGGCCGCATCTGGAGTATTGTGTCCAGTTCTGGGCCCCCCACTACAAAAAGGATGTGGACGCATTGGAGAGGGTCCAGCGGAGGGCAACCAAAATGATTAGGGGGCTGGAGCATATGACCTACGAGGAGAGGCTGAGGGACTTGGGTCTGTTTAGTCTGCAGAAGCGAAGAGTGAGGGGGGGATTTGATAGCAGCCTTCAACTTCCTGAAGGGAGGTTCCAAAGAGGATGGAGAGAGGCTGTTCTCAGTAGTGACAGATGGCAGAACAAGGAGCAAAGGTCTCAAGTTGTGGTGGGAGAGGTCCAGGTTGGATATTAGGAAAAACTATTTCACTAGGAGGGTGGTAAAGCACTGGAATGGGTTACCTAGGGAAGTAGTGGAGTCTCCATCCCTAGAGGTGTTTAAGTCTCGGCTTGACAAAGCCCTGGCCGGGTTGATTTAGTTGGAATTGGTCCTTCCTAGAGCAGGGTGCTGGACTTGATGACCTTCTGAGGTCTCTTCCAGTTCTATGATTCTATGATTCTATGAAATCTTTCAAAATAGATATATGAGCACACAGATTTTCTTCATGCAAAATACAGTGAAAGGAAAGCAATGTGCTGTTCATTTTATTAGATTACAGGTGCTCTGTCAGAAGAGAGACCAATCCAGATTTTGTCCCCATCCTAGCTGACAGTTGTAACCAGAGCCAATTTTGCTAAATCCAAGTCAAAGTCATTTGAGACACTTTTGAAAGCATCAACTCTATCAGATCCATGGGTACAGTCTCTCAACCCATGCTCTGGTAGCAGTTCTTCATGAATCTGGAAATTGTCGGTTACAAAACGAATCCAGAAGATGAGCAGAGCACTGTCACTGAGGTCACATGACTCTTCCAATACCAATAAATAGGCCAAACTCTGATCAAGTTCAGCATGCAACTGGGCTTTGAGATCAATAGACAAATCTTTCAACTGACGCACAACTGTTCGGTGCCTGAGCTGCAAATTTTGAATGCTGTGCAAAATGTCGTGTATCAATTCGTTATGATTTTCAGGCCAGACTTCCATGACAGAGAGAATAGTTTCCTTCACCGTTTCTCCATCTGAGAATGGCTTCTTGCTGTGAGCAAGTATCGACGCTGCTTTATAGCTGGCCAAAGTTACCAGTTCGGAGGAGGCTAGAAACCGCTTTCAAACCTTCCACTGCTTTTCAAAATCCAATTTCAGCAGACCAATTTTATCAGCTCGCTTTTTGCTTCCAGTAGGAAACATTGGATTGAATTCACTGTGCTGCCCTTGGAAATGCCTTCTTACCTTGTCAGTCTTATTTGCCAGAATTGTTGTATGACACAGCAAACATGTTGGCTTTTTATTGACCTCAAAGACGGCATATTCCAATTCCCATTTCTCTTGAAATTTGTTAGATGTCCTTCCAATCTCTCTTTTTCTTTGCTGCCGTTTCTGCTGCCAATTTGTTGTTTTCAGCATTGTTTGATGTGATACTAGTACTTTTGCCTGTTTCAGAATTACTCTTTCTAATAATGAACCAATCCACGAATACAATTCTAGAAAAATAAATTAATATTGTTCCGTTTCAGCACAAAGCATAAATAAGCAATATTGTTGGGGAGGCCAAAAAAGTACTCTAATTTTAAAAATTCAGTATCTCTGGAAGCATTCAATATTTTTTTAAATGTTCAAAAACAGGAATAAAATTTAAACTGTTTTCTTCAAATGTGTTCTTGTATGCTGGATTTTGTTTTTTAGAATAGCCATAACCCGCCTCAGAAAATTTTTTTGAGGAGAGATTTTTATATTCACCACTATATTTACTGAACAAATTTTTTGGCCACTGGCCAGCCAACATTTGAACCTAATTGGGTGCCCATGATAAACCTGCATTTAAGTTGCATTTAAATTGAAGGTGAAAATGAACGCCAGGAGAAGACTGGCCAGCTTGAAAACTGAGTTGCTTCATATAAGGACAAATAATTTCACACAGAGCACTCAGTATTTTCAGAAAGGCTTTGATGATAAATAACAGTGGAAATCTAGTTCCCGGAAATACCAGCCGTGGCTTATGGTGATGCATGATGATTTCAGGCATAAGCGGAATATTTAAGCTATTCTGAAGAGTGGCAGAAGTCTCTATCAAGCAGATGGATTAAATTCATGGAAAGGGGCTTTAGACTTCAGAAAGATCTTCTGAACTTTTCTTTTTATTTTCTGAAATTTTTTGTTTTTTTATTTAAAACAAAAATTTGAATGCAATAATTTTTGAGTTTTTATTGTTGAAGCCAACTAGCCCCACACAACCAGCCAAATAGCCACACGTGGCTAGTGGCTAGCTTGTTAGACACCATAGCTTTAGAGCTTACAAGTCCACTCAGTCCTACTTCTTGTTCAGCCAACTGCTAAGAGAAACAAGGTTGTTTACATTTGTAGGAGAGATGCTACCTGTGTTTTTTTTATTTATGACATCACCTGAAAGTGAGAACAAGTGTTCCAATGGCACTTTCATAGCAGGCAGTATAAAGTATTCATATTCCAGATATGCTAAATATTGGTATGCGCTTGGTGCTCTGGCCACTATAAAAGAAGATATAATTTCTTGCTGATTATATTCATTTAAAATAATGTGGTAATTAAGTTTGTGACTCAACTCCTTGGGAGAGCATCGTATGTCTCCTGCTCTGTTTTTCCTGCATTCTGACACATATGTCATGTTCTAGCAGTCTCAGATGATGACCCAAACCATGTTGTTCATGTTAAGAACACTTTCATTGCAGAGCTGACAAAACACAAAGGAGATACCACTGCGAGTTTTTTAAAGATAGACACAGAACTTGCCCAAAGCTTTAAGAATCTGAGGGACAAGGTGTGGAACATGTTTTCAGTAGTCCTAAAAGAGCACTCTGATGTGGGAACTACAGCGTTGGAAACCTCCCAAAATGGTGGTATCTGACTCAGATGATGAAAATGAACGTGTGTTAATTTGCACTGTTTTGGATCATTATCGAGCAGAATTTGTTAGCAGCATGGACACGTCCTCTGGAAAGGTGGTAAAAGTGTGAAGGGGCATAAGGGTATGTCTAGACAGCATCCTTCTGTTGGAATAAGCAACCCAACTTGTGCTAAGCAAATTGTGAAGCTTATTCCGACTCTAAATCGAAAGAACGGTGTAGATAGTGCCAAATTTCAAAATAAGGCACCGTTCCGACAAATCCCTTAACCAAGGGTTACAGGAATGTCTGAATAGTGCATCCGCTATTTCGGAAAATAGCAGAAGCGTTTAAAGATACGACAATGCTATTTCGGGATACTTTCAGTATCCCAAAATAACACCACAGTTTAGATGTACCCTAAGACTCTTTAGCACAACTTTCACAGAAATATTTTTCAATGCTGGCTACAGCAATGCCAGGCAAACATGTTTTCACTTTCAGGTGACATTATAAACAAGAAGAGGGCATTATTTCCTGCAAATGGAAACAAACTTGTTTGTCTGAGTGGACAAGACGTAGGACTAAATAGACTTGTAAGACATCCTCAGGTTAGGGAGGTGGGGTGGGTTCTGGAGTGGTCTAGGGGATAGGGAAACTGGGGAGTGCAGGGTGGTGGGTTCAAATCCCGCTATGTCAATTACGTAACTTATTTCGGAATTGGGAGCATGTACACCCCATGATTGGTCTGGAGGTGGTGGAGCTCCTTTGCCCCGCCCCTTCCTGCTAGGCACCCATGCCTTGGAAGAGGCTTGGCACACTCCCCTACCCCCACGCCAATCAAAGCCTGGGGACGGGGGGAGCGTAGGAAGCCTCCTTCCACCCTGTGAGGAGCATGTGGTACTTTGAAGTGCTGTGGGTTCCTTGCAGGGCCAGGGCAGGGTGAAGGAAGCTTCATGCAGCTCCCCCTCCCCCAGACCCTGATTGGCTTGGGGGTGGGAGACCGTACCAAGCCTCCTCCGCTCTTCCTCGCCCCCCTCTGCTGCAAGCAGCATGCAGCACTTCAAAGCACCATGTGCTTCTGGCAGGGCGGGAGGAGGCTTTGCGCGCTCCCCCGCCCCCCAGGCTGTAATTGGCCTGAGGGTGGAGGAGGAGCAGCAGGGCCTCCGTGGGCTGGATCCAGCCGCTTGGCAGGCTGGATCTGGCCCATGGAGGCTCTTTTGCCCACCCCTGGTCTACACAGCACTCTTCCTCTGCCTTCCCTTACTCCTCGTACAATGAGGGTTTCAGGAGTCGGAGTAAAAAGTCCTCCAACTTGACAGTATTTTGACATTATTTCAAAATCACTGCCTGCTGTGTAGAGGCGGACTAAGTTATTTCAAAATAACGTTGCTGTGTAGATGTACCCTGTTAGGCCAGTGTGGCTGAAAACCCCAGTGAAGACGTTTGCCGCAGACATGTACAGAAGCACACTTCATTAAACGCTTTGATTTCAAAGTTTGGCACTAAAGCCACAATTCATGTATTGAAAAGAAAAATTGTAACCACTTGCAATATTCTGAATATTTAAACAATTATAGAAGCATCTGTGCAAAGAATATCTTCACACGCATGCAAATAAGAAGGCACATTTAAAAAATCTGTCCTGTGAAACCCTCTGAATTATTTGTCTGGCTTGCTTTGTATATAAACATTCATATTTTTCCTGAAAGAATATATATTCTTCTGAAAAGAGAACTTCATCCTATTTGTACAACCGCTGAGAGAACATAGTGATGGACATATGACAGATTCGTCTATAGATGAGAGATTAAAATGCTACAGACCTAAATCAAAACTCATTTTAATAAGATGATTTGACTTATGTTACAACTAGATCTAAAGCTCAAGACAATCCAATCATTATAGACCGATTTCTTTAACAAAGGTGTATGAATAGAAAGTGGCTTTGCTGTCAGATTTCAGTGTATACAAACACTTCATTTTCACCTGCTATTGATTGCAGCCTTGGTAGCTTGTGTAGCATCACAGTTTTCACAACTTCAAATATGCTCTTCTCTCTGTAAACTAATCATCAATCAAAAAAGGTTAATTTGCCTCCCTTGACATTTGCATCATCTGCCTTTTCGGGGCCTGTGTAACTAGTAAAAACAATTTCCATTCAGAGACTTTAATTTTCAAAAGGTTAAAAATCTTGGGAAAACTCAATTTTCAGTGGAATATATACACGCTAGGGTATATTCGTTCAAAGAGGTGTGAATGAGTTCATAGAAAGTTTGAACTATTCTAAGTAATTTATTACTGCGAGAATGTTGAAACGACACTGTTTTCCCTCATGCCGGTTCCTCCAGTCGTAACTGATTTTATTCGGGTCAGAAAGTTCAAGCAGAAGTTGGTGCCTTTGGAAAAGTGACGGGAAACTCTTTTGAACTCCCCATTTGCAAAAAATATTAAGTTATAAAATAACTGTTTGCATCAGTGGGAACCTGGGTGGGTTTTTTCAATCTCATTTTCCCTTGCCTCGAATTTCCTCAGCATTTGTATTGGCTTCATTCCATCTCTTGGGTGTCTTGCTTTTTTTTCCCAAGTGGTACGCAATAAGAGGTCTTTGCCAAAGCCCACTGAATTGGCTGGGAAAACAAATTTCAACAGGCAAAAACCTGGCAAGCTGTGCTCCAGTGTCCAGGAAAGCAAATCCAGCACTCACAGAGATGGGTTCATGTTGGTGGTGATGCACGTGGCAGAAGATCGTGGTTTCAATGTTGCTTTTTCACAAACCTACAGAGATGATTCAGTGCTTGTAGAAGGGCTTCACTGTTCAGGGACAGGGAGATGGGCTGTGATCACAGCGAGAGGACCGATGGAATTGCTGGGTCCCTAGTCATGGGTGGAGGTTGGCTCTTGGAAGGGGCGGGGCCTCATCAGAAGGGGTGGGGCCTCATCAGAAGGGGTGGGGCAGCCAGCCATCAGTACCACCTGGATCACGCTGGGGCCCATCCACCTGCCAGCCAGCCCTTAGTGCTACTCAAGGCTCCACACCTTGCCCCGGGGCTCATGGTGGCTGTCAGCCTCGCTGGTAACAACCGTGGTGGCTAGGAGCCTTGGGCCCTTTTGAAACACCAGGCCTTGGGGCAGCTGCCCCTTTCTCTCCCCCACACTCTGGCCCCAACAGCAGGCCTGGCTCTCTGTGTGAGACAAGGGCATAATTCCCCCTGTCCTCAGTGGGTGCTGCTGTGTGCTGAAATTGGCCTACAGCATGTGTAGTGAAATTCCTAAATGTGCTGCTCCCCCAATATCACTGCTGAGGCATTAATGCCAGTTTGGTGGCGTACACGGTAGCTGCCGCTTTGGGGGCAAAAGCGAGGGAAGAACCAGGAACCCGTGACAGTGTGGCCCAACGCTTGTTTTCAGTGGGACACTAATACTCCTCTCTAGTCAGAGCACAGTGGTTGCTATTGAAAAAAACTCAGCATTTATCCACAGCTGCAACATCATCCTGCTTTCTTTGCCTATACATGTCTAATAGAACGGCTGTGTTACCGATCCCATCGTGTGTTAGAGTTAATGCTGACATTAATCCTGGCCATTGTACAAGCTCTATGATTCTTTTCCTTCAAATGTTGAGTCTGCCACATGCCTCCATTTCATCCTCATGGCTTTGCGCTCTGATCTTTGAGGACTAAATGTCTCAACTGGAGCCGTACGTTCAATTGGGAAAAAAAAGGAGGCGTTGCACTGACGAAGTATTTAGTTAATCCCAAAACTATGAGCCTATTCATCCCTGGTGTAATTCCTCGGACCTCCCTGCAGCCACTTCAGTAACAGATAGACGCTGAGTAACATTGAGCAAAACTCGGGTGCTATGCGGGGGTAGCACTGGAGAGACGCTGTCATTGTATGGGATGCCAATGGCCAGGAAAAAGGCAGCTTCGTTATTTCAGTGTTTAGTGAATCTGGAGCTAGCCAATTTCTGATTAATTTTCAGTACATATGGCACTGGCGTGATCCAAGGCTATGTTTCGCCTGTGGCAGAACTTGTTTTCCCTCAAAATGCTTGTTGTCTCAATTCTGTCTCTGTGTTATCACAGGACTCATACGTAGGCACGAGAACGTGAGCTGAAGTACACACGTTCTAGTGGCAAAGTTCCAGGCTTTCCATACGCCTCTCCCACCCCCAAACAACCCATGTACCTGGCACATAAATCCCAGCTGTTTGTTTTTCAGACCACTCTCCCGAGGAGCGGTATTATTCTCAGCAGTGACACCAGCGTGAACTGGCATCTAAATATGTTCTGTTCCGCCATATGCGCTGTCCACACCCCCGTTGCGCAAAGTTTGTGTGTGTGTTGTGTTCATAAAATATACTGACATAAGCTGTAATGTGGGTATAGCCTCTGTATAGGCTTCTGTTTGGCTCGTCTAGCTCATTTCTAGCAGGTCATGTTTTTCCCACACAAGTGTTGCCTTCTTTCCGTGAACTGGAATCGATAATCCTTTGAATCAACATGAGGCAGAGATGTTCACAATTTCATTTTGCATTTACCCATTTGTATCTGTCAGTAATTTCTCTGGGTTTGTTACAACAATTAAAACTTTCCAAGCCATCAGTCCTCCATCTCTATTCGTAATACACTTGCACCTCTTTAATTCGGCAACCCTGGGAAATGGGGGATGCCGGATTCAAGAATTTGCCAGGTCAGGGAGCATGTTGTGGGGTCTGGGTGGTAGGGGCTGGGGCGCTTACCTGGTGCAATTTGCCCAGAGTGTGACTCATTAATCCAGTGGAACACCTCTATGTTTTTCAGCACCCATTATTATCCATCAGAAAGAGGATTATAACCCTGGTATGCTTGGTGGATTGTCAGAGCACACCCCAAACAATATATGTTTATTTAAAAACAAATCCACTGCACACTATGCTTTGAACTGCTTATAAACACCATCCTATTTGCACAGGGGCAATACCTTTTAAGTGTATGATGGAGGACAAGAAATTGGGAGATACAGGGCTAGCCCTTCGGCTGGATGGATGTAGTCACATGGATTTTAGTGGAGCCATGCCAATATATAATTACAGGTGATAATCTGGCCCATCACTTTGGCTCATATGGTTTATGCCACTATTTTCCAGTTGTCTCTTTAAATTAGCGGATCTTTGTGTGTGACCCTGGAGACAAGAATGGGGATTGAGATGCACGAAGGATTCTGAGATTGCACCCGTACGATGGAGAGGGAGCCATATTGGCACCAAGACAGTAGGGCTCCGTGGGCACTGCATTCGTAATGCACGAGTTCGCATTTGAATTTTAGAATGAACTTGCTTTTGGACACGCCTGCACCTTTTCCCGTTCTCCTTCCACACTCATTTGGGCAACGCCAGTTTTTTTCTGCTTAAGTGTCAGCTAAACGTAAGCTCTAAGCTACCGCTCAGGAAATCACAGTCGTAGCTCTGTTCTAGAGGGGAATCAGGCAGGGCTTACTAACACAGAAGGGAGCCGGGATTCCCCCCAACAGTCACCAGCGCACAGAGGCGGCAGTGATGTAAGTGAGATAAGGAAGGATCAGAGCTGAGAAGTCAGGCAAGTCCTTGCTGTGAATGTGATGAGAAAAGAATTCACTTCAGACTCTGCAGCCAGCCTACACATTTGACACTAGTCTAATATGTTCGGGAATGACACTTGTATTCTCTCTCTCCCTAAGCTGCTATCCATTTTCCCCCTGCAGTCACACTTTATTTTGTTGTTTACTTTGCAATTTTCTGAAGTCTTGTCACGGTTTTAAGTTGCTCACTTTAAACAAAAAAGCGATTTTAAAAAAATCTGGTTCTGTAGCGATGGCTGCTTGTGATTTGAATAAATATTCAAACCGTGGTATTTAAAATTGGAATTGTGTTGTCTGGCTGTTGAGTGCTCATGTAAATGTTTCTGTTTCCCACATCCAGGACATTTATTTTATTTTATTATTAATTATTTACTTTGTATTGTGGTCCTGCCTATTGATCCCACTCAGCGTTCAAGGTTCTGTTGTGGTAGGGGTAACCCACACACCTAGGCTATGTCTACACTGGCGCGATCTTGCGGCAGAGATATGCAAATAAGGCTAAGCATGGAATATTGCCGAGCCTTATTTGCATATCTGAGCCGCCATTTTTGCAGAAGAGGCTCTTGCGCCAGAAGCTGTCTACACTGGCCCTTCTTGTGCAAGAAAAACCCTCTTGCGCAATGCCGCTATGATGATTATTTCGGGAATAATGGCGTTGCACAAGAGGGGTTTTTTTGCGCAAGAACGGCCAGTGTAGACAGCTCCTTATGACGCAAGAGCCTCTTCCGCAAAAATGGAGGCTCATTAGATATGCAAATGAGGCTCAGTGATATTCCATGCTTAGCCTCATTTGCATATCTCTGCTGCAATATCGCGCCAGTGTAGTCATAGCCCTAGTGTGGTTACTGAGCAATGCAAGTGGTACCTAGACCACAGCAACAGTTAAGATCAAGAGACCTCTACAGCACAGGCTAGGAGCCAGCTGGCTTTTAGCTCAGAAGGTAGAGGCTCCTATACACCACTTCAGAGGTCCCAGGTTCAAATCCACCCAGTGTCCATTACACTAGGCACTGTCGAAAAATAACAAAAAGATGTCCCGACTCCAATGACCTTATAATTGGAGCATAATATTTACAATAAAATTGAAAACTTGGGAACCCCCATAGTGAATATCCATTAAGGAAGAACCTAGCCATGGCAAAAAGAAAAATATTATTTGTTTTGAATACTTAAGTGTGAGCATAATAGATAATCTTTGTATCAAGGTTGTAGTGGAACTACAACTCTTCCTTAAGCGTGAAGTTACCTGCCTCAGTTGTCCCGAATACATTGTATTCGGTGTTAGAATCAGTGGTGCTTTGAAATCAAGATATGGGTGCATGGTAATAGATTATATACATTGACATGATGTATTAACTCTGACCTATTGTTGCAGGTCCATGGTGACCTTCCAAATTCATATGCATGGGCAGGTGGGCTCAAATGTCAAAAAGAGAAATCACTGTATCACTAGCTGCTTTCTGTATGACGTGAAAGGTCTTGCCTTATTAAAGCATTGGGGAGCACCCTCGTTTTTTTGAGCTCTGTCATTTGAAATTCCATAACCATTCTGGACTGCAGTAACAGAATAGTTTCAGCTATTCATTCTGCTGTTAATTGAAGAGACTGAAATTTTCCCCTGCTTTTCCATATTTTGTCATCTTCATTGAAGTATTAATTTTATGTATAACATGACGTTGTGAAGTCAGAATCAAAAAGTTTGAGTAGGCTTGTGCTATACGTTCAGAAGAGCCACTAAATAACTGAACTATAGTGGATGTGACCTTGGTATCTACAGAGCAGTGACAGTTAATACAATGGGCATTCTAATAAAGATCCTATATAAACATATTTACATAATATTTATGGCCTCAGACAATTTTAAATTTAGCAGAGGCAAGCACACCGTCACTGTCGATATATTGTGTATATTGTCTTTTCACACAGCACACTGTATGACGGGAATTAATTACAGATGGATGAAATTTGGAATACAGCCGGTTCCCAAGTTACGAATGGTCGATTTACGATCATTCGCATTTATGACCAAACCTCCCATTAAGCAGTCATAAAGGCGGTCCCTGAGTTATGAATGCAACCCGCTCTTACAGCGCGGTTGCAATGTAACTCAATGGGGTCCAACCTATGAACATTTAGAGTTACGGCCAAGTGTTTGGTCCGTAACCTGTTCGTAACTTGGGGACCGGCTGTAATCTACTTCAAATGCTGTGAAATTGGGGGCAAGGGGTATGCCTAGGAAGGAGGCTTGAATGCAGTGGGGTTTAGACCCAATTGCCCCTGCTTTTATTTTTGGTTTAGTGGTTGTTTTAACAGAATAGGACAACTCCCTGAGCTTGCTGTCTCACCTGGTCCCAGAGGGGTGAAGATTCAGATAAAATGGGATTGGGATCTCATGGAAGGCTTTTATGCATTTCTGCTTATGATTAAACTTCTACTCAAAGAAATGGCACTTGAATCTGGTTTAGAGCCAAGCCATGCTCTGAATTCACAATGAGATGAGCCCTTGAATTCAGTGATGCCCAGATCTCACCAGCTGTTTCACGGAGACATCCTCTATTGCGGTCCGAACACCTCTCAAAAGAAACTTGATGTGTTCTGGTTGTGGGCCTGAATTGGAAGCACGCAGGGGGAGGGGAAGTGCTGCTTCAAATCTAGTGATTCAGATCTGACCTCCTGTGTAATTGGAAAGAGTTTTGGATCCCAGAGTTCCAGTTAACCCTGCAGCAATATAATTTAAAGTTAATCAGCAACTTGAATTGCAGCTTTGTTGGGGCCACAGAGCTGCTATTTTCCATTCTGCTAAATTCCACACCCCCCAAACTCCCCCCAAAAAACATTTTCTTGGCCATGAATAAGACTGCCCCGGAGAAGGAAGAACCCCCACTGATTCTAGCATAGAGATTTCACTGCTGTTTAGTGCTCTATAAAAAGCACAGTGACTTACTTTTGGAAGATTTTGGATCGGTGTGCGTGCTGGAAAGAGGTGCTGTAAGTAAAAGTGGTTCCTTGCTAATTGAGTCCTCCTGTATTCAGAGACATAAAACATTCTTTGTACATAAAACAGCTACTTCTTCCATGCAGACTCCCGCCAATTTCTACTTTCAGCTGGAACGCCCCCAAGACTTCCAACTTTTGATTAGGTGCTTGAGTCAAATGGAGCAACCGTCCCATTGACAGGGCTGTGATCCGACCAATTTCTCTCTTCCGGCTTTCCTGCGCGATCAGGCCTTACAACATTTATCTTTATATAGAAGCACCTTTAAAATGGGCACGTTACTGCTCCCATCAGAGCAGTCCGGATGTATTCAAGTCCTTCAGGTTCTCATACTCCTTTAGAAGTAACAATTGCCTGGGAGAAGAAATATCGGGAATAGGTGTAGCCCAGGGGTGGGCAGTACTTTTTGACGGGGGCGGGCATTCCAAGAATTTGGCAAGTGGTCAAGGGCTGTATTCTTCCCTGATATTAGTGGAGGAGGTACAGGGTCAGGGATGGAGGATGGGTGCAGAAGGGAGTTTGGGGGAAGGGATGGGGGTGCAGGAGAAGGTGTGGGGTGTAGGAAGGAGCTTGAGGGAAGTAGGGGCTCATGATTGGGGCAGGGGATTGTGGTGCAGGAGGGGATACAGGGGTTTGAGTTGTGCCCTGGGACAGGAGGGGATGGTGACCTGGGGCAGGAGATAAGGCTGCAGGGTCTGGGAAGGAGTATGGGCGAAGAAAGAGGCAGAGGGTGAGGTTAAGCAGGGGAAGAAGGCAGGAATTAGGGGGCAGAGGGTTGGGGTAGGGAGGAGCTGGGGTGCCAGAGGCAGCAGCCTCCCTGCCTTGCATGCCCTGACAGGCCATTCCAAGCAGCCAACTGCGGGGCCATATGCATCTGTGAACAGCTGCAAGCCTAGGGGGGTAGGAGCACTTCATGTGCTGCCTGTTCCTCAAACAGGCAGCTCCCATTGGCCAAAAAACAGCCAATGGGAGTTACAAGATCATGCTGGGGGTGGGAACAGCACACAAAGCCTCTCTCCTTCTCCCCCCGGGCTTGCAGCTATTGACAGACAAACAGGGCCCCGAAGCCGCCCTCTCTGAGCAGCGTGCGGGGGTGGGGCAGGCTCAGAGCCTGACTGAGGTGCCCATGGGCCAGATCCAGAAGGCCATATTTTGCCAGGCCCTAGTGTAGCCTGTTCTACCAGCAGCATGTGTAAGCTCCTTTTGCAACTTCAGCGTGTAGTGGAGTTTAAGTGCCTGGAAAATTTTTGTCTCATGGCAGAGGAGAAGTCTTTCCAAAGCTGTTTCACAACATTATGTTGTCAGAACAGGTTCACTGGCCTTGGGATTATTATCATTTGAACAGGGAAAGGACTAGAGTGATCGGCCAACTCACCCTTCTTCAATAAATGTGTTTTTTATACCAAGAAGGTAAATCTAACATTCAGCATGAATGAGAATCGTAATTACACTCAAATAGAAAGGTCATTACAAGAATGACACACCCTTTTCATCTCTTAAGCTCTGGTAGACAGTTAGAGAGAGAGAGAAGAATATGTGCAAGTTAAAATGGAGAGCATTTATCCTGTATGTCACTTTTCTAGATCGTAACTCTGGCTCTTCAGGCATACCCAGACTATGTCTACACTGCGGTGCTATTTTGGGATATCGGGGATGTCCCGAAATAGCTAGCCTGCGTCTTCACAGCAAGCCCGTTATTTTGAAATATAACAGGTTCGCTATTCCGACCTGGCTGTAAAACTCATCCCATGAGGAGTAAGGGATGTTTCAGAATAGTGGTTATTTTGAAAATTGGCACTTTCTAGACAGTGCCAAATGACAAAATAAGCTATTTTGAAATAAGATTGAAATAAGAAACGCCATTTGCATAGCTCAAATGGAGTATCTTCTTTCGACCTACAGTGCAGTGTAGATGCACCCAAAGAGTTAATGAGTACTTGCTCGGGAATAATTGTTGTCAGCTGTTTTGTTTAAGAGAAATTTAAAGAAAAGTCCTATTTTGTAGGCCTGAGCTAGAATGGTAGATCCAATCCTGCTGCCCAATTTGGATCTGAACTTCACTGCTCGGTCTACCTGCAGTTTGAAAATCTGTTTTCTTATTTATCTGTGTGTCTACTTGCTTGAATCCTTTTTATCCATTATCTTTTCTAAGTCAGTGATTCTTTTTGAGGACTATTGTAGAGAGAAGTACTTTGAGCTTTCTCAAGCAAGCCTGATTTGCATAAATAAAATGCCTGTTTACCACCCGTAACACAGATGAAATACAGTATAATCCAGTGGTCGCACTGATCCTCAAAATACAACTACTGTACTGGGGTTTACTACTGCATTGCATTTTCAGTGAAAGAGACAAGCCAACTGTACTCCTGTTTTATGACCTGACATTGATGGTCATTACTTAAAGACACCGAGTCATTTTTAATCTTGGAGTCTTCCCTTTTGCAAATAGCTTCTCGAATGGACAGTGTGTCATCTTCTAAGTAAATTTCAGATTTTAAAAAAGGCATTTAGTCATATAACTCAGGATGATAAAAAGCCCATTTAATAGGGAATGCTCTTTGCTATAGACTTGGTCAATAAATTAAATAGATTAATTAAGTCAGACTGTCAGGACCAAGGACTGTCACGAAGTGAAGTCAGGGGAGTTAGCCATTTATCAGAGGTAGGAACTCAACAAGAAAAGGCAGTCTTCAATGGATAATTCCGTAATGAACGTGTATGAGTGGGTACAATAAATGTCTGGCCATGAGAAATTGTGTCCGTCATCAGATCCCAAATGGTATAAAAGGAGGCAGATAAGTCAGTGCAGAGAAACATTGAGTTCCTTCCTGTGAATTTTGAACTTCTTCCCTTTCCATGTATGTGAGGTTGCTTAATTATTTCTGGGGTTTTAATCTTTGCTGCAGCGTCTGTTGTACTGTTTGCTTTAATGTGCACATTGAAAATTACTCGACATGAAATTGATGCCCAGGTCTCAACTACAGAAAATAGTCTGAAAGCTTTTATTTCAAAACAAAGGACCAGGAAAACTTACCAGTGTCACAAAGTTCAGACTTTATTTAGTTTGACTAATATATCTGCCCAGGAGTCTCCTTATGTCAGATCTTGTTAGCTCAGCGGCGCTTGCTTTGGTTGAGAGAGATCCAAGGGAAAAACTTAGCCACTGCAATTGTCCTAGTGGATGAGACTGAGGAGTGGAACAATGCCCCATTTTAGCATGGGGAGGGATAAATTCCTTCATTTGAC
Organism: Pelodiscus sinensis; assembly: GCF_049634645.1. NCBI lineage: Eukaryota > Metazoa > Chordata > Testudines > Trionychidae > Pelodiscus > Pelodiscus sinensis. Next base: position 43,945,362 of record NC_134723.1, on the reverse strand, counting down.
TAATGTATTCTTTCATCGCTGTCCAGGAATAATCCACAGCGGGTGGTCTGCTGCCGTGAGGTAGTGAAGATTAAGGCATCTCAATTAAGAAATTCAAGCCCTGTTTGAATTACTGACCCCAGACTGGGCAGCTCAGCTAGCCTTGTGCTGCGTCTGCTTGCCCCAGATAGCTCTTCCATCCACCATGGGCTTGAAAGGTTGCTGTGACTTTGGCTCAGGGGGTAAAATAGAATTTCCTCATCTGTAGGATTCTGCTCCAGTGCTCAGAAAGGAAGGACGGGAGGTGGTAGGAGTCTCTGGCCTGCCCCCTTCCCTGCCCCCTCTAAAAATGGCAACTGGAGACTCTTTAGGACTCTGGCGTTGTAGGAGAAGACTCTTGGGGCTGAGCAAGTCCCGTTCCAAGGCTGTAAAATGCTCCCTGCTGCGCAGTGAAATCATGAGGGGGACAGAGAATACCGGGGTGTGGGTGCTATTGGAGCCGCCAGGTAAGCCTCCAGGAAGTGTCAGCCCCCTGCTGTTCCCCAGGAGAGGCGAGGGGGAAAGTAGGCGAGGGGGAAAGTAGGCGGAGGGGTGCAGCAGCACACAGCGGTTTTCTCACTCCATTTCTGGCTACCTCGGGGCTTCTCTGCCCTCTCCCACATAGGAAGCTGGCCCTGGCGCTCTAATCTTGCGGGGGGGGGGGGGGGGGACGAGGCTGTAGTCCTAGCATGGGCTCCATGCTTTGCAGGGAGCAAAGGGGGCTGGGTTCAAGGTTCAAAAGAGCCATCTCTGGCTCTCTAGCGAACCATAGGTTACCGCCCCCTAGATTAGATGAATGCAAGCGTAACCCACACACCTAGTGTGGTTCACTGTCCCATGCGGCGGCACCTAGCCCACAGCAACAGCTCAGATCAAGAGACCTCTACAGCATGGGCTGGGGGCCAGCTGGCTTTTAGCTCAGAGGGTAGAGGCTCTTATAATAAGCTCATAAGAACATAACATAAGAACATAAGAACGGCCGTATTGGGTCAGCCCAAAGGTCCATCTAGCCCAGTAGCCTGTCTACCGACAGTGGCCAGCACCAGGTGCCCCAGAGAGGGTGGACTGAAGACAATGATCAAGCGATTTGTCTCCTGCCATCCATCTCCAGCCTCTGACAGACAGAGGCCAAGGACACCATTTTATCCCCTGGCTAATAGCCTTTTATGGACCCAACCTCCATGAAATTATCTAGCTTCTCTTTAAACTCTGTTATAGTCCTAGCCTTTACAGCCTCCTCTGGCAAAGAGTTCCACAGGTTGACTACACGCTGTGTGAAGAAGAACTTTCTTTTATTAGTTTTAAACCTGCTACCCATTAATTTCATTTGGTGTCCTCTAGTTCTTCTATTTAGGGAACTAATAAATAACTTTTCTTTATCAGCCCTCTCCACACCACTCATGTTTTTATATACCTCTATCATATCCCCCCTCAGTCTCCTCTTTTCTAAACTGAAAAGTCCCAGTCGCTTTAACCTGTGACCCGTTCCAAACCCCTAATCATTTTAGTTGCCCTTTTCTGAACCCTTTCCAAGGCCAAAATATCTTTTTTTTTTTAGGTGAGGAGACCACATCTGTACACAGTATTCAAGATGTGGGCGTACCATAGACTTGCAAAAATATTTAAAGAAAGTCCCACTCAAAACAAAACTATTTGAAATGATCAAAACATGATGTTTTGATTGACCCAATCAAACATTTTTTGGCTCATTAAAACTTCTGAAATTTTTGACATTTGTCTTTGTTAGGGAGGGGAAAAGTTTTTGAACTCTTAAAAATCAGTGGATCGGGATCTACTAGTAGATCTTGGAGCCTCTGACAGGTGATCATGACTAGTTTGGCCAAGAGGTCAAAAGTTCAAATCTGGCTGGTGGCGGTTATACAAGATCTTGGGGGAATACAGCTAGTCCCTGACTTACGAACGGGTTACATTCTGAACTCCTGGTCGTAACTCGATTTGTTCGTAAGTCGGAATGCATGCTTTTAAATGTGGCTGTGCTGTTCGTAAGTGCAGATTGTGTGTTCATAACTTGGGGACCGGCTGTAATGGGCATAATGGGATGTTGATCGTAATTACGAACGGTCGTAAGTCGACACGTTCATAACTCGGGGACCGGCTGTAGTGAAAGTGGAGGAATTGGAAAACCATCACCAATGTTTGTTCTTTAGAAAAACTAAATATTGCTCTGATGTAACCATTTAATATTTACTGGACTCCCCAGACGATCTTGCTCTTTGAAATACACACCACCACCAGACAGAGAGAATGAGATTCTACACCCTCCTACAGCTGCCCGCAGTGCAAACAATCAGAGAGCACGTACACCTGCCTGAAAATTAAATAGTACTACTTTTGTGCCTCCAGATCTTCTCGAAAGCTCTGGCCATATGGCCGTACTCCTACAGCCACCCTAGGGAAAGGCTAAGAATAAAACGAGCTCTAAGCAAGCGCTAAGAGCCTGTGTGAACGAAACATTCCCGCAAACAAAACCCACATGAATGCGCGCGCACAGGCACACGCACCCATGCTTTTTGTGTAGAACAACAATAAAATGATCTCCGGGCTTTGAGACATCAGCATGCTGAATTCAAGTCAATAAAGTAAGTCTGAGTTTAAACCAGCAAGGAAACCAGCCACCGTGGATTTCTGAGAAGAACTGCAGAAAAAGTGCTGGAAAAAATGTCCCTGAAAAAATAAGGAGGCATTGGTTTGGTTTTGGGCTTCTTTCTGAATTTCTGTGTCTAATCCAATCTCCACGGTTACTTAAAAGAGATCTTTGTGCAGGGGACCACGAACTACTTCTATGCGCGTGTCCACATGCACGCTTCTTGGGCCAGGAATAAGTGTAGCCTTGTCCTGGAGCTCTCTTTCCCCATTTGGACAAGCCAACCGGCATGGAGGTATTTGGTGCTGGTACAGGCTAGGAGTACATGACCTCTCCCTTGGAGCAAGGAGGGAATGATACTGTAGATAAATCCTCTTGCTTGTTTTCACCGCATCTAGAGTGTCCAGACTTATCTCCAACAGTTACTTTCCTAAGCGACAGATCCTGCCCTAAACTGATCCTGCCACGGTGCAGTTCTACCCCTTGCTGTGGGCTGAGTCCAAAGGATATTGAGTAGAATTCTCTGACGTAACTAAGGGTATGTCTACGATTTATGCTGGGGTGTGATTCCCAGCTCACCAAGCTAGAACATTAAAATTTACATGGAGTGGTGGAAGGAGCTAGCTACCTGAGTGCATCAGAGCCCATAGGCATGTATTCGGGGGGGGGGGGGCAGGACCCTCCCACTGATGAGCTACCATGGCTACGTTCTCTTTTCAATGTGCTAGCTTGATGACCTAGCCCGAGTCTATCTTCTCAAGCTGAAAATAGGCTCCTAAATCATTATCAGATTGTGTCTAATGCCTGTTGACTTCGGATATGTACTTTCATATCTTTGGGAAATGGGACTTAGGCTCCTAATTCACATAGGAACATTTTGAACATTTGATCTGCAAACTTTGCTCTAAGAACACAACTCTCCTTTCCTTTTTCAGTTATCTAAATTGTTATTGGCAGCTATGAATGGTGATGCAATAAATGTGCCATATGGAACTCCTATATATAAAACCTAGACATATGGATGTTGAGAAATTTGCAGAAGATTCCACGCAGTTGCAAATATCCTACATTTTGTAAACATTCTCTTTGTGAACTATCTCCTAAGTTATTCTGTGAGATTTCCATTCCCCATATCTGAAACCAAAGAAATTGCTGCATTGGAAATGTTGGTCAGTCATGTGTGAGATGTTCTCTTTGAACACAATTCAAACATGGAAAATATCTAAAAGGATTTAAATGATGGTCTTAGGGGTACATCTTCATGATTCTACAATATCTCAGCCTGTTGTAGGACATGGGTTACCTTTGCATTGGTACTGTCGTAAAAATAATCCAGATTTGTCAAAACATAAATGTTGTGAAACAGAATCAGTTTTGATGCATCTCACCAGATTTTGTGTATTTGAAGAAGGTTTCAAAATTGTCAAAACCTTTCACGTCGATAGATTCAAAATTAACATTTCTGATTTTCCTGTTTGAAATGTCTTGATTCCCAAATTCAGCCAACAAGACTTACAAAAATATTGAAAGAAAGTCCCACTCAAAACAAAACAATTTGAAATGATCAAAACATGATGTTTTGATTGACCCAATCAAACATTTTTTTGGCTCACGAAAACTTCTGAGATTTTTTACATTTGTCGTTGTTAGGGAGGGGAAAAGTTTTTGAACTCTTAAAAATTTTCACACAACAGGAGAGAAATTTCCCCACATTGTTCTAATTGCTATAGTCTACCATGCGGAAATGTTTAGATTGACCTTCTTCACACTTGGCCAGTGTGGGTTCGTTAGGCTTTTAGCCAAGTTGGTCTTCTCCATTGTCCTTGCCAACACAGCAAAATTTTCCCTAGTTACTGTAACTGGAGATTTCTGTTATATTTATTGCCAGCATACCGGTCACTGAATGATAGTATCTCCTGAGTCAATTCTTGATGGTGACAGGGAATAAAGTCATGTTCATTTTGAGCACCATCGAGAGAGGGCGAAATCTGAGGACGGACATGAGCAAAAATTTGACAAGAAGATTTTTCATGTCTGTGTGTGTGTATATATCTATATCTATATTTCTCCAGTGTTGTGCAGCAAGGATGTTATTTTTTAAGAGCAGCTTACCAACTTTGTGTGAGAGTGGCCTTTTAAACTGTGGGAACATTGTGCAGTAGGCCAGTGAATGAATACTTTTGTTTGTACTATGTGCAAAGGTATATTGAGCATAGACTAGGCCTAGTCCTTCAGTGAATTTGCATATGTTGGGAGGGGAACAACAAGCAAAAGGAAGTTTTTCTTTAGTGAGCAAAAAGTCAATCTGTGGAACTCCTTGCCAAAGGATGTGGTGAAGGCTAGGACTTGAACAGGGTTCAAAAAAGGGCTAGATAGATTCATGGAGGTTAGGTCCATCAATGGCCATTAGCCAGATGGGTAGGAATGGTGTCCCTAGCCTCTGTTTGTCTGGAAATGGGTGACAGGGGAGGGATCACGTGAGGATTCCCTGTTGTGTTCCCTCCCTCTGGGGCACCTGGCATTGGCCACTGGCGGCAGACAGGACACTGGACTAGATGGACCTTTGCTCTGACCCAAAATGGTCAATCTTATTTTCTTTTGAGCAAAGGTCTTCCCCTGTGCTCCTTGCACAGAGACGGGCATAGTCACCGGAGCTGTGCCTGGCTCTAGCTGTTTGCAACAAGGGAGGCAACAAGGAACGGGCCAGAGCCCCGCCCATCTTTGGAGCTGGCCAGCATGGAAAAGGGAACATGCTCGGTTATTCAGAGTGAGTGCCAGGTGCATTGGGATGCTGCTAGCTTTCACGGTCAAATTCTTCCCCGAGAGCCCTCCAAGTGGTGTAGGTCCATGTAGCTCCTGCCGTGGGAACTGTGTCCAAGTGACCCAGTCTGCTTCCTGATATCTGTGTTGAACTTTCCACTGAGCATCTCAGACTGCCCCTCTGCTCTCCTTGTCAGTTTCGTTCTGGAGAGACGGTGGGGGATTGACACTGATCTAAACTCCTCTTTCTGAAATGTCCGGACTGGGATTCCAAGACCAAAACGGGGAGCGCTGATCAGTGTGTGGCTCTGGGGATGAAAATAGGGAACCTGGCTCAGTAAAACCCTTAGGCAATGGTGAAAACCTGTAGCCTGAGACCACACTGGGGTTCTATGTGTGGCTTGTGAGACATCTTGTTCCGTGTTGCTCACACACAGGGGGTGCCAGATTCTTCCGGTGTCCATCCACGTGGCTTTCTCCTACCCGCATTACTAAAGTGACAGGCACGTAAAGAAAGACACATGAAATGAGGTGCGTGCTGATTGCACACAGCTTGGCGGTGAGAGCCGTGTGTTCCCTCTGCATCCAATCAAAGTGCCGCTACAGTTTACCCGGCACACCCTTCCAATTCTAGCCTAGGTACACAAGCACAGGTAGCAGAAATGCCCCACCCCAGGACACCATCTTGGTTACGAGCATCTTGCGGCCCATGGAGGCGAAGGTGGGCTACTCAAACGGCCCACTCACTAGCCTAGGTTGCCCATTGCTGCCTTAAGGGCAAAATTAATTCTGTTAATTATTATAGACTCTCAGACTTTAAGGTCAGAAGGGACCATTATGATCATCTAGTCTGACCCCTGAACAGTGCAGGCCACAGAATCTCACCCACCCCTCCTAGAATAATCCTCTCACCTATATCTCAGATATTGAAAACTTCAAATACTTTGAAGGCCCCAAGATGCAGAGAATCCTCCAGCTGTGATCTGCGCCCCATGCTACAGAGGAAGGTGAAAAACCTCCAGGGTCTCTGCCAATCTACTCTGGAGGAAAATTCCTTCCCGACCCCAAATACGGTGATCAGCTAAACCCTGAGCATGTGGGCAAGAGACACCAGCCAGACACCCAGAAATTCTCTATAGTAACTCCTATCATCCCTCCATTGACCTATTTCCCACTGAAAATGAATGGTCAATTAGTTACCAAGATCATATTATCTCATCAAACCATCCCCTTATCATAGAATCATAGAACTGGAAGAGATCTCAGAAGGCCATCAAGTCCAGCCCCCTGCTCTAGGCAGGACCAATCCCATCTAAATCAACCCGGCCAGGGCTTTGTCAAGCCGAGACTTAAACACCTCTAGGGATGGAGACTCCACTACTTCCCTAGGTAACCCATTCCAGTGCTTCACTATTAATCAGTGTCCATAATCAAAGGAACAAGAACTGGTGGAGAGAACCTGTAGCGTTGCTTCTGTATGTCCCCATTAATCTACAATCTGCCCACTAAGAATGTTAGTCCGTGACAGCTCCTTAAAAGTGTGCACACAGCACGCTGTGGTAATGAGGAAGTAACGAAGAGAATGCCCAAGAACAGAACATTTTTCTTGAATTTAAAACAAAGGACCCTCATAAGGATCATGTCAATTCAAGTCCAAGCTTAAGTGTCTCTTTCAAAGTACAGGCTCCATTTAAAATGCTGCAACATCACATCTCAGGGACAGAAGTTAGACGAGTAGCAGCATGGTAGGCTTCAAAGAGTCCTTTCCCGACTTTGAAACTGACAAGCTCTTGAAACTGAACGTTAAACTTGTGTGCGGAGGAAAACAATCATCCTTCTTCCAACCCACCCGCCTTCCATACACTCTTGCCCTGGCTCCGTGCTTCAAATGTTGTCTGAAAGTATACGCTTGTCTTTAGCAATATTCAGATGGTATTCTAATTGGGCATAGCTGGTCAAGGCATAAAAGAAAAGTAGGAAAATAGTGTGTACTGCTTGAAAACCACTTGACATGGAAACCATCTGATGAAGATGTGCAAGAAGTAGAAAAAACTTGTAAGAGCTATGAACAATGACCAGAATTGAGAAAACACCATAATTCCCTTGTAATTATTGCCAATGACAATACACATCTTTCTATAGGGAACAAACCTGCAGGAGCAGTTGGTGGGTTAATAGGCCTCCCCCCATAATTTCTAAGACTGTAATACATATGTCAATTGCAGGGCCTCCTGTATTTTTAAATTTTTTGTTTCAGGATCAGGAGTAGGTGGGGGGCAGGAGGGTGCGTGGAGCTGTATGTATGTATGTGTAAAAGATACAGTCTGCATGTTAGCTTATAGTCCAACTGAATACAATGAATGGATCCCTTGCTGTTTGTCACACATCAGTTATTACGTATGGATCTGACCCTGCACAACGGAGTGTTGTGCAATGTAAAAAGAGGAAAAACAATGCAGGGCTCATGGGAACAAGTTTTTGCAGATCTAGTTAATCGAGGATGTAAAACGTTGTTCAGTCATGCGCAAATGAGTTTCAGGCGTGTGTTGTTCTGAGCTAAGACTGAGGCCGCCCCACTGTATTCTGTCTGCGTACTCCCTGCCCAGCAGCGAGAGCAATCCCAAAGAGTGACGCATGTAGCAGAGTGGTGGATCTACCTGCCAGGTGGGTTTCCCTGCCCATTCATCTGCCAGGTGAGCTGGCAAGGAACATTAGGTCTTCCGTGTTCTCCTATTCTGTGCCAGTCCTACCATCAAGGCTGGCCTTAGCATGAGGTGAACTGAGGCGGCCGCCTCAGGTGCCAGACTGTGGGGCGGGGGTGCCACTAGGACCCAGAGTGTAGAAAATTGTGTCTGCTGCTGGTGCATATGCTGCGTAGCAGAGCAGTCCCATGAGAGGAGTAGAACAGGAAAAAGGCAGAATTGAGACCTTTCAAAGTTTTGGCCCAAGCGAGGGGGCATGGGGGCGTCATTTGAACTCTCCACCTCAGGTGCCAAAATGTTGTGGGCCGGCCCTGCCTACCATTCCAGGGCTGCCAGGTTTTCCCAGGTTTCCCACTATGGTACTGGGAGTCAGAAAGTCCAGGGAGGTCTGGCTCTAACTGGGACTTGGCTCCTGAATGCACAGCCAGGAAGCCATGAGAACCTCTCCTTGCACTCGGGGTCTCAGGGCTTCTTGCTGAGGTGCCAGAAGAAAAAGGAGGGCGATAAGAATAAGTGTTCAGTTTTAGTCAGCATTGCCCAAGGTCCTGGCAAACAGATTTCATTTTGGAAATGCAACCGCATGAAGTTTGTGAAACAATTTTCTCTCCTCCCTCTTCCCCCTCACTCTGCCCCTGGGGTTCACAGGAAATATTTAAAAAAAATACGTGTTCATTCCAAATGGGAACTTAACCATACTTCAAAGCATCTTGTTAACTAGTAATACCAAATTCTGGTCAGCCTTTCTTATGAATCAGGAGGCAAATTTGGAAGGATCTTGAGACTTCAGTGTCTTAGGAGCACTGTAACCTTTTGAGTACCTTCCTTGCTCATTCTTGCACCAGAGCATAACAGTCTGAGAATTCCAGCTTTGCACAGCACTAGTTCTTAAGGTTGAGACCATTATATCGATTTATGATTTATAGTCTAATAGTCCCCAGAGGCCTCAACCAAGATCACGGCTAGGCACTGTACAAACACATAGTCAGAGAGAATCCCTAACCTGGAGTGTGTACAGGTTAAACAGGCAAAGTAGGTAAAGGGTACAGAACCCTGATTAATTTCAGGAGCATTCTGTGCATTGAATGAGGCAGGGATCCTGTGGAAAAACCCCCATGTGATTATATAATTAAAGACTTCATTGTAATGCATATATACCCGTCAGGTTGTTCCCCACTCTGGCACTCTGAGTGCAGAAGGGAATCATTAGGTGGTAATGATTTATATGCCTTCCGAGGAGTAACGGTTAATCCAAACTAAGGACTTAGTTCGGATTAACTTTAAACTGCCATGTGTAGCCGCGGACAGTTCGTTCGGACTAAGGGGGATTTAAAAATGGCAGCCGGATGGGACTATGCAAATAAAGCCCAGGATATTTAAATCCCAGGCTTCATTTGCAACTCTGGTTCCCTGATTTGCCTACCTAGCTTGAATTAACGAGCTAGTGTAGACATACCCCGAGTGCTGGCCAGCACTACTCTTATCCATCAGAACCCCAGAAGGATGAATGACCATGAGTTTGCACAGTGGTAAGCCTACAGGTTTTCATGTCATAGTGAGGACTTTTTCCCCCCTATTTATTTCAGAGCATTTGGTGGCCAGACACAGTAGACTTTTCCATATATTTTTCAGGTTCTCCCCATCACTAATTAATAGCAAGAATTTTCATTTTATGATTAATATTTGAACTCAGGGCAAATTGCAAAATGATTGAAAAAGTAAGATTTATCTGTATTGTGCTGCCTTTCGGTCCTCTTTTTAGTTTGCAAATGAATCTACAGTCGTCTTAAATCATTTGTCTTCTTAGAATTCTTGCCAGTTTTAATTCAGTAAAAAGCAGTAGTCATTTCTCATATTTATCTGTAAATTGCATTGAATCTTGTTGTAGGCATATTAGGTGGTAATGATTTATATGCCTTCTAATAATTTATCTGATTATGCAAGCTATGTTCCATTTTTAAGGATTTATTGAATTATTGCTTTCATGTATGGGCCAAAGAAAAATAATTTCCATAGACCCTGCTTTGCCTTTCCACAGCCTGACTTAGTTTTGTATGCGCTGTACATTAATATAGATGTATGTCTGAATTAAGCTGATGATTTGTTATACACTTTGGATATTGTCTGACTGGAGTGCATAGGAGCTGCATCGTTACTGGGTGGGCTTAAATACTGGATGAACGTTAGTATTTTGGGGATTATTAGATATATCTGGTATTAAGATTCATAAAATACTCTAAGTGTAACCTATTTAAAGCAATGTAGCTGTATTGCAGAAATAGAATGAATTTGTAGCTGTTTCTCTTGTGATATTGCGTTCTGTAAATCTCAAGGAAGATGGCAAAGATATGTCTTAAAAATGTGTTAAATAGCTGAAAGTTTTGACTGTTCCCCCACCTCCAGTGTTTACCTCTTTCTTAGACTGAAGTTTAAGGTAAGACTTAGCAATAAAAGGAACATCTTGAAAAGACATATGCAGCTCTAAGGAAATCAAAATTTTCTGGAAAAACTGACTGATCTCTAAAGGCCTGATTGAACAAGGTACTTAAGCACAAATCTAATCCTGGGACTAAAGTAATCCCAATGATTTCACTGAAGGCCAGCGCTCAAAGTAGACACATACTTCATCATCTTGCCAAACTGAGGCCCATCCGATAGAGCTTGAAGAAAAAGGAGTGTGCATTTTGTCTTTTTAATATATTCAATGACCACTTTAACTAGATCCATCTTTGATCTCCTGCACTAGCTGATTCTTTCCTTTGTGGATTATATGCTTTCCATCTTGTCTGAAGAAACAAAAACTAGGAAGAAACCCTCACCAGCGGGGGAAAATTCGGTCCTAATTAAAACAAAAAACAAAAAAGAAGCAATTATGTCCCTTCACCCCCTCTTAGTTCAAATCATTCTACAAAATAACGGATGGAAGGTTGTCATTTCACATGCGCAAAATGAACTCAGCACTCTTTGCTGAAAAATACCTCTTTGAAAATGAGAGGTTTCTGTCTGGGAAAACTGGCATAAAATGTAAATTTTGGTCCAGTGATTGAATATGGTTATTTTTTAAATGAAAAGCTATATTTCTCTGCAGAAATGTTATCCCTTTGCCCTGGGTGAAATCTGAGAACTTGTTGAAATATATTTTGTGATTATTCTGGAGACGAAATTGGTGCTTTTCCTATAAAGTTCATATGCCCTGTGATGGCATAAGAGTGGGAGGAAGAAACACAGATGGAAAGCAAAACAATGGTAGTAGCAAAGGAACATACGCTTTCACTCTAAATCACAGAGTCATAAAATCATAGAACACTAGAACTGGAAGAGACCTCGAGAGGTCATCGAGTCCCCTGCCCCCACATCACAACCAAACACTGTCTAGATCATCCCTGATAGGTGTCTATCCTAAATGTTTTCGAAATGTTTCCAGTGATGGAGATTCCACAACCCCCTTAGGCAATTTATTCTAGTATTAACCACCCTGACTGTTAGGAAGTTTTTCCTAATGTCCAACCTAAACCTCCCTTGCTGCAATTTAAGCCCATTGCTTCTTGGTCTATCATAAGAGGCCAAGGAGAACAATTTTTCTCCCTCCTCCTTGTAACATCCCTTTAGATACTTGAAAACTTCTATTATGTCCTCTCTCAATCTTCTCTTTTCTACACTAAACAAACCCAGTTCTTTCAGCCTTCCCTCCTAGCTGATGTTCTTTAGACCTTTAACCATTTTTGTTGCTCTTCTCTAGACCTTCACTTTCTCCACATCCTTCTTGAAATGTGGTACCCAGAACTGGACCCAATACTCCAACTGAGGCCTAATCAGTGCAGAGGAGAGTGGAAGAATGACTTCTCGTGTCTTGCTCACAACACTCCTGTTAATGTAGAACTTAATAAACAAATCATTATAAAAAATGATAAAGTAGAACTTAATAAAAATCAGTGAGTTTTCTGCTGACTGTTTCAATCAAGGATTGTGTCTTTGAGCAAAGCTTGACAGTTTGCAATCACTGTCCTTATGGCACGAAGCTGAGACAGCATAGCTCAGTGTGTGAGAATCCCCCAAATGCTCAGAAAATGGAATATAAGATCACCAGGGGCTCATCTAAACTACAGGGGATTTTCGAAAAAAATGTCCTCTTTTTTAAAAAATTCCCCTGCGTGTAGACGGCTGCCACATTCTTTTGAAAGTAAATTGAAAGAACTCGGCAGTTTTTTTGACTGCAGAAAACCTCGTTTTACGAGGAAGAACACTTTTTTTTTGAAAGTGCTCATTTGAAAAAAGGCATTATTGAACATACACAGTGCTTTTTCGAAAGAGAGCATCCAGACGGCCTGGGTGCTCTCTTTCGAAAAAGCAGCTTGGTTTTTTGAAAGTACTGGTTGTAGTCTAGAAGCTCTTTTTCGAAAGAGGCTTTTTGGAAAGTATCTTTCAAAAAAGCCTCTTCCGAAAGAGGCTTGCAGTCTAGACGTAGCCCAGGAGAAAATTACTCTTCCTACATAGCTTCAATGTCTGCCAAAGGGTACTTAATATCTCATAGTGGCAGGCTACTGTCTTCACTTCACCATTGCTGTATTTGTGTCATGTGGTGAAGGCTGCTAGGAGGTGTCACTATTTGTAGGAATGCCCCTCCTTCACGTCTCTCTATTTTTTTTCTTTTTGACATATTTATTTGCTAAACGCAGATGTGGGCGGACGGAAACATCTGTGAATTCACTGAAGTGCAAAGCCTCTCTTCATCAATATTGCATTGACACGGGCGTATTTTCAGATTTACATGGTACCTGTTTGCAACCTAGCATGTATTTTTGTTGTACTGTGTCATGCGGATGACAAACAACAAACAGGAAACCACAAAACCCTTCCTCCCGTGAACGCCATTAGAGGTGACTATGAGGAATAGCAGACCTGTGTCTGACTACCCAAATATTTTCATAGCCACAAACCTTCTACTGTTGCATCTTTATAAGCCGGAACTCTTTGGTCCAGCAACATTCATGGGATGTTCCAGGTTCAGAGAGTCCCAGCATGCTGCAGTGGAGGGTGGGGGGCAGGAGCAGCTCAATGCACTGTGGTGGAGGTGGGTGATGTGCGGCACAGTTGGGCTGCGGGGGAGGGAAGGATGGGAGCCAGGAAGCCAGCCACGTGGCTCATCTGGGTTGGGAGGAGGGATTGGGTGGCACCTCAGCTCAGCTGGGCTGCAGGGAGTGGGTACACAGTTCAACCGGATTGCAGGTGGTGGTGGGGCAGCAGCTCAGCGGAGCCGTGGTGGGGAGGAGCCGAGAAGCAGAGCAGGGGGTGTGGTCGGCTGCAGGGGGGGGCAGAAATGACTTTCCTAGGTCTGGAAAAATCCCTCATCTGGAAGCAGTCAATTCCCAAGGTTGGTGAACCGGGGAGGTCCAACCTGTAGTAAGAGGGAAGGGTCTGAATGAATCATAGAATCATAGAATAATAGGACTGGAAGGGACCTCGAGAGGTCATCGAGTCCAGCCCCCCGCCCTCAAGGCAGGACCAAGCTCCATCTACACCATCCCTGACAGATGTCTATCTAACCTGTTCTTAAATATCTCCAGAGAGGGAGATTCCACCACCTCCCTTGGCAATTTATTCCAATATTTGACCACCCTGACAGTTAGGAATTTTTTCCTAATGTCCAATCTAAACCTCCCCTGCTGCACTTTAAGCCCATTACTCCTTGTCCTATCCTCAGAAACCAAGAGGAACAAATTTTCTCCTTCCTCCTTGTGACATCCTTTTAGATATTTGAAAACCGCTATCATGTCCCCCCTTAATCTTCTTTTTTCCAAACTAAACAAGCCCAGTTCATGAAGCCTGGCTTCATAGGTCATGTTCTCTAGACCTTTAATCATTCTTGTCGCTCTTCTCTGCACCCTTTCCAATTTCTCCACATCTTTCTTGAATTGTGGCGCCCAGAACTGGACACAGTACTCCAGCTGAGGCCTAACTAGTGCAGAGTAGAGCGGCAGAATGACTTCACGAGTTTTGCTTACAACACACCTGTTGATACAACCTAGAATCATATTTGCTTTTTTTGCAACAGCATCACATGAGGTTGAGTTGAATAGATATTGGGACTTTACTTGGGACAAAGTACGGTCCCAAATTCTTCACCGCCTTAAGCAGTGAAGCACTTACACACTGCCTCCTAGCTAGGAGTAGTGCATACTTACCTAACAGGTGACTTTGTCCCTTTGTGGCCTCTCGGGGTTTGAAATGCAGGTTGGGAAAAATTCATGTAAGTGCTCTTGCTTGTACAAATCCCCTGATGACCTCTAGTTATACGCTGGTCCTACCTGAAGATCAATGTTATCAGTTCCTCACTGTTTCCTCTGGGGTTAGTGTTAGGGCAAAGTCTACTGCCGCTGTAAGGTCACTAGCTCCATTCACCTCATGGGAGATCGGCTGATTTAAACCAACTGAGGATCTGGCCCAGAGACTACTGCATTAGGTCTGAAGCACAGAAAATTTTCTTGTATAGTTAAATTGCGCATTTCCCCCAATGATTTTCTTCAGACCAAGCTGTGCTTTCTCAAGGCTGCTGAGTGAATCCCTGGTGTTTGCACAAATACACAGCAACTCTTCCTTTGTTTGTTGTGACCTTAGGGTTGAAAGGTTTTTTTTTCCAGAAGAGGTAAAATATTATATTCATTTCCTGACTACACTGGCCTTAAAAACCAAGTGTAGAAAGCATTGCCATGAACCCATTGCAGCTGTCTGTTGATTAATCTGTTTTTCCACTAAGACTTTATGAGAGAAGATTAATATTAAGAAGAAAAAGAAGATACTTGTTTGTTTGAAATATTTTGTTTCTTTTCTCTGTTGGGAATATGCGTATAAACACCAGGCAATCTAAATTTAAATAGCTAAAGTATTAGTCTTGCTTCTCCAATTGCTTGTCATTACACTTGAGGATATAGTTACAGCTGATTATACAAAAATACCTGAGCCATACATTCTGTATTCTCAATCAGCATATTATAGATGAACTGTGAAAATTGGAGATAGCTTTTTACGATAATTGGAAGATATTTTCCTTGAAGTGTGTAGGACCCTTGAGAGAACTCGAATTGCTTGTCAGTAATTTTGTTATAAGCTTTACTAGTATTTATTTAACATGTAATTTATTGCTCCGGAATATATTTTTTATGTCTCTCTGTCAAAGGATGCATTTTTCTTAGTGCATATTCAGAGGGTCATTTTTATTTTTTAATATGATCATCCATACCTGCTGGCTGGATCTACCAGGTTTGAAGCACTCTCTAAGAGACTGATTCGTACAAAAGGCTACGATGCATTTAAGTGAACAAAATGCAAATCAGTATTGCTTGAGTGAGCCTCTTCAACTTTCTTTTGACATGTCACATACACTCAGCAGGCCTAAAATGCCTTTTATTGTATAGATAAATAAAACCTATCTCAAGCGTCTGTCCATCCCTTAAACCAACCTTGGAGCAGGGTTAAGAAACTGCATCCCAGAACTAGGAACCTAGGCTACTGTTTCTTCTCTTGCAATAGCTGGTCTTCTCAAGAAGGTGCTAGGTAGTAGCCAATAAGGCCTCATTAGGAGGCATCTTCCTAAAGGGAGACAGACTGGTGGCTTATCACACTTCCTTCAAGCATTGGGTTTGATCAACAGCTGAGGCAGATGGGTGATTTGTCCTCCTGTTTCAGTACTTTGCCTGACATTTCCAAGAACTGAAACAGTCATCCAAGTGTACACCGAATGACCTGTTTTGGAGAAAGAGCTCTACGACTTTGACCACTCAGTGCAACAGAAGGCCTCTCTGCCAACCATCTCACAAGTAGCAGTCAAATACAAGCAGATGGCTTCTATCTTTAATTTTTGCTGGAAACTGTTTCCAGTCAAGGTGATCAAGACCAAGATTTAGTCACAGGTGCTATGTCTTTTCCTGAACACTACCTGCTCAACCTGCCAATCTAATTCAAGAGGATTTTGTTGGAGAATCAATGGCTCAAAAGTTCACCTTGAAAAATAGTTATTGCAAGGATATCGGGTGCTAATTCACCATGTGGTGAGAGACTTGCCTGGGTTAAGACATGACAATAATCTTTGCTTGGCGCTAAGCACCGGGGCTTCTTCTAATTAAGGGTCCTTCTCATTAGTGAACCACTGTGCTTCAGGGATTCCAGCGAGATGGTGTTATACCGCACCACAGTGTCTGGGGGAATGGAGTTCAGGACCTTATCTAGGTTGTCAGCTGTGAATGACTCTGGTTGACTCTTCCCCACATTCTGATGTAGAAATTGACACCATTGGTCACGCTCTTTGCATTTAAATCACTTAAGGAAATTATGCATATTGTTACTGGCACTTTATGCATAACTCCATTGCCATGGCTGCCAATATTTAATAGCATAGCACCACCCCCTATTCTCCATGGGGAGGCCTTCATCATGCTTCTGGCTAATATCCATGAGAGTAGTGACTTGCCTCTGTATTCAGACCTTTTCAATCGCCTGCTACTTTGCTAATTTTCTACATGCCCTCTCTGGTTACTTATATCACCACAGGACATGACGACGAAATCTGTTTGGCATAATGAGAGGTCAGCAACAACAGTTGTTAATCAGTCTTTTGTCACCATCTTGTCACCTCTATGTACAGCCCAAACATCTGCCCACCAAGTCTTGACCTGCCCAGGCATCTGTAGGAATCTCTAAACAGGTTTCGAAAAGGGCAGGGCAGTTGTGCAGCCAATATCCTTACATGAAGTGTATCAAAGGAACCATAATGTAGATATGGTCAACTTCAGACTGTTGGATATCCTTGATGCACGCCCACTAACTTGGTGGGCTACCAGTTCCTCACTGGGCTGATGAGGAGGCTCTTCAGTGGTTGGGCACACTGCAAATATGCTGATAAGTGTGCTGTCTCTCAGCAGGCAGCCTGCTCTGAGAAACCTACTCATTTGTCGGTCCGACCCTGAAGATCTCTCCCCATGGAGAATGGGGGGAGGTGGTTTCTCCTATTGCAAAAGTTTCCCAGAGTGAAGGCACAACTTGCACCCCAGACTTCACCAGGGTATAACAATGGAGCACATGTGAACCTTCCAGATAACTGGTTTCTATGGGATGCAGTGAGGGAGGAATTTCACACCTTTGCTAGCAACGGTACACAGCGTTCCACAGCCAGGAATGCACCAAATTTGAAATGAAGAGCTCACAGAGCAGGAACACCCATGTTCTTCTGGAAGAGGTAGGAGATTCACCGGAGTTAAGAAAAGAGGAATCAGCTTAGCAGCTTTCCCAAGCAGTAGACCCTGAGCAACAAAAGTGTCAGAAACAGGTGTGGGCAATTGAGGTGACACGGAAGTTGTCAGTGACAGATCTGCCAAGTCTCTGGTTTTTCCCAGTAGGCTACTGCTTTCTGGACTCTTCCAGCAAGCAACCCAACCAGCCTACTTCTTTTTCTGGTTCCTAGATCCAGACTTGGTGCATGCTCTGATTTTGTATGGAATTCCTTCACGTGCTCTAATTACAGAGCTGATGCGAATGCATAGGCAGTCGCAATTGCCGAACAACACTAGATAGCGGGTGGCCAACCATGCAGTAGAAACTGTTTCTAGAAGGACCTCAACCTAGATCCGTAAGGCCCTCCGAGCTGAGGAGGCTGGAGCTGACGAGGGAGGTTGTAGACACTTACGACCCACTTACCTTTCTTCCTTCGGCTCGCACTTATCGTTGTCTATAAAATGAAATACCAGCAGTGTTACTCAGTTTGGCTCACTCAGCTTTCGATTTCATTCCATTAGCCCCCAATCCTTCATTTTAAATGAGACCCCCCCCCCCCACAGGATTTTCAGCCTCCAACAGGCTCTAAGAGAGCTTGCCACTGCATTTGGGGTCCAACTTGCCTCAGAGCACATGAGGCCTGGCGTATAATTTTAAGAGGGGATGGAACTTGGATTACGCCTGAACTTATGCAAATGCTGAATGGGAGAATTTTTGCAAATGTAGCAGCTTCTGCATTGTAACGGAGGTTGGAAATCTGAATCGTTAGCCAAGGTGCACACCCTGTGCTGCTTTTGCTGCTCATTCCTGACTTCCCAGTTTGAGTCAGAAAAGTTAGGTATGTCTCTATGGAGAGTCAACATGCAGCAATTTGGCGTGTGCATCTACAGAGCTCTAGCCTGGTGCATGCTAGCAGGCCACCCAGCCATTGAGGCTATACACGAAAAGTACCAGTGTTACTCTGCTTTCCAATAGCACGAGGTCAAAGTGCACCCCAGAATTTCTACTGCATAAAAGTAGGGTCCCCATAGCCAGTCAGTACACAGTGGGCCACAGCCCGACGGATAAACACCCCAGCTTGCCACGCACTAATGTTTCAGATAGACAAGCCCCGCATTTAGCACCAGTGTTAGGAAATGCGCTCATTTTCCCTAGAATAGTTATGTCTGCAGATATTTAATGGTTGTGACACTTTTCTAACCTGAGATCAGTGTGCTATGTAGTTGTTAGAAACATAAAAGCAACTCTTAGAGTTTTGGAACAGGAAAACGCAATCGCACAATATCGGGCAGCTGGAGTTATGGGTAAGAGGAGCCAGCTGAAAGAATTCCTTCTTTGAATAGTACTTAGCGAGGAAAAACTTAATAAATAGGGTCCTACCAACTCATGAAAAGTATGTCAGAGGCCATGAAATAAACCCTTCCCTGTTAAATCCGATGTCTCATGGATCTTAGGAGTGACCCACCAAAGGGGGCTTCCTAGCTCCATCTGAGTTCCTCTGAGCTCCATCTGAGTTCTTTTGGCTTGGTCCTGCCTTGAGGGCGGGGGGCTGGACTCGATGACCTCTTGAGGTCCCTTCCAGTCCTATGATTCTATGAAAACTGCTCTGGTAGTGGGAGGAGGGGACCAGGCCAGACCCACATCCGGGCGCCTCTCCCTGCTGCAGGACACTGTCTGGGACTGGTCTAAGGTTCCTGTAGCTGGAAGAGACTTGTGGAGTTGGATTGTATCTTCCTTGTGCTGCTGGCCCCACCAAAGGGGGCTTCCAAGCTCAGACTAGGCAGTGGAGGGGGAGAACTTGTCCATCTCCAGCACAGCTGCAGGGGGGTGAAGAGAGACCAGCAGATCCACCTCTGGGTGCCTCCCCCGCTGCAGGACGCTGTCTGGGATTGGACACAGCTTGAGGTTCCTGCAGCTCGGTGGGGTGCAGAGCTTTCAGCAGTTGTGCAGCGAGACATCAAGAATGGTCCCTCCCAAGTCGGGCAGGACTAGCAGCAAGGAACCCCTGGCTGGGATGTACCAGCAGCACAGGGGAGATCAGACCCACTTCTACCTTCTGGAACCTCGAATTAGCTGGTAAACCTCATTCCAGGAGGAATAACAGCTAATTCAATTTAGAGCTTTAATTCAGAATCCCTTTTCACTGCTGTGTGTAGACACGGGCAGTTACTTCAGGCTAGTCAATTTCTAAAATGGCGACCGGCCGGGAACATGCTAAAGAAGCACGGGATATTTAAATCCCGCACTTCATTTGCAATTTCGGTCGCCCTCATTAGCCTCCCTAGATCGAACTAGGGGTCTAGTATAGACATACCTTATTGGACTGGATTTGGTCTATGATGGCCAAACTCTTGTCTCAGTTCCAGCGGTGTCACTACAGTGACTTGCATCCTGTAAAATGAGAGGTGGTTTTGGCCAACTGACTTTGCTGAGTTTTATGCTGGAATCAGACCAAATGCCTAATATGGGACTCATGTGCATATCTTCTCAGAAGAGCTACTTGTTAGAACTGGTCAAATAATGGTTAAAACACATAGACGAGGTCTCTAGAAAATTATGTCTCTTTCTCATGAAAATGCCGAAGTTGTTTGAAATTCTCCAACCATCTCTGTTGCTTCTATGTGCACAAGAAACTCCACACCTCATTTCTATGCTACAGTTGTCAAGAGCATAAAATACTGTTGATCTCCCCTCAGATCACAGTGCGGCTTCTGTTCTCATGCCTTATAGAAAAGGCAGGAGAGGAGTTGTTCTGATGGAGGCTCATCTCACCTGGGAGAGCTCCAACACAAAGCATCGGAAAAAGACACAAGCTGACCCATCTGACACTATCTGACACTGGGGCCGATTGGTTCCAGGTTCTGGGAGAGACCAGCTTCTATGAGTGAAATTGCTCAATATTTTTGCAATGTTGAAAATAAACATTTCACTATTTAAACAGAACGTAACTGAATAATGATTAACGTGGGCACCCATGCTAATTGTGGCCTCCTGCAACGTTCATGGCATAGATTGGAAATCTCGAAGGACAGACCTTACACTAGCACAATTGGATGGCTTTCCACTGAAGTCAGTGGCTCTGTGTTGACTTACACCAGCTGTGGATGCGGTCAGGAGATTGTTAGAGAAAGCTTCTACTTGTGAAAACGTGGCTATTTTTGAAGTGTTGATGTGCAGCTGAAGGATAAATAGATATCTATATTATTTGCAGCCTTGCTTCTGGAAAAGAGATTGTGTGTGTGTGTGGCCGGATGTGGGTGTTCAGAGAGTTAATTTGCTAGGAAGCACCACAGGGATGGTACATTGGGTGAAATTTTGCTCTGTGATCCATACTTTTTCAGCTCTGAACCCATTTCCCCAGGCCGTTTCTTTTACCAAGATCTTTCCCATTTGACAGTGAACCTGGCTCATCACAGGGGTACATAGGATTCACGTGGCAAGTCAGTGTTCTACATTAGCAAGCAAAAGCTAAACGTTGACTTTCCATTCCCTAAGTTGCCTAGGGAGGTTGTGGAATTTCCATCTCTGGAGATATTTAAGAGCAGGTGAGACAGACATCTATCAGGGATGCGCTCACTCTAGAAGGTATTGGGTTCTGCTGTCAGGGCAGGGGACTGGACTCGATGACCTGTAGAAGTTCCTTCCGGTTCAAGTGTTCTAGAATTCTATGATACTATGCTCAGGGACACGGTCTTCAATTAAGGAAAAAAATATTATTGGTGGGTGAAGGACTTTCTCACGGGCTAGATTAAAAAATAATTGAAAAGTTCTGAAATTTCTGGGGCTTTTTCACATAGTACCATGGCCATCCTTCCAAGAGGGTTTGTGTGTGTGTGTGTGTGTGTGTGTGTGTGTGTGTGTGTGTTTGACCTTCGACATTTAGTCAGCAGACATAGAGAGAAGAGGAATGGAGGAGCATATCTGTACAGGCAGTCCCCGGGTTACATGGATCCGACTTACATCGGATCCCTACTTACAAACGGGGTGAGGCAACCCCGCACTAGCTGCTTCCCCCAAGCAGACCAGGGAGACGCAAAGCTAGCGCCTTCCCCCCCACCCCCAGCAGACCAGGGAGACGCGGAGCGGCTTTTCTTAGCAGACACCTCAGCTTGAGAATAAAGGACTATAGGAAGTGAGGTGTGGGAGAATAAAACTGAGCTCTGGAGAAATGTTTGGCTAGAGTTTCCCCTACAATATGTACCAGTTCCGACTTACATATAAATTCAACTTAAGAACAAACCTACAGTCCCTATCTTGTACGTAACCCGGGGACTGCCTGTATTCAGCTGGCCAGCTTCACCTTTGCCACTGCAGGGTCTTATCCACAGCCAGGCGGGATACTTGAAAGAGATCTTGAAAGTACGGAGTTCTGCAAAAAACAGAGCACATGCTGCATTGAGTCACTGAGTCTCCCAGCCTGCCTGTCCTGCTCTGTCCATTTTTGAGAGGATGCCAACTTGGATCCATTTATTTTGGCAAACCACATGACAAAGCCAATTTCTCTCACCTTTAACACCTGCATTTCCATATCAAAAGCTTTGTTTGGGACTCATCTACCCCACTTAATTAACCTTGTTAACACGGGTCCTGAAATTGACAGGTACTTCTTCTGCTGTTTTATATCTTGGTTTCTGTTATTTCCACTCCAATTCATCTGATGAAGTGGGTTTTACCATATATTTTGGTAAGTCTCTATGGTATCACAGGACTACTTTTTTTTGAAGTTACAGATCAACATGGCTAATTCTCTGAAATTGTATTTCTGACACCCCATTACCAGTTTGGAACTGGTCCTGTATAGGCCAGAATGCCATCTTTGGAATCAGGCTCTTGAAAATGAAACACACGTCCTCCAGAAAGCCTTTGCTGCTGTCTTAAAGTGTGGCATTACTTGTAGTTTGTCTAGTTGAATGTTTTCTCAGTGTACACAGCAAATTGGCATCTTCCCCATATTAAACCCAGTAGGCCAGACCCACTGTTCAACACAAAGTGACACTCCTGAGCAGCGATTCCAAGGCAGGGGGGTTGCATTACATTGATAAGACTATAGAGCCACGTTCTGCCTGTTTAATAATTGCTGGGATATTTTAACACAGTAAAGTTAAATTAAGCAATAAAGCCATGGGCTAAAATGGTGTTTGAAAATTAAATTTGAAAACAGGCCTGCAGTCTGTAATACCAAAGATTTTTGAAAAGGAAAATACTGCTACCTTTAATGTCGATCATCAAAAGTAACATTAAAAATGTGTAATCGCTTCCAATTTGATAAATCCCCTGGCTCTGTAATTAAGTAAAGAATATTGTAAACCCAACTCAGTCAGGCAAACTAAATAATTTTAAAATTAATTGCTTAGAACCCTGCATCTGAGTAGACTGCAAATTATATATTTTCATCTCCAGTATTAATAGTCAATAGGCGAGTAAATGTGTTAAACTATGGACAGAGCCGAATGCCAATGGCAAAATGTCCACTGATTCTGGTGAAACCAAGGTTTGGGTCAAAGGCCTCAGTTCAGGAAAGCACGCTTTATTCAGGAAAGAACTTTAAGCCTAGGGATGGGCATTAAATGGCCCATGGGCCGGCTGCAGTTCGCCAGGGTTAGCCCCTGGTGGTCTGTGATGCTCCCATGCGCCCACAGGTATGACCACTTGCAACTCCCGTTGGTCCACGGATTGCCGTTCCTGGCCAATGGAAGCTGTGGAAAGTAGTGTCCTGTCTGCACTGCTTCTCCCAGTTCCCATTGGCCATGAACTGCAGTCCACAGTGTGTTGTGTTGCCTGAACAATAGTCACCCTTTTAACATTATGTATTGGGGTGCAGTATGCACTTATCACAGGTAAAAGGTTATTTTTTCTACACAGCTACTTTGAGTTAATCACAAAGATGAAACTTGGTGAAACACACGCAGAGACTTTAATATGGACAACTATAATGGAAGTAATAGAAAAGGATCAACGTACATAAATATAGAAATAAGATAAGGGTGGTAAATGGCTTATTGTATTATTCATACTTACACTCTTGCATTATGCGTGCTTACCACATGTGAGGGCCTTTGGAAACAAGGATAGAATGGAGAGTAAGTGGAACCCATTTGAAGGGACATATAGGGTGTGTCTACACTGCACCGTTATTTCGAGATAACTAGTGTTATTTTGAAATAATAATGCAAGTGTCTACACAGCCATTCTGTTATTCTGAAATAATTTCGAAATAATGGATGGCTTATTCTGAAATCTGTAAACCTCATTCTACGAGGAATAACACCAATTCTGAAATAGCTATTTTGAAATAAGGCATGTGCAGATACTCCACTGTTGCTATTTTGAAATAGCCCTTCCCCAGGGCCATTCTAAGTTACTCCTCCTGGGGTTCTAAATCGAGATAGCACGTCTACATTAGGGAAGCCTGCCTCGGACTCATTTTGAGGCTTCCCTGCAGTGTAGACATGGAATTTCGAAATAAGCTATTTTGGAATAACTGTTCCAGAATAACTTATTTCAAAATAGCCATGCAGTGTAGACATACTCATAGAGAGCAGAAGGTAGGGGGTCTGCAAGAGACTTTAAAATACCCTGCCACTAAAGGCTCCTCTTAAAAACTCCCCACGGTCACAGATTTCCTGACCTTGGATGCCACCACCCAAATGCAAAAACCCTTTTACAAGCCCAAGAAGACACATTTGGGAACTTGTTCCTGCAGGGTACCCCCAAGCTCTTTAACCCTCCATCTAGACAGAGCTTGAAAACAAATTCTAATTTTCCTAATACCTGACATAGGGCTCGTCTACATTGGCCCCTTTTCCGGAAGAGGCATGTTAATTTCAGAGATCGCAATAGGGAAATCCGCGGGGGATTTAAATATCCCCCGCGGCATTTAAATAAAAATGTCCGCCGCTTTTTTCCGGCTTTTAGAAAAGCCGGAAAAGAGCGTCTACACTGGCCCCGATCCTCCGGAAAAAGCGCCCTTTTCCGGAGGATCTTATTCCTACTTCAAAGGAATAAAAGGAATAAAAGGAATAAGATCCTCTGGAAAAGGGCGCTTTTTCTGGAGGATCGGGGCCAGTGTAGACGCTCTTTTCCGGCTTTTCTAAAAGCTGGAAAAAAGCGGCAGACATTTTTATTTAAATGCCGTGGGGGATATTTAAATCCCCCGCGGATTTCCCTATTGCGATCTCTGAAATTAACATGCCCCTTCCGGAAAAGGGGCCAGTGTAGACGTAGCCATACAGTTTTAGGCACATGCACATAGACCCTTCTACCTTCTAGGACACAGGAATCAGATCATAGTCTTAAAAAGGTGATTTTATTAACAAAATAAAGGAGACATAATACTGGGTAAACATTACTTTATTGGTAGGCGTTACTGAGTAACTGCAAAAGGGCAGATTACAAACACAGATAATTGCCTCCCTGGGATTCAGTTTAAAAGTTACCATGTATGAGAGCGTAATACATGCGCTCAGCACAGAGAAATCCAATAAACCCGAAAATAACCTGATTGTGTCTGACTAAACATTCCCTGTTCAACTCACCTCTCTGTTGTTGTAAGACTTCGTCTTTCTCTAGGCATGGATATTGCTGGATTCCATGCCTGGCCTCCGGCTTAATCCACGTCTTAATCCATGACCAGTTCTGCTTTTGTCACACAATGCCTGCCACTGGAACATCACTCCCATTCATCACAGAAGATCTAAATTCATTTAGTCTCCAATTCAGCATGGTACTTAGCACATGAGTAGTTCCACTGATTTCTGGTAGTTCTCACTGAAGTCTGTGGGGGTATTCATATGTTTAAAGTTAGCAAGATACTTAATTATTTGCCTTAATCTTGGCCTAAATGTTGCCAAACATATGCATCTACTGTAGTAACCAATTTTCTAATAAGAACAGTATCAAACATTTTATTTCAGTGGCGATTTTTCACATTGGCTAAAAGGGAAAAAAGAAACTGGTTTATATATACCATCTAATGGTTATTCTGGAAACTTTGATGTCTTGCTTCATGTCAGTGTTACCAAACGATAAGCCAACTATCATGATAAGACATCTACTGAGGCTTGCAGTATAGTGGAGCCCACTCCATGTACACGATAAACAGGGTGAAAAAAAATTACCCGCTCAAAAATGGGTATGTTTAAAAAAAAAAAAAAAACCAAGGCAAAAAGATGACTGTCATTTAAAGTCGAATAGTGATAGAAATGTAGCCGTGTTAGTCTGGGGTAGCTGAAGCAAAATGCAGGACAATGTAGCACTTTAAAGACTAACGAGATGGTTTATTAGATGATGAGCTTTCGTGGGCCATGGGTCTGGCCCACGAAAGCTCATCATCTAATAAACCATCTTGTTAGTCTTTAAAGTGCTACATTGTCCTGCATTTTGCTTCATTTAAAGTCGAATGAGACATGCTGGATCAAATTCAGAACAGATGCAAACAGCTCCAGCCCTGTTTCCTTAATTACAACAGTATTTCTTCAAACGCGGTCTGAATTTGGCTCAATAATTATTCTCCTTCTTAATGAAAAATACTATTGTAATATCACATATGATGCCGTTGTTTGGAAGCAGCCTTGGGTCCAAGGCCAATGAATGATAGATGTGACCTTTCGCCACTGAGCTTTTATCAGTCACTCTCCCGTTTCATCCACTGACCGCTTTTCTACTGAACGGGTAGGGGGAGCAGCGTTCCCTGTAACCTGTGTGTTTGTGCAGCTGCTCAGGCGTGATTCAAATGCTGACTAGCAAACCCCTCGCAGCTATTTTTTTTTCTGGTAGTGCACATTACACATACCTCAGTACATATATAATTTATTCCGCATATGGATGGAAAAGATTAGCGGGAACTCTGATAGGGAGAGTTTTTAACCAAATCAATAGAAGACCCAGTGTGCTACACCAGCCTTCAAACAATGGAACTAAAACTTAAACCTAATGCAATTCTGTACTGCCCTAGGGCCCGTGTCAGATTTATTAGCTTAATGGGGTACACATGACATCCCAATAGCTAGCACTCACCACCAAAATGCACAGGAAAGTGATTTTAAAGCTCCTAGTACTATTTACGGTATAATGTCTAGTCCTCGTACGTCTCACAAAGAGCAGCCAACATTCCAAATCGGTTATAAGACGTCCAGCATGGGAGCCAAGTATTTCCGAGATTTTAAAACTATTCTTGGAAGCTTGGAGACTGAGCCAGAATTGGCTGTTGTATGTTAAAATGTCTGAGAAGAGCAACCCTTACAAAATTCATTTGCCTGTGGTGAGTAGGCAGCTCTTGCAGGTGCGTTGGCGGTGAATCCATTTCTACAGAACGTAAGCTTCTTTCCCCAAATATGATACCGTATCTCTTCTACGTGAGGAGGGAAGTCCTAATACGAAGTGACTGGAAGCATGCAAGGACTGTACGTCAACCGAGCTGGTTTCTTTGGCATCGGAGGGTCTGCATCCCCTGCATCCTGGCCCCATCTCTTGTACAGAGGAATTGCACTGGCTTCACTATAAGAACATCAGAACAGCCATACTAGCTCAGACCAAAGGTCCATCTAGCCCAGTATCCTGTCTTCCAATGATGGTCAATGCCAGATGCCCCAGCAGGAGTGAACAGAACAGGGAACCATTAAGCGACCCCTCCCCTATCCCCCAATTCCAGCCCCTGACAAAGGCTGGGGACACCATTCCAACCCATTCTGAAGAAAGTCCTTTTAAGTTGTGGAAGGGTGGGCACGATTTGCCTCCTTTCAACGAGTGTTGCCATCTGAAAGATGCAGAGGTTCGGAATCTTAATTTTTATCCTTCAATGCTGCTGTATGTTTGGAATCTCTGAGCTGCTACAGCCATTCCTATATTCCTCCCAGGCTCTCTGGAAAACCAGATATAGCATACCGGATATATTTCCTGGTGAGCGACCTGCTGAATGGAGATTTAAAGGGTTTGGGTATGCTCCTAGTGGCATAAATCTAGAGGCGACCCAGGTCCCTGTGTATCAGTGTCACAGATATATTGTTATCAGTAGATGATGAATAATGGGATGCAATTTACAGTTCAAGGTAGATTTGTCTTACAATTGAACTAGTTAAGCCTGACTCCTGGGAGAGAGACCAGGAATGGAAATCAGAAGCTACTTCCTCAGCTGGAACAAATCGTCGACTCATGAGTGCTTAATATTTATGCTTTAAATAACGTTCTAACTCGGTAACACTCCAAAACCATTGATGTAATGAAAGATGATGCAGCATTTTGGGGTATTGCTGGCTCCACGGTGGGGGTTACCTTTCTGTGGCCGTGTCTCATTTGCCTGGAAACTGAGTCTGAATTGTGATAGTTACATTGATTGTGTTATAGTCAGGCTTTGGGGTAGAGTTTGAAGTGACGGATACATTTTGATTTTCCTGGCAACAACAAAGCAGAATCCTGAAGTGTGTTGGCAGGTGCTGTGATTCTGAGATGCATTAATAGCTTATGTCTTTACGTAGTTATTGCTGTTAATAGGGATTATGCCTGTAGAGTGGTTGTTTTAAACCTGGGAACATGAAAAAGCAAGCAAGTAGCATTTCCCAACAAGTATTGCAAAGTGGTACTCGAGTGATGTTTTCCATGAACCCTGTAACTAACGGGTGAATAGTAAAAAGTGGAAAATACAACACGGTGCTTTAAACAGTGGTACCTGGTTGGAGTCTATTAGCAGGTGTCGGACTTCTAATGGTGACCAGGCCAATCCAAGGGAAAGGGGCAGAAAGGCCATTTGGCTTGTGTCTTAAGCTCAAAGGGGGCCTCAAATTTAGACCCTTGTTTGTATTTTTGACATTTGATGAGTTTCACAACTTGTTTTTATGTACGTTCCCGTTGGTCCGAAAGGTGGCCCACCCTCTCTCAGGCTAGAAAAGCTTTTGTTAAATAAAATTCACATTATGTCTCATTCTTTTTCTGGTGCCTTATTTTGGTTTTGTGTGTCTTCATTTTTTATTTTTAGTAGGGCTAAGGGCATCAAAATCTGGCCTCTTTGGACCTCTGAGAGAGTCTAAACGGTGACAGCTGCATTGGTGACGAATTGATTGTTTAAGTTTGCAGCCCGGGGAAAATGCTGAGTGTACAACATTTATATACTATTGAAAGATCAGTTATAATCAGAACTACTGGGAACTTAAAAATAGCACTGTCTTTAGGGAGGCAAGATAAGGTGGTACTATGAATTTATACATACACCAGCAGCGTGCTGTTTTCCTTTAGGCAGGGCCGTCTAATTATAGTACGCGGCACACATGGCTATAACTATCACTCCCCACAATGTGCACAGTTAATGGAATGAACGAATAAAGCACGGAAGGCCGGGGACGATTTTGGAATGCAGTGAAAGTCAAGGCAGGGGTGAAGAGAATGAGTCCTGGGTCCTTAAAACGTCATTTGTACCGTAGCACCGCCAAGCCACATTTGGAACACTTAGACGACCCAATATGAAGTCGAAAACGTTTTATGAAAGTGTGTTATCAGCTCCAAGTGGCTGCCTTGTAACTCTCCAGAGCGGAAACTGGCCTCAGGCTAGTGGCCATCTCTGCTGATCTTTGCTTGAACGAATTTTAACTTAACTCTTTAGCAGGGAAACAATAACAGTGTGAGTTGCTATATAGATACAACTCTCTTGCATAGAAGCCAAGGCAACCAGTGTAAGGAATTTCATGTACCCTAAATGTAAAGCGTTAGTTATCTAGTGCATTTGTAAAGCCTCTGGACCAGGGATCAGAAGAATTCAAAGGAAGGTTTAGTTATCTCTCTTCCGCTTCTTACTGACTGGATTACTTCCTGAAATTAGTGGGTCTCCCTATCAGGAAAGGAGTCCATCCTAGGAGATAATTGTAAAGACTGAATCCTGTTAGAAAAAGAGGCAGAGGCGAATGGAGTAACAGGACACCTTTATTGCTGATGCTCATTCTATCTCGGATCCTGCCTCCCTGGAATGCGAGTGAGCTACGGATTTAGCCAACTACACCTTCTGATCTTCGTTAGTCTGTAAATACGCTTATCAATGACATCACCCTTTAGGCCCCAATTTAGTGATGTGAACACCCATAAAATGCATAGTCATAACCATGTAATGAAGATAATTATTCCCGCCCTGTGTACCGTTTACAGCTTTTTAGCCAATGTCGGCAGGTTTCACACCACAAAACTCTTGGCATCAGCAATTTACCAGGGGTACAGGAGATGTGACCCTGAATGTGTATTTCAGAGCAGATAAGGGAATAAGGAAGGAGAGCACTGCTAACACAAAGGCCATTCATTAAAACGTTACATCTTGGGTACAGCTGCAAGCTCATCTATCCTGAACAAGCAGAGACGGAGGAATCAAAACAAGTCTGTAAATCAATAGAAGCAGGGTCTGCCTGTGCTGTGCCCATTACCATGGTCGCAACTACCAAGACCACTTATTTAACCCTACCACACTCCAACAAAACCTCTCTATAGACCCTATCAGCAGGGAGAATTCTACACATTCACTAAATTCTAACTTTGTCAACACCTGATTAAGAAAAGTTGCCGAGGTGTCATTGAGGGCAGAATCTGATTGGATGACCTACATTCCTCACTGTTACAGGAGGGTTTTTTTCTACTGTTGTGTATGAAATGTTTGTTGATTATGAAAACTGAAATTTTGGAATTTTCTCATATTGAAATAAAACCAAAAGTTTGCCCAAAGATAAAGTTAAAAAAAAAGCCAAACCTGTTCTTATTCATAAATAAGGTCACTCCAATCTCCTTCTTTAAGATGCACATCACAAAATGGGTTCCCACAGGAAGCTGGAATAAAAGAAATACTGGAAAGGAAAAAGAATACTACGTACAGATGTGGTCTCCTCATCTCAGGAAAAAAACCCTGGAATTAGAAAAGGTTCAAGAGGAGGACAACTAAATTGATTAGGGGTTTGAAACGATCCCATATGAGGAGAAATTAAAGAGACTAACACTTTTTAGCTTGGAAAAGAGGAGACAAAGGGGGAATATGATAAAAATGTGTGAAATCATGAGTGGTGGGGAGAAAGTGAATAAGGAAAAGTTATTTACTTGTTCCCAAAATATAAGAATTAGGGGCCCCTGAATGAAATTAATGGGCAGCAGGTTTAAAACAAATAAAAGGAAGGTCTTATTCACACAGCACATAGTCAACCTGTGGAACTCCTTGCCTGAGGAGGTTGTGAATGCTAGGAATATAACAGGATTTAAAAGAGAACTAGATAAATTCATGGAGGTTCAGTTCATTAATGGCTATTAGCCAGGACGGGTAGGAATGGGGTCCCCAGCCTCCGTTTGTCAGAGGGTGGAGATGGCTGGCAGGAGAGAGATCGCTTGATCATTTCCTGTTCAATTCACTCCCTCTGGGGCACCTGGCATTGGCCACTGTCGGCAGACAGGATACTGGGCTGGATGTCCCTTTGGTCTGACCCAGTCTGGCCATTCTTATGTTCTGTTACGGAGACAAGAATGGAACACACTGTTTTGGTGAAACTACATTTTAATGCTTGAGGGTGTGTCTAGATTACACCTCTGTCGACAGAGAGATGTAGATTAGGCACATTGAAATTGCTAATGAAGATGGGATTTAAATATTCCCTGTCTCATTAGCATAAACATAGCTGCCGCTTTTTTTCGAAATGGATTTTTTTTGAAAAAAATGGCCGTCTACACAGATCTGTTGAAAATAAAGCCTTTTTCGACAGATCCTGTATTCCTCAAAAAATGAGGTTTACAGGATCTGTCAAAAAAGGCTTTATTTTCGATAGATTCGTGTCGACTGCTTTTTTTTCAAAAAGACTCTGTTTCGAAAAAAGTGGCAGCCATGTTTATGCTAATGAGGTGTGTGATATTTAAATCCCAGCTTCATTAGCAATTTCAATGTGCTTGATTTGCATCCCTCTGTCGACAGCGGGATGCAGTCTAGCCGTAGACTGAGTGCTGTATACCTAATTAGATTCCTTATTTAGCCAGCAGTTTTTATGAACATTGAATTATACCAAACACGCCGACATATTTTATAATCCATGTATGGTATCGAGTTGCTAACTGGACATGCACATTAATGGTTATAGAAAGACAAACAAATGCCCTTCAAGTAAGCTTTGGTGCTATTAAAGCTAATTAGGCTAAAATACATGTTTTAAGAGGAATTTATTTTGAGAACAGGTGACATGAGATGCTTGAAAACAGATGGACCCTAAGCATTCCCTGAAGGGGGTGTCTGAAATAACTTGCTTAGTTTCTAGATTTGAATTTGGCATATGGATCTTATATTAATAAGGGGCCGAATACTCTGACATTTGAAGTGCTTGAAAACCTTATTCACCTCTGAATCTCATGGCTGGGTTGATCTTTACTTTCAGATAAAGAATGGCTGGAAGCATTTAGATAAGAAGAGATCAGCAATCCCTGAGATCACATCTGAAAGAGGTTAAAAATGCCTCCCAATCTATCATGTCATGTTTCCATTCTCTTTAATTCATTTAGCTGGGATGGACCTGCTAGAAGGTAAATGAGATCTGTGCTCCTTCAGGGAATGGAGTAAGTGGCTGTGCATGTACCCACGGGGATACTCAGAAGTCTCCAAGGAATTACATCAACTCCCCTTGATATTTGCTACAGAAAAAGCACTAGCAAAGTTGGAACACACTAAAACTGCATACGGCCAATGCCTTGTTTGTACTGTTCTATCTCCTGTGCACTTAAATGTAAGTGAAATGTTCACAGGCCAATTGATTTATAATTATGCGGCAAAAACGAGAAAGCAAGCCATTTCTCAACAGTGTGCTGTGTCGTTTTTGTATTTTGAGATCTGATTTTGTAAGCAAGTCATTTTTAAGTGAGGTAAGACTTGAGCATACGTAAGATGAATCAGATCCCTGAAAGGAGGACAGTACTCTGGGAATGAGGAGAGCCACTCGGTTAAGGAGAGAAAAACTAAGTCAATGGGTGAGCTGCACATCCATGTGATTTTTACCAAATATAATTTTACCATTATTTTTGAAATCTTTGCATTTAGTGTTTACGAGAGAATGTAATGGATCTTTGAAGCTCTTTATTTCTGAGCTATAAGACCTGGTCTACATTACCTGAAAAGGCCGAACTAAGATATGCAGCTCCAGCTATGTAATTTATGGAGTTGACGTATCAGGTGTTGCATTTCCGCACCGTCCATACAGTGGGAGGCCGACAGGAGTAAATACTCCCATTGGCTTCACGTACCCCTCTTGAGGTGCAGAAATACCAGTGCTGACTGGGGTGTCCTTCCTTGAATTTGATCTAGCGGGTCTATACAACACCCGCTAAATCAAACCGTGGAGGATCAAGCGTGGCAGCGTCGCTCTTCAGCGTAGTGTAGACTTGCCTGAAGACATTTTCCTTAGTCAATGAGAAATCAAATGCAGTGGTTTCCTTTATAACCGCCCTGAGAGAGTTACTTTTAAAGATGAAATCTTTGATGGTAGATCCCCAAGGAGAGCAGAGAGGCAGAAGTTGAGTTTGCTACTGAGGTAGAATTATTTAGGACCTTAAAAAGTTTAAAAAGCAAAACAAAACACTTAGGAAACAAGTCCCCTAACCCAAAGAAAGTGTTTTATATTCCCAGTCTGCCAAAAACACTCAGAAACTTATTTGGTGCCATAAATGAATAGCTGCTCATGATCTAGGATGTAACAAGCTTGGCTGTGTCCTGGTGTTACTTTTTCTTTTTGATTGGTTGTTCACTCGTGGAATGGAGAAAGTGGCATGGTGGGAATACAACCGTGAACTGTCAGCT
Source organism: Pelodiscus sinensis (assembly GCF_049634645.1). Lineage (NCBI taxonomy): Eukaryota > Metazoa > Chordata > Testudines > Trionychidae > Pelodiscus > Pelodiscus sinensis. The sequence continues at coordinate 43,912,235 of NC_134723.1, read as the reverse complement.
ATCCCTAAAAGGACTGTAATCACTACTACTCCACAAGGACTTTAATATATCCCAAAAGGCATTGCAGTTTGTTGGCAGCATGGGTCATGCTAGATAGCCACTGTGCACTGTACTTTGCTTCAATGCAGGCAGTCATGTTGAGTATCTACTGTGCCAATGCAAGGAACCATGTGTCTATAAATTTGGGCATTGTATAAACGTTGGTGGTTGCATGTCAATGTAACTTGTGTCAGTCAAACTAGTGTAGACATGGACTCAACAAATACAGTCATTTACAAAGGCTTTCTTGGTGGGTCATGGAAGGTAGTAAGGTTCTTTTGCATTTGAGCGTGGCATGCTAGTTTTGGAAAACCTAAGAACTGATTTGAACCTCAAAATGAACTCTCCATCTCCCTGTAGTAATCAGCAGTGTCCTGATATCCTAAACTCATCAGAGGGTCAGGCATTCTTTGCTAGGCGTGACTGCTTTCTTCATTTCTCAACTGTAGAGGAACTTCTCTGGAGAGAAGTGTGTATATTCCAACTAGATTGAATAGACTGTCTCTAGATTAGCAGTGAGCATCAGGGCAACTGAGCCCCTGTGGTTGGAATTTTGGCAACATTAAGACGACCTAGATTTATTTATTTAGCAAGGGATCAGCAAAATAGCAGATGCACTATGTTAAGATCTTTCCCATCAGTGGGGAAAATCACTGAAACGAGAAAAAAATTGGCACGATGGACTAGGGGGCGGGTGAACCTTCTAAAAATCATCATTCTCCATGCACAAAGTATAAAAAAATATATAGGTTGGCAAAATGTAGGGACAATGTTAGTTACACTCTGCTACAGTTTCCAACGGAGGGGACTGAAGCTAAGCTTGCAAGAGGAAAAGTATTCAATAGAAGAGGGTAAGATAAAATATTCAATGCCCACATTCTCTTTACAGATTGGAGAGGGATATCGGAAGAGCCAAAACTTGATTCTGGGTCCGGAAGGGTGCGTCTGCACTGCACCCTTACCTCAAAATAAGCTATGCCATTTGCTCTGTGCAAATGGCAAAGCTTATTTTGAGGTAATTTTGAACTGGCTTTTTTTGAAATTTGGCGCAGTGCCAAATTTTAAAATAAAGTGCTATTTTGAAACGTGTCTCAACCCTCGTGGAATGAGGTTTACGGGGACGGTGGAATAGCAAGCCCGTTATAGTTCGAAATAACGGGTGCGCTCAAAAGACGCTATTTCAGGTTACTTCTGTTATCCTGAAATAGCTCCGCTGTGTAGACGTAGCGGAAGTGAAAAATTTACAATTGAAGACTGAACACACTTAATCTAGTCAGTTTTTCAGAGAGAGGTGGGAGAGGAAGCTTGACCTCTCTCTTGAGGTGACTCCCGAAGGAGATGTGTGATACTAGAGGCCGCTTTTTTTTTTTTTAAAGCAAAGCAAAATCCAGTGGTTGAAACTAGAAACAGTGAAACTGGAACTACAATATCCACCAGCCTTTTAAATCTAGGTTGGATGCCTTTTGAAAACATGCCCTTTACTCAGGGCCAGCCAGAGCCATTTGTGCACATGCGCGGACCCGACCCCGTCCAGTCCGGCAGCCCCGCGCGCCGCCCCCTACAATGGGGTGCCCCGGGTGCTCTGCCTTTACCTCAACCTCATGTTGCTGTGCTCAGTGGAGGAATGACAGGGTGACACTCTATACAGGTGCTAGATCTCTATGGTACCTTCTAGGAGTCCAAAGAATATGCTGCGGAGTGGCAGCATCTGGCTAGAACAAGGCTGCCGGAGCCTGGGAATGCTGCAGTCGCCGTGGGTGCAGGGGGATTCCCCCTCCGTCCCCTTTTCTCAGTGGTGGGAATGAAAATGTCTTTGAATGCAACTTAAACGAGTTCGTTTTCCATTCACGGCTGGAACGATATCTCACCTCCCACAATATGTTTTATTTTTACTTCTGGCTTAGCTTACATAAGGAAACAAACCCGCTAGGCAGCTGGCTGGGCACACTGGAAATGTAGAATTTATTTTTGTCACGGCTTTTTATCCATAGTTCACAATGCTGAACCCTACAGGTCATGGCTTCACTCTTTCAGTCCCACCTTCGCCGCTTCAGCAGCAAAACCCTTGGCCCATCTGGGTAGGGATCTCTGCAGGTACTGGCAAACTAGAGTCAAAAAGAGAAGAACTGACTTGCAAGTTATCCGAACGTACCCAGACTCATGAGCCCAATAGCCCAGGAAGCTGATGCCTCCTCTGTGTGCAGAGAGTTATTAGATCCAACCCATCTGCTCCTGCTCCTCTCCTAGGCTATGTCTACACTCCTGGCTTCTTGTGCAAGAAATATGCAAATGAGGCTAAGCGTGGAATATCACCGAACCTCATTTGCATACCTAATGAGACACCATTTCTACATAAGAGGCTCTTGCGCCAGAAGGAGCTGTCTACACTGCCCCTTCTTGTGCAAGAAAAGCCCTCTTGTGCAATGCTGCTATGCTAATTATTTTCAGGAATAACGGCACTGCGCAAGAGAGTTTTTCTTGTGCAAGAAGGGGCAGTGTAGACAGATCCTTCTGGCGCAAGAGCCTCGTCTGCAGAAATGGCGGCTCATCAGGTATGCAAATGAGGCTCAGCGATATTCCACGCTTAGCCTCATTTGCATATTTCTCATGCAAGAAGCCAGGAGTGTAGACATAGCCCTAGTGTGCCCAATACCCTAATTCTGCCAGGCATCTTTACCCTCATGCCATGTTGCTAAAGCCTGTTCCCGTTTGAATGGCCAAACCCAGGGGATCCTGGCAGCCTGCCACTAACACAGTAGCAGTAGCAACCAGCATCCTGGCCCTTTAAATCTGGCCCCGCCCTTTCCACCTGAGGCCCCGCCTCTTCCAAGAACATGGAGCTGCCCTTCTCGCTCAGAGGCCTGGCAAATCTGCCAGTCCCTGATCACAGCAGCCTCTGAACAATACCTGTTAGCACTGAGTTAAGCTGTCATGAAAAGGGCCTGGTTCTTAGAAAAGCAAACCTGTTTTAGTCTATTGGTTGTCCAGGTATCTGAGCATGAAGAGTGTCATCTAAAAGTGCTCTTAATAATTCAGCTCTGTTCAGAGTAATTCATTAATCGGCAGTTCTTGGAGGATGAATTATTCAAGCTAACTTCATGCTACCTCTCCTGGTTCACACAATCCGGCGAGGCTTCATACACCCTGTGGATTTTACATTGCATCAGAACAGTCTCTCTCAGTGTATTTTGGCCCGGGGCAGACACTTTCCATAGATGCTGCTTTCAAACGGCTTCATCGCTGTCTGCTGGACTGGATGCTGCAGCTTCTGCTACCAAGCAAACAGCTGATTTCACATGTTCTGCTCTGGGTATCACTGCTTACTCTCGAATAGTGAGGCAAAGGCCACCCACCAAGTGTTTGCCTGTCAAGAAGGAGGGGGAAAAAATTAATTTTAATCCCCGGGAGCAGGGCCCATTGGGAGAGAAGGTCACAAAAGTTTAGCAATTGCTTTACAGCAGTGAAGTCTGAAGAAGGGATCCAGGAGCAGGAAAAAAGGCTGGTTGGAGTTTGGAATGAGAGGCGTTCATGCATCGCGGCCTTGGGATATGTCGGGGGTAGTGGAGAATTTGTTTTGCATGGAATATGTTAAATGTGTAATTTAAAGGGAAATGAAGCTCTGCCCCGTTGAAAACATTGGACACAGCGCAGTCTTGGCACAGCTGCAATTCTAAATCATGCAGACGGTCCTGCTGAACTGATGCAAGGAATGATTGGCAACGTTGGACCTGGTGCTAGTAAACATACAGAAGAAACGGGGAAGGATCAGAGACTCCAAGGGTATGTCCAATAGCTTCACTCGACTTTTGGCGCTTTCCACTCTGCAGGAAGTTGAAGGGAGAGCACTCTCCCTTCGACTTCCCTTACTCCTCATGGAAGCAAGGTTACTGGCATCGACCGGAGCACCTCTCCCACTTCGAATTAGCTGTCTTCACTAGACCTGCTAATTCGAACCCTGGAAGATCCAACTGCAAGATACGGTGAGGTGCATGCTGCAGCCAGTTCTCTAGAAAATGCATCTTTTTTGCTCTTGGAGTAGGATTCTAAAGTGAGGGTTTGGCTGATCCCTTCTCACCTCACCTTTTTCTTTCCCATTGTCTTGGTTTTAATTCTTTGCATGTGGGATGGAGTCCCACAAGGGAGAGGTATGCCTGCAGGTGAATCGTAAGCGACTGATCTTGCTGAATAACACCATTGCCTCTCTAACACAAAATACAAAATACAAATATATTAAAAGTATTCCTGAAAACTATCCAGCTATGAACCCCTTTTTCCTGCAGGGAGGGCAGATGCAGGGCACTGACAGAGCAGCAGAAAAATAGCTGTTGTCTGGTGGCACCAGAAGGTACCTAAGTAATTATCCAGCCCTCATTAGTAAACTAGCTGCTAATGGTTCATGATGATTCAGGTTGACTGTCTAGCAGCTGAATCTAAACCCTTGAACAAAAAGAAGAAAAAAGGCTGGCTCAAGTGTAAAGCATTTGCTGGGAAAATCAATACTTAGTAATGAGGGAGGGGGTCAGGTTCTTTTTCACTTGATATGACGTATGCCAAACTCCTGTTAACTTCACGGTGAGTTAAATGCATGTAGCAAAGCGAGAATAGACTCCGGAGCTTGCGTTTGAGCCTGTAACTCATTAGTTTTCAGAGCAAAACCCTTGGTGAGGGAAAGAAGCTGGACTGTAAGCCTCCTAACAGAATGATCATTACTGAGCTGAGATGGAAACTAAGTGGTTTCTTTTCAACTGACTCTTTGCGCCTTCGAGGAAAACATGGGTGTTTGACAAGTCTTGTTGTATGGTGTCCGATTTAGGCCATTCACAAGCGGTGGGTGTCTAAACATCTGTGGTCCAAAAATCCAAAGGCCAGTTCTTCACCGTGCTGTATGTAATATGGCTCTGTAAAATGAAAGCTCATATTGGGAAAGTCAAGAAATTGAGAGAGACTCTCTACTTGCCTGCCTATAGAACTTACATTGGTTTCAATGGCAGTGGGATGAAAAAGCCCTGGTTCTTATAGCATTTGTGATGATGGGTATCATACTGCAATGCCGTAAGACTAGACAGTTTCATAAAAAGCTAACCTTCGAGCAGGGAGCTATGGACTCAAAGACATATGTCGGATCTTTGTACTGCGGCTAACTTAATCAGAGGCCATTGTAAGGAATTTTCTTCACTTTATTCCAAGCGAAACTGGCTTTCACATCACAAGAGGGTGTTCATATCAAGCTAACTATGAAATGATGAATCGCAATGTTAAAATTCGGCTCTTTTCTTCAGGACCGAGCAGATAGATCCCATGAAATTCTACTGTATGAGATGCCCTGACATTATAAACAGAAAATCATATATTGTTCTTTATGGATTGCAGTTCTTCCCTTTCATAACAGTGGAAGCAGTAAAATCCATTGGCTTCTCTGATACTATAAATAAGAGACAAAATTCCTCCTCTCTGATTCATACTGAATGGTGTCTTACTCACAGTAGTTTCATTCAGTATCTTTGGATTTGGATTCTATTTGGTTTTAGTTTGACTTTCATTTTTTTTTCTTCTGCTCCCCTGTTGGTGACTGCATCCATCTGTCGCCTCCTGGTTTATGCTTTGATTATAAGCTTTTTGAGACACGGATGGGCAGATTTTTTGTTCCTTATTTGTACAGAGCCAAACACAGTGGTATTTTGGTCCACATATTAGATTGCTAGGTGCTAGTTTAATAAACTGTGTCAGCATCTGATCCTAATTAGACTAGCTTTAAGTGCATCAGATCATGAACTGTTTTCCAGTTTCTCCTCTAGAACTAATTTTGATAAGACAGGGATTTTGCACAGAGTCAGGCATTTCATTTTGTAAGTAGTGAGAAAGCAGAGAGATGTAATTGCATCAGCCATGCTATTGTCTGTCACTTGTGATGGAATTCTCTTGAGTGGAAGGTCAGAAAGGGATTCATCAGGAACCTAACGACATTTTTAAACCGTATGCATTTGCAGCTTTTATTTAATATTTAATTTGGCTTTCCACCTCAAGCAATTCACAATGGTTCACTTGATTGCTAGTGCTCGTTCAGTACCACAAAGGGATGCTTAGGGTTTTTTTACACTCATTAATTCATGTTGATCCTGGAGTTTTTGAAATGAAAAATAGGTGCATTTTATTTTATAGTTCCAAGCGACTGCTCACCAGTATCAAGGCTGCTCCTATTTGCATGTTCCAAATAGCTTTCCTGTTGTAGCACAGTGGAAATTTAAACACCAATGAACTGCAGTTTGGGATATGTACTGGAAATTTCCCACTGTTCCAACGGATCTCTTCTTAGGTGACCGGATAGAAATTCAGATGCTCTACAACTTGAGACAATTTTTCTGGAAGAAAAAAAAAGCCGTCTTTGACGGGGAAAAAATGCCTTGTCCTCAATGTTACATGTCAGGTTTAAAAAGAAAAGTTGACTGCAGAACGTGACTTCCTTTATTGCTAATTTAGCAGCTATGTAAACATCTTCTTATGTTCTGCCCATAAAGATGTGGATTGTGGGCAACTCTAACATGCATTGGGGACCACTTATTTTTGAGAGGAATGTCACTGAAGTCATTGGGACAGGAAACACGAGCAAGCGGTCGCTAGAGCTGGTTGAAATTCTTTTGACAATTTTCCATCAAAAATTGAATTTTGTTTATTTCAGGGTAACAGGAGTCAGTAGAGTTACTTGGCTATAAATGCAAGCAGAATTTAGCACCATCCTGATGGTCAGGTGGAAGAGGGAAGCCAAGGGGGCAGCTGCCTCAGGGCTGAGTGATTCCAAGGGGCCCTGGGTTCTCGGCTACTGCTGCAATTACTATGACCCCTGCCCCCATTCCTGACCCAGCAGGCTGTTGGCACCTGGCGGATGGAAATAAAAATTGGTTATTTCAAGTGGCTCAACAAGATAGGTTTGGTGCGGAGCTGGTCTATAGAAACTAAGTCACTCCTCGCTGGACCGGGAAAGAGGGAAGGAAATAGAGAGGGAGGCGTTGGACAACAACGGGCATAGTTGTTGTTGATGATGATGATGATGAACAAGTTAGGTGATAGAGTAGGGTTTCTGAAATCCCACCATTGGCTTAGTCTTCCAGTGGGAAAAGAGGACTACAGTGGGCAATTATTGCATGTACATTTCCCCCTGTTGATCATATCCAGGCTTAACTTGTTTGTTAAAAACAAAAAATCTTGGTCCCCCAAAGCCCTTAAATCAACCTTGTTTCCACCATCACCACCATCTGTAGAGTAGCCTTTCAACTGAATCAGGCCCTGGGTAGAGTTCATTCTTCATCGTTGTTCCTCTGCCATGCCAGTTCCCCCCATTATTCTTGTCTCCTAACGGGAGTATAATCTTTTCTTTCCAGACCCAATGTTTCTCCTGGGTATTTTTACTGCTGTCCGTGTTTCCTCTTTGTCTTAATCTGATTTGACTTCAGGTAGTTTTGTTCACTCTGGCAGATTAACTGGTTTGGAGTTTTGTGCATCAATTCCTCCTCCGGCATGACATTTTCATCCATTCTCACTAAGGCCAGATTTACAGAACTTCTTAGGGTGGGTATTTGTTCTGGATTTGCCTCTACAGGAAGCCTCGCATGTGACTCATCGCTGGGTTCTGTCGGAATAACTCATCTCTCCTGTCACCTTTTTTATGCCCAAGGTTTATTGTCATTCTCGTCTTTTCCTCCCCCCTACGGGATCAATTTATTAATTAAAATAACATCTGGCATTGTCAGTTATTGTTTGTATTTGAAGGAAGACCTAGAGACTTCACCCAAGAGCTGGGTCTCATTGTGGGAGGTGCTGAACATGTAATGAAAGAGAATTCCTGTCCCACGGAGCCTACAACTTCAATAGACAAGAAAGACAGAAGGGAACTGGAGGCACAGAAAGGGGAAAGTCCTCACCCCCAGTCAAAGAGCAGGTCAACGGTGGATCAAAGGAACAGAGGCCAGACCCCTACAAATTATTGACCCCGTTAGTCCTAAACCTAGCTGTGTTTTTATAAACCCAGGAATAGGGTAGATTTCAGTAAAGACAGGACCTGCAGAGTTTCTTGCATTGTTGTTGTATTCTCTGGTAGAAACGCCTCCATTTCAGTTGAGACCAAACTTTTTCTGAACTTCCCACCCCAAATGCTGGGTGTTTTTGAGATGAAAGTAAAACCAGGCTCCAAAGCACATCTGGGAAGGCAGTGAAGCAGGGAGAACTGCGGTAGAGCTGTCCGGCAATCAATAATTGTGTTTTATGAGAATTTTCTGAAGTTTTTCATGAAAAATACGAGAAAACGAGATTCCTCATAGCCAATAGCCCCAGGGTTAAAGCACTGACGTGGGATGTAGAAAGCCCAGGTTCAAAGTCCAGTGGAGCCTGGGTGTCCACTTTGCAGATCAGTGTCCTAACCACTAACAGCTAACAGTGCTTCTTTCTTTCCCGCTCAGACCGGAAAAATCTTTGTTGAAACCGACACATTTCCCTGAAACATTAGCTGCAGTGAGGAATGGGCTGGCTCAGTGTGGGAGTGAAGGGAATACACACTGTGTAGTTTTCAGCCAGGCAGATATTGTCTTTCTTGCATCCCCTGGGGCAGGGAAGGTCATGAATTTCCCTTGCTTGATGGCAGGAGGTTAAAATGCATTGCCCCCAACTCCAGCCATGGTTCTACTACCCACGGGAATGGGGAGTTATCTGCTGGGGTGGGGTGGGGGTGGGGGCTGTTCTCCCTTTGCATGAAGTTTGGGGGGGTGCACATAGGCTGGATGTGGTAGAAAAGGATCTTCCTTCAATGCTGCTGGTCTCATGATTGCTCTGATAGAAAGACTGTCATTCTGTCTCCCATGCCTGTAGCATTTTAGATCAGATGCTTTGGAGATTTGTGAGTCTCATCTCTCTTGGAATCTATAGCCCCTCTCGATTTATGCCTGTTAGATTTGGGGCGATGAGGATTAGCCTGTCTCTGTGAGACTGGACCTTTGGCGGCCTTTTAACTTTGTTTTGAAAACAGAAGGTTGACTTATTCTGCTGTAGTCAATCCCAAACCTCCCAAATGGCAAATGAATAGTCAGTTTAAAGGTCATTCCACCGGCTTGCTAGAACAGGGGATGACAGCTTTTTCCGGCTTGCCTCTTCTCCCTCTTCACCATGTGCTTTTACAGACAAAAGGAGCGTAATGACTTCTGTCGCCTACTTCCTCTCTGCGTCTGACTGCCTCTGGCCCTCCCCACATTTGTGCCATTCATCTCCTTTACCCGGAGAAGCAAGAGTATCAACCCAGCCCCAGATAGCCCCATTGTTCTTCACTCATCGACCCTCAGCTTCCCGCCTTGTCTGTAGCCAGTCAGGGCTCTATGCCAAGTCCCTCGTCCCAGGTTGGGTTTCAGGTTCCGACGGCAGCGGAACGCAACTGGTGACAATGAAATTAGATGCACTCGGGGGAGAAGAGGAGGTTGCAGAAGAGAGGAGGTTTGGCAGGAAATGTTCCAGCCAATCTTCTCCCAGTCCTGCTCTATCTGTCATAACCCAGAAACATGGTAACCCCTCAAACTCCTAGAAAATTAGCCGTCAGGGGACACCCACCTTGGAGGAAAACGTTTTTTAAGTACAGAATTGCAAACTTTGGGTTTTGTTTTTGTCTTGAAAAAGGGTTAAGCGCTTTAATCCAATGATGCTCACGGATCTGGTTCAGGTGTGTCAGTGGTCTGGACAATGCGTGTGTGTGTGTGTGTTTACCTCCTAGCAGCTAACAGTTGCTTTGAGAATGCTAATGAGATCTGATTTTTGCTCCAGGCTAATAGCTATCCAAGTGTTTCATAGCTGTGGGTAACAATTGTTTGCAGATGCATTATTGCTTTATCATCATAACTGTCAAAATCTGAAGGATGCTGTGGTGGTAAATTGAACATAATAGGCTATGTCTGATTTTCTTTTAATTAGTGAAATATTATATCCTGAAATATTTACTAATGCCAATACTGAGCTGACTGTAGACTATGCCTGGTGCCGTGCTGCCTTGTGGAGAGTTCTCAGGAACTTCCTGACTGGACAAAACGAAAAGATGACAGCAAAGGAAAATAAATTCCCCTTAATCATAATTCTGTGCACCCTTTGCAGTTGTGAATTTGAATAAGCGGGGGAACAGCCCATTGGGAGAGCCCTGTTTTCAGCAGTGCACTTCCATATCTGCTTAAATCCCCTTCATTATTGGGACAGAGTGCTTTTTGTTGAAACTTTATGTGCATATCCCAGCAGGAGCCTCCAAAGGGCGGGAAACTGAAGTAAGGCTTGTTTTCTGGTGCCTCCCCTAAAAATGTAACAGTGTGGCACAGAACGGACCCAATATAGCTTCTTGGCTCTTCTACCTGTAGTACTGCAGAGAAAGGGCAGCTTTTGTGGCTGCCGTCTTGGCTGGCAAAATGGAGACTGAGTTGGGGACCTCAGACTCCCCACTGGAGGGGATGGGGGGTTGAAAACACACTTATCCTTAGTGCCGTGGTCACCAACCAGTAGATCGTGATCTACTGGTAGATCTCGGAGGCTCTAAGAGTAGCTCTTGAGCCCTCTCCGAACTGCGTGCCTACGCAGTACATTTACATTAGATTTCCTCATTTGAGGAGCAGCTACTCACCGAGCAACAGCACAGGTGAGTAGCTGCGAGGAATGGTGGGAATTTAGCAGTATAAGGATTGGGGATAGCAAGTGATGGAGAGGAGGAGAAGAGAGAGGGCGGGGCTTCAAGGAAGGGGCGAGGCGGTAGATCTTGGCTTGGTCTGTCATTTAAAAAGTGATCTTGGGTGTAAAAAGGTTGGAGACCACTGCCTTAGTGAATTGGACACCGAAGGGGACCTTTAATAGACACCGATCGGTGGGTTACACAAAAATTATGTAACGACCACTAGGGGAAAAAATAAAACACAAATGTTCAATGGACACGGCTGGAATCTTGCACTCCCCGTTCAAGGCACATTCGGTTTGTACAATGATTCATCCTCTCCTGTATTCTCTTCATTCTGTTTAGCGAGCAGGTTCGTTAGGGACAAATGTGAAATTTGCTGGAGTTCACAAAGGAATCGCTCCTGAGCAACTGATTAAATGACAAGGTGCAGAGGGCCAAGGCATTTAACCGGAAGCATGGGCTTTGTTAATTCCTTGATTTACTCCAGCCAGCTCAATGTCGTAATGAAAGGGGAGAAAATGACTATTTTTGTTGGAAAACGAAGCATTTACAAAGACGTTTCATGGCAAATATCCTTCCAGCCTCTACGAAAATAGGGTGCTCTATTTTCTCAGCAGAGAAGGTTATTTACGGTAAAAGAGCTTGGACTATAAAGGAGTGTAACTATCTGATCACTTGCAAGTGAGTGGATGGTGGAGAATATCCCTTTGCATCCAACGTGGGGATTTTGGAGTGTTGCCAGTCTGACACACATTTAGCACCGGGTCTTGTATTTCTTTCTGGAATCCGGAGAATAATCTAATGGTTTTGAGACAACATCTCTTAGTGATGATGATGTGTCGTTCCATAGCATCTTTCATCCCGAGGAAGCTGCACGTGCCCCCAGCCTGATGATTCTGTGAATGCGGAGAGCACGATCGCTCAGTTCGCTGCTGAAATGCAGTCACCCAGCAGAATTTGAGACTGGAATGGTAGGGAGAGTGGTGACTTCTGACTGCTATTCCTGCTGCTGTTTGTCCATCGAGGTCGATGAGGACCACCCCGTGTCATCAATTTAGTTGGGGGTGGGTTCGGAGATGGCTGATTAGTCCAATCCGAGCCCAAAATTGACAGTTACAGTGGGGACATGAAAGATCAGACTGCCGACCAGAGGAAGAGAAGATACCAGCCCTGGACTTGCGAAGAAGATGTTTCTCTGCAGCATAACACAGTCTCTTTTGTTCGTGGGCTATTGCACCATTATGTATTCAACTGCTCTTCCATCATGACTAGGAATTGTGGACAGCCAATGTGGTGTTACCCCATCTTCTGTAGCATCTGGCTTGCTTGATTGTCTCATCCAGCTTCTTCTCTGGATGGCATAGCTCCTCGGGGCTCATTTTCCTTTTGTATGGTGCCTAATACAATGAGGCCCAACCTTATTAGCATATAAGCACTACCACACTGCAAATATTAAATAATAATACTATACAGACGTTTAGGGCAGGTAACAAAGAGGAAAGCACTGTGAAAGCAAGAGAACTGCTTCTTGTGTTCTTAATGAGATTATTATTAATCAAAGCTCTGCAAAGACACCTTCAAAAACAAATGTTTGACTGTTAAAAGTTACTGTTATGTTTTGGATGGGGTAGGACAAAAATATGAGCCGTGGGGATAGCAGGGAGAGTCAGCAACTAGTTCATTCCCATATAATCTTTTAATTATAAAAGAGAGAGAGGATTTATAAATATGTAATATCTAGAAGTCACTGGGCTACTCAATTATTCATGTTCCTAAAAAAAATGCATTTACTTCAACAAAGGGGAAGAACAAGAAGGGCACTTTCTATTGATAATTTGTTAATATTGGAGCTGGGTAAATACTAGCAAATAAGTACATCTTAAAAAATCGGGTTTTTTCAACGGGTTTGTTTATGTTCACTGGCGGTTACAATCCGTGCAAAGGGTGACTTTTGGGTGAGCACTGCACAGTATTTGTGGGAAATCAGTTCTAAATTTGTAGTCACGTGTATTCTCACCGGAACACAAACCAGTCATGTGACCTTGATGGCCAAATATATCATAAATATTGAATGCTTGCAACAGCCTGGTTCAGAATGAGATAAAGGCCAAGAATGGTCCCAGAAATAATTGTGATCAAGTCTACGCTTGAATACATTGGAATCCAACAAGAAATCTCATGAATGGAAAAAGGTGAAATTGATTAAAGGATTCATTAGGAATGAGTCACTCAACTCTAGTAATGAGGTGAAATTCTCTGCTGGTGTAAACTGATGCAACCTCATTGTCTTTGGTGAAGTTGAGAATTTGACCCATTTCTTTATAACATTATTAGTCCAGAGATAATATCTATTTTTTTTTCTGTTTGCCAATGATGATCAGCTGGAGAGGAGTGAATTGCCACATTGACAGATGATGTCAGAGGGCGTGACCTCACCCATTTTACCCATGGAGTTGTGCAACAATTAATCGGAGTCATTGTATTGTCACCAGACTTCAGAATCACCTTTCTTTTCCTATGGATCCGAAGAACGACTGTGAATAAAAAGCTTGAAAAGGATTGGCCCGTAGGTCAGATCATTCCCATGATATTGAGGAAAGCTCTGACCCAAGTAGAACAGCTCAGGGCTGTCTTCAAAGTATAATTGCTAATGATTACCCTCACAGTCACCGCTCCATGGTCTTGGGGCTATGCTGTCTCCTTCTGGGATTCCCTAGTGAGCCTCATCTTGGACTTCTGGTGATGTACAAGCCCTTGACCTAGACATAGAAGGGACAGCTAAAGATTCAGGATGTAAGCCCCCCACCCCGTCTGACTGTCTGTGCTTTTGTGAGAACTGTGTGTAAGACTTTGAATGCTGTTTAATGTAGCTTTCCATTTATGAATTATGGAACGATATGTCTCACACGCTCTACAGTGGTTACAGCCTGTGGATTTTCATCAGCTGTTTCTATAGCTGTTATTGGTTTTGGCACGGCAGAACGCAACCCTTGAGCCTTCAAAACCCAAACGCAATCTACATCTGAAACCGGGACTCCCATTTTGGTCCTCTCCTTTTCCCTCATCAAATTACATTTATTGATTTTTTTTTTTTTTACTAGGAGAATTCAGAGTTTAATATTTTTGGTTCTTGTTTTATTTTCTTAGAGTAGCTTCTTTTAAGGGGTCATTCTTCTGACTCTTTACGGGTGGCACTTGGAGCAGATTTTGGGTGTGTGTGTGAGCTGAAATGCACCTTCCCCGTAACTCTGTCCAGGGGGCCCAACAGACTTGCTGGGCCCCTGGGCAAAGTGAGATTGGACCCACTTCCATGCTCCCAGAAAGGTGGTACCTCAGACAGGTGGCCCGGTTCTGCCTGGAGTGCACCACACCAACCCCTCTGCCTCCCAGCCAGCCCTCAGAGCCATCTGGAGCACGCCGTGCAGGACTCTGGTGGTGATTTAAAGGACCTAGGGCTCTGGCTGCTGCCACTCCTGCAGTCCTGGGCCCTAGGGCAACTGTCCCCTTTGCCCTCCCCATTAGCAGACCTTCTCCTGTCTGTACCCTTCAGTGTCCTCTAGAGCTGGGGCTGGCAGCTGGGATCCTGATCCTGGTGGCCAGCTGAGACCCGGCACACAAGGACCAGTGGTGGAGCCCCCTTATACAGGGTCAGAGGCTGGCTAGGACCCTGGGGCCAGCAACTGGCCAGGGCCTGGCATGGGGCCAGCAGAGAAGCACCCAAGCAGCAGTGGGCTCAACAACCAGAAGCCCTGACATCAAGGCCATGGGACCAGCATCTCCCCATAGGGTGGGGGAGGCAAAGCAGCCTTATACTCTTTGCCTGTGTTCTTTAGGGGAGAACATCCTCTCTCTTTGGCATATCTACAATATATTTATCTTCCATTCTAGAGCATTCCTTATTTTCTTACATGGCCGATTTGCAATATTAGCCCCTTCTTTAAAGGGTTTTGGAGGTGTTGTTATACAGAGCCTTATTCAATGCCTAATGCGGTCAACTGGGAATCTTTTGATTGATTTCTTTGGATCAGATTTACAGAGCTGGAAAAATATTGCACAATGCTTTTCCCAATATGCCTTTGAATTCTAAAGCTAATTCTCTTTGAAGAGTGTGTGCGCTTTCCACAAGCATTTGTATATGGCAATCTTCTGGTAGCCGTTTTTCCAGACAGACTTTTCTTTGTCAACCATTGTAGACTCTTTGGGTACATCTAGACTGCATGCCTCTGCCCACAGAGGTGCGTAAAATAAGCTACCCGACATAGTCAATGAAGCGAGGATTTAAATATCCCCTGCTTCATTAAAATAAAAATGGCTGCCGCGCTCTGCTGGCTCAGCTGATTGTCGACACAGCGCTGCAGTCAAGACACAGATCGGTCGACAGGGGAAGCCTTTGTCAACTGCTCCCGTATGCCTTGTGAAATGAGGTTTACTGTGTGTGAGCAATATAGAGAGCAAAACTTATGTATAACAATAATGTAGCAGCTATAGAATAATGTAAAAACTAGAAAAAATAATAAATTGCAGGGTTGGATCATCTAAATATAGAAATTAGCAAAACCTGAGCCTATGAGAACACATTTCCATTAATATTAGATTAGTTTTGATTTTTAAACATGGATAGCAGAGCAAATTCCATGTATACATATGTGTACATCTGTGCATGCCTGTGGTTAAAATAGGAAGTCTGTAAAACCCAAAACAACAATTCATAGAATCATTACTTCAGATTAGTGGGGTAGTTTTATGCATAGGGGAAGAAAGCAAATAACAGGGAAAAAATGCCTGGATTTTGTTTAATTGGCATTGCATCGTATTAGTTCATTATGTACAATGATTTCATTTTAAATAGTTTATATTTTAAAAATCTTAATCATCCACAGTTCCAATAGTACATGTAACTGTGAATCGCTGATGTCAGTCATAAACACGGAGGTTTATAATGGAATATACAGCACATATCAGATGTTAAACATTATAATCCCATTCAGCCTCTTCTCCTTTTTGGCCAAAGATTGGGGAATAATTCTATTTTTTCACTTTGTAATGAAGACCAATGTTGGGATGATTATACAAGTACGACTTACTGCCTTATATATTTTGCTCACTTATTGTATGTCAGATGCAATTTTATAAAGTGCAAGAAAGCCAGTACCACCTCCGTTCCCCCCACACTTGATTTACTCCTGAGAACCAAAGCAGTGCTTCATAATTATTTACTGATGCTAGACAAAGCACTGAGGTGTCTTGTTGCCATTAAAATCCTTGAGTCTGTTCCCGCAAGCCTCACTGAAATTTTCAGAACATGGTTTCCTTGACGATGCTTTAAGGACCTGGTTCTTGAATATGGTGGAATTAATTTTGTAGATGGCTCCATCATAAAAAAGCAAGATAGCATCAGCACTATGTGGAGTATGCCAGTTAGGATGTTAATTTTAATAATATGAAAATAAATCTGCTTAACCCTGATAAGGAAAGTGTTGCCACCTCTTTAGATCTTCTTGGATGTTCTCCAGAGCAGGTAGATTAGCTAAATTTAACATGTGAGCAGAGAGTAGAATATTATTAATGCCCCCCAAAGCAAAACCATTTATCACGGGTTGGAAAGGAAAATTATAGACTGCAAACAGTTGATGTTCTTCACACCTAGAATTTACAAGGATCTTTTTGAATAAAGTCACTTTTTAACGTTTCCATAGCAACAACAAAACAGTAACACAGATGTAAAGTGATAGATCAGTGACACTACAACTATTGTATCGTTTGCATTTACTTGTCCCCTCCTCTTTGCTGATCCGTATTGTTTAACTGTAATGTGTAGTGCATTTCAGGGAGAAAAGAGTACTAGACACGCATGGCTTTGTTCTGGCTGCGGCTTTGTTTAAAAGCATTCCCCATCAGACCTACTACAAGAGAGCGTGTGGGCTTTTAGCTTCCGTTCTGGGGGGTGATTTCTGAGTGGCTCTGCTTGGTGTGGGGGTCCGGACTAGAGATGCACGTCGGGAGTTCCAGAGAGGGTCAGTAATTGAAGTTCTCTCGGCAACGGCATAAAGTTGAGGTGCTTTCTTGAGATGCCCAAAATGGTGAGTCACCTCGTTTACTGCCTCCTTCTTAGAAGAGAGACATTTGCTTGTGCTACAGTGGGCCTGTTTTTTGACACCTCTAGTCATCAGTTAGCTACCTAAACACTCTCCTTGAGGCTCTTCCAGGCCTTACTTTCCCTTGTCGATTAACAATAGGTACACCCCAAACCCCACTAAAGTATTCCTTCAAAAAAGGGTTTTTTCCCCCCGAAAGAACTGCGTTTAGATGGCGGTTTCACTTCCAAAATACCCGTTTTCAAAAGAACCCGTGGCTGCCATTATGCAAATGAAGCGTGGGAAATTCAAATCCTGGCTTCATTTGCAATTTTGATATGTCTAATTTACATCCTTCTTTTGAAAGAGGGATGTAGTCTAGACATAGCCCCAGTGTCTCTCACTGCCTGGCTGGCATGGTATCCCCCATTCATGAATGCAAAAAGTGCTATCCTCTTTACTTCCTCAGTGAAGGATAAGAAAGTTGTCCCCTGCTGCCTTTCTGTATCCCTCAAGTTCACTGTTTCGCCCCTACCATCAATATACCCTTAGTGCTTTGTTCCTTAGGACAGTATGGAGCTAGCACACCAACATTCTCATACTGGCCTTGTATGCAAACGGACTTCCATTGGGTTGGCTTATAACGCTTCTTTTACATATGAAATAAGGCAGACGGGTCCAAATACATCCTTTGGTTGACAACCCTGATGTGGCCCAGACTTTCGAACACGTTTTCCGGTGTGTAGACACATCTCCTCAAATATCCTCCATCCATCCATTGCTCAATGATTATGAAGCTCAGTGTGATGAAAGCTTTTATGAGATACCTTTGGATAAATACTATGAAAGCAATGGATTATGTGTAGTGAATTTGTCAGGCCTGCGAGGGGAGATGGTCATGGAAGAACGAATCCTTTGTGAGTTGGCAATGAGAGGGTTGTTAGAGTCACAAAAGCGCCAATGGGTTGTCCATGGTGCAGATCCAGTACAGGATAAGATTCTAAGCATGCTTCCAAGCCTTGACATGGAATTCATCTTAATAAAATGAAATGAAAGCTATGGAATTGTTCTGACCTTTATAGTTTTTAGCCTTGGGGTAGCAAGCCAGAGACAGCTCCCACACCATGCTCTTAGTTTCACCAAATACATTTATCCTCCTAAACCATAAATAATTTAAGCTCATGAGGAGTCTAGGGTTGATGACTCAGGTGGGGGTCTGGGATCCTTCCTGCAGCTGAGAAGACCCAGGAGCCAGTGCACTTTGGAGATGGTGGAAAACACTTAGTCTGTGTCTACATTGGCGCGATCTTGTGCCAGAAATATGCAAACGAAGCTAAACGTGGAATATCGCCGAGCCTCATTTGCATACCTAATGAGCCCCCATTTTTGTGGAAGAAGCTCTTGTGCCAGAAGGAACGGCTACTCTGCCACTTCTTGCGCAAGAAAAACTCTCTTGTGCAATGCAGTTATTCCCGAAAATAATCGGCGTAGTGGCATTGCGCAAGAGGGTTTTTCTTGCGCAAGAAGGAGCAGTGTAGACAGCTCCTTCTGGCGCAAGAGCCTCTTCCACAAAATGGCAGCTCATTAGGTATGCAAATGAGGCTTGGCGATATTCCACACTTAGCCTCATTTGCATATTTCTGGCGCAAGATCGCGCCAGTGTAGACATAGCCTTATTGAAGGCACTTATTGAAGAGGTGACTTAGGATATGACAAGGCTCATCATGAGGAGAACATGCTGATGTTGCAAGAGAGCCATGACCCTCTCTGGGAAACGGCTATTGTGCTTGGATTGCTGTGAAGGGTGGGGGTTTGTTTAGTGACTTCAACTGGAAGGGGAACTGCCAGGAGGAGAAGCTTTGCCATTCCGATTGGCAGCAGCTCGGTCTTTACCATTGAGATTTTCGTCACAACATTCTAATTAGTTTCTATTTCTAAACTAACTCCAGGGGGTCACTGACTCCTCCGTTTTAGCCCATCAGTGTACCTTGCCAAATTACCATTTCAAAACTAAGACTGCAGTAATTGTAACAGAACACAGCCCTTAGGTTATCTGAGAATGCTGCTGTGATTATTCTCCTGCAAATGAACAATTACAGCATGGGGCTTATTTAAATGATGCTTAGGATGGTCTGTCATGCATGTTGCCACCTTTAGTTGCTGGCACATGGAAATCACCATATTAAATTATACCAATGGTGTTCCTATCCCAGTATTCTTTCTCCATATACCAGATGCTTCTGAGTGGTGTGTGAGAATATCTGTAATGGATAATCAGGGAACCTAGTCATGGGGAAATTTTCTTCATAATCTTAATTTAGAAGTTGAATTGTGCCAGGGAACATGAATATATATGGTTTATTCAAAAGAAAAGTGTGTGTGTGTGTGTGTGTGTGTGTGTGTGTGTGTGTGTGTGTGTGTAGAATCTCATGGAAGGCTTGTGAACTGCTGAAAATAAGGTGCAAGTGGTTTTGTGTTTGCAGCTAAATTCTGTTCAATACCAGTTATTTTTGTAGGGCTGGCAAGTCCAAAGTGTGGATGCTGTCTTTAGTCACACAAACTGAGCTGGCTGAAACACGGAAATTCCCATTTTATTTTTCATTCTGAATTGGAACGTGCCAAACACGGGAAACTTTATCACAAACTGAAAATCTTCAATAATTAATTCATTTGAGAAACATCAAAATGGTTTGGTTGTGACTCCGGTCAGGATATTTTGTTGGGACTTCTGTGATATAATATGATGTGACACAAAACTTGAAATGGCAGAAAATTTGGCATAAAAATGTTGCTGAAATCAGTAGGTTCCCTAGTAACACGTTGATTTAATAGTCAGCATTTTTGGATAAAAAACTGTTCCGTCTGAACATAGGCAACGAGTTCTCCGTATGAATAATGTTCACCATTTCTTGGTTCCTATTAAGCTTCTGGTCTCCATCATGCAAAGTGGTGATGAGTTTCACAAGTTAACTAGATTTTGCATCCATTTCAAACGTTCTGCCTTTCAGTTTAATTGAATGTCTCCTTGTTATTGACTTAGGAAAGAAAATGAATAGGAACGCTCAGTTTATCTTAACTGCATCTTACATTGTTTATATTCCAGTGTCATGTCGCCTCTTATTCATCTCCTCACAGAACTAAACAGGCCCGATGCCTTCAGTTTCTCCTTTCTGTGTGCCTCTAATCTCGGAATCTCTCTTTTTCCCATTCTCATCTGTGAATCTCTTCTTTCTGCTGCATCCTTTTGGAGACTGGCTGACTAGAATTGAATAGGACATCTCATCCTTTTGCATGTACTCATCTCCTCTTTTAAAGTACACCGTGAACTTAATGTTTCTCTTCGCTTTGGCTGCATAGGAAAAATGTGCATTTGGCTGGGCACAGACAGTATCTGTTTTGAACTGGGCAGATTTATTTTTCCTTGCAAAGGCTTTGGCATGTCACTTGCAATCATGTGTAAGACGGTGCCAGTAGCTTGCAAGTATTGTACCAAATGTGAAAGTACAAGCTAGTCTTAAATAATGCATTATTTATCATGCATTAAGTTATTAATAGAGCTAGAAGTCCACGATTGCCTAGGACAGCCTCCTGGGTTTCAGTCTGGGTGGGGGTGTGGGTATGAAATGCTTTTCTGAACTTACCTTGTTTTCAGCCACTGTTGCCTTTTGACCAGGCTTCTTGAGGATTTGGCCATCATTTTGAAAGAGGTTTTAGTTCTTTCGGTGGTAAGTTTGGGGCTTTACAATTTACATGCTTGAAGAGTAGAAACCCGTGTCTGCTCATACAGGCTTCTCTTTGATCACCGTCTTAAGAAAGATAATGGTTTAAAACAAACCTTAGTTGAGCAAACTTATCAACTGATTATTTGCACCATCTTTCTTTGGGTTCTTTGGACTTCAGTTTCTTAACCAATGAAAAGAATTGAGAATTGAATTTAATTGTGTCATATTATTAACTATCCTTAACGATAACAACTAATATTATGGCAAATATAGTATTGGGTTATGATTTTGCTAATATAAACTAGAAAATCAGTCAATACAATGAATCAAGGAACACAATCATAACCGAAAATAACACTTGTACTCAACTACTATCATGGGTGACTTTGGCTAGATTTCTGACAAAAATTCTCTCGGAATAGGACCTCAACTGTGCCATTTGGTTATCGACTCTGGTGTTCCTCAACACAGCAGAGATAAAATTTACCAAAAGCTAATGCATAAGAAAATTGGGTCAATTATTTACATGCTAATTCACCAAGGTCTCCTTCACAATGGATTGTAACAGTCAACACTTTTAATGTACTTCCCCATGAATTACATTAGTCCCAGAATTTGTTTAGCACTCCTAATTATCTAACATAAATCCCCAGCTTTATGACAAACTGTAGATTTAACACAGTTCAAAAGACTTGGTATTTTTTTTTTACCTCTGTGTACACCTAGGACTTGAAAGTCCGTATGAAGCTTTTAAATTATGGTAGACACAAGTACACGGCTTCCCAATCTTGGTTAACTGTAATTTATTCTGTTTCCAAGATACTTTACAACAAACTTGACTGGACTTTTTACAAACTGAGGACAATTCTGTTTCCATCTTTAAAGCAAATGGAGAAGCATGTATACTTCCTTACTAATGAGGTACCCAGTTTCAGGAAGTACTCGACTGATTTGGGTCACCTCTCCAAAGAAGGTTTTTGTTACTTATAATCAGATCTTTACTTAGCCATCATTTTTTGGATTATGTATTGTTCATAGTAGGAGCTAACAGTGCAAACACAGAAGGAGTGAAGCACAGATATGACTATAGTCTTTTCCCAGTGCAACATCAAGCAACCCAAAATCCTATAAAAAAGGAAACCGTTGGATGCGCCTGTCCGAGATAGGTACTTGCTAGCATCAAGAGGACTTCCAGGTGTCCTTCATCTTTTCCCTTCCAGGTGTCTTCAATTTGGAAGAATGATGTGCTAAAAGAAACAGGCCACTTGATGGTCTTTCTCCTGGATGGTCCAACTTGGGCCCTCACCTTGCAGAACCAATCAGCTGGTGACTCATACTTCTGCTGAGAATTTGAAATATCCAACCATAATGAAAGTTGCCATCTCTCGCCATCCTGTCAGCGAATAAGGCATCATGTCCAGGTTCTTAAAACTGGGGCTAGAATTTTCCCATCTATTTGTACCAACTGTCTTGTCATAGAAACTTGTGTAAGGCAAGTTAGGCCATGACTGTTGGTACAATCATCTTGGGACATCCATTGAACACTGGGTTGGTTTGCTCTGGTCAACAATTTGCCTTCAAACTTCCCTTTCCATGGATCCCCCTATGCTGCCTCCTGTGACCAGCTTTGCATGCTATTCTTGCTCCAAGTTGCAGCTTCTTCATGAATACGCTGTTGGCAGCTGAAATGTCCATTTTAAAATTTCATGCAGTTTCTATAAAGTCCTTCCATGTTCGTTGAACTTTTAAAACATCGTTAACAGTCAACTATACAATATAAAGTTACTCCAAGCACTATTGTTTTCTAGCACGTTAGAACAGCTCTACCAACCTTCCATTTTTGTTCCCCTGATTTTAACAACTGGGCTGAGACTTGGGTATGTAAGGCTGAGTTCTATCTGGACACTCTTGACCAAACAAACATTTCTGATCATTCAGCTGTGTTGCCAAGTTTCCTTATCATATGCCATTGGTTTCCCTGCCTTTCGTGTGTTGCCTCTTTCCGCACAGGTATATTTCACTGACTTAGGGTTGCAAGCATGCTTGATGGTAAATATTAGCCTGACTTTTCTCCTTATTGATAAACTAAACCAAAACAATATTAATCGGACCCTTTCGCTTTCTAATAGGATGGAAAGAGAAGCCTCTTCAGCTGTCCCAACACACTTGTGAGAGGCTGCAGAAACTCTGAGTTTCATTGGACTATTTGAATGTCTGAACAAGCTCAGAATATCTGCTGCCTTTCTTGAGCTTATACTGGTGGTGCAGCTGAAAAGACTTTTTTTTTTGAGTGAATGGATTGAAAAGTAGAGAGCAAATAAAAATCTAACTCTTACAGATCTTTAAAGATATTTTTTTAATTCTATCCGCCCGCTGTTCTATCTTTTCTAAAAGGCATGGATGCCTGGACCATTCTTAAATAGAAATAGTTAATAACTGTGGGGGTTTAAACTTAAAAACCAAAAACTGGTCTGGTAGCACCTTATAGACTAACAAAACATGTAGATGGTATCATGAGTTTTGTGGGCACAGCCCCCTTCTTCAGATGACTGGAGTTTTGAGTTTAGGATGTGCAGACCCAAAATAAATAGGGGAGAAAAAAAAAGAGGGGGGAAGGGAAAAAAAGGAGGGGGGAGGGAAACAAAAAGCAGAGTATAACAGCTAAGACCCATGCAAAATAGAACCAGAAAAATGTATTTTGAACCTGTTTGTGCACAAAATAGTAATCCAAAGGGTATGATTCAGGTTATTACCACCCATGTGTTTAGTCATCATAACAATCTCCACTTGTACCAGTGGTACCCTTTGAACTTTATTAAAGCCGTGAGCTAAAAACAATTCAATGTCTATTTCTAATTCATTATGGCAAGGGAAGACATTAACCCCATTAGTGCGAAAAGGAAATGCCTAAGTGTCAAGGCAGAGTCTATAAATCGCAGTTTCCCCCTTTCAAAAAGGTTCAGTCCCTCACATTCTAGATCTCGTGCTAATACGGAAGGTCCTGCATAGCACAGACCCATACAAGTAAGACCCATCGGGGACAGTTTCCCTTCCATTATAGGATAATAAACTAAGGACACTGTCCTCGCATCTCCACTTCAACAGAGAGAGAGCGGATGGTAATTTGTGATTCTAAAAGAGTCATTTGTTCAATTTCATAGTGCTTTTCTTATCATTAGGGGGAAAGTATATTTGCAGTATACTTGAACTGTGTCTTGTCATCAAGGCCTCCCCCATTAAAGTCAATGGGCACTTTGCTTGACTTGAATTGGAATTTAGATCAGACATACTTCGAAATGAAAAAAAAAAACCCCACAACCTTATACCATTTCTTATCAGTTTCAGTAAAAATGATTCATCATCAAGAGGCCTTGTTTTGGTTTTGGTTTTATAACGCTCACCCCATCAAAATCTCTACCAGTTGTTGCAAAGCTGGATCTAAGAGTACGTTTACACTGCAAGCTTCTTTTGGAATAAGCTTTTCCGGAAGATACCTTCTAGAAAAGCTTATTTCGAAATAGAGCGTCCATGCTACAGGGAAGTCTCAAAATTAGTCCGAGGCAGGCTCCCCTAATGTGGATGCGCTATCTCGACTTAGAGTCCCAGGAGGCGCTGGGGAGGAATAACTTTAGAATAGCCCTGGTGAGGAGCTATTTTGACATAGCAGCAGTGGCGCGTCCACACACACCCTCTTCCAAAAAAGTTGTTTTGGAAAAGATCGTATTCCTTGTGGAATGAGGTTGACAGCCGTCGGAAAAAGCCGTCTGTTCTTTCGACTTTCTGTCAAAATAACGCAAGTGCAGTGTGGACGCTAGTATTGTTTTTCTGGAATAACGGTGCAGCGTAGATGTCCCCTAGCTGTCTGACTGATACAGTCAGCGCAACCTCAGACTGGACAGCAGTTCAAGAAAGATTAAAATGACCATTCTGCACGATACCGTAGCTGAATCTTAGGAACTGAACCTGCTCTAAAGGGAGCAGTTGAGATTTATGCAAACCGTCTTGACATGTAGGCATTTCCTTTTTGACACTAATGGGGTTAATGTCTTCCCTTGCTTTGTTAGTTTGAATCATTCTGAGCTGGGGCTATTAAATATAATCAGGGCTTCCAACATTAAAATGAAGCCTCAGCAAGGTCCTTTTACTGTTCTTTTCCCTAATAAAATAATGAAAAAAAAAATCCAGACAGCTTGGGGCTAATGGACCTATGAACAATAGGCAGCATGAATTTGTAAAGGAAAAAGTCTTGTCAAACTTCATCCATTCATTTGTAAGTTAATATAAAATAAACACCTTGCCTAGAATAATGAATTCTGCCTCACTATTGATATGTATGTTATGTATACAACTGAGCCAGTTTTTAGATGGAATATGTTTGAGGCCAGCTCGTC
Source organism: Pelodiscus sinensis (assembly GCF_049634645.1). Lineage (NCBI taxonomy): Eukaryota > Metazoa > Chordata > Testudines > Trionychidae > Pelodiscus > Pelodiscus sinensis. Next base: position 43,887,328 of record NC_134723.1, on the reverse strand, counting down.
AGCCTGAGGAGGACTGTCAGGAAAGGGGAATTCTTAACAGCATGATAAGGCTGTCCGAGTAGGCAGCTAAACCAACTTCCATTCCACCCCACGTGGGGGTCATGTTAGAGGAGATGGAGGGGGTCAGATGGAGCAAAGAGGGGGTCCACTCTCTTTGACAATTTTCACCAGACATTTGGTGCTCAAGGGTATGTCTAGTCATGTAATTGCGTAGCTTATTTCAAGACAGCCTATTTCAAAATTTGGGGCTGTCTACACAGCACCACATTTCGAAATAGAGCACTCTTCCAGTGTCTTCCTTATTCCTCGTGCAACGGGGTGTAAGCTGCCTGTTATTTCAAAATGATTTTGAAATAACGGGCGTGCTGTTAAGATGCACACAACACTATTTTGGGACAACAGATGTTATCCCAAAATAGTGCCACTATATAGACATACCCTTAGAGACCTAGACAGCTATTTGGAAACCTAAGCAGCTCCTAGGCTGACCTAAGTTATGTCAGGACTAGGGCTGGAGCAGTTTGAGAATTGGATATTGGACAATTTACCTCCAACATATGTCGGTGTAAATCAGAATGTAAATTGCTTATGGAACTACAGCATACATAGTTAAACGCAAGAATTGGGTGAAACCGGCCTTTGTTAACAGGAGCTGTTTGGAAATACATTGTGGTTTGCAAACAGCGGTTATCTGCCTATTTCAGTTCTCTTTTATGGCTTCAAGATAATTACCTTGAATGCCATGGCACTGAAAAAGGGCAGGAAGCCACAGAAAATATATACATTCACTCAGTAAGTTGAGCTCTTACTTCTCTTTGCATATGTTGGGTCATTTTCCAGCTATAGATTGCTGGAGGCTAAATTATTGTCTGTGAATCCGTGTTTCAGTACCCTACCCCCAACACAGTTTGAAAACAGAGGAAGAGGGTGGCAGTTTTTTCCCAGAGATGTGTGAGATATTTGCTTAAACTATGTTGTTTTAATATACAGGCAGTCCCCGGGTTACGTACAAGATAGGGACTGTAGTTTGATCTTAAGTTGAATTTGTATGTAAGTCGGAACTGGTACATATTGTAGGGGAAACTCTAGCCAAACATTTCTCCAGAGCTCAGTTTTATTCTCCCACACCTCACTTCCCTCAGTCCTTTATTCTCAAGCTGAGGTGTCTGCTGAGAAAAGCCGCTCCATGTCTCCCTGGTCTGCTGGGGGGGGCGCTAGCTTCGCGTCTCCCTGGTCTGCTGGGGGGGGGGGGGGGGGAGGCACAGCTAGTGCGGGGTTGCTTCACTCTGTTTGTAAGTAGGGATCTGATGTAAGTCGGATCCATGTAACCCGGGGACTGCCTGTATAGTCCTGCTATCAAACTACCTTGTAGGGAGCAGTCACATCTGATCTGAGCACTGCTGAAGCATGTGGTAGTAATAGAAACCTGAAGGAATGTTTGCAAAAATTTGCAGGATTGCCAACCTTTTCACCTAATACAAACACAACTTCAATTTTTCTCTTGCATTTTTGGCTCTAGGGAATTTTTTTTCCCAGCATTTTGATGCTAATTGCTTCAATAAAGATTGTTTTTATATGCTGATTAAGAGATTGTTTACTCATTAACCAGGGTAACATTACCTATCATTGTCAGAATGGGTAAAGCCTGCTGAACTAGATTGATCATTCCAAAGTGTCATTTCACATTATACAGTGTTTTGGTACATTAAAGCTGCCTATAAAAACACGATGAGCCGAGCAGTCTAAATCTTTCGGAATGAAACTTAAAATCAGATCGAATTCTCCTGAACTCTGATCTTGATTTCTGCGGTACAGCTTCTTGATTTCAGTGGTATAACCATCAACAGTGAATGTGAACCGTAGCCCAGTTCCCGGGACTGCATCAAAAATTTCTGTCAAAGCTGTTTTGAACAAGTAATTTGACAAAATGACATTTTTCCTTAAAAAAAAAAATCAGCATTTCAGGGGAAGTTCCGAGACTTTGTCAAACAGAAAAAAATGATTGAAAATGGACTGTGGTTCAGGTGCACTGTGATCCCATTTTTCTCCAGTGGCCAGACTCTTCCGTAGAACCAAACTCCCTACAGCTACAGATTCCTATGAGGCATCTTTTCCCTGCTGTCATCAAGAGGGGAGCAAATGGTGCATCATGGGAGATGTAGACCAGCCAACACAGGAGACTGAGTACAAATAGAGCTTATGTGTCACATCGAGGTGCCAGTTCAAAATGAAATTTGTTGGCTTTGAGCAGGAATGTTTTACTGAGTGAGAAAATTCCTTTAAGTGGATGTAAAAAAACCATTGAGTTTTTATTGATATTGCCCATGGAAACCTCCCGTTCCTTTCACCCACTATTTTCTGATAGAAATGTGTTAGTCTGGTGTAGCTGAAACAAAATACAGGACTATGTAGCACTTTAAAGACTAACAAGATGGTTTATTAGGTGATGAGCTTTCGTGGGCCAGACCCACTTCCTCAGATCAAATAGTAGAAGAAAATTGTCACAACCATATATACCAAAGGATACAATTAAAAAAATGAACACATATGAAAAGGACAAATCAAATTTCAGAACAGAAGGGGGAGGGGGAAAGGTAAATGTCTGTGAGCTAATGATATTAGAGGTGATAATTGGGGAAGCTATCTTTGTAATGGGTAAGACAAAGACATCAATTATCTTACCCATTACCAAGATAGCTTCCCCAATTATCACCTCTAATATCATTAGCTCAGACATTTACCTCCCCCCCCAATCCCCCTTCTGTTCTGAAATTTGATTTCTCCTTTTCATATGTGTTCATTTTGTAAATTGTATCCTTTGGTATATATGGTTGTGACAATTTTCTTCCACAATTTGATCTGAGGAAGTGGGTCTGGCCCACGAAAGCTCATCACCTAATAAACCATCTTGTTAGTCTTTAAAGTGCTACATAGTCCTGTCCACTATTTTCTGACCAGCTTGAATACACACTAAATCTATTTAGGTGCAGATAGATGCTTTTGAAAATCCCATTGGACACCTAGGTGTCTGGATACTGTTAGAAACAGGTTTGATACCAAACTAGAACTCAGCTCTGCCTCACCAGAAATGTTAATTGTTTGTCATTTTTACAGGAGGATGTCCCCAAAGGGCAGTCACATAATGAGACCCTGCCAAACTTGGCATCTTTACATGAGGGCAGGAAAAGCTTTGGGTGCAAAATTAATTCTAAATTCCTAACTAAATAGAACAGAGTGAACCAAAACTGGTTTAAGTGGTTTCCCAAATTCCTGCAAAAGGAAGCTGAGACTTTCATCAGGATTGGATAAGTAGCATAGTTGTGTGTGTGTGTGTGTGTGTGTGTGTGTGTGTTTATAGTTAAAGGTAGCAAATAGAGTAAAATCAATGGATGAATTAGTCATTGATCAAAAAAGGGCATAATTACATTTGTTTGAAACACAATTCAGGCTTGTGCTATGCATAGCCAAAGTGCCGTTACAAAGAAGGGATTCTGGTCACTTTCCTATGAATTCACAAGGTCGTGTTTAATCATTTAGGTGGGTTTTTCATGACCTTTACCTAGACGCAGTGCAAAATGCACTTTTGAGAAAACATGGCCTAGGGCGGTCTAGCAAACCCATTTTCCCTGATGCATGAGGAGCAGACATGCTTTGCCGTGCAGTGCTGGTTGTGGGGTAATCTTTTCAGAGTTAAATACAATGACCAAAAAAATAAAAAGTCCAATTCTAAGTAAGCTCACTTCAGAGGGTCTGCTCTTATGCTCCCAGGGAAGAGATCTGAGACCTTTCATCTAAAACGGTCTGAGCAAACGCTCTGCTTCTGGGAGCACACGAGGACAAATGCTAACCGATTGATGCTAGTGTACATAAAAAAGAGGTGGAATGCTGTGTGTCTGGAACCGGGAACATGAAGGGCGTTGAATTGGTAAGCAGTCCCAGAGCGTGTTCATGTTTGGGGCCTGTCTTCACTTACCATGAGATTGGCACTCCAGAGATCAATCTCTTGTGGTTTGATTTAGTGAGTCCAGTAAGGACCCACTAAATCGACCACTGATGCTGCCCCCATTGATCTCTTGCAGTGGGGAGTCGCAGAAATTCAACCTAAGGTATGTCAACTCCAGCTACCCTATTCTTGTTGCAGAGTTGCAGTCTTAGGTAGACTTTCTCTATTAGTGTAGACCTGGCCTTGTTTAGCCCACTTCCGAAGTATAAAGAAAAAATAAGCAGCCCAGAGCAGAGCAATGAAAGATATGGAAGGATTAAGGAAGTTTGAAATGTAATATAGAGGGGAGACAAATTAGGGGAGATGTGAGCAAGGCTTACTGAAATAAATGGTATAGGAAAGCAACTCGGGCATTTCTGTTTCACTTCTCCAAACCCAAGAATGAGGTAGCGCCCAGTAAGTTGAAAGGCAACACATTTAAACCTGGTTAAAGGTCTTTCTTGTATATAGTATATAATGAATAGAGCTGGCTGAGAATTTGCAGGAAATGCTGAGATTTTGAAAACTGGTTTTGCCCAGAACTGAGATTAAAAATCAAAATCTCTGAATTTTTCACACACAAAAATGCCAAAATATTTTATTTCAGCCTTATGCAAATGTTTTGCTTTAACCTCATTGTTTTGACTTTCATGCTAGATTACAAATTCTAGTACAATAGAACTTAAAAATCAAAATGATAGTCAAACAACCTTAAATGTTTCAGTAATTTCCTGTTGAAAATGTTGACAAAATGGATGAAATCCTGTGAAATATTCATCAAAACAGCTTTTTCCAATTGAAAACTGTTCCTTCAAAAACACTCAACCAGCTGTAACAACTTGTGAAAAATCACTGCCATGAGGTATTGAGACAAAAAGCTTTGTAGTAGTCAAAAAAATTGGAAATGTACATGAAGAACAATATCCCTGTTATACTAGGTAAGATAAAAATGCATAAGAGGGCTGTAAATGGACCAGTAACTGACTGATGTGAGTAAAAGCTTCGGTTCATGAGAAAGATATTGAATAAGCATCTATTTCATACAATCATAGAGTTGGAAGAGACCTCAAGAGGTCATCAAGTCCAACCCCCTGCCCAAAGTAGGACCAACGCCTATTAAATTATCCCAGGCAGAGCTTTGTCAAGCCGGGACTTAAAAACCTCTAGGGATGGAGATTCCACCACCTCCCTAGGTAACCCATTCCTAGGTACTTCATCACCGTCCTAGTGAAGTAGTTTTTCCTAACATCCAACCCAGAGCTCCCCCACTGCCACTTGAGACCATTGCTCCTTGTTCTGCCATCTGTCACCCCCTGAGAACAGCCTCTCTCCATCCTGTTTGGAACCCCTCTTCGGGTAGTTGAAGGCTGCTACCAAATACCCCCTCACTCTTCTCTTCTATAGACTAAACAAGCCCAAATCCCTCAGCCTCTCCTCGTAAATCACGTGCTCCAGCTCCCTGACCTCCAACCCCTAAGTTTATGGGCTCATACACCTTTCCGTGTGAACCAGGTGTTGGAGAAAGGATACAGGATTAGAGGTACTACTAGCAGGGTGGAGGGGGGACAAATTTCTGGTCCCTGGGGCAAGTGGGGGCTCCGTGCTCCTGGAAGGGTTGGAGCCTTGGGCGGGATAGGCAGGGCTGGGGGCCGCCATCTCTCAGTGTGACTCAGAGCTCCAGCAGCAATTGAAAGGGCCCAGGACTGGCCATAAGTGCTGCCAAAAATAGCAGCAGTGGCAGCGGGGAACCCTGAGCCCTTTTGAATCCGCTGGGGGCAGTTGTCCCTTTTGGCCCCATCCTCCCTCTGGTTGGTTGACCTGACCACTGGCAATGCAACTTCTGTGTGTACACCCTCCTCCTCCGAAAGCTGCCAGGCCATGCCATAAGAAGCGAAGAGCGAGGGGGGATTTGAGAGCAGCCTTCAACTTCCTGAAGGGAGGTTCCAAAGAGGATGGAGAGAGGCTGTTCTCAGTAGTGACAGATGGCAGAACAAGGAGCAATGGGCTCAAGTTGTGGTGGGAGAGGTCCAGGTTGGATATTAGGAAAAACTATTTCCCTAGGAGGGTGGTGAAGCACTGGAATGGGTTACCTAGAGAAGTAGTGGAGTCTTCATCCCTAGAGGTGTTTAAGTCTCAGCTTGACAAAGCCCTGGCCGGGTTGATTTAGTTGGAATTAGTCCTGCCTAGAGCAGGGGGCTGGACTTGATGACCTTCTGAGATCTCTTCCAGTTCTATGATTCTATGATTCTATTCACTTCCATTCCATGCTTTGTTGGCCGCATTGGAAGGGCAACAAAATGGTGTCTTGGCGGAAGACTCAATAGCAGCAAAAGCATACGTTTTCTTTCCACCTTTCATAGTATTAATGTTTCCCCTCCTCTCCTGGATGAAATATATAGTGTGTCTGAAATATTTATACAGCAGATGAACAAATTTAAGGCAGGAAAGCATTCTATTTATTTTTTCTCCACTTGTATATCAATCATGCTAATAAATAGCGCTTCTCTTGTCAGTGGTTTTATTAACATCTATAAACTCTTCAGTCTGTATTAAAAAATGACAAAAGTCTTATCTTGTGGGTGCTGACCTTCCTGCTAAAACCGATGTGACTGATGACATAATAGGTAATATGGAGAGATGGGGTATAAATATTTAATAGGGATAGATAGGTTTATTACTGAAACATGTAAAATGCTCTCTCAGCTGTCAGCTGTAATTACTGCCCCTGTCTAAAAGGGACCTCCCCATTTGTGTATTTATGGAATTAAGTTTAGAAAGTCAAGATGATAAAAAGTTAAGCAATTAAATGGAACCATTTGTCAACCCCAAACCATGTTGGTATTTTTTGAAAAAAAAGAAAAAAGAGCATGTTTAAATGCATAATGTGGTCATGTAGTGAGGTGGAGTTTCTATGTTGTGAATGATATCTACACTCTGTCTACACTAGAGACCTCACGGGGCACAGCTGTATCAATGCAGCTGTACTGCTGTGAGATCTCTTGAGTTGTTGCTCTACGCTGATGAGAGAAAGCTCTCCTGTTGACGTAATTGACTCACCTCCAACAAACAGTGGAAGCTGTGTCAACGGGAGAACTTCCCCACCTACACGCTGCTACGTATGCCAGAGTAACTGTCGCTCACAGCCCTCAAACAACCTAACTGCGGCCAATATAATCCACTGGGGTTGCCTAGATGGAATGGTCTTTCAGCTAACCTCAGACAAGTCGGCTCCTTTCAAGTAGACATGGTATTGTCCATCATGCAATCAGACTAGGGTTGTACCATGAGGTGGAGGAAGTGCCTGTTGACCATTAGGTTTTCCTAAGCAGAGCTTTACAAACTGTACTGTATCAAATGTGCATCTAGTCTGTGTTCTGGTTTTCTCATGAATTTGGACCTCAGATTCCACCTGTACTGGTGCTTTTGCCTGTTTTTCTCAGACAATCCTTGATAATGCGAGGCATTTTACTTTGGCTTTGGCTTATTTCAAACTCAAAACTGAACGGAACTCAAGAGGCTCCTACTGAGTTTGATGAGAGACACATATATCCATGGGAGGAGAACAGGGCCCGGACTACATACGTTTTTGATGTTCACCATGCAGATGCAGAGTTAGACTCCTTGCAATTCGCAATTAATATATGTGAATATTAAAAATGTCTTATAAAGAGTTAGCTTCATTTTTTTTCAGCGTTCAAAATAATTTGTTTTCCCAGGCTGTTTTACACAGGTGTTTATATTCCAAAAAGTAAATAATCTGAGATCTTACCCAATGTTCCTCCTCCACCACTTCTTAGGGACCCAGTAAGGAGTTGAGAGTTTGAACAATCAGCTTTTGTAACACAACAGGGCCATGCACAGGAAGCAAAATTACTCCCATTTTTAAATAAACAGAAAGTTGGCTGCTGGGCAACTGTTTATTCTCAGCCACTTGACAATGATGCCATGCAGAAATATGCAGATGGATGTGATGGCATCACTAGCTGCTTCTTGAAATCCTTTATTGTACGTTGTTCCATTTTACTGTGTTTTCCCTTGGTCTGGCAAGCTGCTGCATTTTAAAGTTGCACAATGTAGCGTCACTTATTTCTCTCTTACTATAAAATTGATTTAATCTTGAAATGGGCAATTTATTCCTCAGGGAGAGAGAAATTTTCCTTTTTCTTATCAGTGACCCAGTGAGAAGCTGGGCTTGAGATTCTGAGCAATCCTCAAGCCACTGTAACTCAACATCACTCTTCTGACCACGGGCACCTATGCCAGCTGTTGATCTGGCTTCCTGTTCCCCAGGACATTTCATTCTTTCCTCCCAGTGAAAGTTCCTGTAGGTGGTTCTGGAGACAAGACAGGGCGGTTTTCAGGTAGACAATACCACACTGATAGACTGGTAGCATGAAACATTAGGGTATATTATAACGTGGGTGCATTTCTTCCAGGCTGTGCATCAGTCAGCCTTTTGTGAAGACTAATCATGCAGATAGTGGTTACCTACAGGAGGAGTTCTCCCTCAAGTAGTTCCCTGGACTTCCAACGGGTTTGTGTGTAAATAAAATCAGGACATGTTTGTTTTGATTCCTGTAATTTCACAGCACCTGAGCTTAAGAGTCCTTGCTGCAGTCAGAGCCTCAGGTCTCAAGAGACAACACCATCAAGTTTGGCGTTGTTTCCATCTGACACTATAACTTAAGAACATACAAATGGCCATACTGGGTCAGACCAAAGGTCCATCTAGCCAAGTATCCTGTCTGCCAACAGTGGCCAGTGCCAGATACCCCAGAGGTAGGGAACACCACAGGTACCGGTAATCGTCATGTGATCCCTCTCCTGTCATCCATTTCCAAACAGAGGCTAAGAACACCATTGCTGCCCATCTTGGCTAATAGCCATTGATAAACCTAACCTCTGTGAATCTATCTAGCTCTTTTTTGAACGCTGTTAAAGTCCTAGCCTTCACCACATCCTCTGGCAAGGAGTTCCATAGGTTGACTGTGCTGCATGAGAAAAACTTCCTTTTGTTTGTTTTAAACCTGCTGCCTATTAATTTAATTTGGTGACCCCTGGTTTCTATATTGTGGGAATAAGTAAATAACATTTCCTTATTCACTTTTTCCACACCAGTCATGATTTTACAAACTTCTTGTCCTATGTTATTTGGTTTCATCTAGTCTTAGGTTTTGTCGTGGAATGTTTTAAGCAACATGGAGGGACTCTAGAAAGATGGACCTGCCCTATAGAGTTCAGGTTCAGGACTGGGTCTGAACAGATGCAAACAGATGCTTAGCTTCTAGGGCCATCTCTAAGGACATGTCCAGACTGCAGTTGGAGGTGTGACTGCAGCTTCAATCTAGTTTAAATGGCTAAAAACAAGAGTAAAGATATGGTGGTGTGGACCCTGGCATGTATAAGGAACATGAATAGGTATCTAGGCTTCTGTTTTGACTCATACAATCTGTGTTGCATTCCATGCTGTGTGGCTGTTATTTTTAGTCATGCTAGCCAGAGAAAATTAGCAAGGGTGTGGGGCTGTGGATTGCAATCATGCTTCTGACTGCAGCATGGACATACCCTCAGAATATGATCCAAATCTAAAACCCATCTGAATGAGATCACATCCTGAAACAGGGATGGGATTGTATTTTAATTAGTGTAAATCCAGAGTAACTAATGTGTCTGTCGTGCTTATTTCTGTATTGAAGAATGAAATTACACGTACACCCCTTTGTTTAGGTCTGGTGTAGTGCATCTGTTTCATGCTCATTCATTAGATTTACTGAATGTGGTTTGAGTTAACGTAACCATCAGCTTTGATTCTGTATACAAACATACCTATTCATGAAGTATCCAATCACATACAGCATGCTCTGTAAGACCCAGCTACTGCAAACACGTATACACATGCTGAATTTAATCTGCATGGTAAGTCCCATTGATGTAAATAAAAGCACTCATGTGATTAAAACTTGCAGCATCAGGACCATGTTTGTAAATCTCATTACACTGGATTTCTTTCATTACGGAATCTGGTTGTATGTTACGTTTATGAAGCACAAAGTTAGTTTTAAGATGTCATTCATTTTTAAAGGCACAGCAAAACCCTTTTTATCTGCCCCTGACTTGCTTCTTTGCAGTGTAAAGATTTAACCTTGGTCCTTTAGTGCATCCTCTACATGGCTACCTAAGCATGTTTTTGACAGCTGTCCATTCAGAAAGAGTTTATCAGAATAGAAAGATGACAGGAAAATGCTGAACTGACATGACAGTGATGACAAAAACTCGTTAAGGCATGCCTCCCTATAGGAAATGTTTCTGCACTACAGCAGATGGCCAGTGGACGGGGGAAACCGTCAAAGCCTGAACTGAGGAAACTGGTTAACTCCTCATAGCAAAAGATAAGTAGATAGGAATAAAAATTAAATAAACGTGACCCAACTTCAATGGCCCCAGTGTTGAAAATTTTTTGCACTTGAGTTCTTCTGAGGGACTGAATATGCATACAATTCAGCACTTGGGTAAGTGTTCGCAAGATGAGTTATTTAAGGATGGCATGTACATGTTATTGGATATGTCCAGAACATGTATGCTGAAATGAAGTCTTTGCAATGGTTCTTCTCGCAACTAACGACACAGGTGATTTAAATATTGAAACTGTGAAAATGACAGAGAGGGAAGGCAGAGAGGGACATGCAATGTATGAAATTTATGCAGGCAGTGGTCAGAGAGGACATGGTAAAGTCCACCCATTTGTGATATCAGAATCATGGCTCCTTTTCCTTAAACCCTTGTACTCTGAGTGGAGCATTGGTTATCTACATGTCTCCTCCACTTCACTCTGTCTTGAGATAAAACTTCTAGCTGATTCCAGGAGTACCCCAGTTGTTCTTCTTCAGTCTCAGTAGATCTTCTCCATGTTGTCCGAGGTCTTCCTCTTTTGCGTTTTCCTTGCGGGTTCCATGTGCGAGCTTGACAGACTATGCTGGATGATGGTTTTCTGAGAGTGTGGCCTAGCAAAATGATTGGACTGAGCATTAACAAGGGAAAGACCAAGACAATGAGGATCAACCAGTCCAACAACAACACCATCACACTGGGAGGGGATGACCTGGAAGATGTGGAGCAGTTCATCTACTTGGGGAGTATTATGGGCAGAGACGGAGGAAAAGACAAGAATACCAGCACTAGGATAGGGAAAGCAACAGCTGCGTTCAAGACTCTTCGTCCCATATGGAGTTCACAAATAATATCGGCGAAGACGAAACTGCGAATCTTCAACTCAAATGTGAAGAGTGTGCTCTTGTATGGATGCGAGACTTGACATATGAAAAAGTCTTCAAATCACAAGCTACAGACATTCATAAACAGTTGCCTGAGGTACATCCTTCACACCAGAGTCATGGCAGATTGTGTAAATTATGACCATCATTTTTTTGTACATTGGAAGTGTTAACTTGAGCTTGCTGAGAAACGAAAGCATGTTTGTGTGGAAAATTAGCAATTTTGAGATGACCCGTTCATTTTGATTTGTTAAATTGGGACATCTTTACATGTTTTCAATTTATTTTATCAGAAATATTATAAACACAGTACAAAATGCTTAGTGATATTTCTCCATTACCATAAAACCAATTTTGAGTAGATAAAAATCTTAACCATTTTGATATTTATGGAGTCAAAAAATAGAAAGCAAGCGCAACGGTTTTTCACAAATATTTTTAGAAAAAGGCAATCTTTGCAAAAAGATCAGTGATGGAATTATTTTCCTGCTTTTCTTTTCTAGTGTTAATGTGGTTGATAGCTCTGAGCACCTCTACACTCTACAAAGTCGAATTAAGATACATAACTTCAGCTACGTTAATTGCATAGCTGAATTTGAAGTACAGGCAACCCCTACATTAATGACCTAATTGGTTCCTGGAGAACCATCGTAAGTCGGGCCATTGTAAGTCGAACCCTTATTGCCCATAGGGGCAAGGCTATGAATGGGGGTTCCATACCTGGACCGCATTGTCTCCTGGGAGTTGTAGTCTCCTGGAGCAACGGGCGCAAATGGCACCCTGAGCCAGCTGGGGGTTGTGCCAGGAGGTAGGTAGCCCCACAGCACAAATGGTGCCCAGAGCTGGCTGGGGGCTGTGCTGGGTAGTAGGCAGCCCTGCGACTCCTGGGAGCAGGGCAGCTGTAAATGCGGGGGGTTGTAGGTCAGACATCGTAAGTCAGGGGTTGCCTGTACCTTAACTTGGCAATGTCTATGCTGCAGGAAGTTGAAGGTAGAACACTCTTCCTTCCACTTCCCTTACTCCTCGTGGTAGCAAGGTTACCGGCATCCATTGGGGTGACCCTCTCAGTTCAAATTAGCTGCCTTAGCTAGACCCTGGAAGATCGACAGCAGCAGCTTCGATCTTCCTCTGTACTGTAGACGTACCCTCTGAGTCCTATTAATGACATGTTAGTATCCATTTTAAATGTGTATTGTGCGGTTCATAGTACATACAACTCAGTGAGTTATTCGCTGACTCTTATCAGGGGAAATCTAGAGCGTGAAATTTGAATAGAGAAACTAACAAGAAGTCAGGAGCAAATTGGGGAGAGAGAAAGAGTGAGAGAGAGTTCTTCATTAAAGGCAAAGGGCCTACTGGAAGCTGAGGACATTTTAGGGAGGGATTATCGTGGGGACGGTCTGTGGATTAAATTAGAAGGTGCAAGGAAGAGGTCGTAACTCACAGGAGAGTGGTTTGGGAAAAGCAGCCAGATCTTGTGCAAGTGTGATGGCAGCCATCTTTGCTGACATCATAGAGGCCTTCAGAGCTAAAACTATACATCTTTACACATTGGGCTATAACAGGCTCATATTCTTTGTAATTAGAGATTACCCTTAACACAGTAACCAGTCGGTTACATGCCCCCTTCACATGAAAAGAAGCTTGTGCTGAGTCTCTGGAATCAAAGAGGAAGCTATAAGATTGTCTTGATCTTGGCCAACACCCAGGATTAAACCAGTCCTCCAGCATGAGTCTCCAAAACCGAAACAAAAAAGCTAGGTGCTGGAACTTACAGCCGTAATAGATGTGTGTTCTCTGTGCGTGGGCACTCAGGAGAACATAAAATACCACTGATAATAGGGTTCCGCTATGACCTGGTCTACACCATGCTCCTCACACCCTGAATAACAAATAGCACAGCTGAAGTTGACTTACCTAGACCTACTTACTGCGGTGTCTTCCATGCTGTAAGGTCATCCTGGTGGAGGAGTGGAGTCGATGGGAGAGTGCTTGGAATTCAATTTATTGTGTCTAAGCAGTCACAATAAATTGACCACTGAGGGATTGATCGTTGCAACACCCATCCACTGTGCAGTAGAGACAAGTCCTAAGAAGAGGAAGGAAGAAGGATTGGGGAGGAGAGCTAAAGGAGAATATTTTCCCAGCCTATCAGAAGCTTTGCAGCATAACCATGAGGCACTTGCCCACCTCAAACTTGAGGTTCATTGCTAACTCATGATGCAGTTTACAGGGAAATATGGTAAAAGGATGGAGGAGTTTCTGTGAGCGCCTATCATGTCTACTACAACATGCTTTTACGCACTCACTTCATTAATAGTTCCCGTCCCCTTTCCGGTTTGCCTATGGATTTAACAAAGCACAGCACAGAGGTGATCACTGCTCTGTTATGCAGTCTTGGGAAGCCGTCAAGGAATCGTAACATAAAATAACTTGCCATTTGAAACAAAGTTTTTTTCCCCCTGTGCACTTGACCTGCTTGGTTAGCTATACAATTTCTCATAACTCTGCTACATTGTCTCCACTGTTTTCATGCTGCCATTGTTAGGGTTTGTCAGCATTTCTCTCGCAAACTCTTTGGCTACTCGAATGCTTCCAAAGGAACCAGATGAAACAAACTCAGTATTCCACAAGCAATCTATTCCCCCGTCTCCAAAGTATGTTTGGTCTTCTTTTGAGTTACGCCGGGATAGTCATGTTAACCTGTAGATTAAGGTCACCACTAGTTTTAGTGGGGCGGGGCCAAATGGACAATGCCGTTCCAACCACTGTGCGCCATTCGGACAGTGCAAAGTGGCCAAATTCTGGTCAGCAAAGAAATTCCCTGGTGGATCAGATCTCTCTGCTGGCTTCATTATAGAGGGTCAATGGTGGAAAAAATGGTGTAAAGAGAAGCTGAGCTGTGCTTCCTCAGTAGCTTCCTGGTGTAAATTAGAGATACCCCTAGAGCCGTGGTCACCAACCAGTAGATCACGATCTACTGGTAGATCTCAGAGGCTCTAAGAGTAGCTCTTGAGCCCTCTCTGAACTGCGCACCTGCGCGCAGTACATTTACATTAGATTTCCTCATTTGAGGAGCAGCTACTCACCGAGCAACAGCACAGGTGAGTAGCTGCGAGGAATGGTGGGAATTTTTTTTGAAAGTAGCAGTATAAGGATTGGGGATAGCAAGTGATGGAGAGGAGGAGAAGAGAGAGGGCGGGGCTTCAAGGAAGGGGCGGGGCGGTAGATCTTGGCTTGGTCTGTCATTTAAAAAGTGATCTTGGGTGTAAAAAGGTGGGAGACCTCTGCCCTGGAGTGCTTCCATGCGTGCTGCTGCCAGTGTGGCACCCCCCTTCCTCCCAGCCTGCGTTGACTGAACATTGGCTGGAACGCAGAATCGAGCACATGCGTTTCTGTGTATACTTGAGGAACAGATTCGTTGTGTATTGCTCCTTCACAGGCAATTAGCCAGCAATGATACCCAGTGAAAGATTGTGGGGGGTCGGAAAGAGGAAGACTTTGTAGCAAAAAACAATGAAAAATGGTATGTCGGAGGAGGCAGTGCTAAGCAGGTTGAAGCTGGGATGGGAAGAGGAGGGAGGCGGAGCAGAGGAAGGAATAGGAAGGGAGACGTCCCATTCAGCTTACTGTAACGAGCTGTGCACAGTTAGTAGCAATCTGAATGACGTATAATGGGCGATAAAGGACAGGAGGAGAACCCTCTTTCTTGTGAAAACGACAGTAACAGGAGTCAGGATGCTTGTACAAACGGCAAGGAGAAAAACCCAGCAATGAAAGGAAAAAATCAAAGGATCCTTCTCTGAATACAGAGGTTCTGACTCCCAGCCAGGCATAAGCAGAGCTCTCTTTTGTCCGAAGGCTCCCTCCCTGCTCATGGCTTATGGAACTCAATACACCTGCAGAGACACAGATAACAGAGGAGAGGAGACAGGAAGGGGTGAGAGGACAGACTAGAGGAGGGAATAAGGGACAGATGACAATCTCTCCAGCGGGAAAGGAGCACCACGTGTCAATTACTGACAGCCGAGGTCCTGCCTCAACAAGACTTTCTGATTTAGCACTGTGATGGGCTCGCTGCCTGAACCCGGAAAGGGCAAAAGAACAGTAAGGGTGTAATATCATTTGGCATTAGAATGTTGCCTGGTGGCTTTTTTGTTTTCACTTGGGACCGTGGGAGAAAACAGGTGAGGCATGGCAGCGATGGATGCTTTTTCGCAAATGTCAGTGGACAAATGAGATGAAACTCCCCACTGAGCGTGGGATTCAAAACTTGAAGATTTTGTTTTTCTCCCTCATTCTTGTCAGGATTTAGACGGGTCTCTGAGAAGTGCCCGATACTGCCTTTTCATTAGTTCCTAACAAAGTATCTTGGCATTGGAAAAGGTTCCTAAAAGGGCAACAGAAATGATAAGGGATTTGGAACAGGTGCCACATGAAGAGAGATTTAAAAAAACAAATGGGGACTTTTCAGCTTAGAAAAGAGGAGATTAAGGGGGTATAAGTGTATAAAATTATGGCAAGTGTAGAGAAAGTAAATAAGGAAGTTATTTACTTGTTCCCATAACATAAGAACTAGGGGTCACCAAATGAAATTAACAGGTAGCAGGTTTCAAACAAACAAAAGGAAGTTTTTCTTCATGCAGCCTGCAGTCAACCCGTGGAACTCCTTGCCAGAGGATGTGAAGACCAGGATTTTAGCAGGGTACAAAAAAGAACTAGATACATTCATGGGGGTTAGGTCCATCAATGGCTATTAGCCAGGATGGGTAGGAATGGTGTCCCTAGCCTCTGTTTGTGAGAGGATGGAAATGGATGACAGGAGAGGGATCACATGATGATTCCGTGTTCTGTTCACTTCCTCTGGGGCTTCTGGCATCGGCCACTGTAAGATGACAAAATATTGGGCTAGATGGACCTTTGGTCTGACCCAGTCTGGCCGTTCTTATGTTCAAAGGACAAAGCTTGAAGAGCTCGTTGAAATCACTTCATGCTGGAGCCCATCTCTGAGTATCTCCCTTACCAGGTCCTGTGGCATCTTAAATGTTATTTTCCCTAATCCATGCACAGCCCTGTCTCTTGCCATCTCTTCTCTCCCTCCATGTACATTTCCAAACAGCGTCTTCCTACAGCGTCCTGCTATGGCTGTGTTGCTAGATCCCATCTGAGCTTAAGAAGTCTCTGATCTCTCTCTTTCCCAGCTGCTGGTCTGAAAGTGGAATCTCATTCCAGGTGGCATATCCAGACCACAGTGACCTTTGACGATGCCAGTATTCCCTCACTTGGTAATAGATTAGCTGGTTGTTATGGGAAACTCAACTATTTCGATTCACACGGGAGTGGGTGCAGGCCTGTTATGTTGGTTTTGCTTTTGGTGAGATTACCCATGGACCCAATATACTTGGTTTATTGTGCAGAATTTGACCAGATTGATTGAAACAGGTGAGGCTGACCAGTGTTTAAGGTTGAGAACTAGGTGAGTTGTATCTCCTTTTAAGGGCAAGCTCCATGCTACTTGCAAAAATCTACAAAAGTAATTTTTGGTCACATGTTGTATCAAGGCTCCGCTTTTATAAATGTCTGATAAAATATAAATACACACACAAATAGGACATGTGATAGCTGATTCTAAGCACATGTTAATAGAAGAGGTTCTAGGTGATTATAAGCCAAGTTGATAACTACTGGGATACAATAATTCGACTACAATAATTGATTGGTTAAAACAGTAACCAATCGTGTCAGACTCCTTTATAACCCGGTTTATCAATGGAACCATAACAGAAAGTGTGACCCATTTTTATAACCCCAAATAAATTAGACAAAAGCGGGAGGTTAAAATAAAATTGGTTACTATTTTCAGCTGGCTTCTGCAATTGGGCGCTTTATGATTGGATGCACATTCATGAGGTCAGACCTAATCCTGCTTTGGAACATGAACAGGGAGAGGAAGCAGTAGATAAGAGGATGCAAATACATGTGGTAAGAGACTCGGAGTCCTCCCCACGTAGTAGCATCTGCTCCAAAAGTTGTGTGATTAGCTATCACTATTGATTGGGGTGTGTCACGTTACCAAATGATTATGTCAACACAGGCTTATTCTTATTCCTCAATAAACTGGCTGGTTTTTAAAATAAAATCTGTCTCTCGAATGGTCTCTCTCGTTTTGTTGGCTCTATCATGATCCCCTTCTATTTCTGCTACATCCCCGTTGCAGCAGCATTGAACAAACTGTCCGAGCCTGGCGATTCTATTTTGAGCTAATGAAATTCCACTGTCTGTGAATGGCAGTCCTGGGACCTCTCTGAGAACACTTTAAAAATCTATTTAGAAATGGAATATTTCAATTACATTTACCTGCTTCTCAAACAGGAGGAAAATCCATAACGTTTCCATTTGATATTAAGAGCATATTTGCAATTCCGAGAGAGTGGCTCTGATCTTTGGCACCGGTCTCCAAGTTGGGATTATGTTTTTGGTTTGTGTCTTTTCCTCTAAAGCTGGCTTTGTTAAGCATTCGCTGTTTTTTCTTCTGTCATCATGAAACAGCTGAGTGAGATGGCAGTGTGAGCTGGGTGCGTCTGTGGGTAACCAAGCTCTTCCAAAAGCGGCGAGGAGTCCTGTGGCACCTTATAGACTAACCAAAGTGTTGGAGCATAAGCTTTCATGGGCAAAGACCCACTTTGTCAGATGCATGCTCTTCCACACTCTCAGGGTGTGTCTAGACTATATGGCTCCGTCAACGGAACCATGTAGATGAGTTTACTAGACATAGCAAAATGAAGCGGCGATTTGAATAATCGCCGCTTCATTTACATTAAAATGGCCTCCACGCTGTGCCAACGATCAGCTGATCCGGCACAGCAGGGCAGTCTAGACGTGCTGCGATCGACAAGGGAAGTCTTTGTCAACCGCTCCGGAATGCCTATAGACACACCCTCAAAGATTACCTACTGGAATGCTTTTCGTACTAGCATTTCAAAAGCTGTATAGATTGTATCTCCTGACACTGGGACACTGTGGTCTGGCAACATCCAAGGTTGAGCACAACCACGGATGTTCCTGGACCAGAAAGCCCTGGGACAGGGGGCTCTGGCACCATGGCGTGGACCCCTGTGGCATGGCGGGAACCCTGAAGTAAGGGGTCTGGTCGTGTGGCAAGGAGTCCGGCAGTAGGGAGCCCAGCCGGCAGACACAGCGGTGTTGTTAGGGGTCAGAAGCGAAGATGGCAGCAGCCTGGGAGGCCAGTAGCAGAGACCTCCCCGATCTGGCTAATTCCTTCATTTGGGAATTGGTCAGGTCCCGAGGGTGCCGGACCAGGGAGGTCCAGCCTGTAATAGTGTTTAGCAGGGAGAACCGGAAAAGTAATCGAAATGATAAAACACTAGAAGATTTACCCTGTGTTGCTTGGGTCCTGAACTCCGTTAATTTTTGTTTTTCTTCATTTCAATCATTGCTCTGGGGACGAGGGGTTCCGTGTACAGGCTGCTCCGGGGAGAGAGGACACCCCCAGGCGTCTGTCACTGCAGCAGCTTGGGGCCAGGTGAGGAGCACCTCTCCTTGGACACTGCAGCTCCAACGGGCACAGTCGGAGGAAGGGCGCACGTCCCCCAGCTAGGGTAGGTCTTGCTCTGTCCTCTGTGCTCCCCAGCCAGAGTGAGGAATGCAGCACACTGTGCACCTCCCCCTCATCAGTGATGCTCCCATAAAAATTGGAGGGAGAGCTTCATCCCCCCCCCCCCCCAATCATACCTAAAGGGTGCCTAGGAGGTGGGAGGCTCAGGGCTGGGGCTGAAGTAGGGAGATGCAACCCAGCCTGCCCCTTTCACCTTCCTCGGGATTCTGTCTCTTTTCTGAACATTAGAACATAAAAAGATAAGAACGGCCATAGAGGGTCAGACCAAACATCCATCCAGCCCAGTAGCCTGTCTGCCGACAGTGGCCAATATCAGGCGTCCCAGAGGGAGGGAATTGAACTGGTTATGATCAAGCGATCTCTCTCCTGCCATCCATCTCCACCCTCTGACAAACAGAAGCTAGGGACACCATTCCTTCCCCATCCTGGTTAATAGCCATTAATGGACTTAACCTCCATGAATTTATCTAGCTCTTTTTAAAACCCTGTTGTAGTCCTAGATTTCACAACCTCCTTAGGCAAGGAGTTCCACAGATTGGCTATGCGCTGTGTGAAGAAGAACTTCCTTTTATTTGTTTTAAACCGGCTGCCCATTAGTTTCTTTTGGTGGCCCCTAGTTCTTATGTTATGGGAACAAGTAAATAACTTTTCCTTATTCACTTTCTCCACACCAGTCATGATTTTATAGACCTCTATCTTATCCCCCCTTAATCTCCTCTTTTCCAAGCTGAAAAGTCCTAGTCTCTTTAATCTCTCCTCATATAGGACCCATTCGAAACCCCTAATGATTTTAGTTGCCCTTCTCTGAACCTTTTCTAATTCCAGTATATCTTTTTTGTGATGAGGAGACCACATCTGTACGCAGTATTCAAGATGTGGGCATACCATAGATTTATATAAGGGCAATAAGATATTCTATCCCTTTTTTAGTGATTCCTAACATCCTGTTTGCTTTTTTGACTGCCCCTGCACACTGCATGGACATCTTCAGAGAACTATCCACGATGACTCCAAGATCTTTCCTGATTAGTTGTAGCTAAATTTTCTCCCATCATATTATATGTGCAGTTGGGGTTATTTTTTCCAATGTGCATTACATTACATTTATCCACATTAAATTTCATTTGCCACTTTGTTTTCCAATTACTTAGTTTGGTGAGATCCTTTTCAAGTTCTTCACAGTCTGCTTTGGTCTTAACTACCTTGAGCAGTTGAGTATCATCTGTACGGTTTTATGAGAACCAATCCCATTCCAGGCACATCCCATTGTACAGGCACAACCAACCCTCACCTTGGCTTTAGGCAATGAGAAGAGGAAGCTGAATATCGAATTTGATGGTCCTACCTGTTACCATTTAACAGGAGTTCTTGAACAAACACACAGACACGTACACAGGCAAACTCTCTCAGGATATGTCTACACTTGCAGCCTAATTCGAACTAGGGCTGCAAATGTAGGCATTCGGAATTGCAAATCAAGCCCGGGATTTAAATACCCTGCTCTTGATTTGCATGTTCCTGGCCGGGTGTCATTTTTTGAAATTTACAAGCCTGGACTAACTGCCCACAATTGCAGGAGGAATAACAGGTGGTTCGAAATAGGGCTTTATTTCGAATGCCCGTTTCTCTGCCTCATATAGATGTGGGCAGTTAGTCCAGGCTTATAAATTTAAAAAATGGTGCACGGCCGGGAACATGCAAATCAAGTGCGGGATATTTAAATCCTGGGCTTGATTTGCAATTCCAAATGTCTACATTTGCAGCCCTAGTTCAAATTAGGCTGCAAGTGTAGACATACCTCATACACACACACACACCTTAACAATTCTAAAGTCACATAGCATCTGTTCAATTTATACAGAGAATAACAATGCTTCTTACAATGACACTATTGAAAACTGGAGGCCAGCTTTAATACTGAGGTATAAGCAGGGCCAGATTAAGAAAGAAGTTTGAGAGGCCACAGCCTAGGACCCTAAGTTAAAGAAGGCCCTGAAAAAAGATTTCTGGGTCACCAGAAGTACAGACCTTTTTATGGGGTTGTGTAAGCATGGAGCCCTTGATATTTAGGGTTCATAGAGCTGATCTGGACTCATTTCATTTGGAAGCTCCAATCTATCCCATCTGAGATCTCGGCCTCCTTTTTCCCTTCTCTTCATGGCTCCATTCTGGGGCTTCCCTAGTAGAAGGCATCCTAGCATGGATTGGATGCCAAATCCCTCCTTGGAGAATTGGAGCATTAAGTATACCGCCTCTATAGCAAAGCGAAATGGGTGATTGCATGTCGAAACCGTGCTGAAAACATGGGCCGTAACTAGAAGGGAGCTTTCAGGATATTAGTATTCTGCTTTATCATCTCCAGAGCACTGTCCTATGGTTTGCTTTGTAGTCTGGAATTAGGACCAAAAAGGGCAAAGGTAATCCTATGCTAAGTAGCAAAAAGGTTGCTAACCTCTCTGTCTCCTAAAAGCGCAGCTTTAGAAAGCACAGCTGTCTTAAAATCACATTGCAGCATGTTATCTGACTGGGTTTTTTTCTCTCTCCTAGCTAAGCATTACTGTAATGGAAATGAAAGAGAATTCAGATGGCTCCTAAAATTAATGAGCCTTTAAATCATAGAATCATAGAATAATAGGACTGGAAGGGACCTCGAGAGGTCATCGAGTCTAGCCCCCCGCCCTCAAGGCAGGACCAAGCTCCGTCTACACCATCCCTGACAGATGTCTATCTAACCTGTTCTTAAATATCTCCAGAGAGGGAGATTCCACCACCTCCCTTGGCAATTTATTCCAATATTTGACCACCCTGACAGTTAGGAATTTTTTCCTAATGTCCAATCTAAACCTCCCCTGCTGCACTTTAAGCCCATTACTCCTTGTCCTGTCCTCAGAAACCAAGAGGAACAAATTTTCGCCTTCCTCCTTGTGACACCCTTTTAGATATTTGAAAACCGCTATCATGTCCCCCCTTAATCTTCTTTTTTCCAAACTAAACAAGCCCAGTTCATGAAGCCTGGCTTCATAGGTCATGTTCTCTAGACCTTTAATCATTCTTGTCGCTCTTCTCTGGACCCTTTCCAATTTCTCCACATCTTTCTTGAAATGTGGCGCCCAGAACTGGACACAGTACTCCAGCTGAGGCCTAACTAGTGCAGAATAGAGCGGCAGAATGACTTCACGAGTTTTGCTTACAACACACCTGTTGATACAACCTATTGTCAAATAGGTGACAATAATCTGGATAGGCATTGAGAATCTCTAATTGGAACATGAAATACATGTACAGAACATCATTGAAGGCTCTTCTCAAAATATCCGATGTTTATGCCATGCTTGTGAAATTCAACAGAAGAATCTTTTTCTGGGGGGATAGCAACCTAAGCAAAGGAACGTTTTTTCGGCAGTATGTGGATTTCAGTTCTTCTGTTCTCTTGTGATTTTCTGGATTAGATTCTCAACTAGTGTCCATTGGCATAGGTCCATTGACAATTCACACCAGGTGAGAATCTGGCCCTTTATTGTTGCAAAGTGGGAGAGGCTGTGGAGAATAAAATGAATAAGTAAGATAAATGGGGAGGAAAATGGCTCCCATGCTAATGTCTGAACAGAATAAATCTAGTGGAAGTAACTTCCCTTAGAGCTTGGAAAATGGGTCCGTCTGCTTTTAGCTTCACCCTTTCGGAAAACAGAAATGATATTAACAAATGGTGGATCATGACTCGATGACAATGGGTTTAATGGAGACAAAGTTTGAAAGTTTGGGTTAAGATTTTATGAACCGTGTTCAGATTCTCATTGATCCACCATCGTTCACTGTCGTGCATTTTTTACTTAGATACTGACATTTATCAAAAGTCTCAAATTATTAATGAAGACATTGGGAATAGAGGAGTATATACTAACGTAGCCGCTTCAGTAAAGTGATTTCATTGGATTTCCATTTGTTCCATTCTTATGTAACCAAGGGATTAATTTGTCCCATTCTTATGTAACCTAGTTCTCCGTTTGTGATTTCTGTTACTCTGTACCATATTATACATCTCATAACACTGGAGAAGACTTACTTTTTTTCTGGTTTCCTCATTATAGGTATGTCTGTCTACACAGTAGTACATACCTTGAAATAAGCTACACAATTTATGCTATGCAAACTGTGTAGCTTATTTGTCTACACAGCGCTCAATTTCAAAACAAAGTGCTATTTTGGTGTCTTCCTTAATCCTCGTGCAACGAGGTTTACAGGAAGCCGGAATAAGAATCCCGTTATTTCAAAGGTATTTCAAAATAATGGGCATGCCGCAGAATGCTAATTTGGGATAAAGGGCATGTCTTAAGACATGCAGAATGCTATTTCGGGATAATGGACATTATCCCAAAATAGCGCCGCTGTGTAGACATACCCTAAGTGGCCCAGTATTTCACACATCTCTGTGATATTTTGTGTATTTGAGGAGAGACACTCTATCCTAACAATGGAAGGGACTTGTTCTTCTGAGACATCTGCCATGTGTAGTAAGATGAAGGCCTAAAACATAAGCCAATATAGCACAGGCCTGGTTTGAGGCCTGAGGCCTAGCTAACAATGGACAAAACATGGCTAACATAAAGCAAAGCTAAGCTGTGAACAAACAATAAACTTGGCCTGGCACCTTCAATCCTTATCTGGTTTGTGGTCTTTGGAG
This sequence comes from Pelodiscus sinensis, assembly GCF_049634645.1. Classification (NCBI taxonomy): domain Eukaryota; kingdom Metazoa; phylum Chordata; order Testudines; family Trionychidae; genus Pelodiscus; species Pelodiscus sinensis. Next base: position 43,863,758 of record NC_134723.1, on the reverse strand, counting down.
GCGGTCTCCAGGCCTGCTGTGGTCATTGGGCCCACATCATTGAGCACACATGCCAGTAGCCTTCTGGTTATCATCATTAACAGAGCCAGAGCCCTGTGAGGACAGCACAGCAGTAAGCCCTCCTACCTGCACCATGTAAAATCTTTTTATCTTGCCTCGTGTGAATTTTGCATGGTACTATCTTCCCAGCTCCTTCTAAAAACAATCGCTTGTGAGTTTCATGTGATAATATGATGGCATAAGTATAATCACTTAGTATTCTGGCATCTAAGGGGTAAACTATGTCCCTTATCTAAACCAGGTGGCAAGCAACCAACAGAAATGTAGGTAGGAATTTCAAACTGGGGTAAAAGAATTTTTGGGGTTTTCCCTCCTTTGTCCCTGGGTAGTTTCTCTCCAGCTATTGAAGGGGACAGGATGTCTCCCTCTAAGAAAATACTCTTCACAGTCTGTAAGTAGGATAAAGATTAGAAAAATCCATTTGGTTTTATTGTTTTATGGTTTGGGAAATGGGAGCTGGTCTGTGCATTTAAAAATAGGTTTTGTTCTTCTTTGTAACTAAGTTCCTGGCCCATGGTAAATTTCTCCTCCATGAGTATATTATTTCGTTACTGTTCCATCTAGTCATTATGCTTGCAACAGGAATATTGTGGTGATAATAAAAGTTCTTTCTCTTTTCTTTGTATTAACCTGGTATTGGTTAATTTTTGTGTCCTGGTTTGTAATTTAGAGGTGAGATTTCCCAAGTAGTCTCTCCCTGGTTGCTTTATTAATATTTGGGTGGTGGCAGTGGCGTTTCATTCCCAAAATCTAGGTGGTTAGGATTTTGGGGGGAAGTTTTATACCAAAGCCTGGTAGGTAAGATTTTGGGGTTCTTTTGCCGGCCCCCACTTCTGCATTTATCATGCCAGAGTGGGGAAGGAGCCATGACGCGCGAATTTTGCATGGTACTATCTTCCCAGCTCCTTCTTAAAAGCAACCGCTTGTGAGTTTCATGTGGTAATATGATGGCATAAGTATAATCACTTAGTATTGTAATTATTAGCTGTGATTAATTTGACTTGCTCTGAGAAGCTGTGAGGTTTATTTTGTAACCTCGGGGTACATCTTTACGCATTTGTAGTGTTCTCATTTTATACACTTTGACAAGAGCTGCTGTATAATAGGAGATGAAAGCAAATGAGGAGTCTGAGTTGCAGTAGCTTTCCCTATGATAGACTAAGGGGAGGGTGAATCACAGAAGACAGTGGAGGTAAAGAAGACCCAGAGGATCCATTCTACCTCTCTGCTAATACAATCTGCTAATCTGTTTCTCTCTATTTTCTGATGTCCCTTCCAGTTTAGGTATCAGTATCTAACAGGGTGGGATTAGCATTGCTTTCCTGGGAAGATGGTTTCATAACTTAAGAGTGCTCATTAGTAGAAAATCTTTTCCAGATCCTCAGATTATATTGTTTTCCTTTTCTTCATTTCATCCCATGAATGCCTAATTCCTCTCCTGTGCACCATCCCCTATAATTCCCCTCTAAGTTAGGGTCTTTAGTGTCATTTCTGAGACCGTAGCATAGTTCCCAACACCGGAGGCTTCATCTAGAAAGCGGCAGTATTTCAGAATACTGGAAGTATCCCAAAATAGCTATTCTGTGTCTTTAAACGCTCCCGTTATTTTCAAAATAGATTTTGAAATAACAGGTGCGCTACTCCAGCATCCCTGAAACCCTCTTTCTATGAGGGTTAAGGGACGTTTTGGAATAGCGCTTTATTTCAAAATTTGGCACTGTGTAGATGGCACCAAATTTAGAAATAAACTATTTCGAAATTAGATCGAAATTTGATATGCAATCTGATTTCGACCTAGGGGTGCAGATGCAGCCAAAGAGTCCTGGAAAGCAATTCTGCCTTAAACAGCCACAGTCATTCCCTAGTATCCCCTCTTGCACAGAGGGGAGGGGAACAATTTACTATCCTCCTTTCTTTGCAGGGTGCTAGCTCACTCCATGTCCAGCCATATCGACATGCCTATTTGCAGAGGGGAAACAGAGTAATGACTCTGCCCAGTTGCCACTCTTTCTTGCCCACTTGCTAGAGTATCAGGAGCACAGTCTGGTATAAAAGTTGGTGGTGGATATTTAAATAGTAAATTTATAGATAAGGGGTCCCATAGGTTGTGCTTGACTAAGAGGCATCCTTCCGAGGTTTTGTAGTAGCAACAAGTCTTTTTAGGTGCACACTTCTTTGCATGGAGTTCTTAACAAAGTCCCTTCTTTCCCTGTCAGAGGTGTGATATAGGTCAACCCTATGCATCCTTAGAAGGTGGGTTATTCTGCTCTGTGCAGCTCCATCCCTCGCGGGGCACAAGCAAACATCCATATGCTGTCATGCTCACCTTCTTTACTCCCCATCTCCAGATGGTGCAAGCTTTTGTAATAGTTTCATATTGTGGATTCCCACCCCAGTGCTAATCATATCCCAAAAATGGTTGCTACAACTAGACAAAACAGATTAGGCTGGGCCTGGAAACAGAGGAGCAAACCCCAAGATCACATAGCAAGCTGAACTACTGCTAGGAGACCCAAGTTTCCTAATTTCCAGAGTGCCCTTGCCACTAGCCCATACTGTCTCCCAGCTAAAATCCTCGCATTTGGAGTCTTTAATGTCTCCTATCGGGGAGTGGGTAGGTCAGCTCTCATTTTTGTCTCTTCAGATTATTTTTTTCCCCCATCCTTGCTCAGATCATGTTACTTCCGTGTGCCTATTTTTCATGTTGTTCTGTGTGCATGGCTGCAAACATGAAAAGATTAGGATATGTATGTGACGTAGTGGGGGGGAACCTGCTAACTCTCTAGCTGCTGTCTGTAGTTCCACCGAGCAGACAAGCGATGAGTCACTATGCAAAGAGGGTATCCCAACTGGTTTGGCCAGCTGACCCCCATGGAGAGGAACAAAGGAAGGTGGATGCTGCCCTGGCTGGGGGGCAGGGCTGGAGGAGAGGGAGTTAGTTGCTGGCTGGAAAGCAGGGAAGAAGGAACTGGGGAGGGAGCTGGGATCCCCCCATCTCAAAGGGGGCACTGAGGCCTCTTAGCCCCAGTTCCTGTAACCAGATTACATCTGTGCTATGCTGTATCCTGGAGGAGCAATAAACCACCCTCAATTCCACTGGCTGGTGGAGTCTGTTTGTGCCATTTCAGGGTGCAGGAGACAGGGAACCCCCAACGCACTGTCACACTGTAATCACACGCAACGAAGAAAATAAAATATAAAACTCGCAAAGAGGCAAATGGCATGCGATATACATTAGGAAATGAAATAATCCACATTCAAATCGCCCAGCATTCAAAAGCTCATAGGCCAAAAAATAAAATATTTGGCACAAAATTAAATCACCCCAATGAAACAATGAATTGCATTCTCCCCTCAGGCTGAATTTTCAAAATATCACTCTCACAGCCTCCAAACATTTTGCTCCACATCCCTTGTACTGTGCTTCTGAAAATGTCCCTCTTGGGTTTGCAGGATCCATTTATCATGTTGCCAGATGATTTGAGCAGTCTGGTTTGCCGCGAGTACTCTTTTTTGGCATCCTATTTAAAAAGCAGCCAGGTCTGCAAAAATAAGCTGTGAATGGCACATTTGTATGCCTTGTTGAAAGTTACTGTCCATATCTTGAACCTGGAAATACCAATCTGATGCAGCGCAAACGGTGGTTCTTCCAAAAGGATTTGGTGTCAGCACTGTGTTGGCACATCGCTTTGCACTGTTTTAGAGTAATGTACCATAATACCACAGGTCATTTAAGAGCTCAGTTTAAGTCACGATGGCAATTCGGCTAACCTCCTCATCCGTTCTGTTACCAGCATATCTTATTTCGACTGTTCATAGAATCTTATTTTAGCATCACTTCATTTTTTCACATGGTGTCCAGATACCGTCTCTCCCTTTCAATATTCACATTCACATGGTTATGAACATAAAAATGGCCATACTGGTTGAATGAAACAAAAGACAACCTCCTGGGAACTAGCTATCTCTGGACTTTGGCCCTGATTTGCAATTAACTCTGCTCAAACTCTAATTGACTTCACTGGCGTTCCTGACAGGTACTGGTGATGTGTTTCCAAAACAAGTACTCCAAAATAGCACTGCAGTGTAGACCTAGCCTTAAATAGAAGTGGGCTCTGCTGTAAACCCTATATCGAACATGCTTGAACATGGAGGAGAGAAGAAATCACAGCTGGATCCTGTTAATTGTAGGCACACAAGTACATAGCATTAGTTGAAATGCTTTCACCAACACACTTTTTGAACCACAAATGGAAATGTCTGTGCAACTGAGCAAACACTGGTTTTCTCCTTCTAGTGCCTATTACTTTTCTTTGGTCCTGTCACGTTATTTGGACAGACTGAAAAAACAACAAATAGTCTGGTAGCACTTGAAAGACTAACAAAACATGTAGATGGGATCGTAAGCTTTCGTGGGCACAGCCCTCTTCTTCAGATGACCGGAGTGTTGGAAGTCCAGATCCAAGAAATAAACTATTTGGACAGTTGACCCCTTGTGAAATCAAGTGCTAGCTCAGCTCATGAAAACCAGCCCAGAGTTTTGTCAGGTCCAGTGTCTTCTGCTTACCCTTTCTGTCTTTCACAAGTACCTACACCCCTACCCTCCTTTGGAGAGAATATGGGTAGAACCATCAAGCCGTGGACTCCTCATCTGGGTATTCTGAAAAGATGGGGTGCATGGAGGGGGTCAAGTCTAGCCCCAGTAGTACAGCAGGAGCAGACATACAAATCTATTGTTGCAGCTGGCCAGGTCCACTGATGGGGGTGGTTGGGGGGGGGGGGTGGAAAGTGATGAGTTGTCTGGGGCCCAGTGATTCAGAAAGGCCTAGGGCTCCCAGCCATTGACTCTGCTGCAGTGGTAGCGTGAACCCCAGGCTATTAAAATCACTGCTGGAGTGTTTCACTGCATGCTCCATGGAGCGCTGAGGAAGGAACAATCAGTTTCACACACACAGAATGGGAAGCGGCTGTCTAGGAAGGAGTCCTGCAGAGAGGGAACTAGGGGTTATAGTTGACCACAAGCTAAATCTGAGTCAACAGTGTGACACTATTGCAAAAAAAGCAAACATGGTTCTGGGCTGCATTAACAGGAGTGTTGCAAGCAACACATGAGAAGTCATTCTTCCGCTCTACTCTGCGTTGATTAGGCCTCAGTTGGAGGATTGTGTCCAGTTTTGGGCCCCACATTTCAAGAAAGATGTGGAGATATTGGAGAGGGTCCAGAGAAGAGCAACAAGAACGATTAACGGTCTAGAGAAGATGACCTATGAAGGAAGACTGAAAGAATTGGACCTGTTTAGTTTGGAAAAGAGAAGACTGAGGGGGGACGTGATAGCGGCTTTCAGGTATCTAAAAGGGTGTCACAAGGAGGAGGGAGAAAAATTGTTCTCCTTGGCCTCTGAGGATAGACCAAGAAGCAATGGGCTTAAACTGCAGCAAGGGAGGTTTAGGTTGGACATTAGGAAAAATTTCCTACCTGTCAGGGTGGTTAAACACTGGAATAAATTGCCCAGGGAGGTTGTGGAATCTCCATCTCTTTCTATCAGGGATGATCTAGATGGTACTGGGTCCTGCCATGAGGGCAGGGGACTGGACTCAATGACCTCTCAAGGTCCCTTCTAGTCCTAGTATTCTATGATTCTATGGGGAGGTGCAATGCTCTTCCGATGGCAGGGCGAGCTGGATGCCCTGACCTCACCCCTACTGCCCAAGTTTCCCCCCCATTCTGGGAGCATGGAACCAGCCCCATCCCACCTTGGCCAGGGGCCTACATACGTTGTCGACTTCCCTGTGGCCAGCTGGTGCACTAAGGAGCACACGGAGGAGCCAGGAAATCTATTGCAGTTCCCTGTGACACCAGTAGGTGGCCGTGTCCTATAAATGGACCCTTCAGAGCCCAGTTCATAACCCATGAAAGCCCAGGTCTTCTGGCTACTTCCTTCCTGAGACTCAATGCCTGTACACTCTTGCTTCCTTATACCTTGGCAGAAAGAAATTGACTTGAGCATACTATGCCGAATGTAAATCCAGCTTTATAGATCTCTGCTATGACTGGTTGATGATTCATAAAGCAGTGGCTTAGAGTCAAAACATTGAGGTCTGGGAAGCAGCCCTGACCCATTTATTACAGTACAGAGGCTGCCACTTCTGTATAATTAGTACGACTAACATGTACATTAGCAATTAGAAAGTCAGGGGAACCTAGAAATCAACAATAGACCATCTGGTCCACAGAAACAACGGCTAAGATTGTAGGAATTTGAAGATTAAAAACAACTCTAATAAACAGTGCTCCAGTGGCAGAAACCCCTTGTTGGTTAATGAAAATGCTGTGGGAATTCCCCCAGGAAGAACACTTACAAAATAACGGTCAAACATTAACTATTGATTTTTAAACATACTTTCTTGAATCTGACTTTCTAAAAAGTAGCTGGGTATTTTCCCAGGATGACTGGAGCCCCACTGCTAATTTTTATACATGGGGATGTTGATACAGTTGGCTGTAATTGGGGTTGCCAACTGTGACTGAAGCTATTCTGTGAGATTCTGCCTCCCCCACGGCCCCACACATGACATAATGTTGTTTTTGTAAACTAGCCTATTAAAAGCTCACATATTGCTTTCACTACTCACCTGGGGTACGTCTACACTATATGGCTCCGTCGACGGAGCCATGTAGATTTGTTTATTGGGCAAAGGGAAATGAAGCGGCGATTTAAATAATCGCCGCTTCATTTAAATTTACATGGCTGCCGCGCTGAGCCGACAAACAGCTGATCAGCTGTTTGTCGGCTCAGCGCGCTAGTCTGGACGCTCCCCTGCCGACATCAAAGCCCTTTGTCGGCAGCCCCGGTAAACCTCATCCCACGAGGAATAATGGGGCTGCCGACAAAGGGCTTTGATGTCGGCAGGGGAGCGTCCAGACTAGCGCGCTGAGCCGACAAACAGCTGATCAGCTGTTTGTCGGCTCAGCGCGGCAGCCATGTAAATTTAAATGAAACGGCAATTATTTAAATCGCCGCTTCATTTCCCTTTGCCTATAACCCTCATCTACATGGCTCCGTCGATGGAGCCACGTAGTCTAGACACAGCCCTGGAGATCCATGCCGATTCCAGGAGACTCTATCGTATTGTAGGTAGGACTTCTATTGTATTGTATGTAGGGTTGCCAAACCTCCAGGATTGGCAACACTACCTACAATGCAGTAGAAACTACCACTTAGTTATAATTTGTAACATTCAAAAATGTTATCATGCCATGTAGATGACAAAACCTTCACCTCCTTTTAGATCTGTAGGTACCAATGTTAGCAAAGGAAATGCTATTTCAGTCCTATTGGATCAAATTATGTATGTTTTGCAGGATTTACAGGGCTATGTTTAATTTACAAACATTTCATACCAAGGCTTTTTTCTTGAGCATTTTATTGGGAACACATAGCTTTAACACCTACTGATAGGAGCGCTAGTCAACCATATGTTCACGAGGCTGATCAAAGGCTAAATAATTGTAACGGTCAATAAATGTAAGCCATTCTTTACTCACTGTAGTAACTATTCCTCTGTATAATTACCCTTTTCCTTTATAAACCATGGTCATTTTGGTTTTAAACATAAAGTAATTTTATTTAAGATAGTGGCAGTGGAAATGTATATTTGGAATATGAGCCTCAGTCATGCTTCTAGAGCAAAGGGCTACCAACGTGAACCATTATGTAAACTAGGTATTATTTTACATATTGCTGTTTTCATCAGTAGACATACAAGTGCTTTGCAAAGGAAGTCAGTATCGTACCTCCATTTTATAGGTGGAGAAACTGAGGCACAGAGGGGTGAAGGGACTTATCTGAGGTCATCCAAAAGGCTGGTAACGGAGCTGTGAACAGAATCCAAGTTTCCTTGGTGATTTTCCAGGGTCTTAAGATTAACTGGAATGTATTCCAATCTCTAGGGCCCAAATTTGAAATGTGCTTTTGTTGACCACGCTTAGTACCTCAGACTAGATCTAGACTACAAGCCTCTTTCGAAAGAGAGCGTCTAGACTGCAACCACTGCAAGCCGCTTTTTCGAAAGAGAGCACCCAGGCAGTCTGGATGCTCTCTTTCAAAGAAGCCCTGTTTGCATTCAAGAACACCTTTTTCTGAAAGAGCACTTTCGAAAAAAGGCGTTCTGGCTCGTAAAATGAGGTTTATCACAGTCGAAAAAACTGCCGCTTTCTTTCAATTTAATTTTGAAAGAACGTGGCGGCAGTCTAGACACAGGGATAGTTTTTTGAAAAAAGGCCACTTTTTTCGAAAAAAACCCCCTGTAGTCTAGACACACCCTCAGTGCCTTAGGCCTGCTCTACACTAGTCCAGGCAGGTCAGCTTAAGGTAGGCCATAGCTGAATTCGGCTTACCTTATGCTGAACCGCCACAGTGTTTACATAGCAGGAATGAGGGGTACAGGATGTCAGTAAGGGCTGCCTTCAGTGTTCAGTTTGGGGGTTTACACTAGACCTGCTAAATCGAACGCTAGAAGATCGACCTCCGGAGGGTCAATCTTCTCCATCGTGTAGACACGCCCTTATAGAGTGGGGCTTGGGGATTCCATGCTATGAAGAAGATTCACTTTGTCTTTTGTTTTCTGTACAACATACTAGGCACTTACTGCCCTGCGATGATATTAATAATTGTCCTGGTAAAATCCAGTCCGTCAATACTTCTCAAAGAAATGTAACATTTCCTCTTTGTTTAGAGCAGGGGTCTCCAAACTACGGCCCGCGGGCCGGATGCGGCCCGCGAGGCCCTCTCATCCGGCCCGTGGAGACCTTTTTGCATCAAGGTACCTTTCAATCTTTGGAACAACATACCTGTGTGAACAAACATTTTCAAGAATGAAATACGTGAAGAACAATTTGAGAACAAACTTGTCTGATGATAATCTCAGGTCACTGTTGATGTTAGGGACAACAAATCTTAAGCCAGAAATGTCTGCTATTTTGGCATCCAGGAAACAATTTCACCATTCACACTAATACAGGTGTTCATGTGTAGTGTATCAATGTGTTATTAAATAATAACTGAATAAAATAATATTAAATAAATAATTAAAAACAACATCCATGTTTTGATTGTTTTTTATTTGGACCTCAAGTGTGTAGTCGGCCCCCGAACTGCTGTTTGATAGTTAATGCGGCCCTCGGGCTGAAAAGTTTGGAGACCCCTGGTTTAGAGGAATAGATTTTTAAGTCTAGAAGAACCATTAGATCGTTTACTCTGACCTTTGGTATACCACAGAGCAGAGAATTTCATTGTGACTCCTGGGATGAGGCTAATAACTTCAGTTTGATAAAAGCATAGCTTCCAGGAAGGATCGTGCCTTGAGATGAAGACAGGAAGAAATGGAGAATATCATTAAAGAGATGGTGCCCGAGCCTCTGTTTGTCAGAAGCTGGGAGAGGGCAGTAACTGGATGATTCCCTGTTCTGTTCATTCCCTCTGGGGCATTGGCCACTGTCAGAAGACAGGATATAGGCAAGATGGACCTTTGGTCTGACCCAGTATGGCCGTTCTTATGTCCTTATCACTGCCCTTGGTAGCAAGATCCAGTGGGGGGGAGGGAGGCGTAGACAGGGGCAGCTCTGGCCCGGCTGGAGCCGGGCACACCTTGAATCAACTAATCAATATGTTTAACCGGTTAGCCAATTAAATGGGATTTTACACCCCTCGTAAGGACTGCAGAGCTGGGCCTGCAAAACTTTTAATACGGGTGTGAGCAGAAAAGAGCCCAACTTAGGACTGCAACAGAGGCAGAAAAACAAAAGCATCTCGTTAGTTGTCAACCGAGCACATTTGGCGCAGAGGCATCGACAGACAATGAACACATTGCTCCATAAAGACATTTGCAGTGCGCTGCTGCCAATTTACCCCAGCTGAGGATTTGGCCCTGAGTTGCCACCTTGATGATCCTAGACTCTCCTCTGTCTCTTTCCCCAGTCTGGCCAGTGATTTTCTCTGTGGGGCACTTCAAAGAGAGTTTGCAGAACTATGTGCTTCACTGTGTTGTGTGGGGATTATTGAAGATGGATTCTCTGGGGAGGCCTTATTTTTCTACCCGTCATCTCCTAAGTTTTGTATTCTGGTTTTTTTCCTAGCAAGTTCAAGCACTTGTCTGTGGAACTGATGTATTTTAAAACCATTTGGTGCTCAGTTCGTTTGTGTCTAGTGCTTTGGTAGTTTGTTACCCGTGCAGAGACTGTACAGCCTAGAGATAGAAGACAAACAGCAGGTTAGAAACAGACCCGGGATAAGGACGCAGAAGTAGTGCTGTGTCAGACAAGCACTCGGGAGAGAAGGTAACTTCTTGAGCACTCACCTAAGTGTGAGAGTGTTTTGACTTCTGAAAAATGTCTTGGGTGAAACCCCTAGTTCTTCCTCCAGCCTTTACTTCACAGGGAACAGTGACAGAGGAGTGTAGAGGAGTGAATCCATGTGGAGAGCATTCCCACTATGCGAGAATGTCACGTTTAAGTCTCCCTGCTGGGGATGTCTTAGGGAGATATTGATGGTGGAGGAGGTGTAGTGGGGATAGGCCTCCAATGTGCAGTGTTATGGCGATCCCAGGTCACCCGGTCACCTATAGGTAGCTGGGGACCAAGGTCCAGGACCACAGAGTAGCTCAGGATTGGATGAGCCCAAAAGTGTCTGATCGCACCGTACGCTTGGACTGTGAATCGATGCTGCGCCTCTCAGAGGGACCATTAGAATCTCACCCCTAATGTGGCAATTTTCAAAACTCCTTTATACAAGTCCCAAGTCCCGGGGGCATGGGTTCAGAAGTCGCTTAAGCAAGTGGGTGGATCTGGCCCGTGAAGGCCCTGCTGCACCCCCTGCCCCAAGCCAATTAGGACCTGGGGGCCAGGGAGCATGCAAAGCCTTCTCCGCTCTGCCCCTGCCCTGCGAGCAGCGCGTGGGCAGGGTGGGAGGAAGCTTCTCGTGCTCCCCCCCACCCCCAGGCCAATTCCCTCAGGCCTTAATTGGCCTCGGGGTGGGGGAGCATGCGAAGCTTCCTCCTGCCCTCCAGGAGCATGGGGCTCTTTGAAGTGCCACACGCTGCTCTCAGGGCGGGAGAGGGAGCGGAGGAGGCTTCGCATGCCCCCCCACCCCCAGGCCAATCAGGCCCTCAGGGCGGGAGAGCTATGTGAAGCTTCCTTCGCCCTACCCCAGCCCTGCGAGGAGACCGCGGCACTTCAAAGTGCCACGTGCTCCTTGCAGGGCGGGATGAGGGTTCGCACGCTCCCCACCCCCAGGCCCTGACTGGCGAAGGGGTGGGAGAGTGTGCCATGCCTCTTCCAGGGCATGGGTGCCTAGTGGGAAGGAGGGACAAAGGGGCTCCCGCACCCCCTAACCAATCATGGTCAGGGTGGGGAGGCCCCACCCTCCCCAATTAGGACCCGCCCAATTAGGCCCCGCCCCTTCCCGTTTAGGCCCCGCCCCTTCTGGGGTGGTCAGGGGCTACTTCAAAAAAATTTTAAGTGGCTACTATGCAAAAATTATTTCCCAGCCCTGGCTTAGGCTCTGTAAAATTCCCTCCACCTCCATTCCTTTCAGTTCAGCCTGGGCATTCTCAGGCACTCCACACAAGCCTTAACGTAGCAGCTCCAATGTTTATGTGACATCAAACTATTTGCACAGCCACCTCCATGCTACTACCATGATGCCTTTCCTGGCTCTGCTGTGGGCTGCTGCTATGACCTTGTGCAAGCTGGTGAGCCTCGTAATGGTCTAGTTTTCCCATTTCCTATTCTGGGGTAAAAATGCTTACGTACAGCAAAGGGCCACTTAAGGAACACTCAATCCGCTGCTTTATTGCTGGATGCGTAGATACCATAGCAACAGGTGCCTTGGGGGGAAATATAGGGTAAAGTAAAGTTTACCATAATCCATCAATGTCTGGAAAGCACTGGGAGATTGTTCAGTAGCTTACACTGTTTTAACACGTAACGACAGGCACGTGCTTCTAGTTATACTTCAGTATTCTAGTCTGGTTTCCACATTACACTGATGGTGCAAATAGCACCTGAAAATGAGACCGAATTACTAGAACAATAGACAATTTACAGCTTCTGTTTCCAGCTAGGGCTGGGCCTTTTCAAAGCCATTCAGTCTTGTCTCAACTCTTCTCCCAACGGTACGGGTTTCAATGGTAGGACAATGCTAATCTCTTGAAAAATCCTGCTCGTGGTTGATAGTTGTACCTGTTATTAACATGATCAGATTTCGTGTGTTCCGCTGGTTTGCACAGCTGCTCCAGAACTTTAGAAACTTGAAAAGAGGAATGTAAGGAATCCTTTTCCTGTTTTAGGAGAATTCATGACTTTGTACATCTGGTTAATATCTCTGTATTTCTAGGTGTAGTCAACTTGAGTTGATTTGCAGGAGAGAGCATGTTGCTGGAGCAGGAAATGTACAAAAATGAAGTGCAACTAGGATACTGATTTTTTTTCTATAGTCTGCATGAATTACCAGTTAGAGAGCAGCTATTTGTATCATTTTAATTAAAGGTTTGTCAGAATTTCTAAAGCCCTCCCTCCTGTCTGAGGGTATGTCTATACTTGCACCCTCTTTTGAGAGAGGGATGCAAATGAAGACATTCGAAAATGCACATGAAGCCAGCATTTAAATATCCTGCCTTCATTTGCATATTCGTGTTATGGCGCTATTTCGAAATAACAGATTCTGTTAAGACATAGTCATATCGAGAGAAACCCCTTCTCTTGAAAGAACTGGTAAACCTCATTGTATGAGGAATAAGGGTTATTTCGAGAGAAGGGTTTTCTCTTGAAATAACAGCGTCTTAACAGCGTTTGTTATTTCGAAATAGTGCCATAACGCGAATATGCAAATGAAGTGTGGGATATTTAAATCCCAGCTTCATTTGCAATTTCGAATGTCTTCATTTGCATCCCTCTCTCGAAAGAGAGTGCAAGTGTAGACATACCCTGAGGGATTTATAATGGCCATAATTATGCAATCGATAATGAAACATAGCAAAAAACTTTAATTTCAGAGTGATTTATGTTTCTATTCTGTTGAGAGCTGCAGTGTGGTGAAATGGTTGGACTGTTCAAGTGAACAGCATACATACATAGTAGCGCTGCATATGCATTTGGTTTTTCATTTGACCTGAAAGTTTACATTATTAATCCAAGATGTGTGTCGCTCTTTAGTGTGTTGCAGAGAAAGGTAGGTAGAAAACAACTAAGGAAATGAAGATTTCAATGCACTTCACATGTGAAGTGTAATTAGTCCCATTATACAGAGGAGAAAACTGAGGCATAAAATCTTATTCCCGAGTCTACATAATGAGCCTTTGAGCGAGCCTGAAACAGAACCCAGCTCGCTCGGCTCCTAGTGCAGTGTTCTATCCACTAGATCATGTTGTCTCTCTGAAAAGTGTCCTCCCTATATATTTTTCATACGGATTTTAGTGTCAAGGGTCCCCGATCTAGCAAGCCACTATATCTACCTTACAGACACTAAGAAGTAGTAAATCTGTGTCAATAATCCACAATCGAAAGCTCCCTGAATTCTCATTAATATGATGGACTGCTACAATTCAACAGAACGACTTGAAAAAGTCTCTAAAGGAATCGTTATAAAATTTACCGTGACAGTTCATTTGGAACTGTTACAACTGATCTTGTTAATAACATGCACTTTAAAAGCTCCTGAAAACTCCATTCATGTTTACAAGATGAGACTTTTAGCTACTACATAAAAGGTCAGAACTTCTGAGGAAATATTACCACTGATGAGGTCAATAATATAGGTCTTAAATGTGCACACTCAAGATACTCACGTATGCAAAAGGACCACACAGTGCCTGCCACACCACTTTTCGTCTCCATTAGCCCTGCACTTAGAAAGGGGAATACGGCCAGAGCTGCTTTGCAGTGGTATCTGACCTAGGTTGGTCACTGTGCTAGCTCCAAGTCAGCTGACACAGAGGGGGCTTTGAGATGAGCGAAGGATGGTGTTATTTGAACCATGTTTATGTATTTGCTGGTTGAAAACATCCACAGATGGGGCTGCAATCGCAGTGGTAGTGGGCCTTGACTGAAGTCTGCTAGCCGGTCACAAGATTAAAATGGTCATTTTCACTTACTGATTCTCACGCCCTGTCATAAAACCATTGTGTGCTCTGTTTCCTAAGCAGCAGATAAATGCTTAATGTGGAAAAGTTCCGGCCATGCCCTATGGGTCTCGCATATGGGTGGATAATATACAACTCCTTTCTCTTTACAGGAGGCAGGGTCCACAGCTTAGAGAACCATACTCATCACAGGCTAGTCCATGGTTTTGGGGTGAAACCTCCCTGATAGTCTTGGTCTCCCTTCTTGGGACAGGCTCTGTGTTGGTGTGGGGGAAGGTTTGGGGGGAATCCGGGCCCACCCACTACTCCAGGTTCTGGCCCAGGGACCCTAAAGTAGCAGCAACAGTCAAGGTTGTTTTTCCTTCTGACTTAGCAGCTTTTTGCCTGGGCCAAACAATTTTTGCACTTCCCCAAACAATCCCTCCAAAATGTCTCCCTCTGGTACATATTCACCAGCTCTCAGCTCACACACAGATTCTTTTTGTTCCTCCCTTTCTCTTTCTGGTCCATCACTTTTTGTCCCCCCACCCTTACTTAGAAGGGGCCTTTTAAAGTAACCTCACGGGCTGGAATTAGCTACAGGTATTGAGTGACTTGCCTGAGGGTGCAATCTAGTTAATTAGCCCCAGGTGTTTTCCTGCCTTTATTTTCTTGCAGCAGGCTCTGGTAGTTTACTCTGGAAAAAGAAAACCACTTATCTAGTGCCCTGTATTCCTGCCTTCCCCCAGAATGTGGCAGGCTGCTGGCTTAGGCCTGTCACATTAGATTTAAAGAAAAATGTTTGTTTTAAAGTTAATTCAATTGTTATATCTGATACCTAGGACTTTGGCTTTACACCATCCGCTCCTGGGTCGCCTGTTTCTTCTCTAGTGGCTGGCATCATGAACAGGATTGCTCAAAGGGCAATGTCTGGTCTGGCTGGACCTCCTCCCGCTATTGTAGTTATTCCCAAGACCCCTATTCATTTTTTACATATTCCAACAAAACAGAGAGTAGATACGCTGCAAGCTTTTGCCAGCAGATGGCGCCCTACTTCACAAAACAAAATCCCCATTGTTCCGGTCCTTAACTCAATTAGTTTTTGTTTTTTTCTTCATTTCTTCATTGCTCTGTGGTGGGCTGGAGAGGAGGGTGCAGGAGGCAGGCTGCCTGGGGGAGAGAGAGGACAACCCCAGCCCTCTCTCCACAGCAGCTTGGGGCCAGGTGAGAAGTGCCTCTCCATGGCTACTGCAGCTCCAGTGGGGAGGAGAGAGGGGTGCATGACCCCCAGCTAGGGCAGGTCCAGTTTGTCTTCTCCATGCATTTCCCTGCCACAGTGAGGAATGCTGCATACTGCACACTTTCCCCTCGCTCCCTGACGAAGGGGAACAGTCAGCAACATCCCTGTATGAAAAGAGGGGGCTTCCTAAATGGGGTGGGAAGATTGGGACTGCTGCAGTCCCAGATGGAGGGAGCTCTCCCATCGAGCGCCTTTCACCTGCCTGATGATTCTGTCTCTTTTCGGTGTGGTTTTATGAGAACCAATTCCATGCCAGGCACATCCTGTTTTCCTGGCACAACCAAACCCTGACCTTGCTTTCAGCTACGATGAGAGGAAGCAGCATATCCAATTTGGTGGTCGTAGCTCTCCCCTTTTAGGAGGAGTACTTGCACAAACAGGCAAGCAGACAGACACATGAACAGACTGACATTGATAGGCAGTTATTAAATTGTGATCTGTGATCATAATACCCCTACTAGGTTAATACTAGGCTGAAGACATGGAGTTCTGATCTGAATCTAAAAACTTCCCTCAGGTTTCTGGTTGTTTCTTTGGAACTGTCTCTAGATGTAACCAAATTGATTTTACTTCCTAGGAATATTTTGGTCCAATTATATATCCCTCACTCAAAGCAAAATTCGATTTAACTTTAGTCATAACTTTCTACATAATGTCAATAGAGTTTATACAATAAGCTTTTACTTTTTATTTGCAGTAAACTCTTGTCCCAGCCTTAGTAGGCTTAGAGATGGCTGAATACTGCAAAACTAGTCTTTGCAAATATTTCCAAATCACTCAGCGCCAAATCCCTTCAGTTTATACTTGTCGTTATTCAGTAGTCAAACTTATGGATTTCTGTTCACCCAACCATTTAGGGAATCCTGGTCTAATTAATACTCATATTCTCAAAAGAGCCAGCATATTCATATGCATACTAGAGAATTCATTGCTCCTTGTTATTGTTCATTTTTTCCCTCCAGTTTTACAGTGTTTTGTCTAGTTGGAAGGCAGACACAGAATTAGGGATGTTGGTATATAGCTGTTTAAATGATTAACCGATAAGCCTAGGCTTATCGGTTAATCCAAACAACAACAACACAACCTAATCAAAGAGGCTGACAAAGAAGGTGCTGTTGTCAACATGGCGAGGCAACTCTCCAAGGGTATGTCTACACTGCCACCCTAGTTCGAACTAGGGTGGCTAATGTAGGCATTCGAAGTTGCAAATGAAGCCTGGGATTTAAATATCCTGGGCTTCATTTGCATCTTCCCGGGTGCCGCCATTTTTAAATCCCCCTTAGTGCGGACTCTGTGCCCGCGGCTACACACGGCACAGAGTAGGTAGTTCAGATTAGGCTCTCTAATTTGAATTACCGGTACACCTCGAATTAGAGAGCCTAATTCGACCTACGTACTCCATGCCGCGTGTAGCCGAACTAGGGTGGCAGTGTAGACATACCCAAACACCATATTTTACAGGCCACTTTCCTCTGATCTCACTGAGCCATACCAAAAGACACTACCCCATCTTCTTAAGAAACTCCCTGCAATAGAACCGTAACAAATCTGCACAGACACATGCAGGAATATTTTCTCTGCTATCCAAGACTCTGGAAATCCCGGATACCCCATGATCTCGGGCATTGGTACCCTTCCAGCAGGGTTATCTGGATTCTCTCCTCAGACCCTAAGCTACTAGCACTCCTAGCTACCTTTAAGACACAACTGACTTCCTGAATAAACTACAGTGCCTCAGTAATCTTTTTGAAAACACCCTCTTGGACACTCTGGATGCAGATGCTCTTGACACCAATATTCCACGTGAGGATGGGCTACAGACTGTCAGAACAGTATCCCTAATGATGCCACAATACACCTGGTAGCTGAGCTCTGTGACTTGATCCTCACCCACAACCATTTCTGAGACCATTTATACCTTCAGCACAGCTATGGACACCCGCATGGCCCCACAATAGGGCCGCATTTTTATGGCTGACCTGGAACAACGTTCCTGAGCTCCCATACTCTAGCACCATTATTCTACTTATGACATTGGTGACATTTTCATCATTTGGCCCATGGGAAGGAGGCCCTTGAAGAATTCCACTGGGAGTTCAAAAACTTCCACCTCACCATCAACCTCAGCCTGGAACAACGCGCACACGAGATCTGTTCCTGGACACTACAGTACAAATAAATGGTGGCCTTATAAACACCACCCCATAGTGGAAACCTACTGACCACTCCTTTTACCTACATGCCTCTAGCTTCCCTCCAGGACACATCACACAATCCATTGTCTACAGCCAAGCCCTGAGATACAAGCGCATCTGCTCCAGTCCCTTAGACAAACACCTATAGAATCTTTATCCAGCATTCTTAAAACGTAAATGCCTTCCTGGGGTAGTGAAGAAACAGACTGGCAGAGCCAGACGAATACCCAGAAGTCACCTACTTCAGGACAGGCCCACCAAGGAAAATAACAGAACACCGTTGGTTATCACCTGCACTCCCCCAGCCTAAACCTCACCTGTGCATCATTGACAATCTTCAGCCTATCCTGGAAAACGATCCCTCACTCTCACAGGCCTTAGGAGACAGGCCAATCCTCACCTACAGTTCCCCCAACCTGAAGCAAATACCAGCAGCCACACACGTTGCAGAAACACCATACCAGGAACCTATCCCTGCAACAAAACCCATTGTCAACTCTGTCCACGTATCTATACAAGTGACACCATCACAGGACCTAACCACATGGGCCACACCATCTGGGGCTCATCCACTTGCACATCCTCTAACGTGACAGATGCCATCAAGTGCCAGCCATGCCCCTCTACCATGGATATAGACCAAACCAGACAGTCTCTGAGGGTGTGTCTAGACTACACCTCTTTGTCGACAAAGAGATGTAGATTAGGCACATCAAAATTGCTAATGAAGCTGGGATTTAAATATCTTGCACTTCAGTAGCATAAACATGGCTGCCACTTTTTTTTCGAAACGGAGGGTTTTTTTAAAAAAAGGCAGTCTAGACATGGATCTGTCGAAAATAAACCCTTTTTTGACAGATCCTGTAAACCTCTTTTTTTGAGGAATACAGGATCTATCAAAAAAGGGTTTATTTTCAAAAAAACTCTGTTTCGAAAAAAAGTGGTGGCCATGTTTATGCTAATGAAGCACAGGATATTTAAATCCCTGCTTCATCAGCAATATCGATGTGCTTGATTTGCATTCCTCTATCGACAGATGCAAACGGACAGAGGCTAAACAGACACAAATCAGACACTAGGAAAGGTAACACACACAAATCTGTGGAGCAGGGGGAAAGCAATAAAAAACCAGTGGCCCATGATCGTTAGTTGCTGGTGGGTTGCCAATGCTATATTTACCTGCGCCTCCCTAGGTATCGGGTGATTGCAGCTCTTGTAGGCTGTGGATCACCGTTCGCAGCCAATGGGAGCGATGGGAAGTGGAACCGACCAGGACACTGCTTCCTGCCACTCCCATTGGCTGTGAACAGTGAATTGTGGCCAATGAGAGCTGTGATCACTTGAGACCTGCAAAAGCACCGGTAAATATGCAGATGGGGGCCTGCCAAGGAGTAACCCTATGGACTGGATCTGGCTTGCAGGCCGGAATTTGCCCACCTGCTGTGGGGGAACATTTTAACCTCCCTGAACATTCAGTAATGGATTTGAAAGAAGCCGTCCTTTTACCAAAGAATTTCTAAACCCAGTTACAAAGGGAGACAGCTGAGCCGGAGTTCATTTGCAAATGCAATACAATCAGTTTAGGACTGAATGAGGATCTTAACTGGTTAACGCATTACCAAGTCCATTTCCCCTCTTTAGATATTGATATCTCCACACCAAATGCTGTGAATGAGCTACTTCACCCTGGTTTGATTAACCTCATTAACACAATACAGGCAGTCCCCGGGTTACGTACAAGATAGGGACTGTAGGTTTGTTCTTAAGTTGAATTTGTATGTAAGTCGGAACTGGTACATATTGCAGGGGAAACTCTAGCCAAACATTTCTCCAGAGCTCAGTTTTATTCTCCCACACCTCACTTCCCTCAGTCCTTTATTCTCAAGCTGAGGTGTCTGTTGAGAAAAGCCGCTCCGCGTCTCCCTGGTCTGCTGGGGAGGGGAGCCGCTAGCTTCGCGTCTCCCTGGTCTGCTGGGGGGAAGCAGCTAGTGCGGGATTGCCTCACCCTGTTTGTAAGTAGGGATCCGATGTAAGTCGGATCCATGTAAACCGGGGACTGCCTATATATATATATACCCCCTACCTTTGTAGTTTCCACTCCAGTTCATCTGGTGAAGTGGGGTTTGTCCACAAAAGCTGATGCCAGGGGCGAGGCACCTTTTTTGGGGTCAGGGGCCACTGACCCCCAGAAAAATCATTTGGATCTCTGCACACAAGAGAGAAGCAAAAAAATAAAAAATAAAAAGAATAATCCAAACAAATTCATTGACATAGCCACCGACTGAGAAGCAGAAAGATACTCCCCACATTCTCCTCACATAACAGAGCCTTAGCGGGGGCTAAGCTAGTAGATTTTTTGTGCTTCAACCTCATGGTAAGGTGACAGAGGGGCTGGAGCCTCGGGGGCCAAATCCTGGAAAACGGGGGGCCACAATCAGCCCCCAGGCCTTAGGTTCCCCACCCTTGGCTTATGCCCTAATAAATCTGTTGGTCCCTAAGGGTACATCTACACAGCGGCACTATTTTGGGAAAACGTCTCTTATCCCGAAATAGCATTCTGCTCGTCTTAACAGCAAGCCCGTTATTTCAAAATACATTTGAATAATGGGTTTGTTATTCCAACGTCCCATATACCTCGCTGCACGAGGATTTAAGGGACTCATCGGAATAGCGATCTATTTCAAAATTAGCACTGTTTAGACAGCACCAAATTTCGAAATAGGCTATCTCGAAATAAACTACATAATTTGCATAGTTCAAATTGCATCACTTATTTCGAGCTATGTGCTGCTGTATAGATGTACCCTGCGGCACCACAGGACTCCTCGTTGTGTTTGCAAATTTTTCACCCAAAGTGATGAGTACTTTGGAATTGCTAATAAATACATATGCAGGAATTTGGCTAGCTTCATTAAAAAGGAAAGAAATCAGATAATGTATATCCAAAGAATCATTCCAGATGTTTGAGCCAGGGCTTTTATTTAACTATAGTCTATTAGTCTGTTTTAGATGCTTCTGTCAAGAAAATACTTTCTTTCCTTAACGTGAAGAAAAAATCAACTCATCAGAACAGATTTCCTTCCAGATGATAATTATGGATGTTTATTTCAATATAGTGGTTTTCATGCAGCTGCCACTGCTGTCTTGTTTCTGCACTCCTGAGAGAAGATTTTAAGAGTAATTATGTGTGAATGCTTCTGCATCAGCCTGTCTTTTATCCTAACAAGAGCTTTTGTGTGTTTAAAATTGGCAGCTTCTCTCTTAACACAACTCTTCACTACAGTGTGACCCTTTCAGGTCATAAATTCAACTATTATTTAGTCCTTACACCTCTGACTTAGAAGCAGGAACGCTAATTAGATTTGGGCCTTCCACTGTAAAGTCTTCACTGTAACCTACTGGGTTGTCGCATGGGTACTTGTGAATTTGTTGACCAGTCTTCATGTCTAGCGAGCTGTCGATGTCAAAAGTAATTTCTTTATTGAGAATCTGGCCCTACATCCTCAGGTGGCATTAGTGAAATCAATGGATTTCTGCTTATTGCGCCGGGTGAGAATTTGGTCCTCCAACGATCTGAAAGGAAAATACAACCAGGTGAAGTATTGTACCATGCCTCATTATATGACATTTCCTTTTAGGGTTTATTTTGTCTTCAGCCATTGGTCCCAGCAGCCGTAAAGCTGAAGAAAAGAGATGCCCCTGACTTACTGAGTGCCAAAAAAATTGGGGGTGGGAGAGAAAATTAATGCAAAACATGAAATATGGGTACAACACTGTGGGTGGAAGAGGATATATTTTTATGCTATCTCTGGAGCCATTTTATTCACACACATTCTTGGTCAGTGTCTCTTAAACTTTTTAAGACCGAGGAACACCAAAGACTTTTTGTTGAGCAAAAGCAACAACACCACAAAAGATCGCCTGCCTCTTTAAGAGCGACCATTTTGAACACCTCCAACTGCCACGGAACACAGTTCAAGAAACACTGTTCTAGGTCATGGACATCTGCTGCTGTAGGTCAGTGGTGGGCAACCTGCCCATGGTGGTTCCACATGTGGCCCGCAAGACATTTTGTTTACCATTGTCCATGTGCAGGATTGCCAGATTCCTCTGCTTTCCATCCACATACTTGTTGTTTTTTCCCTATCGGTATTACTTAAGCGACACGCCCTTAAAGCAAGGACATGTGAAATGAGGGGCATGCTGATTGCACCCAACATTTACCGCGAAATCTACATGTGCCCATTGCAATCAATCAAAGTGCTTCTAGAATTCGATCAGCGAATCCCGCTAATTCTAGGCACTCGAGTGCAATTAGCAGAGCTAATCTATCATAAAGAAGACCATCTTGGTTACAACGATCTTGCGGCCCACTGAGATGAAGAAGGGCCACTCATGCGGCGCACTCACTACCCTACATTGCCCATTGCAGTGCTAGCTTTTTGGGCATTTTCTGTAGCTCGGAGGCACTCGAATTGAGCTGGATGATCTATATTGGCCAACATTAGAACATAAGAACAGCCATACTGTGTCAGATCACTGGTCCATCCAGCCCAGTACCCTGTCTGCCAACAGTGGCCAATGCCAGGTGCCCCACAGGGAGTGAATCGAATAGATAATGATCAAGAGATCTCTCTCCTGCCATCCATCTCCACCCTCTGACAAACAGAGCCTAGGGACACCATTCCTTACCCATCCTGGCTAATAGTCATCTATGGACTTAACCTCCATGAATTTATCTAGTTCTCTTTTAAACCCGGTTATAGTCCTAGCCTCCACAACCTCCTCAGGCAAGGAGTTCCACAGATGGACACTGCACTGTGAGAAGAAGAACTTCCTTTTATTTGTTTTAAACCTGCTGCCTATTAGTTTCATTTGGTGGTCCTTAGTTCTTATATTATGGGAACAAGTAAATAACTTTTCCTTATTCACCCTCTCCACATCACTCATGATTTTATATACCTCTAGCATATTCCCCCTTAGTCTCCTATTTTCTAAGATGAATAGTCCCAGTCTCTTTAATCTCTCCTCATATGGGACCCGTTCCAAACTTCTAATAATTTTAGTTGCCCTTCTCTGAACCTTTTCTAATGCCAGTATATCTTTTTTGATATGAGGAGACCACACCTGTACACAGTATTCCAGATGTGGGTGTACCATGGATTTATATAAGGGCAATAAGATATTCTCCGTCTTATTCTCTATCCCTTTTTTAATGATTCCTAACATCCTGTTTGATTTTTTGACTGCCCCTGCACACTGCGTGGTCGTCTTCAGAGAACTATCCACGATGATTCCAAGATCTCTTTCCTGATTAGTTGTTGCTAAATTAGTCCCCATTATATGATATGATATATGATATTATATTTATTAATGAAAAAGCATATTTAGGCCAACCAAAATAGGTCAGGTTATTTTGCACCTCTCCCTCAAATGCCACAAACCCAACAATTCTGAACAAAGGGAAACATTTCATTGTGATGTTTTCAAAATGCAACATGGTGATATTTTGTATTTGACATCAAGTCTTTTTGAATATTATGGTTGAAGAGGTTGTTAGAAACCTCCCAAATGAAACTAAGGGTACGTGTAGACTGCAGCGCTTTTCCAACATACCGGTATCCCAGAAAAGCAATGCCGCGTCCAAAGAACTTGTCTGCTTTTTCAGAAAAAAATTCAAAAAAGTGGACGCATTTTTTTGCCATACATATAAACCTCGTTTTTTGAAGAAGAAGGGATGTGTTGAAAGAGCAGATTTTTCCAAAATGTGGCACTCTGTAGATGCGCCAAATTTCGGAAAAGCCTCTTTTGACAAAAAGTGGAAAAAGATATGCAAATTGTGGTTTGCACTTTATGTATCTTTTTCCGACTTACCTTTGTAGTCTAGATGTAGCCTCAATGTTTTGGATCAAAAGAGAGATTTTGTTTGGCCTGATGCAAATTTAAATTTCATTTTGCTGAAAAAACTTGCAATATCTTTTGTAGTAAGATGAAATTCTGAAACATAAGCCAATGCATCACAGGACTGGTCTGAGACCCGAGGCCTAGCTAACAATGGACAAAACATGGCTAACATAAAGCAAAACTAAGCTGTGAGCAAGAGGCAGGCCACAGTTCACAGAACTTGGCACAAACAGGGCTGAGAGTGCAAAACACTAATTGGTAATAGGCCGAGGTGCAGGACAATAATTGGTACTGGTCATAAGTGGAAAGCACATAATATCACTAACTCATTAAAAAAGACCTTGGTACCCACTCCTCACAGATACAGACTCAGGTTCAGGAGAGGGTCTAAAATGACAGCATGATGGATAAAGATGATCTAATCAAACCACAAGGTACAGGGTAATGGGGGGTATGTAAGTAGCATCAGAGGGTGGTAACCGGACAGCATCAGAGGGTGGAAACTTGATACGTCAGCAGTGAGGTGTGACTTGTTGTACCTGTTTATAAGGTAGTGTCTTGGGGGGGAAGTCTTTGGATGACCTAGGAGGCAGTGGAAATTTCCCACTGACTGAGTCTTTCCATTGTGGTAGGTACATATGCGTAGCGGTTCAGTAGAGTCTACTGACAACTATTACTGTACCTCACTTAACAATAAACCAGGCCTGTGCTGCATTGGCTTATGTTTTAGGCCTTCATCTTACTACATCTTTGTTTTGGGTTGACATCACTTTTTTTCGTTTGATCACTGAATCAGAAAAATTAGTTAGGTGTACAGCTCTAATTAATTGTTTCTCTCTATCATATCTAATTGCTGGCATCCTCTATAAGAGAATTGGCAAATTGGACTCCCTCAGTTTTCTGTCTCCATGCTCAGAGACATAGATTGCCTCTGCAGTTCTCACTGAGGAGGTTTTTCCTCAGGAATTTGCCCATCTTTTTCCTTCTCTCTCCAGCTTGGTATCTGTCTGGCAAGAAGAGAGTCTTTGGAGGCAGGGGCGGCAATGACTGTAGGCCTACTCGGCCATCGCCTAGGGTGCCACCTTCAACGGGGTGCCCCGGGGCGCCCGATGATGATGTCATGGGGCTCCCTGGGCACCGATGATGATGTCACTCCATTGACAGCTGTGCAGGCGGGGGTGCCGATCGCGCATTCCACCTGGGGCGCCAGCTGCTGCAGCCCGCCTTGGGCTGCTCCTGTTTAAAGGAGCTCTGTATGGAAAGATGGAGACCTCTACCTGCTGTGTAATGCTAGCTGGAATTGCTACAATATTATGGAATGTGCACCTTTGTACTAATAGAAAAAATTAGCAATCCTTTTCCTCTCCCCCTTCAACATTTTAAGAATATTTTCCCACTGATGCTTTCAGCACTCTTCTAACTTGGTATTTGCAAGTCAATGGCATAAAGTGCAGAGTGTTCTGGGAATTACAGTGTCACAATTAGTCTTTTAAAAGGTCTGCTGCTTGGAAATCCGCCAGCAAACTCAACATAGTCCCAGTATATAATATGAATTTTTAACGATTATGACTTTGCTAAATTCAGCCTTTAATAATTTTTGGAGTGAGGTTTTCAAACTTTTCAATCAAACACAACCCAGTCAGTTAAATATTGGCATTATTAATACTGAACTGCCACATGAGTAAAATGTTGAAATCAATCAGGCTGAATATATTTTTATTACAATAAAGAAAGTTATGGCGATGTAGTTCAAATATCACAGGGCACGCTTGGAAACTGAGTTACTTACTGCATTTCATACGCTTAATGCTGTTTTAACTGTAGGTAATAGAGACTTGATTCATCTTTTTAAAGGATCGGATGATGGGTTTGGTAATAATTTGAGCCGATTTCTTTTAGGATGGTAAAGCAAATATTTGTTCTTATGCATGTGATATACAAATCAGGCAGGGTATGTCTACACTTGCACCCTCTTACCAGAGAGGGATGCAAATGAAGACATTCAAAATTGCAAATGAAGCCGGGATTTAAATATCCTGCCCTTCATTTGCATATTCACATTATGGCGCTATTTCGAAATAACAGACTCTGTTAAGACGTGGTTATTCCGAGAGAAAACCCTTCTCTCGAAATAACCCTTATTCCTCATAAAATGAGGTTTACCAGTTATTTCAAGAGAAGAGTTTTCTCTCGAAATGACCGTGTTTTAACAGCGTCTGTTATTTCGAAATAGCACCATAATGAAAATATGCAAATGAATCACAGGATATTTAAATCCTGGCTTCATTTGCAATTTCGAATGTCTTCATCTGCATACCTCTCTGGAAAGAGGGTGCAAGTGTAGACATACCCTCATTTTGCTTTATATTCTATTCTGCAAAGGCAGAAGAGCAGGTGGTCTACATTTGAGGGAAGGTTAGGAGCCACTAGGGGACGAGGGTGTGCCTGAAACACTAGGAAGGAGAAGAACTATACCAGCCCCCTGGGGCATGGACTGGGGCACAGGAGTATGACGACAAACGTGGAGATGTTGCATTATAGCTCAGACTCACCTTTTAGGGAGAGCATGACCGAGCGGAGCCCAATGTGGCTGAAGATTTAGTTGTCTTCATACTTTTGTTGGAGATATCAAAAATTCAGCAGTCCTGGAAAGGGTTAGACTCCTGAATGTGTGCTGGCTGGAAGTTCAGGCCACCCCGATGGCTGTACGTGACTGAAAAAACATGAGGGAAACTGAGGCATGGCTACAGCAACTCCACATTCAACCGTAAGGGGGCGTGTTGGGAGAATAAAATGCATAATGGAGTACAGTCTAAAAGCACCCTGAGACCCAATAGCTGCATAGGTGCCATTGCCTATGAAAGAAGGTATATTGCTTTGAAAATGTACCTGTTACTGTCTTGTGAATAGCTCCTTCCAGGCAACAGTCTACCATCTGAAAAATCTTGTGCTCCACACATAAAACCATAGGGCTGGAGGAGACCTCAGGAGTTATCAAGTCCAGCCCCCTGCCCAAGGCAGGACGAACCTAACTCAATCATCCCAGCCGGGACTTTGTCGAGCCGGGACTTAAAAACCTCTAAGGATGGAGATTCCACCCCATCCCTAGGCAACCCATCCCAGTGCTTCCTCACCCTCATAGGGAAATAGCTTTTCCTGATATCCAACCGGGACCTCCCCCACTGCAACTTGAGACCATTGCTCCTTGTTCTGCATCTGTCACTACTGAGAACAGCCTCTCTCCATCCTCTTTGGAACCTCCCTTCAGGAAGTTGAAGGCTGCTACCAAATCCCCCCTCACTCTTCGCTTCTGCAGACTAAACAGACCCAAATCCCTCAGCCTCTCCTCATAAGCCATATGTTCCAGCCCCCTCATCAATTTGGTCGCCCTCTGCTGGACCCTCTCCAATGCGTCCACATCCTTGCTGTAGTGGGGGGCCCAGAACTGGATGCAATACTCCACTTGTGGCCTCACCAGAGCCAAATAAAGGGGGATAATCACTCCTCTAGATCTGCTGGCAATGCCCCTCCTAATGCAACCAACATCCTGGGCCTTTCCAAGTTTCAGCCATGCACAGTTTCAAGTTGTTTGATCCCACGGAGATGCTCTTCCAGCTCCCTAACCCATTCACTTCATACCACAGACTCAGAGAATTTATCCTCTCTGAGGCATACTTCTCTGGAATCTGAAGTAAAGATCTCTGGCGTGGTAGGGGAGGCCCATACCTGTAGGTTATCTAGTCCCTGGAGAGATCAGCCTAATTCCTGCTGTCAGGTTTCCTTAGCCTTAATCTAACTACAGTGTTATCGTCCAACTTTGCAACAGCCCTGGGGAGAAATTCATCCGCTATTCTCTTTGCATGGGTGTGCTGCTTTGTGATTTCTTTGTGAGGGAAGGAGTTATTTTGAGGTTCATAATTTTTCTCCTGTTTCTTTACATGGAGGAAAATCAAGGCCCACTCATAATTCAGCTACTTGATTAATTCTGAGATGCCAATTAAAACAATATGAGCACAGTTCAGCCCTTGTTAGTTTCACTAGCTATGTTCCTGCCGATTCTAATAGTGCTATCAACCTAAAGGCAGAGCCTTAATATTAGAGCAGAACAGACTTTGTCTGCTTAATTCTCCACCAGTGTTATGGTATCCCTTAATGAAGCAATGAAATCCATTTTTCCACTGAAACGAATGAGATGTGCAATAAATATTTGTAGACCAGTACATGAAAACAAGGTAAAGCAAACTTAAATACTATCTCCTAATTGCGAAACAATTTTCCTGCACAATTATTATCACGATAGCTGGATTTACCTGATAGTCTAGGCTAGATATACAGTAAACATTTGGAAGAGTGACCAAAGAATGTGATATTTAGAATTGCCAGAAACTGAATAAATTAAATAACTAATGATAAACATGGCCACAATGAGCTTCTCTCTCCATACTTGCTTCTTTTAGGAGGTTAGTAGTGGCAACTATAAACGTTGAAATATTGTGAGGGCTTTGATTTATGATTCGGTAAATTGTCTTGCGTTTCTGAGAGTCGGCACTACAATGACTAACGTGGTGTTGCATTCATTTAAACCAGCTTGTAAATTCAGAATGAAAACATCTTGTTGCTTGTCCAAATGTTCCACATTTTCTCAGTATTTGTTTATGACGAAAAGCTCATGTGCAGTGTTACTTTGCCCCGATACTCTTAGTTCTTTCCTTGACTTGGCCCTTTTTCCAATGGCCTGTTTTTAAATACAATTTCCCTTACTAGATTCCTCTCTCTCTTAGCTCCTGTGCCCATCTTGCTCAGTCTAGTTACGGTATATTCTGGCGTATAAGACGACTTTTGATGTTAAAAAACATCCCCCAAAAATCGGGGGTCGTCTTATACACCGGGTATACAGCTTTGCGGCTTTGCAAAGCCGCGGAGGGGCTCCGGCGGTGGGGCAGCCCAGGCGCGCCGGGGCTGTCCCGCTGCCAGGGCGTCCTCAGAGGCTTTGCTCCCGGTGTCCCTGGTCTGCTGGGGACTGTCTCCAGCAGACCAGGGACACCGGGAGCAAAGCCGGGGAGGCGGAGGGGCGCTGGGGTATAAGACGAAACCCTATCTTTTAACTAAAAAATTAGGGGGTCGTCTTATACGCCCAGTAGCCTTATACGCCGGAAAATACGGTACCTGCTTTCCTTGCCTTCTCTCTCCCCTGGTTTGCTCAGCATTGAAGTCTTCCTGTATTCTTAACTTACAGCATGCAACAGTCCTCTCTGTCTTCCAAACCTTTGTCCCTAAAAGTTTCTTGTGCTTTTTGCCACTCTTCAGTGGGGAGAGAAAAAAGAAAACACTGGAGCCTTGATGTGTTTGATTCTCAGGTGATTAAATGGAAGGTCTTTCTTCCCAATTAGGCTTACAAATTGGCTTCTTATGCTTGACAGTAGGAAAACTCAAGCAGATACATCTAAATTGCATGCACTGTAATGCTTTTTCCAAGAGAAGAAAAGCCATGTCTTCGCTCTGCAGATTGACCTTGCCACAATTGATCTTCCAGAGTTTGAATTAGCCAGTCTAGTTAAGACTGGCTAAATCAAACTCAGAGGGCACCCTCGCTGGCAGCTAGCACTCCTGCACTTGCAAGGAGTAAGGGAAGCTGAAGAGTGTATTTGCTCCCCTCGGCCTCCTGTTGTGGGGGATGGCACCAAACTCAGCTTAAGGTGAGCCAACCCCAGCTATGTATTTTATGTAGCTGGAGATGCCAAGCTGCCAGCTTGTACTTTAGTTGAGTACTTTAAACCAAACTTAGTGTAGATCTAGCCTAAGGGTATGTCTACATTAGCCACCCTAGTTTGAACTAGGGTGGCTAATGTAGCCATTCGAACTTGCAAATGAAGCCCGGGATTTGAATTTCCCGGGCTTTATTTGCATGTTCCCGGGCACCGCCATTTTTAAATGCCCGGAAGTTCGAACTCCGTGCCAACGGCTACATGCAGCACGGGCTAGGTAGTTCTAACTAAAGCCCTTAATTTGGACTACTGTTACTCCTCCTGCAATGAGGAGTAGTGGCAGTCCAAATTAGGAGCTTTAGTTCGAACTACCTAGCCCGTGCTGCATGTAGCCGCGAGCATGGAGTTCGAACTACCGGGCATTTAAAAATGGCGGCGCCTGGGAACATGCAAATAAAGCCCGGGATATTTTAATAATATTTCAAACTAGGGTGGCTAGTGTAGACATACCCTAAGAGACACACTTTCACCTGCTGCGTGACCTGGGTCAAGTCATATCATCACTCTCTGCCTCTGTTTCCCTTCCCAATCTTCTCCTCCTCACCCCATCTTGCCTAAGGTCTTTCAGGTAGAGGCTACGTCTTACGATCATTTGTGCAGCATTTAGCACAATGGAACCCTGATCTCAGTTGGGTCCCTTAAACGTTGCCTTAAAACTAATGTTTTGAAATGCCTCCGTTCCTTCATGTCATTCCTTACTTGATCAGACACCAAATCCAGAGGTTTAGTTCATGTTTGTTCTCTGCCCCAGCTCACAATATGAAAAAAAAAGTTTCATCATGCAAGCACTTTGCAAGGCAGTTTAGAGAAATAGTTCAAGTCTCTGCCCACCAGAAAAAAATGTGCAAAGTAGAATGAAGTCAATTTAGAAGATGATATTAATAAGCTAGAGGTGTGAAAACACATGACAGAAATTATAAAATAGCCCCGTGCTAAGGAAGGGTGTTGGTGTGTCCGTTTTCAGAGGGGGGAGTCAAATAGCTAAATGAGGTCAACCATGCAAGTGGTTTGCTGGCTAATTACTTCAAAAATACGAACGTGCAGAATACCAAGATGGGCCTAGCATCTGCAAGCTGGATCGGACCAAGAGACATTGTTCCCCCCCGTTTTTTGACCGTGATATGCTTCGGAGGAGAATTCAAATGCGTCTTTGGCTTGGCTCGCTGGAGAGAAAGGCAAATGTGTCAGTGACTCGTGTGTTTCTTAATATGTTTGTCATCAGCTGATCTTCCAAAGAGCCAGTCACAGTTCAGATGAGTAGCTCCCATGGAAAATGGGCTTGATCCTGCCAACACTTACTCCTGTGCGTCGGCTCACTCCTGTTCATAGCCCCCGTGAGATCAGGAGGGTTACACTCGGTTAAGACAGGCCCTTGAATCAGCTATGTCCAGGGGCAGCAGGTTTGCAGCCATTTGGGGGGTTCATTAGAACACCCGGAGCCTGAATCCTTTCCCACCCTGCAAAAAAAGAACTTCCCCCGGCCCAAAGCTCTAGGAGGGAGCTGGGTTGTTGGGGGTTGGTCCTGGACTGGGCCAGGAAGTGAGGGTGCAGGTTCTAGGAGGGCAGGGGTAGGGATGTGGCACTTATCTTGGACCCCCCTCTGGTAGTTGCTCCTAGGCAGGGATGCCAGGCACCGCTGCTCACTGGCATCCTCCTCACGGTTTCCCATTGGCCACAGGGTGTGTCTCGACTACATCGCTCCGTCAACGGAGCCATGTAGATGAGTGTACTCGGCAAAGGGAAACAAGGCTTACAGGGTCTGATGACAAAGCATTCTGGGGTCGGCTGATCCCTATCTAGATAACCGCGCTGTGCCGATAAACAGCTGATCAGCATAACACGGTGTCCATTTTTATGTAAATGAAGCGGCAATTATTAAAATCGCTGCTTCATTTCCCTTTGCCGAGTACACTCATCTACATGGCTCCGTTGACGGAGCCATGTAGTCTAGACACACCCTCAGGGTGAGGGCATCACATGGAGACCTCCACCCCCCCAGGGCCACAGGGATGTGCCTGCAGCCGCGAAGCCGCTCTAGCCTTGCTGCACTGCCACTGGCAGCCGTAGGAGCCTCTGAGCCCTTTTAAGTCACTTGGGAGAGGACCACGGATGCCTGGGGGGACACACAGGACTGGCAGGTGGGGCTGGCGAGGGACCCGGCCTTGAACTTTGCTGGAGCTGGAGCTGGGCCTTGGGCCAAGAACATTCTTGATGTCTGGGAATCGTTTCACTTACCGCCCTTGGCCATGGACGGTAAAGCCTGAGGCTTTGGATCTGAGTTTCGCATCAGCATGAATGGTACCACAACCCTTTATCTTTCTAACCTTGATTGGGGATTAAACCAAATCAAACCAGGGCTTGATCCAGCAAATTTGAGCCTTTGGATCAGGTCTTGGATCGGCAACTGCTAAATAATTTTAGAAACATTCAAGGGCAGATGGTCCTGATTCTTGTCTCCATTGGTAATCACAATCCAACACCCTTTCCCCGGCTGGCAAGAAAGTTATCAGCTGCAACGGTATTTTAGAGACGTCGCTATTTTCGTTCCCCTTGGTCTCGAAAAAGAAATCGATGGAAAACGAATGAGACAAGAAGACGGGGTGAGGGAATATTGCCATTGAGCACCACTAATAAAAGTGTGTGTCCATAGGATTTAATTCCAATGAAAAAAATAATTCAAGGCTGAGGCATTATTGTGCGCTGCAGCTGTGTAGACAAATTCCCGCCGTGTCCAATCTGACATTTGTCATGACAGCATCTTCACCAATGTTCAGCCATACTGAAGTCAGCTGGCTTTGATCCATGTAGTCAGCAAAGAACCTTCACTAATCATGCACTGGGGTCTCTCTACAGGTGTGTCTAGACTACAGAGTTTTGTCGACAAAAGTGGACTTTTGTCGACAAAACTATACCTGCGTCTACACTACCGCTGAGTTCTGTCGACATAACGTCGATAGAACTCAGCAGTTTTGTCGACGCTGGTAAACCTCATTTTACAAGGCATAACGCCTTCTGTCGACAGAGTTCTGTCGACAGAAGGTGTTATTGTATGTAGGGTTGTGTCTAGACTACAGGGTTTTGTTGACAAAGCAGCTTGCTTTGTCGACAGAACTGAATGTAATCTAGACGCTCTTTGTCGACAGAAGCTTTGTCGACAGTATCTGTCGACAAAACTTCTGTCAACAAAACCCTGTAGTCTAGACGTACCCTTAGAACATAAGACTGGCCAGAGTTGGTAGGACCAGTGGTGCCCTCCAGCAGAGTCAGTGGCTGCCAAGTGAATGAACAGAACAGAGCAATTTATCAAGTGATCCGTCCCTGTTGTAAGGTTCCAGCTTGTGGCAGCTGGAGGCAGGGGTGACCCTAGACTAGCTGCCAGCAACTGGCGACCTAGACGAACCATGCAATCGGCACCCCCACCTCCAAACCCCTCAATGATATTGCACCACAATTTGGCGCTCCATTGAACTTGGCACCTTAGGCGACCGCCTAGTTCACCTATATGGACAGGCCACCCCTGGCTGGAGGTGGAGGGACCCACAAAGCATGCAGTTCCATCCTGTGCCAACTTGGCTTAGAGCCATGGATGGGCGTATCTTCCGTTAACTTACATGATTCTCTTTGGAACCATCTTTCACTTTTGGCATTCACAGCTCCTGGGAATGAATTGTCCAGGTCGAGAGTGCATTGTACGAAAGAAAGTTTCCTGATGTTTGTTTTACACCTGCTGCCTATTAATTTCATGGGCTGACCCCTGGCTCTTGTTATGGGAAGGAGCAAATAACGCTTCCTCGTTTGCTTTCTCTATGACAGTCGGACTTTTATTACCCTCCCTCACATCTTTCCTTAGTCGTCTCTTTTCCAGTTTGAACAGTCCCGTCTTTCTAATCTCTCCTGATATGGAAGCGCTCCACTCCCTATTCATTTTTGTTGCCCTTCCTTTTTTCTGGTTCTAATAGATCTTTGTTGATATGGGGAACCCAAAACTGCCTCTAAAATTCAAGGTGTAGGCGTAGCATGGATTTATATAGTGGCATTATATTGTCTATCTTATTATCTATCCCATTTCTAATGGTTTTTAACATTCTATTAGCTCCCTGATCATGGTATATGGTGCTTGAAGGATTCTTTGTCATTGCTAATTTTCCAATATCACATTTAAAGCCTTTTTACAACGCATCGTTACATTTATCAGCTATGGAAGTGCATAGTTTGAATTGGGTACCCTAGGATTTAAAGAGGAGATGTGTGCTAATATTTTGCTTCAGTCAAAGTGCATTGATGGGGCAGTTATTTTGGAGATGTTATATCTGAGTTTTACAGCTGCAAACATTTTCACTGTTATCTCTAGGTCTAGCATATTTATCTTGAATTTCTATAACAGCATAATAACCAGATGCCTAAATTCTCTGATTACTTCATGAATACGCCTACCTCTTGTGAGAGAAGCCAGTTTGTGGGTTTGCTTCATATCTTTAGATATAAATTATTCAAAAATGAAGAACACTTTTTTTTCCCCATGGATCATTTTGGTGCCGATTTAAATAGTCCAGTTATCATTGGTAGCTGTTGGTTGCTATTGGAGCGCAGTGAACTCACTACTAGCGCATTAACACTGTCGTTTAACTAACATGACGCCTTGTTGTGAACTAAAGATGACAAGTAGCTGGAACACCTGCGAGGTTGGCCGTTGGTCAGTGTTTTGCCTTGCGCTGTCTAGCGGTTGAGCCAAAGGATTTGGTTAGAGGGTTTAGTGCTTCGCTGAAGCAGTAGAGCAGAGGTGGGGAAACTTTTTTGGCTTGGGGGCCACTGACTCGCAGAACAATCAGTCGGGGCCGCACACAAGTGAGAAGCGGGAAAACTCCTCAGTGTTGCCCCTGACTGAGAAGGATAAAGACTCACCTCATGTTCCCCTCACACACCAGAGCCTGGGGGGGGGGGGAGGCGCTGGCTAGTAGATTTTGTGCTCCAGCACCCAGGGGAGCAGCAGGGGGGCTTTAACACCAATGTGGGCTCCCCAAAGCTGAGGGCGAGCCTCAGGAGCCGGGAGCCTCAGGGGCTGGACCCAGGCAAGCCAAGGCCACATCCATTGTTACCTCTGGGACATCTCCATCCTACAGGGATTGCCAGGTGTCCGGTATTGGCTCTGGTAAAAAAAATTCAGAAAATACTGGACACCTAAAATGTCTGGTATTTTCTGATTTTTTCCCATCCAGGAGGCGAAAATACCGAGTGCTTACCTGGTTCTGCAGGGGAGCTGTCTGGCCCGGAGCAGGAAGACAAGATGGCGGGTGGCCACCGGCAGCTTGTTAGGGCCATGCTGGCCTAATAACTACAGGTCTCCCCTCTTTTTTCTCAACAGAATTTTTTGGGGGGAACGTGTGTGTTTTCGATATTTTTGGTTAAACCCTCTGGCAAGCTGCTGCAGCGGTCTCCTGCTGGCGTGCTGCTTCCGCTCTTCACGCCTGCGCAGTGTGGTGGGAGAGAGCATGGCCCCGCTCGGCTTTCTCTGGGGCATCTAGGGCATCAGGTGCCTCTGGAATCGTGGGGGGGAGGAAAGGTTTGGAACCTTCTCTCCTCAACCTTGGGGACGAGTGATAAATACTGCAGGCAAAGCACCACCTGAGAGAAGCGGGGTCTGTGTGTTGGTTTTCAAGATGACCGCGCCGCCTTAATTCCCAGGCCACATCTGGCGCCGCGTTCAAAGTCAGCTCGCTGCGTTCTTCTCTGGAGAGGAGACTATTAATTTTTCCAACTGTTTTATCTTAAAAACTCCCCTTTGATGGTGGGCGTAACGCTGCCCGCCGGCAAAGTCTGCCAGGAGAAGCAGCTGCAGTAAACAAGTATCTGGTGAGCTGACGCGTCTCTCGGAGCTTAAGATGAGGAGGGCCAGTGAAACGGCGCAGGGTGGCATGAAATGCCCCGAGTGTTTTGTCAGTTATGTAAATGAGTTGGAAGCAAGCTGAGGTGGATGCAGAAATGTTCTTATCTGGCGGGGCTGCTCTTCCTCCTTCACTTGAAAAGGATGATTTCGAGGGGAATCTGCGGGGAGATTCAAAGAGGCAGGTCTGGCTTTCAAGAAGGCCAAGGGAAGTGAATTAGGAGCCGGAGCAAGTACAAACTTACATACCCAAACCAAAAAGAATCTGACGCAGCCTCTCCTGTCAACTGAGC
Source organism: Pelodiscus sinensis (assembly GCF_049634645.1). Lineage (NCBI taxonomy): Eukaryota > Metazoa > Chordata > Testudines > Trionychidae > Pelodiscus > Pelodiscus sinensis. Next base: position 43,828,245 of record NC_134723.1, on the reverse strand, counting down.
GCTTGGGCGGCCACCCAGGATAGAGTCATGTGCCACCCTGCTGATTTGCAGAGTGCCCACCGTGCCCATGGCTACCCCCATGTGCTTCTACTTGTGGTGCACATCCGCACATACCTCAGTGCACACCACAAAATTTATTTCACACAGAGCTGGAAACAAAGGAGAGGGAACGTTGACTTGGGTAGGTGGGCAATGCTTTTCTTCCAGACAGTTCCCAGAAGGCTGTTCTAAATGGCTGTGCCCAGGAAGGACGGTTCATTGTTCAGGGTGCTAGCACAGGATGTGAGAGCTGGGCGCGATAGACTTCCTGTGTAACCTGGGGCAAGTCAGGTGTTTCCTCAGCGTCTCTGTTCCTCCGGGCCAGCTGCTGGAGGGAGAACAAGGCAAAGGAGGAAATTGACCCAGAGCCTGGTGATTCAAAAGGGCCTAGGACTGCTTCTATTGGGTCATCAGCCTGTGCCCAGGGCCCTTTAAATTACCCCGGAGCACTGTGGGCAACTGTGAGGGCTACTGGGGAGGACGGGGAGGCATGACACAGTGCGCTGTGGGCAGCACTGAGGCTCCCTGCCTCAGCCCCGCCCCTTACTCCCAAGACCCCACCCCTTCCGGGAGCATGGAGCCAGGCCCCTTCCACCTTACTCAGGGGCCCCGAGATCCTGTCCGCCCTGCTGTGCTCCTCATCTGTAACATGAATGGCAGTGTTTCCCCAGCTCCCAGGGATGATACAAGGAAACATTAACGTTTGGAAGGTGCTCAGATGCTGCAGAGATGTTGGGAGGCAGAGGGAAGAGGGCAGAGAACGTGACTCCCATTCTCAAAGGGTAGGAGTCTTTTGTCTCGGTTGGGTGAGGCAGGAGGAGAAGGATTTGGAAGTAGAGGGGCACAAACACCTTTGATCTCTCTTCCATTCCTCATGCAGGCTGTGGTTGCGCCCACTGCAATTTTCACATCGTTCCCTGGTGCTCTCAATGATTTGCTGTAGCCGCCTGTTTGTCATCTGATACTCAATTTGTAGGGGGAAAGACCATGTCTGTTGTACTATTATGCTTGTCCGGTGCTTAGCGCAATACAAGCAAATGATATGCTGGCAGAGCATTTGACTGAACTCTGAAAATTACCATACACTTTCAGTTCCAGCATTCAGGCCTAAGAAATTGCCTATCTTTTTTTTTTTCTTCAAAAGAAGCTTTTTACAGCAAGAGAGTCTATAACTATGAAGCAGTCAGTTATGTGAGGAGCCCTTTTGGTGGGTGGTATTTATTTATCGAGGGGAAAGATTGAGAAGTGATAAAAACCAAAGTATCCTGCTTTTGATTGGAATAGACATCACTGTTTTGTTTCATTACAGGTGGTAGCTTTCTAGGCTGGTACTCTTTGGTCTGGCCACATCTGTGGTCTGGAATGATTTCAGTTAGCCGGATGTTCACTTATCATGGGTGTGGCCAAGTTTCCATAATCAAATAAAGTTTGTTTACAGCCACCAACCCTTGCTCTCGAACTATGTCTACACTATGACTTTTTGCCGCAAGAGGCAGTGCAAATGAAGCACTGATGCGCATTTCCTCGCGCTTTGTGGGCATACTCTCTTTCATTCCGTTTTTGTGCAAGAGAGCCATAAAGATCTTGTGGGAAAAGGGGAGTTTGCACAAAACGGCTACGGCCACACTGCCTATTTTTGCACAAAAACCCCTGGTACAAAAACGGAATGAAAGAGAGTATGCAAACGAAGCGAGAGAAAATGCGAATCCGCGCTTCATTTGCATTGCTTCTTGCGGCACAACTCATAGTGTTCTGTGCTGTGATTTATCTCTCATTTATCCCAAATGTCTTCTAAGAGTCCGCTAAGCACGAAAGTGTTGGTAATGCCGCTAGACAACATTGACTTCCCATGGCTTGGCAAATTCACTGATTCGGCACTGGTCAGGTCCCGAGGGTGTCAGATTATAGAAGTTCAACCTGTATTTCCTATACATAGCTTTAATGACCCTTTTGGCATACTGCCCCAATAAAAACTTCAATTGTTTCTAGCAAATTTGTGTTGCTTATATTTTGTGCATAACAACTGCATTCTGGGTTATCAAGCAACATCTTTTTGCCCAAATAAATTTACAATGAATGTAAATGACAACAGCCGCTCTTAAAAATCAACACATACCAAAAGATACCAGATTTTCTTCCCATGCTTATGAATGGTGAATTGTCTCAGGCTACCAATCGATGAATTTTTAAACCATAGAAACCACTCTAAAATTGTACTGAGTATTAAAAGGCGTAACTCCATAAAAGAACATTCATGCCACAAACCACTAAAATACACAGTACAGCTTTTTGCCCGTTTTAGGAAGAAAAATATCATGTTGTCGTCATAAACACCAGTAAACCTCATGTTCTGGAAGATAGATCCGTCTTGTCAAACAAACCTGATATAATTGTATAGTGAGATTGTAAATTTGGTTGATAAAGGTAACTGTATTAACATAATATACTTAGATTTCTATGGACAGTTTGACTTAATATTTTAATCAGAATGTGGTATACTATGACACATTGTCATATCTACTGTGTGGTATAGGTACCTATGGGCACGTCTATACTGCAGCATTATTTTGAAATAAAGTGCACATCTACACAGCAAGCCCATTATTTCGACTTCTTCCTCTGACTTTTATAACCCTCATTTCACGAGGAGTGAGGGAAGTCGAAGGGAGAGTGCTCTTCCTTCAACTTCCTGCAGTGTAGACAGCGCTTAAAGCCGAGCTAAGCTACTTTGACTTCAGCTACCCAATTAACGTAGTTGAAGTTGTGTAGCTTAATTCGACTTTAGCCCACAGTGTAGATGTACCCTAAGTGTATTAATAAAAAAAATCAAGTGAAAGTAACTTAATTTTCTTGCAGGTAAGGTTGTATTCTACACACACACCGTGGGGGGCCTCAGGCAGAGGGTTGGGGCGTGCATGGGTGTGGGGGGTGCAGGAGCCAGGGCAGGGGGTTGAGGAGGTGAGGGGGAGGGGTGCAGGAGTCAAAGATGGGGTGGGTCCAGGAGTGAGGGCAGGGGACTGAGGATGGGGGGGTGCAGGAGCACAGGCAGGGGGTTGAGGAGGTGAGGGGTGCAGGAGCGAGGGTGGGGGGCTGATGAGGTGGGGAGTGCAGGAATCAGATTTGGGGGACAGTGCAGGAGTGAGGGCAGGGGGCTGAGGAGTTGGGGGGGAGGGCCGGAGTCAGAGTTGGGGGCTGAGGATGGACGGTGCAGGAGTGAGGGTGGGGGGGCTGAGGAGGTGGGGGTGCAGGGATCAGAGTTGGGGGCTGAGGATGGATGGTGCAGGAGTGAGGGTGGGGGGGCTGAGGAGGTGGGGGTGCAGGGATCAGAGTGGGGGGCTGAGGATGGATGGTGCAGGAGTGAGGGTGGGGGGGCTGAGGAGGTGGGGGGTGCAGGGATCAGAGTGGGGGGCTGAGGATGGATGGTGCAGGAGCGAGGGCTGGGGGCTGAGGATGGGGGCATGCAGGAGTCAGGGTTGAGGTTGTAAAGAGGGGCTGAGAGCAGGGTGTGCGTGCAGTAGGAGGAGGGGGGGGCATGCCCTTCAGGGAGGACGGGGGGCTGACGCTCCCCCTGATTCCTACCGAAGCTTCTTGTTGCTTGCGCCTTCCCCTCCGTCCGAGCTGGGGGAGAGAGGAGCGTTCGCAGTGTGGGTCGCTCACGCCTCTGCCCCTGCCCTGCACCAGTCAGAAGGAAGAGGGAGCCGGGTGGGCCGTGCACTTTCCTCTCACTCCCTGACAGAGACAGGCAGGGAACAGCAAGCAGCAGGAGAAAAGTGGGTGGGAGGGTGGGGGAGGGGGGGAACTTCAGCCCTACCCCACCCCTTCTGGTGCCCTGGGGTGGGGTGCTCCCAACAAGCCCCTTTTGCTTGCCTGCTGCTTAGTAAGGCGACCTGCAGGCGAGCCCGGGGAGCCTGGCTAGGAGCGCGCTACACCTCCCCCTGCAACCAGACACCCCCACTGGCTCTTACCGGAGCGGCATCCCGCCTTACTTTCACTTTTATGTATAATTAAATGGGCTAAAAAGTCAAGGGGAATAGCCCTCCGTTGACTTAGAAGTGAAGCACATGGTTCGGTGCCGTCCGGAAAAGGGATGTTTTCATCAATCCGGGCTGTAATGCACACAGCAGGAAAAGTTCCAGTTGAAGGAACACAACACCTCTCCTAGGCACTTCACTATGACAGGCAGTAGGACGTAGGACACTGCTCACAGGAATGGAATCCAGGACCTCGCTTTTTGTAGGTGTGGCCCCGCTACTGACTCTGTAGCCTTGGGTGAGTCACTTAACTTCTGTTTCCTCATCTGTAATAAGAGAATAATACTAAGGCTACGCCTACACTGCATGCTTACTTAGGAATCGCAGAGTGCACGTCTACACTCTGCCGTTATTTCGAAATAATTTCGAGATGGCAGACTTCTTACTCCGACTACTGTAACCTTCTTTTCACCAGGAGTACGGGAAGTCAAAGGGAGACTGCTCTTCCTTCCACTTCCTGCTGTGTACTCAGCACCAAAAGCCAAATTAAGTTATTTTGACTTCAGCGACGCAATTGATGTCGCTGAAGTTGCGTATTGTAATTTGACTTTTGCCCTGGAGTGTAGATGTGCCCTAACAAACCAATCTCACGCCGATGTTATGAGGCTTAATTAGGTGAGGTCTTTGTCTTAATGGAAACCTTTCCTTTATTCTTTGTTACCTACGGAAGTAGTAATACCAAACATAGATGCTTGTTGATTGTAAATGCTCAAAATAGAGATGTCTCCAAAAAGTAAATAGAAATAATAGCAGGGAGGAACCTAGCTCCCATTCGGATTTTTCTGTTTTCCCTTTGAACAGAGCTGAATCTGGTATTTAAAAAGTGCCTGGAAGGACAGTCAAATGTTCTGTTTTAGCACATCTACAACTTTGTTCATCCCATCCTTACGTATTAGAATCATATTGAATTAGTGTTAGTTGTCTTCATTAGGGTATGAAAGACTGATCATATTAGAAACTGTCACATCAGATTAGCCAAAATACATACTTAATAAGATCAAAAAAATGTGCCACTGGTTGAAATATATCTTATTAGTTCTCAAAGCCTGCTCTTCCCAAAGCCTGCTTTTTTCTTCTTCACGCTGCTTGTGCATACAGTAGACTTATGATAATCCAGCACCCTTGAGACCCAGGGGGTGACAGATTATCGGATATGCTGGAGTATCGGGAGGTACTCCAGTGGGGTGCTGTGACAGATCTGCCGGGACCCGCACTGTGTGGAGGGGTCAGCGGAGAACGGCGTGCGGCGGGGTGAGTCCTCCACAGTGTTGCAGGGAGGCGGTGAAGCCCTGTGCAGCCGGCTTGCAAGCGGGGAAACTTGTAAGCGGTGGCAGCAGTGAGGGGGCGAGAGGCAGGCAGCTGTTTAAGGCAGGCAGGCGCGGGTGTGAGGGGGTCGGTGGGGAACGCTGCCTGCCTCTTGCCTCCTCTCCGCTGCCGCCACTTACAAATTTCCCCGCTTGCAAGCTGGCTGCGCGGGGCTTCCACTGCCTCCCCGCAACACGGCAGAGGGTTCGCCTCTCGCTGCACCATCCCCCGCCGACACCCCCCGGTCGCCCACCCACACTTCTAGGTTCCAGTTGGTGCCAGACTATCAGGAGTGCTGGACCACTGGATGCCGGACAATTGGAGTTTTACTGTATTATGTGAAATCCCATCTGCCATTCACACATGATGCTCTTCTTATGGTGACAAAACAGGTAACTTCTTCAGGATCACACCTGCCCTGCGATGATGCAGAAGCCGGCTTTGGTATCCACCTGTCTTTCAGGTTGTGATGCAAGTTTGCTTTATAAACTTAGAAACAAAACAAGGCACAGTTGTCTCAGAATAGAAAAGACAGGGGAAAACCATGGTCCCATTGAAATCCTTGGCCAAATTCCTGCTGAAATGATCTCTGTTTCCTAGGCTTTCTTAAAAATCCAGAATGACAAAGGCTTTCATCCAAATCCTGCATGGAGCAGTGTAACAATAATAATTGTAAACTCCAAGGCTATGTCTACACTGGCATGATTTTCCGGAAATGCTTTTAACGGAAAAGTTTTCCGTTAAAAGCATTTTCGGAAAAGCACGTCTTGATTGGCAGGATGCTTTTCCGCAAAAGTACTTTTTGCGGAAAAGCATCCGTGGCCAATCTAGACGCGGTTTTCCGCAAAAAAGCCCCAATCGCCATTTTCGCAATCAGGGCTTTTTTGCAGAAAACAGTCCTGTGCTGTCTACACTGGCCCTTTTGCGCAAAAGTCTTTCGGAAAAAGACTTTTGCCCGAACGGGAGCAGCATAGTATTTCCGGAAAAGCACTGATGATTTTACAGGAGATCGTCAGTGCTTTTCCGGAAATTCAAGCGGCCAGTGTAGACAGCTGGCAAGTTTTTCCGCAAAAGCAGATGATTTTGCAGAAAAACTTGCCAGTCTAGACACAGCCCAAGGCTTTTCCAAGGAGCACACGGGGAAATGCCTGCTGTTACACAGCACATCTTGCCTTTTCCTGACTGCCATTCAAAAATAACCAGAATTCAGGGGCAGATTTACAATGAAACATACGATGCCCTGCCTCCCCCCCTCCCCCCCAGGGCCAGCCCACAACATTTTGGCACCTGAGGCAGGGAGCTCAAATGACGCCCCTATACCCTCTCGCTTGGGCCAAAACTTTGAAAGGTCCCAATTCTGCCTCCTTCCTGTTCTTCTCCTCTCGTGTTACTGCTCTGCTACCTACATGTGCACCAGCAGCAGACACAGTTTTCTACACTCTGGGTCCTAGTGGCACCTCCCCACCCTCCCCGCCACAGTCTGGCACCTGAGGCTTCTGCCTCAGTTTGCCTCATGGGAGGGCCAGTCCTGCCTCCCCTCCCCCACTGACACGGGGTCCCCAGGGTTGGGCAGGCCAGCACCCCCTCTCCCGCACAGGTGGCGGATGCCAGCCCCTCTGCAGCGAGGGTTGTGGGGGGAGGCAGAAGAGCGGGGAGACTCATCTGCAGGCTGCAGCCTCAGGAGAGGCAGCAAGAGGCGGTGAGCAGTGCGAACACGAGCTGGAAGGCTTCTGAGGAGCACGGGGCAGCCGCACAGCCAGCCGGAGAAAAGTGACACTTTGAAGCAGGAATAAGACCCTCCGGAAAAGGGCACTTTTTCCGGAGGATCGGGGCCAGTGTAGACGCTCTTTTCCGGCTTTTTTAAAAGCCGGAAAAAAGCGGCGGACATTTTTATTTAAATGCCGCGGGGGATATTTAAATCCCCCGCGCATTTCCCTACTACGACTCATGAAATTTACATGCCCCTTCCGGAAAAGGGGCCAGTGTAGACGTAGCCTATGTGTTGCTGTAAAGTGCTCTTCTCCAAAGCGCGTAGTCAACCTGTGGAACTCCTTGCCAGAGGAGGCTGTGAAGGCTAGGACTATAACAGAGTTTAAAGAGAAGCTAGATAATTTCCTGTAGGTTAGGTCCATAAAAGGCTATTAGCCAGGGGATAGAAATGGTGTCCTTGGCCTCTGTCTGTCAGAGGCTGGAGAGGGATGGTAGGAGACAAATCGCTTGATCATTGTCTTCGGTCCACCCTCTCTGGGGCACCTGGTGCTGGCCACTGTCGGCAGACAGGATACTGGGCTAGATGGACCTTTGTTCTGACCCAGTACGGCCGTTCTTATGTTCCCTCATATCTGTTGTCCCAGTAAAGGAGAACTGTGGGTGAAAAGGAGTCTGGCAAAAGGCAAATTGTGTGTGATCAAGTGGTGCGTCTCATGTAACCTTCAGTTGTCAACAAGTACTATTTGCATAATCTGCATAGATGCTTCACAGAGATAAACCTTGTTTTGGTTCCTTTGGGGTGAAGCTGCATTTTAGGAAGCCGGATGCTTTTTTGGCATGCTCCACAATACAGAACTTGCAAGAGTCTGTATTCTACTTTTGCAAAACAACGCACGGAGGATGAGCTGTGCCGCTCGCATTGCTGTGAATGGGAACTGGGTAACCAAGCACACCTCCCTGCAGAGGGGCCTGGGGCCGGGGGAGTTTGTTTCTAAACTCTCGTGTAGAAAGGGGAAAGGAATAATTATGGGGGAGGGGAGTTACATTGTTACTGTAAGCCTAAGGGCAGGACAAATTTGTACACAAATAAGTGATTCCTGCAGGTGTAAAGTCAACACAGAAGCACGTGTAATGCAACCAGTGATAAGGATTCTATTTCCTTGTATTACTGCTAATTAGAATGGGGTTATTGTAGAGGGCTGATTTTGCATCCGTGTCTGCACCCAATGAATATGAATAAGAGCATTTTACTCCTATTTACACATCTCACGTCTATGCATCTGCAGGCCGCAGAAGATGGTTGTACTTGAATCGTTGGCAGACTCTGAAGTCTAGCAGTGGTTTTCAACCTATTTTCACTTGTAGACCCCTACAAAATTTCATGGAGGCACGGATTCCTTTGGAACTCTTAGATGTGATGAAAAACCACTATTCTATGGTAACAACAACCTTTTGTGTGCATCTCAGACATAGTCTGTGGATCCACAGAGGTTCATGGAACATGGGTTGAAAACCACTTGTCTAAAGGATTGTGGGTGTAAACGTGGTTCCATTGAAGTCAGGGCAAGAAGTTAGGACAAGAAGCAATGGGCTTAAACTGCATCAAGGGAGGTTTAGGTTGGACATTAGGAAAAACTTCCTGACTGTCAGGGTGGTTAAACACTGGAATCAATTGCCCAGGGAGGTTGTGGAATCTCCACCTCTGGAGATATTTAAGAGCAGGTTAGATAGACATCTATCAGGGATGGTCTCTAGATGGTACTGGGTCCTGCCGTGAGGGCAGGGGACTGGACTCAATGACCTCACGAAGTCCCTTCCAGTTCTAGTGATCCATGATTCTATTGCATAGAGATTATTTCTTGTATCACAGGTCAATTAAGTCAGTTTACTGACTTACGGTCACAAGGTCCACCCAGACAGACTGACCACTCTGCTTCTTGGGCCCAGTTCTCCTCTGTAGTGAAATCCAATGTTCCTTCTAATCTTTTCCATCCTGGTGAAGATTTTTCCATCCATGCACGGAATAAATTTATATGCACAGAGGCATGTGCAAATGTGCACCACTCATAGAAACAAATCTAGTGGTGGGTGCCTTGCTAATCAGCTGGGCAGCACTGGAGTCTGTTCCGAGCAGCCGCACAAGTGCCCAGCTTACATGGAACACTGGACACTTGGCCTCAAACTTCTGCAAAATGAGGATGAATCCACAGACCAATTGGATGAAGGAGCTTCTCCTGGCCTCGGCTCACCCACAGGAGCTTCCAGCAGGTGACCAACTATTTTCCTTGCTCCGGCAGAGCCTCATTTACCGCCTTGTCAGCAATAGGTAGATTCTACATAAGGTGACTTGTGGCAGTCTGCCCAGTAAAAACTTCATAATATCCACCAGAACAATAAACTGCAGACAAATCCCCTGTTTGTGTGTCATGCTCAGTAGAGCGGCAGCCTTGTAAAATCCGTAAAGGTCAGAGGAACAGGACCAGGTTTGGTGTCTGGGAGCTGCATGGGGTGCTGCTTTGGAAGAAGTGTAAAATAACATAAAAGCTGACAGCTCCCTGTTGACTGAAGTGGTGTGTGTGTGTGTGTGTGTGTGTGTGTGTCTCCTTACTAGACACATCCATGATGCATTTTTCAAAATGGGATCACATGGTGGCAGGAATGGCATCTTTTTGAGGGGTGGGACATGGGGGAAAAGAAGAGAGTCCCGAGAATTAAATGGTTAGTGGCTACTTTTTAAAAGACAGCTGCAGTTAATTTCCAGCAAATGCAAAACATGTAAACAGATTATGCAAAAATGGTAATTTTTTTTAATAAATCCCACTTTAGGGATAAAAAAGCCCTTAATACTCTGGTTAACGAGTCTAGTCACACTAGATTAGCGCTGTTGTACATTAATAATAAAAATAGCTGTCCTGATTAGTGTCACTTAAAGTTTTCTGAATGAGAGATATAGCTCTTGGAATTAAACAGCTTCAATACTGGCTAAGGATTCCTGATGAATAATTTGTATTAAAAAGTTAAAAGCTTCACTTCTTTTCTAAAGGAAAATCTATCAGTGGCTTAGGAATCACATACTATTTGTTTAATAGAATGAAAAGGAAGGAACTTCACAGACCATAAATTACAATTTAGGAACATCTAAAATTGATTTTCATGTAAGTAGATTACTGATGTTCCCCCCCGAACAGGAAAAAGCTATCGCTAATCTCCATTACTGTTCTGAGCCACCGCTACCATTTTGATCCAGCGCTACAGAATATAATTAAACATAATGGGCCAATTTTTATCTAGAGGCACACTTCAGTGCAAGCTGCATGCATTAGTGCACAGAATTTGACTCAGGGAGGCCTAAAATAGTTAAAGCAGAGGTCTAGGCGCCATTTCAATCTGTGCCACTAATTTACAGTTTGACCTTGGGTGAATCACTTAACCGGGACACCTCTGTGCTAGTCTATCTACTTGAATAATAGGGCCATAGTAATACCCTGCTATATAGTACTGTAATTAGTTGTGAGGCTTTACTGATAGATGTTTGTGAATAAATTCAATGTCCTCTCCTCAATGCAGAAAACCACTATAAGAAACCCTCTTTTGCTCAAGTATTTCCACTGTTACATACATGTTGTTTTTTAAAAAACTCCTATTCATCTGGGACCCAGTTGTCTGAGACGGGACTTCTTACATGTCCCAGTTGTTAAGATCTTGTTGTCTTCTGGGGTTGAATACTCCACAACTGGTTGCAAACTTTCTCAGGTGACATCCCTTGCCTTGGACAATGGCTCCAGTTCAAGTCAAGGAAGAGTCAGAGTAGAGCATCAAGTGTTGTTTTCATTTGGCTTAACGTCTGTCTGATTAATTTTTCTCCGCAATTTGATTTTATTCATGCATAACAGACTTTTGTTTTTAGTTGCGCCCCCTGGACGCGTTGGTGTGTCATGGTATTAAATTCTGTACTGTAAGCAGTGCTTTTTTTTGTAAAAAAAAAAAAAAAAAAAAGGTGCCGGTACTAGGGTTGCCAATGGTTTTGTTGAGGAAAAATAAAAAGTGGTCACAGCTCCTTTTATTGCTACGTGTCCCGAGCAGGCTTCCTAGCACTCCCAGGGCGGGCTGGGGACTGTGTTGGAGAAAAGCGACAAGTGCTCCCAAAAAAAGGTGATGATATGTTGGTATTAGGGTCGCCAGTGGTTTTGCGGAGTTGCCACAGTAAATTCTGAGGTAACTTAATTGCAAAAATTAGCAAAAATATTGGACACCCGAGTAGATATATTGCCCCACCCAATTATAGAAAACAAAAATCCACCCATCTTTTAAAAATTTGACCTGTGGGGTCTGTCTGTTTTGGATGGGGTGGGGAGGGAGTGGTAGTGGTAGAAGAAAATAATTCACCATTAGATAGTTACTCAAGACTTTATTTAGTTCTGAACTCAAATCAGGATATGACTAGAAATGTTCTCTCATTGGGCCGCATGGTCTCGTTGATGATCTGTAGATTGGCACCCGCTTCCAGATGAGGAGGTGTGCTCCATCTCACATCTGGTAGCAGCATGAATTGTCAATGGGCAAAGCAAACAAATGATGCCTAACCATCTACAGCAGACTTCCGATAATCCGGCACCTTTTGGACCTAGGTGGTGCCAGATTATCAGATTTGCCGGAGAATCGGGAGGTCCGGTACAACTGCACGGCTTAACAGCTGGCCAGGATACAATCTCCCTCCCTCTCCCCTCCCCTTTCCTCTTCACGTCTTCTCCATGCTGTAACCTGATCTTTCTCCTCCTCCCCTCCCCTCCCTGATCCTCCTCCCCCTCCCTTTCCCCTTCGCTGAAGCAAAACGCTCTTCTGCGTACTGTAACACAATCCCATCCCCCACCCCAACCTTATGCTCCGTCTGGTTACAGCCAACACCTGTGCTGAGCGGAAGGCTTTTTAATCAGCTGGTCAGGAGCGCTTGGCATTTTGATGCCGGAGTATTGGGCGTGCCGAACAGTTGGATGCTGGACTATCGGAGTTTTACTGTACTTCAAGATAGGCCCAAGAAAAACAACAATAGAATACCACCTATAGCCCCCAACTTAAACCCTTCTAACACATAATCAATAACCTACAACTTATACTGGAACAGGATACTATATTCCAAGAGGCTCTGGAGGACAGACCCATAGTCTCCTATAGACAACCACCTAACCTCAGGAATATTCTTACCAACAACCACAGGACATACCACATTATTACCAACGCTGGAACTTTCCCTTGCAACAAAACCCGTTGCTAATTTTGTCCACATATTTACTCTGGTGACACCATCACTGGACCTAACTATGTCAGTTATGTGATCAAGAACACATATTCCTGTTCATCCAGAAATATAATTTATGCCATCATGTGCCAACAGTGTCCTTCTGCTATGTATATTTGACAGACTTCTCAGACACTTCACTAAAGAATTAATGCCCACAAATCAGACATCAGACAGACATTTTCACAAGGAAAAACCAGTTGCTTTTCATTTCAGCCTATCTGGACATAGTCTTAACGACCTTACTACATGCATCTTACTTCAAAGAGACTTTAACACCAGATTACAGAGGGAAATTTCAGAACTTTCTTTCATGCTTAAATTTGACACTTTATGAATGGGCCTTAACAGAGATGCTAATTACTTTAACCATTACAAAGATAGCTTCCCACTTATCACCCCGATTAGCCATTCATTGACTCACATAGCTATTCCCTCTCTCCCTCCCCCAGACCCCACCTTCTGTACTAAATCTGATTGTCAGTTTAATAATGTGTTCACTTTTTTCATTGTATTCCTTTGGTATATATGGTCATGCCAATTCTCTTCCAGAATATGATCTGAGGAAGTGGGTCTGGCCCACGAGAGCTCATCACCTATTAAACCATCTTGTTAGTTTTTAAAGTGCTACATAGCTTTTCCTTTTGTTTTAGCAAGATCAGACTAACACGGCTACCTTTCTATTACTACCTCCTGGACCGAGTGTGATTTGGAAAATGGTTCTTATAAAACAAGCTGAGATTCAGGGATGAAATGCTGGGTGGAGAGGAAGAGTAAAGAATATCTTTTAGCCATGTAATAGTCTTGATGCAGAAGACTTACAAAGAATTAAGACCAAACCTACTTGGGGAGTAAAATAGGATGGAATCAAAATGCCAAGAGCCAATCAGAAAACCGTCTGTATTAAAATATATTACCACTTTGTCTGAGGTCCGCATCAGCAGCACCCTTTGATTTTTACAGCTGTTTGGTCCACATCTCGCTGTTTTTTTCCCCCTGACTGATTACTCCTTGCTATCTGCTTTTTCTCTGCGAGGTGCCCTTTGGTTCTCTCTCCCACTGATGCGATATATTGTCTGTAATTTCAGGAAACTTTTGCAACAGAACAGTTACTTTTGTCCTTTTTGCCTGTCTCAAGGGTCTCCTGCTTTCAGCCAAAATCCTGAAATGAATCAATTACTCACTACTGTATTGTAGAAACTGCCAAAATAATTAAGTACTGGGACGCAGATCGGAAATCTGTTCTTTTGAGATTTACAGCCCACTTTCTAGAGCAAAGAGACCTAGCTAGCCTGAGGCATAGACCAAAGTAGTCAACAGCCTCCGGCCATATGTCTGAGGAGATTCCACAATAGAATTCAGACTGTTAAGGTCACTTGCCAAAAAAGCTGATCCCAAAACTGCTCTTCTCTTGCTGAAGAAATTCCATTCACTCGATCTTCAGATGTTGCCGAGCAACATAGACACACCTTTTGGAAGGAGAAAATGGTGCAGCCAAGAATTGGTGTGGCAAGCTCCCGGGAGCCGCCAGCTTGGTCCCGGGAAGAGGGGGAGGGCTGGGGGGCATCGGGTGGCTGGCTCGAGCCGTGCCAGGTGCAGGGTCTGCTAGCTGGTTGCTGGCAGGCTTGCACCTGGCACGGGCACCGTAGCCAGCCCGTGCCCCTTTAAGGGGTCCGGGGCCGGGAGGGGAGCAATAGAGTTTCCCTGGTGTTGGCCAGAGTGGCCACCAGGGAAAGCTGGGGAGGGCTAGCCTCCCACTAGTTCAAATTAAGGGGCTACACACCCCTTAGTTCGAACTAGTAAGTTCGAACTAGGCTTAGTCCTCGTACAATGAGGTTTACCTAGTTCGAACTAAGCACTCCGCTAGTTCAAATTAATTTCGAACTAGCAGAGCGCTAGTGTAGCGCCTATCAAAGTTAATTCGAACTAACGTCCGTTAGTTCGAATTAACTTTGTAGTGTAGACATACCCTGGGAGTTTTTCTCCAGATACCGAGGGAGACAGACATGTCTCTCTCTCCAAGAAAAGACTCTTCACTATCTGTAAGTAGGGTACAGTTTAGGTAAATCTGTTTTATTGTTTTATGGTTTGGGAATAGGAATCTGATGTCTGTGCATTTTAAAATGGGTTTTCCTCTCCTTTGTAACTAAGCTTTTGGCCCATGGGGGTCCCCCATGAATTATTAATTGGTGACTTTTCCATCTAGTCATTATGCTTGTAACAGGAGTATTGTGGTGATAATAAAAGTTCTTTCTTTTTTATTAACCTGGTATTGGTTAATTTTTGTGTCTTGGTTTTACTTTAGGGCTGAAATTTCCCAAGTGATCTCTTCCCAGGTTTTCTTACTATTACTTGGGTGGTGGCAGCGGATTTTTATCCCCAAAATCTAGGTTTTTAAGATTTTGGGGGGAAGCTTTATGCCAAAGCCTGGAAAGATAAGGTTTTGGGGTACTTTTGCGGGCTCCCACTTCTGTATTTATCGTGCCAGAGTGGGGATTTGGCCTTGACAGCCGCCAAAAGTGAAAACCAGTCACATGGGTATTTCTGCCTTGACCACTTTGCTAGCTCCCCTGTTGACAAATAGAGCAAAGCATTGTGGGTAAGCATCCCATTAGGCAGTGCTGTGGGAAGGCAGAGCTGATCCCTGTGCTACTTGGGATTCCCTTGTAGCTTTGAAATCAAAGCAGCATGGCACTCTCTCCAGCCCTCAGTCTGCTTACTGCTGAGTTTCTAGCAAGGCAGAACAGGAGTAGTCCAATGATTTGCTCTTTGTTTGTTCCCCAATGGGAGCAACTCACTCCACTGTCAGATAGTTCCCCAAGCTTTGAAAGGGGTGGGGTGCATGCCTGCAAGGCAGCAGAGCTCACAAAACACTGGGCACAGCCATCAGGGCCAGGCATTGTGGGATACTGGCAGAAGCCCGTTCTCTTGACAAAACAAATGGCAGAGTCCACCCTGGCTCTTTGTCGACAACAAAGGGAGGGGGAAGACAAAAGTCTCTTGCAGGGCTGGAAGTGTTTTGTCGCCAAAACTGGGTGTTTTTCCCAACAAAAGTTGCTCTGCAGTCTAAACACTCTCATTTTTTTGTCGCCCAAAGGCAGGTTTTGGGAACAAAACTTGCCAGTGTAGACAAGGCCTCAGCCCTGGTATGGGGCTGTATCCCCAGGGTTTCCTTGGGGGTACTATTCTTCTGGGGCCCTCCTCAGGCTCAGTCCTCACTCAGTTCCTGCAGCCAACCAGGAACTCCCTCAATGCTCCCCTGACTCCTTTGTCCTTTGCCGATTGTCGTTAGCTTAGTCCAAGTAACCAGACAGGAGCTTCTCGCTCCCTCATTCTGTGTACCTGCTTCTCTCCCCTCCCCTTCCCAATTTAGCTGTGGTTGTGCTGCAGTTCCCTCAGGCAGCTGGGCAGGCAGTCTTTCTCTTCCAGCTCTTCGCAGCAGCTCAGCCCAACCACTCTTCCCAACTCTCCCCTGCTCTGTTCTGCTGCTCCTTTTTATATGGTCCACCTGGGATCTGATTGGTTGCTTCCCATGGAGCCACTCTAGGCTGCTTGGAGGAATTCTCCTCTCTTCCCTTTCTGGGGTCGGTGTGGCAGCGCCCTGAGGGGGACTTTGGGCTCCATGCACCCCTCACACTCTGATACTTTTGATCGCACTCTGTTTTGATCACGAGTGCTCATTATTTCTGCCTGTCAGCTTAGTGCCTGGGCTTTCAGGGGGAGACATGGGTATTTAGTACCTCCCCGAATCAGGCCACTGGAGCGGTGCAAGGCACAGTGTGGACTCTGCCTCCTCGGTACACCCTGCTGCGAAACACATGGCATAAGAAGGGTGCCACATGTACCGAGGTCCTACTGAGGTGCAATCATTGCAGCTCCATTGCTGGCTTATGCTTGCGATCACTAAATCTTGCTCAACTTTTACCATCACATCCTCGAAATGTCAGGTGCCATGGATAGCGATGTGCTTTTAAAGTACATGAAAAGCATGGATTCAGTGGCACCCCTCTATCTTGACAAATGCCAGCTTTTAATTGGAGTGAGTGCTGCTGTGCTGTATAAACACACACACACAGACACACACAAACACGCACGCACACAGAGATTCACACTAATCTAATTGTATTTACATTTTTTTCTGGTAATGTCTGTATAATTCAAGCTAACTGGTTTGAAAGTTGATAAATAAATAACAGGCTTCCAATTTGCCACGGTTAATGAGCAGGTACAGATTTAGGGGTCTTCCCTTCTGCACAGATGTCCACAAGACTGTACCTGGTGGAAGAAGATGACTTCTAAGGATCCCTTTGAACAACGTTCAGCAAATCATCCTGCTTGGTGGATGGAGTTTGCTTCATGCAGGGAAGATAGGGCTGCACTCCCAAATCTTGCTGATCTTGGGGATGAGCCACAGGCAAGAGTCATCCTAGAAGAGGCCCCGTGCCCGTTTGTAGCTGTGAGGGCTTCCAGCCTGCCCTAGCTCTCTGCTGCTCCCAGAAGCGGCTAGCACAGCTCTGTGGCCCTTGCGGGGGGGTGGGGGTGGCGGCATGGGGTTCTAAGCATTGCTCTGCCCCAGCCACCAATTCTTCAGCTCACATCGATGTTGCCTCAGGGGTAGCTAAATCCCAACCCTCCATTTGGAACGAGGGCCTGTGTGGAGAAGACTCACCACAACCTTTATATAGCCCACCAGTCTGGCCTCAAAGATGTGGGACTGCTTTTTCCTAAACCTATATGCCAGGGGTGGGGAAACTTTTTGGGGGCTGGGGGCCACTGACCCACAGAAAAATCAGTCAGGGGCCACACACAATTGAGAAGGAAAAAACCTTCTCCCCCGCTCAAACCCTCACTCATGCAGTTCCTGATTGAGGAGAACATACACTCCCCACATTCCCTTCATGCACTAGAGCCCAGAGGCCCTAGGCTAGTAGATTTTGTGTGCTCCAGCCCCACAGTAGGGCAGTAGGGGGCTGGAGTGCCAGGGTAGGCTCCCCGATGCTGGGGAAGGGGTAGCCCTGAGTCCCGGGGGCCAGATCCCCCGAGCCTTAGGTTCCCCACCCCTCTATCTACTATACAGTGTTCTGAAGGAACTTTCATGGTAGGCCTTCCCTGCCAGCCTATCCATCCTACACCTCTTTTTTTTCTTTTTGAACAGAAATGACCTCTGAGTTAAAGATTGCTTGGAGCACATTACAATGAAAAAAAATCACAAATATGACTGATGAATAAGGCAGCCTTCACTGTTCAGAACCTTCAGGCCTTCTCCTGTCCAACTTCGTTCCTTTCCTGCGACGAAAATAAATATCTGAAGCATCAATCCCTTCCAGGACTAGGTTTGCGGAAATTAGCTTTGCAAATATTTGCAGGAGCAATACCCCACCACTGGAAATAGTTCCTGTTAGGTATCTTATTTTGGTTGTCATTAGGGATGATAGATTAGATGCACTATGAAGAGCTGGCTTGAAAAGCAACCTAGACATTTTCCCTTTTTAATACGCGTATTATCGTGTGAAACGCACTGTTTGAATGCAAGCATGGAGAAATACCAATGTGTAGAGCTATTTTCCAGGGCTATGAAATAGCTACTCCGTTATATCAGGTTGCTAAACTATTCCTATGGAATTTTGTTAGAATTGTTCAGTGCTGTATATGTATGTGTTAAAATGTCCGCCGTTCCCTTCATGCCTTATACCTCTATGAGCATTTAGGTGGACATTTTTTATTTCATATTTAAAGGCTTCCCGACCACCTCATTGCAAAGCAGGCATTATTGATCAGAAAGGGGTAGGAGAAAAAAATGAAAAATACACAGAGAAAATTTGTCAAGTTAGTTATTTGCATGAACTTGTATCCCATTCTTGCATAGCCTTGCATTTAACCATAAGGGATCGGCCGACAAAGGCTTTCTTTGTCACCCGATCCCCGTCTTGGCAGCCACTTTTGCCTACAAACTGCTGACTCAGCAAAATGCAGTGGCCATTTTTATTCAAATGAAGCGCAGGAGATTTAAATCCCCGCTTCATTTGCAATGTCGGTATGTCTGATTTACATCCCTCTGGCGACAGAGGGATGTAGTCTAGACATACCCTTAGTTGGTTCTGTAGCAGTAATTAATGACAATGAGAAAATATTCTATTAGCTGCTTCTCTGAGAGTTCAGAGCCGGGTCCCAGGTAGCCAATGAGCAAGCTGTAGGGAATGGTCCAGCACCAGAGGGTTCTATATACTGCTTTAAAGACTGACCTCAGAACACTGCTCTTGTCAGCAGGAGGTGGGAGTGTCTGGGAGGTGATTTTGGTCTCTGGGAATTTGTAACAGATGTTTTAATCCAACCTGCGAATCTTTGTGAGCCATCTTAACCAATTGCCTAAGCTCAGTGGTATATTGAAATGCCTGCTAGAATATGCCTCCCCCACTTTCTTGCTCACTCTCTCTCTCTCTCTCTCTCTCCTTCCTACCCCACTCTCGCCCCTACCTTGCAGTTCCAAGCATTTAGGTACATTTTGATCTGCCAGCATTTCCCATTCTATTGCGGCTTTGTATGAAATGAGTGTGCTTCATAAAGCCTCCGAGTGAATACCCGAAAATCAATAAGCAATCTGTGTGATAATTAATGAGGGTGCCAGAACAAATTACTGTTTCCTCCCCTCCTGGTTTGGGTCACAGTCACATTTGATTTGAGAAGATGTCCATTTTTCAATTATAGTTTGTTCAGTGGGGGGTTTTTTGATATACACCAGACTGAAAGACCAGCAGATAGACGGGATCGTACAACACGACATCCTATCATGGGAGGTTGACGACGTCAGGCCAAGAGCCATGGAGAGGCCTCTGTCAAGGAAGCACGTTGGATCGGTCATGGGCTGCAAGGAAGATGATGTCTTCCTATGAGACAATAACCCAAATAGTGTAACTTACATAGCTTTACAGTTTTGTGATGGGCAAGTTTTTCTGTTTGTTTTGCATGAATGGCATTGTGGGGTGCTGTGTGCCTACGGCTTTGCCAAGAGTGGTGCAGGGACTTTGACTGTCCAAAACAAACCCCTCTATTTGGTACCCCTCTGCCAAGCCGGTACCCCCCTCTCCTCTCCAAACTAAATGTTGAAGAAATGACCTTGCTGTGTGGCATTTTAATTGTTTCCGCTGTTTGAACCATTCCACCAGCTTCCTCTTGTCTCTGTGTACCTAGTGCGGGAGGGGTGGGGGGGTGTCAACAGACTTGCCAGGCCTCAGGCTCTGCACTCCTAGAAGGAGCAGGACCTCAGAAAGAAGGGGCAAGACTGGGAGGCTAGTCTCCCCTGACAGCCCTTCAGCTCTACTCAGGTGACACCACCCAGGGCTCGGACAGCGATTTAAAGGGCAGGGGCCTCCGTCTGCCATCGCCCCAGGCCTTTTTGAATCGCCAGGCCCCACGGCAGTTACCTCTGTTGCCCCCTGGAGGCAGGCCTGACACAGCATAGGCATGTATCCTTTTTGTCTGTGCCTCCTCTTGTGCCCTTACGTGTCCATAATACCCAGTGACGTGAGGTAACTGCGTAGCTACACTGAAGTCACTGGGAATTCCCCTCGCACGTCAGTAGCACCAGGATTTCACCCTTGGAAGTGATATTCTGTTCAGCCTCCCACATGGCTTGTGTAATTTGCATCCTCAGTGACCACAGAATGCCTACAAAATTCAGGTGATGCTCACCTCAGCTTCCACCCCATGTAGCATCATGAGTCTTCTAAATCAACTCTGTGCTTCATTTGTCCTCTCTTGTGGGGGGATCCTGGAGTCCATGTTAATACTGGCTTTACAGCTGCATTTCCACTGAAAGACAAGCACCAGAGACCCTATTACTGACCTTCTTGCATAAATACTGTCTTATCCCACTATCTTATCTCCTTCCATTAGTCATGCAGAAAACTAATGACTTGGCTAGTCAAAACAAAAGACAGGACTATGCAGCACTTTAAAGACTAACAAGATGGTTTATTAGTTGATGAGATTTCATGGGCCAGACCCACTTCCTCAGATCAAACTGTGGAAGAAAATTGGCATGAAATACTTGGTGTATATATATATATACCTACTTCAAGACAGGCCCAAGAAAACCAACAATAGAACACCCCTTGTCATCACTTACAGCCCCCAACTTAAACCTGTCCAACAAATTATCAATAAACTACAGCCTATACTAGAACAGGATACTAAACTCCAAGAGTCTCTGGGAGACAGACCCATAGTCTCCTATAGACAACCACCTAACCTCAAGATGATTCTTACCAACAACCACAGGACATACCACACTAATACCAACCCTGGTACCTTCCCTTGCAACAAACCCCCTTGCCAGCTTTGTCCACATATTCACTCTGCTGATACCATTATTGGACCTAACCAAGTGAGTTATAAGATCAAGAACACATATTCCTGCACATCCAGAAATATAATTTATGCAATATTGTGCCGAAAGTGTCCGTCTGCTATGTACATTGGACAAACGTCTCAGACGCTTTGCCAGAGAATCAATGCCCACAAAACAGATATTAGACAGGATCACAAAGAAAAAACAGTTTCTTGCCATTTCAGCCAGAAGGGACATTGCCTCAACAACTTGATTACCTGCATCCTGCTTCAAAGACCTTTCAAGACTACACTTGAAAGAGAATCCTCTGTCATTCATGCTTAAATTCGACACTTTACACCTAAGCTTAAACAAAGACATTAATTATCTTACCCATTACAAAGATAGCTTCCCCAATTATTACCTCTAATATAATTAACTCACAGACATTTACCTTCTCCCCCCCCCCCCATATCTGTTCTGTTCTGAAATTTGATTTGTCCTTTTCATATGTGTTCATTTTTTTTTTAATTGTATCCTTTGGTATATATGGTTGTGACAATTTTCTTCCACTATTTGAGCTGAGGAAGTGGGTCTGGCCCACGAAAGCTCATCACCTAATAAACCATCTTGTTAGTCTTTAAAGTGCTGCATAGTCCTGTCTTTTGTTTCAGATAGACCAGACTAACACAGCTACATCTCTGTTACTTGGCTAGTCAAGTGAGCTCACTTCCTAAGTACTCCAAATAAGCAGAGGGTGTCTGCTTAACTTCCTCAATGAACTGCAAGATCTTTCCCTCCCACAAATTTTCTACCATATCAAAGCAATGAAATTCTGAAAACATCTCTACCGGTCGCCTAACGATAACAAACAACCGCCCTTTCTACTTCATAGCAAACAAAAGGATTGTACTTCTCACCACGTAAGTATTTAATGAGGAGCACCTGTTGAGATAAAAAGGCAACCTATTTATGATGACTGGGTGACAAGCAAAAACTATTATTTTGCTGTCCTGAAGGCTCTATGGAAGATTAGATACATCTTTGATGCTCTCATTAAAAAAGGTTTTTTATTGCAAAATGCCATTTTTTTCTTCTTTTTTCCTCCATATAAGTCAAAGACTTCACAGCTGACTTTTTGTTGTTGTTGTTGTTGTTGTTCTCCTTTTTTGGCTTTTTAACTTGGGGGAAGGTATTTCATTTGATGTCTCTGACAGTGCATTTTCCAGTTCCATGTCTGAAGCGCATCAACAGCCTGGAATCGTCTTATCTAAAAGTTTGACCCCAAAAGGTGCTGAGGGTCTGCAACTCATGTTATGGATATTCCACATTTCTAAGAATCAGGGTGGAATTCTCAGGAAGAAGTCTGATCAAAGTCAGACCAAAGATCCATCTAGCCCAGTATTCTGTCTGCCGACAGTGGCAAAAACCAGATGCCCCAGAGGGAGGGAACACAACAGGTAATCCTTATCCTGGCTATCGTCATTGATGGACTTAATTTCTATGGATCCTACAGTTACAACAGAAATTGTTTACAAGGGCTTTGAGACTATCTGGGTATTAATGAAGATATAAAGGCAGCCCTGTGTAAAAAATACCCCTACAAAACAGATTACAGCACCGACATTCCTCATTTTTGTCTGTCTCCCTTGCCATTCATCTGGCTGCAACCCTTGCCGCGTCTGAGCATCTGAACACACATCAAAGTCAGACCAAAGATCCATCTAGCCCAGTATTCTGTCTGCCGACAGTGGCAAAAACCAGATGCCCCAGAGGGAGGGAACACAACAGGTAATCCTTATCCTGGCTATCGTCATTGATGGACTTAATTTCTATGGATCCTACAGTTACAACAGAAATTGTTTACAAGGGCTTTGAGACTATCTGGGTATTAATGAAGATATAAAGGCAGCCCTGTGTAAAAAATACCCCTACAAAACAGATTACAGCACCGACATTCCTCATTTTTGTCTGTCTCCCTTGCCATTCATCTGGCTGCAACCCTTGCCGCGTCTGAGCATCTGAACACACATGCTTGGAAGGATTATTTTCGCAACTGCAACTTGCATACTTGATCTAAACAGTGTGGTGGAGTGTGTGTGAGAAGCAGATCTATCTTTCCTTCATGGTGTCCGCAAGCAAGCCAGTTGCATTGAGTAAAGATTCGGGAAGCATCCCGAATGCAATCCACGTTTTACGTTGACATCTGTGTCAACAACAGAAAAGCTTCAGTTTAAAATGTATTTTCTATTGGACTATTTCAAGTGTCACTTTCCTGATGTGTTTAGTAGAATTGTGCCTTTTGAAAACTTGTTGCACTTGATACGTTTGTAATCCATCAGAATGTTTCTAAACGGCCTCCTACACTCACAACCACAAAAGGAATCTAAACATTTCAGAACCTCAGATGCAATTATGGTACAAGCCACAACTTCCTATTTAATCTACAACTGTTCTGTCTCTCCCTCTCTGATACTCCACAGAAACCTTTTCAAACATAAAGGCTGTGTCTACACTGGGCCACTTATTCCGGAAAATCAGCCGCTTTTCCGGAATAAGCTGCGAGCTGTTTACACTGGCCCCTTGAATTTCCGGAAAAGCAGTGACAATTTACTGTATGAAATCAGCTGCTTTTCCAGAAAAACTATGCTGCTCCTGCTCGGGCATAAGTCCTTATTCCGAAACACTGTTCCGGAAAAGGGCCAGTGTAGACAGCCCAGGAGTCTTTTCCGGAAAAAAGCCCCGATCGCGGAAATGACGATCGGGGCTCTTTTCCGGAAAAGCGCGTCTACATTGGCCACAGACGCTTTTCCGGAAAAAGGGCTTTTCCAGAAAAGCAGCCTGCCAGTGTAGACGCTCTTTTTCCGGAAATACTTATAATGAAAACTATTCTGTTTTAAGCATTTCCGGAAATTCATGCCAGTGTAGACACAGCCCATGTGTCTCTTCAAACTAAGCTACATTGCTGGAAAATGTAAAACCGACTGTTCTGCATTAGATTAAAAACTGTGCTGGAGGCTTATGGGTGAACACATTCAGTCAGGGCTGCCACCGGGAGGCACCAATCGGGCAGCTGTCTGTCCTGTAGCCCAGAGATTCAAGAGGGCCTGGTGCTCCTAGCTGTTGCTACTTCAGGAGCAGTGAGAGCCCTGGGCCTTTTAAATAACCACTAGAGCTCTGGGAGTCACTGAGAGCTGGCCTGCTTGGGGTTGGGGGTGTGGTGCGGTCCAGGGTGGCATTAAGAGCTAGCTGCTCCAGCCCTGCCCCTTCTACTCAAGGCCCCGCCCCTTTTGCGAGCATGGAGCCAGCCCCTTTCCATATTGTATTGAGGTCAGAGTACAGTCTCTGTGGGAAACCCTCAAATACTTGGATTGCTATCCACATCCGATGGCTATTTATGAAGCGCCTTTCATGACAAGCAACTCATCCAACACACATGAGACAGGTTGAGCAGTTTTGACAGTAAATTGCATGTGGCAGAGGTTGACTGAAGGCACCAGGACTCCAGTGAAAGCAACGTTGTTTTAGAAACAAATCACGGAATTGCTCGCTATTCTCAAATGAAGAAATAGAAAGTGAAAGTCCATGGGAAGAGTGTAAAATGCAACTGGAGCAATTAGAAACTAAACCAGGGTTACTCAACATGTGGACCATGGGCTCCGTGAGGCCCCACAGCCTGTTTGTTTGCGGCCCGTGGTGCGGTTTGGGTTTACGTGAGGCTCAACACGTAGCCCATGAGTGGGATCCTCTGAATATGGCCTCAATGGGAACACTCTCCACAATGGCAAGTCAATAGAATGGTCTTCTGTTGATATGCGCTTTAGTAGTTAAATTCCTGGACTGTCATTGCTCATTAAAAGTGCTGTCATATGGATGGAAATGGGGTAACTATTGCATTTTCTTAATATCAGCTGAACTGACGTGAATGGGGCCTGTGTGTGGTGTAGCCTTGCCTTAATCTTTGTATTCATACCCATCAGTGTGAAAGAAGCTATTTGCACATATTTGCATATATATTTGCATATATATGCAACCACACTGAAGTTGCAGCCCTCGGCATGTGCTGTGAGTATCATTGTGGCCCCCGGGGCTTCCAAAGTTGAGTAACCCTGAACTAAACAAACACAGTAGCTGTTCTAAACACGGATGGACTACCTGTGGTGAAGGGACAAGATGGACAAAGTAATATCTTTTACTGGACCAGTTTCTGTTGGTGTGAGAGACACGTTTTGAACTACACAGAGCTCTTTCTCAAGTCTGTAGCCAGCTGTCAATAATCCTGATTAAGCCAAGGGATTTGAATTCTAGAGGGTTGTAATTGACAAGAATGACTTTGTGCATATCAATAGGGCCTTATAAATGAGATAATGTCTTCAAACTCTGGTCAGTTTTAAGATGAATTATGTTATCTCCAGGTATAATATTCCCAACAGTACACTACATAGATATTGGGTAGTTCCTCTAGATAAAGTATAGATGTTTGGTTATTCCTACATTTGAATTACTATGAATGACTTTGGAGGGATCAGCACTTCATAAACTTATGTCATGACCCACAATTCTTTGGATGATTTAGAATTCCATGAACGTGGAACCTGACACTAAATTAATTGAAATTAGCAGAAAGATTGATTTCAGTAGCCTTTGATACAGAGTCAAAGAGGGTTGACTTCATAAAGAATCCCCTAAAGAGGAGGCATATCAGTATAGTAGGTGAGTTTTTTCCTCATTTAAGTAATTGACAAAAGTTGGTTAGGAGTCAATCACCAGAGCAGTGTAAGACCATTGTGTATCCAAATTCTCCTTCTCAGTAGTCTTAGGGCTAAAGTTTTTTAGCCAAAACATTTTAAATTATAGATCTAGATCTAGATGATATAGATATAGATTCAGGTTGACAAAAACATTTCGTGAATTTGGGTTCAATTCTCCAGATGGTTTTCATTGGGGGAAAAAAACCAATCAAACATTCTGGTTGAAAAAAGCAAAATGTTTCATTTTGATATTTTCCGAATGAAAAGTTTCCATTCCAAATGCCTTTGCTTTGAATTTCCCTTCAATTCATTTATATAAGGTTATACTTGGAAATGGAACCTTTCATGTTGGGTTGAATTCAGTGCTTTGTTTAGCTTTCAGTTGACTGGAAATTTTCATTAAGGATCAACCCCACATTAATTTATTTCCCTGTTGTTATGGTTACTGTTCAGCCAGTCACCTGAAAATACAGTTAGGCTACATCTAGACTGCAGGCTTCTTTTGGAAGAAGCTTTTCCGGAAGAGATCTTCTGAAAAAAAGAGATCTTCTTCCGAAAGAGAGCGTCCACACTGCCAAAGTGCATTGAAAAAGCGATCTGCTTTTTCGACAGATAGCATCCACACTGAATGGACGCTCTCTCGCATTTAAGCTGTGATTGCTATGGCCACAAGGACACCTGTGCTTTTTCCTCTTTCCTCTTCTTCCGAAAGAACTCCCTCTTCCCCGTCCACAGACACCTTTGTCCAAAAGAGCTCTTTCAGAAAAAGGTTTCTTCCTCATAGAATGAGGATTACCAATGCCAGAAAAAACCCTCTGTTTTTCTGATTTTCTTTCGAAAAAACGCGATTGCAGTGTGAACATAAGTGAAGTTTTTTTGGAAAAACGGCCGTTTTTCAGAAAAAACCCTGTAGTGCAGACATAGCCTTATTTGCAAACAGTTATTTGCAAGACATACTGGTATCAGAAAAGTGATAGAAATGTAGCCGTGTTAGTCTGGTGTAGATGAAACAAAATACAGGACTATGTAGCACTTTAAAGACTAACAAGATGGTTTATTAGATGATGAGCTTTCGTGGACCAGACCCACTTCCTCAGATCAAACAGTGGACGAAAATAGTCACAACCATATATACCAAAGAATACAATTAAAAAAAAGTGAACACATATGAACATTTGTCCTTTTCATATGTGTTCATTTTTTTTAATTGTATCCTTTGGTATATATGGTTGTGACTATTTTCGTCCACTATTTGATCTGAGGAAGTGGGTCTGGCCCACGAAAGCTCATCATCTAATAAACCATCTCGTTAGTCTTTAAAGTGCTACATAGTCCTGTATTTGGTATCAGAAAAGTGATTGTTAGTGACTGGAAATCATCCCTGCACACCCACCAGGCATATTCCTGGTTAATCCAAGGCTCTGCAGGCTACCACGGCTGCTCAGAAAAGTTTTTGATCAGGGTGCGTAAGCATTTAGGTGCAACAGGGGCAGATGAATTGTTTTGTTGGCACAGATCACTGACACAGATCAGTGTTCTCTCACTGAAAATGAGCCACCCCCAAATGCTTCAGAGGTGAGGGTGGATATGGGCTAATCCATCCCTTATGAAATTCTCACCCTAATCTCTAATCGCTAGGGATTGTTTTAAGACCTGCAACAAGAGGTTTCCATTTCCTTTCCAACAGTGTTTTGTTAACACCGCTTTTATCACTCTGCATAGCATCGCTAATATCTCTCTTGTTACTTATCTTGAGTAATTTGCCTGGCGTTCCTTTAGTGTGATAATTGTGACGCAGGCAATTAGTGTTAATTTAACGTTAGCAGTGAAATGTCAGACACATCGATGAGTAAATTCTCCAAGTTAAAGGTGTTAACACAATGTTATCTTGACTGGGTGATGTGCAGGCTTTGTGGGGCACGTTAATGACAATCAATAATACAGTACATTAAGATTTGCACTTGAGCAGGAGTAAGTATGCTGCCTTTGTGCCGTGTGGCATTCATTTATGTAAGCAGTACAGTCTTTGGGAATGTGCTGACTTTTGAGTGTGTGGGCTTTCAACTTTCCCCCTGCTTCAGTACTCTTGAATTTCATTTGATATCCTAGTTTTTGTGGTGGTCGGGGGCGGGAGGGGGGGAGAGGCTCAGCAGAATTTTTTTCAGCAGAGACTGCAAACCGAATAAAAAGTAGGGAGTTTGGTGGTGGTGTCTACAACTTTACATTAATCTTCCGAGAGCACTCCTGATGCTTTTTAGTCAGATTTGGCTACAGGGTTCCTGTTATGAAAATTTCATAATGTCGACCCAGCAGCTAAGGAATTTACAGTTTGTTTCTTATGGAAAGAACTGTCCATGTCATCGCATATGCATATTTTATTAATCAGGCCGACTTATTGAGCTGAGCAGGACTGGCAACAGACACACTTTGCTGGGCTCTGGGCAACGTGTATGTGTGATGGGGGCTCAGCATTGGACCCGCCCCCCAGAAGGGGCGGAACCTTGGGTGGAAGGGGCAGGGCTAAGGGCAACCAGCCCTCAGTGCTGCTTGGGGCTCCTGCTGAAATTTAAAGGGCCCACGCCTCCAGACCCTTTTAAATCACTGGGCCCCAGAGCAACTGCCCCCCCCTGCGCACACACCCTGGCCAGTGGCCCCAAAGCTGAGACAGAAGTTTTCATAGACTAGAGCCAAGGCCAGGGGGGAACCTAAGGGTGCTTACCTGGTTCCGCAGGGGACCTGTCTGGTCTGGAGGAGGAAAATAAGATGGTGGATGGAACAGCAGCCTGTTAGGGCCAAAAAGCCTCAAAAGCATTTCTTCAAGGTGCCATGCTCAACAATTTTGGTCTTACCCCCCTTTTTTTTTCTCAACATAATTTTTTCCCTGGTGGTTTTTTTTTGGGGGGGGGGGGGTTCAGTATTTTTGGTTAAACCATCTGGCAACCCTATGCATATCCCCCAACCCATGTTTTTTGTAGCTCAGCACCCCACCCTCACCATAAAAAAGTTTCCCACTCCTGGACTAGAGTTTGGATTGTGGTTTGTATCCACCATATTTCCACCCTGTATCTTAGATTCTCACAATTGCTAATAGAGATGACACTAGATATGAGAAACTATATTATTCTAAATACCCTTCAAAAGAAATCCAGTTCCAATGTCTAACAATGAGCCATTTCCTTTAGTGACTTCAGGCTGCCCTTTGGGAGCACATTGGCAAGGGACTGAAAACTGTCTTTGGCTCCCGAAGCTTCATTACATCTTTACAGGCTGAGGGAGATGCAGTTTAAATATAGCTCTAATCATTGGAGGGGATTAATTTAAATATTACGTCTTTAGTTGCTCTTCTGTTTCCACTTTAACAATAAATGGACATACTTAAGAAAAGAATAGTGATAGAAATGTAGCCGTGTTAGTCTGGTCTAGCTGAAACAAAAAAAAGGACTATGTAGCACTTTAAAGACTAACAAGATGGTTTATTAGGTGATGAGCTTTCATGGGCCAGACCCACTTCCTCAGATCAAATAGTGGAAGAAAATTGGCATGATCATATATACCAAAGGATACAATCAAAAAAATGAACACATATGAAAAGGACAAAATTTTTTGTCCTTTTCATATGTGTTCATTTTTTTGATTGTATCCTTTGGTATATATGGCTGTGACAATTTTCTTCCACTATTTGATCTGAGGAAGTGAGTCTGGCCCACGAAAGCTCATCACCTAATAAACCATCTCGTTAGTCTTTAAATTGCTACATAGTCCTGATTTTTGTTTAAGAAAAGAAGGCACACTAAGCTGTGACTTTATGAAGATTTATGTATGTGTTTAGCTTCATGCACGAGGTTCATTTATTTCACTGCTCATAGTGTATCATTCTTTGCAGGACTGAGGCTTTCGGTCTGATCTTGCAATGTGATGTACACAGGAGGAACCCTGTAGCAGGATCAAGACTAGCTGCTATAAAACTGGAATTAGTTGATACAAAACTCTTCCAGAATTAGTGATTATTTAATGAATATTGTAGCTTGTACACTGTGATGTGTATGGAAACATTTCTAAGAAATCTTAAAGCTATCTCTGGAGGATATAAATGTATCTGAGCACTGATTTTATTGTATTATTGTTTCTGGACAAATTGTGGTAGCAATATTTTCTTTACTGTAGGAGAGTAGCAATATGTATTCCGTCTAATAAACTGCTGACCACTTCCTCAGGTGGTTAGCCTTCTATAAATGTGTCACATTGTACATGATAAAGAAGCAATGTAAAAAGAAACTCTATCTCAATTCTCTTTTGAATCCTCCTTTGTGGTGGTCTAATATCCATGATCCAAAAAAGGTAAAAAATGGTATTTGAACACAAACTGTTCTGCATGCAGGATACTGAATTTATGGAACTCCATGCACAATTTGGCAAGAATGCTATTGTGCTAGCCTGGGACAAGTTAGTCTGCAGTTTAATTGCAGGAATCTCTCCTGTTTGCGGGAAAATGGTTAATTTTGCTTAAGTTGTCTCTATTACAAATGTCAGGAGCTACCCAAGTTTGGTTTGATTCTGGAAACAATTGGTCTGAATGAAGTTATTTATTGACTATGCACTTTTTCCTCATAAAAAAGAAGTACCTTCCGGTTGCATGTAACTATTTACGGGTTGTCTGAAAATCATTTAAATCCTGCATAGAAGCGATATCTTTGAGCAACTGTTGTTTGAAGAAAATCTGTAATATCTTAGGGATGTATCTAAACGTAGACACAGGCTTGTCAAGATATATATTTCATTGTTTAAAATGTATATTCACAATGTAACAGAGATATAGAAATACTGTATTTGCAGTTTGGTGCACAACCTTACTTTGCATGTGTGTAACGAGAAATAACAATAGAGGATTCTGTTCCTCTTGCTGCTGTTCATTTTACATACTTTTCCTCACACTCTGCTTTAGAGTGTCTAAAGCTGCCAAATTCGGCACCCGACTTTGAAAATGTAGGTCAAAATGGGCATCTGAATCCATATTGATGTATATAAAGACAAGGCTGAGTGCTCACTGATCCTAGTGAATTATCTATAACAGACCAGTACAAATACCTGATTTTAAGCTTGCCGGCAGTTCCAAAAAATAGTGTCGGGCCAAGGGGGAGGAGGGAGAGCTTGGAGTCCATCGAAAACCAATTTTTTTTTCAGGATTTTTGGTGAATCAAAAAATTATGAAAAAAAAATCATTTGGGGTCAACTGAAACATTGGCTTTGACTTGGGGTGGCATTTTAGCCCCTCCCCCATTTTTAAGGAAATGAGATTTGGAAATAAAAAGCTAGATTTACAAAATGGAGATGGAAGAGGCATTGGTAGTATTCTCCCTATCCTTGCTAACTCAGAGATAGGGTGCTCTCCTGGGATGCGGGAGACCCAGGCTAAAACTGAAGTCACCCACATCCCAGGAGAATACAGTAACCACCAAGCTATTGGCTACTCTGTGATGGGTCTGATTCAGTCTCTTCTACAGAAGCTCTCCCACTTTCTATCAACACTCACCTAATTATTGGGGACAATGTCTTTATAGAAGGGACAGGCAAAATATGGCCTGTGGGTTGGATCTAGTCTGCTAAACCTCCAGCTCCAGTCCGCCACCATCCCTGCCTGTCGCGCTCCCGCCTTCCATTCAAAGGGACCGTGTGTTCTCTGCGTGCTCTAGGGGGCGCTTTGCTTGCTGCTCCCATCTCCTAGCATCATTTTGCAGCTCCTATTGGTCAGAAACCAGCCAATGGGAGCTGCCTGGGATATGCTTGCAGTAGGGATGTAAATATCAATCAAAAGAGATCACCAGTTAAATGATTAAAATATTATCATTTGACTCGTTAACCATTGGTGGGCAAAGGGCAGCTAGGCTGAGGGGTCATATCAGGCATAGTGGGGCCATGACCAGAGCTGCTACAGTGCAGCTGGGGCCACCACAGTGCTGCCAAGGTCCTGCCTGCCCTGCCGCAGCAGAGCTGGGAGCACTCCGATGCAGCCAGTACCGGGGCCGCCACACCACGGCTGGTATTCCACCTGCTCCTTCTGGGGCTATCACGGTGGAGCTGGAGGTGCTGTGGTTCCCATGGGCAGCCAATGGGGCTGGCAGTCCGGTTAACTCTAGTTATGCAGTATGCATTCTGGTAAACCGAATGCTTACCGGTAACCGGGTAACCTTTTCCATATCTAGCTTGCAGCACAGGCAATGTGCAGAAACCCTCTCTCCCCTGCCAAAGGGCATGCAGCATGCAGAGAGTACATGGCTTCCACACCTGGCTGCTCTGAGCAGTGCACAGGGGTGCAGCAGGAAGAGAGCCTGTCTGAGGGTCCTGCTGGGCTGCTGGCCAGGAACCACCTAATATAAGCACCTCCTGGCAAAAGTCTGCACCTGGCCCCTCATCTTCTCCCACACCCCAACTCCCTGCCCTGGGTCGCAAACCAAGCCCTCTGCATCCCCTCCTGCAGCCCTTCTCCAGGTCAGAATCCTCTCCTGCACACATGCTCCCTCCCGGACTCTGAACCCCAATCCTATGCCCCAGGGTACAACCCTCTTCCAGACCCCACATGCCTCCTGTACCCCAGTGCCCTACACCGAGCTCCTTTCTGCACCCTACCTCCATCTCAGACCTTGCACCTCCTCCGTTAATATCATGGGACAGTGCAGTCTTCGACCACTTACCAAATTCTTGGAGTAACCCTCCCATCCGAAATTATTGCTGCTTTACAACCTAGTGGTTAGGCCTTTTACCTGAGAAACACATGTAGACTTGGGTCCCTGCTCCTATTAATGTTTAATTATATGTGTAAGGTAGAACAGTTGCAACAGACGAGATTGAGTGACCAGCCCATGCCAATAAATTGGCATTTAAATTACTCACCTCGTATGTGGGGTATCTGGGTTCCAGTCTCTGCTTCCTATCACTGGCTCAAGCCCAAGACTCCAACACCACCACCTCCTCTGTTTTCTAAATCTAGCTTGACATTTCTGAATGTGTTTTGATCAAAACAATTTGTCATCCTCAATTGTTTCCAAACTGACACATATACCAGAATTGTTTTGGTTGATTTGAATCTGCATTTTTTTATCCCCTCAAAAAAAAGTTTTGGACATCCTCTCCACTTCCTCCCCCTCCAATCTACTTTATATTTAAGCTGTTCTTGTCGTGATTCATGTCGATTGTCGTACCCTTCCAGGGCAAATAGTTCAGGTCAGTCAAGAGAACTTGTTTGATAGAGGTCTTCTTTGCACTTTTATGGTACAAATAATCTCATCTCCTAAACCTTTACAACCAAACTCCTTTGTGCAATGAGAGATGCTGCACCAGAAAATAAATAAATTCAATGTATTAAAGTGTCCAATTCAATAATCTAAGCAGTAATTTATAATATAGACATACAATTGCTTTCACGCATTACTTTCATTAATGGCCTTTGGCAGGTTGAAACTTTTCAGTTTCACCATTAAATATTCTTGTAGAGAACATTTTGGTTTAGCTCTGAATTGGTGCTAGGTAAGAAGACTTAGCCGTATCTGCTTTCTTCACCTACTTGTTTTTCTTTTAGATTGTGAACTTTTTAGATTGCCTATCTTCCAGTCAAAGTAGGAATTAGTTGTTGTTACTTGCAGGAAAACAGTTTCACCTATGCCTGTGTGAGGTAATTGAGAGAGAATTTCAGAGAATGGTCTTCCAAGATTACATTTGTCTCTGGAGAGTAATTGTGTACAGTAGTATCTTCTGGAAGCTGTCTTTGCAATCATTTTACGGCTTTCAGTTCAGTGAAGGTTTGCTGCTGTCGTGTTTCATTAATGTGTGTTTGTACCGCATCGTTCATATCAGAACATCACTATGTGAAACCATCATGTGATAGAAGCAGGCAGTTTTTTAAAAGAATACTTTAAGACAAATGTGAATAAGAAATCCCTTTCTCGTTGGTTTATCCAGGTTTGCTATATAAAACTTATTACTAGAGTATTTTTATATGCCAATTAGGATAGTATAGCAAAATGACACTGGTGATATGAAGTACTGAATATTAGCCATAAAAATTTACAGCACAGAATGTGAAAATAATTTTGTGCCTCAGGAGAACAATATTCCATTTTTTTGTGATCTTGTCATTTTTCTGTGGTGTTAGATTTTACAGGTTGGGCATTTCAATATGACTGGGCCACTAGTCTCATAAAAACAATTATAATACTGGCTTTAAAAATATTTTTTCTTTCTATTTCACTACTCCCCCCCCCCCCCCCCCGCATTTAGTTTTAAATGATATAAATGTACTGGCAACATTTATATAAAAAATCTAGACATGGTCCAAAGCTAAAACCTTAAATCCCAGCACCTTCAAATGTGGAGGCACGTTGAGATTCAAATCTGGAACTTCTATATTGATTCCAAAACCAATTCAGATGTGGTCCAAATCTCAGGAAGTCTATTGTCTCAAGAAATTAGAAAGTTCTTCTTCACACAGCGTGTAGTCAACCTGTGGAACTCCTTGCCAGAGGAGCCTGTGAAGGCTAGGACTATAATAGAGTTTAAAGAGAAGCTAGATAATTTCATGGAGGTTAGGTCCATAAAAGGCTATTAGCTGGGGGATAAAATGGTGTCCCTGGCCTCTGTTTGTCAGAGGCTGGAGAGGGATGGCAGGAGGCAAACTGCTTGATCATTGTCTTCGGTCCACCCTCTCTGGGGCACCTGGTGCTGGCCACTGTCGGCAGACAGGCTACTGGGTTAGATGGACCTTTGGTCTGACCCAGTATGGCCATTCATATGTAAATTTTGGCCCAAGAGGAAGGATAATACAGGCCAACAAATTTCAGATTTTATCCCGGTTGCATCCAAATTATCCCTCAAATCCAAAAACCTCTCCTCCAGCTGAAGGCATGACCCTCTTGTCCAAGATATACTTAAAAAGTCATTTTTGAATATTGGGCACCAGAGTATATAGCTGATGGAATTGAATTTCTGGTGGTTCTGATGCACATAACGAATGGTTGGCTTTCACCATCACAAGGTTAAAGCAGAATTCTCTCTTCACCTCAGAAAGTAACTCCAGCCGCGTGTAAAAGTTCCGCAGATACCTCCGCAGAATGCAGATGGAACAGGCAAAGTGATTTATGCCTTGTAAATATAATCAAGAGTGGGCATTTCTGAACGTCTTAGCTATTGCAATTTCTGAAGAGTTTTTGTCCTCGTCTGGCTGCGCTGGGGAGAATATTAAGATGGAGTTTCAGAGCAGTTGGAGACAGATGAGACTGCACGTCTGTCTGGTTGCAAGTGAGGCTTAAGGAGTGACTTCATGGCAGAGGTGAAAGTAAGCAAGGGCGCCTTGCACGCAGCTCCAGCAGGAGATGGCAGGGAGCTATTGAAAGAGCTGCCAGGGACTTGGGTTGCAATAGGACAGGACCTGTAAGAAATTGTAAGCGACTTTCACTGCCGCTTGGTGGGAAGCTTGTTCTACATCAGAATATAAATGTTTGTCATCGTGACACGGCGGGTATGCTGGGGGGGGAGGGCACTGTCTTCCCAAACCTCCAGTCTGGCCCCGCCCATACTCCGCCACCGGAATGCCTACTCAGTGGCGGCCCGTCAATACAGGCAAACTAGGCGGTCGCCTAGAGCGCCAAGATAAACGGCCATAGAGGGCTTTGGAGGCGGGGGCACCGATTGCGCGTTTCGCCCAGGGCGCCAGTTGCTGGCAGCTCATCTAGGGCCACTCCTGAGGTGGTCTGGGGAAGGGAGTCTGGGGAAGGGAGTGTTACTGCCCCCGAGTGCCCTCCCTCTCCAGGGCTGGGGAGGCTTGAGCCGCATGCCACCTGACCCCCATGTGATGGGGGCGTGGCCTGGGCAGAAGGGGCGGGGCGAGGGTGGGGTTGGGAGCT
This sequence comes from Pelodiscus sinensis, assembly GCF_049634645.1. Classification (NCBI taxonomy): domain Eukaryota; kingdom Metazoa; phylum Chordata; order Testudines; family Trionychidae; genus Pelodiscus; species Pelodiscus sinensis. The sequence goes on along the minus strand of NC_134723.1, from coordinate 43,792,894 downwards.
TGCCTCCCCCAGCCCTATCTTCACCAGCCACCCATGTTCATAATTCATATCCTACCCGCCATTTGTCATTTCCTTTCCTCCTTAGCCCCCCTTCTCCCAATTAACCCCTCTGTTCAGCATCCTTCTGTTTCTGCCTGCTCTCCGTACCATAGCGGTGCTTGTTTTGGATTCCAATCATATTCCTTACCACATGTTCTCTGGTCCATAAGGGGTACTGGAGGCAAAGCATAAAGGGTTCTCATCCCTGGAGTTTGCTCCAGCCCATTTAGAGTAAAGTTAGAGGCACGTCAACCCTGACAGCCTCTCAGGGCGTGTACCTTTTTGCCAGTCTGTGTAAAGGAGGGCAGTTCCCACACAGCACTCCCTATACGGCACTCTAATTATGAACCATTAACAGATGTTCATTTGCTAACTAGGGTTTCAAAATAAGTGGTTCACCTGCTCTTCACTGTTAGTTGAGCAGTTGGATAAACCAGCCTATGAAATCTGACATTTGGCAACCTTCGATAAGTGAAAACGTTTTTTTTCCCCTATGGAAGCACATAATCGATTGTGATTTTTTACCCTTTATCTTTTTGTTGAAGTTGAATTGGTCTTTAATGAAGACAAAGATTAAAGTTAAAATTAGACAGCTGAGAGGCGTAGCCACACAGCTCCCATGGATATTAGTCCCAGTGTCAGCTTTGGAAACCGCTGTATAAGCTCCTCCGACAAGAAGTGTGCTATGCTGTGTCCCGTATTGTGGTTCTGGTGTGATCTGCCTCTTACGGAGTTGATCCCATACTCGCTAAAAGCAGTGGTAACACAGCCATTGATTTGAATGGCGCAGAATCAGGCTCTACACCTGTTATTTTCAACAATTTTTTTTAAGAGAAAATGGGTTGTTTTTACCAACCATGGTTTCAAGGGGAAAATGTTATTTTGGTTGACATTTTTAATTCTTTGATGAAATGTACACATTCCAAAAAATTTCAGTTTTTGTTAAAATATTTTTGTCTAGAAGTTGAGAGAGGGGAATCAACTTCCTTTATTTTAAAATCTCCCCTCCCTTCCCACCTCCCCTCTTATTTTATAAAAAAAATAATTAAAAAAAAAAACAAAAAAACGGGGTCTACTCCCCTTCCCTCTTACTCTCAAGTACTGGGAGGGAAAAGTGACCCAAGAGTGAGATTTTTCTGCTCATGGATGAAAAACATTGTCATGAAAACTTTTGGTGGAAAAAAAAGGAACAATCTCAGTTTTTTTCATTCCCCTCCCCACATACATTTTTTCACCCAAAACAGTATTTCACCATCTGTTTTATCCCTTGCAATCACCTATATATCATGCCTCCAAGTCATCACTTCTTTAACAGGTGCAGACTTGTGTGTCCTGGATTTATAGTTAACTTCCCTATCCTGGGTGTGACTGTTCATACCTCAAAGCAGCACCCTGGAACCCCCATAATGGCAGCTGTCATGTCATTAATTATACAAAGTATCCGGTGGGAGATATTATTTTTAAAAGTCTTGCTCTGTTGAATCGCAACATCCTGTTGGATTGTGTGTGCTAGCGTTGTGAGTGAAGCTGTGAACTATTGCCATATGTGTGACTTGAACTATGTTGAGGTTGGGAACACGCTGAACAAAAATGGAGCAGCCCGACAGCAGCTAACGGCTCCTCGGTACCCATCACAGCAAGAATTGGTTATCCCAGGAAATGTACACAATGGAGACTCCTCAGAGAGAGCACACGGACAATGGAGGCTGCTTTGACCAATGAGGGCTCCCTGATCCCCATATCGAAAAATCGTTCCAGCAAGCTGGACAGAAACTAGGGAAGTGACATCACCACAACTCAACTCCTAGAACCAGGTCTGCAGAACGATTTTAGACCCGGCGAGGGTGGTCTGATGCCGGGAACGATTTCCAGCCTGTGGAGTGACGATCTGTGACCGGTTTGTACCATCTGGCAGGAGGACACTCTGCTTGATTCCAAGTTTGTAGAACTTGAGGGGGATTTATTTTTGTTTCTTAAGTAACTAGCTCTGACATCCGTACCCACTACTTATTATCACTGAGGCCTGATGGGGGGGAAGCAAAGAGGGCAGTTATCTTGGGGCCCAGTGATCGAAAGAGGCCCAGGGCCTCTTGTTGCTGCCCCGGTGACTGCAGCATTGGTGGTGGCAGGACTTCCATGCTCTTTAAATTGCCCCTGGAGCACCGTGCCACACACTGCAGAGCCACATACCGTGTGCTCCGCGGGGGGGCTTAGTTCTGGCCCCGGCCCCTCCCCTTCCTCCTGAAGCCCCACCCCTTCCAGAAGTGTTGACGCCGCCTTCCCACACCTTACCCAGAGCCTGCATTGTCTGTCTGCTCCCCTGTAATCACTTAATCTGCAGTTCATACGTCTGTTTTTTATATTTGACCTAAACCTGGGAGGTTTGCTTGAAGTGCTTGAGAAATCGCAGCTCAGTTTACAAAGACTCCACATCAAAAGCGGAGGAGCTCATCGGGTCATGATCTTACACTGACCAGACTTCTGACCAGTGCAAGACAATACAGTTCGGGATACGTGACTGGAACTTCTCTATTGTTGGTTCATGAGTGGCTGGGGAAAGCACTCCTGTAACTCAGCTGGGGGAGTCCGTGCTGTTGATGTCTGTGTGAGTCCAGTACCTGCCAGAGGTTTGTGGCCTGACACAGCCTCCCACAGCGACAGGGATAGCTCAGGTTGGTGGGACAGAGGGCTCGGTGCTCCCACAGTCCAGGTTGCACCCTGGGGACCCACCCACGCTGGGTTGTTCGTGAATTAGAACAACACTGTCCTAAAAGATTGCTGTGCGGCAAGATTTTAAAACACTTATTTTATATCCACTTTAGTTAAACCCACCACTGAAAAATGTCCTTTCTGTGAGTTACAAACTGGAACGATCAAATAACTCCTGCAAACCATACACACACACACACACAATTCTACAAGATCTAATGTCTTGGTGTTACTAGACTAGGATGGCTTTATTCGAGGCTGTGAAATCATAAGGTAACTCCAGGGACCTGACACGATTACAGCTGAAAACAATGAAACCGGAGGAAGATGAGTGTTTTGAAAAGGAACTCATGCAAAATATAAAATGCCAGTTCTTTGAAAGGTAACGAGAATGGATGTTGCTTGTAATTGGTAAGAAATTGTGACCTATTAAAGTACAGATAAAAAGGATTAAATTACCATGAAATATACATACTGAAGATCAAATAAACCAAATGAAGCACACTGCTGAATTTATGTGCAAATAAGTTAACTGAATAAAATTCTACTGTATATACCAATTCCATGTGCTATCTTAGTAATGCTATAATTAAGCCAAAATATCATGTCAAACTGGCCTTTTCCATCTGCTCTGTGATCTGTTCAGGGACCAACTGGAAAAAAAATGACAGCTGACCTCAAAAGGAGATACATTCTAACACAGCTTTTGGTTAGAATATTTCACCTTCCTGCATAAATGGATATGAACCGTTTTCCATTTAATTGGGTAAATCAGACCTTTGGGTTTTCCATTACTCAGAAATATTTTAAAACCCTTATTTTGTTTCTTGAAATGCTCCTCAATATCAGAGAATCAGTGAGTTTGATGGCTGAATATTTTTATGAACCGTTTTTATTTCCAGCAATGTAAACGACTAAGATAATGGCAGCAGTTTAAAATAGCAGCAGGCTACGTTTTTTATTTCTTTTGACAGATCCCACCGAAAATATACTCGTTAGTAGTAAAATCTCAAATGTTTGGTATAAATAATTGACATGTAAGACAGAAGAAATCCAGCCTGTATTTATGATACTAATTGATTTCATTTATTTTGCGTCCCCCGTGTATTTTTCACTGTCAGTCTCGCCATTATCCTAATGTTGTTGTTTCCAATAACACTCAGAAAAGTCATTCTAGAGGCAGGGGGTCTTTGAGCACAGATGCATCAGGTGTAAAGCTCACTTTCCTCGGAGACAAACAAATTGGCTAAAGAAAGCCCCATGGAATGTTACCGCTGAAAAAAACAGGATTTGTCCATCTGCTTACATCCGTTACCTTGCAAAAGTCGGTTTAATGCTTGCTCCCACGAGTGTATTCATACAGTACGGGCATATTTTTTTTTACAACTGGGTAATATGAAAAACGGTAACACTTGGAATTAGTGTAATCTTTAGAAAGTCATTATCCTTTAAACAGAAGGCTAACAGGCCCTCTTTGCAATAAGGGTGATAGCTGCACTCAGTCCTTCGTACTGAGCTGGTTTTAAACATGGAATTCCTGCACTTTTGGAATAGGAGAAAAACAGGTCTGTCTAGATCCAGAAGGAAAGAAAGAAGAACAGAATGAAGAGGCAACCAGGAAATGCAGAAGCGAGTCTTGTTTTAAAACTGGAGGCAAACATTCCTCGGCTTCAGGGACATTCAAGTCCTGTTCTGCCTTTGCATCTGGCAGTTCTGCTAGCTCTGAAGCTGGTGGGAATGAGGGGAGGTCTACCAAAGGCAGTTGTCCACTATTGGTTCAAAGGGCTGGACACAAATACCTCAGAACTTAGGAGCAGAATCAGAACTTAATGGCTGAGTCCTATTTCCTCTCCGATGTGAGAAGAGAATGCCTGAGGATCACCTGAGGTACGCTTGGTGGGGCCTCCAGAGTTGCTCGTGCCTTTCTTTCCGTGTCTCATGGAGCGTTACCAAGGATGCATTTAGCCCCTCCACTGGCAGCCAGCGAAAGTACAGCATGAAGAGAGCCAGGGCTTAGCTGCAGTGAAGTAGATCTGGACTCTCGTTACTCTTAGTTCCTTATTTTTAGGTGTTAGGTCATGGTGCCTTCCTTCCCCTTCACGGGAGCTCAAACAGCATCATGCCAGCCGGAGGACAGGCCTTTGGAATGCAAGTTAATGGCTGGTACCCGCTGCCTCATCGAGCGCGTCTACACAGCACCCTTACCTCAAAGTAAGCTACAAAATTTGTGCTCCACAAATTGCATAGCTTATTTCAAGGTAATTTCAAAATAAAGCGCTGTTCCAACAAGTCCCTTAACCTTTGTGGAACAAGGGATGCTGGAAATGCATGCTCAGTATTTTGAAAAATATTTCAAAATAACAGATGTGTTTAAAGACACGGAATTGCAATGTCGGGGTACTTCCTGTATCCCAAAATAGCCCAGCTGTCTAGATGTAACCCTAAAGGCTCAATCTAGACTCCGCGTTATTTTCAAAAGAAGATATGCAAATTCGGCAGGAATTTGCATATCTTCTTCCGATCTCAATTTGGAAAGTGGGTCTTTCGAAAGTGAAAGTAGGTTGGATGCGGGGAGGAGGGTGTTTTGAAACCCTGTTTTCGAAAAATCACTCTTCCTTAAAAAATGAGGTTTATGCGTTTTTTGGAAAAAAGTTTTTTTTTTCCTGAAATATCCACGTCCAGGTTACTTTCACTTTTGAAAGACCCACAAAGAGGAAATAGGACTCAGCCATTAAGTTCCTCTTTCAAAAATAAAGCGTAGTTTAGACGTAGCCAAAGAGGCTTGATGCTAAGGTGAGAGAGAAAGCTATCAAGTTGTTCAAGTTCTTCTGTGAATATGGCATCCTGGGTTGGCTGGTGAGGAGGAGGAAAGAGAAGCGACTGAGGTACCCATTTTCCAGCTATAAAATGTGCCCATCATATACTGTGATATTTCCAATGTTAATACGTGACCCACACACCTGTGGGGTTCACTGTCCCGTGCGGTGGCAGATAAACCACTTATTGTGAGAGATAAGAATGAGTGAGCTCTCCCGCCTCAGCTGAGACCCAGCTGGCTTTATAGCTCAAGCTGTAGGATCTCCTACACTAAGTTCCAGAGACCACAGGTTCAGTTCTGCCTGCAGGCATTTATGCGTGGGACCTCGCCCAGAATCTGAACTGGGTCTCTGACATTTGGGATGCACTACATTTTGGACCCGTCTTTAAATGACACTGACAACATGAAAGTCATTTGTCACCTTTCGTTGTGGGTGTTTGAGTATAAAGATGGTTTGCTGCTGCTGTATGTAATTACTTTGAGAAACTCAGCGCCGCAGTATCTTGCAGCAGCGAGCATAATATTTTCTCCTAACACAATTTCCCACGCCCACCTTTGGAAGAACTAGAGCGTGCCTGGCAATGGTACTGTACTGACTCTGTTGTCAGTAATGCACTACAGCTTTGGAGTAACTAACTTTTCATGTTGTGTGGAGTCAGAGACGCGTGACTAAAATGACCTTCAGAGACGTCTTCGGTGGAAAGCTGTGAATTTCGACTGATCGGGGGCAGGTCACCAAGGACAAAGTTCAGTGTTTCCCGGCATTGTTTCTCTGCAAGATGTTTCACTCAACCAGTTACATGGTAAATAGTCCACTACTGCGTCTTGCTTCAGAGGAATCATTAGTGGTCATGCATCTTATCATTCAACACCTGTTAATTACCACGACTAGAGCTTGACCTCTCTGTTAGTGATGGCTTCCCGTTGAACACCAGTGACGAAGAATTAAATAAAATTGTTTCCATATCAGGCAGTAGGAAGGTGACCTGCCACAAAACCTTAGTTAAACTTTCAAACAAGCTGGAATCAGGTGACCTTCAGGATGATTGGGTCAGACTCATTTCATTTCTCCAGCATTTGCCTGATGGGAAGGACTTTTAATGTTGTCGTTACCTTTTAAATTTTGGCCAGAGAACCAGGAGAGCACAGCATGATGGGCGTTAAAGAATACAGCCCTGCAAAGCCATTCGCCGAGCAGAGGGGATCCCTTGTGAACAGGCCCTAGAAGATCAGGGATTTTCCCTTTTTTCTAGTGGTATGTCCAGATAAGAGTCTGTTTAAAATGAGCAGCAGGAGGAGAGAGACATCTGACACAGAGCCTACTGATGTTTCAAATGGGGTTCACTACCATGCCAGTGAATGGTTGTAGGAAGGTGCTGTCTACGCCAACATGCTCCTTTGTCCTTCCAAAGTCAGCACTAGTCCCCTATAGTGACTTTGTCAGTTCCAGATTCTCTGGGTTGGAGGAGGGGGATCGAGACGAGTCTCTACCAAAGTATTCGCTCCCTAATCTTTGAGCTCATGGGCCACTTGTGGCCCACATTGTTGTTCCTTTTTAAACTGTGGCATCTTTTCTCGGGGGGGATCACGTCTGGTGCGGGACAGCGAGGGCTCTGGGCTGCTAGGTTCTACCATCTGGGGGGTGTAGACCCCTCTCCCCACATCTCCCCACCACAGCAGAACTAGGGTTGCCAGGTGTCCGGTATTTTCGCCTCCTGTCCAGTAAAAAAATTCAGAAAATACCGGACACCTAAAGTATCCCGTATCGTTTTATTTTTTCCCAGGAGGCGAAAATCCCGGGCTGTCTAACTCAATACAGAGGCATCGTGGCAACCCTAGTGCTAACTGGGTTCCACAGGGGAGCTGTCCTGCCCTGTGCAAGCAAGATGGTGGGCGGTGGCTGGCAGCCTGGTAGGGCCAAAAAGCCTCACCATGCATTTCTTAAAGGGGCCACACTGATTTTTTTTGGTATTTTTTTAAACCATCTGGCAACCCTACGCAGAACCCTTTGCAGCCACAGGGAAGTAGGCAGGTGAATTAGTCCCTCCCCCCATGGAGCAGAGCAGACAATTTCTCAGGAGCTAATCGGACTGTTGCTGCTAGGCTAGGCTGTTTGCCAGGTCCCCGGTGCTATGGCAGACGTTAAAAGCACAAAGGAAAAAAAATTCAAGCTAGAAATCTTGCGATTGATCATAATGCTAGGGAATCTGTGGCTTTTCGGAAGGGCTTCCAGCAATATTTAACATCTATCCTGTGCTTTAGGTGATCCAAGGAAAACAAGTCAGTTTAAGAATAACCCCAACTATACTTACAGTATGATGGGGGCTAATTTGGCTATGACAAATCAGGAAAGAGATTTTGGAGTTATCATGGATAGTTCTCTGAAAATTTCAACACAGTGTGCATCAGTGGTCAAAAAGGCAAATAGGATGCTAGGAATTATTAAGAAAGGGATAGAAAATAAGACACTTCCCCTGTATAAAACTATGGTACGCCCACATCTTGAATACTGTGTACAGATGTGGTCTCCTCACCTCAAAAAAAAAGATATTTTGGCCTTGGAAAGGGTTCAGAAAAGGGCAACTAAAATGATTAGGGGTGTGGAATGGGTCCCATCTAAAGAGAGGTTAAAGCGACTGGGACTTTTCAGTTTAGAAGAGAGGAGACTGAGGGGGGATGTGATAGAGGTCTATAAAATCATGAGTGGTGTGGAGAGGGTGGATAGAGAAAAGTTATTTATTATTTCCCATAATAGAAGAACTAGATGACACCAAATGAAATTAATGGGTAGCAGGTTTAAAACTAATAAAAGAAAGTTCCTCTTCACACAGCGTGTAGTCAACCTGTGGAACTCCTTGCCAGAGGAGGCTGTGAAGGCTAGGACTATAACAGAGTTTAAAGAGAAGCTAGATAATTTCCTGTAGGTTAGGTCCATAAAAGGCTATTAGCCAGGGGATAGAAATGGAGTCCCTGGCCTCTGTTTGTCAGAGGCTGGAGAGGGATGGCAGGAGACAAATCGCTTGATCATTGTCTTCGGTCCACCCTCTCTGGGGCACCTGGTGCTGGCCGCTGTCTGCAGACAGGCTACTGGGCTAGATGGACCTTTGGTCTGACCCAGTACGGCCGTTCTTATGTTCTTATGTTCTTAAGTTTTCATGTGAGTCGTGACCCATTTCAAGTGTTCGGATTCCACAAAAGGTCACCGCAAGGCTCCCGGGGCCGTGTAGGGAAGTAGCTCTGCAGCCATGGCTCTTTGAATCCTCTTCCTCCGTGTTCTGCCTGTTTCACAGTGTATCATGTTGAAGCATCGTGGCCTCCCCTTCAAGGCCCAGCTCAACTCTGCCCCTTTTTGCATGCCCACTTCCGGTACACCGCCAGCTACACCAGCTTGGTTCACACCCTCGTCAGTTTCATCACCACATCTGCCATGACCCTCATAAGAAATCAGCCAAGTGACGATGGCTGGGCCAAGGGACAGGAGGGAATAGTTTATACCTTGTATTAAGATTATTGTAACCAGATGAGAGAGGTTTCCTTGTAGCCTTCTCTCCATATTCCTTTTGGTATCATTCATCTGTGTGGATTTAACTGCAGGGCCATTTTGTCATACTAAACGTGTTTGTACGCTGCGTAATCAGGCCCTGTGATGGATAGGAGCAATGCTGGCCAGCTCTCGGTGACTAAAGGATTAAACTCAGGTAGCCAGCACGGGTGTCGGCAGGGGGCCAGAAGAACCAAGGGGATACAGTGCTGAAATTTGAATTGGACACAGGTTCCTTTGCATGTCTTCCCAGTTAAGGGTTGGAGGCACCAGATGAAGTATTCAGAATGACCATGCCTATAAAAATATTGGACATGGGAGTGCACTGGGCATTGAAATACAGATCCACACAGAGCGTGAGTAGAGGGAAAAGGTGTATTTCATCGCGATCAGGATATTTTTCTTTGTTTTGGTTGTTGGTTTAAACTCTGTGTGAATCCAGGCTTTCCCTCCCCCATTCACTATCTAAAAGCGGATGTTCTCTGTGTTTTAATTTGGTTTACTCAGTTGCTCTGTGACACCTAGCAACCAACTATGCTTGATCAAGTCTGTCTTTTTGTTTTGGTAATAAAATCATCCTTTTTAAGGTGATGATTTGATTCTTGTCTCCTGAAAGAAACAGGAGGTCTGTGTGTGTGCCTGCCTGCCTGCCTACCTCAGGCTAAGAGGTCAGCTACCAAAGACTGCAGAGTTTTTTCTCTTTGTTTTTCAAGCTTTCTTGTGGTGAAGGAGCGTGGGGGTACCCCTCTGGAAGAAGTCCAAGAGCTTTCTTCCTGGGTTCAAGAAGAAAGGGGTTTTCATTTGTTTCACTTAGGCTATGTCTAGACTGCAAGCCTCTTTCGAAAGAGCCTTTTTCGAAAGATACTTTCGAAAAAGCCTCTTTCGAAAGAGAGCGTCTAGACTGTACACGGAACTTTCGAAAAAGCAAGCCGCTTTTTTGAAAGAAAGCATCAAGTGAGTCTGGATGCTCTCTTTCTAAAAAGCCCTGTTTGCTTTCAAGAATGCCTTTTTTCGAAAGAGCACTTTCAAAAAAAGGCGTTCTTCCTCGTGGAATTAGGTTTACCACCGTCGAAAGAAAAGCCGCATTCTTTCGATTTAATTTCGAAAGAACGCGGCTGCAGTCTAGACGCAGATGAAGTTTTTTCGAAAAAAGGCTACTTTTTTCGAAAAAAAACCCTGAGTCTGGACACAGCCTTAGTGGTGGCAGCTACCCCGCCAAAAGTTGGCAAATTTGTGACTTTGGGGAGTTTTTGTAAGCAGAACCTATAGAGACAAGGTATTTAAGGTCTCTTTGTGTGTCCCCATCTTCTGCACTTGGAGCGCCAGAGTGGGGAACAGCTTTGATTCTGATCAAGTCCTCTGAGCACAATAGTGATATAAATATTAAATGGATAATGAAAATGACAAACCAAGTGGCTCTCAGTGCACAATCTGCCAATGAAAACTAGGCACGATGAAAGATCAGGCGTTGAGAGAGAGAGAGAGAGAGAGAGCAAGAGAGCAAACAAGTGATTTCTTTCTATGTCCTCCCAGCATCCCTCAAAGTATGAATACAGTGCGCTGGAGGTCCCGGTGGCTCAAAAATGCAAACGGAGGGGAAAAGAGGTGCCGTTAAGTAGGCAAGAGGAAGACTTAGTCCTGCCTCTGTGTAGCCAAGTTGTATCAGCAAAGACAAATGACCACCGTGTACTTCTGAAGAGGGTAGTGAGACCAATTGTCATTCTTTTTATTAGTTCCTTCCCCTAAATTGAAACAACATTTTAAAAGCAGCTATTTAAGAAAAGACAAGATTTGGCTCCTAGGTCTCATAGCCATGATAAATGAGAAGATTTGGAAGCTCACTAGTAAATTAAATGTGGCCAAGTGTGGAATTATTGATAACTTGGCCCTGAACTATAAACTTTTGCTTCTGTGGTATCCCTGAACAATTGTCAGAAGTACCAGGGAACTTCACAAGTCAACGAAATGCATAGGCAGCACTTGGATCACTATAGCTATCTGTATGAAAAATGTAGGTTCATTATTTTCTGTCCGAAAGTAAAGGGTCTGTCTAGTGAAATAAGAAAGCAGAATAGTCGGTACAAATTCCTCTATGGAGAAATGCTTCACACATGCAGAAATAATAGCAATTTTAAAAGATAACACAAAATAAAGGAAATAAAGTGGGATTTGAGTTTGGATGAACTTTTATATGCTTTGGGGGATCAAGAAGGCTAAAAAACACGGTGTAAAGAGAATGATGCAATCAATCAAATGAGTAGGTGTTTTTGAAACGTTCTGGATTGGCAGTTCTGGAGGTCTCTATCCTCTCTCTATTCGGAAAATTGGTACAAGCTGCAAAGGAAGTGCCCCAGGGCCCTGCTAGTATCAGTCTTGAAATGGTGGGATAACGAATCAAGTATGGATGAACAGGTAGGGACCGATATGATTAGTTGTCTGCTGGCCTCTATGTTAAAACGGAAAGGATAAAAAAGACCCCAATGTGCCGTTAAGTGCTAATATTGATAGTGGTGTTGAGGACAGCTGCCCACTAGGAAATGTATTTAAATCACCATGTCACATAGGTTCTCCATGTAGCACTCACGTGTCTAGTGGAATTTAAATTCCTCTGCCAGATTTTGACCACTGCTCAGGAGGTAAAAGGCTTGGTGTTTCCCTACCAGTCATCTTGGTTGGGTAGCTTCCTAACTTGGGGGACTGTTTGAAAAGAAAGGTAGATTTCAAAAAATCCAGGAGAGAAGGAAATACTTTCTTCCAGAGTAATATGAAACTTTTTCTTTATCCACTCATAGACCAGGTCTACATAATAGGAGAAAGTCGACCTCAATGACTGGCATGGTTGGAGTTGATGTATGTTAGGTCAAATATCTGCGGCATCCCCAGTGCAGGAGGGTGACAGGAGAAACTCTCCCATTGACTTCCCTTACTCCTCATGACTTGGTGGAGTACTGGAGTTGAGAGGGGCACAATCAGAAGTTGATTTAGCAGGTCTTTACCAGACCCACTAAATTGAGCCCCTGGAGATTGATCTCTGCAGTGTCGATCTTCCAGAATATGTAGACAAGCCCATAGGAAAGAATAGCTGTTATCCCTTTATGTGAGAAGCGTGCAGTGAGGAGGCTACTATGATTCAAAGGGGCCTCAAGCTCCTGGCAGCAGGAGTACCGGGCCCTTTAAATGGATGCTGGAGCACCTCACAGAGTGCTCCATGAGGCTCTGAGGCTGGAGGCAGGGGCAGGCTGTGCTCCAGGCAGTGCAGAGGGTTGGCTGCCCCGGCCCTGGCTCCGCCACTGCTCCCACCCCTGCCCTTTCTGCCCCGGCCCTGGCTCCGCCCCTGCTCCTAGCCCCACCCCTTCTGCCCTGGTCCTGGCTCCGCCCCTGCTCCTAGCCCCACCCCTTCTGCCCTGGTCCTGGCTCCACCCCTGCTCCTAGCCCCACCCCTTCTGCCCCAGCCCTGGCTCCGCCCCTGCTCCTAGCCCCACCCCTTCTGCCCTGGTCCTGGCTCCGCCCCTGCTCCTAGCCCTACCTCTTGTGCCCCAGTCCTGGATCCATCCCTGCTTCCACCCCTGCCCCTTCTGCCCTGGCCTTGGCTCTGCCCCTGCTCCCAGCCCCACCCCTTCTGCCCTGGCCCTGGCTCCGTCCCTGCCCCTGCCCTTTCTGCCCAGGGTCTTGTCCCTCCTGGGAGTGCAGTGCTGGACCCCCACACGTGGGCTACTCCCTTGACTGATGAATATAAGGTGGTTGCACTTCATAGGAGAGAACATTTGGCTGATATTGATCTTCCCCCTTTTATAACTGTGAGATTTGTTTGACTATCCTAGATTCCCCAGTACCTCCTCTCTTTATCTTGTGCCTCTTACAGAACACCTGCCGTGATAGCATTTGGAGGGATCAATAACTGACTTCTTTATTTTCCTTGAACATGTGTTAAAAGGGATGCTATCAAGAGCAGTGGGAACTTGGACTATTTCCTGGGTCTGTGGAGATGTGTAGTCACCCCAAGGGTTGTTTTTTTATTCTCGCTTACTAGCGTGAGAGCCATTTTTAATAAACCAACATGGCATGAAATAGATTTCTGACTGGTGAGCACATTCGGTGGCGTTTCCTCTGTGCCGGTGAGCTCTGCTTGTTATAAATGACATTGCATTAGGACAGTGACAGTAGTAGAAAAGCATCTAGTATATGGCGGAATACTACTAGGGTTGTCATGGCTCATTGTTGGGTGGCATGACATTGCAGAATGGGAGGATGAAGAATGTCATATCAGCCGAGTTGTTTTGCAAGCGCCAGTGTTAACAAAACTCACTTGACAAAGTCCTCCCCAGACCATGTTTTTAAAACAAAAGAAAATCACTGTTGAAAGTGCATCCTTAACGGCTGTGGTATTTCATTAGTGGCTTAATGGCAATGGACATTGACAATGAATGGTGGATGCATTTTTTTTTCTCCTTCTCGAGGACTCCATTGTGAGTCTTCACCATCTGGGCAGGTAAGCCCTGAAAAAGACTAGAATTGGCATGTTGATAAGAGGTTTTCTTGGAATGAAGCATAGGAGTTTCCTTTTAAAATTCCAGCATGAGGCTTGAAAAGCATAATGCTAGGTCTAGGCAATTCGAACTTCTTTTGAACTACATAATGGACTTGGCAAAATCTGAAGGAAACGTAATACTTGAATGATTCAGTCCATCGTTTGTGCAAGCGCCCATGCACATACAACCTCATCTCCCAACCTCCGGAAGATATTACTTTTCTCTGTTAGAGCATTCCGTTAGGAGAAGAGAGAGATTATTCTTCGTTGTAAACTTCCTAAAATAAGAACTCCGATTCCTCTATAGACAGAAAAAGAAAAGGGTACGTTGGCTGCATTAAAGCGGAGCAAACACAGGTCCAGAAACTCACCTGGGAGAATCAAGCTAAGTTTAAAATTCCATTTGCAAGTTTGACTGGTTTGCAAAATACAAATGGATGTAATAAAGCTCAGTGGGGAAAAACAACAGTGAAAAATATTGTTCAGGACTCACAAATGTTGCATCCAACCAGGCATGAGATAATGGAGAGTTACAGAACTTGCTGAGAGAGCTTTTCTTCATAAAGTGATGGGGATTTTGCATGAATATATCTAATAAATGCTACAGCAAAGGACTGGTAATGCCAGTGATCCCTTTCGTACCAAGACTGCCAGTGGTAGTAGGTGGTGTCATATAGATGCCTATTCACCAGGACACTTTTACAACATCTGTGAGTGCTCTTCTAGGGCCTCACTGCTTTTTCCTAGTGCTTCAGCATCATCTCACACATGCTGTGTCCCTATCTTGGTGGATAGCACTCTGGACTGGGACTTGGAAAAGGTGACTCTCCTATAGGCCAGCCAGGTGAGCATCAGCAATTAATGTCACTGCCCAGAGCCTCAGTTTCCCATAATGATACTGCCCCAAAGATCTACTGACAAAAAGGGCTGTGTAAAAGAGAGGCATTATTATTACTAGTTCTTACTAGTGCTTATATGGCCCCGATTGCTGTTGTATCTGAGCACTGCACAATCTTGAATGCCACTATCCTTACAACTCCCCTGTGCAACAGGACAGCGCTGTTATCCCCATTCTACAGATAGGGAACTGAGTCACACATAGACCAGCAGACTTACCTTAGGTCACATGGGAAGTCTGTAATGGGATCCCACAGTTCGCAGACTAGCACCTTCACCAGTCCGCCAGTCGATCCTTTCTGCAGAAGGATCCCATCTGCGGAGTTGTGAAGCTGCACTGGCAAATTGATCTATCAAAATGCATGATGGAGACATTGGTGGCAAGTCCACAGTTGAGTCTGAGGTCTCTGTTTTGCCCTTTAATGCGCCTCATATATGCCACAAGGCTTCTGAGGACAAGTGAGGGTTTTTGCATGACTGTTTTGAGAAAAATATTTGGTAAAACATTTGTAAAAGTGAAAACTTGGTTGAGTGAGGGGAAGCCCAGTTTAATCTCTGTCTTTTCCATTCCCAAGAGGACAATTGAATGTGACAGAAGAGGTAGGCTGGGCTTGGTTGGTTTGATAAGCTGTTGGAGGTTAATGCCAAGTTCCAGAGGGGAGTATTGTGTTCATGGGAATGAGTCCAGCATATATATGTTATGCTTGGATCTCGCTCTGCTTTGCTTCCATATGACCCAAACTGGACTAGTCGATAAAACGCAACGGGATTCATCGCTTTAAGATGTGCGTGGTGAGACCACATGTGTAGTTAAATGTGTAGTTAAACCATCGCACACATGTACATAAATTGTGCGGATCCATTTTACTGTGGAGCATATATCCTTTATTGTTATAAATGACTCTCTAATGCAGCTCATGCCAGCTCTAAATGAATGCCATTCTTTTTCATTAGGTAGCGCCTTAAAATCAATAATGTTTTCTTTAAGGGAAAGCTTTGGCCGTTACTAATTTAAATCTCATTAACTTTTGACTTGATTTTCTGCGGTTCAATTTGAACAACATTTTTCATTTCGAATTGACGCTACCGGTGATGTGTAATTTCACTTAAAAAGTCAGCGTGGGCAGGGATACTGCAAGACTAGCTGTAGTTTAGAGAGCCTAAAGGGTGGACGGGTTTGTGTGAGCTTTGCACTTGTAATTTCCCTAGCATGCAGCGTCCATAAATCTATGGAACCTCTATCCCCAAGGGATCCAGGCTGCAAAATTTCTCTCTCTCTCTCTTTTTTCGTGCAAAACACTCCTGATGTATGTTTGCCTGTGAGAGAGAGAGAGAAGACTGATGCGGTCACATAGTGGATCCACCAGTAGATTCATTCTGCCCTCCTTCCAATATGTTGGTCTTTCGATTGCAGCGGGAGCCGGTGGAGATATCCCATAATTCAGAGAGGCTGCTTACCTACTGTGCAGTACCAAGTATCCTCGCCTGGGCCGCAGAAGAAAATTTGTATGGGGTCCTGTTAGGGTTGGCCTTACCATAAGGCAAACTGAGGCGGCCGCCTCAGGTGCCAGACTGTGGGGGGCACCACTAGGACCCAGAGAATTGAGACCTTTCAAAGTTTTGGCCCAAGCAAGGGGGAATAGGGGTGTCATTTGAGCGCCCCACCTCAGGTGCCAAAATGTTGTGGGCTGGCCCTGGGTCCTGTATTTCTCCAGATTAGGTTTTTCTTCTCTAAAGCATGACTCGCACCCAAGTGGCAGTCCTAATGGCAACCCTTGTAGAGTTCTTTGCTATCTTCAAATTTGTAGCTCACCACAAATGAGGTTTTGTGATGACATGGGGAAGTTAGGGGATGTGATACACCCTGATTTTAGCAAAGCTTTTGATACGGTCTCCCACAATATTCTAGCCAGCAAGTTAAGGAAGTATGGATTGGATAAATGGACTGTAAGGAGGAAAGAAAGCTGGCTAGACTGTCAAGCCCAGTGGGACGTGATCAACGGCTTGATGTCTGGTTGGAGGTCGGTTTCAAACAGGGTGCTCCAAGGATGGTTCTAGGGCTGGTTCAGTTCAACATCTTTATGACTGACCTGGATGAGGGGATGGATTGCACCCTCAGCTAGGGGGAGAGGTAGATACATTGGAGGGCAGGGATAGGGTCCAGAGTGACCTAGACAAATTGGAGGTTTGGGCCAAAAGAAATCTGATGAGGTTCAACAAGGCCAAGTGCAGCATCCTGAACCTGGGACGGAAGAACCCCAAGCATTGTTACAGGCTGGGGACCGACTGGCTAAGTAGCAGTTCAGCAGAAAAGGACCTGGGGATTACAGTGGTTGAGAAGCCAACAGTGTGCCCTTGTAGCTCCTCCATATTAGGGAGCATTAGGAGGAGCATTTCCAACAGATCTAGAGAAGTGATTATTCCCCTCTATTTGGCACTGGTGAGGCCACATCTGGAGTATTGCATCCAGTTCTGGGCCCCCCACTACAGAAAAGATGTGGACACATTGGAGAAGGTCTAGTGGAGGGCAACCAAAATGATTAGGAGAGGCTGAGGGATTTGGGCTTATTCAGTCTGCAGAAGCGAAGAGAGAGGGGAGATTTGAGAGCAGCCTTCAACTACCCGAAGGGAGGTTCCGAAGAGGATGGAAAGAGGCTGTTCTCAGTGGTGACAGATGGCAGAACAAGGAGCAATGGTCTCAAGTTACAGTGGGGGAGGTCTAGGTTGGATATTAGGAAAAACGATTTCCCTAGGAGGGTGGGGAAGCCCTGGGATGGGTTCCCTAGGGAGGGGGTGGAATCTCCATCCCTAGAGATTTTAAGGGCGGCTTGACAAAACCCTGTCTGGGATGATTGAGTTGGGGTTGGTCCTGCTCTGGGCAGGGAGCAGGACTCGGTGACACCTGAGGTCTCTTCCAGCCTTAGGATTCTATGATTCTAGGTTAGATTTCCGAACATTCATTACCTCGGGTGCACTCCATCCCAGAGAAAGGAAAGTATCAGCTCTCACCATGTTGGATGACATATGTTTGAATATTTGGTTTTAAACTATGGCCCAAAAAAAGATCTTAGAAAGGGTTATGCTGCCGGAGGCAGGCTGTCATGGAGACTGAAAATTTAGCACAGCTTTTCAAAATACTGGTTGGCTGGAAGGGTAGTTCTGGCACCCTATTATTTCTCTTGCATAAAAATTAACACATCACAACTGCTGGTTCTCTTCAATTATGGGGAATCAAACGCTGCTTAAGAGAGATTATAAAATGAGATTTGCCAAGGCTTAGAAGAATTCTTAAAATTGACAGCTTGACACAACATGATTTCAGATTATGTGAAATCTGACATAAGTATGTGTACGCTGTTTGCAAGGACTTCTTTTCAAAGTCATCGTGTGGGGAATATTTACTATGAAGGAGTAATAATGTCTTTAATATGCAAATCATTTTAATTGCATTTATTACACTGTCAAACAGAAGATGAAATATCATTTCTTTCACAAGTGACATGAAAAATTAAAGAAAATGATTGCTTTCATGTCACTTGTGTTTCAATAGAAAAAAAATCAAGCGTTTCCTCCATCCGAGAAGAAGTTCTTCTCTGTCTCAGCAATTTTCCTTAAAAAGAATTTGGCTGACATTTCCAATTTTTTTAATTTTCTGATGTATCTCCCTGTTTACATCTCTCTCTTTCTCCTGTTTGATCCAGTTTCACCGTGTAGATGTGCTTCCCAAGCTACTAGGGCTTGACTCTGCCAGGTTGCAGAGTTATCAACTCCACTTGACCTCAGTGGAAGTTGAAGGCTGCTAGCACATCATAGGAAGCCTGCGGCACCATCTAGGAGCAATCCCTTCATCAGTTGATCCTGCTGCCATTAAGCTAAATTGGGAGTTGGGCCATTAATCTTAATGAAAGCAGAATGTAACATAGAAATGTGCATATTTTCCAGTTTACGGGTTGGACCTCCCTAGACGGCACTCTCAGGACCTGACCGGTCCCAAACGACAGAATTTGCTGGACCAGGGGAGGTGTCTCCTACCACAGTCCCCCTACCTCTACACTCTCCCCAGCTGGGCTGTCCTCTCTGCTGCTGCCAGCCCCATCACACAGCTGCCATGGGTCAACAGGCTTCTTCATCCCTGACCTGTGCAGTCACGAGCAGCCACCTTTCCCCAACCTCATGCTGCCAAGAGCGGCGAAACTTCTCCAGCCCCTGACCCCATACTGCTCCGGTCCCCTGCTCCATCCCTGCTGTGGGGCTCCTCCAGCCCCACTGCCCGCAGCCCCAGCCAGGCTGCTGGCCCTCCCGACATTAGGCTCCCCGGATCTCTGGTCCAGGAGCAGTCATGGTCCTGCTGAACCACAGAGGTTGCCAGACTAGAGAGTACTAGTTTGCAGAGGTGCAACCAGTATATCCTCTCTGTCTTTTTCATCAGTGTCCTTAAAGGTTGACAAACTTGGGCCAATGAATCCTCACAACTATTTATCTCCCCAACCCATGCTAATAACCACTTCCTCTTTTTTCCAAAGTCCATGCCCCCAGTCTGTCTTTTCTGCTGCCTTCTACTCGGTTGCCCCTTGCTGGATGGAACATTATCTGATGGTCCTTGGGTTAAGACCCAAGAACTGACATTTACTAGAAACTGAGCCTTCTTCTTTCAGTGTCCAACTGAAGTAAAGCCAAGCAGTAGAAATGGTAAAAAGCAAATTCAATTTTAAAAATTCTTTCAGGTTTAATAATCTCCTGGGTTATCAGTAATGCAGGTAACTAATGTTTAAGTTTTATTTTTGGTGTCCTTTTAACGTTTGTAACTAGACCTCAAATAACAACTCGCTGACTGATTGACGTGGGTGCAGAATGAAGATTCAGATAATGGGCTGAGATTTATAACCAATGAAACCTTACAAACCAAGCGCTGGTGTGGATATCAACTATTCTGTGGTGCTTCTCACAAGTGCTGTGATCAGGGTGGAGTCCTAAATGTAAATATCTTATCCTCTTCCCATTCTCCTGTTAGCGGTGTGCTGCCGTCCTAACCTAACGAGGTGGCTCTATGCTTTTGTAAAGTGCTTTGGTGTCCTTCGGGATGGGAAGCGCTATATAAATAAAATACAAGTGCTGCTGTTTGTTTTATAGTGCTGTGAGCTAGAAACAAATTATGTATTAATAAGTGTAGTTAGTCACTTTTGCTTTACTAATAAATGATACACTCCAGCTGCCAGTCTTGTCGTGTGGCTCATTAAGTTACACAAGAGTGTGAAAGATGTCATACATATTTAATAACTATTGCCATTGTTGGAGGAGGGCACTAGATGCAGGAGCATGAGTAAGGTAGTGCATATGTCGGTTTCCCTAGTTAGGGCTTGTTCCTTTCAATCAGAAACATGTACTAAAAGATGTACTGGTGAACACGGCAATGAAAACATACTGTGATGGGCATAAAGCAGTTCTACAGGCCAATTTGCAAATATTTATTATAGGGTGAATCTAATTAAAAGATAACAAAACCAACAGTTGTTGTACGGTAATTGTCCAAACCCGAACAAATTTTGTTTGGTTGTTTGTTTTGGAGGTTTTTGTTTCGTATCCATAAAAGCCATCTGTATACTTACATTTGAAAAGCTTTTTAATTTAGATTAAGGAAAATAAGAGGGCATGTAAGTATCCCCAAGGGAGAGTATGGGGAGTATTTGGCTATGTCGGCACAAGCTAGAAGTGTGATTCCCCTACTTACGTACATATACACGGGCTAGTTCTTATCAAGTTAGTGTGCGTATAAATAGCCATGTGGCCAAGGAAGCCTGGATAGTGGCAGGAAATGAATGATGTTGCTGTGCTGAGTCCATCCGCAGCAGTTTCAGGCAGGTTTGTGCTCAACAAGTCTAAGATGTGTCTCCCAAAGCAACTATCAATGCTGCTAATTACACTCGTGCTCCTGAGAGCTCTCACTTACAGGAGGAGCGACATTCGGGCAATCAATCTTCCAAGGCTCGATTTAGCAGGTCTACTAAAGACCCGCTAAATGGAATGCTGAGGGCACCCACCGTAGGTGCCAGTACTCCTCACTGTTGCAAGGAATAAGGGAAGTCGATGGGAGAATTTCTCCCATTGACCTCCCGCTGTAGGGCTGCCCCAGAAAAAGCAATGTAAGGTACGTCCACTGCAGCTACGCAATTCACATAGCTGGAGTTGTGTATCTTGCATAGATTTTCTCCACCAGTGTAGACCTGGCCTAAACTAGTACAAGTATGAGTATATGAGCAAGGGACTTTCACTCCTAGCTAATATTGTAGACATAGCCTCAGTGTGACCTTTTGTAACAAACTGCTGAGACCTTGAGAACAAAATAGCTACCATCTCAGCATAAGTAGAATCCTTAGACATTTAAAGTCACAATACCCAACAAAGGGCAATACTGCTATTGCAGGTTTCAGAGCTAACGTGTTAGTATTTACTGTAGACTAATAATGATGTTACAATGTACATCACACTTCTAAGAGAAAAAATACATTTATATGGTGAAAATGTACTTTACCATACATTGTAAATGGAAAAAGACACATTAGGTATAGATCATAAAATTACTCTGTGAATTGGCAGATACAGTTTTAATATACACTTGTACTATGAAATGTTTCATGACAATACAGAAACATTTTCCACAGTAAATTTTCCTTTGTATTTCCCATCATACATTTTAATAATATTTAAATGTCCTACAATGGAATGGTTTTATATTTGTGTCCTTTGTACAGAGATGTGTATCTTGTGAAATCTGCAATGTCTTCTCTTATTAAATGTGTTATGCTGAAGCCACTTGTGTGTTTATAACATGTTACTGTTTCCTTTTTGATCAAACAATCCTCTAACAATTTTGTTCCATATTGTCCAATAAAGGGTAATACTGCATTGATTTGTAAGTGTTCGGGCCAGGGAGATGAAATTATACATGTTCTGTAGCTGTGAAACGGAATTTCATATTTAAATTCAGCTGCGTGCATGCAGCTAATGGATTCAAATGAGAGAGGAAATTACAACTTAGATTGGACCTTAGGTCATCACCTTTTCAAGCAAAAGGTCTGCCTGTCATGAAGTAGAGATGCTAATTGGCTGACTGCCATTGAAATTATCTCTGCCAGATGATGGAAGGGATGGCATGAGCATCAGTTAAATTGTAACTGTGATTAAATATTCAAAGTCAAATACTTGGTGATAAAGAAAAGGACTGGAGCTAGTTGAATTACGCATCTGAACTACTATATCATTGAGAGAGTGTGTGTGTGTCTGTTTGCCTGCCTGCCTGTCTGTTCAAGAATGCCTCCTACATGGTAAGAGATAGGACCACCAAACTGGGTATACAGCTTCCTTTTATTGTAACTTAAATCAAGGTCAGGGTTTGGTTGTGCCAGGAAAATGGGATGTGCCTGGAATGGGATTGCTTCTCATTAAACCATCCAGACAAGAGACAGAATTACCAAATCAAGTACAGTCCTCAAAATTGATATAACTGAGCAAAATTGATATGAGATGAGCCAGAAAAATAGGATGTGCCTGGAATAGCATTGCTTCTCAATCAACCTTACAGAAAAGAATTAAAATGGAGAAATGTGGATAGTGCTCTGTTTTGGCACAGCTACATCAATGCTTAAGATTTAAAAACTGGAAGAAAATTTTACTGGAAGCCAAATTGACTATATCCCTTTTTATGATAAAATATAGCGAATTATAAGAGTTTTTAAGGATGAAGGAAGACATACATTTGATGGAATTCCCATTTTAAAAAAATGAATGGAAACAGTTTAACATCTTTTTTAAGAAATACAAAATAAAATTAACGTCATCAAAATAAACTGTAGTTTTGAAAAATACAGTCATTTAAACAAAGCATGTACATTTTCATTTTAGTCCACCCCCAACCTCCAAAAAAATTGAATTGAGCTAAGAACCCAAGCAATGCCGAGTAAATCTGCTAGCGGAAAATAAATGTAAACTCTATTTTGTTTTGTGTTGATCCTAGTTTCAACTCCTGTATTTATTATTTCCACGTATTAGCCGAATAGTTTCTGAATGTACAGGGTGAAAATGATTGTTCCATATTCATTTTAGCAGCTGTATTCTCTATTTATGGTGGTGGACTTGGTGGTCTAAATCACATGGTTTTGTTTCCACTCCCTGACTGGATGCCTGATACCTCTGAAGCAGGAGAATAAGGAATAGTTATTAATAAGCAACATATATGACGTAATAAACAGTGAATTGGGTGTCAGGGTGTGGTCACAGAAAACCTGTTAGGTGTTGTATTGCCAGTGTTGTACTGTCAGCGATCAGTGTCCTCCGGTCAGGGTTCTTGGGGTTGTCCTGGTGCACCCCTGACAGGACCTCCACTCCGTCGGTGATGATCAACTTTCGGCTGCGTGCATCGATATCAGTGCTCCCTTTACCTAGAGTGTTGCACTTGGGTCAACACAGGAGAACTCTGAGAGCCCCTGGAAACGACAGATTCAGGCAAGGTACAAATCAATCGAGCAGGTTTATTGTCAAATGCGAAGCTCTAACAGTTGGTAGCAGAAATTCTCAACGCTACACCACTGTGCATTTGGCCCACGTTGACAATGCACCAACACATAGCAGGCCTATTGCCATAGAACAGATATTAACAGCGGTTAGTCAGAGTTAAGCCACTGTGTATTCTGTAAGTCTAGGCAATGACAACTGCCATTCAGGTGCCTAGTGCGCCCCCCGCAGGTCGGTCGGTGTGCATCATTTGCAGTGTCCTTTTAAAAACATATACAAACCACTTACATCATTTCTTTATGTACCAGGTTGCCACCTGCTGTTGCCTCGTTACCACCCCTCACCTTATGGAAGGGGGACTTACCTTCTATCCTTTATCCTGTCAATTTTCACCCAGTCCGGAACCCAGATCGGCCAAAGATAGAAGGGGGTTGCTTCCCATCCATGGAAAAATACCGCTTCAAAATGGATTCCAGTATTCAGTTGCTATGGTCCCATATCTTCCTAGGACCAACCACCTAGGACAGTGGTCGGCAACCCGCGGCTCGCGAGCCACATGCGGCTCTTTACACGCTTTAATGCGGCTCTTCTGTGTGCCGGGCGCCCGCTCCCCTCCCTCCTCTCGGGCGGCCGCCCCAAAAGTCTAGTTACTAGACCAAACCGCAATTCAAACCGCATTTGGAGTGGGGCGGGTGGGCGGGGCCTCACCTGGGAAGGGGGCCGGGTGGTGTTTCTCGGCACCTCCTGCTGCTCAGCGCCGCTTCGTGTGAGTGCCGGGCCGGGGGGCAGTGAGACGGGGGGGCGGGAATAGGAGGGCATAGAGATAGTGGGGGGGGGGTAAAGGAAGGGGGCTAGAGGCGGGGACGGGGGGGGGCGCCGCCCGGGCAGAGTGGCGGGTGGAGGAACCGTGGGACGGAGGGGAAGATGGGGCGGGGGGGAGAAGGAGGGGGCAGGGGCGGGGAAAGGAGGGCAGTGGGGCGGGGGGGAATGGAGGGGGCAGGGGCAGGGGCGGAGGGGGAGAAAGGAGGGGGCAGGGGCAGTGGGGCGGGTGGGGAATGGAGGGGGCAGGGGCGGAGGGGGAGAATGGAGGGGGCAGGGGCAGTGGGACGGGTGGGGAGAAAGGAGGGGGCAAGGGCAGTGGGGGGGTGGCGCCCGGGGCAGCACGGCGCCCGGCCGGACACACAGCGGGGCGGGGGAGTGGACGAGACAGGGGCACTGGGAAGGGGTAGAGGACGGGGCGGGTCAGTGAGGCGGGCGGGGACGGAGAGGGCAGACGGGGAAGTGGCAGGAAGGGCGGGGTGCGGGAAAGGACAGTGCGGACGCGTGGAGGAGGGGCAGATCAGACACTTCTTTTCGTTGCGGGAAGTCGGGGTGTCTGCATTGCATGGTCGGGGGGTGGTGGCGTTGGGGTCTCTACACGGAGCTGCCTGTCTCTGGTGCTGGGACCCCAGTCTCTTGGGGCGGGCTGCCTTTGCTCGCGGGTCTCACTCCTTGCTTCACAGCTCGTTTGTTTTGTTGCGGAGCCTTTTCTCAGCTGAGACCCCCACCCTGGCTGGCCTGTGCTGCTGTTGCGCTTTGAACGTTATGCTAAGCATTTTGGAGCATTTAGTTTGAACCTGTGTAAAACACTCCTGGGCAGATAAACGGCCCGGGAGAGTAGAGGGGTGGATTTTAGCGATGCTTCATTCTGAATTTTTGCTTGGTCTGAAATGAGAGAAGTTTCTTTCTGTGTGAATTAAACAGTCTGTAAAATACTAGTTCTTTCTTATCGTAATCACTCGGAGGGGCCTGTGCAAAGATACTCAGTGCAGAAGGTCCCTTATCATGATAGCCAGAGACCCGACAACACACAGATACCTCTAAGAAGTGTTAACAAGAACAGCCGGGATTCTGGAAACTGGAAGCTCTCTAAAAATCCAGTGCAGTCTTCACCCTTGAGGTTACTCACTTCTTGCAATTGAACAATGAAAATAGGGCGATTGGGTTGCAGGATTTGGTTTTTTTTATTGTAGCCTTTCTGTAATTGTTCCAGTGAGTTAATGCACTTCCTCATGTTTGGATTGCAGATACTGCTGGGGAAGCTTTGTTTATTTAAAACTGACCTGCTGGGAGGGGGTTGTTCCTTTTGTGCTGCTTTGTGATGTGTAACTGTAGCCTGAACATTTTAAGGTTTTATTTGCTTTCTGTGACCTTATAGTTAGGAATTTCAAGCTTGAGATGTGAATTTGGACAGAGGGAGACTGATCTGAAATACTGAGCTGGCAGCATAGAGATGGTAGTTGAACTTCTTTGCAATTTAGTTTACTTGGCTATAAGGTATAGATGAAGAGCCCTATACAACTTCCACAGAAAGATGGAGTGGGGATGAGGATTTTCAGAAAGACCTATTGATGGAGGATTAGAGATGTAGGGGAATCAGAAGAGAACAGTTCACTGCTGAGGAAAAGGGTTTTAACTCATGCTCACTAAGGCACAGCAATTTAGCTTTAAACTTGGGTTAGCAGTGCTAGCTCATCTGAGGCTGCCCTATAGACTTTAACAGTATACTAATAAGAGTTAAATGCTGTGTTGCTGTATCTTCACTGTTTTGTCCTAAATTAGCTACCCTTGAGTTAAGCATACTTTTTTTATGTAGACATACCCAAGAGTGGTGAAAAGGCATACTTGCATGCAGAATATTCTCAATAAAAACTTATTGAAACTAAAAACAGTGTACCATCCTATGTATTTTCGGGTTTAAAAATGTGGCTCTCAAAATAAATTTCAATCGTGGTTTTGGCGAGATTTGGCTCAGTTGAAAAAAAAGGTTGCCCACCACTGACCTAGGACAAGGATAAACCAGGCTGTGTACAAGTCACTGAGTTGATCACCCAGTCCTTAGGCTTCCTGGACACCTGTAATGGCTCTCATTAGCCCATTTAAACCCAGAAACAGACTCTCATTTCACATTTCTACCTTCACATACAAGAATGAGTCATGTACCAAAACAAGATATACAGATAAGAACGGCCGTACTGAGTCAGACCAAAGGTCCATCCAGTACGGCTGTTCTTATCTGTATATCCTGTTTTGGTACATGAATCATTCTTGTATGTGAAGGTAGATCCATCAGACTGTGACATTAAAATGGATAGGTTCGATGAGGTATTTTATCCAAAGCATCTCCGGGTTATGCACATCTATATTCAAAAGCCACTTGCCATAAAGCTTGGGAGAGCGGAACTTTTAATCCCATGTCGATGTGGCTAGTTATATGAAGAATTAATCATTTCCCAAGCCTATATACATGAACGGTCGTATCACACGCGTAAAGGGCCTGACTATGGTTGGAGTGAAGAGTTTTGGATTAGAATAAGTGTTCATGAACAGATGCCCCACTGAATAGCAGCCTAACATCTTCCACTCTGTCCCTAACCACCCTGGTGCTGATCCACAAGGCTTAACTGGTACAGAATGGTCACACACCCTCCACAGTGGATTGGGATGAACAGCTCATGCTGTTCATCCCACAGTCCTGATTCCCACAGTCTCATTCCCACAGTCTCAGATGTCCATGGTACAGATTGCTCCTTCCACCTCACCCCTGTTTCCTCTCAGATGTGCTCCCTTCATCTGGAGAGAGGTGGAATAGAAGTCACTGGAGAGGGTGTGTGCCACTGAAGGTTTCCTATTGAAGGTAATGGAGTTAGAACATAAGATCAGAACAGCCATGCTGGGTCAGAACAAAGGTCCATCTAGTCCCATATCCCATCTTCCGACAGTGACCAATGCCAGATGCCCCACAGGGAATGGACAGAACAGGGAATCCTCACATGATCTGTCTCCTGTCACACATTTCCTACCCGTGACACCATTCCTACCCATTGTGGCCAATAGCCATTGATGGCCCTAGCCTCCACGAATTTATCTAGTTCTTTTTTGAACCCTGTTAAAGTCCTGGTCTACACCAGATCCTCTGGCAAGGAGTTCCACAGGTTGACTGAGTGCTGCATGAAGAAAAACTTCCTTTTCTTTCTTTTAAACCTTTGGCCTATTAATTTCACTTGGTGACCCCTAGTTCTTGTGTTATGGGAACAAGTAAAACATTTTTCCTGATGCACTTTTTCCATGCCAGTCATGATTTTATAGACCTCTATCATTTCCCCCTTTAGTCTCCTCTTTTCTAAGCTGAAAAGTCCCCACCTCTTTTTTTTCTTTTTCTCAAGTTACACCAAATGTCAATTTTGATCCTGTATATTCATCAAAGGACATGCCTTCCCAAACTAATCCAGGATTCTCCCCAAAATAATTGTTCAACTCAAACAATCCATATCTAGTCCGGCAGCTTCGGGACCTGACCAATACTGATCCAGAGAATTTGCCAGACCACGGGAGGTCAATATTGTCTAGCAGCTTTTCCCACACTTCCACTTCCACTGCTTACTAAGCTCTTAGAAGATATTTAGGGGTAAATTAGAGCTAAATAACAGCACAGAACACTGAGAGCCAGGACTGGGAGATGTAAACAAACTTCTTGGGACCCCGGGAAATTTGGCCACACCCATGATAAGTGGGCATCCGGTGAACTCAAAAACAAATGAAAAATAAACTGATTTATTGCATAAAGACCAGTCCCTCTGTCCTAGGGCACAAGACAGTTAATAGTTTCACTCTCCTATCATTTCAAATTCTTATTATTCTTTGCTCCCCTGGACTGGGTATTCTTTCCTGCTGAGAATCATAAGCGGAGTGTAAGGACCTCCCTAATCCTGTGATTACTTCGGACTGCAGCCGCCTGATCTGAGAACTAAGTTTCCATTTGCTTTACCTTCACTAATTTGATTTAAAGGATAAACTTACACCAAATGGTCTAGTAGCACTTTATAGACTAACAAAAGATGTATCCGGCTACCCCCTGAAGCTTTTATTCAAAGGGACTCTAATGGAAAGAGGCTCATCAGGTATTGAAATGAATTCAGCTTTGTGTCCAAAGTTTGTATAATGCCAACAACTGGAAAATGGGATGAGTGAACTCCTCCTCCCTGGGTTAATGTGAACGGCTGGAGACTATCAAAACTACTGCAGAGATTCTGCGTACACAGCTCTCATACAGTCAGCAGCATTTATAACTGGAGGGACAGTCTGAGAGCACATTTCCTTGGTATTCATTCTTCCTTGGAGTTTTCAGCAAGAGCGTTTCTATTCATAAATACACAGGAGTATTTTCAGTCCGCTTTTCTTCTTTGTTTTGTTTTTATGGCTCATTTGTCCCTTGCAATTGTTTAATTACCCTTTCCTTTATTCTGGAACAGAAAACAAGAAATATTAGCATCCCTCTCTCATGTGGTCAGTGCTGTTAGCAGGCACAATAGTGGCAAAGAGATGGTTGGGCAGACTGGGGTGGAGGGAGTGAAATCTTTACTGCATTTGCTTAAGAGGAAGAACACTTTGGGGTAAATTACCCAGTGTGATTCCATAGACTTCTTCAGAGCCGATCTTTGTCCTTTTTGTTTCACAGGGAGCTAATCAAACGGGAAATTAAATTGGGGGAGGGGCTTAAGCTCACTTTCATTTTGCAGTTTTAGAAAACGGGAGAAATATTCACGTGTGTGTTTTTGTAATGCTTTTTAATAGCAAAAGTGTGTGATTTTAAAAATGTTTGGAATCAGTGTCCCCCCTGTGTTTCCTCCCCATCTCATTCTCTTTTTCCGCCTGAATCAATGTCGTCACTGAAAAGGGGGGATGGGGAGAGTGGGAGCAAAGAAGGAAGTGGGGAAGGAAAAATGCTTTCATCCTTAAAGGAAAATTCAAACATTATTTTTTTCATGCAAATATAGCTCTTAAAAATGGAAGGTGGGGATGGGCCATCATTTTTCAACCACCAGCAAAATAATTGTATTTAAACAAAAATTGACCAGCTCTAGTTTGCAGAATGTGGAGAAAGGTCTCCCAGGCAATTTTCACTATACGGAGGCACAACAAGGATATACTGATCATGCACAGATTTTTATTTGGTAGCTCTGCAACCTCACTGGGCCAAACTGTGGAGGGGAGAATGGATCGAAAACTCTATAATAAGTTTCAGGTTGCCAAACCTGTCCTGTAATAATTCTGCCTACAGTGTTGTGGGGGAGGAAGGGCGATTCAGTGGAGAGGCTACTGTTGGGATTCAGGAAACTCACATTCAATTCTGAACTCAATCACAGAGTTGCTGTGTAACCTTGGGCAAGTCATTTAATCCTCTTGGTATCTTAATTCCCCGTCTGTTTAATGGGGATATATGTCCCTGCCTCCTAGGGGTGCAGGGAGTTTAAAATCTACTAAGAGTTGTGAAGCACTTATATACATTCATGACAATGTCCGTGCAATTATGTAACTTGGAGGATTTTTTTTTTATATCCTCAGATGCCAGTAGCCCATTTTCAATAGAATTATCCTGGACTATTCATTTATTAGCATGCTATCAAAGTAGAGATATTCTTAGCACCTCTCCGTAAAAACAGTCCTGCCATGGTCTGGATTGGCTTGTCCCGAATTTTAGGTCAGATATGAGGGTGTTCCCTCCTGGATTCCTTTGCAGGACTGAATCCCTAGTGATCATATTGAAGGCTTCTTTAGAATGAAGATGGATAACAGCTTAGAAACATAGATTCCTAGGGCTGGAAGAGACCTCAGAAGGTCATGAAGTCCAGCCCCCCGCCCAAAACAGGACCAACCCCAACTAAATCAGCCCAGCCAGGGCTTTCTCACACCGGGATTCAAAATCCTCTAGGGATGGATATTCCACCACCTCCTTAGGGAACCCATCCCAGTGCTTTACCACTCTCCTAGTGAAATAATTACTCCTGATATCCAACCTAGACCTCCCCCACTGCAACTTGGGACCATTGTTCCTTGTTCTGCATCTGTCACTACTGAGAACAGCCTCTCTCCATCCTCTCTGGAACCTCCCTTCAGGTAGTTGAAGGCTGCTATCAAATCCCCCCTCGCTCTTCTCTTCTGCAGACTAAATAAGCCCAAATCCCTCAGCCTCTCCTCATAGGTCATGTGCTTCAGCCCCCTAGTGAAAGTGAAAGCCTAAATTAGGATCGATGAAGTCTGTTTCACTCACCAGCTATCTCATAGAATTTCTAAGATACCCAAGGACCCTCACATAGCTGCCAGATGTTTGAATCCAACGTAGTAGGCTCTCAGATAAAAGAAATGAGCGACTGAAGATGTGGGTAACAAACCAGCTTGAAGTTTTTCAGTAGATCATTTCTGGGCAAGGATTAGAGCTAGGTCACAATGAACATGTATTTACATGTTATATTCATTCAAATTGCTTATTGAAGTCCCTTGTGGCATGTTTGCTCCACTTTGGTGTGTGCTTTCCATGAACACTTGAGATCCAGTTTGTTTGTGGAAAGCAAATTGAATATTCTTTCTGGAAGTTTTGACTGTTCATCCAATCAGGGTCGGGATGTTCTGTGAGCAGAACATTGAGTGTGTCATTTCTTCATTGTGACTAATGTGTTCTGTTAATAGTGTGTGAGCAAAGATTGGGCAATATATTTATATTTTGAAAATTGCTGTAGGTTCCATCACTCCAACACAGCATGTCTGATTAACGTGAAAATCTTCCAAACTCAAACCCAATCCTTCTCTGGGCCAGCAATTCCGAAAGGAAATCTCAGTTGGAAAGGAATTCTGTTAGGGAAGACTCAACACTGGGCCTTGAATAAACTCAGTCCTTTGAACCTGTGCTCCTGAGTCACTTTGGAACATACATAACGTTGAAACGTAGGCCCTTATTTCTGGCTGACCTGTTTGTGTACAGGTTGAATCTCTAGTCTGACACCCTTGGGACCTGACCAGTGCTGATTCAGAGAATTTTCCAAACCATGGGAGATCAATGTTGTCTAGTGCAGCACCAACACTTCCACTTACTGGGCTCTGAGAAGACATTTAGGGGTAAATTAGAGCTAAATCACAGCACAAAACACTGAGAGCCAGGCCTGGTGGCTGTAAACAAACTTCATGGGACTGCAGGAGACTTGGCCACACCCATCGTATTTGGTCATCCAGTGAACTAAAATCATGCCGGACCACAGATGTTGCTGGACCAGAGAGTGCCGGACTAGAGAGGTTCAACCTATAGTTTCTTAATTTCCACATGCCTTTTACATCGTTATTTGATAATGTTGTGTCAGCCATAGAGAGGCAAGCCTGTACATTTTTAAAAACAGCCAGCCATGCCGTACACAAGCTCCAACCTCTTTGCCATGTATTTTAACATGCATTCTTAAAAACATACCCAATTGGAAACTGGTTACAAGATCAAAACCCTCCTCTCTGTCATTTGAGTATGCAGATCTGCAGTCTGACTCTCTCTTGTTATTGCTCCAATCAGCTCAAAACCAACAGCAGTGCTTCGCAAAGAGAGTTCAGTCCAGGTCGTTCTGTCTCCAGAACATCTGACTTAGAAGAAGAAGAAAAGATTGTTATGAGACCAGCCAGAGAATCCTTTTCCACCACCACGTATTGCAGAGCTCACCATCTCAGGCACATTTTTACCTGCCAGCTCCCATTTGCTTTTCTTTCCATCAGCAAATATTCTTGAAAATCCCTGTGATAAAATGCCAAGTGGAAAGCTGGCATTGGAGCCATCAGTGCACCAAGCAGATCTGGCAAGTGCTGCTGCATGACATGTCCTTGCCTAGTAAAGTCTACTTACCTTGTTTCTATATTTTATATATACTTTTTTTCTTTTTCAAAAGGAATTTCCGAGTTTAGGTCTCATGAATATGCACAACTCCTGGAAGCTGAGAATTCAACTCTCCGGAGCTGGGCTTGGATTTTCAGATTGGTCATGTGTGTCTAATATGTGCTGCCTGTAGCATGTTGCATAAGTAGGGGCAAGGAACACACAGCCAGAAGACTGCTCTCTCATTTGAACCATGGTGCTGTGTCTTTTACAACTCCTGTGATGCTCCAATGGAATTGTGGGTGTTCAACACAATGGCGGGTCGAAAAATTTCCCTCGACACTTTTTATCCAACACGGAAGTTGATTTTCAGTTATGCTTATTTTGCAGGAAATGTTTGATTTCCCTGAAAAAAAAAAGAATTAAGTTTTCAATGGAAACTTCTTGTCTGCTGAAAATTTCAAAATTTTTTTTTATTGGGATTTTCCCTGAAAGGAAAATTTGCTTTATTTTGTTCCCCTGAGCCACTGTATTCAGTACCTTTGAAACACCAGGCCCTGTGTATTTTTATCTCTGAGGTATCCCTCCTTTTATGATCGAGAATCCCATTTCTCCAATAACTCTTCACTCCATAAATATAAAGACACTTCCTACAGTAATTACCGGACTTAAACAACCCCCATAAAACTGTGTTTGAACTTTAACTAAGCACTATCGCTACTACACAGCTTATTTTGGCTGATTTCTTTTGTGGCCACTTAAAATCCGATTTCATTACTTGCTTCTTTTCCTTCTGTGCTTCGATGTTATAATGTAAAAGATTATCAAGTTGATGTATGTAGCATCTATTTTTGCTCTTGTTTCTATCAAGGCTTCTCCAAACAATTATCTAGCTTCTTATTTCTGCTTAGGCTAGTGTATGGGCACCTACACGCAGAGAACAATTTTTCAAATGTATTTATGGTTCCAATTTTATCTGACAAATTAGAATATTTCTCTTTTTCTAGACGGAGCATTAATATTTGAAATGGGTGCTGTTTTGCACTGTTAAGGTTTGTTGGCTGATGAAAAACTAAACTAAAACGTCTGCCAAATCACTTATGTAACTTTTGGTGCCTTTTGTTGGAATGTGAAGTTGAGATGAAAAATTTTCAACCAGCCTTTCTGGGCCTGGATTGCCTGGCAGGACGATCTCACTTAATGTGAACACTTGCATGTGTGAAATTGAAGTGCCCTTTTTCGGAGCACCTCGCCATTGAAATGGTGCAGCTTTTGTGCTGTTTGAAACTCACAATGCTTTGTACCAGTCAGACTCGGTTCCCCTAGGTTATGGGTCAGAAGCACACGCAAAGGGGGTGAGTACGGATGAACGTGAAGCTTTAGGAATAAGGACTGGGTGGGGTTTTTTTTTTTTTGCTTTTTATTTGTACATCACCCAGGCCCGCCGAGAGGGGAGGGGGACTAAAGGGGCAATTCCCCTGAGCCTGGTCATTCAAAGGGGCCTGACTGTTGTCGCTGCTACTGCAGTAGCCGGAAGCCTGGTCCCCTTGAGAGCCAGAGCGCCACTCCACACGGCTTTGAGGGCGGGAGAGCTGTGAGAGCTGGGCGGGACTGCCCTTGGCCCCGCCCCTTCTGCCCTTGGCCCCGCCCCTTCTGAGGATGCAGAACCAGCCCCTCCCCTGCCATCCCCCAGGGCCTGTGGTGGCCATCGATCCCACTGACAACAATACTACTACTATGTGATCACTTGTATTCAATTTTAAACTCCAAGAGGTTGTGAAAAAAATTCACCCATCTCTAATCATAGCAAAGGGGTTTTGGGTTTTTTCCCCCTCAGAAGTGCTGAAGGTGGATCTCTGAAAATCCACCTCTCTCGTGGACACGTTTTTTCCATATATTGTATTTGTGCCCTTTTCTGTTAAAATGTAAGTTAAGCTGAGAATTAGTCAGAATGAAAGCCAATATTTATATCATTGAAATAAAAATAACATCCAACTGTAGCTCATTAAATCATGTCTCCTCTGCGCTGCCCGGATTTCGATTTGTTTCCTCCTCTTCTCCTCACGGCTTGACATGTCTGGACCAGCACCTCTCCTGCTGGCAAAGGCAGAGCTCTTAAGTGCCACCAGGGAAGCCTTTTGTTATCACTCTTTCTCTCCTCCCAGCGACCGGTAATTTCACTGATGGCAGCTGTGATTGCTGTTACTCCACAAAGGGGCCTGGAGGGTTATTCTCACGCTGTACAACCTGAGTTCCGTAGTGCACCGAATGCTTTCACTTCTGTCGCATCTTCTGCAGCCCTGGGACCGGTCACTTCTCTTCTCTCTTTGCCTTCCCATCTTTGGTCTGCAGGTCACCCTCACAATGCGTGAAATCACTATTTGTGGTTCCGCACATTCACAGGGGTCTCCTGTCCTGGCCTAGCAAGGGGCAGCAGTGGTCGGGTGCCACGGGGAACTCACAGTGGATCCTGGCCCCCACCGTGAGTCCCCTGTGGCTGCCCTGAGCCACGGTATTCCCAGCAGCTCCTGGAAGCTGCGGTGAGTTCCCTGTGGTTTCCTGCATCCGCAGTGAGTTCCTCGTGACTGCGCAGAGCCACAGTGAGTTCCTTGTGGCTGCCTGGAGCCACATTGAATTCCTCATGGCTGCCCAGAGCCACAATGAGTTCCTTATTGCTGCCCAGACCCACAATGAGTTCCTCATGGCTGCCTGGAGCCATGTTGACTTCCTTGTGGCTGCCCAGAGCCACGGTGAATTCCTTATTGCTGCCCAGAGCCACAGTGAGTTCCTCGTGGCTACCCAGAGCCACGGTGAGTTCCTTATTGCTGCCCAAAGCCGCGATGAGTTCCTTGTGGCTGCCCAGAGCGGCAGTGAGTTCCTTGTGGCTTTCCGGAGCCTCAGTGTGTTCCTCGTGGCTCACGGCCGCTGCAGTGACTTCAGAAGCCACAGGGAACTCATCAGTCTTTGAGGCAGGAATAACATCTCTCTATGTATCTATCCAGGCCTGTCACAGGGTGGCACCCACCTCTCAAAAGCACCAACTCCCTTGTTCAGGTGTGTGCCCGCACCTCTTTCAGTCTGTGGTAATCCTTTTGGGCAATTCTAGTGACTCGGCCGAGTCACACACAGCCTGTGTGGGGCACAACTGTACTAGACCCTTCCTGGGGTATTAGTCTAGCAAAGTCTTTAAGCGCTGCTGGCCCCGGTAGGGGGCTGTGACCCCAGGGCTTCTTCCTGGCCACTCTTCTTCCATTTGAGTCTTTTCTGTCCCCAGCACTCCAGCTGGCCCTCTTAACAGCTCAGATCTCCTTCCGGGGAGGGTGCCGGGGGACGGCGGCGGGGAGAAGGATATCACTGTCCAATTGTAGGTCACGTCCTCTGTGGCTTAGT
This sequence comes from Pelodiscus sinensis, assembly GCF_049634645.1. Classification (NCBI taxonomy): domain Eukaryota; kingdom Metazoa; phylum Chordata; order Testudines; family Trionychidae; genus Pelodiscus; species Pelodiscus sinensis. The sequence goes on along the minus strand of NC_134723.1, from coordinate 43,757,799 downwards.
GGGGGAATCTGTCCCACCCGCTACTCTGCTTCCCATGTGCTGCCATGTCTCTAACTAAACTTCTTTAGATTCCCTGGCTCTCTCCCCGGGAACCCTTCGCAGGGGGCTGGACTTGATGACTCCCGAGATCCCTTCCAGCTCTGGGATTCTAGGATTCCCCTTGCCACAGGGCACACAGTAAGTCCTAGCAGCCTGTTCCCACTTGCTCCCTGGTCCCTACCAGAAGTTGCTCTGTCATTCTGTGGCTCCCTTTAGCCAGCCAGGAGCACCATCTGCACTCCTCTGGCCTCTGGCTCTGCAGCTTCCTTCTGAGTGGTGGCTTGGCTGCCTTCTAAGGAGTCTTCCTTGGCCTTTTGGCAGGGCTGGCATGGACTAGGACAACCCCCACTCCAGGCCACACCCCAGCCATGCCTCTATCCGCTCCTGCACCATCCCCTCCAACATCCACTGTACCCCTGCCCCTGAGTGACCCAGGGCATTACTGGCACCCGCAGCGGAGGTCCCCCCTCCACCCCACTACACTCCCGAGCCTGGCCTCCAGCCATGTTTCCTGGGAGAGCAGAGTGGGTTGGGGCCGGATCACTCTGCTTCCCACTCATGTGGTGAAATGGAGCAACCCGGCTGGGAGCTGGCAGAGCAAAGCAGGCTGGAGCTGGGCTGCTCTGTTTCCGACGGCTGCCACCACCACTGGTGAGTGCGCAGGGTGGGCCTGACACGAGCTCTGATGCCAGTCTCCCTGGTAAGCCCCCAGGCCACTCTGTGGGCCCTCCAAACTGCGAGGCCCCAGGTGGCTGGCCTACACCATCCAATGATTCCTCTTGGAGGACTTAGCTCCATGGCTCCTTTCTAGGACAGGGCGTGGTAGGATCCTCAGGCCCCCAGCTCACCATCACAAGCTCTGGACAAAATGGCTCCCATTCTTGGCTAGAGGCCTCAGACTCTGTGTGTGTATTTACAGCTAGTAAATATAAATATTACTTTTATTTCAGAGTAACATTGTTCTTATGAAATAATTATAGTCAAACATGTCCTGGTTTTGTCTGCCCTGCCCGCGTGTGTGAGCAACAACTCATTTAGTAAATTAGCTAGTTCGTTCCTTTTTATTTTTAGTGTGCGCGAGTTTAAAATTAGATTTCAAATAACTAGGTAGACAGTCGTGGATAAGAATCCCCTGGTATAAATTGCTCTGCATGACAGGACCTTACAAAAATGATTACAGGCAGATTCACAATGCAAAAATTATTTATATGACAGGCAGGAGAAAGACAAATTACTCAGAGACTCTGTACATGCTCTTCTGTAATTGCTCATAAATTATTATGGTTCATGTTAAAATGCACCCAGACTCCCTAGACCACTAGGTATATTTAAAATAACAATCATGTTAAATTACTGGAAAATGGAGGAAATTCTAGACACATTGTAGGATGATTACTAACACAAATATAGGAAGTTGTTGGCAGCAAAGTTCATTTGTAATTCATTGTATGGATTAGAAAGCCTTCTCTTCCACTTCACCATTGAAGGCTTCATCCAGTTCTTGATTACGGGGACAATATTAGGCCCTGTTGATTGGATCTGGGCTGTGAACAATTTCACCAGTGAAGCAATGAAAGCTACAATATTCTGAGGGCTCTAAAGCAGTGTTTCTTAAACTTGTTAAGACCGAGGAACACCAAACAATTTTTTTTTATGAGGAATACCAAGGATTTTTTGTTGAGCAAAAAAAGTGTCGGGGGAAAGTTATTGAGAAAAAAAGTCGCCTGCCCCTTTAAAGGTGGCCATTTTGAACTCTGTTGTTCTCCATGGCACACCTCCAACTGCCTTATAGCACACCAGTGTACTACAGAATACAGTTTAAGAAACACTGATCTAAAGGGTTCATCTGCCAAAAGCCAATGAAAAATAGATGTTGAACTCCGTTAAGCCTCTCTGAAAATCTCAGCTTTAGGAGTGAGGAGATACCCATCTTTACAGTTCTGTTATTCTTCCCCTCATTGTCTCTGTTAGGGTTGCCTGGAAAGCAAAAACTCCATGTTGAAGTTTCTAAATTAGTTTTTGTTTTACAGCAGATTGAAAACGAATCCTTTCAAAATTCTGTGTGGGAAAAAAATGAAAGTAGGGGAGAAAAAGAGAGTCAGACAGATGCTCATCCATCCCAGGATAGCCAATAACTGATTCAGAGCAAGAACTTGAATTGAGTTTCCCATATCCCAAGTGTGTGCCTTGCCCACCAGACTCTTAGTTATTCTGGCTTGAGTCTGACTTCTCAATTACATCCTGAATCCCGGAATGTCTTGTTGAAACTGGTTTGTTTCTGTGAAAAGTTTGGCTTATGACGAGTCAGCATTTTTCAGTTAAAAATCCCTGTTCAGCTCTAATCTTCATCCACCGATTGCATTTGGTCATAACGCTAGATCACGAGTTCTCTGGGACATGGGTTTCCCAGTGTTTTGCTCCTTTCTACAGGCCCTATCAGGATGAGATCCTGATCCTTTCCTAGGGCTCCTAGATCCTACTGCAAAATTAATAGAGCACAATTCAGCGATGGGCGACCTCGGCTCGTGAGTGGGTCACATGAGCAGCCCTCCTTCCTCTCAATGGAGGATTGTCATAATCCAAATGGTCTCCTGGGATAGATCAGTTTTGCCAACTATGCTTCCATACCTAGAATTTGTGGGGGGGTGTCGACTGAACCATAACAGCGCTGTGATTGGATACAGAGGGAGCGCAGGGCTCTCACAGTCAGCATTGTGTGCAATCCGCATGCACCTCAGCCTACATGTCCTCGCTTCCCATGTGTGTCACTTTAGTAATATTGGTAGAGGAAAAAAACGCTACGCAGATGGAAACCAGTGGAATCTGGCAATCCTGCACGTGGGCAACGGTAACAAAATGTCTTGCGGGCAACATATTAAATCCCCAAGGGCCACATGTAGCCCCTGGCTTGCAGGTTGCTCACTGCTGATATAGTTCAACAGAGTTGATGTAACAATTAGTGTACCTCTTTCTATCTAAAGCAGGTAAACTATTCATCATCATCAATCATCATCAACCACCACCACCACCATGGGCTCAGCGTCCGTTGGTGTCCGATGCCTCCCTCACTATTTTCTTCCATCTTTCCCTGTCCAGTGCGGAGTGGCTTCGTTTCTGTAGACTAACTCCACACCAATCTACTATATCATCTCAATCTACTATATCATCTACTATATCATTCTCTGTGGGGTCTGCCTCTCCTATTCGGACCATCCATTATGCCGAATACCAGGGTCTTAACTTTTCGCTCGCTGTTCATTCTGCAGATATGCCCAAATAGCTGTAACTTCCGTTGTATACCCTTCTGCAGTAGGTTCTCTTTTGGCTGTATCTTTCTATATAATTCCTCGTTGGTGACCTTCTGCATCCATCCTATTCTCAGACTCTTTTTATAACAACTCCTCTCAAATGCCAATATCCTTCTCTTCGAATCTTTCATTATCACCCATGTCTCACATCCGTACAACATGCTGCTAAATATACACATTTTCAAGATGCTCAACTTCATTCCTAAGCTAATCACTTTACTTTTCCAGATCTTATCCATCACCTTCAAACTCGCTCTTGCTTTTCTATTCTAGTCGCTATTTCCTTCTTACAGTTAGATCATATGTCATGTTGCTCCCAAAAGACGTGAACTTCTCTACGTTCTCTAGTCTGATTCCATCTGCACTGATCTTCCTTCCTATTTCCTTATCTCCAAATACCATTGTCTTTGTTTTATTGATATTCATAATCAGTCCATACCGCTTCCCTTCCTCATTTCGCACCTGCACCGTTCTCGCTAACTTCTCTTCATGGTGGAGTTTGGTAAACTAATGCCCTCAATTAATTGCTAGTACATCTTGTATGGAGCTTCTTTTATCCATTTGGTCATAAAGGATACCACACGGTCCTACTGCCATTGAAGTTGATGGGGAAACTTCCAGTTGATTTTACTGAGAGCAGGATCAGAGCCTTAAATTTTTCTGGTTTTGGCTTGCTTTTGTTATGCTTAAATGGCTTATGTTCGTTTGTTCCTGAGTAGTTAAGAAAATGTGTGTGTGTATAAATTAGGGCTCACTACCCAGTTCTGGAAGAGCCAGGAAAGGACACAGAAATGAAATTTATTTTATTATTTAAGAGATGATATAAGAGCATCATCTACCTGAGAGAGAATCTGGAATAATAGCTTGTGCCTTTCATCTCTCTCTGACTTCCTTTCCCTGAGTTGGTGCATGTGGAAAATGGACTTAAATCCGATCTAAGCTCCAACCAGCCAACACAGACTAGTGAAGGGCACAGGATATTACAATGGGAAGTGGAAGAAATTGATATGACTCATGGAAACGGACAGACATTGACTCTCTCCTTCTCCTGTCCACAAGTGTTTCCCTGTTTAAAGGAAACCGGAAAAAGCTATTCAACTGACACTCCAAACCAGACACACCTTTCCCACCTCTATTTTTCTTGCCAGAGACTGGTCCACCTAGAAGCTGGAAATGGTGTAGCAGACCAAGTGATCTGTAAAAGACACTCACCTTAAACCAATGGTGGAGAGTCTGGTTTTGGCCGGTGATCAACAATATAGGAGGCAGCCTCTCTACCAGGAAACGAGGCCGGACTATGGGTCTCTTGAGCCAACAGAAATGCACCCGTCTCTGTGGAACATGCAATCCACCCACAGCCGCTTCAGCTCCCCAGCAGGCACTGGAGAATCAGTCAAGAGCTAGATTGTGATCAGCCCTAATGAGACCCGGTATAATTCAGGGTTATTATTTTATGAATGGAAACTAGGACGGTACTGCGAGCATAGTTTGTAGTTTGGGTGCACGTCACTGGTCCCCCGTGGAAGGTAATATGCAGCATTTGTTGTGCTTTCAGGACACTCCCACTGCTCTGAATGCTCTGATATTTCAACAAACTCTCTTTGGGTATGTCTACACTACCCTCCTAATTCGAAATAGGAGGGTAATGTAGGCATACCACAATTGCAAATGAAGCCTGGGATTTGAATTTCCCGGGCTTCATTTGCCTAAGTGGGGCTCTGCCATTTTTAAATCCCCGCTCGTTCGAACCCTGTGCCGCGCGGCTTCACGCGGCACGAACTAGGTAGTTCGAACTAGGCTTCCTAGTTCGAACTACCGTTACTCCTCATTCCACGAGGAGTAAAGGTAGTTCGAACTAGGAAGCCTAGTTCGAACTACCTAGTTCGTGCCGCGTGTAGCTGCGCGGCACAGGGTTCGAACGAGCGGGGATTTAAAAATGGCGGAGCCCCGCTTATGCAAATGAAGCCCGGGAAATTCAAATCCCGGGCTTCATTTGCAATTGCGGTATGCCTACATTACCCTCCTATTTCGAATTAGGAGGGTAGTGTAGACATACCCTTTGTTGTACTGCAAATGCCTAAAAAATCACCCGCACAGAAAGTTTATCATTGACTTAAATAAGCTTTCAATGAGGCCCTTAGTAAGAAGCAGTAGCTTGTGGGGTAGTAAAGAATGCACACCAGGTACATTTACTATACAGTACAGTTGCCTCTCCTGGCTTTATTTTAATGTCTTTTTTTTTTCTCCTCACCACCATGAACGTCCCCTCCCCCCCAGTGGAAACAAGCCCAACATGAATGAAGGCAAATGCAGTTCTTGAGAACCGAGTCTCAAACTCGGCCTTAGCAGCGCCAGTTATTTCTGATGCCTGCTTTTGAGAATGCGCTGAAGTAATCTAAAAACGCCTACCCTTCCGTGACCGACATCACAGCACAGGACAAATTCCAGCCACACATACACCGACACATCCTGACCTAGATTTTAGCCTCCCCAGCTACAAAAGAGGAAGCATCCCCGATGATACTTTTTAACAAGAGGAAAAAATAGTCAGGGGGGAAAAGTCATCTTCTGTTTGATTAGTCTTTCTTCGATAATTAAGATTTAGTCCATGCTCCCTGCGAGATTATTTTTTTAAATGTCATCAAATGTTAGAAGCCCTATTATAAATCATTACCTCATTTTCAGTCAGTTCTTGACATCTCTCTGCTCTCCATAATTAACATGTCATGGAATGCCCCTTTAAGCTAGTTGGCTATGAAGCTGAGAAAATGAACGGAACCCCTCCCCCCCCCACATATGTGCAGGAACAATGGCCTGGCTTGTCACAAGCACAAACCTCTCTCCTGCCACTGCTGCAGCTGAGGGCCGAGTAGTCTGCAGGTGTGTTCTTTGTTGTATTTGGATACAAGGAAGGAAAAAGGACTCTAGTGTTTCTCAAAGTAGTCTGGCAACTGGCTCTGAGAGAGCTGCTACCAGGCCGCTCCCGTTGATTTACTTACTGGCTCCGCCTCCACAGAGCCTCGTGGCTCCTATTGGCTGCGTGCGCTTCACCGTTTGAAGCCAAGAGAAGCCACAGGAAGTAGCATTACCCAGGCTGTTGTCCCACAGAGTCTCTGGATTATTATACTGGTGTAGCTGAGTGTCAGTCAGTCGTCTTCTCTTGTACTTGACAACAAACTACCACTTGACTTTATAATGCCTTTCACGCATACTGCATTATTCTAATGTGCTTTGCAGAGTCAAACTAACCTCAAACTCCAGGTTACAATAATCATAGAGGGAGTGGAAAATAACAGAGGAAAATATGCCTCCGAGGGAAATGGGAAAATAGATGAATTGATAAAGCGGAGATAAAGGATGCTTAATGTCGGTCTGAGTTGTACAGCGAGGACACGGAAGTGCTAAAAGACAAGATAAAAATAATTGAAAATGTGTTGATAGAAACAGCAAAAAAAATCCTTCGAAATTCAGCTTCTGAACCTGCATTTTCAGATTTGGATGAGGTTCTCTTCCTAATACTTTCCAAATCAGGGCTACTCAACACGTGGCCGCATGCAGCCCGTGGTCTGTTTGTTTGCAGCCTGCAGTGTGGTTTGGGTTTATGTGGGGCTCAACACGCAGCCCACGGGTAGGAGCCAAAACAAAAAAGTAGTCAATATAATAATCTTCTGTTGACATACATTTTAGTAGTTAAATTCCTGGACTGCCATTGCTCCTTAAAAGTGTGGATGTACGGATGGAAATTGGGTAAATATTGCATTTTATTAATATCAGCAGAACTGACTTAAATGGGACCTGTGTGTTGTGTAGTCTTGCCTTAATCTTTGTATTCATGCACGTCAGTGTGAAAGAAGCTATTTGCATATATTTGCATGTATATGCAACCACACTTAAGTTGCGGCCCTTGGCATGTGCTGTGAGTATCATTGTGGCCTCTGGGGCTTCCAAAGTTGAGTAGCCCTGCTTTAAATTATGGTTCTGCCCTATGAAACTGCATAAAAATGGGAGCTTCTTACTCACCTGATAGGCTTTCTGTGTGTATTCAGAGTCATAACTGTCTATTAGTTTTAAAACACAACGAGTAGTCCTATAGCACCTAGAAGCTACCAGAAATATATAGAATCACGAGCTTTTGTGGGTAAAACCCACTTCACCAGATGAGTTAAACTCATGAAAGCTCATCATGATCCTTTATATTTATGTTAGTCTCAGGGGGTGTGTCTAGACTGCAGGGTTTTGTGACAAAAGTGGACTTTTGTCAACAAAACTATACCTGCGTCCACACTGCCTTTGAGTTATGTCGACATAACGTCGACAAAACTCAGCAGTTTTGTCGACATATGTAAACCTCATTCTATGAGGAATAACGCCTTTTGTTGACAGAGTTCTGTCAATAGAAGACATTATTGCATCTACGCTGTCCTTTGTGTCCACACTGTTATGTCGACAAAGCAGCTTGCTTTGTTGACAGAACTGGCTGTAGTCTAGACGCTCTTTGTCAACAGAAGCTTTGTCGACAGTATCTGTCTACAAAACTTCTGTCGACAAAACCCTGTAGTCTAGACGTACCCTAAGGGTATGTCTAGACTACATGCCTCTGCCGACAGAGGCGTGTAAAATAGGCTACCCAACATAGTTAATGAAGCGGGGATTTAAATATCCCCAGCTTCATTCAAATAAAAATGGCCGCCGCACTGTGCTGGCTCAACTGATTGTCAGCACAGTGCGTGAGTCAAGACACGGATCGGTCGACAGGGGAAGCCTTTGTTGACCGCTCCTGTAAACCTCGATTCATGAGGTATTCTGTCTGATAAAGAAAAAACCGGACATGTAAAATGTCCGGTATTTTCTGTTTTTCTTGGATGGAAGGCCGGTGGAGACATTCTTCCCCTGCCACGTCTGGTGGAGGCGGGGAGAGCAAGAAGCACGGGATTCTTAAAGGCGCAGCAACTTTTTTGTTCTGTGGGTTTGGTTTGAGTTTTTTTGCTCAACAATTTTTGTCTTTTTTTTTTCTCAACCAAGTTTTTTTCCTGCTGTGTTTGGGAATTTTGGTGAAAGCATCCGGCAAGCCTAATCCCTGGTGTAAGCACAGTGAAGACAATGGAATTACATTGTGCATAAATTTGATCCAGTGTACCTAGGGTAGCATTAAGCAGCAATTTGAGGATGGCTGTGCCCTTGCAAAGTCCTGTTTATAGTAGTTAGCCCCTATGCAACCGTTTGCTGGATTTGGACTTGAATAGTTCCCGATAATAAAGAAGACTTGTAATGAAAGAGCTTGAGAAGCAACAGTAAATTGTATTTTCTGGGTGAATTATCAAAGTGATGGAGTCTGGAAAGCCAGTTAAAAGAAGTTTTAACCAAAGAACGCAACCTGACACCAAAAGAGCCCTATTAAGTATGATTGCTTGGCACAGCATCCAGTAAATGTATCCCACTGCATGAGACACATACAGGCATCTTAATCAGTGCCTGCAAACAGCCTTGGGTCGTTGTCTTCAAAGTAAAATTATAAATGATGTGGCTTGTCGCATCTCATCTTTAGTTTAGATGTAACTTGGAGTGTGCGCTCCGCTCCAGCCCTGAGAGCATTAGCAAGGTACTGGGAGGCCAGTGAGGTCCCTGGGCAGGCCCGTATTCAGGAATTTCGGGGGGGGGGAGGGAGGTGAGCCGTGGGAGGGGCTGTTGTCTGTCCCACCCCCATGGTTCAGCCCTGCCCCATGCCTCGCTCCTGGGAGAGGGGGAGGGGAGAAATCATCCCCAGCCTTCTCCCTGCCCACCAGAGCATGGGGGAGGGAGGCTGGTGCAATGTGTCGCCCCAGCCTCTCTCACACACACACACACACACACACACACACACACACACACACACACACACACACACACACCTGCCTGGTATCACCTCAGACAAGAAGCCTGTCTGGAGAAGGGCCACCCCAGCTCTCTACAGCCAGGGAGCTGAGAACAGATGGTAGCTATAGGGGAAGGACGTTACAGTCACTCTGAGTTGAAGGAGGGTGCCAGGGAGAAGGAGGAAATCCAGGAGGAAAGTGAGTCCGGGGATCCTGCCCTGAAGTAAGAGACTAGGAGGGAATGAAGTAGCCACAAGGAGTAGAAAAACCTCCGTTGGCCAGAAGAAAGGAAGGATAGAAAGGATGCAACCCAGGGAAACAGCCGAAGGACGGGGACTGAGAAGACCTAGGCTTCTGGTTACAGGGTCACTGGGCGGGAGCCTGATACGATGGGTTCCTCTCCCAGCCACAGGTGTAGAAGCCCAGAGACCAGAACCAGAGCTGAATACAGCCTGGAGACAGCGTGAGCTCTAAGGAGGAGGAAGCTATAAAAACAGGGTGACTGCAAAGTTCACAGGGTAGCGGAAGAAGCACCTTGTGCCAGTAACAGACCGTTAGAAGAGGTGCCTAGGGGAGGTTTACAGGGTGGGTTGCAATCAGATGCTGACATGCATTTTCTCTAATTACACAGCTCTCAACTGGTTTTTCAGGTCAAGTGGCTAAAGTAAGAACACTTGTTATTTATAAAAGAGCTAGCATCTGGATAGAATGGGATAGAGCTAAAAATGCACTCTCCAAATCACATTGTTTTGTTTTTACAGAAAACTCAAATCTATTGAAAACCTTCCGTTGCGGTTAATTGCGACAGATGATTGACAGTGGCTTAAAAATAAAGATTTTTTTAAAAATTGATCTACTGCATATCACAGGTTGCCTCTCTCTACCTTGAAAACTATCTCTGTATTAATATTTGTTTTATTGTTTTCCTTTCAGTTGATGGTTGCATTGACTGGTCAGTGGATCTCAAGACATACATGGCTTTGGCAGGTGAACCAGTCCGAGTGAAATGTGCCCTTTTCTACAGCTATATCAGGACTAATTATAGCATGGCCCAAAGCACAGGTCTTAGGCTTATGTGGTACAAAAACAAAGGAGATTTAGAAGAACCCATTATATTTTCAGAAGTTAGGATGAGCAAGGATGAAGATTCGATATGGTTTCATTCGGCTGAGTTGGAAGACAGTGGATTCTACACATGTGTTTTAAGGTGGGTATTGTTAAAATATAACAGTTTATTTCTATAATGTGTCTTATTTAAGGCAGCGCTTAAAGTCAGCTATTTCAGGAATGAATGTTGGTACCTATTACTATATACCCGCTATCTTTCTTTTCCTCTTTGTTTTTCAGATTATTGCATTGTCTTGAAATTACAATTTCTCAAATAAGTGTGATTATACCAATAGCTATGGTTAAGTGTCTTCACTTCCCTCAATGAGACCTATTTTCAAAGCTTTCCAAGTGACCCCTACACGGGGAAAAAAAAGTGGCAGCTCAGTTCTCCAGATTTAAACCAAAACCAAACGTCTTCATCAGATAACGCTGTCTGGCAAATCAAGAGCTATCCCTTAGAAGTGACGGCAACCCCACATACTTTTATGTATTGCTTAGCAGCTCATGACCTGCTCTGCATGGCTCAGACAGGATGGGAACCGGGCAGTCCAAGGGCGGTTTGGTTTCGACACGTGTCTGTTCTAGAGTGCAGCAAGAGATGCTCGTGGAAAGTTGCGTGTGTCTCCGGAGGTCTGGATTCCGCACGGCACGTAAGCGTGCGCTCACCTGCTAATCAAGGGGGACCTCACCAGGCATTCTGAGTTGCGCGTGTTTTTAAAAGCGTTTGCTGAGGAGGGCTGGTTTGCTGATTGGGGGCCTTCCCTTGCACAGCGGCGTGTGTCTTATACATCTGTTTCTAGGCTTCCGCAGCGGGTCTCATAGGCCAAAGGAGGCTGAGCCTCCCCACCCAGCCAGGTGTGGCCCTGCCCACGTTTCATCTTCGGCCCCTCTCCTGCTTCCCGCTCAGCAGGCGGCTCCTCTTCCATGCCATCATGGCACTTCAGGCCCCTCCTGCCTTGCTGTGGCTATGCTGCCTGCCTTTTCTCCCTCAGGCGGGGGGGGGGGGCTGGGGCCATGCTTCCCAGCCTCATCCCCCTCCCCCGGTCCTCTAGTGAGCGTGCTGGTCTGGGCCTACTGGTAATAATGGGGAATCTGGCAGAGGGCAGGGGCCAGCAACCACAGTAGGGGCTGGGCTCTGGTTGGCATGGAAGCGGCTAAGTCTCGGGTGGATAGGGCACAGCTGAGGTACTATTGCCCAAGTCTCCGCCCGCGTTTATAGGGCACACTAGCCAGACGCTTGGATGTTTTTAAGATGCATAAATGTTCCTTTTGCTGATTCTGCTCTGAAATACAAAGGAGTCGGCGAACACTGTGGGGCTACATCTACACTGGCCAGTCTTGTACAAGAACATACGCAAACGAGCCACCATTTTGCGCAAGGGGCTTTTGTGCAAAATGGCGGCTCATTAAGTATGCAAACGCGGTGCTGTGATATTCATCGCCACGCCTCATTTGCGTATGGTCTTGTGCAAGACTGGCCAGTGTAGACACAGCCTGGGTGTTTTGTTTTGTTTTTTAAACATTGCACTGTGCTCGCTCCAAAGGCAGACCAATAGAAATGCCTCTGGTCCATGCGGCGGAGGGGTCGCTGCCTCTCAGGTCCTCTGCTGCCTTGGAGGTGCTCAGCAGAATCTTTCTGTTCAAGATGAACAACTGGTGGCCGATTGGAAAATGTCCGTTGAAGCTTTTTTCGATGGATTGGATTGGAAAAGGTTCAGAAAAGGGCAACAAAAATGGTGAGGGGTTTGGAATGGGTCCCATATGAAGAGAGATTAAAAAGACTTGGACCTTCCAGTTTAGGAAAGAGGAGATTGACGGGGGATATGATAGAAATCTATAAAATCATGACTAGTATGGGAAAAGTGACTAAGGAAAAGTTATTTATTTATTCCTACAATATAAGAACTAGGGGTCACCAAACAAAATTAATAGGCAGCAGGTTTAAAACAAACAAAAGGAAGTTTTTCTTCATGCAGCGCACAGTTAACCAGTGGAACTCCTTGCCAGAGGATGTGGTGAAGGCTAGGACTTTAACAGGGTTCAAAAAAGATCTAGATAGATTCACGGAGGTTAGGTCCATCAATGGCTATTAGCCAGGATGTGTATGAATGGTGTCCCTAGCCTCTGTTTGTCTGGAAATGGGTGACAGGGGAGGGATCACATGAGGATTACCTGTTGTGTTCCCTCCCTCTGGGGCCCCTGGTATTGTCCACTGTCATCAGACGGGATACTGGGCTAGATGGATCAATGGTCTGACCCAGTCTGGCCATTCTTATGTTCCTATGATGCTTGGGATGTCAACAAAATAGAGATGTTGGTAGAAGGTGTCTGCTTTCCATAGGAAAACTGGAATTTTAAACAGAATATTATTTTTTAAAGAAAACCCTGCAACATACATCAGGAATGAAACATCAAGGAATAAACCAAAGGGTTGATCCTACAGAAGTCTTATTTGCACTGGTAGTCCCACAAAAGTTACCCACATGAATAAGAATTATTTCTATGAGAACAGGTTTGCAGGCTCAGACATCACATGATTGAAGCTAATGCTCAAGTGGTGCACTTTCCCAAAGACGTTGGTAATCATAGCTTGAGTTTGTTTAGTTAGCAGGACAGGGGGCAACCTGCTGTGATGGTTACAGGGGAAGATGTAGATAGTGAAGACAGATCGGCTCAGCTGATGTGTAATAGAAAGTCTGTGAACATGAGTTAATTTGTCGTCAGCAGGAGCTAGACATGTTACGTTCCCATTTACCATAGAGAAGAACAAGAATCGTGCATTTCCCTTTTGGCTATTTTTGTGGTGGTGGAGGTGTAGCCAACCCTCCCAAAATGTGACCTCCCTTTTCCCTCAGCACGTAGGCCAATCAGCCTGTTGGATCAGAACAACGAAGTTTTGTCACAAAGACAAGTCGAACTTGACTTCACTACTGACCAAAAATGTAGATGGTACCATGGGCTTTCGTGGGCACAACCCACTTCTTCAGATGAATGGAGCGTACATCTATACAAGCGACATCATCACAGGACCTAATTACATCAGCGGCTCATATAATTGCACATCCTCTAATGGGATCTACACCATCAAGTACCAGCAGTGCCCCTCTGCCATGTGTATTGGCTAAACTGGACAGCCTCGACAACAAAGGATTAATGGACACAAATGAGATATTCGAAATGGCAACACACAGAAATCTGCTGGGGAACATTTCAGCTTCCCCGGGCACTCACAAATGGATCTAAAAGTGACACTACTATTACAAAGCAATTTCAAAAACCAGCTGGAGAGAGAAACTGTGGAACTTGCCTTCATTTGCAAATTTGACACATTTAATCAAGATTTGAGCAAAGACATGAACTGGATGGGCTGCTACATTCAACACCTGAATGACATCAAAAGCTTAAGTATCGGTCACTTAGAGCCCGCTCTGTTAGCCTCATTTAGCACAGGCACTCTAATTGACAAGATTTTTTTCCTTCCCCACGCCCTCTTTTTCTGCTGTTTATTTGTACCTCTGGACCCTTTGCTCCATTCCTCTGAAGAAGATGGCTGTGCCCATGAAAGCTCATGGTACCATCTACATTTTTTGTTAGTCTCTAAAGTGCTGCAGGAACATTTGTGATATTTTAAGTTTTTGCAATTGCAGACTAACACGGCTACCTCTGTGAGACTTCAGTAGGGCAGTGGTCACCAACCAGTCGATCGGGATCTACGGGTAGATCTTGGAGCGTTTGACAAGAGATCCTGACTGATTTGGCTGGGAGGCTGTCAAGTGCTGGCCCTTTTATTTGCCTGTCTCAGCACTACTGTGCAGCTCCTGCCTTCAGCCTCGGAGCTGCCCACCTCCCTCCACAGAGCGGGGTGGGGAGCAGGGATAGAGGAAGTTTGCTGGCTGCTTTTGGGAGTGGTGCCAGGCTAGAGTAGAGGTGAGCCTGCCTTAGTCCCCTGCACCACCACCCAGAAGCCACCTGTGGTAGGTGGTGCCCAGTTGGAATCTGCATTCCAAACCCTGGATCCAGACTCGAACCCTCCTGCACCTCATTTTCCTGTCCCAGGCTCAGCTCAGAACCCCTCCCACACTCCAAATCCGTTAGCCCAAAATCGAAGTCCTCATCCCCCTTCCCTGCATCCCAGCCCTCTGCTCCCATCCTGATAAAAGTGAGTGAGGATGAGGGAGGATGGAGGGAGCAGGGGCTGGGCCTCAGAGAAGGGGCAGGAAGGAGGCGGGGCAAGGGTGTTTGAGAGAGATTCTGGATTGCACTTAAATTCAAAAAGTGATCTCATGCTTAAAAAGGTTGGAGACCCCTGTGCTAGGGGTATGGAAGGGACCAACGTTTACCTTCTCAGTCGAGCTGGCTATGAAGTTGAATGAGAGTCCGTGTCTGAAATTACTCGATAGCAATTCAAAGCCATATTGGTACCCATTGTAGCTTTACACTGTACATGGATTTAGTGAATGTTGGTGCTTATGCTAGTGGCAGAACTGGAAAGAGGCCAGAAACTTGCATAGCTTCAGAATGCAATCTACCAGCATCAGATCAAATAAAGTGGAAGCAAAGCAATAGCGCTAATGGGGATGCCCTGTGGGCATCCCCTCTACTCTGTGGGCATCCCCATTAGCGCTATTGCTTTGCTTCCACTTTATTTGATCTGATGCTGGTAGATTGCATTCTGATGGGGGGGAGGGCCGGTCCCAGGAGACGTTTTGGGATTGTTCCCCAGAGTGGTGATCATGTGACTGATGCCTGCCTTCTTGCTTTCTGCTGCTCCCCTCCACCCTGTCCTGCCGACCAGATCCTCTGGTCTCCCCCCAACACAGAACAGAGTTGGGGTTACCACCCCCTTACAGAGCAATGAAGACACTGAAAAACGATAGCTCATCGTTTCTAGGGTACAGCACCCAGGAAGCCAACCCCCCAAATGGGACAAAACCCCTCAAAATAAATCTATTTTTCTCTGGGTAAAAGTTTTACACAGTGAAAGTTAATCAGGTAAGCTCCCTTTTTCAATGAAAGAGAGAGATGCATAGTAATTGCTCCCTCTCCAATCCCAGTAACAATTCATCTACACTGGGCCTGATAATGAAAACATGTTTGTTTATCAGCTACAAACAGTAGATTTCAGTGGTTGTAAGTGAAAACAGATCGAAGTAAGTTACTACATGAAAATGAAAATGCATTGCTAGTTCTAACTGACTAAGAAACTTATGACATGCAAATTCTTAACCAACACAGCTGTTCTTATTTCAGGCATAATCTTACGAAATCAGAGACAAAGTCTTTTACTCTAATTTGAAACTCCAGCTTTTTAAAAATTCTTTGTATCCTTTTAGAGTACGCCAGACAGTTTCCCTGGCCAGCCAAAGACAAAAGTTATTGCTTCCCATTGCTTAAATAGTCTTTCCTCTGGGGCAGGAAATTTTTTTTACATCCCTGCTTCCATAGAAAATACCAAGTTCCAACTGGATTTTGGTACTAGGTGGTATGGTCACCTGTCTTTCTAGCACCAACTATTGTTTGGGCTTACAGGACAAACAAGGCTGTTTGCAAGTCGTTGAACTGATCACCCAGTCATAAGGCTTCCAGGGCATTAGTAATGGCTCTCATCAGCACATTTAAAACTATAAATAGACTCGCACTTCATATTTCTAACTTCAGAAACAAGAATGATACATGCGCCAAAATAGGCTCTACAGATCCAGCAGTTTGTAACATCAGATTGATAAGTTACATGAGGTAGTTTGTCTAAAGCACCTACCTTTGAGTTCTACATATTTATATTCATAAGTCAATATTCATAAAGCCGGGGGAAACATCTCCGGCTACGTCTAGATTGGCATGATTTTCCGCAAATGCTTTTAACGGCAAAGTTTTTCCATTAAAAGCATTTGCGGAAAAGAACATCTAGATTGGCACGGATGCTTTTGCGCAAAAGCACTTTTTGTGGAAAAGCATCCGGGCCAATCTAGACATGGTTTTGCGCAAGAGAGCCCCGATCGCCATTTTCACCATCGGGGCTTTTTTGCGCAAAACAGTTTTTAGCTGTCTACACTGGCCCTCTTGTGCAAAAGCATTTGCACAAGAGGGCTTTTTCCCGAGAGGGAGCAGCATAGTATTTGCGCAAGAACACTGACAATCTCACATTAGACCGTCAGTGTTCTTGCGCAAATTCAAGTGGCCAGTGTAGACAGCTGGCAAGTTTTTCCACAAAAGTGGCTGATTTTGCGGAAAAACTTGCCAGTCTAGACGCAGCCCTCATGTATATAAGACCATAACATTTTGATGGTTTTGGGGTGTGGACTATCATCCAATTTGGATTAAAGATGAAACCACCAAAAGTAAACGTTTATACTAGGGCAATACACCAAGGCCTCAGTAGAGATTAAGACTCCACTCCTTTGCGCGGACAGCAAATATCGCCCCTGATTCTGCAAAAAGAAATTTATAGGCAGATTCCTCCATCTTGGAACAATTTTTGCATCCTTCAGAGCTGAAGAGAAGAGACCAAGCAAACTGATGATTGTCTTGAATATTCACTTGAAGTCAAACCTATGCTGAATGTGGATCTTTAGCAGCTAAATGGTAACTCTCAAACTTGTGGTGATGCTTTTCTGTCTGTTTATAATGATTTTCCTGGGACTATTAAATGTAAAGATAATGGTTGCCACTAAAAAGTCAACATTTGCCAGCAGATAGCAGAATTATTTGCTGTTGGATGTGGAGAGATGGATGTGGAGAATCCATTATGTGATTCTCAGCAAATCCTGACTTTGTAATGCTACCTATGGAATTAGTATAATCCAAATGACAGAACTATTATTTTTCATGACAGTTGCATTATGGAACAGTTATGTCAAGACACTGAATTACATATTTCAACAGACGCATGCATTTTTCATGTAAGATTGTCAAGACAACTTTACACAGGCAAACATTAGCAAAAACCTTCTGAGCTCAAGTTCTGGGACACACTTTTGCATGGGAGATTTCAGAACACTTTGTTCATTTACATGACAAGTCGTTTTGATAAGAAATGGGCAATTTCTTAAATAAAGAATGTGTTCTCATTTCTAGATAAAGACTGAGACAGACTTTTTGGAAGGCATTACAAACCAAGAATGTCTTCTGTATCAATTGCACAAATTTTCTGCTTAGGCCAAAAGTTTCTTATATAATTACAGATTTCCCCCCCTATTTTAAGTTTTATGTGGGAGTACTATGTTTCACAGAATTTTCTCTTGTAATTATACATAAAAGACCACATTTCTTGCTTGAATGAATTTTATTTTTTCTTCCAAAAATTAGTAATGTAGCCCTGCTTTTGTTTATAAAATTAGAAGTAGCTTAAAATAGCGGAGAAAATAGCAGTAGCAATTTATTTTCATCCCATTTAAAATCAGGTTAAATGTAATCCTCTGTAACATAATGTTATCATGATGGACTGTTCAGGCCACCAACGGTGTGAAAAGTTTTTGAATGAATAAACCTGAAGTTTGATAAGGTTTGTTTTGTTTTTTAGGTGGATGTTTGCATTTTTCAGTCAGTGGTCAGGATCACCTGGTTTGCAAGAACATGAAGATAACAGCTAGTAACAGTAATTCCAGCTGATAATTTTGTAGATACGTTTATAATTTGTTACAAATGTTGCCATTTTATGAACCATCCTACCTGCACTGTAGGGTCAACACAGTGTATGTACAGAAGTACGGTGTACCGCAATGGACAACATCGCGATCTAATCTTGCAAGATCTGTGCTCTACTGCACAGGCCCTGAGCGGGTTTTGGGAAGTACCCAACTCCATCTTTCGAAAGTGTGCCCTGGAGAGAGAAACCTATTATGTTCCAAATACCTGCTTCTGAATACTCCAGATCAAAGTCCTCCTGACCTGTACCAAGGGGAACTAAACATGCTATGATGATGCTAGTTCTGAGCTGCGGCTGTGATGAACTTGTGACCAAAAAGAAAACCCCGGGGGTGGGGTGTTGAAGGTCTGGTCCTGACAAAGCCCGTGTTAGAGGTGAGATTCTGTCTGGTAAGCTTAGTATAGATGTAGGTTCTTTTATTGTTTTCACTGTTTCCTCTGCAATGCATTGTGCCTTAAGAATAAAGTCGGCTTGCATAGGGAATCCAGTGTGGTTCCTTGCACATTATACCACTATAATGCCATTATACCACTTAACTGCCTCACAAGATAGGCAGATGGTCTTGGTAAACTTCTTTGTCCTGGGAATGACGCAGTGAGGGCAGGGTGCAAAGAAGACTAGAAGTACGCTGGTCCGGAGCGAGAGAAATGCATATCCCCACCCAAGGAAGATGGGGCCCAGGTGTACCACTGAAAGGAAATACAAGGGAAGTTGCCCTGAACAGAGATCTAGAAGGTAAAAAATAAATATTTCAATGGTTGGATAAGACTTTACAACTATCACTCCTCCATGTTAATGGTCATTTTCCATTTCAGGTTTTGCAAGCGACCTCAGAACAGGATGTAATAAAATGGAGTTTTTCATTGCAGTGGCTAGGTTATTTTTGTTTGTTTTTTAAGTTTGAAAAAACAACGTCACGTTTTTATATTTTGGTGGTCTTTCCTGGGTTCAAAGGCCAGAAGACACCATTGTGATCACCTAGTCTGACTCCTGTGTTACACAGGTCATAGAACATCCCTGGATAACTCCTAGAGTCGGTCCTCTAGAAAAACATCCAATCTCGATTTAAAAATGGTCAGAGATGGAGACTCCATCAAGACCCTTAGTAAATTTGCACCTTGTTTCCAGGCTGAATTTCTCTTGCTTCCACTTCCAGCCATTGGATCATGTTAGACCTTTTTCTGCTATCTGAAGAGCCCATTAATAAATATTTATTCCATGTGCAGATACTTATAGACTGTAATCAGTTCACCCCTTAACCTTCTCTTAGTTAAGCTAAAAAGATTGAGCACCTTGAGTCTAAAACTACATGGCATCTTTCCTAATCCTTTCATCATGCTTGTGGCTCTTCTCTGAAATCCAAATGGTCAACCTCCTTCTGGAATTGTGGTCACCAGAATGGAATCACGGGATCATAGAATGCTAGAACTGGAAGGGACCTCAAGAGGTCATCAAGTCCCCACAGCAGGACCAAGCACCGTCGAGATCATCCCTGGTAGATGAACTGGACACAACGTTCCGACAGTGGTCGTATCAGTTCCAAAGAGAGAGGTAAAATTATCTCTCTAGCATCAGTGCTGGAACGACAGATACTGGAGGTGCTGCCTCATATGCAGGTTTTTCAGTTTGGTTCTGTGGCCCTGAACTCGACTCCTATGCAAGATGCCCCTGTTTATGCATCCCATTAGCTCTTTTGGCCAAAGCATCCCACCCAGAGCTCTTGTTCAGCTAAGGGTGCGTCTACACAGCAGGGCTTAACTCGAAATAAGCTACGCAACTTGAGTGATGTCAACCGCATAGCTTATTTCGAAAATGGGAGCATCTACACAGCACTTATTTCGAAATTGAGCACTCTTCCCCCGACATCTCTTACTCCTCATAGCATGAGGGTTACAGGAGTCAGAGTAAGAAATCCTCCAGCTTGACAGCATTTCGACATTATTTCGAAATAACTGCCTGCGTTATTTCAAAATTACACTGGTTATTTCGAAATAATGTTGCTGTGTAGACGTACCCTAATTTTTCTCCACAACCTCTAAACCTTTTTCGAAACACTGCTTCCCAGCGTCCCCGTTTCTGTACATCTGGACCATGTTCTTTGTTTCCAGCCGAATGCTTTTAGACACATTAAAATATATTGGTGGCTGGTGCCCAGTTCTCCAAGCGATCCGGATCACTCTGAATCAGTGGCAGTACTATGCGTGGGTGTAGGATATTGTGTGATTTCTTCTTGCATTAAGCTTATTTTCCTTTTCTCATTTGGCACATGGCAATGCTAAGTCAAGTACTTTTCCTCCCCTTGAAACGATGGGCGTGTGTCTTGCATGCGCCAGCCAGCAGACACTTATGCCTGTGTTTAGCTCTGTGCATGTGAGGCGTCAGTCGACAGATCTCCCCTAGGCGTGCTACATCAGCACAGCTGCAGCACATCTGGTGGAGATGCTGTATGCCAAAGGGAGAGCATTTTCCCATCTGCATAATTACTCCACCTCTGCAAGAGGCAGAAGATATGTCTGTGGGAAAATGTCTCCCATCAACGTAACGCTGGTGTGGACAGCGCTTCGGTTGCTGTGACCTGAATCACTCAGGGGGACTGCTTGTGGGAATAAAGTTTATCCCATGCGTAGGTGCTTGCAAATCAAGGACAAACCGTAGGATACGATTACGCCTGTACTATGTTGACAACATATTTATGTCACGACAGAGCCCAGATCATGACGTGTCATGACAGTCATGTCATGACAATGCAGCACAATGGGACGCGCTGTGATGTGGAAGCCTCGTCGAAGCCCAGGGTTGGGACGTACCATTACATTTCCACTGCCTGCTGATGCCCCTTTAGTGAAGGCTGTCAGCACTTCCACTGCAGAGCTTCATTTCCCAGGTACTGACAAACCAACTGTACCATTTATACAGTCCTGAGTATGGAAAAAGTTGAGCTGGCAGCTTGCATGCTCCTTTGCCCTCTGACAAAATAGAGTTTTGATTCCCCCAGTCATACTGAGAGGATTCTTCTTTCCCTTTGGAGGGGTGACAAGGGAATGGGGAAATCACTGGACCTTATTGTCCCGCCCGATGCTGAAAACCCAAGGGAAGATTTGATGGGGGAAGAAGTCTCCATGACCTTTCCCAGTTGTTCCATCAGTGACAGGCTCCTCTCCCCTTTTCTCCTCCTCCTTCCACCCATGCTCAGACCAAACTGAGCTACCGAGCATGTTTTATCTGCACGAACAGGCATGTGCAAGAGGCACAAACGAACAAACCAGCCACCTCCTGGGCAAAGTAAAACCCTTCTCTCTTTCATGGTAATCAGTAAAAGTTGTATGGCTGCGGGGAAGGTGGAGACAGAATTGCTTGTGGTCTTTTGACCTATTGCCTTAGGGGTTTTGGCATAGCACATGTAGTGAGTGGGGGCTTCATTTATATGGAAATAAATCAGTAAACCTGCCAATCTTCAGTTCTGAATTGGATAAGAGTTAACGAGCTTCCTTTCTACTATCCTTTGTCTTGTCTGCATGCTCTACAGAGCTTTCAAAGTGCACGTACAGCATCCAAACCAATGAGCTATTGTAGTAGAACCAGTGCTTTTTTTTTTTTTTTTTTTTTTTTTTTTTTAAGGTGCCGGTACTCCAGGGCTGTGTCTAGACTGGCAAGTTTTTCCGCAAAAGCAGCTGCTTTTGTGGAAAAACTTGCCGGCTGTCTACACTGGCCGCTTGAATTTCCGCAAGAACACTGACGATCTCATGTAAGAAATCAGTGCTTCTTGCGGAAAGCTTTTGCGCAAAAGGGCCAGTGTAGACAGCAAAAAAAAACCCTGATCGCAAAAATGGCAATCGGGGCTTTTTTGCGGAAAAGCGCATCTAGATTGGCCATGGATGCTTTTGCGCAAAAGTGCTTTTGAGGAAAAGCGTCCGTGCCAATCTAAGCGCTCTTTTCCGCAAATGCTTTTAACGGAAAACTTTTCTGTTAAAAGCATTTGCGGAAAATCATGCAAGTCTAGACGTAGCCCAGGAGAAAAGTTGTTGAACTCTGACAGGAGGTGCCAGTACTGCATCTGGAGGTGCCAGTACTGTGTACCAGGCAGTACTGTCACAAAAAAAGCACTGAGTAGAACTACTACTACTACCAACACACTCATTTATAAACCTCAAGGTCTTGGAATGAGATGAGAGAGTATACACAGTTGGACCAAATCTGCCCTAGATGATTTTCCTGTAAGGAGTGTCAGCAAGTCTCCTCTGACCAGGTGACCCCACATATCATGTTACATGTAGAGGAGTCAAGTAGAGCGTAAGAACCCACCTCAGAGAGGTTCCAACAAACAGTCCGTCTCGGGACTGCTCTGAAATCCAGTCTTTCGGGAGCCTAGATGGGAGCCATTAAAGCCCTCGCAACCAGCCAAAAGACAGAAGGGGAGTTACACAAAATCCTTGAGGGCGAAAAAGATAGGAGGGTGTAACCGGTCACGACTCACCGCCACCACGCCTCCTGCTGGTCTCCTTGGGAATTAACTCTTCAGCTGCCAAGCACCCCCTCTTGGCTAGTTCTGGCCCTTTGTTACTTATCTTCTGTCCTTTCAGGCCTTGTGTCCCCCCCAGCCCCCGGTGAGCTCTTTCCTCACCTTGCTGCCCTAAACAGTGCCCACACACTCCGGGGCCTCCCCTGCCAAGCCCTCTGAACCCATCTTGCCTCAGTAAACCACTGCCAGGCATCACTTAGCCTCTGCCTCAGGGGCAGACTGCAGCCTCAGATGGTCGCTCATCATTGGCAAGGGGTGAGGACCTGCTGCCTTCTGCTGCCCCGGCCACCTCCCTTATACCTTCAGGCCTTGGGATCGAGGTTTCAGCCTGGGAGTTTTCCTGGCCAAAGCTCCTCAGCTCTGCCTGCCCTTCCCCCCCTACTCTGTCTCAGGTACCCTCTCTGCAGCCTCCTAGCAGCCAGGTCCCTTCTACTCCACAGGTGGAGCAAGAGTATAAATAGCCGCTTATTTATACAGCCCCAGCTGGGCCCGAATTGGCTGCTATATACTCCTGCCGCTTGCTCCATAGCCCCAGTCTTCTCCCAGGGCTGGATTTAACCCTTTTTGACACTATCTCTGCAGCCCGTGTTTAAAACCTCTATGTTGTGGGGTTAATATTGTCCTCCCAAAGCTAATGAAACCTCCTTATGCGGCATCTAGCTCTCAAGAGCTACATATTTAACATGGCTATTGATTTTGCTGGCAACAGGGTATTTGCCCTTCCGAGGAGACTTATCCACTGCAGGGTATATTTTTCATGATGGGGAGAAAGGAGGCATAGCCTTAATCCCTTTGAAAGGTTGCTAGAGTTCCAGCTTAATCGCTGCGTATCTGCTTCCGTGTGCCTATCTGGCAAGAGCTTTCTCTAGAATTTCTTGTGAAGAGGTTTCTAGGTCACTATTTCAAATTTGCTAGTCTTTACATTTGGATGGTTCATCTAGTGTGTTGTTATAATCAGAGATGCTGGAAGAGATTTCATAGTGGGGGTGCTGAGAGCCATGTAACCACACTGCAAACCCTATTCAGTGAAACCTTTGGGTGTGTCTAGACTACAGAGTTTTGTCGACAAAAGTGAACTTTTGTCGACAAAACTATACCTGTGTCTACACTACCGCTGAGTTCTGTCGACATAACGTCGACAGAACTCAGCAGTTTTGTCGACGCTGGTAAACCTCATTTTACGAGGCATAACGCCTTCTGTCGACAGAGTTCTGTCGACAGAAGGTGTTATTGCATGTAGGGTTGTGTCTAGACTACAGGGTTTTATCGACAAAGCGGCTTGCTTTGTCGACAGAACTGAATGTAGTCTAGATGCTCTTTGTCGACAGAAGCTTTGTCGACAGTATCTGTTGACAAAACTTCTGTCGACAAAACCCTGTAGTCTAGACGTACCCTTTGTTATGCAGCACTCTGTTAACCAGAAACCTTTAACTGGCATTGCCCCCAGCCACAATACTGTCACATCCTCAGGTGCACAGGCCTGGCTTGGTTTACCATGATTGGCTTAACAATTTTTTATTTAAGAAGTGCTAATCATCTTTAACTCGAAATAGAAATGTGAGACCAACTGCCTCACACTACAAAACTACCAAGATTAAAAACCTGAGTTTTACTATTATTGACTATTGGTTTTTCCTAGGTTGATGGGACCCTCCGATAATCGGAATTTTTAGATAACCAGAACGCCCTAATCCCTGAGCGTTTTACTGTACATCATAGAAACCCTTCAAGCCAGAGGCTGCGGCAGTACCTCTAGGACCCTTAGTCCCTGCAACACCTGTGTTTATGATCCTGAAATAATAAGTCAAACGGTATCCGGGAGATGGCCATCTAAACAGCTGTCTGATTGCACCTCTCCGTTTTATCACATGCAGACCTGCAGTCCCAAGTCATGTGGTCAGCTGCCCTAGCCAACTCATCAAGGACATCTTCTTAGCAGTTCTATGAATTTCACACACTCTTTTTACCTGGAATCAGCCAGCTAACATATTGCCAGGCTTTGTTTATCAGTGTTACAGGGTCCCCAAATGAATGCCCAACTTTCTTTCAGTTATTTTAGGGAGCAGCCATGCTTTGTTTCCCTAAGCCAGTGGTTCTCAAACGTTTTGGCCTGTGGTCCATCAGGCTCGCTGCAAGCATTTCTGTGGACCACCAGTTACTAATGGAAACTCACTGTTAATTACATAATTATGCCCGAGCCATTTTGCTAGTGCTGCAGCTAGGGAGAATGGTTTAATTTAACCAGTGTGAAAAGAAATACTCATTTAAATTATTAAACAGACTAAGTGCTTTAACATTTTCCTGTTAGCTTATCAAACTTAATTTTAAATTAAGTCAAATATTATTTTATGTCCAACACAAACGGTTTCTATGGGTTTTTTATTTATGGCAGGGGTGGAGAACCGTTTGTGGGTTGGGAGCCATCGATGCACAGAAAAATCAGTTGGGGACCACACAAGTGAGAAGCAAAGAAAACCCAACCCTTCCAAAAAACTCCATCCCTGCTCCAGCCTCACTGAGGGAGGGACAAGAAGAATTGAGGTTTAGGGCTTCCCATGAGCCAGATAGACCCTTCTGGGGTTCCAGGTTAGTGGAGTTTGCAGACCACCCCCCTCCCCAGGTGTTGGGGTTGGGACAAAATTGGGGGGGGGGTGTTCAGCAGGTGGAACAGGCCTGCCAGTGATAGTTATGGGGACGTGAGGTCTGGATGGGCGATAGGGTGGAGGAGCAGGCTGGGAGCAGGGTGTCTGGTTAGGGGGGAGGGTGCAGGAGCAGTCTGCGGGCAGGGTGTCTGACCAGAGGGGAGGGTGCAAGAGCAAGGGAAGATGCAGGAGCAGGCTGGGGGTAGGGTGTCTGGACAGGGGGAAGGGTGCAAGAGCAAGGGAAGATTCAGAAGCAGGCTGGGGGTAGATGTCTCGCTGTGGGGAGGGTGTCTGGACAGGGGGGAGGGTGCAGGAGCAGGCTGGGGTTATAGGGTCTTGGCAGGGGAGGGTGTGTGTGAGGAGGCTGAGGGTGGAGGGGTATGGGCATGAAGGGATGGGGAGCACTTATTTGCCACTCCCATGAACGACCTCCCGCTGCTCCCATTGGCAGGATTCTAGCCAATGGGAGCATCAGGGAAAGCCTCCAGGCACGTGCCTGTGCACTGCTGTTCCCCCAGCCGGGAGAAGGGGAGCGCTTCTTCCCTGTGAGTTGGATTGTGCAGCGAGGCTCGGGGCTTTCTCTTCCCGCTGCAGGAAGCCCGCGCTGGCGCTCCAACCTTGTGGAGGAAAGGGAGGGAGGGAGGGAAGACTGGAGCACTGCTGCAGGAGGAGGGAGGGAGGTTGAGCTCAAGCCACAGACCACCTAGAAGGCAGCTGCAGACCACTAGTGGTCCGCGGACCACAGTTTGAGAATCACTGTCCTATACCATGTACTTTCAATAGAGGGTCAGAAATTGGGGTGTGCGAGCACAACATAAACCCACTCACTCACCACCATCAGAACTCCCAAAGGTGCTGAGACCTTCCTTTCCCTGGTTCCCCCTCCCTTATGGTGCAGACGGTAGCGTGTCCTTTGAGGTAGGAGGACTGGGCCTCATGTAACAGTCAATTGATCAGACTGAGGGACAAAAGGAAATGGCAAAGTTTGTAAAAGGGAATCGGTATGGTCAAAATATAGGGTTTTGGGTCCCACGGGGAGTGCTCTCTTAAACCAGCAGGTGAGTCTGCAAATTTGATTTCTTATTGTGTCCATCTCTTCTACTGGCGACCACTTTTCACAGGTCACTAACGGGAGGAGCATCAGCAAGATGTTGTCTGAGTCGTTCTTTTGTAAATTAACGTAATTGTTACGCTTTCTTCACGCAGACTTTATTTTTTCAGCCCTATTGGATCATAAAAGATCCATTCTTTTAGTTGTTCCTATTGTCTGTATTTGAGGGTTCTTCCCTTTCTCTTGTGGCATACGCTGATGGCAAATGTATGAACCTGGAAAGACCAAGCTCGATCCTGCCTTGAGGGCGGGGGGCTGGACTCGATGACCTCTCGAGGTCCCTTCCAGTCCTATTATTCTATGATTCTATGATTCTATGATATCCCCCAGGGTTTGTATTCCTTTTGTGCAGCAGAACTGGTCCGATTGCACAGTACTTAGCAGAGAGTACTTAAAGGAGCTGTGCTATCTTGAACATGAAATTTAGTGTGTTTGTTACGTGTCTAATTAAGATATGAGGAGGAACAGACATTCATTTGCCCTGAGCGTGCGGTAGGCTACAATAAAAGGAGAAGGTGCTCTCGGTTCTATAAAATCGCAAGATTATTGGAGGGGGTTCTCCAGGGAACGGTTGTTTCTGGACCTTAGACTCATGCGACTCATGAAATGTAGCTTCTCTAACACAGAATATATTTTAACCAATATATCTGGAGATCTTGTAGTAAATATTAAAGCATCAATGAATAAAAGCTTTGGAAGGTGTATAAGCTCTCGGGCATAAGTCAACCTCTAACTATTGGTGATGAGGAGGAAATTTCCCTTGGGAGCATATGCTGCCTGTTGCAGAATTTCTTCGTCGGATGCAGCTAGTGCTGACTCCTGTCAGAGAAAAAACGTTGGACTTGGAGCTCGCCTAAGAGCATAGAAATGTTGATATTCCTTCTTAACTTGGCTGCATTCTCTGTAATCCTGCCATGTATTTATAATGATTTCACAGGTTTTGATGGTTTCTGAGCTTAACAACTGTCTGGAAGGACAAGGGCAGTAAGATCTTCCCAAAGGAGCAAAACGCTTCCTGAGATTTTAGTGTTGCCCAAGGCTGGGGACAATATGCACCATCAACGTAATGTTTAACTCAAGTCCCATTTGTTTTTACCTCGGTTCAACCCTGAGCAGTGCTCATTTATATCATATTTGGAGGGTTTTTATCTTCTTTCTGGAGAAGACAGGTGGACAGCTCCTGTTGGGATGAACAGATAAGAAGAGCCAATCAATTCCTCTGGGACAGAAATGGCGAAAATTGGCTCCTCCTGCTCCCTGCTCCGGGAAAACCTGAGGACAGCCAGATCCTAGGAGATCCTGTAACCATGTCTTATTGAGAGTGCCTATGTCAGTGACTACATTGCATGTAGTCTACCCGCTCACATGTAACTGTGTCCTCTGCGAGAGCATTTGCTGAAATCTAGCTTAGGATCTAATCTATCTAAACACTGGACGTATGAGGACACAAACTGATCTATAATATTTCAAACTAGACCAACATACTGGGCCTTCACCCCCCTGCCACCAATCCTGTCTTTGGTAGAATTCAGAAGCTTTAGTTCTTCAGTCTAAAATGCATCCATTCTCCTGGATGACACAATGGAGGAGTAGGCTACGCTCTTGGATGCCACTGTAAAGAACATGTATTCCCAATTGTTAATCTGTGGAGATGTCTCTGGGTAGCTGGTACCCCAATCACCTTTCATAGTCCTCTTTTACATTGGCCTGTAGCGACTTTGCCCAGGTCGAGTCTCGTATAATTGGCAATTGACCAATGGTACATCCTTTCTGCATGTTAGAGCATAAGCTACTGGGATACTGTTACAAGACGAAACGGCCTTCTGACTTCAGAATCCAGTGCACATGACAGGTACCGTAAGGTGTAATGAAAAAAAAAAAGCTTCCCACGAAGTAGTGCAGGAGAAGCTTAAGGACTGGTGAAATATGCACAGCACAAAGAATTCGTCTACTTGAACAGGAAGTTACAGAGTGATTCTGTCTGGATGAGGACCACCACTCTTTATTGGAGGACCCATGGAACCAAAATCTCAGAAAATGCACAAGGTACAAGAAAATGGACTTGTAACATGATGCAGTTGTAACATGCTACTCCTAACTTTCTGCGATAATGTTTCTAAATTAGACAGATTTTGTTTCTACGAGGCAGATTCTGAGGGCCATTCAGACATTATGGAATGGACCTAAAACAAAAGACAGGACAATGCAGCACTTTAAAGACTAACAAGATGGTTTATTAGGTGAAGTGCAAAGGAATTGAGATTGGAATTACAATAGTAAAAGAAACAACAACCTTCTCTGCAGGAATGGCTGGAGTTATGTCAAGCCAAGGTAACATGCAATGGGAACAGAAGGAATATATAGTATTCGTTTATGGTTCTGTGACTACTGTAATGTCAAGTAGTTACTGAATTTATTCTCCTGCAGGCATTGCTTTCTAACTTGATGAGTGAACAAGGAGAAAAGCATGAAACTGACATGGGAAGTGCATCCCGCTTCAGGGAGGAAGAACGACTGGCACACCCACAAACTTTGAAACTATAAATACAAGCATGATTTGCAACCTCTCTCAGTGGCCAGTATCTTCTGCAGACAATGACCCAAAGCACACAACAGCAGGGTTCATTGAAGAATAAGGTAACTCGTGAAGACTCTCATAGAGTTAGTAGTATCGTACATTCAACGCTTTTCCAATGGGAGAAGAATACAGTGCCTGTGTTCAGAATTGTAGGATGATAATAAATGATGTGTTTTTCTTTAAACAGATGAGAAGACTATATAACCTCATGGAACTGATGTAGAACAACTTGAGACACCACCCGCAGACCTATGTGAAACCACGATATAATGATATCCTTGTATTCCAAAACCTGGCAACATAAATGCAGACTTTGGAGTTTATCCGTTACCTAGATAGTCTCTTCTTTCCCTCTCCAGTCATTACTGAGAGAACTATCAGGATCTCAGAGCTGGGAAAGGATGCACATTCCCACAGATAGCTGTTAGCATCCCAAGCCCTTTTGATTTTCAGACAGGTGGAGGATTGGTTGGTATTCTTTATAAGTCAGAAAGTCTCAGAGGGGTAGCCCTGTTAGTCTGTAACGTTAAAAACAAGGAGTGGTCCTCTGGTGCCTTAGAGACTAACTAAAATATATATCATGAGCTTTAGTTGGCTAAACCCACTTCCTCGGATGAGCTGGAGCGCATGAGTTCCCAAGTTACAGAGATCCATTCGAAGGAATGGACTCGGGAGGTTTGACGGCCTCTACATGCTATTAGTGTTGCAATGACCCAATGGATGGGCCATAGATTTAATAGAAGCCAGCGACATTCCGTTAGAAGCCTGATTCTTAAATTCTTTAATAGGCGCAGCACCCATGAATACTCTTTGCCCTACTCCACCCTCCTCCTGCTTCTGTGGGTTGGGATATGGGGCTTCCAGTTTTTTGTACCCTCTCCTTCCCTCCAATCAGCTGGGCCCCTGGATTCAGGGCCCAGTAACTAATCCACCACCGTTTCTGTTTTGACCATGTTTTTCTTTTGGATTCTGAATCCATACTTCTAGGCAAAATTTGGCTGGCGTGAGGATTGTAAAGACCCAGATTCCATGATAAAATAGTTTCATAAAGTCCTGCAAAGCAAAACTGTTGAGCTCTTCACTTCTCCAGTCTAGAGAGCAGACACATTTTACAGTAGTACTTTGAGATGGGGAATCCCAACCTCTGGTGGCAGTATCTTGAGAATTTCAAATCCTTTCTCCTTGCAAAAACCGTCCCCTCCTGTTCTCCCCTTTCTTGTTACGAGTGCTCCCTCTTTTTTAAGAACCTGAAACCCATGGAGATCAACCCAATGGTCCCAGCTTGAGACCATTTAAGAAGCGAAAATGCTTTAGAAGCTGTGTTTTCAAGGTCTCCAGTTTATTTTCTACCAAACGTGTTCTCTATGCTGAGCCTACCTTTTGTCTATTAAATGCGTGCTCTGAAATCCCGTTAAGGTCTAAGATCATTTGAGTTGTACTTCATCAACAATTGTTTCTACTGACTTTGCAAACTCACCACTAAACTAATCTATTTTCAAGGTCACGTCTACAAACCTTCGTCTAGCAAGCTCCCCATCCACCGTGGAAAACAAATTATTTTGTCAATTTCACTCATCAGCTAGAGCAACTCCAAAATAGTGATTTTTTTTGGTTACTTTTCTGTGCTCTTTGTAAGTACTTTCCTCTGCTGTTTACTCCTTTTACATAACCTTTCTTTCCTGTTCTCTCCATGCATGGGACCTTGTATAATCAGACCATCTTCTAGTACAATAGCATGACAATAAAGAAGTTCCTCCTTTCTCTAACACAAAGTAATAAGATGGACCATTATTTTTAAAGAGGGAAAAGGAAGGTAATACATATCAGGATAACACAGACCACTCTACAGATATCCTCAAGGAAAAGAGACCCAGTCAAATGCAGCCAGTAGAAGACAGTCCATCCAGTTCTCAACCCTGTTATAGATGGCTAAGTAAGCCCTTATTTATCCTAAGCTTGAATATCCTGGCAGAGTTTCTACTTTTTTTAAGTGATGTTGCTCACCAGGCAGTCAAATTCCTCAACTCTGCTCAGTCTAATTGTACCTAGTGGAAGGAATGTAACATTTTTAGGGTGTAAGCATTTGAAATAGATCTCGCCTCAGGCCCTGTTCAAAATGCAATCTAAATAATGAAAGCTTGTTAGCAAAAAATACAGCACTATTAAATTATACCAAACAATGACTAACACTCCCAAAGTCATTATCTTTACGAGCCCTGATCATTTCTACTGGGTGTGTGACCTGTCTTGTAATCAGGGATATGTGTAATCATCCAGGTAAGTTAGTAATTACCAAGTGCTTAATGTTGCTGATTATATACATGCGTCAGTTGTAAAGTGCATTCACTGCTGCTGTGCGGGTTTTTAGTACTCTGTCACAATACACTTAAAATCTCTTTAAAGCTGAAGTTTTTCCCCCTATGCAAGGAGCAAAGTGTGAGGTTTTCAAAAACGCCCAAGTGTTTTAGGAGAAAATGGATTTGTGCTGTTAAGACTAAGGTTTTCAGAACCTGCCCCAAAAAGATTATTTGTTGGTTCCGATAACTATACTTTAACTAAAACAACAAAGAACATAAGAACGGCCAGACTGGGTCAGACCAAAGGTCCATTCAGCCCTGTACCCTGTCTGCCGACTGGCCAATATCAGATGCTCCAGAGGGAGGGAACACAACAGGGAATTCTCACATGATCCCTCCCCGTCACCCATAACAACAGCAATTTAAAAGTCCCTGTAGGAGGGAAAACACAGACACACTTCTTTAGTATGTTTCTAGCTGCAGACTCCACATACATGACGTATGTGACATGTTATTGCCATGATGAGATGCAACAAAAGATTAACACTGGGATCAACTGGTATTTGTCCTTTTCACTTCAACTTTGTCATAAGTCTAATTTAAGGATGCCGAGGATGTTAGTGCCGGAGCTTTGCCCACTTGGCTGACATATTATTTTCCAGGTGCATGGGGCAAAATGTACCTGCCGTGAGCCCTCTGTTTTGTACCTGGTAAAACAATCTGAAACACAATAGCCGCAGAAGAGTACAGGAGTCCTATCTTCAGTGGGAACTCTCCAGGACTGCTCGTGACATTGAAGCCAGCCAGTGTATCCGTGTTGCCTCAGACCTCTTTGATTCCTGAAAACTTAAAGTGACAATGTGATGCATGATGGGAAACAGAGCTCTCTGGTTCTTTGGAGTCTGCTCTTAAAGGACTGTGTTTCCCATCCGATCTAATGAAAACCAGAATCTGGCAGTCTGAGTTGCGACAGCCTTGCACAAACTGCAAATGCTTGACAGTAACACCCTGATAAACACCCGCAGGAGTTGTTGTGGTAGCTGCTAACTCTGTTAGAGTTGTGAGTCTGTAAACAGTTCTGTTTTAACCCCATATTTTTCACATTCAGGAAGTATGTAGCTGGGTCATTAAAATTTATTCTGGATTGACAGCAGGAAAAGCAAAAAAATTGGGATTTAACACCTGCACTCCTTCCTGGACTTCACCCTCGCTGTTTGTGTGGGCACTGATAAACGTGTGATTTTAGATTCACTAATTATAGGTTCCTAGATTTAATGCCAGAAGGGATCACTTTCTCTGGCCAGTCTGACCTCCTGCCATAGGCTTTCACCAAGCATTCCTTCAGTGGAAAGGTTTATTCCTGCATGCTGTGCATGATTTAGTGCAACTGACTCAGAGGAGTGCAAATTGCATCCCCCTCTTTCGGTATAAGCCACTGTCTTCTAGGTTGGAGTCACCTGTCGGCAGGGGGCGGGGGAGAGGAAGAGCGGGAGCAGGTGGTGTCTGTTCTCTATCAGAGCTGTGCCAGTGAAAGCTACTTCAAAGGGGATGAGCTGATGAGTGTGTCCTTCAGTTGTAAGGGTATGCTTGTCCACCGACTGTTGAGGCTGTGCTGTTGTTCAGCGGGGAGGTGATTGCCGATAATACATATATAAACCCCTTCACTCCAAAACATGCGGTCCTGCAGCTTTGCCATCGAAGGAGCTCAAATGCAATGGGATTTCTTTCGAGGGTCTCTGCACTATGATGCTGTGAAACTTCTTTAGTGTATTTCTACATATACGCCCCTTCCTCTAGTTGATAGCATACGCTGCTGGACAAAGTCGGATTAAGCTGTGCAACTTCAGCTACATTAATTGCGTTGCTGAAGTCAAAGTAGCGTAACTCAACTTTTGGTGCTGTCTGCACAGCAGTAAGTTGAAGGCAGAACACTCTTCCTCTGACTTCCCTTACTTCTCGTGAAAGCAGGGTTACCAGCATTGACTAAAGCACCCCACTCACTTCAAATTTGCTGTCTTAATTCGACCGCTAATTTGAATCCTGGCAGATCGACAGCGGCAGCTTCGATCTGCCTCAGAAGTGCAGATGTACCCATAGTAACTCCTGTTGGTGTAGTAAAATGAGTTCTTGGGGTTGAGTATTCTTCTCCTATCTGATAAAGAGGATGACTACAATTGTGTCACTGAGCTAGACAAAACAAATTGCACTAGCGAATGTAAGCTCTGTGTGATGCTTCATCTTTAATTTGCATCTGTTTAAATATTTTCTTAATGCCTGAATGGCGCAACCTTACAGTGATTTGAGTGTGCTCCTGATTCCTGTAGGTGAGATCATGATGGAAATGCCTATGCTCTTGAAACCGGCCTGGTAACATATCCATGTGAGACTCTGCTCTGTTTTTGCAGGAACTCCACCTATTGCATGAAGGTGTCAATGTCCTTGACAGTGGCTGAGAATGAGTCTGGGCTTTGCTATAACAGCCAGATCCGGTATTTGGAGAAATCAGAAGTCACTAAAAGGAAGATAATCTCCTGCCCCGACATTGAGGATTATAAGACGTCCACTCAAGAGCCAGAAGTAGTATGGTACAAGGTAAATATCACCATCTAATGAGCATTTTTTTAAATTTATAAAATGACTTTCATTGTTTTCAGTCATGCATTCAGTTATCGACTTTTTTTGTGCATCAAGGGATATGTGATTGCTCTGAATGACCAGCCAAAGCCCAACGGTGTTGAGGCCCAGAATTTTTTTTGTGTGGCGGTAAAATTACCCTGACCCACAGCAGTTCCACATCTGTGAAGGGTGCGCTCCATTGTAAGGAAACTCAAAAGACCCTCCGCTAATAATTGGAATAGCAGATCAAATGTTCCACAGCCTCCCTAGCCCACCCACCCCCACCACAGTTTCTGCATTGGAAGAATTCAGCCATCTCTGAATATTTGAGTCAACCCAACTGGAAACAACACCGTTTTACATGGCATCAGTATCACCATGTAGAGGGGTCGCTGTGTTAGTCTGTGACATTAAGGAAACAACAAGTAGTCCTGTAGCACCGTAGAGACCAACTATATATATATATATCGTTTCTTGAGCTTTTCGTGGGCTGGAGCACATGACCTATGAGGAGAGACTGAGGGATTTGAGTTTGTTTAGTCTGAAGAGAAGAGTGATGGGGGATTTGAGAGCAGCCTTCATCTTCCTGAAGGGGGGAGAGGGTCCAAAGAGGATGGAGAGAGGCTGTTCTCAGTGGTGGCAAGTGGTAGAACAAGGAGCAATAGTCTCAAGTTACAGTGGGGGAGGTCTAGGTTGGATATTAGGAAAAACTATTTCACTAGGAGGGTGGGGAAGCACTGGAATGGGTTCCCTAGGGAGGGGGTAGAATCTCCATCCCTAGAAGTTTTTAAGTCTCAGCTTGACAAAGCCCTGTCTGGGTTGATGGAGTTGGGATCGGTCCTGCTTTGGGCAGGTGGCTGGACTTGATGACCTCCTGAGGTCTCTTCCAGCTCTGTGATTCTATGAAAACCCACTTTGACACTCTGCTCATCTGAGGAAGTAGGTTTTGCCCACGAAAGCCCATGATACTGTATATATTTCTTTGTTAGTCTCTAAGGGTATGTCTACACTACAAAGTTAATTCGAACTAACGGACGCTAATTCGAACTAGTTTTTAGTTCTAGATGCATTAGTTCGAATTAGCTTAGTTCGAATTAACTAATTTGAACTAAGTTAGTTCGAATTAACGTTGTAGTGTAGACGTACCCTAAGGTGCTACAGGACCACTCATTATTTTGTTAATACATGTTGAGAGTGGCTGAATTTTGACCTGCCAAGACACACACAGGCAGCTTGGTGTGTCAGAAAATAGCAAAAAATCAAAGCTGTCCTTCTATTTATGTTTTTACAAGAGTCTTGAATCGTCTAGTTCACACTGACAAAACATGCACTATATCTCATATAAAAGCCATGAAAGCTTCCTCCCCCTCATTATATGGGCAGATCTGCTTAGAGCTGCATACACAAGAAATATGCATATTCGGTAAAATATGACATTTTACAGGAAAGAAAGTGCATGGCCATAAGTGTCTCGTGTCCTATTCATGTACCCGCTGAATAGGAAAACACTGAAGAACTCATTATCATTGTGTGAGTTTGCATTGCTGAAATTATCTGACAGATATCATCCGTAGCACCCAGCAAGCCCAGCTGATATTAAAACACTCCAGAAAAATGAATGCCAGGAAAGTGCGAACCAAAATCAGTGAGGAATTGTACTGGTCGGAAACGGGAACAGAACTTTCATTTCTTTTCCCTTCACACATGTACCTGTCGGCTGTGTCCAACACATGGATTGTATGGCACCAACTTTCAGCCTGACAGCTGACTGAGTTGTCACAATGATGAAATTGACCAGAAATGACATTGCATTTTGAAGATAACAGTACAGCCGCAAGACAAGCAAAATGAATTTTTAGTCTGCTTTGCTAAGAAAGAGAGGCATTGTTGGAATACCGTACGCTGTACTCCTCCTTATTCATACTTAATGATAAGTGACATTTAATAAGTGTGCTAACAATGAGAGCTTAGATGGCAGAATCTTCACTTCTTAGACCCCGCATACATCATCTAGAAACAAGTCAGAAGGGTTCAGTTATTTGGAATTTCAGTGTTAATATCAGAGCTGGAGGCTTGTTGCTTTGCCATACCCCTCCCCAGAAAAGCAATATTGAGGTCCTCCAAGCAGGCTAGAGTGGCGGCAAGGGAAGCAACCAATCAGGGGCAAGGAAGGCCATATAAAAGGAGTTGCAGGACAGAGGACTATGCTGGGGCTTTGACATAAGGCGAGGACGCTGCCTCCAGGGAGGAAGCTGTGGGGACACCCCTCACTTCCAGTGGTAACAAACTGTAAGACACTATTGGGGGCACTGAGAAGGGCTCATGCTAGATGTATCCTGGAAGGGGTTTGTTGACTGTGATGCACACAGGTGGTGTGTATGACTCGGCCGGAGGGCTGAGTCCCCAAAGATCCCTCGTATCGGAGAGTGCAGGCACATGTACTTGGCCAGTGTGCACATGCTAGAGGTGCGTGTTACTCTGTTACAGACTGGTTATGCCTTCCCACTCATTTGCAGCAAAGCTTTCTGAAAAATACTCCCAAGAGAGTTATGGGACTAGCGGTAATAGACACTTTGATCACCCTAAAGAAATGTCTAGGGCCAGATTCTAGACAAGGCTTGTGTCTCTGGTGCATCCTGTTGACTTCAGAATAGTTTTCTTCCTAATTATTATTTAGACTGTGGCACCAGCTCGGTATCCCAGAAAAGCAACGCCATCCCTGTAAACCATGTTCTACGAGGAAGAAGCGATGTGTCGAAATAAAAGGTTTCGACAGAAAAGCGGGAAAAGAGACGCAAATTGTGCTTCTCAATTTGTGTATCTTTTTCTGACTTACCTTTTCGGTCTAGACGTAGCCTACGTTTCTGAAGAGGCTGTGTTAGTTCCGACGGAGAGACAGATTGAAAGGGTCAAGCCAGGTAAAGGGTCAAGACTGGGCTCACTATGGCTACGTCTACACTGGCACCTTTTTCCGGAAATGCTTAAAACGGAACAGTTTTCCATTATAAGTATTTCTGGAAAAAGAGCGTCTACATTGGCAGGATGCTTTTCCGGAAAAGCCCTTTTTCCAGAAAAGCGTCAGTGGCCAATGTAGACGCGCTTTTCCGCAAAAAAGCCCCGATCGTCATTTTCGCGATCGGGGCTTTTTTGAGGGAAAGACTATTGTGCTGTCTCCATTGGCCCTTTTCTGGAACAGTTTTTCCGGAAAAGGACTTTTGCCCGAGCGGGAGCAGCATAGTTTTTCCGGAAAAACACTGACAATTTTACAGTAGATCGTCAGTGCTTTTCCGGAAATTCAAGGGGCCAGTGTAGACAGCTCGCAGCTTATTCCGGAAAAGCGGCTGCTTTTCCGGAATAAGTGGCTCAGTGTAGACACAGTATGGGTATACACCCACACACGTACGGTCAATCTGCTTTAGATCCAGGTAGGCACTGTCCTGAATAGTTTGTCAGCCTCTCTAGTTATGGCTGTACTTTCCAGGGAGTGGGTGGCAGGGCAGCACCATGCTCATGGAAGGGGCAGGGCTGTGTCAACCAGCTCTTGGCAACCCCCTAGAATGCACCCCTCCAGCCCCTCAGAGCCTCCTGGGGAATGCAGTGCAGTGCTCCAGCCATGATTTAATGGGTCTGGGGCTCCCGCCGCTGCCACTCCTTTGGTGATAGTGTCAGTGGCAGCCAGAGCCCCTCGCACTTTTGAACCATTGGACCCCGGGGCAACTGTCCCTGTTGCCCCTCCATCAGTGGCTGTTTTCCACACTAGAACGATGACAACCCAGGGGTTCTCTAACGTCATTCCATTGCAGCCCCCGTCTCACAGCAAACATTACCCCTTGACCCCAGGAGGAGGGACAGAAGCCTGAGCCCATCCACACCTCGTGGCCCCCAGGAGGAGAGGGGCAAAGACCAAGCCCCACCACTGTGGGAGGGGGAGGCCAAACTTGAAGCCCACCCACTTCAGCCCTCGGAAGAGGGGTTATAACCAGGGCATTGCCACCCTGGGGCGGAAGCTCTCTGGTTTTGGCCCCAGGAAGTGGGGCTTGGGCTTCCACCCTGAGACTCAGCAAGTGTAAGCCAGCCCTGGTGACCCCCATTACAATGGGGATGCGACCCACTTCCAACCCACAGCTAGGGAGCCACTGTTCAGAGAGCCAAACCAAGCCAAGGTGGCCTCCCAGGATTTTTCCTCTTCCCTTTGCTTAAGGAGAGCGGGATACATGTCCACCAGATAAACCTGTGCTCATTAGAGAACCTGCCAGGAACTGTTGCCCATTAAAGGTCAAGGAATTGGGGCTTGTGGCCACTGGTCTCCCGTGAGACAGTAGATCCGATGCCACAAACTTGCCACGAACAGACTTCTCGTTGACCTCAATAGGAGCCATATACCTGGAGGGATGACAGCACAGGTGGGCAGTACTTTTTGAATGAGGGTCACTTCAACCATTTTTGAAGTGCTCACGGGCTGCCCCATAAGGGGCGGGGCCTCAGATGGAGGGGGAGGAGCCTCAGACAGAAGGGGAGGAGCCTTTAAATAGCAGGATCTGAAAGGGCTAGCTCCACCCCTGCGGCTTCCAGGCATCACATTAGCGGGGGACGGGAGCTGCAAGCCCTTTCAATTCCTGCTATTTAAAGGGCCCACTGCTTTTGGCTTTGCTGCTAGCGCATTGCCTAGGAGCCGGAGATGCAGGAGCCCTTTTAACTGCTTCTGTTTATAGGGCTCGCGCCTTCCCCCCGGCTGCCAGGCAATGCAGTGAAAAGGGCTCGCGCATCTCGGTCTCCCAGGCAACGCGCTGGGAGTGGGGCCTGGAACTGCCACGCAGGCCGAATCAAAGGGTACGTCTAAACTACATGCCTCTGTCGGCAGAGGCATGTAGATTTGTTTTTTGGCAAAGGCAAATGAAGCCGCAATTTAAATGATCATGGCTTCATTTACATTTACAGCGGATCAGCTGTTTGTCGGCTCGCGTGCTAGTCTGGACATTCCCCTTGTCGACATCAAAGCCCTTTGTCGGCAGCCCCGGTAAACCTCATTCCACGAGGAATAACGGGGCTGCCGACAAAGGGCTTTGATGTCGACAGGGGGAACGTCCAGACTAGCGCGCGAGCCGACAAACAGCTGATCAGCTGTTTGTCGGCTCAGCGCGGCAGCCATGTAAATGTAAATGAAGCCGCGATCATTTAAATCGCGGCTTCATTTGCCTTTGCCTATGTGTCTAATCTACATGCCTCTGCCGACAGAGGCATGTAGTCTAGACACAGCCAAAGCCTTAGGCAGGCCGGATCCAGACCACTGAGAAGCCTTTGCCCATCCTTGGATTACAGGATAGGGTCCGTTAATAGTATCAAGCTGCACAGAGCCTAATGCAATTTGAGCATGGCCTTGAGAGAATTAAGCACAGCTCTGTTTCTGCACACGCACGCGCGCACACACTAGGAAAAGGACTGTCTGAGAAAACTATTATTCTTAATGTGGGGTAAGTTTCATTTTTAGCAGAAATGATCCTAACGAAAAAGCCTGTTTTAAAGAGTTACGCTGTTAATGCCGATGTGACTGTTTCCACAGCACCGTCAGGCCTACAGAACTGTTTTGACAACATGAATTAAGGGTTTTTTAGATAAATGCAGGTGTCAAGACATGATTGAATGAACAAGACTTAAGAATAAATTGACACTCATGGAAAAACAAACCGGAGGAGAGAGAGAGAAAAAAAGATGTAACTAGAAAGAAGAACCCAAAACCCAGCCTCCACCCCCCACCTTCTTGCTCTGACTTTGTTGAAAAAACAGCTATGAAAACAATTAGAATGACAGGTGAAGGACAGGTAGTAGTTATAAGAGTCTGCAAAAAATAGAGTTGTTGAGGTGCTGCTGCTTAAAAATTTCAAGGAAGAAGAGAGAAGCACCATAATGAACAGTGTAGATATTCCAGTGACTCTGGGCGACAGACTCATGGGAGAAATGTGCAAATAAAGAGAAGAATTAAAACTACCCCACTGAGACTAACACTAGTGAAAAAAAAATCCAGAAAAAGTCTATGACCTGGTTAAATAAGAAATAATCGTACGCTTGGGGACTGATTATTAAAAGGAGTTAACATCTCTCTGACAGCGAGATCTAGTTTATAATTTCCTCCACAATATGAAGAGTACTTTTTGTAGGGTAGGTGGGATTTTTTTTGTTTAAAATGCGCATTTTAGTGATCCCTCCTTTTCACCT
The DNA here is from genome assembly GCF_049634645.1 of Pelodiscus sinensis. Classification (NCBI taxonomy): domain Eukaryota; kingdom Metazoa; phylum Chordata; order Testudines; family Trionychidae; genus Pelodiscus; species Pelodiscus sinensis. Next base: position 43,717,869 of record NC_134723.1, on the reverse strand, counting down.
TTCTTCTTGTGTGTCAGTCCTATGCAGTGAGCCAATCCATATGAAGAATGAAGGCAGACTAATAACCAGAACTTCCTGTTCAGAGTTAGAAATGCTGGGTAGTCGATGGAAAACGAATGTAAATTTAGCTAAAATTTGGGGAAATTGTCAATCATTTAAAAATAGAAAATGTGTTGAAGTGGATAAGGAGGTAAACAGTACTAAATAAATTAACAAGTGAATGTTACAAACCTCTCCACTTGGCACGATTCTGAATAGACAACCATGAGATACAAGCATAGTTTCTTCTACTTACCTACCTGCCTACTTTTAGTGATACCTACATATTTCTACAGTAGAAATGACCGTCTTTCTTAGAAGTGCATAATCATAGACTCATAGGACTGGAAGGAACCTCAAGAGGTCATCAGTCCCCTGTACTCATGGCAGGACGAAGCACCACCTAGACCAAGTCTACTAAACTTCGGAAAGCCCAAAGGCCATAATGATACAGCACATGCCGAGGGCAGCAACTTAAGTGTGGTTGCATATACATGTAAATATATATGTAAATATATGCAAATAACTTCTTTCACATTGACGGGCATGAATAGAAAGATTAAGGCAACACTACACAACACACAGGCCTCATTTAAAGTCAGTTCCACTGATATTAAAAAAATGCAATAGTTACCCAATTTCCACCCATATGACAACCATTTTAATGAGCCATGACAATCCAGGAATTTAACTACTAAAAGGCGTATCAACAGAAGATAATTATATTGATGTGCTGTTGTGGAGCATGTTCCCAGTGGAGACCATGGTCAAAGGAGCCCACCCGCGAGCCAAGTGGTGAATAGCCCTGATCTAGATCATTCTATAGGTCAAACTATATCCTACCAGAGAAACATGATTTGTTTTGTCTTATCACGTTGGTGTTTTTCAAACAAAATCTTCTCATGGAAGCTATCATGAGATATGGGATTTTTACTGCTGTATTCTAGAGCAATGGAAAGGAATTACCTACTCAAATACAGTTCCAGGTGTATTCTGGGAATTGTAGTCATTTTTAATCAGAGCAAGATAAAACTAGATCCTGTTCTTTGGAGCAGGTTCAAATTTGGAGTACCTTTAAATGGGGCTAAAATTGAACGTAACTCAGAAAGCTATCTATGCAAAAATGGCACTTTCTTGCTCCACAGATACATTCTGTGTATGCAGATAGGGCAGTGAATTCTGTTCATTTCCTACATCATCAACTATTAACTAGATTCCAAGAGCACGACTGGATTTCAGTTTAATTTTCAGTTTAATTGATTCCTGGGCAACTCCCCTCTGAGCAAAATTTGAATTGGGCCATGCTCTGTCTAGGAGCAAAATTTGCATAGGAGAATCGAACTGCACAAGATCTGTCCTGGAAAGAGTAACGTTTGATCCTCAGTCTTTGCTACCCATCATACATGAAAAGCAGAGGGTTCCAGAATCTAGTGTGAGTTGGCAGAGCTGGAAGTTACATAACCCACTTTGTCACTTGTATATTGATTCCATTTTCTTAGGCATTTGGAACTCTCAAAACATGAAACTTCCATGATTTCTCAATGGGCTCAGATACACGAGCACAGCCACACTGTTCGCTGTTAACTGCATTTGATTATTGCTGGCCATGTTGGAGCCAAAACAGAACCCAGCTTCATTCAGCTGGGCTGTGGCTACTCTTTGCCAGACCACTGGCCCAGAAGGCCTTAAAGCTGGCATCGATAGCCACAAAGAGCAGGGAGTTTGTCCAGCGTCATAGAACTGATATAATGGCTCCCACTCAATTCCGTCTCCTTCCAGGTGGTGTGGAGCTCATGACCCAGGAAGGAGGGTGTGGCCTGGATTTTACTGCTTCCCGGTAATCCCCAAGTGGGGTATTAGCTCTGTAGGTGCATTAGTGAATTACAGAAGTTAAAGTAGCCCCAAGGCTGCCCTAACCTACTCTGGGGGACTGGTTCAGGCCCAGAATTAGCAGTACACAAAGGCGGCTCAATGTTTTCCCCCCACCCTCACGTGTGTGTGCTCCATGGCAACTGAACTGAGTGACTGGCAACACGGGAAGTCACAGGGGACAAAAACAACCCATCTTTTTGCAGACTGATCCAAGTGGACATTAAATCAGCGAGAGAAGAACCAACATTTCACCCTGAGGCACCTCTAGAGAGACACCAGTCTACATCCACACTTTAGCACCGATGATTCCAATGTGTATTAAATGAGCAACACCATTCCATCTTATCAGCTTTAGCTGCCTGGAATGATACCATACTTCAGAGCAGCCCCGACGCAGATCAGGCACCAGACATTGCAATGCTTTGGGTTTGCCGAATCACTCTGTAATACTAGACCGCTGCAAACCTTCCTGCCAGGGCCACACATTAAAAATATTGACGGAGGGCCCAGTCTGGCCAAGTGACAAGTGGGGTGAATTCCGTGGGACCTACAAGTCATCAACGCCTCAAAGGAAGTAGGGTGTGAAGCTCAACGTCCCCTTTCAAGCCATTAATTTTTATTTGGAAAAAATGTAGCAAGTCAGGCACAGTGTATTTAAACCCAGTTTCAGTCCTCACTGAGTCCCTCCAAATGTTTAGCAAAAATGAGAGCTCTGGCACATTGTAATGCAAACTATGCATTTGAAGCAGCATTGCTAGGTTCTTACTTGGCCCATATCACTGTCGTATCTAAATACTGACTAATCATTCACAGATAATATCCTCCCAGCCTTCCCGTGAGGTAGGCAGTACTGTCCCCATTAATTAGTGTGGTACTGAGGCAGAGGGTCGATTAAGTGTCTTGCCCAAGACCATCCTTCAACAAGTCAGGGCCTGGGATGAGCTCTCGTGTCCATAGGTGACTTGTGGGAGCACTCGGAAGGTGCATCACCCCCATGTTCCCTGTCCAAACTTTAATTGCACAATGCGGTACCCTTCCCTGTTCCTCTAGGTGGCCCTTTCTGCCCCCTCCCACAGACACCTGTCTCCTAGATCATGTCACTGTAACTGCACCAGCCACATGGATTTTTTTCTTCAGATTTTCTTGTTCTTTTGAAGTACATCTGCACTGAACCCTCATGCGTTAAGATTCATCCTGGAGCCAAATTTCATGGAGCTATATGCCCACACAAGGATATATATTTAGGAAAATACAGATATATCTATCACTAGAACCATGGTTTGTGATGGAAAAAGTGGAGAATTTTTCTACTTGGCCCTGGGTAAATGATGGCTAAACTAGGGATGTTACATTTCGATTAATTGACTAATTGGCAATTTGCATCGACTATTCGATTCGTCGATAAGGGCGCCTCCACCTTTGAAGCGTAGCAACAGCCCCATGGCTGTTGCCACACTTCGAAGGTGAGAGCACTGTAGAGAGCACTGGGCCAGCGGGGCAGTCCTCCACTGGCCCGATGCTCCCCGCAGCGTTTCAAAGAGGCAGTGTCGCGTGGAGTCCGGGATCAGCTGGGGACCCAGGCTCCATGCAGCGCTGCCCCTTTGAAGCACCTCCTCTTCTTCTCCCCTCCTCCCCCGCCACCTTGCTGCCTGTTTCTGATAGAGACAGCAAAGGGAGGGGGACTTCTAGAGTGTTGACTCTCTGATAAGCATTTGCTTATCAGATAGTCAACTACTCCCTAGTCTAAACACACCCCATGTAATACAGCAAGTCTTATTTACTATAGCTTTTTACACGTAAATAAAAAAGACTTCAGATAAATCCCCAGTTTTTCAAGCTATGAATATTTAAATCTCCATGCTATCTGGAATTAGTATCCGATCCCATATCTGATAACCATGCTGAAAAGTAAAGTAATTTGTTTAATCAAACCTCAGTTTTGCAAAGGTATTTCCACCAAGATCTGTGTGACGTGTTTGTCTAGTCAGATTGGCACGCATGCTTTACTCTATCAGCTGACTAATTTAGGCAACTGATTTTTCTGTGCAGGAATGTAAGCCAAAAATGTGGAGAAGCATCATAATTCAGAAAGGAAACACTCTTTTAATACCAGAAGTCCAGGAAGAAGATGGAGGAAATTATACTTGCGAACTGAAGTTCGAAGGCAAGCTAATACGAAGAACAATTCAGTTAAAGGTCACAGGTAAGAAACTGCGGATACAACGTGAGTTCTAAAATGAAGAGAAGATGGCTTCTCACAGTAAGAACGGAAGCCAATCCCAAATGTTGGGAAATTCAGATCAGGCTCCACACAAAATATTCACATGTTATGTAAAGATAAAACAGGCTTGAAAGGGCCAAAACAAAAATCTAGATCCAGACACCACAAAACATTGGAGGTTGGGCCCATATCTGGATTAGATAAGAGCACAATGGCTGCATAACTTTTATCTTCTGATTCATTTTTGGTTGTCAGATCCTATGTTATAGGCCCCTTCTTCAATGAGGACTTCAGGTCACCTCTTCCAAGAATAAAATTAAAAAGCAAATATTATACTCGAACGCTGTCGCTCAGTCGTTTCTTTTTAGTATGCTGTGAATCTATGTTCACAAGAGCGTTAGTAAGAACAGGAATGAAAGTGCAGGACGGCACGATGTACCCTTTCATTCCTGATTTCTTTCCATTTCCTTTTCAGTAATTATTATATTGCCACCAGCAAGCTTCTGAAATCACTGTTTTCCTCTAGTTCTCCACCTGGTCACTTTGGAGGAAATGTTTAGAAGCATAGAGAACCAAATCCAGCCCGGACAGAAATAATGGCAAAATCAGTAGAACTGACCTGTTTACACCCGGCTCAGTTAGGTCATACGCTATTAACATGCTTTCAGAAGAACATTGTTCAAATTATTACTTTAAGAAGCGACAGGTTGTACCTCCAAAAAACAGCATCCTCTGGGCTGGCAACATCTGTGGTCTAGCAGGACCACAGATGCTCTGGGAGCCCAAGGGCAGGAGAGCCAGCCAGGGTGGGGCAATGGGACAGTGTGAAGCGGGGGCCAGACTCCCCCAGCAGCCCTCAGGAGTGTGGGGCTGAGGCTGGTGTCCCACGGCAGCGCAGGGCCAGAGTCTCCTCACAACGGGGGGAGGGATAGCTCAGTGGGCAAGCAGTCCAGTCAGGATTAGGGGATGAGGGTGAGGCAAGGCAGAGGTAGCCTGCCAGCAGAGGGCGATGGGGCTGGTGGCAGGAGACCTCGCCTAGTCGGGCAAATTCTCTCGTTCGGGACTGGTCAGGTCCCGACGGTGCCGGACCAGACCAGGAAGGTCCAACCTGTACAATAATTTACACAGAATCATTTACCATTCGTGATCACTGCCCCTCCTTTAAAATGAATCTCTTTCACAGGATGTCAGCATCCTACAGTATCTGATTATTTGTAGTCTGCTTTTGCCCGTGGATTGAGCTCTGTGTCATCATCAGTTTGACCAACCTGAACCAAATGCTATCAAATGAAAACATTGGCCCTTCCTTGGAAGCGCTTGCTGCACCAGGCAGCCTGCTGGTCTTCAGTCAGAATGCTGACATAAGGTACATCTAGACTAGCGTTCACTTTTGAAAGGAGATATGCGAATTCAGCGCTAATTTGCATATCTTTTTCTGATCCCTTTTTCGAAAGTGTTTTTTTCAAAAGCGAAAGCAGTTTAGACATGGTTCATTCAGAAAAAACACGCCCTTTTTTCGAAACAACCTGTAAACCTCAATTTTTGAGGAAAAGAGTTTTTTTTCCGAAAGAACCATGTCTAAACTGCTTTTAAAAAAAACGCTTTCAAAAAAGCGATCGGAAGATATGCAAATTAGCACCAAATTTGCGTATCTCCTTTCAAAAAAAGAATGTAGTCTAGACGTACCCTAAATGTGACTGGGAAAGGTACATCTATATCAATCCCATGGTGGAGGTTCCTTAGCTTACAGATTTGTCTGCTCTCTCCATCCCCTCCAGCATCTGCAAAACCTTGTTAGCGATTCGCTATCTGCGGGCTACACAACATGTGCGGTACTTTAGATGATAATGGTTTTGTGCTGCACCTGTTGTAATATCCTGTTAAAAGGGTTTATGACCTGAAGTATTAACTGTGGAAGGAAAGTGATTGGCATGTTTGCAATGAGGAGAGAATGACAGGTTTGCCAGGCCTCTGGGCAAGGTGCGGAGGGAGGTGACTCCAAGGTCTCTCAGGGGCGTCCATCCCTCAGTACTACCCGGAGCGTACCACATGGAGCCCCAACCCCCTGCTATCCCTCGGAGCCACCCACAGCATGCCTCATGGTGCTCCTCTGGTAACCAGGAACCCCAGGCCATTTTGAATTGCCAGGCCCTAGAGCAATTATCCCTTTCCACCCTCTTATCAGCGGGCCTGCTTTCAATTTGATGTGCAATTTGTTATATGCTCCTGAATGTACGACAGGTAAAGTATTCCATGCTAATGTATGGAATCAGCTTTCTGGCCATAGCTGCAACACAACAGTCATCTCCATGTATAGACAGTTAGAAATCTATATGGGCTTCACTGTTGCCTGGTCTGTAGATTATGTATTAAATTATATAGATTACTTAAGAACCGCCAGCTATCACTTTGAGGGCTCATAAATCCTTGTCCCAAGATCAAGTTTAGACATAAGAACATAGGTGCAACACTCACGCACTGTGAGAACTCTTATTTTTACGTATATCGTTTATTAAAATGTTTAGCCCAGTCATACACACAGCCCCAGCTCAGTAAGACGGAGACACTACAGAATGTCCATCTGTACCTCCATCCCTCCCACCATCCTTTGCTGAAAAGCCTGAGGTGTTAGCCATCAGCGTCCTCCTCGCTGTCACCTTTCCCACCATAACCAGGGGCCAAGGACTGCATCTCCTTCTCCTGCCGCTCCAGGCCTGGCCTTTATCATCTGTTATGCTGCTGCTGTTATGTTTGGTGCATATTCAGTAAGGCTACGTCTACACAGCTTCCTTCTTCTGCAAAAGCCCATGCAAATGAAGCATGGATTAGCATATTCATTTGCATAATTAATTAGGAGCTGGTTTTGTGCAAGAGGTTTTTGCGCAAAAAGGCGCCATCTGCACAGCGCCTTTTTGCGCCAAAAAACCCTCTTGCACAAGAGCCGTTCTTCCTTATTTTTTCAGGAAGAATGGCTCTTGCGCAAAAACGGCTCCTAAACAATTATGCAAATGAAGCATGGCAATATACTAACCCGTGCTTCATTTGCATATGCTTTTGCAGAAGAGGGAAGCTGTGAAGACGTAGCCTAAGAAATGCCGTTACGCCTATTACTTTTCAGGAATAGGTTGCGCAAGAGGGTTTTTCTTGCACAAGAAGGGGCAGTGTAAATGCTCCTTCTTGTGCAAGAGCCTCTTCTGAAAAAAATGGTGGCTCATTAGGTATGCAAATGAGCCTCGGCAATATTCCACGCTTAGCCTAATTTGCATATTACTTGCGCAAGAAGCCGCGAGTGTAGACATAGCCTAGGTGTTGGTTAATTTATATTCCACCCCTGTGAAATATACTTTGGAGTTAATACCATGGTAACATAGAAACCTGATTAATGGTTAAGTGATATGGCCACTTGGCTTTTCCCCTTCATCTGAGGTATCTGAAGTCAAGTACTGTGGAATAAAGAAGAAACTAAACAGATGCTGCTTTCAGTGTGTGTGTGTGTGTGTGTGTGTGTGTGTGTGTGTGTGTGAGAGTGAGAGAGAAAATTTGGAGAAAACTGAATTTTTGTTGTAAGTTGTACATCACTTTATTATTTTTGTACTTTTTACACCCAAAAATTTCATTGCCTGCCCGGCTACTATTAGGTTGTTTAAACAAATGTGTTGCAATGGTAGAAGAAAAATGTGTGTGTCTGAAAACTGTAGGTACAGGGGGTACTTATATATAAAACTAACCGCTGCTTCTTGTAGGTGGCCTGTTGCCTTCAAAAAGGGGAGGCATTAGCAATTTGATAATGGAGTCCAGATCTCTCTACTGTTTTTCACTAACCATAATGGACAAGAGCCCATGTTGCAGGTAATTATTTGAAGGCCATGGAATAAATCTAAATTTCCTTCAGCAAAACAGGGTCCAACTCCCCTCATTTGCTGTCTGCTAGACTGATATTACCTTAGTGAAATATATATATTAAAGGGGGTACTTTATTTAAAAAAAAGGTTGAGAAACATTGTTCTAGACTGTAAGCTCAATGAAGCAAGGACTGTCTAGTAGGATATGGCCATACAAGGCTTAGCACAATAGGACCCAAGATGTCTGTGGCCTTTTGGTGCTACCATAGTGTTCAGAGAAGAAACAGACTGTTGATCATCCAGACTCATGCAAAGTTCACTAATTTTTGGATGTTTTTTCCCCCCCGTTGTAGTTAATTTTTCCAACGAGTTGGCCACTTCGTGCTTAAGAAACTAGATGTGTCCTTTTAAGGTGAAACCTCTTTCCACTATGAAAATTTCCCAACTCTTGAATGGCTTCTTAAAAGCCACCCACTTTTACAGACTATAAGGGGGAACTTACCCCACCCCAGACCCATCGGGTCTGATGACAAAGAGCAAGAACATTTCAACCATAGCAGATACACAGAGGCAGAGGATGGACAGTGTTCTCGGATTGTCAAAATCCGGAGGTGAAGGGCTTTATAAGCTGAACATCTGAATTGCAAGTGGCAGAGATGGAAGGCCAGGGCAAAGCGCGGCGCACAGGATATATGTACATAGGTTCAGGTTAGGTTGACAGACTTAATAAGCCAGTAGCCATATTCTGCACTGGCTGAGACTTCTAAGTGTTGTTCAGGGGTATCTCCTATTGGACTGTCTTTCAGTAAATCACCCTGCAAATGACCAACGCATAGATAACTGTGACAAGGTCCAGATGACTCAATGGCCTGCATTAACCCCACCTGGGACTCTAATGTTTGCAAATGAAACATCTGCATCGTGTAAATGTTCCCCATGGAGAACCAATGGCAGCAGCCTCTGCTCCGAAGAGGAAGCAGTCACAGCCTTCATCAATGCCTCTGGTCCTTTCCTCCGTACTTAACAGCATAATCGTAATCTTCCATAACCTGGATGGAATTTAACCCAGCTTTCATCAATGATCCTATCACAGGCCAGCACTGAGAAAGCAATGCAGGATCTGAGTTTGAAGGAAAAGAGATTCAAATCTAAGGACACTGAGGTGATTTCTGTGCAAAAGATTTGACTGTCTCCCCGTGGCCTTACCTGTATGTTAAACAGAATGTGTGATGAGATGGAACTCCTTCTGTTTACTTCCGAACCCTAAGGATGACTAATTAGCTATTATAGCCACCCTTTGGTTCTCCCTCAAAGGAATGGGTGGCCATGCTCCAAAGCCTACTTTGTCCACCCCATCGGGCTTCACAGATGTCAAAGCTTTGTGGCCAGCTGTGTCGAAGGCTGTTGACAGATCCAATCAGATATTTGGGAACACGTCTGGCCATCACGAGGAAGATCATCATCCAAAGATATCCATATGGTCTATGTTCTAAACGAATCAGGATCCACACTGACAAGGATCAATAATAGCTCATTAGCTTATGGTTGCTGTCCTCCAAAAGAGGAAATTCAAGAGAGGGTAGAAATTGGCCATGTCAATGGGAAGAGGTTTTTCCTCTATAAAGACCTAACGATTATTTCTTGTAGGTGGTCTGTTGCCTTCAAAGAGGGGAGGCATTAGCAATTTGATAATGGAGTCCAGATCTCTCTACTGTTTTTCACTAACCATAACGGTCAAGAGCCCATGTTGTAGGTAATTATTTGAAGGCCATGCAATAAATCTAAAATTTCCTTCAGCAAAACAGGGTCCAACTCCTCCTCATTTGCTGTCTGCCAGACTGATACTACCTTAGTGGAATAGGGCAATCTGTCACAGACCTGGGCCATCAGATCTGTCATGCTAATGGAAATCTCTTCTCAACAGCCAGTCGACAACCCTCCCTTTGAAAGAAGTCCATCTGGCTCAGTCAGGCTGCTCCTCTTTCCTGATGCTCTCACGATAGGGCAGGTTCTCTGACCCTGACTTCCTAGATGATGTCGTGAAGGACAAGAATAACCTCCAGTAAATCCTTTGTGTAGCACCATTAAGAAATTGACCCCCATTGGCCCAAGAACATGTCATTTGCCACCTGTTCTCTAGCCTGCTTCCTTAGCACTTCACATATTCTTTAGGCCTTCTGAATGGACAGTGGACTGTGAGAGACAGTGTCAGGGCTGTTCCCCACTCTAGCACTTCAAGTGCAGAAGGTAGGGGCCCGCAAAGACTTTAGTATACCTTGCCACTACAAACACTCCCCCAAAGTCATAAATTCACTGACTCTGCTGGGAGTAGCTGCCACCATCAAGTGATTTTATCCCTAAAACCAGGAGCGAACACTTAAATTCTCCCCCAGGGGTACTCCAAGCTCTTTTGCCTCTTTTAGCTGACCTCTTAGGCTACGTATAGACTGCAGGCTTCTTTCAGAAGAAGCTTTTCTGGAAGAGATCTTCCAAAAAAATTCTTCTGAAAGAGAGCGTCCACACTGCGAAAGCACATTGAAAAAGCTATCTGCTTTTTCAAAAGATGGTGTCCACACTGAATGGATGCTATCTCGAATTTAAGCTGTGATTACTATGGATGGAGTAGCCACCAAGGCACCTTTGCTTTTTCCTCTTTCTTCTACTTCCGAAAGAACTCCCTTTTCCCTGTCCCCACACACCTTTTTCCGAAAGAACTCTTTTGGAAAAAGGCTTCTTCCTTGTAGAAAGAGGTTTACCAATGTTGGAAAACTCCCTTTGTTCTTTCGATTTTTTTTTTTTTTTTTGAAAGAACATGATTGCAGTGTGGACATCAGAAAAGTTTTTTTTGGAAAAACAGCTGTTTTTCCGGAAAAAAACTGTGCAATGTAGACATAGCCTTAGTCTGAGGCATGCAGGCACTCACAGACAGACAGACCTCCTGTACTTTCCAGGGCACAAGAATCAAATCATCGCCTTAAAAAGTGATTTTTATTACAAAACAAAAGATATACTTGATAAAGCACACTTGGTTGCTAGGTGTTACAGAGCAACTAAAGAAAACACATTCAAACATAGAAAATCTCTAGCAACAATTCTTAGATGGTAAATGGGGAGGGGAGGCATAGATTTACATAGAGCAGTTCAAACCAAACCACGGAACGAAGAAAAATACCCTGATCACGACTAGATTCACTTTTTTCTCTTTAGTTATTCACAATCTGTTTTTGGTTCAGTCCATTTCAATGCCCCGAATTCCTTGGAGGCATGGTAGTCCTGCCTGGGTTTAAACCATTCTATGTGTCTCAACTCCTGGTTTAACTCTCCCACACAAAGAAAGCAGGCAAGGTATCTATATTCAATTCAAATTTCAGTACTCTATCTCGGATCTCCAGGTCCCTTTTTAACACCCTCGCTAGCTACCTGAGTTTAACCCCTTAGTCACCGGGTGCTGGTCAGCACTCCTCCTGTCCATTACAGACAGGAGTTTAGGAAACAGCTTGCTGCTGGCTCTAGTGGTCTACCTTCTGGTTGATGCGGTGGACAGGCTTATCCAACTTCCCTGAAGTGAATTCTGGAATCCAGTGGAGTTCACATCAAAACAGATTTACTGTGCCCCAAGGGGCGCAAATAGAACCTGAGTTCAGACTGACAGACCTGCTGCATCATGTACATTTCAGTTAGCAAATACAGCTGAAGGCTCACCAGAAAAGCAATAGCGGTTAGAAGCAAAGCCCTAGTAGAATTTTCACCGCCGGCGTATACTGCGGATGTGGGGAAAGAAATCTCACCTAATGCTTTCAAAGGCTTTTTCCTCTGCAGGGTATTTCTAATGCTGATGCTGCCGCTGCTGCTTCTCAATATGCCTCAACTGGCATTTTGAAATCACTAGCACACAAGCTCTTCTGACGATACAGCTTGGGAACTGCAAGACTCCGGTGGCCTTACCTAGAGGCCATGGTTATCTGGAATTCTTATTAAAGGGTTAGCCTGACATTGAAACAGGGAACGCCTAGGCTCCCTTAAGCACAGAGCAGTGAAATGTTGTGCAGAGGGAAGCAGTTTCATGTAGATTCTGTTATCCTTTACTGCAGTCACTAAAGTACACAACATTTTAAATTGCAGATGAGCAGAGGTAGTTACTTGAATGTATCTTTTCCCTGTGTATAGCCATGGACATTGCTATGAGCGGCCGGCAGTATGCAGAGTGAGGACCTACCCCGAGTGGTGAATTAGTGGTGGCTGTACCAGCTCCAGAAGACAGTCTGCCCTGGATGCCATGTCTGATGCAGTTACACCCACCGTCCTCTGGTTGTTCCCAGTCAATACTGAGGATGAGAACACAGCACAGGTCCTGGAGATAGGTTAGGAGCTATGTACGTCAAGGTGTAGAGACATCCGGGAGTTCAAAGAGGCTCACTTTGTGAGCATGTGTTCTAACCTCTCCATTCTAACAATTGCTCTAGTCATTGTCTGAGAACAGACATTGCGGAGATTTCTGATCCTCCCGTCTCTCGCTCTGCTTGTGAATAGCAAAAAGGAAAGTGCTCTCTGACTAGTTCATGGCTGGGTTGCTGCACTTAACAAGCAGGTGGCTTGTTAGCTGAGGTATCCAAATAAACTTCAGGAACAGCTCCCAGGAGAGGGGATTTTGAGAATTCGTCCTGGAACTAATGGCTCTGGGCTGGGATAGGATGTTGGGGCGCAAGAGGAGGTGCGACACTTACCTTGGGCAGCTCCCAAAAGTGACTGGCACACTTCTCTGGCAGTGGCTTCTGGCGGGAGGCGGGGACAGGGAGGTCTCTGTGAGCTACTGCCTGCAGACATCACTCCCTCAGCTCCCATTGGATACGGTTCCCAGCCAATGGGAGCTGCAGTGTCGGCATTCAGGACAGAAACAGTGCACAGAGATCCCCCCCGAAGGATCACAGAGATGGTGCTGGCCATTTTGGGGAGCAACATGTGGGAAGGGCAGACTGGAAGCCTACCTCAGCCCTGCCCTGCCTGTTGTAGAAGTGGTGGTTGGGGGCCCCGTGTCCTTTTAAATCACCCGGCCTCTGGGCCGTTCCCCCTTTGCCCAGCTCTGTTGGCAGGCCGCTATCCCCCACCGCACTCCCTCAGCTCAGGAGAACACAGAGTCCTATTTACTCCTCTGGGCCCAGACTCAAGGTCTGGATAGCTCAGTTAGGAGTCGAAGGGGGTGCTGGTTCTTTCCAGTGACTTCCCTGTGGCTAGCTGTAGTCCTAAGCCAAGTCAGACTTGATCACCTACCTGAAGCTATTAAGGAAAAGGCTCTGGCATAATGATGGACAGAAGCTTAAAACCATCACTGCAACGTCTGGCTGCAGTGGAGAAAGCAAATGGAACCATGGATGTATTCATAGAGAAATAGAACGCAAATCAAAACAGGTCATAATGGCATTGTAGGGCCACACCTGGAGCACTGCACACAGTGTACGGAAATCCTCTTACGAGAAGGGTATTGACAAATTGGCAGAGTTCTAGGCGAGGGCAATTAGAATGATAAAACATGTCAGATGTTTTTAGCTCCTGAGAGGACTATTGGGGGAAAAAAATCGCCTACAGCCTAGACTGCATTCCAGAAATATTTTTGACACTATGTATTTAGAAGGACTTAATTTTGAGTTATGTTCCCTTGCTGTAAACACATAACTCCAATTAGCAGTACATAAATCTCTGGATTTCAGTGTGCATTGGTTTTAATCATAGTAATTTGTCAGTAAGCCTCAGTTATTTCCATCATTGGTTTGCCTTCCTTTCATTACATTCTTCAGACGGAGCTCCATAATTTGAGTTTGGCCCACAGTCTCCCTGGGATAATTTTTACCACAACGCAAGTACCCTTTGAGCTTGTGCAAGACATATTTACACAGTCCTCCATTGCGTGTTCGTAACTTTATTGTGGACAAAGAGCTGGACCAGTAAATGTCACATCTAAACATTTCTGATCTCTGAAGTCTCTAAAACCTAAAGATCTACTGAAAGACCCCGGAGCTTAATTGGAGTATAAAATTAGAATTTGCCCTTACCGTGTAAAATAAGTGTACTAGGATTAACTGATAGATATCCAGTAATGTCCAAATCACATCTGGAATACAGATGGCCCTATTAACATTCAAATACATTAGTCAAGTAATAAAAGCACTTTAACACAAACTATATTTGAAATAAAATTCAGCCAGCCTGAACTTCCCTTTTTTTCCGGGAACCACTTCAGTCTCTCATTTTATAGCTACATTTTGATGGGCTTTGGGTGAGCAATATGCAATTTAAAAATGTACCTGTTACATTTACCTGTAGCTTCTCTGCTTTTTCCACCTTGCCTGCCAGCCTGTTGTGTTGGAAAACCATTCAAGAGGTTATATGATTGAAATAAGGTTGAAAAAAAATCCAGGAGTTACATATTTTTTGTGCTGAACATGCACAAAAACCTCACTCCTTGGTAAGTAAGACATCATAGATTATATTGTAAACCTAACAAAAGACATAGCATCTCTCACAGTACTATTATCAAGAGGAAAAGAATACCCGCTTTTCCTGCAGGCCAGCAAGCACTTCTGTGTTTCGTGGCACCTGAATCTTCCCTGAGATGGATGACCACTGCCTGCAACGGGTTCTTTCATGAACTGCTATGTTAAGGGAGGAGATTTCAACTTATATAATGTAATCCCTGTACCAGTACATGATGTATGAACTTGAAAGAATGAATTATTTCCCCATGTGACAGCAGAAAGCAACCATATAACTGCTTTTATAAACTGTCAAGGATGAATTATAAGGACATAAGAAATTACTGGGTAGGAAAAGACCACTTTGCCCAACAAGCTTTTCCTCTGAAGTTTATTTCACCCCCACCTCTGTCTCTCTTTTCATCATAAGAACATAAGAATGGCCAGACTGGGTCAGACCAAAAGTCCATCTAACCCAGTGTCCTGTCTGCTGACAGTGGTCAGTGCTAGATGTCCCAGGGGGAGTGAACAAAACAGGGAATCGTCAAGTGATCCTGATCCTGTCATACATTCCCAGCCTCTGACAAACAGAGGCTAGGGACACCATTCCTACCCATCCTGGCTAATAGTCATTGATGGATCTAACTTCCACGAATTTATCTAGTTCTTTTTTGAACCCAGTTAAAGTCCTAGTCTTCACCACATCTTCTGGCAAGGAGTTCCACAGGTTCACTGCACACACACACACACACACACACACACACACACACACACACACACACAGAGCCTGCACCCCCTCACTCCTTACAACGCCCGTGCCCGAGCCCGGAGCCTGACCTCAGCTCCCAAACTTCATTGCATACTCTGCACCCCTCCCCCACCCAAGCCCCCTCCAAGAGCCTAAGGCAGGTGTGGGGGGAGGGGTGTGGGCTCTGGGAATTTTGGGGCACCACCAACATTTCTGAAAATCTGCCTCCCTTGGAGGAGCGAGCCCCTCAGTAGCCTGGATTGCACCCCGCAACATGACGGACTTGCCTTCTAGTGGTGCACAACATTTTTCTCCTCTGTGCCTCTACTCGGTATGGAAATGAAGAGCTCGGATAAAGCCCTGTCTAAGCTCCATCCCTAGTCTGGCTTGTTTCTTCCTTCAGACTTTGCTGAAGTTTGGTTGGTTGGTTGGTGGGTTTTTTGTTTGTTTTTCTGAAGCTACACAAGCCAGAGAGCTTACCCGTCACTTTGAAACTCCAACTCCAAAGTTCTCCATGAAGCAAATTCAGTTGTAAGCATTACATCATCAGGATAAACTGTCAGTTGCAGAACAGGGCATAGTTACTTAGCAACCTTGCTACCTACCTTTTTCATTTGGAAGCACCTAGCGCATTGTGGGTGCTGCCAAAAATATAACGTGAATACTGAGACCTGCTAGTTTACCAAATGGACCCTTTTGTAGGTTCCCTCTCACCCTTCTCCTCCTTTCCTCTCTCCAAATAAGCTTACAAATGCTTGGCTGTGTCTACACTGGGCCACTTATTCCGGAAAATCAGCGGCTTTTCCGGAATAAGCTGCGAGCTGTCTACACTGGCCCCTTGAATTTCCGGAAAAGCAACGATGCTCTACTGTACAAAATCAGCCTCTATTCCAGAAAAGCTACGCTGCTCCCGCTCGGGCATAAGTCCTTATTCCGGAACACTGTTCTGGAAAAGGGCCAGTGTAGAAAGCCCAGGAGTCTTTTCCGGAAAAAAGCCCTGATCACGAAAATGACAATCGGGGCTCTTTTCCGGAAAAGCGCGTCTACATTGGCCACAGATGCTTTTCCGGAAAAAGGGCTTTTCCGGAAAAGCAGCCTGCCAATGTAGACGCTCTTTTTCCGGAAATACTTATAACGAAAACTATTCTGTTTTAAGCATTTCCGGAAATTCATGCCAGTGTAGACACAGCCCTTCTGTTTTTATACACTCCAAACCCCTAACACTCAGTTGAAAGCTACCGTGGAAAAAAGACTCGACATATAACATAATCGTTAGAGCTGGCTGGAACATTTTGTGAAGAAAATCTACCATGGAAAATGCCGTTTTGTCCAAATTAAAACATGTCATGGGGACGTGTTAATTTCAGTGACATTTTTAGGGGGCAAAATTAGAAAATAATTGTTTTGACTTGCTCATTCCATGTGGATACTAATGTCAACTCATTTCATTTCCACTATTGTCTTGATTAGGATCATTTTGACTGAGGACTAAAATTGGTATTGAATATAGGAATGTGTAGATGTTACATATAGAATCATGAAAGTGTAGGACCGGAGGGGACCGCAATAGGACATCTAGTCCAGCCTCCTGCTCTCAAGGCAAGTAATAACTAGACCACAGTTCTCAAACTGTGGGGCAGGACCCCAAAGCAGTTACTACTGCTTAAACTTGCTTGGGCCCAGGTCTGTGGCCCGAGAGGTTCAGCCTGGGGCGGCAGGGCTCAGGTTAAAGCAACCTTCCTGGGGAACACCTGCTTTGTTTCCCCTGTACAGGGGGGTGGCTGGTGAGATTGGCTGGGTTTTGCCCCCTCCCTCCAGCCCAGCCCAGGTGGTGGAGCGTGAGGGGGCTCAGGCTTTGATTCCCACCTCGGCTACGTCTACACTGCTCAGTTATTTCGGAATAAGCTTGTCCGGAATAGTTATTGCGAAATAGCTTATTTCGAAAGAGAACATCTACTCTTCAGGGAAGCCTCAACATCAATCTGAGGCAGGCTTCCCTAATGTAGACGTGCTATCTCGAGTTAGAGCCCCAGGAGGAAAACTTAGAATGACCCGGGTAAGGAGCTATTTTGAAATAGCGTCAGTGGAGCGTTTACACAGGCCTTATCTCGAAATAGATATTTCAGAATAGGCATTATTCTTCGAAGAATGAGGCTTGCAGAAGTCGGAATTAGCCATCTGTTATTTCGAAATGTTTGCATTTCGTGAATACTGAATACAGATGAGGTCACCTCATCTGAAAAAAGACATATTGGCATTGGAAAAGGTTCAGAAAAGGGTAACAATAATGATGAGGGGATTTGGAATCGGTCCCATATGAAGAGAGATTAAAAAGACTTGGACTTTTCATCTTAGAATCATAGAATCATAGAATACTAGGACTGGAAGGGACCTCAAGAAGTCATTGAGTCCAGTCCCCTGCCTTCATGGCAGGACCCAGTACTGTCTAGACCCTCCCTGATAGACATTTATCTAACCTACTCTTAATTATTTCCAGAGATGGAGATTGCACAACCATCCTAGGCAATTTATTCCAGTGTTTAACCACCCTGACAGGTAGGAATTTTTTCCTAATGTCCAACCTAAACCTCCCTTGCTACAGATAAGCTCCTTAGAAAAGAGAAGACTAAGAGGGGATATGTCAGAGGTCTATAAAATCATGACTGGTATGGAGAAAGTAAATAAGGACAAGTTGTTTACTTGTTCCCACAATATAAGAACTAGGGGTCACCAAATGAAATTAATATGCAGCAGGTTTAAAACAAACAAAAGGAAGTTTTTCTTCATTTAGCGCATAGTCAACCTGTGGAACTCCTTGCCAGAGGATGTGGTGAAGGCTGGGACTTTAACAGGTTTAAAAAAGAGCTAGATAGATTCATGGAGGTTAGGTCCATCAACAGCTATTAGCCAGGAGGGGTAGGAATGGTGTCCCTAGCCTCTGTTTGTTTGGAAATGGATGACAGGAGAGGGATCACATGATGATTCCCTCTGGGACATTTGGCATTGGCCACTGTCAACAGACAGAATACTGGGCCGAGGGGGGGCATGTGACTTACATGCTCCCGCAGCCCCATATGTTGCCTTGGGAACCAATTGAGGCTCATCTGTCCTGGGGCACAGCGAGGCATGGGCACTGGGCAGAATGGGCTGGATTGCTGGGTCACAGCCACGCAGCCCCGTGTGAGAGAGGCATGTGGGAGTGTGTGTCTCACTACTCCCCATGCGAATACGAAAGCCTTATAGATGAGGTAAATAAAAAACCATCCAACTCTGCGGTATTTCTTTTGAACAGGGCTCAGTCAACTTGAGGTTCATTTGAATATTTGCATGATTGATTGCCGTTGAACTTGCTTGAATATGAGTAATTTTGCCGGGTGTCCTGTCTTCAGCACAGGGCAATAGGGTCACCCTACACAACACTCCAGCTGAGGCCTAATCAGCACGGAGTAGTGTGAAAGAATTTGTTCTCATCTCTTACATACAGTCCCCCCACTGATACATCCCAGAATAATCACTTATTTTTGCAGCAGTATGATGCAGTTGACTCATATTTAGCTTGTGATCTACTTTATCCCCCCAATTCCTTTCCACAGGACTCCTTCCTAGGCAGTCATTTCCCATTTTGGGTAGGCACAATTGACTGTTCCTATGTGGCGTGCTTTGCATTTGTCCTTATTGCATTTCCTCCTATCTGCTTCAAACTATTTCTCCAGTTTGTCCAGATCGCTTTAAATTTTAATCCTAGCCTCCAAAGCACTTGCAAAGTTTGCCAGCTTGGAATCATCTGCCAACTTCGTAAGTGTACTCTCTATGCCATTATGTAAATCATCGATGAAGATATTGAACGGAACAAGACTCAGGATAGATCCCAGTGGGACCCCCCTTGATATGTCCACCCAGCTTGACTATGAATCACTGATAACTACTGTCTGGAAATGGTTTTCCAACCAGCTATGTACCCACCATATAGTAGCTCCATCTCGGCTATATTTAGCCAGTTTGTTTATGAGACTGTCATTCAGGAAGTATCAAAAGCCTTACTAATGTCAAGATATACCACATTTACTGCTTTCCCCCTATCCACAAGGCTTGTTATCTGGTCAATGAGAGCAATTAGGTTGGTTAGAAACTATTTGTTCTGGGTATTTTGCAAGTGGATTGCTTAATTATTTGCTGCTCCATTACCTTTCCAGGTACTGAGGTTAACATGACTTTTCTATAATTCTCTGGATTGTCCTTATTCCCCTTTTTATACTTGCATCTTCTAATCCTCTGGAATCTCACCCATCTTCCATGAATTTTTAGAGATAAATCATAACAGCTCAAAGATCTCAGCTCTTTGATTATGTTAGGATGTTTTTTAGTATATCGTTAATCGAATCCTGAGGACTCGAAGACATCCAACTTGTCTAAGTTATTTTTATTTTATTCTTTTCCTATTTTAACCTCCGATCCTATCTTATTTTCAATGACATTCACTATATTAGACAGCCAGTCGCTACTAACCTTTTTGATCAAAATTAAAACAAAAAAGTCATTTCCCACTTCTGCCATTTTTATATTTTCTGTTATTATCTCCCTTTCTCTGGCTGTGTCTACACGACAAAGAAAACTCAGAAAAAGATATGCAAATTGAGAACTGCAATTTGCGTATCTTTTTCCACTTTTCTTTTGGAAGAGGCTTTTCCAAAATTTGGTGCATCTGCACAATGCCAAATTTTGGAAAAACCTCCTTTTTTAGCATATCCCTTCTTCCTCGTACAAAAACGTTTACAGGGATGGTGAAAGAATGCATCCGCTTTTCAGAAATATTTTTTGGAAAAGCAGACACGTTCCTTGGGCACAGCATAGCTTTTCCAGAATACCTCTGGTATTCCAGAAAAGAGCTGCAGAGTAGTTGTAGCCTCTCTCTCATATACACAAACACATTGAGTGTGTGTTCTGGGTTTTCCTCTTGCTTCTAATAATATATATTATTTTTAATGCCTGCTATCTATCAACATTATTAAAATGTTTCGATTGTTTTTAATAAAAAAAACTTCAGATTTTTCATTTCAAAGGTAACTTTGAAATTTGAAATGTCAGCTCTTTCTAAGGGAACAAAAATTCTAGTTTTTGGCCAGCTATCATAATTTCACCTAATTCCTACAGACTGGTAGGTGCTCTACAATCTTTCCATTTCCAGTAAGAGCTATTGGGAGCTGTTAGTCTCTGCACTTTGATTTAATCTTATTACTTCAAACATGAGCCTGGCTGCTTGTTGTCATAGTAAAATATTTCAAACACACCTTAAAGCGACTAGTAAATTTTCCTGACAAGACAGAGAAAAACATTTTAAAATAAAAACTCAGAGAAAGGCTTGCAGTACCATTCCCAATTTTCTGAGTGTCATATATTTCCACTGTAAGGGGTGTCTAGACTACATGCCTCTGTCGTCAGAGGCATGTAGATTAGACAAATAGGCAAAGGCAAATGAAGCCGCGATTTAACCGATCGCGGCTTCATTTAAATTTACATGGCTGCCGCGCTGAGCCGACAAACAGCTGATCAGCTGTTTGTCCGCTCAGCGCTAGTCTGGACGCTCCCCTGCCGACATCAAAGCCCTTTGTCGGCAGCCCCGTTGTTCCTCGTGGGATGAGGTTTACCGGGGCTGCCGACAAAGGGCTTTGATGTCGCCAGGGGAGCGTCCAGACTAGCGCGCTGAGCGGACAAACAGCTGATCAGCTGTTTGTCGGCTCAGCACGGCAGCCATGTAAATGTAAATGAAGCCGCGATCATTTAAATCGCGGCTTCATTTGCCTTTGCCTATGTGTCTAATCTACATTCCTCTGACGACAGAGGCATGTAGTCTAGACACACCCTAGGTGCAGAAGGGAGGGGGAAAAAATCTTTGCATATGGAGCTTATTCCCCATTCCTAGATACAGCGGCTAGACCGTCCCTTCCAGGGATTGCTCTTTATTTCTGTGTCTCCTTTCACAGAACACACTTTTTCTTTATAAATGTATCTGAATAGATCAAATCAGGGGTGGTATCCAAAATGCCCCTAGATAAGGCTACCTCACAGCCTTCTTCCCTTTGAACAGCTTTCACTCTTCCCCCCCGCCTTAGTAATTTTTCAGTTTATATTCAGCATTTGAGACTCACTCATAACATGAGGTATGGAATGCATGTCCTTGGTCTCATCCCGGATGAATGCTATATCTGTTGTACTTGCTGGGCAAGGAATGTACTGTTTAGAGCCAGGGGTCTCTGTTCTCACGGCCCTCCTACAGCTCCCAGGGCAGTTAGTGAGGGCAGAACAGACTGACACGATCCACATTATAGCTATGTCTAGACTACATGGCTCCATCGACGGAGCCATGTAAAGTAGTTTATTCGGCATAGTCAAAGAAGAGGGGATTTAAATAATCCCCGCTTCATTAAAATATATAGGAGTTACTATAGAGAACTTTCTGGGTGTCTGGCTGGTGTCTCTTGCCCACATGCTCAGGGTTTAGCTGATCGCCATATTTGGGATCGGGGAGGAATTTTCCTCCAGGGTAGATTGGCAGAGACCCTGGAGGTTTTTCGCCTTCCTCTGTAGCATGGGGCACAGATCACAGCTGGAGGATTCTCTGCATCTTGGGGTCTTCAAAGTATTTGAAGGCTTCAATATCTGAGATCTAGGTGAGAGGATTATTCTAGGAGGGGTGGGGGAGATTCTGTGGCCTGCACTGTGCAGGGGGTCAGACTAGATGATCAGAATGGTCCCTTCTGACCTTAAAGTCTATGAGTCTATAAAATAAACATGGTCGCCACGCTGTGCCGGCAATCAGCTGATCTGGCACAGCACGGCAGTCTAGAGACGGCGCGGTCGACAAGGGAAGCCTTTGTCAACTGCTCTGGTATGCCTCGTCAAACATAGCGGAGGCATTATTTAAATCCCCGCTTCTCTGACTATGCCGAATAAACTAATTTACATGGCTCTGTCGATGGAGCCATGTAGTCTAGACACACCCTATTAAGCCCAGTTTTGTACTAATGAGTTTTTGGGGTTTTTTTTTATCCCCGTGCACTAACTCCTCCTTTCATTGATCCTATGGACTGCCAAGCCACTGTTCAGACTGTTTTGGGACCAAGCATATCACAGCCACATGCACCCCATTTGCCTAGGCTACCCTGAGGCCATATCCTGTGTCCTTACTCAGGTAGAACAGCCAAGGATTTCAACCGGCTTTTGCATAATTTCAAAGGCCGTTGTGCCTCTGCTGGCATCCAGGAGTTGGCCACTAATATCTTTGTGTCACTAATATCTTCAAAAATTCAGACAGGTCTATTGAGCAAGCCCTAGTGCTGAGGAATCCAAGTTGACTGGGCCCAATCAGAGTACACATTTCAAGATCTTCCTTAAATCCCAACAGGTAGATTGAGCTCATCTTCAGCTACTAAAAGTTCTCCAATCTGTTCAGTATCTCATGCTCCTTTTCGAATGCATGCTCTCGTTCTCATTCTCGTTCTCATTCTTAGATTGGACATTAGGAAAAAATTCCTAACTGTCAGGGTGGTCAAATATTGGAATAAATTGCCAAGGGAGGTGGTGGAATCTCCCTCTCTGGAGATATTTAAGAACAGGTTAGATAGACATCTGTCAGGGATGGTGTAGACGGAGCTTGATCCTGCCTTGAGGGCGGGGGGCTGGACTCGATGACCTCTCGAGGTCCCTTCCAGTCCTATTATTCTATGATTCTATGATTCTCTTTGTCTTTCTCTCTGGTATAGTTCAGGTCATCACACTGTAGTGCAGTGTTCTGTTATTTGCAGAATAACATACTGGCTTTTCCTTGTGTTAAGGGGTGTTGGCCAATTTCCAGGCCTAGAAAATTGATCTGTTAGAACCGGGACGGGGTGGGCGGCGGGGGGGGGGGGCAGAATTGTCAGGGCCCTGGGCAAAGGGGAGTGGCTCCCTGCTTTCAGAAGGGATGGGGCCTTAGGTGGAAGAGGTGGGGCTGGAGGAAGCCAGTCTGTAGCACTGCCAGACTGTGCTACGCCCCTGCCCCCAGCCAAGCACCACCCAGACCACACTGCTCAGTGCTCCAGCAGTGCCTTCAACTTCTCTCCTCCCCCCCCCCCCCCCCCCCCCCCATTAGCAGACATGGTTAAAACTCCTGGCTATTGAAGGGGGAAACAGAGAATACCATTAATGGAAGATAGAGGAACTAAGAAAATTTCTAGTGACCCCCATGGTAACAAATGTCCCAAATGGAAGCTTGTTTAAAAATCAAAAGGGAATTAAAGCTACTATGTCTTCAGCAAAATCTTGCTCCACACTTCTGGGAAGAATCCCACAAGCTAAACTTGGGGGCAGGGAAATTCTCCTCTTTCCTTTTTAGCATGAGCAGCTGAAATATGGAGCATGTACTTCTGTATCTGGAGTCATTCTACCTTGCTACTGCAGTTATTCACTTCTATGGCAAGACTACATCACTTCTCCGTGTCTCTAACCTCCCAAAGCGGTCATGAAAACAGTGGATGAGTAAAGACGCTGCGTAGAGAAGAGCCTGTCCAAATTAGGGTTGGGGTTGTTTGGTTGTTGGGTTTTTTTGCTGAGAGCCTCAAACATAAAAGGGCATTACCGCGTACAGATATTCTGTGCCTTTCCTCTGCTACAATTTCATGTAAATGATGCATTACATTGTACTGTGCTTTGATTTTGTAAAGGAAATCTTCCTCTTTATGACAATAAACAGAGTCAGAAGTAGGTCAAGTGCTGACACATACAGCACATGAAATCCACAGCTGTGTTCTCAAGCTGTAATAGAAATGACAGCCTATTTAGAGCAACATATAGGAAGTGCCAAAATTAGAGATTTCCTGCGACATATTTAAATGGATTGAATTAATACTTGTTTAGGTTTTCTTTGTACATTATTTTCTAAATATTCATCTTCCATTTCCAACAAGTGTTTCTGAATGTGTGCCAGATGCCCTACCCCTGAACTTCACCTTACCTAGCCACATGTCAGAAGGGGACAGCTGGGTTCTTCTCACCCATCTGATAAATCTCCTCTTAATTATTCTAGACACGGGGAAGGTAATTCCATAATCCTGATTTCTCTCCCAGAGAAATTTGCAGACCCAGGGTTTTTTTGAGGAGTGTTCCTAATTTTAAAAACTCCCTTCATCTATTCTTGGCACAGAGATGTACCACATGCAGAGCTGGGTGTGATACAAGACAGCTTTCCTGTCTCATGGATATTTTTCAAGAGTTCAAAACCTTTTACCATCCCAAAACAGAATAAAAAGTCAAAATCTTGACAGTTTCATGAAACAAAAAAATGAAAAAAAAGTTTGGGTCATATCAAATGAAATATTTTGTGTTTACCTTTTTTCTTTAATTTCTTCTCTTGATCTTAAATTTCAAAACAAAAAGTTCTTTTGAAATAGAAAAACAGATTTTGGAAATGCTGGACTCAATATTTTGATAATTTCACAACTTTTTTCAATTATTTTTTGCGTTCCCCATTTTTTGAAAAGTTTGGTTCAATGAATCAATATTTTTGATGAAACATATTTAATTGGAGAATCCAGACCATGGTTAGGCATCACAACTATCTAAAGCCACACTGAAAACCATGTGCGAGGATCCGTATTGAAATCAATGTGCGTTGTCAATGTAAGATCAGTGCCTGATACAAGGGTCCATTTGGAATGCCATGTATCAAGTGCTCACAGCCCAAATTCAACAGACCAAAATCAAACCGCAGGATAACAAAAAAATCACTATTTTTAAAATTACTCATTTTGACTTACATGTTGTAGCCTATAGGGATAACTTGCTTGCTTGTGAGTATATGTTTATTGTAATAGGTTGCAGCAGATTTATGTTAAAGAATTCTGTAATGCGAGGGACTTGGAGACCACATCCTACATGTTGAGCTAAAGCAAAGATAGCATCCCCATGCCTGGGATCTTTCACCCAGATAACAAAGTCAATGTGCATATATTTGCGACCTTTCAACTAGCCATCTTCCCTGGCACAGGGGTTTCCAAGAATACCCTCAAACTTAACACGCACATCACGACTTGGAAAACCCCAAAATAATTGGTTAAGACCAGACCAAATAGCAGGGTAGGACAGAAGCAACAAATGTGATGCATAACCACAAAAGGCCCATGGTAATGAATTGCCGTATATGATCATAAGCTGAGATCATACATATATTAACCTATAGGGAAAAGACACTTCAACATTAGTCAGATGAGGAAATACAAATAACGAGGAAAGGAAACATCAAACATGACGGCGTCAGTGCAACAGATGATAAAAGCGGCATCCCAGCCTTGGGGCAGGAGGAGAAGGAGACGCAGGCCTTGGGAGGAGCCACAGTGATGGCCGCTGGCATGGGTGGTTGGTGCAGGAAGGCTGGGAAAGGCAGGACCCCAGTCCCCCGACAGCCCTGTCCCCTCTGCTGAGGCCTCGTCCTCACCACGGGGAGGGGAGGAGGCAGGGCGGTGCACCATGAACATGGCGCCTCCCCCAACATGAGGAGAAGAAGAAAGGGAAAGAGGAAGGAGACTGCTCAGCTCCCGTCTCCCTGGACCTGCAGCACTGGGGAGGGAGGAGGAGGCCTACGCGGCTCCAGGTTCTCCGGCACCCGGAGCACGGGGAGGGCAGACACTGGGGGCAGCAACACTCAGCCTCCAGAATGCCGACAATAGGTGTTCTGGGGGCGGAGTGTGGCCTGGGCTATGCCTGGCAGTTTGGGAAGGCAAATCTTTCCCTCACCTCGGCTACTGGATGCCCATCTCCACTGGTGTGGATGAAGGAAGATGATGGATGACATTTCCGGCTGCTCTATTGCAGGGTTGGGGAACCTTTTTTGACCTACAGAAAAATCAGTTGGGGGCTGCGGGGCGGTGGGGCTGGAGTGCCAGCATGGACTCCCCAATGCTGGGGGAAGCCCTAAGCCTCGGGAGCCAGATCCAGGCAATCCAGGGGCCACATCCGTCTCCTCGATCTTAGGTTCTCCACCCCTGCTCTGTGATGTGAGTATATGGAAATTTAGATGTACATTCCTAGCTATCTTATGAAGTTGGGGATGACTGTGCTAAATGTGTTAATAAACGACATTTGTAAATAGACAAGAGTTCCTATAGTGTACGTGTTGCAATTGTGCACATCAGGGTTCCTACCCATAGAATAATTGAAATACTGGGCCTGATTCTGGGTCAAAGGGCTTAGCAATCCTAAAGGTGGTACTGGATATTCGCAAGTCATCTATATAATTACACACACACTAAAAATCAGGCAACAATGTAAACTGATGGAAAATTGCTAGTGAGCTACACCAAGTAACCATTCCCCTAGCTCTGGTTAAAACACAGGAGTTGTGAAAACATTGAAATGTACTAATTACCACAAAACTACAGATCTGTAGATCAATATGCACTAGCTTCATGTGAATAGGTGTGAAGTTCTGAGACAACTACAGGGGTATAATTATCACCGTCCACCGTCAAGTTCTATTTCAGCAGTGCCAGTACTGATAGTATAGCATTGGGCTCCATAGCACCTGGTAAAACACTTCCGGAAAACTGCAAATCTTGCTCCTTCTCAAATACAGTATGTCCTCCAGCAGGGTCTATTTGGATGTGATCCAGTTTGGAGGAAGGAGAATTTGACAATACCCTCTTTCAGAATTCTCGGTTTTTCCATTGTGCTTTTTTCCTAAAGTTGCTATGTATCATTTGTGTCAGCCGCAAAAAGCTGACAAGAAAGTACAAACCAGAGAGAAAGAGACAGAGAGAGAGACACACACACACACACACACACACACACACACAATGAAGGTAACGATTTACCTGAAGCTACTGACACTACCAGTCATATTTTCTATCTTTAATAGCTCTTTTTAAATTAATCCCAATCAGGTCTTCAGCTGGTGTAAATTAGCATAGATATCTCTATTGGCTTCAGTAAAACTGTTCTGATAAGATCTGGCCCCATTGCAAGGCTGCCAAAGGTTACTCAGTGACTTGCATAGCTGTTAGTGACGCTCCTACAGAGGATTCCATAAGGAAAATAGCTCTTTAATTTTCAGTCCCGCAAAGCGATACAGACTGTATCATTGACCGAGGAGAGCGGTTCATCTGCTCAAGTGACAAATTAGTGTGGAAGACAAACATTAAGTGTTGTGCCGTATTTCTTGTAAAAATACTGTAAAGATGCCAGCTTCACAGGCTATGAGAAATGTAGCAATATGCTGCAGTCTATGAATTATATATTGTGTCAGCACTTGTGGTGCTTCGCTGTACAGCAAACTGCCTTCCCAGCTTATCAACATGCAAAGTAGTTAGAATGGCAAATGACTCCACTTTTTATTGACCTGCAGTAGCCCCTAGTTCTCCAGCATCAACTAGGGTCGTTCCCCCCCATCCCGTCTTAAATCACATGTTAGCAGTCTGCAGCATTGATTATTTGCCGTTGTCCACACCAAAAAATTAGACAGGCCAGGCTTCCACTCTGGTTTTCAGCTCCTCATTTATCCAGCGATCTGTCATTGTTCCACAGCTATTGTGCCGCGCTGAATCACTTGCTGCATAGTGTAAATGTCAGGCCTCGGCTCCTCCTTTGAGAAATGTCTTTTATTTTGTGCCCTGCTCAGCTGCAACTACATTCTCTGAGTATATTGTGCTCTCAGTGAGGCAGGTGGATTAGTAAATGACTGAAGTTTTGTTGCCCACAAAGGCGAGATAAAGGATGACCATTGAAATAAACCAAGATGCTGTCAATGCTTATAGAAAAAACAATGCTCATTGTTATCTATCTATCTATCTATCTATCTATCTATCTATCTATCTATCTATCTATCTATCTATCTATCTCCGCTCTGTCTGTCTATCTATCTATCTATCTATCTATCTATCTATCTATCTATCTATCTATCTATCTATCTATCTATCTATCTATCTATCTGGTGATACTTATCCTGAAGGATTGCAAAGTACTGTGCAAATGATGAAATAGATACACATCTCTCTATAGATCTCATCCCCTATCACTGAAATGGGGTGAAAGACAGCAACTGTTCGATAGCATTTGGCATAGTTAGAAAAGTGTTTGTCATGTTCATTTCTTGCCCTATCTTACCTGTTTACAATGGTTGGGGAAATTGTAATAGCTGGACTGTAATTACATTAGCATTGTTTAGGATACCAGGATGATGGTTTCCTACCACCATGCTGAATACTCCCAAAGCTGGTCTAATTCGTACTGCACTGCTGCAGGACAGTGACTATGAGCAGGGCCTTACCAAATCCGTGGCTGTGAAAAATGTGTCACAGATAGTGAAATCTGGCCTTTGGTGCAATTTCACTCTCCAGATTTCATGGGGGAGACCAGCACTTCTCAAACTGGGGGAACTGAACCAAAAGAGAGTCACAAGGTTATTGCTGCAACATTGCCACCCTTCCGATTTCACTAGCTTTAGAGCTGGGTGACCAGAAAGCAGCGGCGGGTGCTCAGCTATGAAGGCAGAGCCCTGCCGTCAGCAGCAGCACAGAAGTGAGGGTGGCAATACCATACTAGGCCACCTTAACTTCTGTGCAGCAGCCTTCAGAGCTGGGCAGCTGGAGAGAAGCAGCTGTTGGATGTGGTTCAGCACTGAAGTACGGTGGCCTGGTATGGTAGTGCCACCCTCACGTCAGTGCTGCTGCTAGCAGGGTGATTCCTTCAGAGCTGGGTGCTGGGCCAGCAACCGCCTTTCTCTGGCATCCCAGTTCTAGAAGTAACTTTTGTGCTGCTGCTGGCCATACCCTCTTCTTGAGTCAGGACCCCCACAATTACACCAGCATGACGTTTATTGGACATATCGGAAATCATTCAATTTACTATTTCAAATCCTACCCAATGAAAGGACTCTCACGAGAGTCCTGCACTCGGAACAGAATCCCAAGCATTGTTGCAGGCTGGGGACTGACTGGCTATGTAGCTGTTCCCCAGAAAAGGACCTGGGGGTTACAGTGGATGAGAAGCTGGAGAGGAATCAACAGTGTGCCGTGGAAGCCAAGAAGGCTAATGGCATATTAGGGTGCATTAGGAGGAGCATTGCCAGCAGATCTACAGACGTGATTATTCCCCTGTATTCAGCATTGGTGAGGCCACATCTGGAGTATTACATCCAAATCTGCCCCCCACCCCATCCTACCCCTCATTATAGAAAGGATGGGGATGCATTGGATACAGTTCAGCAGAGGGCAACCAAAATGATTAAAGGGATGGAGCATGTGACCTAAGAGGAGAGGCTGAGGGATTTGGGCTTATTTAGTCTTCAGAAGAGAAGAGTGAGGGGGGATTTGATAGTAGCCTTCAACTTCCTGAAGGGAGGTTCCAAAGAGGATGGAGAGAGGCTGTTTTCTGTGGTGGCAGATGGCAGAACGAGGAGCAATGGTCTCAAGTTGCAGTGGGGGAGATCTAGATTGGATATTAAGAAAAACGATTTCCCTAGAAGAGTGGTGAAGCGCTGGGATGGGTTCCCTAGGGAGGGGGTGGACTCTCCATCCCTAGAGGTTTTTAAGTCCTGGCTTGACAAAGTCCTGGCTGGGATGATTGAGTTGGGGTTGGTCTTGTTTTAAGTAGGGGGTTGGACTTCGTGACCTCTTGAGGTCTCTTCCATCCCTAGAATTCTATGAAATTGACCAAAATGGAACACAAGTTTGGTAGGCCCCAAGGTATGAAATATTGTAATATTGTAGGGTAGAAGGAAAGGCACCCCGACAGAATTGTCAGTACCATTTGGTGCAGCACACAGGGTGATCCTCTGAAGTTTTCTATCCAAATACCTTCCTTGCCTGACTCTGCTTAGCGTATATGAGATCTGACAGAATTACAGCACATGATGGTAATGCTGCAGGCAATAATGTGATGTTTACCAATACCAAAGCTAATAACTTGCAGATGTTTGCTCTGTCCCTTGCAATTTTAGAGTTGAAAGGACATATGTAAGACATGTTTTGTTTCATCATCTTGCATATTGTTTTTTCCCATTAATACCGTGTAATATCCTTGAGTGTGTTCTTAATTTTGTTTCATAGCAAATTGAACTATTCTTTATCTTTTCCAGTGTTGATCAACTGCTTATGCATGAGAGGGAAATAAGACTTCTTAACTACACTTGTTAACTAAATTTCAGTTTAAGTGCATATGATTTCAAATTAAAAAATGAGTCGCAACTTGGTTTCCTGAAGTGACTTGTTATTGTATGAGCGGGCTGGTTTTTGCAATGCAAGGCTGTTTCAGTAAATAAATTCAGGTTGCAAATAATGGGAAGAGGATAGTAAGCAGTTTAACTCGTCATCTTTTACTTTGGTTAAAAAAAAGCTTTAATTATATAGCTCTGAAAGATGCTGGAGTTGACAGTCCTGAAGGCCACCGTGCTCTGTCTTACACCGTAGAGGAAGGAGGCAAGCCAATGTAGAGGATTTAAACATAGTTGATGCAAAGATTAATAGCTGGCATGTCTAAATCCTCAAGCCTGCTTTGCAAGATGACCTCAGAAGAGCAAACATCCTCTCGCTTCCTTGCCAATGTGGCCTACCTCCGACCTTGAAGAGTAGTTTTAGCCTCCATGAGCTCAAATTCTTTGCTCTGATGGCCAATATCGGTGCCCGTTGTAGTAGTGGATTTTGCAGTGTGGACACAGATCCACCATGAATGGGACGGAGACCATCAGTTACACAGCTGAGATGGCCAAAGGCTGTAGGCTGCTTCTGTGTCAAACACGATGCCAACAGTGGGCTGCTTTCGAAGTAGAAGATTGCATAGCCTGTTAGCAATCCTGTGGAGTCATTTGGCCCTAGTATGAGGTAACTTGAATAGGAGCAGCTCTAATTAATGCCAGTTGGAGACCGAGTGCAGAGGAACTCCGCTTCATCATGCCCAGTCTACACCGCGCCTCCTCTATGGTGTGCACCAACATGCCCCTCTCATCTCTGAAACTACAGGGACAGCCAGGAGGTGGCGCTATCTCCTCCAGTGCTCCAATGTGACCTCAGCACAGTGCAAAGCCCATTCTTTCAAAGGGAATGTTCAAACCTCTCTAATAATGTTCTGTTGTCTATACATGGGGGGCTGTTTGCATGACAATCTGTGTAGGATAAACGATTTCTAAATGTCTGAGCTGGGTTAGAAAAGTGCACACTCATTCAAATCATGAACCTCCTTAAGGGCGTAGGAGACCAAAGACATTTTTGATCCAAGATTTGGTTGTCAATGAAAAAAAAAAGCCTGGATGATATTTAATAATTGGCTTTCAGTGTAGTGTAAATCATGGTCAAAAAGGAGGGAGCTAGAAGACTGTAATAGTAAATCTGGGGAAAGATGGAAGGAGAGTGTACTGGTGACTGGCTGATTTTACTGGGTAAAGTATCAGCAGAAATCTGATGAAACAGCATGCCAACTTGAAAATGGATCTCTGTGAATTTTCCTAAGAATCTTTCAATTTCATAAAGGGGAAAAATTTGCAATTTTTTTCCATCCTTTTTTTTCCCCCCGCTAGCAAAATTCTGCCATGGGGAAATGACAGTTTCCTTTCTGTGGTCTCCAGAAGGAAGGAAACCATTGTATTTCTACCTAGCCAACCTCATCAAGTGAAAAGTAAAGATGAGATAAAAGTCAGCGTGGAAAGGTCAAGAGTTTGTATTGTGGTTCGTAAGATCACCAGCAGCGACACATTCTATTAGATTCTCATCTTTAACAGCTTCCATCTTGCCTACACAAAGAAAGATTTCACAGTTTACCCATACAATGAACTTGCTACCTTTGGGGTTGTTTGAGGCAAACTTACCAAGAAGGATTTCATAGAATCATGGAATACTAGAACTGCAAGGGACCTAGAGAGATCTTCAAGTCCTATCCCCTGCCCTCACAGCAGGACCAAGCACTGTCTGGATCACTGTTTCTCAAGCAGTGGTACAAATACCTTTACGGGTACTTGAGAGAAGTTTTGGGGGGGTACATCAACACCACCGAAATTTGGAGAAAACTGAACTTTTGTTTTAAGTTTTACAGCGCTTGATTATTTTTGTACTTTTTATACCCTGCTAGAATTAAGTTGTTTAAACAAATCTGTTGCAATAGTAGAAAAAAAATTTGGGTGTCTGAAAACTAGGTACTGGGGGTATGTCACTGGGCTGCCTCCCCCTGAGGCTTGCAGCCCTGTCATCATCGGGGTTGCTTACCCTGCATCGCCGCCCACCACCCGTACTCTTTGGTCCATGCGCACTCATTGTACAGTTCTCAGCCTTAGAATGGCTTTGTTCCGGCCGGGATGGTCTATTCAGCGGCAAGGCTGGAGAAGCGTCCAGGAGTCCTGTGGCACCTTATAGACTAACTGAAGTGTAGGAGCATAAGCTTTCGTGGGCAAAGACCCACTTCGTCACATGCATGTAGTGGAAATTTCCAGAGGCAGGAATAAATATGCAGGCCAGGATCAGGCTGGAGATGACGAGGTGGATCCAATCAAGGAGGATGAGGCCCACTTCTAGTAGCTGATCTGGAGGTGTGAATTCCAAGAGAGGAGAAGCTGCTTTTGTAGTTAGCGAGCCATTCACAGTCTTTGTTTAATCCAGAGTTGATTGTGTCAAACTTGAAGATGAACTGTAGCTCAGCAGTTTCTCTTTGAAGTCTGGTCCTGAAGATTTTTTGCTGCAGGATGGCTACCTTTAGATCTGCCAGGGAGATTGAAGTGATCCCCTACAGGTTTTTGTATGTTGCCATTTCTAATATCTGATTTGTGTCCATTGATTCTTTTACGTAGGGACTGTCCAGTTTGGCCGATGTATATAGCAGTGGGGCATCATTGGTACATGATGGCGATATTACGTTAGTAGATGTGCAGGAGAATGAACCAGTGACAGTATGGCTGATCTGGTTAGGTCCTGTGATGGTGTTGCTGGTGTATATATGTGGGCAGAGTTGGCACCGAGATTTGTTGCATGGATTGGTTCCTGAGTTGGAGTTATTATGGTGCGGTGTGTAGTTGCTGGTGAGAATATGCTTCAGGTTGGCGGATTGTCTGTGGGCAAGGACTGGCCTGCCTCCCAAGGCCTGTGAAAGTGAAGGATCATTGTCCAGGATGGGTTGTAGATCACTAATGATGCGTTGGAGAGGTTTTAGCTGAGGACTGTAGGTGATGGCCAGTGGTGTTCTGTTGGTTTCTTTCTTGGGCTTGTCCCGTAGCAGGAGGCTTCTGGGTCCACGTCTGGCTCTGTCAATCTGCCTCCTCACTTCCTCTTGTGCGTATCGTAGGCAGGAGAGGGACTCGGTCCCGCCCCCTCTCTGGGTCCAGACCCAGGACCCTAAAGGCAGCCTGAAAACGCTGCCTGGTTGCTGGGGGTTGCCTGTAACTCACCAACCCCCAGGGAAGGAAGCGACTCCGGCGCCGACCCCCGTCCTGGGCCTCTTCCTCCTTCTCGCCTCTAACTTTCTGCCTCCCCCCTCCTTGTCGGCCTCCGCCCCATTTAAACTCCCCGCCGGCCCTGACCCCACCCCGTTCGTCCGGGCGCGGGCTGATGACGTCAGCGGACGTCTCTCCCTGGCCGGCCTCCGCTTGGGGCCGGACCTCTCCCGAGCAGCCTGGACAGGAACGCCGTGGGACTGCCCGGACGACACGGGGAGTCCATTTCCCTGCGCCTGAGGCCTCCTCTGACGTGCTCTCGGCCGCCCTGTCGCCGCCCAGCGTGTCTACGGGTGGTCGGTGAGTGCGAGTGGCCGGGGACTCGGTGCGATCGGAGCCCGGTGCCCCGTCACATTTAAAGGGAGTACTTATAATTCTTTTAAAAGGGGTGCTTTATATAAAAAGGTTGAGAAACACTAGTCTATATCATCCCTGACAGGTGTCTATCCAACCTGCTCTTAAATATCTCCAGTGATGGAGATTCCATAATCTCCCTAGGCAATTTATTCCAGTGTTTAACCATCCTGGCAGTTAGGAAGTTTTTCCTCCTGTCCAACCTAAACCTCCCTTGCTGCAGTTTAAGCCCATTGCTTCTGTCCTATCCTCAGAGGCCCAGGAGAACAATTTTTCTCTCTCCTCCTTGTAACACCTTTTTAAATACGTAAAAACTGCTCTCATGTTCGTTCTCAGGCTTCTCCAACATTAGAGGAGTTCCATGCAAGGGGACTCAGGCTGCTACAGCTTATGCTAACATGGCTGAAGTAATATAGTAAAGCCTGGACGTGTTTCAAAGTCATTCCCTCCAGGACGCTTATCAATGCATTAGTTCCATAAAAGCTGACACGGGGGAAGCTGAGCCATTTAAACAGTGCAGAGAGTGCCATTGTATGACTAGGGAGAGAAAATACCTTTTTTTGTTTTCCAATTATGCCCTCCGTGCTCGGAGCTCAATAATTCATAGCTGCGATGTTTAAATTATTTATTGCATAAGTAAATATTGATGTTTGTTTCGGCTTAAATGAATCTTATGACTTGGGAGCTAGATTAGTGGGATCCATCAGACTGAGGGCTGGGCGAGGGAGTTGCATGTATTAGTTTAATGTACATGATGTTTGCGGGAAAGAATGAAAAGCTTGTTCCTCTTCAGTAAATCTAAGGAGGAGCAGAGCTGCAGCTTTCAGCATCTTAGGGATTTCTGTCCGGCTGCCACAGCTATTACGTCCCCCCTCAGCCCAGCCGAGTCTTGTTAATACTTAAAATTGTACCTGTTTTTTTTTTCCAGCCCTCCGAAGGGCTTTCATTGCATTGCCAGGTCTCTGGCTGCTCCAGCTGCTGCTGTCACATTTAATAAGGACTTTGCAGAGTGTAAATATTGCTCCGCTGCACCCGCTTTTCTTTGGCATCGGGAAAGGGCTTTGTTCATTAAGATGAGGGGCTCTTTGCTCGCGCTGCTGACATTCAGGTTTTGACTCAAGGTGACACAGATCCATAATTCACCCCCTGTTTACATCTGATGTCACCGCGAGGTGAATCTTTACGAGCTCGGTGCCCTACCTGACGCCATAATGAGGTCATTGATAAAGGCTGGTAGCGTGTCATGCCACATGATAAATCCAGGCGAGGGAAAAATCCCGACATATCCAATTGGTCTTGGACTATAATGGCTGCAGTTTCAGGCGGTACAAATTAGAATTTTGCCTAGGTGAGTGGCTAAATTATAGCTTCTGTTATCATCGCATGAATCATGCCTCTGTGGTTACATATTTCTCATCTCAAGGATTCATCTGTGCAATAAAACAATAACTTACCCGTCACCACTTGTGATCTCTACGGGAAATAGAAGTGTGAACTGGACAAAAGCTCAAAAAGACACCATGAAATCTCCAGGGGTGGGGAATCTAATCTGATGCCCTCCTGCCTGTCATCACCCGTTTTTTTTAACGCTTTTCTCCCCTGCCTACTGTTCGGTATATGTCAATCAAACTGAATATAATTGGTGGGGTTTACTTTCACAAAGTCAGGGTTTCACAAAGACACAAAGCTTTCAGCAGACAATACACAGCATCATCACTGCCATATGTCTGATGTATATTTACCATATACTATGTATGCCAGACCGGTGCACGCGACGTAGTATATTCTTGTGCCAAACCTAGAAAATTTTTTTTTTTAAAAAACTGCTTTGGAAAATTTCACCCTGTGTATTTTATAAAGAAACATTCCACGCTCTTTTCATTCAGGTGCAACCATTGATTATATACAGGAGCGGCCCTAGACTAGCTGCCAGCAACTGTTACCCTAGGCGCACCATGCAATCAGCGCCCCCACCTCCAAACCTCTCAATGATATTGCGCCACCATTTGGCGTCCCATTTAACTTGGCACCCTACGCGACCGCCTAGTTCGCCTATGTGGATGGGCCGCCCCTGTAAATGTGAAGTGTCTCCCATAGAGGGAGATAGAGGCCCTGCCTCAAAGAGAATACAGGCACTATGGCTGGTACACAGCAGATGAATCAAATGCTTCTATTTACCCCTGACCTCAAAAAGATAGTAGGACATTTAGTGGAAATAAACGAAGTCTCTTTCAGGGGAAATTTTCCACTGGGCTTCGGAAGACTTGAGCTCTATTTGGGGCTCATCCACTGGCCTGATAAATGGATTTGGACAAATCGTGTCATGTTTAGTGCCTCAGTTTCCCCACCTGAATTCAAGAAGGATCATGATATTGACTTATTTCATCAAGAGCTTTGAAACCCCAACTGCTGAAAAAGCAGTATCGAACGGCCGGGGATTTATTTATTACAAAGCACAGAAGTAACCTGAGGAACTGCACAACAAGTGTTGAGTAAGATTGTGCACAAGAGCATCCACACTTATGTTAGGTAGGATTAAAAAATAGGGATAAAAATCCTCATATTTTAAGGTGTCAGCCAGCTGTTAACAACTTGAGAAGATACTTCCCTTTGGGGCAGGTTTCTCCATAATTCTCCAATATGGAGTTTCTTGCACCTTATTCTGAAGTATTTCGTGCTTGGCCCATGCCAGAGAGAAGATACTTGAGAAGCTGGATAGCTGCAGTGACACAGCATGGCAGTTCCTATGCTAACTACTTTTTCCATGCTACCTGGGTTTCTCCTGCATTTGGCCAAAAACTGAATCTATCACTAAGGCTTTGGCTACACTGCCGGCTTTGCGGGCAGAGAGTATGCAAATGAAGTGCTGATTAGCATTTTGTCACACTTCATTTGCATAATCTATGCGAGCTGGTTTTGCGCAAAAACAAGCAGTGAGGACATTCCCTTTTTGCGCAAAACCCCTTTTTGCGCAAGATCCTTATGCCTCTCTGGCTACGTCTACATGGCAGCCTTTTGTCAGCAGAGAAAATGCAAATGAGACACTTGTTAGCATTTGTTGCACGTTCATTTGCATAGTCTCTGCCGATGCATTTTGAGGACGAGGTTTTTGTGCAAAAAACAAGCAGTGTAGACCCTTTTGCACAAGCTCCCTTATGCCTCAAAAAAAGGAGGAATATGGGATCTTGCGCAAAAGGAGGGGTTTTTTTTGCACAAAACAGCCTCATTTACACTGTTTGTTTTTGCGCAAAAACCCCTTGCGCAAAAACAGCTCACATAGATTATGCAAATGAAGTGACAAAATTCTAA
This sequence comes from Pelodiscus sinensis, assembly GCF_049634645.1. Classification (NCBI taxonomy): domain Eukaryota; kingdom Metazoa; phylum Chordata; order Testudines; family Trionychidae; genus Pelodiscus; species Pelodiscus sinensis. The sequence goes on along the minus strand of NC_134723.1, from coordinate 43,680,581 downwards.
TCAGTGCTTCATTTGCATACTCTCTGCCGGCAAAGCCGGCAGTGTAGACATAGCCTAAGGGTTCCTGCAAGCCACTCTAATGCATCAGTACCTGCACCCAGGCAGCAGTACCCTTAACCTTGCAGAGTCCCCGTTCCTCCCATTCATGCATTCTTCAGAACCACAAACCTGCTTATAGATGGGGAAGGAAGAATAATGTCTTGCTTCCCACAGAGCTCCACAGACAGTAGGATCTGTCTTGGAGGCAGGGCTGCATACTACTAAACCTTGGATAACTCCCAACCTATTGCGGCAGACATTTACTTTTGCTCTCAATGTTAAACCGTACATTTTTTTAAAAATTATCTTCCCTAGCCCATCTGTGCCCTTTAACAGTGTCCCCTTCCTTTGACTGTGGTTCACACCGATGTTTTCAGTGCGATCGTTGTGTGAATCCTTCCCGTTGTGGTCTGATGAGTAAGTATCCCAGCTGTGGAAAGGGGTGAGTTGAGAGGTGGAAAGGTCTTGCGAAGAAAATGGCATTTTTGAAAATCAATAATAAAAACTAAGCAACAACAATCAACATACATTCATATCATATCATATCATAAATATGATAGGCTAGCTCTGTGTTTTAATTCCCTGTGCTATGGAAGGCAAATACTGTATAAGTGCTTGTTCGGGTAAAACGGCTGCGTTTGCAGAATATAGTCCTTATTTTTGGACACCATGTAGGGTCACTTAAATAGGCTTATTCGTGGCTTTTGCACACTCCTATTGAACTGGTTCTGTTTGAGTTGATGGCAATTTATATTTCTTTACTTCCACCCTGATGTCATGCTAAGAACTGCTGGCTAGATTTGTACTGACAGAAAAGAAAAGAAAAGAAAAGAAAAGAAAAGAAAAGAAAAGAAAAGAAAAGAAAAGAAAAGAAAAGAAAAGAAAAGAAAAGAAAAGAAAAGAAAAGAAAAGAAAAGAAAAGAAAATACAGTGTCCAGATTTCAAACAAAAACACCTACATTATAGCAACAAATGCTGCATTTGAAATCTAGTACTAAATACTACGTAGGGTCTTACACCCAGAACCGGAGGTCAGAGACCTCTCAATTATAAGCATATACAGATCCAAATCTCAGGTAGGTGACAGGTGCATGTACTAAAAGCCTGAATCCAAGCAAAGTTAATTTTGTGGGGTAGTCTGGATGCTTATTTGAACTTTGTGATTCTGCTCCATTTCTGTCACGTTATAGTAAAAACTCAGCTACTGACAACCCAATCAACAATGCGATGGCGAGGCAGCCTGTTATAAAATTGGATACAACAGAGCAGAGCCTCAGCTCGTGTAATTCAGCAGAGAACAGCTGAAGTAACTAGAACAATAATTTACACCAGCAGAGGGATTTGGCCTTTTACTCTTCACTCTTAGCTACTTGCTGTAAAAGAAGGTAAAAGGAGTTGCTTGTGTTTGTTTGGATTCAGCATGCAGCTTACTGTATATCTCAAGGTTTTGCCAGTGTACAGGGCAATACTCAATAATGCCAATTTAATACAATTACCATCTTTTAGAGAATATACCCCGCACCCAAATATACCCCACAGTTTTTTCTTTTTGAGTTAAAAAAATCTTGTATACCCCGCACCTGAGTATACCCTGCAGGAGGGGTACGGGATTTGTAAAAACAAATATAACCTGCGGGTTATATTAGCTAAATTACGGTCATTCCTTTTTTTGTATTTTCTTAGCCTACTAAGTCTTCTTTAAAGTCAAGTGGCCTTTATCATAAACCTGGTAATAGCAGAGCAGTTCTGAGGTATGAAGTTCCATTTCTCTTTGTTGATGAAATGCGGAAGGTGAATCAATTGAATCACTTGGACGCATTTGGTTACAGTTTCTCGTACAAAGCTCATTGGGCAACGGACCAGATGCCGTGATGTTTTGTGGAGCAGATCACCGTAGCTAGAGTCTGAGTATAATGCAAAGCAGGAGAGGTACATAGCTCTTCTACGATTGTGTTTGAAAGACTCTTTTATTGGGGTAGTCTTTAAGCTTAAATAAGAGGCATTAGCTTGTGTTCATAGACACTGAAGTAAAAGCTTCAGAGGGGTAGCCGAGTTAGTCTGTAATTGGAAAAACTTTAAAAACCACGAATAGCCTAGCAGCATCTTAAAGACTAACAAAACATATAGCTGGTACCATGAGCTTTTGTGGGCACAGCCCGCTTCTTCAGATGACTGGAGTTAAGGAGTCCAGGTTCCAATTAAACAGCAGAGAAAGAGGGGGATGGGTGCGAGTGAGGGGGGGAGGAAAAAACAAGGGGAAAAAAAGTTGTCAGAGTGTCCATGTTAAATGAAGCTGATAGAGTGGGTACTAAGTGCTCTTAAGTACCCGGTGCTTGATTGGTTTTTTTTAATGTCATGAGGATGTGGAATGTAGTAGGCCGGCCACGCAATGTCTTTGTTTAGACCTCTGCGCAGGTATCAAACTTGTAAATGAAGTTCTGCAGCCTCCTTTTTAAGCTGGTCTTTGAAATTTGGCTTGCAATAATATGGTAACTTTGAGATCCATTAATCAATACCCAGACAAGACAGTTGTTGTTGTTGTTTGGTCAGGTTGTGCCTCTCTGGTCTGGCAACATCTGTGGTCCAGCATGATTTTAACAAGCCGGATGTCCACTTATCATGGGTGTGGCCACGTTTCCTGCAGTCCCCTAAAGTTTGTTACCAGTCCTGGCTGTCAATGTTCTGTCCTGTTATTTTGCCCTAATTTACCCCTAGATGTCTTCTAAGACCCCAGTAAGCAGTGGAAGTGTTGGTGATGCTGCTAGACAACATTGACCTCCCATAGTTCAGCAAAGTCTCTGGTTTGGCGCCAATCAGTCCCTGAGCATGCTGGACTAGAGATGTTCAACTAGTATTACAGAAGAGCCCCGAGGCCCAAACTGAGATCAGATAAGCCTGATTCTAATCCCGTTTACACCAGTGTAAATGAAGAGCAATTCCACTAAAGTCAATAGAATTGCACTGGTGCAAAACCCATGTGTAATCAGAATCAGTGCCTAAAAGCGTTTTGTATATTTTGCATCTTCAATTGCTCTTCCTTTTGAGCATCTGAGCTTCCAAGGCAGCTGAAGTGATTTTCTTCCAACAACATAGGGCTGTGATCAAGCCTAAGAAATTTCATCCCCAAAGGGAAAGTTTTGAAAGCCAGTGACTTGGAAGGAAAGTGCCATGTTGTCTAGACCAGTTTTTCTCAGCCAGTGGTACAAGTACCCCGAGGGGTACTTGAGAGAATTCTGGAGGGTTACATCAACACAACTGAAATTTGGAAAAAAATGAATTTTTGTTTTAAATTTTACAGCGCTTTATTATTTTTGTGCTTTTTACACCCAAAAATGTGAGCGCCCTCCCGGCTACGATTAGGGGCTATGTCTAGACTGGCCAGTTTTTCCGGAAAATCAGCCACTTTTCCGGAAAAACTTGCCAGCTGTCTATACTGGCCGCTTGAATTTCCGCAAAAGCACTGACGATCTCATGTAATATTGTCAGTGCTCTTGCGGAAATACTGTGCTGCTCCCATTCGGGCAAAAGTCCTTTTGCACAAAAGGGCCAGTGTAGACAGCCCAGATTTGTTTTCTGCAAAAAAGCCCCGATCGCGAAAATGGTGATTGGGGCTTTTTTGTGGACAAGCGCGTCTAAATTGGCACGGATGCTTTTCCGCAAAAAGTGCTTTTGCGGAAAAGCGTCCGTGCCAATCTAGATGCTCTGTTCCGAAAATGCTTTTAATGGAAAATTGTGCCCCACCCACTGCCCCTGGTGAAAAGGAGGGAGGGCCGTGGAGAAGAGGCACGAAAGAGGCAGGGCAAGGGTATGTGGGTTTGAGGTAGATTTTGGATTCAAAAAGTGATCTTATGTTTCAAAAGGTTGGAGATCACTGGCTTAAGTCAAAGGGCGTGTAAACCTGGGAACTGGATGTGTTGCATGCCCAGCAGTTGAACATTTAGGTTTCTTGTGTGCAAAACAAAGCAAAGCAAAGCAAAAAGTAGTGCTCATCAAAACACAGCACAGCCTCGGGAAAAAGTGGACAATTTTCATAGCTGTGTAAAGTTTCATGGTGGGACGCAAATGTGACGATACACATCCCTTCATTTCACAGCCACATTTTTTCCTAAGCATACTGTAGCAAAAGGCCCTCATGCTGGACTAAGCTCAAACTAAGTAGGGAGTTTAAAATTGAAACTGTTGTTTAGTTTCTCAAGCTTTAAAAGGCCTCTAAAATGTAATGGCTGCAAAATGTTTTAAGTTAAGCCAGGTATTGAAAATGAAGTGGATTTTGTGTTTTGGCTTTTGTTTACTTTTTCAATTTGGCAACAAAACTCTTTATATTCTTTTGGTCACCAGTGCAGAGAAGGAAGAAACTTGTGTTATCTTCTTGTGCAATGAAAATGGAGAGCGTTCGACTGAGAGTGCAGGGGGAGAGTGTGTAAAATGACGAGGAATCGATATGTTTCAATTTTGAGGAATGTGTCATTGAAATGATCAGGCCTGTTTGAGTTCATTCATGGCTGCTATTTCCACGTAGCATTCTATAGCCATTTGCATCCCGCATAATTACCTGACTGCAAAAAAAAAAAAAATTGTCCGTTAGTTAAACGTTGTTCTTCAGATACTCAATCCTACTTGCATATGACAAAACTTGAAAGGGACCACTCATGGATTTGAATGGATATTCATGAGCTCAGACTTAGCTCTACACTATGAGCCAGATCGACCGGGTAGTGATTGATGCAGCCGGGGTTGATTTACCATGTCTTATATAGACGTGATAAATCAACCACCGATCACTCTCCCATTGACTCCAGTACTCCACTTCAATGAGAATTGCAAAGGGAATCGATGCTGCAAAGACACCGTGGCAAATAGATCTAAGTACATCAACTTCTGCTATGTTATTCATGTCTCCCCACCCTCACCGTCCCCATCCTCCCTCCCTTAATGTAGACAAAGCATAACAAAGGACCTTGGTCCAGCGGTCCATTCCCATTCAGCAAAGCATGTAAGCATGTGCTCAATTCTCTTTGCTGATCATGGGATTTAAGCAAGTGCTTAAAGTAAATCACAAGTCCAAGTGCTTTGCAGAAAAAGAATGAAGCCAACCCCGGGCCAGAATGATTTGCTGATTTGGTATCCATGTCAGTAAGGGTTTGTAGCATCCTTTTTTTTTCTTCTCTCCTACCTGCATTCACACACAGCACAATTCAGCTTGTATTCGCAAACCTGCCTAAGAAGTGCGCCAGAAGGTGGGATAGTGCATCTTCCTGCAGTGAAAATTAGGGAGAGCAGCTATGCCATTGTTGTTATAACGGATGCAGGGGTGGTTGGGGGTTATTACTGTGACTCGATCTCTTGAATCCCAAACATCTGAATGCACATTTGAAATGAAACTGATGAATCAAAATTTTTACAAATAAGGAAACTATTTCCTATACCAGGCCTGGGCAAAATACGGCCTGGGGCACACATCCGGCCCACCAAGCTACTGGATCTGGCCGCGGATGCAGTAGGGAGCCTCAAACAGACTCCTTGCTTGCCCTGCATGCCCACCCCGTACCACTCAGAAAAGGCTGCCACAGCCGTTTCTCTTTCTCAGCTGTGAGTCTGGGGCGGGGGGTGCTTCACATGCTGCTCCCGCCCCCAGTGCAATCCCATTGGCCCATTTTCTGTTTGAAAAACAGGCAGCGTGTGACCCACCCCTCCCACCTCTTATTCGCCAATGCATATGGCCCCTGCAGCCTAGCGGGGGTGGGGCAGGCAGGCTGGCTTCCTGAGAAACCTACTAGGGCTGCTGGCTGGGAGTCATCCAGGTAAGATTCGCAGCCAAAGCCCAACTCTGACACCACAGCCCCTCTCTCATAGACTCATAGAACCATAGAGCTGGAAGAGACCTTAAAAGGTCATCAAGTCCAGCCCCCTGCTCTAGGCAGGACCAATCCCAATTAAATCAACCCAGCCAGGGCTTTGTTAAGCCGAGACTTAAACACCTGTAGGCATGGAGACTCCACCGCCTCCCTAGATAACGCATCCCAGTGCTTCACCACCCTCCTAGGGAAATAGTTTTTCCTAATATCCAACCGGGACCTCTCCCACACAACTTGAGACCATTGTTCCTTGTTCTGCCCTCTGTCACTACTGAGAACAGCCTCTCTCCATCCTCTTTGGAACCTCCCTTCAGGAAGCTAAAGGCTGCTATCAAATCCCCCCTCACTCTTCGCTTCTGCAGACTAAACAGACCCAAGTCCCTCAGCCTCTCCTCATAAGTCATATGCTCCAGCCCCCTAATCATTTTGGTTGCCCTCCGCTGGACCCTCTCCAATGCGTCCACATCCTTTTTGTAGTGGGGGCCCAGAAGTGGACACAATACTCCAGACGTGGCCTCACCAGAGCCAACTAAAGAGAAATAATGACATCTCTGGATCTGCTGGCAATGCTCCTCTTAATGCAACCTAATATGCCATTAGCCTTCTTGGCTACAAGGGCACTGTGACGGGGCAAGGCAGCCCCACACTGAACTAGCAAGGCCCAGTCAGGGTTACCTACCTACAGAGGCCCCTCCCCCGCATCCCTACCGGGCATGCCCAGGCTGTAGCTCTGCTATAAAAGCCAGGGGAAGGCCTCAGTCGGGACACAGCCGGAGGTGAAGGGGCTAGGAAGGATGCTCCTGCACAGTGGTGGTGAAGGACTCCAGGAGAGGCCGGAGGCGACGCGGAGACGAGCTGGTGTGGCCCAGGGATTGTCTGCCGAGGAAACGCCAGCCCGGAGGCCGCCACAAGCCGGGCAAGTACAGGGGTAAGAAGCCCCGGGGATCCAGGTAGGAAGTGGCCCGGAGCGGGAGCTGCCCCGAGAACCTTGGCGCGTTTCAGTTGGATTGCCCCGCCGATGGAATGACCCGCTACCCAGTCACTCACAGGGCCCTGGGCTGGGACCCGGTGGAGTAGGGTGGGCCCGGGTCCCCCAACCTGGGGTTGTGTCTCTGCGACTACCCTGCAGACTGCGTTGTGGACTCAGGCCGGAGGGCCTTGGCCTTGCTTAAAGGGCCAACGATAGACTGCGTTGTGGACACGGGCCAGGGGGCCTTAGGCTTAAAGGGGGAGGGCAAGAGGGGCCCACCACAGGCACATTGTTGACTCATGTCCAGCTTCTCATCCACTATAACCCCCAGGTCCTTTTCTATAGAACTGCTACTTAGCCAGTCGGTCCCCAGCCTATAAGAATGCTTGGGATTCTTCCATCCCAAGTGCACGACTCTACACTTGTCCTTGTTGAAGGACACTTGTCCTTGTCCCCTCAACCCTCTGCCCCCCGCCCACTCCTACCCTCCCCCATATAAGCCAAACCCTTTGTCCCCCTCATGAACCCAGACCGCATCCCAGTCCCCTGGCCAAGGTCACAACCCAAACCTCTGCGCCCCAATCCCCTGCCCTAGGTCACTACTGCCTCCTTCACCCAAACTTCCTCTCAGACCCCACACCCACCTCCAGCACCCCAGCCCTGCATCCCAAATCCTGCACCTTCTTCATTAATATCATGGAAAAGTGCAGCCCTCAACCACTTTCCAAATTCTTGGGAGTGCCCCCCCTCAAAAATTATTGCCCAACCGCTATCCTACAAGGTTGATGATGGAAGTCACCAACATTGATCCCCTCCAGCTGACATTCACTTTAAATAATGAAAGTGCATGTGGCAGAAAAACCTCCTATTCCATTAAGGATGCTGAAAATAAAACCTTTATTGGCTACGGGCAGCAAAAAATATGTAGCTCAAAAAAGTGCCGCTGCTTGAAATACACATTTGTTCCACTAACATATACAAGCATATGAATTAAGAAGAGCCTCTCTCTCATGGACAGAGAGGAATAGATTCACAATAAAACAGTGTCTGATGTATTCTACCAGCTCCTGTGTGACAGTCTACAGACCAAAAGTGATTTGCTCTGATTCTTATAACGGGTGGAGTAATTACTAGCAATGACATCCATCTCTTTTGCAAATCTACCTCAGAACTGTTTCACTGACATGGGAGGAAAAGTAGGAGCAACTTATCACAGACAATGCAATAAAAGCAGAAAACACTTATGGCCTTTTAACCTTTTAAATATCTAATTTAGGGACCTGATAAATAAATCATTGCAGTTCTAGAATGTGTTGCTTAATAACCTGGGTGGACTCTAGAATCAGATGTCTGTCATCAAGGAATTCTACAAAGGCAAGCAGGGGGGAGGAAATAAATTAAAACTCAATACTGAGTGTCGGATATGAAAGCCACGAAGTATATTTCAGCAGTGGGTCGCGGCTTCTGTTCCAACTATTTTATGCTCTACGAAAATATCGCCAGTCTTTGGAAAAGCTTTCAGTGTTGCATTGGGTGGTGAGCTTCTCTCAAATAGCAGGTAGAGGAGATGAAATTTCTACTTGGTTGTACATATTACTAAATTAGAGGCTCTAATTAGGGTGTGTCTACACAGCACAATTATTTCAAAATAATTGACGTTATTCTGAAATAACAATGCGAGCATCTACACAGCAATTCCATTATTTTGAAATGACTTCAAAATATTGGACAGTTTCTTCCAACTTCTGTAAACCTCATTCCACGAGGAATAATACTTCTTCCGAAATTGCTATTGCGAAATAGCTGTGGTGTGGATGCTCCAATGCTATTGCTAAAGCCGGTCCCCAACTTGCAAACGGTCAACTTACAACCGCTTGCAGTTATGACCAAAGCTGTCATAAATGGCAGACCCTGAGTTATGAATGCAATCCGCGCTTACGAACAGCGCAGTTGTGTGTAGCTCTATGGGGTCCGACTTACGAACGAACCGAGTTACAACCAATTGCTTGGTCCATAACCAGTTCGTAAGTCAGGAAGAGGCTGTATTTCAAAATAGCTCCTCCGTAGGGTAATTCAAAGTAATTTCTCCCCAGTGCTTCCTGGGGTTCTAAATGGAGGTAGCATGTCCACATTAGGAAAGCCTGCCTTGGACTAATTTCCAGAATTCCCTGTAGTGTAGACGTGCTATTTCAGAATGAGCTATTTCAGAGTATTTCTTTGGGAATAGCTTATTTCAAAATAAGTGTGCAGTGCAGACGTATCCTAAATGTAGGACATGAGGGACAATTCCTCAGCTGGTGTACATTGGTATAGCTCCAGTGCTGGGGAGAATGCAGCAGCGACAGCTAGTCAATACAGGGAATAAAGGGCTGCAACTCTTATACTAACCACCATGCCAAACAACTTCCGGCAGGAGGCCAGGGCAAACGACATGAAAGAAATATGTGCGCTATGGAACCAGCAGAGCAGATCTCATGCTGCTGGGTTTGGAACACACTGATCATCGTGATTGCTTGTTGTAAGAACCAAACTTGAGGGTTACGTTTTGTTTGTTCTGTTAAAAACAAGTTCTTTAGACTGTTGCATGTTATTTGCACGTTTTTCCTGTTGTAGTCCTAGCAGAGCAATATTTCATTTCAAACAAGAATCCTATAGTTTGCATAGCAGAGTCAATTAGTTAGGGAAAAAAAGAAAGGACTCTCTTAATTACATTGCTCTGGAAAGCTATAGGCTTAAATTAAAGGGAACGTATTTGGTTAAAACACAAAAAAGTGTCATGAAACACAACGCTTTTCTTGTGATTCTGCAAAACCCAAAGCACCACTTGGATCTTCTATGAATACAAATAGAAATGCAGTAATATTAGATACATATGTACACACTGTTTGTCGTTATTCTGAACACTTCCGACTTGTTCCATTTTACTTTCATTCACTATAGTTATTGTACAGAATCTGCTTTTTAAAAAAAATCATTTTTCCCTTAAATATATTGCACCCCAGTTTCCTCCACCTTACGTAAGATTTAACACTACATTAATTCTGTTGGCTTCATTAGGATTCTTCTGAATTCTACCAGTATGTAAATGCTGGAAGAATCATGGGTTGTGTCCAGACTATACCTCTCTGTCGACAGAGAGATGTAGATTAGGCACGTCGAAATTGCTAATGAATCAGGGATTTAAATATCCGGCGCTTCATTGGCATAAACATGGCCGCGGCTTTTTTTGGTACGGAGCTTTTTCAACAACAACAAAAACCGGCAGTCTAGACGCGGATCTTTCAAAAATACAACCCTTTTTCGAAAGATCCTGTAAACCTCATTTTAGGAGGGATAAGGGATCGTTCGAGAAAGGGCTGTATTTTCAAAAGATCCACATCTAGACTGCCCTTTTTTTTTTTTTTCAAAGAAGCTCTGTTTTGAAAAAAAGCGGCGGCCATGTTTATGCTAATGAAGCATGGGATATTTAAATCCCTGCTTCATTAGCAATTTCGACCTGCCTAATCTATATCTCTCTGTCGACAGAGAGGTGTAGTCTAGACGTAGCCATGGTGATGAAGTTTGTGCCCATAGTGGGGAACCTCAGACCTAGAGGCCAGATGCAGCCTCCAGCTTGCCTGGATCTAGCTACCCAATGCTCAGGACCCTCCTCCCCATGTTGGGGAGCCCACACTGGCATTCCAGCCCCACTGCTGCCCCACGGCGGGGTGGGTGCACACACAGTCTACTAAGCTCCCCCTCCCAGACTCTGGTGTGCGAGGGGGAATGTGAGGAGTGTCTTTCTTCTTCTCAGTTATGGGCCACATCAGTGAGGGAATTTTTTTTCTTCTCATTTATATGTGGCCCCCAACTGATTTTTTTTCTGTCAGTGGCCCACAACCCCAGAAAGGTTCTCCACCTCTGCCATAAAGAAACATGACCATCACAATGGCTCTCAGTGTGCTCAGCTGTCAGGAAAAAAAGTCCATCCCTTTATTTTGGATACATTTCTTTTAAGTGGTATCCATGTTGGTTCTGTTCTTGGAACACGAGCTGCTTTTACTGCACGTGTATTTTCTCTGCTAACTAGCACATAATAATGTCATTTACAGAGTTCCCTTAACGACAGATTCACAATTATCTGTTCAAAACCATTACACAGCATTCAAGAGTCTGGTTGACTTTTCAGTTAATCGTTAGCACATGTATTTGTTGACTTTTTTCCACACAGGAAACGGAGCAATTCTCTGCCATAGCATTTGGGTTTTTCTTTTTTCTTTCTTTTTCTTTTTTCTGGTAGATCTTCATCATCAACGTATTATAACTTTTTTAGTGTTTGTGTTCTGTGCTTTAATACAATACAGAAAAAGAGTCCATGCACAAATATCTAGTTAAATAATGTCAGGGGAAACTTGCATTCCATCCACCGACTTTGTACTTTAGCTAGTTATAGAATTCTGAAAAAAAACAACTTTTAAACTATCAAGTATAAACATTCCATGGGAGGAACTGCTGCTCATTTCTGTAGCATCCATGAGCCTATCGGCCTTGCTAGAGGTGTTTTCCCTGCAGCCTGTCAGGAGTTACTATTTCAAAATCAGTTATTTTGAAATAATTTCCTAGTGTAGACATGCCCCGTGTAAAACTATCTCCCTCTAGTGGCTTATCCATGTAAGAGTCTAGAAATACACTCCAGCTGACCGCCAATGGAAGCGCTCCTTTAACTCAATTGAGAGATGTTCCTAGTTTTAATGTTGAAGGGCCCAACTTCAAATCCCAGGTAGAGGTTGCGCAACAATCCGGAAGCCTTCACGCCAAAAACATTAGCTCTGGAATTAGAGGTTCACGCTTTTCGTGCTGACACCCCCAGGTTCAAACTCTGCTAACAATCTAGTCGTTCACCTTCTGATCACCATTGTTTCCCCTCCTGTAAAAAGAGGATAACAACTTACCTCATTAGCAAGGAGCCTGTGTGGACTGGCTGATTGTTGTTTGTAGAGCATTTGGAGAGGGAAAGACAGATGTATAACAAGAGAGCCATTATTATGTATCGTGTGGGGTAGAAACCAGAGCTGCTCGCATCTGATTGTAGTTTCATTGAAAAGTGTTTGCATGAGCCATTGTGGGGTATTTTCACCTGAGAATTTAGAGGTAGTTGTAAAAACAGTAAATAATTCTCATGTAGCATGCAAAGTGCCAAGGAGAGAGGTTTTAAGATGGGATAGGCATGTGCTATGTCGAAGGGCTTGGAGTCCAGGCTAACCTGGGCTGTAGGGACACTCCATGGCTCTGTAATCTTGCAAGATGTCACCAGGAGAATTTTATACAAGATTCAAACCCTGCAACACAAACCAGTCCACATCTATTCCCTCCTGGAATCACGCCTGCTGGGATAGATTCAGAGAAAAGGATAGGAAGCTAACCCCCCTGAATTTTGAAGAGGCTCAGATAAGATCAGTGGTCCCCAAATGTTTCACAGTCGCACCCTGCCTTCATCTGTCACACTCTCCCACACAGATGGAAAGCTACTACTCTAGTGGGAGGGTGAGGTCGAGAGGGTGGGCCAAGGCTGGGGGTGGGGCTGGAGCCACAAACAGAGCAGTGTCCAGGAGAGGGACTGGGTGTTTTTCCCTTTCTGGCCCCAGGGAGGCGGGCCTGAGCCCTGCCATGCAACCCCAACATTCTAAGGGGCACACTTCACAATTTGGGGACCACTGGATTAGACAGGGGAGCTGACAGCCAGGCTGGGCCCTGGGATAAAGTTGCAAGAGGCGGCTTCACACTCCCAGAATAGGAAGGGTCAGGGGCAGACAGGTCTCAGCACCTCCTGGAGTGCACCCCCCGCCCAGCGACATCCAGAGCGCACCACGCCACCCCCCAACCATTAGAGCCACTCAGAGAATGTCGCATGGTGCTCCAGTGGTGATAAAGGCCCCAGGACTCCAGGCACCGAAGCTGCTATGGCCCATTTGCCTCTCTGTGGGCGGGCCTGGGATTAGATGTTCCTATTGTAACTTCTTTTAAGTGTTCAGAAGCACCGTGTGTCTGTTTCCACATCTTCCAGCCTGCTAAGCTTGGCATATATCCGCGTGATAGATAATCAACTCCCTACAACGGTAACAACTAGGAATGTTTTCCTCCTGCGGTCTTTACCATTAGCACTTTTACTGGCTTGTAGAATTGTAGATGAACTTTATGCCAGTATCCCAGTAATGTATCTTTCCCTATCAAAAAGGTCTAGATGACACCTAGAAGATTAAAACTCTCAGGGAACTTAGCCCTGAAAACTGCAAAAAAACTGCCAGAAAGTCCTGCCGGAGCTGAAGCCCTGTGTAGAGACTGTCTGGCATCATTTGTTTAATAGTCTAGTTGTATCATTTTAAAAAAAAATCTGCATCCCAGAGGCATATGTTTGGCTAGACTAATGGAACTGAAGTGAAAAACGGGTTTTGTCCACTCGGACATGCTGACAGGCCTGGAAATAAGAAGTAAGTCTTGCATAAGCAGTTCTCCAGTTAAAATATTAATTTACTCTTCGGAAATACTAAAAAATAGGAGAGGGGGATTTCCATGGCTCAATCATCTTGTTTTTGGAAGCTTTAGAGCTTATCTTTCCTGGTAAGAGCTTAGAAGCCTATGTCCCAGAGGATGTATAATCATTTCCCAAGTAAGAAGTATGTTAAATACAGCAGGGCTGGAAATGGCTTTCTGTGTTCATTATAAACTTAAAAAACAACAAATAGTCTGGTAGCACTTTAAAGACGAACAAAACATGTAGATGGTATTGTGAGCTTTCATGGCACAGCCCACTTCTTCAGATGACTGGAGTGTTGGATGTCCAGAGCCAAAAATAAATAGAGAAGGGGTGGGAGAGGAAAAAATAGGAAGGGGGAGGAGAGGCAGTGGGTATCTAAATATCAAAGGGAAAGCCGAGCAGTATGTAACAGGCAAAACTGATTGTCAATATTATATAAGCACCTAAATACTGGATAGTTAAAAGAAGCAAATAAGAACCATTGGTTAGCAATTAGAGAGGAAGAGTATTAACACCAGATTTTCATTATGTCATCTCTCCCTGTGAGGAGGCTGGGGTTTCATGTTCTTTGGAATTACCCACGTACGCCCCAATTCAGCAAAACAGCCTGCACAGCCTTGGATTTCAGTGCAACATAAGCAAGTGCTGCTGTACTTTTTTGAATTCGGGTACATCCCTGGATCAGGGCTGGGCCTGCCAGCTAATGGTCAGGACAGTGCGTGTGTGTGTGTGTGTGTGTGTGTGTGTGTGTGTGTGTGTGCGTGTGTGTTACACCCGAGTCTTCAACTGCTGGGACGCAAGGTCCCGTCTCAGAGGGCAGTCGGGGAGGCTGACGGGAGCCCCGAGAAGTTTAACGTTCGTGTCTTTGACTGCTAGGACCGGGGTCCCTCCGCAGCAGGCAGCCAACAGGCTGACAGATGCCCCAGAGTTTACAGGGAGAGCTTATTACATCTCAGATTTTGACTGCTAGGATACATGATCCCTTCGCAGCGGGCAGCCTAGGGAAGACTAAGAGATGCCCCACGGATCTGTCCTCTGGAAGCGACACGATCCAAACGCCCAAGCTCTCCCTATACCTGTCCCTTATGACCGGCTAGAGTTCTTTTAAACTGTGCTTGGTTCTGTTACAGCAACTGAAGGAGTCAGGTTAAAACTTAACCAGTTACAGGTTTATTAATAAGGCTTATAAAGCATGTGGTTACAATGGCTATTGCTCTCCTTCTTAACTGCTAGCAAATATAGATCTTAAAATGGTTACAAAGGAAAAAGGAAGATAGAAAATAATGGTACCAAGTGACAGCTTAATCTTTAAAGAGCTCTAACACTATGTATATACTTTAAAAAAGGACACATACAGGTACAATTTTTACCCCCTTCTGTGCCTCTCGACTCCAGCGGGTCAGGCCAGGGTCAGTCCCTCAATTCCTCAGAAAGACGAATACGAGGTGGGCGTCCCCATGGAACCTCGGGAGGTCAAACACCTAACCCGGCCAGCAGGTAGATGGCAGATCGATGCTCAGAGTGAGCGTGCTGCTGGACCCATCTTTATACCCCTAGGGGCCCGTATCCTCTTTCTTATCTAAGATGCCAAATTATACTGGTCCATTTTTGTGGCGCCAGTTCTTACAAGGGAGTTTCAAATAATTTACACTTGTAAGAGAGAGATAACTAAATTAGGAGTACTGGACATTCTTTGCTGGGCGGGAGATTCCTCCCCCCCTCTCCCTCTGGATGAGTGTGTGATTGTATCAATATGGGTTTCAGTCAGCCTCTTGGTCAGCGATTAGTTCGACCACCCTCTTATCTCTGCTTACAGTTTTCCAGGGTCACTGGGTGAGCTGGCATGTCTGGGCCTCCTGTTCAAGGCTTTCAAAGACTATGCTGTTTTTACTGCTCTGTGTGTCCTGTATGCTTCCAGGCAAGCAAAGTTAGATATTACGGGGGGGGGAGGGGGTTCATGTCTGGCTACGAGGCCCCTTCCCATATTTTAAGCTGGTATGATGGAGTTTCGCCCAGGACCACAAGTGTTTGGCAGCTTGCAGGATCAGACTTTGGGCTTCATTCACTTCTGTGCTTGAGGTTCCTCAGGGCTTCACGTCCTGCTCCATGGCTCACAGAGCCAGCAGCATTATCACTGCCTCCAGGAAATTCTAACTTGTTCCATCAATTAAGGGAACTTTATGGACTCTGGAAGAGTGCAGGATAGGCACTGCCTAGCTCTGCCATATCCCCTCATATCCCAACATACCCCTGGTGGCCCTGACATGCTGCCTATGCTGAAGGGAGCCATCTTGAGGTGCCAGGTCTAGAGCCAGAAAATTTGCACCACTATGGAGTCCCCCCACTCAGTGTTAATTATTTCTGCACTGGCTCTCTAAGGATACATCTACAGTGCATGGCTATTTCGGATACCAGAGGTATCCCGAAATAGCTACCCTTCGTCTACACAAGCCGCCCGTTATTTTGAACTGTTGTTCGAAATAACAGGTGTGCTACTTCACCATCCCAGTAAATTTCTTTGCCTGAGGGTTAAGGGATGGCTTGAAATAGCACATAATTTTGAAATTTGGCGCCATGTAGACTCACCAAATTTCAAAATAAGCTACTTCGAAATAGATTCTAAATCAGATAAGAAATTTGTGTAGGACAAATTGGTATCTTATTTTGAGTTTAGGGTGCTGTGTAAATGCACCCTGACTTACTAGAGCCACCATATGACGGGCGTGCTAGGGCAATGGATTGGTTAATGTTTGTAAAATGTTTTGCGGATGTAATAAATGCGGGCATGCCCAGTTTTACAGGGTTGTGATCTTCTGAAAGGGCACGTGTTTCTCTAAGGCGCCGTGTCAGATTGCATCTGTTAGAATGCCTGCTCTACATGTCTTTGTACATGATTGTTCTTGTTAAATGACGTTCCTATCGCTGACAAACTACAGAAGGTGTCTCTCTCGCCTTTTATCATTATCCGCTCCCGCAGCCGGTTTTCCGCTCACATCAGCGTGCATTTCCAAAGCCGTTTACATTAATTTTCATTATTAATTTGTAAAGCACAATATAGAATACTTCTCTGACATCCAAATATATTGTCGGTGCTGCCTCCATTCACCAAGGCTATAATTGTACCAAAGAGCATTCATGTTTGTCTGGCAAGATTTATTCATGACGAATCCAAACAGCTCACAGCTTGTGTATCCACTATCCCATGGATGTTTAGAGATTTTTTTTCCCCCTCTTAGAGTTTGTTCACTTGTTGCTAGGGAGAGCAAAGTAAATATGCCCTGCCAACACAGGACCTGCCACTCAGCTGTACATGGTCATTCATAAGTACACATTAAAGAAACCCAGGGTCTGTGTGCTATGTGTCTCTGAAAAATTTTCCTCTGTGGATACTTTTCATTAATTCCTAAGAGAAGCACACCTGATATGACAGAACCTAACAGGATTCCAGCACTAGGGTTACAAAGGAGACCTCTTTCCTTGTCAAAAAAACCCCACTCTTATTTTAACAATTTTCCTACATTTGGGTTCTTGCCTTTTCAGCACTGGAGGCAGACAGTGCCGGAATCAGATTCATGTTTGTCTCCTTGAGTCAGAAAATAAAATGATTTTTTTAAATTCATTTGTTTACTCAGAACACATCATTTCTAAGACAAATGTGGGTGGATTTTTTTTTTTTAATTTACTATGCTATTAGCTGTGGAGGACTCCCAAGAGTTGAGGTTTACTGAGCAGCTCTTTGGATTTCACTCTTACAACTATCTGGCGTTGACCTTTATTGTGTAACCCACACACCTAAGCTATGTCTAGACTGCATCATTTTTGCGGAAGAGGAAATGCAAATGAAGTGCTTATTAGCATTTTTCACACTCTCATTTGCGTAGTCTCTTCTGATCCTTTTTGCAGAAGAGGTTTTTGCACAAAAAAACCACAGTGTAGAAAGGGCAATTTTTTGGGAAAAAACCCCTTTTGTGCAAGAACGCTTATTCCTCAAAAAATGAGGTTAACAGATTCTTGTGCAAAAGGTTTTTTTTCCAAACAATCGCCTTGTCTACACTGCCGTTTTTTGCGCAAAAACCTCTTCCGAAAAAAGCATCGGAAGAGACTATGCAAATGAGAGTGCGAGAAATGCTAATGAGCAAATATAATGCAGTCTAGACGCAGCCCTTAGTGTGGTTCACTGTCCCATGTAGTTGGCCTTAGACCACGTACAGTGAGAGATAAGAACACGGGAGCTCTACAGCCCAAGGTGAGAGCCAGTTGGCTTTCTAGCTCAAGCTGTAGGATCTACTACACTAAGTTTTAGAGAGCCCAGGTTCAAATCTACCTGCTGGTGGTAACACTTGTGTGAAATGACAATGAATTGTTTTCAAAGTTCCAAGGATATTGATATTTTCCCCCTGAGTTACATGTGAATTCTTTCCATTTACAGGAACTTTGACAAATTTCACTGAAAATTACCTAGGAAGCAAAAAGTTTCCCCTTAGCTCATGCACTAAGAGGCTACAGCTGATGGGAAATCAAGGCACCTAGTGAAGTACATATGTTCTGCTGACCATTGGCGAACGTGCTGTTGTATTTGGTGACATGCTCCCAAGTAACATCTCCTGTTTAGTTTCCGTTGTTTTGCTATTCTCTGCCTTAACTCCCCAACCTGTTGGAAATATGAAATTTGCCTCAGGCCCTGAAGATTTTATATTAACCTATTTTTCAATAGGTTTAGCGAATGAAATCCTTTTTTCCCACTGCGCTCGCTCCAGTGTGTTGGAAAAAAAGCATCAGTCAGGTGTTGCCGGCTCTGAGCCCACTCATCAGCATTCCTCTGACGATTGCAAGATTTTGTTCTTTACAGTACTACTTGGTCAGAGACTCCACGTCGGCCCTATCAGACCATCTATACTAGATGGTGAGTTGTGAGTGTCTACAGAGCGAGATTCTGCATTCCATGGTGTCTCGCTCTTCTGTTTGCAGGATCAGATG
Source organism: Pelodiscus sinensis (assembly GCF_049634645.1). Taxonomy (NCBI): domain Eukaryota; kingdom Metazoa; phylum Chordata; order Testudines; family Trionychidae; genus Pelodiscus; species Pelodiscus sinensis. Next base: position 43,662,226 of record NC_134723.1, on the reverse strand, counting down.
TACCACCACTCTGCTCATGGCGCATGGACCTTGGGTTGCACACACAACGCTATTTTGCTAACCCTATTTTACTTGGGAGTGAGGGGGCAGAGAAGCCAACGCTGAAAATGCCATTTGTGGATCCACAACAGCTTTAATGTCAGGACCCAGTTATTAAATGTTCAAGAGCTAGCAGAGAGGTTGGAGCGCTCGTATAAATGACTTACCTTCCATAGCATCACCTGCTCTCTCCTGAGGATGTTTTACAGGGGCAGCTATGCCATCCCCGTCAAGCTATCATGAGGAAAAGGGAAGAAGCCAGGAAAGGGAGTGGAAAGTGGTGGCAACCGAGGGACTGGAGACTGGATACACACATGAAGTCTGCATGCCCACATACATGAGATCTATGCATGCAAAAAAATGTTTATCAAGTAATGTTGATATGCAGTAGAATCGTCCCTGCTATTTTAGGCCCCAATCCCACTTTATTCACATGGGTATTCATTATTTCCTCTTACTGGGCCATCCAGGTAGGTAGAACACCTTTGAAAGTTGACCCCAAAGGTCTAATAGTGTAACAACAAGATACTTTGTCCCTAATGATAAAATGCGTCCTAGAATACTCAGGGAGCTGATAGAGGAGGTATGTGAGCCACTAGCTATCATCTTTGGAAAATCATGAGAGACAGGAGAGATTCCGGAGGACTGGAAAAGGGCAAATCTAGTGCTCACCTATAAAAAGGGAAATAAGAACAACCCAGTAAACTACAGACCAGTTAGTTTAACTTCTGAGCCAGGGAAGATAATGAATCAAGTAATTAAGGAAATAATCTATAAACATTTAGAAAGTGGCAAGGTGATAGGGAACAGCCAGCATGGATTTGTAAAGAACAAATCATGTCAAACCAATCTGATAGCTTTCTTTAATAGGATAACGAGTCTTGTGGATAAGGTAGAAGCAGTGGATGTGGTATACCTAGACTTTAGTAAAGCGTTTGATACGGTCTCGCATGATATTCTTATCAATAAACTAGGGAAATACAACTTAGATGGGGCTACTATAAGGTGGGTGCCTAAGTGGCTGGATAACCGTACTCAGAGAGTAGTTATTTATGGTTCACAATCCTGCTGGAAAGGCATAACAAGTGGTGTTCTGCAGGGGTCTGTTTGGGGACCGGCTCTGTTCAATATCTTCATCAACGATTTAGATATTGGCATAGAAAGGACGCTTATTAAGTTTGCAGATGATACCAAGCTGGGAGGGGTTGCAACTAATCTGGAGTCTAGGGTCATAATTCAAAATGATCTGGACAAATTGGAGAAATGGTCTGAGATAAATAGGATGAAGTTTAATAAAGACAAATGCAAAGTGCTCCAATTAGGAAGGAACTATCAGTTTCACACATATAGAATGGGAAGCGACAGTCTGGGAAGGAGTACGGCAGAAAGGGATCTAGGGGTTATAGTGGACCACAAGTTAAATATGAGTCAGCAGTGTGATGCTATTGCAAAGAAAACAAACATGATTCTGGGATGTATTAACAGGTGTGTTGTGAGCAAGACACGAGAAGTCATTCTTCCGCTCTACTCTGAGCTGGTTAGGCTCAATTGGAGTACTGGGTCCAGTTCTGGGCACCGCATTTCAAGAAAGATGTGGGAAAATTGGAGAGGGTCCAGAGAAGAGCAACGAGAATGATTAAAGGTCTAGAGAACATGACCTGTGAGGGAAGGCTGAAGGAATTGGGTTTGTTTAGTTTAGAAAAGAGAAGATTGAGGGGGGGCATGATAGCAGTTTTCAGAAATCATAAGGAGGAGGCAGAGAACTTGTTCATCTTGACCTCTGAGGATAGAACGAGAAGAAATGGGCTTAAACTGCAGCAAGGGAGGTTTAGGTTGGACATTAGGAAAAAGTTCCTAACTGTTAGGGTGGTCAAACACTGGAATAAATTGCCCAGGGAGGCTGTGGAATCCCCATCTCTGGAGATATTTAAGAGTAGGTTAGATAAATGTCTATCAGGGATGGTCTAGACAGTATTTGGTCCTGCCATGAGGGCAGAGGACTGGACTCGATGACCTCTCGAGGTCCCTTCCAGTCCTAGTAGTCTATGATTCTATGATTCTACTTTCCTTCTACACTGAAAATGTGGTTCCCTAAAGATCCTTACTTCTATCCCATATCACCTTAAAGATCTCAAAGTAGTTTTAATTACATTAATTTCCGTCATTCAAAATTATATTATAACTGTTATTAGTTGTGCATTATGTTATCACTAAAGTTATACAATTACCAAAATATCTAGTTATACAATTTAGCTTGTGTAATCACATACTTATGGTGTATAATTTTGTCACTATGACACATCCCTGTAATATAACTCGTCCTGTCCTCTACGGAAAACATTTCCTCTCAAACAGCATGGGGCCTGCTGTATGTTATTTGAACAGCTAGACCATCTAAATGAGTGTAGATATTCCATAAATGCAACAAGTTTTTTTTTTCCCCAATGATCCGTTTGTTACTAACTGTGGCAGGAGGGTTGGTTTTACACAGCTCATCTGAGGGCTACCTTGACCCGCACTGGCCAACTTAAGTGGTAAGTCCAGCCGGCTGTACTCACGCACACAGCCTGGGTGTGCATCCTACTGGCACACAAATACAGGACCCAACCACAATCCTCATCCTTTCAACAAAGGTGCACAACTACATGGCGGAGTCTAATGCTGACAGCAGGATTCCTTGTGGGAGAAGGCAGCAGTTGGGCCGTGGTTTTGGCGGCTATCTGAGCTGTGTCCAAATTTGATGACGCACTCGGTGCAAAGGGGCAGCGGAGGGTGCTGCTAGGTGCACTCCCATGCACACCATGACAGCATCAGTCATAAGCAGCCAAAAACAGCCCTTCCTCACCCAGCGCCCAGTGCAGTCTGTCCTGTTCACAGGAAGCAGTCCTGGACTTTGGCTCCAAATGCACCAATTGCAGAATTCCCCCAGCACTAGCAGGAAGGCCCCCTTGAATTCAGACTGTTCCTGCATTCCCTTGCCATTAGCAAAATGGGAATAAGAACTTGTTCTGTTTAAAAGAAGTGCCCGGGATCTTTTTAGGGGGAAAGGCAAGAGGCTGTGTTTATTAAGAATACGATATCAAAGCAGCTAGCTTATGCTTCAGAAAGACAAGTGCGCGCGCACACACACACACACATCCCGCAGACGGTGTATACAGTAATTACTCATTTAAAATGTGCCCCCTTAACACGTTTTCACAATAGCATGGTTTTTTTTTTAGGGAACATTTTTCAAATAACACAACCGTCCCCGAAATAACAGGAAAATAATCAAGTGGCGGACTACTTTGCACGGCGGTATAAGTTGGTGAAAACAATGGTAATACACATGAGTGAATGAATACACATAGCCACAGCGCTCCTCCACTAATTCACGTGTTTATCTTTGTGTTTTAACAAACCACGGCAGCTTGTGTTGGTAGATATCTAATGTTGACGCTGACAACCCAGCACTAACAAAAAACTGACTTTGCCACCACCACCTGAAACACAACCACCAACTTTTCCATTATTTTTAATGGGAAAATTGACTCCGTATAGCACGTTTTCGCTTAGCATGAACATTTTCAGAAACACATCTATAATGTTATAAATAAAGAATTACTGTAGTTCCCAGTCTGTCATGGCTCACGTCCATCTGACTTGCCAGGCAAGACTGACTGAGTGAGGAGTCGGAGTCTTGTTGATCCCAATTCAAGGCTCCTCGGAGGCTTGGCTTGCAGGACCGAACCCATAATCTGATGGCAGGAGTCCCCCTTTTTATACATGCAAGTTCCCATTGGAGTCTATGGGAATTGCAGTGTCATGCTGCAATCCTGCATCCTTACGTGGTGTTCATCTCATGTGATTCTTCGATGGTGATTGTCAGGTTTCCCATCGTGGTCTCTTGTTTGTGTCTCACTCTTGAGGGGCGTCAGCCAGTCTTTAGGGTTCATCAATGCTGCTAATTTAATTCAGCCTCAGACACAATGCATGTTTCCTGGTTATCTCCAAGGTTCCTACTTTTTCTTCACCCTGTGGGCATTTGTGATGGCCTTCACACTTACACACCTCCTCTGCTCATGCTACACAGTTGTGCTGAGTTTCAGACTAGATTAATAGTTACTAAAGGAATAACAAAAAGAAAGGAATCTTGCGCAGCTTCCTTTGTGATGCGGACAAGGAACTCTGCTTCATGTAAGGGAACTTACAGTAAACAGCAGCTGATTATGAGAGATAGGGTGAAGTAGAAGCAGCCAGATCTTATAAGCAAGTCGTTCGACATCACATTATGCATCATACTTATATTCTTATCCCAGTACTAAAATACCACACTTTGGCTTCAAACTAGCAAATGGCGCTGATAAACCCCACGGTTGATGATGTGTTCATGCTGTTCCGGGAGAAATATTTTAGGACAGAGGCATTTTTTTGAGACTTGATTTTTGACACAGATTTTTGTCATGCCATCTAACTCCCGTCTGCTTTTCATTTGGGAAGTAGTTCAATGGCTTTTTGATTTGTACATGAACTGTTATTTTGTGATTATTAGTCATTTAGATTAGAATTTTACCTTAGGCCATGACTTTGGCTCCTGGAACCCACTGCAGTAGGCGCTGTAAGCACATGGAACAAGATGACATTTCCTACCCCCTCTCCCCATCTTACACTCTATATAACACACCATAATGGATTAATATAGAAGAGAGGAGTACAAGGAAACAATGAGACTACACAGGGCAGCCTACTCAATGGTGGTCTCGGCCCATCCTGCTTCGAGCATGGGGTTGTGAGCAAGACACAAGAAGTCATTCTTCCACTCTATTCTGCACTAGTTTGGCCTCAGTTGGAATATTGTGTCCAGTTCTGGGCACCGCTTTTCAAGAAGGATGTGGAGAAATTTGAGAGGGTCCAGAGAAGAGCAACAAGAATGATTAAAGTTTTAGAGAACATGACCTATGAAGGAAGGCTGAAAGAATTGGGTTTGTTTAGTTTAGAAAAGAGAAGCTTGGGGGGGATGACATGATAGCCGTTTTCAGGTATCTATAAGGGTGTCATAAGGAGGAAGGAGAAAACTTGTTCATCTTGGCCTCTGAGGATAGAACAAGAAGCAATGGGCTTAAACTGCAGCAAGAGAGGTTGAGGTTGGACATTAGGAAAAAGTTCCTAGCTGTCAGGGTAGTCAAACACTGGAATAAATTACCCAGGGAGGTTGTGGAATCTCTGTCTGGAGATATTTAAGAGTAGGTTAGATGAATGTCTATCACGGATGGTCTAGACTGTATTTTGTCCTGCCATGAGGGCAGGGGACTGGACTCGATGACTTCTCGAGGTCCCTTCCAGTCCTAGTATTCTATGATTCTATACCCCGGACAGCCCGCTCGATGGTGGTCTCATCCTATCCTGCTTCGAACAGGATGTTGGACTAGATGACCTCCTGAGGTTTAGTCCAACCCTAGTAGTCTGGTTTTATGAAATGTTACACGTATCCTGGAAGCAAGGACCTAAAGAGGTCCAAGTCAAAGTGGATGCCCAAGTTAGGGGTATAAGTAACAGGCAAGAGGGTGGTATTGTCCATAGCGATTGAGAAAGGATGTAGCTGGGAGCCTTTGGGGGATGTAGGAGAGACAGGAAAGATTTCAGTTGAGACAGAAGTAGATACTTCTGGAGTAGAGAGGTAGATCTGTCAGTCATCACAGAGTTGATGGTTGTATTTGTGATTGCAAATGAGATCACACTGAGATAAGGCATCAAGGGAGAAGGGAGCAAGGACGGAGTCCTGGGGAACTAGGGATATAAGCGACTAGTCATCTAGTTGAGTGGTGACTCAGTTAGTTGCTCATCCCCCTATTAGTCGCTCTGCGTAGTATTGCAGAGAGGCTACAATCCCTCTCAAAACTATACAGATTATTAGGTTTTTCAATGGGTATTAAAGAAAAACGAGAAGGAGCTAAGAAAGGTGGGTAATTTAGTGTACATCTCGGTTACCCGAGCAAAGCTTAACTGTTTTTTTTTCTTCTTCGCTATGTCGCTTTCAATAATTATTTTAAAATTTGAAACAACCCCTTAATTAGGAAGAACACTGAAGGGTTTTTGTGTTTTGCATGCAGTCTCTCTCTTTCTCCCAAGACTTAGCCACTATTTTGCTGTCTTTAATACCTCCTGATTGCATCTTGTTATCATCTTGTCTTGATTTGCTGTGTGTCTTGTTACACAAAAAGGCCACTAATCTTTGGTAATTAGTTCCTTATTAGAGTCAATTGAGATTTGTAGCCTGAGAAGCAAGCTTGTATTTCTTATTTTAAAAATTGGCAGCTGAGGAATTGTTCGCATTGTGTACCCTCAGAAAAAAGATAGTTCAGTATTTCATGCATTTTTCCATGTGTTTACTGCCAGTCGTGCGTCTTTCTTGTCAAGATTTCTCCCTTGTTCCATTGTTGTGCTACTCGTTTGAATGGAGCCTAGACTTCTAGAATATTTCTTCCATGTGATTCTATTACTTTGTTGATAGAGAGTTTATTTTGTTCAGCAAATTGTCTTCTCTAGGTGGCAGCTAATATTTGCAGTGCCTTTCAAACAAGTCTTTCTATTGTAGTAGTATTTGGCTGCATTATATAGCAGACTGGATTTTAGATGGCCCTTATAAAGGAATAAGAACAGAGTTGGCTTTTTCAGGGATTGCTAATGGCATATAGAGAATGAAATCCTGACCCTGTTGAAACCAAGGAGAGTTCTGTCTTGACTTCAAATTAGCCTGGATTTCACCCCCAAGTCTTTAGCCTCTTGATCATTAATTCTATCCTATGTGCTGATGATGAGCATATGGTACTTTTTGGCATCTGGTGATATGAACCACTTTAGACCACTTTCTAAAGAATATGTGATTTAAAAAAAAATTCAAACTGGGATGAATTGAACTCTAAGGCTGTGTCTACACAGCAGCCTTCCTGCGGAAAAGCTTATGCAAATGAAGCTCAGTGTGGAATATCGCCGCACTTCATTTGCATAATTAATGAGCAGCCGTTTGTGCACAAGAGGCTTTGGCGCAAAAAGGAGCTGTGTAGACGGCTCCTTTTTGCTCAAAACCCCCTCTTGCACAAGAGCCGCTCTTCCTCAAGAAACTCTGGACCCCTTTGAGAATCACCGAGTACCAAGGCAACTCCCCCTTTGACTCTCCCTCTCCCCCGTTGGCAGGCCTGCACCAGTATGTCTTCAAACCAGCATGAGAATCTGCCTTATTGCATCTCACTGGAGTCATATGGTCTTACATGGCACCCAGCACCGTAGCGCTTAATGCCAATACTAATAGCTGACATCTATTACAGATCCAGCTAGAGAAGCAGAATGTAGCAGATCCTTTTGTTCAGTCTCAACAGACCACTGCCTCATCTACTGATCAATAGATTTCATTGTTCCCCTGCCTGTATTTATCCAGCTCATGTCTCTGACACTTAGATTGTCAGCTCTTTAGGGTAGTGAACATCTTTCTCGTCTGTGTTTTTATAGCGTCTAGCACAAAGGGGTCTATGAATAGGACTTATAGGCACCAGGGAAATGCAGATAATAACGAATAGCGGTGTGCTGATCAGAAAAAAAAACACCTGCCTGGTTCGCATACCTTGAAATTCTAATTTACGTGAGTGGCGCCGTTAATTTCAAGAGGACTACTCAGAGTTGCAAGATCACGCCCTACAAAATCCTTTTTTCAGTTATGTAGATGACGGTGGTATGGAAAGAATCGGGTGATGCTTGAAATCTTGATGAACTACACAAGCTTTAAAAAAAGGGACACGTTTTATTTTCCCATGGCCAAAATGAGCAGAAAAGAACAAAATAGCAAGTTCAGCAAAAACCAGGAGTTCATTATATCTTAACATAGGTATGTGCACTTGGACTGCATGGTGTGAAAAGGTACAAAAGAGTGGGAATAAGAACCCTAAACTGGATTGACATAAAGGATGGACCCGCCAGGTAAAGCCAGACTTTATTCAGCAATCTGCGCTAGTGGATCTGAGTGCAGGGTTATGGCCTCATATGAATTTCTAAAATGTTTTGCTTGTTGTGGATATTGATTGTGCAAAGGTACACTGCAAACACTGAGCAATTGATTTTTTTTATTAATAACTGATTTTTTTTGTATAATTTATTATTTGTTTCTCATGTCAGATACATTAAGGCTAGAGTCTACAGACAGCCTTAAAAGAGAAATACAGGAGGCCCCCAACTTACGAGCCCCCAAGTTCCAACCCCCCGCACTTACAACCATTTTTGTAAGTGCGGAAGGGGCCAAAAAAACCCAACTTACGTCCTTGGCCTGCATTTACGATGGCACACGGCGCCTATGGTAAATGAGTGTTTGAATTACAATGCCCCAACTTGCAACACTTCCCCCGGAACCAATCCCATTGCAAGTTGGGAGCCTCCTGTATGGCTTTGAATTTTTGATTTCTCATTGTTTTCGGGTATGTCTACACTAGCACCCTAGTTCGAACTAGGGAGGCTAATGTAGGCATTCGAAGTTGCAAATGAAGCCCGGGATTTAAATATGCCGGGCTTTATTTGCATCTTCCTGTCCGGGCACCATTTTTAAATCCCCTTAGTCCAAACTAACTGCCCGCGGCTACATGCGGCAGTCAAACATTAACTCGAACTAAGTCCTTAGTTTGAGTTAACTGTTATACCTCGTGTGCACTTGGACTGCCTCGTGGAATGAGGTGTAACAGTTAACTCGAACTAAGGACTTAATTCGAGTTAACGTTTGACTGCCGCATGTAGCCGTGGGCAGTTAGTTCGGACTAAGGGGATTTAAAAATGGCGCCCAGACGGGAAGATGCAAATAAAGTCCAGGATATTTAAATCCCGGGCTTCATTTGCAACTTTGAATGCCTACATTAGCCTCCCTAGTTCAAACTAGGGGGCTAGTGTAGACATACCCTTATAGAATCTATAAGATCTACCATTGATACCATTGACCTGAGTTTTATTTATTTGTTTGTTTCATTATCTTCTCTCTCTCTTTCTCTCTCTCGTTAGTTTATTTGTGTAATAACCATAGGCAAAAAAGTTACAATTGTACCCAGTATTACAATTCATTTAAATTGATTGAATTCTAGTCAGAAAGGCTCTGTTGCCAATCACCTTCTACATCTTAAATATAAACGAGCCACCCGATTTCTCTTGTTTTCCATTTTCCATGATTCCAGCTCTCAGGAGACAGATAAGAGCAGAGCTGTCCTGTGAATGAACCTCTTGACCTTTTGCTTGGCTGTAATCGCTTTGGGAAAAAAAATCTCTCTCCAGGCCTGGAGACGGTTTTATAATTTTACAAATCAATCTGGTTTCTGAGCGGACTTATTATCTTGGAGGTGTTATTCTGTAGCTGGGAACATTTTTATCGAACTTCATGGAGGAGATGATTCCACATAGTGTAAGGCCAGGCTGGGCAAGATGCGACTCAGGGCCAGATCCGGCCTAACACTTTGATCCGGCCCGCAGACTGCATCTGGCCACTTTCTATTTATATCGGGCTGCCTGTGCCAGCGAGGCAGCAGCATCCTATTTCAATGGCTCATGGCTCCAGGTTGTGGTGCTACTCCACCAAGGGCTGGAGCCATGAGCCTTTTAAATAGCTGTAGCAAACCCAGATAGGAGACAGGAGCTGCAAGCCTTTTGGCCCAGAGCCAGTCTTAGGGGCCACAATTTTAAAGTGGCAATTAAAGGGGCCCATGACCGCTTTTTTTTTTCCTCAACAAAAATTGCCCGGGGCTGCCAATTGGTTAGGACTGACTATGCTTCAGCCCCAGACAACTCTGGGAGGAGGCTAGTCCCCAGCCCCGCCTCTTCTGCCCCAGACCCCTGCCCTTTCCAGGGGAGGGAGCCAGCCCATGACCACATAACAAAATTCGTTAAGGCTATGTCTACACCGCAACGCTATTTTAGGAGTCTGGAAAAGTGATGAGGAGTCCTGTGGCACCTTATAGACTAACTGAAGTGTAGGAGCATAAGCTTTCGTGGGCAAAGACCCACTTCGTCAGATGCATGAGATGAAGGATTCTGGAGTATCCCGAAATAGCTATCTTGCGTCTTAGCAGCAAGCCTGTTATTTCAGACTCGCTATTCCAATGTCCTTGTAAACTTCATGCCACGAGGAGTAAGGGATGTTTCAGAATAGCAGGTTATTCCAAAACTTGGGGCTGTGTAGACAGCATCAAATTATGAAATAAGCTATTTCGAAATAAGATCGAAATTAGATACACTCAAATCGCGTACCTTATTTTGAACTACAGGTGCAGTGTAGATGTGAAAGTGCACGAGGTGTACCGGTAGTTCGGAATAGGAATCCTAGTTCGAACTACCTAGTTCGAGCCCCGTGTAGCCGCGCTACACGGGGTTCGAACCAGTGGGGTTTTAAAAATGGCGGCTCCCCGCTTATGCAAATGAAGCCCGGGAAATTCAAATCCCGGGCTTCATTTGCAAGTGCGGTATGCCTACATTACCCTCCTAGTTCGAACTAGCGGGGTAGTGTAGACATACCCTAAGTGTGAAGGACTATGCCTAGGAAATAGACGTAATATTGCAATAATTACCAGTGAGTAAATGTACAATCCAGGAAAATTGTCACTCCAGCTTTATTCATATGGATACATGTATATTGTCCATTCTCTCTCTCTCCCCCGCCCCCATGCACTCCCTCTAACTATCTCTCTATCTCTCTCTCCCCCCTTACCTTCCCCCTCCCATACACTCCATCTATCTATCTTTCTATCTATCTATCTGAGCTCTGCTCTGGTCATTGAGCCTGAAATCACAGTTTGTAAGATTTATAATTTTTTTGTCAGCCATATAATTTCACAACCACTAGGTTTTTTTTAAAAAATCAAACCCTAAGAAATGAAAAGCTTCTGAATAGACTAACCTTTGAACATTTTGTTTTATTGCCATAGTTCAAACTCAAGTGAAAAATAAGGCTTTATTATAGCTCAAGGATATGTACTGATGCCTGAAATAGTGCTGGTATTTGAATTACGAAAGAATCACAATATATATCAAAATATTGTTCACATATGAGACCCTACGTGTAGCATAATGCAGATTTAAATGGCACATAAGATACTTTGACAATGAAATATTTTAAAAGACATAAATTGTGTGCTTGTGAGTGATAACCTTACCCTGAGTAGTCAGAGTAAGGCATTTATTCCCATTAGTGAAAGACAATTCATAAATTTGGAATGGCAAGATACAATACTCTCCAATTCATATATGCAGATACATCCTTTCTTCCACTGCATACTTGGGTTATAGTTCAGCATTTAAAAATTAGATACTGAGCTGGTGTAAATCAGCATAGCTCCATGGATTTTTATGGAGATGGCTAATTTACACCAGCTGAGGATCTGGCCATACACATATCTGTGTTCTAGAGCTGAGTTTTGGAACGATCTAACTGATTTGTGGCAACGTCCCAAAGACGACCCTGATTCCAACTATGATTGAGAAGTGCCTAATTAAAAAAACGATATGGAACTTTTAAAACCAATAATCACCCTTCCGAAGCTGAAATTAAATATTCCAATTTGTAGCATCCCATGCCTCCCGGATTAACTTAGCAATCAAAATTTGAGACAGGAATGATGTGTAAGGCTCACATGCAGGTCCACCAGATGTCTTGTTTGGCTGCAATTTTGATAGAGGAGGATAATCGGGGGGGACTCTTTGTGTGGTAGGGAAGGGGAAAGACATGAATAGCAGCATAGTTCCTCTCATATATACTCTATTTGAGACTGTAAAGGGTCCTACGTCAGTGGGTGGGGCACCGCTGACTCCCTAGCAGGCCTCAAGTCTGTGGGACAAGCCTTGGCATCTATGAAGCCCAGCCCTGGGTCAGGGCAGGCGGACGGCCAAGGGGTCAACACAAATAGTCAATCGTTCACCGTTTGTAGGTGTAGCACTCAGTCAGGGGCGACAAGTGTTTGCCACCAGTTTTCAGTGAGTCAAACTTTGGCTGGGTCCTAGCCAGGTGGGGGGTGGGGGGGGGTCAGGTCCCCACACTCTGGGAGAACTGACAAGCGCAGGAGCTTTGGCCCCACAGGGAGGAACCTGCCACCCAGGGGAAGTGGTGGCAGGGGGGACGCGGACCCTCCCTACTCTACCTGGGCGTCCTGGCCCAGGGCCCTAACAGTGGCAAGGCAGCAGCCACTGGATCAGCAGGTTTCCAGGCCATTACAGGGTTGGCTGTCCCTGCCCCCCCCCCCCTCATTCTGGCAACAGTCCAGTGGATCCTTGGGCGATAGCGGGGCTGGCAGAGTGTCCATGGACTCAGGTTCAGCCAGGGCTCCCAGTGGTCCAGCCCAGTCGTTGGTGTCCGGCAAGGGTTCCGGTGGAGTCAGCGTGAGTTCGGGCAGCAACAGGTATCTCCACATTCCATGCCAGCGCTCGGGGGTTGGCAGGGGTCCAGGCAGCCCAGCCCAGTCCTCGGGCTGGGGGCAGTGTGGCCGAGGCCTACGCTGTGGGAGCCGGGACCACACATCTGCTCGGCTTGGCTACCTGGCTCTGACTGATCCTGCAACTCTTATAGCCCCAGACCTGCCCTCTGATTTCCTATGGGCAGAGCTAGGTGTGGCTGGACTCGCCCACCAAGGGGTCACAGAGGGCACTTCCTCTTCCGGGTCAGCAGGCAGCCATGTTACTATTCCCGGCTCATTACAGAGACCTGAATCAATTGACCCACACAGATTTTCTTCATGCTACAAAAAGAAAAACATATTCACTTATTTTATAGGATCAGTCATGTCAAATTTGATACCAAATAGCGTGTTTAAAGAAAGCACAAAATGCTTCTAGCGCCACCTCAGCACTAAAATATTAAACATCAAATGTAATTAATAGAGCATTTATGAATGTCTCCCCTGGGGAAGAACACAACGTACGTTTCAACACAACCAAGACTTTCTTTCTATTAATGAGCAACAACGAAGTGCAGCATTTCACCAGCAATGCATATCTTGCATTAGGCAGCATCAGTCAAACGTAGGATATGCCCTGAAACCAGACCAACAAGCTGTTAGAAGAAATGTTTGATGGCTCTGCAATTTATGTGCACATTCCTTTGCCCACGGTTGCTGCATGAATTGAATTTGCTACACGGTGTAGGAGAAAGTATCATTGTCTGCTAAGTGAAGTGTCCTCTTGCTCCAACACTGAAGGGTAACCAGAGCGACAGACCCGCAGAATGAACAAACAGCGGCTCTCCCTTATATTCTCTGAGCCTATATCCCCATTGACACTGGAGTGAGCTGTCGAAGGGGAAGCATGTGCAAAAATGGATCATTATGGTTCACAGACCTAATGGAAGGGAAACTTGGAAGCTAAGGTGTTTTCAAGGGACATGGCCTGTCAAGAGAAATCTAAGCTCAGTGATCCCCTGTCTAGATACAATGAAATGAAAAAAATCAAGCCCAACGCAAGATAAGGTTACTGTATTCTGAAAGGAATATACATTAGTACCAGTGAGTAAAAGAACTAATTAATCCTAAACTAAAGACTATTTGGACTGCTATGACTGAGATAAGGATGTAGCCTTCTATGAAATACTTAAATAGATGTATTTCAATATGACCTGGAAAATATGCCATGGGCATAAGATGATAGGAAAGAGGTTTGAAAGTCTATAATATATATGCTAGCCAGCTTTGTCTTTTGCTACTGTATTTAATCTGTGTGTGTGTGTGTGTGGCTTCCAATCTCCTTGATCATTTTTAAAATTCAACAACTAGAAAAGACATAAGTATTGCCTATCACAGCTAATATGAGTGATGTGCAATTTAAGCTTTTAAACCTGCTTTTCCAAAATGAAAGGATTCAACAGGAACCTCACATCCCAAATGGTTCATGCCAAGAAGAAGGCTTTTTTCTGCCCTTAACGAATTTACACTTAGGGCATGTCTACACTAGGAAATTACTTTGAAATAATAACTCCCGAAATTGCTATTTTGAAATAGCGTGTCCACATGAGTCCAAGGCAGGCTCCCTTACTGCAGACGCGCTACCTCGACGAAGAACCCCAGGAAGCACTGGGGAGTAATTACTTCGAATGACGCTGGGGAGTCGTTATTTTGAAATAGCAGCAGCTGAGCATCTACACTACCACTATTTTGAAATATCTATTATTCCTGGTGGAAAGCAGGAGTTGTTGTTTCAAAATAACGGGCCTGGTTGCATGGACGCTCCTCTTGGTATTTCAAAATAAGGGGAGTTATGTACCTCATAGAAGTAGGCCCATGGAGTTAGAAGAGTAGGCACTTGAGGTGCGCTGTCAACCTGATTCTCCTGCAAAGCTCTGGGCACTCTTCTTTCTCAATCATACTCATTGATGTCTGTGGGAGTTGGAAAGGCAGAGTTTCCAGGAGTGGTCACGAAGGATGAAATTCACCCTTGAGGAGAGGGCCAGCACAAGCCTATACCCCACAGAAGTCTTCCAGAACCTAAACGTTTGAGGATCCCAGTGGGATTTAGGCATATATATGCCTCCGAGGATCTCAGACTTTATGAATCTCACGTTGTCTCTCGCCACAGAGGGACTTTCTCCCCCTAAGTGCCACAAATCTTGAGTGGCAATAAAGGGTGTGTGAGCCTATCTCTTGTGCTCCATTCTGTCTCTGCAGGTTTAGACCCAAATTAACCAAAGTCACCCCTGGTTTACTTACTTACTGCCCGTTACGCCAATGGCGCATAGGGCAGCAACAAAGTCCTTCCACTTCTGTCGGTCGCAGGCCAAAGCGCCTATTGTTCCCCAAGTGTGATGATAGTCTTTTCTTTGTTTTGGTGTTCAAAACCTCTATCATCCTGTCAGTGGCTTCCACAAAGTGGTTTCACCACTGACATTCACCCCTTGAGGAGACCCTAAAGGTCCGTCACACCTGGTTTAGGGGGCCCAAAATGAGTGGCCACTTCTGAAAATTTTGTCAGGAACATATAGCGTGCATACTCTATGTCTATGGAACACTACAGTGAACTGACGTACACTTACAAGAAACATTCAGATCACATAAGTCAGATCATTCTGAATTAACACCATAATGGTAAACACCACACCTGACCCACCAATCTGTAACAAAAGGATGCTGATTATACTAAGATTTGAAGCTCTTTGGTGCAAGGGCTATCATGTTTTCTACAGCTCCTAACACAAAGTTGTCATGGTCCCTAACTAGGCATCTGAGGCCTTTCGCAATACAGATGAATTAAATATAATAGAATTCATTTTCCTCGCCCCTTTTCATAGGAACAATTAAAATCTTGTTGTGTTCAACTTTGTTTCCCAAGGAAATATTATTTTCTGTGGACGTTTTTCTGTGCCACTTTTATTTGGAGACTTTACGTTTCTATTGCAAGAACTGGCTTTTTATTTGTATGATGGTGGGGGCGGCGACATTTTGAAATACTGCCTTATTTTTGTTGGCAGAGAACAGATGGTGATTCCCCAATCTTTGCTTTGATTAACGTGTGTGTAGATTCCAGTTCCAAACATAACTCTGCAATTCGGTGTGCCCCCTTTGGTGGATTTAGAACATTTTAGCCTAACGGATTCCGTCGTCGTATGTTTTGCATGCATGTGACATATATAAAGGTTGATAAAGAATGTGCTTTGTTAGCATGCTCAAGATGACATTCATGTCAGCAGTCTTAATAATAATACAAGTAATAATACAAGGCACTTGTGAGCTCTCAATGAAGAGATGAGAAATTAATGTTTCTAGCTTAGTTTTATGTATATTTCCTTTCCTATTTCCAGCATGGAGACCATCTCAACTACTAAGAGTATGTCTAGACTACAGGGTTTTATTTAAAAAAATTGATCTTTTTTCGAAAAAAACTTCCCTTGCATCTAGACTGCTGCGGTGTACTTTCGAAAGTAAATTGAAAGAACACAGCAGTTTTTTCAACCACGGAAAACCTCATTTTACGAGGAATAACGCCTTTTTTCGAACGTGCTCTTTCGAACGTGCTCTTTCGAAAAAAGGCGCAATATAATACAAACTGTGCTTTTTCAAAAGAGAGCATCCAGACTGCCTGGGCGTTCTCTTTTGAAAAAGCGGCTTGCTTTTTCAGAAGTACTGGCTGTAGTCTAGATGCTCTCTTTCGAAAGAGGCTTGTAGTCTAGACATACCCTAAGTGTGTCTCAAATATGAAGGACATACTCTAGAAGAGAAAAAAAAGTGCTGACTTGCTTAACTGAGTGTGTATGTACATTTGATTTTCATGTAAAGTACTTGACGTAGCAGATCTCAGTTGCTTAAGTTATTTGAGATTAGAATTTGTGCAGTCTGTTTTTATATACCTTGTTCTTTTGAGTTTAAACATCCTGTAACTTATTTACAATAGGGAATTCCTGAAAGCAGTTGGGCCTTCATGTAACATTTTTATTGCACAAATCTTGCAATGAAGGAATAACATACAAATGCACCATTTATTAAAGAGATTCAACCGTGCCCGCTCTGTGCTGCTCACAAGCAAGCAAATGACATTTTGAAATATTAGATTTTAAAATGTATGAAAGACACCCCACAAAATGCTATATAAAATCAAGCCTCTTCGGCTTGCATTAACATCTTGATCCCAGGCTCCGTGGAATGGATTTATGAGGTTTGCGGCTGCAATTCTCCTGCAGACAATCTTGATTTATAGGAAAGTTCATGGAAACAGACACAATCTGTATGAAGATTCAAAATGAAAAACAAAAGGATTATGTGGTCACTTTGGCTGGATAACACATTAATCATCTTTTTTGTTGTTACAGTTTAATGATAATATTTAGGATAGTCTTTTAGGGCCAGAGTTACAGACTTAAAGGTGGGGTTTAGTAGTTATTTGCATCTTAATTGGAAAAAGTATAGAAGTCACTTTTGGAAATTCTTAAACTTCTTCTCTTGCCAAGTGTGACAGACCGGGCTATATATAGCCCCGGGCCTATACACAGGTGGGGGGTCCTAGCACCCAATCCCACCTACCTCGAACAAGTTCTGTCCAGTTCCAAGAAACCAGCCACAGATCCCTGGTCAATTTACCCTCTGGACCTTACCCACAAATCACGCTGGGCCAATCCTTTAGAATCTATATCTAAAGGTTTATTATTACAGGAAAGAAAAGCATGAGAGTAAGGTTATTAAAGTACAGTACGTTACATGCACCGAACCTCCCAGTTCTCGATGCAGGCTCTAGCAGAGATGTTGCAGCTGCTGGTTTAAAAGTCCTTATTGCACATCCTACGATCAGGATGGGTTCACAGGTCTTCCGGGCTCTTCAATCCCTGCAGTGCTGCCTCTGGGATGAAGTGCTGAGCTGAGAACAAAATGGCATCGACCACATGGCCTCTTTATCTCCTTCCTGGCCTCTTCTGGTCTCAGCCGGTCACCTGGTCCTCAGCCTCTCTCTGTTGGCAGCCCTTGGGTCTCCGCCCTCCTGCTTTAGGTGTGTCTTTGGGCCATCAAGGGCCATTGTTCCACAGGGCTTTGCTACCCAGCCTGTCCATAGCCATGCTTAACCACATTCACAGAAATATTCAGCTTCCACACAAATTACAGATTCCTACCTACACACATAGACATTATACATTCACATAAATAGCGTACATAAGATCAACAAACAATTCAATCCCCATTCAATCCCCCCTATACCAATTTCTGGGGCCAACACCCCCACCCAGGGGTGCAGCAGCGATCTGGCTGCTTCCCTCCAATTCAGCAACGTGACACCAAGTTCTGTGCATTAATCAACACAGAGAGAGAGAGAGAGAGAGAAAGAGAGAGAGAGATTTGGAGGCATTCGAATCACAGTAGATGGAACTTCACTCTACCGTTGGCTCATCATCTTCTGATAATACCTCATAGCCAGGGCTGACCTTCGGATTTACGGGGCTCTAAGCAGTGCTATTAAACTGCTGCCCCTATGCCCAATGGCAATCCGGGGCGGAGGCAGGTGATTTTTTAGAGAGGTGGTTTTATAATCTTCAGCAACACACTAATAAAATATTGTAAAAGGCCGTTTTAAATCTGACGTCTTGTCGACTAACCCCGTAAATTCAGAAACTGACAGACTTCACCTGGGGGTGGAACATGCCCGTGAAATGGTGTCCTTACCTCTTTCGCCGGCTCAGTGAGCTGCTAATCGCTCTGGCAGGCATCTTCACTTTTAAATTAACTAGAGCCTCTCTGGAGGAAGCAGCGCCACAGAACAGAAATAGGAAGACGCGAGGGGGGTGGACATTAAGACCCAGCAGTGCCCCAACTTTTTGAGTGCCCTGCCCAGCTGCATAGGGGTCAGGACGGCCCTGCCAGTGGCCCCTAAAAAAAATCTTTGTAAAATGGCACAGAACATCTGCTGAAGTACGTGGGGGGTTCCATTAATATTGCTAGAGATTCTGTTTCTTTAGCACCTACTGCGAGTGGCTTTGGGTGCCTCCTACTACGAGCTGAAGTACCAAAGATTGACCAATGGAACAGGGATTTAATACAGAACATAAAAACATAAGAATGGCCATTTTGGGTCAGACCAAAGGTCCATCTATCCCAGTGTCTGTCTGCTGACAGTGGCCAGCGCCAGATGCCCTAGAAGGCATAAATAGAACAGGGAATCATCAAGTGATCCCTCTCCTGTCATCCATTTCCAGCCCCTGACAATCAAGGGCTAGAGACACCATCCCTTCCCATCCTGACTAATAGCTATTGATGGACCTGCCCTCCGTGGATGTATCTCGTTCTTTTTTGAACCCTGGTAAAGTCCTGGTTTTCACCACATCCTCTGGCAAGGAGTTCCACAGGTTGACTGTGCACTGCGAGAAAAAAACGTCCTTTTGTTTGTTTTAAACCTGCTACCTATTCATTTCATCTGGCGGCACCCTACTTTGGGGACTATCATAATAAACACAAAAATAAAAGACCACTCGTGGCAAAAATCCCTTGCTACCTCAAAAAGAACAGAACACCTTCTGTGTTTCCCCCAAAGCTGTGCAGGCTGACAGACTTCCGGTCTTATCTTTCCTCAATCTTTCTTTCCGCCCTCCCCATCCCCATCCCCATCCTTCTTATCAAGGTTCAGGTGCACCGAATAAGCTCTCAGCTAGGGGTGTCTCGCAGAAATGCCTCTGAACTATGGCTGGTGATTAATCTCCAGCACATGATCTTGTCTAGTGAGGATGCCTCCGAGGATCTGTATTGGAGTGGGAAGTGGGGAGACAAGAGCGCCATTTCAGGAGTGTGGGGGTGGGGGGAGGCAGCTGTGTTTACCAGGATGCTGCTTGCTTTTCTTCCCATTCCCCTATCAGGGAGTGAAGGGAAAATACACAGCTGCTGCGGACAGAGGCTGCTTCTTAGCAGCCTACCCTACCCCCTCATAGAGGCATCATACTGCAGGTACTGGGGAAAACGGTTCTTAAGCCAGCTGCTCCCAGCACCAGCTCCTGCCTGCTCTCCCCACCCACCTCTGTAGGAGGCAGCAAGGGGGGGCAGGCAGGTCCATGGGAGCTGATACGCATGGTGAGCTGGCTTGACCCCCTAACTCTCTGTGCTGCTGCCTCTAATAGACGCAGCAGCACAGAGGTGAGAGGGCAGGTAGATCCCATGCTCGTGCGGAGCCTCCTTAAAGTCAGCTCTTCATGGGCACTGGCTCCTGCTCCCTTCCCCTTGCTGCCTCTGATAGAGGCAGCAGTGGGGAAGGAGGATAGTGTGTGAAGTCGACATGATTAACCGATGAACCCAGGCTTATCAGTTAATTGTGTAGTGGACGACATGCCTGGTATGCAGGTGCCTGGAAGGGCATTGGAAACATTGACTCTATTGAGTAAAATGTTTGCAACAAACCCGGTCTCCCTTGGTTCTGTTAGTCTCAGGTCCCTGGGGTCAGTTGCTGTGAGACTAGGCTACGTTTCAAGCAGCTTTGGGCTTCTTTATGAATTTATGTGAAACCAAGCAACCCCGGAGAGTGTCGGCTGGGCTTTGTTTAACATCCAAATTTCCAAGCCAATTTCAAGAGTATCCATATCCCATGTGACCTACCACTGAAAGCTTGGGGGGAGAGCTCAGTGGGTTGAGCATTGGCCTGCTAAACCCAGGGTTGTGAGTTCAATCCTTGCAGAGGCCATTTAGGGATATGGGGCAAAAATTGGTCAGGGATGGGACTGGACTTGATGACCTTTCAAGGTCCCTTCCAGTTCTAGGAGATAGGCAATCTCCATTAATTTAAACCAATTTCTGCTTGTTCAGGGTTACCCACTGGGCTATTCGAAGGTAGTAGCCAATAGTTTGGGTTAACCAGCTTTCACTTTTTCTCCTCGTTCTACCCTGCCCAGGTGGTGTTGGCAGCCTGCAATGTACACAAGATCAGAGTAGGTGACCTACTCGTCCTTCTAGCCTGAAACACTGTCGGGTCCTATGTTCAGTTCTGAGCTTTCCATGTTATTCTGAATACTCCCAGAAACCAGCACACATTTCAAGATGAACGCTGTAAGTTAGGGATTCATATCTCTTGGAAAGCAAACTCTTTGTGGAAAGGGCACGCCCTTACTGTAGGTATACTTTGTCTCCCATGAAACAAGCTATGTTTTTGTATCTGCAACATATTGGCTAACACGCTCCACAGCTGAATGTCATGCCTGCTAAATGTGTGCTCACCTATATGCTCCCAACATGCTGAGAAATACTCATCTGCCTGACCACGCATGGAATAGCAAACCCCAGCTCTCCGATTAAGGATCCAAGACTCATTTGCGTGACCACCCGCACAGACAGATTGTTATGGAAATTAGCTAAAGGAGTTTATAAAGTGCTTCACTATGGGGAGGATGGTAGATTCTGCAGAGCTGCCATTCCCCTTTCTCTCCCCCCGTACCCACACAAGAGGGTGAAAAAGGTGGCGGGGAGTGGGGAATGACACCGCCAGTTATGTGGCAGCTTCATGGGCAGTTCAACAGGATGTTGCCTCTTGCTCAGGGCTTGTGGCCAAGTCATGACTGAGCCCAAAATATCCAAACTGTCGGGGAGGCAGATGTTTCTCCAAAGGGGGGAATAAGCCCAAATTTTGTCAATGTTAGATGAAAATTAACCCCAACATTTCTGAGCTTCTGTGTAGGATTTCCTTCTCCCACTCCAGCCCAGTGGACAAAACCATCTCCTGCCACTGCTACCCTATAGGGGGAACAGGAAGAGTTTGCTCCTAGTACAGTGGTTCTTCCATTCTGCCACCTACCCAACCTGTGGAGCTTCTGCAGCCATTTCAGAATCAGTGGTGATGGCCCAAAGGTTTACGGTGTTAGGGATTTAGGACATCTGAAATCCGTTCCCTGACTCTGTACAGACATTGTGTATTGAGGCAACAAAACTCTTACACAGTGAAAGCACTCAGTCTACAGTAATGGAGGCTCATCTACTATATAGTTGAGAAAGTCGGTGGGTCCATGCATCTGTCTGTATCTGTTTTTTCAAGGGCTCCTTCTAAACAGTGAAAGCTAGGCCCACCAAATTGGGTATGCAGCTTCCTCCAGGGTTGCCAGATGGTTTAACAAAAAATATTGAATCCCCCCCACCCCAAAAAAAGCAGGAAAAAAAATCTGTTTAGCAAAACAAAACCAAAAAAAGAGGAACTGACTGGGACCAAAATACAGTTGTGGTCCCTTTAATTCCCAGCCCGCTCCATCCTCCCCTGGCCCCAGCCAGCTCGAGGTGCACCATGTGTCCCAACCGCCCTTCCATCGGACACCCGAGCCAGGAAAAACAGAAAATACCAGATATTTTACATGGCTGGTATTTTCTGAATGTTTTTTACCCGACAGAAGGCGTAAATACCGGGCTGTCCAGTTCAATACCAGACACCTGGCAATCCTAGCTTCCTTTTACCCTAACTTAAAGCAAGGTCAGGGTTTGGTTGTGCCAGGACAATGGGATATGCCTGGAATGAAACAGAAAGGTGTAGTTATACTATATAATGACCACAGGGGGCAGCAAAGGGCCACAGATGGGTCAGCTATAACCTCATTGGGCAGCAGGGAGCAGAGGTGGAGAAAGGGATAGCTATCCACTGTATATTTGAGAGAGTTTGTGTCTGTCTTTCCAATGCCCTGGGACATGCACCCCTCCCCCAGCTGTGCCTGCTACCATTGCAACAGCCCTGGTGTAATGGAGTGGCACTCACCTGTCAGAGGCACACACACACCGTAGCCTAGTGTATGTGCCTGCACTCTCCTTTTAAAAGCCTTTCAGCAGCTCTGCCCTCCGGCCGAGTCACATCACTGCTGTAAAGTACACAAACAACCTCCTCTGAGGTACATCTTTAACAGGGACCAATCTCAGGGCCCTCTTTAGGGTCCCAAGTCTATTCCCCACTCTGAGGAAGAGTTGTGCCCACAAGGCTTCTCCTCCCAGAGGCAGCACCCTCACCTCTTACCTCTGGGCTTTATTTCCAAGTCCCAGCATGCTCTGCTGGTCTGCAATAAGCTCTCCACTGTGAGCTCTCCACAGTGCTGCTGCTGCTGCTGCTGCTGCTGCTGTTGCTGTTGCTGCTGCTGCTGCTGCTGCTGCTGCTCTCAGCCAGCTCCTCACTCCCTAAATCCCTTGAGCTGTATACTGCAACTAACTACTGCTCTACTTTGCAGCTCCTTTTATAGGGCCTTCCTGGCCCCTGATTGGCTGCGCCTTCCACTGCCACTCTAGCCTGTGTGGAGGACTTCTTTATAGTCTCTCTGGGGGGCAGCATGTGGCAGAACCACAAGGCCTCTGGCAGGGGGCCTCAGAGCCTAGTCCACCCCATAACACACTTTTCACCTGGCTCCAGGCTGCTGTGGCAAGAGAGGGCTGGGGCTGTCTTCTCTCCCCAGGTTAGCCTGCATCCTGAACCTCTCATTCGCAGCCTCACCCAAAACACTGAAGAAAAACAACACTTATTTCAGTGAAGGACCCAAGCAACACCAGGTAAACCCTCTACTAAGCATAAGAGGGAGTTTCTACCAAAAAAGATCCTTAACCATTATATTTCAGCTAGTATGTATAACAGTGAAAAATATTTGCCCAAGCTCGTAAACTGATGCAAACTCCAAAGGATAATGGAAAGGTGCTGTTCGCTTTTAGAAATAAACATTTTTAAAAGAAAGAAACTGTTCCATTGATCAAATAAATAAATGCCAAGCAGGCACTCCACCTGCAATACTGGTGGCCTTTTTGTATTTTTAGTTTTTAGTCTACTAGGAAGTTTCTTTTCTCATGGAAAATGGAATGCAGCTTAAGCTTGGTCTTTCTTAAGTCTACCCTCAAGCTAAACTCTTCTCTCTCTGGTGCTTCACAGAGATGCTTTTTAAGTTAAAGTTAACCTTCCTATTAGCATTTTAATGGAGGAAAAACCCCAGCACTTACTTAGCAGGAAGCAACAATCTGTATTCAAAAGGCAAAATCACACAGGTCTGACAAAGCTGGCTGCTTATCAGCATTTGCAAAGTTTTGGGGTGGTTTTTTTTTCACCGCGGCTTTTCTCTCTTGATCAATGGGGATTTTTAAAAGCTGTTCTATTGCCACAAATATCTCCAACACGCACGCTATTCTGCATGGCGGTACCCTGGCATTTGCATGGGCTCCCATAGCAGGATTAAGACTTCATTTAGTTGGGCAGATAATAGGAAATATGCTATGTGTTCTCCCTGGGGGCATAGGGAGGGAAGGGAACCGGCCCATGGAAATATTCACACTAAAGAAGCAATTGTTAATAGAGGTTCATCTTTATGGAAAGCAAAAAGCAAGTTGGAGAACTGCTACACATGCAATACAGGCGACCCTCGACTTACAACCTCTTGACCGACGACTCCCCTGCATTTACAACCATTTTTTCATGCAAGATAGCTCCTAAACCGCCCCCCCAATTTACAACCGCAACTCATATTTACAATGGTGTACAACACAGACTCCATGCGTCATCCCAAAACAGAAAATGCACAAGGTCAGCCAGATTCACCTGTCTGCAGCTGCTGCTTGAACTGCACGCCTCTTTGCCACATCAGTCTTCACCTTTTAATTCTTTTTGTGCATTATTTGAACTATTTAGTTTCATTTTCCTCCATTTCTGTCATCAATTTTGGTATTTTTGCGGGTATGACATGGATTTCCAGGAATGGAACCACCATTTATACCATTGCGCCTATGGGAAATAAGGGCTTGACTTATGATGGCTCTCCAGGAACCAATTAGGTCGTAAGTGGGGGGTCGCCTGTACTTGTTTATGGAACATACCAGAGTCAAGCAAGATTTTATAGCACTTCTCACACCTCCATAGCACTGGACCATCCACGCAACCACTATTCCAAAATAACTATTTTGAAATTAGCGTTATTCCCCGAGGAAAGCAGGACGACAGATTTCAAAATAAGCAGCCTATTATTTCGAAATAACGGGCTTGAAGACAATCTGCTTATTAATGCGACCTAACGGGGGTTATTTTGAAATCATTCCCTAGTGTAGACCAGAGCATGCACACATCTCCACTGGAGTTGTGCAGAAAGGCAGTAGGTTCCATCTGCCGATATACGAAAACTGGTCAGTATTAGCTTTCAGAAGAGCAATGCAAAATAACTATCCTGGCAAAACTGTGCCAAAACTTATGTACATTCCTTCATTGAGAGTATGGTCTACAAAGATGCTATCATGCAGAATCAGCAAGTGTTATGCAGCAACCTCTCCAGTCAATGGACAAATGTTGGAGCAGTAAATGTGCTCTATGAATTTGGCAGGGTACATTTTTTACCAGAACTTTCTCTGCTCCTGCTGGGTGAGTTTTTATTTTGTAGAATCTTGGCTTATGTTAAAATTAAATTATTTTTTTATGTGGAATGTCCACCCATGCATTTTTTTTCTTGTGTTACAATGGAGAAAATGGTAGTCGCTGCATGTTTAGTTCAGATAAACAATTGTCTTTGAGCAGACAGCTCAGGTTCTCCAAATCAGCTTTTCTAAATCAGGTTCTCCAAATCAGGTACGTTGTTTGTTCCTGAGAGCTGTTTCTGTCATCTCTCCTCTGATTTGTAATGTTAAAGAGTTTGTTTTATAGTTTAACACAGAAATACTCAGTATGAAAGGCTTGAGACCCATAAAAGTCAAGCGCTCAAAGTAAAGGCAGATATTGGTGGTGGTGTTTCCTCTGCTGCACTGTATGCTGGTATTTAACAGGAGACATAGTGGGCTGTGCCCACAAAACTCATGATACTGTCTACATTTTTTGTTCGTCTCTAAGGGTATGTCAAGACTACACGGCTCTGTCGACGGAGCTATGTAGATTAGGTTTCTAGACATAGGAAAATGAAGCGGCGATTTAAATAATCACTGCTTCGTTTACATCAAAATGGCTGCCACATTGTGCCGATCAGTTGTTTGGCGGCACAGCGCGGTAGTCTGGACGCTCCGTGGTCGACAAGGGAGGCCTCATGGAATGAGGTTTACCGGGGCGGTTGACAAGGGCTTCCCTTGTCGACCGCGGAGCGTCCAGACTACCGCGCTGTGCCGCCAAACAGATGATCAGCGCAGCATGGCAGTCATTTTGATGTAAATGAAGCAGCGATTATTTAAATCGCCGCTTCATTGTCCTATGTCTAGCAAACTAATCTACATGGATCCATCGATGGAGCCATGTAGTCTAGACATACCCTAAGGGTTCATCTAGACTACAACCCTCTTTCAAAAGAGAGCGTCTAGACTATAGGCAGAGTTTTCTAAAAAGCAAGTGGCTATTTCGAAAGAGAGTCTAGATGCTCTCTTTCGAAAAAGCACAGTTTGAATTCAATAGAGCCTTTTCTCAAAAGAGTACTTTTGAAAAATGTGGAGAAATTGGAGAAGGTCCAGAAAAGAGCAACAAGAATGATGTAAGGTCTAGAGAACATGACTATGAGAGAAGATTGAAAGAATTGGGCTTGTTTAGTTTGGAAAGAAGAAGACTGAGAGGAGACATGATAGAGGTTTTTAGGTATCTAAAAGGATGTTACAAGGAGGAGGGAGAAAAATTGTTCTCCTGGCCTCTGAGGATAGGACAAGAAATAACAGGCTTAAATTCATCAAGGGAGGTTTAGGTTGGACATGAGGAAAAACTTCCCAATTGTCAGGGTGGTTAAATACTAGTATAAGTTGCCTAGGGAGATTGTGGAATCTCCATCACTGGAGATATTTAGGAACAAGTTGAATAGACATCTATCTGGGATCGTTTAGACAGTGCTTGGTCCTGCCATGAGGGCAGGGGACTGGACTCGATGACCTCTCAAGGTCCCTTCCAATTCTAGAGTTCTATGATTCCACAATCAATAACTGAGTCAGTAAATACTAAGGAGAAGGGATGTCAAGCTATTTTTAACTGACCCCTTCTCATGTGTTTTCCCCTCCTGCCCAGATTTACAGTGGAGGTAACACAGGTTAATTTCCTACCCGTCCCCATGGCTCATGATGGATTGTGGTAGAGTGTTATTGGAACCAGTTACCACTGGAAGTAATGGCGCCTGGTAGCTCACAGGAATGGACAATATATATTTTTGTGAGATCCCATGTGGGGAATAAAACTAATGAAAAGGTAGATGGCAGTGCTATTTTGTCTTCGCTGTACCATGCTAGCATGCAGTGTGTCAGCGGCAAAGCATTTTCTGGATGGGCTCATTACAACTGCACCATTTTGAATTGTTCAATGTCAGCATTGGCATGCACATTCTCAGGCTAGGAGCAATAATATTTTTCGTCCCTAATCCTTTTGGAAAGAGGTGATTAGGCTGTATAAATTCCAGGCATACAAAGGGAAGCAGGGGATGGGGACAAAGGTTATGGATGCCGTTATAGGCCCCAGTTCAGCAAAGCATTCAATCACCTGTTTAATTTTAGGCACCTCAATAAACCCATCTCGGTGGGTGCTTTGCTGAATGGGAATGGGATCATTCCCATGACTGAAGCTAGCGGTGTGCTCCCATTTTTGCTGAATAGGGCACTTTCGGAGATGGGCCTTGAGTTTTGGAAGTTGCATCCCATGTCTGTCTGCCGGCTCTTCAGTGTGCAGTGATGTCGCCCAGAGATGGCGCTCAGTTTAACAGGACATAACCGTCTTCCTTTGCCCCACTGGCCAACAAGTTATTTTTTCACTGGGTAATATGAAAGAGTAGGTCTAGCTCTGATTTCGTTTGCACTGGTACACATTTGGAGTTAACCCTCTTTCCATGAGTGAGGTTATACTGGTCTAACATTGGTTCAGATGTAACCGCAATCAGAAAATGTTATAAATCAAAGGAAAAAAAATAGTGTGTCTCTCAGTTTGTATACAGCCCTCAAAATGCAGCTACACCTGTCTGATCCAGGTTTCCTTATGCCCTCAGCTTTAGCACTTGGCCTCTGGGGAAAAGACATGCACTTGTTTACGCTACATGTCTCTCTGAACCAGATCATGTATGGGATAAATGCACAAAGAATGCTTCACATATTTTTCCATCTGCTATGGTGATGCAGGCAGTCCCTCACAGGCACTAAGTTGCAAGTGTAGGAAATGTCCAGAGTTAAACTGAGGCGTTTTTTTAAATCTCTATCCTCCCTTGTATTGTGCCTGGGGCTTGGCAGGACTCTGGGCAAGGAAGAACACTCTTCCTTCGACCTCCCTTACTCCTTGTGAAATGAGGGTTACCAGGAGTCGGATTAAGAAATCCTCCAGCTCGCCATTATTTTGAAATAATGTTGTCACGATACTGAATTTGAGGGAAGCAGCCAGATCACTACTGCACCCCTAGGTGGGGGTGTTGGCCCCAAAAATGGTATAAAAGGGGGCCATGTGGGGTGTTGAATAGAAGCTTACTGTCTGCTAATCCTATGTACGCTAGTCATGTGATTGTATAATGTCTGTGTGTGTAGTTAGGAATCTGTAATCTGTGTGGATACTGAATATTTCTCTGCATGTGGTTGAGCATTGGGCAGAGCCCGGCCTATGGACATGCTAATTAGCGAGGCCCTGTGGGACAATGGCACTCAATGGGCCAAGGACACACCTAAAGAATAAGGGCTGACACCTAAGGGCTGCCAGCAGGGAACACAGGGATAGGCCGCTGGCCAGGTGACCTGCTGCAGCCAAGAAGAGACCAGGAAGGATGTATAAAGAGGCCATGTGGCAGGCTCCATCTTGGTACTCAGCTCAGCACTTCATCCCAGAGGCAGCAGTGTAGGGATCGAAGAGCCGGAAAGAACTGTAGACCCATCCTGATCCTAGGATGCACAACAAGGACTTTTAAGCCAGCAGCTGTAACATCTCTGCTAGAGCCTGCATCGAGACCTGGGAGATTCGATGCATGTAATGTACTATCCTTTAACAACCTTACTCTCATGCTTTTCTTTATTATAGTAATAAACCTTTAGATGTTAGATGCTAAAGGATTGGCTCAGCGTGATTTGTCGGTAAGATCCAGAGGGTAAATTGACCAGGAATCTGGCTGGTTTCTTGGAACCGGACAGAACTTGTTCGGGGTAGGTGGGGTTGGGTTCTAAGACCCCCCACCGGTGCATGAGGCCCAGGGCCATCTGGAGCATGGATATTGCTGAGGTGTCGGAGGTGTTTTGCTCGTGAGGCTTCAGGCAGGCTGCTGAAGTGCTCTGTGGGACTGGTTTGTGTCCTGTTTGGGAAGGTCACCAGTCTGGGGGCTGTAAGGAGCCCTGAATTTGAGCAATTCACCCTGAGCGGATGCCCTCAGCTGTGCCCAGACACGGCCCGGTCCATCACAAATGTCTTGTAGTGGAGACCCGCTCTTGGTTATTTCAGAATAACGTCAGTTATTTGGAAATGACACTGCTGTGTAGACATACCCTAAGAGAGCAAACCTCTTCTCTCAGAAGTAGCGCCTCAGACCTCTGTAGGAGAATGTGTGTGAGTCAACTTGGCCCATAATTCAGTGTTTCACATGCTGTGGTGGAGGCTTTTTTGGGAGGAAACCTCCATTTCCCTGCAGTGGAGCTCAGCTCTTGGGGAAAATAGCCATCATGAGAGTTCCAGCATGTAAAAATATAGTTGGCGCCACTAAGTTGCTCTGTTTCAACTACATTAGTGAAAAGCTGTGGAGAAAAATACACCTTGTAAGGGAAAAGCTGAGGGAAGGTCGTAAGACAGCCAATATTCCTAACAGAGATGGATTGTGAATGAAACGACTGACTTGCCCAGATACGAAGTACCAGCAAAAATGAAATACCCACGGGGAATAAGGTAATTGAGCTGCCAAGCTGTTTTACAAAAATGTTCGGGCTAGATATCAGCGACCCAATTTACATCCCTCCCTTACCCCCCAAAAATGACTGCCTGCAGGTACATCAAATATTGCCGCATCAGCATTGAGAGTGACTCCTTATGTTTTCACACCCTTTCTCTCACTCTGTTATTTATGGAGTACAATCACAAAGCAGGGGAAAGTGAGCCTAAAAACACGAGAGGAGATAAAAAGAGGGCAAAACAATGAAGGAGAAAGCAGTGGCACAGATGCGTTGGCTTGTACAGAGTCTGCTAACTAGCCAGCCAGCAGACAGATTATTCAGAGGTAAAGACGTCCACTCACCATGAATAAATGTATTGCCTTAAAGTGAAACCCAGGAAATTTTCCAGAGTAAAGAATCCGGTAGTGAGGTGGGGGTGGTAACTGAGAAAATTCCATACTGTCTGTATTAAGCAGTGTCCCCCCATGTGTGACCATGCCTCGTTAACAGCAGGGCACTAGAAAGGAAGCCCTCTTCTCATGCACTCTGGATGACAAGTAGCTCACGTAGGCCATGTCTACACTAGAAAACTATTTCAAACTTAGTCAATTCGAGTTAATAACTCCCGATTTAACAAATTTGAACTAGCGTGTCCACACTACCGGCAAGCCTCGAAATTCATCCGAGGCAGGCTCCATTAATGTGGACATGCTCCCTTGGACTTAGAGCCCCAGGGAACACTGGGGAGTAATTCGTTTGAAATAGCAGCCCCGGCACATCCACATTACCATTATTTCAAAATAATTCTTTCAGAATTGGCATGACTCCTAATGAAAAGCAGGAGTACATATTTCAAATTCTGTGGCCTGTTATTTCAAAATAGCGGGCTTGGTAGTGTGGACACTCTGCTTATACATTTGACCGTGGCAGGGTTATTTTGAAATAAAGTCCTAGCTAGTGTAGACCAGGGCTTATGGAAGAAGAAATTTCTTGTCAATGCCACAGTCCAGCAAGACTCCTGATGGGGGACTTTTAGATTGGAGATACTTACTCCGGGTCAGTTTTGTGTCTAGGAAATGTTGCTTAATGTTATTCCCTTCCCAGCCATAAATGGATTTGTTAGAATTAGGATTTCAAGGAAGAGTTACTGATTCATGATACTATACTGGAATTGTCCATGGAAAGGAAATGGAAGGAAGAAGAAATATGATAACGATTTCCTTCTCTTAGATGAATGAAAATGTCTTTTCATACCAAAGGTTCCACTATTCTGGAATCTAAAGTCAGCTTAGGTCTGGTCTATACCTAAAATGTAGGTCAACCTTGATACATTACTCAGGGCTCTGAAAAAATTCATACCTTATGTGATAGTATTAGGTCAATCTAATCTCCACTGTAGACAAAAGTAGGTTGATGGACGAATTCTTCCACCAGCCTAGCTACTGACTCTTGATAATGTGAATTTGCTGCATCAATAGAAGACCCTCTTCAAGTTATTTATTGAAACTTAGGTCTGGACATAATTACTAACAGCAGGCACTATCCAAGCCAAGACAATCCAATTCCATGCATTCATGCTTGTGAAAATCATAGAGGAAGCCTTCTTCAGGTACAGTCATTTGTACTTTGCCAGATAGTTTATCTTTCATTGGCCAAGACTGGAGAGTAGATAGACCAACGGTCTGTTTTGTTATGCATTACAAGGAACACTAATATTTGGCCTTCTGCCCTACTCATGACTTACATCAGACTCTACTGAATAAGAATCTTTAATCTAAAAACTGTAGAATAATCCTTGTTGCTTCCTTTCAAGTTCAAGAAAACACAAGTGCCGTTGCAAAGTAATTTATCACAGGGCTGTTGGCATTGTGCGGTTGGGGTCTGGATCCTGGAAAGGACTGTGATTGTCTGAGATGTAGTTCAAATATTAGTAAACATCAAACTGCCAGCAAGATATGGAAGAATGGTAGTTTGCAACAGGCAGATGGTTTTGTAAGATCTCTGTGAAAATGTTGTAGGGTACACATCTATTTAAAAAATTAACAGGCAGTATATACTATAATTAGCATAAATATGAATAACCAACAATGTGCTATATTATGAACTTATATAGTGCAACTTTTTAATGTTAGGATTTCTACTCAGAAATAATCAATAAAAACAATCTGTGTGATACATTTTATACAGTGTTCTTAAGGCATCTGATCCTTTTTCTTTCAGAAGTGCATGAAAGTTCTACCACTGGCTTGCATGAAATTAAGATCAGGCAAAAATAGAGAATTAAATAGATTTTTGAGTAAAAAATTCATTGTTTTCAAAGTGGTCTTCTGTAGCATCACAACATTCCTTTTAATGTGTGTAGTCTTCCCTATGCAGTTAAATGTACTGTGCTCTCAACCAGGAGGCAATATGCTAAAGATACTTTAACTACCTGATCAATGTACAAGTTCAACCTCTCTAGTCCAGTACCCTCAGGACCTGGTCGGTGTGAACCAGAGAATTTGCCAGGCCACGGGAGATCAATATTGTCTAGCAGCATTACCAATGCTTCCAAAGCTTACTGGCGTCTTAGTAAACATTTAGGTATAAATTAGATAACAGCACAGAACACTGAGAGCCAGAATTGGTGGCTGTAAACAAACTTTATGGGATGGCAGGAAACTTGGCTACACCCATGATAAGTGGACATCCAGCTAACTAAAATCATGCCAGACTACAGATGTTGCCAGACTAGGTAGTGCTGGACTAAACAAGTTCAAACATGTACTATTTTCAGTCATATACTGAATCATCAAAACTGCTCATTGATAGGGCTGGGAAATTATTTTTTTAAATAAGGTTGACTGTTAATTTTTTAAAATAAATGACTAACTACTGAATTGCAACATCCAGACTAATATTTTTCCTACAGGAAAATTAATATAAGTTTGTTTTTTCTAATAAAAATATATAAACCATCAGACAAATTGAAAATGAGTGGAAGGTTAAGTCCTAGTGGGAAACGAATTCAGTTATGAATCATCTATACCACAAACCTTGAAAATCTTGACTTGTAGTTTCCATTGAAAAATGGCGATGTTTGATGTAGTGACAGATGATATACTGTATTTTCTCCTTCTATTGCTATTTACATTGTATATTTAGTGAATTAGTTGTGATTGATGATAGTGATTTAAGGACTCGCTAGTTCTTCCAGGGGAAGGCTGGCATATTTTAACTATATTAATGGATTGAGACTTAAATATAGCACCATATATTTTTGTAATCCTTCAATAGTGAAGCTGCAATTTATACAAATGGATTCACTATGTCTTTAGTCCAAGCAACTCTGACAAAAAGATGTCATTTGAAGTAATGTTGCTCATCATTCATAGACTCATAAAGCTTAAGGCTACATTGCTTTGATATGAAATTGCTTTGGTGCTTTCAACTCCTGGAAAAAGCAGTATCTCCTGCTAATGATAATTTAACTGTTTTGTGCTACTTGAGCCAACACTGCTCTTAATAAGAGAGGCCAGAGAGGCCAATTTACCATCAGTTATGCTAATTTTAGAATGAATACTAGGCAGAAGGAAATAGCTTCATTGGCAATTGAGTTCGCTCAGTACTAGCCGTGAAACATTTAAAGAAGCGTGTGGCCGTGTCTCCGGTAGAAAGTGCTCATGGCAGTTTACAGTATGGTGTATTAGTTCCCTTTATGGTACTTTGGTAATGATGTACTTCTTTGTAAAGAGAAGTAGAACACTGTAAAGTGCTAAGAGAAGACCTTTGATTTCCACTTTGTCATCGTCCCACTTAACTGCTAATAAAGCCCAATGCTGCAGTTGCATAAAAATATTCTTATTGACTTCTCTGAGTAATGTATGCATGAGGACTGCAAGACTGGATAGAGAACACTAATCAAAAGGAAGGTGTTATGAATCATTATTGAACATGATTTCAGAATCTGACCTGACGCTCTGTGTCATCAATACACTGAATTTCACTGTCTCAGCCACTGTGTATCACTACTGGTCCATTAGTTTATCTCACTACCATGACACAGCATTTCCAACATACTGTTGTGCTTTGGTTATGAAAAGAGCCCCTTTTTTCTCTTTCCCACTGATCATGTATGAAAAAAAACCCCAATGATATCATATGATTCATGGATAAGCCATCAATCCTTAATTAATGTTTATTTCAGAGGTGTACTACATCTGACACAAAAGGATTTTCTTTAACTAGTAGTTAAATCCAAGCAGAGGAGGTAGGCATATTTTCCCACCTGTAATCCTGTATTTACAAAGATTATCTCCTGATTACTGTGCTAAAGGGCTTTTAGTGTGTAATTATTAATCTAAATACTGAGAAACTGTGCTTTTTTTTAGCTATGTATCCTAACCTTTGCAGTTTCAATTATGCCTTTTGAAACTAGAGAGGCATGCTTAGAATTATACCAGAATTCTGTCTTGATGAACAAAACTTAATCTGTTCTGCTGTCATTAATAAAACATGACTGCAAAAGATCATGTATCGTTAAAGAGCAAGTAAGGTTTGATGTATATTTAGATGCAAATTAGGGAGACGCATGCACCACGCACGGTGCATTTTAAAGAAAATAATGCTTATGAGCAGCTTTATTAAATAGACATTTGAGTGGTATTCTGGACACTGGAATGTACCTACGAGCTGAATACTGTTCAATAAATAACACAAGGAAGGTATTGATAAGTAATGGTGTTAGTACACAGAAAGCAACTCTTAATTTGTTCAATATATCTGAATTCCTGTCCCAGAGGGCTTACATCACTAGCGCTGGTCAAAACTTGGGACTTTCACAGGAAATTTCATAATTTGTTTTAATTCCCAATCAAACTGTAATCAAATATTTTTAAATTTTCCCGTGAAATGGAGATATGAGAAAAAAAATCCATTTTCAAAATGAATTTTTGTTGCAAAAATTTGTGTTTTTAAATGCAAAGTGTACTCTATTTAGGGAGAAACAATCAGTTGCACACATATAAAAAGGGAGGTGACTGTCTAGCAAGGAGTACTGCAGAAAGGGATCTCGGGGTCACAAGCTAAATATGAGTCAACAGTGTGACACTGTTGCAGAAAAAGCAAATGTCATTTTGGGATGCAATAATAGGTGTGTTGTAAGACAGACAAGAGAAGTTGTTCTTCTGCTCTACCCTGCGCTGATTAGGCCTCAGCTGGAGTATTGTGTACCTTTCTGGGCACTGCATTTCAGGAAAGATGTAGAGAAATTGAAGAAGGTTCAGAGAAGTGCAACAAATATGGTTAAAGGTATTGAAAACATGACCTAGGAGAGAAGACTGAAATAATTGGGTTTATTTAGTTTGGTAACAGCTTTCAAGTACCTAAAATGGTGTTACAAGGAGGAGGGTACACAATTATTCTCCTTAACATCTAATGATAGGACAAGAAGCAATGGGCTTTAATTGCACCAAGGTAAGTTTAAGATGGACGTTAGGAAAAACGTAATTTCTGCTGATCTGATCTGGGGGGAAATTCTTTCCTGATCCCAAATATGGAGCATGATTTTGCCAATCACTTTGTTGTTTTGTAAAGATTAAGGTGAACTAGAAAGTTATCTAGAACAATGGAGGACTAGATTAGAAGAACCAGAATGTTTGCAGAAAATAGTTGTGAATCAGGCAAACCAAGACTTAAAACGTGATGTTGAGAGGAACAATGAGAAATCAGTAAAAATAAATGAAATCAAATCTGCAACAATGCAAATATTGTACGGAAGATAGGGAGGTGAATGTTAGGACTTGCATGAAGAATGCTTGGCGCAGAGAGGAGTTGACAGGAATTCTGTGTGATCAGAAGAGCATAGTGTATGGGTACATCTACCCTGCGAGCTTCTTTAGGAATAAGTTTTCCCGGAAGATATCTTCCAGAACAGCTTCTTCCAAAATAGAGTGTCCACGCTACAGGAAAGCCTCAAACTTAGTCCGAGGCAGGCTTTCCTAATGTAGCTATCTTGATTTAGAGCCCCAGAAGGCGCTGAGGAGGAATAACTTAGAATGGCCCTGGTGAAGAGCTATTTCGACATAGAAGCAATGGAGCGTCCACACATGCCCTCTTCCAGAAAAACCCCCAAACTGGAGGAGGCAGGAGTAGACACAGTATAAGCTCCCCGCCCCTCCTCCCAGGGTTGGGCTCAACCATGACATGTCGGCAGCGGGCAGGGGTGGCTCATGACTATAGGCCGACTTGGCCGTCACCTAGGGCGCCGCCTTCAACTGGGTGCCCGGGGCACCCAATGATGACATCACTCCATTGACAGCCATGCAGGCGGAGGTGCCCATCGCGCGTTCTGCCGGGGGCGCCAGCTGCCGCAGCCTGCCTAGGCCACTCCTGGCAGCGGGAAGGAGGGCACAAATTTTGCTTTTGCCTCCAAGCACGTAACACCCTCGCTACACCACGGCGTCTCTGACCCTTTTCAAAACTATAGTTGAGAATTATCTATCGAAATAGCAAATACTTTTCTGCATCCTACAAATCATCCCTTGATGTCAAAGACAACTCGTGGCAGAGTTCCACAGAGTAGTGATCTGCTCTACTTTTTTTTAAAGTATTTCCTTTTATCTGCTGCACATATGTTGGCTTTCAGTTTCCTTGAACGCCCATTTGCTCTTGTATTAATACATGGCAAATAGTGCTTCTTGATTTGCCTGCTCTATAAAACTGGCTACTTTGCATGGTTTCATCAGGCCCCTGTTGTCTGTCTGCTCTCTAATCCATCTTTCCCCAATATCATTGTTTCTGCCTCTTTTGTCTTGACAATGATAAAAGTGTGCAGTGGGTAAGTCCACTCAAGGCTTGTGCAAGGGAAGAAGAGAAGAGCCAAAATAACAGTAAAGCCAGTTGAATATATTTAGCAGCATTTCAAGGAAAATGAGAGAGAGAACCCCCAAAAATATTGCACGAACGTTTATGAAAAGGTTCTCCTTGTCAAATACTGTAATACTCTTCATCATTTTAGTAAGCCATCTCAGGCTGGCTCGTAATCCCAAAAAAGCATCAAAATTAATAGGCTGTATGGGAAAAAGTATTCTGTGCATTAAACCCCCACAGAGCGAAATCAATTAGCAAGAAATGATCATACCAGAAGGGACTGTATTTCTCTCTTGAGAATGTTGTTAATATGTAAAACTTTCAAATGAAATTCCACATAAAAATTATTTGAGGTATTCAGGCTTTGAAATTCTGGAGCTTTTGCTCAGCATCAAAGAAAGCTTTGCTGTTAGGCTGTGCAGCAACTAATTATATCCAAAGTACAATTTGGAGGATATACACTGCCTTGGAGACGAAAAGTAAAATGTATTTTTTAATGTAGATTCTCAGTAGCTATGCTACACCTTTCTTCGTGGAAAATCTAGGCACAGATCTCTAACTGGAAACAAAGGCTTCAGCTGCTCTAACTTTTTTTCTTAAATCAATGGACAACTTACTTTACATCGTGTCCATGAGTATAACGGATTCAGCCTATAAGCAGAAGTTATCCACTTGCTCTCTTGACATCCCCTTTGGAAAGATTTTTCCTTCTGGACTGCAGACCAGTTTCCCAAGGGAATTGATACGACTTGAATTATTTAAAGCTGGACAGGACAGAATCGGAGGGAATAAGCTCTGAGAAATGAGCTTGCTTGGCTGACGAAGAGACCAGACAATCTAATAAGTCACACCCCTAGCAAATCTCTGAAATGCTATTAATATGAAATGGACTCTGACCTTTAAGGCCTTAAGATTAGCACTGTCTTGAGAGCTGTCAGAAATTCACCCATGTTTGATGGGAATATCAACACTTGTTTCCCACTGTTTCGGAATTTTCCAGTGCTGCTTCCGCTGGTAGTGGCACGAATGGCCGTGCTCGATTAGACTGGCTGTCAGGAATTGAAGTGGCTAATGTTTAGCTCTTCTTAAAAAAGGGACAGGTGACATGGTGGTTAAACTACCTGCAAGTGTTGGTGTTTTGTGTACAGTTGTGCTCCAGCATTGCTGCACCTACTGAGGCTTTGAGGTAAGCAATAAAGGGGGTTATGCATTAGTAATCCATGCACGTAGGTTATGTCTACATTGCCCCCGTTTTGCGCAAAAAATATGCAAATGAGGCAAAGCGTGGAATGTCATTTGCATAATTAATGAGGCTCCGTTTTTGCGCAAGAGGCTTGTGTGCAAAAAGGAGCCATCTACACAGCTCCTTTTTCCACAAAACCCCCTCTTGCGCAAGAACCATTCTTCCTCGTTCTTTTTAGGAAGAATGGCTCTTGTGCAAAAGCCTCTTGCACAAAAACGGAGCCTCATTAATTATGCAAATAATGCAAAGCGATATTCCACCCTTCATCTCATTTGCATATTTTTTGCACAAAACAGGGGCAGTGTCGACATAGCCCTAGTGTGGTTCACTGTCCCATGTAATAGCCTTTAGACCACTTACTGCAAGAGATAAGAACAAGGGAGCTCTACAGCCTAAGCTGAGAGCACACATGCTTTATAGCTCAAGTGGTAAAGGTTCCTTTACTAAGTTCCTGAGGTCCCAGGTTCAAATCTGCCTAGTAGCTGTTACACATTCATAGTAAGATGATGAAAATCATAAGTTGAGACCCAATAATCATTTTGCCATCATATAAAGCATCTCCTGCATAAATATTTTGCCACAAACATAATGTATTGTCTGTATCTCCTTGGGGATAGGCGATTCATGGTTAGAAGTGTTTCAGTGTAGTTTTTTTAAATAATTTGGGGGAGCACTCTGAAATTTGGGATTCTTGTTTCAGGAGCTTCAAATCTTTAAAAAATCTATTTTTACGTAGGGCTGAAATGGCCATCAGGACTTATCAAGCTAACACGCAAGGACTTCGACCTAAATTTCCAAAAGAAACTAAATATTAGGACCTTGTTTTTTTTTGGAGGGGGGGTTATTCTCCCAATTTTGGATCCCTTAAACGGTCCTGTTTTCCAAAAATTTTGAGCAACAGCTCTCCACAAGTCAGGCCTCTTCAAGGGGAACATCCAAAAACCACTAGTCATGTCTGAAAATGTAGGCCTAACTCATTTGGCTGGTAGACTTCTACCCCATGTGGCTCAGACCAGACGAGTTGCATAACACACTTGACAAGTGGGATACGTTAATTGCAAGAAAAATGTGTATCTGCAAGTCACTTTACTGCAAGGCGATATTTATTATGGGCTTTCCTTTATGTACTTGCTCTCCTATAGATGAAGCCACAGAGGCTGCATAGATTAACAACTCTTTTGGGGGGGTCGCGTACTATTTTCATTTGTCTATAACAATTCCAGTGTCAGTTTCAAACTCATTTTGTAAAGTGACCTGCTCTTGGTGCTGCAGAAATCCAAACACAGCTCATGTTGAAATCACTGCTACATGATCAAGCATCAAGAGTAAAATTCAGCCTTTGCAGACTTCTTGCCTACAAAGGAAAGATGGTTTTGAGACAGGCATTAGTTTGGGGCTCAGATCTACATTGACGTCCTGACCCTGCCACCTTGGGAAAGTATCTTGGTCTGCTGCCAAATGAGAATAATATAAGACTTCCTTTCTCCTATCCTTCACCTGTCTCTATTTTAATTTCTTCGAGTCTTCGTGTAGGTTGGCTCTGATCTCAGATATAGAACCATAGCATTTATTACACAATTGGGCCCTTCTGGATATGTTTTGAAATGACTCAATAGTGGCAGATTTTCTGAGCCGTCAGTGGACTTCCTTATCTCTGGCATAATTATTATGTTGGCTGTAGATCAGTGATTCCCGATGACACAGATCCGGCAATTCACATGGTGCTAATTCTCCTTGTTTCCAGCTGGTAGAAATGGAACATATGTGAAAGAGGGGACGGTGAATTGACAAGGGAGAGCAAACTGACTGATGGGCGATTGAGATATATATTTTTAAAGGACCAAAGCAGGATTGCATTCAGGACCGCTAAACTACATTATTACTTTCCCATGGAGGAAATTGCTTGTATTGCCCAGATGATGTAACACACTTGCAAATGAAAACGTGTGATCTGCGGGGGAGGGGGGATAATTCTAATAACATATGGCCGAGTCTAGGACAAGGTTTGGGAGTTCCTGCGGGTGATCCCACGTGGCTATCTATCTGCAACGGCTGTGCCAAAGGATTTGCATGGCTGCAGGTGGCAGAGTGGAGAGGCATGACTGATATTTCAATTCTCTCTGTGTGCAATGCACCCCTGTGTAGAAGGCCAGCAGAAGGTCTCTGAACCGCTTAAATCCACTTTAAGTCAGGTGTAAGTGGGATTTGAGTGATGTATGGGCTTTGCCCTGCACAGGGCTGGATTCCATCCTGCGGGAAGAAAAAGTGAATCAGGATGACAGACGCGATAAGCAGCTCAGTGCTAAAGGACTGACAATTTTTTTTTCCGGAGAAGAATAACCAAAGAGGTGCATAATAATGTTAATGATCTCGCATTATTTAGCACTCAGCTGTCTTCCACTGGCCAAAATAATCCCCTCACAATACATTATATATATTTAATATAAGACTTTTAGTATAAAATGAATAATGAATTGGCTTGAGTGCTATGAAAATAACTCATGAAGCCCCACTCCGTAGCTAATAAGTCTTGTCACTGGGATTCCATATCAGCGGAGGAGAGTGCGGTGCATGAGTGCTCGGATTGGTCATGGAATATTAATTGTCTATGGACTGCAGACTTGGGTGCTCTGCTGTCAGGTTGACATGAATGATAGCTTTCATTTGCATGCAAAAGCTCCAGCTGCTGCTTCAAGATGGATGATGGGGCCCCGGTTCATCCATCACTATTCTTTACTTTTTTATAAGATGAAAAGGCAAAAAAAAAAAAATTAAGAAATCTGAAAGATAAAATGTGCTCTGCAGCTCTCCTTGAAGTGAAGGGTGACTTCCAGCATCTTCTCTTGACTCAAAGTCCAGGAGAAATTTTTAAGTGCACGTGGGCATGGGGAGAGGGTGTCTTTTGGGTGACATGTACGTGTACTCTTAATTGAGATTTTAATGAATCACATTATGGGGGAAATGAATGCCAATGTATCATGCCTTTTTCTCCACTGCATGGGGAATCTTACACGTGTTTCCTATAAGAAGGAGGCACAATTCA
The DNA here is from genome assembly GCF_049634645.1 of Pelodiscus sinensis. Lineage (NCBI taxonomy): Eukaryota > Metazoa > Chordata > Testudines > Trionychidae > Pelodiscus > Pelodiscus sinensis. The sequence goes on along the minus strand of NC_134723.1, from coordinate 43,621,860 downwards.
TATTTGTATTTCAATCCTCAGTGAATGTGATGACTTGGATCCAATAGGAGAGCTTTGAAAAGTTAGCAGAAAGAAAGGGGTGTCAGCAGTGGAAGGAAGAGATAATCCCATAGCCTCCTGTTAGCGTAATAAAAACCCGGCCATTGCTGAACAGGTGTTCTTCTGGCACCCATCCTTTCCTGCCCATTGTGACATCACCTTTATTCATCCTTTGAGAGGCAGATCCCATCACTGGCTTCAAACACATTCATGTGTCTCATCAGGACATCCAGATTCCCAGCTGCTGCTATTATTGAACACATACAATAATAACATTAGTGCTTCTACTTTTCTATGGAGGAATCCTAGAACACTAGAACTGGAAGGGACCTCAAGAGGTCATCAAGTCCAGTCCCCTGCCCTCATGGCAGGACCCAGTACCATCTAGACCATCCCTGACAGGTGTCTGTCCAACCTGCTCTTAAATATCTCCAGAGATGGAGATTCCACAACCTAGCTAGGCAACTTTTCACCACCCTGATAGTTTTTCCGAATGTCCAACCTAAACCTCCCTTGCTGCAGTTTAAGCCCATTGCTTCTTGTTCTATCCTCAGAGGCCAAGGAGAACAAGTTTTCTCCCTCCTCCTTGTGACACCCTTTTAGATACCAGAAAACCCCTATCACGTCCCCTCTCAGTCATCTGCTTTCCAAACTAAACAAGCCCAGTTCTTTCAGTCTTCCCTCATAGGTCATCTTGTCTAGACCTTCAGTCATTCTTGTTGCTCGTCTCTGGACCTTCTGCAATTTCTCCTCATCTTTCTTGAAGTGTCGTGCCCAGAACTAGACACAATACTCCAACTGAGGCCGAATCAGCGCAGAGTAGAGCAGAAGAAAGACTCCTCGTGTCTTGCTCACAACACACCAGTTAATGCATCCCTGTTAATATGGGAAATTGCTGTTATTTCCAAAAAGATGTAACATGAAGGCAAGTGAAAAGGGAGCCCACACGTATGTGGTTCCACTATGCTAGGCAATGTACAGATACATGGGAGGTGGCAGTCAAAACTCTACAAAAGGTTCATCTTCCAAGTCACGACCCTGGAGACTGCCCAAACCATATTTCATTGTGTACACTCCACCAAAAATACAATTTATTTTTCCAATGCGCTTCAAAACTTGGTTGCCTCCTAAAGGGGTAACAAATGACCTAGTTGATTCAGGCCCCAGGAACTACGATCGAGAAGTTCTAACTGGCCAAGTTAGTTCTTACATATCTTTTTCTTACTTGCTTTGTGAAAAAAAATTAAAGTTTCCCTGGCATCTGAAGGGAGTCGATTGTGCTGTTGTTATTCCCTTTTATTCACGGCATAAACCCAGCCTCCAGTCATACCTGAACTGATCAGAAGCAGTGTTCTCTATATGCTGTGTGCTTGTCCAGCCACTCAGGAGACATTCAAATGCCCCCCAGCTGATTAGCTATTGGTGGTGCACATTTATACATGCCTCGGGGCACATAAAAAATTATTCCACATAATTGGAAAAGATTAGAGGAAACACTGGTCAGAAGATTTGGAGAAGAGAGTCTTATTCTGTGGTGATTCTCACTCTAAATGCTGCACTGGAAATGTCAGATTTGGGCAATTAATGAACCCCTCAGCTGCTGTTGCTGCTTTGCCATTTAAATGACATTTTAGATCAGGCTTTGGATCATCCTCATTTGAAGAGGTTTCTGGGGTTGCGCTGAGTGACTGTCTGTTTGGACTCCACCTGCTGGGGAGACAAGGGGTTCACTGCTAGATGCACTGGTGCAGTCTCTCCAATAGGCATAAGTTCCAAGCCATAGAAGGCTTTGTAGGTTAAAACCAGAACCACCAGTTACTCACCAATAGTATTTGTATGCCACAAAGGTACCTCCCTTGTTCTGAACTTCAGGTACATGCAACAGCATTTGTCTTAACATTATAGTCACGACACAGCCCGTTCTTATTTACTAAGGCCAAGTCTACACCACGCTGCAGTTGATCTAGTAAAGACCTGCTAATTCGAACTGAGTGGGCACCCCCGTACTTCAGCTCCTCATGAGGAGCAAGGGAAGCTGATGGGAGTGTTTGCTTCCATCAACCTCCCTCTGTGTGGATGACGCAAAAATGCAATTTAAGAGACGTCGACTCCAGCTATGTAATTAATACTTGATTACTTGATACTTGAATACTGCATACAGATGTGGTTGCCTCATCTCAAAAAAGATATATTGTCATTGGAGAAGGTTCAGAAAAGGGCAACAAAAATGATTAGGTGTTTGGAACACGTCCCCTATCAAGAGAGATTAAAAGGACTTTTCAGCTTAGAAAAGAGGAGACTAAGAGGGGATATGATAGAGGTCTATAAAATCAGGACTACTGTGGAAAAAGTGAATAAGGAAAAGTTATTTACTTGTTCCCACAATATAAAAACTGAGCCTCATGAAATGAAATTAATAAGCAGTAGGTTTAAAACAAACAAAAAGAAATTTTTCTTCACTCAGTGCACAGTCAACCTGTGGAACTCCTTGCCAGAGGATGTTGTGAAGACCAGGACTTTAACAGGGTTCAAAAAAGAGCTAGATAGATTCACTGAGGTTAGGTCCATCAATGGCTATTAGCCAGGATGGGTAGGTATGGTGTCCCTATCCTCTGTCTGGAAACGGATGACAGGAGAGAGAGATCACATGATGGATTACCTTTTGTAATCCCTCTCTCTGGGGCATCCTGCATTGGCCACTGTTGGCAGACAGGATACTGGGTTTGATGGACTTTTGATCTGACCCAGTCTGGCCATTCTTCTGTTCTTCTGTTCTTCATGTAGCTGGAGTTGGGTATCTTAAGACAACTTTCCCCTTTAGCGTAAACCTTGCCTAAGAGTCTGTATGATTTGTGATTTGCACAGTCCGGTTAATGCTATCTGCAATTCTCTTCTAAGAGTACTATCGAAATCTGAAAGCCAGTTCATGAACCTGAGTTTAGACAAAAGCTAGCAGGAGGTGGGGACAACGGGGCCTGTGTTCTTTAGCTTTGTCATTCCCTGAGATGTATTTCCTACCTGAGTAAATAAGTGGAGTGGAACAGAACTTCGTCACAGGATAATGATGTCTGGCTTCCAGGCAAATGCTAAGACATGTATTGAAAATAAGTGTTCGATGTTTATTTTCAAAGCTGGATACATCTATCCTTTGACAATACTGTATCACAATGGCTTTATTTCTGCTACAGCAGAAGACTGATGCATGTATAATCCTTTTGTCAGATTGCTGACCGTGGTAGATGGATGGCAATAAAACATTCCAGTTTTCAAGAACTTTTTAGCTTAGAAAAGAGGAGACTAAGAGGGGATATGATAGAGGTCTATCAAATCAGGACTACTCTGGAAAAAGTGAATAAGAAAAAGTTATTTACTTATTCCCACAATATAAAAACTGGGCCTCACAAAATGAAATTAATAGGCAGTAGGTTTAAAACAAACAAAAAGAAATTTTTCTTCACTCAGTGCACAGTCAACCTGTGGAACTCCTTGCCAGAGGATGTTGTGAAGACCAGGACTTTAACAGGGTTCAAAAAAGAGCTGGATAAATTCATGGAGGTTAGGTCCATCAATGGCTATTAGCCAGGATGGGTAGGAATGGTTTTGACGGACTTGTAGAAGGGACTCGCTACAGCTAATCAGAAAATGACTCCATCCAGATACAGCTTTGCAGGGCAGTATTTTAATGAATGAGCTGTTTACCTGATTCTCCACTGCCCTCCACCTTGTGTGGTAATTTACACCTGTGCCGTGCATGTAAAATACTGCCGTTCTGATTTCGTAGCCTGTGTGACAAGCCCAATCCATGGAGGGTTTGCTTTGTGCAGCAGCTGCTAGCTAGCTTTGGTTCTCTAGGACAAGGTGCTGCCACTCATGCTTTTAGCTTTGGTGTTCCTGGTTCCAATTTCACATATGCCAGGCAAAATGGTAGCTGTCCTGTTAGCATTTTACACCCAGGGTGTGTCTAGACGACAGGGTATTTTCAAACAAAGTGGCCTTTTTTCGAAAAAACTTCACCTGCATCTAGACTGCCACCACATTCTTTCAAAAGTAAATCGAAAGAACGTGGCAGTTTTTTTGACCGCAGAAAACCTCGTTTACGAGGAGGACCGCCTTTTTTCAAAAGTGCTCTTTTGAAAAAAGGCGCTATGTCATGCAAACTGTGCTTTTTCGAAAGAGAGCATCCAGACTGCCTAGGTGCTCTCTTTCAAAAAAGCCACTTGCTTTTTCAAAAGTACTGGTTGTAGGCTAGTGATAGAAATGTAGCCGTGTTAGTCTGGGGTAGCTGAAACAAAATACAGGACTATGTAGCACTTTAAAGACTAACAAGATGATTTATTAGATGATGAGCTTTCCTGGGCCAGACCCACTTCCTCAGATCAAATAGTGGAAGAAAATAGTCACAGCCATATATACCAAAGGATACAATTAAAAAAAATGAACACATATGAAAAGGACAAATCACATTTCAGAACAGAAGGGGGATGCAGGGGGGGGGGAAAGGAAGGTGAATGCTTGTGAGTTAATGATGTTAGAGGTGGGGAAGGGTAGATGTCTGTGAGTTAATGGTATTAGAGGTGATAATTGGGGAAGCTATCTTTGTAATGGGTAAGATAGCTGGAGTCTTTGTTCAGCCCCCCGCGGAGAGTGTCGAATTTTAGCATGAATGCCAGTTCAGAGTATCTTTCAAAAAAGCCTCTTTCGAAAAAGAACATCTAGACTACAACCAGTACTTTTTTTGAGAGTATCTTTCAAAAAAGCCTCTTGAAAGAGGCTTGCGGTCTAGACGTAGCCCCAGAGTGCACCAGGCACTTATGCCTACCCCTAAATTACAACACACAATATGAAGCAGTGAAGAATTGGAAAGTTGTGTCACAAAGAAATCCGCTGGCATACGGCAGGATTTTTAAGGGAGCCTAAGGGAATTAGGTACACGGTTTCCCAATGGTATAATGCTGTGCTTCCCTTAGCAACAGGAAACATCTCTGCCACGGCTTCAGATGCCAGAATAGATCAAAGCCATGTGCATTTGACCAAGGAGTGCAGGAAAGATTGATTTGGGGTATGAGTTAGTTTCCTATCACGGATGTGGCATGCCATTATTTTCTCCAGAGGGTGCTATTCAAACAGACCGGCTCTGCTGTGAGAAGGTATTCCAGATTCTTGACTGAATGGTAATGGAAGCTTTATGTTAATTAATGGTGGGGAAGTGCCAGGTTCCTTGATTTAAGGAAGCTGACATTTAATTGTCTGCTAGAAGAAATGAAGCATTTTTCTCTTGCTTCCCCTCATTCTGCTACATATCCCGATAATTTGCCCTTTCTTCATTTTCAATTATATTTACAAATACTCATCACAGCAGAAGCCTTCATGGCAGTACAACAGGCTGCCAAATATATGTCCGGCGTTCATCACATCTATTACTAGAAATCAGCAGCAGCTGTAAAGGGGGGAGAGAGAAAGACGAGCTCAATAGCTTCCACCCCCATGAGAAAAACCTTCCTTTAAAATGCAGTTTTAGAAACCTTTGTTCTGCATTCAATCTCTTCTAGGATGGGGGCCGTCTCATCTTAAGCTGCTAGAGCTCAGTGAATAAGCCTCATTCTCTTTGCACCCTGTTTTTACACTGGTGTAACTTCACTGACTTTCTCCGAGATATTCCTGATTGCCACGGACATACATGAGAGCGCAATCAGGCCCTGCTACTTGAACTTGCTCATTTCAAACACAAACTAAAACAGAGATTGTGCCAAATAATTAATTGCTAGAGAGCTGATATTTAATTGATTCTGATGCAATATGACTTTTCTTTGCAACGATAGGCCGTCCTCGCTTTAAGTCCAAGATACGTTCCAAAACACTTGGACTTATAGTGAAACAACCTAATGTGGGGATTTTTTTTCCACACAGCTGACTTCCATTTGCACAAATTGGTTTGGTTTGGTTTTTTTGCGCGACTTTAGAGTGCGGAATGGGAGGGCTTATAACGCATCCATTCCTACAAGCATCAATGACTTTAGTGCAGAACGGATATATACCAGGGCAACTTATAGCAGGGATGCCCTGTTCAGCAGATTAGAGCTGTCCGGGTTTAGGAAAGGATGGATCTTTCTCTGTTCAGTCTACAGAAAAGTTTTCTAAGGATCAGTGTAACATAAGCTCTTCCAGGCAGGAAAAATGCTATTTGTTCAACAAAGTTGCCTATTCTACATGTGTGCTTCTGGGGCTGTATAAATAATATCTTAGTGTTAGTAATTATGAAGCAATTTCTACATCATTGAATGGACTCTGCATTAATTTAATAGGGAAATTAAACACTTCCAGTAATGTCCGTTTTTGTGGCAAGTGTTTCTCTTGATGATCTAAACGATGCTTTATAATTTCCTGGAAAGTTGACAGAAGACCTACTCTGTGATATGTGGATTCAGTCTATTTAGCCCAGAGCTGTCCTCCCTATCTAATGTTTTTATGAACTTGCTTCAGAAAAAAAAAACAACGGATATTGGAGCCTTAGTAAAGGTCCTCTCCAATTACTGTCTGGACTGCTGTCTGATATTGCTCCATACTAAACCTACTGAATATTAGTATTCATATCCGTGGGGGATATCCCCATCCCTGAGCCTCCCATTGTAGGTTTGGAAGCTCTAATGTGTCTCAGCTTCCGAGGGTCTCCGTTTCCAAAAAGGCCCTGTTTCAACTATTGTCCCATATGTCCTCTCACCATGTGGCCCCAGTTAATTGGCCTGTCTCTTTTCTAAAGAACAACCTCCCTCTCGTGTTGGAAGCGCACTGGAGAACGGGTTTTGTTCGCTTCAAAGTGAATCATCCTGTGGCAGACAGTTCTGGGTTGCTCAGATGGACTTTGAGGAGAAGTCACGTTTCCCTTCACTGAATAGCGAGGTACTGAGAAAATAAATCCCACTCGATGTGGATGAAAGCATGAGCCACCAGGGATCTTGTTTTTACTGGGGGGAAAGAAGTAGTATGTTGAAAAGGCTTGTGACTGCCTATAAATCAAATGGAGTATTAAATGGGCCCCATTCTCTCTGCCCTCTGTCCAGCTGTTCACCTGCATCCAGTGAAATGCTAATCCAAAATGTCCAAATCCTCGTTATTTTAGCACTTCTCATCCGAGCGTCCTGCTTTGCAAACAATAATGAAATTAACCTGTCTTTATTTGTATTACAGAAGAGAGGAGAAGGCCCAGTTGCCTACAGGCATAGGAAATATACCTAGGCGATGTCTACACAGCAGTGCTATTTTAGGATACCGGAAGTATCCCGAAATAGCTATTCCGTGTCTTTAAACGTGTCCGTTATTTCAAAATATATTTTGAAATAACGGGCATGCTATTCTGGCATCCCTGTAACCCTTGTTCCACAAAAGTAGTGGCCCCCAAAAGCTTACAAACAAAACAGAGAAGACCGACAGTTATTTCCTTTATACGATGGGTGTGAAGGCACAAGGAGATCAATGGTGAAATCTTGGATCTGTTGTAGTCAACAAGAGGTATTTTGCGCACCCTTTGCTGTGTTTCTAATTCAAATCCTCCAGCCCCAGACAACTCTGGGGAGAGGCTAGTCCCAAGCCCCACCCCTTCTGCCCCAGGCTCCGCCCCTTCTGAGGGTGGAGCCAGCCCACAACCATATACGAAAATTCTTTAAGTGGCCCCCCTGCAAAAATTATTGCCCACCCCCTAGCCGATACTGAAGTCCATGGCACAGCTTGGAATGAAAATCAGACCTCCTGTATCCCAGTCCTGTGCCTTAAACATTAGACGCTACCTTCTTCCCAAACCAAAATTCAGCTGGCTAAATATTTTCATTCCCATTTGATCAGTGCAGAGATTGTGACTTGTCAAAGTTCACTCATTGGCAGCACCAGGAACAAAACCCAAATCTCCTGCTTTCAATGCTTGACTGTGCTCTGTCACCATGTTTTGTGGCCACAAGGGGAAAAAACCCTGAAAAGCTGACTTTAGAAAGAGAAGGAAACAGGAAACACAAATAATGCCCTCCCCCAAGAGAGATCATATCATCCCGGGTTTCTGCAAGCGATACATAATGATGTACCTATGTGCAGATTTAGACAGGAGACACTGTCACGTAGCAGGGAAGTCACAGCTGAGTTTATTATTTAAAAGTCAGGGTGTTGCTATCAAAGAGGATGAAAATAAATATGGGAGGAAACAGCACTCCAAGAAAACCTCTTCAACAGCATTGAGGCATGTCCACCAAACCCTGAGGGGAGACAGATGCCTTACCAGGTGCCTCTAGGTAAAGAAATTGCTTCCAGACATCTGGCACCTGTGATTTTAAACCATGTCCTGGGTAGCATCAATGGTGAGTTGGCTGTGCCATCAAGAAAGGACACTTCATTCCGTCCTCACCCTCATTGCTCATTATACATTGCAAAACCTACATTTGCATAAACAATTTCAGGGAAAATAATTCTGCCTTATTCTCAGGATGAAATTTCAGAATGTTAAGTAAAGGCAAATGAACCCCTTAATTTGTGTGCTGTCTTACCAGAGATAGCATCTCACTAACAGAGAACCATATGGCCCTATGAATATATGCATGTGGGGAATTATACTGTATTCATTGCAATGGCTTTACCATAACTGATGTTGCCCGGGGCAACCCAGAGGCCTGTGACATTCATTGGGGCTAAAAAGATAGATTCAGTTCTATTCTAGCCCCTCCAGTGGCAATTATTGAAGGTTATCTTCATATTTTTTGACAGAGAAATACGAGTACGTTGAATTGCAGAATGTTTAATAACAGGAAGCATGTTTGTGAGGCATACAGTTGGTTCACATGAAGTGGATTGGAGGAAGCTGTAGAAAAAATGAGGTGAACGTGCAAAACACTCTGTGGTTCACGAACGACATGTTGGTGTCTTATGTGCCCTCACTTTTTTGTTTCTCCTTTTAAGAAAATATAGAAATCAAAGCAACTTTCCTGCATAGAATTGTTAAGGGAATTAAAGAAATTGCTCATAAAGTGAGATATATCTGAAACGAGGAAGCGTTGTTTATGGATTTACAGTCAGGAGCACAGAACATCAGCTTTATATGAGAATTCCTTGCAGCCGGGGCGATTTTCGGTTGAAAAACACTAAAATCAATTTTCAAAGGTCAGCTATATAAATGGATGCCAGTCCTTAAAGTGAGAGTAGGTCTCTAATTCTGTGTACAGCTGTCACATGTAAAAGCCAGCGTTCCACAATATTTTGGTCTAGAAACGCCTTTTGGCCACTTCAATGCTTACAAAAAGCTATTTGACACATTTCTGATTCATTATAATGATTATCCTCTAAGACCAACATGGAAAAACACAACTGTTTAAATGTGTCACCCACATTAAAGCAACATTTAGAGAGCCTATATCTTTAACGTAGCAAGAAAAATAAGCTCAACTTCTTTCAATATGGGGGGGAGTGAGAGAGAAAGGTGAATGAACATAAAATAAAACAAAGCCAAAATGCATTGGAACAGCATGAATGGAACTAGAACAGCAAATGTCCGCCAAAGCCTCTGGTGCACAGGAAATTAAAACGCCATTTGGTACCAGAGATGAAAAAGCAATAATGCAAGGGAAGTCTAAAGGTAGCAAAGCAAGCCAGAAAATCTACAAAGAAATTACGTGAGGATAATAGACAAAGTGGTGGCAACTAGTAAGACTGTTCTCAAAACATAAGTGGGCATATTCAACCATAGCACAAGTCCATTGATTTCAGTAGATTGATACCAGCAATTCTGAGGTCACGTAAATTACCCCTTGGACATAAATCAATCAAAATCTACTATATATTTGAGAGTGTCTGGATGGCTGTTTGTTTGTTCAAGAACTCTTCCTAAACAATAAGAGTTAGCACCACCAATTGTGATATGCAGCTTCCTACAATCATAACAAAGCAAGGTCAGGGTTTGGTTGTGCCATGACAATGAGACATGCCAGGAATGGGATTGTTTCTCATAAAACCGTACAGAAGAGAGACAGAATCACCAGGCAGGTGAAAGGGGTTGGAAGCACCCCCAACCGTGTGGAACTTTCCCAGTCCCGAACCTCCCACCTCCCAGGCGCCCGTACGGGATGGGAGATGTACCTTTCCCCCACATGCATTTGTACAGGAACGTTGCTCTCTGCTCCCCTTTGTCAGGAAGCGAGGGGAAAGTGCACAGTTTGCTGCATTCCTCCCTCTGTTGGGGATCGCAGGGGGCAATACGCACCTGGATTTGTCCCAGCTGAGGGACATGCACCCCTCCAGCTGTGCCCACTGGACCTGCAGAGGCCACGGAGAGGCACGTCTCACCTGACCCCAAGCTGCTGCAGTGACAAAGGGCTGGGGGTGTCCTCTCTCCCAGAGGCAGACTGCATCCTGAACCCCTCCTCCCCAGCCCCACCCCAGAGCAATGATTCAAATGCAGCCTGGATTTTGTCATTTCATTTTCCAAAAAACAAAAATGAATTGAGTTAAGGACCTGAGCAACGCTGTGTCAATCTCCTAGTCTGTCGATCTATATTTTAGAGATGTGTGCCTCTGTCTGTCTGTCTGTCTGCAAGTGCGTTTGTTCAGGAACATCCTCCTAAGCACTAAGACCTAGGCTCACCAAATGGGTAGGCGGCTTCCTCTTATCCTAACTTAAAGCCAGGTCAGGGTTTGATTGTACCAGGACAATGGGATGTGCCTGGAATGGGATTGTTTTCCCAGCATGGAATGGGAGGGGGCTGGTCAGAGGGAAAGCTATGCTGCAGAGAGACCAGAGGGGGGTGGCCGCACAAGGAATACAGTGGCCAGCTAGGGCTGAGGATCACCATCTTGCTGGCCATCAGCTCAGGAAAGTGGCCCCCCTGCCCCAAATGCCTCACCCTCGGCCATAGCGCTGCACTGGGTGGGGGGTGGAGAGAAAGCCCTGCAGCCCCTCCCCCCTTGGGAGCACTGCCAGGGCTGGGCAGCGCAGCCCCCCCCCCACACACAACTCTTTCCCCAGGCCACCCAGTGCACACACCTCCTGGGGGCATGCATGGCCCTCCCCTCCACTCACAGGCCAGGCCCAGAGCGTGCCACTGAGGCCGGCCTGCACTGCCCTCCCTTCTCCACCCTGGAGCACTGCCAGGGCTGGCCTTCATGTCCCCACCTTCTCTGTCCTCCAGGCCATGCCACACCCCCGGGACTGGCCCTCTCCACCTGCCCGACTGGCACTAGGGAGTGCTGGCCTGCCAGCCCCCTGCTCCGGCCCGGGACTCGGGGGTGCCAGTGGGGCCAGCCTGCATGGCTCCTCCCTCCCTGGCCCTGGCCCAGCTCCCAGGGAGAAGCCAGCAGGCAGGGTGGCAGCCACCCCACCCAGGGAACAAGCTGGCGGACAGAGTGCACAGCTCCCCCTGCCCAGAGTCAGCCCTGGGGAGGAGCCAGCAGGCATGGTGTGCAGCCCCCACCCCCCTGGGCTGCCTCTGTGCAGATGGCAGCCATCTCCACCCTATACCCGGAGCCTCTCCTTTGAGCTTCTCCTCCACCCAACCCCCTTCCCTCACGCCCACACCCCCACCCCCTGCCCTGAGCCCCTCCTCAACACCCCACCCTGACTCCTGCCCTCTGCCCTGAGTCCCCGGCTTTTCCAAGGCCCCTCCCTGACTCCTGCATCCCCCTACCCCCAGCCCCCTGCCCAGAAGGCCTTAGGCAACGCCGGGTATGTCTTCTAGCATGCTAATAAATGGCAACTCAGCCCGGCTTCCCTCCTCCCCCCCCACCCCCGGGGGTGAAATATAGATTGAGCAATGAGCCACCACACCGCACCTAGGCCTCCATTCTCAGAGTGCTCGGAAACGGGCAGGATGAACCCCTCAAGGTCTGTACCCTAAGCCATGAGCTTTGTCGGCTTCTCTGGGCTTTGGAATAGGCGCTTATAGCAGGGGAGGGGAACCCCAGGCCCGGTCCCCACCTTACCTGGATCCAGCCCCCACGGTTCAAGCCCCCCCCCCCCACCACAGGGCTGGAGCACACAATCAACAAGCCTGGGCCCCCCTAGCTTCCGGTGCGTGAGGAAAACGTGAGGAGTGTCTTTCTCCTCCTCAATCAGGGGCCACATCAGTGAGGCGGGGGGGCCTAATAGAGATGGCAACCAAGCTCCATAGCGAGAGTGTTATTGCATCTCTCCTGATATTGTGACACTGAATACAGACTTTCAGGCGGAGGCCAGCAGGTGGCTGTGAGAATGGGTGGGGAACCAGTCCCCCAAATAACAATATTTTTGCTGGGGTTCTCCTAAAATACTCATTGTTTTCAGAGGCTAATGACTACAGCTGAACCTTCTGCCGCCGGAGTTCTGTTGTGTTCTTCCTATTCCTTTAGCAACTGCTTCCCTCAGCCTCTTTCCCATAGCCTACCTAACAAGAATAAGAGCCACTAAAGAAACTAAACCAGACAATTTTATCAGCTTGTGTCTCTAGTGATGAGGTCCTCTCTCAGCAAATGCTGGGAACACGGAGTAGCACATCTAATCTTTCCAGTAAACTAAGAGACACCAGCAGAGACTTTCGCAAAAGGATTTTTTTTTTATGATTGATAGCAGATTACATTTCATTTTATGTACTTCTGGGTCAGTGGTTCCTAACTGTTTCGAACTTATTATTTATTGACAATTTCAAGAGAGGAATTGAAGTATAAGACAAGAGGAAATCCTAACAATGACTGAATGAAAAACACAGTGCCTGCAGTGGGAAAGTATTGTCTGCCATCTCTCTTACAACACAACTACCTATCATTGTCTCCTTCTCCGGCACCTTTATTTATCAATAGAGCTAAGCGATTTGGAGGCTGCTTTTCCTGAGGGTTAGGAAGCCATTTAGCTTACACGGTGGCTGGCTACCTTGCGGGGGAGGAGGGTGGAAGCTCTTTTTTGCACAATCTTTTTGTGCCAAACAATGCAGATGTGGGTCAGCCGAATCCACTACAGGTTCCTTGGACTGTGACAGGTCCCAAATGAGGGAATTTGCCGGACCGGGGGAGGTTGCCTGCCACCAGCTCCCCAATCCGCCACCCCTCAGTGCTCCTGGCTCCTCTACCGCTCCAGTCAGCTCCCCTGGCCTCTGGCCACTGCTACCACCGGCCCCAGCGGGGCTGCCAGCCTCAGTGCCGCCAGCCCCTGGCCCTAGCCAGGCTACTGGTTTTGCTGCCTCTGACTCCCACCTGGCTAGGCTGCCAGCCCCACTGCTGACCCTGCTGCTGGTGGCCCCAGACTGGGGAGCCCTGGCTGGGTTGCCGCGGGCTCCGGGCCTGGCCCCGTACTGATGCAGGCTGTCAGGCTTTCCAGACCCATGCTGCCCCGAGCTGCCGGCTCTGACCCCCCACTGCCAGCCTACCTGCCAGTAGGGTCCCCGGGCTCCCTGGTCCAGGAACAGCCATGATCCTACTCAGACCAGAGAGTGCCTGCTTTGTGGGGTGCAACCTGCAGCAAAGTCAGGTCGATTTCAGTGAAATTCTGTGGTAAAAAATATGGCTTTGGAAACATTGAGCTATTTCATTGCCTCAGTTGTTCAAATCAGTGGGGCTGAAAGGTGCTGGGGACCCTACAGATGGCACTCGGGGCCCGGACCCCAGCCATTGTGTAGCTGGGTTTTCCACAGACACCCCCACAAAGCCAGGCTGTGGTAGGAGCAGGTTTAAAAATGCTGGAGGGAAAAGTGCCTGTTTCTAATGACAGTTCTAGGGATCCACACCAGCGCTGGTTGCAGGTGGCACCTCTGACTTGCTTGTCCTGCCATGACTTCATCTGCCTCGGAAGAATAAGTCATTCAGAGGGCAGGTAAATCCAGTGTTCATAGTCAGAACAGGCAGGGACGCTGAATGATCAGGCCAAGGCGTACCCGTCCAAGGCAGAAATAAACAGGCGATGTAACGGGAAGGAAACCTTAGTTATGATGTTTATTACAGGTGACCCCCGCACTTACGACCTAATTGGTTCCTGGAGAACCGTCGTAATTCAAGCCATTGTAAGTCAAACCCTTCTTTCCCATAGGCGCAATGGTATAAATGGTGATCCTGGATACCCATTTCATACCTAAAAAATACCAAAATTGACGACAGAAATGGAGGAAAACTAAACAAAGTAGTTCACATAATGCACAAAAGTAACTAAAAAGTGAAGACCGAGAGGCAGAGAGGCGTGTAGTTCAAGCAGCAGCTGCAGACGGGCGAGTCTGACTGACCTTGTGTGTTTCCTGTTCTGGGATGACGTGTGGAGTCTGCGTCGTACACCGTTGTAAATGCGAGCTGCGGGCGTAAATTGCGGGTTTTAGGAGCTATCGCGCATGAAAAAATGGTTGTAAATGGGGGGGAGGCGTAAGTCAGGCAGTCGTAAATTGGGGGTTACCCGTATATAATAGGAATACCTAACACTAGCGCAAAGCTTTTCATTGTGCGGAGCTGGTTACTTCACAGGTGGGAACATGTCATTTTACAGGTGCCGACTCTGCAGTACTAAGATTGCCTCACTTAACCTGGGCCGTAGAGTCAGCACCCACATCTTGTGACTCCCAGTCCTCCGCCTGTGACATCTCCAACTCATCTCTGTTTTGTTGCTTCCACTTTTCAGCTCTGGGCACTGAAGCACAGCTTTAAAAGGGGGGGAGGAAATAAATCCTCATCAAAATGTAAAACCCAAGAAATATGAAAAGGAGGGGAGGAGTGGAGGTGTTCTTCTAAAATGCACAATACAGGAGGCATGTAACAACAATGAAATACAGGCGCTGCATCGTGTGGTTTCCACTTGCTTACTTCCATATATACACTGTCACTCCCTATAGAACAGCCACCAATTGCAACAGCCAATGTCTTTTTGTATAAACACTAGGCCTGTTACAAATGTTTATTTGGGCAAACGCTGACTTTTTTTAGCACTTACACATTTACACGCAGGGGGGCAGGTGAGCACGGGAGGGTAAATGGTTCCGCGGGAGCCGGTATGTGCAGGGAGCTGGCTTGCGAGCTGGCTCCCGCTGAACACAGGCTCCCGCTATGCTGCTGCTTCTGTGGGAGGCAGCCGGGGGAGTGACAGTGCCCCATGGGCACTGGCTTCTGCCTGATACAGAGGCAGCAAAGGAAGCGGGTGCGCATGTAACCATTAGGATTAACCGAAAAGCCCAGCCTTATTGCGTAAACGGGGACACAAATCACTGTGGCATTGACAAAGTGATGCTCAGGTCCAGATCCAAAGCCCATTGAAATCCCTGGGGGGCTTTCCATTACCTTCCATGAACTTTGAATCAGGGCCCCGAGTCCTCCAGTGACAGCATAACTCCATAGCATAGACTTAGCCTGAGCCATATTTTCCTGTCAGTGTCGGGACACCACCTTCACAAGCAACAGCAGCTATGTTGGCAGCCTGGGACAGGGCATCGGCCCTGCGAGGGTTAAAACCCAGCCCTGGGAGAGGGCTGGAGCTGTTGAACCAGCAGCTGAGGCAGGTATTGGCCAATTAGGGCCCAGCTGAGGGCAGTATAAATAAAGGCTCCTGGAGGGGCAGAAGCTGTCATTCCCTCTTGCTCCAGCTGAGGAGCAGGAAGGATTTAGCTGCCAGGAAAGCTAGAGGCTTCCTGGTCCAGTGCAGTACTGGGGAAGCTCTGGCCAGGCACGCTTGCAGGGTGTGAAGCAAGTCTTGAAGGCACTAGAGAGGCAGCCAGGGTGGTAGATGGCAGCAGGTCCACACCCCCTGCCTATGAAGAGTGTCCACCATGTCAGATGGCAGTTTGCCTCTGAGGTAAGGGGATAGATGACAACTGGCAACCAGGGCTGGCCTTACCATGAGGCGAACTGAGCCAGCCACCTCAGGTGCCAGAGTCGGGGGAGGGGGGATGCCACTAGGACCCAGAATGTAGAAAATTGTGTCTGTGTAACCCACACACCTACTGCGTCTAGACTGGCAAGATTTTCCAAAAAAGCGGCCACTTTTGCGGAAAAACTTGCCAGCTGTCTCCACTGGCCGCTTGATTTTGCACAAAAGCACTGACGTTCTACTGTCCGAAATCAGTGCTTCTTGCGCAAATACTTTGACGTTCCTGTTCAGGCAAAAGCCCTTTTCCGGAAATATTTTTGCGCAAGAGGGCCAGGGTAGACAGCTAAAAACTGTTTTGCGCAAAAAAGCCCCGATGGCGAAAATGGCGATCGGGGCTTTCTTGCGCAAAACTGCGTCTTGATTGGCATGGACGCTTTTCCACAAAAAGTGCTTTTGCGGAAAAACGTCCATGCCAATCTAGACGCTCTTTGCCGCAAATGCTTTTAACGGAAAAACTTTTCCGTTAAAAGTATTTGCGGAAAATTATGCCAGTCTAGACGTAGCCCTAGTGTGGTTACCATGCAGTGGCACCTAGACCACAGCAACAGTTAAGACCAAGAGACCTCTACAGCATGGGCTGGGAGTCAGCTGCCTTTTAGCGCAGAGGGTAGAGGCTCCTATACCCCGCTTCAGAGGTCCCAGGTTCCAATCCACCTGGTGGCAGTTACATCTGATGCGTATGTATTCTCTCTGCTCTAGATGCACAGAGATGGCGGAGTGCCATGAGAGGAGTAGAACAGGAAGGAGGCAGAATTGAGACCTTTCAAAGTTTTGGCCCAAGCGAGGGGGCATCATCTGGCACCCGCCTCAGGTGTTAAAATGTTGTGGGTCGGCCCTGCTGGCAATGGGTCACTGAGGCAAGGCACATATAGGAGCTTGGGGGTTCTGTGAGGGGCAGGACCTCAGAGTGTGAGGGCACCGTGGCAGAGCAGTACTCAGAGGGGAGGATGCCACAGTCTGGGAGGGACGCAAGGTGGCAGAATCGATAAAAGGTAACAGCAGGTGAGACACTGGCCAAAAGGGGGCGCTCCAGGGCTGATATGAGCTAATTCCTGAGTGTCCAGCAGGAGGCACCGCTGCAGTGAGTCGCACCATGTTACACAGACCCATTCCTCTTCACGGACACAGCTGCATCTACGCCCTGGGGGGGTAGGTCTGTGGAGTTCTATCAGTCTGGTGCATGAATTCTTTTTCATACTTCTGACCAAGGTCCAGTGATTAATGTGTGCCTGGCACTTTAGGCTTAGCCGTTCAAAGCCCTGGCACCTATGGGCTTGCTGCTTCAGTTATGAATGTAAAAAAAAATTGCTTGTATTCCGGCACCTCTTCATTGCAAATTAAGCATTCCCAAGGATAGGATTGGCCTTACGCATCGATTACGCATGTTTAGTGATCTCACTGAAAATGTAACTCTGTATCAGGCGTACAGGCTCAGGACTTAAAACACCTGAAGGAAATGCCCTCTATTCAGTTTCCGATATAGCAAAAAGAAGAAGCGCCCAGAAAAAGGATTCCATTTGTTGTATCCTATTTTTAAAACATAATTGCTTTCACTGAATCAACGGGCCACTAACTCTGCTAGGAAATTGATATTATATCGACAGCATCCCTGCCAAGGCAGCAATGTGGCGTAATAAATGTTTACGTTCCATCGAGTCTGAACATGCTCAGTGGCTTCTGTGTGACAGAATCTGCCTCTAATTGCAATTTGTCTAAATGTTTTCCATTCCTTTTTCTCCTTTCCTAGCTTTGCTCACCGACAAACCTCCAAAGCCACTGTTCCCTGTGGAGAACCAGCCCAGTATTATAGATGTCCAGCTGGGTAAGTCCCCTTCTCGGAATAAAAGAGCCTAACTATCAGTTCGGTTAACAGACGGGGGAAATGGAAAGGTTTATTGCCACTGTTATTACATGCAAATCAATTTGCTACTTCTCATTTATAACGGTAGAATTTACTGCAACAGCAGTTTAAGGAAATGAGTTTGTGTAGCTTCAAGGAATGGCAACACTAATTGGCTACCCTGAGTATTAAATATGCAGGGTTGCCGCTCTCTTAAGTGTGTGATTGATAGATTAACAGATGCCTTCATTGGGGCCTGCACAGATCAGCCCATGTTCACCGTGCATGGGACACAAATATGTTAATAAAAACCAGGATTGTAATTCTTTAAAAGATAAGGGGAAAGGATGCATGGTAAAGTGGTCCTGCAGGTTTATCGAACAGGTTCTTTGACGACAATATCTGTGAGTGTCTTATGCTTTCTCCTGCCAGCGTGAGTGTGTCTGACTCGGAATCAGCCACACACACTTGTTCTGACTTTTACAAGAGAGTCACCTTTTGGAGAGACATTAGCTGTGGGATCTCATTGCTGTTACTCATAATGGGATTTGGAGGTTCAGGTGGAAGTCCTGTCAGGTTAGAAGCCTTGCTAATGTTGAGGCATGGAATTGCAAATACTGTTGAGCTCTGGAGTATGTGGGTTTAAGTTACCCCCCCAAAAAAAAGCATTTGTTGTAACGGATCGTTAGCCTTCTCATGCTTAAAGTGAGTTGCTTTCTGTCTCTGTTAGCCTATCTCTATTCTGGCTTTAGGTGTACACTGGAAAAAGACTGCTGAATCATGATTTACACAATTCCAAAAGAAAGTCGGGTCATGGTTTGAGGTTGTAAGATTGTGTTGCAGTGGCATGAGTGTGATAGGGCCATAACTTTTTAATGCAAACCTACTGTATAGTTCCCACTTCCGTAAAAATCATTTCAAGTTTGTGCCTCAGTGAGTCCCTTTTCCACAAAGCACTGAAACGTGAGTTTGTCCCACTGAATGGAACTTCAGTCCTGGAACTGGATTAGCTGTGGACAACGAGGTGAATTGTGTGTGACTTGAGTTTACCTCCAAAATCATCTTTTGACACTTTGTAAGGATTGCAGGAGAGCAGGCAACAGCAAAATCTGCCTAAAATACCCTTGGCCGAATCATACCCTCAGATACGGACTCTCCAATTACCTTCAGTTGTATTAGTGTGCATGCATCTTTTGATAGAATTTGAGCTGTAGTGATTAAAACACACACATGCATGCACACATATCATGTTCAAAGGGCATCATGCAAAGATCACTGTAATTTCTGTCATCAAAACGCCCACTGACATGGGCTTTGGATTATCCCAGCAAGCTGCATGTCAATTCAGTTCCATTAATTATGCTCATGGATTTTACTTTTTCTTGGGGGAGGGGGAAATCAGAGTTAATGAATCCATTCAAGTTCATGAAATGTCCCTCAAGTATATCAGTGAAACAAACGAATGCAAAACATGCAGCTCGTTGTTTCCTATACTCTTGTCGGATCTTCTTCTCCAACATCAATTATCCCCACCTCTTACATATCCAGTCTCTGCAGAATATTTATTTGACGGGTCCCTCGTACAAAAGTTTTTTTCTATTAGTAAAAAGTGTTGATATAAATAGAGCTCCTGCCCCTGGGAGATGTTGCAGTAATAGGATTTCAGAATATCTCAAGAGGAAAATAAAAGTCCTGGCTTTTTTCGTCCCCCTAGTAAAATCCATTAGTTGTCCCCTAGGATCTAGAAATTTCCATGCAGCATTTTCCTGCTGACACAGGGATAGTTGGGTTATTGTTTCTAATCTTTCATAATAGGCTGAAAGATGAATGTTTACAAAATAACACCACCCTCAATATAGTCCAAAAGCACAGAATGGAGTTGCTTCCGCTGTTCCCACCTTGATTTAAAAAGTAAGGAGCGAATTTTCCATGAGGAATCCAAAGCCTCAGAACCTACATCTGCCAACACGTACACCCTTATGTCTAAACTACATTGGTTTTTTGAAAAAAACCTGCCCTTTTTTCGAAAAAAAATTCACCTGCGTCCACACTGCAATTGCATTCTTTCGAAATTAAATCAAAAGAACACGAGGGGGTTTCGACATTGGTAAACCTCAAATTATGAGGAAGAACACCTTTTTTTCAAAAGAGCTCTTTCGAAAAAAGGCGTGTGTGGATGCAGAACAGGGACATATTTTTCGAAAGAAGAGGCAATCGGAAAAAGCAATCGGAAAAAGCCATTCTGTGAATAGCAATCAAGGCTTTCTTTCGGGAGAGTGTCCATGCACTCTGGCCACTCTCTTTCGAAAAAGCAGATCACTTATTCAATCCGGTTTTAAGGTGTGGATGCTCTCTTTCCAAAGAAGCTTGCAGTCTAGATGTACCCTTGGTGTGGAAGGGTTTGTTGATCTTCTGAGCACAGCACATTTTTCTCTATATCAAGGAGCTTGAGGGGGGCACGACTTAAAGAGTTCTGGTGAGAACCGTGGATAGGATAGAGTTAGCTGCTGGTTTTCATTTGATTATTTGCCTGTCTTAAAAATGTTGCCTGTGGGTACCAACAGTGTTTGTTCCTAATAGATCTTTTTAGTCTAAGTCAATGTAAATATTCAATATCATCTTGATTTTACATGTCAGATTAACTTATTCACCTAACTTGGCTCTGCCCAGTAAATAGTCAGGCAAGTATGAAAACGCTGCTGCACACCAAAGAAACTACATTTGCTCCTTTAACACAATAGAAAGACCAATTTCGCTTTCCATTGTGAAACCAATCTTCAGTTGTCTTCTCTCTGCAGGCGTGGGAGGCTAGCAGTTATTTATTTCCTAGCTCCTTAACGAAGCAGTATCTGCACAAGATTTTTAAGAGCAATTATTGGCCTGACCACTTATAGTATCTTATATGACCTAATTGCAGACTTCAGTAGTCACTTCTGAGCTTTCTCTGCTAGGAGAAGATTCAAATGAAAGCGGGTTTGCACAGTTCTTATTAACAATGGATAAACGAGTTACTTCAGGCTCCACATAAGCCCCAAAGGATGTTGTGTTCTTCTTACACTGTGAATAAGGGTAGGTTTTTTTTTCTTTTTCCATTCTTTGGAACTTGACAAAGATCAAAACAGCTCTGTCAAGTTCAGATGGTAGCAAAAACTGCACACTGCTACCCGCTTGTTTTCTGTTTGCCCGTGCTGGAGAGTGAACACAAAAGACAGACATGACAAGAGGACCAGAGAGTATCACATAGGACAAGTATGATAATTCAAAACCGTTTAATTACGTGAGACACATTGCTAAACCAGATCATAATTTCAGCCCTGAACAAAACTAGAAGTACAATAGATTGATTTAATTGCTTGCTTTTCTAGCTCATTTTGTCCTGAATTTTGTATTTTAAACTTCATAAGCCTTGTGGATTTTGGAAGAACTGGTGAATCACAATCTGGTTAAAGAATATGTAGCCGACTTTACCCAACATTGACATTATTTTTTAAATATTCAGATATATGAGTTTCCTCTAACAGTCCCGTCCGGTTCCTTGTGAGGTTCAAGGATTTTTAATCCATTAAAGCTAAATCTTATAACTGGCAGAATATTTGTTGAAGGTTTTTGAACAAATATATATTCATCCATATGTCAAATGACTAGCCATGCAATCTATTGAATCTGGCCATATTTTCCTGTATAGTCATGTGGCTTCTATAGATGACTATTAGTTAAGGTTCTTTTCCTGCTCTACCAGTGACTTGATCATGTGCTTGGTCAATTGACATAACTCCTGTCAGACAAAGTTTTCTCACCTGGAAAATGTGGTAATACCTCTCAGAGGGGTCTGAGAATGAACTTTCTAAAGTTCAGAACATGCTTTAAGATTCTTGCTTTCTTTACTTGACATTTGCTTCTACAGCGAAACATGGCGGCTGCTTTTTTTAACCTAAGTTGCCCACTCCTTATCCCAGAGGTGACAGAATTCCTAGTGCATGGTGGTTTTTAAATCTGAACAATGAGACGAGTACACCTCACCGCGTCAGCTTCTGATTCAATGCGTTTTAAAGCTCTGAGTGTGACTGTTCAGACCATCAAAATAAAATGCCACTTCTTTTGGAAGCAGGCAACGAGAGATTTGCAGTTTTCCGAATGTGTGATGCTGGTGATGGGCAGTGAAACATGCTGTGCTGCCTGTCATATGACAAGCTGTTGGTGCATTACGTTGCTAATTTTATTTTAAAATTACCTCTCCCTCCCCCTTCTGATGGAACGTTGTTTACTGGATCAACATGCTGAGAACGGGAATGTGAAGATTGTCCTCACTGCGTCAGTTCTAGGCAGCCAGATTACTTGGCAACAGGAGCTGGTTCAGGCAAGGGAACCTTTGCGGTGTGAAGAGCCATGATCTATCTGCCTGTAGCAAAACAGTCAAGGATTCCCCCAATACCGTTCTCAAGTGTAAAACTGTCCTAGTAGGCGCCTATGTACACCCGGGTGTAGGAGGCATATCAGGGGTGTGTTCAGAGGAGTGAAGCACAGGGGTGCTCTACATCTCAGCTCAGTAATGCCACACTAGCCGGGTTCTAACAGAACAGCTCCTACACTCCCCTCAATAATGCAGGGGCTCCAGCTGGCCATTAAAGCGGAGTGAACAATTGATTTTTCTGGTTCAGACAGCAAATGGCAAAATCCAGACAAATATTCACATCGGTGAATGCTTTGGAATTTCTCAGCAATGTCTGCTTTGGACCAGCCAACCGTGGGTGCATGGCCCTGGCTTCATAACCTTTCACCTACAGGTGAGGTCTGTGTGTGTCCAACTCCTGCTTTCTAGTCCTTTTCCAGTGCTCACAGATCTTGCTGAACAGGGACTGGAATCTATCTCCCCTACCCCCTCTTCCAGGTGGGCATCCTCATCTGCAGGGTATAGGCCATTCTTGGATAGGCTGCTCTCAATGGGTGTGTCTACACTACAGCACTATTTCGAATTAACTTAAGCTAATTCAAAATAACACATCTATACACAAACTATTTCAAAATAGTGTTTTGCTATTTCGAAATAGCACGTCCACACTGAGTGAACCCTGAACCGAAGTTAAGGTTAGCCAGAACCAGTGCCGGCAGGGCATCAGGTTAGGACTTAGTGTGTGGGGCTGATGCCTGAGGCTAACTGAGCTCTGTGCTTAAAGGGACCCTACCCCCACCCCGGACAGACGGTTCTCAGGGTTCCCCACTTGCTTGTCTACCTCGATGAGGAACAGCAAAGCAGTTCTGTCTTGGCATGCCCTGAGTGCCCGCACTCGGGACACCACAGCACATGGCCACATGGAGCCATAGCTGCCCCTGGGCACGCCGGTGCATCTCGTGAGGTTGTTGCCATCAGCCCGGCTGCACTTGCCGCAGGCTGCCATCCGCGGGGTCCGTTGGGGGGCTGTCAGGATCCGGGAGGTTCTGAGGGAGAGCCTCCACCCCAAGGAGCCCTGAGAGCCTCCCCGGTCCTCCCCACTGGGGGCTCATGTCCCATTCTTCCCTCATGTCCTTCCACTTACCCCTCCCTAGCCCCCCTTCCTGATGTCAAATAAAAGACACGTCTGTTCAAAAATAGAAACTGGGTTTATTGAACAAAACTGGGGGGGGGATGAACCTCTGGGGAGACTGGGAAAAGGAGGTGGGAGAGAGGAAGAGAGAGGGTGGAAGAGGGGAGGGGGAAACCTGGGAGGAGGGAGCTGGAAGGGGGAAGCCAGGGGAAGAAAGGAGAGGGGAAGCTCAGGGTTGGGGGTCTCGCCGGTCCAACTTGACTTTCATGAAAACCTGCTCCTGGGTTCGCATGTGGCCTTTGGTGGCCAGGCTGGCAGCTATCCTGCCATAGACGGCCGCATTCCTCCATCTAGTGTGGATATCATGGACGTTGGGGGCATCCCCCCCAAACCTGAATAAGGTCCATGATCTCCACCCTGGACCAGGAACGCGCCCACATTCGCTAGCCCCTGTCAGGTTCCTGGGAGCTGGCAGACTGCTCCTGGGGAGCGGTGGAGGGCTGGCTGCCAGTGTCTTGCTGGCTCATGTTTTGGAGCCACTGGGTCAGGTGCCCCAGTGGCCACTGCTGGCTCTGGGCTGGCAGGCTTGGAGCTGGCACAGGCACTGTGGCCAGGGTCTACCCCTTTAATGGCTCCGGGGCTGGGGGAGAGGAGAGTAAGTTTTCCTGGCTGTGCCCAGAGTGGCCACCAGGGCTCCCTGGGAAGGGCTGGAGGCCCCCTATTCCGAATGAAGTGTCTACACAACACTTAATTCCAAATAGTTATTTCGAATTTGGTGTTACGCCTCGTAGAATGAGGTTTACCAAATTTGAAATAAGGGCTCCACTATTTTGAATTTATTTTGAAATAGTGGTTTGCCTGTGTAGACGCTATTAAAGTTAATTCGAAATAACTGCTTTTAGCATGTAGTTTAGATGTACCCATAGCCTCATCAGATACATATTCCTTAGAGAAGCTAAAGTTCTGAAAAAACCACATGCAAACAGAACGAAAGATTCCCAGTGCTGTTAATTCCTTGGCTTTCATTACAGTGAATTTTAGGTTAAATCTCCTCCTTATGGATGTTTAGTGAGAATTAGATGGAATTGAAATGACTGTTCGCATAGCAGTGTGTATGGTACTTGAATCTATCATTTATTTGTCATCTGGTCTTAAAATATATATTTGCTTTGATCTCAGAAATAGAGGAAAAACATCCGCCTAACCATAAAAAGGGCAATTTTTTTGTTAGTTCATTTTCCCAATAGGGGATTTACCTTGCCAGGGTTCATGGTGGCTTTCTTGCTTTCAGTCACATTGATGGGAAAACCCTTCTATTTGAGCATTCTCATTGTTTTACTGCCTGGCTGTTGAGAGACATTTTTCCTGTATGAGCTGTAACTGTGAAGTTCCCTGGGACTGATTGTTAAGCAGATCAATCAAGGCCACTGTAAAATAAGGGAAAGGAACCGTGCAAAGTTACGATAACATCTGAGAAGTGGGAATTGGGTAAAGATGATAAAATAATAATAAAAACTCACTTTTACTTGAAACTCTGATTGGGAGGCGCTCTATAGGATAGTGAAAGTTGTTCACATACTGATGTGTAAAATAAGGTTAAACTAAATTACTGTCCAGGGTCCTGAATTTTATTTTAGACCTTTTTTTTTTCCAGTCTAAATTTCTTAGCTCTTCCAAGGAGATTAATTCCACGCAAAGAGCTGCCATTGGAAGAACAATAAAAAGGAGCTGTCCTTTATTTCATGTTTATCTTATTACCTGTTGACTGGCCAAGTCTTCATTTGAGGGTGCTGAGAAGAGCCTTGATGCAATATGACCGTGGTTCCTGAACAAAGGATATAGAAATCCTAAACTTTAAAGCAATAAATAGGGAGCATGCATTTTTGAGAAAAGAGTGTGCACGTGTGCATGTGATATAAATGCATCAAAATAACTACATGGATGGTCTCTTTGTGAGCTCCCTGTTTTATCTCATTGTTCAATATGTGGCATCTCAGTGGGAAACACATTGTAATGATATCCTGTGAAAAGCTTGGTTTCAACTATCTGACTAGCATGCAGTCACAGCCCCAGCTGCTTACAGGGCTGAGCCATGTGGCGGGCAACTGTCCCATGTGCCAGGACTGGAGCTGGGTCATGGTGCTATTTTTAGTACCATGGCCCAGGCTCCAGCTCCAGCAGCTGCCACTCAGGCTACATGGTGGCTGCCCAGCTGTTCCTGGGATGGGCAGTCACCCCACACACAGCCCCGCCCCCAGGAGCACCTGGGGCCCACTGTGCAGCTCTGCTGAGGGTGTGGGCAGGAATGAAGTTCTTGGTGCATACCTGCACAGGTGTGCACCTTACAGAGAACTCGGATTGCCACCCTGCCTTCTGCATTGCCTTCAGAGCTGGGCTCTGGCAATGGCAGTTAGCCAGGTGTCCTTCTCTCAAGGCAACAGCTGCACAGAAGTAAGGGGTGGTGATACTATATCGTGCCACCCTTCCATCTGTGCTGTTGTCTTCCAAGCGTAGTGGTTGGAGAGTGGTGGCTGCTGACTGAGGCCCCAGCTCTGCTGGCAGCAGGGCTGAAGTAAAGATGTCAATGTCCTGTCAGGCCATCCTTCTGTGCTGCTGCTGGTGGTAACTCTGCCTTCCGAGCTGGGTTCCCAGCCAGCAGCCACTGCTCTCCCACTTCACAGCTCTGAAAGCAGCACTGCCACCAGCAGGAGCACAGAAGTAAGGATAGCAGGACCTCAAACCCTCTCACAATACATTTGCAATCCCTCTGCAACTCCTTTTGGGGTCAGACTACCCTACAATTAAAACATCGTGACATTTCAGATGTAATTAGCTGAAATCATGACATTTATGATTTTTAAAATCTGATGACCATGAAATTGACCAAAACAGGCCGTGAACTTGGTAGGGCCCAAAGAGTATGAAAAGTATTCCTCCTCTTGCTGTTGGAAAAGATGCTATCTATAAGGTTAATTTTGTAGCTGAACCAATGCAATTTTATAGGAAGCAGAATTACTCATGCCTGACTACTCTGTATATACCTGTCCTCTTCTAGTAATACTTAATAGTGGGCACTGTAATTCACAACTGCAGTCATTGTCATTAAATTAAGTGTGTTATTGTAACCAGTTCAGTCCCGTCAGTGAGCGCCCCTTAGCGGCTACAAGGGGGCTCACAACAATGACCTCGATCATTCAGGGTGAGATACAGTCCAATTGGTGGTCAAGATCCAGGGTTCCCTCCTTGCCCGGGGTTCTTCCACACCGCCACAGGCTAGCCTCTTGTTGCGGGATCTAGCCTTGGTTCATTCAAAAGGTCCAGCTCCCAGTCAGAGCTGGCCCGGGTGCTGATGCTCCCAGCCAGCCCAGAGGTCTGGCCAGGTTGAGCTCCACAAAGGAACTAACTGACCTTCACGCAGCAGCTCCTTATATACCAGGCTGCTGAACCCTGATTGGCTACAGGGCCGGCTGCCCTTCTGCCCTGCTTGGAGGCCCTCTCCACTGTCCCTGCTGCTGGCCAGGGTGCTGAATGGCCTCCAGTGGAAGATGGGGCTACTCTTTAATGTCTCGAATTGTTTTTCCTTATGCAAAGTCTGAGCCAATGCCTAGATCCATCGTGGAGAGAGACTCTTGTCGCAAACCATGTCCCAGATACAGGTAGTCCCCGACTTACGATCGGGTTACATTCCAAACACCTGGCCATAACATGATTTGTTCGTAAGAAAGGAATACATGCTTTTAAATGTGGATGCGCTGTTTGTAAGTGCCGATCGCGTGATCGTAACTCGGGGACCAGCTGTAATGGGCTTAATGGGAGGCTAGTTGTAAGTACAAACAGTTGTAAGTCGACACGTTCGTAACTCGGGAACCGGCTGTACAGAATAGCCATGGACCCCACATCACATGGCTACATTTACCACCTTGAAAGTTTAATGTCTGTGATTCCATTACCCCTGTACAGCTCTTCAGTGCAGTGGATCTGACACTGCAGCTCTTGTGGCTCTCCATACACCTGGGAATGAAAGCTATTAAGCAGGCCTGTTGGCAGGAGGATTAAAGGGGTCTATTGCCCCAGAACCTGGTGATTCAAAGGGTCCCAGCAGTCCTGGCGGTTGCTGCTGATACTACAGCCCCGGGTCCCTTTGAACTGCCACCGGAGCATCACTCTACCCAGCTCTCAGAGTGGGGGGTGCCTGGTGGTGGTGGTGGTAAGGGCTTACTGTCCTTATCCCCACCCCTTCCACTGTAAGCCATGCCCCTTATGGGGTATGAAACTGCCCCCCTCCACACACACACACACACACACACACACACACCTTGCCCCAGAGTCCCCACGGCTATCAGCTCCGCTGCTATTAAGCAACAGTTCTCCACAGGGTATGGTGTGTCCAGAGAGCCCTCGGGAATGGGCTCTCTCTAACATGTATCCATTCTGCAGCAGAAAAGCAGGAGTTTCCGTCTTTCCTCGACCATATGTGCCTACACACAGGGAGGCAGGATTTGCATCTATTACAATAGCTTTTGTACTGATCAGTGGGGAATATTAGACACACACTGTCTGACATTTCGCTTCCGAAAAAGTTCCCTAAATACTGCGTGTATTACAGCTAATGCTTTAATGCTAATTTGCTTCATTGTTAATAGCTTATCCCAGGGATAAAGCCAAAATGCTACACTTAGAAACGAGATGCCAGATTCTGCCATACGGGTGGCTTAATCTGCAGTAGCTATCAGTTTGAGTATGATTAATCCACATACGCACTGAGATAAGATAGTAGAGCTTGGCTCTTGCTACTTGTGACAGCTTTGACTGATTTGGGGACACTGGGCCAAATTCCTACGTCCCATGTGGTTAGTGCCCATAGAAATCCTTGAGATTTGCACTGACATATCCAAGCAGAAATGAAGCCACTCTATCCTTGCATATTTCATGACTTTTATACTTCTGTTGAATTTTGTACTCTTCATTGCATGTTGCAGAAGGCTTCTTAAGCCATTCAGTGGACACAGTGGTTGTTTTTTTTACTGTTTATTTGTATGGAGCAATATCTACTCATACCAGACAAATATTCTTCAGGTGAAATTCACAAGGGCTGTTTCTTAAAACTTTAATCAGCTACCTTGTATTATCTAACTAACTGCATGATCACAGTGTAAAATTGTTCCAATAAAAGCAACTGAGTTTCTAAGTTGCTCATTTCTAGAGCGGCTTCCATCTGTAGACATTTACAAACGGGTTACAGATATCATGGGGATCACCTTAACATGCCATGCAGAGTCCCGTTTAAGCCCATGGAAACGTGGTCCCAATGGCCAGCATGTGCTTTGACATATCCTTGCTCAGACAAAACAGTCATTGACTTCAGTAACACACTACTCTGCCCACCATTTCTTGGCAATATTTATTGCGTTTGGGCTGTTCCATGTAGTATTTCCTCCAGAAGAGGAAAATCCAGCCCACAGGACTAGAAGCAGAAAGGATGGGGGACCCAGCCTACATTTTGAGTATCCCTGGTCCAGTGGGAAGGATGCTGGAATGGAATTCCTGGAAAACAGTTCTATTCTTCATTCTGCCACAAATTTTGTGTGCCCTTGGGCAAGACACTTAATCTAGCCTCAGGTCTTTATCTGTAAAATGGGAACAATGCTTCACTACTTCAAAGAAGTCTGAGGTGCTCAGACACTACTACAGCTATGGCAGCAGGAAATGGTAGCTAGAACATTGAGGAATGAATAGTGATCCATGTTTTTCCTTATCTTAAGTTCTTATCATGAAACTAAACTTAAATACATTTGACTGATATATATTTGCAATTGAATTTGTGGCAATACTAGTAGGAGGTCGACAAGCTAGCTTCAGGACTAATAAAAATGGACAGATCACACCATTCTCCATATTTGTTAAAAATACTCACACTGAAATGCATTCATGGTATTCCATTTTGTCATGAGATTGAGTTATTGACATGTAAATGCCTTGTATATTCTGTATATCACAGCACGGCAGCATTTGGCTGTTCTATTCAGACCTTCTCAACATTCTGTTAGTTTCTGGATATACCATTCCACATCTCCACTTATTTATAGCGTCACTAAAATGAAGAGAGGACAAAGTGATCAGGCAGTCAAAATATACAACACTGAGAGAGGTGTAGGCCAAGGGTGGGGAACCTAAGGCCCAGGGGCCAGATGTGGCCCTTGGTTTGCCTGAATCCGGCCCCCTCGTCTCAGGAATCCATGCTGGCAGTCCAGCCCCCTTTCCCGCACTGCTGCCCCAGATGCACAAAATCTACTAACTCAGGCTCTGGTGTCTTTCTACTTCTCAGTCAGGGGCCACATCGGTGTTTGTTTTTTTGCTTCTCACTTGTGTGTGGTCCCTGACTGATTTTTCTGTGCGGGAAATGAAGTGTGCTGACATAATTCCTATTTATTAAAATCTGGACATCATAATCTCACAGTTTCGGATGCCGTAAAAATTAAGGCTGCCATAGTTATATAGAAAAAAAACTTAGACCTTGTTATCAAAAGAGAAGAGGTTTTTTTTTTTAAAAAAAAACAGCCCCACCCAGCTGTTTAATTTAGTCTATACTTTGAATATTTTCACACTTAACTTTGTCCTGGAAACTCTTGTATCTATTTTTGTTTCATAGGAGTGAATTGCTTGTATTACAAAACTGAAAATTTGCTATTATACCCAGATCAATTTGCTGGTCTATTCTTAGACACTGGCTACAAAGGAGAGAGTCTCAAAGGGAGATTTCTCTCTAAAACACGGATACCTTTACTGTCTTCTGAATGCATGTGGTACCTCCCTTTGCAGCCCCCAAATATCAAGTGGAAACCAATAATATGTAGGAAGCAATGGAAAGACAATGGAACACACTGCACTTCCTATGGCACATTTTTAGATTAATAGACCAACTTCATGATAAATACAGCTGCCTAGAAGTGAGTGTGGTTTTATTTCTATATATATATTTGTGTCGGTCTGTCTGTCTATGTGTAAGACCTCCTCCAAAACAGCACGAGCTAGTGCCACCAAATTTGGTAGGCAGCTTCCTCTTATGCTAGCTTAAAGCAAAGTCAGGGTTTGGTTGTGCCAGGAAAATGGGATGTGTTTGGAATTTGATTGTATTCCATAACATGGAAAGGGAGGGGAGAAGGAAGAGAGATACAGTCCTGACAGTCACCACTTGGGGCAGTGAGTGTGAGGGAGAGCTGTTCTGCAGAGTGACCACTGGGGACAGCCGCACCCCTGACAGAGTGACCACTGGGGATGTGTCTCTGCCATTTTACTTGCCACTGGTAAGTAGCCTTCCTGGCTAATCACTCTCCTCCCCACAATCTACCCTACTCACTGTGGCCCCCCAAAGAGCACCAACGGGTCCATACCTGGCTGCTCCCCACAGGACCCAATGCTGCAGCCCAGCCTGTGAGGCCCGCTCTTCTCCCCAGTTCCCCAGCGGGACCAGGAAGCGCCGGCAAGGGAGGCATGTGTGGCTCCCCCTTCTCATCAGCACCCCAGGCTAGGCCTAGGGAGTAGTGGTGCAGTGGAGGGCTGCATGTTCCCCCCCCCCCCATTTCCCACTGGGATCCCAAGTCATGCCCTGGGAGAACCAGCAGGGAAGACCTGCATGGGCCCCCTCACCCATCACTCCGGGAAATGTTAGTGGGGGAGGTCTACCCAGGTGCCCCCCCACCCACCTCCCAGGCCCAGGGAGGCCCATCCTAGGGGAAGCCTGTATGGCCCCAACCGTTGGCTCTGTCCTTTCCCCCTCCCCCAACCCCTGTCCCCAGACCAGCCTCCCTCTCTGGCCAGCCCCCCTCCCTCCCTATCCCAGGTCAGTCCCCTCTTCTGCCCTCCGAGCTAGCCCAGGGCATTCCAGCAGGAGACCTGCACAGTTTTTCCTCCCCATCTCCCTGGGCTGCACCCCGGGCAGTGCCGGGTAAGTCTGCTAATAGAATATGGTTAATACCACATACAAGTTTACCAGTTTCAGCATTCTCATGCAGATGAGTAAATTTACACATGTGAATAGTCCTGTTAAATCTAAGATGAACTATTTTACATGTATAGCTTTACTCACACAAGTAAGTATTTGTAGGATAGTCACTTGCAATACATTTCATTGCTGAAACAGCAAACTTTGCTGGTGTATACACAGCACTCACTGAATGACATGAGTAAATAGCCATTTAAATTTAGTGAATCGAGGGGCTAAATGAATTGCACATTTTACTAATAGAGACTCAATTACATCGTTTGCAAATGGTGCTGCATGCGCTATTGGTCAAGCGTCAAACAATTCTCTCCTAACTGAAAACATTTTCCATCCTTCGCTGACCAAGCTGAATGGTTTATGGCTGCATAATTTACAGATTCTTTTTCCAGATTCATTTATCCATGATTAGACTACATATCCTAGCTCACTTATGAAGAGACAATGACTAGAGGTGGGTGAATGAATACATTTTGAAAGTTAATTAATGAATTCCCTCTCTTTCTCTAATCACAAATTGACCTGACTTAAATTAAAGAAAAAATGATCTATTGAAAATTTTCCCAAATGTTTATGGGGTTGTAGCTTTTTCATGAGTAGTTTGCAGCAAGTCTTCAATGTGAGGAATTGGGAATTGTTGCTGTTTTGATTAGATAAATTGGTTTATGCAAGTTCCTAGACTAGACAAATGTTAATTCTTTTATAATCAGGTTTTCAATTTAAATATCTGCAGTGATGAATTTGAAATCCACTTTCAACGCAATATTCCCTTCAGAGTCTCCGTTTTCTGCCAGAAATGTTTACCAGAATAATTGGCTAGAACGTTTATATGGGACAAATACAGAGAAGGGCCGAGAACAAACACAATCAAAGCTGAAATGAAGGTTTAAAAATACAAACAAATATTTCTGGAAATGATTTTGCCTCATTCAAGGCCTCTACACTAACTCACTTAAGAACTGTGGTAGGCAATCTCAGCCTGAGGGCAAGGCATTTTGTTTATCGCTGCCCACACACAGGGTTGTCAGATTCCACTAGTGACGTTTCTTTCCTACCGGTATTACTCAAGTGACACACATGTAAAGCAAGGGCACATGAAGGGAGGTGCTTGCTGATTGCAACGTTGACTGTGAAAGCCACGCACTCCCTCTGCATCCAATCCATGCGCTGCTACGCTTCAGTTGGCACACCCCATATATTCTAGGCATGGTAGTGCTGTTAGGCTACATCTACGCTGCAGGTCTTTTCCTGGATACCGAAGGTGTTCTGGAAAAGCTATGCCACATCCAAGGAACGTGTCCACGTTTCCGAAAAATATTCAGAAAAGCGAGCGTGTTCTTTCACCATCCCTGTAACCCTTGTTGTATGAGGAAGAAGGGATGTGCCGAAAGAGGAGGTTTTTCTGAAATGTGGCGCCATGTAGACACGCCAAATTTTGGAAAAGCCTCTTCCGAAAGAAAAGCGGAAAAAGATACACAAATTGCAGTTTGACTTTTCTTTGTAATGTAGACACAGTCTTAGTAAAACTACCCTTTCCCGGGAGAGCATGTTGCTTACAGCAGTCCTGCGGAGGTGAAGGAGGGTCGCTCATGCAGCCCACTAATAGCCTAGGTTGCCCGTGTCTGCTTTAGAAACTAGACTGTACAGACTACACAGCTCACACGAGGCAATCAAGTGACCGAGAGTTTCGCTGAGGGACTGCAGTTTAGCTTTTGCAAATTGTATATGTCCAAGTGAATGCTAGTCCGGATCAAATTCATGTTGTAAATACTGGACGTGATAAAGGGGAAGCATACTTTCATAGCCTCTTTTTTTCCAAGTTTTCAAATAGACCTGCAAATATTTTTTTCCACACGCATCCCTGCAGGCGTTCAACTTTGTTTGTGCTGAGTGTTTAAGAACACAACAGTTGACAGCTACATTTTTCCCTCTCCCTTCTTTTTCTGTAAGAAATGCCCCTTTTATCTACACTCAAGTTCATCTGAAGAACATAAGAACGGCTACACTGGATCAGACCAAAGGTCCATCTAGCTCAGCGTCCTGTCTGCTGGCAGTGGGCAATGCCAGGTCCCCAGAGGGAGGGAACACAATAGGTAATCATCACATGATCCCTCTCCTGTCATCCATTTCCAGGCGGAGGCTAGGAACACCATTTATAACTATCCTGACTAATAGCCATTGATAGACCTAACCTCCAAGAATGTATCTAGTTCTTTTTTTGAACCCTGTTTTACATTTACTTTGACAGAGGTTATGTTCCCTTCTCTCTTATTCTACTTTTTAATCAATGCCTTTTTATCTCTCACTGCTTCTCTTACTTGGTTGTTAAGCCACGGTGGCACTTTTTTGGTTCTCTTACTGTGTTTTTTTTAATTTGTGGTTTACATTTAAGTTGGACCTCTTTCATGGGGTCTTTGAAAAGTTTCCATGCAGCCTGCAGGGATTTTACTTTTGTCACTGTACCTTTTAATTTTTGTTTAACTACCCTCCTCATTTTTGTGTAGTTCCCCTTTCTGAAATTAAATGCCACAGTGTTGGGCGGCTGAGGTGTTTTTCCCACCACAGGGATGTTAAATTTGATTACATTATGGTCATTATTTCCAAGCGGTCCAGTTATATTTATCTCTTGGATCAGACCCTATACTTCACTTGACTCAATTAAGAATTGCCTCTCCCCTTGTGGGTTCCAGAACCAGCTGCTCCAAGAAACAATCATTTAAGGTATCAAGAAATTTAATATCTGAATCCTGTCCTGAGGTGACGTGTATCCAATCAATATGGGGATAGTTGAAATCTCCCACTAATATAGAGAGTTTTTCAAATTTTTTAATTTTAATATCCTCTCCCTTAGCATTTCATAGTCACTTTCACTATCCCTATCAGGTGGTCAATAATATATCCCTACTGCTATATTCTTCTTATTAGCGCATGGACGTGGCTTTTGTCCATGAAAGTTCATAATACTATGTATATTTTGTTAGTATCTAAAGTACCACATAACTACTCATTTTTTAAAAGTCACAGACTAACACAGCTACCCCTCTGAGACTTTATAACACTCAACATGTTTTTCAAAACATTCTAGTGTAACACAGAAACAGACATTCCTACATAGAATCATAGAATCATAGAATAATAGGACTGGAAGGGACCTCGAGAGGTCATCGAGTCCAGCCCCCCGCCCTCAAGGCAGGATCAAGCTCCGTCTACACCATCCCTGACAGATGTCTATCTAACCTGTTCTTAAATATCTCCAGAGAGGGAGATTCCACCACCTCCCTTGGCAATTTATTCCAATATTTGACCACCCTGACAGTTAGGAATTTTTTCCTAATGTCCAATCTAAACCTCCCCTGCTGCACTTTAAGCCCATTACTCCTTGTCCTGTCCTCAGAAACCAAGAGGAACAAATTTTCGCCTTCCTCCTTGTGACACCCTTTTAGATATTTGAAAACCGCTATCATGTCCCCCCTTAATCTTCTTTTTTCCAAACTAAACAAGCCCAGTTCATGAAGCCTGGCTTCATAGCCTGGCTACATATAAGACGTGTCCTACCAATTGGAAAATAGCCTCCACAAATACTGTATAAAAAGTAAAAACAAAGGAAGCAAGTGTCCTTTAGCAGTAATAGTGGTGTATATTCTTCATTTACGCACATCTCATTTTATGGTTTCTTGTGGTGCACAAACTAAACTTATTTATTGTGCTACAGACTAAAGTCCATTTTTAGACATGCCATTCCTTTAATTTCTAAAAATATATTTACTCCAAGTCCCCAGAAACCTAATGACTATGGAAGTATTTGGAAGGGTTCTACCATTCTAGGTATTTTCAGACTGAATAGTGTGAGCCTACTTTGTCCATCTCAAAGGCCTAGCACTTCCTAATGGTATCAGTGGAGTACTTAGCACTATTGTGGTAGTGGCAGCAGCAGGAGCCCCATATCCCTTTGAATCACCAGACCCCAGGGCAATTGTCCCCCTTGTCTACTCTCCTGTTGGTGGGCCTGTACTCATGCAGTATCGGTCTGAGAGGTAACCAGAGGAGTTCACTCACTGAGGTTGTCACTTGGGCATCTTTCATGATCTCTACATTTGCTAGGCAGAATAGGGAAAATGTGCTGACATGTTCCACTGCTCACTGATGATAGCAGCGTATGCTGGTTCTGGGCTCCTGGAAAAGAAGGGGACAGAGGAATCTGACTTTTTAGCAGACAATAATAGATGATTATAAGAATAAATAGGGGGCAACTGAACAGCTGGCATGTGTAAACTTTTATTTCCTCGCTACGCCCTTGATTGAAATCACCAGTTTTCAAAGCCGATGCTGACTCTATTGAACCTAATTTAGAGCCTGTATCAAATCAGATGAAACACAAAAGTAACTGGGAAGGAAACTGATGCTCTGTAAATCGAGCACTCAGCAAAATGCCACATCTGCGGTGTCAGGAATTTGATGAGTTCCCACAAGCACCTGCTTTTAATGAACATCCAATCTGCTAATATTGGGTTATGTCTAAGAATAGCCTGGATCGCTGGACAGTTTTCTACCTGGATGTAGCATCTTGTGTCACCCAAAGCTTTGTTGGCTAGCTTCTCTGACCTGATTTCCAGCTAGAGACGGGAGTTAAAAGGTCTCTACTCTACCCCAGCTATGTACCAATCGGAGTTGCTGTAAACGAAATTTGGTTTCCGTTTGCGTGCATAGAAAACGCAATCAAAATGTAATAACATAACGCTTCTAAACAAAAATAGTAGCAGGGGGTTTTGATGTGAAAATATATTTTTTTAAGAGAAATGTTAGTGTTGATTAGTATTAAAATCAAACTTGCCATATTCTGGAGGCTATGAAATACCTAACCTTGCCAGT
Source organism: Pelodiscus sinensis (assembly GCF_049634645.1). Lineage (NCBI taxonomy): Eukaryota > Metazoa > Chordata > Testudines > Trionychidae > Pelodiscus > Pelodiscus sinensis. The sequence continues at coordinate 43,585,759 of NC_134723.1, read as the reverse complement.
AGGTGGAGCATGCCGGTTTTTTAATGTACCAAGTTACAGCCCACCCCATTGTGTCATTATTACTGTGATGTTTTGCCACAGTACTTAGTAGGATCACACAATTCAAAAATGAAATAGCCTCCAGCTTAAAAAAAGGTCAGGATGAATAGTCCAAAAGCCTTTTCATAAGCCGCAGCACAGCCCTCTGTTTTGAGGAAATGTGTACACTTTGAGTAAATGTGCTCCCAGTATTTCTAACTAAAACAAGCATGAATTAATAACGCCGTTTTAAGCTAACCTTGCCTCATGTCATTGATGGACTAAATTCTGTCTTGTCTGTCTTTTTTTTCTTGCACAGGGCTCCTATTCACTGAGGGGGCTGTACACACATGGTCAAGCTAGAATTTACTTTGTCAAGTGTTGCACCTCAGGAAATTTCAAGTTTCCAAATAAAATCTACAAGTCCCAAATTGTCTTTGTAACCAACACACCAAGGCTGTGTCCAGACTCAGGGGTTTTTTCGAAAAAAGTAGCCTTTTTTCGAAAAAACTTCACCTCCGTCTAGACTGCAGCCGCGTTCTTTCGAAATTAAATCGAAAAAACGCGGCTTTTCTTTCGACGGCGGTAAACCCCATTGCACGAGGAAGAACGCCTTTTTTCAAAAGTGCTCTTTCGAAAAAAGGCGTTCTTGAAAGCAAACAGGGCTTTTTAGAAAGAGAGCATCCAGACTCACTTGCTGCTTTCTTTTGAAAAAGTGGCTTGCTTTTTCGAAAGTTCCGCGTGCAGTCTAGACGCTCTCTTTCGAAAGAGGCTTGCAGTCTAGACATAGCCCTAGTGTGGTTCACTGTCCCAGGCAGTGGCACTTAGACCATTTAGAGGGAGAGATAAGAGCAAGGGAGCGCTACAGCTTAAGCTGAGAGCCAGCTGGCTTTATTGCTCCCCCAAAGGTCCCAGGTTCAAATCTGCCCTATGGTGGTTACATCTTCACTTAATACCTTGCAGTGTTATTGGAGTAGCTAAAAGTATATAATATAACCCATCTCAGATAACACCTTGCCTCCTAACTTGGCTGGGTAAGTTTTCTTATATAATTATAATAGAAATGGACCTAACTTTTTCTCTGCGCCACCCCTCCTTAGTAATGAGCTTCAGACGATACAGACTCCAGATTTGCACCATTGTTTTGTTTGTTTGTATCAGGATGATAAGTAGGCTACGTCTATATTCCCCTCTTATGGAAGAGCAAATGCAAATAGAGTGCTCATTTGCATATGCAGCGCTCATTTGCATTTCCTCTTCCTTTCTCTTTTGCACAAGAGGTTTCCGCACAAAAAAAGCGCTGTGTAGACAGCACCTTTTTGTGCAAAAAACCCGTTCTTCCTCATTTTTTTAAATTAAAATGAATAAATAATACTAAAGCATTGGGGAAATATTGGAGTGTTCTGTTTTTTGGTTTGAGGTATCTGGGCTCACTGGGTTTTTCTAAATGTCTCTCTCAAACTCACATATTGAATACCTGGATAGCAAGTAAAGCACAAGAGGGATTTGGCAAGCACCGTCTCTATTTCTCTGTGCACTGAGCAGGGATTTTTCATTTCATCCATCATTCTCAACTTGCAACAGTTCCAAAAGTCATTTCAACGTCTTCTGCACAGGAAACTATAGATGGAATGCGGCCAAGAAGTCTTTTTGCACTGTGTGCACCCTGTTATCACACTAATTCTGAATTGAGTGATACAAGCTGGCCTGCAGTTGCTTTTGTTAGCGGTGTAGTTACATACCACACAACACCGTGTCCCATTTACACCGATTTACACACATTTACATGGATACACAGTATCACCAACCCCGGGCATCCATAAATAATAAAACAGCCCTCAAAGTTCATGAGATTTTATTTTAAAAATACATTTTGGTTTCTAATTTGCCTTTTGATTTTTGATCTTTTAGATCTCCATAATCATGAGGACTAGAAACTTCTTTTTAAAAAGGGAGACGGGGAAAGAGCTGAAATTCTCAAGTCTTCAGAAGTTGGGGTTTTAAGAAAATCATCAAATACCAGAAATTAGTGATAAAATCAAAAGAGGTAGGCAACACTGGAAAACATGCAGTTTCTTCCATCTTCTGAGAAATGTTTTCCCTACAGATACTAGCTGAATTATGCGTTCTAGACTGTTCAATTGCTCTTGCTGCTGTTTTGGATTTAAAACAAAACCAAATTATTTTAGTAAATGCCTTTTTTTTTCTTGGCTTAAATCAATGTATGATCTTTGAATTTATCACTCGATCCATTAACTGAGTTTACTTTAGTCTCCCTTCAGAAATGAGACCCCACTTTATACTAAGAATATAATTTATAAATCAGTTACAAAGAGTTAATAAATTATTACTAGTAGTTTAAATAGCTAATCAGTTATAGGTTGTTGAGTCCAACTGGTCATTATGTTATCTATTACTTTAGCCTTCTATCTATGGCGGCACCTGATGTATACATCATAACTATAAGCACAACTCTCATGTGTAACACCATTGAAATATTCATTAATCGTTTAAAAGCTATGCATCCAATCTTTAATAGACTATGGCCAGAAACATATTTACCTCATACACAGACAACTGAAGTCATTGGGAGTCTTTCCATTGACATGGATGGACTCAGTATCAGGCCTTTTGATATTCCTTTTTCCTAAAGAAAGGAAGGTGCAGGTGGGTAATAAGCGCCCTGCAGACTGGATGTAGTTCACCAGGCTAGCCCCTGGCAGGCCACCAGATGCTGTGTTTACCTATGCCTCCCCAGGTACAGTAGCTCACAGCTCTTGTTGGCCACAGATTGCTTTTCCCAGCCAAAATGAGCTACAGGAAGCAATGCGGAACAGGACACCACTTCTCACAGCTCCAATTGTCCAGGAACAGCAAGCCGCAGCCCACAGGCACTGCAAGCAGCTGTACCTGCGGACGTGCAGGTGAATGAAGCATCTGATGGCCCGCCAGGAGCTAACCCTGGTGAATTGCTTATTGCCCACTCCTGGTTGAGACCATCACCGGGGGTGTGAGTGTGGCTCGTCGCTTTTGTATCCAATAGGATGATTTAGTCACTTTGCATTTGTGTTCCACTACTGACCTTGTTCTGTTTTACAGGGACTCTAAATTACAGCTTCTGTTATTGCAGGGCTTGGCTTACTTTGCATGGGTCCGAGAGACTTTTGTAAAGTACTTTCCGTTTTAATTGGCGCAATTCCAGAATTCCTTTGGACACAAAGCAGAAAACAATGGACTATCCTGCTGTGCCAGGTGTCCTAAAGAAAGCGTTATGCCTGCATGAAAGAAGAGCATGTTGGTATGCATGGCTAGGCTCATCAATTTATATTTCCATAATTGTTGCTTAAGTCTGATGAATGTTATTGAAGTTGTGAAGCTTTTAATTGAGGATCTGTTAGTTCTGAAGGAACCAAATGACCGGAACTGAACATCCCATTTACCTTTTCGTCACTCTCCAACAGTTCAATACAACTGTGAATACTTAGGGCCCGAGTTTTCACAGGAACACATGCAGCTTCCTGAGTGATCAGCCTCATGATGAGTGCTGTAGGATTCAAGCCTGCTCCTTTTAGCTTCAGTGAAAGCAAGATGGGATACTTGCTGCTCATAAATCATATATCAGTTTGATGGCGGCATCAGTTATATTTCCAAATGCATACCCACGGACAGTTAATTACTGTCTTCTCACTGGTTTCAATACAATTGTATATATTTGCACAGTTTGCCCTGATCAGAAACTAATCTCCAGCTACATTTGATTTTTTTTAAATGAAACCATTTTGTATGAGATCAACACCAATAAAGCATCTGAAATTCTACAAACAGCTCAACTGACTTCATTCTTTCTCAAGAAGTCTGAGCTCTGCTGAGACTACTAGGAAGCAGGTTTAAAACAAACAAAAGGAAGTATTTTTTCATGCAATGCACGGTCAACCTGTGGAACTCCTTGCCAGAAGATGTTGTAAAGACCAGGACTTTAACAGGGTTAAAAAAAGAACTAGATAAATTCATGGATGTTAGGTCTATCAATAGCTATTAGCCAGGATGGGGAGGAATGGTATCCCTAACCTCTGTTTGTCAGGGACTGGGAATGGGTGACCAAAGAGGTATCACTTGGCGATTCCTTGATCTGTTCGCTCCCTCTGGGGACACCTGACATTGGCCACTGTCGGAACACAGGACACTGGGCTAGATGGACCATGGGTCTGACCCAGTGTGGCCGGTCTTATGAGAGATGCTTAGCAAAATTTCACCAGCAAATACATTCTTGATTATCTGGGCCTTGAGTCTCTGTTCTGGCTTGGTGCAGGCACTGAATGGAAGGCCAGTGTGGCTGCAGTACAACTTGGCACCTCCTGGATTCTGAAGTCCAAACTAGAGCAGGTGACAGCTTCAACTCACTCCCTCCTACAAGATCCCTAATATATGCCAGAGATGTGAGTTATACAGGGGTTTTGATGATGCTTGTGTAACCCAGAGGCACTGAGAAAGGGAGAACTCAGTGTCCTCTGCCACCTTACCTGAGGGGCAGCCAGCTTTTAGCTCAGGCAGTAGAGGATCATGACTGTAGCCCATACAGTCCCAGGTTTGATCCCGCCTGCTGCCAATCCCGTTCCATCAGCTTTACAAAAATCCTCATAGGGTTATAAAAATAGGTTCCCATTGTAAAATTGTCGTAACTAATGTTCCTCTAAACTTTTCCCGTTCACATGTGGAATAAATTTGGTTATGTGCATGTGTGACTGTGCACCACCTGGTGAAATACAAATCTAGCTGTGGGCGCTCTGCTAATCAACTTGATGACATTAGAATCTCTCCCGAGCGCCTGCACAAGTGCACAACTTCCAGGGAACACTGGCCATAACATATCTGTTATGTCCCAGAGTACGAAGCTAATTAAACCCAAGCTCTGTGGATCTGAACATTTTCAGTGGCCACGCGTAGTAAATCATCTAGGACTTCAAGTCTGATTGGACCCTAGTTGAGTCCCCAGCCCTGTCTTTTCACACCGTGTAGGGATGAGCAAGGGCAATGCTGAACACTTTGGAAAATCCTGACATGCCATTGTTAACATTAGTACTTGCCAAGAACTAGATACGACTTCAAACGACCATCGGTGTACTCAAGGGCCTGATTTCTGTACTCCGTGAATGGGGAGTTCATGGAAAGATTTAGTTTTCAAATGTACTCAGCTTTTTTGTACACACACCCCTTTGAAAACGAGGCTCTACGTTTTTATTTAACAGCAGCTTGCATTGCTCAAGAGGGGACGAAGTGCGCATTCCACATGCCCAAAATAATCCCACTTCTGAAAAAAATCGACATTGTGCACGGATGTACGGTTGCTACAGAGATGCTTTCCCACGTTCCCCCTTTGGGGAGTCCTTAGGCAAAATCATCTTGAGCTTCCAAATAGCTTGGGGTTTATTTCCAGGGATGGGCAGTGGTTCAGAAGGGATGGAAGGACCAATTTTAACTAAAACAGTTGACCCTCGCCCCAATGCACATCATAAGGCTCAGACAACAAAAGCAAAGGCAGAAGCAAAATAGATGAACATCAAAAGTGCATAGGGCACTTGGAGGGGAACGAGAATGTAAGGGGTCTGGAGTGTTCCTAACCCGGTAGGTTGCCATAGCAATCAGAGCGGGAGCTGCTGCTTTTAAGAAATCAGGCTCCCAACAATGAAAGCGGGCAGAGGTGAGACAGCTATGAAATGCTGTCACGAGCTAACTAGACATTAGCCATCTGGGCACTCTAACACGTGGGGTGACATAGCATCTGTACTGAATGGCTTATGAAATGTTGAGCACACATGGAGCGGTGTGATGTTGCCTCATCATATGGAACAAAGGGAACCTCTGTGTGCTCTTTATTAAAGCATCTCTTTGCTTAAAGATGTATTCACTCAAATGCTGCCCACTTCCCGAGGGTCAGCATCTCATTGCAGCTGCTCTGTTCCAAACCTGTGGAATGAATCCAACTTCTGGAAAAGATCAGATTGAAAATGTGTCCTCGGTTTGTATCTCCAAGGCGCTGAACTGAAACTTCTGCTCCAGTCAGCTGGATTGTGCAGATAAATGTAGTTATTTACTCACCTGGCATGATGATGCCAGTCAAAAGTGGAAGCAACAAATAGTCACTGCATACGTCGCCAAGTCAATTATCTCAGGATGTTGATTTGAATGAGCTACTCCGTTTTGCTGTCCCAGGGCCTCAAGAGATTAACATTGAGCTTAAAAGACTCATTTTCCAAAGAAAGCAAACAATGATTTAACAGATCTATACTCCATAATTCACCATTCAGACCTTGGACAACTACAGCATTTTGTCCCTGTCTCAGCAGTGAATGTGTCTCTAAATGTGTATGTTTTAAGTAGAGAAAAAGTGAAGCAGCTTGCTTCTGATTAAAGAGAAAGCTGGTTGTCTTTGATAAAACAGATAAATGCTTGGATACTTACTTTTTAATTGCTTTATTGCCAGAAGTTTTCAATGAAGCCATAAAAGAGAAAAAAAATGATCCGCCTAATTGCTTCAAGATGGATATGTAATGCATAAATCTCTTGTTTAATGGATCTAGTAATAGACCACCTGTTTCGGTTGCCTTTTCCCATTCAGAATATGAATGAATAGTTCCTTCAGATGTGCACAAAGAGAAATCACAATCTCACACTTGGAAAAGCTCTGACTTTTATATTTGATACAGGGACATTCATCCGTATTATCATCCAAAGCCAATTGATTTTGGGGAGGGGTGGAAGGAAGCAATCTGTCCAGTACATAGTCAGTATTGTATTTCCATTGTCAGACTGTTTTGAATAATGGTCAAATATGAATGTACTAAATATATAATCAGTGCAAGAAATAAAAAGATAGACTCGTTAAACAAAGAAGTAATCACTGCTGAAGGGTCAGGTAAGGGTTCTGTCGGTTATCCCTTCGGGCGCCCTGTCGTACTCCCAAATCTTGAATGTCCCGCTGCCATGTCTCTTGGCTTTTGGGATGCACTGTCCATCTGAGCACCACATGGCACCAAATTCATAAAAGGACCTCACTCCCCAAGGGCTTTTGTTCCTTCCTCCTCTCTCCACTCGGAGTTGTTTCCAGAGGAGGGATTGTTTCTTAATAAAGCCACTTGTTTTCATAGAGTTACAGGATTGGTTAGCTTAGGGTATGTCTACACAGCACGCTTATTTCAAAATAAGCTATTTTGATTTTTTTTCCAAAATAGCTTATTTGGAAATAGCACGTCTACACTACAGGGAAGCCTCAAAATGAGTCTGAGGCAGTCTCGTCTAATGTGGACATGCTATCTTGATTTAGAGTCCCAGGAGGCACTGGGGAGTACTTATTTTGAATGGCCCTTGGGGAGGAGCTATTTCAAAATAGCAGCAGTGGAGCGTCCACACTACTGCTCTTCCAAAATAGCTATTTCAGAATAGGTTTTATTCCTCATGGATTGAGGCTGACAGATTTTGAAATAAGCCGTCCGTTATTTTGAAATTCTGTTGAAATAACAGAATTGCTGTGTAGATGCTCACATTGTTATTTCAAAATAACGTCAGTTACTTTGAAATAACCATGCTGTGTAGATGCACCCCTAGTTTTCAGGTAATAGAAGTGAACCCATTTTTAATACTGGTCCTCAATGAGCTATGACTGATGGGGATAAGAAAAGTGGGTTGACGTGACATGGGTGAGATGGTTCACCCACCCTTGCCTTATGAAATGGACATATGGACATACACGTACATAACTCAAAGGTGCTTTGAGCAAATTATTTCATGCAACCTGTCAATCTTCATGTCTTAATCCGCTGATTCTGTTGATCTCATTTGGGTGTATGCATCACTCTTGTGTGTCAAATTAAACATAGGGAGTAAGGACCACTTTATGTTTTTTAAATATGTAAATTGAAAGCCATCAAGGATAAGTCCAAGGATGGGAAGCCTCAGTGTCTGGGCAATGATATGCAAATAACCTTTTGTCCTTGAGTCTTAGCAGTGGTGGTAGGGAGCAGCCAGGTGACTCCCCATGTAGTAAGGGAATTCTTTTAAAAAAAATTGGAAGGTTGGAGTTTTTTGTCTTTGGGCTGGCTGGACACACCCGAGGAGGGTGAACCAGAGACCCCAGAGGGAAGTGGAGATTTTCCCTGGTTTGGAAGACAGCTGGAAAAGAAACCATTTTAGGGTGAGTTTCTAAGAAGCTTGTCTTGAGGATTTTAGTGTCAGAAGTAGCCAAGCGTTTTTTGTTACTTTGGATTTGTACCCTACTTTGCTCTGCCTGTTCACACTTATTACCACTTAAATCCTACTGCTTGTACTTAATAAAATCACTTTTACTTACTATCAAGCCCCAGTGTAAATAATTGTTACCTGGAGGGACAACCAGCGTGCACATTTCCCCCGTTCATTGTTAAAACGGCTTATCCAAGTCATTCGTTGGGGTCTGATCCCATTTGGAGAGTGGGATCCCAGGAAGTTGGACCCCAAACTGCACTCTCCTTGGCCCTGAGGAGGTTCAGTGTCTGTACTGCTTCTCGGTGAGGGCAGGGATCTCCGCTCAGGGCTTTGGCTGGGGGAGACCAGGGAGCTGGCCCAGCAGGATGGCATTGAGTAGCCCCAGAGAGCAGGAAGGTGAGGGGCAAATGGCCGTATCAGCACTCCGGGGGAGGAGGCACCCACAAGGGGTCTTCTGTGACTGCCCCCTGTCACAAGGGGATAGGCCTTTCCATGTTCCCGCATGTTGATATGCACACTCAATGTTTGTTTGTACCTGGGGAGACCAATCCCACTGATGAGTTCTCAGGAGAAAGGACCATCATAGCTCAGGCCAAGACCAATAGCTAGTTGCTCTGTGCTTCTCTCAGCAAGGAGCCCTTATAAGCCCTGTTGCAGACTGGCTAGACGAGGGGTGGGCAACAAGCGGTTGGCAGGCCAGATGCCAGACACTTTGTTTACCTGCTTGGCCAAAGGGGAAGCTGCTCCCAGGTCCTGTTGGCATAAGTTTGCCATTCTCACCAATGGGAGCCGTGGAAAGTGATGTGCCAGTCCATGCCACTTCCTGCAGCTCCCATTGACCGAGAACAGCAAATGGAAGCCAATAGGAGCTGTGAGTAACTGACACAGGTAGGTAAATCATCCTGAAGCCCACCATCAAGGTTAACTCCAGTGAACTGCATACAGCCTGCAGGTTACTTATTGGCCACCCCTGGGCTAGGCAAGTCAAGGAAGCCGGCAAATCACCATAAAAGAGAAGGCTGGAAAAGGGGAGCATTCATTTAGTACCAAATTGAGATGTCAAGAACAAGATAAATCAAACCACCAAGAGAGGCAAAGAGGAGAAAATCTTTAACTGCCCTTACACCAATGCTAGTAAACAAGAGGAATTGGAATTGCTCATTTTATGAACACAGACTCAACCTAGATGATGCAGCAGAAATCAGGAGAAGAGAGTCCCACAATTTGGATTGTTACAGGCACTGGTTCTAACCTATTGGGTGGGCAAAGGAGAGGGGAAGTGGCCCTCCGTCTCAGAAATGACATTGTTTCTGAGTTGCCAATGACTCGGAAACAGGCAAATGACCGTGAATGCTTATTCTAACAGAATAGTGATAGAAATGTAGCCATGTTAGTCTGGTGTAGCTGAAACAAAAAATAGGACTATGTAGCACTTTAAAGACTAACAAGATGGTTTATTAGGTGATGAGCTTTTGTGGGCCCGCGTGGGTCTTGCCCATGAAAGCTCATCACCTAATAAACCATCCTGTTAGTCTTTACAGTGCTACATAGTACTGTTTTTTGTTTATTCTAACAGAGAAAGCACAATAACGGTACCAGTTAGTGTCAGACACAGATGACCAAGTCACACTAGGGGACCAGATGTTTGGTAATATAATAGGTATAGCTCACAGAGCTGGAAGAGACCTTGAGAGGTCATTGAGTCAAGTCCAGTCCCCCTGCCCTCACAGCAAGGCCAAGTACCATCCCTGACAGATTTGCCCCAAATGGCCCCCTCAAGGATTGAGCTCACAACCCTGGGTTTAACAGGCCAATGTTCAAACCACTGAGCTATCCCTCCCCCTGAAGTAGTGCAGGAAAGGGGTAACAATATGAGAAGGGGGTGCTGCATTTTCATGGGTGACCGGTTTTGAGTACTGAAGGTCTCTTGTTTCCAGTACTAACACTTCCATAGAATTTCTAACTTCAAGTGTTGCATCCTACGGCAATGGGGTGCACCCGGCCCTCTGCCACACCCTCCAAGAAGACTAGAGTGACAGTGGAGGACGCAGCCAATCAAGTGCCAGGAAGGCCCAATTAAAAAGGAGGTGCGGTGCAGAGCTCAAGGGATACAGGTTGGGTGAGGGGCTGGCTGAGAGAGCATCAGCACCATGGACAGCTCCCTGTGGAGAGCTAATCAAGGACCTTTGGATTGCTGGGACTTGGAGATAAAGCCCCGAGATGAGGGCAAAGATGTGGTCACCAAGCTGGGAAGCCCTGAGAGTACCACTCTGGTTCAGAGTGGGGAATGGACCCACAGGGACAGTACAGAGGGCCCCGAGATGGGCCCCTGTTGGATGTCTCAGAGCGGTCGCCATGTTAGTCTAATGCAGTGTTTCCTGATTTTATTTGGTCACAGAACCCTTTTCAGCTTTAAATAATTCCAAGGAACCTTTAGGTTCCCAGAGTAAAATTTGGCAGCAAAAAAAAAATTTTTTGCCAGAAGTGGTTGAGCAAAGAAACCCTGCAAAATACTCTGTCTCTTTAAGAGGGGGCGGGTCAATGCTGCGTTCTCACGGAACCCTTACTTTTGCTTTGCAGAACCCTGGGGTTCCACGGAGCACCAATTGGGAAACACTGGTCTAATGTAAAAAACCGAGTGGTCCTATAGTATTGACTCGCACAGTGCGAGACTCAGCTGGTGGGCAGAGTTGCCAAAGAGGCTTTTAAACTAGAGAGTGCCGGCTCATGCACTTGGCCGGAGGGGGCTGCTGCCCCATTCCACCAACACAGAGTATATTAGAGCAGGAAAACTGCTCTAATATTGGGCTGTGTATTAGAGCCCAGACTGACAAATAAAGAGGAACTAAAAACTAGTGGTTGCTCCAGTGAGAGTGATAATTTCTTGATTATTCTATTTGCACATTACAAATGTAAAGTCCAAAACAGCAACACACACACACACACACACACACACACACACACACACACACATGGTGCTTTAAAAAGGCCAATTTCACAAAGCTCAACAATTATGAGCCAAATCATCTGGCAGAAGTTATGTCAACTGAAAAATGTGAATGACGATGAATAATGGTTTCAGATTATTCGATGAGATTCCCAGAAAGTCACAATTAAGAAAGAAGGCGGCATTTCTTAATAAATCCACCTGGGTGGAGAGGAAGTGAAAGTAGCTACCAGAAATATTAACCAAGCAACAGGATTAAAAGGGAAGTTGAATGAGAATTAATATAAATTAGAATCTCGGAATTGTATTAATAAGAGAAACAAAAGAATTCCAGGAGAAAACTATGGGCCACAGAATCAATAAGAATGAGGGTTTAAAGTATATTAGGAACAAAGGGGATCCTATAATGAAGCCCATCAACAAGGGAGGCAAAGGGGGCAGTGTCTTTAGGGCCCAGCAATTGATAAGGGTCCGGGGTTCCTGGCCACCACTGCCTTTTACTTCAAGAACCCACCCTTCCGCCCGAGACCCCATCCCTTCCTGGAGCACAAAACCCTTCCCTCCCCTCCCCCACTTGCCCAGTCTGGCAAGTCTGGCAGCCCCCCGCCTTATATTGGTCCATTGTTGATAGACATGGGGGAACTGTCAATAATCATGCAGAAAGAGCAGATATGTTTAATGGATGTTTCTTTCTGTTTCTGTATAAAAATCAAAAGGTGTCTGTATAGCCCATAATGACAAAAACTTCCCATTCTAACAGTAATTTGGCGATGGCTCAACAGTATCTACAAAATCTAGACGGTTATAAATCAGTAGGCCCAGACTAAGAGTTTTAAAAGCTGGCTGAGAAACTCTCTGGCCTATTAATGTTGATTTTCTATAAGTCTTGGAACACTAGGGAAATTGCAGTGGTCTAGAGGAAAAGTAATGTTGTGCCAATATTTTAAAAGGTTATATGGAAAGATCTGGGTAATTATAGGCCTTTCTATTTGACATCAATCGCAGGCAAAATAATAAGCTGATATGGGACCCGTCAACTAAGGAATTAAATGCTGATAATATAATTAATGCCAATCAACATAGGGTTATGGGAAATTGATCTTGTCGTACTAACTTGATATCATTTTTTATGTGTTTGCACTTTTGGCTGTTAAAGGTAGTAGCGTTGATATAATAGATTTTTCTAAGGCACTTTACTTGGCACCACATGATGTTTTGTCTAAAGGAATAGAATGATACAATACCTACATAGCACATACTAAATGGACTGAAAACTGGCTAACAGAGAAGCCTCAAACTATATCTGCAAACAGGGAATCATCATAGACTCATAGAATACTAGAACTGGAAGGGACCTTGACAGGTCATCAAATCCAGTCCCTGCCTTCATAGCAGGACCAAGCACCGTCTAGAGTTCATCTCAGATAAATGTCTATCTAACCTACTCTTAAATGTCCCCAATAAAGGAGATTCCACAACCTCCCTGGGCAACTTCCCACTGCTTAACCATCCTAACAGTTAGGAATTTTTTCCTAATGTCCAACCTAAACCTCCCTTGCTGCAATTTAAGCCCATTGCTTCTTATCCTATCCTCAGAGGCCAAGGAGAACAATTTTTCTCCCTCCACCTTTTAACACCCATTTAGGTACTTGAAAGTGGTGTGTTTCTATTGGAGTCCCCTATACTATTTAGCTTTTTTATCAATGAACTGGAAAAAATGTAAATACATTCACGCTAAACTTTGAATTGTTTTCGCAATATTGGTATTAAAGTGATACAGCATTTGTCTGTAGACCAAGCCTGTGATAATACTATGAAATAAAGTTAAAATACATTTAAAAAGAAGACTCTAAGGACAAAACTTTACATAACAATTAACAGATTAGCAACCAATATTTATCCCTTGTTTTCAATTTTGCTTCTTAGTGCATGTTGTGTATGTATCCTCATTCCTATGCAGTCTTATCTGAAAGCGGATAGGTAAAATATTGCTTTAATAACTTCCTCTGATTCTGTGTTTGCACAGAACAAATATCAGATGGAATATTTCATAAATATTGTGCTGCATCAAAACCTACAAATAAAGGGAAAACCCTACCATATACTCCTAAACACCTGTGCAGAAGAAGATGTTAGTAATGCTGTATTACTTATGGTATATTTTTAGTGATTTTTAACATAGAAAAGAAAATATTAGCTCAACAAATGTGCAGTTTCTACCTTCCAGGATGAGTTCTGTATTAATGAGGAAACAGCTGAAACATAAAATTAGCTGGTGTTGCTTCCAGGGAACTGAGGAGGATGAAGCTCAACCTGCATTTTGGAAAAATCTTGAGGCATGCCAAGAGCATGGGAAAATCTGCTTAGTGTTGCAAATCTGAACCCAGCTCTGCCTCACATGGAGAACAAATGCCACATCTAGCTGCAGCAGATATGAGAGGTGGCTTCCCCGGAGATGCTCGTCTCTGCAAGTGATGTTTTTACATCAGTCTCCAACAGGAGGCATTGGGAAAAGGCCCTGAGAGGGAAGCCCATGAATATAAGATTTTGTCTGAATGTTTACTCCTGGTTGTTAGCCTCTCTGGGCCTTAGTCACCCATCTGTAAAATGGAGGTACAAGCACTTGCCTACCTCACGGGGCATTGAGATGATAAATACATTACAGATAGTGAGGCATTTGGGTCTCATGGGGATGGAAACCAAATACAGGCCTTAGAGAGACAGATGACTTAGGTGTGTGTGTGTGAGAGAGAGAGAGAGAGAGAGAGTGAGAGTGCTTTTGTGGGGTTTGAGTTTTTAAAAACATGGGAAAGAGTGATCATCGGATGGTAGAAATATAATAGCTTTGTGAAAAAAGTTATCTAGAATGTTCAAGGTAGATAAATGAAGGCTACCAATTGGACTCCCAGTGGTTGTATTAGGTTACAAACCCACAGGAAGGTAAGGACCCAGGAAAAGCCCCATTGATTACACAAATTCAACTAATGACCAGATATGTGATAGCTCGCTTTAGGAAATAGTGGCATGCAGAAATAAAATATTGGACAGTCATTCAGTGGAAACAATGACAGCCAGCCTTACCTCTTCTAACATGTGGCTTTCATTTTTGGAAATTGAATAAAATAAATACATAGGCAATGATAAGAGGTTGACCAAACCAAAATCGATCTTTTATAATAGACACGGGGAACAACATTTAGGATTACTTGGGTAGCAAGCTGATATACATTAATAATAATTTTGAAAATAAAAATGCAAATCTGCCAAATCAATGAGCCAGCACAAAAATATCAACAAAACCTGAACAATATAAAATGTGCGTAAAACTCCTGGTGACAAAATGCAAAGACAGAAGTTGTAGGAGAACTTATAATTTAACCAAAACATACCATCAAGGGTTGAATTGGGCAGGGTTATGTTGGGTGGACAATCAATTCTTTTTTTTTTTTTAAGACTACCATCCTGTTCTCCATTATCTCAGTTTTCATTTTGAAAAAGGGAAAGTCTCTAGCTGATACAACTGTGAAGAAACCTTGAATGTGTATGTGTTAGTCAGACATTCACCGAATAAGATCTACTTATTGGCCTGTCCTGTACTTGTTCTGTACAAGTACAGCTGATAGAAGTTTGTTAAATTTTCAACAACGTTTTTAGCCAAAAGTTGTCAATTCTTTTTTCCTGATTTCCTGATGAGCAAAATGGTGAGTGTTGTATCATAAATCTGTTGGTAACATGAGCCCTACCCCAATAAGATTAGCATTGCTCCTAGAGTCAGGTAAGGTGTGTGACCATCTGGGACTGCAAACTTGGACATTTGTCCCTGTGACTACTGACAATATTTTGCTTCCAGTTCACTTGATTGGGTGAAATTTCCTGCCAGTTAATTCATTTGTCAGTGGCCTTTTCAGAAAGGAAACACAAGTATGGTCAGAGGGAATTCTTTTAATAATCCTGGCAAATATTGTTGCACTAATACAGCGAGTTGTAGAAAAGACAGCGTTAGTTAACAATGCTTCCATCATCCCAGACAGAATGTAGGTCTGCATGTGGTGGCTGTAGGGCCACACTCCTCTCCATCAGTAAAGCGGTACGAGTCTGAGTGTAGCACATTGTGTCTTTCACTTTTCTCAGTGCCTGGGCGTCAGTATCTTTCCCTGTTCTGTGTTGGACCACTAGGGAGCTTGATCGAACAGCTATTCAAGAGAACGGGTGTCTTTTCCATTGACTTCATTATGGCTTGGCTCACACCCCAAAGGAATCACGCTTTCTCCAAGGAACACTCCTCTGCATCACAACACCTAAAGAGTACAACACTTTGAGAAAATAACTCAAATATTAGCAGAGCTGTTGCCTTTCTCAGTCAGCCTGCCCCTCTGCCAATGTGACACTCAGCCAAGGAGTACTTAGATGAGCTGTATCATTTGAATCAACTGTATTTCCCTGCAAGAAAACTTTTCAAAGACACCATAACAGTGGACCAACTTAAATGTAAACCACAAATTAAAAAAACCACAGTAAGCGAACCAACAAAATGCCACCATGGCTTGGCTTAACCAAGTACAAGAAGCAGTGAGAGATAAAAAGACATCTATTAAAAAAGTTAAATCCTAGTGAAGAAAATAGAAAGGAGCATAAACTTTGTCAAATTGTGCTAAAATATAACACAATAGCAACATGTTTTTAAGTACATCGGAAGCGGGAAGCCTACTAAACAACAAGTGGGGCCACTGGACGATTGAGATGCTAAAGGAGCACTAAATAAATTCTTTACATCAGTCTTTACAGCTAAGGATGTTGGAGAGATTCCCATACTTGAGCCATTCTTTTTAGGTGACAAATCTGAGGAATTGTCCCAGATTGAGGTGTCATTTGAGGAGGTTTTGGAACAAATCGATAATCTTAACAATAACAAGTCACCGGGACCAGATGGCATTCACCCAAGAGTTCTGAAAGAACTCAAATGTGAAATTGCGGAACTATTAACTATGGTTTGTAACCTATCCTTTAAATCAGCTTCTGTACTAATGACTGAAAGATAGCTACAGTGCCGCCAATGTTTAAAAAGGGCTCTAGAGGCGATCCTGGCAATTACAGACCAGTAAGTCTAACATCAGTACCAGGCAAATTACTTGAAACTATAGTAAAGAATAGAATTGTCAGACACATAGATTACCATAATTTGTTGGGGGAAGTCAACGTGGTTTCTGTAAAGGCAAATCATACCTTACTAATCTACTAAAGTTTTCTGAGGGGGTTAACAAACATGTGGACAAGGGGGATCCAGTGGATATAGTGCACTAGATCTCTAGAAATCCTTTGACAAGGTTTGTCACCAAAGACGCTTAAGTATCTTAAGGGGTCATGGGATAAGAGGGACGGTCCTTTCATGGATTGATAACTGGTTAAAAGAAAGGGGAAAAAAGTAGGAATAAATGGTCAGTTTTCAGAATGGAGAGAAGTAACTAGTGGTGTCTCCCAAGGGTCTGTCCTGGGCCAAATTCTATTTGACTTATTTATAAATGGGGAAAGGGGTAAACAATGAGGTAGCAAAATTTGCAGATGATACTAAACTGCTCAAGATAGTTAAGACCAAAGCAGACCGTGAAGAGCTTCAAAAAGATCTCACCAAACTTAGTGGTTGGGCAACAAAATGGCAAATGAAATTTAATGTTGATCAACGTCAAGTAATGCACACTGGAAAAAATAATCCCAACTATACATACAATATGATGGGGACTAATTTAGCTACCACTACTCAAGAGAGAGATCTTGGAGTCATTGTGGATAGTTCTCTGAGAACATCCACTCCGTGTGCAGCAGCAGTCAAAAAAGCAAATACGATATTAGGAGTCATTAAAAAAGGGATAGAGAATAAGACAGAAAATATCTTATTTCCACTGTATAACATCATGGTATGCCCACATCTTGAATACTGCATACAGATGTGGTCACTTCACCTCAAAAAAGATATACTGGCATTGGAAAAGGTTCAGAAAAAGGGCAAAAAAATTATTAGGAGTTTGGAACTGGTCCTATATGAAGACAGATTAAAAAGACTTGGATTTTTCATCTTAGAAAAGAGGAGATTAAGGGGGGGATATGATAGAGGTCTATAAAATCATGACTAGTATGGAAAAAGTGACGAAGGAAAAGTTATTTACTTATTCCCACAATATAAGAACTAGGGGTCACCAAATGAAATTAATAGGTAGCAGGTTTAAAACAAACAAAAGGAAGTTTTTCTTCATGCAGTGCGCAGTCAACCTGTAGAACTCCTTGCCAGAGGATGTGGTGAAGGCTAGGACTTTAACAGGGTTCAAAAAAAAGCTAGATAAATTCTTAGAGGTTAGGTCCATCAATGGCTATTAGCCAGGAGGGGTCAGGAATGATGTCCCTAGCTTCTGTTTTCTGGAATGGATGACAGGAGTGGGATCATGTGATGATTACATGTTGTGTTCACTTCCTCTGGGGCACCTGGTATGGCCACTGTCAGCAGCCAGGACACTGAGTTAGATGGACCTTTGGTCTGACCCAGGCTGGCCATTCTTATGTCCTTATTGCTGCTGGAATAGCAATAGTCACATGAGCCCTATGCATAAGGACACTAATACTCTTCTATAGGCAAAGAATAAGATGAACCAAGAACATTCCTTATCCATTCAAACCAGCACCACAAATCCCAGGACCTCTTCTACGATCCCTTTGCCCAATACGGAAGATATAGCAATGATGAATTTCAATGATGAATTTCAACCTTTTAAACCATTATAAATGATCAAAGATTTAACAATATTAAAAGGGATTTAACTTAATCATATCATCATCTGGCATCAAAAAGTTGCCAGTACTGTTATGAGTCAAGCTGATTTCAAATAGGAACACAATTTCATTTATCATCTTCCTATGTTGCTCTTTCATATTTATCCATAGATCTGCACTTAGAGTGGGCTAAGTGTTGAAAAATGTTGAGTGAGGTCTCTGTCAATCCTGAGGTGGTAGTAGCAATCTGTAAACCTGCCAAAAATTCTTTGAAACTCACTGTCGAACCTTTTAAGAACTTCTTCCTAATGTTTATTAGGGGCAGGGGACTGGACTCAATGTCCTCTCGAGGTCCCTTCCAGTCCTAGTATTCTATGATTCTATGACTGGTTTATCGGGGAGCTTGTGTGACTGGTTGATTCAATCCATTTGGATATTTGTAAAGGGAAGGGCACATTTCTATGTGCGTGTATGCATGCATGCCTAAAGCTGTGCCATAAGTAGGTAATAAGACTTTAGCATGGCTTGATTTTATATTGATAATGAGGTACAGATAATCTCTCCCATTCTGTGCTTTGAAATATGCAATATGATAGTTGATTATCGCCTGTGAAGTTGAGCATATGGTTCTAAAAGGGTTCTAAATGATTTTATGTTTTCTGTTTTATTATTATCCATCTGATACTTAGAACCAAGCAGCATAAGGCTCTTAATTCTCTTCCCCGGTCCCTTGTGCACAATATTAAAACAATTCAAAGCAGTGCATATTTCAGCTGTCTTTTAGAGATGAATTATCGCTGGTGTGGCCTCACACAGAAGCTTGGAGGAAGTTTTGAAACAGATTTCTGCATAAATATGGTATTTTACTTCCAAGGAAGGATTTAAAAAATAGAGTCAGGCTTATGTGAGCTTTAAATGTAAATCATACTCCACTTGTTCTATTGTGAGCCGCATCGTTAATGAGGGTATCCAGAGTAAATCTGAAGGGAAAGAAGGAGTTGCTGAATTTTTTGCTCACAGAAGCTTCTTTGCCATTTCAAAATAATATCAAACTTTGGAGGAAAATATCAAGAGTCAGAGTCAGAAATGTCTTGTTTAAACTCGCCTAGTGGTTGGGGGTCTGTCTGACCCTAAGAGCCCTATTCAAGTACTAGCTGGTGTGCTTCTGAATTTAGGAAAGTTTTCATTTGTTCATAGCTCATGACTAACAATAAAAACTGATTAAAATGCATCCCAGGTCTTCCCTTTTCCCCATTTAGAAGCCTCCAAGGCCCCAAGAACTATTGTTCTTGTTTTTGTTATTGTTCTTGTTCATTTGTTATTGTTGTGGAATAGTTTATTCCGAAATAACTGTGCAGTGTAGACATAGCCTAATGCACACAAAATTGGAAATAAAATGTGCCACACCCATGTCTCTTCATACATTAAGTATTCTCAAACTGAGAGGGAGGGCACTCTCCGGGTGTATCTAAACTACATGGCTCCATCGATGGAGCCATGTAGATTAGGCTGATTGGCAAAGGGAAATGAAGCCGCGATTTAAATAATCGCGGCTTCATTTAAATTTAAATGGCTGCCGCGCTGAGCCAACAAACAGCTGATCAGCTGTTTGTCGGCTCAGCATACTAGTCTGGATACTCCCGCGTCAACCTGAAAGCCCTTTATCGACCTCCCCATTAAGCCTCGTAGGATGAGGTTTACCGGGGAGGCCGATAAAGGGCTTTCATGTCGGCAGGGGAGCGTCCAGACTGCCTCGATCTGCCGACAAACAGCTGATCGGCAGAGCGGGGCAGCCATTTAAATTTAAATAAAGCCATGATTATTTAAATCGCGGCTTCATTTCCCTTTGCCGATCAGCCTAATCTACATAACTCTATCGATGGAGCCATGTAGTCTAGACGTACCCTCTCTGCATTGTGTTGGTCTCAGAGGGGTAGCCATGTTAGTCTGTCACTAAAAAAAGGGTTTTTAAGTTTTTGCATTGTCTTGATCATCCTACCTGTGTGTGTGTTAGACCCCTCACTGTTAGTCAATGGGGAATATGAAAGTCTTCCAAGGTCTTTGGGGAACCTCTTGGACCCCCAACCACATTCAGAAAAAAAATCAAGTGAAATCTACTAGGCAAACCACTGCTTCTTCGTTCCTTAAGTATTATCCAGCTAGGAAGAGGACAACCTATTAGCACTGAGTTTGTCTGAGTACCACTTGTGGTTTTCAATGTACCAAAAAAGTCACTCAAAAGATATTGGGGACCCCAAATTAATTATGCAGCTATTCCAGCATCAGATGATTTTTATTTTAAGGCAGCAGTTATATGATTATATGAATCTTTCAACATTATTTTTATCATCATAATTTCGGTACTTTTTGTTTAAAAAAATCACCAAAAGGGACTTGAAGGTCTGTGAGAACCTAGATCTCATTGGCCATAGGTATCATCACAATTGACCAGCAAATTGAATTTCTTGGAAGACAACACTGTCAAATTGATGTTCCAGGAAGCCTGTTCTTGCAAGGAAGAGTTTCTGGGAAAACCACCATCATCACCTACATTTTTATGGCAAGCCCACACATGACAGATGCCGCAGCTGGCCAAAGACTTGCTGGGGCAAAGACTTATTGTTGCATTGCACATGTACATTGCCTATCTGGATGCATGGATTGTGCGGGTTGTTGAACTGCACCAGCCTAATACATTTCTGAGTAAGAGACAGATGTTTCCCATAGCCCCGGGTACACAGTGAAATCACTGGTGTAAGGAAGCCACATTGCAGACTTGCCTCAGGCATCCCAGGAAGCAACGTCGGGTGTGCTGTGCACTGATCCAGAGCCTGGGAAACGGGGAAGATGTTACGTCTGTTCCAGAGAACCAGACACAAAGACACATCAAAAAATGTGCAAAGTGTAAAAAGTTTGTGTGTTCAGAGCGTACTGCACCTCTCCGCTTTATTTGCTCAAAGCCATGGGTCGTTTCTTGCCATTTTGCTCTGTTTGCGCCTTTTAGGTTCATGTGGCTGTCTATTTCCATTGTCTAAAGATGGAGTCAGTCAGGGTGTGTCTACACTGCACCGTGATTTCGAGATAACTATTGTTATTTCAAAATAACAATGTGAGTGTCTACACAGCAATTCCGTTATTTCAAAATAAATTCAAAATAATGGACGGCTTATTCCGACTTCTGTAAACCTCATTCCACAAGGAATAACACTTATTTCGCAATAGCTATTTTGAAATAAGGCATGTGTAGACGTTCCACGCCTGCTATTTCGAAATAGCCCCTCACCAGAGCCATTCTAAGTTATTCTTCCCCAGTGCTTCCCGGGGCTATACATCGAGATAGCACGTCTACATTAGGGAAGCCTGCCTCAGACTAATTTTGACACTTCCCTGCAGTGTAAACATGCTATTTTGGAATAACTATTCTAGAATAGCTTATTTCGAAATAGCTGTGCAGTGTAGACGTACCCTTAGAGGCCCTACTCAAGTACTAGCTGATGTGCTTCTGAATTTAGGAAAGTTTTCATTTGTTCATAGCTCATGACTTACAATAAAAACTGATTAAAATGCATCCCAGGTCTTCCCTTTTCCCCATTTTAGCAGCCTCCAAGACCCCAACATGAAAATAGTTGAGTGCGTTTGGTCCAATATGAGAATTAAATGGAGGGTGTCTGCAAAGAGTAAAATCACTTTGTTTTAAGAGTACCAAATCGTTCACCATGTTGTGAAACCTCTCCTGTAATAATTTGGGCTGAGTATTCAGGGGAAAAAGGTTAGATTTGAAATCCTGGTTCCCTTGATGTCAAAGGCAACACGACCATTGATATCAGTAGGACAAAGAATTCACCACAGGTCTCTCTCCAGAGCAATGCGTCCAAATGGTCTCTTAAATACAGGCAGTCCCCGGGTTACGTACAAGATAGGGACTGTAGGTTTGTTCTTAAGTTGAATTTGTATGTAAGTTGGAACTGGTACATATTGTAGGGGAAACTCTAGCCAAACATTTCTCCAGAGCTCAGTTTTATTCTCCCACACCTCACTTCCCTCAGTCCTTTATTCTCAAGCTGAGGTGTCTGCTGAGAAAAGCCGCTCCGCGTCTCCCTGGTCTGCTGGTGGGGGGGCGCTAGCTTCGCGTCTCCCTGGTCTGCTGGGGGGAAGCAGCTAGTGCGGGGTTGCCTCACCCGTTTGTAAGTAGGGATCCGATGTAAGTCGGATCCATGTAACCCGGGGACTGCCTGTAACCAAAAACCTGGGCTAGGGCAGCCTTTGGTATTATGGAGGTGGGGCAGAGAGAGAGAGGCACACACGTATATACAGGTTGCATAGCTGCTCATGGTGAAAAGTCCATACAGCCAAGTTTCCCAGCCTCTTTAATTTTTTTTTTAAGGACAGACAGAACATAGACGAGAAAAATGAGGGAGTAAATCACAAAAATTACACTTTTCTACCTTTGTCCTCCAACTTCACAGGCAAAGCAATTGCAAATCCTCTTTTGTCTTTTGGATTGCATTGTGTTTCTCTCACACTGTAATCTGTATTTCTATATCACTTACTAAAAATCCTGGCTTTCAAACAGCTCCATAAATTTCTTTAAACATCTCCTGATTCAATAGAAAAAGGGGAATGAAACTGAACACTGAGGCTGTATTCCATTGTTTAGCTGAACACTCTGCTGAGATAAACTATGAAATAAATCTTACTGTCCCAACAGGTCATTTTGATACCTCTGATTATTTACAGTCCCATCCATATCATCCTGGTGCTTTTCTCAGAAGTAATCAGAAAGCTTCCCCCGTTTCCTTTCCGGAGCTTTATAGGCTCCTTAGAAGTGCAAAGAGTTTTTGCATTTAACTAGACTGGAGTGCAAGTAAGGGGTAGAAATCAAATCTTCCCCATGGCGTGGAGCAGGGACACGATGGGTCTGCTTTTGGCCCCGCTCCTGTAGGCATTATTTCAGACCCAAGGGTATGAAGTAGGATCGGTGCTGGGTCTGGCTCTTGGCAGGAGGAAGGTGCCTTCTCACCACATTCCCACACAAAGACCAGTCACGGTCCAGCCCATAGTCCAGCCAAGGAGGGGAACAGAAATTCCTGAATTTTGCAGCCTGTTTTCTGACCTATATGGAAGCTGAGTGGGTTTTAGTGCAGACAAACTGGAGATGCACTTTCAACATACGCATGGTTCTCTGGTTTCTTTGCCCGTCTCCCTGCTGGCCTGCAATGCCTCATTGTGTATACCCAGCGTTTCTGAACCAGGGGTGCCAACAGCTTCCATGAGTCCCTGGGCAAGGTGTGTGGGGCAGGCTCCGCACCCCCAAAAAGGGGTGGGGTCTCAGGCAGAAGGGGCGGGGTCAGGGCCACTTTCAACAGGAGAGGAAATGCTTCGTGAAGAAGGGACAGTTCTTAGATTTGTGGATTCTCACGCCAGACGGGACCACTGTGACCGACCTCCTGCATAATACGATTGGCAGTGGCCGAGGCAATGTAAACTAAGGCAGGAGGTGGGCTAATCACGAAGTTCAGGGGCTCAGATGCCACGGTGATGGGTGTGTAATGGGAGCCTAACTAGATTAAACCAGGGTGTCTGGCTGCTTTATTTCCTCAGCTTTATTTTCCTGTATTCCCTGCTGGCTCAGTGATTCTGCATCCAGGTTTGTTCAGTGGCCTCTCAGAAAAGCAGCGGCTGCATAGTCCTGTAACTCAGGCTTCCAAAGGGAACACCCCAGTCTTTCCTAAAGAGAGAGCTTCCCTCCGTTCCCCTCCCCACAGGGGGCCTGCTTCAGTCAAGCCCCACAATCCCCGTCTCAGATTGGTCTGGCACTCCATGAACATCCTGAGGCTGCCAGATTTAAAGGACTCCAGATTTAAAGAGACAAAAGGGTGTTTTTCCCAACTGCGCACACAGAGATTTTCCATAAAAGGAATGCCTCCGTAGCAAGGGCCCGTCTTTCCCTTAGTAGCCCCTTTGGCCTGCATGGGCGAATTCTGGCCCACAGGCCGGATCCTGTTCACAGAGTTAGCCTCTGTGTTTATCTGCACCTCCACAGGCATTGGGCAGTCACAGCTCTTGTTGTCCCGGTCCATGCCACTTCCCACCGCTCCCATTGGCTGCCAACAGTGAAGTGCAGCCAATGGGATCTGTACTCACCCAATATCTGTGGAGGACAAATAAACAGCAGTAGCAGCCCTCCAGGGACTAATGCTGCTGGGCTGCCCTTTTTAATTGCCCACCTCTGCGCTTGGGTGTCTCGCTCCTCCTTTCCCCTTCCTCCCAACAGGGGAGAGTTTTAAAAGGTCTCTGGCACCCTGAAATGCAATCAGCAGATCCTAGTTGGTCCTGTCTCAGTTGATCCTAATCTGCCCAAGACAACCCCTTTTTAGCTGAGCCTGATTGACTTGTACTCATCTACTTCTAGTTAATAGCGGAGTGGGCCTTTTACCCTGCCAGGGCTGCCTTTCCCCACTCTATTGCTGACCTCTGGCCTGACTTTGTCACACTACATTAATACTATGGGTGTGCCATGTTGTTTTCCATGCTCCGTTGTCCCTTACAGCATGGTTTCCTGGAGCCTGAGATGAACCCAACCCAGGGGAATGAAGGACTAAGCTGGGGTGTGGGCAGACCTCTTGATTGTTCTCCCGGGTTTCAGATGTGATTTTTTTTAAAGTCTCTGTCTGTTGTGGCTGTGAAGTGAACCTTGAAAACTTGAGGCAAGTGCAACCGGTGCAGACTACGAGTCTACAGAGCACCTGAAAGTATAGCTCAGTTTTGAGCAGCCTCGTCACTTTGTTGGGTGCTAACGCAGATGCCCAGTCTAGTTCTTTAAATGGCAATGTTGTTGACTGTTTCCCCGCTCACCAACAGGAAAGGAAGGAAAAGAACAAACATATTACAAATATCTACTGGGAGTGGCCTCATTTTGAGTAAACCATCCACAGCATGTGATAGGGCTGAAAGAAACATGGTTGGTTTCATTCACCTGAAAGGAGGCTCTGTTTTCAGACATTTGGGAAACACTATCATATGTGTCATTGAATAATGTGTGTTCACCAGGTTATCAGCCTTTTTTAAATATAGGTTTAATTAAAGCAACAGCAACCAAAAAAAAAAGCCCTACGTGACTATTGTAACTCGACCTTACGGAAGGAATACTGTATTAGCACAGGAAGAATACAATCCTTTGCGGCAGATAATGGGAGAGAAATGAATATGCAGTCTTCTCCTCCTGGAGTAATGAATACTTATGATAATATTTTTCTTAAGCATGGAGGGGAAAATCTATGTACTCCCACATGAAAAGACTTGCATTGTTAGGTTTTAAATGTAGTCTTACAAACACTTAAAAGAAATCAAATCTCATCACATCTGTTCATTGTGTTTTGGGAGAATGTTAGGCAGCTTTTCTGAGGGGTTTGGCAGATTCTGCTTAAGTTTCAATTTGTCCCCATTTGATTTTTGTCTGAAAATCTTCTCATTTAGTGTCTTTGCATATATTGTGTGGCTGTCACTTTGCTGATTGGCTGAGATGGCGTGTCACTTAACCCTGTTACACTGCATAAAGGGAGAAGATAGAATCACTCTGTATAATCCTAGCCACAAACGCTTTTCCCAGTTGTTTACCGACAGAAACAATATTGTTTGTCATGACTGTTATACTCTGTCAGATCACAGAAGAGAAAGGCCCCAATGCCCTCAATATGGAGTTAGCTGCATTTATAAATTACTTTGCAGATAATAGGGAGAAGAGGGTGCTTCTGTCAGGATGTTGTGTGCGGGTTATTTTATTGTGGAAAACTGAGATTGACTTGGCTAATTCTTGATCCCTTCTGGTTACCCAACAGTAACGTACTCTGGGTAATTGCCTTTTTTATAGGAGAGCTGCCTGCTTTGCCATATAAAAGGCCAGATTCTGTCATGCTTACATTCTAGCACCCTTGCTCTTAGCACTAGAATATCTAAATGATTTAGGTACCTAGCTCCCACTGACATTTAATGCCAATTAGGCACCTCCCCAGTCAGCTGCTTTTGTGACTCCTTCTTTTTACATATTTGTGTATTTAAAGGAAAAGTTAGACTTTAATCAAAGCAGTCTCATTGAAATAAGGAAGGCCGTTCACAATGTAAAGAATAAACTTAAAAAACAAATCGTCTGGTAGCACTTTATAGACTAACAAAACATATAGATGGTACCATGAGCTTTCGTGGGCTCAGCCCTCTTTTTCAGATGGCCGGAGTTTTGAGTGTAGGATGTCCAGATCCAAAATAAATAGGGGAGAAGGCAGAGGGGGATGGGAAAAAATGGAAGGAGGCAGGAAACAAGGAGCAGAGGGTATGTAAATATCAAAGGGAAAACCAAACAGGCAAAACTTGTAATCTATAAGCACCTAAAAATTGGAAAATTAGAATATGCTACAAATCAGAGGCTCATTTAATTGCACATCCAGTAGTTTGATCTGTGCCATCAAATGCCAGCAATGCCCCACTGCTATATATAGTGGACAAACTGGACAGTCCCTACGGGAAAGAATCAACGGACACAAATCAGATATCTGTAAAGGGAACATACAGAAACCTGTTGGGGACACTTCAATCTACCTGGTCACACTTTAAAAGATCTCCAAGTGGCTGTCTTGTTACAGACCAATTCTACAAGCCAAATACACAGAGAAGGGTTGGAACTACAATTAATCCACAAATGTAATTCTCACACCCATGGCCTCAATCGAGATAATGGACGGCTGGGACATTATCAACTAAACAAACAATGAAGGTGCTAACAGCTCTTTGTCTGTGTAGATTCTTGTGTTATTATTCTTCCTATCTAATTGCTACCCTCTGATCTTTATCTGCTTCATTTAACTATCCAGTTTTTAGGTGTCTATAGATTACCAGTTTTGCCTGTTTGGTTTTCCCTTTGATATTTACATACCCTCTGCTTCTTGTTTCTCACCCCCTTCCATTTTTTCCTTCCCTCCTCTCCCTTCTCCCCTATTTGTTTTAGGTCTGGACATCCTACATTCAAAATTCCCGTATCTGAAGAAGAGGGCTGTGCCCACGAAAGCTCATGATACCATCTATATGTTTTGTTAGTCTATAAAGTGCTACCAGACTATTTGGTTTTTAAGTTTATTCTTTACATTGTGAACGGCCTTCCTAATTTCAATGAGACTGCTTTGATTAAAGTCTATTTGTTGTTTTTTAAGTTTATCCTGTACAGACTAACTCAGCTACCCCCTGAAGACAATGTAAAGAGTGATTCAAGATGAATCAGGATGTGTTTCTATAAATGAAAAGGTCTTTTTTTTTTCCTTCCCAAATAATGTGGAAACTTTGAATAACTCCCCTCCCCCAAAATTCTCATTTAATTTCCCACCCCTCCCCCTATTTATTTCATACTATTAATACTTACAAGTACCTGCTCTCTTCATGTGGCATCTATTTTCTAGTGTTTTGCATGAAAGTGGTAGACAATATGGTATATGTGTCTCCTTGGAGACACGGCACTTCAGAAAGCAGCACTATAAAGGGATTTGGTGGTAATCCATATTGTTTTGAATGGTTTATGACACTGGTAAAAATACTTGTTATGCTTTCATAGAAAAGTGCTGAGTGCTTTATACAAGCGTTGAATCTCTAATAACCAGTACCAGCCCTTTTCAGGATTTGAACAGACATTTTAGGGAAGGAAATAGATCATCTCTGATGAAGTGCTTCTCCATCAAATACATTTCAGATCATAGAAAATGAGATGAGGCTGCATTAAATGAGATTAGAACAGGGAATTTCTGTGTCAGAATATTTTGATATTTTTGGCCAGAGGAGGAAATTGTCCCAATTTGGGATGAAAAAAAATCCCCAAAATTCAACACTTTTTGGTGGGGAAGACATTACGGAAAGTTCCTTTTGAGGGAGAATCAAAATGGAGTTTTTTGGTAGTCTGCTGGCTTGGAAGGCACTTGCCAATTTCACCGTTTCCCTGCAGGTGGAAAGTGAAATTGTCCAGAACGTTCCAGAAGGCAAACAAAGGCTGAGCAGGAAGCACCCTGGTTACCTGTCTGAAAAGAGCTGGGGAGATGAAGAGCTGGAGCACTCAACCCTTTTGCTTCACCCCAGCCTAGCTGGGGCAGGGAGAAAGAGAAACTGACAGGAGCGGTCCAGCTAGGCAAACACAGGTGCTGTCATTATGGTTTAAAGGGCCTGGGACCGTAGCCACTGTCGCTGCCGAAGTAGCAGCAAGCCCCGGGCCCCAGGTTAACATCCCCCTTTGCCCTTCCCTGATGGTGGGCCTGCATGGAATTAAACATTTTTGGCAACACTGAAGTTTTCCCATAGACCGTTTTTAGTTTTGTTTTGTTTTGGGGTGGGGAATTGTTGTTTGTTTTTTCCAGAAAAGGCGTTTTCTGTCAGAAAATCATGCCAACAGAAATTTTCCAGCCTGCTCCAGATGAAATCCTGCCCCCGCTGACGTCAATGGTAAAACTCCCAACCTCTGCAATACATTCTCAAGCTTTTTTTTTTTTTTTAAGAACTCCGTTATGAACGATAGAGAACCCAACCTCCCCCCCCCCCCCAGTAATCAGATGACCCATCATGCTCATGTAGTGGTACAGGGCTCCCCTATATGACCAACAGTGCTCCTGCTTTTCCAACCTTTTCCCTGTGAGACCAGAGTTAAATGAAAGTTTTACCCTGAATTTTCAAAATATGACAATGTACAAACCCTGCAAACACACACACATGCATACAGGTGGTTCAGTTGCATTCAATGAGACTACTCAGATGTGCAAAGTTAAGTGTGTGTAAGCGTTTGCAGCATGGTAGCCAGGGGAAGAAGCTGCTATGTAGAAAAACAACTCATGGTCTTCTTGAAGTCTCTTCTAGCTTCTGTGGCTTCTGTACTTTGACCAATTTAATGCAAATAAATGTGAATTTTAAAATAACTTATCCGAGTCCACCTCATAAAACTATGTGTTGGGGATAATTAGACATATTAATATGCTGCAGATAAGTAGCCGCATATTTCTGAGTATCTCTTGTACTAAAATAGATTCTCTTCGACATGAAAGTAAAAATCTCTGAGGTATTTGTTATTTCGAAAAAATTAATAATCATTTTGTTAGCTAACAGCCCACGGCAAAGCAGAAGGATTTTAACCTTCTACCAAGTGGTGGTTTCATATAGGAATGATTGCTTTCAAAGAATTAAAGTTATGCTAAATCCTTTAACGATATGCCACGCAGCTAAGTGGCTTACAGCGGTAAAAGGCTGCTTGTTTTTCAAACCATCTACCCGAGCGCTTTAGATACCGCTTCTGCCTATTTAGAAATCCAATCATTGCTTGCAGCAGACTGATGATTACCCAGCCTTGTTAATTTGGACTCCTTGTTAATTTAAAAAATAGACAGACTCATGGCTACTATTTAAACGTTCTCAAGGATGGCAGCGTGCGGCCCTGGTTAAAATAGGCCCCCCCGGTGGGATTTCCCCAAGAACTGGCCCAGCTCTGGTCCCATGGGGGAGATCTACTCTGCGGTTAAAACCCTATGGCTGGCGCATGCCAGCTGAGTCCGGTTTCTGGGGCTCAGGTTAAGGGGCTGTTTATTTAGGGGTGCCTAGGAGCCTACAAGGTGGGCGGCATCCAGAGCTCAGGCTAAGGCCTGACACTGAATATCTCTTTCTTAGTTAAACATCCCTTAGCCCATGCCCCATGGCTCTGAGTCAGCTGGCACGAGCCACGGATGTCTAATTGTAGTGTAGGCCTAGCCATGAGAGACAGGGCAGGCCCTCTTGTTCTCGACTTGTCACACAGTCGTTCAGTCTCCTTTGGGCTGTAAAACTTTGAGCAAATTCTGGTGGCTGAGCTCAGTACAGGAGTGGCTGGCAGGCAGGGCCATCCTTAGGGGGATACGGAGCCTGGGGCAACACCCCCACTCCGTGCTCCAGGTGCAGAGCCTGGGACAATCTGCCTGCTACAGGCCCTGCCCTATCGTGCCCCCACTTCACTCCTCCCCCGAAGTCCTGCCCCGGCATCACCCCCACCGTGCCCCTGCTCCGCCCCCTCCCCTGAGCTATGCAAGCTGGGAGATTATTGCGGGGCACAGAGATGGCAGGAGCCGGTGTGGCCTAGCAGCCTGCTCTGCTCCTCCGCCCTCTCCCAGCCTGCTGGGCTCCACCTCACCGTGGCAACAGGAAGCAGAGTACCCCGGGGCCCAGATGCTTTGCTTCCTGCCACTGCTGAGGGAGGCTGAGGGAGGGTGGTGGGATGGGGTAGAGCAGAGCAGGCTATTGGGTTACTCCAACTCCCGTCACTGCAGGGAAGGGAGGGGCGACCTCGGCTGCCACCACATGCCAGGCCCCCCAGGCGGCCTTTGCCCCATTGATAGGATAATTGAGGTGACCACTGCGGGGCCCCCCGCAAAGCTTAGGGCCAAACCATCTGCAGGTTGGAGGTCAGACTGGACAATGTGGTGGGCCCTTCTGGTATTAAACCCTAAGGGTGTGTCTACACTTGCACCCCCTTTCGAAATAGGGATGCAAATGAAGACATTCGAAATGGCAAATGAAGCCGGGATTTAAATATCCCATGCTTCATTTGCATAATCACGTTCTGGCACTATTTCTAAATAAAACGCGCTGTGTAGATGTGTTATTTCGAGAGAAAACCTTTCTCTCGAAATAACCGTTAAACCTCATTTTATGAGGAATAAGGGTTATTTCAAGAGAAGGATTTTCTCTCGAAATAACGCGTCTACACAGCGTGTTTTTTTTCAAAATAGCGCTATTTCGAAATAGCACCATAACGCAATTATGCAAATGAAGTGTGGGATATTTAAATCCCGGCTTCGTTTGCAATTTCGAATGTCTTCATTTGCATCCCTATTTCGAAATAGGGTACAAGTGTAGACATGCCCTAAGACTCTAAACATTCAAACTCCTGTATCTGTCAATATATCTATGTCCTCTGTATGTGACTGTCACACATCCATAGCATTCCATAG
Source organism: Pelodiscus sinensis (assembly GCF_049634645.1). NCBI lineage: Eukaryota > Metazoa > Chordata > Testudines > Trionychidae > Pelodiscus > Pelodiscus sinensis. Next base: position 43,554,802 of record NC_134723.1, on the reverse strand, counting down.
GTTGTACAAGGAATACAGAGTCATGGTTCAAAGTCATGGGCACAGAAATATTTAAGGCTGGTGGTTGTAGATCTCTTGTCTCAATATAATAAAACTATAAATTTGCCAATATATTCCCACGAATAGAGTCAAATATCCCTCCTTTCGCAACCATCTCATACACTAAATGCTACCAGCACAGCAACTTAACAGGGAAAAATATCACTAATTCCCTGTAAGTCCATTTCACTGCATGTGGGAGAGCCCTATTATTCATAACTTCCAGGCACTGTTGGAAGAACTGTTTCAGACAAAACTTTTTTTCACTATGAATGGCTGATTTGGGTCACTTAGAATACTTTGCGAACTTGGATCCAGTTTGCCAAATTCTTTCAATAAGAAAACAAAGCACCTGGGGAAAAAATCAAATATTTCACTCTGAGATTTTTTTAAATGCAACATTTTGATTTTTTTATTGAAAAAGATGTTTCAGATTATATATTTCAAATTTTAAACAAAAATCATACCAAAACCTCAAACCAAATGAAACATTTAATTTTGGGTCAAACAAAAAGGTTCTGTTGCCCTGAACTTTTTTGGGTTACCAAATCATTTGAAAAAAAATTCGCTTGATGTCTAATTTTTTTTATTTATTTTTTCACATGGACCTCCAAACAAAAACAGCAGTTATTTGCACAACTTTACTGTTAGGTCCAGGCTCAATTTTATTTTCTAGAAACGATAAATACCTCTGTAACAGTCTCTCCTGTTCTGGTTTGGGTATCTGAAAATAGAATAAAATCGTCCGGTGTGAAATTGATGCTATCGAGTTGTGTGCACTGAGAGCAAGGAAGCTTATCATATTTCCATAGATATCTAATGCAAAACACATGTTTGACACCTGGAAACCAGAGCTAATTGATTACCTTAAGCTTTTTAAGCTTGCTTACTATCTTTGAGGACAACACAACCAGTTTTATGCAGCATGCTTCATTTAATCAGACTATCTTAACCTTGAGAACTAGACTGGATCATTGTTCATTTGACAGTACAAGGACTGGCCAGCATCAGTCGACGGTGATGAATATAAAAACATGCCCAAGCTGAGACATGTGTCAAACTCTACCATAAGCTAAATGTACAGCCTTACTTCAGATATAAACGTAAAACATGGAACCTTGTATGTAATGGATTAACTATTTCATGGATACTACTAAGTCTATTTCCTGTCTGATTCTTAAATGGTAAATTTTCAATTACCACTAAAAAGCCATGGTAATTACAACATGGAGACCTGGGGTGTGTATTAGAGATGGAAGTGATAGTAGCATACCACCTACGAAGCTTACTCGACACATTTCATTATAAGAACTTCGTATCAGTGCTTATAATTTTGCCAGTTGTTTTAGGCTCCAATTTTCTATGGTGAATGTTCGCCTCAGAGAGAATTTCTTTTTGGAACATTTCATCCGAAGTGATTGGGCAGGGGGGGAAATGCATGGCTAAAATCTGATGATTTTTGGTAGAAGATTTAATGCCTCCATGCTTTACAGCAGGGACTCCGAATTTAGCAGGAAGCTGACTTGCGAGGCAGGAAGTTGACTTTTGCCATCCCAGTGAAAACCTGCCCCAATCTGACCAAGCTATGAGTCTTTGAAAAACTGCAGCTAGCACATGCTCATTAGAGCCTTCTAAAATACTGCAGCCAAGATGCTGTGTCCACTGAGCATGCTGAACAAGACTTTCTCTACAACTGCAGCTCTGAGCTGCTGCAAGACATGCGGGGCAAAGACCTGTAACTACAAGCTGTTCGGTGGGTGCTTTCACTGCCATCCCTCCCCCGCTGGTGCATAGGACGAAGCTGCCTTAGGGGTTTGGAACGGGTCCCATATGAGGAGAGGCTAAAGAGACTGGGACTTTTCAGTTTAGAAAAGAGGAGACCGAGGGGGGATATGATAGAGGTCTATAAAAGCATGAATGGTGTGGAGAGGGCTGATATAGAAAAGTTATTTATTAGTTCCCATAATAGAAGAACTAGAGGACACCAAATGAAATAAATGGGTAGCAGGTTTAAAACTAATAAAAGGAAGTTCTTCTTCACACAGCATGTTGTCAACCTGTGGAACTCCTTGCCAGAGGAGGCTGTGAAGGCTAGGACTATAATAGAGTTTAAAGAGAAGCTGGATAAATTCATGGAGGTTAGGTCCATAAAAGGCTATTAGCCAGGGGATAGAAATGGTGTCCTTGGCCTCTGTTTGTCAGAGGCTGGAGAGGGATGGCAGGAGACAAATCGCTTGATCATTGTCTTCGGTCCACCCTCTCTGGGGCACCTGGTGCTGGCCACTGTCGGTAGACAGGATACTGGGCTAGATGGACCTTTGGTCTGACCCAGTACGGCCGTTCTTATGTTCTTATGTTCTTATGTCTGATTAGAATGCAGCAGAAACAGGAACTGAGAGGCAGGGGGAGTGGATTGGGACCAGGAGCTGGGTGGCATGGGTGGGAGGATATGTGACATGGACCTGAGGTTGCTCAGGGAGGCAGGAAACTGGGACTGGGATTTGGAGTGGGAAGAAAAGACTGGGACCGGTTGGGCAAGGAGATGGCAACTAGGAATCTGTGGGACAGGGGGAGGAGATAGGACAGGGGAGGGGAGATGATATGAGGAAAATACTGTGAAAAATTAAGTTCTAGGCACCTCAGATTGGACACCCACAATTAGTGGGTACCTTTCACCTTAATCTCCCTCTGCTTTAGTTCTCAGTCTGTAAAATGGGAATAATAATACTATCGTCTCCCTCAGAAGCAATGTCCAAATAAATTCATTCATGTGTGTGAAGTACTGGGATACTCTATCAGTGAACATCATAGTAAAGACCGTGAGGCAAGGAATACTCCTGTCAGAGTGTGACTAGTGTACAGTAAATAAGGGCTAGGGCCACACGTTAAACAGTAAGGCTTACCCAAAATATTGAGTAGTTGCTCATTAAGTGAGCAGCCTCCCTCGTGTGCAGGCAAGAGTCCCATGGGAAAAAATAGCACAAGCTTGTGTAATTACATCATAAAGTACAGGCAGCCTTCAACTGGCATCTCCTCATTCGGGAGTGTTTAACTTGGCAGCCTTGATAATGTTCTTGAAACGGTGTGTATGTGAAATATTAAAAAACATGAGGGAAACTGTATATAGAATCATGGAACTGGCAGGAACATCGAGAGGTCCTCTGGTCTAGTCCCCTTCACTCGTGGCTGGACCAAGCACCATCTGGACCGGGGCCGGGCAATAATTTTTGATGGGGGAGGGGCACTCCAAGAATTTGGTAAGTGAGCAAGGGCCTCACTTCCTATGATATTAATGGAGGAGGTGCAGGGTCTGGGATGGGGGTTGGGTGCAGAAGGGAGCTCAGGGTAGAAGACTGAGGTGCAGAGGGGGTGCAGAGTCTGGGAGGGGTGTGGGTGCAGGAGAGGGTTCTGACCTAGGGGAGGGATGCAGGATAGGGTTCAGAGGGTTTGACTTCTGGCCTGGGGCAGGAGGGGGTTATGACTTGGGGCAGGGACTTGGGATGCAACCAAAGCTCTACATAAGCTACGCAGTTCACTTCGAGTCAATTTTGAAATTTGAAATTTGGTGCTGCCTACACAGTACTTATTTCGAAATACATCGCTATTCTGAAACGTCCCTTACTCCTCATGGAATGAGGGTTACAGGGACGTCGGAATAGTAAGCCCATTATATTTCGAAATAACAGTGTGCTCAAAAGACTCAGAATAGCTATTTCGAGATACCTCCAGTGTCCCAAAATAGCTCTGCAGTGTAGACATAGCGGTATACATTCCAAGAACTTGTTGGATAATCTGTGCCCAGCTGTGTTGTGTTCCCAACAGATATTTGGGTAGTTGAACTCCTCCATCACCACCAAGTCCTAATTTTGTTAGTAGATTTAAAAAAGCCTTTTCCAGCTCTTCTTCCTGGTTAGGAGGTGTGGAGTAGACCTCTACCTTGACATCACCCTCAATTTTTTACTCCTTTTATGCTTACCCAGAAACTTTCAACAAGTCTGTGTCTTATTTCCATCTCAACCTCCATGAAGTGTATACATTTTTAATATATAAGATAACACCTCTTTCTTTTTTTTCCCCATGCCTGTCCTTATGAGCAAGGTGTACTTTTCTATACCAATACCAGTCATGCATAGTATGCCATCAAGTTTCTGGGATGCCAACTGTCATAGTTGTGTTTATTTACTTTGAATTCTTCTTGGTTATTCTCCATACTTTTCACATTAGTGTATAGACTAATCTAAGATACTGATGTGATTTCCCCCACCCCCGTTCTATCTTGTCTCTTCTTTATTCCTGCTACCGCAGCTCATGCCCTCCCCCAGGTCTCCATGTTTTTGACTTATCTGTAGGTTTTGGTCACCTGTCCCCATACAAACCTAATTTAATATCCTCCTCATTAGGTTAGCCAGTCCATATCCGAATATGCTCGTCCCCTTGCTTGATTCCATCTCCACTTAGCAGTCCTCCTCCCTGGAACAGCATCCTGTGATCAAGAAAGCCAAAGGCCTCCTGGCAATATCATCATTGCAGCCAGGCATTCACCTCCAGAATGCATCTGTCCCTGCCTGGTCCCTTCTCTTGCCTGGAAGGATAGAAGAGAACACCACTTGTGCTCCAAACTCCATCACTCTTTCTCCCAGATTCCTGTCGTCACACCTGATCTGCTCATGATCATACCTTGCAGTATCGCGAGTGCCCATACAGAGGCATGGGGTAGTAGTCAGAAGGTTGGATGATCCTTGACAGTCCATCCATAATGTCTCTGACATGTGTCCCCGGTAGGCAGCATACCTTCTGAGATGCCAAGTCAGAGTGACAGATGTGTTGAACCTCTGTAGTCCGGCAGCCTCAGGACCTGACTGGTGCCGAATTAGAGAATATGTCGGACCCCAGGAGGTCTGTATTGTCTAGCAGCATCACCAACACTGCCACTGCTTAGAGGTAAATTAGAGTTAAATGACACAGAACATGGAGAGTCAGGACTGAAAATTTATGGGACCCCAGGAAACTTGGCCACACCCATGATAAGTGGACATCTGGCTACCTGAAATCAGATGATGTTGGACTAGAGAGCGCCAGACTAAAGAGGTTCAACCGGATGCGTATCTTATCATTTCCAGTGTTTATTCAAAAACCAAAACCAAATGGCTTGACTTCTGTTGGAGCAAGACACTAGATGATCACCTGTATATTCCTGTGTAATTGGACTGCCAAAATACTGCCACTCTCCATACATAAATGTGTCACAATATTGTACCTCTCTCACTTTGCCCGTCTCTCTGCCACTGCACCAGGCTGATGCACATCAACCTGAAAAATGCGTTTAATCCTATTGCAATGGGTGCTGTCCAAGGGGAGCATCAGGAGAACACGGCACGCACTTGCTCACTTCCCCTCACTTTCTGGGGGCACGTCTACACAGCAGTGTTATTTCGGAATAAAATCAGTTATTCCGAAATAACAGAGTGTGCGTCTACACAGCAAGCCCATCATTTCGAAATAAATTCTAAATAATGGGCTTCTTACTCCGACTTCTGTAACCGTCTTTGTACGAGGAGGAAGGGAAGTCGGGGGAAGAGTGCTCGATTTCGAAGGAAGTGCTGTGTAGACGTGCCCAAAGTCAAAATAAGCTATTTCGACTTAAGCTACGCAATTGACGTAGCTCAAGTTGTGTAGCTTATTTGGAGTTTAGCTCTGCTGTGTAGACATGCCTGGGTGTGTGTGTAAAAAAGGGGGAAAGAGAAGTGTTGCCCTCTGGTACGCCGCCCACCGATGAGACAATGAATGAAGTCTTCGTACTAGCTCTGGGAGATTTCTTTCAGCTCAAGAGGCAGAGCCCCTTTTGGTGCTCAATGAACAGGGTTAAGTCTGGATTTCATTTACGTAGTAATTATGTTCATTGTCTATATCACAAGCAATCAGTCCAGGTTTCTCCTGAGACGTCGGATCCTTTTAAATAATTATCAGTTGTGAAACATGCTTTCCATGTTCCCCTCCCTTGCCAATTTGTATTGCTTGATCCTATTGACACACATGGCATGATTATTGTGAAGCGTACTATACAAACGGCTCCCCCTAGCCATGTACAAGACAATTATCTAGGTACACAAGTGGATTGTACTTAGTTAAGGAATAGGTAAGTCATCTGGAAAAAAAAAGAGCCTTAAAGAGGAAATAGGCCAAAAAGCCAAGAGCTGTAGAAAAGCCGGATTGAGGGCAGTCAGCCTCATATTTATTTGAATAAATTCCACGGCTACACGGAGGAGTTAATCCTGAGCCGGATTATCCCTCTTTTCAGAAACGCTCCTTTTGTGCAGCTTGCAGTTCAGAATGTGGGATGGATTTGGTTCCCCTCCACCTTAGTGCTCACAGTGGTCCAGAACCAACTAATCTAAAAAAAAACTTCCTGACGCTGGTGAACTGCCCTGCTGGAAGCACAAATCAGTACGATCCATTATTTTCCACTTTATGAACAGCTCCCCGAGTGCTATTAGATCTCTAGATGGCACTTGTTTTGTGGTAACACCTGCTCCTTTATTTAACATACAACCCATCCAGGGAGTCGACAGATGAGGGGGCCGGCTCTGCCCTCTTGGAAGGGGCGGGGCCGTGGGAAGAATAGATGCAGGCGGGGCAGCCAGCCCTTAGCTCCTCCCACACCCCCAGTGCTCCACCCACACCCTGCCCTCACTGCTGCCTGAAGCATACCTCACAGTGCTCCAGTGGTGATTTAAAGAGCCCAGGGCTACTGGCGACCGCCGCAGGTGGCTGGGAGCTCGAGATCCTTTAGAATTGCCGGTAGTGGGACAATTGCTCCTTTAGCCCCCCACTGTCAGTGGATCTGTGCCCCTCTTTGCTTTAATCAGTCGGACGAACAATTAAATGTCAGCACTTCCGATGTAAAACCTTTCCAAGTTTCTCCCATTCCGACGTTGCTGGCATCTTCATCAACATCGCAGTATTGATCTCCGCTTTCTCCTGAATGCAAGCGCACAGAGTAATTGAAATGCCTTAGACCTCATTTAAAATGTGTGGAAATGTAAATGGCATTGACCTTTCTTGCATTTTCCCTTTAAGTATCAGTCATGTCCCACGCGGCCTCTTCGTGCGTCTCCTTCTTAATTGTTTTCAAAGCGGGCTGTAATAAAGCTGCCGTCGTGTGCTCCCAAAATGGGTGGCTTTCATTGGGATGGTGCTGCTTTGTCTTAGGAACGGTGTTCAGTATTACAGCTCCACATACATCTGGCCTGGATACACAGCTCTGCATTCAGCTTTAGATCGGACAGTAGAACCTCCCTGGTCCAGCACCCTTGGGACCTGACTGGTCCCGAGCCGGGGAATTTGCCAGACCAGGGGAGGTCAATGCCAGCCCCAATGGCAGGGCTCTGCTGTGGCTGCAGCAGAAGGGATAGCATGGATGGAGCAGGGACATGGGAACATGGGCGCGGGGGAGAGAGGCAAAGCCCTGCGGCAGGCAACAGAGCTCCACGTCCGTCAGCCACGGACCCCCAGCTGTGTTCCTGGCCCCCATCCCTGCTCTTCCCCTTCTCTCCCTGAGCTTGAGCATTGCAATTCAGCCATTTGTGGTGCTCTGAAAGCTCTGGGATGGCAGGGGGGAGTTGCTGAGCATGGGCCCCTGGCTTTTCCCCTGGACTGCTCCAGATCCGGAGCACCCACAGATGCCAGACGGTGAATGTTGCCAGATGCGGGGCTAGTCCAAGGATACTCAACCTTGGAAGCCCCGGGGGCCACAATGATACTCACAGCACATGCCAAGGCTGCAATTTAAGTGTGGTTGCCAATACATGCAAATATATATGCAAATATATGCAAATAGCTTCTTTCACACTGACAGGTGTGAATACGAAGATTAAGGCAAGACTACACAACACGCAGGCCCCATTTAAGTCCGTTCTGCTGATATTAATAAAATGTGATAATTACCTGATTTCCACCTGTATGTCAGCACTTTTAATGAGCAATGACAGTCCAGGAATTTAACTACTAAAACACTTAGCAACAGAAGACCATTATGTTGACTACTTTTTTCGTTTTGGCTCCCATCTGCGGGCCACGTGTTGAGCCCTGCGTAAACCCAAACCACACAGCGAGCCACAAACAAATGGGCCGCTTGCGGCCCCTGGGCCACATGTTGAGTAGCCCTGGACTAGAAGTTCAACCTGCACGATGTAGGGATAAACCTACGGTATGAGAAAATTCAGCCAAAGAACATGTACAGGAATTTTTCCCCTCCTTAGAACCAAATGAAGTTAATGGGTAGCAGGTTTAAAACGAATAAAAGAAAGTTCTTCACACAGCGTGTAGTCAACCTGTGGAACTCCTTGCCAGAGGAGGCTGTGAAGGCTAGGACTATAACAGAGTTTAAAGAGAAGCTAGATAATTTCATGGAGGTTAGGTCCATAAAAGGCTATTAGCCAGGGGATAGAAATGGTGTCCCTGGCCTCTGTTTGTCAGAGACTGCAGAAGGATGGCAGGAGACAAATTGCTTGATAATTATCTTTGGTCCACCCTCTCTGGGTCACCTGGTATTGGCCACTGTTGGCTGACAGGCTTCTGGGCTAGATGGATCTTTGGTCTGACTCAGTAAGGTCATTCTTATGTTCTTATGTTAGAAATGAACAAGCATTCCTGTTGACTTCCTTGGGAGTTAGATTGGGTCCGTACTTACTGTGGTCCAGGGTATAGTTGCAAAAGGAGTTTCAAAACGCCACCGGCAAACAAATATCTATTTCCCTTTAGGGTGGGGTGACTCAATGTTCAAGACCCATTGACTTTCAAAGCGAATCAATGGGACCTGCCACGCGAAGTGACGTAAGGACTTTTGAAAATTCCATTGTACAGTTTTTGCATTGGGCACAATAGACTCTGCCGTACAATCTGCATCCTATTATTTTCTCTTCTCCTGAAATGACTTCAGTGAAGGTTGGTTTTTTTTTCCCTGAGTAAGGAGACTGTCATCTTTCAGAACCCACAGCCCTGCTCTGTTGCTGAATGATTTTTAAAAGGGGCTTTAAGTATTATTCCTTAATCTCATTTAGCCACTTAGAGAGACAGCACAAACCACATTTGGCAAGAGCTAATTGAACTCATATTTATTAAACCAAGAGGAGATAGCTCGGCTTTTTCCACTAATATCTTTTTAATAGATTGAGGATGACACCACTAATTGTCGAATACATTTGTGGATGGCTTTAGTAAAACTGAAATGTATAGTGGATCCGTGCCCCAAAGCATTAACGTTAAGATGACAGTTAAGAGGACTTGATTAGTAAACATTCTTTTGGTGCCTCTCTCAAAACCCATCAAAGTCAGCAGGAGTTTTTCCATTAGCTTCTGTAGGTTGTGAATCGGCCTCTTTTGTGAATTAATAAGGCCACTATGCTGGATTATTTAGACCTCACACATGCAAAAATTAAGGACATAAGAACATCTAGCCCAGTGTCCTGTCTGCCAATAGTGGTCAATACCAGATGCCCCAGAGGGACTGATCACAACAGGTAATCATCACGTGATCCCTCACCTGTCATCCATTTCTAGACAAACAGAGGTTAGGGACACCATTCCTACCCATCCTGGCTAATAGCCATTGATGGACCCAACCTCCATGAATTTATCTAGCTCTTTTTTGAACCCTGTTAAAATCTTAGCCTTCACCACATCCTCTGGCGAGGAGTTCCACAGGTTGACTGTGCGCTGCGTGAAGAAAAACTTCCTTTTGTTTGTTTTAAACCTGCTACCTATTAATTTCATGTGGCGACCCCTAGTTCTTATATTGTGGGAATAAGTAAATAACTTTTCCTTAGTCACTTTTTCCATACCAGTCATGATTTTATAGACCTCTATCATATCCTCCCCCCCTTAGTCTCTTCTTTTCTAAGCTGAAAAGTCCAAGTCTTTTTAATCTCTCTTCATATGGGACCTGTTCCAAACCCCTGATCATTTTTGCTGCCCTTTTCTGAACCTTTTCCAAGGCCAATATATCTTTTTTTGAGATGAGGTGACCACATCTGCACACAGTATTCAAGATGGGGACGTACCATGGTTTTATAGAGAGGCAATAAGATATGCTCTGTCTTATTCTCTCTCCCTTTTTAAATGATTCCTAACATTCTCTTTGCTTTCTTGACTGCTGCTGCACACTGGGTGGATTTCACAGATGCTTAACTGAACAGGCTGTGAGTAGCCCACGTAACGTAACTCTGTGTACTGTGACTAGCGCATTTGAAGTACAAGTGGAACCTCTCTAACCTGAGCTTCCGCAGTCTGACAACAACCCTGGTCCTGCATGGTCAGTGACTCTACATTTACCGGGGAAAACCCACAGGCTGGGACCTGGCGCATTGCGGGAATAGGAACAATGGAGCCCTGAAGCAGAGCCCCTGTGCTCTGGCAGGTCCCCAGGCCCAAGCAGCAGAGGGACGGTGCCCTGGGAGCAGAGCAGCAGAGTGTCAGAAGGCCAATGCCTCAACAGCTAGAGCTGTGGAGCCCCAGGACTCGTAAGACCAGAGCCACAGTCCCTCATGGGCCGGAGTAGCAGAGCTGCAGCACCCCAGGGGCAGGAGTAGTGGAGCATCAGGGGAGCCGGTGGCTGGGGACAGAGGGTCAAGCATTGACCTCCCCAGTCTGCTAAATTCCCTGGTTCAGACCAGCCAGGTCCCAGAGGTGCCAGCGCAGGGAGGTTTGACCTGGACATACCGTGGCAGACACAGCACCGCTCCGCAGAAAGTGATGAATATCGAATGTTGACCTGATGAGTGGGATGTTTACTTGAACAGGGAGTTATAAAGAAAAAGAAGCAAGAAGGAGAAAGAATGGCTCAAGATAGACCTCTTAGCAAACACTTGAGGGCTGTTATGAGACAATGCCCAGACCGTTAGCTTTGACAGTTTTACCTCCTCCTCCCCCACCAATTACAAAACTAATTTTGTCCAGAAATGCAGGAAAAAAGCATTTAAACACTGTTAGTCAGGGCCACTACTCTCGAGTCCGAGGGGAGTTGATTGGGGAACCCAGACTCTGACCCAGCAGCCTGCTGTGGGTGTTGGAAGAAGCTAGCCTGGCTGAGATTCAATGAGGGAGTGCTAAGCCTTTACATAAGCTAGGCATGCGTATAGGCGTAGTAGTTGTTTCTTTTAATTTTCATACAGCTCTACATCTGTTGTGGGCAACCTGCAGCCCATGCACCCCTGTCTCCCCCATGCAGCTTCCTACTCCGCTCCCTCCCAACACTTTCGGAGTGCCACGAATCCCCTGGTTCGTGCTACTGCAGCGGCAGCAGCTGGAACCCCAAACCCCTTTAAACTGTCGCTGGAGCGCCACACTGCGCACTCCATGTGGCTCTGAGAGCTGGGGGGGGGGATCCAGCACTGCCATCCTTCGGAACTGGGGATTGGCTGCTCCTTCCACCAGAGGCCCCGCCCCTTCCAGGGGTGCAGCGCCAGCCCCCACACACACCTTGCCTGGGGGCTCACGGCAGCTGTGAGCTCCATCGGTCTGTTGAATCAGCATCAGTTGATTGAGTTGGGATTGGTCTTGCTTTAGGCAGAGGCCGGACTTAATGACCTCCTGAGGTCTCTTCCAGCCCTATGATTCTATGATGGTGTGATTGGGCAGACGGCCCAGCCATGCTGCCCCACACTAGGACCGACACCAGGCGGGGGGCAGAGCGGACAGAGGGGGTGCTGGGTGACCGCAGATCAGTGCTGAGAACCTCGGGGCCGTGCCGACCGCGACCGCGGAACAGCGGCACAGGCATACGCATCTTGATGACGTCCCGGGTGACGTCATCCGGGGATCCCAGCAGGGCGGGGCGGCGTGCGCGGGGGCGGGGCCGGCCGGAGACGCCACACCGCGGCCCTTTCAAAAAGGCCGGGAACAGGAGTGCGGGGGGGGGGGGGGGGGGGAGCGGCAAGCAAAAGCGTTCTTCCAACTCCCTGAGGCGGGAGAGCAGCGGAGAGCGAGACGGTTCCTCCACCCCCTTGAGGAGGCGAACAACGGTAAGCTTATCCCCGCGCTGGGGAACAAGACACCATCCGGGAAGAAGCGGCCCAGGGCAGGGCTGTGGTCCCCGTGAGTGGAAGGTTTGGGGGTTCTAGCCCCCTCCACTCAGTAGGGACGAGTATCCCTGCCTTAGGGCCCTGGGCTGAGGATTGGAGAGAGGGAGGGCTCGAGCCCCCTTCCCGGACCATAGGAAGTAATCAAGTCCAAACATAAAAATATATATATAGAAATTGGAAAGACCCTTCGGGGAGAACCGTAGACCCGGGACGACACCCCACCCGAACTCAGGGTGGGTCTGGGTGAGCGGGTATCAAGGCAATGTAGTCCAGGGCCCGGTCTCAGACACAGAAGTAAAGACACAAAGGGTATGTCTACACTTGCCCCCTAGTTCGAACTAGGGAGGCAAATGAAGCATATCGAAGTTGCTAATGAAGTGTGGGATTTAAATATCCTGCACTTGATTAGCTTATTCATGGCCAGTCACCATTTTAAAATGCCGATAGCCCGAATTAACTCGCCGCGTATAGACGCAGTAGTCCAATCCAAATCCCTTCCCTCAAATTAACTGTTACTCCTTATTGCATGAGGAGTAACAGTTAATTGGATCAGACTACCATGTCTACAAACGGAGAGTTAATTTGGGCTACTGGCATTTTAAAATGGCAACTAGCCACGAATATGCTAATCAAGCACGGGATATTTAAATACCACGCTTCATTAGCAACTTCGGTATGCTTCATTTGCCTCCCTAGTTTGAACTAGGGGGCAAGTGTAGACATACCCAAAGTCTAACATTGAGGGGGTTTTCATAGTGAGACCGGAAAGGAGACATAGGTGAAGCTAGCCCTGTGGTCGTGACACACATATAAGTCTTTGCAGGATCGGCATCTTTGCAAAATCTTTGCTAAAATTAATCTTAACTGCGTAAAACTAAAGACGTTTAATACTGGGTAGTGGATGGTTTTCGTTGCGATTTAAGTGCTATGAAAGATTTGGAACAATCCTCTGTATATGAACGATAAAGTACGGTCACCTTTTAATAGGCAGATACCAGCAGGACCTCACAAATATTTGAATTAGATTTATGCATCTGTATTAAGATTTGAATACTGGTGACATCTGCTATGGCTCAGTCAGCTCCCTAAAAGAATAAATAATTACCGAAAGTGGATGCCGGGAGACAGTGCTTTCATTAAATCTGCCCAACAGTAAGTTTGGTTTCCGTACTTTCACTCTCAGTAAATTTTGTCCAGTCTTTTAGGATCGAATTAATCCTCACCAAAAGAAGGATTGTACCTCATGTTTATTTTATTTCACTGAGAGCTGTTGACTGAATTAGCACTTTACTTTCACTCATCGTAACTGCTAAAGATAAGTTTGATTACCTCCAAGCCTATGTCAAGACAACAAAGTCGGAAAAAGATACTCTTTTTCTGCTTTTCTTTCCAAAGGGGATTTTCCGGAATTTGGTGCATCTACACAGCGCCAAATTTCTGAAGAACCTGCCCTTTCAAGTCACCCCTTCTTCCTTGTAAAACATGGTTTACAGGGTGGCGAAAGAAATGTTTTGGAAAAGCAGACGTGTTCCTTGGACGTGGCATTGCTTTTCCAGGATACCTCCAGTGTCCCAGAAAAGCACTGCTGTGTAGACGTATCCCAAGAATCTACAGGAGTGTGTTTACCAGCAGCTTTCTCTACTTGACAGAATCAATATAAATCTCTTCAGAAGAAGGCTGATACCTTTTCCTCAAATAATGTTCCCTTCAGCTCCACTGTAGAAAGCTCCTTTATTTATTGAAAAAGATGTTTAATATGAAAGTCACTTTTTCTGTTTTATTGTACCACAGTGAATCTGGCCTCTAGGTACTACAGTAATGCTAATAATAATAGTAATTAATAATTGATAATACATACACTCATTATTTGCCACTAATTGCACCAGGAGTCACCAATCTACATTGGGAACCATTGTACTAGATGCTGGACCTACACATAATAAGAACCCATCCCCGGCCTGAAGAATTTACCAATAAATAAGCCAAGAAAGGAAGTGGTAGTATTCCTATTTTACAAATCAAGCACAGAGCACGTAAGTGCAGTTTCTAGAATTGGGGACTGAATTCTGGCCTTCTGAGTCCCAGTTTAGAGTCTGGCCCTCGACATCATGTTTTTCTGGCTCTTGGCCCCAAAATGTTGCCTCAACTTTTAGCAGAGGAAATTGTACTTGAGAGGGTTTATATGAGGCACCTGAGTGTCTGATAGCCGGCTTTTCCAGAGTGCTAGTTGAATGCAAATATATGACTCCTTCTGGATTATAAACGTAACCAACCAATAGATCAGAGTCTGGCATCCCATAATAGACTCTTTTTTGCTGAATAGCAGAAATGTTGGAATGAGTCATTCCCGCGCAGCGTACACTGCGGTGGACTTCTCAAATTCAGAGAGCAGAGCCTTTGATTCTATTTATAACATTGACTTTAAAACCCTTCCTTGTGATTGATTTAACCCGTCATATGACCATCTGGTTAATCATGCATTTCTTCATTGTTAGGGACCTTTTTTCAAGTCGGTCACCCCATCAGAGTGATAAAATTAAATATGATTCAACACATCAGCCATGGGTGAATTAATCCAAAGTAGCTGAAACAACACAGAGAGGAATTTTTCAAGCCCCTTTCACAGCACTGCCTCTTTTGTCTGCCTCCCTGACACTCGCTGAAGTCAACGGAAAGACGACCCTTGATGTTAAGGGAGCTAGATCGGACCCCTACGCCCTTGTTTTGTGTCTTGTTCTCTTTTATGTGCCTTTTGTCCCCTCCCTCTAGCTGCAGAGGTCTTTGTCTCCACCTGCAATATACTGGTACTCTGTGTGTGGCTTTGCATCAAACACGGCCTCTCTGTAGACCTTCTGGGATGGTCTCCACCGTCATCAATCTGTCCTTCGGGGTGGGGTGGGGAAGGAGCTCAGTGGGGACCTGCCAGTGATGTCTCTTCTGAGACTGTCCTAAAATTGATCCTTGCAGCTGCTCAGGATTGTCTCTCTGCCCTCCGACGCAGCAGTTCTGTGCTTACTCTCTTCCCATCGCATGGAACTCCCTTCCATCGGCTGCTCAGCTCTCCCCTCGCCCAGCAGCTCAAGGTTGGTGGAAGCATTGCTATCTGTCAGCAAGTCTGGACCTACCTGTCCTGCCCCCGACCATCTGCTAGGTCTCGGGTCCCCCTGCTTGCCCCTGGCTGGAGGTGTTCAGAGTGGAATGGAATTTACTCCTATGATTAGGGTCTTCATCTGAACACCTCAGATTTGTAACCTCTGTCTTCCAGTCAGGCTAGGCCCTGAGCCCTTATCACCCCGGTTAGTGGGGCGTTGCTTACGCCTCGTTCCACACTCAAAATGCTTGACTGTAGGTAACTGTGGGCTCCATTTTCAGATAGGGAAACTGAGGCAGGGAGATTAAGTACTTTGCCTCACATCACTGGTGGGCAGCCTCATTCATGTCCCCACTCCTTGATCCGGTGGAGAGGATGTTAATTAAGCCATGTGGTCTAACCAGTGAGAGAAAACATAGGCAGGGAACTCATCTGTAATAATAAAATGGAGTCAGGTGACTTGCCTAAAGTCACCTCATTAATAAAGTAACAAAGCGGGACTCTGAGTTCCTGGCTCCTTAGCCCTTGCTCAAACCACCATCGCATCCCTTACGCTACATCTCACTCTTGCAGCCCTCTAGCGAGTGGCTGCACTGCCTGTATTGTCTCATGTGTGTGCTGCTAAAAGGGCAAAAGCAAGCAGAATGTAACACTTCACTCCACAGAACAGGTAAGCTGCATACTTCAGCATACACGCTCACACAGCGTACCTAGACTGCACCTCTCTGTCGACAGAGCAATGTAGATTAGGCACATCGAAATTGCTAATGAAGCCAGGATTTAAATATCCCGCGCTTCATGAGCATAAACATGGCCACCGCTTTTTTTCAAAACGGAGTTTTTTAAAAAAAAACAGCAGTCTAGACGCGGATCTGTCAAAAATAAACCCTTTTTCGACAGATCCTGTAAACCTCATTTTTTGAGGAATACAGGATCTGTCAAAAAGGGGTTTATTTTCGACAGATCTGCGTCAACACTGCCGTTTTTTTAAAAAAACTCCGTTTCGAAAAAAAGTGGCCGCCGTGTTTATGCTCATGAAGCGTGGGATATTTAAATCCCGGCTTCATTAGCAATTTCGATGGGCTTGATTTGCATCCCTCTTTCGGCAGAGGGATGCAGTCTAGACGTAGCCACAGAGTGGCTGGAGTGTGGTGAAAGGCTGGAATTGGGGCAAACCAGATCCAGATTTGAATTTCAGCAGCAGCAGGCCTCCCTCATATGACAAATCCCAAAGATAGGATGCTTTGGGAAAGCTGTCTGCTCCCTGTAAATATCTGTAACCTATTGAGCAGCCGCACTTAATGGATTTCAGATTACCTGCTGGCAGAAAAGGAAGAGAGAGACATCAAAGGGGGAAAAATGGTCTTTATACTTCCCCAGAGTCCTGCAGCTCTAATTCACAGAGCATCCAATCTCGGAATCAGCTGTCCAATGCAACACGGCGGCAGAGGCAGGAATGTAAGCATTGCTCGGTATTAAAGGAAAACGGCGACTCGTTTGCTTTCTAGCACGTGCGAGCCCCAGAATACCTTTCTCTCTGCTGCCCTCACAGCGCCGTTTTAGAGTTGCCGGCTTTAAAGAGTGAATTTCCTCCTGCCGGAGCCTTTTCTTTCTAATGATGGCAATAGTCTGGGGAGATAAAAAGAATGCAGGCTGACAGAATTTCTTTAATTGAGACAGGTTTCCCCACATCTGTGAGAAGATGGAGACAGACCACACGCAGGATGGCTTTCCATAGTTACCTGGCAAATATCCCCGCAAAAGCCAATTCTACGATATTTGCCCACGTGATGGGTGGTTTTGGGGTTTTTAAAAAACATTTCTATAATGGCAAAAGTCCTATTGTAAGTGCATGATACCAGCCTAAAACCCCTTTTTCCTGTAGAGGTTATTTCTGGCACAATTTAGACCAGCAAACAAACTCTTTTTGCCAGTACAAACTGCATTTGCTCTAGGACAGTGTTTCTCAACCTTTTTTTTATATATATAAAGTACCCCCTTTTAAAAAAAAAAAACATTGTCAGTACCCCCAGTACCTACAGCTTTCAGACACACAAACATTTTTCTACCATTGCAACACATTTGTTTAAACAACTTGATTGTAGCCGGGCGGGCAATGCAATTTTGGGGTGTAAAAGTACGAAAATAATTAAAGCGCTGTAAAACGTAAAACAAAAATTCAGTTTTCTCCAAATTTCACTTGTGTTGTTGTATCCCCCAGACTTCTCTCAAGTACCCCTAAGGGTAGTCAGACCTCTGGTTGAGAAACACTGGTCTGGGCAGGCTCGCTGGTTCAGCTATACCAGCAAACATTTTCTACCGGAGAACTGGCCTAACTTAAAACAGGCTTTTCCTTCCGCACTGCAACTCACCAGGAGTGAGCCTTTCAAATGCTGCTCCTAGACACACACCTCCTCTCAAAGGGTATGTCTACACTACCCTGCTAGTTCGAACTAGCGGGGTAATGTATGCATACCAAACTTGCTAATGAAGCCCGGGATTTGAATTTCCCGGGCTTCATTAGCATAAAGCCGGCGCCGCTATTTTTAAAAGCCGGCTAGTGCTAACCCCGTGCCGCGCGGCTACACGCGGCACGGGCTAGATAGTTCGAACTAGCTAGCCATTCCAAACTATCTGTACGCCTCGTGGAACGAGATAGTTCGAACTAGCTAGCCATTCCGAACTATCTCGTTCCACGAGGCGTACAGATAGTTTGGAATGGCTAGCTAGTTCGAACTATCTAGCCCGTGCCGCGTGTAGCCGCACAGCACGGGGTTCGCACTAGCCGGCTTTTAAAAATGGCGGCGCCGGCTTTATGCTAATGAAGCCCGGAAAATTCAAATCCCGGGCTTCATTAGCAAGTTCGGTATGCATACATTACCCCGCTAGTTCGAACTAGTGGGGTAGTGTAGACATACCCAAAGGGAGGCAAGGTTGGGACTGAATTATACGACTCCGCTCTTGTTCTACAGGGGCAGCAGGGTGGGTGAGTGGGAGGGGACAGAGCTGAGAACTTTCTTGAAGAAACAATTGGAGTGGATTTTTCATCTGATCTGCCTCTCCCACAGAGGGACTGGAGGACAAGGCACAATGGCTTAGCTTACGTGTCCCTGGCCCAGAGATCTTGGGTACCCACTTGTTCTTGGGTCACTACAGATGATAATTTTGGTCTCGCCCTCACCTGGTTTAATCTGAACCTGCACCAAAGCCATTTTCATGTTATCCAGACATTTTAGGACCCAGTACTACTTTCCTTGAAGAGAATGGAAGTGCAGATCCCTTCCTGGGGCAGATGAAACATACAGCCAGGAACATTATGGAGGCTGTAAGCTATGAGAGCCATCTTTAGCTCTCTCTGGCATGGAGGAGAACAGAAGGCTTTCTCCCCATGCTTTGTTCCCTAAGTACACTAGCCCCAGCTTTTGCAATCTGCAGATAGGGCAGAAAATCATGGATGTACATCCAGGGTGGGTGAACTGATATACTTAGGGAAGCGGGTTGCCTAGTGGAGCAAGCATGAGACTGGGACTTAGGGTATGTCTACATTACAGTGTTATTTCTAAATAAGCTATTTTGAAATAGTTAATTCGAAATAGCTTATTTCGAAATAACGTGTCTACACACAAAATGCATTTCGAACTAGCATTTTTCTATTTCGAAATAGCATGTCCACATGAGTGGATGTTGAATTGCATTTAAGGCTGGTTGGAACCAGTTCCGGCATCAGGTCAGAAGTTGCCTTGTGGCCAGGGCGGCCAGCAGGGCACCCTGGGAAGGGCTGGAGGCCCCCTATTTTGAAGTAAGCATCTACACAGTGCTTATTTCGAAATAGCAATTTCAAAATTGGTGCTATTCCCCGTGGAATGAGGTTTACCAATTTCAAAATAAGCCCTCTGCTATTTTGAATTAATTTTGAAATAACGGAATGGCTGTGTAGACTCTAGGAAAGTTATTTCGAAATCACTTTGCTATGTAGACACACCCTCTGGGTCTTAATCTCAGCTGTTACTGGTCTGCTATGTGAACTGGGGCAAGTCATTCCACTGCTTCGTGGCATCTTTTATATAGTGCGTGGAGATCTAGGGATGAAAGGAGCTAAATAGCAACGTGGTGATATAATCCTTGTGAAAGATTCTCTTATGTTGTAGGGCTGGACACTGATACCCAAAAGCTTGTATGATAGCTCTCCCGGGGTCAGTAGTCTCTTAGGTGCACAGTGTTGGCCTAAGGGTTTTTTTTAAGCAGTGGAATATATTTTTCAAGCTGCCAAAAGGAAAGGGGGAACTATGACAGCTTCTTCCCAATCCTACTCCCCCCCACAAATCTGGAAAGGCCCTGGATGTATACGCGTGAATCAGTGTCTTGAGAGCAGTCTGGTCTATAGAATCACTGACTCCTAGCATAGAACACTAGAACTGGAAGGGACCTTCAGAGGTCCTCAAGTCCAGTCCCTTGCCCTCACGGCAGGACCAAGCACCATCTAGATCATCCCTGACAGGTGTCTGTCTAACCAGCTCTTAAATATCTCCAGTGATGGAGATTCCACAACCTCCCAAGGCAAGTTATTCCAGTATTTAACCACTCTGATAGAGGAAAAGCTTCCTAACATGTCCCACCTAAACCTCCCTTGCTGAAGTTTAAACCCATTGCTTCTTGTCCTATTCTCAGAGGCCAAGAAGAACAATTTTTCTCCTTCCGCCTTGTAACACGCTTTTAGATATCTGAAAACTACTATCTTGTCCCCTCTCACGCGTCTCTTTTCCAAACTAAACAAGCCCAATTCTTTCAGTCTTCCTTCATAGCTCATGTCCTCTAGACCTTTCATCAATCTTGTTGCTCTTCTCTGGACCTTCTCCAATTTCTCCACATCTTTCTTGAAATGTGGTGCCCAGAACTGGACCCAATACTCCAACTGAGGCCTAATCAACGCAGAGTAGAGCGGAAGAATGACTTCTCGTGTCTTGCTCACAACACTTCTGTTAATGCAGCCCAGAATCATGTTTGCTTTCTTTGCAACAGCGTCACACTGTTGACTCATATTTAGCTCCTAGTCCACTATGACCCCTAGACCTCTTTCTGCAGTACTCCTTCCTAGTTGGCTGCTTCCCATTCTCTATGTGTGAATGGGAATGCCAGCCAGCTGGCAGATCTGACTTCAGTAATCCCTGTGCCATTTTATATTTGTCAGGACAAAAAAATATCACAAATCCTGAATATGTTTCCAATGACACGTAGAGGAGGAGAAAAGCCCTCTCCCTCCCATTATATTTATATAATGTTTGTTTCCTAAAATTAATAAGTGCAAAATAACTTAAAATCACTCCTGCACCTGTACTGAGACACTCCTAACTTCTGACCTCCATTTCCTCTAATGCAGTGCTGCTTAAACTTTTTAAAACGGAAGAACACCAAACAATATTTTTTTTTATGAGGAACACCAAGGACTTTTTGTTGAGGGGGAAGGGGGGAAGTCACCTGTCCGTTTAAGGGTGGCCATTTTGAATTCTGCTGTTCTCCACAGCACACCTCCGACTGCCTCACGGCACACCAGTGTACCTCGGAACACAGTTTAAGAAACACTATTCTAATGCGTAAAACGTGATTTCCGGAGACCAGATTCAGGACTGTCTTTCCCTATTCAGAAAAGCATGTAAGCATCTCAACTACTTCTGCCTGGCTGGGATGAGGTTGCTAACTGGACTATGCGCCATGCTACTTGGCAGCCTGTCGCAGAGCAAAGCGAAGGGAGGCCATTTTCCTTTGCAAAAATGTTGAAGCTTTTGCAGTGGTTGTTTTTGTTTTCCATTGGTGCCTAGGAGCCCTCAGTCACAGGCAAGACCCTCATGAGCTGTGTGCGGTAGAAACACAGACCCAAAAGGCAGTCCCTGTCCCAAAGAACTTTCATTCTTAGCGTAAGACAAGAGACAACAGGTGCAGGAGTACAAAGAAAGAAGGACACAGATATCGGTCACCGTGACTGGCAGAGGGCTCAGCCCATCAGGAGCCAAACCATTGTCAAGTTGTTTGCCACCATCCCGGCAGAAGAAGAGTGTTTTAAGGAGAGATTTTGATGAGGCCAAGGAAGCAGCTTTGTAAATGTTGATGGGGTGCTTCTCCCAAGCGTGAATGGCAGCATGGGAGAAAGCACAAAGGTGCTTGTTAAATTTTCAAACAAATGCAGGGTGGAGGCTGACAATCGGAGACTGGAGTCAACCTCTCAATAGCAAAGGAGAGACGATTGGAAGGGTGGGGAGAGGCCGCGAAGGGCTCTGAAATCATGTATGCATTTCTACACGTTCCAGAATGTGACCCTGGGCTTTGAGGCTTTGAAAATCAGACGGCGGTGCAAATGATTAAATAAATAGCTTCCTGTAAATAAAGAGAACCCGGAACAAAGAGCGGGAGGCCGTCCTTCCTTTTTTTTAATGCACTTCCCATTTGTACTGTGAGGACAACAATGAATGACTGTTCTTGCTAGTAATAAAAGGCAATCGAGTCAGGTCTGAGATGCTTGATTTACAGATAAGAACTGCCCCTATGGATCCAATATCCTCGGGGGAAAGAATCAAACCTGAGCGCCATAGGGAATCTCAGTGGTGTGAATGAATAGCCACAGTGAAATGAAACCAGAAGAGGCAGCTGTCACCCTTCGGTAAAATGATTATTATTTTTTTTAATATAGAACTTTTAACTGAGCCTTGACAGTCAGGAGGTGAAGGAGCAAAAGCAGGGGCATGTCATGCGCCGTACACGCGAAGATTTGCAGAAATCATTTCCCAGGGGTGCAAATCGAAGGAGAGAGCCTTCTGCCGGGACTCAAGGAAGAAATGAACATTTCATATTGGACTGAAAAATTGGTAACGTGTTGGGAGGAAGGAATAGTCTTGGCTGTGGCCTTTTCGACTGCTGTCTCCTGGATCTGAGCTTTTGCAGTTTGTTGGGCTGAGAAGAATTAACAGAGTTCTGAAGACAAAAGATTTCAAAGGGCTCTGTCCTGGTCCCACCCCAGTCAGTAAAGCTCTTGTCGTCTTGCTAGGGCACGATCAGGCCCCAAGTTCGCTCAGGGGGTATGGTAATGCATTCAGGTTCAGAGCAGACCTGCTCTGGGTCATGCTAAGTTTGCTGGAGACAACAGAGGAAACGAGGAGACTTGAAGCAGAGAGAAAAAACAAGAACCATCTCGTAAAGAGAAAGGTGCAAGAGTGCCGCGCAAGTGCCAGGAGTTAGAGATGAAACCTCCCTAATCCCTCGTCTACACCCTTACTTTGAAATAACAAGTGGAGCGTCCACACTACCAACCCTGTTATTTCAAAATAATGACTCCTGCTTTCCACGAGGAATAACGTTTATTTCGAAATAGTTCTTTTAAAATAGCGGTTGTGTGGACGCTTCACTGCTGTTATTTTGAAATAACTACTCTCCAGAGTAATAACACCCCAGGGCTTCCTGGGGTTCTATGTTGAGGTAGCACGTCCACATTAAGGGAGTCTGCCTCGGACTGATGTCAAGGCTTCTCTGTAGCGTGGACGCGCTATTTCGAAATAGTTATTTCGGGAGTTGTTATTTCGAAATCGTTTCCTAGCGTAGACATGCCCTAAGTGCCTCAGCCTGATGGGCAGTTTCAGGAAAGGAGACACCGATTCTGCTAGCGTATGAGGAAAATGTCAATACAAATCCAAGGAGATGCAGTCTGTGATCAGAGATCTGACAGACAACCAATGGGGAAACCGGAGTACTTGCAAACAGTGATGGATGTGGGCGTAGAGAGTGAGAGCAGCTCAAGCAATCAAACCCTGAATATCTTAGTGTTAGATTTAACTAGGCATTTGCTTCCCATCTGCTGGAAGGGACCCGAGATAAAGTGTAAACCGTTATTTCCACAGTACCTGGTTGCACTCTCCTGATTTTTTTTTTTTTAATGCTCTGGTACCCAATATTTTCACGTGCATTCAGGGCTTCACCTGACAGGGCTAGTGAGATACGGCAGAGATGGGGTGTAACAAGAGCCTTTCCCATGCAACAGGAGTAGATTTTGGACGGAGTGAGAAGGGTTCATTCCAAAAGCAGCAGGGGGATTCTGTGCACAATCGGATTGGGAAAATGAATGACAAAGAGCTCTTGACAGATCATGCCGCCTGGCTAAGATTTGGTTGGATTATGCAAGGCCAGTGCAATCATCATTTCAGGTATCAACTGGGGATGAGGGTCAAAGTCTTCTGCAGAGATCTGGAGGTTCCATGGCTGCAAAAGCTGCACAGCCTCCGGTTTCATGCTGGCTGCCGAGCAGCTGAGTTGTGACTTTGCAGCCTGGAAAGAGGCAAGGGAAGATTCTTTTTTTTCCCATTTGGTGTGCCCCCGACAGAGTTCTCTTTAGACTCTGAGCTTGCCTAGGGACCACGCAGGGATTTCCTGAGCGAGTGAAGCACCATCTAGGTGCATGTAAAACATCCTTGACAAATGTTTATCTAGCATCATTATCATCGATGACCCATTCTGATTGGCCAACAGAAGACAAGGTAACCTGTCTGGGCAACCAGGAGTCCATAAGGTTCAGGGCTCTTAAATAGACCAAACAAGCAACACTTTAGTCTGTGTAGTTGTTGAAAGAGAGACTAAAGTGATGCCTATGTAGATGACACTCCCAGATATCTATTGTATATACAGAACCCTCAAGACCCGACTGGTCCCGGATGAAGGATTTTGCTGGACCAGGGGAGGTCATTTCTGGCCCCCCTGCTCTGCCCCCCTACCGGGCTCCCCAGCTCCCCCAGCAGCCCTACTGAGCTGCTGCGCCCCTGTGTCAGGCTTCCCAGCTCTCCACTCCCACCCAGCCCAGCACTCCCGCCCCCCCCCCCCCCCCACACACACACACCAGGCTCCCGGTACCCCCACCCCCTGCATGCACCTGGACTCTGATCCTGGAA
Organism: Pelodiscus sinensis; assembly: GCF_049634645.1. Lineage (NCBI taxonomy): Eukaryota > Metazoa > Chordata > Testudines > Trionychidae > Pelodiscus > Pelodiscus sinensis. The sequence continues at coordinate 43,530,671 of NC_134723.1, read as the reverse complement.
AATCCATGGTCCAGATGTTGCCAGACCAGAGAGTTCTGGGTTATATAGGTGCAATCTGTACTTTAATTCAGCCTTTGGATTCTACCTGATGGATTAAAAAATGATGTATTTAGAGGAAACACCATTTTCATTCATTCCATGGGCATGTTTGCATTCAAATTTTATTAGAATTCATGACAATCACGTGCCACGTTTACCACAGAATGGTAGACGTGACCTTCAGTATGCAGCAGGGATGCACGCGTACAATATCAAGAACAAAAAGCATATCAGACCGAGCGCTATATTCTGAAGAGGCAATATTTGCACATGCAGTTAATTTGGACTAACAAAATTGTGGATGCAGATAATTAGGGATCCAAAATTCTGTCTGATTTGTTTGTTCCTTTGTTTATAAATGGCCTCATTGAATGTAGTAGTAGGTTTTAAAGAGGCTCTCGTGTCATTTGTCTCTCGAAGGATGAAGTTCACTCTTGAACAGTGGGCGGAGACATTTAATCTCACGTGAACTCTCTGAATAAGACTGGAATGGTTCAGAAGCCTTGCGCTGCCTCTCTGCACTGGAATAGATTTCACCCAGAGAGGGAAACCGATTTCAGCGTAAGGAAAAGCAATTTAGATGATATTTCTGCTCTGTGGTGGGCGGCGTTACACAGCATCCCAGTGCAACAGAGATCCCTCAGTTTCAATGGTACTTATGGTGGTAGTGCAAAAGGGCCTGAGGTTGCATCAATCCTCTAATGACAAATCCCATAATTATTAAACTCCTCTCCAGGAGTGACTATTAAGGAAATTTGAAACGGCACATTATGCGGGAACGTACGCTGACAGGCAGCCGGGGAAAAGCAGTTTGCAAAATGCCAAGGACAAACCCATTATTTCAGAGGGGAAAAAGGGGGATGCATTGTGGGGAACTGACATATTCCCTTGGGAAATAGGCCACAGAGGATTTTAAGCGCTGATTTGAAAAGCCAGTACATTTAAAAGAAGATTATTTCTGTAATAATAATACAAAACGTTAAGCACCGATTTTCCAGCATAGATCAGAACGCAGGGCACAAAAAGAGCAGAGATAATGCACCAGCAACGATACATGGGCCACAAAGACAATCTAGCTAATGTATACTCTCTCATCATTCCTTCTACCCACAAAGGAATAATGCCGTCATCTGCGAGCCCATTTGAAATGAGCTTTGAAGAAATATCTGCTTGTGCCGGTAGCTCTTTCCAGATACTCCCATGCCACTGTGTGGTCACACTAGTAGCCTCTCTTCACCGCCATATCCGCCACCTCACACCTCCCCGGAGCAATGTTTTTAAAGAAAGCCCCTTCTGAAAATGGCAAAGAAAACATGAAGCTTCGGGGGTAGCCGAGCGCGTCTGTATGGGGAAAAACAACAAATGGTCTGGTAGCACTTTATAGACTAACAAGACATGTAGATGGCACAGCCCAAGAAAACACGATGAGATTGACCCTCGAGTTAGGTAGTAGGGGACCAAACCTTTGTCCCCCTGAAATCCAGGAGAATTTGTAGCATGGCTGTGAATACACCTCTCCACTCCAGCATCCCCTTCTTGTACACTCCAGCACCCCGTTCTTCTCCACTCCGGCCCAACCCCAGTCTAACCATTTAGCTGCCAATTTGCCAGACTGGTCTGAACAGCAGTAGCTTTAAAGCACTCCGGAGACCCTTTGAAATATCCCTGAAATGTCTTGAACCCATGTTATCTGGCCAATTAGGGTTGTATTTTACCTCAGATACTGAATACATGAGGCAGCCGCAGCAAAACAGTTAAATAAAATGGCACGTTAAAAACTATTTAGGATATTATTTGATCCACTCCAGCCCCTTTGTCCTGTGGAGCAGAGGATGCTCGTTACCCATGACACAATAGTCGCATAGTCAGGAGTGCTTACACAGGAGAACATGAATGGCAAGGCAAGAATTGGGTGTTCTGTCACCTGCCACTCATGCTTAAAGTACTAAAAAGTCCTTTGGTGCTTATTTACTATAACAAACCTACCCAGCGGTAAAAGTTGAAACTTGAGGCCCTACTTCAGCAAAGCTTTTTAAGCATGTGCTGTAGCTCATCTCTGTTCGGCCAATCACTTGGGCATGTGCTTAAATCCCATTGACGAGTAGGCTCCCTTTTACTACAGGAGCCTCTGACTTTTCATAGAATCATAGAACCATAGAACTGGAAGAGACCTCAGAAGGTCATCAAGTCCAGCCCCCTGCTCTAGGCAGGACCTATTCCAACTAAATCAACCGGGCCAGGGCTTTGTCAAGCCGAGACATAAACACCTGTAGGGATGGAGACTCCACTACTTCCCTAGGTAACCCATTCCAGTGCTTCACCACCCTCCTAGTGAAATAGTTTTCCCTAATATCCAACGTGGACCTCTCCCACCACAACTTGAGACCATTGTTCCTTGTTCTGGCATCTGTCACTACTGAGAACAGCCTCTCTCCATCCTCTTTGGAACCTCCCTTCAGGAAGTTGAAGGCTGCTATCAAATCCCCCCTCTATCTTCGCTTTTACTGGGAGGAGCCTTTGTGAGGTAGTCTAGCCTTAGAGACTACCACTCCCATGAGCCCTTGGGAAAAAGGAGGGAACCCTGGCTCTTCCAGGCTGGGAGAGAGGTAGTTGGTGGGCTGCATTTTAGAGAGAGCAGTCCGATTGCAGGTGGGGAGCCTTTCCTGGCCAGGAGCCGCTGCTGGAAGCCAGAGCCTACTGGGGCTTGGAGCTAGCAGGCTGCTTCAGGGGCTGTTGGTGTGATTGTCCCTGAAGGGGAGAGACTTCGGCTGTGCCTGTGGCTGAGAAGGACCATGCACAGGAGGTAAATGTGAGTATTTATGGCTGTTTGGAAAAGTGCTGCCTGGGACTGAGCACAGAAAATAAACTGGCTCTGGATCCAAAGAGAGGCAGAGTGACCAGCCCAGTAAACCAGAGCTCCTGGTATTTGATAGGGCCGGCTCCGGTGGCAAAGGGATTTTGCAGCTGGCTGCTTAGCTTGGACTGACCCATACACGACCTGCACAGTGCTTTCTCCACTCCAGCTGCAGACCTTCAAGCGCAAGTGAATCCAGAGGAGTGCACACTCTGGGGCGGGGGGATAAGTTTCCTTTCTTTCGGTGTACTTTGCTAATTGACTTTATTCACTTTTAATCGGTTAAACCCTGTTTCGTTACGTGGTTAAGTAAAGGTGTGATAACTCTCATTTAATCAGTTAGATTTATATTATTTATAATTGTTGTCCTGGAGTTAGATCCAGATTATCGCTGGAATCATTTTATTCCTGGAGGCTCCCAAGACACACCATGAAGTGTGTACAGGGCCAGCCAGATGGAGGAACCATCATTGTATATTCCTTTAGGAGCAGGGGACTGCAGCAAGGGGGGTGGATAGGGAATCCCCAACTAAACAACATCACCACTGGGGTACTCAGGATCTCCTTTTATGTTAAACACATCAGGCGCCCAGGCACGCAAGTGAGCGTGGCCACTCCCGAGTAACCCAGGGAGGAAAGGGGGTGGGGTGTTACAGACATAATTAGGCTATGCCCCGGCTAACATTACCCACATGCTCATGTGCTTTTCTGAACCAAGGGGAGTGTTGAGCAGGGCTACCATCTGCAGATGAAACTTTGCAACACCATCCATTGTTCCTCCTCATTCCGCTACAGCTTAAAGCTTGGGAATTCTGCATAGGATTGGGGCATATACTGCCCATGGCGGTGGGGACACGAGGATCTTCTACTCAGGGAGACTGGCCTTTTGGAGTCATCTGTCTTAAGCAGACTTGTCTCGACTTCATTGACTCACATGTGCTCTCTTATATGATCATGGGAAGGAGTACACGAAAACCAAAGGGCCAGGTTTTTAGCTGGTGTAAGTGGCATGATGCTACTGACATCAGAGGAGAGAGGTAGGTTTACACCACTTGGAGATCTGGCACCAAATGCACAGCAGCGACTCTTTGTGATGAAGTTTTTCTAATTACTATGCTTCCATTATTTTGTAATTCTCTGGCTTCTGTTGCAGAGGCAGGTAGATAAAAGTGCTCTTTTCATTACTTCAGAAGCTGAAGACTGCCTCGTTAGTTACAAACCCTCAGCCTGTTGTCTACACACATACAAAGCACTTCTTGGCACGGATGTTGTCTCTAGCTTCTCATAATAAGGAAGGTCCATCCATTGAGAGGGCGAGATCGTATTTTCAATAGATGTTTCCTCGGCTTGCTTTGGAAACAAATAGCATCTCTGACCTAGCAGCTGGCACTGCTCGCGGTGCTTCCATTTTTTGAAAGTTGAAGAAGGGGAATTGTTAAATGAACAGCTGTGAGAGAAATCCATCGGGTAGGTGTCTGTTTCAATTGCGTCTTAATCTTTCTTGCTTCACGCTCACTGTATGTGCAGGGACCACGTTAATCTTAACAGAATCATGGGCTGCTTTATTCAGAAGTCGGACAGGGTGGAATAATTCAAATCTCAACTTCCTGTCAGGGCCCTATGTCCAGTCCCTGCACTGTTTGTGTGATACCACTGTCAGATGCCACGGACATGGTCACAATATATATGAGAGGGTGGATGCTGTCAGATTCCTGTAGCTGTAATCTCAGAGGCTCCCCTCTTATGCACTGAGGGTGAATATCCCTACAGGCGATGAGCACAAAGTCCTGTGTGCAGGGAAGCCGACAGTCATGCCAGGCCCCTTGGCAAGGGGGGCGATGGCTTCACACTCCCAGATGGGAGGGGGCCTTGGTTGAAAGGGGCAGCCAGCCCTTTGCACCCCTAAGAGAGAACATGCTTTCCCCACAGCCCTGAGAGCTCCTCAGAATGTGCTGTGTGGCACTCCAACGGAGACTTAAAGGACCGGCAGCTCCAGGTGCCACCACTGCTACAGAAGCAGTAGCATCAGGAGTCCAGGGCCCTTTAGAATCACAGGACCCTGGGGAAGTTGCTCCTTTTGCCCTCCATCATCGGTGGGCCTGCCTATGTGACATTTAAGACTTGTACAGGGGGTTAGAACGGGATGTGAGTCATGTGTGCAACCTTACACAGGCAATCCATCCGTGGATAAATTCCACCCAGAGAGTTGGTCCAACCATCCTCCTTGATTTATGGAAAGATGCATCATGCCAGAGATCTTGAGCTTCAAGGGGTAGCCGAGTTAGTCTGTTACATAAAAAACCAACAAATGATCTGGTAGCACTTTTAGGGTATGTCTACACTACCACCCTAGTTCGAACTAGGGTGGTTAATGTAGGCAACCAGAGTTGCAACTGAAGCCCGGGATTTGAATTTCCCGGGCTTCATTTGCATGTTGCCGGGCGCCGCCATTTTTAAATGTCCGCTAGTTCGGACTCCGTGCCCGCGGCTACACGCGACACGAACTAGGTGGTTTGGATTAGGCTTCCTATTCCTACCTCATGGAACGAGGTGTACAGGTATTTCGGAATAGGAAGCCTAATCCAAACTACTTAGTTCATGCCGCGTGTAGCCACGGGCATGGAGTCCGAACTAGCAGACATTTAAAAATGGCGGCGCCCGGCAACATGCAAATAAAGCCCGGGAAATTCAAATCCCGGGCTTCATTTGCAACTCCGGTTGCCTACATTAACCACCCTAGTTCGAACTAGAGTGGTAGTGTAGACATACCCACATAGACTAACAAAAGATGTAGATGGTATTATGAGCTTTCGTGGGCACGGCCCAGGCATACAAACACAGTCGTCAGTGCAACAACTTCAGTTCCCAACATCTAACACGGAGACAGCTGGCAGTGAAATGTGCAAGGCACAATGGAGCATTTTCACGACTAGCCATATTTACAGGGCTTTACAGACTCAATAAAGATGTGAAATGGATAAACAAATTCACGTGGCATTTTACAGTTCTTCTCATTCCAGTTTGGTTTTGGGGGTTGGTTTTTTGGAAACAGCTAATTCAGACAAAGACCGTGAACTAGCTCTTTGAGTCACGGCCAGGACTAGAATGTTGGTGCATGCTTTGTGTTGGGGGAACTTTTCTGTGTCTTTTCCGCGAAACCCAGCACTAAAACAGGTGAATGCTGATTCTTTCAAACCCTGTGCCAAAATCTACCTGAATTGACAACTGTGCAAACCCATTGAAAATCATTCATATTTTCATTGAAAAAGACAGATGTAGCAATTTAGGGCAAATTCTGGCCCTATAATAAAATCAAATGGGATTCTAGATCAAACCATCTTCCATGGCTCCTGGGCTGCATAAAAGAGCCTAATTCGAACTACCTACTCTGTGCCGCTTGTAGCCATGGGCACGGAGTCCGCACTAATGGGGATTTAAAAATGGCGGTGCCCGGCAAGATGCAAATGAAGCCCGGGATATTTAAATCCCGGGCTTCATTTGCAACTTTGAATGACTACATTAACCACCCTAGTTTGAACTAGGTTGGTAGTGTAGACATACCCTAACGTGGCTATCTCTCTGAGACTTTTTACCTGCCCTTTGTGATTCTGAAAATCTCTTCTTACCTGAATAATTTTCTAGCCCATCAGAAATCAGCAGATTGCTATGAATACATTTGTGATGGGGTAAGGTCACAGACGACCCCTTAAAGGTGATTCCTGGGGTGCTGACAAGGCTACTGCCACCCTCCTTTTTGCTCTCTGGGGCTTCTCAGCACCCTGTCCTGCCAGGCCAACTCCCTGGTCTCCCCCAGCCAAGGCACATAGATAAGAATCACGAACACACACACCTCCACCCCAAGAAGCAGTGCAGACAATGAACTTCTTCAGGTCCAAAGAAAATGCAGTTTTGGGCCCAACTTCCAGGGATACCACTCCCCAAATAGGATCAGAACCTCCAATGAATTATTTGGGTAAGCCCCCTTTAACAATGAAAGGGAGAATGTACGCACTGGTTACTCCCCAGGTAATAATTATTTACACTGGTCTTGATAGAAAATAAAATGATTTTATTAAGTACAAGCAGTAGGATGTAAGTGGTAATAAGTGAGAACAGGCAGAGCAAAGTAGATCACAAATTCAACATAACAGAAAACTCTTAGCTGCTTCTACATTAAAACTTATTACAAACTCACCCTAAAACTGTTCTTTCCTGGCCAAGCCTTCCAAACCAGGGAAGTCTCCTTCTCTGTGGGGTCTCCCTCCCTTGGGTGTGCCAGGCCAGCCAGCCAAAAGACTTACATTCCTACTTTCCTATTGGCTTTAAAGAGTCCCCTTTTGCACGGGAAATCACCTGGCCGGTTGGGGTGGACAAGAGATTTCCCAAGATCAACCATTGCTAAGACTTAAAGGACACCAATGCTGGCTTTCATTCACACCTTTACAAACCATAAAGCACTCCACATGTCTAATTTTACACCCAAGAATTACACCAAAATAAGATGAACAGATCCAGCGGATCTTGACATGAAGATTGACAGGGGTGGAGAATCTCTTTTGGGCCGGGGGCTGCCAGCCCACCGAAACATCAGTTGGGGGATCCAAGTGAGAAGCAAAAACCCCTCCGTGACGTGGCCCCCAACTGAGAAGGAGAAAGACACTCACCCATATTTCCCTTGAGCCTAGGGGGCCCAGCCTAGTAGATTTTGTGTGCTCTAGCCCCGCAATGGGGCTACAGGGGGGGTTGGAGTGCCAGTTGGGCTCCCCAGTGTTAGAGGGGGCCCTGAGCTTTGGGGGGCAAATCCAGGCAAGCCAGGGGCCACATCTGGCCCCTGGGCCTGACGTTCCCCACCCATGGGTTACATGAAGTAATTTGTCCCAAGCACTTTTGAGTTATGTGTGTTCGTGTCCATACGTCCATTTCATAAAGCTTGGGGGGTGATCTGTCACAACTATCTATATCTATATCTATATCTATATCTATATCTATATCTATATATACACCCAGTATTAATAATAATCTGTTTTTGAGTGATGGAGGCAGAGCTGATTCTGAATAACAAAGTTGCAAACTGTGTGGAGGGCACCAGGTGGGAGAAAAGAAGAGAGAAATCGAAAGCTTTGTTGTCTAGAAAGCGTTCATGGGTTTACCCGTATCCCCGCCATTTCAGACCCCAGTTCTGTAGCATTAAGGTCATTTGGAGCTATGTCACTGTCTTCAGTGAATGTCCAGGCCCTTCCTTAGTTAACCCAGGGTCAGTAGATTTTGTGGGGCCTCCCAGGTGGGCCAAAAATGAGGGGTTCAGGATATGGGAGGGAGCTGTGGGTTGAAGCAGAGGGGTGGGTGCAGGTAAGGCTCCAAATGGCGGTGTGGGCTCTGGGATGGGGCTGATGAGGAGGCATTTGGGAGCAGAAGGAAGCTCCAGGCCAGGGCCAATAGTTTGGAGTGTGGGACGGGGCTAAGGGCAGCAGATGGCAGTGCAGAGGGGGCGGCTCAGGGCAGGAGGTAGGAATGTGGGGTTTGGGAGGGAATTAGGGTATGAGAGGGTTCTCAGACTTGAGCAGGGGCTTTGGGTTTGGGGTGCTCATCTGGGGCAACTCCCCTTTCCACAGGCCCTGTGCCCAGAGAGAGGAGGGTGTAAGTGGTTCTGAGTGCTGCCCTGTACTCGTCAGGAGGCACTGCCCCCCGCAGCTCCCATTGGCCAAGAGTTGCAGCCAATGGGAGCTGCCTGGGGCAGTGTCTACAAGTGCAGGAAGGGCATGTATGGAGCTCGTGGTACTCACAGCTCCAGGCAGGGGAGGAATAGCATGGACACATACACACACCACCAAGCATGGCCAGAATGCAGGGGCTTTAGAGGCTGCAGTCCCCGGCTAATAAGGGCCTTGCAAAAAGATCTTAAAGATGCCCAAAATACAGAACTTTTTCTGGGGCCCCTCCTTTGCTCAGGGCCCCTAAAGCCCCTTTCTTAATTCAGCTCTGAGTGTAGCCCTACTTGTCCCTGTGTTCACAGATTCCACCCATGAATACTCCATTTTAGAATCTTTTAGGTTGAATCATTTCTAAGGCTATCAATCAAAAAAAATCTACACATGCCCAGCGGAGACTAACGTATAGAAGTCAGTGGCCTTTAACCTCGAAACTTACATTGTTTTTACCTCTGGCTTGATAACAAGGAGCCAAATTCTGCTGACTGATTTTCACAGGATCACAGAGCTGGACACACTACGTTTGGCTACCCCATCAGACATGCAGGTTCTGAGACCATGTCAATGCCCTTTTTGCCCCCCATTGTGATATTTTAAAATAATACACCCCCGTTTTTCCTGCAATTTGTAAAATACTCAGCACCGTGAGACATGCAGGATCAGAAGCAGAGGACCAGAACACCCAACTTTTATACCAGGGTGGGCAATAATTTTTTGCTGGGGGCCACTTCGGAAATTTTTTAAGTGGCTCTGGGCCGCACCGGAAAGGACAAGGCCTCAAGCAGAAGGGGCGGGGCCAAGATACTTCACTGCTTCCCCACCCACAGACCATGATTGATCTGGGATGTGGGGAAGCGCCTTTGTCCCCCCCAGGAGTTCCCCCTAGGTGCCTATACCCCTGGCAGTGGGAGGAGACATCACACGAGGGTGGGCAGGTGTGAAGTCTCTTTTGCCCCCAGGCCAATCAGGGCTTGGGGGCGGGGGAGCGTGCAAAGTCTCCTCCTGCCCTGCACTTCTAAATGCCATGCACTCCTCGCAGGACAGGGGCAGGGCAGAGGAAACTTTGTGTACTCTCCCATCCTCAGGCCCTAGTTGGCCTGGGAGCAGGGGAGCGATAGGGCCTCCGCGGGTCAGATCAACCCACTTGGCAGGCCAGATGTGGCCCGCAGAGGCCATTTTGCCAATCCCTGTTTTATACAGAAGTTTTCATCCATAGTCAGAGCTGGCATGATTATTTGCAGGGCCTAGTTTGAGGATACCGAGTGGGAGTGGGGTCTGTACATACACAAACGCACACACCCCAGGTGGTGCAATAGGAGATGAAGAAAACAAATCCAAATTCACTATGAAACTTTAACGAAACTCACGTTCCACCACATTCACGTCACAAACACACTCAAATTGGCCGTTAGCTCTCTGTGCATGAAGCATGAGCATCTCTCTATATTTTACACTGCAGCGCGTGCATTACAGACTTTGTTATACCTATTTTGGCCTGATTTGTATATGGCATAAGGAGCATTTTACTTCTACAAAACAAATGTTTGTAGATAGGTTTTTAATATAATCTGAACTTTTCATTGTTATTGTTTTTATAGGTAATAAATAGAGAACAGGGCTTGGAGCGGGACCAGTAATAAAGTGTAGGGAACCGACTGCACATACCTCACCCCTTCCAGTTTATAGTTGTCAAAGTGTTTTGCAAAGCAAGCAGGTACCATTATCCCCATTCCAGAGATGAGTAAACTGAGGCAAGGTAGAAGCAGGTGTAGAACCCAGCTTTGCAGAGTCAGTGCAGTGAGCTGTCCAGAGTGCTGCAAGATAGACCGATCTCCTCTCTGTACTTCAGTTACATCAGTCATAATACAGAAATAATAATAATTGCCTTCCTCACAGGGGTGTCATTAGACTATATTAATAGTCTGTGAAGCAAGTTGAGTTCTCCAGATGGAAGACACCATAAAGTGCTATGGATTAGTGATATTTATTATTGTATTGATTTCTTTCAAACATGGCCGCTCTAAAAGAGCTCTTCGAATTGACATTTCCCATAAATCTATTGATTTCACTGGTGGTCCTTTGACTGTGGTTTATAACTCTCCTAATGGGGGTTCCCTCCATTGAACTACTCATTAAGCATTTAACTGCACACGGGTAACGTCCATATCTGTCTGAGGCACTGTTTAATGTTAAGAATCACGTGTAACTTTGTCACAGGGTTAGAGTTTCATTGACCAGGACTAACTGTGGCATTAAATATGCTTTTAGAAATTTGGGAATTTTCACTACAGCTTCCTGAAACATTTATGCCTCCCATTTAAAGTTTTGGGTAACAGGAAACTCCTTTCACTATGTTTAATGTTTCAACAATAAAGAATTAAATGAAAGGATAGCACTTTTTTTGGCAGTGCAGGAGTAGGCTGGTGTCTCTGAGTGCACGGTTGATGAGGCAACTTTTAGGTCCAAGTCAGAAGGGGCCTTCATTTTCTTATCTCATGAGGCTACGTCTACACTGCAGGCTTCTTGTGCAAGAACCGTTTGCGGAAGAGATCTTCCTCAAAAAGTTCTCGCGCAAGAGTGCATCCACACTTCCATGGACGCTCCTGTGCAAGAAAGCTCTGATGGCATTCACCTGTGCTTTTTCCGATAGGGGTTTCTTGCACAAGAAACCCCTATTGTCCATCCACAAATGTCTTGGGCCGTGTCCAGACTCAGGGTTTTTTTCGGGAAAAGTAGCCTTTTCCCGAAAAAACTTCCCCTGCGTCCAGACTCAAGCCGCGTTCTTTCGAAATTATTTCGAAAGAACGCGGCTTTTCTTTCGATGGCGGTAAACCTCGTTTCACGAGGAAGAACGCCTTCCTTCGAAAGTTCCTCTTTCGAAGGAAGGCGTTCTTCAATGTAAAGAGGCCGTCTTCGAAAGAGAGCATCCAGACTCGCTGGGTGCTCTCTTTCGAAAAAGCGGATTTCCTCTATCGAAAGATCCGCCTGCTGTCTAGACGCGATCTTTCGAAAGAGGCTCTTTCGAAAGATGTTTTCGAAAGAGCCTCTTTCAAAAGAAGCCTGCAGTCTAGACATAGCCTTGTTGTGCAAGAGCTCTTGCACAAAAAGGCTTATTCCTCGTGGAAAGAGGAATAACTCTTGCGCAAAAAGCCCTGTCTTCTGACGATCTGCTGTACTTTTTCTTGCATAAAAACACACAGCTGTTTTTGCGCCCAAACTTTGCAGTGTAGATGTACCCTCAGAGTATGAGGGAAGTGATTATTCCCCTCTATTTGACACTGGTGACGCTACATCTGGGCTGTGCCTACATTGGCACGATCTTGCGCCAGAAGTATGCAAATGAGGCTAAGCATGGAATATTGCTGAGCCTCATTTGCATATCTAATCAGCCGCCATTTTTGCAGAAGAGGCTCTTGCGCCAGAAGGAGCGTCTACACTGCCCCTTCTTGCGCAAGAAAAACCCTCTTGCGTAATGCTGTTACGCTGATTATTTTCAAGAAGAATGGCATTGCGCAAGAGGGATTTTCTTGCGCAAGAAGGGGCAGTGTAGACGCTCCTTCTGGCGCAAGAGCCTCGTCCACAAACATGGTGGCTCATTAAATATGCAAATGAGGCTTGGCAATATTCCACACTTAGCCTCATTTGCATACTTCTGGTGCAAGATCGCACCAGTGTAGACATAGCCCTGGAGTATTATGTCCAGGTCTGGACCCCCCACTATAGAAAGGATGAGGACGCATTGGAGAGGGTCCAGCAGAGGGCAACCAAAATGATTAGGGGGCTGGAGCATATGACTTATGAGGAGAGGCTGAGGGATTTGGGCTTGATTAGTCTTCAAGAGAGAAGAGTGAGGGGGGATTTGAGCGCAGCCTTCAACTACCTGAAGGGAGGTTCCAAAGGGGATAGAGAGGCAGTTCTAAGTAGTGACGGATGGCAAAACAAGGAGCAATGGTCTCACGATGCGGTGGGGGAGGTCTAGGTTGTATATTAGGAAAAACTATTTCACTAGGAAAGTGGGGAAGCGCTGGGACGGGAAGGGAGGGGAGGGTGCAATGACTTGTTGGTCAAGATGCTGGTGGGAGGAGGATGCTGGGAAAGATGAGGAGAATCTGGCAATGATGGGGAGCCAATCCATGGGCTCGTCATGCCTCATGTTCAAATGGTGCTGCACAGTCCTGGCAGATGTTTAAAAACAGTAGTAAATCGATTACCGAATTTGTTATAAAACTTACCAAATAAAAAGCAAGGTCTCAGTCCCACACTGAGCACCATGTGGAAGCTCTTTATCCCCTAGAGGTTCTCTCTGGGTGCTTGCAAAAGTCTGACTGAAGGATCGAGACCCAAAATCTTCTGTCAAAACGTGGACACAATTGAGGTGTGTTTGGAAGGCGCGATGCTTTCTCAAGGCACTGAGACTTCAGGGGACAGAGACAACATGAGTCATTAGGCAAAAGTTTTGAAATTGTCCGCTGATTTTTGTCATTTGGTTGTTTACCTCTGCTTACCTCAGAACAGTGAGTGCTTTGATTTGTAGAGGTGTTGAGCTCCTTTAATACCTACTGGGCTGAGTCAGGAAGTTCTCAGCAGCTCTGAAAATCAGGCGGTTGTTTTTGGTTGGGGCAGACAAAACTTGAGGAAACTCAAATCAGGGGACAGTTATGTCGACATTAGACATCAACCCTCCAATCTGGTCCACCGACGCTGATCTGAATTTGATCAAATGACTTCACCTCGATGAGCCATTGACTTCCAAGGAGCTGAGATAATTTTCACCTCCTGAGGATATGCCCAACAATGTTTCTGCATTGCAGAAAGGTGTATATTTTATCATTTCTTTAGTATTGCTTCAGGTGCTGTAACTTCTTTTCGAATGTGGGGATGAGAAGAGTTACCAAGTGAATAACTCCTCAGAATGAACACAATAGCTGGTTAAATAAAGCATTGAGTTCCTTAAGAAGCAGGAGGAATTCCCATGAGAACAGTTTGCTGAGTGCAATTTGTGAGTTTAGGTACACTGGAGAGAACCATCTTTGGCAGAGGAATTTAATGCAAATTGTTCATTGAATCAACTTTGAAAACCAGATAAGTTGTTTTAAAAAAATCATGAACTTCAACAAAATAAACAGGGAAATGGTTTTTTTACCCAAAAAGCCAACTTGGAAATGTGCAATGCCAAGCCAAATTCATCCAATTCAACCCCCTGTTTTTTATAACTGAATGTTATATTTATTGTACCAAAACAAGTGGTGTTTGAAATTGCCTCTGCCCTTCAATCTTTCAAAGGGATATGGTTTTCTTGTGATACAGTTTTCTCTGTAGATTATCTTGGTTTAGTTGTAATTCCTTACAATTTGCACTGGGCAAAGCACTACAAAGCTTCTTCAAAAGTGTAAAGATTTTTTTTAATTCACTCTCATTGGTCTATTTGGCTTACCTCATTAGGTTTGTGTTAACATTTAAGTTTAAATCCACCTATCTGATCAATGGGAGTACATCTCAGATAAGCAGCAGAAATGAAAGGTTATTTTAGCTGCTATGGAGAAATATTTTATGGATGCTTCTCTGCTCCAAATTGTTCCTCATGGAAAATGAATCGAATAGCATTCCATAGAAGTTACTGTAAAAACAGTAGAATTTTAGACAGAATAAGACTTTGTTCATGGTTGTTGTTGTTTTTCTTAAGGAATTGCCCTGTAGAATTCTATCCCAGGGTAAATATTCTTTATTAAATTCTAGAGGAGATTCAAAAATATAAAAAATTATTAAATTCTATAGGAATTTTCAGTCAGAGATAGGAATATTGGGTTAGGTTGTCATCTGCATCCTACTTGTGCTTCAGCAGGGGAAATATATAATGTTTGATTCTTGTGTGATGTTTGAAACACACTCTAAAGCCAGGTTCACACTAAAACCGGCAGCTCATCTTAAGGTACACAATTCCAGCTATGCAGAATACATAGCTGGAGTCATCTTATCTCAAGCTGAGTTTGGCAGCATCCCCACAGCGGGAGGCCAATGGGAGCAAATGCTCCCGTCAGCTTCCCTTACTCCTTGCAAGAGCAGCAGTACCAGATGCCAGTGGGAATTCTCTCTGAGTTCGATTTAGCCAGTCTTAACTAGACCCACTAAATCAAGCTCCGCAGAAGATCGCCGCTGCTGTGATCAATCTTCTGGAGTGAAGACATTGCCTAAAGAATGGGATTGCAGAGAAATGTATCTAATAACAAAATGATATGAAAGCCCCAAATTTCTTCTTAGTATTTACAAATACATTTAACACTTACAGTGTACTGTGCTAATTCTTTTGGAATGAAGCCATTCATTTATTGCTCTCCCAGTCAGGCAATAGATGCTATATCCTAAAAGAACTAGATCAATTCACATTGGCTGCTATTTGCTCAAATGTCCATTGTATATGGGAACCGGGAGCAAGAAGGCAACCTTGGCTCCCTGACTTGCTGCAGCTGCTCCCAGCTTGGTCCATCTTGTTACATGTGCACCTCTTTGATGAAAGTATCAGCTTTCAGAAATGTATTGCCACCACACCAAAGGCATGTCTATATTTACCAGAAGATCGATGCTCCAGAGGTCGATCTTATAGCATTCGACTTCACGAGTCTAGTACAGACTAGGCATGAGAACAAGCAGTCAATTAGATGATTAACTAGCCTTATCTGCTAATCTTCTCGACTACTCGCATTCCCCCCCCCCCCACCCCCGCTGCCTCCGTAATGGGAGAACTGGCTTAAAAGCACCAGTTCTGTTGTGCCGCCTGTCCCGCCCCTCCCTGCGTTGCTGCCTCTATTAGAGGCAGCAGCGTGGGGGGGGGAGGCTGCCGCAATGCAGCCCCTGTCCATGGGGGGTCCAAGCTGTACCAGAGGGCAGCAGGCAGCGGGTCTGTGAGGGGAGCTAGTTTTTAAACTGGCTCCCCTTGCGGACCAGCTCCCGCCTGGCACCCCATGCTGCTGTCTGTGATACAGTGCTCGCCCCAGTGGCCTCTCCCTGCTATTTTTAGTAACAACCACAAACAGGCTCCTGTGAATTTGTGTTTATTGCCCACAATCTGTCCATGGCTGCTGTTAAACGTAACAATGACTAAATCTCAATCTTAATCATGGGAGCAGTAGCCCAATGAGAGAGCCTGGGTCATAGAGGAGAATGAGCACGAGAGCCATCCAAATTACAGTTCCCATCTGTTACCACATCAGCATTTCCAAATGGGAGCCTTTGATTTTTCAGCTGAAATGTTTCACTCTTATGTTCCATAGAAAGCTGATGTTTGCAGGGAAGGAAAGCCATTTGCTGACCATCTCTTTCTGGGATAACCCAGTAATACCAGCCCAAAGCATTCAAAAGCGTGAGAGGGACTGTAAACTCATGAGCTTTAAAATAAATATAATTTAACTTCCAGTTGTTTAACCTTTAGGCTGCGCTCAGGTCTTTTGGGGGTGGAAACTTACTTTTTAAAATTAAAGCTAAGATTCTTATGTATTCCGAAGATTTCAGGAGCTGGGAGCTTTCAGAAATACAACATATTTCATAAGACTTGTAATAAAATCCTGAGAACTGACAACACAGGGTAACCTTCCATGCATCAGTCTGTCCAGCGTGTTGTTCTCCTTGTCTCCTAGCACAGATAATCATTCACTCTTTAAATTCATGTTTGAGAATAGGATAGAGATAAGCTTATAATTTACAGCTGGAACAAGACCTTTTGAATGAACATACAAACATAAACTCTAGGGGTAAAATCCTACTATCCTGCAGTCAATAGCAAAGCTTCTATTGACTTCAGTACAGCCAGCATTTTATCCTAGATACAGAGGTAGCTGTTACTGGAACACCACATATTTAATCCTTAATGAACTTTCTCTGTGCTGCTACTTCCAGAATACCAAGCAGCAGTTCCCAGGACATTTTAAATTGATAAACATTTGCTCATATGAAAACTGTAGTTTGTTCGTTCCAAGGAAGTTACAGTGTCGTTACCGCAGGCTAAACCAAATCTTACATTAAAGTAATGTAATACAAACATGATATTTTATGGCAGTTAAGACTATTCACCAGCTGAACCAGAAAGCAAAATACTGTAATTGCACACTTGGTTATTTAGAAAAGTCTTGGCATAAAAATAATGATGTTAAATGGATAAGCAGGAACCCATGAGTTGTATTTATAGATGGAATCATTATGCATCCGTGAGTAACAGATAAAGTTGAAATGAGTGAGATCTGCTTTGATTTGTCCCACCTTCAATCACAAGAGATACCATGGCTATGGGCAGGTCTACACTACGTGGGAAGGTTGGCTTAACGTACGCACTTCCAGCTACATAAATAACATAGCTGGAGTCAACGTATCTTAAGCTAAGTTAGCGCACCATCCTCACTGCGGAAGGACCATTGGAGAAACCCATAGACTTCCCTTACTTCTTGTGACAGAAAGGAGTACTCACATCGATGGGGCACTCTCAACGTTTGATTTAGCGTGTCCTCACTAGAGCTACTAAATGAAACGCTGGAAGATTGATCGCCTGTAAGTATTGGGACTGTAACTATTGGGATTCAGTACAATAGACTGAGGAAAGATACCTTAATCTGCATTCACGTGAAAAGATACCTGCCTTATTTTTAATTCCTTTACAAATTTAGAATGATATTGCTTTTATGACCTTGGTATAATTAACAGTAGCTATTTCTTGTTAATGAGCTATTACCTGCAAATCCATATAATTCTTCTGACAGTCTGACAGCATGACTAATTAACAAGGTTTGGCCAATAGCTCAAATCCACTAGAACGGATTTTCTCCTCTGACACTAAAAAGGTTCTCTGTGGCTCTGTATATAAATATATCACAAATTGTGAATGACTTCTGCAACAGGGGTATCAGAAAACCACCATGAATAGACATTTGTCTGTAACATTAACCTAGTATAGGGGATATTGTACACTACATTCACACCAAGATTTAAATTGTGCTCGCAATAATGATGTGTACACATCCTAGGAAGTAGAAATGCTTGATCATGCCACGTTTGGAAAACTTTATCTTTAAAATACCGTCGATGTAAGAGGGCCAGGTGTTTTGTAATCAAGGTCCTTATGGAAAACGTCTCACAAAGAAAAGGTTGGGGCAGATGGTCCCTGGCACAAAGACCTTACAATCTAAGTATAAGACAAAGAATTTGCACCCTGGTTGAAAAAGAGGAGTTCCCTTTCTCTGTTACTGAGGTCCGTTGTTGATGTGATGTTGGTATTAGATAAGTGACAGCATGTGTCTAAAAGTATCATGTATACCTACAAGTCTGAATATAAATGTAACTATTTGGTTTCTAGAAGGAAAGCCATTCTGTTTTCATTTCCTTTTGGGTCTACTGCCACATTTCATCCCTCTTTAAATTAATGACGGGTATTTTAGTTACTCCATCTGTTCTCTGAAGTGACACTGTCTTCACCGCAAAAAGTGGCCTATTTTTACATCAGAGGTAGCTTTTACCTTAATGTAGCTAGTCAAGATCTGCCTTGTGATCCCACCTTAGGGTTGATCTCCCAAACTACACTGAGATAAAAACTACAGTGCCTTGCCTTCAGCAGGATTTTACATGGAGGCAGCTAACTCGAGATCGATCCACACCTACTTTGCTGTGAAGACATAGCCAAACCCCTCGATTCAGTTGGGTGTTTAAGCATATGGTAGTGTCCTCCATGTCGGTGCTTAAATTTACACAAATGCTTAAGCCCATTTGTGAATTGGGGTTAAAGGTTGTGGAGAAGAGAAACAATCTGAAGCTTTCCGGTAGAGTTAAATCTAAAATTAGCTGCAAGTTCATATGCTGTAATAGCTGTCACATGTTCTGTTTTCTGACTGTACTCAGCAAGGTCCTCAAAAGTTCTCAAATCAACTTTTAAAATAAATACTGTAACCAGATTTAAAGTGGGTGCAGTTCTAGCCATCAAACATTATGAAGGTTTCATTTAGAGATGCCACATAAATTATAAGGACTTTAGTCATTAGGATAGACGTAATAAATGGTCTGTTTCAGCAAGGAGATTGAGGAAGAACACTCGGGACTGCATGGACTCTCCATAGATAGCACTTTAACACCGCAGTGAGTCTTGTGTCGAGAATGCACAGCTAAACGCATAGCAGCTGTCAGTCTGTAACTTTAACAGCAGGAGTGTGTTTCTTTGCTGGAACCAGTCCATCTTCTGTTATTCAGGTTCTGAATTTTATAAATGACAGATTTGCTTGAACACAAGTGATGGCTGTTCATTGCTGATGGAGGGAAAGGCAACAAGCCTGAATTTGCTAGAGATATCTACTAGGTAAACAGTGTTTTCTTATTACTGTTCGGTTATCAGAATATATTGTGGGAGAAATGAACTTCCCTTTACTACAGAAGGACAGCATGATTAATGTGAGATTCACCACGGACAGTCACTAGAACTCAAAGTGCACTTCTTGGCTAAACATATCATTAATCTTATCACAAAGTGCTTCTCCATTCATATCAGCAGTGGCGCTCCCACCAATTCCAAGCAATAAACATTCTGGGAGGCAGCCACATTCAAGCCCCAGCGTGGTTTTCACCTTCAGCTTCGCCAGCCTACTTGGTGAATTACTGTTATTGTATTTGTAAGTAACACTCCACAGGGAATTTACAAAGCAGCACATTTGCTAAAGCTTCTGTGAAGGTTTTAGCACCCAGAATAATCTGTTTAGTCCCTACAGATCAGCACCTTCTATTCTTATTTCCTCCTCCTCTCTCTGTCTATCCGTCTGTCTCTCTCTCTCCCTCTCCCTCTTCCCCCTCCTTTGCATCCCTCTGTCTCAACAGCCACTGAAAAACAAAAAAACTGCCAGACGGTTTAACCAAAAATACCGAAACCCCCCCCCCCAAAAAAAACCACTGTTGAGAAAAAAATGGGGAGACCAAAGTTATTGAGGAAATAAAAAGGACCCTGACCGTTATTAAGCAAAAACCAAACAACTAAAAACCCAGCATGGCCCCTTTAAGACCTTTGGGGGCTTTTTTTTTTTTTTTTTTTGCCAGCAGCCATCTTGTTTTCTTACTCTGTGCCAGAAGAGAGCTCCCCTGTGGAACCAGGTAAGTGGCTGGGAGAGGGGTCCGGGAGGAGGCTGGGTTGGGGGGGGGGCAGGGGCTCAGCCTGGTTGCTGAGTGTGGTAGGGTTGCTAGGTGTCTGGTATTTTCGCTTCCTGGCAGAGAAAAAAAAAAACAAAATACCGGACATTTTAGGTGTCTGGTATTTTCTGATATATTTTTTTTACTGTACAGGAGGCAAAAATTCCGGACTGTTCAGGTCAATCCCGGACACCTAGTAACCCTAAAAACTGCAGGGGCAGGAGATAGAACAGTGCCCTAAAAACCAAGCACCTCACCATCCAACCCCAGCACCTGCTCACTCAACGTGCTTCTTTGCCACCATAAACAGGCCTCACTAGAGCCCTGCAGTGGCGGGAAAGGAGCAATCGAGGACAGCCTGTTGCTCCAGAGGCACAGGGTCTGGCCCACACCTGTGATAACTCATCTGTTTTACAAAACTCCCAACAAACAGGCCCAGCCAAAGAGTTTGTGGGGCCCAAGGAGGCATGCTGACAGCGGGGCCTGGCTGGGCGCCTTGGCCCATGCCGCCGCTGGGCACCATAATCCAAGGCAACCACTTTGCTCACCTGGTCCAAAGGCCAGGCCTGGCAATGAGCAACACCAACCCTGCCAGCAAGAGTGACGCTACCCTGCTACAGTGTCCTGCAACCCTGTTCAAGCAAAGCAGAGCCCAAAATAGGCTTTCTACACTGTCCTTTCAAAAGATGAAGACTGAGCCTCTTTTAACTAACACCAGAGTCTACGTTGGGCCAAAAGGCTCGGGCTGATCCAGCTTCTCACTTCTGCCTAGGGGTCGGAGCAGTGTGACACCACCAGCTATTCTCCCCATCCCCAGGCAATGTCTGGTCTGTAACAGCCAAGGCGTTGCAAAGCTCCATGCATCTCTATACAGGATAGGACTAATTGCAGACACTCCCATTACAAGCTGCCGGCAAAGTGGGTGAGAAATAGTTACTCTCCTTTCAAAAGCACATCAGACTGTTGATTTATACTCCACCCAGGTGCCAACCTTGAGCCTAGTCCCATACAATTAAAATGCATATTAAACATTGGAATAATAAAGTTTAAACCATGGAAAATTAAAGCAAGATCATTTCAAAAGCACCTTGAAAAGTGTACGCTGAGGTGGAAGAACCACTGTTCCACATCGAGCTCAACTGTAGAATCCTATACGTGACATACCAATCAGTTCTTCAAGTACAATGTATTGACCAAAGAAAATCCTGAATAATAAAAATATTCTACTACCAGTTACTGGTTAGGGCCAGCTTGTCACCCAGGCGATGGTCCTGGGCTAGGAGGAAAGGGTAGAAGAAATCTCCTTACTGCTTGTACAGGCTCTCCATGTCACTGCTTGCAACAGGGAGAAAGAAGCCTATGAGGAACCACTAGCCAGGTCTTTTCCTCCTCCCCCCCACCCTGACCAATGGTCACTGCATGGCAGGTGACTCAGTCTGTAACATGTATAGGGCAGGGGATGGTTGCTGTACCTCCTCCAGAACAGACGTGGGGGGAGTATGGGGTCAGAGTGTGTTTCTCTGAATTTGTCTGGTTCTTGGCCTGCTTCTGGAGCAGTCAACTGAGGGTTGCCTCTTGTGCAGGACTTTGTGGTAAATCCACAACTAAGCCCTTAGTGAACACAAGTTGAGGACATTCGGGCAGATTGCCATCAGCTGAAGATCAGTGTTCAGTACTTCAGAACGGTCCCAGGCCACCTTAGCAAACTGTTTTTATATTAAACCACTGTCAAGGTGCTTCACTTAATAACAAGACCAGAGGGGTCTTGTTAATTAGCTGACAGCCCAGACTACCGTGGCTAACCCAGTACCCCATTAATACAGGAAAGTCTCATAACAGACTCGTAGAACTGCATCCCTTTCAGCAGAATTGCTGCAAACTTAAATTGGCAGTCAAGCCCTGAAGGATTTCACTGTCACCCCAGCCATGTTTGTGAGGCGTTTGTGGCTTTAATATTTGAGTCAGCTCTCTCTCTCTCTCTCTCTCTCTCTCTGTGCTGTATCGTTTGTTAGCGAAGCACCATGTGTATGGGTAAGCACATCTGTGAGGAACTTGGTGTGGAAGTGAAAGAAGGTGAAGGCTTTCCAAAGGCATTAATGAGTTGGAAACAGGTCAGCAAAACATTCTTGGCTCATTAAAGATATTCCCTTCATTCAGAATAATCGCCAACTCAGGCTGACGTTCTCAGAACACGACATCAAACTTGGGTGAACTTGGGAATTAGAGGCGCATCAAAGTGCAAGCTAGTCTCTGCTGCCATGGAGAAAATGGCTACATATCCATTTTTAAATACCTTCCAACATGAAAAATGCATGAATGTTTGCACCATTGTAGGCCTTCTAAAATCCAAACCCTCATTGTAAAGAACTTTTTTCAAAAATGTATCTTTTTAAAACTAGCACAGATAGGGCAAGATACTCAGCCTATGTCAATCCTGGAGCTTTGCTGAGTTACACCGAATGAAGATCCAGTTCACTATAATTTTTATCTCTAATAAGAGAGTATCCCTTAGCATTCTACACTTCCTCTTTCCTCCAGGCTGACACTGCTGAGAGAACAAGGAAAAAGGCATGATTTGTGGATGAATCTGTTTTCATTCAAGCCCGAAGAACACTTCCATATTTGTTCTTGTTTTTAACTGAAAAGCAATTTAGGGGATTTTCTGTTTTGTATTTCAAAAAGCTTTGCTTCGCCCGATAAAAAACAAAAATGACCTTTTCTCCAAATCCTATTAATGAGCCATAAATTAGAGGTGAGATTTTTTTCTCCAATAAATCATGAAAAATTGAACAGTACATACTAATAGGAAAGTGCATTTATCCAAGTGTATGACAAAGGGTTTTCTCAGAAAAGTCAAGATGTTGCTTGACATGAGTGCTTGACATAATCTTCCTTCACACAACTCAGCTCCTTGAAAAACAAACATAAACCCTACAACCACGATCTAAGGTATTTTCTGGATTTCACGATCTCTCTTGTTTCATAAAGACATGGATCATCTTGCATTGTCAAGTGTGTGGCACAGCTTGGGTGACAGCTACAGGAAACGGTTCTCCCTAGCAATTGGCCCAATGCAAACTCTCACTTTCAGCTTACAGAGTCATAGCGGTTAAGGCCAAGAGGAACCAGTAAATCATCTAGTCTGTGCTCCCATGTATCACAGGTCCTTAAATTTCACCCCGTTACCCCTTCATTGAGCCCAGTGACTTGTGTCGGGCTAAAACATAGAATCCTAGAACACTAGAGCTGGAAGGGACCTCAAGAGGTCATAGAGTCCAGTCCCCCGCCCTCGCAGCAGGACCAAGCACCATCTAGACCATCCCTGTCAGGTGTCTGTCTAACCTACTCTTAAATATCCGCAGTGATGGAGATTCCACAACCCCCTGTGTTCATATGTTCAAGAAAAGGACCTTGTCTTCATTTGAAAACATCAAGTGATGGAGAATTCACCACTTCCTTTAATAGTTTATTCCAAGGGCGACTCACCCGTTTCTGTTAAACTTGTGTGTCTAATTTCTAATTTGAATTTGTCTGGCTTCAGCGTCCAGCCATTTCTTTCCCTGCTTGATTAGATACCTTTAATACGTGGTTATTTCCTCCCTACGAGGGTCCCTATACACTGTAATCAAGTCACATTTCAGTCGTCTTTTTGATCAACAGAATGTGCTGAGCGGTTTAAGGCTTGCACTCGGAGGCATTTTCTCCAGCCCCCAAACCATTTCTGTGGCTTTTCTCTACCCCCTCTTCAATGGTAGTAGTCAGATCAGCAGAACATAAGAACGGCCGTACTGGGTCAGACCAAAGATCCATCTAGCCCAGTATCCTGGCTGCTGACAGTGGCCAGCACCAGATGCCCCAGAGAGGGTGGACCAAAGATAGTGATCAAGCGATTTGTCTCCTGCCATCCATCTCCAGCCTTTGACAAACAGAAGCCCAGGGCACCATTCCTTACCCCCTGGCTAATAGCCTTTTATGGACCTAACCTCCATGAATTTATCTAGCTCTTTTTTAAACCCTGTTATAGTCCTAGCCTTCACAGCCTCCTCTGGCAAGGAGTTCCACAGGTTGACTGTGTGCTGTGTGAAGAAGAACTTTATTTTATTTCTTTTAAACAAGCAGCCAGAGACTCTTGATTTATTGCCGTCAATGTATAGGGGCAGGACCCAAGGTGGAAACTGCTGGATTTGGTTGAGTCAAACTTTGTTACCTGGCACTCCTAAGGAATGGGGTTGCCGGTCAATTGAATGTGCTGGATAACAACCTTTATTTCTCTCCCCGCTCCTTACCAGAAGATCTGGCTCCCAGCAGCCCAAGGCAGGATGAGGGGGAAGGAGGAGCTTGCTGATGACATCAACTGTCAGAATCCCTGCAACAGCTGGCTGGACAGGTGGGAATCAGGCGCACACGCCTGAAGATGCTGTGGTATTGTGGCTGAGGGCAATGCCAGCTAACAAAGTTTTCCAGTGAACAGAGTGCCGGATAACAAAACTTTCACTATAATTGCATATTTTGGACCTGATCTTGTACCACTGAACCACATGGGAGCGGGATCACAAATCTGATGCATGCACAGAGCAAAAACTGCATGGAAGGAGGTGAAGCATTGTTCAGTGCTAAGTGACGCCAAGCTGCTTCATTAAATCTGCTACAGTCAGCCAGTCCACGTTGGGCATTCAAAGAAACTGCTCAGCAATTGCTGAAAAGTAATCACTGAGTCACCTCATTGAGTGCTTAATGTCTAGGAAAGTTAACTTTCTTGGCACACACTCGATCCCATCAGTGGGAATTTTTTTTTTTTGCTTGTTTATTCCCAGGTGCTGATTGTGCCTTCTGCTCCTCTTGCAAAAGGGATTATGAACTATCCAGGGGAGCCACTTTGATATCACATCACGTTGCTTTTACTGCACATTTCAAAAATGCAAAGGCACAGCTTGCTTGCTGTAGCGCAACAAAGGAGCGAGCAGACGTAAATCAAAGCACTTGCCAATACAACATCTGCATGTGTAGGCTCCGTTATTAGTCAGATCTTTTCCAGGCTTCAAAAGCCGGGCCAGCCAATGAAGCCTGCACATGCCGTACACGGGGGGCTGTTTCCCTTACTGTACTTGGCAGGAATCTGTGAAATTAGCAGCACAGTCTTTGGTAGCAGTCCCAGCAGGAATGAGATAAAACGGCCAAGCCAGTGTTTACTGACCACACAGCTGCATTCCTAGGCTGAAACACAAAGTCATTTTTATGTCACATGCCTTTTGTGACATTGAAGCTGCTGCATAGCATCCTAATGGCCTCAGTTCCCTCTTCCCAATGTGTGATGTTCCTTTGAAACAGGACTAATTATCCTTTTGGCAGTTGCAATGGCAATGGCAAGGAGATAAAAGGCATGGGAGTAGCCTCGGAGAGAGACATCAGAAGTGACAGAGTAGAGGTTCCTCTTGGGTTTAAACTCCACAAGCTCTCTCCCCTACCAGGACACTAGATTCCTTCCAGCCGGCAGAGGAGTGATTTTGGAAAATTAGATGTTGTGCATCCCATTCCATATGTAAGCATTATAATTTTTTGGGCAAATGAAGAAAGTTAAACTTTCCTGGACAGAGCATTGAAGAACTTCAGCCACTCATGGCCTCCGAAGCTACAGTCTTGCAGCCACGGATCCATCCGCTGTTTCCGTTGAGCGCGGTGGGTGTCCTATATTTTCACTTCAGGCACCTGATTTGTCCTCTGCCTTTCCTGAGGCTTTGACAGGAAATCACAGAGGCTGTCTACACTGCAACGCTATTTCGGGATACCGTGCCCCGAAAGAGCTGTCCTGCGTCTTCAGAGCAAGTTATTTCAAAATATAACCGGCTCCCTATTCCGACATCCCAGTCAACCTCATTCTATGAGGAGTCAGGGACGTTTCGGAATAGCGGGTTGCTGACCACACGGCTGCATTCCTAGGCTGAAACACAGTCATTTTTTTCACATGCCTTCTGTGACCCTGAGGCTGTGTGGACAGTGCCAAGTGATGAAAAAAGCTATTTTGAAATAAGATTGACATAAGATACACAATTTGCATAGCTCAAATTGTGTATCTTATTTGGTGCTACAGTGCAGTGTAGATGCACCCTACTGATTTGGAGTTGAGTGACTTTTATCACTTGTGTTTTCATGTTGAATCTCGGACACCACTAAAGAGGTGGCCCATAAGCCACGAGAAGGCAGGAGCACCAGAGAAGCGCCTTGCGTCTGACCATGAATGAGCTGCGGAAGGCGATACTCACACAAGGTTCCCAAAGCCTCTCGCAGCCTTTCTCACTTCTTTTAACTCACAGCCAACCCGTCTGTAGTGCCTGGGATTGATGGTCAGGAAGAAATTTCCCAGGGCTAGCTCTGAGCATTTGCAATTTTGTCTCCCTTTTCTGGATGACCTAGAAACTTGCCTGGAAAACTCAGCTGTTCAAAAGCTTCAAAAGCTGCCCCCCTGGAAAACTCAGTAATTGAGCAGGATTTAAAAAGGGATTTGATATTTACATGGCTAACAAGCCAGTGCTGTTACAGTAAATACTACAATGAGGAACAAGAGGATTGAAAGCAACACAAACGCTCCTGCTTCAGCATTTGAGCCAAGGTCAATTATTGGGCATGAGGAGGAAATGTTTCCGGAGGGCTGGTCTCATTGCGGGGTTCCTTGGGCCTTCCTCAAAAGCATCAGGCCACTGGACTAGGTGACCATTGGTCTGATCCAGTCTGGTAATTCCTATTGTTCCTAAATTGGCACTTTTAGCTCTGCACTGAGTAAGTTGGATGTTAAATTAGAAACAGAGGGGGGCTTCTAGGTGTACAACTGGAGGTGGCAAACAGGCCCACTGATCAGAGATGTAGGGGGAAAATGGAGTTGTTGCAGCAGATAGGAGTTCCTGGCCCTTTAAATGGCCGCTGGAGCATCACGCTGCTCGCTCCGGGCAGCTCTCAGGGCTGCCTGGGGAGTGTCACAGTGCAGCACACTCCTGGCACACTGAGGGCTGGCTACTCCAGCTCTGCCCCTTCCAGCCACCCCTGACCCCCGGCTCTGGGGCGAGGTAAGTCTGTCAGCCTCCCTGGTGACAAGTGTTGAAGCACAAAAGGGAGCTTGAATAGAAGGTGGCGTGGTGCTGTCTCACAAGACGGAAGCAAGTGAAAATGTTTCTAAGGTTTGTATATTGTGGAGAGGCTTTTTGGAGGTAGCGCGGCGTGGTTTAGCCACCGGTCTCCAAGTACCATACAGTGAGGTGTGTTTTACAGAGGAGGAAGCTGAGGTACCGTGTGGTGAAGCGACCTCCCCAGGGGCACGTAACATGCCAGAGGCCCAGGCCTGGCTAGAACGTTACAGTGCCTTATGGAAGTTCTGCTGTGTCAATTGAGGAAGATATATCATCTTGCGAGGTGATGCCATCTGTGGCCGTGTCCAGACTCAGGGGTTTTTTCGGGAAAAGTAGCCTTTTTCCGAAAAAACTTCCCCTGCGTCCAGACTCAAGCCGCGTTCTTTCGAAATTAAATCGAAAGAACGCGGCTTTTCTTTCGATGGCGGTAAACCTCATTTCACGAGGAAGAACGCCTTCTTTCGAAAGTTCCTCTTTCGAAAGAAGGCGTTCTTCAATGTAAATAGGGCTTCTTCGAAAGAGAGCATCCAGACTCACTGGATGCTTTCTTTCGAAAAAGCAAGCCGCTTTTTCGAAAGTTCAACGTGCAGTCTAGACACTCTCTTTCGATAGAGGCTTGCAGTCTAGACATAGCCTGTGTGAGCCTCATTGGAGAGAAGGCCTGTGGGAAGGCAGGGCATGTGTGAGGGGAAGATGGAATGGAAAAGAGGCCCCTGGAGGTATGAAGACGGGAGTTGAGCTAGACGAGACACCTCTGTCTTTGTGAGATTTGCGGGTGAGCAAGTCTCACATGGGTGTTGCTCCTAACCCGCTTCCCATTCACACACCACAGCTCTCCTCCATGTTTGGTGGCGATTTCTGTACAGCAGCTGACGTGACGGAGGTTGTGTGTCGAAGTCTAGGTTCCACGTTCAGATGGGCTGGATCCCACTCACTTTGCACTAAGGACACAGGCTAAACCTCTCAAGTGCAGGTAGTCCTGCAGTGGCTTCTCGCAATTCCTTCTTTGTGCCTAGAAGGACAGATAACTTCTCCCATAATTCACTGGAAAAATCATGGAGAATCACAGCTTACAGCAATCCAAAGAGCCATGCAATGCCCGCAGAAGTCCTAGGGAGACACACAGCAGAGCGCAGCACCACTGAGGACAGCGTAACCCGATATCACTTTGTAGTGTAGCTGCTCACGCCATTTGTAGTGTAGCTGCTCACGCCTGAGTGAAGCTAATCCAGGGACCCAGGTCCCAAGTGCAACTCGCCTGGGCTAACTCTGCTGCAAAGATATACCCTGTGGGGCTTACAGAAACTGGGCTAAGAATCACAGAATCTCAGGGCTGGAAGAGACCTCAGGAGTCATCAAGTCCAGCCCCCTGCCCAAAGCAGGACCAACCCAACTCAATCATCCCAGCCGGGACTTTGTCAAGCCAGGACTTAAAAACCTCTAGGGAACCCCGCCCAGTGATTCCCCACCCTCTTAAGCAAATAATTTTTCCTAATATCCAAGCTAGACCTCCCCCACTGCAACTTGAGACCATTGCTCCTCGTTCTGCCATCTGCCACCACAGAAACAGCCTCTCTCCATCCTCTTTGGAACCTCCCTTCAGGTAGTTGCAGGCTACTATCAAATCCCCCCTCGCTCTTCTCTCTTGAAGACTAAACAAGCCCATATCCCTCAGCCTCTCCTCATAGGTCATGTGCTCCAGCCCCCTCATCATTTAGGTTGCCCACTGCTGGACTCTCTCCAATGAGTCCACATCCTTTCTGTAGTGGGGGGCCCAGAACTGGATGTAGTACTCCAGAAATGGCCTCTCCAGTGCCGAATAAAGGGGAATAATCATTCCTCTAGATCTGCTGGCAGTGCTCCTCCTAATGCACCCTTATATGCCATTAACCTTCTTGGCTACAAGGGTACACTGTTGACTCCTATCCAGCTTCTCATCCACTGTAATCCCCAGGTCCTTTTCTGCTGAACTGCTACTTAGCCAGTTGGTCCCCAGCCTGTAACAGTAGTTGGGATTCTTCCGTCCTAAGTGCAGAACTCTGCACTTGTCCTTGTTGAACCTCGTCAGATTTCTCTTGGCCCAATCCTCTAATTTGTCTAGGTCACTCTGGACCCTATCCCTGCCCTCCAATATATCTACCTCTCCCCCTAGCTTGGTGAGCAAAGATCTTGACTTCATTATGGCTGGGAAGAGGAGTAGGATGTGGAGTTTCAGGAGGCAGAGGGAAAGGGGAATGGGAAACCCTTAAACAGTGCAGGTTTGACTTATTTCTACTGGGATGCCTTTCATCTCATTCCTTACTTTTGCAATATCTATTTCTGTCTCTCTCTGTATCTGTATGTGCACACACACACACGTCAGTCCATATATTCAAAATGCAAATGAAAATAATCAGCTCTAAATAGGATTTGAAGGTTTAGTTCTGACATTTGTGTTCACCTGCAACTCGATGGATGTTATTTGGTTTCAAAATATTAGTGGCTAAACTAGCTATTAATCTGGCTTCCTCCCCCATCTCCCTCTCTCTTCCTCTCCCTCCACCCTCCACTCCTCTCCCAATCTCCCTGAAAAAAAGAAAAAGAAAATCAAGTTACGTTTTTATCCTTTTCCTAAAACTCTTTTGAGGAGTCCATTCCGGGAGTGAAACTCTGACTATATAAAAAATTCTTCAAGGACCAGTGTCCAAAGATGAGAAAAGCAGAAACCCCCTACCAACAAGGCAGTGAGTGTAGAAAAGAATGTGATCCCGCACATGGGACAGTGGTTGTGTCTACTCAGATTCTTATGTCTACTGTGTCATACCAGTGTCTCCTTTGCAGCTTAGAGTGAATGTTCTAGGCAGGGCATGGACATTCCACACACACATTCTGTTAAGAAATAAAGGGTTCATGAAAGCAGCTCTCTTGCAGTAGAGATATATGTGCATTTCTATAGGTGGAGCACCTCCCTCTACCCCCAAAGATTCTAAGTGGGTTTCAGGTCATGTCTCCATTTACTGGAGGATCGACACTCTAGCAATCGATCTTCCGGGCTTCAATTTAGCGGGTCTAGTAAAGACCTGCTAAATCGAATGCTGAGGGTGCTTCTGTTAGCACCAGCTGTTGCCAAGAGTAAGAGAAGTCAATGGGAGCATTTCTCCCTTCTATTCGACTTAAGGTACATTAACTTCAGCTACCTTACTTACGTAGCTGGAGTTGTGTATTCTAAGCCAACCTTTCCTCTCCCGCAGTGTAGACCTGGCCTAAGTAGGATTTCGACAAAAGCCACAAGCATTCAAGAGACACATATACCACTACCAATGGGACTATAGCACAGTTGATCTAAGATAGCAATTCTTATTATTGTAAAAATTGATATTTTATTATTGCAAAGATCGGTACTTTTCATTTCAATCCAAAAAGCCATATCTTTAAGCCACCAAATAGGCGGGTGATCATGTGCAATGCAAAAAGCCATATCTTTAAGCCACCAAAAGTGTAGCTCCAAAAGTAACAGAAATCTATCGGCATCATTTAATGCTATGGAAACCAATTAATGGCTCTGAATTAAATTGTACTCCCCCGATTGACTGTATCCATTTTCTCAAGATCCTGATCTGTATGGTTTCCTAAAGCGTATTTCAGTTCAATTAGCCTGCAATCGCTACTGACGCTTGGACGCGGCGTGTGGGTGTATCTGATATGGAACAAGAATGAGTTCACTAGGGTAATCTAATCTAACATTGATTAATAATAGGCCAAACCCTCAAAGGTGAGACAATCCTGCAGCTACCATTGGGATCAATGACAGTGACAAGGGCTCTGCCCTTCGGAAGGTTTGACCCACGGACAATGCTGTGCTGCCTTCTAGTCCAGGCTCAGCACAGAAATAAATGTAAGTGTGTCTGTGAATTTAGTTCTGCAGCATCTCGATGAGGGAGGGTATCATTATGTACAATCGAGAAATGCTGCTGAGAGAGAGGCCCGGTGCCTGCATGCTAATTAAGGTGGCCGGATTTTCAGAGGCATGTCACTCACAGCTCCAGCTGAAGATATTTGGAGCAGAGCTGTCAATCAGGAGGGAGGAGGGGGTAGCTGTCCGGGAGCCCCTGGATGCTGCTACTGTCACAGCAGCAGCATACGGAACCCTGGGCCTTTTAAATCACTGCTGGAATGGTGTGTTAAGAGTGCCCCCGAAGGGCGGGCTGGGGGAGGCTAGCCCTAGCCCCGCCCTTTCCCCTTGAGGCTCCACCCTTCCCAGGGGCACAGAGCCAGGCCCCTCCCATCTTGCCCAGGGACCTGGCAAATCTCTCCACAGCCCTGATTTGAAGTTATGAGTTCGCATCGACTTTGCACATCAGACCATTATTTCCATGCCTGACTCCAGGGCTACGTCTACATTGGCACCCCTTTCCGGAAAAGGGATGCTAATGAGACGGATCGCAATTGCAAATCCGCGGGGGATTTAAATATCCCCCGTGGCATTTGCATTTACATGGCTGCCGCTTTTTTCCAGCTCGGGGATAAGCCGGAGAAAAGCGCAAGTCTAGACACGATTCTCCGGAAAATAAGCCCTTTTCCGGAGGATTTCTTATTCCTACTTGAAATCCCCCGTGGTTTTGCAATTGCGACCCATCTCATTAGCATCCCTTTTCCGGAAAGGGGTGCCAATGTAGACATAGCCCACATGTTTATGCCTGACTCCAGATGTTTATGCCTGACTAAGCACCTGAGTTGGAAAAGCCTAGCCTATTGGTCTGCCTCTGAGAAACACTGGAGGCTGTGTCTAGACTGGCAAGTTTTTCCGCAAAAGCAGACGCTTTTCCGGAAAAAATTGCCAGCTGTCTACACTGGCCGCTTGAATTTCCGCAAGACCACTGACGATCTCATGTAAGAAATCAGTGCCTCTTGCGGAAATACTATGGTGCTCTCGTTCAGGCAAAAGTCCCTTTCACGCAAAGCTTTTGCACAAAAGGGTCAGTGTAGACAGCTCAGATTTGTTTTGCGCAAAAAAGCCCCAATCGCGAAAATGGCAATCGGGGCTTTTTTGCGCAAAATCACGTCTAGATTGGCAAGGACGCTTTTCCGCAAAAAATGCTTTTGCGGAAAAGCATCCGTGCCAATCTAGATGCTCTTTTCCACAAATGCTTTTAACGGAAAAGTTTTCCGTTAAAAGCATTTGCGGAAAATCATGCCAGTCTAGACGTAGCCTGAGTGCCTTTGTTTCCCATTTTGACTTCCATGAGAAGGTCTCTGTATCTGTAAAGATCAAGCACCATGTGACTTGCCCAAGGTCACAGAGCAAGTCAGTGGCAGAGCTGCAGAACCCCTAACTCTTGACATTCCATCCTGAGCTTTAGCCGAAGGATCATAATTCCTCCTCCAAACAAGACAAATCCACATCCTGACATCCAAGTCAAATTTTACTCAGTCCAACCAACGGATGTTTGCCTGGGTAAAGACTGAGTAAAATTTGAGTAAGAACCCCAAAGCAGGAACCATAATTACATGTTTTTTTCTTTAGATCTATTTCCCCAAGCCCCATAAATTCGAAGAGGAGTGTCAATAGATGAGTCTGTATACCAGTATTAATAGCCTACAATGGATGTATCTAGACTATAGGGATATTTTGAAAAAAGTGGCCTTTTTTCGAAAAATCTTTACCTATGTCTAGACTTCTACTGCATTCTTTTGAAAGTAAATTGAAAGAACAAGGCAGTTTTTTTGACTGCAGAAAACCTCTTTTTACGTGGAATAATGCCTTTTTTTTTAAAGTACTCTTTTGAAAAAAGGCGCTATGTAATGCAAACTGTGCTTTTTCGAAATTGAGCATCCAGACTGCCTGGGTACTCTCTTTCTAAAAAGTGGCATGCTTTTTCAAAAGTACTGGTTGTAGTCTAGATGCTCTTTTTCGAAAGAGGCTTTTTTGAAAGAGACTTTCGAAAAAGCCTCTTTTGAAAGAGGCTTCAGTCTAGATGTAGCCTAATTGTTTGCTTGGCTCAATTGATCTTTAAATTACATAAAGTCGCGAGCAATTTCTTAGTTCATGCCTGTGATGTTTGTAAGAAATACCGATAGAATAGCTTTGATCTTAGGGCATCTTCTCTGGAACTGACAACATTGTAAATGTCTGTCGATCGATTTTCGTCCTCTGGAGAAGAAGTTGCCTGTTTCATAGAGGTGTGCAGCAGAAGAGAGCAGGAAGGGGATTGTTAGCCATCTCTGAGCACGCTCGCCTTTTCCCCCAGCCTCGCCTCCCGCCCAGGTGATATTTTCATTTGAGTGCTCCATTGACAAAATGCCTCTGATACTCAGCTCCTGGCTCCCTTTGCCTCCTTTGCCTCCCCTGCCAGAAAGAACTGGGATTTTCAGAAGAATGTCAGGACATTAGGTGCCCAGTTTAATGGCCTAAAAGAGACTTGCGCAAGGTCATCCAGGAAATCTAAGATGATAATAGAAACCAGATCTCCCTGCGCTTTATCCTGTTCTTTAGCTACAAGGACATTTTGCTCCTCATTCAAACCCTGCTGATAGGGATCTATTCTCTCTTGGCTTTAAAGGAAGTCACCCTTTTAAAAACAGAACATGAGAGCGGTATTAATAATGAATCATTGCACTGTTTCTCACCAGTCAACGTAATTTTAAAGCAGGACACAATCCACAGGGTAGAATCTTCCCTCCCTGGGGTCTGATTCTGGACCCATTGCTTGGGCTGAGCGGCACTTGCTCACAAAAGCAATACCATTGGCTTCGATGAAAGCACTCGCAGGAGTTTCAATGCTGCGCCTTCAGATTGCAGGACTGGGCCCATAAAACACATGAGCTCTGTGCCTAATTATTTGAAGCTTTTAGTAGAAAACATTGATATGTATTTTAGTGACGTGGCATTTTAAAAAAGTGTAAAAAGTTAAAAGGAAATTCCATGGAGTTTGGCAGCTCTTTTTCAGGAGTTTGTTCTGGGGTCCTCCAACATTTTCCACACCCAGATCACTCAGCTGGGACCAAGATGGGAAAACCCTTCACCCATATAGCAATATGGGCAAGACAAAGCAGTCATACTACCCTGAATGACACCTGAATCGAAATCTCGGACTGAGAAACCCTGTTTTGTTGTGACTAATCTTATTTACTGGGAGTGGAATTACTGGTTTTTGTTTGTAATCACTGGTAATTGTTTGTAATTGCTTGTTTGGAATTACTGGGGTTTTTTTTTTTTTTACTCTTTTCCAGTCTTGTCAACTTTGAGAGTTAAAAAAAGAAGTCTGGGTCAGGTCCAAAAACTCGTAAGATTGTGTGAATGTTTTGAGTCTTTACAGTACACTTGACAGATTTTTTTTAAAGCTTTTTTCTACAACTATAAGGTCTAGAAATTTACTTTAAAAAATAAAATCTTAGATTATCACCTCCACGAACTGGGTCTTTTGAAAAACACCAAATATTGAGATGCATGCCCTAAAATCAGAAGAATTGTAGCACTGCTTTTCCCTTTCCTGAATCTTCCTGCCTGGATTGCCTGTGTGCAGCTGAAGCAAAAAAGTTATTACACTTCTACTCCACATTTCACAGATTTGTGGGTAGGGTGCCTAACAAGCCAAGATAGAACAGGCATGTCTCTACATTGTGTGACTGTCTTGGTGTGATTCTGGACTCTGTGTTAATCCCGATCTGTGTAACTTCCTCCCTGGTTTTCTTTTTGGATGCTCTGATGCTTTGATTTTTCCCAATGGAAAAAAAATCACTAAAATCACATCTAGTTGGCCCTGACTGTTCTTATTGTTAACCAGAGTCGAGGCATCCCTTGCTCTGTTAAAATTCCCCCTGGCTCCACAGAAGGGCTGGATGGGACCTTTCCTTTTCCAGTCCGGCTGCATTATCAAGACTTTCACAGTTCTTCTGGCTCATCACTTTCTTGCAGCAAATATCAAAAGCCAATCTGGATTTTGACGGAGCTCATTAAGATAAGCGATAGACACTTGTGCTGGATACCTTCCTGCTCCCTCGTGTCAGGGAGAAACCTCATCGACAGCCTGCACTTCACTGCCACCGACTGATTGACTCGCTCCGCTGCTGTTTGATTTAATTTACTCTTGTCGTTTGAATAACCTCGCTACTGCCAGCTGAAGGAGCGTGGCTTGCCTCATTGTACGCCCGTATTGGTTTTCCTCATCTTCCCTTCCGCCCGTATCCCTCTCTGTGTTTTCCCTGCCCTACTCCTCCTCCTCTCTCTCTCCTGCAGTCTCCGGGTACCCCTCTAATAAAAGGCTGTGAAACAAACCGACCAACAGTACCCCCAGCCTAATTGTTGTAACCTTTGACCTCTCTTCCCCCTTACATGCCCTTCCCTGCAAGGGCTCCACACACTTCCTGGTTTCCTGGCCCTTAGCAACCGATAAGCTCGCTTGAGCATAAACCGCCTATACTCCCTGTCCCTGAGCTATGCAACATAGCTTCCAAAGGGAGCAGGGTTAAGCTGGGAGGGGTTGGAGCTGGAGGATGTGGTGGATCTAGCTCCTCTCCAAAGCTGCATCTGCCACTTGGGCCCTTCGGGGCCAATCCTTCAAAGTGCTGAGCATGGGCGGGGATGGGACTGGCTCTCTGGACCACTGGGCCCGTAGAGAACCCACACTGCCCGCCTCTGGCAGAGTACTTGTGAAAGGCTGGTAGTACTCCTGCCACCTGGGAGGGAGTGTCTCTTCGGGGCAGCTGGCCCTGCCGGGATAGTGTCGCACGACTATGTTGCACCTGCTGAAATGAAACGAGCTGCAAGCTCTTCAACATGGGACCTGAGTCTCATGGGAAGTGGGTGAAGGCCTGGCATGGGCAGGCAAGCCCTGCCTCTTCCATGTCCACCAGAGCCCAGCCCCCACTGTGGCTGCTGACCCTGTTCTGCAGCCCCAGTTCCCTCCATTATGGCTGCTGGCCCCCCCACCCAAGGGTAGTGCATCCTCCCCCCCCCTCTTCTCCCTGCAGTGCTGAGCAGCTGCCTGACCCCAGTTCTGGCCCTGGGAGCAGCCGGGTCTCCACGTGGCCAGGCCTGGCCTTAGGACAAGGTGAGCAAGGCGGTTGCCATGGGCCTTGTGCCTTCAGGGCCCTGCGCTGCCTGGCGCCCGCCCACCCGGCTGCTCACTCGCTGCCCTGGCTGGAAGCCACATAGCCACTGTCAGCGTGCAGCCTTGGGCCCCACAAATTCTTTGGCCAGTCCTGCATATGGCCCTCGCCTGAGCGTGGAGCGGGCAACTCTGGTCTCTTTGGGAAGGCAATGCTTTCTCTTGCCTACATGACCTGCCATCCACGCTGAGTCTCCTGTCTGTAACGTACCACGCACCTTTAAGGACACGCATAAGTAACGATAGTGGGGTGTTGATAACGGAGCAAAGATTAGCGCTGCCCATGAAACATTTGACGAAACTCTTTTCCAGAGACACTTGCCATGGCATAGCCATTAGGAGGCCCTGGTTCTAGCCCCTGCTCTAAGGTGCTCTGAACGAGGTAGAGGAAGGCCTTGAACATGGGTCTGTCAACATCTCAGACCACTGCCCTATTCATCAAACTCTATGCATCAGCGACCTCATTGTTTTCCAGCCAGCTCTACTCCAGAGTTACATTTTATCTCTGTAAGCAAGAGAAGGTGCGAAACACATCAGCCAAGAGAAACGTAATAGACTCACACTTCAAGGAGCAACTCCTAGGAAATGCCAGGAATGACACAAACTGAAAGTCATCTTCCCTGACTTTCCTTAAAAGCAGATTGGGTTTCTTAAAAAGCATGGGGATCAATATTGGTCTGTGGCCTTTAATTTAGATTTGCCGTCCATAATTGGTGGAATTTTTAACTCGCCGCTCTGATAAACAGGAAGACCTAAAGGGGAAGAAAATTCCCCAGACAAGAAGGGAGCAGGTACTAATGACAGAAACTGAAAATAGTATGTCATCTGGTGACACTGTATGTGCGCATCGGTTTCTCATTACTTCAAGTCAAGTCATGTAGAACTCACAGCTTGCCCTTTACCGTAATTTATATCCACTAAAGCACTAAACAGATTCATGAAAAACTGCAACCAATCCATATCCATCATGTTTTATGTCGGGATGAAGAATATGGGAATTACTTTTATTAAGTTTCATGAAATATCTGCTTTTCTACTTAAAATGATAACTGTCTCCTGGCCAAAGTGTGTGGGGGAGGGGAACGGGACTCGAGATGCTTGTTTTATAGGTGGGGCAGAAACATCTGCAACCTTCTGTTCGGAAGCAGAGGACATGATTCGTGGTTGTAAACAGGCATGAGGATCTCAGGAGTGGCCAGAGCTGCTCATAATGGAAGACTGTTTTCAGTGAGGTTTCTCAAACATGGCTCCACCAGCATGAATCCACCCAGATATCAGCCCCCCTTGGATTAGTTCAGTTCCCTCTTGCGAAGAGGCTGTGAGCTATTGTGAACTTCGCCAGATTTACAAACATCCACCGGGAACTGGACAGGGTGGCGTCTTCCCAATGTAAGACATTATCACAGCACGCGGTTGTGCTCCCTTTCTAACATCGATTTGCCAGCAAACTACAACACTGCAGAGGTTTGTTATACCTTTCTAAATGCTAAAAAAAATGTGGGTTTTTTTAAATAATGGACATAATTTCTGCATAAAAGAAACGGGGAGGTTGGTATTTGACTATTACTCTAATTTAGCCCTGTTTCCTTCTTTTAAAAATGTGTCAGTGTCGGTCCTGCTTCGGAAAATATCCAAATGGATACGCTCAGAGGATGAAGTATGACAGGAAGGTGCAAAAGCTTTGCACGCAAGTGTCTCAAAAATATCCCCTCATTCTCCATCTCCAAATTGACCATCTCTCAGGCATCCATCTTCCCATTAGCTCCTCTATTCCTTATCTGAAATAGCCTGCAATTGGGTCAGTCCAAGTGGAAGTTTCAACTCTTTGATATACCTGCCCACTAGGAATTAGCGTGAGAATGTAACCCACACACCTAGGGTGTGTCTAGACTACAGGGGGGTTTTTGAAAAAATTTCCCTTGCGTATAGACTGCTGCCACGTTCTTTCAAAAGTAAATCGAAAGAACACGGCAATTTTGTCGACTGCAGAAAACCTCGTTTTACAAGGACGAACGCCTTTTTTCGAAAGTGCTCTTTTGAAAAAAGGAGCTATGTAATGCAAACTGTGCTTTTTCAAAAGAGAGCATCCAAACTGCCATCCATTCTCCCCCACCCATAAAACAAGCATCTCCAGTCCCGTTCCCCTCCCGCACCCGCTTTGGCAAGGAGACTGTTATCATTTCAAGTAGAAAAAAAAAAGCAATCAGCACTTGCTTTTTTGAAAGTGCTGGTTGTAGTCTAGATGCTCTTTTTCAAAAGAGGCTTTCAGTCTAGACGTAGCCCTAGTGTGGTTCACTGTCCCATGCAGTGGCATCTAGACCACAGCAACAGCTAAGATCAAGAGACCTCTACAGCATGTTCTTTGCCTTTCTTGGTCTCTGCTGATCTGGGGACCGGTGCGTTGGGTGTTTGAACAAGCACTTTAAAGATGAAACGCTCTGCAGATCATTAATGGTATCCCTTGAGCCATCGAGTCACTTGGGTTGGTTTATACTTACTGGCATTGTAATAGATTGATTTAAAAGGATCTTAGACATGGGGGGAAGAGGATCAAAGAAGCGTTAGAGGAAAGACTAGAATTAAGATAAACATAACTTAACACCAGAGAATTAAAGAGCTTGGTCTGTTTCGTGTATTGATGGGAAAGCTAATAGAGGCTTTCATAAGTATCTCGACAGGCAAAAATTGATAGGGTACTAGAGTCTCAAAGGGGCAGCCTTATTAGTCCATAAGTTTAAAAAGAAGTAGTCCTGTGGCACCTTAGGACATGTCTACCCTAGGGAGTTACTTCGAAATAAGTTATTTCGAAATAA
This sequence comes from Pelodiscus sinensis, assembly GCF_049634645.1. Classification (NCBI taxonomy): domain Eukaryota; kingdom Metazoa; phylum Chordata; order Testudines; family Trionychidae; genus Pelodiscus; species Pelodiscus sinensis. The sequence goes on along the minus strand of NC_134723.1, from coordinate 43,491,908 downwards.
TAACTCCCCAAAGAGAAATTTCAAAATAGCACTGTTCCTCTTCACATTCAGGAGTTATTTCAAAATAACAAGCCCTTTCTTTTGGACGCTCACCTTGTCATTTTGAAATAAGGGGAGTTATTTTGAAATACCTTTCTCATGTAGACCAGGGCTCAGAGACTAACAAAACTATATAATATCATGATCTTCCATGGGCAAAACCCACTTCATCAGATGGTGAGCAGGAGAGGAAAACCAGAAACCAAGTATTTCATTACAGGGGGAAAAAGTACCTGTCACTTGTAGGACTGGTACTAATAAGGCTAATTAAGTGCGCTGGAAGTGTCCCATACTTAGATTTTTATGTAAAAATGAGGTGTTAAATGCAGGGGAGACTGGCTTTATAGTACAACATCTAGTTAATGTATTTTTTTTCAAGCCCAGTGTCAAATTTGCAGATAAATGTCAATTCAACGCGCTCTCTCTCTCTCGTTGGCTGGTGAAATCTCTTTTATATATATTTTTGTTAGTCTCTAAGGTGCCACAGAACTACTCTCTCTTTTTTTTTAAGGATACTAGAGGGCTTTCTAGTATCCAGAGAAAGCATACTGAGAACCAACAGCTTGAAATTCAGCTAGAAAAATTAAAACTGGGAATTAGCTAAACGTTTTTAATGATGAGAGTAATTAACTGCTAGAATGGCTTCCCAAGAGTAATGGTGGCTTCTCCATTGGTTAAAATCTTTAAATTGACATTGGGTCTCTTTTAAAAGATACTCTCCAGTTCAACCACAAGTTCTTTGGCTCAATGCAAGTATTTGTAAGTAAGATATTATGACTCGTATTATGAAGGAGACCAGAATATGTGGTTATAGTTGTCCCTTCTGGTCTTAAAATCTATGAATCTTAACACATTTTTGAGTAGACTAGATTTCAGCATGGAAAACACACCAATTTCAAATATAACAAATATATTTGCTGCAAATGTAACAGTAAAAATTACTAAAGTACTTTCATGAATATCATGGAACAGTGAAGGTACAAAAGCTGCAAAAAGACACAATTTTCAATTTAAATCATATAGGTTTATAGTAGGCCACATCCCCTGGTGTTAGCCACCTGTAGTTCCAAGACCTCTTTGTGAGACTGGTTTGAAAGTTAGCTTCAGTGTGCCTGATTCTCTTTGCACTTCTACCGAAGTGCAAAGAGAATCAGGCACACTGAAGCTAACTTTCTAATTCCATTGTTTGTTTCCATAGTTTGGAATTCCATAGTTTGTTTCTAATTCCATTGTCTCTGTTGGCATTACTTCCTTTTACACTGGAGCCTGTGGAAAAATTAGGTCCAGTATCTATCAAAGGCAAATGTATCTAAAACTCCATCACCCTGTTTCCAACTTCTAGCATCTCTCATTCTCTCTCAGCAATTCTACAAGCTTTGTACAGCAGTGCCACCAAACAAGTCTGGAAATAGAGAACTGTTCATGGAAATTCAGATTTCCAAATACTGTTAGTAGAAGAGAAATAGAAGTGGTGGGATGCAAGTAGAAGCTCTTTGGAGTTGACGATGGTGATATATGTTGACATCCAGGGCAAATAAAACAAACACTTCTGATTCCCATATGGCTGTGGTGGACAAGTCACAATCTCACCTTTGATGAGATGGGGTCTTTACTCTAATCCTCTGCTTTATGGCAAGAAGATTTAATTTCCACTAACCCCTTGTTGATTGGTACATATCAAGGTGAGCTTTGTAGCTCTCCAAAGCTGACATTTCCGCAAGCAGCATTGGCAGTTGGTTCGATTAGATAAACATCCTGCGGATGATGCCGTTTTCCATAACCTAGAGTCTTAAATGTTCCATCTTGGCACCATTACTACTTGTTTACTGTCATTGGTAAATTAGAATAATTGATCTGTGACTTCTTTATCAGCTCAGTCTCGATAGCTATAGACAGTTAACGTATGTCCTTGGGACTTTGGAGTCATCCATTTCAAAACTGCACACGTCCCGTTCTCAGCCCCACAGAATCAATTTCTGCCCTGCTTTTACTGCCTTGCTACTTTTCCGTGAGCCCATTTCCAGTACTCGTCTCCCAGAATTGTTGCTTGCATGCCAAACTGCGTGTGCCTATTGTGACTCAGTGACAAGCCCATCACACATTTTGACAGTAATTTGAAACATGAAGGCTTCTCATGGCAGATGCACAGATGCGGGAATGCTGTGTAGAACAGAGACCGTACTTCTGACAAGTAAAATTAATGTTTATTTTTCTTTAAAAGCCATTTGTAACGACAAGTCCTTCTGAATTGTTGAGAGAGAAGACAAGCAAGCGGGACAAAATGACAATCTCTGCCAAAGACAACAATGCCTTAATTTGGTCCATGTGGGTCTGGAGGGCTGATTCAACACCCCACCCATAGCTCTTATCCTTTTAAATTTTTTTTAAAAGCACTTGTATCTACACACTCTTGTTAAGTAGTGATACAGTGTTCGTGGCTTGCCGGAGTTGCAGCATAACACAGAAGGAGGCACATCCTGTTTGTGTGGAAAAGACAAAATCTAGGTGTTGATTGCTGCAAAAGCAGCCAAAAGGCCTGTTAAAAAGTTCTGCGAGTGCTAGGAAGATTTTCTGAGGAAGAAGGTGGCCTTTGTGCGGTTCAGAGTGGTATTCTCAAATTGACACCAACTGTTTGCTCCTCTTCCGTTTTCTTGGGCAGAACCACAGTGAAAATGAAGAGTAGTAGCAGGCATGTCAGTAGGCCCCGTATTTCTGGTTTGGTAGATGCACCTAGAGACCCCAACCTATGCAGTGACAGTAGTTTCCCATGATTAATTTTTCTCTTCTCTGTTGCTGATTTTCCTTTCTTCATTGTGTTTGAAATGAGAGAGCTTTGTTCAACGTTCATAGCCGATGGCAATGAGCTGTAGAGATGAGACTGCACGGAGATGCAGGGCAGGAGAAAAGGAAATGTGTGAAAAATTGAAATGACAAGGTTATGTTGGCGACTTGTAACTTGGAGAAAGAAAATGTATACCCAGCGTGCTCTGACAGTGGGAAGAGGGAAAGATCGTACAGTATAGGAAGGTCTTTAGAGACCACAGAAAGTCTCTTTGATTTAAAACAAAAAAGACACTGAAATATTTTAATTTAAAAGAGTGCATTTTGGAGGTGGGGAGGATGGCTTAATTAAAAAATAGTTTTGTTTTTTCAGATAGTCATCTTAGACTACACAGGAGTCTTGAACTCATGGCCTGTGGGCCACCTATGGTCAGAGCATCTTCACAATCTGGCCCAGGAATCCCAGGGGCATATCCAGCCCTATCCTCCAAGCCCCACCTCTTCCCACCGCCATTCCACCCTCTCACCCGCATTACACCCCATGCCCGAGGTGGTGGCTTTGGGGATGACTGAGTGCAGGGAGGGCCTGATGTGAGGCAGCAGCAGTATTCGGTCCCTCCTGTGCTCCTGCAGTAGCAGGAGCCACAGGGAAGCCAAGCAAAGCAGAGGACTCCAGGGTCAGATGGTGAATATGGTCTGGCCACAGATGTCTCGCTGGCTGTGAGTTTGAGACCCCTGGGACTCTGGATTCCATTGTCAGCTGAGATGAGACCAATTTTGGGGTGCAGTTGGCATAGACATTTCTGCATCCATAAAGTGAATTGTCAGTGTAAATCTGAGTTACTCTCCCTCTGTTGCCTGCAGTCTCTTAGAGCCATGACTGCTCAACTTTGCACTTGCACCAGAACAGTATGAAAGAGAGAATTTGCCCTTTTATGGCTAGTTGTGCACACAAGTTGTGCTGTTAATTGGCATCACATAGAAGTGCTTCTGTTGACAAAGCTTATTCTTAAGGGAGGGAAATAAGGCACCTCTCTATGAGAGAGACCAGGTTCACTCTGGGGACTGCACAGGTGAATAATTATATTGGTAAAAAGGAGGGGGAAGCACATCCTGGTCTAAAAACCGTAGTAGACCTGGCTTTGGAGAGAGAACTTTTTTATACCTTTCACTTCCACAAAGCCACCAACACAGATGAGAACAGATCCTTCTAACACTGTTGGTACTGAGTATCACCAACAAGTTATTCAGGTCACACGGCATCACTGAGGCTACGTCTAGACTGCAGGCTTCTTGGGCAAGAAGCTTTTATCGGAAGAGATCTTCCACAAAAACGTCGTGTGCAAGAGCGTGTCTACGCTGCATAAGCACTGATTGGTATGCGCAGAATGGCCACCAGCGCACCTGTGCTTTTTCCTCTTTCTGCGCAAAAAAACCCTCTTCCCCATCCACACCCGCCTTTTTGCGAAAGAGCTCTTCCTCATACAATGAGGAATACCTCCAATGGAAAAAAAACCTCTGTTCTTTCGATTTTTTTTAGCAAAAACGCACTTGAGGGGTGGACGCTCCGTGAGTTTTTATGGGGAAAATGGCCGTTTTTCCGAAAAAAAACTCTGTAGTGTAGACATAGCCTGAGTTCTGAGATGCCTGAATAGGGATTGTACCTCATTACTCATCCATCCATGGAAATACTTGAATGGTTCCTCCCCTTCCCTTAGGAACCTGTCCATTGGCAGATAGGCCAACTCCCTACACAATGGGGGGGGGGAAGCAGGGGGCAAGAGAGACATTCAGAGGTCCTCTTGTGCTCACTTTATGAATTTTATACGTGCTCAGATAATGCACCATGTGACCAGAATAAGACCATAAACAGAAGGGGGAAAAGCAGTGTAGTCCTTCTCTACAGACGGCTTTTGATGACTTTTGTGTTGTAGGTTCCACTTTTCCCCTGTAAAACTTGTCCTAACTCAGTAAAATCTATTAATGAAATTCACCCCTATGCACTACAGAAGTCTGAGTAGAGCCCTGAAAAGAGATTTGTGCTGCCTTTCTGCACAAGGATGATTTGTGCTGCCTTTCTGCACTTTTTTTTTTTCAAGTTAGATAGAGAGAATCCATAGCCAGGCTCTGACCACCCTGCCGTACCTATTGAATATCACAGAAGCCAAATGCAGAGCCCTCAAAAAGAGGAGAGCCCATACTCAGCTGCTAACACCCAATACTTCACATCAGCCCATCTGTTAAAACCAGGGTATCAGGGCCAGGGGGATACACACCTATTTATGTGAGAACATTTTATCCAAAATAGAAAGCCTTCTTAAAGCATAATCCTGTTAAATGGTGACATTCGTGAGTGCAGTGCAGTACTTTTCAGTGAAGACACAGCAAGCACATTTCCGGGCTTGTATTTGTGTTTTTCCTTTGCTTTGTTTTACTCCTTTGAAATGTCTTGCTATAATCTTTCTTCTGGGCTCCCCTCCCTCAGCTTGATCCAAGAGCTTTGGCCTCCATTGTGATGAACAGCTTTTGGAAAGATGTGAGCCCTCTAAATGGCTGTCACAGCTTTCTGAATGGCTGTTTGGGCTCCGCACTCCCTGTGCTGCATGGGGGGGCGCGAATCCCAAACAGTCACTTGCGCCGCTTGCTCCCACGTGGCACGGGGCGGTGACATTCATGGCTAGGGGGCGGGGCCTGGAGCCGCTGTCACACCACACATCACCGTCCCGCCCCCCCCTTCACCTCGCACCATGGCACTTGGCTGACTTCTGCGCCACTCAGCTGGGCCACCGCGGGGGAGGAAGAGGCACAAGCGGCCGTTTGGGCCCCGCATTCCCCATGCGGCACGGGCCGCCCAGATGGAACAGCCAGCATTTCAGCAACAGCGCTGCCCAGAGGGAACAGCCAGCATTTCAGCAACAGCGCCACCCAGAGGGAACAGCCAGCATTTCAGCAACAGCGCCGCCCAGAGGGAACAGCCAGCATTTCAGCAACAGCGCCACCCAGAGGGAACAGCCAGCATTTCAGCAACAGCGCCACCCAGAGGGAACAGCCAGCATTTCGGTGTTACAGACTCTCAGACACTGGGCTGCTATATATATGATACTCCTTCCTCCCCGGAGGATACGGACTTGTATCCGAATAGCACCATGGACAAGGCACCACGTGAGGTATTTCAAGATGATAGAACTATAGATCATAGAATCATAGAAGATTAGGGTTGGCAGAGACCTGAGGAGGTCATCTAGTCCAACCCCCGGCTCAACACAGGATCAACCCCAACATAAAAGTAATTTTCTTCTTAGTAGCCAGCACTGTATGCAAAGTGGTACAATTTTAGCTGCTGCTGGCTGCCAAAAGCACACCAGAAAAAATATGCCCTTAAACTGATGCAGAGGTAAGTCCATGGGTCACTCAAGCCACATTTAAAGCAATTGACTGCCTTCTCCTTAAGTTCTTCCCATTACTTAAAAAATACTCCCTTTTCCTAGCTCCGTTTATTTGAGGATAACAGACTATTGTTTTTGCGCACTCAAACCACATTAGGTTCCGACAACAGTCTCAGATGATTGCTCTGTATTAACTGATAGCATAGCTTTCCCCAGTGGAACAAGAGGTCATGAAGAGTTCTCTACAATGGGAAAATATTACTTCCCTTAGTGCTCTGTATTTTAGATTCAAATCAGCCGCGATCGTCTTCCGAGCTTTCAGAAAGATGTGAGCCCTCTCTCCACACCTGGTTGTTTAAGGTCTTGTCATAGCCACATTACCTTTGTGTCTGAGCCTTGAGGGCCGAGATTTTTTTGTCCATTGGAGGTGGGATGCCTTAAAGTGCGTAGAATCAAGCCTCAGAGTTAAAGTAGCTATCCCAGAAGTGGCTAGCTGATTGCCAGCTATTGGCTGGATGCCTATGTTTTTGCAAACTCTTGTTAAGGAAAAAAATCTAGTCCCCTGTCACTGGGATATAGTTTTCCCCAGTACTAGAGACCCTCATGATTTCCAGAATTGCTATCTACAGTTCCACGTATTCACGGGTCGCCTGTCCTGGCCTGGTGAGGGGGGGTCAGGGAGCCAGGAGCCGTGGGGAACTCACCGCAGATACCAGGAGCCAAGGTGAGTTGCCCAAAGGGGCGGAGAGTCGCAAGGAACTCACCACAGCTGCCAGAAGCCACAGTGTTCCCCACGGCTCTTGGCAGCTGTGGTAAGTTCCCCATGATTCCTAGCACCCACAGTGAGTTTGGGAGCTGTGGGAAGGCTCCCTGGGACTCTGGGAGACGTGGCTTCCAGTATTCATGAATTTCACCATTTGCGGTGGATGCTTGAATGGTGAAGGTTTCCTGTTCCAGAGATTCAATCTGTGAGGCCAATTCACTACTCTGGTATGGCTCATTTGTGCACAGTTCTGGCCCAAAGGGCACAGAAAGTTGGCTGATCTGGCCACTTGGGAATTCCCGCAACAAAGGGGACATGGCTGGGCAGGGTAGAGTTCTCATTGGATTGTGCACCTTCCAGACCCCAGCCGTGGGAGCATGGCCAAGGGGAAATGGTACAATCCAAGTACTGCTGTATCGCTGTGCGGAGATAGGCCACCAGGCATAAATCCAGAGAGATTTTTGGCTTTGACGGCTGTCATGGCTCCTTCCCCTCTCTGGCATGATAAATGCAGAAGTGGGGGCCAGCTAGTGTACCCCAAAGCCTTATCTACCAGGCTTTGGTATAAAACTTCCCCCAAAATCTTAAAAACCTAGATCTTGGGAATAAAACTTCCGCTGCCACCACCCAAATATTGATAAAGAAATCAGGGGAAAGATCTTTGGGAAATCTCACCCCTATTATAAAAGTCAGGACACACAAGCAACCAATGCCAGGTTAATAAAAAGAAAAGAGAATACTTTTATTATTACAACAATATTCCTGTTGCAGGCATAATGACTAGATGGGAAGGTAACAAAATATACTCATGGAGAAACTCCATGGGCCTAGAACTTAGTCACAAAGAAAAGCCAAAACATCTCTTAAGCCGTGCCAGACATCAGATCCCATACCCAACCCTTAAAACAATAAAGCCTAACGAAACTACCTAAACTTTACCCTACTTACAGAAAATGAAGAATGGTGTCTGGGAGAGAGAGACATGCTTGTCCCTCTCTGTAGCTGCAGAGAACACACTCAGAGAAACAAAAGGAAGAAAGGAAAAACCCAAATTCCTTTGTCCCTGTTTGAAAGTCCCACCTACATTCCTACTGGTCACTCCACTTGGCTAGGTGTAGTTAACCCCTTACTCCCCAGGCTGCTGGCTAACCCTCATAATCATGACAGGGGCAGCTGAAGTTGACCTAGTCTGCCACAGAACCCAGGTGCTACACAAGTGGCAAATTCCCTTTTGTCTGCTCCCTCTGCCCCAGTCCTGGATGCCAATGTTGCAAATCCAGCTTGATGTTTTTCTTGCAGTCCTCTCTCTCCTACAGAAGGATTTCCTCGTATCATTAGCAAACTTCTTCAGGGGCTTCCCTCTTGCCCCTTCATTGTTTACACATCAGGGGATTCCTTATCTTTGGGAGATTTCCCTGTTGTGTCATTAGAAATTTCCCTTCTTTCCATGACCATCTGGAGACACAGATACCTGGTATCTCATGCAAAGCATTAGGGAATGGTTCAGGCTTTGCCTTGCCAAAGCTGAATTGTCTTTCAGCAAGAAAAATATCCACTCTTTGTGGGGGGGTTTCCATTGTCATCAATCAACAGTGGTGATACTAACAAGGGTGAGTGAATGGATTTTTTTTCCTTGGGCAGGTAAATTTTCCTATCAGCTTTGCAAAGCCATTTCTAGAATTCAAAACCAAAACACCCCACCAACAAGTGATGGTGCAAACCTCAGGTGTTCTGAGTCACAAAGCCTTCATGATTTGGCATTGACCAAGCACAATTTTGGATGACCAGAGCCTTAGGTGTTTGGAATTACATTTAATGTGTGGCTAATGTGAGTTTTATCAACTGAGTGAAAGGCAAGAGACACTGAGTAAACTGGAGTGCTCGCCACTAATAGATTTAGGGCAATTAGAAGATTGCCTTCAGTAAATCATATCTGTCAAAAAAATCCAAGGTCATTTTCAACATGACACTTACCTGAACTGATCGATTATAGCTGAAGTCACTGAGCACGATGGGTTGGCACAATATCCCCTTAGGAAGAAAAAGTTTTAACCCCTAAAAGTTTTGAGTTTTTCTAATTTATTGTGACTCTTTTAGTTTCATTCAGCTTTATTTTCCCCATTAAATTCTCACATGCCTGCTTCATTTAGATCTCATCTTTTGATTAAATAAATGGACCATAAAGCATTTTCTCCCTCAAGGTTCTGAGAATAAAAACTAAAGAACCAGAGAAAACGTTTCCCTTTTAACATATTAGTGAGTGTTTTCAATGTGCTTGACCTTTTTTCAAAAGCGTATCCATCTTAATACTATTTAGGTTTTATACCGTTATTTGGGGTTTTCTATGGTAAGAAGGACAAATAAAAATATTTTCTTTCATTTTGACAGATTAGAAGAGATTAAACTTCACTGTAAATTGTTTACTGGATGACTGACATTCAATGTTGATTCACTTGCTGGCAAAACACAGGTTGAATTTATTGAACTTCGTTTTACATTTTTGTTCTCCCTAAAAGTGATCTCAGAATTTAAAGAAATAAATGGAAATTATCTACTAGCATGAGTTGGAAGGAAAGGTCGTTCTGTAACGTTTTTGGTTTTCTTTTTAAAAATAGACACTTTATCTGTTTAATAGTCACTCTAACCCTGCTTCAACACAGTACTTCAGAATGTGCTTGAGCATGTGAGTAAGTCCCATCTCCATTCAGTGAACATAAGAACAACATGAGAATGGCTTTACTGGGTCAGGCCAATGGCCCATCTACCCCAGGGTCCTGTCTTCCAACAGTAGCCAGTGCCAAATGCATAGGGATACCAGCAGCAGGGGATGGGATCTCTCACCACCCTAGCTGATGGACCGATCCTCTAGGAACTTCTCTAATCCCCTTTTGAACCCAGTTCATGGCAATTAATTGTCTTTCTTCCAGCCATCAGATCAGGATCACACACAGTCATCTGCAATATATGATTAATAAGTAGAGTCCTGGAAATCCTTGGTGATCTGCTTTATGTTCATTGGTATCTGCATCCACAGATCGGGTGCAAATATCCACAGCTCATTTGTGTGGCTATGGATGTGGATACAAATTTTGTATCTACACAGGGCTCTGTTAATAAGAGAACTTCCAAACACCAATGGTGTAGAATGAAATCTGAAATCTGTAGCCCATGAGTGCACGTGATGTCCCTGGAAACATATTCACGGGCCCTCTTATCTGATCATAGAAAGCTCACATTAGAATGTAAAAGAACAGGATTTCTGTTTCTAAGACATTAGTGACAGATAGTTCTAGTTTGGAAAACTAACTCCTCATCTCCAATTCATAGTTGCATATAAAAGTTTCCTCTAGACTGATGGAATGAAACATGACAACTTGTCTTCTAGCCCTGGTGCAAATTTCCACTTCATTATTATTAATCATATTTGTTAAGCACGAACAACATGATCGAGACTGTTCAAGAGACAGACACCAGGACAATTCTGGCTCCTGTGAGCTCATGAAGATGCAATTTGTAAGTGAAAGCATCATAGAGAAAGTGCTGAAAATGTATCACTTGGTGGTACATATGGATAGCCAGATGCCGAGTCTTCTAAAATCTTCCCGATGACCTCGATTCTGCCTCATTGGGTTAAAATAAAAACCACCCCTGTTGCTTCATTGGAAGTGTAGATAGAGGCTGTAAACAGGTCTGTCCCAAAACCTAAGAATTTCAGTTTTGCAGAAAACCTTGAGGGCTTGGCTCCTTTCAGAATGAAAATGAGACTTTGCACATTTTGGACAGACAGTGTTACATTCCTACCCCGCCTGATTCAGAGCACATACTTCAGTGTGGACTCCCACTTCCCAGGTGAGCAGCTCTAGTAGCATGGCCTTCCCCAGATGTTTATGGAGCAGTAGTTCAGATCCAAGGCAGCTGTGGTCTCCGAAGGACCCCAGGGCCTTAGAGCGTATAGCAGTGAATGTCAAAGCTGCCTTGAAATGGGAGCTGGATAACTAATCCATGCAGCCTCTTCTGAAATTCCTAGCTTATGGGTGACATTTTTAATGAGCCTTCGGGCCCAATTTTTAAAGGTATTTAAGCCTCTAGAGATGCAAATAATGTGCCTCGTGTGATTTTGAAAAGAACCAAGGCATCTAACCCCTCTTGAAATCATTTGGAGTTAGGCCCATGGGAGCATCTGAAAATTTCACAAGGTGCCTATTGCCTAAATATGTTTAAATATCTGGTCCAAAGTGACTTAGGAGCCTAACTCAAAATTTCAGAGTCACTTAGGCATCTTGGACCGACCCTATGTTGCATTGACTTTCAATGACACTCAGGCTCCTAAATGATTATGTCACTTTTGAACATGGAACATATGATCCTAGGCCATTTAGATGTTATTTGGATTTTGTTCTCGCTGATCCATTTCTGGAAGAATTCAGAATATCTGATCACCTCTTGTGTATGTCCGCTTGCCTTTTTCTTCTTGCAAGGGACACAGTGAACAAGCATCATTTCCTATGAATTAAAAATGGATACAGGTATCCAGAATTCCTACCCACAAGCTGTCTGATGTTGGTTTGCTGCTTTCTAGATATGCTGTAGGGCCTCCTGCAAAATATCCAGTATGGACGAGCACAGATACCTAGCAGCCATATATAGGAACAAAAGAATTGGAAGCAGTGATAGAATGTCAGAATAGAATGTGGGATGATGTCAGAATAGAATGGAACAAATGTGGGATGATGTCAGAATAGAATGTGGGATGATGTCAGAATAGAATGGAACAAATGTGGGATGATGTCAGAATAGAATGTGGGATGATGTCAGAATAGAATGGAACAAAAGAATCGGAAGCAGCATCGTAAACTATAAAGGGTAAAGCAGAACAAGCACAAGATACTTTTTATGTTTTCTTTGAATCCTTTCTTGTGCTTTTTCTCATTGCAAAGAATTGCTTCAGAGAAACAATCCATATTTAAGTGAATATACAAGTTCACAAGTTAACTCATGCCATGTAGTGCAATTTCTTTTTCGCACCTATATCAGCAGAGAGATCAAAACACCATTTGTGTTCAGTTCAGGAATCACTGTCCAATTTTGGTGGTCCCCTTGAAGTTTATTTTCTGTGTAGCACTTAGGGAATATAAGAATCCAGCCCCTGAAAAATAAACATTCCTATAAATAATACTAAATAATATCTCCATTCATCTGAAGAAGTGGGTTGTGTCACAAAAGCCATCTTATATCGTTTACATGTTTTGTTAGTCTCTAAGGTGCTGCTAAACTATTCATTGTAGTTTATGTTTTTCCAGTTACAGACTAACCCAGCTACCTTTCTGAAGCTTTTAAATATTCTTAAGTGCTGTTGAAATTAATTTAACAAAGCTGGGAGTTGGTTAGATAATGGTCTTTCACTCTGAAATGGCTTTATTAGAGCAATCAGAGTCGCTACATAGCGCAGGTCTTCCATGTTGTTACACAGCTTGTTAGTTCCTGGTGCATCCTGTCACTGTTCAAACATTAGATGACACTTGCAATGATTCTGTTCCAGTCAGACATCTACTAGCGGCTAAAAGGAAGAATTGTGGAATTTGCCGCAGTGGGATTTCTCAAAAAGCAATGGGCTGGCTTAAGGCACCTCCCTCTGAAGTTTTATCACTGACTGTAATGGGCACAATTAGGCCAAGCTGCAGACTTTTGAAAATCCCACCTACCATCTTTTCTGTGGCTTCTTGCAAGGAAAAATAATTTCCTTTTAGTTTAGATGGGGCTTATTTTCTCTGTCCCAAATAATCTACTTGATGCTTATTTAGGCCAAGCTGCCTTTGGCGTCAATGGGAGCATTGTCTGAATAAGAGTGTAGCATGTAGCCCATAGTTAAGATTCCACTCTGTAAAATAATCAGTTAAGTGAAAGGGGGGGGGGGAAACCCAACCTATACTCATTAGCATGAACACTGTAAATCTCGTTATACCAAACAAAACATGTTTCCTTTGATCAGTTCACTCTGGGGAATGATTATAAAAAAAAACCAAGGAAGTTGTTCACATGCCTCGGTTGCTGAAGATATTTATGACAGCTGCCTCTTCCAGGCTGGGCAGAGTCTGTTGTGATGACATTTGCAGCACTGTATTAGCAGGTCAGATGGCAGTAGGGCTAAGTCATGACTTCATTAGACCCACCCCACCCACTCCTGCAATGAGGAGTAAAGGTAGTCCGAATTAAGGGCTTTAGTTCGAACTACCTACCCCATGCCGCGTGTAGCCACGAGCACGGAGTCCGAACTACCGGGCTTTTAAAAATGGCAGCACCCGGGAACATGCAAATAAAGCCCGGGATATTTTAATCCCGGGCTTCATTTGCAAGTTTGAATGACCACATTAGCCACCCTAGTTCGAACTAGGGTGGCTAGTGTAGACATACCCATGTGTCTTGTGTGTGCCCAAGTTACACCTCATTTAAAAACTGCTGCTTACAAAATTCAGATGTCAAAATGTATGTGTGTTGCAGCAGACTGGTACTGAAAAAAATGTTTACTTTTGCATTTTCACCATACACTCATAAAATGAATCAATTAAATATAAGCATCATCCTTATATTTCAGTGTATAGAGCAGTATCAACAAGTCATTGTATGAAATTGTACCAGTTGAACCTCTCTAGTCCAGCCCACTCTACTCTGGCAACACCCGTGGTCCAGCATGACTGTAGTTCGCCGGGTGTACACTTGTCACGGGTGTGGCCAAGTTTCCCGCAGTCCCATAAAGTTTGTTTACAGCCACCAGTCCTGGCTCTCAGTGTTCCGTGCTGTTCTTTTGTTCTAATTTAGCCCTAACTTGTCTTCTAAGCAGTAAGCAGTGGCAGCGTTGGTAATGCTGCTATATAATATTGACTTCCTGTGGATCGGCAAATTCTTTGGTTCAGCACAGGTCAGGTACTGAGGGCGCCAGACTAGAGAGGTTCAAGTTATAGTTTGTACTGCCTTAGCTAGTGCTTTTTACATATCTGCGTGTAACACTAGGCAAATATCTAGATGAGTCGATGTACCCTCTGGAAAAGGAGGGGGAAAGATACAGAAAAAAACCCACCCCATGATGGGCAGTAAGGTAATTTCTCTTTTCATTATGACTGAGTCATTTTCATGAATGAGGCTTTATTGACCTTGCATGAGTTCTGCATCCTAATGGGGCCTCTGGATGCCACATTAGGGTGTACAAATTGGCACTGATGTGTGCAAAATGGGCTTCTAGTTACCTATGTGCTGCTCTGATCATCTGAAGACCCTGTTATGTGCTTCTGCATGATCAATGCACCTCTAGAGTCTCCAACTTCTTCCGCCCATTACACTAACTACTTGGCGTCTGTCTTGAGGGTTTCTCAAAGGACTCCACTACAAGCACGAAGTGTCCATTTTTAAATCAGACTGATGTTTGTTCACCACAGGGGATGAGTCTCAAGAGGTGCTAAATACCTGCGTACACGTTCCCACTGGAATGAGAGAGAGCTGTCAGCACACAGCCCTCTCTGGGATATGACCCAGGAAATGTCCGATATGAAATATGGGACAGAGGCGAATGTTTGCTGACCATAGCAAAAGCGCAGAAGTCCTTTCTTTGCACAGGATCATCCTGTTTATTCAGTATTAATGAGCATGCATGACTCAGCAGAAATTGCCTACCTAAATCTTTGATTAACTGATACCTTTTAAATGCAACCTTGTAAACTTAAAGAGCAAAGAGACAACCTACTTAACAAAACATTTGGCACAGTATGAAGTTTGGTTTTGTGTTTTTGTAGAATTTCAGGCAAAGAGGGTGACTCTTAGACTGCAAGACTGACCTCTAGTGTAAAACGTCTGCCATAGTTCACTGTCATAAAAAAATAATCTAGGGATCTTCTTCAGCATCTGCAGGCGCTGTTTGCATAGGCTGCCTGAGTTCCTGCAGCTAATTCTCCCAGCAACCTGAAAGCTCCTACTCTTCATATGGGCTCCAAAATACTAGTGTGTTCCTGGAATGTCCTTGGAAGGAACTTGGAGCACATTGACGAGATAGCAGCTTGTTTTTCGTGAATGAAGGTCGATGGTGCCCCTGGCATGTGTGGTGTGGAGAAAATGCAAGTAGATGCTCCCATATTGCCTTGTCCAGTATCTCCTTCTGAAAGAAAGGAATGAGGTTCTCTACCCCGCTGTTCAGTTCAGCCCACTTGGCCAGGTGAAGAGTCTGCTCTTTAGTTAATTCCAGACATTTTTAAAGTTCATTATAATAGTGCAAAGTTTTGGTCAGTAACCGGCGAGAAACATGACGATCTGCTGGAGTCTCGTGGGCAGTATCTAGAAGGCTGTGAGTGAGATGGACTAAAAATGTCTTTAGCACTGGGTGTGCAAGAGGCGGCTAGCGGGCTAGATCCGGCCCACGGCCGCCAGCGCCCTTACTACAGAGCAGCTACAGCCGCTTTAAACAGCAGGCTGAGAATTGCTCTGCAAGCTGGGCAGGGAGGAGAAAACTATGCCTGCTGTCTCCATCCTCTAGCAAAATCCCCACGCTCCCATTGGCCAGTTTCCGGCCAATAGGAGCTGAGAAATTTGGCTGATGACAGGGACAGTGAATGAAGCCTCCTTACCCCCTCCCTGTGCTGGAGCAGAGCCACATGAAGCAGCAGCCCCCTTTCTCTCCCTCCTCCCCTCTCCCCGTCAGGCAGGGATCCTGTCTCAAATTTGTGCAGAGCTGCTGGCTGGGAGCTGCCTAGGTAAGTGCCTCCCAGCCAGAGCCTGCCTCTGGCACCCCACCCCGTCTCCCCCCAACTTCCTGCCCCAGACCACCACCCAAACCCTCTGTTTCCCCTCTCCCCATCTCCTCCAGGTAACAACTCCCTCTGAGATCCTGCACCCCCTCCTATAACCCTCCCCCAGGACAGAATATTCTCCTGCACCCATAACCCCAACTGGACACTGCACCCCAAACCCCTGACCCAGATCATAACCCCCTCTCACCCAAGCTCCCTTCTACACCCCACCCGCTGTCCCAGACCCCATGGCCCCTCCACAGAAGTGCGGCCCTTGACCACTTACCAAAATCTTGGAGTGCCCCCCTCCCATTAAATATTATTGCCCATCTCTGCTTTAGCAGATAACGAGGGGCAGGATGAAAGTAATGGATGTACAGTACTCAGGGGAATGTCGATGGAATGTCTGCACATGCAAATCACATGTCAAACAAAGGAAGCAGTCGTGTTGCAGGGTCTTGCAATAAAGTAAGAAAGCATGTCACTACAGTCTCCCGTTTGAGGGAGGAATGTAAAAAAGCTAGGAAAGAGGTCATCAGACATGATACAAGGGTAAGATAAGAGGAGAGACTGTGGCCACTAAAATAATCTAGGGATCTTCTTCAGCATCTGCAGGCGCTGTTTGCATAGGCTGCCTGAGTTCCTGCAGCTAATTCTCCCAGCAACCTGAAAGCTCCTACTCTTCATATGGTCTCCAAAATATTAGTGTGGAAAGAGGGAAGCTGAGGAATGTGATGAATAACTTTAAAACAAAGGGAGAGCACGGCTTGGTAGGCCAAGGAGTGATAGCCTGAAGCTAACGATGGAAAATGTTAAAATAGAGATAAGGGGGGAATTAATTCCAGTTCTGTCCTGCTGGAGCTGGTCAAGACCCCTCACTTCAAGGACAGTGGGAGTGAGGCTGTGTCCACACTCAGGGGTTCTTTCGAAAAAAGTACCCTTTTTTCGAAAGAACTTCCCCTGCATCCAGACTCAAGCCGCGTTCTTTCGAAATTATTTCGAAAGAACGCGGCTTTTCTTTCGATGGCGGTAAACCTCGTTTCACGAGGAAGAACGCCTTCCTTCGAAAGTTCCTCTTTCGAAGGAAGGCGTTCTTCAATGTAAAGAGGCCGTCTTCGAAAGAGAGCATCCAGACTCGCTGGGTGCTCTCTTTCGAAAAAGCGGATTTCCTCTATCGAAAGATCCGCCTGCTGTCTAGACGCGATCTTTCGAAAGAGGCTCTTTCGAAAGATGCTTTCGAAAGAGCCTCTTTCGAAAGAAGCCTGCAGTCTAGACACAGCCTGAAAGTGAGAGAGGAAGTGGTCCTGAAAAATTGCAAGAGTCTGACTCGGTGGCTACAGCGTTCCTGGCTGGCCATACAGTCTGTGGTTCTTTAATAATCACAAGCGATGCGGTCTGTAATTGTCCATCGGATCCCCCAGCTCAGTCTTAGGTGGTGCCTCTGGGATGTCCCATGATGCTCTGGCAAGAAACTGGAAAGCCTCTGAATTATGGGTGCTCTCTGTCCCTCTCCCTGTTGGCTGAGAACTCTCGAGGTCACAAAATGCAGATGTCTCGCCAACATCTGAGAAGACGGATGTGGATCCCTTTGTCAGCTGTTGGCCCGGCTGCATCTTTCCCAAGAAATATAGCACCTTTCTACGGAGCCAGGCTTCTGAGCTGTTGCCAAATGTGAACCAGTTAAAACCTAACCAATGATAAGGACGGCCTGGAATGAGAGAGTGATCCTGCAGAGATGCCCACATCGTCCCTTCTTCATGACCATGATAGCCATGACTGAGGCAAACGAGGGGGAAAAAACCCATGGCCAAAAGGCATTAGTCAGTAGTGTTACTGCCCACAAGCATCTGCAGCCGCAAACCCAGAAAACGAACCGTGCACAATGAACTCACTACCGCTTGCCACAAGAAGGATTTTCTTGCCAAGGAGGTATCCTGTACTGCATTTGGCAGGCCATCTTCCTCAGTCTTTGGATTTGGCACCTTAACCCGGTTGAAAGTGTGTGCCACCTTCCGAGAGGGCAGAATGCCGTGAAAGCAGATGAGAATTATCTCAGATCTGCCATCACGTTGGTCTAGCAGGGTGCGATTCTGGTCCAAGAATGCTGCTATAGCAGGCATGAATTTCTGCCCAGATTAAAGAAAGAGTCTCTCACCCTCCAGCCAAGTACTGACCTGACTAGTTCTACCTCATTTCTTATGGCGTGGATGGCGTGTTTAGTGTGTAAGGAGAAAGTGTTTCATGAGGAAGAGGGGGATGGAAGAACAATGATAAAATCTGTGTAGTCTAAGCAATTCTAGTGAGGATGCACCTGTAGATCTTATAAAACATGGTTTCCCTGCCACACTGAGTTTCCTGCAAATGAGGTGCAGGTGCAGAGACCGGATTATGATCTTCTGCAAATATTGGGCTGATCCAGATCTCAGAGTAACATTTTAACACTTCAGCTTCCTTGGGTAATTGTTTCATTGAGTACTAGGCAACCGTCAAAATCAGATTACCAGCAAAGGGAGACTCTCTCCTGCCCAAACACCAATTTTTAAAACCAGCCTGATTTATTTAGAAAACAGTTCCCCAGGGATAGTACAAGTGCCCGGCCTCCTCAGAAATTCTTACTTTCTGTTTGTGTATATTCTACACAAACATCAAGTGCGCCATCCGCCTACATTTTCAAACAGAGGTGCCAATATTTAGGGACCTAAATCCACCCACTGGCACCAAAGAAATACAGCTTTTGTTATCCAGAAACACTGAGCATCCTCATCTCTACGTGTGGCCTTTCTGGGGGTGGGAGTCTAGTCTCTTTTCTCTACTACCCCTTTACTCTAATCTTCTTAAGTACATGAGACAGGATTATTTAGCTAGCAGGGGAAGGCAGACCTCTCTCACTTTAAATACAAGCCAGAGTGAGTGACACAAACAGAGCACTTTTCATCCAAGCTCCCTTCTACACTGTCCCAGAGCCCATGGCCCCACCACAGAAGTGCAGCCCTTGACCACTCAAAGGGTCTGAAAGGACTTGATTAACAATAATTGATTAAGCCTCTTGACACCTTTATGAGGCAGGTGTTATCTCTAAAAGGGCGTTGGATACATGGAAGCACAAAAGGGCTGTGTCTTGCTGTAACGTCCCACCTGCATCTGGCTGAGCGCCTTCTTCGGCAACTCAGCCCTCCAGCCAAGTCACGCAGGGCCGGCCCACAACATTTTGGCACCTGAGGCGGGGAGCTCAAATGACGCCCCCAAGCCCCCTTTTCTCCTGCCTGCCTGTTATGTCTCTTGTGCCCTCTTTCCTCCAGCACAGCACTCCCCCATCTCTGTGCATCTGGAGCAGAGAGAATACATAGGCACCAGCAGCAGATACAATTTTCTACACTCTGGGTCCTAGCCGCCTCAGTTCGCCTCATGGTAAGGCCAGCCCTGAAGTCACACCCCTGTGTGAAACACTAACCCTTTGTGGGGTACACTTTTACCAAGGGCCTATCTCAGTGCCCTCTGCTAGTGTCCCTCTTTGTCTGTTTCCCTCAGTCTTTTCTCCACTCAGGTAAAGAGTGGTGCCCCCAAGTCTTCCCGTCCTGGAGACAGTTCCCTCTCCCTCACCTCATGGTAGTGATGGTGATAGTGGTTCTGCTGCTGCTGCTCCATCAACCAGCCAGTCACCTCTGTTCTTCTTTCCGTCTGACCTGCTGCTCTGATTTTCAGCTCCCTTTGTAGGCTTTCTTGGTCCCTGATTGGCTGGTTGCTCCACAGCCACTCTACCCTCCTGGAGGACTGGTCTATGGCCCTTTTCTGGCAAGAGGTTGCAGGGCTGGTCCACCGAGTCACAAGGACCTAGAAGGCAACAGGGACATAGCCACCAGATGACATAACTATTTGGGGTGAGAAATCAGAATGGGTTAATGAGATTCGAGACAAGAAGTTGTGGTGATGTCATTTTTACCTTTTATTCCTCTGGTTGTCACGATACAGTAGTGATGAAGTCACAGAACAAGTACAGTCTTGTGCATACTTAAGAAGTCTGTTTGGATCCAATGATTCATCAAGGATGATGCTTAACGATGTGCTTTAGCGACATTCTGCTGCATCTGATGGAATGCTGGACCGATACAAAAGTTACGTGAGATACCAAAGTGAAAATGCTCACACTTTTATTCAGTGAGCTGGAAGCAGCTGCATTAAATGCAAGAGACATCAGAAGGCTGGGGGCAGTAGTGATGAAAGTCTTTCCAAAGACGGCCTGTGTAAAGTGGAATAGTACGACCCATGAAGCCAGTAGAAGGGGAGTAGGGTGTGGAATCAGGGTCCGGGATTGGTGATAATCAAAAAGATAACGATGGGGGGGGGGAGGGATATTGCAGAGGACAGATGCTAGGATGCCAAAGAACACAGTGCAAACACAAGCAAACTTAGTCTGCCCTAGAGGCTGATCCCCGCCTGGATGGCAGGACATACGTGTGAGGACATGACCAAGCTTGGCTTAGTGGGAGGAATAAGTCACGGAGAAGGAATGGTGACACAATATTGCTCCCTGGGTCTGTGAGGATGCTGTGGGACGAGGAGAAGGGGATGTCACTCTGCTGAAAACTCTCTGGCACGTGTTCTGTGTTGTGGTTGGTTGACACTGACTGCCTCTGGTTGTGGTAAAAGGAGAAATTGGAGTCAGTGGCACGGGAATGATTTCTGAAGTGGGGGTGCAGAACACAGCTGTCCATCCCCACCCCCGGCTGAGGCAGGGAGCAAAGCTCCCGCACAGGGCAGGAGCCAGCTGCAGAGGCTGCTGGGATAAAGGGCTCAAACTGAGACCCCAATAGGCAGGGCCAGCAGCAAAGCCCTGTGTGGGGGACTCGAACCAGGATCCCAATACATGGGGCTGGAAGCAGAGCCCCTGGCACGCAGGGCACAGCCATGGTGTGGGACCAGCAGCAGAACCGTTGGCACATGGAGACCCTGGGAGCTAGGCTGGGAGCCGGGGGTGCTGCAGCACCTCCAGCGCCCCTAGTTCCCATGCCTATGACAATAGTTAAGCTATTGTGAACAATGTCAGGTATGGTGCATGCGGCACAATGAATGTCCAAGGATGGGGAAATCCCAGGTTTCCTCCTTTTGAGTGTCTGAGCCAAGGCTAAAGATCTCGAGGGGCCTCATGAGTATTAGCAGGCTTTGGAGCAGGCAATTTGGGAAGAGAAATTCAAGTCCTATCCATGGAAGGAAAAAGATCGCAGTAGCAGGGTGTCTCTCCCTTACGGACTGGAGAGCTGAGGCTAGCCAATCCTGGCTACCGACCAAGCCCCCTGTTGCAAAGATCAAGGGGATTGCTCCAGACCGAGCAGGGGGCGGCTGCAATGAAGGAGGGGTTGTCCAGGGATTAGACACTGCTAAGGATGAGCGAGTTTGAGCAGAGAGTAGTAGAAATCAGACCAGAGACCTTGCCAGGTGGGGCATGCCAAAGCAGGAAAGGTCCCAGGTAGGAAGAAGAGAAATCTTTTGTATGGACACCTGGATGGATTAGAAAACTTCATTTTGAATGTTGGTTAATTTAATAAAGCAGACCCCCAAGGGAAGATGGGAGTGGACAAAAGTGGTTGGGATGGTTTGGGTTGTATTAGTTTAGTGGACAGTCCAGGAGGGGAAACTGAGGCAAGCTGCCAGTACCATGAGTGTAGGGAGTACATGAGACGCATCTCACCTGGTTATAGTCACTACGGGTGTGTCTACACTGCACCATTATTTTGAGTTAACTAGCATTATTTCCAAATAATGCGAGCATCTACACAGCCATTCTGTTATTTCAAAATAATTTTGAAATAATGGACAGCTTATTCCGAGATCTGCAAACCTATGAGGAATAACGCCTATTCCAAAATAGCTATTTCAAAATAAGGCGTGTGTAGACGCTCCACTGCTGCTATTTCGAAATAGCCCCACACCAGGGCCATTCTAAGTTATTCCTCCCCAGCACCTCCTGGGGCTCTAAATCAAGATAGCATGTCTATGTTAGGGACAGTGTAGACGTGCTATTTCAAAATAAGCTATTTCGGAATAACTATTCTGGCATAGCTTATTTTGAAATAAGTGTGCAGTGTAAACGTACCCTAGAAGAATTAAACCAGGAAGGACTATGTGAGTGCTCTTATGGGTGCAAATAGCCCCCGGTATAAATTGATGGAAAATAAGCCACCTGCCAGTGGAGAAATTGATATGCCAGTGAGCATCAGACGAGTCTTGTATTCTATATGCAGCTTTTGTTTTTGTGTGGCAGTCTCCAAGGCATTCATTTAGCCATGATATTTCAATTTTTAAAGGATCAAACCCTATTTTAAGCATCATTTGTTTGCGGCTCGGAGGGTGTAATACTCAAGATGAGATGAGAGACAGAATATTCCATTTACATTCACACTGTGCCAGACCTACAATAAGCCCATTCAAAATCACACAGAGTGATATTCCCTTTCTCTGTCCTGAGCCAGTACTCCCTGTGGAATCACTGGGGTTTTGCCTCTAGGATGGGTTTCGGGATTTGACTGTTTTCAGTTAGAATTCTTTTTTTTTATTGAAATTCAAGGAGAACTGTTAAAAAGCACTACAGAATTCATATTTATTTATGATGAAAATAGTTGTATGAAAATGTACAATAAGATTTAGCTGTCGAAAACTCAGTTGGGAGTTTTCAACAAGCAATGTCTGTCTGACAGAGTAGGGGAAGAAAGCGAATATAGAGCCTTCTGCTTGAAAGCAGAGGCTTTAATGTAACCCCAAGGTGACCTCAGCTAAAAAAAGGAGAATTAATAATGTCTACCAGTCTCTTCTATACTTTACTCTTTGTTACTTAAAACACTCGATTAAATGTAGACTTCATCAGAAATCTCTCTCATCGTTCCCCAAGTTTTAACCAAAATATTTAATTAAAAAAGGGAAATGTCATTGGATTTAAATGGAACGCACTGACAATCGAGACAATTGTAAAATCTCGCAAATTCTTTGGAACTTTGATTTTTAATTAAACGATGTGTGAGCATTTTAAATGAAAAATAGATAAGAGGTTCACTCTTTTGTGTAATACCTAATGTGAATAACGATATGCAAATCTCTGGGTGTTGGGCATTGATATAGATGAGTCACGCAATCCATATATTATATATTAATAAGTTCTCCAGCTGGCCAAGAATTTCAGTTCAGTAAGCAACTGCTATGATTGGCTGCCTTACAGCCAAATCCTACTCCCATGCTGGTGCAATGAGAAGCGTTAGAGGCGGAGCCAACCACATCCCCTGATTCATGGATTCTGCCAGCAATGGTAGGATTTCTCCAGATGAGCAGAGGGTGCTACAAAACATTCTTTGCTTCTCATCTGGAAGATGCCAATGGAACAGGCTTCATCTGTAGCCAGTTTTATCTCAGCACGAGATGGAGGAATGGTGAGAACTTGTCCCCTTAGTAAGATTTGCATCTGCGTATAAAGTCTTATTTTAACACCGCCACCTTCTTAATGGCTTCTTTTCTGGCCTAGGAATATGTCTGCACTGTAGGGAGGTGTAATTACAGTGTATGTCAACATATTTAGGCCAGGTCTATACTAAAGGGAAAGGTTGAATCAAGATATTCAACTCTAGCTATGTCAATTATGTAGCTGGAGCTGACATACCTTGATTTGAGTTTCCCCGCAGTCCCCACAGCAAGGGGCCAATGGGAGCCAATGTTCTTCTTGACTTCCCTTACTCCTTGAAGGAGCAGGCGTACCAGCTGCCTACAGGGTTGCTCTCTGAGTTTGATGTAGTGGGTCTAGTAAAGACCCACTAAATCAAACTCCAGAAGATCAATCCCAGCAGTGTTGATCTTCCCCAGAGTGAAGACATGGCCTTAGGAACTAGAACTAACTAGATTAACGCTAACTTGAGTAGTAAAGCAGTGATGCCATAGGACAAGCAGCCTCTTCAATATCCAAGTAGGGTCCTGCATGGGCAGAGCTACTTTACTTTACTGCTACTGCATCATATCTCCCAACTGCAGTGGAGCTAGACCCTAGCCCTGCAATGCTCTAATAGGCCATCAGTGCAGTCTGGGTGCTATAAGACCTATAGAGACCAAGCACAATAAAAGTGAAATGGCGTCCTGTGGTCCAAGGCTCTGTGAAAAAGTGCTCTGGGTTGTTGCATAGACTTTTCTGTAGATGTGGGGAATAGGAGGACTCCGTGTATCGATGTTTGCAGAACGTGTTTCACCCCAGGCATATTTGTATTTATATCCTTTGTGACAGTGCTTTGAAAAGACAAGTTGTTCCATCAAATAAAGTCTCTTACACATTCCTCTGACGCATCTGCTACTGGTCACTGTAGGAGGCAGGATATTAGATTAGATGGATCACTGGATTGATCTGCCGTGGTCAGTCTTATATTCCTAGTTGAATACAAACGACAGAGGCTGTTTTCTTCTCCTCACCAAACTTTCACATTAACAAGATCAGTTTATTTTTCAATTTTGTCAGCATGGCAAAGCTGGGAACTACAGCCATAACTTGCAAATTCAGAATGCATCAATCTGTCAAGATGAAGAATGCCAGCCCCATGTACATACATTAACTATGTTTCACAAGCCGAAATACTATACCGACAGCAATTTATTTAATCTTTCCCATGTTGTTAAATGAATCACTTTGTGCTTATAGAAATCACACATCTCTTCAGAATATTGGTGTTTCTTTCATTTGTTTCTGTGAGAATCTGTTAGATTAGTGAGCAAGAAACATCCAGTAGGAACATGTTCCGGCAATACTGTAAAGGGCAAAGACTGTCATTTTTGATAGACCACATCTAGCCTTTTCCTTTTTTCACATTGCTCCAATTGTCTTTTTCCATTAAAGTCAAACTTAGATTGAACACCCCCATGCCAGGAATCACTAAAATATTTTTACATTGATGTGCATCCTGACTGCTGGGCAAACAGCACAATAAGAACTTAAACCTGACATCTATAGAAATTGCAAAATGTAGTTAGCTGGAGGACTAATTCACACTCAGATCAGTGAAGGACATTGCAGGCTGGATCTCTCTAGTCCAGCGCTCTCTAACCTGGCAACATCCGTGGTCCAGCATGATTTTAGTTTGCCAGGTGTCCACTTATCATGGGTGTGGCCAAGTTTCCCAAGGCCCCATATGATTTGTTTACAGCCACCAGTCCTGGCTCTGTGTTCTGTGCTGTGATTTAGCTCTCATTTATCTCTAAATGTCTTCTAAGAGCCCAGTATGCAGTGGAAATGTGGATAATGCTGCTAGAAAATATTAACCTTTCTTGGTTCAGCAAATTGTCTGGTTCATCCCCGGTCAGGTTCCCAGGGTGCTGGACTAGAAAGGTCCAACCTGTAGTCAGCATCTCACAGAATTGGTTCCTAAGTGAGAATGCAAATTAGCCTAAGTATTTCATATAATCTTTTCCTATATTGTCTTGGAGTGAGTGAGGCTGAGCAATTCTACATTTGGATGCATATTGTTGTTGATTGGTCGATCCTTTGTCTCTTTGTTAGGCCATTAATCAGGGGGATGTGAATAAATGTAGATATATAATCTATACATCAAACTATCAGTATGTAATGTAAATAGATAGCATTATGTTCTCTAAGTAACTAAAGATAGTAAACATACTAACAATAAATAATGACGATTTTCATGAAACCTCATTTCGCGTGCTTTCATAACACTCATTCTGTTTCCCTTTCCATTTTTTTCCTCTCATTGTTTTCTGGGGAAACAATCTTTTTCTCAGATCAGAGCTGCAACTTTTCTTTCCCTCACTGTACCCTAGATTTTGAAAAAATAACAAGGAGTCCTGGGGCACCTTAAAGACTAAGGCTATGGCTAGACTGCAAGCCTCTTTCGAAAGAGGCTTTTTCGAAAGATACTTTCGAAAAAGCCTCTTTCGAAAAAGAGCAGCTAGACTACAACCAGTACTTTTGAAAAAAGCAAGCTGCTTTTTTGAACAAGAGCACCCAGGCAGTCTGGATGCTCTCTTTCGAAAAAGCACAGTTTGCATTACATAATGCCTTTTTTCGAAAGAGCACTTTCGAAAAAAGGCATTATTCCTCATAAAACGAGGTTTTCCACGGTCAACAAAACCGCCGCGTTCTTTCGATTTACTGTCGACAAAACGTAGTGGCAGTCTGGACGCAGGTAAAGATTTTTCCAAAAAAGGCCACTTTTTTCGAAAAATCCCTGTAGTCTAGACACACCCTATCAGATTTATTTGGGCATAAGCTATTAGGGAGATATACCTCTGTGATTGCCACTCCATGCCGCTGACAAAGTGGTTTTTACCCACGAAAGCTTATGCCCAAATAAATCTGCTAGTCTTTAAGGTGCCCCAGGACTCCTTGTTGTTTTTACAGATACAGACTAACATGCCTTTCCCTCTACATTTTCAAAGTGACTAGTGATTTTTGGGAGCCCAACTTGAAACAATTTAAAGGGTCCTGACTGTCAAAGGCTGAATATTTAGCATTTTATGGAACTCCAACTCAGGCTGAGTTGTCCATTCTGTTTCAATGTAAAAATCATCAACTGCTAGCATGACTGGCACAGACAGTTCTTCTCAATAAAATGTAGTCCATTTACTGCCTCCTGGTCTTGATCCAATGCCAGGTCCAAGTCTTTTTTCATTGATGTCAGCTCGAGCTCCAGTTGTTTATCTTCTTTCTTTGGAGCTAGAGACATAAGAGGCTCTTCAGCAACACCCGCCAGCCGTGCTGGGGTGACATATGCACACAGGAAAAAATCCAACCACTATCTTTGCCTATTCAGGGAACAGGCAAGATTCCTCCAGATCCACTGGTAGTTGCTGCTGCTGCTTCAGCTACAACTGGCAGGCAAGCAACTATCTGGCCTGGCAACCCAAACACCAAATGAACCTTTTGACTATCTAGCACAGTATCCCTTTTCCAAAAAAAAATTATAAGTACCCCCAGTACTGACAGTTTTCAGACACACATTTTTTTTCTACCATTGCAACACATTTGTTTAACAACTTAATCGTAGCTGGGCAGGCAATTAAATTTTTGGGTGTAAAAAGTACAAAAATAATAAAGCACTGTAAAACTTTAAACAAAAATTCAGTTTTCTCCAAATTTCAGTTGTGTTGACGTACCTCCCCAGATTTCTCTTGAGTACCCCTAAGGATACTCATACCACTGGTTGAGAAACACTGGTCTAGTATAGCTAAAGTCATGTCTCAACACATACTTATCCAGAAGCTGATACCTTGGAGAGAAAAGAGGGACAACAGAGTATCTGTTTTTCATTTGATTAAAAAAAAATTGAGAGCGAGGGAAAAGAGATGTCTTTATTATTCTTTATCAGTAATTTGAGTTTTAATCGTTTTTTCAGAATTTTGCTAGATATAACATTATTCCTACCTTGCACTTATACATAACTTTTACTTGAGGAGCTTTAAATGCTTTATGAACAGCACATGATACTTTTAATTAACATCCATGTGAAGTGGGTATTATTATGCCCCTTCTACAGAAGGATAGACAGAGGCACATAGAGGAGAACAGGCGCTTGCCTCTTGCTCACAGCTTAGCTTTGCTAGCCATGTTTTGTCCATTGTTAGCTGACTACAATAGATGTAGTTACTTTCTTACTGCCTCATGATACTGGCCAATTTTGGAATAGAACCCTGAACCCTGCAGGGAGAAAGTCCTCTTCTTTAAACAACTAAGTAATCATTCCTTTCATTACCACCCTTTCTACTGGTTGCCATATCCTTGTCCATGTGATACTGTTCCGAGACCATTTAAATGACAGATAACATGAGAATTTTATATGGCTACTATCCACTGCACATTTTAGTTCACACGGTAATTTCCCCTTGTGCCTCATGGCTATTTTTCCTTATAGTCTTTTATGCTGAACCTTATTGAAAGCTTTTAGCAGTAGAATTTTCACAGTTATTTTCCTTCACTGGCATCCATGCTTATTTATCTAACCTCCTCTCTGTATGTCGTCCTTAGGTAACCCACTAAACATTGCCTGCAAAGCGTTCTTTGGATTCAGCGGTGAATCAGGCCCGATGATCTACTGGATGAGAGGAGAAAAATTCATTGAAGAATTAGAAGGTCACATTAGAGAAGGGGAAATCAGGTACTTATTTTACTGCTGCGAAAAGGGTATGACTCAACAGAGAATGTTTTTAACGGGTTTTTAATTTAAACTGAAAATGATTTTCTTGTCTAAAAAGTGATGGATGGCTGGGAACCAGGGCAACATTAGCTCGTTCTCTTCCTTGCTTCTGAATAAACCCTAAAGACAGGGTGACTATCCATGTGTTCTAAGGATATGTCACCAAATCCCCTAGGCTTCCACTCACATGCTTCTAGATGTGCTGGGGGTTGGTTCTGGCCTTTAACTATAATGATATTGTCCACTACATATTCCCCGAGTGGCTGCTCTTGGGAAATTAATGTTATTTTCAGTATCGATGTTAATCCTAAAGATGGATGGCTACCTGCCAGAGCTTTCCACACTGTTTCTCTTCTACTTGCCCAGCAGAGCTATGTACAGTGCACATAACTTAACCAGTGCCTTCTCTGGGCGTGTGTTTGTTCTTCTCTGCAAAGAAACAAGTAAGTGTGAGGTTTTGGTTACCCAGCTTACGCCTTTTTTATTTCATTGGACATTCAAATTGCTGACCATTGCTTATTGTAAAAGTTTTAAAGAAAAGAACCCTTCATAAGGAATGTCTCCATTAATTTGTATGAGTCCCATTGAACCTCGTAGTTCATGGAGTTTGTACATAACTACATTCCATAGCCGTCCCTCGTTAATAATTCCCTGACTAACAGCTTCTTGAGTAATGTTCACATCTCCATCTATGTTCGCTCAGCTCACAATGATTAAAGGTCTAGAAAACTTGACCTGTGAGGGAAGATTGAAAAAACTGGGCTTGTTTATTTTGGAAAGGTGAAGACTAAGAGGGGACATGATAGCGGTTTTCAAGTATTTAAAAGGGTTTTGCAAGGAGGAGGGAGAAAATTATTCTCCTTGGCCTCTGATGATAGAACAAGAAGCAATGGGCTTAAATTGCAGCTAGGGAGGTTCAGGTTGGACATTAGGAAAAACTTCCTAATTGTCAGGGTGGCTAACCACTGGAATAAATTGCCTAGGGAGGTTGTGGAATCTCCATCACAGGAGATATTTAAAAGGAGGTTGGATAGACACCTATCAGGGATGGTCTAGATGGTGCTTGGTCCTGCTGTGAGAGCAGGGGATTGAACTTAATGACCTCTCGAGGTCCCTTCCAGTTCTAGTATTCTATGATTCTGTGATTCTATGACAATAGTGCTTCCAATTCTCATTGACAAATAATGAATAAAAGTACTAAGAGAACCCATCTCTCACCTGTTTAAGAACCCATCTTTAACTGCCAATGATCGTGCTCCCTCCTGTTGACAAGGATGCACTTTACTCCAGAAGACAGCTTGGTGATGGCATTAAACTAACAGTGAACCCTTAGCAAAGAATGAAAGTGATTTCTTTATCGGTTGGCTTCTCAACTTCTTTGATTGAATTGAAAGTTGAGTACGTTGCATTTTTTGTTCTGTTGCCCCCTAATTGTTCCTCTTAACAAATTTCACATTTCCCCCCAATTATAACCCTTTCACTTGGCATATAAACTCATAGCAATGCAAGTGTGTCTTCTCTTCAGTCCATTGAATAGCATCAGAATAGCCTCTCTTGTCTTTCTATACCATGAGCAACATTAGAAGCTCAGCTCTTGCCACCACTCCTGTTCTGTGATAGTAGGTGCAGAGTTCATGCCTTTTCTTTAATTCCCACATAGCCCCAGGAACCAAATGGTAACGATTTGAAAAAGTTGACTTTCTCTTGATGACTGACCAGACTCTCCGGGTGTGTCTAAACTACATGGCTCCGTCGATGCAGCCATGTAGATGAGGCTGATCGGCAGAGGGAAATGAAGCCGCGATTTAAATAATCGCGGCTTCATTTAAATTTAAATGGCTGCCGCGCTCTGCCGACCAGCTGATGATCAACTGTTTGTCAACAGATCGGGGTAGTCTGGACGCGCAGCGGTCGACAAGGAAGCCTTTGTCGACCGGCGCAGGTAAAAGTGGTTTCACGAGGCATACCTGCGCCAGTCGACAAAGGCTTCCTTGTCGACCATGGCGCGTCCAGACTGCCCCAATGTGACGACAAACAGCTGATCATCAGCTGGTTGGCAGAGCGCGGCAGCCATTTAAATTTAAATAAAGCCGCGATTATTTAAATCACGGCTTCATTTCCCTCTGCCGATCAGCCTAATCTACATGTCTCCATCGACGGAGCCATGTAGTTTAGACACACCCTCCTTGTTTCACCCAAAACACTGCTGTCGTGTTAGCAGCACTACAAGCTGGCCCATATCTTCTGTCCAAGCTTTTTCCAAGACAGAAGAGATGCAACTGTTGCTTAGAAATTGATTTGCAGTTGTAAGCCCTGAGTATTTGACACTTTTCCTACAATCCTGCTATTAATGCAGAAGCCATCGTTGTGTCCCTTGAAACTTGTAGTAACTGGACACAGATACAATCAAACCAATGAGTCACCAGTCATTTTCTCTTTGCTAACAATCTACTGCTGTAGCTCTGCACTGTATCTCCAAGAAGTCTGAAACTTTTCCAACTTAATCTGAGTCTTCCCGGGCTACTTCAGATGTTTTTCTCTACAAGATTTAAGCTACTCCCTTCTGTTCTGAAGAGAATTTAATGTAGCTGGTGAAGTCTTTTGTACACAGCCATATGACACTCCAGAGAATCTATGATTTTCTATTGACAGGGAATTAATCTGTGCTTTCTTAGCTCACTACTGTGTGTACTCAGATATTTTCCTTCTGAAGTTGTATCCATGGGACTCTTTGCATGGGTAACTGCTGTTCAGCTCCGGTAAGGGCTGTAGAATTGGGTGTAGAGTTATTTATCAAGGGGTTATGTGTCAACATGGCAAAGAGCGGGAGGTCTGATCACCATGAGGTAGTGATTAGCATTGCTGGGACAAACCAAAGTAGGGCATTCTTTTCCTAAGTGGGACAGCCCCTTTCCTACCTGTCACCATTGCTTTCCCCTTGAATTAAACTCTCCAAAGAATAGAAAACTGTAGGGAAGGGAAGGCGAACGGGATGATGAGACCTTCCCCATGTTCTTCTTGCCCAGGGGTGGGATTTCCTCACTGTAATAAAAATGTCATGTAAAGTGAAGCAGAGCTATTAAATAAGGAATAACAGTCTTTGAGCCTGCCTGCAGAGTTGTGAATTGTATCTGATTATCCAAGGAGTTCCCAGTGAATTTCAGTTCTGTTGCTTGGCGACAGCAGAGAAATATTGTCCACTATAAATCGTACCATATAAATCACCCTATCAATTGCTAATATTTTTGTCCTCCTGCAACACCATAAAAGAGTGTACAAATCCCTTATAAAGCTTGCCTTGGAAAATATATTTGTCTTTTTTTTCCCTCCCCACAAGAAGCTTCTTGGTTTTTAAAATGGAAATAATTTCATTCCTATTCAATGCATGAAAAGATGTGAATGGGGACATTTGAAATTGAAAGCCTCATTTTCCCTCCTTGATTAGCCTCGCTCCCTGCACCCTCGCCCACACAAGTCAATTAGCAGGTGCAAAACGCGTGGAGGATACGTGAAGCTTGCATTCCGCTATGAGAAAGGTACCAAAGGAAGCACTGTTCCTCCTGCTATGTAGCCAGTGTGTTGGGGTATGGAATAGGATGTGATTGCTGCTCGCGTAGGCATGCCTGAGCTCCCATTAATTTAGCTAGTTCAGGACCCAGAGCAATGAAGCCACGACAGCTGGAACTTCGGCATGGACTAGCCAGCCAAGTGGCTGTGCCACGAAGGTTTCCACAGCTCATGCCTGAAATCTGTGCTGTGTCAGCTTCACCTTTCCTGGACAGACATGCCCTTAGGTGCATTACAGGGCCAACAACAATGGAGGAGAGGGCTAAAGGGGACAGTTGCCCCAGAGCCGGCCTGGTGATTTTAAAAGGGGCTGGGACTACAGACCACCACCACCGCTACCATGGCAACAGCAGCCAGGCATGGTGTGGTCCAGGTAGTGCTGAGGGCTGCCTGAGCCCCTGCCCCTTCCATCCAAGGCCCCGCCCCTTTTGGGAGCCCGGAACTGAGCCTCCCCACATTGCAATGAAACCCACCAGTCCTCTTAGGTCAATTAGCTTCTGTTTGGAGGCGTTTTCCTATCTAGCCCGTCCTCTACAACCTATCTTTTCTGAGGGAACCGCTGTGAGGGGGTTGTGCCTTTTAGAAGCAGTGGCCCAGACCCTCGGCTGTGTGTGAGACGTGTACCTCACAGGGTGGCAGTTTGCTGCAGACGTAGCTGTGACTTGTTGATTAGCGAAAGCCCTGATCCTGCCCAGAGATCCATGTGCGTGTACAGGACTGGGGCCTCATAGACTTGTGACTCGGGTTAAAATTCTTCTGTTTTTCCCAGAAAACATCCCTCTGCCCATTCACCGGCCCCGTTACAGAACGCTGCCTCTCCGCGACGGCACATCTTGTACTAGTCTGTTAGCATGTAACGCACTGAAAGGAACTTAGCCAGTGCATGAGCTCTGTTCTGAGATCGGGCCCGCCGACAGGAGGGAAGGCAAAGGGGGCAGTTGTCTGGTGAGGGCCTGTGGGTCTGGCCACCGTTGCTGCTCCTGTGGCAGGAGCCGGAGCCTGGGGCCCTTTAAATTGCCATGGGAGCGCTGCACCAGGCACGGCACGCAGCTCTGATGCGGGGGGGCGCACCACATTCGGGGCAGTGCTGAGGACGGACTGCCCGGACCCTGCTACTTACACCTGAAGCCCTGCCCCTTCTAGGTGCGTGAAGCTGAACACCGCCCCCCTTGTCCAGGGGTTTGCAGTAGCTGTCAGCCCTGCTGGCTTGCAAAAAGAAAAGAAAAGGTCCCATGAGGAGCTTCCTGTACCTTGCTGCCTTTACCCCAGCCCGCCACACAATAGCTAAATGTTTCTTGTCATTTCCCTAACTGGAACCCCTTCTAGGGTATGTCTACACTGCCACCCTAGTTCGAACTAGGGTGGCTAATGTAGGCATTCAAAGTTGCAAATGAAGCCTGGGATTTAAATATCCCGGGCTTCATTTGCATCTTGCCAGGCGCCGCCATTTTTAAATCCCTCTTAGTGCGGACTCTGCCCGCGGCTACACGCGGCATGGAGTAGTTAGTTTGAATTAGGCTCTCTAATTCGAACTACCGTTACTCCTCGTGGAATGAGGCGTACCAGTAGTTCGAATTAGAGAGCCTAATTCGAACTACCTACTCCATGCCTCGTGTAGCCGCGGGCACGGAGTCCGCACTAAGGGGGATTTAAAAATGGCAGCGCCCAGCAAGATGCAAATGAAGCCCGGGTTATTTAAATCCCGGGCTTCATTTGCAACTTCGAATGCCTACATTAGCCACCCTAGTTCGAACTAGGGTGGCAGTGTAGACATACCCCTACTGAGTTTATTTCTCTGCCATTTTAATTAGCAAGAGGATAAGTGACAAGGATTCTCAGTCCAAGTGCAAATCCTTTTTCTAAAGCTCTTTTTAGATGATTCTTCCTTATTTAAGTGTTGGGTGAGTGGCTTGTGCTTTAATTGTAAATTAATAGTTCATTTCATCTTAATTCTAGTCTATTTTTATAATTGTCACTGGGTGCAAGATTTGATAAATATAATAAATCTAAGCCTGGAAAACCCTGAAAACTCATGAAGTGCTTCTGAATAGTGCCCCAGATATCTTCCTTGTTAGCTGTTTTAGTCCCTCTCAGTCATGTGATTTGTGGACCAAAATGGGGTGCGTATTGTTTACCAACAGGGAAGAGTAACAGTCCGGGGGTTACTATCACAATAGCTACAAAGAATATTAATAAGGAAGTTTGATCTCATTGATTGGCCACGTAATGATGCAGACAGATGGAAAGCAAGCAAAAAGGTGAGTCGTCAGACTGAGCAGCTGCTCTCTGGAGGTTCCCATTCTGTGCAGAAATGATGCAAATTCAGCTTTTTTTGCAGTATTCCAGCACTTGCAGTCTGGGCCAGAGCCAGGGAATGCCTAAGTGCACAAGAATTGAAGACAGTTTTGCCAAAAAGAAGCAATTCACATGTTTCCAAAGTTCAAAGATATGCTAGGTGTTGGGCACTTCTGAATTTGTGCAGCTACAGTGTAACTAGATAAAATGTTGTGGATCCCTCCAGTACGTTTTCTGAGAGTTTGTTTCAGATCTCATAGGATGTGTCTAGACTGCATCCCTTTTCCGTAAAAGGGATGCAAATTAGACACATCGCAATTGCAAATGAAGCGGGGATTTAAATCTCCCCCGCTTCATTTGCATAAACATGGCTGCCGCTTTTTTCCGGCTCGGCGCTTTGCCGGAAAAAAGCGCCAGTCTAGACGGAGATCTTTCGGAAAATAAAGCCTTTTCTGAAAGATCTCTTATTCCTTTTTTTAAGAGGAATAAGGGATCTTTCGGAAAAGGCTTTATTTTCCAAAAGATCCCCGTCTAGACTGGCGCTTTTTTCCAGCAAAGCTTTGAGTTGGAAAAAAGCGGCAGCCATGTTTATGCAAATGAAGCGGGGGGGATTTAAATCCCTGCTTCATTTGCAATTGCAATGTGTCTAATTTGCATCCCTTTTACGGAAAAGGGATGCAGTCTAGACGCAGCCATAAGTTTTTGGTTTCAGAGGCAGAATTTAATAGGATTAACAAACGGTCAATAAGTGATATAGAAAGATATTTAAGTCTAAAGTCCAATGCACACCCAAATTGTCTGGGTGGTCAGAACCAAGCTGAACATCCAAATTCTGGACCTGACCCTTGTAAGAATCAGAATCAGGATCTGGATCTAACCACCCACAGATTTGAGAGTGTTCAAACTCCAGAACACTACGTTACAGCTGAAGCCAGCTCTGACTTTGGATCAGATTTTTTAAAAATTGTCAGTTCTTCTTTAGGCATCACAATTTGTTGCCCGATTTCCAAAAATGCTCAGCTCGCTAAGTGCATGTTTGGTGCTGAGCTATTCTGAATGTCTTGCCCTGTCATAATGGAGCTACCAGATACCTTTACCTTGAGAACATCTGGAGTGCCACGCACTCGAAAATCTGGTCCTGAGCTCTTCTGAAAAACTAGCCCTGAGGTCATGAGGGCCTCATCCCAACCTTCACCTGGTTGAAAAGTATCTATTGAAATTGTTTTTCAGTGGGGAAAAACAATGATTTTTTTAATGAAATGAGACACTTTCCAAGGAAAATTTTGTCTTTTCTTTGAAAACCCACAAATCAAAATGTTGTTGGTTCAGCCAAAATTTTTCAGATCTTGTTTTGATGATGAAAAGTCAAAGTTTTCCATGATGGAGGCAGAGTGGGGGCTCTTTCAGCTACTTCAACAATACAAATAGTAAGCAAGTCTGTTGCTGGTTTTTTTTGTAATATGTAACATGCTGTCTTAGGCTATGTCTACACTGTGGAGCTATTTTGGGATACTGGAAGTATCCTGAAATAGCTGTTCTGTGCCTTTGAAACCGCCCATTATTTCAAAATAGATTTCGAAAAAATGGGCACACTATTCCAGCATCTCTGTAACTCTTGTTGCATGAGGGTTAAGGGACATTTTGGATTAGCTCTTTTTTTAAAAAATGTGATGCAGTGTAGATGTGCCAAATTTCAAAATAAGCTATTTTGAAATTACCTCAAAATAAGCAAAGCAATTTTGCAAACTGCATGGCTTATTTCGAGGTAAGGGAACCATGTAGACGCATCCTGTCACTGTGTAACTACCTTGGGGAAGGGATTTTGTTCTTTGGAGAACTTAAATTTATTTTAGGGGTCTCTCTACTGTAGTCAGAGGGTGTGACTACAGCATATTTAGACATGCCTGAGCTAGCATAGGTCTATCCAGCTCAGGTACCAATGCACTGCAGCGTAAGCTGGCTATCAAAATAAGTTGCCAAGATCCCAAGCAGGTTTTTACAGCCCATGCTTCCTTGGCTTTGTGGCTCTAGTAACTGAGGGTATGTCTACACTACCCC
Source organism: Pelodiscus sinensis (assembly GCF_049634645.1). Taxonomy (NCBI): domain Eukaryota; kingdom Metazoa; phylum Chordata; order Testudines; family Trionychidae; genus Pelodiscus; species Pelodiscus sinensis. The sequence goes on along the minus strand of NC_134723.1, from coordinate 43,456,081 downwards.
GCTAGTTCGAACTAGCGGGGTAATGTAGGCATACCGCACTTGCAAATGAAGCCCGGGATTTGAATTTCCCGGGCTTCATTTGCATAAGCCGGGCGCCGCCATTTTTAAATCCCGGCTGGTTTGAACCCCGTGCCGCGCGGCTACACGCGGCACGAACTAGGTAGTTCGGACTAGGCTTCCTAGTTCGAACTACCGTTACTCCTCGTGAAATGAGGGCTACAGTAGTCGGAGTAAGAAGCCCATTATTTGGAAATTATTTTTGAAATAACGTGCTTGCTGTGTAGACACACACACTGTTATTTTGAAATAACAGAGCTACCCATTCTGCTAGGCCCCGCCTTAGAGCATGGTGAGCAAGGAGGTTGCCTTAGGCCTTGTACCTTCAGGATCCCACGCTGCCCGGTCACTCGCTCGCTCCCCTGGCTGGGTCCCACTGTCAGTGTGCTGCCTTGGGCCCCACAAACTCTTTGGCCGGGCCCACATTCAGTTCTCTGAAAATTCTGCTGCAGCAGGATTGTAGCAACCCAAACCCTTCCCCTTGGTGCTTTAGAAATTGAGAAGGCCCGAGCTGCAAATTTTTGATCCTCCATGTGGCATAAAGTGCAGAACCGCACAGAGCGCTGGCTGGCTTTCCTCAGAGTTTTATACCTGTTTTCACAGGTTGTCTGCCATCACACAGCGCGCAACCCTGCCTCTACCATGCAGCTTCATATTCCTCTTAACGGTGCCCTCACAGCACAGAGCCACTCCGTGGTGCTGGCAAGTTGCAGAGTGGTGCTAGCGCTACTCCTAAATGGAGTAAGTGGTGATGCTTTTAGTGTGTTAATTCCTAGTGGAGGTGAGCTGAATATGCTACACTGGGTACAGGGGCGATTAGTCCTGTGGCACTTTATAGACTAACTGAAGTGTAGGAGCATAAGCTTTCGTGGGCAAAGACCCACTTCGTCAGATGCATGACCAAGTGGGTCTTTGCCCACGAAAGCTTATGCTCCTGCACTTCAGTTAGTCTATAAGGTGCCACAGGACTCCTCGCCGCTTTTGCAGATTCAGACTAACACGGCTACCCCTCTGATACTGGGTATAGGTGGCTCATGGTAGAACCACCCCCTTATGCCCCCACCAAAATTTGAATTGCTAAATGGGGTGCCCCACATGCCTGGCCTCCCCCTCTGGGGAGCCCTTCTTTCACGCCTTCTCCCCACAGGCACCAATAAATAGCAGGTTTTTAATGAACAAAAGGAAATTGTTCTTTTTGCAGTGTATAGTCAACCTGTGGAACTCCTTGCCAGAGGAGGTTGTGAAGACCAGGACTTTAACAGGGCTCAGAAGAGAGCTAGATACATTCATGGAGGTTAGGTCCATCAATGCTTATTAGTAAGGCTGGGTAGGAATGGTGTCCCTCACCTCTGTTTGTCAGAAGATGGGAATGGGTAACAGGAGAGGGATCACATGACAATTACCTGTTCCGTTCACTCCTTCTGGTGCATCTGATATAGGCCACTGTCAGAAGACAGGATACTGGACTATATGGACCTTTGGTCTGATCCAGTATGGCCATTCATATGTACTAATCCCCTCTGACACTGAGTAACTATTTCTCTAACTACCACCCCTCTGACTCATACTTCAGACATAGCAGCCATGGAATTGGGGGTTAGAAGGCACAATGGGGCAAGAACACATATCAGATAGCTGTCTTTCCCTCTGCATGAGCCTCCCATTTCTCCTCCACCAAACAGGGGCCCTTTTCAGGTCTCCTCCAGGCTGGATAAGTGGAAGGCAGACCATGTGGCATATGATGATCTCTTTGGCATGCTGCCTCCATCAGACTAAGAGGAAACATTCTCCCTTTCAGACTCCTCAAAGAACATCTGGGAGAGAAAGAAGTGGAATTAACATTAACTTTTGATGCAGTTGGGGAGCCAGACCTGGCTAACTACACCTGCCATGTGGAAAACCGAAACGGACGTAAGCATGCCAGTGTCCTTCTGCGTAAAAAAGGTATTGAACTCCTATGTCTTAGAGAACGGGACAGAAATCCTGGCTCTGCTGCAGGGACTAGCAAAACTCTCCTTGATGTCAAAAAGCCAGGATTTCCCCCTGTGTGCTTATTGCAACTAACACACATGCTCCTTGTGGCATACATTTACCATTACATGCAATATTATTCTAAATAACTAGCGAGCTCTTCTTTGGGCTCACTGAGGGGTATGTCTAGACTGCATCCCTCTGTCGGCAGAGGGATGCAGATTAGGCAGGTCGACACTGCAAATGAGGCAGGGATTTACACATCCTGTGCCAAATTTGCATAAAAATGGGCACCACATTTTGCTGACAGCACTTTGTCGGCAAAAAGTGGCAATCTAGAGGGGGATCTGTCAAGAAAGAAAGCCTTTTTCGACAGATCCCTTACACCTCCTGCATGGAGGTTTACAGGATCTGTCGAAAAAGACTTTCTTTCTCGACAGATCCCCTTCTAGACTGCCGCTTTTTGCCGACAAAGCGCTGAGTCGGGAAAATGTGGTGGCCATTTTTATGCAAATTAGGCACGGGATATTTAAATCCCTGCCTCATTTGCAGTGTCGACCTGCCTAATCTGCATCCCTCTGCCGACAAAGGGATGCAGTCTAGACATACCCTAAGTGACTTATATGGCCTCAGCTTCAATGAAGTCAGTGAAAGGGTTTCAGTTTAAACCAGCTGAAAACACACACTATTTAATTCACGGTTTTCAGATTTCTCCTGTATCGTATTTCTACTGAGTAAACTGAGTGTTTTAAACAATACCGGTATCTGCTGATTTATTACAGGAACAAGAACAAAAATGCTGCTGCAGAGGAGGCTGTTAATTAATGGACCATTATGTCACCATTGGGTTATCTTTACCAGGCTATTTGCAGGATGCCCTTTGTTGAGAATGGCAAATATTGCAATTGTCATGTATCCAAGTGCTCTGGGTTGCAGATGACTAGAAACATCCAAATTAGTAGTATTCTTTTAACAAACTCTGTGGTTTTGAACAAGCCACTGTCTCAGAGAGAACGTAAACAACATCTCATTAGAATCCTTCCCCTGTTGTTAATAGCAGCATCCTCTCATATTTGTAAGTAGGATGACATTTAGTGTGAAAGACCCCATTAACCTTTCTCCACTGCCAGAAACTGGTCCCATTTGCCAGAAACTGTCTCACACACGTAATTATGCTCAGTAGTGTGGACACCGCTTGCTTTTTACTGCCGCGTATCGCTCTACATACCCAACATGTGCCATGTAGACACGGAGATTCCCACTCAGTCTAAAATGAAGCATTCCAACTGGAGCATTGTGTCTGTTGGAAAAGCAAAACAGAGTTATGTACCAGGATTGAGGCATAAAAATCTGTTGAAAGTAAAGTCGCCTTCCCCACCCGATACTCTCAAAAGAGTGAGCAAATTGGATGCTTTGCTACCACAGTGCCTCTCAACCTTTTTTATAAAGTGCCACTTTAAAAAAAATTATAAGTACCCCCAGTACCTACAGTTTTCAGACACACAACGTTGTTTCCTACCATTGCAACACATTTGTTTAAACAACTTAATCATAGCTGGGCAGGCGATGATATTTTTGGATGTAAAAAATACAAAAATAATAAAGCACTGTAAAATGTAAAACAAAAATTCGGTTTTCTCCAAATTTCAGTTGTGTTGACGTACCCCCAGACTTCTTTCGAGTAAAGGATACCCTTAAGGGTACTCGTACCACTGGTTGAGAAACACTGTGATACTGTATTACTCTTGCTTGTAAATGCATTTACTAGAAAAGGAAAGTGATGTTTATATGTACACCTAGGAACTTCAACATAAAGATTGCTAAATCACTCCTTTATTTCCTTTACTGAACATTTGGAATGCACAAGGAATAGTAAGAAAACACTAGGCATTTGAGAATGCTAATGGCACTACATAAGAAATATCGCTGATACAGAATATGGAGTTTGAAAAGAACACTTTTCAATTAGTTTTTCATCTCTCCTTGCATTGTGACTGGATACACTTCATATTCTCCCGAGAGTACCACCAACAGTGAAATTTCAAATCTTGCTTTGAATAGCCCCATTAGGGATAATTCCAGACACTTCACCGCTTGTCCCATTGGTTAATTGCTTGAATATTTAGAAAGTTCCTCTAACATCAACCTAAATTTCCTTATTGCACCCTAATCTAATTGCTTCTTATCCCATCCTAATTGCCCTTTGTGTGTATAGACTTATAAAATGCCCACAGATCTGGAAATATTAATCATGATGCTCTAGCTGATAATATTAAGAAACAAAAAAGAAAGTCAAATAAATGATGAATGGAGTTTCTGCATTTCGGCACTGATCCCTTAAAGCACATGGCTAACAAGGAAACTAGAGCCAAGAAAACTGCTCATCTGCTCATATTAAACATGTGCTTAAGTCCTTTAGTGGATTGGTGTTTTAGTTGTCTTGCAAATGGAAAGGATAAACACCCACAACTGTACCTAGGCATCAAGAAATATTGATGTAGCCACACAGGACTGGTGTTTTATCTAATTATTTGGGAGTCAGGATCATACAGAGTGGAGCAATTTTGGTACAAATGAAACAACTTCAGAGGTGGCTTTACATGGAAATCAATCTGAATGTTACACTTATGAAAATAAAGACGCAGGTGTGTTCCTGACCCGTGAAGATCATAGTGTATTCTGCATTTGTTTCTTCACTGGTGTCTTTCAGACAGGGCCAGCCTGAGCCATTCGTGCGCCCCGGAGGCGCAGCGCCGCCCCCAGAGCGCGACATATGCACGGCCCCGCCCCCAGGTGCGCGGCATCCCCAGACACCCAGCGCATGCACAGCCCTACCCTGGGCACGTGGCACATGCGTGGCCCTGCCCACAGCCCAGCAGCCCCGCATGGCGCCACCTACAATGGGGCGCCCCAGGCGGTAGCACAATCAGCCTGTAGCTTGGGCCGGCTCTGCTTTCAGAGACACTTTATTATTTGCTTTGATATATTTTAAAATGTATTTTCTACGTGGTCTTTGCCACCACATTGCCTGAGTATGCCTGTTACTTGGGAGTCGGTAAGTTGTGCAGTCCTCATGCACCTACCAGCAACTTCCCTCAGTAAATAACAAGGAAACAGCCTAGAATTCCCTTTAGATGAATCTCTGAGCAAAAAGGAATATCTAAGCACACTATAAAATGAGTGTCTTAGCACACGAACAGCGTGTCGGGAGTAGGGAGGTTAAATATTGGTTAATTGAATAATTGAGTAACCTCATGAATTCTTATCGGTTAGTCGATTATTCTATAGTCCCTGGGGGCGGGGCCAGCAGCAGTGCGGGGTGCTAGGCAGGAGCTAGTCCGTGAGGGGAACCAGTTTAAAAACCTGCTCCTCTAGCAAACTGGCTGCTTGTCACCAATGTTGCTGCCTCTGATAAAGAGGCAGCAGTGCAGGGTGGCAGCAGCTCTTATCTGGAGTGGGAGGGGATCTGAGCTCCCAGACCTGGCACGAACGGGAACTGATCTGAGCTGCCTGCCCACCCGGCTCCTAATCACTTTAAAGGCAGAGCCACACCGTGGGTAGGTCCCGGACCCAGTGTCAGCCAGAACTGAGCCGGGCTGTTGGCCAGCCTGCTAACAATTTACTGGGTGGGGGGAGGGGTGGAAATGTGTGTAGTCCATAGCATTAACCTATAAGCTTTTGCTTATCAGTTAATTGGTTAATCGAAACTCCATTCATCAATAGCTGGGATATTTAGTGTGGTCTGTAGGAGGTACAAGTTGGGGTAACGGAATGTAATTAAGACAAACATTTCAGATGAATGTAGAGCTATCCAACCGTGGAGCAGTCTCCTGTAGAGAGTTGTGCTAACTGCATCATGCAGGACTTTGAAAACTAGCACTGAGAAATGCAGAGTAGAAAATAATCCTGCATACGCAGGGCCACTTTTTCCCCCTCGTGCATCTGAGGGACTATGCTTCCTTGCTGGAGAACAGCGATGCTGCGAATTGAAAATAAATGGAGGCTACCTGATAGTGAATTACTGAAACATGAAACTAAGCCGGAAATGTGCCTGCCTGATGTTCTTTTTTTAACCTGAACAGGACATCCGGGAACTAATGGTGCATTTTCAGATCACCTAAGTTTTTGTGAACTTTATGCTTCGAAACTTTATTCCTTGTATCATCCTAGTTCTTTGCTTTATGTCTCTTCGAACCCTATTTGTCAAAGTGGTAAATATCTGCACTGACAGCTTGTGTAAAGTAATCTGGGCTGTTGGTGATAGCTGTGTCAGTTTGTCGTCTTTAAGTTTTATGGGTGGATGAGCGGCAAAGCAAGGCAGAGTAATTGTGGTCTCTATTCTATGTCTGAGGGGACATTTCAGTCTGATAATGGGCACCTCCAGTGCTACAGGTTTAGTCATTGTAAATCATTTCAGCTTTTGTCATCGGTTTGTCAATGACAGGCAGGGTGTCCTAGGGCAGCGGTTCCCAACCTTTTTGATTCCAGGGACGGCCTGGTTCACAAACTTTTGGCGGGCTGGTAACGTTTGCATATTTCATATTCATTATTTGTATAATAAATATGCAAATATTCAAATAAAATGTTACCGGTGCACCAAAAGCCCTGGCCTCCAGGGTCCCCCAGTGCCAGCTCTAACCCCTAGAGCCCCCCACCCCTTCACTACCACCCAGCTCCAGCCCTGACCCGAATCCCCTGGACTGAAAGCCCCCCAGTGACAGCCTCCTGCCCTCTCCTTATCTCCTGTGTTGGCGGTCCGGTGGCTCCTGGGGCGGGGCTGGAGCCTGCCACCCTCTGCTCCCCAGGCCAATGCCCTATCCCTGTGCCAGTTCCCCACCCCTTAGCGTCCCTGCCACCACCAGACCCCCCAGTTCCAACCTCCTGTTTCCAGAGCCCCACTGAACCCAACCCCCCAGAACCCTCCAATGCCAGCCCTACCCCCATAGCCCCCAGTACCAGTCCCACCCCAACAGCCCCCCCCCAGTGCCATCCCCCTGCCTCTTACAGCCTCCCACCCCAGAGCCCCCCAGCACTAGCCCAACCCCCCCGACCTAGCCCTGCACTGCCTACCAGCTACCAGCTGAGTGCGGCTGCTTGGGTCACAGCCTGGCGAAGGCCCAGCCCCTGACACGCACAGGCTCGGTGGAGTCTGTGACACAGACAACAGGGCAGGCGCCCGTTTCTGGCGGCTCAAGGGTTCCTCCCCAGGCCATTTAAGTTTGCAGATGATACCAAACTGGGTGGGGTTGCGACTTCTTTGGAGGATAGGGACATAATTCAAAATGACCTTAGCAAGTTAGAGAAATGGTCAGAGGTAAACAGGATGAGGTTTAATAAAGAGAAATGCAAAGTGCTCCACTTAGGAAGGAACAATCAGTTCCATACATACAAGATGGGAAGCGACTGTCTAGGAAGGAGCATGGCGGAAAGGGATCTAGGGGTCATAGTGGACCACAAGTTGAATATGAGTCAACAGTGTGATGCTGTTGCAAAAAAAGCAAATATGATTCTAGGTTGTATCAACAGGTGTGTTGTAAGCAAAACTCGTGAAGTCATTCTGCCGCTCTACTCTGCACTAGTTAGGCCTCAGCTGGAGTACTGTGTCCAGTTCTGGGCGCCACATTTCAAGAAAGATGTGGAGAAATTGGAAAGGGTACAGAGAAGAGCGACAAGAATGATTAAAGGTCTAGAGAACATGACCTATGAAGCCAGGCTTCATGAACTGGGCTTGTTTAGTTTGGAAAAAAGAAGATTAAGGGGGGACATGATAGCGGTTTTCAAATATCTAAAAGGGTGTCACAAGGAGGAAGGAGAAAATTTGTTCCTCTTGGTTTCTGAGGACAGGACAAGGAGTAATGGGCTTAAAGTGCAGCAGGGGAGGTTTAGATTGGACATTAGGAAAAAATTCCTAACTGTCAGGGTGGTCAAATATTGGAATAAATTGCCAAGGGAGGTGGTGGAATCTCCCTCTCTGGAGATATTTAAGAACAGGTTAGATAGACATCTGTCAGGGATGGTGTAGGTGGAGCTTGGTCCTGCCTTCAGGGCGGGGGGCTGGACTCCATGACCTCTCGAGGTCCCTTCCAGTCCTATTATTCTATGATTCTATGATTTACAGTCGGGGCCTAAAGACGCAGGGTCACTCAGCCTGTGCGCATCTTGGGCTCGCGGTACTAGCCCCCCAGCACCCGCTGGTTTGAGTCAGGGAGCCCAGCTCCTCTCCGCACAACTCCGACAGGTGCTGCAGGGTCCCAGGATGCTGGGAAGCATCCAGACATATGGTGCAGGCCGGAGCCAGCAGGGGAGACCCCGATGGGGTTAGGGTTGGGGTTAGGGGGAAATCGCGGACACCTAGCGCAGCTCCCCAGGGCCTCTAATCTGATCCTCCTTGGGATGCTCATGACCATGAAGGTTCCTCTCTCTGGTCCCAAACACACCACCTGCAATGGACAGGACACGGAGCAATCATCCACCACACAGCCCTGCCAGCCGTGCCACGTGGCTGCCACTGGAGCTGGAATTGGGGCTGTGGTGAGGCTGACTCTCCACAGCCCGGCTCCAGCTGCAGCACACCAGGGCAGCCCACAGCACCACTCACCGTGGGAGGAGACTCTTTAGTGTGCACGCAGGTACGCGCCTTTTAAGGAACGGCGCTTCCCCAGTGGGCGGGGCTTATTAGCAGCTGGGGGCGTGGCCTGGCAGAGTGCCCACCGCCGGTGGTTGGGAACCGCTGTCCTAGAGCACGGAGCTCAGGTGCTGTGGGTTCTATCATCACCTTGGCAACCGGCCTGTGGTTACTTCACCCACCTTCGCCTAAGTACCACCACATCTAAATGGGAACGAAGATGCTTACTTCCTATGTAAAGATCTTTGAGATTCACTGAGGAAATGTGCACTGTATAATTATCATCACATTAGAATTTTCCTCATGCAATGTTAGCTGTAAACTATCAATGTGTACACGTATGGCTCCAAATCCGGGCAGTTTCACATTACACTGATTCCTGGAGGACAGCATATTTGGGTCCTGTTGGACCAAACTAGGGACATAATTAAAGAGACCAGAAAATAATCCTGCCCATGGCCGACAGATGCATCCAGGAACCATTACGACTGGCTGCAGAGTTTATTCAAAAGGTCATTACGGTTTACCATGAACAAAGCATTTGGAAATTTTTTTGTCAAAATGGACAACAGCTGTATGTTCCTGTGAAACTTTGTGATTTAATTAAATCAGCATTTTCCAGTAGAAAGCTGTTCTATCGGAAAGTTTTCAGCCCGCTCTACTCCATTTTAAGGCCTGGCACACACTAAGCAAAGGTTTGAGGGCTGCTATCTTACACACGCTGATGCCTTTGGTATCCATCATGTCTCAAATGAAATAGCGCTTGGCTGTGTCATGTACATCCCCAACTTCCCATTGGCCATTAACATGTGACAGGAACATTATGTTGTGCATTCTAGAGGCTAAAACAATTCTCAAATAAGTAGGCCAAAGCCATGGCCTACCAGGTCATAGCAAATCACTTGTTGACTTTATAAACATAAAAGTGTTGTTTAGTTTTCTTGGGTAACAAAAGTAAGGTTCCACTGCTTTGTTTTGACTTTGTCGTAGCAAATAGCATAGCACATTTGTTATAGTATATTGGTGAAAAAACAATAAAATTGAAACAAAGCACTTGGATAATTTTTTTGCCAAAAATTTGGGCACAATTTCTAAATAACAATGAAGTACATCTAGTATAATTACTCTTGCAGACCATGTGCAGTATTTAGTGCGTTGTGCCAAAACAGAAGGTACAATTATACTCTGCGAGCTATTCCGAGACTGATTAATGCTCTGTGTAAATTCACTGCATAATTCCCTTGTCAAAAGAGTGATGACTCTAGCCTCAAATGCATTTTAGATGGCAATTGTAGGCTGGTAGGAGAAGGAATGAACCGATGAAGTATAATAACAATTAATGAACTAAAAATTAGGTAGACTTAATTTTATAATGGCAATAAAGAGAAGCTGCTGAGTTGTACATGGAATTGCACACTGAATTAGTGCAATTAAAGCTTGGAAGGTCCATAACCAGTCTGTTTTTTCCTGCTTATTCTAGATTTGATCTACAAAATAGAACTCGCTGGTGGATTGGGAGCGATCCTTCTCCTGCTTATTTTGCTTGTGACTGTCTATAAATGCTACAACATAGAGTTAATGCTATTCTATAGACAGAATTTTGGAGGTGATGAATCTATGGATGGTAAGTAGTGTCTCAGGGTATGTCTACACTACAGCGCTATTTCGAATTAACTGAATTCGAAATAGTTAATTCGAATTAAGCTAATTTGAAATAACGCATCTATACACAAAAACTATTTGGAAATAGCGTTTTGCTATTTCGAAATAGCACGTCCACACTGAGTGGACCCAGGACTGAAGTTAAGGCAGGGCATCAGGTTAGGACTTAGTGTGTGGGGCTGCTGCCTGAGGCTAACTGAGCTCAGTGCTTAAAGGGACACTACCCCCACCCCGGACAGACAGTTCTCAGGGTTCCCCAATTGCTTGTCTACCTCAATGAGGGACAGCAAAGCAGTTCTGTCTTGGCGTGCCCTGAGTGCCCACACTCGGGACACCACAGCACATGGCCACATGGAGCCAGAGCTGCCCCTGGGCACGCCGGTGCATCTCGTGGGGTCGTTGCCATCAGCCCAGCTGCACTTGCTGCAGGCTGCCATTCGGGAGCCCTCAGAGCCTCCCTGGTCCTCCCCACCAGGGGCTCGTGCCCCATTCCTCCCTCGTGTCCTTCCAATTACCCCTCTAGCCCCCCTTCCTGATGTCAAGTAAAAGACACGTATGTTCAAAAATAGAAACTGCGTTTATTGAACAAAACTGGGGAGGGATGGACCTCTGGGGAAACTGGGAAAAGGAGGTGGGAGAGGGGAAGAGAGAGGGTGGAAGAGGGGAGGGGGGAACCTGGGAGAAGGGAGCTGGAAGGGGGAAGCAAGGGGAAGAAGGGGGTGGGGAAGCTCAAGGCTCAGGGTTGGGGGTCTCACCGGTCGACTTTCATGCTAACCTGCTCCTGGGTTCGCATGTGGCCTTTGGTGGCCAGGCTGGCAGCTATCCTGCCATAAACGACCGTGGTCCTCCATCTAGTGCGGAGATCATGGACGTTGGGGGCATCCCCCCCAAACCTGAATAAGGTCCATGATCTCCACCCTGGACCAGGAAGGCACCCACCTTCTCCAGCCCCTGTCAGGTTCCTGGGAGCTGGCAGACTGCTCCTGGGGAGCGATGGAGGGCTGGCTGCCAGTGTCTTGCTGGGTCATGTTTTGGGGCCACTGGGTCAGTGGCCCTGGTGGCCACTGCTGGCTCTGGGCTGGCAGGCTTGGAGCTCACACAGGCACTGTGGCCAGAGTCTACCCCTTTAATGGCTCTGGGGCTGAGGCAAAGGAACGTAAGTTTTCCTGGTTGTGCTCAGTGACCACCAGGGCTCCCTGGGAAGGGCTGGAGGCCCCCTATTCCTAATTAAGTGTCTACACAGCACTTAATTCAAAATAGCTATTTCGAATTTGGCGTTACTCCTTGTAGAATGAGGTTTACCAAATTCGAATTAAGGGTTGCACTACTTTGAATTACATTCGAAAAAGCGGTTTGCATGTATAGACGCTATTAAAGTTAATTCGAAATAACGGCTGTTATTTTGAATTAACTTTGCAGTGTAGACATATCCTCAGGGAAACTGTCTGTAACTCCGGAAAAAATAGCATGGGCCCAGTGCTCTGGAACCTGTCTTTTCATTGAAGCCAAAAGATTATGAAGTCAATTGAAGTTGAAGGAATTTAGCACCTTGAAAGATAAGGCTCAAAAATCCTTTTCCAACGTCCATTGAAATTAATTGCTTGCCTATTGAGTTCAATGAGCAGGCAATAAAGGAATTATTCTGAAGCCTATTTTATAAGCCTTTTACTGAGGACAAAGTGTGAATGGATTCCTCAGAAGAATTCATGTAGGTGAAAATCAGCTCTGACCCTTTTTCAGACTTCTAAATTCCACCCCTCTTTCCCTGTATATCACACCCAAGTAAGAACAGTCACCAGCAAGGTGCATACTTGCAGACTAGACATATTTCTTGCTGGACAAGTTTCACTATATTTCCAGATTTAAAAAAAAATATGGAAATTATTTCTAACAACTAATAGGTAGATGCAATTTCTCCCATCAAACACTAGTTAGCAGCAGGGAGATAATTTAATGCAGATATGTGGACTGTCTGGAATGGAAGTGTAGTGTAAAGCAGATCATTTTTAAATGCTTTCCCCCTTAATATCTAAGTAAGGCACTTAACTTGTCTGCAAAGGGACTATTAGTGCTTTATAAGCATGTGCTTAAGTGCTTTGCTAGATCAGCCCTTTAATTGCTCGACACATGAGGTTAGATTCACCACTGCAGTATTAACTTCCAAAGTGAAGTTCTGAGAAATCCAAAGTCACCCAGATGTGAATTGGGTTCATATAATTTATTCCCCGGTGCTCGGTGTCTGCTAAAGAGCTAGAGTGGCACTTTCAAATGCTCCTAAAGCACTTGGCAGCTTAAGGCCAGTGAAAGTCAATGCACCTGAATCACACAGGCACTTAAGAAAATCCCACACCTAAAAAAATACATTTTGGAAAAAAGAATGGAAGATTTTTTCCTCTTTTGTAAAAACAACCAGTTTCCCCAAACTATTGCTTGGTTACTAACCAGTGTCAGTGCCAAAATAATAACCCTTTCTATGAAATGCTCCATGGCTATGGTAAGTGAAACCCCAGCCTTTCTCAATTTTGCCATTGATTTCAGCGGGGCCAGAATTTCATCTGTTGGTTTCAAGAATGTGAATGCTACATATGAGGCAGAGGGGAAAAATTCCCTCTGACTCCATCAGATCTGTTGTCCTAGAACCTAGGAAGTATGTTTAAATATCATAACACAAAACAAATCTCTTCCAATTTGTCAGGATTCAGAGTGAAAATCCATCCGGGTGTAAACTGATGTCTCTCTCTTGACTTTGTTTCACACCAGCTATTACTTTGATGCTTCACACCAGCTGGGACCCTAGCCCAGAGTGCCAGCCTCGTCGCTGAACCATTGGCGTTCTGTTGACGTGCATGATCGATGTCAAGCGATTGCTATTTTTAATGTAATTTTTTGTTACAAGGTTTTCATTTAAAAACCAGCCCCGTGTCCTGGAAGTCTGGAGAATGCCCCTTCGACATACAGGTCATTTTGTGCCACTACTAAATTCATAGGTGCTGACTGTGGGTGCTCAGGGACTGGAGCACAAATGGGAAAAAACACAGTGGGCGCTCAGCGCTCACCAGCCACCTGTAAATCAGCTGCTCAGGCAGCCCTGCCAATCAGCTCCTCCCCACCTCATAGAACCTTCTTCCCATCACCAGTCAGCTGTTGGATGGCAGGGGGTAGGTGCTGGGGGAAAGGGAGGAGCAGAAGCAGGAAGAGGCAGAGCAAAGGTGTTGCATACTTGGAGGACTGAGTGGAGTGAGGGCAGGCAAGAAGAGATTGGGAGGGGGGAAGCTTCTGGGAAGGAGGCAAAGAGGCCAAATGAGAGTGGGGCCTTGGGGGAAGAGGCAAAGTGCCCTTAGGCCAAGCAGGGATGGAAAACCCCAGGGAAAGCTGAAATTCAGCACCTGTGGCTAGATTTTTAAAATCATGGTTGTATCTCATAGAATAATAGAAAATTAAAGTTGGGAGAGGCCTCAGCAGGTTATCTAGTCCAACCCCCTGCTCAAAGCAGGATCAACCCCAGCCACATCATCCAATGGATGATCTGCGTTACTCCCACTGGATGTTCCAGTTTGGTTAGAGCTATTACAGCCTGGTGTCTTAGTGAAATCAGAGGTTCTGTATGGACATTCCATCTGCCTTGGCTGTGTGCGCTGAGGATGAGGACAGGCATAAAGGTACCCCTGTATAGATCCAGTTACAGGACTGGGTCCCAAAGCTACTCTCATTTCTCAGGTATGTTAAACAGAGGAGCTGAAGCCAAGTAGATTTGTTTTATTCTACGGTTTAAAAAATACCTTGTCTAAGTTTTCTTGGATGAATTCACATCCCATCCAGCGTGCAGCTAAATTTCTTAAAGAAAATGTCTTGGCAGCACTAAGGATTAAAAGGCCCTATTGAGTGGCCTTTTTGGGGAAAAAAATTAAAGCAGAGATTTTTATCTAATTCGCCTGACTCGAGGAGGCAGAACGCTAAGGAAGACACCAACTATCACAGGGTTGACAATAAAATCAGGAGAATTGACCATGCTGAAGCGCACAGTTTAATTGGCGCCCAACAGTTTCATTTCTGGGTGCAAGTCAGAAGCAAAACATATGCCCAGCTTACTGGAAAATCACACCCAGAAACTCTGATTTCACTCTACTTTAGAGCCAACAAAGGCAGCCATCTACTGGGTTCGCTCTTACTTCTTTTCCAAGGTCCAGGAGTGCTAGCCAGGATAGCTGCCTCCCTGATCAGCTGCAGGCTGCCCGCTGAACATCTTTTGGCAGGTTTCACTGTTGCCTAGTGTGTCAGATTTTGGAGCTGTCTTCAAACCAGGTCTGGTTTTAATCCCTTTGCTGGATTTCCTGACTCAGCCAATGCTGCCATCATTGTTGTTTGCTTCGTTTGCTGATTCGGATGAAATGATAGGCCATCCCTCAGACTAGGTCCCATGCTGCTCTGGTGAGTCAAGGCAGATTTCTTTCTGCTAACGGCGTCACTGAAGGCCTCTCTTATCAGAATTTACCAGGCTGTCTTAGAACCATGTGAGCACCCTGTTTTCAGCATGAAATCAAGTCCAGAGTTAAGTAAATGCCCATATCTCTGCTTGTGCTCACGAACCACAGTGGACTAGATTTAGCTAAGGAATACTAGGGAAATAGCCATCTTTTATAGAGCAGCAACTAATAAATCACATTAGGATCAACTTTGTATCTTCCTTTAATAAAAAAATATTAATGAACATTGACTGCTATAAAGATCTTTTCCTGTTCTTTACAGAAAATTGGTGTTTAATAATCCCTCTTTGACATGCTTTTCACTACAGTAACTATTTGGTTTTTTATTTTCTGTAAGTAATAACACCTGGTAGCCATCACTAGAGACTTTCCTGTTAAAACTTAATTCGTTCACATAGGTATTTTTCCATTATTATGAAATACTGCTGGGGTATAATCAACGGAATCGCCATTAACTAAGACTGCATGACAAACCCCAGAAACATTAAAAGTCATGAACTGGGCTCGAGAAAACTCCCAAATTGGCTTAAAAATAATTAGATTTTTTAAAAAAAAGTTAATTTGGGGTTCTTTAGATTTGCCTTTTGGTTTTTGGTTTTGCTCAAGTCACGTTTTCAGACTTTTTTTTTTTCATGAACACAAAGCCCAGGAACTTTTTTTGTTAATGAAAGTTCATAGTCTCCCCTAAAGATGTGAATTAGGAGCTGGGATTTTAAAGAAAACTTGCAGCTGTTCTGAGACTCAGAATAATATTTCGAGAATTGGCTACACTGCTACAATGCGGCAGTACAGCAGGGTTGAGATTGTCCCCTCCTTGTGTTTGTGTGGGAGCATAGGCTACGTGAGGGCAAGTGGTACAATCCATCTTGCCCTCCTCGGTGGCTCTTCTGCCTACTCAAGGGCCAGGCCAATTACACTGCTTCTTCCTGGTGCCACTAAGGCATTAAGCAGCAGAACTAGCCAGAAGGTTAGGGGGGAGCTTAAGAGATTCAGGCAGTGAACTCTGGGAAAGTCTGGGTTTGAGCTCTACACACACACACACACACACACACACACCCACACACACCTGTACTAATCAGACACAGTCTGGTCTTTCACTAGGCATAAAGGACAAAGAAGCCCTAGAGATAACATTTGGACTTTCCCTCTGTGGCTACATCTAGACTACATCCCTTTTCGTAAAAGAGATGTAAATTAGATGTATGGCAATTGCTAATGAAGCGGGGATTTAAATCTCCCCCGCTTCATTAGCATAAAAATGGCTGCCGCTTTTTTTCCGCATGGAGCTTTGCCGGAAAAAAGCGCCAGTCTAGATGCTGATCTTGCGGAAAATAAAGCCTTTTCCGAAAGATCCCTTATCCCTTATTTCGGAAAAGGCTTTATTTTCTGCAAGATCAGCGTCTAGACTGGCACTTTTTTCCGGCAAAGCTCAGTGCCGAAAAAAAGCGGCAGCCATTTTTATGCTAATGAAGTGGGGGAGATTTAAATCCCCCCTTCATTAGCAATTGCGATAGGTGTAATTTACATCCCCTTTACGAAAAAGGGATGTAGTCTATATTTAGCCTGTCTGTTTGGGGGTGGGACGGTCTCCTATTCACCCATTTCCCTTTTGCTCTATCACACAAAGCCATCATATACTGGCTCAGCATATGAAGGGAAAAGAGGAAGTGACAGATGAGTGTTGTCATCTTAAAACTTCTGTAAAAAGCATTAGATAAAATGAGACTCATGAAAACCTACCAATAAAGCCATGGGTGGTAGAAAGAGGCGCATAAAACCAGGCCTCCTGGAATCTTTCACAATCTCTTTTATGCCGTATGGAGCAATTTTGTTTCTTCATGAGCATTTCTGGGCATAATACAAGGGGTTTTAAGCTTGATATAGAACAATCAGGAAGAGCTTAATTTCACCAGTACTGAATTCCTTACACGTGCAAAACTTCCACTGACCTCATGGTAGGAGCTATGACCTACAAGTGTTTCAGAACAAGGCCATAAGAGAGTTTGCCTCTTCCTAGTACATGTGCTAACAGATAACTGAGAATAGCCTTTTGTTTCTCTCCAGACCACAAGGAATACGATGCCTATCTCTCTTACACCAAAGTGGATCCAGATGCATTAGACTGCGATAATAATGAAGAGGAGCAGTTTGCGCTTGAAATCCTGCCGGATGTTCTGGAAAAGCATTATGGATACAAACTCTTCATTCCAGATAGGGACCTGATCCCTAGCGGGAGTAAGTACTTCTGAACATCGGGTTTAATCTTATCTGATGCTATTGGGAAGGCAAGTGTTGCAAGTTAAGCTCTGTAGAGGGATAGGTGCTGTTCCTTCTCTTTGCAAGACTGCATTCAGAACCTCAAGAGTTTCTGCATCACAGCAAGATGTGATCTCTAGTTCAGGCTCTGATCCTGCACCAGCGAAGTCGTTGGGAATTTCGCCCTTCAATGGGAACAGGATCAGTACCTTCCAAAGGGTAGTCCTGTGGCACCTCAGTAATTTTGAAATAACCCTCGAAGATTGAATTTGTAAGGGGAGCTTCCACACTACCAAGCTCATTATTTCGAAATAAGGGGCCACTTATTTCGAAATCTGTGCTCCTGCTTTCCTTGAGGAATAATGCTAATTCAGAAATCGTTATTTCGAAATAGTGGTAGTGTGGACACTCCAGTGCCACTATTTCAGAATAACGACTCCCCAGAGTAATTTGAACTAATTATTCCCAGTGCTTCCTGGGTATCTAAGCCAAATTAAGTTTTTTCGAAATAGTTTCCTAGTGTAGACATGGCCTTAGAAACTTAGAGAGAATGAGAGTGAGAGAGAGTGTATCATGAGCTTTTTTGGGCCAAACCCACTTCATCAGAGGAATAATAGAAACCAAGTATTTTATAACAGAAAAACAAAATAACCTGTCAATGTTAGGACCAGTGCTAATGAGGCTAAGGGGGCTGGAAGTGACCCATGCTTAGCTATTGATGTAAAAATGCAGTGTTAAAGACAGGGAAAGCTGGTTTTATAATGTGACATCCAGTTAATGTCTTTGTTCGGGCCCAGGGAAACAGTGTCAAATTTGCAGATGAATGACAGGTCCCCAAGCTCTCTCTGTAATTGAATTCTGCAGAACTGTAAAGCATAATAAAAAGGCTCAACGTCAGACAAAGGTAACTGTCAGAAGTTGCTAGGAAGGGCAATCTGTATGCAGCAAATTTCTATTTAACCTTTAAAATGGGATTCTCTCAGTAATTATCCTTTGATAATTATTTGTCCACAGCAACCTTGCAAATAAAACTTTTCTTATTGTCTGCTTTTTTTCTTCTTCTGGATTTACAGGTGGAAAATACTATAAACGCTTTTGTTTCCAAGTTAACATCAGTTGATCCATTATTAAAATAGAGTTTTGTTCATTTATAAACATAATTTGTACCATGTAAATAATCCATCCCAGTTATTCCAAGGGATGTGTGCTGTTCATTTATTTGGCTTTGTTGCCCATTACTCATTAGTGAAATGCAGTTGTCCATTTCAGATCAATGTCACTGCAATGTCTGAATACTCTTCAGCATGTGTTGATGTCTGAAACAACAATGACACATCTATAGCTGTGATTTTTCCTGGTTTGTTGTGGGGGACAAGTGAAAAATGGCACCGTACTATGCATAAGATCCATCGATTCTGCGTGCACAGTTTGCTTGCATTTATGCCATGTGTTTTTGCCAAATAGCTGAGATGCTGCTGTGAAACGTATGCTTTTGAATATTAATTTAGTTTGCAATGTCTGTATTCAGTTAGCTCCCACTCAAACATGTTAGAAAAGGGAAATATGCACCTCTGTGTAGGTATCAATACAAAAAGGTGTCAACATGAAACCCAACTATCTGATCCTAATGCAGAAAGCCCTGCCCCGTATTGAAGTAGTCATAGTCAGCCACTTGAGGCATCTGCCTGCAGAGGAACCTGATGATGATGCGTGGGTGTCACCAGTCTCCAAGGATATGTCTACACTACCACCCTAGTTCGAACTAGGGTGGTTAATGTAGGCAACTGAAGTTGGAAATGAAGCCTGGGATTTGAATTTCCCAGGCTTCATTTGCATCTTGCCGGGCGCCGCCATTTTTAAATCCCGGCTAGTTCGGACTCCGTGCCCACGGCTACACGCGGCACGGACTAGGTAGTTCGGATTAGGCTTCCTATTCCGAACTACCTGTACTCCTCGTGGAATGCCTTAAATGGGATTGAAAGAGTGAAATTCCCCGGAAAGGCTCTCTTCTTTCCAGGTCCAAAATGCTCACTAGGAATTGTACTCCTTCCTGACTGAGAAATGGTTACATTAATAGGTGAGAGATTACTGAGTGAGAACATGGATCTACATGCCAATAAATAAATAAACAAACAAACAAACGCTGTG
This sequence comes from Pelodiscus sinensis, assembly GCF_049634645.1. Lineage (NCBI taxonomy): Eukaryota > Metazoa > Chordata > Testudines > Trionychidae > Pelodiscus > Pelodiscus sinensis. The sequence goes on along the minus strand of NC_134723.1, from coordinate 43,436,878 downwards.
AGCTTGGTCAGTAGCAGGGATTATTGGAAGTATCTGTGGTTCAGATACATTCCATTCAACAGAGTTATTTTTTTAATGTAGCAAAAGTACAAAGTGAATGAAAGAGAGTTTAAATGTATCCTTTTAATCATCAACTATGAGTCTGTTTCTCCCAGCTGCTTCAATGACTACCTGTCATTCAGACACTCCACAAATACTTGTCATCAATATGGGTATTCATTTAACATCTCCTGGAATGCTCATTTTGTGAGCATTCACAGATTAAATATTTCTCTTCTCCTCGCCATCCTCTCTGCTTCGGCATTATGAAAGAGCTTGATTCTTTCATTTAGAACCTCGAGAATGCTTAATCAGACTTAATGACGACAATGCAGAATAAAATATGTACTTGAAATTAGCATGAGTTGTGTGCCTGGGATTTGTGGAAAAAGGGAACTGCATTTGGACTTTTGTTAAAGAAAACGTGCAGATACACAAATGTATGTGTACCTGCATATGTGTATGGAACATACCTACTTGGATGTTCTATTTAATATTGATCTTACATTACAAAGGGTTATCGATGAAAAAAACAGAACAGGCAGAGTAGACTGCTTAGGCACACCGGAGAAGCAAACATGCAATTTATTTTGTAACAAATCAAGCGACCGTTCTGTCGGACACTATAGTTTTTAGGTGCAGCTTCTTTCAGGGGAAAAAAAGTATTTATTTGACGCGCATACCACTTTTGTATACTACCGTGTTTTGTCACTTGATAATGTAAATGACAGCACAATGCAGTACAGCACCATCAGGTGATCTGGGGTGTTTCTTCATATAACTTCTCTTATGCATTTAATATTATAACATGCCAGTACTACAGTCCATTGTGTATCGTTGAAGGCTGATGGTTTCAGGTACTCTCTGCAATTGTAAGCTGCTGTTGTCGGAGGGTGTTCATTTTTGCTCTGAATTCCCGGCATGAGGCAATGCATAGTTTCTCTTTGGACTGGGAAGAATCCAAATATAGATTTGTTCAATAGCATTGGGTGGTTTATTTTGTTTCAGGGCATTTTTGAACAAACTGAAAAGCTTACCTCAGTAAAAGCAAAGGGCACGTTTGATTATGGTTTAATCGAATTGATTCTCAGCTTAGCCTCTGGAGTGAAGGGGGGGGGAGAGATATTAGTCTCTCTTCATGGATGTCTTTAGGATCTGATTGGACAAGTACCTGCCAGGGATGGTCTCAGTTTCCTTGGTCCTGACTCAGAGCAGAGGAGTGGAGTAAGGGGACTTCTCAAGATCCCTTTCAGCTCTGTATTTCTGTGATACTGTCTTTATATGCAGGATGTAGAGCCAGATGCGCAAGCTATTCAGAGGGAATGAATGGGCCATAACCTCGCATCCGATGCCCAGCAGAGAATTCCCATGCTGGAGAGGAAACCTCCTGCTGGTACATCTGTGCTCTATTCAAACCCTGCACTTCTGTCCCCGCACTTGACTCAGGGGGAGTGCTGGGGACAGGAAGGGCCATACCGAGGAGCACGTGCAGCAGCTGTTGTCAAGTGGGTTGCGGCAGCACAGAGCAAAAAGCAAAGGCATCCTCCATTTTGGACAATGGGAAACTGGCCTGCAGAGGCCAGATCAGACAAAGGCATATTGCCACTTGCAGCAGGCTCTGCTTTCTGTTGCAGGATGCAGGAATGAAAATACTATCATTGCAAACTATGAATGACTTCTGCCTTAGGGAGAGAAACCCAGGAAGGGAGGGAGCATGACAGAGTCTGCCTCTGGTGGGGTCCCAAGAAGGCCTTTTTTGTAAAGCTATTTCAGTAAACTAACTGGGTGTCCCTAAACTACTGACTTCCAGATGCTGGAACTGGATGAGAGGGGGTGGTGCATGCTGCTCTCTCCTTCTCATTCCCTCAGAAGACAGGATACTGGGCTAGCTGGGCCATTGGTCCAAGCCAGTCTCGTATTCTTATGGGCTGTGTCTAGACTGGCCAGTTTTTCCAGAAAATCAGCCGCTTTTCTGGAAAAACTTGCCAGCTGTCTACACTGGCCGCTTGAATTTCCACAAAAGCACTGACTTCCTACTGTCTGAAATCAGAGCTTTTTGCGGAAATACTATGCTGCTCCTGTTTGGGCAAAAGTCCCTTTTGTGCAAAACTTTTGCACAAAAGGGCCAGCGTAGACAGCTGAGATTTGTTTTCCACAAAAAAGCCCCGATCACGAAAATGGCAATCGGGGCTTTTTTGCGGAAAAGCGCGTCTAGATTGGCACGGACGCTTTGCTGCAAAATGTGCTTTTGTGGAAAAGCCTCCGTGCCACTCTAAATGCTCTGTTCCGGAAATGCTTTTAACGGAAAACTTTTCCGTTAAAAGCATTTCCGGAGAATCATGCCAGTCTAGACGCAGCCATGGAGTTATGTTTGAGAACATCCCATGCAGAAGCCAATGAATTTGCCTGTGTTAAGTCGCTATTTTTTCAAGCGACACTCACCTGGCCAAGTGAAATGAGGGTGATTATTTTTAGGGTGCAGGCCCTGCTCGGATGGATGTGATTTTATGACCCAGGTCCTAGAGCTGCTTGTGAGTCCTCTGTCTGAACTGGGGCAGGGAACCTTTTCTGGGTCGGGGGCTGCACCTCACTGACGTGGCTCCCAACTGAGAGGGAGAAAGACTCTCCCCACATTCTCCTCACACACCAGAGCCTGGGGGGCTCAGGACAGTAGATTGTGTGCTCCAGCCCTGTGGGGGGACGGGACAGCAAGGGGGCTGGAGCACAAGTTCAGGCTCCCCAGTGCTGGGGGAGCCCTAAGCCTAAGGGGCCAGATCCCCAGGCAAACTGGGGGCCATATCCAATCCCTGGGCCATAGGTTCCCCACTCCCTTATTGTCAGTCTGCTTGCATGAGAGCGTCCACAGGCCTGCCTGCAGCATGTGGTTACTAGATTCAAACCAGGATTAGATACTTGTATTTGTAACGATGCCTCATAATTCTTCATTGCTTTAAACTTAAGTTCATGGTTACAGCATGTTCAGTGTCTGGTTGTGGTCCGATGCCCTGGTGTCACTGTGACGACAGGGAAGCCATGATGCTACAACAAAGCATATGAAGGACATATTTGTACATGGGTCTAAAAGTCCTTGATCCATGTTGTTTCTTGGAAATAACATGACATTTGGAACATGGCTCAGGAAGTTATCATGAGATCTGGTCAACAGTTGACATTTCTATTCTATAGGAAAGCCCACTATTCTGACATTTATTTTCATCCTGAACTGGAAACAAAGCACACACAAAAATCTGAAATTCCCACCTCAATGACATTTTTGGAAAAAAAACTATTATGGGTCAGCATTCTGTTTCGATAAAATTAAAATGTTTCATTCCTTAATGGACTCTACCTTAACAAAATGCTTCATTTCAAAGTGTTTAAATTACATTTTATTGAAATCAATCCATTTTCTGTGGAGAGTTGTGATTTTCATGAAATGCCAATGTTTCTAATGGAAAAAACTGCTGGTGGAAAATTTTCCAGCCACTCTAGCTGTTGTATGGATGCAGCGAAAGCATGAAATATCGAGGTTCTTGCTCAATGTTTTACCCAATCGTTTCCTAGCAAAAGGCTTATTAACTGAACAAGGACTTGAGAGTTTAATGGGGTAGGTTCAATGACCTAGAAAACTTCATGTAAATCTTGTTACTGGATAATCAACTTCCTCAGAGGGACTCTAAATTCACATAATTTGATGAAGCGGACACGACACAGAAGAACCCTTCAGCCATCACATTAAACAGAAGTAGGATATTAAACATTGGCCACTATATATTTAAAGAGGACACTGATATTGATGGGATTATAATTGTCATAGAAGAAGAAATTCGCCTTTCCGTTCTGGGGTCCAGGACTGGTTACAATTTGAGATGAGCCTGGACTAAAAAACAGACTCATGCTTCAATCTCTTTCTCTCCCCTTCTGCTGAAACTAGGGATGCAATAATGTAGTCGATTAACCAATTAATGGATAAGCAAAAGCTTATAGGTTAATGCTATGGACTACATGCATTTTCCCTCCCCGTTGCTCCTTTTAGCAGGCTGGCCAGCTCCGGGACCTACCCCCACTTCAGCTCTGCATTTAAAGTATATTAAAAGCCAGCCAGCCAGGCAGCCCAGCTCAGTTCCAGCTTGCACCAGGTCCAGGAGCTCAAACCTTCTGCTGCTGCTACCCCGCACTGCTGCCTCTTCATCAAAGGCAGCAGCACAGGGCAACAGGTCCATGAGAGGAGCTGTTTTTTAAACTGGCTCCCTTCGTGGACCAGCTCCCACTTGCCACCTTGCACTGCTGCCTCTGTATCAGAGTGAGGCCAGAGTGCACTGGCTGCCAGCCCCACCCCCGGGCACTATAGAATAGTCGAGTAACTGATAAGAATTCATGAGGTTACGTGACTATTCCATTAACCGATATTTAACAACCGTAACTGAAACTATGGGAAAAGTCTTGCTCTTTATCTGACCTTTATGACCCTGGCCTTATGTCTATGATAGGCTGGTTTGAATCCCTGAATGCCGACGTTCTCAAACGCTGGAGAAGCTCGTATCCAAATCCTGATTATGAATCCCAACTTCTAAGTGCAGCGCAAATAAATGTGTTGGTCTCACTCGTGTGGATATTTGTCCACATCGGTCTGTGTCATTTCACTGTACAGGATAGTGACCACACAGCCTGACACCATTTCACACTCACTGAACAAGAGATCAAAGGCTGTAGTAATAGGCCAGTCCAACTCGCACTTGGCCTCTGAACAGTTCAATAAAATCCTTCGAGATGCCAAAACCACAAATTCTCAAATCTGTCAGAAACAGGAGGAGCTGGTGCCATTTCAGCCAGAATCTGGCAATAAAGCACATTTGTTTTAAAAACTGTAGAGCAGATAGTGTAGGGGCTTTGGTACTCAGTTTGGACACTGAACTATAGCTGGTTCTGCCAATCTTTGGCTAAACAATTTAGTCCAACTCTTCCATCTCTGTTCTTTAGCCCAAGTGAAGTGTCTGCTCTCCCCCTACCCTCCCACCAGTAGGTGTTACTGCCTTGTTAATTCCCTCCAAGTCCTTTTCCCAGGCAGGAGCGGCCCTAGACGAGCTGCCGACAACTGGTGCCCTAGGCGAAACGCGCAATCGGCACATCATTGGCACCCCTGCCTACAAAGCCCTCAACGGCTTTTTCGTGGTGCCCTAGGTGACCACCAAGGTCACCTGTTTTGACGGGCCACCACTGTTCCCGGGAGGTTGTGTCTGACTATTGTAAATGGGGGAAAAGACTTAGGGGGAGGGGGCTGGCAGGCCCCATGCTTTTCCATTACCCATATTCTTGTCCAGTCTTAACATTCAGGCTGTCTATATACTGGCAAGAATTTCCGGAACTGCTTAAAACGGAATACTATTCCGTTTTCAGTTTTTCCGGAAAAGGAGCGTCTACATTGGCAGGCTGATTTTCCGGAAAAGCCCTTTTTCTGGAAAAGCATCTGTGGCCAATGTAGACGCGCTTTTCCGGAAAAGAGCCCCGATCGCCATTTTCGCGATCGGGGCTTTTTTCCGAAAAAGACTACTGGGCTGTCTACACTGGTCCTTTTCTGGAACAGTGTTCCGGAATAAGGACTTATGCCCGAGCGGGAGCAGAATAGTTTTTCCGGAATAGCGGCTGATTTTGTACAGTAGAGCATCGTTGCTTTTCCGGAAATTCAAGGGCCAGTGTAGACAGCTCGCAGCTTATTCTGGAAAAGTGGCTGATTTTCCGGAATAAGTGGCCCAGTGTAGACACAGCCACAGAGTAGCCAACACGTTTTCTGAAGATAACTATTAGGAATAGAGCTTCCAAAAATCGAATGCTCTTGGGGCCTACTCTTCCCTGATATAATTGTGCCCATGTACCAGGAAGGATGCTTTCTTTTTATTTGCTTTATTTACATTTAAGGTGGCAAAAGGGACCAATGAGTAGTCCTGTGGCACCTTAGAGACTAATAAAAATATATACAGTTTCATGAGCCAGACCAACTCAGCTGAACAATAACAAACAGAGCTACAGGTTAAGGCGGCAGTTCTAACATAAGGGAGGAGGGTGGATTTCTCCTCCAGCTTGTATTATTTTATTTCATTTTTGGCTTAGCGCCTATTAGCAAAGGTGATTTTTAAAATGGAGTTAATACATCATTAGTACAGATGTGTGTTGCATAAGGCAATTGATGCCCTTGGTATTTGAACTTTACTATTTTCTTTAGTGTCTGATGTGAGATCCTAAAAAATCCTTATAGAATAATGCTACATTCAGAATATGTAAAACATACATTAGGGTATGTCTACACTAGCCATCCTAGTTCAACCTAGAGTGGCAGTGTAGACATACCCTTATAGTGGTACTGTATATACCTACTATTGTGTTTCTCTTTACTACTTTGCTTGTCAGTTCCCAGTTAAGTCTGACTCATGTGCTAGCTGGAAAATTATACCAACTTGCTGCTCCCACCTTTTCTTGTGTTACTCCTTGCTCTTTTCTTTTGCTGCAAAGGGTCCCAATTCTATACACCAAACTCCCATGGGGGAGGCTAATGTGTTTTCTTTTCTCCTTCTTCAACTAGCTTATCCCCCCACTAAGAAACTCCTGTGCTGCTTTAATTTTGTAGGGTTTGAGTTCTTTCTTCATTTTCTTACTCTCTTCTGCAGTATGGCATCCACCAGTCAAAACAGGAGACACAGTGCACCATGTGTTGCCTGAATCAAACTCATAAGTAATATGAAACAAAATACAGGACTATGTAGCACTTTAAAGACTAACAAGATGGTTTATTAGATGATGAGCTTTCGTGGGCCAGACCCACTTCCTCAGATCAAATAGTGGAAGAAAATAGTCTACACTTCTATTATAAGTAACATGTACAAGATGCCGTTGGCCTGTTGTGATCATTGTTAAACATTTCTCCTTCCATTTCATTTTGGTTGGTTGGCTACTTCACTGCCCTTTGAGAATCTTTGCAGCCACAAAATGCTGCTGATCAAAAACAGATTCTCTTGATCGAGATTGGACACAGATTTCCCCTTTGAACCTCCCAGCCTTCATTCCCAATCCCTCTCACTTTTGCCAGATCCTCAACCGGTGTAAATCAGATTATGCTGTTCAAGTAAATGCAGCTTTGCTCATTTCTACCAGCCGAGGATTAGCCATGCCACTCAAAGATACGTAATTACATGGCTGTAGCTTTATGTTGCTTCTGAAATTTGCAGAACTTTGTGATTATTTTTGTCTTTCCAACAGGGGTGTGTGTGTAAAATTGGCCTAGGCGAATTCCCCTGCGTAAGTTTCACGTCCGAAATATTTTCTCAGAGCAATCTTTCACAGATGGCATAAGAGTGATAGCAGAATATTCTGCACCTGCTGCAAGAGATTCCCAGCCTGCCTGTCTCGCCACAGGTAGGGGCTTTGCAGAGAGGGTAACAATGCAGGCTTTGGTTTAGTGCAGATTTCCCAAATCACAAGGCAACAGACCCCTGTAAAAAATCACAGTGGACAGGCCCTGTGTTCGGTTTCAGCCTCTGTCCAGCAAACTAGATTCTGGCCGTAACTTGACAGCAGAAAATACTGCTGGAAGAAGAGCTGCCTGCTGGTATAAAGCTGCAGCCAGCTGCTCCTGTAGCAGCCTCCCAGCCTAGCCCCACATGAATGGGTAAGGGTGGGGCTGTGCGGATTCTCCTTATTGGCATAAAGCCCCTACAGACCATGATATTAATTAATGCCTCCCCAAGGCTCCCTGAACTCACATGGGAATCTGGCCGGCACAGACTCAGGCTGGAATTCGGTGCCCTGCTGTCAAGCTATTGGAGTGATTGTGTAATTATGGGCCATGCGGTTTCAAAACCTGTTTGCTTTTTCCTTTCGGATGCATAGTCGGGGGCTCTAGTTGAGTGAAAGCCACTGATCTCAACTCCATCCTCACCACACCAAACGACCCATTGTTCGCTGAGCAGGTCGGTCTAGCAGCCAGCTGCACACGTGAGGTTGGAGAAAGGACTCTGAAGGTAACCTTGTAAGGGCTCATTCTAGTCAGCCATAGAAAGTGCTCTAAATGTTGCAGTGTCCACCAATTAAGCTGCAAACAGCAAAATAAACGAGAAACACAGAGGGGTAAAGAGCTCACATGGGAGAACCAGCGTGTGTCTTTCCCTCAGAGCACCTCTTCAGATGTAGATGTTATGCATCGGGTGAGTTTTCCGTAGAATTGATATATTCAATGTATTGCTGCAATGAAAGATATCACCACAAACTCTTTAACAAAGATGCGTGAAATGGATTGATCTATTGGTTTATGTATGTTTTTATAATAGACATGCTTAGTACTTGCAGAGCAATGCACAGAATTAAACTGGATATGTGGGACTTTCTGGTCATGACAGAACAATACTGTGTCCTATGGACCAGAAGTGATCTTGTGCGCATCCATATTCTGACTTTCTTGAAGGAGGATTGAAAATGTCTCAGGAAAGATGCATGATGGTGTGTTGTTTTACTGTATCTTGCAGATCCAACTTCTAATGATGAAGCTTCCCACCTAACTTCTTTCTTTTTGGGAGCAGAAAGAAAGGAAGAAAATGAAGAGTCTGAGCTGTTGATACATTGGGATAATCTCGTTCCATTGTATTGAACACTTCTACCTTTCCTTAAGTTTTGTTTCACCAGTTCTGCTGATAACCTTCCTAGTGCTGCTGATTTTTTTCCCCAATTTTAATGCTGAATTTTCAATAAGTAACTCTTTTAAAGACAGCAATGTTTTTCCCTTAAAAAATACCAATTTAAGAAAAAAACTTCAAAGAACTGTATATACTGCATGAGTAAATGATCATAAAACTTTAACTCAAGAGATTGTTGCCTAAACATTTGTACTGTATGTGTATGTCTTGAAATTTTTGTTTGTCTGGAGGGTGTATAAAAATTCGCTTTTTTCATATGTGACTTATTTTTTCCTTGCTGATAAGTGGTGAAATAAAACACTGGTAAAGGCAGATTGTATGCTAACTAAGCCCTCGGTCTCCTAAAGTGAAGCTATTTTTGAATGTTTGTTGGCCTATTTTGTAGCTTTCTCTTTGGTGGGAAGCGGTGTTAATAAGCATGTTGCGGCGTTTATGCCTGGGACTATAAAAATAAGTATTACAGATGTTGATCAATGAAGTGCACTGTAACCATTCGTCCTGCTAGAGGGCAGTATGTGTAAGACAGATCCTGCCCTGTGCCAGTAAAGATGTTGTGTGCAGCTCCTGTGTCTAAGTCTTCATTTGTAACACATGCTTTTCCTCCTTTCTCGGACTGCACGCTTCTGACCCGCATGGTCGAGAAGGACACTTTGTGCAATAAAAAGTAAAAGTAAAGTGTTACCAGCAAAATCAAAGCACTTTTTTTCTGTTTTCACTATTTCATCACTTGCTTCAGGGGGTAGCCAAGTTAGTCCATACAGGAAAAAACAACAAATGGTCTGGTAGCACGTTATAGACTAACAAAACATGTAGATGGTATCACGAGCTTTCGTGGGCACAGCCCACTTCTTCAAATGCCCACGAAAGCTCACGATACCCGCTACATGTTTTGTTAGTCTATAAAGTGCTACCAGACCATTTGTTGTTATTTCATCACTATTTATTATTTTTCTGGGCCTGAGCCAAGACCCACTGAAAGTCTTTCCTTGGCTTTGAATGGGTTTTGGGTGAGGACCTCTATAAATAGATGTAAAGAGGTTCATGTAAGATTCATTTCACTGACCTCTTCCCTCTGCCTCCCCCCTCTTCCCTCTTCCACCACCCTTTTTTTTTTCTTCGTTGGGCATTTCTAACATATCAACTAAGGGTCAACCCCTAGGATATATTCTGGGGTGATAAATTGCCATGGGGAAACAGGTAGATGTGGTACAGCATCTCTGTTCACACCCGCACCTTGCAAACGTTAGCATGTGTAAAGAATGTAGAATATACATTTTCCTTTGCAGAGGTGTCTTGGAAAATAAACAGCACTAAATGATGCTACATTTACTTATGTTTTCCATTTGTTTGGGGTTATTTGCCCTATGGGCTAATGAAGATTCTGTTAATTATCTTGTGTACATAGACACATAGATTTGCAATACTGAAGCAGATCATTGGACCTCCAAGATTGGTATTCTGGCTTTGTGGTCAATGTGCATAGAAGAAGGTAAAACCTGCCCATGTTGCATCTTTCCAATTATATAATTTCTACATGTGGTGATGGAGGAGTCCTTCCTGCACACCAATCAGCTGCAGTCCATACACCCTGAAGCATCCTTATTTCCTGCTGTTCTTTACACCCTGAAGCATTAAAACTGATTACCTTCGCGTGAATCCCAAGAAATGTTAATAATGGCCATAGCAAGTGTTGTGACTTTTATACTTCATGCAAAAGTTAAATAGACCTAGAACTAAAATGTCTCCATAAATGAAAAACAAATATTGTCATTTGTAAGTTACTGAAACACAGCTGAACAGTGAGGAAGTTAAATCTTAGCTGTATTATGATTAATGTGAGGAAATGCTTAGAAGCAAGACTTTTTTTTTCCTAAGAGTTTTCAAAATTTTACGTAAATAGAGAGATGTATATTAATGTCCAATCACATTTCTATTGTAAAGCTCCATTAACCAGTGTGGGGCGTGACCCTCAGGGAACCTTGGTATTTTAGTATACTTAATTGCAAGGCTACAATAGACTTCTTTATTTTATTCTTTCTCTCTTTCTATAATTTGTAGCATACATTGAAGATCTCACAAGATGTGTTGAGCAAAGCAGAAGACTCATTATCGTGCTAACTCCAGACTATGTTCTCAGGAGAGGATGGAGTATTTTTGCGATGGAAAACAAACTCCATAACATGCTAGTCAGTGGAGAAATCAAAGTGATTTTGATTGAGTGTGTTGACCTAAAAGGGAAAGTGAATTACCACGAAGTGGAATCTTTAAAGCACACCATCAAAGTTCTCTCCGTGGTCAAGTGGAAAGGACCAAAAAGCAGCAAACTGAATTCTAAGTTCTGGAAGCACTTAGTCTATGAAATGCCAGCAAAGAAAAAAGAGATATTATCTCGGCGCCAAGTCCTGGATTCTGCGGAACAGGGACTTTTTGGAGACCTTCAAACTGTACCCTCTATTGCTATGACAGGTGCCTCCTCCACTTTGGAAGCATCTCAAGCAGATATAGCTGATTACCATCAAACAGATTCCACACAAACGAGACATTATTGCAGAGGGTACGAATATGACATGTCAGCTGCCACCTTGCCAATAGCTTCCATAAGTAATCACCACACCTATTGTAACATACCCTTGACACTACTAAATGGACAGCTACCTCTTAACAACACCATGAAGGACACCCAAGAATTTCATAGGAACAACCCGTTGCTACCTTTATCATCCCGGGAACTTAGCTTCACAAGTGATATTTGGTAGTGAAGATGAGAACTCTTCTGAGATGCTTTCCGAGCACCACGAAGACCAATTTTTAAAGAACATTAAATCAATGCCACGGGATGCCAGATCCTATTTGCAGCAGAGGCATAGTTGCTCACTTTTGTACCTGAACTTTTTTGTTTACATTTCCAAATTAGTGACAGAGGGGGACCTTCTTTTGTAGTTCAATATGTAGTTCACATCTTTTAATGTACAGTTTTATTGATTCTTTGAAGGGGGAAAATATATCCTATGATTTAACATACATGTTTTACAGTCCAGTATGGATGGAAGTTCAATACTGTATATTATCCCCAACACACATCTCTATGTTGTAGAATTTCAACTATTGACACAAAATTGGAAAAAGAAAGAAAATATAAACTTTAGTACAGATTGCAAATTCTAAATTTAACATGCTATAAAAGAAAATACATCTTTGTAGAGCACACTGGGTGAGCAAACAGAAGCACTTCCCATAAGGTTGTCAAAAGTGTGTTTTAGAAGATGGCCAGTTGGCACAATATTGTGGATGAAGAGCTTCTAGCTTTATCAATCAAGTGCACAGTAACTGCAGAATAAATCAACTGCTCACATCAGCATCCATTCATTTTGTTATTAAGGCATATCTTTTTCCTCGTGTGTGGATTTATTTAGGATTGATTAGCATATTGTCAGAGGTTTAGGATGATTTCAATCAACTTTTTGCGATTTATTACATTATTTCACAAATGTTAGTTTTAAATGGCATTTTTAAACACTAAGTGCAAATGTCATTGTTTGTAAACAAAAGTATGATTACTTAAGATCTTCTGACCTGTTGTAGGATATGTACTAATGGCCATGTCATTTTACATATTTTTTTCAAGAACTGAAAGAGTGGCTCTTGAAAAGGTACATGTTACTGAGAATATTAGCAATAGAAAATGAATGCAGCAATATTCAGAGATTAAGTACTAAATGATTCAGGTTTACTACTTGTATGACTTCAATTGCAGTGATAATCATCTGAAATGTAGTTATGAAACAGAGAATATGCTGTCTCTATATCTAGCTGCTAATGTATGTTTTACTATGGATCAAGCTGAAGCATTTCTTTTCTCAGTGCTTTAAACAATACATTATGTAGATTGGGATGCAAAGCAGCTCCTGAGGTCAGATCATGAGTTTCTTACTCATGTGAGTAGTTTCTCTCTCAAATGAGAATACTATTATTTATCCTTCTTGGTAAATGTTCTGAGCTCTATGGATGAAAATCATTCTCCCAGTCCTAAGTATCATTAAGTAATTAATCAAGGAGTCTCATGGAAACCATTCAGATTTGTAAGGATTAATCACCTCATTAAGGGTTAGAGAATTGGGCCAAAGGAGACAACAGCATTTGAAGAAAAAGTTCTGAATAATGGAGGCAGGATATAATTCTGCAGTTTTTAGCAAGGGAAAATTCCCATTGACTTCAGTGAGGGTATGCCCACCATGAGAGTTTTGCCTCCATAAACTTTGAGGTGTCAGCTCCAGAAATAATTTTAGGAGAGGCAATGTTACCACATTTCAGTGGGTAACATCTCTTTGTCAGTGTTGCTGCTTTTTGATTGCATAAGTTAACATTTGCACTCTGTACGTAGCTGCCTGGGGTTCAGATAGGAATCAAGGTATTCTCACATTTTGAAAATGATTCTTAAATCGTAAGCACAGAAAAACTAAAATGAATACCAACTTCAGGTCAAAAGAGTTACGCATTTGCCCAAAGGTTGTAAGAGTGAACTCAAATGTGCAATAATCCATAAATGTTCTGTATTTTCCATTACTGCTCTCACAATATTTATCAACTTTCTCTTGCACCCCTTCACGCTAGTTATGAACTGCAGTATTTTCATTCTGTTCTCAATAATACAAGCTTATTTTGTTTTTCTAGACACATGCATTTGACACTAACATTAAACGTGGAAACATAGAAATGATAGTCATTTATTACAAATGTGGAACTATAACTTACTGTTTTGTAAAGTTAAGTTCAACATATGTAGGTATTTAATATAAATATTTTTCTATGGAGAATGAAGGTGATTTTACCTCCATTATGAATACATGTATTTAAAAAAATGAAATTTACAACATTTGCACTGTTTTATAAGTGTTACAGATTGTGTTTACACTGGTTATGTTCTTTAATGCAAAGTGTAACTTTAAAAAACTAAAACAAAATTCTGCATGAAGAGAGTTGCATATGTTTAAGTGAAAAGCTGTAGTTTATTTTCAGTTTCACATTATTCTAAGGTTTTCTTAATTCACATAGAATGTTCACTGAGATTTTTAAACCTACTAGTTCTGTATTGAGCATGCAAACTCTGAAAACATATGCAGTTCTAGCTGCTTCTTTTGATTAAACATGGGTATCAATTTCAATTGCTTGGCCACAATATGTATCTTAAAGGAGTAGATACTCAACAAAAACGGCAGTCACATTTGCATTGGGGTAACATGAAAAGAACAGTTTTGTCATTTTCCAGAACACATTGTGTATCTATGTATCTATTTTAGTACTAGATTACAAATCACAATCTGCTTTTTAATCTGCGATTTACAATTGTGTATCACATATTGCTACAATATATACATAACTTGGAACCTGCTGTATCCCTCTCCTTTGAGTATGGGAAAGGGGAATAGATCTAGCAAGGGACACCACCCTTTTCAATTCACATTACAATGAAATTACACGGTGCAGTTCTGTTTTTTTCGTAAGTAGCAGTTAAGAGTCTGGATAAATGTTGTTAAAGTATTAGTGTTAAGCCGAGACCTCAGTGATGCATAGACAATGTACAAGTTCCCTGTACCTGGGATGAATTTAACCTAACGGGCCCTATCAAACTCCCCTTAGAGTCAATGGGCATCTTTTTTGGCTTCTCTGAGGAATGGATCAAGGCCAAGATAGCTTTTGTCGCAATACATTACAACACATCCATGAGAACATCATTGCCTGAAATAAGGAATTACAGGTGACATGTCATTTAACTTTATTTTCTTTTAAAAAAACAATATATTTGTTCTCCTTGCTTAGACAAAGTGAGTTTGGTTGAAAAAGAAATAATTAGCAATGCAAACTGACAATAAAGAGATGGTCAATTCAAACGGAGGGAGGGGAACAGCATCAAACTGAATAATGTACAGGCTGTGGACTGCAAATGACTGTCTAAATCAGTGTTTCTCAGCCAGTGGTACAAGTACCCTGAGGGGTACTTGACAGATGTCTGGGGGGTACCTCAACACAACTGAAATTTGGAGAAAACTGTTAAAACAAATGTGTTGCAACGGTAGAAAAAAATTGTGTCTCTGAAAACTGTAGATACTGGAGGGACTTATAATTTTTTTTAAAGGAGTGCTTTATTTTAAAAAAAAAGTTGAGAATCATTGGTCTAATTGACAACCACGAGGTTATTCTGGTTTGGGGTGGCAGTCATCTTTTTAAAATGGCATATCTCCGTCATTTTAGACTGCGCCTGTCTATCTACAAGTCCGTTTGTTCCAGAACGCCTAGAAAACAGTAAGAGCGAGGGCCACCAAATTTAAAATGCCACTTCCTCTTCTCCTAGCTGAAAGCAGGGTCAGGGTGGGGTTGTGCCAGGAGAACCGGGAGCACCAGGAAAAGGACAGTTTTCCATAACATGTAAAGGGAGTGGCCGCTGTTCTGAAGGATGCGATCTGAGAGCGGCCACCGGGGGCAGCGAGGGAGAGCTATGGAGAGAGCATCCACTGGTGGGAAGCCACACCACCACGGGCCTGGCCAGCAAATCAGGTAACTGGGGTCCCCTTGCCCAGGGGACAGTCCCTGCCACTCCCCCTGCCCTGGGAGGGACTGGGGGGATAAAGAGAGCCCCCCCTTCTCGGGGAGAGGCCAGGGTGAGGGGGAAAGAGGCCTCCGCACCCCAGGCCAGAGGGAGAGGAGCCCCCTTGCCCTAGGCTGGGCCGGAGGGGAAGGATGCCCTCCTGCCCCAGAAGGCGTCAAGGGGAATGAGAGAGCCCCGCACTAGACTCCAGGGATAAGCCAGCAGGCAAGGTGTGCAGTTCCCTCTGCCCTGGGCTTCAGCTGGGGAAAAGCCACTGACCACACCCCAACCTCTGCCCTAAGCCCCTCCTCACCCCTTCCCCTAACTCCTGCCCCCTCCCATGCCCGCACCCTCCTGCTCGGAGCCTCCCACATCCCCAAGGCCCGGCCCTGACTCCTGAACCGCCCCTCTCACCCACCCACACCCCCCCCCCCCCACACACACACACTGCCAGCCCCTTGCCCTGAAGGGTCAACGCCGGGTAAGTCTTCTGGTATCGATAATAGCGTTCCAAAACTATCTTACGCTCATTTGTCCTATTATGTGAAACGCCTTCAAGAAAATCAAGGCGGCCCCAAAAGAAAATTGATTTAAAAAATGAGATTCCTAAAGCTGGAAATATAAATCTGTTCAGTCTTTCTACTAATTCTGTTCCAGTGAGGGGAATTCAGACCACAGCGCATTTACCTGTGATTGAAATGCCAATTCAGAGTATTGACTGTTCTTGGAATTATTTGTGTACTTATAATGAATCATACTATGGGGAGGTGGGGGTTATGGACCTGTGTTTCAATAGTTAATATTCATTTCACTAGCTGCTGAATGAGAAGGCTGTGTAATTAAATGTGGCCATCCTCAGGTTAATCCATTGCAACCATTAGAAGGACTCACCTCGGCTTCAGCTTGCTTTGGATCAGACTCTAAAGATCCAGGTTTACTGGAATAATACAGAAAAGAAACACAAAGAAACAAAGAGGCGAATAACCCTTTACTTATCTCAGCCTGTCTGCATTCTTAACTTGGTTTTGTGTTTTGCTTTGTTTCAATTCCATGCTGATACAGACTGCAGTACTTCAGAGCTGTTTAGCCTTGGGAAAGGAATTTAGTGTACCTTTTAATTATAAACAAGATAAGGAATTAGGGGAGAAATAACAAATGCCTTTTTAAAAATCACTACCTCTGCTCTCACCAGAGTTTTTCCCAGTTCAGGATCCCATCCCAATTCAGCAAAATGCTTGAACACATGCTTAAATTCCATTGACTTCCATGGAACATAGCAGGTGCTTCAAATTAAACACATATTTAAATACGTTGCTGAACTCACACTGGTCCCTTTCAAAAAATGCCCTTTTCCTGTGAATAGACCTTCTGAATAAAACCCAATCACTGGGCTGTGTTAAACCCTAGAGCTGAACAACCCATAGGAATTTTTATTGTTGATTTTTTTTCACGTTCTGGGATTCCTCATTTTAACACATGGTCTCTCTGGGCCCAATCCTCGGAAGTGTTGGAGCTGCGGACGCCCAACAGCTCACAGGATCAAGCCCTCAGGGGAGTTGTCCTACCTGGGCGTTTCATTTTCCATCTTCTGAACTGATCTGAGTACCTTGACAGACCCACCATTAACAGATTCCATATGGGAGGCTGTAGAGATGAGAAGATTTCCAACACATGCTGACCTGGGACTGAACTCTCTCCAGGAAGTCAATAGCTGATTTGAGAACAGAGGTTTCGTCTTTGTTTACAAGGCCAGTTTGGTAAGAGTTCCCAGCCGCACCATCTGGATGCTGTGTGCAACTGCTCTGAAGTGACGCCGTGGCTCACGGGTGGACTATGTGTCCTCAGTGCATGCCACGGGTCAAACCCCGCCCCTGTGGTGTTTCAGTAAGGGGCGAGGTAGCTCATTACTGCTGCATAAGCCAGCTTTGCATTGGGTCAATAAATGCCAAGGGCATTTAAGTCTACTGTAGAGGGGCTCTGCATCTTATCCACAGGCAGCTGGCATGGAACTGCTGGGTGTGACGGATCTATGTGAGCCCTCCACTTTCCCCAGCCCCAAGTGGCCTTTTATGCATCTTTCACCAGCCTGCAGGAGCCACAGGAGTTCCGGGAACCCCAAGGAGTAAGCACCGTGCTATACCACACAGGAACCAGGGGGAGATGCGTCTGTATCAGAGTCCCTGTATTCTTGCAGTACAGAGGTGATGTTTGTGAGTTCCTAGGAGGTTTACTGGGGGGCTCTGACTCTAGTAGGTTGAGGCCAGGACTTTGTTCAGTAGAGGTGGTCCAGCCTTTAGATGGTATCTGGCAGAGAGCAACATCTTGGAACTGGCAGATAGAAGCTCCCTGTTCTGCAGCTTAGCAGTAACCTTCCCAACTCTGCTTTCCTGCTGTTCCCCAGGGTACCCGATGCAGCTAGGACAGAGGGATTACAAACTCTGCCTATGGGAAGTGGGCACCGCTGCGCTCCAACCCTCAAGGGACGAGAGGGCAGAAGGTTCTTTAGCCCACTGCGACTGCCAACAGTACAGCGCTCCAGCCAACACCATGTGGCAGATGCAGATTGGATCAAGATGGGGTCTATTAATCAAGCGAGATGTTTATTCTGTGCCTATTACATAAGAACGGCCATACTGGGTCAGACCAAAGGTCCATCTAGCCCAGTATCCTGTCTGCTGACAGTGGCCAACGCCAGGTGCCCCAGAGGGGGTGGACCCAAGACAATGATCAAGTGATTTGTCTCCTGCCATCCCTCTCCAGCCTCTGACAGACAGAGGCCAAGGACACCATTTCTATACCCTGGCTAATAGCCTTTTATGGACCTAACCTCCATGAAATGATCTAGCTTCTCTTTAAACTCTGTTCTAGTCCTAGCCTTCACAGCCTCCTCTGGCAAGGAGTTCCACAGGTTGACAACATGCTGTGTGAAGAAGAACTTTCTTTTATTAGTTTTAAACCTGCTATTACCATGTCGTCTTGATGATCTGATGGCCCAGTGCACGACAAATTCCTGTTAGGAGCGTGAAGTTAGACGGGACCTCCTGGATCCTTCAGTCCAGTTGCCTGCTATCATATATCCCATTCATAAACTTACCAAGCACCATTTTAACATTAGGTAACTCATTTACGCCAAATACGGGTTGAACCTCTGTAGTCTGGCACTCTCTGGTCCAGCAACATCCATGGTCTGGCATGATTTGAGTTCGCCAGGTGTCCATTTATGGGTGTGACCAAGTTTCCCGCGATCCCATGAAGTTTGTTTACAGTCACCCATCCCGGCTCCCAGTGTTCTGTACTTATTTAGCTAATTTACCCCTAAATGTCATCGAAGAGCCCAGCGAGCTGTGGAAGTGTTGGTGATGTTGCTAGACAATATTGACCCACTGTGGTTCAGCAAAATCTCTGGTTAGGCACCGGTCAGGTCTTAAGGGTGCCAGACTAGAGGGCTACGTCTAGACTGCCATGATTTTCCGCAAATGCTTTTAACGGAAAAGTTTTCCGTTAAAAGCATTTGTGGAAAAGAGCATCTAGATTGGCACGGATGCTTTTCCACAAAACATTTTTTGCGGAAAAACATCCGTGCCAATCTAGACGCGCTTTTCTGCAAAAAAGCCCCGATCGCCATTTTTGCGATTGGGGATTTTTTGCGGAAAACAAATCTGAGCTGTCTACACTGGCCCTTTTGCGGAAAAGCTTTGCGCAAAAGGACTTTTGCCCGAATGGGAGCAGCATGGTATTTCCGCAAGAAGCACTGATTTCTTACATGAGATCGTCAGTGTTCTTGCGGAAATTCAAGTGGCCAGTGTAGACAGCTGGCAAGTTTTTCCGCAAAAGCAGCTGCTTTTGCGGAAAAACTTGCCAGTCTAGACACAGCCGCGAAGTTCAACCAGTACTCCCATTGGAAGGCATTTTTATTTGCCGGTATCAGCTGTGTCTTTGCTGGGTGGTCTGACAGTTCTACCAACAAATATTTTTCTAGTGTACGCAAGGCCTTAAAGCACCCGAGTCGTTTATGAAAATGGGAACTGATGCTCAAACTATAGTTAGATGCTTTTGAGAATTTTGCCCTCGGTCCAGTACTCTGCCATGCCTAGCTGGAAAAGGCTGGTACATGCTGGGGAAAATAGATCCTGAACACTATAAAATAATTGTTAGGCCTGCTGTTCACTAGACCAGTGTGAGGTTATTCAGCAGAGGGGAAGCCTTATGACTGCTTACACAACTGTGTGTGTGTGTGTGTGTGTGTTTTATTCTGTAAAAACACACAACAGGATCACAGTTCAGCAGCCCCTCCTCTCTGCATGCCGCTTGTGTGCTGCTTCCATCTCAGTCCATGCTGAGGGCCGAGGGGACATCCTGGCAGGAATTAGGAAATAACGTACCGCAGTTTGTTGTCCACAACTTGTAGATCCCAGGGCAGCTGCTGAAGCACCCTGGACCTTGGGCTACACAATAATGCACCTGTTTGTTTACTTGTGTAAATATTGGTCTATTGGTTTATACGTTCATGAAAAATGCATGAAATGTCCCTCTAAATAAACTTGTGGAGTATGTAACATTTTCAATAATTCAAAAGTAGTCTTACCAAAATATTTACCTGTCTTTCTGCACTGATTAGCATAGTTCATATAAAAAACCACAAGTTGTTGGAATACTTACAGGTTATAGAAAAAAATTAAATTAGAAAATTAGAAAGTAACAGCCCACTTGTGTTCCATAAAGACAGCGCTGGTTTAATTTTCCTTGCTGTGGAGATGTATTTAACCTTCCCCCTTCTCCCCCCGAAGAACTGAGCTGAACTGCCTGTAATGCTAAAATGAGGATGCCCTTTTCAATAATCAGAACAAAAAGACATTTGATCATCCTAATGGTTAATACACTAACTACCTTACATGGCGAGAAGCAAAATAGGGTTTAACAAGCACACACGACAGAGAAATATAGAAAATCTGTATAAAGTGGAAAGCAAATGCTATTGAACCTTGCCAAAACATTTGTCATTTAAATGATAAAACAGTAACCCTGCCAATAGAAGCAGAACACAAGCTGTCAGCATTTTCACTCTGTTGCAGTATAGCTGCCCAGCTATAGACCAAACAGCGAAACAAATACACACACAAAATTAAGTTTTTCAAGATGAGCCAGATTGTTATGGCAGATATACTGTAAATTATTCCCTTCATTTATTTTGTGCCCACGCCAGATACCATATAATTGGCTGTATCAAGTCGCAAGAGCTTTCTTTTCTCCAGTACAAACAAGAGCAAAGTCCAAACAAACTCTCTTCTGTTGACGAATGTTATAAGCTTCCTGAAGGCTTCTGCTGTTGGGATACATGGCTGTCCGGTATTAGCGTTGGCCAACATTTTCAAATGTGGATGATTAACGTTGTCCCCCCAAACAGAATTAGATCGAGGTGCTGAAGTGCTCAATACCCACAGCTGTCACTAAATCCAATGGGACCAATCTTATTCAAAACCCATGGGACTGGGCTAGAGTTCAGTGGGTTGACTGATGTGCTTATGTGTGTGCTCAACTGCTTTGCTGGTTAGGGGCCCCGGCGGCTCAGCTCCTTGTCAGATTGTGCTCCATGTGAATAAAGTGGTTTGTACAAGACTAGAGCAGAGCCAAGGTGAAGATGAAAATTCTCACCAGGAGGAGTCTTGGGGAATTTGACATTCGAATGCAAACGATGTGGAATTCAGAATTGGCACCGGGCTTCGTGACAGGGGCTCTCCTGCAGAAAACTTGAGGGGAGGTTGCTTTTGCTACCAAGTCCCATTTCCAGAAGAAATCCAGGCCCTGCCCCTGAACAGATATTATGTATTATAGCCTTTTAAGGCTATGTCTAGTCCGCAGACGTCTTTCAGAAGAAGCTTTTCTTGGAAGAGCTCTTCTGAAAAAATGTCTTTGAAAGAGAGCATCCATACTGCAAAAACACATCAAAAAAGCGATCTGCTTTTTCGAAGGAGAGCGTCCAGACTGAATGGACGCTGTCTCGCGTCTAAGCTGTGATTGCTATGGATGGAGTGGCCACCAGGGCACCTGTGCTTTTTCCTCTTTCCTCTTCCTCCCACTTCCCCAGCCACACACGCCTTTTTCCGAAAGAACTGTTTGCAAAAAGGCTTCTTCATCATAGCATGAGGATTACCAGTGCTGGAAAAACCCCTCTGTTCTTTCGATTTTCTTGCAGAAGAATGCAATTGCAGTGTGGATGTTCCTGAAGTGTTGTTGGCCATGTTTCCAACAAAACTCTAGTGTAGACATACCCTAGGAGGCTACTCAGTGAGACCCATGACCAATGAGATGATAAAATGTTAACCTACAATATACAAAGACCATTGTCTATGTACGTGAAATGTAGCATCTGCCGGTAGCTACACGGGAGCACAGAAAAATTAAAGAAATTAAAGAGAGAACCTAATTTTCAAAAGCATCTTCTTATGTTGTTCACAGAGAACGCAGAGCTGTCAGCTTGCACAAAGGGCCTCCAAGCTCCCTGCAACCATGAAATAAACTTGAGCCCACATCACTAAATAGGACAATGATGCGACCTCAGTTTTCACAAATGGGAAATGAAGACACACAGAGGTTGAGGTCATCCCACAAAGCAGAGACTGAAGTTAGGTCTCTCAACTCTCAGGCTTGATCGACACTCGTGCAGTTACACTATGTAAAGGCATGTCTTCACTACAGGGTGGATTGATGGGCAGCAATCAATCCAGCAGGAGTCGATTTATCATGTGTAGCCTGACGAGCACGCTCCTATCAACTATGGTACTACACCAAAATGAGAAGAGGAAGCAGTATCCATGGGAGAGCACCAGCTGTCGACTTTAAAACAAACAAAAGGAAGTTTTTCTTCGCTCAGTGCACAGTCAACCAATGGAACTCCTTGCCAGAGGATGTGGTGAAGGCTAGGACTTGAACAGGGTTCAAAAAAGGGCTAGATAGATTCATGGAGGTTAGCTATTAGCCAGGATGGGTCAGCATGGTGTCCGTCACTTCTCTTTCTTTGGAGGTGGGGGACAAGGTAGGGATCACGTAAGATTTACCTGTTGTGTTCCCTCCATCTGGGGCATCTGGTATTGGCCACTGCCAGCAGACAGGACACTGGGCGGGATGGATCTTTGGTCTGACTCAGTCTGGCTGCTCTTATGTTCTTATGACTTACCATAATAAGCAACCCTAAGGCTGTGTCTACACTGAGCCACTTATTCCGGAAAATCAGGCGCTTTTCCGGAATAAGCTGCGAGCTGTCTACACTGGCCCTTGAATTTCCGGAAAAGCAACGACGCTCTCCTGTACAAAATCAGCCGCTATTCCGGAAAAACTATTCTGCTCCCGCTCAGGCATAAGTCCTTATTCCGGAACACTGTTCCGGAAAAGGGCCAGTGTAGACAGCCCAGTAGTCTTTTCCGGAAAAGCGCGTCTACATTGGCCACAGATGCTTTTCCAGAAAAAGGGCTTTTCCGGAAAAGCAGCCTGCCAATGGAGACGCTCCTTTTCCGGAAAAACTGAAAACGGAATAGTATTCCGTTTTAAGCAGTTCCGGAAATTCATGCCAGTGTAGACACAGCCAGTAAGTATTCACGTTTTTGAAGTTGCGTAACTTAGGTCAACAGCCCGTGGTGGTACAGACAAAGCCTAAGTTGTGTAAGTGATATAAGCTGACGTACCTCAGGGCAACCTGCAGCCACGTTCACGCTATCGGCCTCCCAAAATCTGCTTGGCTCCCTTCCCCCAGGCCTGGAGGGCAAGCAGAGCCCCCAGCGCCCACGCTGAGTGTGAGTGAGGGGTCTCTTCTTTTTTGCTTCTCAGTTGGGAGCCAGGTCAGTGAGGTGGGCGGGTTTTTTGGTTTGGTTTGTTTCTTTGCTTGTTGAGAGCAGGGCCGGCCCACAACATTTTGGTACCTGAGGCGGGGAGCTCAAATGACGCCCCCTCGCTTGGGCCAAAACCTTGAAAGGTCTCAGTTCTACCTCCTTCCTGTTCTGCTCCTCTCATGGTCCTGCT
Source organism: Pelodiscus sinensis (assembly GCF_049634645.1). NCBI lineage: Eukaryota > Metazoa > Chordata > Testudines > Trionychidae > Pelodiscus > Pelodiscus sinensis. The sequence continues at coordinate 43,413,562 of NC_134723.1, read as the reverse complement.
CTGCTCCCTACCCCAATAACGGAGAACTAACAGCAGCAGACACAATTTTCTACACTCTGGGTCCGAGTGGTGCCCCCTCCCCCCCCACAGTCTGGCACCTGAGGCGGCCGCCTCAGTTCGCCTCATGGAAAGGCCAGCCCTAGTTGAGAGCCAAGTCAGTGAAGGGGGTTTTTTTTAGGGGGGGAATGGATTATTTGTTTGGTTTGTGTGTTTTTCTTCTCATTTACGCATGGCCCCCAACAGATTTCTCTGTGGGTCAAAGGCGCCAGCCAAGAAAAAGTTTCCCTGCCCGTAAATATAGCGTGTCCTCATCCGACTTGCTAACTTGGTGCTGCTGCTTCAATTGCAGCTGCACCGATTGAGCCGTGTAGTGTGAGAGAAGCACAGAGAATAGGACCTGCCAGCCAGGGCGTGGTCCTGTGTTCTGGTCCCTGCTTCCTACCTGCATTGTGCAATATGCGGAAAGGCAGTGGGTGCCTACAAGTTTGGGGATCACCAGGGTGAGGCTAGTGCCATGCAGCAGTCGTACCCGCTGCACCCCCCACAGTGCCTGGAGCCGTAGGGGGAAGTGGAGCACACTTGTGGGCACACTCGCTCAAGGGCTGGTAACAAACAGGCCCATGTCCGCCCAGCAGGAGGCTTGATCCGGATTGCACAACCACTCTGGTCAGGACTGGCCCGTGGCCCAGGAGTTTAAGATCCCTGCGTTAGGGAGAAACATGGGAATAAGATGGAAAATTCTGAACTGTATCTTTAAAAAAAAAAAAAGCAACCCATGCAACCCATTGTGCAATGTTGTATGGGTTGGAGAGGGAGGAAGGTGCCTTCCTGACCCCGGCAGCTAAGAAAGAAATGTGATTACCCTTATCACTCCACACATCTGACAAAGTGGGTTTTACCCACTAAAGCTTCTACCCAAAAGTCTTTAAGGTGCCACTGGACTCCTCATTGCCTTAGCACAGTGTGCATCACTGGAAAGCACTAAACAAATCGCCTATGCGAAGTTACACACACACACACACACACACACACACACACACACACACACACACACACAGACTTAATATTTTCTAAACACAAATACGAGCCAAATGGAAGAAAATCAATTTCCGAGTTTTAAAAAAAAAATTATTTCCAGTAGAAATACTGGCCAACTAGGGTCAAGTTCATAAATCTGTCTCATTTTGATTTGTAAGTGGGATACGTGGGGGAAAACAATGGTCATACAAAGAAAAGCCCAAATGCCATTAAAAATAAACAATGCGAAGGGGCACACACAACACAGAGCAGGGATGAATATCTTAACAGCACAGATAGTGGACTGTTTAATCACTGTTCCGGTGCATGTGATGGTATTAAATATGACTGACAAAGCACCACTATCCTAGGTACAGAAGAATCGTCAAAATAAGCTCCCCTCCTCAAAAAAACCAGGGAGGGATAAACACTGAATGTGGCCCATTGCTACATTGTTCATGCAAATGTCAAGAGAAAACACAAACCCATTCATGCATAGTTAAGTAAAGCAAACCATTATCTGGCTGAACAGACGGACATGTCTGGGTGAAAAAACAATCTCTGCGGGGTAAACCTCAGTCCAAAAAATAAGTATTGGCATTCTCTGCTGCTTTTGTGGCTTGTTCATTTAAAAAAAAGAAACATCTCCGAGAGCTACAGCAGCACTGAGGAACAGTGGTGGGACCAAAGCAGAAATAGGCAGCACTGAAAAGGATCATGCGTCGGATGGAACGTCTGCAGCCTTTGAGAATGGATTAAGAGCAAGGCTCAGGCTTGGAACTGAGTGGGAAAAATATTCTGACCAGCCAACCTAGCTATAGCTGCCTGAGAAACACCTTTGTAGTGTTATCAAAAAAAAAGAAAACTTGTTCATCTGCCTGGGCACAAGGCAGCATAAAATTAAATGTATCCAACCTGTGAGTAAAGTCATCAGTATCACAGGCCTGATCCCAAACAGCTGTTGGGTAATAAAAACCTGCTGAGCCCAGTTTAGGAGTTATGCCCGTTTGTCCCTGTATACCCACAGGGGAATAGAGGGGAACAGCAGATTCCAGACCAAAAGATGCCTGAGTGGAGCACTAGGTTGACTCTCACGACAGCTCAGCACTTCAGAAAAAGTCACCCCGGATTCCTTGCATGAAGGAGAAGTCTGAGGAGAAGGGAGGTAAAAGGCTGAAGAGAGGCAGCAGTTTGGAGCTTGGGGGTGTGGATGAGGTGCTCCAAGGGGAGGGAGCAGACAGCTCCTTCAGAGCACTTGTGATTTGAGGCATTGCACCAACACTCAGGGGAGGCCTTGCTCAGTTTTCAAGCACTGTCCTTGCCTTTAAAGCTGGTCTTTGACCAGCCTAATTCTACTCCTCTAAAGACAGGGATTCTGGGAATTGTAGTCCACCATGCTCACATGACTACAGGCTTGAAGCAGAGCCTGCTGGGGGAATGGGGTTGGTTATAAAAGAGCTGCTTGATGCTCAGAAATGGGGAGAATTTAGGTGGGGTTAGGGAGTTTTCCCATTGTGGCTCAGGGAACAGGCCTAGGGAAGGACCCCTCTGCAGGGTGTTCTGGTACACCTGCCTCTTCTGCTGTCACCTAGTGTCTTAGGTTAGGTAGGGGCGGACAATAATTTTTGTTGGTGATGGGGGAACACTCCAAGATTCTGGTAAGTGATCAAGGGCTGCTCTTTTCTATGGCAGTGGTGCAGGGTCAGGGATGGAAACTGGGTGCCAAAGGGAGCGCAGGGTAGGGAATGGGGGTCCAGGAGAGGGTGGGGGGTCTGAGAAGGAGTTTGGGCGAAGTAAGGGGTTGTGACCTAGGGTCGGGGATTGGGATGCAGGGTCTGGGAGGAGGTATAGGTACGGGAGAGGATTCGGGCCTGGGGTGGGAAGTTGCAGAGGGTTTGAGTGGTGATGCGGGGCAGGGAGTTGGAGTGCAGGAGGGGGTGGGGTGCCAGAGACAGGCTCTGGCTGGAGGGAGCTTACGTAGGCAGCTCCCAGCCAGCAGCGCAGTGGGGCCCTCAGGCAGGCTCCTTGCTTGCCAGCGATCCCAAATGGCTTAAAGCAGCGGCTGTTCCAGGTGGCTGTCTGCCAGTCGGAGCTGAGAGACTGCGCTGGGGGCGGGGGCAGCATTCAAAACCTCCTCTTCCCCTGACAGCACAGAGAGCACATAAAGCAGCCAGCCACTTTGAGTTAGTACCAGTGGGTAGATACCAAGCAGTGCCCTGAAGGGGAGACCACGTGCCCGATTAAAAGGCTCGGCAGGCCAGATGTGGGCCGTATTTTGCCCGCCTCTGGTCTTAGCTAAACTGTGTATGAGCGTGGAATAAACAGCTGCACTTGCTCCAGGCATGAGGCCCTTCCTGTAAATGCTCATGACTTTTGAGAGCAACAGAGGTTTCCTTTACTAGTGCTACAGGAAAATAAAGGGCGCAAATCACCTCAGATGTTCTGCTTGAACAGTTACACGTAAAATCAGACCTGCAGTGTCTGACCTGCCTCACAATGGCAGCAGGGTATGTGGATAACCACTCCTGTGGGGCTCTTCAGCGCACTGCCTTGTATATACCCATTGGTACTAACTACATGCCAGGACCTGGCTGCTTCTCTGTCCAGCTATGGAGTCTCTCCAGAGCAGGCTGTCAGGCTACTGTCTCTGGCATGCTGCTCTTGCCCACTTGTCGTTGCTTTCTTGGTAGTCTCTGATTTTGGGCTGGAGAGACTGTAGAGCCCTCCACTAGCTCAGTGAGACAGGGCTGGGTGTGACAGTGCTCAGTAATGCACCAGTCGGTGCATTGTTGGGTGTGGCCAGGACAGGGCTGGGCAGATATAGCTCTGCTGCTTCTTCTGCCTCATGCTTTAAGGAGCACTAGGAGAGGTGTGCCAGTGTAGGCAATGGCTCCCTATGGAGTGGAAGCCAGGGAAGGTATATGGGAGGGGACTCTGTAGAGGACTGCTGGAAAGAAAATGATCTAGGGGTCATAGTGGACTACAGCTAAATAGTAGTCAACAGTGTGGCACTGTAGCAAAAAAAGCCAACATGATTCTGGGCTGCATGAACAGGAGTGTGGCGAGCAAGACACGAGAAGTCATTCTTCCGCTCTGCTCTGCGCTGGTTAGGCCTCAGTTGGATTATTGTGTCCAGTTCTGGGCACCGCATTTCAAGAAAGAGGTGGAGAAATTGGAGATGTTCCAGAGAAGAGCAACAAGAATGATGAAAAGTTTAGAAAGCAGGAGCTGTGGGGGAAGACTGAAAGAATTGGGCTTGTTTGGATTGGAAAGGAGAAGACTGAGGGGGGACATGATAGCGGTTTTCACAAATCTAAAAGGGTGTCACAAGGAGGAGGGGGGAAACTGTTCTCCTTGGCCTCTAAGGATAGGGCAAGAAGCAATGGGCTTATACTGTCGCAAGGGAGGTTTAGGTTGGACATTAGGAAAAACTTCCTGTCAGGATGGTTAAACTGGAATAAATTGCCTGGGGAGGTTGTGGAATCTCTCTCTCTGGAGATATTTAAGAGCAGGTTGGATAGACAGCTGTCAGGGATGGTGTAGACAGTACTGGGTCCTGCCATGAGGGCAGGGGACTGGCCTCAATGACCTCTCAAGGTCCCTTCCAGTTCTAGAGCTCTATGATTCTTAGAGATGAGAGAAGGCCTAAACAAAAATGAGCCCAGCAGGCAAACAGCCCTGGGAAGCAGTGGCACAGACAGTCGTGTTTGAAGGTAAACAACCTCCCATTGTGTAGGACCCGAGGGCAGGCGCCCGTAGTGGAAAGAAGGTCTGGGATCCTCTCTGTCACTGCTTAGTGGTGGTGATGGGGAAAGGGCCCAGCCACCCAGGGGACAGACTTGGAAAGGAAGCTATTACAGCTTGAGGAGGGCCAAATGGTGTTACACCATGGAGAAGGGCGATGGTTGACAAGCCCTGGAGGGAGGAGTGTGGCCCGGTAACCAGGCTGTGTGGAAAGATCCGGCATTTTTTGAAGTAAAGCCTTTGGAATTTGAGGGACTTTTTGTTTGCCTCGGAAGGGGAGAAGTTTTCTCAGCTGGGAAAACACCTGTGAGGGGCTGCTGATGCAATGGAAGCATCAGAGGTAAGATGCCTGTTACCTACGCAACACCGGGCAAGTCACTCAGCCTCTCTCTGTCCCCATTCCTCACCAGTTAGATGAGATGGCGACACTTCCTTTCTCCCACCCGACACCTGCCTCTTCTTTTCAGGACAGGGACTACCTCTCGTTAGGGGGCTCGACAGCATCTACCACAATGGCGTCGCGATTACACATGGGGCCCCAAAGCACTTTGATAACACAATCATAACTCCACTCCTTGCTGCTGACACAAGAGCCCTGAGGTGGTGTTTATTGCCCCAGAGGACTATGGGGGAAATGCCAGACTGGAGTCAAAGGGAGGGGAGATGAAGAGAGAATTTGTGGGGAACCAGGTGATAAGCTGATCCCGCTTCCACAGGAGTCTAGAAATGTTGAGTGGATTGCGTTCCTCTCCTGCCACAGTGTAATATTGGTGCCACCACCTCCCTTTTACAGGAGAGAACCCCGTCCTATCCCAGCTTTGCGTGCCCTTTCCTACCCCATCACGGCCGTCACTTACACACGACAACAGGTCCTATGTGTGTGCGTAACTGAGAGGGTTATTTTGTGACAGTCATTCTACCCAACACGTAGGCTACATCTAGACTGGCATGATTTTCCGCAAATGCTTTTAACGGAAAAGTTTTTCCATTAAAAGCATTTGCGAAAAAGAGCGTCTAGATTGGCACGGACACTTTTCCGCAAAAGCACTTTTTGCGGAAAAGCGTCCGTGCCAATCTAGATGCAGTTTTGCGCAAGAAAGCCCTGATCGCCATTTTCGCACTCGGGGCTTTTTTGCGCAAAACAATACTGCGTTGTCTACACTGGCCCTCTTGCACAAAAGCATTTGCGCAAGAGGGCTTTTGCCCAAATGAGAGCAGCATAGCATTTCCTCAAGGACACTGACAATCTTACATGAGATCGTCAGTGTTCTTGCGGAAATTCAAGCAGCCAGTGTAGACAGCTGGCAAGTTTTTCAGTTGCTTTTGCGGAAAAACTTGCCAGTCTAGAGGCAGCCGTAATGTATATTGAGCATCCTCCTCTGAATAAAGAGAGTCTGTTCCGTCGAAGGAGATTGGATTGTGGGCTTTTATAGGATCAGACTGTACATGGCTGTGGTGTTTGACAGTCTCCTCATTCCAGTTCCTTACTTCGAAGTTGGTTTAAACAAAGCCATCCAATGGCTTGCCTGCCTTAAGTATTTTTACTTTCTGCTTGTGTGTGTTTGGTATTGGCTCCCTCGATTGTAAGCATTAATTACGCCCATTCATCTACTTAGATTGCTCTGGGTTTTCCAAAGGAGCAAAAGCTTGTGCTAAGATTATGCAGGTGGAAAGTATGCAAAAGGGAAAGTAACGCAGTGGTGGGTGGGTGTTACAAGTTAGCCCTCTGTGCCAATCACAGAGGATAAGTAAGTTATATATCCTCTAGCTACTGATTTGTGGCTTGTTAGATAACGCTGCAGTAGCTGATGCTTCTAGGTCGAGATGCCTCTGGTCCGCCAGCCAAAATAGCAGTCACCATGGAAACACCACACTTTCCTGAGAACTGGATATCTTTTTTTAACAAGATTATCAATTTGGTTGATAAAGGTACAGATTGAACCTCTCTAGTCCAGCACCCTGGGGACCTGAACCACTGTAGTCCAGCACCCTTGGGTACTGAACCATGCATGAAAGGTCAATATTGTCTAGCAGCAGCACGAACACTTCCACTGCTTGCTGGGCTCTTGGAAGACAATTAGGGGTAAATCAGAGCTAAATAACAGCACAGAACATTGAGAGGCAGGGCTGGTGGCTGTAAACAAACTTTATGGGACCATAGGAAACTTGGCCACACCCATGATAAGAGGACATCTGGCTAACTAAATGATTCCAGACCCCGGATGTTGCCAGACCAGCGTGCCAGACAAGAGAGGTTCAACCTGTAATAGTGTAAATGCACTATGCTTAGATTTCTGTATTTCACTTGGTCCTTGACATAAAATTAACCTGACACACATTAAATGGATTAAAAGCTGTTTTACTAATAGTCCTCAAAATGTAATTGTGAATGGGGAACAATCCTTGAATGCATGTGTCGCTAGTGGGGTACCACAGGCATCTGCTTTTAGTCTTTTTATTAATTACTTGGAAGAAAATATGAAAGCATCAGGAATAAAGCTTACAGATTATACAACATTTGGAAAAGTGTTAAATAATGAACGGACAAGTCAATGCTACATAGCAATCTGAAGTACTTGGTAAGCTGGGCGCAAACAAAGAGCTTGCATTTTAGTATGGCTAAATGTAAAACTTTGGGAACAAAGAACACAGGCCTTACTCTCGTGATGGGAAGCGTCCCGGAGAGCAGTTAGTCAGAAAAACATTTGGGGTCCTGGTGCACAGTCAGCTGAACATGAGCTCCCATTGTAATGATGTGGCCAAAAGGGCTAACGTGATCTGGAATGTATAAAAAAGGGAATCTCAAGTAAGAGCAGGGAAGTTATTTTACTTCTGTATTTGGCACTGGTGTGATCCCTGCTGGAAAACTGTATCCAGTTTTGGCGTCCGCAGTTCAAGAAGTATGTTCATAAATTGGAGAGAGTTCAGAGAGGAGCCGTGACAATGATTAAAGGGTTAGAAAATGTGCTTTATAATGATTGAGATCATTGAATCTATTTTCCTTAGCAAAGAGAACATTAAGGAGAGTCTTGATTACGGTCTGTTAGGATCTACACAGGGAATCCAATATTTAATGGTTGGCTTTTCAATCTAGCCGAGAAAGGTTTAATAGGCTTCAATGACTGGAAGTGGAAGCTAGACACATCTTATTCCAATCTGACTGTATATGTATAACTGAGAACATAATTAACCATTGGAAGAACTTACTAAGAGCTATGGTGGATTCTCCATTCCTGACAATTTTTAAATCAAGTTTGGAGGTGGGTTTTTATTCCTAAACAATCTGTTTTGGAAATTATTTGGGGAAGTTCTGTGACTTTTTATACAGAAGCTTAGAACATATGATCACAATGGTTCCTTCTGGCCTTGGAATCTATAGGCAGGGCTCGACAAACGACAGCGAAAGCTACTCGCCAGCCCCGCACCGTGCATGTGCCAGGCCGGTGAATGGGGCACATGGAGCGACCAGCTGAAATCTACTCGCCATGGGCGAGTAGAAACAGCGGTTGTCGAGCCCTGTCTATGGGTATGTCTAGACTGCCTCCCTCTGTCGGCAGAGGGCTGCAAATTAGGCAGGTCGACACTGCAAATAAGGCAGAGATTTAAATATCCCACGCCTAATTTGCATAAAAATGGCCACCGCGTTTTGCCGACTCAGCACTTTGTCAGCAAAAAGCGGCAGTCTAGAGGGGGATCTGTCAAGAGAGCATGCCTTTTTCAGCAGATCCTGTAAACCTCCTTGCAAGAGGCATAAGGGATCTGTCAAAAAAAGGCTTGCTTTCTCGATAGATCCTCGAGACTGCCGCTTTTTGCCGACAAAGTGCTGTCAGCAAAACACGGTGGCCATTTTTATGCAAATTAAGCCATATTTAAATCCCTGCTTCATTTGCAATGTTGACCTGCCTAATCTGCATCCCTCTGCTGACAGAGGGAGGCAGTCTAGACATACCCTATGAGCTGGACCTGGAACAGGACTAATCCTCTTCGAAATTCCTCACAAGCTTTGGCCTTGTCACCTGCTTGATCACTCAAAGACAACTGCCTCGCTTGTCGCTGAGCACAACTAAATAGAATGCTTGTCAGACGTACCTTAGATACTGGAAAATGAAAATGCTGTTGCCAGACAGCCTGGAAGCAGCTGGCATGTGCTGAAATATGAACTTGCCAAGTGCCAACTGATGAAAGATATTGGGGCATGTGGGGATATATTTTAAAACCATCACTCTCCATATTTAATTCAAAGGCTCCGTTGAAAGCACTAGGAGCTTTCTCCTCTATGTGAAAAGAAAGCACAAAAACATCTGGAAACAATATGGTGGATCTCGCAGATTTCTCCTAAACAAGCTTAGGAGCGGCACAGCACAGTAAAAAGATACTTTAAAGTCAACAAATCAGTCAAGTTCAATTGACTCCGTTTTTGTAGCAAAAATGAAGTGAACTGAGAGTACTGGGAACTGCATTTGGAAGTGACCACGCCTGGGAACAGGAGGGAACTGTGTAGAAAATCTTTCAAAGAGGTTGAGCTTTTCCTCTTGATTCTAGCTGTATGTTTGCAGTATTGCCAGCCAGCCCAAGCGATCACAAACTGCCAGTCAGACCCTCAACCGTTATGAATTTAAAAATCATTATATTTTAAAGATAATAGGCTGGCTTCTTCCTTTTTGGTTCCTGGTAGTTGATCTGTTAGGGTATGTCTAGACTACATGGCTCTGTTGATGGAGCCATGTAAACTAGTTTACCCGACATAGTCAATGAAGTGGGGATTTAAATAATCCCTGTTTAATTAAAATAAAAATGGCCGCCGCGCTGTGCCAACAATCAGCTGATCCGGCACAGCGCGGCAGTCTAGACGCAGATTGGTCGACAAGGGAAGCCGCTCCTGTAAACCTCGTTTCACAAGGCATAAGCCCTTGTCGACCAATCCGCGTCTAGACTGCCGCGCTGTGCCAGATCAGCTGATTGTCGGCACAGCAGGGCAGCCATTTTTATTCTAATGAAGTGGGGATTATTTAAATCCCCCGCTTCATTGTCTACGTTGGGTAAACTAGTTTACATGGCTCCGTTGACGAAGCCATGTAGTCTAAACATACCCTTAGGGTTCACATTTTGTCTGCAACTATAAGGGCTAGAAATGTCTTAGTACTTTTGAATGGAATCTGAGATTCTCCGGGAATAGTGTGACCTTAGGATGCAAGGTTTTAAGAGAAAGACCAAAGAGTGCAAAAGTTGGCAACATGGAGACAAATGGCAAGGATAAACCCTGCCAAGAGAACAGCTAGATACTGTGGTCAGAGAGCAGATAGATGACTACATTTTCCTGCGTTCGGTAGATGGAGTATTGATATCTAATCATGCGACAGCTAGGATGGATGGGAGTGAGATAAATAAAGGCCTAGTGATATTGCAGAAGAAACCAGGGCTTTAAACTAGGAACTCAGCAACAGTATGAATGTTTCCAAATACTATATCCCTTTCCAAATTGTCAGGAACCTTTTCCAGCCCATCACAAAATTGATGTCCCTCCTGCCTGTAATATAACAATAAATATAAATACTAATAATATTTAATCTAGCCATAAGAAAACACTTTGTTCCATGTGATGGGGTGAATACCATTCTTCGAGGATGAGTTGAGGTGACCGCGGAAGTTTTAACATGCTTTTTCTTATTAGGAAGTTACATTAACAGCTAAAAGTCCTAATTCAGGTCCTGCACAAATACATAGTAAAGAAGAGTAGATATTACCAACCTCATAAGATGCACAAGAACTCCTATACGGCTACATCTACAGTGGCAGCTTCTTGCGCAAGAACTGTTTTGTGGAAGAGTTCTTGCGCAAAAAGTCTTCCACAAGAGTGTGTCTATACTGGCATGTGCTTTTGTGCAAGAGATGTGCTTTTGCACAAGTGTCTATGGCAGTGTGGACGCTCTCTCGTGCAAGAAAGCTCTGATGGCCATTTTAGGCATAGGGTTTTCTTGCACAAGAAATTCATGTTGCCTGTCTGCATTGCCCTCTTGCGCAAGAGCTGTTGCACAAGAGGGCTTATTCCTCGTGGGGAGAGGAATAACTCTTCTGGAAGAAGCCCTGTTTTCAGATGCTAGACTGTAAATGTACTTGCGCAAGAACATGCATGTGGTGTAGACACCCAGCAAGTTTTTGCGCAAGAAGCCACCAGTGTAGAAGTAGCCCTATAGTTTAAATCAGCATTAGCTCCTGGAAGCATGGGAAAGCCTGTAAACTGCTTTTAGGAGGTGACCAGGAGCTTACGGAGTTAGAGATATTTGAGGAGTTAGTGATGCTTACAGCAGTTAAAAATGTAAGCTGCTAGAACGGGCGGTTTAAATCTCCCACCCTGGGAGTTCTCAGTACTGGCGTGCTGCAGGCTGCTCCTTCTGGGCTCTACTGTGGCTCCAACTCGGGGCTCCTTACAACCCCCTGACTGGAGGCCCTTCCCAAATAGGCCGCAAACCAGTCAAACAAAGCTCTCTAGCTGCCTACCTGGCCAACCAGAAGCCTTGCGATCAAAACCCCTCAGACACGCTAGCTCTTCCTGTGCTCCAGTCAGTCCCAGGCCTGCAGAAAGGTAAAGGGTGGAGAGGAGGGATAACTCAGTGGTTTGAGCATTGGCCTGCTAAACCCAGGGTTGGGAGTTCAATCCTTGTGGAGGCCATTTAGGGCAAAAATTCGTCAGGGATGGTACTTGGTCCTGCTGTGAAGGCAGGGGACTGGACTCAATGACCTCTCAAGGTCACTTCCAGTTCTAGGAGATAGGCAATCTCCATTAATTTTAAAAAACATTAATTTAAGGGTTGTAGAACCCAATCTCACCTACCCCGAACGGGTTCTTCCAGTGCCAAGAAACCAGCCACAGTTCCCAGGTCAATTTACACTCTGGATCTTACTCACAAGATCACGCTGAGCCAATCCTTTAGAATCTAAAGGTTTATTATTAAAAGAAAGAAAAACCTGAGACTAAGGTTGTTAAAGGATAATACATTACATGCATCAAATCACCCAGTTCTCTATACAGGCTCTTAGCAGAGATGTTATAAACTGCTGTTTTAAAAGTCTCTGGTGTACATCCTATGTCAGGATGGGTCCACGGTTCTTTCCGGCTCGTTGTTCCCTGCCAGGCTGCATCTGGGATCAGGAGCAAAACTGAAGACGCCGATGGAGGGTGCCACATGGCCATTATGTATCTCCTCTGGCCTCTTCTTTGCTGCCGCAGGTCACCTGGTCAGTGGTCTATCCCTGTGTTCCATGCCGGTAGCCCTTAGGTATCAGTCACATTCCTGAGATTCATTGTCTCCTGCTAATTAGCATAGTCATAGGCTGAGCTTTCCTTGCCCCTTGCTCAGCCACAGACAGAGAATTTTCCAGCATCCATACAGAGTCCATGTTTCTAACTCCACATACAGATATTATACCGTTACATGACTAGCCCATACAGAATCAGTAGAACAGAAGCTTTCATGTGACACCTCACATGGCCTCCTTCGTATACACTTTGGGGCAAACCCCCACCCCCATGGGTGCAGCAGTGATCTGGCTGCTCCCTGTAAAATCCAGTAACATGACAACCTCTCTCACAGGATCAGGGCCACCGTGCCTGCTTCTGCAGTGCAAAGTCACTTCCTGGCTCATTCTCTCAACCCCTTCATGCTGCCTGCCCACGCTGCATCCCAGTCTGCGCCAGGAGGGGAAAGAGCAGTCAGGCTGGCCTGGGGAAGATAGGATCTGACTAGTCCCATTTGAGACTCCCAGACCTGCTCCTCTTTGTTCCATCACAGACCCTGGCCTCCCCTTCCCCTTCAGCTCAGATCCCATCTTGGAAGCTGGTGGCATTTATACAAGCAGGACTGGCTGTCCATAGGCTTGTCTCGTTGGCCTGAAGGAGCTGGCCCCGGTTAACGATGGGGCGCGTTAACTCCGTAAAGTGGCCTATTTGTTTTTAATATCTAGCCAGCCTGCTTCCTTACTCCTGCTGTCTAGTGCGCCTCCGTTCCAAAAGTTGTAGCACCATCCCATGGCGAGTGAGGCGCAATGGAGTTTTCCTCCGTCAAAGTATCGTGAGGGATGGATCCTCACCACGCCTGTATGAGGCACGGGGAGAACTGTCTCCATTTTCCAGAGGGGAAAGCTAAGGCAGAGAGGTTCAGTGACTAGACCAAATTAGTCTCCATCTCAAAATGTAGAGGACCTTAGAGCAGCCAGAAGTAGCCAGGGGTCTAGCAATACCTCCCCCAACATGCCTCCTGCATTGATGTTATGCAGTCAGAGATCCTGCCACGCCACGGGGAGCCCCACTGGGGTACACCTATGGCCCCTCACTCTAGCATGGCCACGGGAAAGGAGCCTTGTAGTAACAATGAATCAAAATTGGCGAGACAAAGTGACTTATCCAAGGTCGCCCGTGCTGTGTTGAGCGCCTCAGTTCCTTGCGTTGCAGTCCAGGGCCTTATTCCCAAGATCATCATCCTCCCAAACATCTGAACTCCTTGGACTCATTTAATAATCGAATGTTTACAGTCAGAACCGTACAGTCACTCCACCCAAACCTTCTGCTAGCTCCATATTCACAGCAAACCCGGGTCCCTAAGGAAAACGCTGGCAGGCCCTTAATTAGAACAGTGTTAATGACTATCATAGAGAGCATGATGTTATGGACATAACTGCCAGCCACGCTTCCGTTAAGTGCTTGTTATTAATATATAAAGATACCTATTGTTCAGATGAGACAGGCGGGGATATAAAGGAAAAGACGTGGGCTTATTTGCCAGTAAGCATTGGATGAGGCCAGGATCACTGAAGGTTTCAATGGGTTTCTCTCGGTCTTTCCCATCAAGCAATCACAAAAGAAGCAGTTGGCAGCCTCCCAAAGATAGGACTGCATTTCCCTCGAGCAAAAGAAGAAGATTTAAAAGGATCAGGCAGGCACTGTACTGGGGCAGTTGAGTTCAGCTGAAGTGTTCAAAGTTGACGAAGTACTGAGATGAAAAACAACACTGAACTTTAAGGAAGTGGGATTGAGAGCAGGAAAGACTTTACTGGGGATATTTTATGCCAAAGGTCTAGGATGGGAACCAATGTACTGTAGTTCCTCTATTCTTTTTTTTCATTCTTTAAGAAAAGGAGCAGCACTGGGCTGAGGAACTATATATATGCAATTGGGACTAGCAATGAGGCATAAAAAAGCTTAGAAACATTTAATGTCATGAGGCACAGACCTGATTTATAAGGAGAAGCTCATATCTGAGAAAATAGCTGAATGTGTTGAGTACGTTGCCAAATTTGTAGATGGCATTCAAAAACAGAGATGGAATTAAATGAGGATGTTTTATTTAAGTACTTTGGACGTCATCCCTGCTTTGAAAGTTGGTTTTGCAAAACCAAAACCACCCTGGTTTTCGTGGGGGGGTTTCGAACAAAATGACATTTATCTGACAATTCCTTTGCTGGTAAACCTTGGGTGAGTCACATCATAGTTCCTTGTTATCCAACCCATCACACTTCAGTGGCTGGGATAAAAGAGAACTCTGATCTGAGTCATCTGTGGTTTAGTAGTTGGCTTTTTGCCAAGCCAAAACCATACTTACAAGATTTTAAAAGTCCAAAACCTCAACCAGTCTGTCAAAAGTTAACATAATTTGTCTGGATTTCAGAAAAGCAATTGATGGTGCGCCATGCAACAGATTAATTTATAATGTCCATGTGGAAGCTACGAAACTGGGATGTCTCTTGGTTTCTTTGTACTGCATTTTTAACCGTCTAAAAACTCTTCTTGTGTGCAGACATTGCAGATGTTTTAACACCCTACCCCACTCCCACAGAGTTGCTACTAGGAGCGAAAGACACATCCTGGGCAGAAATTCACCAGAATGCACATAAAGCCAACCGGGATCAGAAGAACTAGTGCCCCACACCATAGCTGGAAAATTAGCCATTGCAAAACAAAAGCAGCTTGAATAGACCCCAGTAGAAGTAACTGGTCTCTTGTGCTGAAAGAAAAGAAAAGAAAAGAAAAGAAAAGAAAAGAAAAGAAAAGATTACATAAAATTAGTGTGTTAAGCTTTGGTGTACCCCACCAAATTGTCATATTGTTCCTCCTGCAAATTCTTAAGCCAGCATGATCACAATGCTAACCAGTTATGCTTGAAGCGAGAGGTTTTAAGAACATCGCAAGGCCAATGAATAATACTGAAATGAGCTCTATTAGAGTATAATTTGCTAATGGTCCTCAATTACATAGTGACCCAGAATTGATGGGTGAAAGGAGCTAAACTAAGCAAACAAATTTAAAAAAGATTAGGGAAATGAAGCTCATTGTAGAGAAGTAGAAAAGCACCATTCACCAAGCTGCATTATTCAGTAAGCCAGCATCCCTTAGCATAGGCAATCTGTTTCATTCTTCCATTTTTATTCCTTGTGCCATTAAGGAATTTGTTCTTACTCGCGCTGCTATAAGCTGCCAAACTAAATCCACTTTGACTGTGATGTATTGGGGAGTCAGGCAGATATACTGGTCAGTCAATAGCATTTAAACTGAACACATGTCAAGATGTCCCACAGATAGCACCAAGCAGCAGGTAAAAGCGATGTTGGCAATGTTACAGGGAAACCAAAGGAAAAGGTAGAATTAAAAAGCTGTCAACATCAAGCTGAAACTAAAACATGAAGAGTGAAATTCTGGTCCCACTAAAGTCAATGGGAGTTTTGCCTTTGACTTCCCTTAGAGGTAAGATTTCAGCTCAAGTTAGCAATATCAGTTCAACTATTGTATGGAACTAGCTTTGTGAATAATCCATTCAGCAAAAGGATATGGGATAAAACACTGACCCTAGTGAAGACACTGGGGCTACGTCTACACTGGCCCCTTTTTCGGAAGGGGCATGCTAATTTTGAAAGTGGGAATAGGGAAATCCGTGGGGGATTTAAATATCCCCCGCGGATTTAAATAAACATGTCCGCTGCTTTTTTCCGGCTTGGGGAAAAGCCGGAAAAAAGCATCTAGACTGGCCCGATCCTCCGGAATAAAGCCCTATTCCGGAGGATCTCTTATTCCTACTTTGAAGGAGGACTTTGAAGTAGGAATAAGAGATCCTCCGGAATAGGGCTTTATTCCGGAGGATCGGGCCACTCTAGACGCTTTTTTTCCGGCTTTTCCCCAAGCCGGAAAAAAAGCGGCGGACATGTTTATTTAAATCCGCGGGGGATATTTAAATCCCCCATGGATTTCCCTATTCCCACTTTCAAAATTAGCATGCCCCTTCCGAAAAAGGGGCCGGTGTAGACGTAGCCTGAAAGTTTTGGCATTGACTTGAATAAAACCAGGATTGGCCCCATGGTTTAATTTGCTTTTGGGTCGGACCCCCAATATTATTTCCACTGATGAATTGCTGCATGGTGGGTGAATTGTATAGGCGTAGGGAATGGCTGTATAAATCTGCAGGTGCTCAGGTATCAAGATGATGGGCAAGGTGTAACAACCCGGCTACGTCTACACTGCAAAAAAAATGGCTGTTTTTGTGCAAAAACCTGTGGAGCATCCACACCTCAAATGTGCTTTTGCGCAAGTAAATCAGCAGTAAAACTGCAGAACAGAGGGCTTTTCTGGAGAAGTTAAACCTTGTTCTACAAGGCATAACTCCCTTCTGCGCTACACTATTGTGCAAAAAGGCAAGTGTGCACACTCCAGTGGGGTTTCTTTTCTTTCCCTATGGGAAAAAGCAAAGGTGCATCAGAACTTTCTTGCACAAGAGTGTCCATGCAGTGTGGATGCTCTCTTGCACAAAAGCACATCACTTTTGCAATGCACATTGAAGCGTGGACGTGCATTTGCACAATAAGCTTTTGTGTAAAAACTCTTGCACAAGAAGCCAGCAATGTAGACATAGCTCCTGAGTAAACTAGAATAGAGAGGAAAAAGAGAGGGAAACTCTATGTTGTGGGGGAAAATTAATATAGAATACACTTTGTGAGGGTGTAGGCACAGTGTTCTTACCATCAGCCATGTATGTGTGTAAAAATAATTTAACACATCAAATTAGAAGCAAATTAGTCAGGCTGAGAGCCCAGGAAATGAGAAAGAAATGGGGAAAATATGGGGAAAAAATGTAACTGAGGGATTTAGCCTTATTTAGTCTGAAAAGAGTGAGGAGGGATTTGATAGCAGCCTTCAGCTACCTGAAGGGAGGTTCTAAAGAGGAAGGAGAGAGGCTGTTCTCAGTGGTGAAAGATGGCAGAGCGAGGAGCCATGGTTTTAAGTTGCAGTGGGGGGCGGAGCAGGTTGGATATTAGGAAAAACTATTTCACTGAGATGGGTTCCCTAGGGAGGGGGTGGAATCTCCATCCCTAGAGGTTTTTAAGTCCTGGCTTCACACAGCCCTGGCTGGGATGATTGAGTTGGGTTGGTCCTGCTTTGGGTAGGGGACTGGACTCTGACTCCTGAGGTCTCTTCCAGCCCTGGGATTCTAGGATTCTATGACTGTTTGAGTAAAAGTATTTGCATGGATGTTGTCTGGTATAGCAAAGAAATGTACTGGATTGAAAGGAAACAGGAAACCTCCAGCAACTAGCAGTGCTGAAACAATACTATGAAGTCATGGGTCATGCTCTAAATAAGAGGGTTATCAGCTGAGTAAGGAAAGGTTTTCTCTGGCTCTTTGTGTCCAAATATATCGAGATACACATTGCCCAGAAATGCCCTTGTGTAAGGTCAAAAGGAACATTTGTTTCTCCAAGAGCATCACTGTGTAGCATTCTGACCAGGGAGTGTTGTGAGTGAGATCTGCATCGTTCGTTTTACCATGAGACTTAAGAGGACATTGTGGCTGTGGTTAAATTAAAAGGCACATTTTCTAACTAGCGTATCCATTCAGGAATCGTGTGGGAAGGAAGCTGTTTGGTCATCTAATGTCTCCTTTTGGATATCCTGCAAAATTAACCTATCATCTCCGCCAGGAACTGAAAAATGAAGTGTTTTAAAAAAAGAGAGATTAAAACTTCTGGGTGTAATAGTTAATGATGTTGAGGACATGGTTTGGAATTGAGACTTTTTTTAAAACTTCCAGGTTTCTAAAAGTAGAGGTAGATTCCTACTCAAACCCTGGATCCAGGCACGGATTCAGGTCCAAATATTACCTCCTGCCCTCATCTTGACATTTATAAAGCAAGGTTTAACAGCAGCAATCTCTGCAGTTCAGATGCCGGGATGGCAAATATTTAGCACTAAGGGATCGATCCAAGTTTCACTGAAGTTAATCAAAAGACTTCGCTGACAGTAGTGGGCTTTGGATCAACCCTGAGATGTGATCATAGAATCATAGAATATTAGGACTGGAAGGGACCTCGAGAGGTCATTGAGTCCAGTCCCCTGCCCTCATGGGCTGATGATGAGTAATATAGAAATACTTTAGTTGGCTAGTAAATTCTGTGATCTCCTAGTTAAATACTAGATCTGGTGCCTTAGTGCATCTTGCCTGAAACTAAAGGGTCTCTTTCCCCTACAGTCTACAGGACTGCCACATCCGGCATGAGAAAAGATACATTGCCTGGTACCATAATTCCCCCATACACTACACATCCTTAAATCTAGGGACGGATGAAGCTCTTTTTCTCTTTGCTCTGACCAACACATGGTGCATGTTCAACACATTGTGTGGATAACTTAGATCAGATTGCAAGAAGCTGAAATGCAGATGTTCACGGGCCACATACACCACACAGGGGGTCAGAGAAAGGATCTGCATCTTGTAGATTTATGGCAGAGAACAGGCCAAACCCATCCACAAAAAAAACCCCATATTAAACTGGAAACTTAAAGGGAAAACGTTTTAATTAGAGGTTGGTAAAAATAGGGCTAGTAAATCAAGATCTTAGCGGCAGTGTCTTTGTTCTGTAGGACTTATAAAAACTACTAGTAGCAATAGAGCATTTGTAGGATGATGTTTTAAGGCAGGGCTACTCAACTTTGGAAGCCCCGGGGGCCACCGTGATACTCACGGCACATGCCGAGGGCTGCAACTTAAGTGTGGTTGCATATATATGCAAATATGTATGCAAATATATGAAAATAGCTTCTTTCACACTGATGGGCATGAATACAAAGATTAAGCCTGAAGCAGTGGTGCTGGACCCAAACGTGGCCAGTGTGAGCCAATCAGCACCTCTTAGGCTCTGCCCACAAAGCTAAGCAGCCAGCATTTGCCATAATGCCCTGGTGCTCCCGGCGCCTCCTCCCTGGGGGCTAGGAACGCCGACACCCTGTCCCCTTTATTCCAGCCAGCCCGTCCACTTGCGTCTTTCAATGCTCACCTCGCCTGGGAGAGGCCTCGCTGTTGTAGAGCGTGTTCCCCGTGGAGGCCACATTCAAAGGATTCCACCCGCAGGCCGTGTGTTGAGCCCCATGTAAACCCAACCCACAAACAAACGGGCCACGTGTTGAGTAGCCCGCTTTAATGAGTAATGAACCCAAGCATTGGCTCGGTAGCCCTACTGATTGATGTCCGTTGTGTTTTCTGCCAGGCTGTATTAGTTACTGCCATTTATTCACATATTGCCAAATATTCGTTTATTCATTTATTCTGCTGCAATTTGTGTTTAGTAAATCTATTATCCTTTCCCCCCCATGTGTCTCCACCCAGGACCTCTGCAGAGCTCAGGGAAAAGTACAAAGCCTGCCTGCCTAACGTGGGCCAGGCTCAGAGAACAGTGCCCACAACACCCCCTGGAAGGGTTATGCGGGGGATGCAGTCACCAGAACCTGAAGGAGCTCCATTCATTCCACTGTGAGTTGGGCACCGAAATATCTTTGGATTGCTGAGCTCAGGCATTGCCCCAGGGCCAAGCTGGGCCTTGAAGACAGACTAAGGGTTATTTAAAGTCTCGAGATCATGTTCAAAAAGCCCTTCCCAGCACGTTCAGTAAAAGGCTCTGTTACTTTAGAAGGCATATTCCAATGTGTGACTGTCAGAAGCGACACCGGTCTGGTGTAAGCCATGTCTGAACGAGGATTTGCTCCACCGTAGCTACATGCCGGTGACTGAAATCCCAGTGTCAACAAGACCCAAAACAAACAAGCCAGGCAGCAGTTTTGAACACACTCTTCCTTTAGCAAGTGCCCCATCTGGATGTCGTCGTTATTACCATGGGCCCCAAGCTGATCCAGGCAGCGGCGTTCAAGATTAAAACCCCCTACTTCTTGGGTACAATGGCATTTCCTTTGTTGAAACAAAGGAAGTTCCTCTTCCCCCTTTACACTTGCGCTTCCCTTTTCATACCAAACATCCTTTGCGTGAAGGTGGCTGCTTAACAGCCTTCCGGGCTCAGGCCTGTGTTGGCTGCGAGTGGATTTGGTTGCAGCGGCTTGTACTTTTGCTGCCGAAGGAGAACAGAAGATGTAGCAATACACTCCAGTCATGCAGCCAGCTGCCCACAGAGGTTTTATTAACTGACGTCATTCTCACGGGAGTCTGTTCACTTTTTTATTGTTAATAAGGTGAATGGATTTTCTTGATGTCTTTCCTGGCAGTCTAGCTGTAACACTGAATTCACCGATCACGTGGGGGTTATTCTGACATGCCGCCTCAGGCAGAAGCAGAGTGTGAGGTGCAATAACACAAGATAGTAGAGATCCATCTCTTCGGGGGCTTGGTGAGGGATTGGAGCAGAAACAGCCAGCCCACAGAGTCAGCAGTGGGGGGGACTCCGGTCGGTTCCTGTTTCTGCAGAAACAGACCTAAGATGAGCACTTGGAAGATAAAGGACTTAGGGCTTGTAAGTCTGGTTGTACAAATGGCACTTTATTATTCCACAGATCTGCGCCTTGTCTGTATTCAGAGTAAGATATGCTAGCATTCGAGATGAAAACAAGACTACGGTGAGCCCTGTGAAGCAAACACAGCTACGAGGCAAACTGTGAGCCGGAGTCTGTCCCTTCTCTGGCATTGTCGAGAGAATTGTCTCCTACATTCCAAGAAGTTTCACCTATGCAAGTACAATGAAAGCAGCAAGACTGCACAGGCAGCATTAAACCCCAGTCCTTCTCTCAGGACATTTCACACTGGCAGGGGATTAAAGGAAGGGGAATGGGGTGAAAGCCACTGGTAACAGCGCGAAGGGAAAACATTTCTTCTATGCCAAGGAGTTCTCACCATAATATTTTCCCAGGCAAACCAGATTTTTAAACAAGCGAGGATGCAAGATGGACACGCGGTAACATGCGCGCACACAGTAGCTGAAGTTGTGCATTTGTACAGTATATGTGCGCAGGCAACGGCCACACGTAGGTACTTGGGCAAGCAGTGACCCCACGTACTTGTGCAATTATAACAGTGCGTATGTATCAGATGCACTGTTACGTTCACAACTTTATTTTAACTCCACTCTATCTTTTTAACTTTCCCCAACGATTTCCCCTCCTGTTGTTACTCTTGCGTTGTTGACTGATAAGCTCGCTTTAACAACATCCTGCTGTTACAGTAACTTTGCTGTGGGCTGATGAGTACCCTGATGGATGAGAACAGAGGAGGCCATGACTTTAGACTGAACCCACTATGTCAGCGTAGATTAATAGTTGTTTCATCTGCCAACCAGATGGTTCTGGGTTTGAGATCCAAGGTAAAGCCACATAAAGGAGCCAACTAGATACCTGACATCATTCCATCTCTATTTTTAAATTCACAAACTGACTTAAAATACATCTTCAGTCTGTAACTCAAGCCAAAAAGTCAGAGCATCATTAAAATTTTCCTTCTGTCAAGGATACTCACCACATTCTACTTGGGAAACTGTGGATATGTTTCCCTGTTTCATGTTGTTTTCAATAGGATCAGTACAACTAAAGATCAGTAGCTAACCCTGGGCATCAGTGCATCTGCATGGGAACTAAGGCTATGTCTACACTGCAGGCTTCTTTCGGAAGAAGCTTTTCCGGTAAAGATCTTCTTTTGAAAGAGAGCGTCCACACTGCCAAAGTGGATCGAAAAAGCGATCTGCTTTTTTGAAAGATAGTGCCCACACTGAATGGACGCTCTCTCGCATGTAAGCTGTGATTACTATGGACAGAGTGACCACAAGGGCACCTGTGCTTTTTCCTCTTTCCTCTTCTTTCAAAAAAACTCCCTCTTCCCCGTCCACACAAGCCTTTTCTTGAAAGAGCTCTTTTGGAAAAAGGCTTCTTCCTCGTAGAAAGAGGTTTACCAATGTCAGAAAACCCCTCTGTTCTTTTAATTTTTTTTTTCCAAAAGAACGCGATTGCCGTGTGGACATAAGTGAAGTTTTATTGGGAAAATGTCTGTTTTTCTGAAAAAAAATAAACGTTGCAGTGTGGACATTCCCTAAGGGTAGCCCACAGCCCTCAAAGCACACTCCATCTAGAAACACTCTCCGATTTAAGGACACCCACCTGCAAACCCTGAAGTGGGTCTTTGCTTTGGGATGGTAGTTTGAGAAGATTAGCTTTTACTTGTACATTGCAAACAAGGCTTTTGTTTCCTGGGGCTTATGTTGTTTTATTGTTACTTCACGTTTTACATTTAATTAATTTTCAGTTCCACTGAATCGGAAATGTTAGGTTTGGTGATTTTATACTGGAAGCAAAACGCTGATGCAATTACAAGCGTCTGTATAATTCACCAGCAAAATTAGTCCCGGTTAACTGTCATCTGAGTGGCATTTTTATTGGGCCTAATCCTGAACGTGTGATGTATATTTGAATAGGACTGAAGCCAGAAAGAGCTTTGTATTTTTTCAAGGATTCCCTAAACTTTTTCATAGTGTAGACCCCGCCTTCCTAGAGAGGTCTCAGAGACCGACCGTCTCTGTGCCCACTGTTGATCATATAACATACTTGGGACATCTCCAGCAATTGATCACATGGTAAAATAACTCTAAAGTACATACAAAGTAACTCTTTTAATTTGTCTTACTGTAGTTTAGTAGCCAGAAGCCAAGAAAGACAGCCAGCAACTTGTGACCAGCCCTGCTCTCCATACACCACCAGCAAATGCTGATGAACCACGTCTTAAGAACCAATAAACCACAATGGTTCCAAAATAGCTAGAGGTAGGCAAGATAAAATCCATGCTTATTTTTGTTGTGGTAGTACAGTAGACTTCCGATAATCCGGAACCTATGGGATCTAGGTGGTGCCGGATTATCAGATATGCCAGACTATCAGGAGGTACTATAAGTTGTTTATATGTATACATTATATACTGTATATAAAGTGTTCTTAACCCTTTTTATTGTACATACTGTATACAGTATACTGTAATGTTTTCGTTTTTTTAAGCCTTTTTTACCCTTTTTGCTCAGTTCAGCTGCTGCCGCTGTTACCTTGTGACTCATTTTTTGCCGAAGCTCACTCACTAGGCTCTTGCCATTTTGATGCCAGACTATCAGGAGTGCCGGACTATTGGATGCCGGACTATTGGAGTTTTACTGTACCTAGGAGCTCTAGTCATAGACTGAGACCCTTTTGCTAGGTGCCGTTCATAGAACAAAAAGGCAAGATCTCCCCCAAAGAGCTTACAGTATGGCTGTGTCTACATTGGCAAGTTATTCCGGAAAATCAGCCGCTTTTCCGGAAAAACTTGCCAGCTGTCTACACTGGCCGCTTGAATTTCAGGAAAAGCACTGACGATCTAATCATCATCAGTGCTTTTCCGGAAAAAACTATGCTGCTCCCGTTCGGGAAAAAGTCTTTTTCCGGAAAACTGTTCCGGAAAAGGGTCAGTGTGGACAGCACAATAGTGTTTTCCGCAAAAAAGCCCCAATCGCGAAAATGACGATCGGGGCTTTTTTGCAGAAAAGTGCGTCTAGATTGGTCACGGATGCTTTTCCACAAAAAGTGCTTTTCCAGAAAAGCGTCCTGCCAATCTAGACGCGCTTTTCCGAAAATGCTTTTAACGGAAAACTTTTCCGTTAAAAGCATTTCCAGAAAATCATGCCAGGGTAGACGTAGCCTATAAGTAAAAATATTCCTTAGGGCAGGAGAACAATGGAAAGACAGAGGTAAGGCAATGAAAAGAGCTGTTTCTCCTTGAGGTTACTGCTAAGCCCCTTTTAGAGCCTGATCCGGCTACCCTGACGTCAGTGAGAGTTTTGCTTTTGTGATCTGTGGGAACACTACGCAGGATTATGTGGCCGATGGAGGTCACAGGAAGTGTCCATAAGATATTACTGTTCTCCTTAACCAGTCATAAAACAGTCTTTGCTTTGTAAAATACTGTGTACGTTTGTGGGAAGACATTGTTTCCTGCCGTAAAGAGCTGCCGATCAGTGACCAACCGGACAAACAATGAGGCATCAGCTTAAAGATAGAAATCAGAGGTGGGCAATCATTTTTTACCAGGGGCCACTTCCGAAATTTTTGAAGTGGCCCCGGGCTTCTCCGGAAGGGGCTGGGCCTCAAGCGGATGGGGCGGGCCCACGATGCTTCCCCACCCACAGACCACGATTGGTCCATGATCGGTCTGAGGGTGGGCAAGCATGTGAAGTCTTTGTCCCCCTGCCAGAGGTTCCCCCTTCTGCCCACAGGCCAGTCAGGACTTGGGGATGGGGGAGTATGTGAAGTCTCCTCCTACCCTGCCACGAGCACACGGCTCCTGGCACAGTGGAGGAAATTTCTAAGCGTTGCGCGTTCCTGGCAAGGCGGAAGAAACGTTGTGTGTTTCCCCCCACTCCAGGGCCTAATTGGCCTTGGGGCGGGGGAGCAGTAGGGCCTCGGCAGGTTGGATCGATCCGCTTGGCAGGCCGGATCCAGTCCACGGAGGCCCTTTGGCCCACCCCTGATGGAAATACTATTTCTATTTGGGAGGAAACCGTGACAGGTAGGCTCCCTTAAAGAAGGAGGTGTTCTGGGGGGCTTAAAAGGTGGAAAGGAGAGGGGACCCATAGCAGACAACAACTGGGAGACTCCCATGCTGAGGAATAGCATGACAGAAGGTACGAAGGTCTAGGAAGGAGTACGGCAGAAAGAGATCTAGGAGTTATAGTGGACCACAAGCTGAATATGAGGCAGCAGTGTGATGCTGTTGCAAAAAAAGCAAACATGATTCTGGGAGGCATTAACAGGTGTGTTGTGAGCAAGACACGAGAAGTCATTCTTCCGCTGTGCTCTGTGCTGGTTAGGCCTCAATTGGAGTATTGTGTCCGGTTCTGGGTACCGCATTTCAAGAAAGAAGTGGAGAAATTGGAGAGGGTCCAGAGAAGAGCAACAAGAATGATTAAAGGTCTAGAGAACATGACGTATGAAGGACGGCTGAAAGAATTGGGTTTGTTTAGTTTAGAAAAGAGAAGGCTGAGGGGGGACATGAGAGCCATTTTCAGGTATCTGAAAGGGTGTCATAAGTAGGAGGGAGAAAACTTGTTCATCTTGGCCTCAGAGACTAGTACAAGAAGCAATGGGCTTAAACTGCAGCAAGGGAGGTTTAGGTTGGACATTAGGAAAAAGTTCCTAACTGTCAGGGTGGTTAAACGCTGGAGTAAATTGCCCAGGGAGGTTGTGGAATCCCCATCTCTGGAGATATTTAAGAGTAGAGTAGATAAATGTCTATCAGGGATGGTCTAGACAGTATTTGGTCCTGCCATGAGGGCAGGGGACTGGACTCGATGACCTCTCGCGGTCCCTTCTAGTCCTAGTATTCTATGATTCTATGATTAAGATGAGAAAAGAAGGAGACAGAGGCAGCCTTCAGGATAGAGGATTGGGAGGGGCACCAGGAGCATGATGGAGAGTGGAGGAAATGACCACAAAGATGCTGGCTAAGGAGAGATTTACGTAAAGCCTTGTAGGTGAGGCCAGGAATCTAGTGAAAGGATTCCAAGCGCAGGCTGGCACAATTAGAGCGCTGGGAGGTGACCTAAGCGGTGGAATTTCGGAGAGACTGGAAGAGGGTGGGGAAGAGGGCATTGGCAGGAGGGAAGAAGGACAACATAATCAAGAAGAGAGAGGAGCCAGGACTAGAGGTTTTTGGGTCATCCACAGAGGCTGGTTCCCACGTACGGATTTCAGCTCCTCGAATAATCCTACACACACACCAAAGATCTGAATACAGCAGCCAGCCCTAAGTCCATAACTGCACTCTGACAGGCTGGCATACAGAGGAACCGGATGTAGAAACAGGGGGCAGCTTCGCTGTCATCATATATTGCAGGGAACTATGTTAAAAAAAATATTTTCAAGTCAAACAAAGCCTCAGCAGTTCTTCTCAAGGAAATTGCTAAAGGATTTGATTTCAACATTCTGTCCCTTAGCGACTGGCACTGCGTTTGCAGTCATGTGCTAATAGATATTTGAAACACTGAGACTTGGTTTCGAATGTAAGGCTATAAAATTACTATTTCAAAACTGATATGGGTATCTCAACTCAGCTAACCCCTTTTCCAGTGGCCTCTGCCCATGCCTAAGCAGAAGAGTGCGACGTTCTGGCCGAGGCGTCCTGAGGATGATTTTAAAAGTTCAAGGAATTTTTCGGGGGATAAAATATAGTTCCCTTGATTTGTGCCTCTAAATATGAAAACCAGAAAGCCCCACAGCATGCAGAACCCTTCCATCCCACAACAATGCAGTCGTACATTCTGTTCTTTCTGCATTTGTAATTACAGGGCAAAAAAGAGTTGTAATAGGCAGCAGAATCTATAATCACATGCCATCCTGAACTCGCCATAATACTTTACTGCAAGCTTGCCAAATATATTTTTGCCATCTTCCTGCCTTAACGTGCAACTGAGTCTTCTCCACCATTAGCTCACTGTCGTGAACCAGGCCAGCTTAAAGATTGGTGGGAATACCTTTCCCTCCATTATAATGGACTCATTTTTGCGAAAGGAATCTTGTTGGGTTTCTCTCAGGTTCCTGCTGCAGAGCGAGAGATGTGAAAATAGTGCCCTTCAACATAAACTATCGGCCTGTGTGCATTCGTGCCGCCTTGGCTGTCTCCATGAGGAAAGAATCTGGAAACATCTCTAATAAAACATGAAAATTGGAATCCTCCTTTGCATTGCTAGTTATGCCCAAATCAGGGCTGTGGGCTTTGCAGTGCCAAAGAGCAGCTCTGCCCAATGGATCCTTCTCTGCCTAGTGTGATTCCTCCTCCGCCTCACACTGTGCCACAGACTGTGGTCTCTATCATAGGTAACTGGGACCTGCGGTGGGAGGGGACGGAGGGAGCATGAGGGAGCACCCCATGTAGCAATTAAAATTTTGGCAGGGGCTCCACCTGAGTGCAACCATGAGTCACCTATATGCTGGATAACAGGGAGTGAAACACAGTGGAAGGAATGTGGCTTTACAATTCTATGCCAGGGCACTGATGGGTTTTTATCATAGAATCCTAGAACACTAGAACTGGAAGGGACCATGAGAGGTCACCAAGTCCAGTCCCCTGCCCTCATGGCAGGACCAAGCACCATCTAGACCATCTGTGAGAGATGTCTGTCCAACCTGCTCTTAAATATCTCCACAGAGGGAGATTCTACAACCTCCCTAGGCAAATTATTCCAGTGTTTAGTGACAGGTAGGATGTTTTTCCTAATGTCCAACCTAAGCCTCCCTTGCTGCAGTTTAAGCCCATTGCTTCTTGTCCTATCCTCAGAGGCCAAAAAGAACAATTTTTCTCCCTCCTCCTTGACCCTTTTAGATACTTGAAAACGGCTCTCATGTCCCCTCTCAGTCTTCTCTTTTTCAAACTAAACAAGCCCGGTTCTTTCAGCCTTCCCTCATAGGAAATGTTTTCTAGACCTCTAAACATTTTTGGTTCATGAACTAAGCTCCACAGGGCTCAGATTTGTAGGCTCATCCGGGATATGGTGAGTATCCTTGACAGAAGGGGACGTATGTAACCCGCACACCTTCTGGGTGCGGTTCACGGTCCCGCGTAGTGACCCTGAGACTTACAGAAAGAGAATGAGTGGGCGCTACAGCCTTAGCTGAGCGCTAGCTGGGTTTTCGCTCAAGCCGTAGAGGCTCACGCACTAAGCGGCAGAGGTCTCAGGTTCCGTTTTGCCTGCCAGCGGTACAACTGCCCACCCTGTTTTCCCCTGCCCTATCCTGCTCCCTCTGCCCTTCTGTTTTCTTTCCATTGAGCTGATCCCCTCCTAACTTAACCCACCACCCAAAAAAAGTCATGGAAATGACATGCCATTTGCTGCCATGAGTGTGTTCTCTGTGCTGGCCTGTCCTACCTCTCCCCAACCTTATCTGTCTTGGCTATTTACACTGTAAGGGTATGTCTACACTACAAAGTTAATTTGAACTAACAGACGTTAGTTCAAATTAACTTTGATAGGCGCTACACTAGCGCTCCGCTAGTTTGAACTTAATTCGAACTAGCGGAGCGCTTAGTTCGAACTAGGTAAACCTCATTGTACGAGGACTAAGCCTAGTTCGAACTTACTAGTTCGGATTAAGGGGTGTGCAGCCCCTTAATTTGAACTAGTGGGAGGTTAGCCCTCCCCAGGTTTCCCTGGTGGCTACTCTGGCCAACACCAGGGAAACTCTATGCCCCCCTCCCGGCCCTAGACCCCTTAAAGGGGCACGGGCTGGCTACGGTGCCCGTGCCAGGTGCAAGCCTGCCAGCACCCAGCCAGCAGACCCTGCACCTGGCACTGCTCGAGCCAGCCACCCGATGCCCCCCAGCCCTCCCCCTCTTCCAGGGACCAGGCTGGCGGCTCCCGGGAGCTTGCCCGGGACCACAAGAGGCGGGCAACCGCCTGGTCTAGTGCGGACATCGTGGACCTCATCCACGACCTCCGCACTAGGCACAGGAAAGTGGCCGTCTAGGGCAGGAGAGCTGCCAGCCTGGCCACCCAGGAGCAGGTGTGCATGAAAATCAAGGGGGTCCACTGAGACCCCCGACCCTGAGCTTACAATGGCCGTACTGGGTCACATCAAAGGTCCATCTAGCCCAGTAGCCTGTCTGCCGACAGCGGCCAACCCTAGGGACCCTGGAGGGGATGGACCGAAGACAGTGACCAAGCCATTTGTCTCGTGCCATCCCTCTCCAGCCTTCCACAAACTTTGGGCAGGGACACCACTCCTACCCCCTGGCTAATACCACTCCATGGACCCAATCTCCATCACTTTATCTCACTTCTCTTTAAACTCTGTTCTAGTTCTAGCCTTCACAGCCTCCTGCAGCAAGGAGTTCCACAGGTTGACTCTTTGCTTTGTGAAGAACAACTTTCTGTTACTAGTTTGAAGCCTGCTACCCATTCCTTTCCTTTGCTGTCCTCTAGTCCTTCTATTATGGGAACTAATGAAGAACTTTTCTTGATGAACCCTCTCCACCCCACTCATGCTTTTATAGACCTCTATCATATCCCCCCTCAGTCTCCTCTTTTCTAAACTGAAATGTCCCAGTCTCTTTAGCCTCTCTTCATATGGGACCTGTTCCAAACCTCTGATCATTTTAGTTGCCCTCCCCTCTCCCACCTCCTTTTCCCAGTCTCCCCGAATTTTGTTCAATAGAGATTCTATTTTTGACCACACATTTTCTTTATTTTGTACATCAGGAAGGGGGGCTAGGGAAGGGTAAGTGGAAGGAGGTGAGGGAGGAATGGGGCACGAGCCCCCGATGGGGAGGACTGGGCTGGCTCTGCGGGCTTCTGGGGGTGGAAGCTCTCCTGCAGCCCCCGATAGCCCCCTCTCCCCAGATGGCAGCGTGCGGCAAGTGCAGCCGGTCTGATGGCCGAGTGCTGTGATGTGCCCAGTGTTGGCACTCAGGGCACTCCAAGCCAGGACTGCTTTGCAAGCGGGGCACCCCTGAGAACTGTCTGTCCAGGGTGGGGGTCGGGTCCCTTTAAGCACAGCCCTCAGCTAGCCTGAGACAGCATCTCCACGCTCTAAGTCCTCCTCTGATGCCCTGCCGGCACTGCTTCCGGCCATCCTTAACCCCGCTTCAGGGTCCACTTAATGTGGACATGCTAGTTTGAATTAGCAAAACGCTAATTCGAACTAGTTTTTTAGTCTGGATCCGTTAGTTGGAATTAGCGCTGTAGTGCAGACATACCCTAAATTCCCTGGGGGCAAGGACTGCCGGCTACTCTGTGTTGGTACAGCTAGCTGTAACACTTTACTGCAAGCTGGCCAAATACATTTTTGCCGTCTTCCTGCTTTAAAGTGTAAGTGATTCCTCTCCACCATTATCCCACTGTTGTGCACCAGGCCGGCTTCCAGGAGACAAGACTCACTTTTGTGAAAGAAATGTTTAGGTACAGCAGCTGGCCCCAGCAGGCCCGGTTCTCAGTTGAGCCAGATCCTGAATTAACATAATTAATAATAATTAATAAGCCTCCTTAAGAACTGTGGAAGTGGGTGGAGCAATGCTCTGCTTTAAATCCTATGGGAGTGGTCTCTGCAATCTCAGGCTTGCCAAGGGAGAGCGCAGAAGAAAGCAAAACCCATCACGGCTAGGTACCCCTGCCCAGTTTGCCAGACAGCGTCTGAGGGAGGGAGAGAGGACTTCACCAAGGCGGCCCATCTCCAAACTCTCTTCTACGAGCTGCCAGTCCTGCCTACCAAATGGATCCCTGTGCTTGGCTTCCCTGCAGAGCCCAGGTAGACCCTAGACATCTCCAGGCCTGTCCACACGCAGCCTCGTCCCGCAGGGGTGCTTCTAATGTCGTTGTCCAGCCGGGCAGGGTACGTGCAGCTGCAGGGTTATTTCACAGTGTGGCGGCACTCGCCGGAGCTAGGCTAAGGCCAGAGCCGAGGCGCTAACGGGTGGTAGGTAACTCCAGTGGACTCTGCAGGGAAGGCAGGGCCTGCTTGTGAGGAAGACGTGTGACTCAGCTATACTGAACCCTCTGCTCCCTCTCCCCCCCCCCCCCCCGTGTTCCTCCTACAGTGCCAAAACTAACAATGTAGGTAGGGTTACCAGGTAAGTTCAGAAAAATATCGGACACACTTGATCTCAGATGGGAGGGGGGTCTTGCCGGGGGGGTGGGGACCGGATGCCGGGAAGCAGGGCTAGGGGAGAGAGGTGGGGGGGGGCAGTGGGGCTGGCTGGGGCAGGTCGGGGGAGGGGGTCATTGGGGGCAGCAGAGATGGGAGAGGAACCGGCCGGCAAAAGCAGAGCTGGGGGGTGGGGTTGGGGGCAGCGGGGCTGGCCGGGGAGATCGGGAACAGAAGTGGGGGAGAACCGGCTGGGAGGGGGTAGGGAGGAGCAGGGCTGGCCGGGGGGGAGGAGTGAGGAAGCAAGGCTGGCCGGGAGGGGACCAGGGGGAGTGGGGCTGGCCGGGTGGGAGGAAGCAAGGCCGGCCAGGAGGGAACCAGGGGGAGCGGGGCTGGCCGGGGGGGAGGAGCGAGGAACCGAGGCCGGCCGGGAGGGAACCAGGGGGAGCGGGGCTGGCCAAGGGGGAGGAGCGAGGAAGCGAGGCCGGCCGGGAGGGGACCAGGGGGAGCGGGGCTGGCCGGGGAGGGAGCAGGTGGAGAGAATAGGCTGGCAGGGAGCGGGACTGGCCTGGGCACACGCAGGGTGCTCCCCGTCCCAGCGATGCACGAGCGAGTCCGGCCCTGGAGATTCCAACCCGCCCCGCCTCCGGCCCCCTCGCATAGTTGCACACTGCCTGGCTGGTAGACACTCTCACGCAGCATGAGCATGTTTACCATCCAGGCAGTACACAACTACAATCTGATACACCTACTACTAATAAAACGTACTTCATTAGAAAATACCGGACATTTTATATGTCCCGTATTCTCTCAATTTGTTTCCTGGACAGACCCCTCAAACACCGGACTGTTTGGTTCAGAACTGGACACCTGGCAACCCTAAGTGTAGGTGCCGTAGGGCTCTAAGACCCTCTCCCTTCGCTGAACTCCAGCCTCAAAGGGAATGTCTGTACTAGTGTTTGTGTAACCTATACACCCACTGGGCATGGGCACAGTCCCAAGTAGTGACACCCATACCACTTACAGACAGAGGGCGTGAATGAGTCTGCTGTACAGCCTTAGCTGACAGCCTTAGCTTGGCTTTTAGTTCAAGCAGTAGAGGTTCATGCACTAAGCTCCAGAGGTTCCAGGTTTGGTTCTCCCTGTGGAGGTTACATTTCCAGCCCTCCTCTCCCCCCAGAGAGGTTTTTTCCATTTGTTTTGCAGTGTAGGTGTACTCTGGGTTTGTCAAACTGCCTAGCTTCGGAAGAGAAATGGAGACGATCCTCCAGCCCCCTTCCAAAATAGCAGGAGCTGTGCTAAGACCACGCAGCAAAGGGCAGGGGTAGGGGAGCTCCCAACTCTGGGGCAT
This sequence comes from Pelodiscus sinensis, assembly GCF_049634645.1. Taxonomy (NCBI): domain Eukaryota; kingdom Metazoa; phylum Chordata; order Testudines; family Trionychidae; genus Pelodiscus; species Pelodiscus sinensis. The sequence continues at coordinate 43,381,553 of NC_134723.1, read as the reverse complement.
TAGAACAATTTTCATAAAGGGGATGCTGAGAGCTATTGAACTAAACTGGACACCCTGCAGAAGATGGGAACCACTTCCAGCCAGACACATGCTAATTCCAGCCCCTATGCCCAATACTACCTAGGCCAAAGTTCTATGGGTCAGGCAATGGGGAAACCTCCCTCTGGGAGGCTGTCAGGCTCTGCCCCAGAGCAGGGAAACTTCTCCAGCAAAAAGATATTGGCTGACACTGGAGGAACTCAGAGCATGTCTACGCTAGAAAATTATTTCAAAATAACTCCAGAAATAACTATTTTGGAATAGCATGTCCACACTACAGGGAAGCCTCAAAATTTGTCCAAGGCAGGCTCCCTTAAGGTATGTTTACACACCAGCATTATTTTGGAATAACTAACGTTATTCCGAAATGACAAAGAGCACATCTACACAGCAAACTATTATTTCGAAATAATGTTGAGCTGGGGAACTTCTTACTCTGACTCCTGGTAAACACTCATTTTACGAGACGTAAGGGAAGTTGAAGGAAGAGTGTTCCTTCCACTTCCTGCTGTGTATACAGTGCCAAAAGCCGAATTAAGCTATTTTGACTTCAGCTACACAACTGAAGTAGCTGAAGTTGCGTAGTTTATTTCGGCTTTAGCCCTGCTGTGTAGACATGCCCTGAACGTGGACATGCTACCACGACTTAGGGTGCGTGTACGCAGCAGGGCTTACCTCGAAATAAGATACGCAAATTGAGCTCTGTCAATTGTGTAGCTTATTTCGAAATTGGGAGCATCTACATGGCACTTATTTCGAATTGGTGCAGTCTTCTGACTTCCCTTACTCCTCGTACAATGAGGATTGCAAGAATCAGAGTAAGAAGTCCTCCAGCGTCACAGTATTTCGACATTGTTTTGAAATAACTGCCTGCTGTGTAGATGCAGACTAAGTTATTTTGAAATAATGCTAGTTATTTCAAAACAATGTTGCTGTGTAGACATAACCATAGAGCCTCAGGAAGCATTAGGGAATCATGACTTCAAACGACTGCTATTTTGAAATAGCAGCAGTGGAGCAGTGGAGCATCCACGCTAATGCTGTATTGAAATAACTATTTCAGAATAAGCGTTATTCCCCGAAGGTGCGTCTCCAAAGTCTCCTTCGCGCAAAATAAGCAACACCATTTGCGCTACTCAAACGGCGTAGCTTATTTCAATGCTATTTCAAAACAGCTTATTTCGTCCTTTGGCGCTGTCCTCACAGCACCAGATTTCGAACTAACTTGCTATTCCGAAATTCCCCTTCATGGAACGAGGGCTACTGGGATGTCGGACTAGGCCGCCCCATGATTTCGGAATCTATTTTGAAATACCGGGCTGCTGCGATAGACGCGGGATAGCTATTCCGGGAGCCGTGTGGTATTCAGCGCCGCCGTGGCGACGTGGCCCCAGGAACGCAGGAGTTCGTATTTCGAAATACCGGGCTGCTGCAATAGACGCAGGATAGCTATTCCGGGAGCCGTGCGGTATCCTGAAACAGCGCCGCCGTGGCGACATGGTTCCAGGAACGCAGGGGTTCGTATTTCGAAATACCGGGCTGCTGCGATAGACGCGGGATAGCTATTCCAGGAGCCGTGTGGTATCCCGAAACAGCGCCGCCGTGGCGCCGTGGCCCCAGGAACGCAGGGGTTCGTATTTCGAAATACCAGGCTGCTGCGATAGACGTGGGATAGCTATTCCGGGAGCCATGCGGTATCCCGAAACAGCGCCGCCGTGGCGACATGGCCCCAGGAACGCAGGGGTTCGTATTTCGAAATACCGGGCTGCTGCGATAGACGCGGGATAGCTATTCCGGGAGCCGTGCGGTATCCCGAAACAGCGCCGCCGTGGCGACATGGTTCCAGGAACGCAGGGGTTCGTATTTCGAAATACCGGGGTGCTGCGATAGACGCGGGATAGCTATTCCGGGAGCCAAGCGGTATCCTGAAACAGCGCCGCCGTGGCGACATGGTCCCAGGAACGCAGGAGTTCGTATTTCGAAATACCGGGCTGCTGCGATAGACGCGGGATAGCTATTCCGGGAGCCGTGCGGTATCCCGAAACAGCGCCGCCGTGGCGCCGTGGCCCCAGGAACGCAGGGGTTCGTATTTCGAAATACCGGGCTGGGCTCTGCGGACGCTTGTTATTTCGAAACAAGGGGGGGGGGGTATTTCCAAACACCTCCCCAGAACAGACCCGGGCTCCCAGCAGAAAGCAAAGCCAACAGGTGGGCCGCTGGGGTTGGCACCTGCTGGCGCCAGCCAAACAGCCCGGTCTAATGCTGCGGGCTTTACCCTGGGAGGCGTGGGGGGGGGGCACTTTTAATTCCCCCCCCCCCATCAATTCCCTCCCGCCCCCGCCCTGGCTGCCGCCAAACCCCCCTCGGGCACGTCACTTCCTTGCAAACTTTCCCGAGGAAATGTCTCGGCAAAAGTTGTTTTTCTGCAGCGCGGCTCGCTGCTGAGTGGGGAGGTTCCCGGCGCTGCCCGCCCAGACAGACAGACAGCGCGGCCATGGACAGACTGGCGGACAAGGGCTGAGCGAGGAGGAGCCCGTTAGCTCTGCCCCCCCCCCCCCTCACAGCATCCCCCCCCCACACACACACACGCGCCTGCAGCCAGCCCCGCTGCCGCTTCCCAGCGCCGGCACCATGGCCCGGAGCCTGGACAACATCGACCTGGCTGCGCTCAGGGTGAGTGGCCCCGGCTGCAGCCTTCGGGCGGGGAGGGAGGGGGGCCAGGCGGGACCGGCTCCCGTTCATTTGCGCCTCGGCTTTGCGCTGCCCCTGGCCGGAGCTGCGCCGCGCTCCCCTCTGGGCGCAGCAGGCTCCTAGAGGGGCTGCACGTTTGCTCCCGCACAGCCGCCTGGTGCTGCGGGTTTCTCTGCGGGAGGATCCGCTCCTCCCCCGCTTGCTGCTGCTGTTCTGGGCAGGGTGTGCTCGGGTGTCAACTCCGGGGGGTGTAGAAAGTGGTTTTCTGCTGCGCTGCACCCACCCCGTGAGTTTGCTTCCTCTGCAGTAGCCGTCTGGCCCGGGCTTGGTTTGTGCAGCAGCTGGTTTTAAGCTGTGATGGGCAAAGGATTCCCAGCCTGCCCCAGTTTTAGTTGGGAGATACTTTTCCCCCCGGCTGCAGGCAAGTCCCTGCTGACTTGCAGCGCGCTGGCTCCACATGGAGTTGCTCCTTTTGCATCTGTAAGGAAAAAGCAGCTGATGCCTAGCCAAAGACAGGTCTCGTTATTTAGGTTGCTTTGGAGCACTCTCAGGCTACAGGCTGTGCAAACCTCCTTGTAGCTGCCTTGTACGGGGACTGGATTCTTTGCAGGGACAAGACAAACTGGATTTTATCCAGCCTGTGTCGGTACCTCTAAAATGCACCTAAAGGACCACATGCCCTGATAGGGTAAATGGGTGAAACCCATGTGCATTGTCAGAAAACTTAGCCTCAAGTATTCACCTGCACGCAATCACTCCTGCAATAATCTTAGTCAAGTCAACTCACAGGCATAAAACAAGCAGAATTTTAGGGTCCAGGGATGGTATTTCATTTGAGTAAAAAGATATTCCAGTGTCATCACTGTCTCGCCCCCTCCAGTAAGTAACTTTCATTGACTTCAATAGGAATTACTTGACTCTTGCAAAGGCACTGGAAGAGGGTGGATGTGGTAAATAGGACTCCTGGGATGAAGTGCATGTGTGCAGACATGAACACGCTAGGTATGTTAGTGAGTAGTGGACTGGAGTATCGACTTCTCGCTTCTCATAGAAGCAGCAGGGGACAGGAGCTTAAAAGCCAGCTTCCCCCAGCGCCAGCTCCGCTGTGTCACCTGCCCCGCCCCCGCTGCCTTTATCAAAGGTAACGGAGAGATAGAGGAGGCTGCCGCAAAGCAGCGTCTCCCTGCAGTGGGCGGTGGCTAACAGTCCCGGCTCATGCTGGTCTGGGGCACTGCGCCTGTGCCTCTTAAGTACAGTAAGAGCCTGGCCCTAATGCAGTGTTGCAGCACAGGTGGCTTCCAGAGCCAGGACTGCTCAGTCCCAGCTCAAGCCAGCCCCGGCAGCTATCCTCCCTCCGTCTCTGCAGGACGGTCCTAATCAACGAATCACGTAGTTGACACAAATTGTATCGACTACACAATTAGCCAGATAACCGCAATTTAACATCCCTAGTGCACGCTATATTTTTGCAAGGCCAACAAAGCTGACATGAATACAGCTGCTTATACATACTCGTATCGTGCCTGCTCTTGCAGCTTCCAAGGTTTTAATGTAAACCAGCTCTGGCGCCATAAAACGACCCCTGTTAATATTTCATGCCCACAAACAGTTAACACGGTGGTGCACAATGCAACTTAGGTGGCCAGCTTAGATTTTTAAAAGACAAGCGGAAATATCATGCCAGTCCAGCCACAGCTATTCTAATGCCCTCCTCCGATCCAGGGAGGGGAAAAAACTAGTAAAACTGTGGCGAAACGGATCCAGCCTCAAAGAAGGAAACCAAACTAAGATCATTTCTAACTATGACTTTAAAAGAGGGCTTGGAAAATCCTGGGAAGGAATCATGTGGTGAGGATTCCAAACCCCAGAAACAGGAAAAAGAAAAGCTCTGCAGTGTGCTAGGATTGCAGTGATGGAACCGGACTCGCTGACCCGGTCACAGCCAGGAAAGCCAAAATTTAACATGAAATGTAGCTACGCTTGGACCAGTGAGATGAAGGGAGGAAGGTTCCCTCTTAAGGTTAAGTGGTCGCCTCATCTTAAGTAGGGATGTAAAAGGTTAACTGGTTAACCTGAAAGGGCTGGAACAGCTCCCCACCCACCTCGTAGCTCCATGGTGCCTGCCGGAGCAGCCCCTGCTTGTAACAGGCCAATTCCCCAACCCCTGCTGCAGGTGACATGCTGGTTCCCCAGATTCAGGGCCGGTGCAGCCCCTGTCGGTTCCACGCCCAAGGAGACTTCGCTGTGGGCCCTGCAGTGCATGGAACCATGTAACCGCTACGATTTTTAGTGGTTACAAGGTTACATTTTTAACTGCATTTTTGCATCCCTAAGCTTCAGAATCCTGTGTAAGCAGGCAGGAGAATACCTTTGTACAGCAGCCTGCCGGCTCTCAAAGCCAGACGACTCCATACAAGTCTCCCAAGTGTCGTTTTACCCCAGAGAGCCTGAATCCGTCAGGTCTAGGCCTCAATAGGTCAATACTAAAGTGTCCCAAAGTGCCCCCTGGATCCACATGTGTGACAGCCCAGCATGATTCTGGGGGCCAGCAGAGGCTGCAGGCGTGGCTCCATGCTGGAGGCGGGACAGGCAGAGGCTAGCATGGTTCCAGCCCCACAGAAAGGAAGGGGGAAAAGTTTGATCTACAGTCATAAGCTAGGTTGGACCCTGTGGCCTGGGACTCTGTGGTCTGGCAACATCAGAGCATGCAGGGCAGCAAAGCCGGAGGGGCCGCCGGACTTAATGGGGTAGGGTTGCCGGGGCCACTGGAACTCACAGGGCTGGTGGGGCCCCCAGAGCCCGACGGGACGGTGGAGCCGGCAAGGCTGCCAGAGCTGTTGGGGCAAGGGGCAGCAGAGCCCAGTGGCCAGGGAGAGGAACCCAGCAGAGAAACTGGCACCTCTCCCATTTCCCCCACCTCCCGGCCTCCTCTGGTCTGGCAAATTCCCTTGTGTGGGACCAATCAGGTCCTGAGGGTGCCAAACCAGGGAGATCGAACCTGTGTATCTATTTTGTAAAGCCCCAAATCCTTGGGCCGGTCATGGCCAAATGAACGCCAGGTAGCGCTATCGCATCGTTGTGAGAGGCAACCAATAGAGGGCAATATCACGGCAAAGGCACATGGCCTTCCGGCAAATTGCTTTACTTCCCTGCACCCTACGGTACGTCTAACCTACGTTTTAATTTTGCGGGAATTTGCATATCTACTTTCGATCACATTTTTGGAAGCAGGTTTTTCAAAAGTGAAAGTCATCTGGATGCAGTTTTTTTCAGAAAAAGCACTCCTTTTTTGGAAAAACTGCTCTTCCTCAAAAAATGAGGTTTACACGGTTTTTCGAAAGAGGGATTTTTCCTTAAAAAAAAAAAAAAAAAACCCTCATCCAGACTACTTTTGCTTTCGAAAAACCCGCTTTAGAAAAAGCGATCGGAAGAAGATATGCAAATTAGCACCGTATTTCCATATCTCCTTTCGGAAAAAAAACGTACTCTAGACGTACCCATAGTGGGATGGGCTGAGGGAATCGTAACAGAGATGTCCTCCTCCCAGGCCCCCTACAGCAGTGGTCTGGCCCATGGATTCCAAACATGCCTGGAGCATCTGGGTGGAGTTGTGCTACTATTTAGCTTCCAGACCAGGCTGTCACCCGGTGCTGCGCTGGTGAGCTAATGGTAGACATTTGTTGCAGAACTTCCAGGGTTGTACATTTTATATGGGCAACCCCACGGCTAAAATACCTTTCGATTTTGGTGGTTGTTCCTGCAAAGAGGGAGAGAGGCCCAGCAAAAAAGTCAGAACTGCAAACTCTTGTCTCTTGCTTGGCTGCCAAATTCATAAAAAGTGCGTTTCAGTTGGTATCCTGTGGTGTGCAGCATTTGGCACGCCACCCTGCAGAGCAGTAATATGTCGCCCAGGTGGCATCCAGGTCAGCAGTCTTGCTGTTGTCTTTTCAACACTCCGCAGATGATAAAGGAAAGCACAAAGACCAGCATATGGTACAGGGCATTATAGTAATTAACCTCAAAGTGATGAATGTTTGGATCCGAAGTTTGGCATTGGTCTAAGGAAATGTAGCCACTTGGCAGTGGGTAGGTGGCGAAGGGTTATACGGGCCACAGAGTTTTGAAATGTGTGCTGAGAGGAAGCATTACATCAAAGAGGATTCCTGCCTCTGAGATCATTAAGAACTTGGCCCAGTGTGAGGACTTAACCATAACGTGCCAGCTGGGGAGGCAGATCTAAGTTGGAGCCCAGAATTTGTGACCCCGACAGAGCCTGATTTAATGCTGGGCTTTGGTTAAAGGAGAGAGATGGCCAAGAATACTGGCTGCACTCATTGCTTTGGGGATTTGAGACCTGAAAATTCAACGGGCTACTAAAGGTGATGGACAGGATTTGTTATCCTCCCTCCCCTCAGATTTGGTGTCACGTTAACATTCATTTTCAATAGTGGAAGCCAGTTGCCAGCTGCATCGGTTTTTCCTAATGTGCTCAACACCTTCACAAACCGTTCCGGAGAGGGTTGGGCTTGGTAGGCCACATGGGACGAGAAAGCTCTTTGAGGCAGATAAACCCAGGTTTGCATTTGCATAAACAGAGAACCCCCTTTCTATCACCCTGTTATTACAGGCAGAGTTAACGTGACCATTGAGCGCATGAATTTCCTGAGCAATTAAACTTCCTTTCATCCTCATTGTGGCGTGCCATTCATGACTGCTAATTCCACACCTCTGCCTTATAGAGAAAGATCCCTGGGTGGGGAAAATGCTCTGGGACTCCACTCCTGTGGCCAGCTTGCTGCTTAGCTGCCCATGTTCCACTCTGCGCATAGACAGTCCTGCCTCAAGAGGTCTGCTAGGCACCAGCCTCGTGGCTCCTGGTTGATTCCCTGTCCTAAATAAACACCAAGGCTGCAAAAGCAGCTGCTTTTGCGGAAAAACTTGCCAGCTGTCTACACTGGCTGCTTGATTTTGTGCAAAAGCACTGACTTCCTACTGTCCGAAATCAGTGCTTCTTGCGCAAATGCTTTGACGTTCCCGTTCGGGCAAAAGCCCTTTTTTTGTGCAAGAGGTCCAGTGTAGACAGCTAAAAACCGTTTTGCGCAAAAAAGCCCTGATGGCGAAAATGGCGATCAGGGCTTTCTTGCGCAAAACCGTGTCTAGATTGGCACGGATGCTTTTCTGCAAAAAGTGCTTTTGCGGAAAAGCGTCCGTGCCGATCTAGACGTTCTTTTCCGCAAATGCTTTTAACGGAAAATCATGCCAGTCTAGACATAGCCCAGGGCTGTTCCAGGAAGCGTTCAGGTAACAGTGTGGATCTCCAATAGCTGCCAGGTCCATTCCTGCTCCTTGCTCCTGACTTTGACCTTGGCTTAATTTAGATTTCACATTCTGATTTGGATCTTGAAACCTGACTTCGATTGATCCTAGGTTTTAACCCTGGACTGGAACCTGACTGTGAACTCGTTTGCTGTTCACACTCTCAGGCTAACCTCTGCTGTGGTTCCTTAGTCCTGACTGTGCTTCTTGGGATCCTGACACCAGCCAATGAGGTTTTATAATGTCCACCTAAAATCATGTTTTAGATCTCCCAGCAGCAATAGGCTTATTGCTGGTTCTGTCATAGTTGAAAGAGAGAGCATAGCTGATTAAATCCCATACCAGTAGAAATGAAGCATTTTACAAGAGCCTCACTCCTGCAAAAGCAATTTGCAGGATCAATATTGAAAATCGAGAAAAGGTAAACTCAAAGGGTATGTCTACACTTGCACCCTAGTTCGAACTAGGGATGCAAATGCAGGCATTCGAAATTACTAATGAAGTGGGGATTTAAATATCCCACGCTTTATTAGCATGATCTTGCCGAAATGTTAGTTAGAATCACAGCTGATTCGAACCAGGACGTGCCGGGACGCGTTAGTTTGAACCAACCCCCTTGGTTCGAACTAACATTACTCTTCATTTTTTTTGAGGAGCTGTGATTCAATCTAGCGTACCAGTGAGATCATGCTAATGAAGCTCAGGATATTTAAATCCCCACTTCATTAGCAATTTCGAATGCCTGCATTTGCATCCCTAGTTCGAACTAGGGTGCAAGTGTAGACAAATCCAAAGTGTCCCTAGCCTCTTAGGTGTAATTTTTCTCCTATTTTTAATATATTTCATTGTGCCTTTTACCTGAGCATGTGCATAAATGAAAAGTCTGTCTGAGCTGGTTTCATCTTGTTAGTTAAATAAAGCAAATCCACAGGCATTTGAAGATCTGGGAAGGACATGATTAAAAACCATCTAACTACAAAGAGCTGAAGATAAGTGCATTCCGATTTACTGTCGGGGAACACAGTGAAGAATCCAAGCAAGATAAAAATAGATCTTCATGGCTATAAGGAGGACTTGTGCTTAGCTGCTGTCAGAGCTATTTGGTTCTAGAATATCCACACGGTACCACAGTTGTAGAAGTCTGTTACATTGTTCTCATGGTGAAATCTATTGCATACGTATCAAGACACTTTGCTGGCAAAAAACCTGGCTCTATTTCATTTATGTATAAAAACTCCTGTTTATTGCAAGGGGGATTTGCTCAAGCAAAGTGAGCTCAGCTGGATCAATCCTTAGGTGGATAGTTTCCATGCAAAAAAATCCTAGGATTTACTTGAGAAATAATCTTCAATCAGATAAACATTTTTTCTATACTAAAAAATGGTCTTTTGGAGCTGGCATCACAGAATCTGGACTTCTGAGAAAATGATGTGACTCTATAGCACATTGGTACCAAGAGATATCAACTGACATGATAGCTAGCTAAAAGAGGTGGTGAAAAACAGATTCACAGTATTAATAATATTACACGTAAACTTCTCAATGGTGTTCTCCAAAGAAATGAGCTAGAGTGATAAATTACTCATCCAGCTACCAAGAAACTGGTCTCTTGAGTTCTGAATAGTTTTATATAAATATCTCAAGTAAGTTTTAACTGAAACAGATTTCTTAATATGCTGAGTTGTAGGAGTACATGTTTATTTATCCATATTCTTCTTCAGAGTCCTCTGGCTACTTGAGAAATGATACAAGATGAATCTCCGCATCATCTTTGCGGCAAAGGGGGGGTGTTAATATAGTGTATGCTGAACGAGTAGGAATTGTACTAATCTGGATTCTAAGCCACAGCACGTGGGCAAAAAGCTTTTTATTCCCTGGGTCTTCAGTCCACCTTGCGAAATGAGACTGCATTTTAATTGTAGCCTCGATGTTATGATGGTTTTGGTAAGGCTACAGCTAAATCACACACAAATGAGTCATAAGACACTTTCTTAATATTTCGTAACTTTGGTTTGTTCTTTCTGTAGACCACTAACCTGAATCTTTCAGAGCAGAAGAGAGCTGTCCACATTTATCCTCTAGCTGGGCTCAATGGTTAGAACTGATACATGAGACTTGTAGGTTCCATTCCTGCGTCTGCTACTAAATTGTCATGAAACCTTGGGCAAACCATGTAACTGCCGTGTACTTCAGTTTACCCATCTGCATTTATCTGGGCTGTGCATGTATTTGATCTTTCATTGACTAATATTTATAAATTGTTTTGAGAGGCATGGTTGAAAGTTGTAATAGAAATCCATCCTATTTTATTTTTAATGCTGATTTTATTACTATTTAGCTTTATTATTCTCTATTTATGATATAAATTGTTATGAGAAAATGTGTTGGGTGTTTGCATACTGTTTGAACAATAGTGTTCCCAAGGCAAAGCGGTTACTCACTTTTCAATGAATAACAGTATTTACTGTACTTTTTACAGGACCCAGCAGGGATATTTGAACTGGTTCAAGTAGTTGGAAATGGGACATATGGACAAGTCTATAAGGTATGATGCCTTTTTAATTGACTTTCTTGCTATAACTGTTGCCCTATATAGGAAAGAACAGGCAACATAGAAGAAGAGGAAACGGTTGTTACAGTAATAGCTTGCTTTGTTGCTCTGTATAACTGTGTCTGATCCTGAACAGTGGAAGCACTCTGTGTGTGTGTGATTTTCCTCCAGTAACACTTTCATGTTTTTGTGTGGCCACGTACCATGGTGGGTCTCACATTGATTTCTTCCACCTGGGTCTCATTCTTGTCATTTTCACTCTAAAAATATTTTTCATAGCTTGCAGGTACAACGCGAAGCTAGTGCAAACATTTCAACATGGGATATAATTAGTATATTGCTCAGTAAGGTGGTGCCCCTTATTTGGGGGAGAAGACACAGGAAAAAATTCAACAAAAGTAGCCATGCCCTGTCAGGCTCGGGCCTGAGTGAATTTCTTAGCCATGCTCTTCAGGAGAGCTGGCAAGTAGTTGATTCTTCCCATTGCTACAGTTCATTGCTGGATCCCGAGGGCAGAACGACCAATCAGTTATTTAAGTCAATGGATAATTCACTAGGCATACTATGGAATCTACAGGTTGGCTTAAGATGGGAATCAGTCTTGGTTTAAATGAGTGGATTTGGGGAAGAAGTAGTGAGAACAAACATTGGTCATTCAGTTATGAGGCCTTCTCTAGGAATGATTTGAAAAGAAGAAAGAGTGAATTTAGAGCAGTGTTTCCCACCTGGAGAAGGGAAATAAGAGGAGTGGGCAAGGCATGGTATTAGGGCAGGTGAGAGAGGCCGCAGCAATAGAGAAAGCTTTCTAGCTTTGGATCCCCCATAATCCCCACCAGAAACATCCTCCTGCAGCAGAGAGTAATGTGATGGGCTGCTCCTTGCAAGCCGTTTTCATCTGTCCCTGCTCCTTGCTGGATAATGCCCAGGGCTGGCCCACAACATTTTGGCACCTGAAGCGGGGAGCTCAAAGGACACCTCCTTACCCCCTCGCTTGGGCCAGAGCTTTGAAAGGTCTCAATTCTGCCTGCTTCCTGTTCTACTCCTTTCATGGTCCTGCTCTGCTACCTACCCCAATAAAGGAGAACTAACCAGCAGTAGACACAATTTTCTACACTCTGGGTCCTAGTGGCACCCCGCCCCGCAGTCTGGCCCCTGAGGCGGCTGCCTCAGTTCGCCTCATGGTAAGGCCAGCCTTGGTAATGCACTTGGCCACCAGACAAGGTCACGTAGAGAGGATTCAGGCTGTATCCAACTCGTGTAGGGTCTCTTCTCTGGTCTTGCTGCCCTCCCTCAGCTTTGAGGGCCTATGTGACCCGGCTCTCTCCATCCACCCATGGACTCTCCCGCTCCAAGCTTCGTGCAGTCTTCTGGTTCGCGGGGATGAGTCAAGGGAGACCACAGCTGATGGAAAAAGCTAGAAAAGGAATAAATGTATCTGTGAGTGTGCATGTGACGGATGTACCGGGTGCGAACTCCCCCTCTCGGAAGAGCAGGGGGGTTTAGTGGACTCACCGTCTATGTCTGAGATATTCTTGTCCCGGGGTCCTGTTCCCGGGATGGGGGTTCGTGAATGCGATCACCTGTTGCCGGTTCGGCGCCGGGGCTAGGCAGACTCACAGCCCCGTCCCCATTAAGGGTTCTGGTGTCCCACCGGGTTAAGCATTCCGGGGCCTGTCCCTGGTAAAGGTCCTTCCCAGATGGAGAGCAAGCGTTTGGATAACGTTTGCAGTCGCCCGACTCCCAAGGTTGCAGACTACCGGGTAGGTCGGGTAGGCTGGGACTGCAGGTAAAGGGGGGCATGGGAGACCCGGGCCTGCCCTCTCCACCGGGTCCCAGCCCGGGGCCCTAAGTGGGGGAAACTAACGCGCTACCTCCACGACAGGCGGGGTTGATCCCCGAAACTGCGCCAAAAGCGCTCTGCCCTGGGCTCCTTCCACTCTCCGCCTTTTGCCAACCTGCCTGGGTATCCGCACGAAGCATTTACCACGCCCAAGCCGTTGGCCCCGGGGTCCCTGGCATTGCTCTTCTTTCCCTCCAACGGGGCGGGATGCACGTCTTTCCAGGGGGAGACTAGCGGCTTCTCCCTGAGCCGCCTTTAGCCGCCTTTAGCCGCCTCAAGCAGCCCGGGGAAAGACGCCATCTAGGCCAGCCCCACCCCCCTGACATCATCACGCCATGCTGCGTAACGGCCGGGGTCCGGAGCTCCGCCCCCCTCTGCCCGGCCCCGGGCCGCTGGAGCGCTTCCCGGGCGCCTGGCTCGCATGCTGCAGCCGTGTCTGGCCCCGCCTCCCTTGACGCGGGGTCGTGCGCATTCTCTTGCGCAAGACCTCAGCCTGGCCGGGGCTATGCCGATTGCTCGTGCTGCCGGCCTGTCCTCCCCAGCCCAGGGGAGAGGGGGCAGTCCCCCTTCCTGGTTCAGTGCAGACCCTGCTGGGTCCGTCACAGTGCACATAGCAAGAAAGGCAAAAAGAAGAGGAAAAGTAAGAGGTATCAGAGGCAGGAAAAGAAGGGGGAAAAGACATGTGAGGGAAGGCACTGATTGTGTATGATCTGGTGAGGAAGACTGGGGTTTTCCTTCATCTCATCTATCACAACGGGGTGGCGGAGGCGTCTCCACTGGAAAGAGGCTGGGATGCCCAAATTACATTGTTTCCCAAAAGCAACAAGGAGTCCTGTAGCTCTTTATAGACTAACAGATGTATTGGAGCATAAGCTTTCGTGGGCAAAGACCCACTTCATCTTTGACATGCATCTGACGAAGTGGGTCTTTGCCCACGAAAGCTTATGCTCCAATACATCTGTTAGTCTATAAGGTGCTACAGGACTCCTTGTCGCTTTTGCAGATCCAGACTAACACGACTACCTCTCTGATAATTGTTTCCCAGAGGCACGTTAGGCTACATCTATACTGCAGGCTTCTTGGGGAAGAGATCTTCCGCAAACACTTCTTGGGCAAAAGCGCCTCCACACCTCAAAAGCACATCGCAAAAACGATGTGCTTTTGAGCAAGAGAGCGTCCACACTGCTTGGACGCTCCTGTGCAAGAAAGCTCTGTTTGCCATTCACAGAATAGCCATCTGAGCACCTGTGCTTTTCCTGATGGGCTCTTTTTGCGCAAGAAGCCCCTGTTGAGCGTCCGCACACATCTTTTTGCACAAGAATTCTTGTGCAAAAAGGAGTTATTCCTCATAGAGGTACACCTGCACCGCAAAAAGCCCTCTGTTCTGCTGTTCTACTGTAAATTTTCTTGTGTACAAATGTGCTTGAGGTGTGGATGTTTGTGCAAAAACCCTGTCGATGTAGCCTTAGTGTTTAATATAAAACTACTGGTTCCACATTTTGGTCCCCCTCTTAGATTTTAAAGAGCTGCAGATACCTCATGAAAAGCCGTGATACGTCGCTAAGACAATACTGTTGATATGCTGTGTGTTCTGCCTTTCCTCCCTTCATTTTTTTATTTGAAACCTTGAAATTTGTATCCTAACTTTCCAGCTACTGGAGTAGCGGCAAGGATTATGAAGTCCTATGTAGAGAATTGAGTGCCAAGAGGCAAATCAGAAAACAAACTTTTAGAGGTAGTGAAGTCTGTGGGATTGCATAGATTTTACAGAGGAAAGAACCTTTGCCAGAAAATGAATATTGCTGCTGCCTGCCACATAATTTTCCCTCATACTATAAAATAAATCCTGGTATAACAGAGAATTATTGCTATCTAGGTCATCTTTTAAACATTTTTTGTGTTGAGGTTAATCAGCTGCTCCTTAATTACCCCAAGAACAGGAAGAAAAAACATAGTTCAGTTTATTTACTGAAAAAGAAAGTTTTGAGAGATCATATGTTTCAGTTGAACGTTAAAATCTAAGTGCAAAAGCATGTAAGAAATGTTGATAATACTAATTAAGGGTAGTGCCTGAGGCACTTGTTCATAGAAGTGAAGGAGAGCCTTGTATTTGGGGGAATGTATGGAACAAGGATGAATATGATTGGGTAACACTTCCAAGTAAAAGGATCCGTTCAGATATCTGGGAATGGAAAATAATCACTGTAAAATAAGAATTTAAATAAGGCTGTTGTTAATAGGACAATAAAACAGACTTTGTAATAATTGGTTACAGCTTCATAAATCTGCAGGCTAGAGTCACATTTTTATGTGGTTGATACCAGAATCTGGACCTTAAAGTACTTAAGATCGAAAAGCAATTCCAGTTTGTTTGTGAGTTATTTGAACTTGGGCCCTATTTTCAAGTCAGCCTATTTTGCATTGCTTAATTATTGGCTGGCTGTGAACATTCTTACCACTAGCATTTTCTTCTTACAAATATTTTTTACCATTCAATTTTGGGCCAATTGACAAAGATCTGTTTAATCAAGAAATAAGTTACTCTTGGCAGAAGTGTAAAGTTGTCATCCAGTCAAGGAATGTAAACATTAAAATGTGACTTTTGGTAACCAGACACAAAGCCCCTAGACTATTAAACAATCAGCCGAATACTCAATTTGAACTGGTTTCACATAATCCCATGCTCAAATGTATTTGTAAATGCCATATCATGAAAAAATTTGAATACTAAACAAATCTGTTGAAAATGCAATCTGTTTGCAGATAACTTGCAAACACAGAGGTTAAATGCATAGAGCAAAGAGACTGGCAACTGCTAATGGGAATATTGTATTTAAAGTGGCCATTAAAAATCAAGATTAGGGTATTTACATATTTTATTCTGGTATATCATTGGTTTTGGTATGTATTTACCTAGGACTGATAGAGACAGGTTAGTGAATGTTGGCATCATTTTAAGTTCGCGTCTAGTTGAAGCATTACTTTCTGGCTAAAATATTTATGATCACAAGGCTAGCCCAACTAGAGTTAATGATGTCACAGGAGCATGTATTCAGTCTTCAGAGGCAGCCATATTTTCTATACATACAAAAATAACTAAATATACACACAGATAACTTAAAACACAACTCAGGTTCAACAAATTAAATCCTAATCAGCTAAGCAAACCAGTTGGATCTTGAAAATCAGAATTGTTGTGTTGTGGGGATTTTTTTAAGCGAGCACATAATTCTGTAAAAAACAAAATTGGAGGCTCATCATTACATAGAAAACACTGCTTAACTGACTTTTTTGAGGGAGAAAAAATTCTCTCTCTGCTGGTGTTGTAGTCCTAGTTTCAGTTCTTTGCCAATTAAAATGGAAGATTGTAATAAAGATTGTAACAGGAACGCCAGTCAACATATGTAGTTGACCCACAGTAACGTTAGAGCTGCACAGAACAGTTCTGATGCTAGGATCTGTACACTTTAAGTGAATTAAAGCTAGAGGAATACATTTTCAAACAACATATGGGGGGATCAGGTTTGCAGATCCCAATATTGGCAACCTCAAGCATTCAAAAATCATGAGTCACACACACACAATCAGGAGTTTGGCTAAGAAATATTCCAGCTTTATAAAATGATACATTTGGGGTTCTTTTTAGTTTCCTTTTATTTATTTTTTTTAGGCTTTAGGTTTCACATTTTCGTACTTTTATCTTCAGCCATGATGGCTAAAAACATAGTTTGGGGTTGGGTTTTTTTCTTTCTTTTTGAATGGCAGCTGAGTTGCTTATGAACTCGCATGACTCCACAAGCAGAGGCATTAAGGAAAAATCGGATAGCATGCAACTCGTGGTAAAATCATGAGACTTGGTCACTCTGAGACTGTTAGCGAGGATGGCGAATTTAATACCATTTAAAGTTTCGCCTTTATCCTTTCATTCAACCGTGCACCCTCGTGTAAGGAGTTTCCCTTGACTCCCTTGTGCATAGGCGAACTGGAAAGCCCTTGGCTGTGTCTACACTGGCCACTTATTCCAGAAAATCAACCGCTTTTCCGGAATAACTTGCCAGCTGTCTACACTGGCCGCTTGCTTTTCCGGAAAAGCACTGACGATCTACTGTAAAATCATCAGTGCTTTTCCGGAAAAACTATGCTGCTCCCGTTCGGGCAAAAGTCCTTGTCCAGAAAACTGTTCCGGAAAAGGGCCAGTGTAGACAGCACAGATTTCTTTTCCACAAAAAAGCCCCGATAGCAAAAACGATGATCGGGGCTTTTTTGCAGAAAAGCGCGTCTACATTGGCACGGACGCTTTTCCGGAAAAAGTGCTTTTCCAGAAAAGCATCCTGCCAATGTAGACGCGCTTTTTCCGGAAATACTTATAACGGAAAACTGTTCCGTTTTAAGCGTTTCCGGAAAAGGGTGCCAGTATAGAGGTAGCCCTTGTGTTTACAGAGCATGCAACCAAGAAGTACAGTCACTGGGTCCTTGCTTGGACCCCGTCTGCACCAACCCACAAAGCAGGGTCCCTGTGGAGAGAATTCCATCTTGCTCCCCCTTAAAGATTCCCTGGAGCTTTGGAAGTCATTGCCCCGGTCTGCAGCGCAAAGATGCTCGGAGCTCCTCGTGGGGTTGGTTACTTGGCCACCCTTCGGTAGGGCTATGTGCATGGATGTGCCACAGGTCGGCCTGTAGCAGTGCTTCTCAAACTTATTTGATTGGACCCTTCCTTTCTTTGTGTCTGTAGTCACTTACACCCGCCAAAATGACATAGCGTGCTACCCAGCTCTCGAGGCGGACTGGGGCGCAGCACCTCCTGGCTTGGTGTCTGGCTCCAAAGCAAAGCAGCACTAGCAGCAGCGCAGAAGTAAGGGCGGCAATGGGAAAAGTGGGTATTTATCGATCACTTTAAACTGCAGACTCAGCACCTTCTTGCCACAGCACTTGTGCCCTGCTGCTGCCACCTTGGGTCTGACAGCCAGAGCCCTGCCGCCTTGAGATGAGGGATTGGTGAGGGCGGAGGGGAGCCAGAGAGCCAGGGCTGCCACTGATGCGGGATTGGGGCGGGGAGGAACGGGGCAGGCCAGGGCTCCAGGGGTCATCTTATCCCCCTCTCCCTGGGTGTGCCCATCTGCGCGGGCCCCAGCCACCTAGATCACATAGCCGACGCTCTTTTAGTGACCCCCACCACTACCTGGGTGTCCTGGGCTTGATTCCAGGGGGGAGCTGCATAGCTCCAGGCTGGCCTTGTAAGAGCTCCAGAGCAATGAAGCCGCCCTGGCCCAGCAACGACTGTAGCCATGTGGATGAGTCTCACTGCACCGCGCAAGCTGAAGCCCAGCCAGGGAGGAAATGAGTGTTGTGTGACACTCTGATTTCAGTTCCTCTTCAGTCTGCAACCACATGACCTCAGGCTTTTGTCTTGCAAGTGTCAGCCTAGGGTGGCGTGGCTGGGAGCTGACTCAGGCTTACTTGGCTGCCGCAGCACATGGCGTGGGAGCGGCCGTGTGTGGCACTCTCCCCTGCGAATAAGGACTAAGCACTGTGCTGTTGTAGGAGAGAGGGGAAGGCCAGGGTCTACCCTCTTCCGGCTATACAGCATGGGTGTCTGTCGTACGCTTAGGCTACGTCTACACTGGCATGAATTTCCAAAAATGCTTTTAACGGAAAAGTTTTCCGTTAAAAGCATTTTCGGAAAAGCACGTCTAGATTGGCAGGATGCTTTTCCGCAAAAGCACTTTTTGCGGAAAAGTATCTGTGGACAATCTAGACGCGGTTTTCCGCAAAAAAGCCCCGATCTCCATTTTCGCGATTGGGGCTTTTTTGCAGAAAACAGAACTGTGCTGCCTACACTGGCCCTTTCGCACAAAAGTCTTTCGGAAAAAGACTTTTGCCCGAACGGGAGCAGCATAGTATTTTCGGAAAAGCACTTATGATTTTACAGGAGATCGACAGTGCTTTTCCGGAAATTCAAGCGGCCAGTGTAGACAGCTGGCAAGTTTTTCCGCAAAATCATATGATTTTGCGGAAAAACTTGCCAGTCTAGACACAGCCTTAGTGTCCTGGTCCGGATTTTTAAAGCTCTTCAGCTGTTGATCTGCTCAGCGTTGCAGGCCTAACTGATTTTGGAGCCAAATTCTCATTTTTGCAGGGATTTAGGTACATAGATGCCTAAATCCTACCTAAATCCCTCCTGCGAATGAGAATTTGGCTCCTAAATCAGGGCGGCATGGAGATGGTGAGCATGGCAATACCGCCCACTAAAAATCTGAGCTGTAGTATCTGCCTACCCAGATTAACCCATGTGGCATCACCAGTTCTTCACTTCTGCCCCTAAACTGTTGAGTGGTTGTGAGCTGTTTAACCCCAGCTGGGTCACACCTCCGATGTGGGTCCGTTGCAGTAGGGATGTATGTGTGCATCCGTTGTAATGGCTAAATTTGGGAAGAAACATACTGTAGATTTTTTTTATTATGCCTTTTAGTCGCCTTGTCAGGCTCATTGGAGACTGAGCATGCAGCAGAGATCTACTAATAGAGCCTAGGTCTTCTGGCCTCTGGTCCAGTGCCTTAAACACAAGGATGCTCTTCCAGCAAGAGGGACCTTGGAAAAACCGGGTAGTGGATAGGTGAGGCACACATATAGCTGGTATCATGTTTAGAGTCGTTCATCTACCCCAAACCAGGCTTTAGAACGGTGGTGGGGAGCCGGTGGCCCGCGGTTTCACCTGCAGCCCACACCCCCTCTCTGCCCCTCTCCCCCATGCCTCTCGCACACTGGGGCACAGGAGGTCTGCACATTCAGACTCCTGCCCTTCCCTCCCAGCACTTTGGACCACTGTGAATGGGTTGGGAGAGGGAGGAGGTGGAGGGGAGACGGAGCGCAGATCAGACGATTCTTGGCATTTGGCAAGTGCTGGGAGGAAGGAAAGGGGAGGAGTCGGTAAGTGCGGGGCTCCAGCGCCCGAGAAGCAGGGGGGGGGAAGGGAGCACTGAGGGGTGCGCGGGCCACAGGTGGTGCTCCAGTAGGCTGCGGGTTGCCCACCACTGGATTTCAGTTGTGCAGCCCTCTGAGACAAAGGAGGGCCGCTCGTGCTGCCGCTGGCTAGTCTTGGTTGCCCACCACTACTTTAAAATGAGCTCTGGAAAGCCACTGCCGATCCTTTAAGCTCAGCGTGGGCTCCAAGACTCAACCTGGGCTCTTTCCCTCTCGCACAGCACAGATTTGTGTAGGCCCAGATACACCACCCATGACATCCCTGCAGCCTTCATGACTTCTGTGTGACCCCTTTTGATGAGGCCTTTGGACTTTGAGATTCCCTTCTCTGGCGTGGTGCGGAACGGTGGCTTTCTTTCGCAATAAGGGTTCGTGAGGGGCCGAGGCCGGGGGCTGGGGAGTGCGTCTCTCTAGGAAATCTCAGGGGCAGGACGATCTTGTTTGGGGATATATGTGCTTGCAGGCCGGTGGGGGTGTGGAGAGGCTGCACAGGTGCTAACTTTTGCATTTCCCCTGCCCTCACTCTTCTACTTCTTACCTCAGAACCACTCCTCCCCCGCGTCCTTCCCTGGGCACCTCCAACCAGCTGATGCGGCCGGTGGATGCTAAGCACCCCCTATTTTTTTCTTCATGGGTGATTGAGCCTTGGAGCACTTAAAGTCAGCACCGACGAGGGGCTCTCACTGTTAGGTGTTGCCCTGAAAGGATCGTGTAACTAATAAGGTCTCCTAAAGTTTAGGATGGGTGCTCTTTTTTGGTTGCTTAAATCTAAACGAGTAAATGGGCTTATGCGGGCGTTGCCACAGAGTCTCCATCGATGTGGTTCATGATGCTGTCACAGGCGTGGCCGCAGCGCATGTAGAGATTCCCAGGCTAGCCTTAATCTCGCTAACCTGCGTTCCGATGCTTGTGGCAAAATGGGCTTCGGCGTGAGCTGTAGAAGCCTGCCTGGAACACTGGGTAATCGCTTGGCCAGCCAGTCCACACCATCGGCTCAGTGCTGTCGGAACCCAAGAGAGCTAGGTTACAGCTAGCTTGCATACGTCTACAAATGCCGCCATTGCTTTTCCAAGTGCAGTATAGACCTACCCATAGTCAAGAATTCTGTTGATAGTGGACTCCTGCGCACTCTCCCATAGCTTCAGTGGTTCTGCAGGACTAACAGAAACAAAACACCGTAAAAACGTCTCTGATTAAGGGTGATTCTGAATACATGCAAGGAGCAGGTCTGCTGAGTAGGATAGTATTTTTACACAGCTGCCTTTTGGAGTTGCACCCCTTTAATCTTGGCATGAGCTAGGAGCAACTGCAATGGTGATGTACAGGCCGTCCTTGCTGTAAGTCCGAGATATGTTCCAAAAAACTTGGACTTATAGCGAAACAACTTAAAGCGGGGAATTTTTTTTCACGCGGCCGACTTCCATTTGCACAAATTGTTGTTTTTTCTGTGTGCAACTTAAGAGCAGGGAATGGGAGGGCTTATAATGCATGAATTCCTACAAGCATCAGTGACTTTAGTGTGGAATGGATGTATACTGGGGTGACTTAATAGCAGGGATACCTGGTACAGTAGCAGGGGTATAGCGAAAAATGCATCCTACTTTGGTGTCTCTTAAACAATTTGCAAGTTGTATGTTTTGCATAATTATTTTTTTATTAAATAATCGAGGCCATCCAGAAGGAGCCACACCATACGTACTTTTATTGGTCAGGGAAGAATTGTCACGTGGCCTTGCTAAATTATGAAGTGTGAAAGCCACGGACTATGCTGAAAGCCTTTCTTGATGGCACTGCCTAAGGCATATACTTGCAGGCTAAACTTCAGAAATGTTACTATTATGCTCACTGTAAGACAGAAATTGAACGTGCTCAGGCATAAGGACTGGGCTGAAATCTTTTAACGGCCTGCCTATGAGGGCTGGGCAGCCAAGACTGCCTTTCTTGGAGGAATGTTAGTCCTTTATCATTAATTAAGTGCAACATTGTCATCCCCGGATCATGTTGTAAGCCCAGTTCTTTTTAAAACATCAGATCGGCACAGCGCCATTTAAATCCCACAGTTTCTTATTTGTGGTCCATTAAGGTTTCCAGGCCAGTCATAGTCATTAGGGCTCTGGTGTTTTGGCAAGACAAATAGGGACTTAGTTTAATTTTTAGAAAATGGTAAAATATAACTTCAGATCTCACCGGTGACTGGTCATAATATTGTTTTGCATGTTGGCTTTCTTTGTAAAGGCTTACGTTTTAAGAGTCCACTGTCCATATACGTTACCTTAATACTTACTTCAGCAGAAGCGCCAAGTTTCGTACACCTCGCCTGGGGAATGGAGGTTGTCCGTAACTCTGAACAAGCCGTCCTGGTGTAGGCGGTGAGAGGTTAATTGCGGCATCGTTGTGTGTGTATATACTAGAGCAGAGACTCACGGTTCTGTGTGAGGAGGATTGTAGTATGGCACTCTAGATTTAAAACCACAGACACGTGATTTTAATCAAATACATACACCCCATACACTGCTAGGCATCTTTCATCCTCTCAACTCTTTAACCTAGGTTCAAATACATGCACATGCCCTCCACACACACACTCTTCAGGAGGCTTCCTCCTTTCATTTTCTTCCTTTCTAATAAAGAAAAAAACATATACAGCTGATGCTTCTTTGCACTTCGGCCAGTGAGAGGGTGCCAGCTGCAATGGGGCTGTGTGTTGTTTGCGTTTTTCCTGGGGTAGCTAGAAGCCACAGAGGCTTGTTCTCCCTTCTGCCTGCAGATGATGCCACAGTGGAAAGAGTCGTGCTCACTAATTGCCAGGTTCTTATTTAGGACGAGATTTCCCCCAAGGCTCAGCCTACCTTTGGTTAGCGCCGTTTGCCCGTGCAGTTCTATTGCAACCATCAACCAAAGCACTGGTTCCTCTCAGTGCAGTGCCAGCGGAGTTCTTTGGAGGCACGAGTAGTCTGAATGGCCAGTCCCAGCATTCAGTATTTTGCAATCTTAGAAGTAAGAATTTCTGCCTTCATTATTTAAAAAAAAAAAATGTTTCTAACCCACATGGTTTCCTGTGCCTGAAAACATGAACCCTAGAGGCTTAAAATCAAAGGCAAATAGAAATAACCTAAAAATAATTCTTTTGAGACCAATCTCATGATTGTGGGGAACGTGACTCATGGTCCTTGACTGCTTGAGCTTGGCAAGACTAGAGCCTGCACACTGATCATCCTGCTAAGTCCCTACATCGAGGCTGAGAGCCAGAACGAGGCTGTGTAATGAAGGGTGGATGGGAAGAGGGTTTGGGGAATGCAGCAGACTTGTATCTACAACAGTGGGTGCACCATACCCTTGATCATGCTCACCTGGAAGCCAAGTCCAGCAGAGCCTTGTTCGATGTATGTTATGAGCTGATAGACAGCAGAAAGTTGGTGGTTTTTCACATGAATATAGGGGGGAAGTAGAAATACCCTGCAAGTATCTGAGTATGAATCCAGGAATAGTATTTTCCTCATAATTGCTTGCTGAGTACGAGCTGGATATTTTTTTTTCCTTTTTGCTTATCTCCTTAGCGGCTTGGCAAAGCCGAATTGTATTCAGCACTTTAACTGAAAATAGTAGTGCATGCATGTCATAAAGTACTGGTTATCATTAATTGAATCCCTCTTAAGTATTTGCTAAGATTGTGAAGTCTTTATCTAGTGTATCAAAAATAAAACAATCCGTACATAAAAACTCGCAGCAGTGGAGGTGCTTTTAATACAAGATCCTTTGAGGAGAGAAACACAGTAAATCAGAGATGCCACTTTAACCATTAGCCAATAGTAAAACCTGGCAAATAATTAGGTTTGCCATTTTCAAGTTATGTGTATATACTGGATCTGATTCTTAATTACTTCCCAGCCCATGGGTGCCAATTACACCTGTGAGAGAGGGTGTATTGTGCTGTCTTTCAGATCCGCTAGCATTTCTTACTTGCCTTGCACAGGATGAAAGGTAGGAGGGAACCAGGCCTATAATTTACAAGAGGTAAAACAAGCAAAAAAAGAAATGAATCATTGGCTTCCGTTTGGACTTTAGGGGAAAGGGCTGGATAATTATCTTGAGCAGGCTTGATCATACCAAGTTCAGTGGCCTGAGTGCTCAAAAATCAGTGGGGCTACTCATGTGCTTAAAATTAAGCACCAGCTTATGCTGCAGTGCTTTGCTTTGCTGTGTCCTGTGATCGACACCTGGCAGGACTAGGAGGTGTGTGCTCAAATCCTTGCTCAGTTATTTATATTGCAGTAGCACCCAAGAGCTCTACTCATGGGTCAGGAAACCCAGGTGTTAAAAGACAGATTGGAAGATGGTCCCTACCCCCAAAGGATATGTCTATACTGCCACCCTAGTTCGAACTAGGGTGGCTAATGTAGGCATTCGAACTTGCAAATGAAGCCCGGGATTTAAATATCCCGGGCTTCATTTGCATGTTCCTGGGCGCCGCCATTTTTAAATGCACCGTAGTTTGAACTACCTGCCCTGCGGCTACACGCGGCACGGACTAGGTAGTTCGAATTAAAGCTCCTAATTCGAGTACCGTTAAACCTCCTTGCAGGAGGAATAAAAATGTCGGCGCCCGGGAACATACAAATGAAGCCTGGGATATTTAAATCCCGGGCTTCATTTGCAAGTTCGAATGCCTACATTAGTCACCCTAGTTCGAACTAGGGTGGCAGTGTAGACATACCCAAAGAGTTTACAGTCTGATCTGAGAATGCAGCCATAGTTTTCCACCAGAAATGCTGCATGTTGGATTATAATGGCTATTTAGTATTTAGACGATGCTGTAAAAGAAGCACACCCTGCTTATACAAGTCAGGAATTGGAAAAGAAAATGCCTGTTCCAAAGAGCTTAAAATTGATTGATTGAATGAATGAATGAATTTGGTATCAGTAACTGTCAAGGGGCATGCCAACTTGAAGGTAGCAAAGCCACATGGGTATGTGACAAGTGAGTTTGGTGATCTCAGCGTTAGGCCTGATGTACCATTGTGTTGTTCTCATTATTTAGTCAGATAACTATGGTTGCTGTGTGATATCTACTCTTCTGATACCACTGTATCGGACAGTGAGACTGATCTGAGATGGCACAGTATCCTGAATGTGGATCTTGGAAAGAAAATAAAAGAATAACTGGCTTTCAGCAAATTTTTGTTTTTAAAATGCATTTGTAATCTTTCAGCGTACATTTGCAGATCTAATCACACTGTATAATTCTAATCAGACTTTCAAAGAATAAAACAGTTTTTAAGGTCACTTTTCCTTAGTTCCCCAGTTGTCTCTTGGGTCTGAGTAAAGGAGTGGTCCAAAGGGAACTCTAGACAGGGAACCTTGTGGTCTTTTTTTTTTTTTTAGTCCCTGATATGGATTTTTCCTGAATAAGGGACAGTCTGGGCTATAGTGAACAGTGAAAGCAAAATGGCTCTTAGGTGCTACTGCACTATAAATAATATATTTCTGTGATTTTTTTTTCAAATGAGGAAGTACTGTATTAACTAATGGTTAGAAGAGGGAACTAGGAATAGAGGTGATGTGAGTAGTCTTCTTGGCTCTGATGCTGAATTCCTGTCACTAAACCTATAAATTCCAGATTTTCAGAAAAGCTTTGGTCCCCTGTAGGCCACATTTTTATAAGGTTCAGATTTTCAAAATTGCCAAGCACCCAGTAGTTGTTGTTTCTGACCAGATGTTCACATCACTCCAATGTGCTGGGATATTTTGAAAAATCTAGTTGCTTGTTTTGGTATCTAAGTGGGCGTGGAGATCTTCTGAAAATGAGGCCCAGTGTGATTCCATATATTAAGGTGGAGATAGGGGAGATTTACTATCTTCATGAAGCTCTTTGACATCCGTACATAAAAGAAACTGGGATAAGCACAAAATATTAGAGTTGGTGTTGAAAAAAAAATTGACAGAACAGTTTTCTTTAGACAATGCAGTTTCATCAAAATCTAAATATTTTGTGAAAACAGGTGAATTGTTTTGATTAAATTTGTGGCAGGAGCAGAAGTCAAAACAAAGCATTTCAGTTTTCTCCTTTTGTTTCAATAATGTCAGTTTCATTTTAGCTTTATAATCTTGCTTCGATTTGTATATTATAATAGTTTTATAATACACTTTACAATGTTTAAAATGTTGTTTTTAAAAATGTTTCTGAATCAAATTTTGTTTGGAATTTCCATTCTTTGGGAAAGTTTGATAATTCAGCCTCTCTTCCAACTCAGAACAAAGCATTTTTCCAAATATCAGAAATTCCCTCAGAACAGATAGTCTGTTGCCTAATTAGCTCAAGTTGTTGTTTATTGTTTATTCAGTTTGCCGTTTATATTTTTCCTATGATATTTCCAGTGATTTTTTTTCTTGTATATTTGTATGTTCATTTTTTATAATTAAAACAAACTGTTTGGGATGATGGGGAAGGTTGAGAAGAACTTTACCCATTTTCTTATAAAAAAAATGAATTCTATTGAACTTAATGAGTCTTCTGTCCTATTGAATTATATTTTATGATGGATTCTTCCTAGAATTTTTTTTGAAATAGGGAATAAACAAATTACAAATATTTCTGCTATGGTACACATGTCTACTTAAATCTTTTGTTTTTACTTTTTGCTTTAAACCTTTGAATAATTCTACTAAAATATACAATGAAAACATAAAATAAATATGCATTTGATTCAGATAATGGATCCTGGGATGTATTATTTAAACAGATTGTGCATGATTGTAACTTGCAACAAACCTGGAAGATAAAAGAAGCAGCCTGGGAGAAAATTACATGTTTTAGTATTTGCTCAGCTTAACATGAAAGATGCATTAAAAAAAAAGTCATCCTTTCAAACATTCCACGTTCACCATCAAAATTATATCCGCAGATATAGGGTTATCATATATTCACGTCTCAGGGAACTAAGACCCAAAGTTTACTCCGTTGAAGTAAATGTATTACTTCATTCAGTTGTTCCAGATACATTCCCGTGTAGCAGCCTCCAGTATTTGCCACAGTACGTGCATCTTATACATGCTTTACTAGATCTGCAGAACCATGTAGACAACATTAATACTACTTAAGGTTTGGGAAACTGTCCATCTTCCTTTGACATAGTGTGATAGTTCCTGACCTGAATCACTAGCCAATATTTAACCATTTGTTTCCATATCCAGGGTTGGACATAGAGGCCATGCTTACACTATGCAGAAGATCGACTCTGCCGCAGTCGACTTTCTGAGATTCAAATTAGTGGGTATAGTGAAGACTCACTAATTCAAACTGAGAGGGTGCCCCCATCGGTACCGATAGTCCTGCTCCTCACGAGGAATAAAGGAAGCCAATGTGAGTGTGTGCTTCCATTGACCTCCTGCTGTGTGGATGGTGCAAAAACACGATTTAAGCTACGTCGACTCTAGTTACGTAATTAACGTAAGCTGGAGTTGCGGATCTTAAGTCAACTTCCCCTTTAGTGTAGACCTGGCCAGAGAAGAGAGGTGGGTCAAATTACAACCTCTTGTTTGTGGTTTGTGGTTTGTTTGTTTTTTTTCAATGGGTGCAATAACACTACCAAGATTGGAAACTTGGGTCTCCTGTCCAACAAGCTGGAAACTATAGCGGTGAAGAGCATTGTTTTCATCTTCCTTCCTAACCTGTATTCTGTGCGGATGACCCACCCTGCAAATGACTCTTCTTGGCCAGAGCTCTATGGCTATGCAGAGCCAACTGAAATCAGTGGAGCTCTATTAGAGGATGGAAAGTTTGCCCACCCAGGTTCATGTGTGTGAGCAGATCCTTAGATTTTAACATCTTCTTGGCATGATCCTCTCTAGCTTTATATGGTTATAAAGTACTTAGCATATATTTGAGGCTGCTTAAATAGGAATAACAAATGCATGGGCACAGTCCTGATTGATTTCTGTCTAGGGGCACATCTACATGGCAAAAAAATATCCATGGCAGACTGGTTCGTGTTGTAGGGCTAAAAGTGCTCGTGTAGATATTTGAGCTGGGATGGAGCTTGGATTCTCAGACCCTTCTCCCCCCCCCCCCCCCCTCCGCTAGGTCTCAGGGCCTGGTCTCAGCCCAAGAGGCTTTGCTGCTATTTTTAGCCCCAAAGCACAAGTTAGTTGACCCAGGCTCTGAGACTCACAGCAACTGGCTTTTGCTTTTTTTTCCCTTCTGTGTAGACTTCCCCTAAGACTGTTTGTTTGTTTGTCTAGATTGAAATTCTCCATTATTCAGAAGCACTTTGTGTTCTGTACGTTCGCTGGGTGCACAGATGGGAGTGCCAGCAGCCCTGCTAAAAAAATAGCTTCTGCAAAAGAGTGCAAGTCACACTTGTGGCTCTGTGGTCAGCACACAAATGAAAACACGAACCATGTGAGACCGAAGAGACACGGGGTTTGCAGAGATACCCTTCCCCCAAGTAGGCGCATGGTGCGAAGCCTGAGCTTTCTGTGCGACAGGAGGGTTTTGCCCAGTCAGTGAGGAAGAAAGGTTATTTTGCTTTCTGAGCTTCTGGATTTACTTGGTACAGCCATGTGTACATTACTGCCATGACACTCTCTAACCTTGATTTTATTTTTAAATGGACAACACAAGAGTGCTTCATTTTAGCTATGTGGGTGTCTAGTATACACACAGCAATGTGAGTATTAGGCCTAGTTGTGGGGTGGTACGGGCTGATGGACGGTCACAGCAAAGGGCTTTCTTCCAGCCACTCTCTAAAATCCGTAATAAAACTTTCTTCGACTTCAAGTGGGAGCAGGATTGGGCCCTAACAAACAGAATTGTCTGAGTGGCACCCAAGGTAGCCTAGACAGTGATACTGTGAAGTACAAAAGTTGGGTTATTAATGTGGAGTCTGAACAATCAAATGTGTTAATTCTGCCTGTACTTGCAATATAGTTTATTCTCTGAGATTATAGTTTCATATGCCACTGGTAGGTTTTATTTGCTTTTTAGCTGCTTTCAGGGCCAGCCATGTAATATGAATCTCATAAACTAATATTTTGCTATGCAAGTCATTAATTGTTTTTCTAATCATTGTGCACTGTATAAAAACCATTAACAGAATGATTTATTAGGGGTAGGAACACACAGCCGGATGTGTGGTCAGCAACATATATTGGCAGGGTGCTTATTGATATTTCTAGTAGCAAAGCAAAGCAAAACAAAGCTGATTACACTTGTTCTCCAGAGTCCCTGCTAGCTTTCCAGGTGGCTTCCAGGTGCTGATTTTGCTCTGTTGAATCACCTATGGCTTAGGTCATGATTACCTTAGAGAGTTCTGTTTGCCAAATCCCTCAGGGTACGTCTAGACAGTGGGGCTATTTTGGGATACCATAGGTATCCCAAAATAGCTATCCTACGTCTCTTAAATGCACCCGTTATTTCAAAATATTTTTCGAAATAACGGGCATGCTACTCTGGTATCCCTGTAACCCTTGTTCCACAAGGATTAAGGGATGTCTCGAAATAGCACATTATTTCGAAATTTGGCAGTGTAGATGCGCCAAATTTCAAAATAACCTATTTTGAAATACAATCGAAATAAGATACACAATTTGCATAGTGCAAATTGCGTATCTTATTTCGAGTTTAGGGTGCTGTGTAGACGCACTCAAACAGTATCACTTGGGGTGTTTTGGGTAACAATCTCTGGGGCTGATTTTGTGGGGCCTTGCCTTTGGAGTTTGATCCCCACATTGGCTTGTCATGATAGCAGTTTTCAAGTATCTAAAAGGGTGTTAGAAGGAGGAGGGAGAAAAATTGTTCTTCTTGGCCTCTGAGGACAGGACAAGAAGCAATGGGCTTAAATTGCAGCAAGGGAGGTTTAGGTTGGACAGTAGGAAAAACTTCTTAACTATCAGGCTGGTTAAACACTGGAATAAATTGCCTGGGGAGGTTGTGGAATCTCCATCACTGGAGATACTTAAGAGCAGGTTGGATAGGCATCTCTCGGGGATGATCTAGACGATGCTTGGTCCTGCCATGAGGGCAGGGGACTGCACTTGGTGATCTCTCTAGGTCCCTTCCAGTTCCAGTGTTCTATGATTCTAAGATGCACCCATGTTGTCTTATTGGGTGTAAATTTCCTCTATTGGGATTTATTGAGGAAGACAGTGGCATTTACCGAGTTTGTGGTGATACTTTTAGATGACATTGATCAATCTGTTGTTTCCTGTGCTGAATTGTTCCATTTCTCGCAAGCCGTAGCAACGGGAATCCATTTTATAAAAGGATAAAATAACTAAGATGCATGATTTGCCCTTCAGCCAGCTCAGAAGCATGTGCGTGCATATTGGGTTGTTGAGTCCTATAGAGTTCTCCGAACAATTGGCATTTTAAAACCACAGTGGGGAAGAGGTTTGACTCATCTGCGCTTGTGGATGAAAATGTATTGAATGGCTCATCAGTGATTTACGAGAAATGAATTGGCAATACTCAGGCCTCAAACAGCTTGTCGTCTTTTGTTGTTGTGCTGTTTGTACAATCTCTGGCATTATGTTTGATCGCAGTGCAAATAAGAAATATTGGGCGGATCGCTCTGCTTTAATATCACCTCCACCCTTTGTCAGTCTTCTCCATTTAAATGATAAACTCTTCAGGGTTGGGATGATCTCTTCGTATGCATCTGTACAGCACCCTGCACAGTGACACTGATCTCGGTTGTGGTCTCTAGACGCATAAGACAAACAGTAACAATAATTAATAATGGGGCGGGTAGAGAAAGCTTTAACTGCCTCTTATCTGCACCCAGGAAAACCTCAGATTATTAGTGCCTTTTATGAGCACTGTAACAATAAATGAAAAGGCGATACCACATAAAAATAGTTAAAATATGCAAAGATAATAGAGAGTTCCAAAGAGTGTAGGCCAGAAACTGAGCTAATGTAAATGGACACAGTTTCATTGACTTCAGTGGGGCTGGCCCCATTTGCATCCATTGAGGTCTTGGCCACTCATCCTAGAATGGTTTTGTTGGTTGGATGGTGCCAGTGCCCAAGTAGACACACGGGACGGGGGTGGGAAGGGTGCTGACGCAGGTGTGTGTGTGGCTGAAGCAGGAGAAGAGTACACACGAAGGTTTGCAGGAAAGAAAATAAGTCTTACCTTGCTGCTTGGTAAAAACAAAAGGAACTTTTAGCAGGTGGAGAGCTGTCACTTTGACACAGAGCCACAGTTTCCCACGTGACTTCTGTGCAGTCAAAACCACCATCTGTGCCCAGCCCCAGTTGTGGTCACCGTTTGCTGCCATGATTGCTGATACGTTTCCCTTCGAATTGGATGAGAAGAGAGATAAATGCGGGGCTTCCAGAAGCCCTGTTACTCCGTGGTAAGGCAGTAACAGCCAGCCTGTTACACCAGCCACTGGGACGACGTGCCGTTGAGCCCCCGACCCTGCACCCCCATCCGCAGCCAGATGTGACTCTCAGCCAGTAGAGTAGAAGATTTGTATTGCTTCTCAGAGATACAGCGCAGCGTAGGATCGATGCTAACACAGGAGCCAGGGCAGAGCCTTATTCCTCTTCGGGGGAAGGGGCTTCATCCCCTTCCTTGGTCCAAAACATCCTCACTCCTCCTCACCCAGCCGAGACTAACTCAACTCCCCGGCCCTACCCCCCAGCCTGGGGACAGCCCCCATCTATCTTCTTTTGGCTCTCTCTCTGGGAACAGGGCTGTTATCTGCACAGGCTGGGACTTAGGCGTCTACGGCCAATACCCAAGTGAAGTGAGTCATTGGGAATCACAAGGGTTGACTTTTCAAAAGTGCTTGTCATTAGCCTAACTCTGCTCTTTTTGAAGTTGCTGGTTCAGCTCCAGGAGTGGATTGAGGCCAAAGCAGAGCACTTTTGAAAAGCCCTCCCAAAGCGGTGGGACGAGCCAATATTAACACCAGTAGAATTGATTTCAATCCCATTCGGAGTGGCAGCCACTCCTAAAGAAATAGGGTGAAAAACAGACTTTTGCTTAAACTGGAGTGGTTCCGATTCTTCAGCGCCCAGCACCTGGTGGTGTCATTTACACCTGCAAGTAAAGAGCTGCTAGGTCAAAATAATGTGTGTTTTACACCGGCCTTGCACTCTCTTGGGACACAAAATACACGTCTACTAAAGGGGCCAGGCATTGGAGAATCAGGCTTCTATGTTTAATTTCCGTAATCATCCTAACTTCCTTCTAGCTTATATCTAGCAGCAGGCTTCTGTTAGCCGCTTGGTTTTCATAACATTTTAATAGTTAGTTCTTTTTTTCTGTCTATGCAGAGCTATGTACGTGAGGCCTAAATCGCATTTATCCTGGGACTGCTTCGCCGTACGCTACTCTAACAGTGTTACTGCTACTTGCTAGATCAGAGCAGCCTTAATATAAATGAGACTCAGACTCACTAGTATAGGAAACAATGATTTAATTTAAACTCCCACTTATCCAAAAGCACTTTTGTCCCCTTGTAGGCTGATGGAGACATTGTATCCTTCCCCTGTGTTGCAAAAATCTATTGGTATTAAAGGAGAGTGGCCAATTCTCATGGTGTTATCGTGAGACTCGATATATTTGGTGTCTTAAAGTTAGAGCTGCTGGAGTTGCGGGAATCTCCACTTTCATGTGGGAAAGCAAAGGGGGCATCTAGTTGTGGTGGTGGTAGACAAGACCCTGGGAACCTGACCCAAACGAATCTGGAGGGAGAACAAAAAGCGCTCAAACTATGTACGTCTAGACTACATGCCTCTGTCGCCAGAGGCATGTAGATTAGGCTACCAGACATAGTAAAATGAAGCCGTGATTTAAATAATCGCCGCTTCATTTCAATTTACATGGCTGCCGCGCTGAGCCGACAAACAGCTGATCAGCTGTTTGTCGGCTCAGCACGATAGTCTGGACACGCAGGTGTCGACATCAAAGGTATTTGTCGACCACACAGGTATGCCTCCTGGGATGAGGTTTACCTGGGTGGTCGACAAATACCTTTGATGTCGGCAGGGGAGCATCCAGACTATCAGGCTGAGCCAACAAACAGCTGATCAGCTGTTTGTCAGCTCAGCGCGGCAGCCATGTAAATTTAAATGAAGCGGCGATTATTTAAATCGCCGCTTCATTTTACTATGTCTGGTAGCCTAATCTACATGCCTCTGGCGACAGAGGCATGTAGTCTAGACGTGCCCATAAAAATCTGTCCCTTTTTAAAAAAAAAATTAAAGCCAGTCTCATGGTTCTGAGGGGTCTGACTTAGGATTTTGGAACATTTGGGACTGGCAATGTAGCTGAACTTCCTTGATCCATGTGTCCCTGATTCCTGAAAACCAGCGGTACGGAGGAGGAAGGGCTCTATGCACTGCTGCTCTCCTCCCCCCAGCTGTGGCAATAGCAGTGCAGCGATGCACTTCCCCTGCAGCTTTTCCATGCCGCTCCCATAGCCGCAGGGTGCGATGCCTGGGAGCGACGGGATGCAGAGCCACATGTGTCCTGGGGAGTGGGGAACCAGGTAGGCGTCCAACCTCCCATCCCCTCACGCCCAGACCCCTCAGCACCCTGTCTGGCTTGGGAAAATCTTTAATCCATCATACCCTCTTTACCAGGGTTGCCGCATAAAAAAAAGTTTTAATATTATAACATTTTGGCTGTCACAACATACGTTGTTTTTTTTTACAGTGGAAATTTATGTGCATAGAAAATAGTACAACAGAGACCTGAACAAGAGCTGTTTGTGAGATCGAAAACTAATCTCTCTTTCTCTCCAACAAAAATTAGTCCAATAAAATATATCGCCTTGCCTATCTTGTCTGCTTGAAGCTTTGAAAGTCATAGTCAACACTAAGACAATTAAAAGAGAAGACAATGATGCCAGGTTTAGTGTATTTTATGCCATCCTCCATGTCTTTTCTACTTTGAATTTGTGTCCATTAAGTCCTTAATACAGGCTAAGGTCCTAGTAGAATGTTCAGAGTTTACTTCTTCCCCCACCTCCCCGCCACCCAAAAACCCTGCCGTGCGTTGTGCGAGTTGGCTTGCCTCTTGTTACGAAACACTGAAAACAGGGGAAGGAGGCAGTGATCGGAGATGGGACTGGCTGGAGTTTTCGAGAATGGGTTTGAGGCTGAATCCCAGAGTTCTGATTCAGATTCAGTCGAGCTGTGGCCTTAGGCTCTGCTCTGTTGAGATTGAAATTGAATAAATATGTAATCATAAAATGTTCCATGGTACACGGGGGCCCTAGCGAGGACCCATTGTAATAGGTGTTGTATAAATGTATCATAGAATCAATCATAGAATCCTAGGGCTAGGAGAGACCTCAGGAAGGGTATGTCTACACTACAGAGTTTTGTGGAAAAAACAACCGTTTTTCCGACAAAACTTGAGGAACGTCCATACAGCAATTGCGTTCTTCCACAAGAAAATCGAAAGAACAGAGGGATTTTTCCAGCATTGGTAATCCTCATTCTACGAAGAAGAAGCCTTTTTGTGCAAGAGCTCTTTCGCAAAAAGGCATGTGTGGACGGGGAAGGGGGAGTTCTTTCGCAGGAAGAGGAAAGAGGAAAAAGCACAGGTGCGCTGGTGGCCATTCTGTCCATAGCAATCACAGCCTAAATGCGAGAACACATCCATTCAGTCTGGGCACGCTCTTTCGAAAAAGCAGATCACTTTTTCAATGCACTTTTGCAGTGTGGATGTGCTCTTTTGGGGGAAAAAAATATTTCGGAAGCTCTATTCTGGAAAAAAAGCTTCTTCCGAAAGAAGCTTGTAGTCTAGACGTAGCCCAAGTCATCAAGTCGAACCCCAAAAAGCATTGCTACAGCTACAGCTGGGGTTTGTAATTCCTAGCTTCGGGAGTTGTATACATGATAGCTCTGAAGGCTGTGGCAGCTTTTCCTAGCTGTCCAAACACAGTCCTATCCAGGGTGACCAGATAGTGTGAAGGAGGTGGGGTGATAATAGGCCTCTAGACAAGAAAAAGTCCTGAATATCAGGACTGTCCCTATCAAATCAGGACATCTGGTCAACCTAAGCCTGTCTGAAGTCCTGGGTGTGTATTTGGGCTAGTGTAACCACCACCAAGGTGGATTTGAACCTGGGACCTCACTATAGGAGCCTCTACCCTCTGAGCTAAAAGCTAGCTGGCTCCCAGCCCATGCTGTAAAGGTCTCTTGATCTTAACTGTTGCTGTGGTCTAGGTACCACTTGCAGTTCTCAGTAACCACACTAGGTGTGTGGGTTACACTAGCACGAGCTGCCAAGAATATGGTTGTAGCTTCTGTTTTAGCACAAGAACTCAAGTGGAGCTAGTGTATGCACATCTCCCCAGGACAGGGAATTGTGTTAGCAGCTCCCAGGGCACCATACCAAGAGATCCCTGCTTTGAAAAACGTATTGTGAACAATCAAGGGCGAAGGGAAGGGAATACAGTCAAACTACGTACACATGTAGCCAATAGGTAAATAGGTAAAGTAAATGTCACTTAGTCACTTCTGCTACTCGCCTCCGGCCATTTTATGCACAGGCCTGACTACCTGCCCTTTGCTGGTTACTCTTTGTGGCCAGTTCACAGTCTTATCCAGTAAAAATAAAAAATCAGTGACTGATGTCTTCTAGGCATTATGCCAGAGGTGGGACATAATGGATCTTAAAAGTATTAAAAAATCTTCTACTTAGATACTGCACAACACTGTTGTCTCTTAGTGGGTCCCACATCAGTTGAAACTTAATGTAAAATGCTGACAAAGACGAACGGTGACAGAAGCAAACTTCTTCAGCCCTATGACCTCTTACTCCAGGCCATGGTTGCAGTCTTGCAAAGGGGTCTATTTGCATGGACCTGGATGCTCAGGGAATGCCATATGAGTGTAAGGGTCCCCAGAGAGGGATCACTTTGTAGGAAGGAGCCCATGATATCACAATTCTGGGACCACTGAAAATCGCAAAGTCAGCAGAAAGTGTCTAGCAACTCTGAAAAAAGTGAAGTGTCAATAGACAGGATCTGTGGAAGAGGGGAGACAGAATATGGATTGGAGAGCAGTCTGGTAGAATCAACTACATGATACTGCTGAAGAGTCAAAATTGTAGCCTTTGTAGGAACTGTATGTTCATGCATCCCAGGTAGGAATGCATGGCAGTTGATCAGCAATTCCTCCTTCCTACGTTAAACAAAATGAGTCTGGGAGGATAAAAGCACTGAAAGACGAAAATAGTTCAGAGATTTAAAATCTTGTAAAGCAATTTGCTGTTTAATCCTAGAAACCAGGAACCCCTTCTTTGATTGGTTAATCAAGTAAAGTAAAATCTTGCTATTCTAAAGTTGCCAGTAACTACTATTCCTGTCTAACTGTAGGCCCACAGTTCCTCAGCTGTTTTGTATTTAGCAGTTGTTTGTAATTATTATACAATATTTTCCTCAGTGTTCTCTGTTGATTTAGTTAATATTCTCTGGGTGCTGATTAACTTCAATCCCTAAAATAAATGCAACAAGTGAGCATGTCCTTTTAGCTGGCAGGGAATTATTTGAATAAGTCTGACCATTAGTTTACTTAAAGAGAGAACCTTTGCCAAATAGACATTTGTTATATGAAACTGATTAGATTTGTTTAGAAAAAAATAACACTATTCAATTTAGAAATTTTTTATGAAAATAAACTTTGAGTGTTTCAAAGCATAATAGAAAGAAGTAAATTAAATAAACTGTTTTGTCTTTTTTTGGGGAAAGTGTTAATCCAAATAAATGCACCTAGTGTCACATAAGAAATCAGTTCATTGGTTCTGAAAACCACAGTTCTTCAAAAAATGATGGCAGAAATGGGCCTGGCAAACCTTTGGTCACCAGATGTGTGGCCACAGAGGTCTGCTCTTGCAGAGTTCACTGCAGCAGAGCGTGATTATCCCCTGCAGAGCCCGGTCAGAAATCAGGAGACCGACATTTTGCAACACCAACAACCTGTAACTATGACTCCTTGATCCTTCTTTCTTTGTGTAGGTGATAGTCAGCTGGGGACTGTAACCCAGCTGGGCCCCTCCTGCCACCATCACCCCTTTAGTTGATTAACCGGTTAAACCCTGTGTTATGTTAACTGGTTTGTGTTAACTGCTTAACCAATTAAATGAGATTTTACATCCCTCGTTAACAAACCCAGGGTCTGTCAACTCAAGTTCTGCTAACCCTGAGCTTACATTGCAGTGTATACATACCGCCAGGGTCCTTTGAAATTCCAGTCTTGATAAGGGTATTTCTTAATAGAACCATCACACGATTTTAACCTGAGATTGTCCTTTTATGCATTCTGCTTGATAGACAACAGAAAATTCAAATAAACAACACAATTTACAATAAACAAAAGAACCAGGGTCTAGATCACCCTCTTAGAAAAGTCTATGGCACAATTAGTTGAGAGAGCGCATGTATAAGTGTGTATATGATAGCGTACAGGGAAGAGAGCATTAAATACATTTATTAACTTTGTGGTTGTTGGTGATCTGTGCAACTCAGAACTTTGTGGTGTTGATGGGAATAAAACTCAAGATTCTCCTCCTCCAGAAGCCCAGGCCCCTACCTCTAAACTAAATGAAAATCTTCACTTCCTGTCAGTAGTACAAAGCCCATGACACACCGTTAAACAGTTCTGATTTAATCCAGAAGAGCGTTGTAATGCG
The DNA here is from genome assembly GCF_049634645.1 of Pelodiscus sinensis. Taxonomy (NCBI): domain Eukaryota; kingdom Metazoa; phylum Chordata; order Testudines; family Trionychidae; genus Pelodiscus; species Pelodiscus sinensis. Next base: position 43,344,479 of record NC_134723.1, on the reverse strand, counting down.
TGTGCACATTAGTTGGTCCATTATGTGTCTGAAGACAGATAAAGCCTCCTAAGGTTAGGAAAGAGAATTAAGGGGAATGGATAACTACTTTCCAACTCACTCCACTTTAAGTCTCTCAGTACAGGCCTCATCCTGTAAAATGAGAAGAGAAACTTCCAAAGTCTGAGGGGTTTTTTCCTACACGGTTTATTTTTTAGTGTGAATATTCTCTCAGTGCCACAGAACTTGGGTTTCATAAATCACCATGGGATTCCACAGGTGCTGAGTAGCTTTGGCCTTATGCCAGAGCCTTTGAGGTCTAAGCTCCTGTAGTTTGAGACCAAGGCCTGGTCAGACTAAATGAAAATGACCCTATTCCTTCCCACCCTGTTCTTTCTGGCAGTTAAATTCCACCACTGCTGCTGACTCATGGAAGCCTGCAGGCTTTCTGCCAGCAGGCACCCACAGTCAGAAAATCTTTGAGGCAAAGAAAGCTTCCTGTGTCTGTGAAGTCACCATTTTTTGGCATGGAAAGATAGTAGTAGCCTTTATATAATCGCGTTTCTGAGGCTGGAAACCCTACAATGTGTTTCAACAGATGTTAAGAGGTGTGACAAATGCTTAAACTCAAGATGAATGGTAGGGCTGTTTAAACCATTATTTATGTAAATACTGAAATTTAAACCTAAAGAAATCAGGTTTTATGTCCCAATAAATAAAATGTGAGGAAGGGGAATAGCGGAACAGCCTGCCTTTTCACACTTCTCCTTCTGCTCGCCGTGGCTCTACTCTGTGTCTGCCTTTCTCTCTCTCCTAATAATAGCTCCCATTCAGGAGGAATGCCTAAGTACTTGCTTTGTTTTAAGCACATGCTTAAGTCCCCTTGAACTAACGGCAGTTTAAGCCCATGTTGAAACACCCATGTGTGTTTCTGAATTGGGGACAACCAATGTTTCAGAGAAGCCCAATGCTTCCTCTTGCTGGTTAAACATTTAGGAAGATTTCCTTTCATTGGCTTCGGCACTGCTGGATGCAAAGCACTCAAGATGTGAGCCAACTTCATTAAAGTCAGAAGGATGCCGTTCTACAGACATCACTGAATTTAGGTCTGTCTTTCATTGAGCATAGCTGCACCTGTTCTGTCCTATACCTGTGCCACCAAGGGCTCTGTGGTCTACTTAGACCACAAGTGCACCCAGCAGACTGGCACTCGCTGAGTTAAGCCTCCTGAACAGTGCATAGAAAAAGTGCCAGCACTTACTATTCCCCTCCATTTTCCAAAAAGGGCTACAACTTGTCCAACTGAGCCTTTCTCCCACTCCCCGTTTTTCTTCATTCATCATTCTACACATTGGCTGATGGCATATGTAGAAGTTCTACCATGTCCACTCTACCTCCACCCAAAAAATGAGACTGAAATGGGAGTTAAAATAAATGACCTTTGTCCCAATTCAGCATGCCTAGGAGCATACTGGCAATCAAAATAGGCCCGGGAAATGGGTTGAGAACGGCCCTCCCCATGACGTCACCCCTGCGTGCCCCTCAAGCCCCGCCCCCTGCGTCATGTCCGGCACACAGTGCAGGCGGCGGGTCAAGCTCTGCGTTCCGCATACAGCGCGGACGTGGAGCCAGTCGGTGTGAAGGGCAACAGCGTGCGGACACGACAGCCCACCCGACGACGGCCCACCAGGAAATCCCGGTATCCCGCCGGGCCAGTCTGCCCCTGAGCGTGCCTGTCACAGAAGGGAAAGCACAGCTACCATATAGTTGACATGCCACTATGGGGCTTCAAAGGACTTGACGACTGAGGGGCATTCCTGTACAGCTTGGTAGCCAGAGAGGAAGGCAAAAGGGCACTTTCTAAAAGCCCCATCTCTACCACTTGAGCAACAGTGGGTCGAACTAAAATTGTATCGGTAACTATCATTGTTAGCTACCTCCTTGGGCAGGATTTTTTTTTCAATGCCAGCCATAATGGATGCTTGGGTCCAATTTTTAGTGTAAAACACCTTCCTTCATTCTATGTCCAGGATCAGATTTTCAGAAGTGAGTGGTGTTCAGCCTAATTTTACTTCCGTTGTAGTTAGTGGTACAAATCCCATTGACCTGGATTAGGATGTTAAATTTCAAGTAACTGACTAATCGAAAGTTGATGCATTTTGCTACAGGCTGTTGCTACACTTCAAAGGCAAAAGTGCCCTGTGGAGCCGGGGGTCAGCTGGGGACTTTCTGATAGAGGCAGCAAGGGAGGAAAGTGACTAGTTGACTAGCTTGTCGACTATCCGATAAGCATTTGCTTATCAGCCTACTAGTTGACTAGTCGTTCACATCCCTAACGTGGATGGGAGGAAAGAGAAGCCAACACTGACACTCCTAGAAAGAAAGTATTTTCTTTGTCCCGAACTCTGGGTGTTTCATAGAATCAATGAAATGTAGAGCTGGAAGGGACTTTGAGAGGTGATCTAGTCCAATCCTCTGCAGGGAGGCCAGGCCATGTATATCTGTACACATCCTGACAGGTGTCTGTCTAACCTGTTCTTGGAAACCTCTGAGTCCGGGATTTGACAACCTTCCATGGAAGTCTATTCTAAGGCTTCAAAATGACTATCCTTAGAAAGCTTTCCTAACATCTAACCTAAATCTCCATTGCTGCAGATTAAACCCTCAGTTTTTGTCTTTCTTTCAGTGGATCTGAAGAACAGTGGATTACTGTCCTCTTAACATATCTGAAGACTATCAGGTCCTTCCTTAGTCATCTTTTTTCAGAACTAGACATGCCCAATTTTTTTAACCTTTCCTCCTACATGAGATTTTCTGAGCCTTTTGTCTTTTTGTTTTGTTTGTTTGGGGTGTGGGTTTTCTTGTTTGTTTTGTTTGTTTGTTGCTCTCATCTGGACCTTCTTCAGTTTGCCTACAACTTTTTCCAAGTCTGGTGCCCCGCTGCTGCAGTTCTGCCCAAGTGTTAACTGTTTGAGAGATTCATAGACATGTAGGTGGGAAGGGACCTCATGAAGTTAGATTCATGGTTTGCTTGGGGACAGGAATCTGGTATTTGTACTAATATTGCAAAAACACGCATATTCAAATCTGTGTTTGCAAAAAGGTTTCAGTTTGGTCTTTTGGTCTGATTTTCTTTTCCTTCTGGCCTGCAGTCAAACACAGACAAACGTTTAGCAAAGCATAGAATTTGCATTTCCACTGACACAATGGGAGGAAATAGGACCTTTAAGGGTTTTTTTTTTTTTAAGTTGGACACAAAAGCTACTTCTGGTGGCAGCCTCTTGGTTTTTACAGTTCATGTGAATGGTGGTATTAGCAAATGCACTATGAGTATAAAGTTGTCTGTTTCCTTCCACATCTGTTTGTCCTTGTTCTATGCTCTAAAAATACTGGACAGTCCAGTATTGGAGCTTTCTGTTTGGGAAACAAATTGAGAAAATATAAATGAGACAATAGAAATGTCCGGTGGTTTCTAATGAAGATGTAATGTGGATTGTGATGTGATGTCAAGTGTGTCCGGTATTTTTGTGGAAACCATCTGGCAACTTGTTTTAGGTGTAGCCCCTTAATCCTTGCTTGCAACTATGTTATATGAAGGATGTGTTCGCACATCAGTCTGAACAAGGTTTTAATCAGCCTGAATAAGGTTTTCTCAAACTCATAACTCTTCTTTATTATAGGGGAGTCCTATAACTTAACGTACTGTTAAGTTTGTTAATGGTAGGAATGTGGCTTATGGGAGCTACATTTGTTTGCTTCAGTATGTGACATACTCAGTAGATTTGAGACCTTCACAAATGTTGTGTTTTGCCTATTCCATGCTCCCCTCAAATTTTGATAGAGTGGATATTTGCACTTCAGATGCTTGCAAAATTTGTACATATATTTGGAGTCAAAAGCCACTGAGCCTTTTTGGGGGGGAGAATAAGCAAACTTCTGTTTAGAAATAAATCAGTGTGTGCTTTAAAAGAAGCTTAGTTTTCACTAGATATTGGCATAGTTTTTGCTATAGAAATTTGCCAACATTTGCAAAGTTGTCCATTTTCAAGTTTGGAATAAAATGTGAGACATTTTGATTTTTTGAGTAGGTTTCTATTGTATTAATATTTCACCTCTCTAATTCATCATGTTAATATAACTGCTATGTAGTAATACAGTACCCGGGTGTCGATAATTAATCATTGATTCTAGGTGCCTACACACAAGCTTGTTAGACTACCTTTCATGTTTTACATCTCGCTTTTCTGTGGTGTAATTTGCAGTTGTTGGATTATATATTCTTACCAAAATTTCCTGTTTAAAGGCTAACAACTAGCTGACTATAGACTGTGTGGAACTGGTATATTTAACTTGGTAGCTTGTGAGTTACCCTAAAAGAATAGCGTTATGAACCATAAAGAACATTTTGGGGTATTTACAGTGCATTCATAAGTTTGTTGTTCATTGGAGTTAGTGGGCAAGGAAAATCTTGTTCTGTAGAGTCCAGTGAATATGGTTCTCCTAACATGGGTGCAACTAACACCCCTCGCTGGGAAAAGATTCCGACAGTCAGATTAATAGCTGGTGTAAATGGTGTAGCATCAGTTAAGTCAGAGGAACAATGCCAGTTCATCCCAGCTAACCCTTCTTCTAGCTCAGAGTGTCTAATGTTGGGCCAGCTGAGAGATAAGAGGATAACTTAGTTTGCTGAGCTGTGATGATTTTCTCACCTTATCCTTGCTTCCTGCTCTCGTTGCTGTCTATAGCCAGGGTGAGCATTGCAGAGGCAGCAATTTAGTTACCGTTGGAGGAGGACGTTTATGGGAAGCAATATTTATCCTGCTTCGGCATTGTGCTTGCTGGGGACCTGGGGGGGTGAGAACTCTTTGGGCTGGAGTATAATAAAGATGAGACACCTGAGGAAAAATGATGTTTTAACAGACTGAGGCTTCTAACTGGCCACTACACGTCAGCACTGGCTGGGAGGCAGGAAGGCAGCAGAGGCAGATTGTGGCTGTTCAGGTGGTAGAGTAGCTTACCCTCTTGAGATAATACATGAAAGCAGTCACTAAAAAGAAGTCTTGCAAATAGGACTGGAGGAGGGGGGAGAAGGAGCATCCCAGAACTGAAGTGGAATAAAACCTTTGCTCACAGAGACTCATGCCACCTCAAAGGATGGGGAAAAAAACTCCTCAGGGGAACATGCAGTTTGATTTACATCATTAAAATATGACCGACAAACAGGCCAGGCTGTCGGAGCCGCAGAGAGTTTGTACTGGCATTTCCACAGCAATACCTCCGATTGCATGATTCAAATGAAAGGACTGGCTCATCATCAGAATTACAAACCCATCATGGGGTGTCCTGAATTCCTTGCAGGGCGGAGAAAGGCCTGGTAATTAACTGCCACGGAGTGATGGATTTTGCCAACCCAGCTGTCACAATTGCCGTTGTAAATCATTTGTTATGGCTTATAATGGAGTAATCCTTGAGAAATTGCTCATAACTGCAATTCAATGGTAGTTTTTAGTGCATTAGCCACCCGGAGCTCTGCCTCGGACCATTAACTAACAAAAGCCAGCTATAAACTCCTAACAACTTATTTTTCCGGCAATAATTCCTGTCCCATTTAAACCAAGTTTCCTTTTTTTTTTTTTTTTTTAAAGCAGTGAGGTTTAAGGTGGGCAGCAGTGGGCAGTGCCTCAGACTCCTGTTCTAGTCCTCCAGTGCCAATCCAGAGCAGGGAGAACTGAATCACCAGGGAAAGCAAGGCTGTTCCATATCCCAGCAGTGGGATGCGGCTCCTCATCTTGACCCAGTAGTACAGTAGTGCCTAGAGTGCACTGATCGGGACAGCCAGTCAGTCTTGAAGAACTTACCATCTCAGTAGAGAACATACATGGAGGAAACAGAAGTGAAATGACTTGTCCAGGGTCACCCTCAGAACCTGGACTTAGCCCTAAGATCTCCTGCTTCCCACCCCTGGTGGAAAGAGGCACTTTGGGGCTGGGTGTGGCAAAGCTGAGCTCCACTATGGCTGATGCATTACTCCTTGCAATGCAGTGGGGGACCAAAGTCTACAGGGGTGACATCAGTGGTCAATTGAGCAGGTCCTTACTAGACCTGCTTAATCGAATCCCGGGAGATGGATCTCTGCAGGATCAATCTCCCGGAAGGTGAGGACAGTCCTTAGTCAGATCTCTTAACTACATGGAGCCAATCCCACACAGACACTGCCAACTTTCAACTCTTTTCTGCTGAGCCCAAATCCTGAGATAATAGACCAGCTTAACAAAGGACACTGCCACCCAGAAGCCTCAGGCACCTATTGAACACTCTGCAGTCAAATGGCTTTAGAAAATAACAGTTTGGTAGCATATGTAGTAAGTGGGGTGAGGTGAGGAAGTCCTTTAACCCTTTCCTGCTGTTGAAAGCTGTTTTCAAAGCAATTTAGGAGACTAATTCTGGTTGTCTTACTCACTGTGGGACTACTCACATAAGTGAAGTGCGCAGAATTTGATGACTGGGTTGTTCAGACAACCTAGAGAGCATAAACACACTGGCTGATATTACTCAGCAGTGAAACAGCTAAAACAACCAGTGGATGGCTGATGTGGGCTTTCAGCAAAAAAAAACAAAAACAGCATCTCTTCAGAGAGATACCAGTTTTGCCAGGCTTTACCGAAACAGACCTTGTGGCTGCTAGAGAAGCAGCAGTGAACAATATTTCCCATGAACTCTGCATAACCTCTGAGAGTTATTGGTGAAAAAAGCAAAACAAAAAAGCCAAACCCTGAAGTCTTTACTCAGTCTTACTCAGGAAGGCTGCTTGAGTGAGAACTTCAGGGTGGGGCTGGAGAGGCTGAAAACCACTTGTAAAGCTTGCAAGGAAAAAGAAACTTGCCACAGTTGAAAAGTCAACTTAGAACAAGAGAGCAATGATTATATTTGTATTACCACTGCTGTTCTGCCAGAAAGGCCCATAGCCTTTTCGAGACACTGGAACAACGTTAGCATGCGGCTTCTGGTAAGCCTCCCGGCTAAATTGCACACCCATTATGTGAGCAGTCTGTGAAAAACTACACTCAGGAATTTAACCAGGCTGAATTAAAGCTGCTTCAAACCTTTTAAAAGAGCCACTCCAGGGTGTGTCTAGACCAGTGGTCCCCAACCTTTTAGGGCTGCCAGCTTGGGGGAGGGGCTGCACATGTACTGTGTGTCTGAGGGCGGTGCCGCGCATGCGCCACACGCCTGGGGGCGGGGCTGCGCATGCGCCACATACCCGGGGGAGGGGCCACACATGTGCCATGCGCCCAGGGCGCAAGAATGGCTTGGGCCAGACCTGATCACTCGGCAGGTGCACATAAATGCCCCGGTGGGCACCATGGTGCCCGCGGGCACTGCGTTGGGGACCACTGGCCTAGACTACAGGGTTTTTTTTTTTTTTTAAATGTGGCCTTTTTTCGAAAAAACTTCCCCTGCGTCTAGAATGCTGCCACATTGTTTCGAAATTAAATCGAAAGAACGCGGCGGTTTTTTCGACTGTGATAAACCTCATTATACAAAAGTGCTCTTTCAAGAAAAGGCGTTCTTGAATGCAAACAGGGCTTCTTCAAAAGAGAACATCCAGACTGCCTGGGTGCTCTCTTTTAAAAGAGCGGCTCGCTTTTTCGAAAGAAGTGGTTGCAGTCTAGACGCTCTCTTTCGAAAGAGGCTTGTAGCCTAGACATAGCCCCAGTGGTAACATGCTTCCCTTATAGTTGGGAGGTTCTGGGTTCAAGTCCCATGCTGGGACTCTTGTTTGCAGCTAGTGTTGAGAGCTTGGGGCCATTACTCATCAGATAAGGCATTGAGGAGAATTCCCTTGGACCCCTCTCGGGAAAATGTCCAAATGGATGTTTGGAGTCAAGTGTGGAAGAATTGCAATGTCTGCTCTGCTCTTGCCTTTTAGGCGACAGAGGTTGTGTGTGCGAGCTGTTAAGTGTGGAATGGCTGTTGTACTGTCGCTTGAATTGTATTTGATGGGAAAGGCCTATTTGTGAGCATTCAGATGAGGGTGGCGTAGGTTCACATGGAGCATATATATTTTGTCACACATGTAATCCCATCATATATTAGGATTATTACATAGGCTATGCTATGAATGAAGGAGGCCGCTTAACCTGCCACGTTAAGGAGTTTAGGAGGTAGAGCCATTATTTATTTATTCCAAGAAAGAATGCCGCAAATCACACCCACACAACCCCATTTCACCATAAATAGCACTACAGTTGGTATCTCATGACTACATGAAAAAAGTTTCATAACATGTGGCCGACCTTGCTAAAGCAGTCTCTCTATTCTGCCTCTCCAGTTTACGAGGGTGGAATGCAATAAATAAATAGGGTTTGTTACCCTTTTCTTCACAACTTTGGCAGGCCTGAGATTTTTTCCCACAAATCCAAGCCAAAAAAACCCCACACATGATATAGCCTACAGAGAGAATGGGACCACCAATATGTTGAGAACAAGAGTGAATCTGCAAAAATGGCTTAAAACTCATTTACTCTCCGCTTTTCTGTCTATGTCAAGACATGGAGATGGAGTCTCATATATACTAAGGACTCTCTTTTTTTATAACTGTGGCAGTTTAAAATACCCTAAAAGTGGATGCAAGGGCCAGAAAATTAAATTTATGCCCATTTTATGGCTCCTTTAATATAAACAAGACTCAAATCCCATTTTCCTATTGCTTCACCACAACGTGCCATATTGTGAAGGCCAAAAATATAACTTGAGTTCAAAAAAAAATTTGACAAGTTAATGGAAGCTAGGTCCATCCATGGCTCTTAGCCAAGTTGGTCAAAGGTGCAACCCCATACTCCAGTTGTCCCTCAATTTCCAGCTAGTGCTGGAAAACAGGGTATGGATCACTCAAAATAGCTCTACTCTGTTCATTCCCTCTGACGCATTTGGCACTGGCCCATGTCAAAAGACGGGGTACAGGGCTTGGTGGACAATTGGTCTGACTCAAAGTGTATGTTAGATTTAGGGTATGTCTAGACTGCAGAGTTTTTCTGGGATACCTCTGGTATCCCGGAAAATCTCTGCCAAGGAACATGTCTGCTCTTCCAAATTTTTTTTTCTGGTGAGCAGCCGTATTTTTTCAGCATCCCTGTAAACCTCATTTTACGAGGAAGAAGGGATGTTCCGAAAAGGGGTCTTTTTCTGACATTTGGCCCAGTGTAGATGGGCCATATGTCTGAAAAGTCTCTCTCAAAAAAAAAAAGTGGAAAAAGATATGCAAATTGCGGTTTGCAATGCAAATTGCGGTTTGCAATTTGCGTATCTTTTTTCTGGAAGAACTCTGTAATCTAGACACAGCTTCAGGTGTGCATTCTGCCACTGAGTTTCATGCTCACCTAAGTAAAATTTCACTTTGCACAAGGGCTATAGCCTTCCAGCACCACTTACGCATTTATGCCGATAGGGATTGACTGTGCAGCTGGATGATAGGATAAACCCCACTTGATTCAATTAAGCTCATGGTGACTTGTATGTTTATCACATGATGGACACCTGCAACCAAGACAATGGAATGTTTACAAGCAGGAAGTCTGATCCAGCATTCTTTCCCCAGATTACACTCCAATTCTTGTCACTCCAATTGCTGTCAGTGGTACTTTGTTGGATTTAGGAGTGTAGGACTGGGATTAAAATTGCATGATACTGAGAACACCTGTATCAGTTGGCTGAAGTGGATGAAGACCCAAAATGAGGCCCACAAAGGAAACTATTATATAGCTCAAGAGGCTTAAAATGACACTGAACTCATCACTCTTATGTGAACCACATTTTCTCCAAACTACATTTCCAGGATTTAACATTTCTGATTTTCAGTGATAAATGTAAGCAAGAACAGAAGGGTTGCATGGAGTGGAGGTAATTCTGCCAGTAAAATAACAGTCATCTTTTATTCAAAGGGAGAAGTGAATTGGGCAGATGTTCTCAGACTCAAAGACAGAGCCTTCCTTCCGTAGCTATTCTGTGCAATTTTCAGTAACCCCATTCAGTACTGTCTTAGTACTAAACTTTTTGCATTATAATGAAAGGAAATCTTTCTCTTCCCCCGTATCAATCCTTGCTCAATCTATGAGAGTTCCAAAATTCTCATTAGCAATAAGCATGTAAAATCCCATTTAGTTAGTTAACTTGATTAAACATAATATTTAACCAGTTAACTTGATTAAAAGGGTGATGATTGGTAGGGTTGGAATACCCCTCCCCCTTCTGCAATGGGTGGGAGCTGCTCCAGCCCCTACCAGTTAACCGGAACCGTAAACCTCACTCGTGAAGGGTGAAGCTTGCCTAATCACATCCCTCATCAGCAATAATAAGAACCCTTATACATTCTCAAAGGCAAACTACGTGTCATCTTTTTGCAGTGTACACAGTTGCCTTAAAAGCTCTTGTCACCTAGAGAAATCAGTGGCCAGCTCGGTACAATGGCTAAAGACCTGAATTAATCAGCCTGTTCAATTTCAGCCAAGGGTTCGAGTTAAATCAGGGTGCCGGCATGTCTAGCGTTACTGTACTTTGTGGAGCGCCCTCTCACTGCATTGCCAAGACATTCAATGCCTGGAAACATTTGCAAACAATGGTCTCCAACAAAGGAACTGTGGCTGTTAAAAGGAAGCTTACTAACCATGATTGACGTCAGCTGAAATGGATAGTGACCAAAGGCTGGCATCTGTCTGGAGTAGCACTCATCGCTAGAAGGCCTGCAGTCAAGCACACTAATACGTGTGTCATGCACATGTTTTGGGTGTGCCTCGCTTTATCTTCCTCTGTAAGTTCAGTGATAAACTAGAATTATAGGATTTCTTTGTTATGAGAAAAAGCTTTGCAGGCCCATAAGTGCAACCATGGTAAGAGAGCACTCATAAATATACAAAAACGAATCCTGATTTATCTTTTTTTAAAGGAGAACGTGGCTCTGACATCCTGCCTGATATTAAGAAATCATTTTTCTAGATGCAGAATTCTTTAGATCCAAAACAATTCTCATATCGAATTTTGAACATAGAGGACCTGATTTTTTGTAAAGGGTATCAATTCAGCTTCTAATTTTACAGGTGTAAAATTGCAACTACAAATCATTGTGTCCACAAATTATACCATTTCATGTTGGATGCCCTGATTTCCAATGGCTTACTCACTGCAGTTAACTGTGGGTACAGAATTGCAGACAATTATTTGCAGGAGAGAAATTGCGCTCCAAAAGCTGGAGGCTATTTCTGAAAATCTGGCCCACGGGAAACATAATTGGAACGTTTAACCAACATGATGTTGACCTGTGTAATTTGAAGCAATTTTCAACTATGAGATTAGTGCTGGTTAGTGTGGCAATATATTGTACTTTCCCTTCAATCCCTCTTCTAAGCAATGTGGCCTAGCTATCCTGATGAACATAGAAGTGTAAGTCTATTTTAAAGTAAGGCTATTGCATGTCTCCATTTCTAGGTCTCAGCATTGCATACAACAGTTATAGTCTCAAAGTACATTACAGAAGTGATCTTCAATATCAGCAAGAGAGCATTATTCTATAAGTACAAAACCTCCACGAGCTTTTTCAGGTTGATGCCTGCCCCTTAGATAACTACAGTAGCATTGAGAGATGTGGAAGCTTAGGGTGTGTCTAGACTACAGGGTTTGGTCAACAAAAGTGGACTTTTGTTGACAAAACTATACCTGCGTCTACACTGCCCCTGAGTTCTGTCGACATAACGTCGACAGAACTCAGCAGCTTTGTCGATGGCTGTAAACCTCATTCTACAAGGAATAATGCCTTTTGTCGACAGAGTTCTGTTGATAGAAGGTGTTATTGCATCAACACTGTCCTTTGTGTCTACACTGTCACGTCAATAAAGCGTCTTGCTTTGTCAACAGAACTGGATGTAGTCTAGACGCTCTTTGTCGACAGAAGCTTTGTCGACAGTATCTGTCGACAAAACTTCTGTCAACAAAAGCCTGTAGTCTAGACGTACCCCTATATCACAGCAGAGAACCTTCTAAAGAGGGGAGGAGGGAATGTATGAAGGTAGTCTTTGACGACTGTGTAAAAGTTGCCAGATTGACAGCTCTAAAAACTGGAGTCCTCTGTTTATCCATGTGTAGGTACACCACAGAAAAGTAGTAGTGCCAGCATCCCCACTGATTGCTTTCCCAGCATGTCGCTGTCCTGAAGGGACAAAGGGACAAAAAGGTTGTTTGAGATTCTGTGCTCATTGAATCACTTGACATTGCAGTAAGATGACCAAGAAATGTTAGCTTGGAAGCACCTGTCTCTTGGGAGCTGTATTGAAACCTACAAACTAATCCCACCGTGGACGCTGAAAACAGGAGTTTCATATTCTTTGCCTTGTCTGCATTCCGGGTGAAACTCACCCGAGAGAGAGCCAGCACAAAGAGTACATACCCCTCAAACTCAGAACTCAGACCCTGTACAGTTGGGAATTTTATTTTAATGGTTTTGCATCATACATATGCTATCTTCATTGATTTCACGCAACTGAGCGAGACAATCTTGCTATGTCTCAATGATTAATTGAAATATTTTGCTTGCATAGATACTTAATCATGGCTTAGTGTAGGGATGTAACAATGTAGTTGATTAACCGATTAATGGGTAAGCAAAACGGGGAGGGATAGCTCAGTGGTTTGAACATTGGCCTGCTAAACCCGGGGTTGTGAGTTCAATCCTTGCAGAGGCCATTTAGGAATTTGGGGCAAATATTTGTCAAGGATGGTACTTCGTCCTGCTGTGAAGGCAGGGGACTGGACTTGATGACCTTTCAAGGTCCCTTCCAGTTCTAGCAGATAGGCATCTCCATTAATTTTAAAAGCTTATAGGTTAATGCTATCTGTAGCCTACGTGCATTTCTACCCCTTCTCCTTCCAGTAAATTTTTTAGCAGACTGGGCAACAGCCCAGCTAATTCCTGGCTCGCACCGGGTGTGAGACCTACCCCCGCTGCAGCTCTCATTTAAAATGTATTAGGAGCCAGCCAGGCAGCCAGCCCGGCTCAGTTTCAGCTCGCTCCAGGCCCCGTGAGGGGTTTTTTAAACTGGCTCCCCACACAGACCAGCCCCCGCCTGGCACCCTGCGCTGCTACCTCTGATACAGAAGCAGCAGCGTGGGGTGGCAGGGGACTCCTCCGGAGTGGGGCCAGAGCACAGTGGCTGCTGGCCTCCCCCCTGGGGACTACAGAATAGTCAACAAACTGTGAGGTTACTCAACTATTCAATTAACATCCCTAGCTCAGTGTGGGGGAATAGACAAGAGGACCTCTTGAGATCGCTTTCAGCCCTACGTTTCTATGAATCGGCAATTTCAGATGGTTTACATGCATGTCTGTCTGTCTTACAGCATGTCCTTTATTTTCACAGGGCCGCCACGTTAAGACAGGACAACTAGCAGCGATCAAAGTTATGAATGTTACTGAGGTGAGTGAGCATCTGTGAGGAGAAAAACGGTTGTCTGGTGATGAGCAAAAAGGACATATAAAACAACCAGCCAGGTGGCTATTGAAGAAGATGACCTGCGTGCATTCATACCGCTTGCTGGGAGTTGAGATTTTTTCCCCCTGAAGTACTAAGGATGGTTATATGAGCAAGTTTAATTGTTTTCAGTCATATTTTTACAATGGGTGCAAAGCAATCACAGTTAGTGGTTGTGTATATTTTTGTTAGGCTATAATGATGAGAGAGAAACTTTCTTCCTGCTTATTGCTAGTTGATTATCTGTTTCCAGCGATAGCACACAGAAGATTTCCTGTAGCTCTGTGTTGCCTCTGCTCCGTTTCATCACATCCTTTCCCCTCATACGCCAGCTATTCTTCTGTGCAGTGCAAAAATCTAGGGCATTGTAGTTGCACTGACAGCAAGCAAGTAAGAGCATGTTAGAGTTGCAAATGCTGCCATTTTTTATCAGATAGATGAGAGAAGTAGACAGTTTAATTGGCACAGTCCTTGCTCGCATTTAGAAAGTGGTGTCAGAGTTAGAACATAGTGTTACCGAATTTGCTAAGCATTGATTTTTGTTCCTCCTCTGATAGGTGCAGCTGGTACAGCAACTTGCTGCCTCGTAACATGAAAGGCCAAAAAACTTCCCTACTAGAGTTTCCTGCAATTCTGTCCTTGCACATTATGGGCCTGATTGACATACACACTCTGGGACTTTCTGCCGTGAAAACTAATCCGGAATAAGATTTGAATTTAAAGCAGAATAGCTTTAGGATAATTCCATGTGTGGACGCTGCCTTTTTCTGGTTTAGGGTAATCCACTTCCAAAGTGGATTAAGATAGTAAAGAAAAAAGCCTTGTTGGTCTGAAATTGTAGGTCTGGGATGCACCAGGTGTCCCAGGTGTTGCCAGGTGTCCGGTTTTCATCCAGAAGGCCTGGTTGCATAGGGACTCTGGCGGCTCCAGTCAGGACTGCTGGCCGGGCCATTCAAAATCCAGTTGTCAGGGATAAGGCAAGTTCCCTTAGCTCCATACAGCTGCTGGAAGTGGCCAGCATTTCTCTCTGGCACGTAGGAGAAGAGGTGGCCAGGGCATACGGTGCCCTGCCCCCAGTGCTGTGTCCGCAGCTCCCCCGGCAAGGAACTGGGGGTGGTACTTGCGGCTGCGGGCAGCACTGACTGTGTAGAGCCAATTAGCCACACCTCTGCTGGGCATGCTGGCAGCTTCCGGGAGAACCAAGGCAGGCCAGGAGCCTGCCTTAGCCTGCTGCACCGCTAGCCAGGCGTCAGCTGAGGTAAGTGCTGCCTAACTGAAGCCCACACTCCTGTCCTCCTGACAGAACCCCCTTATGCCCCTCCAGGGCCAACGTATTCCATGTGTGCAGGTACACGCTGGCGTCCCTATCTGTAGGTAGAACGTTTACTGGCATCGCTGTGGCGGTTCTGAATGTGGGGTTTTTACCAACACAGCTGTGCCCGTGTAATCTCTAGTGCAGACACATTTGCACTGGCATCTGAGTGGTTTTGCCAATGTGGTTTGCGTCTCTTGGGAAAATGGTGTAAACTGTGGTGACAGAAGTGCTGTTTGCTAGTGTAAACTCAGTCTACACTGCGGAGGGCAGGCAGGGGTTTGCTGTTCCTGCTATACCAGTATCACGACGGTAGCAAAACTTTTCTAGTATAGACGAGGCCTATGAGTATCCGTACATGGAGCGATTGCAAGATAGCTATTCCTGGAGAATTATTCCAGAATAACTCCATATGCAAACAAGGCCTAAATTCCTCTTATGCCACGCTGGCCACATGCAGACACTACAGCAGTGGGCGTCAGCATAGCAATCTAAGATCTGGTCTGTGCCTAAGACTTAGCTCAACCTAGCGACATCGCTCAAGGCCATGAAAAAAGTCCTGCCATGTGCGACGTAGTTAGATTGATTTGAGCCCCACTGTAGACGTAGCTAAGTTAATGGAAGAACACTCCTAGTGTCCTAACTGCCCCCCTCCATCACTGCAGTAAGTGTCAGTGCCGTAACGATGTCCCTGTAACACAGGTCGTGTAGACATACCCTAAGGAAAAGTGGACTTAAAGCAGGATTAAGTGTAATGTAATACACACCTACTTTAAGACCCTCTTACACTGCCAGGATAGTACAAAGTTATTATGAAAAAAACACAGGCTGTGTATCTTTAAAAATATACATGTGTACATATATATGGTCAAACTACAGGTACTAAGGTTTTGCTTTTCTATCTGTGTAGAGCAGAGGTGGGAACCTAAGGCCCATGGGCCGGATATGGCCTTAACTTGCCTGGATCCAGCCTCCCAAAGTTTAGGGCTCCCTCCCAGCACTGGGGAACCCCTGCTGCTGCTCTAGACCCACCACTACTCCACTGTGGGGCTGCCCTGCCCCCCAAGCTCTGCTGTGCAGAAGGAATGTGGGGAGTGTCTTTCTCCTCAGTCAGGGGCCATGTCAGTGAGGGGTTGGGGTTTTGGTTTTGGGGGGTTTTTTGCTTCTCACTTGCATGCGACCCCCGACTGATTTCTGTGGGTCAGTGGTCCCCGACCCAAAAAGGGCTCCCCACCCCAGGTGCAGGGGGTACATTTTTAAAAGATGGCAGCAGTAAACTTCTGGGACTGCTAGCTCTGTGGAGACGTGCCCAGCCAGCGACATTGTTTTGCAGAAATGAGTCCCCAAAGAGGACAGGTTTTTCGGTCGTGGAAGGGGCCGAATTTGTGGTAAGGTGGGAACCCAGAACAGACGCTCAGATGTGAGCATCTCCGCCTCCTGCATCTGGCAAAGTGAGTCCCAGCCCACGAAAGCTTATGCCCACACAGAGTTACCAGTCTTTAAGGAGCCACAAGACTCCTCATGGATTTTGCTGAAGAAGCCTAACAAGGCTGCCCCTCTGACGCTTCCAGCCTTCAGGAAAGGGATCGGTAGGTAGGGGGCTGCCAGAGACGCAGAGCTGAAACAATGGCACAGAGTTGTTCTATGGACGACTTTTGCCTCCCACTGAACCCCAGGAGTCCACAGAGCTTGGGAGTTGTCCCCGTGGCCTTACCCAGAGGCAGTGGTTCTGCGCCACTACAGGGAGTATCAGTAGGAAAACTCCAGACGGGGAACTTGACAAGATCTCCTGCTGCATTGTGCTGCACACAGTTTGATATTCTCCACATTTAAATAGTGTGTGCTTGTGCCCGGTTGGAAACCAAACGTAAATGAAGGATAACCCAGAGACCTGGATTCACTGATTCCTACCAGTGTCTGCGTGTGGTTCTGTGAACACAAAGCAGCCATCAACTTGCATAACAGCCTGGTTAGTCCTGCTTTACAGCTGTTTTGCATCAGTGTAGCAGCCCTGCACCGCTGAGGTGTATTGATGGATCTGACTCACTATTTGGGGAGCTGGGCAGCTTTACACACAAACGTTACGTCTACACTGCAAGCTTCTTGCGCAAGGACTGTTTTCAACAAGAGTTCTTGTGCAAAAGGTCTTGCACAAGAGCACGTCCACACTGCCATGTGCTTTTGCATAAGAGATGCGCTTTTGCACAAGAGCGACCATGGCCGTGTGGACACTCTTGCACAAGAAAGCTCTGATGGCCATTTTAGTCATAGCGGTTTCTTGTGCAAGAAACCCCCGTTGCCCGTCCACACTGCCTTCTTGCACAAGAGGGCTTATTCCTCGTGGGGAAAGGAATAAATCTTGCGCAAGAAGCCCTCTGTTCCGATGCTTTACTGTAAATTTACTTGCGCAAGAACGTGCATGCAGTGTAGATGCTTCACAAGTTTTTGTGCAAGAAGCCTGCAGTGTGGATGTAGCCTTAGGATTTACCCGTAACTAGTCTCGTTGGTTTTGGTTTGAATTATTCCGTGCTACGCTGATTGTGTCTTTCGAATAATTCTGCAGCGCTTTCAAGCGAAAATCTTTAGAGCTGGTGCAATTCCCTTTGGGGTTTTCCCTGGTGCTCTCCCTTTTAAGCCCAGCGTCATATAAAAGCTCTGATGAGTTCATGGCTTGGTGCAGGCAGACGGTCTATTGTTTTCAGCTGTGAAATGGTAGGCTGACATGTTTCCAGTGTGCAGGGTGACAGCCTGGTGCCTGGAAGAGCAAGTCTGCACTGCCACAGGGTCTCCTGTGTGACCTTGGGCATGTCACTTATGCCCAGAGCCTCAAAGGTATTAGGGTGTCTAACTCTGGTGTAAATCAAAGGGAGGTGGATGCCTAAAGACTCTTCAGGATCTAGGCCTGAGTCTCTCTGGGTCTCTGCTTTTCCATTTGTAAAAGGGGGATATTGGTGCCTTGTTACGTCACAGGGATGCTGTGAGATTAAGTGAGCTGCTCATGTACTACAGTAATAGGGGGCTGTGACAGACTGCTGGCTAAGCCAGAGCTCTGCCACAGTAGGCTGGCTAAGGGGAAACAGCTGAGCAAGCCCTGGCCTGCAAGGCTATCAGAAGCAGCGCTGGGCCTCACAGAAGGAGGGCTCTGTAAGGCAGAGGAAGGAAGCCAGAGGAGAGAGAAGGAGTAAGGAGCCCGGGTGCGGCTCAGGGGAGCGAGCTCTGTCTGTCCATCCGTCCATCCATCCTGTAAACTTTGTAAATAGAAGGTGATGGGAGTTTACAATAAAAGGCACGGGTGACTGCACCAGAAGGCTTGTTGACTGATTTGTGGACCAGACCGCGGGGACTCTGCCACAGGGGCACACAAGTATTTTAGACAGAACTAGGTTCATCCTCCAAGACTTGTGTGTAAAGAAATTGTTTGCCTACTAAAGTTTCAGTATTTGTCACATAATTTTCTGGTCTAGCTGTGATTATATTATTTCTCTATTCCTAGAGGGTACGTCTACATTGCAAGACTATTTCAGGATACCGGTGGTATCCCAAAATAGATACCCTGCGTCTACACAAGCCACCCGTTATTTCGAAATATTTTTCTAAATAACGGGCGTGCTGTTCCCTCATCTCGGTAAACCTTGTTGCCTGAAGGATAAGGGATGGCTTGAAATAGTGCATTATTTTGAAATTTGGCACCGTGTAGACGCGCCAAATTTCAAAATAAGCTATTCCGAAATAGTTTCGAAATAAGATACACAATTTGCTTAGTGCAAATTGTGTATCTTATTTCGAGTTTAGGGTGCAGTGTAGACTCACTGTTGCACTTGAAAAACGGGTTTGAAACCAATTAAGTAAAGTCTTAAAAAATATTGAAATGCATCTTCTGTAACGTGCTGCCTATGAACCACATCTGACGGCACGTCTCACAGGGCGGTCGACTTGTAAATGGACAATAGAGCACGGTTATAATAAAGTGATGTGAAGCGAAGAGCTATATAGCCCTGCTGGACAAGCCTCTGTCATTCTTCTCTGGAGACTACAGAGTTCAGTTGTTGAGTTCTGAAGACTCTGGCACCGTTTTAGGGCAGAGTAAATCTGTTCTCTCTGGAGCATGCACCGCGCAGTTCAGAGCGGCTTTCTTATGATAGCAGCAGGATGCTGTGGTCAGGGTGGGATCCTGCGGACATCTGTCAGGAAGCGCTTCAGTGTCAGGTTACAGGGAGGGGCGTGGGAGCTTTAAATGAGAGCTGAGGGGAATGTGTGCTTCTGTGCCTCTTTGCACAGACCCTGCTTCCTGTTATCTGTGCACACCTACCCAACAAAGCGTTTGCAAAGAGATCAGATTCTCACTGAATTATTCCCTCGGTGGGTCTCTGTCTCAGGAGAGAGCAACAGGCAATCCCTGTGACTCTCTTGTTTTCAGTCTTTCCAGTGATCTAAGTGCGACTGTCCATGCCACAACAGTCGTAAACTCTCCTGGTAGCGTGTCCACCAGTCTCTCATCTTGTTTCTTCCTGAAGGGAGAGGTATTGTGCTGATGCTACCTGCCGGATAGGGCCACGTTTCCAAAAATAGCCCTTGCGCAGGAGCCTGTACTCTCCAGAAATAACTCGGTGTGTGTGGGGAAACAGCAACGGCGCCTGCTCACTCAAGAACGACGTTTATTTTCCTTGCCAGTAAAACTTACAAGCATATTTCAAGGCCCTTTGGAAATGTGGCCCCTCGTAATATTAACACAGAGATGATTGTGACTGGAATCATGAACATCTCGATGTCTCTGACTGTTGAGGCTACTTCCCCGTGATCCCCAGCTACCAAAGGGCCTTAAATCACCCCTTTTGCTAGATTATCTCCACACCTTGCAGTCTCTAGGGGTATGTCTACACTACAAAGTTAGTTCGAACTAACGGACGTTAGTTCGAACTAACTTTCATAGGCGCTACACTAGCGCTCCGCTAGTTCGAATTTAATTCGAACTAACGGAGCGCTTAGTTCGAACTAGGAAAACCTCATTTTACGAGGATTAAGCCTAGTTCGAACTAGCTAGTTCGAATTAAGGGGTGTGTAGCCCCTTAATTCGAACTAGTGGGAGGCTAGCCCTCCCCAGCTTTCCCTGGTGGCTACTCTGGCCAACACCAGGGAAACTCTTCTGCCCCCCTCCCGGCCCCGGACCCCTTAAAGAGGCACGGGCTGGCTACGGTGCCCGTGCCAGGTGCAAGCCTGCCAGCACCCAGCCAGCAGACCCTGCACCTGGCACGGCTCGAGCCACCCACCCGATGCCCCCCAGCCCTCCCCCTCTTCCCGGGATCAGGCTGGCGGCTCCCGGGAGCTAGCCCGGGACCGCAAGAGGCTGGCACCCGCCTGGGCTAGTGCGGACATCATGGACCTCGTCCACGACCTCCGCACTAGGCACAGGAAAGTGGCCTTCTAGGGCAGGAAAGCTGCCAGCCTGGCCACCCAGGAGCAGGTGTGCAAGAGAATCAAGGTGGTCCACTGAGAGCCACGACCCTGAGCCCTGAGCTTACAATGGCCATCCTGGGTCAGACCAAAGGTCCATCTAGCCCAGTAGCCTGTCTGCCGACAGCGGCCAACCCTAGGGACCCTGGAGGGGATGGACCGAAGACAGTGACCAAGCCATTTGTCTCGTGCCATCCCTCTCCAGCCTTCCACAAACCTTGGGCAGGAACACCACTCCTACCCCCTGGCCAATACCACTCCATGGACCCAACCTCCATGACTTGATCTCACTTCTCTTTAAACTCTGTTCTAGTTGTAGCCTTCACAGCCTCCTGCAGCAAGGAGTTCCACAGGTTGACTCTTTGCTTTGTGAAGAACAACTTTCTGTTACTAGTTTGAAGCCTGCTACCCATTCCTTTGCTTTGCTGTCCTCTAGTCCTTCTTTATGGGAACTAATGAAGAACTTTTCTGTGTGCACCCTCTCCACCCCACTCATGCTTTTAGAGACCTCTATCCTGTCCCCCCTCCGTCTCCTCTTTTCTAAGCTGAAAAGTCCCAGTCTCTTTAGCCTCTCTTCATATGGGACCTGTTCCCAACCCCTGATCATTTTAGTTGCCCTCCCCTCTCCCAGCCTCTCTCTTCCCCTCTCCCTCCTCCTTTTCCCAGTCTCCCCCAGTTTTGTTCAATAAAGACAGATTCCATTTTGGAAGACACGTTATCTTTATTTTGTACATCAAGAAGAGGGGCTAGGGAAGGGTAAGTGGAAGGAGGTGAGGGAGGAATGGGGTACGAGCTCCCAATGGGGAGGACTGGGCTGGCTCTGCGGGCTTCTGGGGGTGGAAGCTCTCCCGTAGCCCCCCAATTGCCCCCTCTCCCCAGATGGCAGCCTGCGGCAAGTGCAGCTGGGCTGATGGCCGAGTGGTGTGGTGTGCCCAGTGTGGGTAGTCTGGGCAATCCAAGCCAGGACTGCTTTGCAAGCGGGGCACCCCTGAGAACTGTCTGTCCGGGGTGGGGGTCGGGACCCTTTAAGCACAGCCCTCGGCTAGCCTGAGACAGCATCTCCACGCTCTAAGTCCTCATCTGATGCCCTGTCGGCACTGCTTCCGGCCATCCTTAACCCCGGTTCAGGGTCCACTTAATGTGGACATGCTAGTTCGAATTTGCAAAACACTAATTCGAACTAGTTTTTTAGTCTGGATCCGTTAGTTCGAATTAACGTTGTAGTGTAGACGTACCCTAATATATTTAGCTTCCCAACATCCATGCACCAGAGCGAGGAACTGTAAATCTATGTCTCCCAGCCCAGCACCTGTGCCCAGAATCACCTACGGCAGTGGGGGGCAGCCTGCGGGCCCGGGAGCCACACGTGGCCCATCGGGGTCCTCTGACTTCCCTCACCACCTACCATTTCCATCCCTAGGTCAGTACTGACTGGGATCTCAAAAGGAAGCAAAGCCTCTGCTGCCTACTTGCATCCTTGTGGATGCTCGGAAGGAGCTTTGCCATGGGCAGGGAGGGGCAGGACCATGTCTCCACCTGCGCCCGTTAGCCCACAGCGCTGGCCAGTTCCTCACTCTCGGTTGATTGTGGAAACTTCTCTTCCTTACTGCGACATGGCTCAGGATAGTGGCCAGGCATGGTGAGAGACGTCCGACCTTCCGGGGTAGTGCAGCAGGTGCTCTGTGTTTGCTGCCTGTGAGGAATTCTTCCTGAGTCGTCTAGACTTCCTTCTGGTGCCTGTGTAACCCAGGGGTGGGGAGTCACAAGGCCCTGCACCCCCATCCTCATTCAGCAGCGCATTTCCCCTTCAGCGAGCCCCGCCTCCGGCCTTTTTCCTGCGGCCCGGGCAAAAGCGTGTCCTGGTCACACTTCCCTGCCCAGGCTCAGGTTACAGAAGGCCTCAGCCATTGTGTAGTGGGGAAGGCTGCCGCATTGAAATTCCCATCACCATCTCACTACTGGGGCAGTGCCCAGGGAAACTGAGGCCCACATGTGAGGTTACCACAGGACAGTGAAAAATCACATGCAAGATAACAATGCGAGCAGAGCGAATACAACCCCCGCTTTGTCACAGCCTACAACAGCCTATGCCCAGCTCCTCTTCACCCTCCTTAGTTGCGTTATATTGTGCCCTATGCATGCTCAAATCCAGAGTTGAGGGTTCTCCCTTTCTTTTCTATTGCCAGTATGGGAGAGATGAAGTACTTGGGGTACTACATGCAGCTTGAGAGCCATGCATTCAGCAGAAGGGCTGCTTTCATACTTTAAACTTGATTTTGCTTGCAGTGAAGTTATTTTACACTCCTCATTTCCTCAAGCTTAAGACAATTATTTCTCTGTATTTATGGTCTGGCAAAATTTCTCTTCTGGATTAATGTCCCTGGGTAACCACATGGCCGCTCTGTGCCTGTTGGGAATGGTTTTCAGTATTTCAAACTTGGAGATGGCCCATTTCTAGGACTTTTTAAGGGGGTTTGATTCCAGCCTATCATTCCTCCAGGTCTGTCCCCCTTTCCCCACGTACAGCAGGTACAGAACAATGTCACCGTTTTTGTGAAGCATTCATGCTCACAGTTCATGGAATGCTTTCATGGCAATGCTGCTGGAAAATTGTGGGAAAGGACAGAAAAATGTCCTCTGAGTGCCAGCCATTTTTCTCTTCCAACGGACCATTTATTTTTTTCACCAGTGCTAACTGCCAGGATGTTTTGCAACAAAAGGTAAACTAATTATCAGCCTTGTTTGGTTCCATTTAGCTGATATGGACAGGCAGATCCTCAGCATCATGAGTGTGTAGTTGTGATGTTCCCATCATGGACAAGCAGGCAGCTAAATCCACATGCATTTAACTTGGAAGCACACCCCATCTCTTGAGAATGCTAAGACAGACCGCTGAGTCCATAACGAAGTCTGCCAGTCAGAGACAAAAACATCCCAGCTGGCGAGTTCTAAAGGAGCCTTGGATTCTCCAGTAGATCAGAGATTTCTATTCTTCAAGAAGGATAATCGCAGGGAGGATGCCGCTAGCTGCTACCAATTAAATCAATCCTAATTCGTTGCATTGGTTGTTGTTTGTGGAGTGGTAGCATGTCTCTGCCAGAGATCAGAACGCCATTGTGCTAGGGGCTGTACAAAGAAAGAACCAAAAGATGGCCTATGCCACAGTTTACAACCGAAGCATAAAACAAAGTACACCCGGTAAATACAACAGACAAACGGGAGCACATGGAGACAATACTCCTCAGCATGATAGGCAGTGATGTCTGCTCTCCAGTTCCCTGACTGCTATCCCGTTTTCTGTAGGCAATTCTGTAGTCAACTTGACTAATCCCAAGATGAGGAGAAAAGAACAGAGTTCTAATCTGGACAAGCCACTTCCCCTCTCTCGGTTTCAATTTCCCTAGCAGCAGTACAAGGAGGATATTCAATTCCTCGGGGATATCAGGAGCATGGATTTGCTGCTGTCTCTACTATGCTTTAAAATATGGAAAGCCCACTTTAAATATGAAATGTTTGTAGAAGTATTTTATTTTGCTCAGAAGGGGTTAATTTCTCCATGACTAAATTACTGTATCGGTAACCCACTGATGAGTGAGCCATAAGTCCCCATGAATTCTCAGTCCACACAAGATACGGGTTTGCTACAGCTGCAATTAGAACAGGTGTTGCTGTTTAGCTCAAGCTATAGCAGCTCGTGATTTAGGTATCGGGTTCAATCGCTAGTGGGGTGCTCTTCTTTCTTCTGTTTTTAAAGCTCGCTTCTGTGATTGTAGGAGGGCCTTGATGTCAAAGAACCCAGGGCTGTGTGAACAAAGCAACAGTCAGTGCATTGTTACCACTGTGTTCTGCTCTCTCTTGCTACAGAATGAGGAGGAAGAAATCAAACTGGAAATCAATATGTTAAAGAAATACTCTCATCACCGGAATATTGCAACGTATTACGGAGCATTTGTGAAGCAGAGTCCTGCAGGCCAGGATGACCAGCTGTGGGTAAGTGTTGAATCCCATCTGTGTTCATCGGATTTCCATAGGGGAGCAGATCTTCCTTGGGAGATCCGGTGTGCGTAGCTGTCAGTGAGACTCAGCTTTTGGCTTTGAGGACTGTTTCTGAGGGAGACTTTTGGCCTGTGTGTCTGCCCCACCTATGGTTGCGGTGTGAATTGAAGGGGCACAAGTGAGACTTGATACGTTTCATGGTGGCATGGTTCCTTTAAGACTGCTAGGTAGTCAAAACACAAAATAGTCGTGTAGATAAATGTCCTTTTTTCCAAAACACACAAATCCTTTTTTCCCCTATTGAAAATGTTAATTGAAAAACTATTCTTTTAAGTTTTGATTTTCCATTTTCCATTCCTTCCCCTCTTTTGTGCCTCCTCTTGTCGTTTTATTTTTTCTCCTTTTTCCAGTGGCAAAATGGAAAAAAGCAAAAAAGGGGAGTTAAAATGGAGACAAGAAGGGAAAATAAATACAGGCAGTCCCCGAGTTACGCGGATCCGACTTACGTCGGATCCGCAGTTACGAACGGGGCCGTCTCCCTGGTCTCCAGCAGACCAGGGAGAGGAAGCAAAGCGGCGCAGTCTGGGCTGTCCACTGCCCGCGTGTTCCGCCGCTTTGCTCCCCGTCCCCCTGGTCTGCAGACCAGGGAGGCGGGGAGCAAAGCAGAGTAAAGCCGCGGAGCCCAAGGGCAGCAGGACAGCCATGGCGTGTCTGGGCTGTCCCGCTGCCCCCGTGCTCCGCAGCTTTGCTCCGGACGCCTGTGGTACAGCAGCTGGGGCGCTGCCGGTTGGTCCCGTAGCGCCGCTCTGGGCGCTACTGGACCAACCCAGCAGCACCCCAGCTGCTCTGCCCCAGGCGTCCTGATTCAGCCGCTGCTGGTCAGTTTCAGCAGCGGGTGAATCAGGACGCCTGGGGCAGAGCAGCTTGGGTGCTGCTGGGTTGGTCCAGTAGCGCCGAGGAGCCCCAGTAGCCAGTAGCCCCAGCTGCTCTGCCCCAGGCGTCCCCAAGTCAGCTGCTGCTGAAACTGACCAGTGGCTGACTACAGGAAGCCCCTGGAATCAGCCGCTGATCAGTTTCAGCAGCAGCTGACTTGGGGACGCCTGGGGTTCTTAAGTTGAATCTGTATGTAAGTCAGAACTGGTGTCCAGATTCAGCCGCTGTTGAAACTGATCAGTTTCAGCAGCGGCTGAATCTGGACGCCAGTTCCAACTTACATACAGATTCAACTTAAGAACAAACCTACAGTCCCTATCTTGTATGTAACCCGGGGACTGCCTGTACCAAAAATATGCACTAAAAACATTTGTAGTGATTTTTTTCAAAATCTGTTCTTTCTGAAAACTTTGAAACAAAATAATATTCTAAATGTTCTCAAAATTCTTCCTCTGCCCTGCAATTTTCCAACCAGCTCTAGTAAGGAAAGACATGTAATAAGTGAGAAGCCAGGTTCATTGTTCAGAAAATGAACATTTGCTCCACATTTACAGTTCTTAGAGGTAGAGTACAGCACTGCACATTTATAGGTAAGCCTCACTCTGTAGACCAGAACTTGTACAGTGTATTTAAGTGGGAAGCTGTGTTGAGCGCATGTACTGTATTTGCCTCCCTGCAGTTGGTGATGGAATATTGTGGAGCTGGCTCTGTAACAGATTTGGTAAAGAAGACAAAAGGAAACTGTTTCAAGGAGGACTGGATTGCATATATCTGCAGAGAGGTTCTCAGGGTGAGTATTGCTAACAGGGTTTGTTCCTTGCTACTTTCATAAGAATGGCCATACTGGGTCAGACCAGAGGGAATGAACAGAATAGTAACCAATTGCATAGCTGAAGTCGACGTACCTTTTATATTTAATTTCTCTGGCATATCCAATGTAGGAGGTTGACGGGAGAAACTCTCCTGCTGAATTCTCTTACATTTCACAACCCTATACAGTACTAGGATTGATGGGGACCCCATCAGCATTTGATTAAACAGGTCCTTACTAGACCTGCTAAATCAACCCCCAAAAGATCAATCTCCATGTAAATATAGACAAGGCAAAAGTACACTATTATCCCCTGGATCTTCCTTGTCCACATGCTTGTTGACACCCTGAAAGAATTCTAGTAGATTTGTGAGGCATAATTTCCCTTTACAAAAAACATGTTGACTCTTTTCCCCTACTTGACAGTGAAGAGTTTCCTGTAGTAACTGTAAAACATGGCACCAGTGTGGCTTTAGTGTCAATAAAAGAGGATGACCCAAGTTACTTCCTGGGCCCAATTTTCATTCTTTGCCATTTTTCTCTCTTGGGGAGTACAGAACCCAAACCAATTTCTAACTGATTTTTGCAAGCCTAGTACCAATGGTTACACAGTAAGCCAGGTTAAAAACATGTGAGATCCAGTTGTTCTAATATCCAAGCATCTAATAACTACATTAGCAAGACATTGCTCTAACATCTTGCTGTGGAGTTTTGTGCTTTTCAAAATAACAGTTAGAGAAGCATTTATTATGGGGACTGCCCTTCAAATAGCCTATGTTAAAATAGTACATTAAGGCTTCCAAGGTCTGACGTCTATTGTTTGAGTAGTGGCAGATCAGGGTTGTCTGTTCAGTAGAATATCAAATAGCCCTTTTGGATGTGAGACTGCGCTGCAGCTATGAGTGAATGTCAAATCCACGAGTCACTGAGATCTTTGGTCTGCTCTGCTCTGCTCTGCTCTGCTCTGCTCTGCTCTGCTCTGCTCTGGAATTACTGTTTCCCAGGAGTGGGGTAGCTCCCCGATCACTTGGAAATCTTGTTGTCAAGGCCCTCAGCTTGCTATCGGTACCTTACTTTTCCACTATCTCTGTACTGCCTTCATGTGGGGTTGTGGAAGGCCACATTTTGAATGTAAAAACCTCCCATCCATCCAGTCAAATGGGTGTCTGTGAGACATCATGTAGGCAGGTGCTCACGCTTCTTGTGCAAACGCAGGTTTTCCGGAGAACGGGGGATGCCCATGTAAATTTGTTGACCTGGATGCCATTGTACTTCCACAGCCTTTGCATCCCCATAAGGGATGTAAAATCCCATTTAACCAGTTAACCGGTCAAATAAGTATACGTTAACCGCTTCACCGAGATCCTGAAGGCGGGGGTCTCCTCCAGCCTGGCCAGGCCTGCCTTGTGGCGGGCTGCTCTAGCCAGGCTGGGTTGAGCCCACCGAGGCAGGAGGCCTGCTTGGGCTGGGTCCAGCCTGCTGCACCTGGCCCACCTAGCTGTGCTGCGGGATGGTCAGCTTGGGCCGGGCTCGATCTGGACCCAGCCCGCTGGTTAGCGGATTACATCCCTAATCCCCATTAGAAAATCTGGCTTTACAAGTCCCCTTTACATTTAAATACTGCAGCTTAAGATGATAAATGCACACCTGAGTGCAGGGCAAATGGGAACCGCTGCACCCATTTCCCTAGGAAAGCTGAAGAAGAGCATGTGTGGAGAGTGACGTGTCGGCATGGGGAGCAAGGAAACTTTAGATTGTGTCAGAAGGCCCTTGTGTTTCTAGCCATTCCTATGAGAGAGGGCAAATGTTAGGGGAGGGGGAGCCTTTTGCTTCTTGTCTGCATTAGTTCAATATATTCCATTATTTCTAGCCTCATTTAACTACTATTTTGAAACTAAAAGTAGTCTCAGGTAGCGATGGGACCCTCAGTCCCTACAGGCCGTGGGAATCTGGCTCAATGCAGGATTTAATCCTTTGCGACCAGTCTCTTGTTCTCCGCACAGTCCATGCACAGCACTCGGCATGCTGCACAAACACTTTATTGTTCACAATCCAGTTTCCTTTTTTGTGTGCTTTTGATACATGCTGTAAATAGGCATCCCTCCGCTTCTGAAATTGCAATGTGCAGTTTGGGGTCCTCTCTTTTCTCTTGGCATCAAAGATGTTCTCCTGCTGTCAGGCATGCTGGAGTGAGAAGAAAATCAAGCCCCTGGTTGCTTTCTTCTGTTATTGCTAAAACTGTGTCAATGAACGTGTTGCTGCCAATCACAGCTAAAGAATTTTAGATGGTAAATTGTAGTCCCTTTTCTCCCTTAATATGGCCAGAAGAAAGCAAAAGAACTTCATAGAACAAAAAATTCCAAAGCTATAAAGAGAAATGCTAGAACAATGTTGTTTTCTTGTAGGGCTTGGCACACCTTCACGCTAATCACGTTATTCACCGAGATATTAAAGGACAGAACGTTCTCTTAACTGAAAATGCCGAAGTAAAACTAGGTAAGTTTTTCTCTCTTTTTATTTTATTTTTTTCTAGAAACCTGTTAGTTAAAGAGATGCTGAGGTTTCCATGTTAAGCTGGAAAGGACATTTAATAACCCAAGAGTAAAAACTATATTAAGTATAATTGTAAAGACTTACATTTATATGCTACCTTTCGTATAGAAGGATCCCACAGATCTTTACAGCCTCTATGGGTGCAACTTGCTGTCCTCATCTGAAATACACCCATCCCAGTAGAGTCAAATTCAGAACCTGTTTAATAGTCCCTGCGCATAAGTACCAAATTCACAATGTAGAAAGTTACCCTTGTCCTGTCTGCCCAGACAAGTTGGCCGAGGTACTGTCTGTTACTGGGCCAGCTTCTGCTGCTGAGAGAGATGAGCTTTTGAGCTTACACGGAGCTCTTCTTTGGCCAAAACACTTTAGAAAAATTAGCTTTGAGCAATAAACTCCACTAAGCCATCTTTCTAGTAGAAGGGGGCTAGGGAGCTTTAATGAGGCCTACATCCAGTTGGCTCCAGCTCCAGCCCTGGGGAAGCTGGTGGTTGCCATGTCTAAAAGTCACAGTGAGAAAGTCATTCTGCACCAAGAGTTTCCACCCAAGAGTGTTTGAGGGCCTTCTCATTTCCACATCCAAGGATATGTCATTATTGCCCATTGTTAGTTCTGTAAAGTAAACAATGTCCGTAGCTCAGAAAGCAAGTTAGGAATTTATTTTGAAGGACCTCACAGGCAACATTTAAAGAGAGCACATCAAACACAGGGCTTACTCACGTAGGATTTTCTTTTGTTTTTCTCTTTTTCATTGCAAACTCTCCCAGAGCTCAAAAATAAAATAAAAATGATCCTGTGTAGCTATTGGATGAGATTCTTAGCAGGTGGAAATCTGCTTCGCTCTGAGGCATGTGGAAGCTCTGAGTTATGTGGCGAAATCCTGGCTCTGCTGAAGTCAGTGGGAATTTTGCCACTGATTGCAGTAGAGGCGGGATTTCTCACGTGGGTTGGTATATTTTATTTTATTTTATTTTATTTTCCGTTTGGCATACGCTCCTGTTGTACTTCTTGAAATTAGCAAGGCCTTGTTTTGTTTTGTTTTGTTTGCTGCCTTGTTTCAATCCTAACAACGTAACTGGGTCTTTTCACCTATGAAAAAAATAAAGCGAGTACTCTGTATTTTATGTGAGCGGACAGCAATGAAACATTTCTTTAAAGTACAAAAGCAAAACGAAAATATTTCCAGAGAAATGTAGCTCAGCTGTGTCTAAAAGCCAGGAAGCTGGAAAACTTAGATTTCAGAGATCCCGTGTCACTCAACCACATGAGTTTTATATAAAAGACTTACAAAATTTCACATCCAACATGCAGAATTCACGATGTAAAGAATAGACCCCACCTGTTGTTAGATAAGCTTACAATAATTCCATGTTGCAGTATGGTTCTATGAGGCCTGTTTATCAATAGATGTACCAGATGTTGTATGCAAATAATTTGCTTAGCTGGAGTCGAGCATGAAAACCTGCTCATTGGTGTCATTGCTAATAATAGGGATGCACCCTGCCTAATCTTTTTTTCCTCTGTGGCTTACATTAATTGAGTACTACTGTAGCTATTCTGTGAGTAACATAGAGTAAACTTTATTAATACCCTCTTCCCAATTGATCACATATTGTGCAGGGTTTTTTTATTGATACAAACACATGCTTACTGACTGTGGGTCCTATTTATTATCTGCACAATGATATTTGACAATACAATTTAAAAAATCACGTTGAGATGCTACTGCCCATTATCCTAGAAGAGCACGGCCCAACTTATTCCTCCAAATGCATTTAACAGATGAATAAAATAGTGCACTCTTCCAGCACATTCTGAGATAGGAGTGCAGCAAAAAAGTCTGTGAAACCATTCAGAACAAAGCAATCCATTTCTGCAGCAAAGTGCTGACCTAGTATTACTGCTGGTTATTAAAACTGGATAAGAAGTCTCCCGGTCATACCTGAACATTTATTTGTGGGGTTTTTGTTTTAAATTAAAATACCATTTGAAAATCTTTACCTCTTTCCAGTGTGGTGCCTAGTCCAAGTATGTTAAAATTCCATAGTATCATAATATAAAGCACTTTGACAACAATGAAAAGCATTAGGTAAAAGTTCGGTGTTTATTGTTATCATGAGAACACATCTGTATAGTAGCCATTCTGGCAAACTTAGCATGGATTTTTGATCATGTTACTTTTACATTTTATTTTTGGCCTGTGATCTAGGTAGCAGACAGCAGTTAATTCGCAGCACCTCTGTTGCAAACTTTGTGTTAGGAGAGCTCAAATCGGTGATGCATTGCAACCCTGAAGTTTGCTTTCCAAGCAAAGGCCATAACCCATTAGACATTTTGTCATATTAATTCAGCACTTGGCTCATTACTTTGCACTTGCTTAACTTTGCAGTGGATTTTGGGGTAAGCGCTCAACTGGATAGGACGATTGGGAGAAGAAATACGTTCATTGGAACTCCTTATTGGATGGCGCCCGAAGTCATAGCTTGCGAGGAGAACCCAGACTCAACTTACGATTACAGAGTGAGTGTTGCTGGGAACTTAGACTGAATAGTAAAGTAAAGGAGGCTTTGCTATTGACATTCTTTTCAAGTACTTCACCAAAAGAGTTGAAAAAAAGGCGTCTCCCTCCCTTCAAACCACAATTGGGCAAAGAGCTGTATTTTTAATATGTGGTTTGTGACCAGAAAAATAAGAGGAGTTTCAATATGAATTTTTCTTTGTGAGCCGTTAACGTCTGATATGAAGGCAAAGAGGTTTCAAATGAAATATACAAACGTATCCCTTTTTCTCTCAAAACAAGAAAAAGTTGCTGACTATGGCTAGGGTGGAAAGGCCTGAAAAGGCTGATTAAGAAGCTGTGTATCATGAACATGGCCTCTTACCTCTGTGATAGCAAATTATTTTCCTTGATGCTTATTGCACAGTCCCTGGGTAATTTTACAGTAATATCGCATGTATAATTATTAGTTTAGAACAACAAAAAACTCCTCACTTCAGAACAGATCATTAACTACGCACTGCAATCACACTCTGGGGTGAATAAGTTGGAGTGAATATTTGGGCTTTATCCTTTATAACTATTCTGTTGTTTTCCTCTCAACTCATTCGTATCCCTGTATAACCAAGAGCCAAATATCCTCTTCAGAGACACCAAAGACATAAAGTATTTGTTATTCTTCTGAGGCCAGCTGAGCACGCTGCAATTTGGATACCAAATAATAGCTATCAGGAAATTCTCTGGCTGCCCCCCATACTATTATAATATGCTGATTTGGCTCTAAAGAGGCGCATGATATTGTTTGCCCACCACTGGCTGAATTGCTTACACCACTGTCGTCACGTAGATATCTGTGCATGCCACACAGGAAGCCTTCTTTGGAAATTGTCCTGAGTGACTGGTATCTGTAAAAACTTAAAAAGCAATAAATAGTCTGGTAGCACTTTAAAGACTAACAAAACATGTAGATGGTATCTGTGAGTCCTTGTGTTGGACTAGTTGCCTCCTTTTGTGTAGCTGGTCCTTATAACAGCTGTGTAACACAAGGGTGATTCAGATTACAGCTGTTACTCCTGATGTGGCCTATTCAAAGCTCATACTATTACCTCTGTTTTTTATTGAGTCAAAGGGTATGATTCGGATTGACTCTGCTTTGCCACGGTTGAAAAATGGCCTTTTACCCATTTAAAGGCATCTTCGCATGAGAGAGACTCTTGGACTTTTTTTTTTCATACTATTTAATCCTTATCCCAGAGACTCAAGAAGTTTATCTGCTGGCTGCCGTCTGTGCTCTCAATTCTATTCCCATTGAGTCGGTTTTCTGCTGATCGCTGAAGGGGTTCCCCAGTTTGTGTGGCTGAATAACTTATGCTGTTCCTCTGCTGCCCCCATGGCCCTGGCTCCAGCCAGATTTCACAGACTGAAGGCCAGCGCTGATGAGCTGGGGGTTTCCAAAGTGCTGATTCAGACAGTGGTGTTCTTCAGCAGGGGAGGCAGGGGCAAGTATTTATAAACATCGCTGATACGGCGAGTGAAAAGCAGGAAGCTGTTCTGCTATGCGCATGACTTCTCACGGGTCCTCCTCTGAAAAAAAACCAAATGCGCCCCACCCAAAATGCAGCCCTTCTTACCTTGCTAGCCTGATTAGGGATGTCAGCGAGTTAACCGGTAAGCATCATTCTTACCGGGTGATGCTTACCAGTTACTGGTGAACTGGCAGCCCAGCTGGACTGGAGCACACCCCCTCCCGATGCAGGTTGGGGGGCTGCTCCAGCCTAGTTAAGCGCAGTGCACCAGTGGGGCCCATCACCCGTGGGATCCCATTTAACTGTTAACCGGTGAACCGTAACGTTTAACCGGTTAACTGATTAACCAGGATTTTATATCCCTACACGTGATTTCTCTATACACGCCTACACATCAGCCATAGCTTATCTGAAGCTTAGGTGCACGTCCCATCACCACCAGAGACTGACTGTACTATGTGGGTGGCCATTCGTTTAGCAATTTTTCTGAAGGGCCTCCCTTTTCTTGCTTTCTGTCATGGGTTAAGTGAGGCAGGACCTGATCCTGAACCCTCTCCGGTGCTGCTGAAATTCAGAGTTGCCCTCCGGATCCAACCCTCAGTCTGCAATGCAACGCACTGTGGGTTGGTGTGGCACGGCGTGCATCGTGAAGCGTTGGCCTAGGGCCAAATCAGACATCAGTAGCTGTCTGCGAAGGACTTTTGCTCCACGTCTCCAAGGATTTGCCTTCTGCCTGCATTTTGTCGCATTTTCTGCATAACAAAGTGCTGTAAGAGTTCAGGGTGTCTCTCTTTTATTCAGTAATCATCAAGATGGCCCATAAATGTATTTGGAGAAATGTATCTGCCTGGGTACATACACCCGCAAAAGAGAGAAGTGTTGCACCTCACTACCAGTGGAAGCCTGGTGCCATCCTAAAAGTCCGTAGTACTACTCCTGATTTACAGCTTTGTGATCCAAATTTGGCCTTTCTGCACTGGGTTTATGATGCTGTGTGATATTTATAAAGGAGATTCCAGTCTGACCTAACGGAACTAAGTTTATAATTCTGTCTAAATCTGAATGCTTAGTTCTACTTTTCTTCCTACTGGCTGGTAACTTCTTCATGGACTGGCCTGGCTGCAGTCTCCCTCCAGCCAGCAGTGGGGGAAAACAGTAGCTGGCCCAGTGGGGTCTCACCTGTGCACCTTCTCCGTAACCAAGGAGAGACTCTGGACCGGGGCTTCACATTCTAAATTTTGGAACTTTCGAATGACAAATCAGCTGTTCCCAGCTGCTTGGGAAATGGAACGCTTCCGACCATTAGCACATTTCCTACAACCCAGCTGGGAATGGGAGGGAAGATTAGGGTGTCGCCCTCAAGAAAGGGAACTCTAATGCGCATTATGGTTCTTTTAACCCTACAAGTGACATTGTTCACGGTTTCTTTCCCTACAGAGTGACTTGTGGTCTCTGGGAATCACAGCTATAGAAATGGCAGAAGGAGCTCCTCGTAAGTGATTGGATATTGTCCTTTGTTAAATAGCTAGCCTAAACTTCATGGACACATTCTGTCCTGCTAGGTGAAATTATCTCATGCTTGCCGATGACATGTAGGCTGGATTCAGTTCGGACTGCCCCTTTTCAAATCGTTAGTGATTGACTCGTTTCCTGTCCATGTTCTTTGATCACCCTTTGTTCTTTTGATTCTCTCCTCCTTTTTTCATTCCTTGCCTGCCTTGGGGAAGATAGGGAAGCCAAATGCTTTCTTCTAGAGCAGAGGTCAGTGATCCATGCACATGGATATAGATGAGCAAGAGTGATTAAAGCTACAGTATAAAAGTGGGACAGTTTTAGTTCTGGGACTTCTCTAGAGAAAAACGTCCCTTAAAAATGATGAGGGGTTCCCCTTCATCCTATAGGTCCAGATGCAGGATTCCTACAGGGGATAGGCGCCAGTGTCAAAGAAGAGCGAGACACCTTCACAGTATCTCAGTGGGCTCATCCACCTTGTTGGCCTTTCCATCAAGGACCCATCAATTCTCCATCGCACTGCGCCTCGGGCAGTCATGCAAAGTGAAAAGGCCACTGAAACGAAGCCCAGTCAGATGTGACTGGGAGTGTTTCGCTCCCAGCTGCACTGGCAGAAGTGGCTGTAGGAGAGGCCGTGTCGTGGAGAATGGGGCTACGTAGGGGTATAATTTTGGTCTGGGATTAGTGCCTTGCCCACTCCTGAGTTTCACAGTAATTACACCATTCCCTAACCCTAACCCCCCCCCCCCACACACACACACACCTGAACAATTTTTGAGATCTGTGGAGTGAAATCTCTCCCCCACCCCAGCAGAACAGCAAAAATACTCCAGCCCCACTTCAGTCACAATTCCGATTAGCGTCCAACATCTCCCCTCCCTTGCCATTTTCTTGCCCCTCTAGACACTCCTGCAGCCACATGGCATCACAGCAGCCCGTCCACATGCTTCTGGCCTGGAAATTTCTTTGAATATTATCTACCAGCGTCAGACACTCCTGATATAAGATAGCAGCTGTAGACTGCTGTTTAGATGCAGATTCCTGGTACGTAGCTCTTGTGCAATAGGCTGGGTGGGTGCCTAGGAGCGGAAGGCATGTGGGATGTTCTTCAGCAGAGGGGTGTGAGAATACAACAGGGGTGCTTGGTCATTGCTGGACGGGCTGGAGGGGATCCTATTTGCAGCCTAGGATCTGGCCTATCCTACAGTGCCTGGGTTGTGTTTATCACCCACTCAAGATACAAGCCAGGCAGAGCTCCCCTCCATGCTGGTTTTGAATGTAGCTGGTCAGCTATTGAGGGGAGGGAGGGCAAGCAGCGTTCTAAAGCATTTTTGCAAGCCGTGCACCAGGCTAGTTAGAGCTTAGTCGTCAGGCACGTGAGTCTGAGAGGATATTTCTTATGGTACCAACCTTCTCCTTTTGCCCCACATTTCCTCAATTCCGTTGTGTTTGTTGTATTTTCACACGGGCTAATTTTAGTAGGCACGTTTTAGGGAATAGAGTAGTTTTGTTACTTGGGTAGCACCAAGGAACCCCAGTCCTGGACCGGAATTCTGTTGCGTTGGGTGCCCAGAACAAAAAGATGGTCCCTGCCTCCAAGCAGCTTACAACCCAACTATCCGACAAGAGACAATTTGTGGAGCCAAAGGGACAGATGTCAGAACACAAGGAAACAATGAGACAATAGAGCCTGATTCTTCTCTCACCCGTTCTACACGGGTGTGATTCCATTGCCTCTAATAGCATTACGTTACATGCAAGGGTTGTTTTTCCCCTGCTCTTGTAGGGGTATTTGCACCAGCTCTCTTCAAGTTAGCATGAGTGTGAATAGCCGTGCAATTACAGCCGCACGAGTATCAGCAGCTGAGGCACGGCTTAGCCATGCCAGCGGTGTGCCCACCTATTTCAGGCAGGTTTGTACTCCGCACAGCTAAGCCATGTCTCTGCTGCTGCTGCCCGTCTGCTGCTGTTGATGCTCACATGCTCACACTAGCTCTGTAAGAGCTCGCAGGAGAAGGTGGAAGTAAGCAGAGGAATCGCCTCTCTAACTCATAGTAGATGTAACCACAGAGTAACTTCTGACTTACCTCAGGTATGTGAGTGTCATGAGGCCTGATTGTTCCCATCCGAGTCACTCCGCCTGCAGCAGCATTTTGCGTGGGAAGCCCGCCACCCGCACCAAACCTGACACATTGGGAGTGTTAAGTGAAATGTGCAGGGTGGACTTCATGGCACAGGACAGTATTTACTTGCTAGTGTGGTGTTCGGCGTTGCCTCGGTACAACAAAAACCAGAGCGGGTGTATCGATAAAAACCAGCATACGCAACGCAGTGATGGGATCTGCTCAGGAAGCACAGATGGGTCTAATAAGTGGGTACAGAGAGGCCTGAAATATAGTGTAACCAAAATACGTTCTGAGCCCGTATGCCCCAGCGGAGCAATTTGTCGATTCTCGTGCCAGGTTTTTCCTCTTCCTTTCTCTTATGCCACACGCTACAGAGCTAGGAGGCTTGTAACCATTCAGTCTATTGTTTATCTCAGCTGTACATGAGGCACATTAGAACAGATACACAATTTGTGCCAGAGTTTGATTTTCCCAATAAGGTGCATTCTTTGCCCTTTGTTTTACAATGGAGTCCTTCCTTTCACTTCATCCCTCCCTGCATCTTTATTTTGCAGTGTATGGCCTGGCCCACCCCTAGCCCTCTTGTGCTGCAGAGATTTTCCTCCACTTCTGGGAAGGACCCTTCCCTCCTTTTAGAACAGGAATAATTTTAAGAGGCGGTGACTTCTCAGATCAGAAACAGCCCCCCCCCCACACACACACACCCCTCGCTGGGAGTGTGTCTGAAGGGTCGAAGTACAGGAGACGGACGACTCTGCTTTAGTGCACTCTTCAATAGCTTGTGTTTTCCTTTGTAGCCCTCTGTGATATGCATCCCATGAGAGCGCTCTTCCTCATTCCACGAAACCCGCCCCCAAAGCTGAAATCCAGAAAATGGTAAAGATATTTTATAAATATGTTTTAGCAGCCTCGGGCTCCTGTTTGCGCTTTGATGTCTACAGCTCCCAGACTGTGATCTTATCAAATCTTACAGTGTGAGGTCTGGTCTACGCTGGTATTTCTGCTGCTGATATGGTCTCCTCTGCTACTGAGATGTGCTCAGAGTGCAGACACATTTCTACTGGAGAAGCAATGTCGGCCCTGGGGCAAATTGTCCCAATTTGAAACCCAGCTGAGCTGCTCCAGTACCCGTTGCGCTGCATTGGTGTAAGCTGTACCTGTGCTAAGGGCTTTCACTGGTGGCTGAGATCCAATGTAGACGTAACCTACATGGGCTTGCTTTGGTCAGTATTTGGCAGAAGACCTCTAAGGAAAACCCAAGTAGTGTTGGTGGGCCAGCAGGTGGCATTGTGTCCAGATACATCAGCAGTGAACATGTTCCCTAGCTTGGGTTTAGTAGGGAGACATACAGTCTTTGCCACATATGGAATCTCCCTCTCTGGAGATATTTAAGAACAGGTTAAATAGACATCTGTCAGGGATGGTGTAGACGGAGCTTGATCCTGCCTTGAGGGCGGGGGGCTGGACTCGATGACCTCTCGAGGTCCCTTCCAGTCCTTTTATTCTATGATTCTATGATAAAGGAGGCCATGGGACTTTTTGAAAGAGTCGCAGTGATAGTCTTATATTCTAGCCCAAATCCGGTGTAGTAATTACTGCCTCTGTATATTTCCCCTGTTGTTTCAACTGGATATAGGGCAGGGGTGGGCAAGTTACATCTCTGGATCTGGCCCACCGACACCCTGCCGGGACCCTCGGGCACCCAGCAGCCACTGTTTTAAGAACAGGGCTGCGCCATGTGGCTCTCTGCTTTAGAGGGAGGGGGAGACTTTGTGTGATCTCCCTGGCCCTAGCCCAATCCTCATCTCCTATTGGCCGGAAACAACCAGCCAATAGGAACTGACCCCAGCCAATCTCTCCGCTCCTATTGGCCGGAAAAAAACAGCCAATCGGAGATAAGAGATTGGCCTCAGGATGGGGGCAGCACAAGCCTCTCCCACTTCCCAGAGCTGAGAGCCACATGGAGGGAGCAGCCCGCAGTTTAGAAGCGATCTGGGGCTGCAGCAGGCAGGGAGCCCAGCCTGCGTTGGGGGTGCTGCAGGGCTGCTGGCCGGGAGATGTTTAGGAGCCTGCCTCTGGGACTCCTGCCCCTCCTGCATCCCAGCTCACTTCCCCAAGCCACCATCCAAATCCTCTACACTCTCCCTGCTCCGGTCACAACTCCCTCCCAGATCCTGTACCCCTTCCAACACCCCTCCCCCAGGCCAGAATCCTCTCCTGCACCCAGATCACAACCCCCTCCTTCATCCAAACTCCCTCTCAGACCTCACACTGTGCGGTCCTGCATCTCAGTCCCTGACCCTGTGTGCCTTTCTGCACCCAACCTCCACCCTGGACCCCACACTCCCTCCACAGAAAAGTGTGGCCCTTGACCACTTTCCAAAATCTTAGAGTGCCTCCCCCCACTAAAAATTATTGCCCACCCCTGATATAGGGGAAGAAATTCTTCCTTTAGTAATACTGATGTGACTTCACAGTAACAGAATTTATCTAGAATTCCTTGCTCCGTGTCCTAAACTTTCATGTTGTGATACACTGATTAAAAACTCCTGGGCTATGTCTACACTGCCCCCATTTTGCGCCAAAAATATGCAAATGAGGCGAAGCGTGGCCTATCACTGCGCCTCCTTTGCATAATTAATGAGGCTCCGTTTTTGCGCAAGAGGCTTTTGTGCAAAACCCCCCTCTTGCACAAGAACCATTCTTTCTGAAAAAAATGCAGAAGAACGGCTCTTGCGCAAAAGAGTTTTTTTTGTGCAAAAAGCCTCTTGCGCAAAAACGGAGCCTCGTTAATTATGCAAATGAGGCACAGCAATATTTCACGCTTCGCCTCAATTGCATATTTTTTGCACAAAACGGGGGCAGTGTAAACATAGCCCTGCTGTATTCCACCCCAGACAAGGCTGTGCATCAGTGCTGGCCAAACGCAAACTGCAAATGCAGCTCCTTGGGACCCTGCAGGGTGAAAAGTGTTGTGTAAATTTAAATGGATTCTTTTTCCCATCTGATTTTGTTTGTGGTTGCTTTCTCCCCTCCCTCCCCAGGTCCAAGAAATTTCTTAATTTTGTTGAAAGTTGCCTCGTTAAAAATTACTTGCATCGTCCCTCTACTGAGACTTTGCTTAAGCATTCCTTTATTAGAGACATGCAGAATGAGCGGCACGTGCGCATCATGCTGAAAGACCACCTGGACAGGACCAGGAAGAAAAGGGGAGAGAAAGGT
The DNA here is from genome assembly GCF_049634645.1 of Pelodiscus sinensis. Taxonomy (NCBI): domain Eukaryota; kingdom Metazoa; phylum Chordata; order Testudines; family Trionychidae; genus Pelodiscus; species Pelodiscus sinensis. Next base: position 43,305,044 of record NC_134723.1, on the reverse strand, counting down.
AAGGTGACAAATAATGCAAACATAGGCCCTCCTCTTGCACAGAGCCCTATGGAAGGCAGCAGTGCACTGTGCAGACAGTCAAATTCTGTCCCCTTTGAAGACAATGAGAGCCTTGCAGATGTGTTCAGCGGTGCCAGGGTTTCAGCCGCGGTGCATGTCTGCATGGGGCTGATTGCAGGGTGAGACTTGAGGAGGGTTCAGCACTTACAACTGGACCCAGATTTTCAAGAGAAATCACCTCCCATGAAATCACGCCTCCAGGTTTTCAGAGGAGCCCGGTGCATTAAAATCAGGGTGTAAATGTCTCTACAAGAGTCTGCTTTTCAGGAAGCAGGCATCCCCATTGGACCCAATTAAAAGAAGTCCAACAACAGTAGCAACAGCAGCAGAAAGGTGTTTCAAAACAGGCTTTACAGCACATGATGGGTGGGTGTTTGGAAGCTTGCACTGCCCTTGCCTGCCAGGCTATGCCTGTTTTATCACCGAGGCAGTTCTTTGAAGTTTTAATTTGACCCCAACAAGATCAACATCTTTATTTCCAGCTAGGCTCCGTCTTTATTTCCAGAACCTGAGCTCTTTTGAAAGTCTGGGCCCCAAGTGACTAAATCACATGTAAGTACAGCCACACTGGGTCAGATCAAAAGTCCACCTAGCCCAGTGCCCTGTCTTCCAACAGTGGCTAACACCGTGTGCTGTCAGAGGGAACGAACAGGACAGGTAATCAAGTAATCCATCCTCTTTCGCCCATTCCCACCAAACAGAGGCTAGAAGAGATCAATGAATCGATTTAATTGATTTACTCCTTCTTGGGCTTCCAACTTCCTCATTTGTCCAAAACCAAGAATCTGAGTTTGTAACAACTTAAACTCCAACTTTGTTCTCTAGAGCAAAATTTAGAAAAGAATCTGGTTTGGAACAAAGGTTTGATTTTGAACAAATAACCATATGTTGTACAATATTGGCTATGCAGCATAGAGTAAGAACCAGGGTCTAGTGGCCACTCAGCATCTGTACCTCTCTGCCTCCATTTGGATATTTTATATCTCACAAGAGCATTGTGAAAATTAGTTGAAGATGAAAGCATGTTTGTAAAATGTAGTGAAAGTTAAAAGTGCTGTATAAAGTCTAAGCATTGGTTTGACACAATGAGATGTTTCGTGTCTGAAATGAAACGTCTGTTGCAAGGTGTAATTTACTTATTGAAATAATAATAATGCATTCTATAGCACCTGTCATCTGACGATTAAGGCATTTTGAACAGTAGCAAACATGAGTAGGAAAACAGCTGATTAGAAGATTACACATCTGCCCCTTGTGAAAAAGCAAATGATAATAATGACAGAAATGCTTGAAAATTATATCGGGGGGAGTAGAAGAACGGGGAAGGAATTCTACTTATGGTAAGCAATGTTGTGGAATTATTATTTGTTGTACACATAGCCCTGGTCTCCACTAGGGAGTTATTTCGAAATAACCTCCCTTGTTTAGAAATAATAAGCAGAGCGTCCTCGCTACCAAGCTCGTTATTTCTAAAGAAGGGGCTGATAATTTCCAAATCTGTACTCCTGCTTTCCTGAGGGAATAACGCTTATTTTGAAATAGTTCTTTTGAATATTTCAGTAGTGTGGACATGTTGAAGGTGCTATTTCAAAATAACGACCCTCCAGTGCTTCCTGGGGCTCTAAGTTGAGGTAGCACATCCGCCATAACGGAACCTGCCTCAGACTAATTTCAAGGTTCTCCCGTAGTGGGGACATTCTATTTCGATTTTGTTATTTCTGGAGTTATTATTTCATATTTAGTTATTTTGAAACACTTTCCTAGTGTAGACATGCCCTTGGTGGCTATAAAAACATTGCAGAGACCCACTTTCACATTGTGCCCAGCTGTAACAAAAGATGTTGATCTTGTTGTGGTGATATTATGCCTTCAACGGACTGCCTTCTTGATAAAAGTTGGAAAGAACTTCAGAGTTACAACTTTGCTTCTTTGTGAGCTTCCTCTACTAAAGCTCAAATTAACCAGTCAACAAGTCATTTCTCTTTTGTTCTTCATTATTTTTATTTTTCATATGAGTTCAGGGGCAGATAGTCTGAAGGCCTCTGTTCGTCCACACGACGGGTGTAGGTAGCATGGCGAGCAACGGCAGTGCACATTTCCAAACACCCTTCTGCTAATGTGCCTCAACTCCTGTTCTGAGGCACTCTTCTGCTGATATTGCCACCATTGGTGGACTTCTTTGAATTGGTTCCAATGTGGACGCTGGCTTACGAAACGCAGACTCGATCCAGGAAACCCATTGCATGCAGACCACTCAGTGGTGGCAACTTTCAAATTATTTTCCCAGTGCCTATTGACTTTCCCAGGCCAGCTGAGCTGGGTTTGAATGGGTGACCTCACATTGAGAAACTTGGTAACCCATTTGTAATCTCCTGAACCATCTCCTCCTTCTACAAGATCTCCATTCGGACGTCTCTCTTTTCCCTGTTAAGACTCTTCAGATCTGATCCAAAATCCACTGAAGTCAAAATAAACCTCCCCTTGGTTTCACTGAGTTCTGACATCCTACAGTCATGTGATGTCATTTTATAGAACCATTTCTTAGGTTAGTAGTGGGAGGTAACGTACGCCTTATCTGGGTTTGTATTGCTTTCTTTTTTAGAGGAAACAGAGTATGACTACACTGGAAGTGAGGAAGAAGATGATGAACTGGATGAAGATGAAGGAGAACCAAGGTTAATTTTATTAGCTGTGTGTAAAATTGGACTAACCAACCATGTTCATCAGACATCTCTCCTCAGCTAGATGGGTTGTCTTACCATAGCTTAACCCCCTAATCGTCTGTGGTACCCCCTTAGCAATAATTGGTTTGTAGCTGTTGCATCTAAATGTTGAGTGTGTGGTGTCTGCAATATGTTTTCGTAATTCCCTAGCAGCAAGGAGAGAATGTCTCAAACTAGGAAGCAGATGATCAGCTTCAGTCTGGATTTTGTAGCATTGTAAATACCGAAGCGTGGCCAGCATACAGAGAATGATTTATTGAAACATTTACATGTGTTAGCGAAGGCCGCAAGCCCTTTCCTGGTGACATTTTGTACTTGCTCTGCAGCTTTAATGTTACAGTGAGTCTTACAGAAACTTCCCTTTTGTTTCAGCTCTATAGTTAATCTCCCCGGTGAATCGACGCTCCGCCGTGAATTTCTGAGGCTGCAACAGGAGAACAAAAATCGGTCTGACCCTCATCGACAGCAGCCGCCACTGAAGGACCAGGAGAAATACAAAAAGCAGCTGCTGGCAGAGCGACAGAAACGAATCGAGCAACAGAAAGAGCAGAGGAAGAGGCTGGAGGATGTAGGAAATGGCTTGTATTTGTAACCCTCGTATATCCATCAGTGACACATGAAACTGTGCCAATTGCAAGAATAGGTCTTGGTAGGGAAAAGAGGCGAAATTAAACTCTCCTCGCCAGCTGATTTGGAATCTTTAACCCTATAAAATTTGTGGCTTCTCATCATGGAGATGAGAAGGTTCTCCCCACTTCCTGCTAACTCCTGCCTACGGGCTCTGGGAAGTAGCAGGCTCTGGCTTGACTTCTGGAATGAGCAGGCAAAACAGAGGCGGAATTCTTATTCCATTACCCTTGTGCATAGTCCAAGTTCAAGCCTTTACTTGGGAGCCCAAACTGCTGGCATCTGTGATAGGATTGACACCTTCTCGCCTCTGCTTTCCTGGTGCTAAATCAGAGGCATGTCTTTTCATGGGCCTGTGACGCATTACAGGCCTGGCGAGCAGTACACTGCTGATGCTTGTGAAACACAGAATTGCTCCAACAAAATCTAGGCACTCCAGATAACTCTTCCCTAGCAAAATGCCATGGGCTGAAATAAAGATTGGAAAACTGTGGCTTGTTGGTGATTAAATTCTGATCCCGTTACTGTTAATGGCAAAACTGCCATTGACTTCAGTGGGGCCAGGATTTAATGCCAGAAGCGCTATAGTTATTTTAATAGCAAGTACAGCCATCAGCTTCTGTTGGGTTATATTAGAATCCATGTGTCCCTAGCCCCGTCCCCACAGATTATACTCCAGAAACTTAGGTGTTTTGGTCTTCTGTGTTGGCAATGTCTCATTATGATGAGTAAAAGTGTCTAGCTAATTGCACCTCTTACTAATAATCTGTAAGGGTGCATCTACCCTGCATCGTTATTTCAAGATAACTAGCGTTATTTTGAAAAAACAATGCAAGCGTCTACACAGCCATTCCGTTATTTCGAAATAACGGACGGCTTGTTCTGAAATCTGTGAACCTCATTCTATGACAAATAACACCTATTCAGAAATAGCTATTTTGAAATAAGGCGTGTGTAGACACTCCACTGCTGCTATTTTGAAATAGCCCCTCACCACGGCCATTCTAAGTTATTCCTCCCCGGTGCTCCCTGGGGCTCTAAATCAATATAGCACATCTACATTAGGGAAGCCTGCCTTGGACTCATTTTGAGGCTTCCCTGCAGTGTAGACTTCCCTGCAGTGTAGTTTATTTCAAAAGAACTATTCAGGAATAATTTATTTTGAAATAAGTGTGCATGTAGAAATACCCTAAGTGAAGAAGTACAGTTTTAAAATACAATGTTATTTCCTGACCCTTATTCAGCATCAGAAGAGAGAACAAGAGCTCCGAAAGCAGCAAGAATGTGAGCAGCAATGGCCAGAGATTAAGGCAGTTCAGCGGAGAGATGAGAAGTATGAAGATGACCCCAGAATTGTGGACGAGGAAATGTGCAAGGGGGATGGGCAGAGGAAACTAGAAAGAAAGCAGGTACGACATTAGGATTTACTATACACAGGGCTTGACAGATACGCTTATCTACTTGCCCGTGGTGAGTAGATTTCAGCCGGTTGCCCCGTTCACCGGCGGTCCGCGCATGTGCAGTGCGGGTCTCGCGCTTTCGCAGTGCGGAGCTGGCGATTGGCTTTCGCCGCGATCATCGAGCTCTGCTGATACAACTTGTGGCTTCTTATGTCTGGCTGAAGTCTTTCTCGGTTCATTAATGGCGTCTCATTCCTATAGGTCAGGAATCATACAGAAATCCCCCAGCTCTCACATGTCTTCCCCAGCATGAAAACCCAAGAGAGGGAGGTGTATGCCAAATCTGGCGTACATCTGGGAATCTTTGTACATAAGTTAGTGAACATGCATGCTATACAGTATAAAATTAAAGTAATCCCCATCAGTTACTTTTGACTTGAATAAAAGTATTTATACTATATGCTTCCAACACACACCAGCCAAACCTTAATGTAAATCCCTAGCTCCCATATTTTCTTTCTGAATATAGCCAACCCCAGCTCTCTTTCTCACCACCTAGTCTTATAAAAGAAGCCACATCTAGCATGATCACTGGATTTTAACAGGTGAATTGCTTTATATTGGACTGGAAACATGGAATCCTTCAAAACGATGAAGGTTAATAAAGTCTCTGGTTTTCGGAAAAGTCATGAGAGTATTAGAAATGCACCAATGAAGAATAGTAAGAGAACGCTGTGTTGCTGGCAGAAGGGCTTTTTTGTTATTGTTTCAGTGTATGCTTCCTTTAAATGCAAATACAGGAAGTTATGGTTTATATAAGGTTTCGTCCGAGCCAGGATTCCAGCTATTTTCAAAGGGGACCAAAGGGCATAAGGTACCCGCCTCCTACTGAAATTCAGCTCGCATACGCTGACTACCAGTTGGATTTTTTTTTTAAATGAAAGTGTTAACATCTGCTTGTTTGCAGAAGAAGGCGGAAGACGTGCAACCCAGTAAGAAGTTACATCGGACTCTGCCCAAAGATCAGACCCAACTGCTGTCTCTGCAGCACGACCACAGGCAAAAGAAGAAAGAGCTTCCAAAGAGCTCGAGTTCAGCGGCACCACCTCTGCCAAGCTGTACAAGCAAAGAGGTACCCACGTCTCAGATTGTTACGCTGCTGCTCGGGTAACTCGGGAAGAAAATTGACGGTTTCTTGGGTAACCCTTAACCCGGATCTAGCTAAAAGGTGTGTGTGTTCCCATGCGCTATATATCACAGGGAAGCCTCGAGAGCTACCACCTCTCTGTAGAGAACAGGTTTGGTCTCCGTTATTTCTACTCCAAATCAAAGTAGATTTGGCCGAGTGGAGAAGACTAGTTAGATCCTTTCACACAGCTGGTGTGGCCCACGTTCCACAGTGCCACGTAAGCCACCCGGTTTTTCTCGCTGTCATTTCCTTGCCTTCCAGCTAGGGATGTATGAAACTCGTGACATGTGAGATGTGGTGTGGTTCAGCGGCTGCAATTCGTGAGTCTTTAGAGTGCCGCCAGTCTCATTGTTGTTTTTGCTGTAACACGGCTGCCTCTCTGAAATACTCCATGCGTCTGAAGAAGTGGGTTGTGCCCATGAAAGCTCCTGATCCCACCTACATGTTTTGTTTGTCTCTAAGGCCAGGCCATTTGTTGTTTTTTAAAGTTTTTCCAGTTACAGACAAACGCGGCTCCCCCTCTGAGGGTATGTCTACACTACCCTCCTAGTTCAAACTAGGAGGGTAATGTAGGCATACCGCACTTGCAAATGAAGCCCGGGATTTGAATTTCCCGGGCTTCATTTGCATAAACTGGGCGCCGCCATTTTTAAATCCCTGCTCGTTCGAACCCTGTGTCGCGCGGCTACACGCGGCACGAACCTAGGAAGCCTAGTCCGAACTACTTAGTTCGTGCCGCGTGTAGCCGTGCGGCACAGGGTTCGAACGAGCAGGGATTTAAAAATGGCGGCGCCCAGTTTATGCAAATGAAGCCCAGGAAATTCAAATCCCGGGCTTCATTTGCAAGTGCGGTATGCCTACATTACCCTCCTAGTTCGAACTAGGAGGGTAGTGTAGACATACCCTGAGTCTCCAAGACTAGTTCAGATTCACCAGCTTTCTTCCTGTGTCATTTAAATCCAAGCACAAGTCTGTAGACTCCTATTGCCAATGAACAAGCATTGTGACGTGCTTCACAGTTCATTGCTCTTAAACATCTTTAGTTATCTGCAGTGCAGTTGTAAACATGTTGGTCCCAGAATATTAGAGAGACTGTGTGGGTGAAGCAATATCTTTAATTGGGCCTGTTTCTTTTGCTGGCATTACAAGTTCCTGAGCTACACAGCGCTCTTCCAGACCTGAAAAAAGACCAGTGTGTCACTCAAATGCTTGTCTGTTAAATCAACAGTAGTCGCTCCCACAAAAGATATCGCCCTCCTCCATCTCGTCTCTATCTAATTAGTTCAGATGTGCTGGATAATGCACGATCATGTAGTCAGTGACTTACTTTAGACAGTGTCTTGTTTCAGTTTTTTGCTCATTCAAAAAGGCTTTTGCCAACCAAATGGTTTATCTTACTGGTATTTTGTATGAGCTCATCTTTCCATGGAGTCATAGCTGCAGGCTCCTTTGCTTCCTTTAACTGTATATATCATCCCACAATGTTAAGCCAATGGAACTCCCATGTGGCTTAAAGTAGGTGTGTACTGACATGCTTTGCTGGAATGGGAACAGTTTGCCTAGCACTTCGCAGAATCTAGTCCTGGGTGAAGCTCTCTATTGAGTACGTTTACACTGCAACACCATTCCAAATAACTTAGACTGTGTCTACACAGCAGGCAGTTATTTCAAAATAGTGTCAAAATAGTGTCAAACTGGAGGATTTCTTACTCCGACTCTTGTAACCCTCATGGTACGAGGAGTAAGGGAAGTAGGAGGAAGAGGGCTCTATTTTGAAATAAGTGCTGTGTAGATGCTCCCAATTTCGAAATAAGCTCTTTTGAAATAAGCTACGCAATTGACATCACTCAATTTGCATCACTTATTTCAAGTTAAGCCCTGCAGTGTAGAATGAACCCTGTTTGTGTGTATGGGCACGTGCACTAAAAAGCATCATACTTGCTCTAGTATTTAGGTGAGTATCAGACTATGAGGTTGGCAGATGTTCACAAGGTGGAATGTCCTCCGTTGATGATGAATTACATGAACTAGTTTGCTAGAATGTTGAAATGATACTTTAATACTGCAAAAAAAAAAAACCACCCAAGCCGTGATATGAAATCAGTTTAGGGAAGCGAAAGACCTAAGCATGCTATTAGTGTTGCTGTTAGTGAATACAGAAGATGCATAATTCCATGTGAAGTACAAGTTATTACCAAAAAAAGTTTGCTCTCCAAGAGATTTACTGTATTAAGTAAGTAAATAAATAAATAGTCAAATCTGAATTAGCTCTTTTGGAAGTCAGTGTTAGTTTTGGAAGTCTAGCCAAGGCTGCGTCAGCAGGTTGGCCCACAAAGAGAAAAGTGAGCTATTTACTAAATACAGACCTACAAGAGTCAATAAAAATGTTGTGTCTGTGCTAAACTTCCTTGAAGGTGGAAGAAGAAACGTAGCTGTGTGGAGTGTATGTAACTTTCTGCTTGTGAGATAGCCCAGGGACAAATGCACAGCAAAATGTCAGCTCAAATAGTCATCTGGTTTTGGCATGTGTTCCATAAATGACCTCTTTGTACTAGAATAAAATGGATTGTAGAATTTAGTTCACATGGTTACTGTTGCATCTTAAGCTAAATATTGAATCCTGACATTACCAGCTGTACATAGCAAGACTCATCTGAAAATATGCAGCTCGTAGAAAAAAAGACAAAGGAAATCAGAAAAATATGCAAATTTCTTCACAAGGACTAATTGTCTCATGTTCACAGTACCATGCTGCAGCCATTGATGTGTTCTTTTTTTGGCAACAGATTATACTTAATCATATTTGTACATAACTATTTTTCTCAAGACTTGTTGGAGGATAATTGCATGGTCTCCCTGCTAAATAAAATCAGTGGAGCTGGTCACTTTTTTTTTTTTTTTTTGGTCAGTGTGGCGAGGTGGCTCACCGTCACCCCTCGCCTCTCGCACCCCCAGTCCTTGTCCCCTCCTGCCAGGCGCCGAGCCACCGGCTTGTTGTCCTCCTGGGAGTTCGTTCCCAGATCGCACTCAGGAGACGCCGGGGCCGGAATGTCCTCACACGGGCTCCTCGGGTGCGGTGTTCGCGGGGCTCCACTTCCAGTAAGAGTCCCCGAGCCGCCGGACCTGGGTCTCTCGTCCCTGGGCGGGTCTGCGGTGCTCGGTTGCTCCGGCCGGAGCCCTCCGGCTGCTGCTCCGCTGGGGCCGTCTGCGGGGAAAGAGAGAACGCCCCCCAGTCCCCGTCCCCTCCTGGCTCTCTCCCCCTTTTCTCCCCTTGCCGCCGCCCTTTTGGTCCGGCGTGCTGGGTGCGTCCTCCCCTGCCGTGCTGCCGCCGCCCACGTCCCCCAGGGTCCTATTGCCCGCTGTGGGTAGTGCATCTGCAGCCGCGGTTCCCCGCTCGGCTGCGCACCCGCTCCGCACCCCGGCCGCCGGATGGCCGGCTTCCCCGGGGCGCCCCGCTGCTGTGCGCCTCTGTAGGGCTGCGGCTGTCAGTGCAGGGAACGCCTTCCCCGTCACAGTCAGATTTTGGGGGGGGAAGTCAGTTCCTTTTCAATTCTCAGGAGAGTAGCTGTATTAGTTTGTATCTGCAAAATCAACAAGGAGTCCGCTGCATCTGACAAAGCGGGTTTTCCCCATGAAAGCTGATGCCCAAATCAGTCTGTAAGGTGCCACGGGCTTCCTTGTTGTCGCTGCTTTTCAGAGCAACTCTGTTGGGTGTCGTCATTTTGAAAACCTCAAAATGTTTTGACCATCTCTAAAATGTAGGGCTTGTTGAACTTATCAGTTGTATTGATCTCTTACAGGCTGTTTTATCCAAAGAGCTGCTGCCTTCTAAACCACAACAAACCTGGATATAGTGATCCTTTTCCAGAGCTCGTTCTGTACCCATCTCATGTTAGGTCCATTAGTACAGGTTGGACCTCTGTGGTCCGGGACTTCTCTGGTCTGGCAACATGCGTGGTCTGGCAGGATCATGGATGTTGCAGGACCAGAGAGCTCTGGTTAGGAGAGGAGCAGAGCCAGCACAGGAGGCAGGGAGCTGACGGCATGGTGGGTGGTGCTAGAAGCAAAGGCCGGCTGAGAGAATGGAGTCAGCTTCTGGGACTGGCAGCCAGGACAGGAGCTAGACTGGCTAGCAGAGGAATCAGATTTGGGCGTGGAGCCCCGAGGGGAGCCTGGCCAGGTCTGCTGATGGACCCCAGGAGAGTCCATCAGCAGAGGGGCCAGATTGGATCTTCCCTGGTCTGGCAAAATCCCTCGTTTGGGACCAGTCAGGTCCCAAGGGTGCCGACTAGGGAGGTCCAACCTGTACTTTTTAGGAGACTTAGTTAAATGACCATGACACACACGCATCCTCAAGCCTCACTGTCTCTGCAGCTGTGAGAAAACTAAAAAAATTGCTCTTCATGACCCCAGAAGCTACTCTGGAAAATTCATTGTTAACGTAGCTGTAAAAAGGGTTGGACTGTCGTGGAATCAGCTACGGGTCATGACTGAATTCTCATTCCCATTCTGGGCAGAGTATATTAATAATTAATGTTTCCTTGCTTGTAACTGTGGAGAAAGGTGAGGGACTTGCCCTTTATTGATAGGGGGGTACAAAGGATGAAAACCTAGTCCCCTCTTATTGACATCATTGGGGCCAGAATTTCACCCGAAGTTCTCAGTATAATTTGGAAGTTTGTTTTTAATAAAGTCCCTTTTCCAGGTCAGAGCTGGGAGACTAGTGGGAATCGTTCTCCATCATAATTCATCAACAGGCTCTTCGAATATGCTCAGAACAGTTTTAATGAAATTCTTGATGCCCTTCTTAACACAGGCATGAACACCCAGGCTGTGTCTACACTGGGCCACTTATTCCAGAAAATCAGCCGCTTTTCCAGAATAAACTTCGAGCTGTCTACACTGGCCCTTGAATTTCCGGAAAAGCAATGACGCTCTACTGTACAAAATCAGCCGCTATTCCGGAAAAACTATTCTGCTCCCGCTCGGGCATAAGTCCTTATTCTGGAACACTGTTCTGGAAAAGGGCCAGTGTAGACAGCCCAGTAGTCTTTTCCGGAAAAAAGCCCCGATCGCGAAAATGGCAATCGGGGCTCTTTTCCGGAAAAGCGCGTCTACATTGGCCACAGGCGCTTTTCCGGAAAAAGGGCTTTTCCGGAAAAGCAGCCTGCCAATGTAGACGCTCCTTTTCCGGAAAAACTGAAAATGGAATAGTATTCCGTTTTAAGCAGTTCCGGAAATTCATGCCAGTGTAGACACAGCCCCAGATACTGTGAAAAGGGCATCAAAATACAGAACTAAAGAAAATAAAAATCTAGACACAGATAGCTAGGGATGGTGTCGCATTAATCTCGGGGTAGCTCTGTGAGACTGTTCCTACACTGCTAAATAAGAGGAAAGACAGAAAGTTTACACTAGAGAACAAATTAGTCCTGTTGAGTGAAACAGAGCTGTAGGGTCAGAACTGTGGGAAAAGCAATTTTGTAGTGAGCAGGGCCTTTGGAAATGAAAGGATCTTTGTACAGTTTAGGGCATTTTCATCTGCCAATGTAGGTGGTGTGGTTAACATTCCAAACAATATAAAATGCTATAAAGCATTTTATTGCTGAGAACCACCTGTGGTAATGTCTACTTTATTGGATTAGGTGACTATCCACCAGAGGCAGAAGGAATGGGCGCAGCAGACCACATATTGCTGCAGCACAAAAAAAAGGGGGGGGGGGGAATTCAACATAGATTTTAAAATCATGTTGTCCCGCCTGCTCTGAGATCCCAACTAATAATACCTTGGGCAGCATGAAGGAAAACAAATTGCAATCCAAGCACCTACCAGATGAGGCTTTTGCTTGGCAGGGCCACGCTGACGTGAGTGTTGCTGCAGATTGGAAGCTTAATGCAAAAGGTGAGGCTCAGAGGAGGGCGAATGTATCAGGCTCGACCGTGCACTCAGCAACATGGCTGGAGTTTTCACCCACACGGAGTCCCTTCAAAGTCAACAGGATTCAGCACAAGCATCACACAGTGCCCACCCGGAGCTGATGGCAGGATGGAGGCTGTATCTGATTTTTTCTTTGTATGTTCTTGTTTTCAGGCCGAGGACAGAAAGAAGAAAAATGAAGGGGTGAAGGCTCCTCTCCACCGGGTAGCCGTTCATGACCACGAAGCCACGCCACATGCCAGACTAGGCTCTGGCAGTAGTTCTAGTCCTTGCACCCCAGCTTTGCAAAGAGCTGTTCTTGCACAGGTAGAATATCTTTCTTCCATTCGCAGGATATAGAGCATGGGCCTCGCTTAGGAAGTTGTGGAATCTCCATCACTGGAGATATTTAAGGGCTGGTTAGACAAGAAATATACCAGAGAGAGTCTAGATGGTGCTTGGTCCTGCCGTGAGGGTAGGGGACTGGACTTGATGACCCCTCGAGGTCCCTTCTGGTTCTAGTGTTCTATGATTCTAAGTCCATGGCAGTCTCTGCAGAGGAGGGGAAAGGCCTGTACATCTCTACCCCCTCCTGACATGGGGCTAGATGGCTACCACCCTTAGACTTTGTTGATACCATCATTTCCTCTGAATTAAAAATGGGAGGATACCAGGCATTGCAGATTAGGGCTAGCTAAGAGCCTGATTGCACCGAGATCTCTGGTGTCACTCCTACATGTATCACAAAAAGCCTGAGCCAACTCTGGTGTTTTATTTCTTATGGAAAGGTTTTATTCTGTCAGAAAGGTTCACGACACTTTACAGAACAAGTAAAAATGGCAGGGGCCCCAGAGGCCTGCGACACTGGCAATATTCTTGCCAACCTCGTGAAATATTCTGAAAGCTCACAGGGGTGGATTGCGGAATAGTTATCAACGTAGAGTTGATTTTGCTCCCATGCAGCGCCTGGCAGGTCTGTGGAGTTCCTCTTGCTGAGTTCCCTCCGTGTTCTTCTGTCACTGGCCAAAGATTTGCCTCACCCTGGAGGAAGCGGGGGATTTTTCCTAGCAGCCTGATACAGCCACTAAAGACTCCAGGGAGCCAAGCCTTACACCTTCACACTTAGGCCTAGTCTACACTACACCAGAAAGATCGGCTTAAGGTACGCAACACCAGCCACGCGTTTTACATAGCTGGAGTTGGCTTACCTTAAGCTGGGCCTTGATGGCATCCACATAGTGGGAGGCCGATGAAAGCACAGGCTCCCGCTGGCTTCCCTTACTCTTTTCAAAAGGAGGAGTACTGGACGCTGGCGGGAGCTGCCTGTAGCATTCGATTTAGGGGTCTATACTAGACCCGCTAAATCAAACACCAGAAGATCAACCTCCAGAGTGTCGATCTTCCAGTAAGTGTAGACACGCCCCTAGAAGATACTATAGTTCCATTAACTGGGACTCCATACTTGCCTACAGGTTTTTCCCAAGCTCAGGACCTCTGTTCTAAGGGCCTAAAGAAGATGCAGTTTTCAGTACTGCAGATGATTTCACAATATCCAGAATCATTTTTTGTCTATCATAAGTTGTATCACATACCTCTTGCTTCTATTGCTCTTGCTGTCACTTGCCATTCCTGCTTCAGACCCTAGCTTTCCCGTGTGTGTGTGGTGGAGGGGGATCGGTCAGTCGGTCTTAATGTGAGACCAGCTTTGGCCCAGTACAGTTCATCCTCTTTCTCCTCCCCTCTCCTACACTCTGCTTGACTTTCCTTGGCCAAGAACCATTGCTTAGCCTGTAACTCTTCCATGGTGCTTTTGATGTTTTCCTTGCTTTTTCACATGACCCTCCATCTATATTCCTATTTTTAACTCCTATCCTAACAGCCTCTGCCCCAGGTGCCTTTGTCACTAACATCAAAAGTTGCTCAAATCTCCACTGTTATACACAGGGTACTAATGTAACAGTGCTAAAACTGCAGGTTGACTTAAATGCGTCAGTATCCAAGGCATTACTGGTACATGGGATTTTCAAAAAGCACTATTTGGAAACATACTGCATTCGAATCCTTCTCTTGAAATGGCCACAACAAAACCTTTTAGATGTGCAGATAGTCTTGAAAAGAAAACGAGAGTTTTAAGTTTTCATTCCTTTTGTGACTCCTATGAACGTACGCAACGTAACTTAGCATTTGGGGGCAAGGTGGAATGAAGCAGTGTTTTTGTTTTTCTCATTCTTGCCATGTGTGGATGTGGTGCAAGATAGTTCCAGGACCAGTAAATCATTTGCCCGTCCATACAGGCGAACTAGGCGGTCATCTAGGGCACCAAGATAAATGGCCGTTAAGGACTTTGGAGGTGGGGGCGCGGATCGCATGTTTCACCTAGGGCGCCAGTTGCCAGCCGCTCCTGAGCACAAAAGACTGAGACATATACTGGTCAAATTCATGATAGGGAGCAGTTTGCATGTTTAAAAAACACTCCACAGATTGAACCTTCCTAGTCCAGCAACTCCAGAATGATTTTATTTAGCTGGACGTCCACTTCTCATGGGTGTGGCCAAGTTTCCCGTAGTCCCCTGAAGTTTGTTTATTTACAGCCACCAGTCCTGGCTCTCAGTGTGCTGTGCTGTGAATTAGCTCGAATTAACCCCTCCGTGTCTTCTAAGAGCCCAGTAAGCAGGGGAAGTGTTGGTGACGCTGCTAGACAATATTGACCTCCCGTGGTTCAGCAAACTCTCAGGTTCAGCACCAGTCAGGTCCTGAGGGTGCCAGATTAGAGAGGTTCAACTTGTATTGACTTAAAGGTAAACTGCAAAACTAATGCATGAAAACGGAATTCATCTCAGATGTGTGTGTGGTAGCACCACGACCCAGGCTTTGAAAGGGTCGAAATAGGGACACAGAATGAATTTTTAAATCCATTAGCTTAGACCCTCTGAGATGGAGTGACCCTCACTGGTCTGCTGAACCCCTGTCCGAATGCTCCGAAAAAGGAATCACATCTCAGCCAGTAAGATTCAGGGAGCCTCGTTTGCAAGTGCACCTTGGGAAGCCATATACAGGTTGAACCTCTCGGGACCTGACTGGTGCCGGGGCAGGGAATTTGCTGGACCAGGGGAGGTCAATGCACCAGGGGTTCCACTTTTCCTCCTTGGCCACCCCAGTCTCCCCATGGGAAAGAGGAGAGGCTCCGCTTTCCCTCCATCCCCTACTGCTCTGCTGCCACCTGGGGGCCTGCTTTTGCTCCGTGGCTCTGCTGCGGAAGAGGAGGGCTCTGCGCTCCCAACCCCCGACCCCCTCAGCAGCCCCACTGCTGCCCAGGACTCCACGCTCTGCCCAGAGGCTCTGCTGTCGCCTGGAGCCCCTTGCTCTGCGTGGCAGCTTCTCCACTTCCAGGGGCTATCCCCAGCAGCCCCGCTGCCGCCTGGAGCTCCGTGCTCTGGACAGCTCCATTGCCATCCAGGGCTCCTCTCTCTTGACCCCCTAGTTTGGCAACACTCCTGGCCCGACGGGGTCATCCCCATGATGCCGGACCAGGGGTGTTGCCGGACGAGGGAAGTCCAGATTACAGAGTTTCAACCTGTACCCGTGTAATGCAGGTGCAAAACATTACTAGTTCCTAATGGTTACATTTTCCACCTGATGGGCAAGCACTTTGTATGTGATACGGTGAAAAGCTGTGGTTAGTCAAGCCCCCTGGTTATCCCTGATCACTCCGAGTGAATCCCTCTGGGACATCTTTAGAACTTCAGGATGCCTGAGAATTATTTTTAAAATGTCTCAGATTTCCCCTCTCCCTGTCTCCCACAGCCTGGTTAATAGGAGAATTTAGCACATCAGTCGGTGATTAACTCAGTTTTCATTGGCTTTGTGATGCACCCATAAGAATTTGTTGGACATAGCGGCTCAGTTGTATACGTTAAAATTTATAGAATGCTATTAATGCGGCTAAATTAGAACCAGAAGGCTGGCTATATTGAAATCATCAGCTAGGCAGTAAATCATTAACTGATCCAAGCTCGGAATTTTAAAAAACTCCTTCTTCATGCCATCCTATGACAAGATGTGGACTGTACCCAGGATTGCACGTGGATGCTGGCCACAGTGTTATGGCTGTCCCGCCAAGCAATCCAGGCTGTCTTGTGCTCTCCTCTGGCTCTGCTGCTGTGTGTGTTGCGACCCCTTCGGTCCCAATTCACAAGTGGCGTGGACTGGGGGTACGTCTACACTACAGCGCTAGTTCGAACTAACTTAGTTCGAATTAGTTAATTCGAACTAAGCTAGTTCGAACTAGCGCATCTAGAACTAAAAACTAGTTCGAACTAGCGTTTTGCTAGTTCGAACTAGCGCGTCCACACTGATTGGACGCAGGGGGGCATTTAAGGGCAGCTGAAACCGGTTCTGGCAGGGCATCAGGTCAGCAGTTGCTTTGTGTGGCTGCTGTCTGAGGCTATCTGAGGCTCGTGCTTAAAGGGACCCCCCCTGGACAGCCGGTTCTCAGCTTTTCCTGCTTGCTTGCCAACCTCGCCGAGGGACAGCAAAGCGTCGGTCTCTGTGCCCGTCTGTGTCGGTGCTTCCCTTCGGGGGGGACCGCCGCAGGTGGCAACATGGAGCCACGGCTCGCCCTGCACCTTCTGGTGCACGTTCTGGACTTGCTGCTGCAAGCCTGCCAGCAATGGCTCGAGGCTGCCTGGCACCACCTGGGGAACGTCAGCCCCCTGCCTCTCCGCCTGGCCGCCCTGGGGGCCGTGGAGGAGCCGCGGCGGCGCCCCGGCACCGGCGTGCCCCGCCGCATCTGGCGTCTGGACACCAGCAGCGACTGGTGGGACCGCATCGTCCTGGAGCGCTGGGACGACCGACAGTGGACCCAGAACTTTAGGATGAGGAGGGACACCTTCCTGGAGCTCTGCGAGTGGCTCGCCCCTGCCCTGCAAAGAAGGGACACTCGCATGAGGCCCGCCATCCCCCTCCAGAAGCGGGTGGCCATCGCCCTCTGGAAGCTCTCCACGCCGGACAGCTACCGATCCGTCGGGAACCAGTTCGGCGTGGGGAGATCCACTGTCGGAGCAGTGCTCATGCAGGTACGGCGCTCGTCGGCCACCGAGCCGGGGGGGAGGGGGGCTGCGAGGAGGGGATGGGCCGCCCCAGGGACAAAGGGGGGGGCGGGAGGAGGCGAAGGCGCCCCGCACCGGAGGGGTCGGGCTGTCCCGGCCGTACTACACGCCGCCAGGGGGGTTGCTTCCGGGAGTGGGGCGCGGGGCACTGCCAGGGCACGCACGCTCCCAGCCACCCGGGCGCCCCACTGATTGACGCTTTGCTGTGTCTCTCTCCGCAGGTGGTCAAGGCCATCAACCGGGTGCTGCTCCGCAGGGTGGTCCGCCTCGCCAACCCGGATGCCGTCATCCGGGGATTCGGCGCCCTCGGCTTCCCCAACTGCGGGGGGGCCATCGACGGGACGCACATCCCCATCCGTGCCCCGGAACACCAGGCGTCCCGGTACGTGAACCGCAAGGGGTACTTCTCCGTCATCCTGCAGGCCGTGTGTGACCACCGGGGACAGTTGACGGACATAAATGTGGGCTGGTCCGGCAAAGCACACGACGCCCGGGTGTACCGGAACTCCTCCGTGTGCCAGCGGCTGCAGGACGGGACCTTCTTCCCCGACCGCCACATCAGGGTCGGGGACGTGGACATGCCCGTCTGCCTGGTGGGGGATGCCGCCTACCCACTGCAGCCCTGGCTCATGAAGCCCTACACGGGACACCTCAATCCCTCCCGCCAGGCCTTCAATAACAGGCTGAGCAGGGCCCGCATCGTGGTGGAGGGGGCCTTCGGGCGACTGAAAGCCCGCTTTCGATGCCTCCTCACCCGTCTGGACCTGGCCGAGCACAACATCCCTCCCGTGGTGGCGGCATGTTGTGTGCTCCACAATTTGTGTGAGCGGAAGGGGGAGGCTTTCTTGCCAGCCTGGATGGCTGAGGCTGACCGCATGGCTGGACACTACGGTCAGCCCCGCACCGCCGCCGTCCGGGAAGCCCAGCGGGGGGCCATCCGGATCCGGGAAGCCCTGCGGGAGAGCTTCCAGGTGGAGGAGGAGGAGGACTGACCTCTCCCTGCATGCCCCACCGGGGCCTTCTTCCACCCTACCCCCCCCTTCCCCTTTCCCCTCCCTACCTACTGTCAAATAAAGACACCTGTTTTTCCAACAAAAACGTCTGTTTATTTCACAGAACTGGGGTGGGGGAGGGAGGAATGAAGGTGGGAGAAGGGAGGGGGAAACCTGGGACGAGGGAGCTGGAAGGGGAGGGGAGGGAAGGGAGGAAGGGAAAGGAAAGCTCAGGGGTGGGAGTCTGGGTGCCTCTCCCGTCTCGCCACACTGCGGGTCCGGGGGCGTCGGTGGGGAATGGTTGTGGAGGGGGGGGCAGAGAGGACAGGGGGTGTGGAGGAAGCAGGAGCGGAAGCAGGAGCGGAAGCAGGAGGAGCAGGAGGAGCAGGGGGAGCAGGGGGAGCAAGAGGGGGAGCAAGAGGGGGAGCAGGGGGAGCAAGAGGGGGAGCAAGAGGGGGAGCAGGGGGAGCAAGAGGGGGAGCAAGAGGGGGAGCAGGGGGAGGAGGAAATGGAAAGCGGTCTAGCAGGCTCTGGAGGTGGCCTCGCAGGGCACGGCCCTGCTCCTCCAGGGCCTCCAGACTCCTCTGGCGCAGCCTGAGGTCCTCCTGGACCCAGTGGTCCTGGAGACGGAGCTGTCGGTCCAGGAACCGGAGATGCCGCCTCTGGTAGTCCTCCTGGTTCCTGGCTGTCCTGCTTGCCCGGGCGCGGGCGGCTGCTGCAGGCGGTGTGGTGCGCCCTGCAGTCCCCGGTGCTGCAGCTGTGGTGCAAGAAGACCAGCGGTCAATTACCCCAGGGGCCCAGGTGTGTGAAACCCAGCTCCCCTCTGCAAGGCCAGGGCCCCTGCAGGATCCCCAGCTGCTGCTCCGTAGTGGGCAAGGCCCAGGCGCACGGTCCCGGGGCTCCCTCTCGCCCCAGCCCCCCGTACACATAAGGGGAACACGAGGGTACTCACAGGTGGATGCCTCCCCGGCCTCTGATGATGCAGGCGAGCGGCTCTGTGGGGTGCCTCGGGGGTCCCGGGTCCTGGGAAGGCTGGCGGCAGGCTCCTGGCTCTCAGAGCCCTCTTCCTCCTCCTCGGTGTCCAGGAGCGGTCCCTCTGCCCCGGGGTCAATCACGTCCCGGGGGGCAGGGACGGCATGAGGCCCCAGGATGCGGTCCAGGGCATGGAAGTGGGGGCAGGCCTCCGGGTCAGCCCCTGGCAGGCAGGCCCGGGAGTAGGACTGCCGCAAGTCTTTAATCTTGCAGCGCACCTGCTCCCGGCTGCGCTGGTGGCCCCTGGCGGCCAGGCTGGCAGCCATGCGTCCATAGACGGCCGCGTTCCGGTGGCTAGTGCGGAGATCGTGGACATTTGAGGCTTCCCCCCAAACCTCGATGAGGTCCACGATCTCCGCACTTGACCAGGCGGGCGCCCGCCTTTTGCGCCCCCGGGCAGGCTCCCGGGAGCCGCCAGGCTGGTCGTGGGGAGCAGTGGAGGGCTGGGAGCCCTCGGATGGCTGGCTCATCCTGTGGCAGGTGCAGGCTGTGCAGGCACGGGTGCTGGCAGCCTTGCAACTGGCACAAAGTGAGTAGCCAGCCCGTGGCCCTTTAAGGGCTCCGGGGCCGGGAGGGGGGCAATAGAGTTTCCCTGGTGTTGGCCAGAGTGGCCACCAGGGAAACCTGGGAAGCCTTAGCCTCCCACTAGTTCGAACTAAAGGGCTACACAGCCCTTAGTTCGAACTAGCTAGTTCGAACTAGGCGTTAGTCCTCGTAAAATGAGGTTTTCCTAGTTCGAACTAAGCGCTCCGCTAGTTCGATTCAAATTCGAACTAGCGGAGCGCTAGTGTAGCGCATAGGAAAGTTAGTTCGAACTAACGTCCGTTAGTTCGAACTAACTTTCTAGTGTAGACATACTGGGATACCACTTCCCGCAGTGCCCATTGGCCGGAAACGGTGATCTGTGGCCAACGGGAGCTGCGATCGCCTGAACCTGCCGAAGCGCAGGTAAATATAGCAGGGGAGCCGCCGGGGGCTGCTAACCCCGTGGGACTGGATCCAGCCCACGGGCCGGTATTTGCCCACCCCGGCTTAGCGTGGTGCCCACAGAGTCAACATAAATCCTACTTAAGTTTTGTTAGGTGCTGGTTTGCAGAAGACATCACAGGGAGGGATTAGAGTTCTCACCGATACCTCTGCTGCTTTTGCATTGATAGAATGTAATTCTGACACCACTGAAGTCAGAGGCAAAACTCCTGTAGGCATCCGTGGGTCTGGAGTGTCGTAA
This sequence comes from Pelodiscus sinensis, assembly GCF_049634645.1. Taxonomy (NCBI): domain Eukaryota; kingdom Metazoa; phylum Chordata; order Testudines; family Trionychidae; genus Pelodiscus; species Pelodiscus sinensis. The sequence goes on along the minus strand of NC_134723.1, from coordinate 43,284,768 downwards.
GTGGGACCTGAACGCTAGGGGTAGATTTAATCTTCAGAGCACGTGGTTTGGATTTGTCCAGTCATTGGGGCCCTGATTCAGCAGAGCAGCTAGGCATGTACTAATTTGAAACACGGGAGTAGTCCCTTGGCTTTCAGCAGAGCTATTCAGATGCTTCAGTTTAGGCTGACACTTAAGTGCTTGTTGCATCAGGCCCTGGAAGAAGTGTATTGATGACATGCTTGTTATAAACCCATTTTGAAAGCATCTTGAAACTCTAACCACATGAAATAGATAAGACTGACTCTTGCATCTGGTTTTCTGTTCCCGGCCTAGGGTGTATAAAATGGGATTTGCTTATTTTTCTTTTCTTTTATGCAATTCTTTCTTCCTTTCAATATTTGTTAAGGAATTTTAATGAGGATCTATTATTCCCATAACGTAATTAGTTCAGGCTGGGTTATAAAGACTTCAGAATCATAATATGTTAAGTTACTGAATTGCTGTGCCCAGTTCTTGGTGATTTGTTTACTTGCATTCGTATATAAATTACAATATTGTTCTGATAATTAAGGAAATATTAAGTCAATAATCACCTCTGTTTAGAGTCTCTAGTGAGGATTTTAAAAACACTTTCCAGACTTCAGTTAATGAGTGAAGTACCACTAGGAAGTTTTTTTTTATAGAGAAAATTTGTAAAGAAACTTCACTCCTCACTGACCTGCAGCTACCTCTGGAATGAACCACAGCAGCTGTTTGAACAGAGCAACACGCTGTAGCAATTTGGGACAAGACGTTCCCACTCAATGCACAAAGGACTTTAAGCAGGCAGCGTGTAATTTGGTTAGGACACGGCAGGTTTAGTCATTTTATTCTTATTAAAAAAATGGCGATGGTGTCTCTTAGGACTGCCAGGGAGCCCGGTTTTATGTTGCATTTGAAAGGAGGCAGCAAGATGTTCGTGTGCTTGGGCATTGCTCCAGTCCTGATTCAGAGGGAAGAATGTCAACTAATGAATAACTAATATTCCTGCAGTACCTAGATGTTCTCCTGAGAGCTCCTGTCATGCTTAGCATGTGAGATCTGACAGAATAACAGCATGAGAGAGAGTTGCTGCAGGCCTCTCTCTGATATTGCCAGCAACGCCAAATGGATTGCTAAGTAGAAATTCCTCTGGATGGGCCCAGCTCAAACAGCATCGTTGCTGTGTGCTTTCCTGTATTCTTTTCTTCAGCCTGAGATGCTTGCTCTTTTCAGAGACAAGCCTCACTTTATCAGTTGGCTCGTTTGGCTTCTTTCACACCGCGGATGAGTCTCGTTACACCGGGCAGAGCTAGATGAATAGTTTTTTATTCGAATTCATAAGAATTTTTTCTTAGGCAGAATCCTTAAGTTAGCAAGTGCTGGGTATTTGGTTCTTTGGAAAGCTTAAGTTTTTAACATCTTTTTTTTTTCAAGTGTTAATGTGTTTGGAATGAAGAGCATGTGAGAGAATATTTTCCTGCCAGATTAGGCTAGCTGCTGGTCAGATAAAGCAACATGCTTTTATTAGGGTGTTTTTACAAAGACAAATTAGCACCCCTTAATCCAATTCCCCCTTAGGCTTGGTGAAATTTTAGTGTCAGATCTGATTCATGGCTCGGTGTCCTCTTTAGTTTATAAAGCTCTTGGGAAAATCTGTTAGTTACATTTTGGGAAACATGTTTATAATACTTAACTCTGAAAATAGGGGTATTTGACTGCTTTATATGTAACATGCATAATTGAAATTAATTCTTGCATGAAATACTCATTTTGGAATCTGATTTGCAGCATTTGTTTTACACCATCCAGTTAAATAGTTGCCCATGTATTACTAATGAAATATTAGCTTTCTATGGGTTTTTCTTTTTGAGGGATCTGTGTGAAGTATAAGCCGTTTTTTACTGGCAACATACTTTACAGTACCCATTCTCATGAAATCTTGGTATCCAACATCCTGACTATAAATAATTTCCTTTACAATGGTGAAAATAAATAAGACTGTATTAATGCACCAGAAGTCCTTCTTTAGTGCACTATGTCTGCTTTGCCAAATACCTGGCTACACCAATAGTGTGCTGGTGGGGATAGCGTTTGTAGAACTGTTCTACTGGCCTGTGTCTTGTGTTTGACATAAACTTCATTTTTTTCAAAGAGTGAAAACCTCCGGACTAGTAGAGACATTTGCCACAGCAGTTCACTGTCAGACATGGTGGGAACACCAATGAGCCTAGGACAGGATGATGTGTTCTGGAGTGAAGAGCAGCCTCCAAAGGTACTGGAAACAGAAGGGGTGTATGTTCTAGCTGGCCACTGTTAGTAGAGCCTATTTCAGCTCCACTGAAGTCAATGGGACTCCTGGTCCTTCAGCTCCATGCATGATACCAGAACTTACACATGTGCCTTGATACCACATTGGTGAGCACATGGCAGATAGATCGGCATCAAGGGGAGAATTAGACTCATGTTGTGTTTGTTTATTTTTCCGTCTCACTATCCATGTCTTACTCTACAGATTAATCACAATTGATGGGAATGGCTACTGCAGATTAAACCCCACGCAATGATGGCAGGGATTGTGTGAGAAATCTTGGCAGAACTCCTATTGGCTTCAATGAAGCCAGGATTTCACTGTGTAATTCTGTCGCTTCCTTCTCAGTGCTTCATCTTTACAAATGTGTTCACATAGACTGACAGGGTATTAGTAAAGTCACCCAGGTGTTTAAAAATTGGGTATGTGGCTGAAGAGATCTATTTCATCTGGAAAGGGTAATGTTGTAAAAACATGCATTTGAGTAAATATAATAATATCTGGTCCAAATGAGCACAATCTACATTTGTCAGTACATGTGTTATATAGAGAGTCTGTATAGATACTTACTTACGTCTACACTGGCAGCTTCTTGCGCAAGAACTCTTTTGCGGAAGAGTTCTTGCGCAAAAAGTCTTCCACAAGAGAGTGTCTACACTGCCATGTGCTTTTGCGCAAGAAAGCTCTGATGACCATTTTAACCATAGGGCTTCTTGTGCAAGATATTCATGTTGCCTGTCTACACTGGCCTCTTCTGGAAGACCTCTTGCACAAGAGGGCTTCTTCTTGAGAGGGAGTGTCAGAGTTCTTGCGAAGAAGCCCTGATTTTCTACAGTTCAACGTCAGTTTACTTGCACAAGAACACGCGGCCAGTGTAGACAGTCAGCATGTTTTTGCGCAAGAGTGACCGTTTTCGCACAAGAATGCGCCAGTGTAGACACAGCCACTTAGACTAGCTATTTGGTTTCTTCCCTCTTTTCTTCCCACCCTCCCCAGCTTTGAAGAATCTAGTTACAATGCAGAGGTAGGTTATTAGTTCACATAATTCAAAGTGTGTGTGTGTGTGTGCGCGTGTTTCCCCCATCCACTACAAAACCTGACCCAACAATATAGTTTCCAATAAAAGGACACCTTTCCATAATGTCCAATTGGACCATTTTTCTTCTCTGTGCTTCGGTCTGTCTTGTATTGATGCAGTCCATGCACTGGGATTATTAATTGAGTATATGATAGCAGAGCAGGGAACTGAAACTTTTGGTTAAATCTTTTAAGGTTCCGGAAAGGACAACCTCCAAATTTTACAGCAGGGATCATCTTGGCCATCAAAAAGGTCCTTCAAGGTAAGCCCCTCTGTGTTTTGTGCTTAAATGAATGGTGATTTATTATCAGCAGGAAAACAGAAGCCAACTCATTAAAATTAAAGCCTTAACTGCACAAACTCTACTGTCAGTGTCGGTTTATACTTCATTTAATGGCAGTTACAATCATTCCCTTTTGAGCCAACTTACCCACAAAACACCCAACCCAATGCTCTGACCTTAAACCTTAAAGAAGCTTCTAAATCATCCACAGGCTTCTCCTCTTAGCAGTTTACACGTGTGATACTGAGCACAGGTAAAACCTGCTTGTGGCTCCGCTTCTCTTTTTGCATCAGCATAATTTTCTTTTTATCCCATTATCGGTCCCAACTGCGCCGATAATACGTAAGGGCCCGATCTGCAAATTCTTAGGCCAGGCATAACGCTGACTGCGGCGAGTACTCTTATTTGGTCCAGTAGTTTGGGCACAATGAATGCAACTCAGTGAACCCGATTCTCCACTGCCCTGCCTGTGGTGCCCTCATTCACACTCCTGCAGAGGGTACAGATTGGTGGGTTTTGACATGGGTGCTCCTACTTTCTGTCCCTGCCTATAAGCAGGTAAATCATGTGCGGTCTCTGCCAATAGCTTCATCACTAAATGTGCTCTCTTTAAGAGTAATAGACTGCAGTGCAAAAAGGAGATAAAGGCTAATAGGAAAGTCAGTGTTTTGGAGTCCGGAATTCCAGTGTCTTCATTTGGACTGTAGGCAAGTCCCGTTATCTTCCTGTTCCCCGTTTGTAAAGGCGGGTAGTAATACCGACCTCCCAGCGGGTGTTCTGAGGCTGGATTCAGTAACATCTGTAAGTGCTTTGAAGTAGGGATGCAATAGTGTAGTCAACTAAACGATTAACAGATAAGTGGGAGTTTATCAGTTAACACTCTCGGCTATACTCATTCTTCTCCCCCTATCCCGCTATCCCCCTTTTCTCTCCCCCCTCCCCCCATGGCTCTGCAAGTACATTTTTTTAACGGGCTAGATGGGGAGCCGGTGCGCAGGCAGATTGGCTTCATCCTAGCTCACACTGGGTCCCAGCATAAATCCCTGTTGTGGCTCTGCCTTATCAGTGGACCAGGGAACCAGCACCTAAGCGGGCTGGCTCAGTCCCAGCTCATGCCAAGTCTCATCTTGGCTCTGCTTTGTTAATGGACTGAGCCAGTCTGACTGCACACCGGCTCCCCAGTCCCCTAATAATGCAGAGCAGCAGCGGGATTGATGCCGGGACCCGGCGTGAGCTGGGACTGAGTGCTTTCACTGCTTATCCTTATCGATTACTCGTGTAGTCGACAACATTTTTGTCGACTACACGATTAATGAATGACATGCTGCTTAACATCCCTGCCTTGAAGCCGAGCAACAGAAATGCAAAATACTCTGATACAATTTTTGACTTTGTGTTTAGCAACGTGCACCAGGCATCCCCCGGGGGACATGCTCTGAAACTAAGCAGCAACAGCAGCAGCTCTCCTGGAAGCAGGCAAGGGGCGATAGGAGCTCATCTCAGCAAGAGATCAACCTCAGGTGATTCTTAGGTCAACAATTTATCGGTTAAAATATGTGACATTCCTGTGCTTTGAAATCTGGTACATGCTGCATCCAGGATGTCGAAATCTTGCATACACATTTATAGTTGTGTTTACTGCCTGTCTCTTAGTGACATGATTTTTGATAGCTTTCTGGATCTGCGATCTGTGCTCCAAGCACGGAGTTAAAATAGAAACTGTTCCTTTTTTGAGTGCAAAACTGACTGTGAGCTTGTTCCCAAATGGAACATGCAATACACTGTCTCAATTAGGAGGTGAAAAACAAAACCATCTTCTCTTTATTCACTGGGACTGTTGAAATTTGGTAGATCTGCTCTTAGGAGTCCACTGAACGAATCCTACACTAATGGTAACTCACCAGAGTTTTTCTTCATGACCTTTACTACTTTATTGGATTGCTATCTAATGAGATGATGCAGTTTAGCAGCTGTTATGCATTAACATTTCTGCACTCTATTATTGTTTTGGCTGGGGAAGATATGAGATTCCCCATTCAGCATCTTATGAAACATTCTTTTGATATATTATAATTTATTGAAAAATGTAGTCAACATTTTTAAAAGGGCCAAAAGCAAATTATTAGATTGAGGCAACCGCATGTAGAATAATCAAAATGTGTGGTGAGTTCTAAGCTTTGCATTATAACTTGTTATGCACTTCACTTGCTGGGGTGATGCTAGTTTTGTGCAAATACATGGCCGTACAAACTCAGATTGCTTTTAAATATGTAGCTCGAAGCACCAGCAGGCAGGGGGCACAGAAGGGGTAGGAGACAGCAGTACTCCTCTCTACTTACTCCAAAATGTATTTTCATGAGTGGTTTTGTAGCTGCGTTGGTCACAGGATACTAGAGAGACCAGGCGGGTGTGGTAATAAGTTTTCTTAAAACCAACTTTTGTGGGTCCGGCTTTTGAGTTAGAGGGCTCTTCTTCAGTTAGCACGAAAGCTCGTCACTTCCACCTACAGAAGGCTGACCAGTAAAAGATATTACCTCAGCCACCTTGTCTTCTTTAAAGAAACATTTAATTATAAGCATTGCGTTGCCTTGCGGTCAGAGTACCAGTTACATATATTCAGCACGGCTGGTCACTGCTTTGCACCTTGTGTACCTCTCTGCAATATGGTAGCATTTGACCCCCACTTTGCACTGTGTAAACCAGGGGTGGGCAATAATTTTAGAAGGACACTTCACAAATGTTTAACGGGCTAGATGGGGAGCCTGGAAGGGGCGGGGCCTCAGGCAGAAGGGGCGGGGCCAGAACACTGCCATGCTCCCCTGGCCACAGACCCTGATTGGCCTGGGTGTGAGGGAGCGCGTGAAGTCTTTGCCCCGCCCCCTCCCAAGAGAACCACCAGCTGTTCCTGGTGGCACGAGGAGTTATCACGTCAATCGGGGCTTAGGGGCAGGGGGAGCACGCAAAGTCACTTGCTCCCTGGCCTGCAAGGGGTGCACCTTGCATAGAGTGAACCGCCAGCTATTCAGCTGATGGTTCACTCTAAGCATCACATGCCTCTGGTGGGGGTGGGTCTTCGTGCACTCCTTTGTCCCCGGGCCCTGATTGGCCTGGGGAGCACAGGGCATCCAGCCCACAGAGGCTCTCTTGCCTACCCCTGGTGTAAATGATTACTAACGCAGGGGAAATCATTTGGTGTTTACCTTGGCAATGAGCTTCTTAAACATACAATTCATAATACGGAATTTAAAGAACTGTTTTATTTTTATATTTGTGTTAACGTGCAAGCACTTGACAATGGAGATGGTTTATTACGTTTTTCCATCTGGGAATATGCTCACAGTCAGTTTTTCGCTCCATTTTTTCTGTTTTACAGTCACACATTCAAGCAAACTTTGCTTTAAATAGTCATAAGATGTAGGAAACTTTGTTTCAAGAAACATCCAAACCACGCTCTCAAATGATTCAGCCTTAGGGTTTTTTTGTTTGGTTGGTTTCTGCGGGATTTTTTGTTTGTTTGTTTTTCTTTATTCATTTTATGTTTAAATAATAGGTTAGCAATACACAATCATGCAGCAGCCCAGCTGGGCTTTGCAGTCTCTGTATGATGTGTAACACCTGAGCTGTTCTGGTAAGGGGAAACGAAAGCCTTATGGGCCATGAAAAGAATACAAAATACCCCCTGTGGTTCAAATTGGCTCTTTGGGTTCTTAAGTGTAATTGAATGACAGCTAGTTCTGAGGTGTGTTGTTCAGGAAAAAGTTTGGTTTTGCCAACTCTAAAGCAAAGGAATTAGATGTTAAGGGCTATAAATACACTTAAATTAATATTGCAGCACAGTTGCTTTAAGCCAGGGGTGGGGAACCTCCGGCCCAGGGGCTGGATGTGACCCCCAGCTTGTCTGGATCTAGCCCCCGAGGCTCAGGGCCACTCCTCCAGCACTGGGGAGCCTGCACTGGCACTCCAGCCCCACCCCCCACCCTATTGTGGGGCTGCAGCACACAAAATCTACTAGGCTGGGCCCCCAGGCTCTGGTGTGCGAGGGGAACGTGGGGAGCGTCTTTCTCCTTCTCAGCCAGGGGCCACGTCAGTGAGGGTTGGTGGGGTTTGGGGTTTGGTTTGGAGGGTTTTTTTTTTGTTTTTGTTTCTCACTTGTGTGCGGCCCCCAACTATTTTTCTGTGGGTCAGCGGCCCCCAACACAAAAAAGGTTCCCCACCCCGGCAGGTGAGTAATGAGTTCTGGATCAACACAACTTTAGAAAATGCTTAAAGCCATTTAGTGATTGTAATAAAGTGATGTAAGTGCACAAATAACTCTGGGTTAATGAATCCAGATTCAGCCTCCTTACTCACCGAGCAATGCCTTACTCTGCAAGCAGTCCCACTGACAGCAATAGGACAGGTCACGTAGGGTGCGTCTACACAGCACCTTTGCCTTGAAATAAGCGACGCAATTTGTGCTCCGCAAATCCCGTAGCTTATTTTGAGATTTGGTGCTGTCTACCCTGTGCCAGATTTCAAAATAAGGCGCTATTCCAAAACGTCCCTTATCCCTCGTGCAATGAGGCTTACAGGGATGTCGGAAAAGCGAGCCCGTTATATTTCGATAGAACAGGCTTGCTCTTAAGATGCAGAATAGCTATTTCGGGATACCGAAGCGCTCCTTTGTGTAGATGTAGCCATAGCAAGTTAGTAAGCAAGGAGCTGAGATTTAAGTTGCCTTATGTGTCGGTGTATGTGCCGTGTCCTTAATGCTTCTCTCTACAACTTTTCCCAGGATCGTCCAAGGCAGAGAACCCACCGTCCCAGAACCGGCGACCACAGTGCCAGAAGTCTGAAAATGCTCCTCACCCTGCCCAGTTTTCAGTAGGTTCTTTCCTGCCAACACTGTGACACTGGTCACGCTGTCTAGGAAGGGAACATTTGTAAAAATGTGTAATGTTTTAACTAATGGTTGCCCAATTGTTACAGAGTCCACCAAGTCAACAGGCTGCCCACAGGCAGAGTTTATAATCCATCGTAACCCAATCTACGGCTGTCTTTATAGCCCTCTAGCCCCCTACCTCTCATGGCTGTAATGTGCTTAATAATGCATTTCCTCTTTAGCAGCTGTGTATAAATGTGCCTTTACTATAAAGTGTGGCCAGTGTTTCTTTTTCTTTTCTTTTTTTATTAATTCAGCCTTGTAAAGTATAATGTTTGTCCGTGGTTCGGAGAACAGGCACTAACAATGCCCTGAGCAAGTGATCATGCCTGAAAAGTTGCAGGGAAAGGCTTAGATGGCTTGGAGGAATGCATAACTAGACAGTAGACCAGTAATTGAGCAATAGAGAACCAGGTTTGCATCCTTGTAGGAATAGTTGCTTCCCATCGCTAAAAAAGGGGATAGTTGCACGTCCCCATCTCATAGGGGTGTATCAGGATGAATACATTACAGATTCTCTGGTGCTTAGGCACTGTAGTGATATGGGCCACGGATGTATCATGGCTGGATAAATGGTGGTCTCAAGTCATTCCCAGGAGACTTGTAACCATATTATCAAAACACTAAGGTGTCCGCTTTAGCAGACTCAGTAGAGGTCAAAGAGTCCAGTTGAGGGCTAAATGATGGCATTTTGCCATTGACCCAAGTAGACAGCTGGGCCAAAGCTCCCTGAAGCACCATCTCTGTTCAAGCAGCCCCAGGGAATGTGCATATAAATTGAACATAAGAATGGCCATCCTTGGTCAGACCAAGGGTACGTCTAGTCCAGTGTCCTGTCTTCCAACAGTGGCCAATGCCAACTGCCCCAGAGGGAGTGAACAGAACAGGGAATTCTCACGTGATCCCTCCTCCATCATCCATTTCCAGCTTCTGACAAACAGAGGCCAGGGACATCATCCCTACCCACACCATTCCCACCCAAAAATGAGAGGTTTCCTATACAAGCATATTCTACACAGATCTGCGAGCCCTTCCCTTAAATATAATTGAGCTTAACCCTAAACTTGAACCCCCAAAATTCAATAGTAGCATTTTTATAGAGCTGCAATCGGCTAAAAGGTGCCTGTACTGCTAGCGAACATTCACGCTGCTAAACTGTGGTTAGATGTTTGAGCCTGAAATTAACGGCTTGGTTAAAATTAACCACATGCCATTGCTACAGTAATTCAGTCATTTTCCTTTGGCTCGTTATTTTTTGTGAGCTACCTGGGGCCAGGGTTGGATAGTGCAGAAGCGTTATCTGCATAATACATTTCGTTAAAAGTTGCAGTAACTATTTGCAAACTGGAAACGGATGGAGATGACTGCTCATGGGGCTTTTGCAGTGAATTCTTCAATGGGAAAATGCAACTGAGTTTTCTTTATTCAGAGTCCAGCCTTCTTTGCCAAGGGGAAAGACGGTGCCAACTCGTTCTCCACGGCAACAGAATATTCTTCGTCCAGCGATGAACTGGTCAGCAGTGACGATGACGAGATGATTCACACCAGGTAAGCTTTCTTCTTTTCTTGCTCATTTTTTTTTAACTCTCTCAAAAGAGGAGTTGGTGTAAATGTGCACAGCTGGATTGACATCAGAGCCGCTCGTTTACACCGACTAAAAATGAGGCCAGTTATATTTTTGAGATCGCAACTTTGCCACAGTGACCAGGTGGTACGGCTCAGATGTGCACGCTTTCATCAAGCTGATCTCAAAGTTGTGTATTCTCCTTTCACTTTCTAGTTCTCTGTTGCTGTTTTTGTGAGTGAGAGCTGCAGTGGTTACCCCTCATTTAAAATGCAAATTTTGCTGGCAAATAATTGCTTGTGCATGATTTGCTCTTCCAAATGAAAGGGAAGAGTGAAGAGAAGTGAAAAGTGAGAGGGAAGAGCTCAACCAGTGATCCATGTTGTTTACAGCTACAAACCTAATCTTTCAAGCATCAATGAACAGTCCTTCTGATTTGTTTACAAAAAACCATCTATTCAGTTCATGTTGCGGCATGTTTGCAACGTGCCTCGTAGTACCACAGAGCTCTCTGGTAAAGGACTGCTTCTGATCTGATCTATTTACAAACATCATTTTCTCAACATACAGAAAGAGATTCACAGATTTATGGCATATCTGGTAAGCTAGTTCTTTGGCCTATAGCCAGGAGCACACCCATCTACTTTGTCCTATCTGTGCTCCTGATTTGTGTGTTTCAGCTTTCAAAGCGCCGGGGGGGGGGGGAATGTTGAAAACTTTCTAGCTTGTTGGGTTTTGTTTTCTAAAAGGCCTTATTTTCCTTGTGTGGTTCTCTTCCAGACTTCCCTCCTGTGATCTGTCAGAAAAGAAAGGTTTTATCAGTTGTAGCTTAGAGTTCACTGTAAACCTCCGCTAACCCCAAAAAAGCATTATTGCTTCACTGAATAACATTTAACTTATTTGGGTTTTAGAGTTTTGTGGCCCTGTCGAGCAGTAATAATTCTAAACTTTCTCGTCTCTGTCATTTTAACTCCATAGTTCTCTGCGTCTGAGAATTATGGGACCTTTTGTAAAAGGGAATTAACATTATGACCCCATGCTTTCATATGCATGGAGTTGTATCTGGAAGTTTGGTGCCATCAAAAGTATCATCTCACCTATTGGCTAATAGACCAATGTCAATTGAACATAATTTCAATTAAATCGCAGATCTGCAGGGAAATATATCCTGATTGATGCTAATTGGGTAGAAGAGAGACTAATGCTCAAAATGAAATTGGCAGCCAGTAATGAATCTTTTCAGGACCTGGGTAAAGATTCCTTTCCCATAGGAGTTGAGTTAAAAACTTTTTCTTCTCTGTCTTGTTAAGTTAAGAACATAAGAACGGCCATATTGGGTCAGACCAACAGTCTACCTAGCCCAGTGTCCTGTCTGACGACAGTGGCCAATACCAGATGTCCCAGAGGGAGGGACCTCAACAGTTAATCCTCACGTGCTCTCTCCCATGTTACCCATTTCCAGACAAACAGAGGCTAGGGACACCATTTCTAACCATTTAATGGTTGCCGTGGAACATTAACATCCACTAGTAGAGGCTTGTAGGGATAGGCTCAGTGACGGCTCTGTATGGGGCACAGGTTTAAGACTTGTAGACCAGGCCTTGTGTCTAGGCCTGGATGGGACGGAAGGTTTCTTGATGCCTAGAGATCTTCTCTGTGTCTTTTAGGTCAGTGAACTACAGTGGAATTAAAGGGCGGCATATGGTGGGACTGATCTGCCAGGGACAACTTTGCTGTGCAAATACACATTGTGTGCATTTGTTACTTCGTTTCAGATTTATGTAATAATAATTGCAGCCTTTGGACAGAAATTCACTAGGGCGGGAGCTATTTTCTTGTGGGGATAAGGGAGTGGGCAAAATACAGCCTGTCTGAAGTGACTACTCCATAGACCAAATATCAACTACCTAATTGAAGTGGTGTCTGAAAAAATGATATTAGGGTCAATGGGGAAAGAATAAAGTAATCCATTGGTATTTGTGGGGGGGAGGGCTGGGGGAGGGCTGTCCTACTTTATAAGTCGTCCTTACTGACCATTTTAGCATAAAGTCTATGCAGATATGTACACAAGCCAATCATCTTTCTCCTGAGAAAAAATATCAAAGTGTACTAACTACTGTTAATTCAGCAGCTTTGGTTTGTTTTAGAATATGTGTTTTGTTTTTACCTGGATTTGGTCTGCTCATTAATTGGAGTTTGTTACCAGGCAACTGCTCAGTAATGGAATGGCAGATTTCTCAAGGACAAGAGTTCCAGATGGAATTGAACTGAAACCCCAAAGCATTGTGATAGAACAGAAGGTAATTTGGCCATTTGAAGGTGGGGGTGGAGGGAAGGTGTGGGGAGTCAAATTGCCTGTCGTTGCTAATGTACATGATCAACATCCTTTCCGTTTTTTCTGAACAGCATTCAGTCATTTTACTGCAATGTTCTGATGTCCAATTCCAAATTACAGCTACAAATCTGGAAAAGATTTTAAACCCTTTCAGGTTTGTGTCTCCTACAAACCCGCTTATGGTTAGGTACAAAATGGTGCCTCCTTATTTGCCTGTCTTACTGTGAATATCGTCGTTTTTCAAATCAACAGATTTGTTAAGACTTACATAGTACAGACTACAGAATGTGGGGCCAGGTTTTTGACCCTTTTCGTAATGTTTATAACTTAGGAGAAATATCCTCTCACTTTTAAAATCATTACCCAGTGAAAAATACCTTCCTTCCGAGGAATTTAAGGAAGTCATAAAGGGCCCCCAGGAAACCAGTATGTTGTGCTCTTGTACTCCATCTGCTGGCTCAGATGTAATTGCATTAACAAGTACACTGTTCCCAGAGCAGAGGATGTTCCTGGAACACGAAAAAAAAAAAAAAGCAATCACGAAAAAAAAAAAAGCGTCCCTGTGTTACAAACGCATTGACTAACGACCGTTCGTCCTTACGACCAACCTCCCATTAAGCTGGTCCCCGAGTTACAAACACGATCCGTGTTTATGAACAGCACAGTCACATTTAAATGAATGGGGTCCCACTTACAAACAGATCGAGTTACAACCAAGTGTTTGGTATGTAACTCGTTCGTAAGTCGGGGACTATCTGTAGAACCATTCTCTCTCTCATTTCCTTGAAAACACCAAATTGGATTAATAATACTACTGCTTTGTTCTTGAGGAGCACCTGTTCTCCTCAGGCCTAGAAGCCCTGACAAACATTAATGAATTTATTCTCATTTCAAGGCTGGGGAAAATGAGTCCTGCCCATGGTCATGCAGACAGACTGTGTCAGAGCCAGGAATAGTGCTCAGGTACCTAGATCTCAGCCCTGGTTTCTGAGCCTCCATCGCAATTTCTTGCTTCCTCTCTTGGGAAGGAATCAAATGTTGGTTCCCCAGTGGAAAAAGCAGCAAGTCAGTAGGGAAAGACCTCTTGAGCTGTGGCTACACTATGGACCTTGGAGCGACACAACAATACCGCTACTGTTATCAGCAAGAGAGCCTCTCTTGCCGAAATACTGCTCTCTGCACAAGCACGTTCTCCAGTTAAACTTATGCCGACCACGAGAGTGTGTTTTTTCACAGCCTTGATCGACAAAAGTACTGACAACATTGTTAGTGTAGACAGAACCCTGCATCAGAGGCAAGATTACAAAGCAGAGAAATGTAGGGCTGGAAGGGACCTCAAGAAGTCCCCCTGTCTAGCCCCCTGTGGCAGGGCCAAGTAAGCCTCCCCTACCCCTCACAGGTGTTAGTCCAACCTGTTTTTAAAAATTCCCAATGATGGGCATTCCACAACCTCCCTTGGTAGTCTAGTCCAGTGTTTAACTGCCTTTGTAATTCGTTTTTCCGAATATCTAACCTAAATCTCCTTTGCTGCTGATATAAGCCCATTACTCCTTGTGCTATCTTCAATAGCCTTGGAGAGCAGTTGCTCACCATGTTCTTTACAGCAGCCCTTCACGTGTTTGAAGACAGTTATCAGGTGCCCCATAAGTCATCGTTTCTCAAGATTAAACGTATTTTTTTTTATTTTTCCTCAAGTCAGGCACCTTTGGCCATTATTCTTGCCCTTCTCTGGGCTGTCCCCAGTTTGCCCACATCTTCCCTAAACTGGGACACCCAGAAATGGGCGCGGTACTTCAGCTGAGATCTCACCATGGCCAAGTAGAATGAGACTATTACATCCCATGTCTTATATACTACGCTCTTAATACACCCCAGAAGATTAGCCTAAGAGTCCGTTAAAAAGAAAAGGAAAAATGCTTCTGGGCGTCCCTTTAATTTGCAGTTCGTTCCTTGGCTTTTAAAAGCCAAACAGCTTCTATTTAGAATTCTCTGCATGTCTTCAGACATATTGGCAGAGTTCACAAAGGCTTAGTTTACTTCACTAGGTTGTTTATTGGCCAGCAAACCACAGACTACAGCTTCTGATTCAGCCAGCATTCCTTTTTTTTTTTCTTTTGCTTTGGGATAAATCAATAAGGAATTTCTAATGTAACACTTAGCATCCCGTTGTTTCCTATATCCCAGCATCGATGGGCCTCAGATAGCATCTTCCCCTTGATCCTCCACAGATACTTCTGTGCTCCATTGACCATCTAGAACACACGCCAGGGTCTCAGTAACCCCCTCAGGTCCATCTCTTCCTCCCTGGCCAACCCTCCTCACTCTACATTTAGTCGTTTTCCATGACACTTGGCCATTGCCCTCTACCCTACCCCATCTATAGATGGTGTCTTACAACCCACTGAGTTGACATGTATTTCCCTATCCCGACGTGTATGATCCTACTAAGGAAGCCCAAAGATGCACTGTGTTGGTAAGGCTGATCTTCACCTTCCCAGTCTTTCCCCGTCTCTTTACCAAATCCAATTATTTTGTAATAAACTCTTACCGCTACAGGAAGTGAAAGCTTTAATGACGAGGACAGTAATGAGGTATGGGCTGTGAACAGGGTTGAGGTACTCCCAGAACTCATGCGTTCTGATTCCCGCTCTGACGCTGACTCCCGTAGTGGTCTAAGCACAGTTTGTTTCTGTGCCTCATTTTTTCCCTACCTGGATGACATCGATACCTACCATTTGGGGGTGTGAAGATTTACTAATTAAAGGTGCATTATTGAAATTATTTAAATGCTTGCCATATCTCAGCATGTCAGTGCGTTGTCAGTGTAGCGTAAGGGTCGTCATTTGTGTACGGTCGTCATGTATGCCTCATGCTAGTTTTCTTCAACTGAGGTACCATGCACTGAACTCTGCCTGCCCTACCTACCCAGGGTTACACAATGAAACAAAAGTATGTTCCAGCGCATGTAACTTCCCAATCTGTTTTCATGTGCAGAATCATATTGCAGGGAAACAAAGCTGTAGCACCAAGGAAGGACTCTGGAGCATACAGAACCAGAACTATCTCCTGCCTGATCTCCTACAGCAAAGCCAAATTTCAGACTCCTCAGCAAACCAGCAAAAAGTTACCCAAAATAGTCAAGGAGCTCAGAATAAATCCGTAAGTCATAAGGTGTAGCTTTTCAAACTGCATTCATTAGATCTCCTGAGCTCTCCCCCTCCCCCCAACAGCTTCCCCCCTTCCCTGCCCTCCCCTCCCCCCCAGCCTCCGGTTCCCCTGTGCTCACCGGGTTGGCAATTCAAAATGGTGCCCAAGATGGCACCTGATATGGCCAAAAAGCCTAAAGCCTAAGCTTGCAAGTTTGCTTGTTCCTTAAAGGGGCAGCCTCCTTTTTTTTTTTTTTTTGGCTTGACAATTTTGGTGTGGCTCTTTGCATTTTTTCCGCCGCTGTTTCGGCTTTCTTTGTTAAATGGGTTGGCCACCCCTGCATTAGATTCTCTCCAGTCCCTTCCTTACCCCCAACATAGGGGCAAAATGGGGAAGGGCTTTTAATCCCATGGATCACCTCTCTATAGGGTTTCACAGGAGTAGCTGTGTTAGTCTGTAACTGGAAAAACTTAAAAAACAACAGATAGTCTAGTAGCACCTTAGAGACTAACAGAACATCCATCCATCCCGTTTTTACCAGGACAGCCCCTCACTGAAGGCCTCCTCCCAAAGTCCCAACTATTTTTTAAAAATGGGCACATTGTCCCATATTTCCCCTGCAGGGGGCAGGGAGGAGCTGCCAACACTCAAGGCTTCAGCTGCTGAAGCCCCTGTGGCTCTCCTGCCTTCCCCACCCTGCCTGCTGTGGGACGGATCGTCATCCCTGCAGTGGGGCTGGCACTTGAAGCCCTGAGCACCAGCGGCTCCTCTCCAGCTCAGTGGGGCTAAAGCTCTGAGTGCTGGCAGCTCCCCCCTTCCTCTTGTGGGGCTAAAGCACCAGCAGGCCCCCCCCCCCCCCCCCGGGTGTCCTATATTCCGAAATATGGTTATCTTACCTCTCTTTTTTTAAAAAACAAGTCTCCTCTAGAGAGATCTTTGGCCCCCTGGCTTCTCAGAGAGGCATGATCCAGGGGTCAGTAGAAAATCTTGGGCCCCCAATCCTATCCCTACTACCTCTCGTGTTTGTCCATCCGTTCCTCCTCTCTCTATTCCCCTACTCTCTCCTTCTCCCCCCCCCCCAATAACATTCAGGGGTTCCTTGCACTCCATTAGTACACCCTTCTTTTCCCATGGTGCTCATTGCTGTCTTCAGCCCTGTCTGAGGGTCCTACCTCAGCTCCTCATCCTCTCTCTGCTCTGCCTAGGGTGCAAATCAGGAACATCCCCAACACTGCCAGTGAGGGATCACAGGACAGGTGCAAAGTAGTGCTAACTCAAGAGACAGGACTTTAAAACAGTCCTGGCTGCAGCAACATCCTCCTTGCCGCAGAGAGGTTTGAATAATGTCCTACTTCAAATCAGACTGCAGGCAGTGATCTAAGAGCATGGGGCCTGTGACTCTCATTCCCCTCCTCCTCCCCGCCCCCCCCCCCCCCCCCCCCGGGCCTAATTACTTCATTTCTATGCTGGGTCTTGTCATGACTCTTTGCTTACGCTTCCTGCATTGTAGCTCAATTCGTACCACAAACTTGCGCTTCAGAATGGTTGTTCATATCGAATTATGTCATGTACAGTTTCATGTAAACCTCAGAGAGTTTTCTAGATACCAACAGTAATACATAATATCTGTTCCCTGCTATCCATTTCCTAAGTGAAAACCGAGATTATTTTTCATTGTAGACATCCAGTGCTGAAAGTACGCCTTCAAAGGGCAGTTCATCATCTACAACATCCTTTACTCCGTTCATAGATCCCAGACTACTACAAATCTCACCTCCCAGCAGTCCAGTTGGACCTACTTGTAACTCTCGTGAGTGTGCCTGCTCTTCTCGTAAAATGCATCCTGCCTGGCTCTCTTGCAAAACACCAGCTTGAATTCCAATGTTAATTTCCAAGAATTTTCTGGTGACTTCTTGAAACTCCAAATCCATGCTAAGAGCGTTGGATTTGTTTGCACTGCTTCTGCCCGTGTTCCTGATGAAGTGTGCATTTCTCTGTTATTGTGTTAGCCCGATGCATATTCATGAATACATCAGAAACTGTGCAGACATATGGTTCTACCTCATGCTACGTTAAGTTTTGCAGAAATTATTCCCTAGGTGTTGGAACTGAGAGCTCTCTAGAGTTGTCTTCAAATTGCAATAAACAAGGCATGTGTGAGGTGTGACCGAACACTTACATCTTTCATAAGCGGCGAGGAGTCCTGTGGCACTTTATAGACTAACTGAAGTGTAGGAGCATAAGCTTTCGTGGCAAAGACCCACTTCGTCAGATGCATGTAGTGGAAATTTCCAGAGGCAGGTATAAATATGCAGGCCAGGATCAGGCTGGAGATGACGAGGTGGATCCAATCAAGGAGGATGAGGCCCACTTCTAGTAGCTGATCTGGAGGTGTGAATTCCCAGAGAGCAGAAGCTGCTTTTGTAATTAGCAAGCCATTCACAGTCTTTGTTTAATCCAGAGTTGATTGTGTCAATCTTGAAGATGAACTGTAGCTCAGCAGTTTCTCTTTGCAGTTTCTGCTCTCTTGGAATTCACACCTCCAGATCAGCTGCTAGAAGTGGGCCTCATCCTCCTTGATTGGATCCACCTCGTCATCTCCAGCCTGATCCCGGCCTGCATATTTATACCTGCCTCTGGAAATTTCCACTACATGCATCTGACGAAGTGGGTCTTTGCCCACGAAAGCGTATGCTCCAACACTTCAGTTAGTCTATAAGGTGCCACAGGACTCCTCGCCGCTTTTGCAGATTCAGACTAACACGGCTACCCCTCTGATACTTTACATCTTTCATGACTCCCTCTGTCTTCTCTTCCAGCATCTAGCCCCAAACTAGAGCCAGTTAGGAGACAGAATGCAAGGAAAGGCTCTGTTGTCAACGTCAACCCGACAAATATCCGGCCACAGAGTGACAGTCCAGAAATTCGCAAGTACAAGAAGAAATTCAATTCTGAGATCCTGTGTGCTGCTCTGTGGGGTAAGCTTAGAAATAAATGTTTCCTAAGAAAACAGAGGGACCGCCCATTACTGACAGTATAGGCCAGGGCTACTCAACACGCAGCCCATGGGCTGCCTGCGGCCTGTTTGTTTGCAGTCCGTGGTGCAGTTTGGGTTTATACAGGGCTCAGCATGCGGCCTATGGGTGGGATACTTTGAACACGGCCTCCACTGGGAACACGCTTCACAATGGCGAGTCAATATCATGGTCTTCTGTTGATACGCGCTTTAGTAGTTAAATTCCTGGACTCATTCAAAGTGCTGTCATATGGATGGAAATCGAGGAAATATTGCATTTTATTAATATCAGCAGAACTGACTTAAATGGGGCCTGTGTGTTGTGTAGTCTTGCCATAACCTTTGTATTCGTGCCCATCAGTATGAAAGAAGCTATTTGCATATATTTGAATGCATATGCAACCACACTTAAGTTGCGGCCCTCGGCATGTGCTGTGAGTATCATTGTGGCCTCCGGGGCTTCCAAAATTGAGTAGCCCTGGTATAAACTATGCTGAGATTTTGATTGCATCTCTCATCGCATATCATCCCAAATTAACTGATTTGCTTACAGCAGCACTCAGATGAAGCCACCTTACAGGTGGAAAGTGACAGCCCAATGAATGACCATTGCAAAACATTCTGTGCAGCAGGGTGAGAGGACATCTTGGTAAAGCCACAGAGTTAAAATCTTGCTCACTGAAAGAGCCAAGAGCTCAAACTGTCCTTCAGCAGCAGGACTTGGGTTTTTAAGACTTTCCAGAAAGATTCCCACATAGGAAGTGTCAAAAACTGAATGGAGTGTTCGATTGACTGTGCCACGCTTTGCCAAATTATCCCTCAGGTGCTGGGGAGTGGAAAAAATGCCACACCTGAAGCTGAGTGGATTAAGCCAATGTCTCTGAAACTGCTCCGGCTACTGCGCCCCTTTCAGAAGTCGGATTTGTCTTGAGCCCTGCCAAGTTTCGCCTCACTTAAAAACGACTTGCTTACAAAATCAGACATAAAACACCCAAAGTGTCGCAGCCCACTGAGACTGAGAAACTGCTGACTTCCTCACTTTTACCACATAATTATAAACATAAATCAACTTGAATGTAAATGTTCTTATATTGCAGTGTGTAGTCCATAGATCAGAATGAACAAGTCTTTGTATGAAATTGTAGTTTGTACTGACTTTGCCAGTGCTTTTTATGTAGCCCATTGTAAAACTAGGCAAATAAGTACATGAGTTGTAGTACCTCCTAGAAGACCTCTGGGCGCTCCCAAGGATACCTGGTTGAGAACCCCTAGGTTAAGCCATCCCCTCACGTACGCTACATAGTCCATAGAGTCTTTCCATGGGACTCTTCCCTAGAATCTAAAACTGATCAAGACATGAATTCTATCAGAGGCTGAACTCCCTCGACGTCTACGGATTTCTCAGGAGGTTCTCAGCACCTTGCAGGATCAGCCTGTTGCAGAGAACACCCACCGGCCATAACTCAGCATGGCTGTATTGATTAGGGATGTTAGATATTGTGTAATTGAATAGTTGTGTAACCGCATAAAATATTATCCGTTACATGACTATTCGATGGTCCCCAAGGCCGGCCCCACTCCCGGGGAGCCCCCAGCCCCCTATCAGAGGCAGCAGCATGGAGTGGCAGGCAAGAGCTGGTCCACGAGGGGAGCCAGTTTAAAAACCAGATCCGTATGCAGGCCAGCTGCCTGCCAGCCTATGCTGCTGCCTCTGATATAGAGATAGCAGTGCACAGGGGCAGACGAGAGTGCCGCAGGGCCCAGGGAGCACCGCGGGGCCCTGGGCAGTGAAATTTTGCCGGGCCCCTCCTTTGATACGGCACATGCACGGGGCCTCGGGAAGCGCGGGGCCCAGGGCAGCCGCCCCGCTCGCCCTGCCCTAAATCCGCCGCTGACAGTGCAGGGTGGCAGCAGCCCCTGTCCGTGGGGGGTCCGAGCTCCCCACAAACAGAGGCTGCTCTGCATCCCACAGAGCAGCCTCTGTCTATGGGGAGCTCAGACCTCCCCATAAAGCAGTCTCTGTCCCTGGCAGGCCCAGGCTTGCTGCAGACAGAGGCTGCTCCGTGGGATGCGGAGCAGCCTCTGTCTGCAGGGAGCTTGGAACCCCCACGGACAGAGGCTGCTTCACGACAGTGTCTCCTGCCCAACCCCGTCCCCCGCCTTCCGCTGGTGCTTCTCATAGAGGCAAGAGCAAGGGGGAGGCAACACCGTGGAGCTGGTGCTGGGGGAACCGGCTTTTAAACTGGCTCACCCCAGCACCGGCTCCTCCTTGCCCCCCTTGCTGCCTCTGTAGAAGGCAGCAAGGAGGGGCAGGCGGGTCTGTGGGAGCCAATACGTGCAGGGAGCTACCTTGAAAGCCCGTTCTCTGCATGTATTGGCTCCCGCCTGCCCCATTCACTCTCCATGCTGCTGCCTCTCTATCAGAGGCAGCAGTGAAGAGGGGCAGGCAGATCCAGTGCTTGGGGGGAGCCTGCTTAAAGCCATCTCCTTACAGACACCGGCTCCTCCCTCCCCACTTGCTGCCTCTGATACAGAGGCAGCAAGGGGTGTGTGTGTGGTCAATAAGATTAACCAATAAATTGAGTACTCGACTATCTGCTGGCATCCCTAGCAGTGACCCCCATGGAGCTACTCCAGTTTAGCCCCTTTGTGGGCGTGGTCCCATTTCTTAGTGTCTTAGCTCTGGAACTGGTTTAATCATCCATCTGTTTTATAAGAAGCAGGGAGATGAGCTCTATAGAGCTGACACAATATTTACCTGCAGTCCATTTGAGTCTCGGATGAAAAACAAAATAAATGAATAAAGCAGGGGAAACATTATCCAAAGGAAATGCAGATTCCCAGCTTACAGCTTCAGTTTTGTGTAATGTATGTTCAAAGGAAGCCAAGATTTTAAATGAAGAACAGAGCAGCTTAGCAAAGTCTGTAATTGTATGTACACTGAGACTGAACAATGCCAGGTCCTTGTCAGAGCATTGCCAGTATAAACGATGGGTTTATGCAGTCTGATACCTTCTGCCACTTTATTTCCACTACAACATACTGATTAGGAATCCAACCAATCATGCCAGCCAAACTAAATCGCCATCCTGTGGGTGCCAGTTCATGTCAGCAACCCATTGGAGCTTTCACTTCATTGGGAATAAGTAGATTTCAGATGGATTCACTCCATTAATTTGGCATTCGAAAGCGTCTTGATGAAACACGGAAAATGTCACTCCTGAACAATCCGCTTCCTAGCATCGTTTGTTCCTTTCTGTTGTTCCCCGTGTTTGGGACTGTTAGCCCTCACTGCATTTGAGACTGAAGGGGGTTCAGAGGTTTTAAGGACGGAAAAGGACCATTAGATTGTCTAGTTTGACTGTCTGACCTCTTACGTAACACAGGGAACATTAGCGGAGTTGGAGGTTTTGTGATATTCAATTCTACATTCAGTTTGAATTCAAAAAAGCATTTCCCTGGTCATTTCGATCCATGCTGAATCCAATGGGACTGCTCATGCTTAAAGTGAATGTGTACCCAGAGCCGGTCCTAGGGGTGGGCGAGCCAAGTGGTCACCCGGGGCCACCATTTTCAAGGGGCCTCCAACAGAAGGGTGGGTTGCGACCGCATTTCAACCCGACCTCCCAAATCCTCCCCCCAGGTTTCCCTGGTTACTCCCCAGCTCCCTCCCCCAGGGCCGCCAGTTGGTTAGGACCAGCCCTGTGTGTATCTAAGTGCTTTGCTGGAATTTGAGGTCGTGTTGTATTTAGAAGTGATGAGAATTTTGTAATTCACTTTTCAAGAGAGCATCTCCATAGTGTCAGCAAAGATGTCTCGAGCCAGTTAAGAAAGTCCAAAGCAGAATCCATTGTAGAAAAGCAAGGAACGCGGAAACGGGCTGTGATTCAGTAGAAGATTTACAGCGGTGTTTATGTATTAACAGGAGTGAATTTACTGGTGGGGACAGAGAATGGGCTGTGGCTGCTGGATCGAAGTGGACAAGGAAGGGTTTACTCGCTGATCACAAGGAGACGATTCCAGCAAATGGATGTTCTGGAAGGACTCAATGTGCTAATTACCGTATCAGGTTGGTTCAGCCTTTTAAAAGTGCCTGACCTCACTGTCGGGCTGGAAGCAATTATAAAGAAGAATTAGGTTATGAATTAGGCTATAGACTTTCCTCTTGTAGGATGCAGCAGGACAATTATTTTAGTTAATAGGAAAGTAATTTTTGGATCTTCAATATTTGCATTCTCATTCCAGATTCAGAGGTGACCTGGGATATATCATTCCATGCTTGATGTGTAAAATGAATGTGGGTGATATAAAAGCGTATTGGATCATTAAAACGGACCGGTTCCCATCATTTTGTTGTTGCTAGGTCGTTTGCATGTGGTTAATTGTTTATACAACATCTGAGCATCACTCTAAGCAGATTCCCATTAAAAACATCGTTAAATCTCATCACTTCATGGCTCACGAGAGGGAAAACCAATCATGTGCAGTCCCCTCTGCAAGAGTACAGGTCCTCCACCCTCATGGATGGTCGGGGCAGCTGAGGATGCTCAGAATCTCACAGGATCAGGCCTTTGATGGGGCAATTTGAATGCCTTGTGTTTATACATAAGCTGGACACCATGCATTTGGCATAGCTGACACCTGTGTTTCCCAGCTTCTCTTGGTCTGACTTTCCACATGAGCCTTTTTCTTGAATCTAGGTTGCTATTGCCTTCTATCGGTCTAAACACAATGGCTGTGTCTACACTGGCCCCTTTTCCGAAAGGGGCATGCTAATTTTAAACTTCGTAATAGGGAAATCCGCGGGGGATTTAAATATCCCCCGTGGGATTTAAATAAAGATGTCCGCCGCTTTTTTCCGGCTTGTAGAAAAGCCGGAAAAGAGCGTCTAGACTGGCCCGATCCTCCGGAATAAAGCCCTTTTCCGGAGGAACTCTTATTCCTACCTGAAGGATCTCTTATTCCTTATTCCTGAAGGTAGGAATAAGAGATCCTCCGGAAAAGGGCTTTATTCCGGAGGATCGGGCCAGTCTAGACGCTCTTTTCCGGCTTTTCTACAAGCCGGAAAAAAGCGGCGGACATCTTTATTTAAATCCCACGGGGGATATTTAAATCCCCCGCGGATTTCCCTATTACGAAGTTTAAAATTAGCATGCCCCTTTCGGAAAAGGGGCCAGTGTAGACACAGCCAACATGTAAGAGACTTCCTGAGATAGGGAATGATGAAGTAAAAACCTCCCAGTCATGGAGTTTGTTCACTGCTGGCAGCCTCTCCCGGTGGCTCTAGGGGATTCGCTCTTGGCACTACCCTCCTCTGGCAGTGTATCTACCCATCACCTCTTTGACCGTGCAGACCCTCTCAGTCTGTCACCCACAGAACGGCAGCTTCTGTTTGTGACTTGGCCCTCCAGCCAGGTCACTAAGTTCCTCCCCTTCCAGGGAAATCCAAGTCCTTCCGGACCAACTGTCCATCTGGGGTGACCAACACGCTGCTAGGGGAACCTAAGCCCTCTGCCTCCACCAGGTCCCAAGCCAAGCCTCCTATGCTAAGGGATCCTACCCCTCTGCTGCTGTTTCCCTGGGCTTCTTCCTGCTTATCTGGCTTCCTTCTCTTTCTGGGTTTGCCAGTCAAACCTCCCTCTTCCCAGGCAGTGGCTGTAAACTACTTCCTTCTAGCCCCTTGCTGCACTCAGTCTCTGGGCCTTGTACAGGCCTCTCTTGTTTCTGCCCAGCTGAGCCCATTTCCAGTTAGCGGCCTGCTCCCTCTTGCCTCCATCAGGTGCAACCTTCGTCACCTTGGCCCCTCCAGGCCTGGTGGAATGCCCCTCCCCCCAAAAAAGAAATAGGTACCTATAATGACAACTGACAGTTAATTGGAACTGAAGAAGCTCTCCCATCCAGAATGGCTTTTCCAGCCAGATTGGCGTGGCAGGTGGCAGGTGTTCTCCTCTCCCATCCTGCCTGGGTTCAGGGGCAGCCATTCTGTGGGTGTACGGGAAAACATAAGACCGGCCATGCAGGGTCAGGCCAAAGGTCCATCTAGCCCAGTGTCCTGTCTGCCGACAGTGGCCAATACCAGGTGTCCCAGGGGGAGAGAACAGAAACAGGGAACCATCAAGTGACCCCCTCCCCTGTATCCATCAAAATCTTTTTGTGAAGTATGAAAATGGGGGAGAGGGAAAAACAAACCCAGGTGCGCAAGGGCCACGCTACAACCAGTGCACAGTCCTATAGGGGATATGGACACCGCAAGGGGGTCTCCTCTCCTGCGCTGCTGGCCTCATTTCTCACACGACTTAGCTGAAATGACACAAGTCCTAACAATCCCAGAGCCTGGCTACCGGAGGCTCGGCACTGCTCTGAATTAACCCTCTGAATGCCTCTTTTTCCGGTCTGCACACATCAGGGAAAAAGAATAAGCTGAGGGTGTATTATTTATCCTGGCTGAGGAACAAGATCTTGCGCAATGACCCGGAGGTGGAGAAGCGGCAAGGCTGGATGTCCGTGGGAGACCTGGAGGGCTGCGTGCACTACAAAGTCGGTGAGTTTCATTTGGCTCTTTTCCAGGCAGCCCTGTGCGGCCTTCCTTTCCCCATCTGATCACACACACTGCCCGCATTTTCCTTCACCTTTATTTGGTCGTCTTTGAGCTTTCTTCAGATCTTGCATGAGATACATGACGGACACCCCTCTCCCTTGATTGCCACATTGCTCCTCCCTTTGCAGCCCCTGTCAGCAGGCCATCCTGCTGTTTGCTGCCAAGCCTGTCCGAACGGAAAGGTAGGATGCTTCTGCCACTCAGCCAGTGCGTTCAACATTCTGCACTTGGCTGGCCACCTCATTGTTAGTGATATTTTTCACCTCCACCATACCAGTACCCGAGTACCTGCAGGGAAATAGTATCAATGGGAAGCCTGCAGGAGATTGATCGGGATGGGTGACCCACTATCTGTCCCTGTCTCTGTATGGGGCTTGTACAATATATAGATATAGATTTAGATATATAGATATATCAAAGCTGTACTTAAATATACAATAAAATGCCGTTGTGATGACAGGCGCTGAAATCTCATCTTGCTTTTATTCAGCTTCTGAATAGAGTAAGTTTGAAGATGAACACCAGCCTATGTGACTGTCATTATTTCTTTAGCACTTAAGATATTTCAGTGAGTCATTTTATGCTGTAGTAGAGCATAAAATAGATTTGACTGTATTAAAAGATGTTCTATTACAGCTGAGTTTTCCCAAGCAATATAACAAAATAATAGGTGAGTGGGCGGTTGGAATGGGGAGGTCTTTGCCTTACACTCTGTTTTATTACTTTGCTTTTACAATGCAGTGCTTTAAAATTGGCAGAGTTTAAGATAGAATCAGAGAGAGGAAGCTTAATAGATATGTATGAACCTGTAGTTATTTTCTTTGTGATTTATAGTGCAACTGCATTTATTTCAACTTTAATGCCTCACTTTTAGGTTTTATTAAAAAAAAGTGTACTTGTTTGCAGCTTCTGGGAGGCTGGGTGTGAGAGAGAAAATAACTTAAGTAATTTGACAAAATGGTCACACAAAAGACTGAGCCAGAGAAATTCTAACATCTGGAGAAATCCCTGCAAACCTCAGACAAAAAGCCTCTTTGCACTGTGACATTTCCACGTTACCAAAACACGATCATGTTTGCAGGAATTGTGCCAACATTGCTGACGGCAGCCCTTTTAAACTGGTTTCTCAACTTTGACCTTCAAGCAAAATGCAATGTATTCCTCTCTGTAGTCAGATAAACGGGGGATTTTCTCTATTGGTTTGCTACTTTGGATGAGCAGCAACTATTATTTCACTATTTGCAAATCCTTGTGTTTTCTGACCTTTGCCCTTATGTTCACGTTCCCTGTAAAAAGTCAGAAAAGGCTGGTTTTTATTATCTCTACCTCGCTTGGCCTTTCCCATCTATATACTATCCTCATCCAAGCCTGCCCCTTCACCGAGCTGCCATTCTGTGTTGTACAAATGCAACACTGTCCTGTTCGAGCAGCATGTGCTGAGCACATCCTTACTCCCACAGAAATGATCCTTCGCTAACTTGTGTAACACCTGCCTCTTTTTTTTTCCCCCAAGAACCTGGTAGTGCTTTGCCCCACAGACACTGAATGTAAAATGAGGCAGAAGTGTGTAGCAACGCAACACCCTGGTGGTCTGTTCTATTTCTGAGGAAAATGCTCAGCTCTGGCAGAATTAAAATAAAACAGGCCCAAATTTTTTAAAAAAGCCTTAGTTTTCAGTGCACAGCTTTGCATTTACTGTTCATATCCCAACGTGAGTTTAACTAACTCAAATAAATTGCTCGTCTCTGAAATGCTCATGGAGCGTGATACGTAGGGAGGCCATTGCCACTTGGGGATTTAATTGCCGACATGCACGCTGCGAGGAGAATAAAACCTTAGAGCTCTGCGAAGGAATTCCGCAAACCACTGTCCCTCCTTTGGTACCTTAGAAGAGACTCAAACATGTGCTTGATACCCTCACTCACTACTGCCAGTTGGGGGTTTGTTGTTCGACAGCAAATCCTTTCAGAAAGCAATTGTCTATGGAGAAGTTTGCACAGCTGTTTGTCTGATTTCCCCAGCTGCTAGCAGCCATTTGAGACCATCTCGCTGGGGAGAAACAAAAGTGGATTGGCAAAAGTGGATGATTGAGACCATCATGACAGGCTTTTTGTTATGTGTTTGTGCAGCACCTCGCAAGATGGGCCTGGAGCCTCCAGGCACTTCTGCAATACCAGCGCTAAGCCAAGAAACATAACCCAAAGCGTACAGAAGTGGTGATGGGTTCTATGGCCGTAGCCATAAAGCAAAAATAGAGCCTTGAGCACCTCTGAGAATGGGGATAATATACTTGCTTAGTTGAGAGGGTCAGTGTGAAGGCTAATTCATTAATTTTTGTATAGTGTTTTGAGATTTGTACAATAAAGGTGCTATGTAACGGCCAAGTTCAGTGCCCATTGAAAGTAGCGGAATGACTCCAATAATCGGCAAGGAATTACTATTATAGCTATCAAGGATTCCTGCCAGAAATCTGACTTTAGAGTTTCTTGTACAATCCAGGAACAGAAGATTACCTTGTGACATGTATACATTGAGTTAAATAGCTTTGGGTATGTCTACACTACCCCCCTAGTTCGAACTAGGGGGGTAATGTATGCATACCGAACTTGCTAATGAAGTCCGGGATTTGAATTTCCCGGGCTTCATTAGCATAAAGCCGGCGCCGCCATTTTTAAAAGCCGGCTAGTGCGAACCCCGTGCAGCGCGGCTACACGCGGCACGGACTAGATAGTTCGGATTAGGCTTCCTAATCCGAACTATCTGTACGCCTCTACACGCGGCACGGGGTTCGCACTAGCCGGCTTTTAAAAATGGCGGCGCCGGCTTTATGCTAATGAAGCCCGGGAAATTCAAATCCCGGGCTTCATTAGCAAGTTCGGTATGCATACATTACCCCCCTAGTTCGAACTAGGGGGGTAGTGTAGACATACCCTTTGATTTCTACTCACCGAACGCTATTAACAAATTGATTGTAAAAACTGCACAGGCATTTCTGTACCTCAGTTTACCCAACTTTCAAATACCACTTTTGTGAAGAATTTTGAACAGCAGATAATGGCATAGGACCAAGTTTAGACCTCCATAAAACCATAATTTTTGGATTGCTTCTTTCCTCTCTTGTGTCTGCATAGTGACTGCATAGGCCCCAACTTTGTATACAGTTGTGTATGCGAGTAACTTAATCACATGCAAAAGTGCTTGCAAGAACAGGACCTTTTTAGGGCACTGACCTATCTTGATTGTGTATAAGTTAGCGAGCACACATTTGGGTGATAAATAGATTATAAATATTAATAATATCAAGCATTGGCTGTGAAATTGAAAGTCATTGAACTATAGGTTCAAAGTAAAAGAGAGTCTTTCCTAGTGTTTTATATCAAAGACCAACTTCTAACACCATTACTCAGTGAACAGTAACTTACTCCAAAAACAGTCCAATTGAAATTATTGGGTGTGATTGAGGGCATCAGATTCTGAACTTGAAGTGTCTTTGATTCATATGGGCCCACCTGAAACCTAAATAACTGTTCCTTTTGTATTATAGTGAAATATGAGAGAATCAAATTTCTTGTTATTGCTTTGAAAAGTTCCGTGGAGGTGTACGCTTGGGCTCCAAAGCCCTATCACAAATTTATGGCTTTTAAGGTAAGACAGACCTCATCTTGGTTTAGCTGTATCTGAAACACCCACTGCTTTATTCCCCACTGCCTGCTCCTTGTTGCTTTGTGTAACGTTTATTTAATTTAGGAGTGAATGAGTGAACTTTTTTTATTTAGATCATGGGTTCCCAAACTGGGGGGCGTGCCATGCTCACCATGCAAATGCCACGTGTCAGATTGTTTCTTAAACATTGCAGATATGCTTTTGCTACCAATCAACCATTTTTTGCAATGTCTTGTCTAAAACATGTGTTTGGACACATAAGGAAATGAACTGTGCCAAAAGTAAGGGGGAAAGGAAATGCCTAAGAATTGGTTTTTCAGATGTTCTCAGTATTGATCTAATACCCTTTAAAAATCAGGGGGCAGGAAGGTTCAGGGGTTAGATCACCAAAAGGAATTCAGCACTTTATGCAAGTCAATAGGAGACCTGATTTCCTTAGGGTTCTTCAATCCTAAAATCTCAACCTTGAAGTCAATAAGAAGGAGCAGAATACAGTCAGTGCTGAGCAGTTCTGGAGATGTCAACCTAAATTAATTACATTGAGCCCAGAAATATGACTGCTGGCTACCATGCACAACTGTATAATTCAGCTTCAGGGTTACAAAATTTTCACGTATGAGAGAAGTAACATCTAAACCTTTCCTTGAACTAGAGATAATTGTGACAGAGGCTGAACAAACTTTTGGATTTCATCCAATCTGGGGGAGTAATACAAAAATAAACAGTAGAAAGTTGGCTGCAGCAGAAGTTTCCTCTGAGCCAGGAAACCACAAATGCAGATCTTTGATTAATAGAGAAATGAAACAAGAATGCTGAAGTACTGGAGGATGGCATGGCTCAGATAATGGACCAAATTTTGTTTGATTTATGCAGCAGACTGAAGTGAGATTAATCACCTGCATTAGATAAGCAGATATTAGCTATAAAGCCAAATTCTGCCCTTAGTTATAGAATCACATGGATTACAAGTATAACTGAGTAGAGAATTTGACCCTGTGTCTGGTGTAGTTATGTATTGTCAGTAAACTGGCTTTTCACAAGATACATTAGAAATAGTAATTCCTTTGTCTTCAGTATAGAATTAATATATCACTGACTGTACTAATTTATAACAACACAGGGTCAGGATATCAAGTGCTGCCTATGAATATTTTAACAGCTGCAGTATCTTTTGAGGTCTGGGTGTGTTTATCCTCACATCTTCCTCTGCTGTTGTTTTGCACTTGCAGCTTTAGGTGGGAAAAGGATAATAAGATTCCATGGTGACAAAGGAAAAAGGGCTGTAGTGTAAATGGGATAAATCATACATTTAATCATCCGGGGTTTTGAGTTTTGGTAACAATTGAAAAAGATCATAGTTGTAAATGTGTAAAACTCAGTCAGCAGTTACTGTATTCGTAATGTGCTTATAATTGTATCTGACTTTTCTCTTCCCAGTCATTCACTTCGCTTCATCACAAACCATTGTCAGTTGATCTGACAGTTGAAAATGGACAAAGATTAAAAGTGATCTATGGCTCGCTAGTGGGATTTCACGCTATCGATGTGGACTCTGGGTCTGTGTATGACCTGTACTTGCCAACTCATGTAAGATGTTACTTCCTAAAGCTGCAATCATTCAGTCGTTTCTTTATTTATTCCTGAGGGCCGTAAGTGAATGGTGATTAGATCTGGATCTAGAGAACACGTCCTAGGCTAGCTGACAAAATGTTAGTGTTCAAACATTGTAGAAGCGCCACACAGTAGGACTCTGCAGAGACAGGCCTATGATTATGGATTTCTGTGCAGGACTGGGAATGAACTACATAATGGGCCAAAACAAATCCCATTCACTTTGGAGAACTCGGATTCCAGAGCTAAACGTAATAGTCCGTGCTCCGAATTTTTTCCTCTTTTTATATGTCATGCACACCCCATTTTACAATACAGAGAAACCCGCCCCTATGGCATCTTATCTCTGGAAACCCAGCTGAATTCAGCCCAATGCCTAGGCACCCAAACAAGCAGCATCCACCAAACTATGGCAGTGCCATAATTCTACTAGCCACAGTGATGTTAAACTCATTTACATTAAAATGTAACTAATGTACGTATCGAATTGAAAATGATTTCTATTGATCCACTTGCGAAAGGCTCATGTTATTGTTTCTATATATGTGTTACAGGATGGTTTCGTTTATCAAACAGCTATAAGCTTCACTGGTTCTGGCTCCGTTCAAAGTTAACACTCGTTTATGAGTCTAAGCAGGTGTGCCTGCCCACCATATGTTTAATTTGGTGGCTAAGCATGGCAAATGATTTCTTGTCAAAGAGCTAATTAGCATAATTAGCACAGTAGATGAAATGCAAGAGAAGAGGTGAATCCTTTTCAAAGATTCATCTTTGCAACATGTGCTAGCTATAATGATGTACATCAGGAAAGAGATTTCCCAGGTGAACGCCCTGAATATGGGGCACCTGTAGAAGAGCTGTTACTCCATTTGTGTGCTCTCTCCCACCATAAGTCAGCCTGTGCTAAAAATACGTTTTCCCTTAAGAGTGTTGGGTCGGAAATAAATGTGCTGCTACTGTGGGCTGTATCTGTTGGTGTATTTTGTTATTTTAGGGACTGTCTGATAGATGATAATTATCACAAGGAGGTTTTTTAGTGTTGGCAGCACAGACTTACTTTAATCTTACAGACTGAATTGAGACACGCTTGCTTTCTGTGCCCTCTTCTCCCTGTTCCTTCTCTCTCTCGCCTCTGCTTCAATTGCTCATGAGAATACCAAGGCAACGCATTAAAATTGCTCTCCGACTCTGGATACCTGTGTTAGTCTTACGGATAGTAGTTGCGGAGACACGGACTCAAGTGGTTGGCCTGAGTGTATTCAGTTCGGCAAGTACAGCTTCCGTGCTTCTTTTCTGTTTGTCGTGGCGTTGCAGCGTGTATAAATGTATGGGGTTGAGAAAGAAAGATAAGTGTGTTATTGGCTTGTGAAAAATGATGCTGCACTTGTCTGTCCCTTCCTGTGAAAATGCTGCTTGCAAGGATATTTCATTGTTTAGTTTAAAAAAAAAAAAAAAAGACCCTGTTAGTGTTTTTAGAAATGCTTAGTTATCATTTTGTGTTTTGTCTGAAAGTACTTTCCATAAAACCCACTTCCACGGTTATATGCTTCGTATAAATCCTTCCTCACTTGGCAAGTGTGTTGGCTGTTGCGAGAGAGAATATCTGCGTCCCATACCACTGTATGAATATTTTATCGCATGCAATTTATCATTTCAGTATTGTGGGTGTAAAATGTAAACCCAATAGTATTAAAAGTAGCACTTTCTGTGTTTAAGGACAGTGCATGAGAAGCAGGGGGAAATCTTGAATATATGTTCGCGTTTAGAAAGCTCAGGTGATTCTTTCAAACTACCATAAATATTGTTCATCAGAAGTGCTAACGAATCATTTATTTAGCTCATGAGTTATGCTAGGTCGGTATTCCTTAATGCAGGGGTGAGGAAACCCGAGGTCCAGGGCCAGATGCAGGCCCCGGCTTGCCTGGATCTGGCCACTGATACTCGGGGCTCCCCCCAGCATTGGAGAGCCCAGGCTGGTGAGGAGGGTTTTTTTTTTCTCACCTGTGTGCAGCCGCCAACTGATGTTTCTGTGGGTCGTTGTCCACGACCCAAAAAAGGTTCCCCACCCCTGCCTTCATGGGAGCATTAAGTTGCTAAAACAGGGACGTCGAGTAAGTTATCTCCCATCCTCTTCTAAAATCATCTTTGAATTAAAGTACAGCTCACATTCCTTCTGTCACTTTATATGCCAACATTTCATGAACAAGGCAGTAAATCTCCTATCTAGATGCTTCTTGGTTTCTTTATACCAAGTAATGCTTGTAAATATAACGTGAAAAATTGAACAGTGACTTTTATACAAACCTAGTACAGTAATATCTAAAAGTGAGGGAAATAATAGCCCTTTTCAGAGGTTAGCTAAGAAAATATACAGCCTATCTTAAAGCGGGTATTTCCTTGCTGTGAGCTGCGAGTCTGTTCTTTTTATTGCTCTGCCAAGCTATGTAGATTGATATAGTCACTAAAATTGCAGTCCGTGTCCTGATATAAATCTTAATAAAACGTTATTTCAGATCCAAGGGACTATTCACCCACATGCCATTGTCATCCTCCCCAACACCAATGGAACGGAACTCCTACTCACCTACGAAGATGAAGGAGTTTACATTGATATATATGGGCACTTCACAAAGGAAACTGTTCTCCAGTGGGGGGAAATGCCAGCATCTGTAGGTAAGTATGAGAAACAGCACTTGTGTTGAATGCAGGACCCTGTTGTAGGCAGTCTGAGTTTCTTGTTAGGTGTGTGCCCATCTGAATGGGGTTCTAGGGCACAGTTAGCCATTTCTGGTTAAAAACGATCTCTAAAGAGCAGCCAGATGTACGTGCATTTCTGTGCATTCTTGAGCCAATCAGTAAGTATGAAATGGTCTTTGCATTTGTGTTCAGGTCATGGTGTATCAGAGGCAGCAGCGCAGGGTGGCAGGAGAAGTCAATCCGCGAAGGGAGCCAGTTTAAAAACCAGCCCCCTGCACAGACCAGCTACCTGCTACGCCGCACCGCTGCCTCTGATACAGAGGCAGCAGCATGAGGTGGCAGCAGCCCTTGTCTGTGGGGGGGCCCAAGCTCCCCATGGACAGAGGTTGGTCTGCGGGATATGGAGCAGCCTCTGCCTGGGGGACACTCAGACCCGCTGCGGACAAAGGCTGTTCTGTGGCAGCCTCCCCTGTCCCTCCCCCGCTGCCTTTGAGAGAGGCAGCAGCACATGGGGGAACAGGTGGCACTAGGAAGCACTGGTTCCTGGTTCCCCCCCCTTTGTTGCCTCTGATACAGAGGAAGCAAAGGGAGGGCAGAAGGCGTGTAGTCGAGAAGATTAACCGATAAGCCTAGACTTATCATTTAATTGTATAGTCAACTACACATTGACATCCCTACTACATAGTCAGAGTATAGGAGGATTCAGGCCTTCCAACAGGTATATTCTTGTGCCTGGTAATCACTTTAGTAGGCTACAAAGGAATAAAAACGTGCGGCTGTTTCCTATTTGCTACAAAGAAATAAAAACGTGCGGCTGTTTCCTATTTTGAATCTTCCATATCCACAGTATTTTGTATAGAAATAAACAGTGTATAGAAAGTAGAATAATTGGTCTGCAAACATAACAGCCTATCAAATTGTCCTTTATTTTTATCAGTCTCAGAGGGGTAGCCGTGTTAGTCTGTAACTGAAAAAGCTTAAAAAACAACAAATGGTTCTACAGCCCCTCAGAGATTAACAAAAAATGTAGCTGGTATCATGAGTTTTCCTGGGCACAATACACTTCTTCAGATGAATGGAGCAAGGGGTCCAGAGGTACAAATAAATAGCAGAAAAAAAGAGGCTAGGGCGGGAAAAAGAAGGGAAAAAATCTTGTCAATTAGCGTGTTGGTGTATCACCGTCCATTGAGTACAACAGATTAGATATAGCATTAGGTAGGTAGGTTGTCAGGCTACCTGTGGTTTTCATCCGGCCTCACAAATGCTAAAAAGAAGAATTACATAGAGGCCCAACTTAAATGTATACTCCAAATTAAAAAACATAGCAAGAGACCTAAAAAAGAGTCACCGTGGCTTAACCACCATGTAAAAGAAGCAGTGAGGGACAAAAAGGTATCTTTTAAGAAGTGGAAGTCCAATCCTAGTGAGATAAATAGAAAGGAACATAAACACTGTCAAATCAAGTGTAAACATGTAATAAGAAAAGCAAAAAAAGATGTTGAGGAACAGCTAGCCAAAAACTCAAAAAGAAATACCAAAATGTTTTTTAAGTACATTAGAAGCAGGAAGCCTGCTAAAAAACCTGTGGGTCCCCTAGCCAATCGAGATATAAAAGGAGCAATCAAGGACGATAAAGCCATTGCGGAGAAACTAAATGATTTCTTTGCTTCGGTCTTCACAGCCGAAGACATTAGTGAGATTCCCAAATCTGCACCGTCCTTTGTGGGTGATGAATCTGAGGAACTGTCCCAGATTGAAGTGTCATTAGAGGAGGTTTTGGAACAAATAGAAAAACTTAATGTTAACAAATCTCTGGGACTGGATGACATTCATCCAAGGGTTCTAAAAGAACTTAAATGGGAAATTGCTGAGCTATTATCTGTGGTTTGTAACCTATCCTTTAAATCGGCTTCCATACCTAATGACTGGAAAGTAACTAATGTGACATCAATATTTAAAAAGGGCTCTAGAGGCGATCCTGGCAATTACAGACCGGTAGGTCTAACTTCTGTACCAGGCAAATTAGTCGAAACAATAGTAAAGAATAAAACTGTGAGGCACGTAGAAGAACGTAATTTGTTGGACAAAAGTCAACATGGTTTCTGTATAGGGAAATCATGTCTTACTAATCTATTAGAGTTCTTTGAAGGGGTTAACAAACATGCAGACAAGGGGGATCCAGTAGATAAAGTACTTAGATTTTTCAGAAAGCCTTTGACAAGGTCCCTCACCAAAGGCTCTTGTGTAAATTACATTGTCATGGAATAAGAGGGAAGGTCCTTTCATGTACTGAGAATTGTTAAAAGACAGGAAACAAAGGGTAGGAATAAATGGTAAAGTTTCAGAATGGAGAGGGGTAACTAGTGGTGTCCCCCAAAGGTCAGTCCTGGGGCCAATCCTGTTCAACTTATTCGTGAATGATCTGGAGAAAGGGGTAAGCAATGAGGTGGTAAAGTTTGCGGATGATACCAAACTGTTCAGGATAGTCAAGACAGAAGCAGACTGTGAGGGACTCCAAGAAGATCTCACCAAACTGAGTGATTGGGCAACAAAATGGCAAATGAAATTTAATGTGGATAAGTGTAAAGTAATGCACATCTGGAAAAATAACAGCAACTATACGTACAGTATGATGGGGGCTAATTTGGCTATGACAAATCAGGAAAGAGATCTTGGAGTTATCGTGCATAATTCTCTGAAAACTTCCACACCGTGTGCAGCGGCAGTCAAAAAGGCAAATAGGATGCTAGGAATTATTAAGAAAGGGATAGAAAATAAGACCCAGAATATCTTACTGCCCCTGTATAAAACTATGGTCCTCCCACATCTTGAATACTGTGTACAGATGTGGTCTCCTCACCTCAAAAAGATATTTTGGCCTTAGAAAGGGTTCAGAAAAGGGCAACTAAAATGATTAGGGGTTTGGAACGGGTCCCATATGAAGAGAGGTTAAAATGACTGGGACATTTCAGTTTAGAAAAGAGGAGACTGAGGGGGGATATGATAGAGGTCTATAAAATCATGAGTGGTGTGGAGAGGGCGGATAAAGAAAAGTTATTTATTAGTTCCCATAATAGAAGAACTAGAGGACACCAAATGAAATTAATGGGTAGCAGGTTTAAAACTAATAAAAGAAAGTTCTTCTTCACACAGTGTGTAGTCAACCTGTGGAACTCCTTGCCAGAGGAGGCTGTGAAGGCTAGGACTATAACAGAGTTTAAAGAGAAGCTAGATAATTTCATGGAGGTTAGGTCCATAAAAGGCTATTAGCCAGGGGATAGAAATGGTGTCCCTGGCCTCTGTTTGTCAGAGGCTGGAGAAGGATGGCAGGAGACAAATCACTTGATCGTTATCTTTGGTCCACCCTCTCTGGGGCACCTGGTGCTGGCCACTGTCAGGCTACTGGGCTAGATGGACCTTTGGTCTGACCCAGTACGGCCGTTCTTACGTTCTTATGGTTATTTTTCAACAGGACAGTTTTTTGTCTCATAGGTTTCCAGTTATTAAAATTGTAGCCAGGTCCGTCCTTAGGATTTATGGCATCCCACACAGTACAGGTTGTACCTCCCTAAACCGGGACTCTCTGGTTCATTGCTGGACCATGAATGTTCCTGGACCAGGGATCCCAGGAGCAGGGAGGCCAGTGATGAATAGGGGGCTCGGGCAACATGGGGAGCAAGCACCAGAGGGCTGAGGTGACACGGGGAATCCTGCAATGCGGCCAAGAGCCCCGCGGCAGGGAGCCCACCAGCGGAGGGAGCTCCGGTGGTGCAGCCAGGAATGCGGCAGGAGCTTAGGCAGCTCAAGGAGCCCTGTGGCGGGGGGCTCAGGCAGTGCAGCTGGCAGTCCCAGCCAGAGGGATCCAGCCAGGGCCAGTAGAACAGCTGGCTGGGGCCAGAAGTAGAGTCAGCAGGTGCCTGGAAGGCTGGTGACCTCTCCTGGTCTGGCAAACTTCCTTGTTCGGGACCAGCTGGGTCCCAAGGGTGCCAGACCACGGAGGTCCAATCTGTACTATTAAATGGGTTCCCCTATGCCCGATGGCAGCCAGAGGCAGGGCACAATGATTTTTAGAGCTGCAGTTTTATAATCTTCAACACACTAATGAAATATTTTTAGAAACGAATTTTAAACGAAGGTTCTGTGGGACTCACGCAGTAATTTCAGAAACTGACATTGGCCAGGCCTGTGAAATGGCTTCATTACCGCTTGAATGGCGCTTCCACGGGTTAGCTGTTCTGTTAATAGCTCTGGCAGACTTCCAACTAGATCCTGTCTGGAGGAAGCAGTGCCACAGAACAGGGGTAAGAAGAGGCAGGTGGGTGGACAGTAAGATCCTGTGGTGCCCCAAATATTCGGGTGCCCTACACAACTGGGTCAGAACAACTCTGATTGTAACTAAGAACAAAGAAAACCTGCATCTGGCAGGTTTCTGCATTTGTAAATTTCACCTGATGGACTCTATTTCTGTGAATTCTTAAACTTTATTTTTTTTTAACCGTCACAAGCACGTGAAAGCAAAACTGACCTAATTCTTTTTTTTCATTTATACTGGAGTGACTCTGGAGTTCCTCCGTTAAGTCAGTAGAATGACACCAGAGGCCCATCTTTCTAGAGGACTTCCAGTCCAACCACCCTAGAGAGAATGAGGCCCATCTCTGTCATGAACTCAGATACCGGCATGGTCCCATATTCACTGCACTGCCATCCTCGCCACTCTAAGAATCATTGTAAGAATAGGTTCACTGTTGTATGTACTAAGGCCACGTCTACACTAAAGTCAGGTCGAGTCAGCTACATTGCTTCAGGGTGAAAAATTCCACCTAGTTAAACCAACCCAGCCCCTAGTGTGGCCAGCGCTTGGTCAATGGAAGAATTCTTCTGTCGACCAAGCTGCCACCTCAGGGTGAGAAGAAATAACTACAGTGACCAGAGAACCACTTACTTCACTGGAGGAAGTACCTATGTCAGGGGTGGGAAACCTCAGGCCCGGGGGCCCGATACAGCCCCCCACTTACCAGGATCTGGCTCCCGAGGCTCTGCCCCTCCCCCCAGCATTGGGGAGCCTATGCTGGTGCACTGTCTCTCTGTGGGGATAGAGACCACAAAATCTACTAGGCTGGGCCCCCTTGGCGCTGGTGTGTGAAGACAATGGGCGGAGAACGTCTTTCTCCTGCATTTGGGGGCCATGTCGGGTTTTTTGTTTCTCACTTGTGTGTGGCCCCTCACTGATTTTTCTGTGGGTCAGCGGCCCCCAACCCAAAAAAGGTTCCTCACCCTACATGGAAGCTCTGCAGCTGCAGCATTTCTAGTGGCGCCATAGCTTTAGGCTTGGTCCACATTTATATCTGCATAGCTGTGTCAGTCAGGGGTATGAAAAACCCGTATGCCTAACCAACATCGCTATGCCAACTCCTACCCCCAGGTCCTCTGACAGCAATTCTGGGACGCCAGGCAGAAATCAATGGGCCCTCTGCCCCTCACTCCCTCACCTGGGGTCACAAACACCCCCCTTTCACCTGGAGAAGCCCTAAGCACCCCCTGCCAGTCTCCCACCTGCTCAGATGAGCCTCAGGACGGCTGCACTGCACCGACCCAGCCTGACTACTCTGGGAAAAGCCATAGCAGCACCACTTGATTCAAAGATGCGTTTGATATGTCCCTTGCAGGTTCCGGGGCCCCGTAACCCCACCTCAGAACCTGCGTGTGGCATGTCTGAACTGTCTTTGGATCAAAAGACGCTTTCCCCAGAGCAGGTAGAGATACCGTGACAACGGCTGGGGCCCCCCGGCCCTATGAAATCACCCAGGCTCCTGAGCAATTTCCACCCCACCGCCGGCAGCCTGCCCACCCCAGTGTAGACACAGCTATACCAACAGATTAAGTATTGTATGTTCCTTCTCCTCTGACAAGTAGCATCCTCTTCCATTTCCAACTCCACTATTAAGCTGCAGGGTAAAATTAAAACACATCAAGTGTGTCCTCCTCTGTGCTGGATTAATGTGTAATGCCTTAGGACACACTGAGCCTTTACATCCCACGCTCTAATGTTAATAGCCCGGTATGAAACGATCACTGACAAAAGACCCATCATGCAGTATGGAGAGGAAGAGAAAAAGTTCTGTCTGGGAGCATTGACTCTAATTGGAAGCAGAATTGCGAAATGGATTGGAGATGAGATGCATTGGAAAGTACTAGCCTGAATAGGAGCAGCATGTTCTAAAGAAGGGCCTTGCGTTACAGCTTAAAAAGCCAGCTTAATGTTTTCTCCAAAGTAACAGTGGTGCATATATGATCAGCTTAAATATTTAAGCCCTCTTTTCTTCTCCTATGAATGCTCCACTGCTTTGCACTCATATTTCTCCCTTTGGGAAGCAACAGAATTTTAAAACTGGCTTCGTTTACCTTCCTGTGGTGCCAGACGTTTTCCTGGATCTTGTCTCGAATGGTTTTTAAAGCCTGGACGAACTTGCAGCTATTATGAGATTGTCTGATCGTGTTATTCTAATGTGTGGTAAGAGCCAACAGAGTGTCAGGCTCTGTTCAAGACATAGTCCTTGTCCCAGGGTGTTCCTTTCAGAACACGATCAAAGATCAGCCCATAACAGAGGGAGCCCTGCAGGCAGATACACAAAGTGATGTATAAGGAGCTATGGGATTTGTTACCTTTAGCTTCAGAAAAATAGTTGCAGTAAGGTTTGCGTGTGTGACGACTCTTACGACCGGCTCTGAAATGTGGAGTTTCTGACCTAGCACATCAGTAGTCAGCTACAAGAATATTCCCCTTTAATCCAGAGTTAGCCGGAGATTTTCAGAGGCATGAAGAACAGTCCGTGGGAATTATGTGCAGTCGGGATTTCAAGCACAATCCTCTAAGGGTGTAAATGGAAGTCAGCAGAGCTAAACAGGTGGACACTAGCTTCATGCTAGTGACATGGCAGCTGAGGTTTCTTCAGGATGCCCTGCTGTGCACTAGAGCAGGGGTGCGCTGCCTTTTTCCTCCCATGGATAGCATCGTCAGAGAGAGCATGCCTGGTGGCTATTCCCCTTCCCACAGAACCACGTCCCCACCCCTTCCCAACCACACAGCATCCTTTGGGTGTCTTTGGAACCACTTACACGCATAAAGTGATGGCAGGAAAGTATTTGAATGGAGTTTTAACTCCTTTTAATGGAGCTTAACAGCTGGGAACACGGAGGAGAAGACAGCTTTGTGGGACTGGGGAGAGTTCAGTGGAGGGCAACAAAAATGATGAGGGGGCTGGAGCACATGACCTATGAGGAGAGGCTGAGGGATTTGGGTTTGTTTAGTCTGCAGAAGAGACGAGTGAGGGGGGATTTGATAGTAGCCTTCAACTCCCTGAAGGGAGGTTCCAAAGAGGATGGAGAGAGGCTGTTCTCAGTGGTGACAGATGCAGAACAAGGAGCAATGGTCTCAAGTTGCAGTGGGGGAGGTCTAGCTTGGATCTTAGGAAAAACTGTTTCCCTAGGTGGGTGGGGAAGCACTGGGATGGGTTCCCTAGGGAGGTGTGGAATCTCCATCCCTAAAGGTTTTTAAGTCCTGGCTTGCCTGTTGGGTTGGTCCTTCTTTTTGAGCAGGAGGTTGGACTCGATGACCTCCTGAGGTCTCTTCCAACCCCTAGGATTCTGTGACTAACCAGCTCTCCACAGATCACCACCAAGGGCTCTGCAGACAAACAGGGAATTTTATCCTTGGAAGGAAGGCATTCTCTCTTCCCCTCCCGCTGGCAGGGGCTCGGTCACCAGCCTCCAAAGAGTCCTCTCAGTCAAATGTAGGCCACCGCACTTCCAGTATTATTTCTACGCCACAGTCTGCAGGACTCTTGCCTATCCCAGCACAGAGAGCAGAAATTAACAATCATATCAAAATTGGGGGGGGAGGGCCTTTGAAGAGCCCCATTCAGTATTTTCTTTCAAGTGTGCGTTTCCCACCAGTGCTCACTCATATTCTTACTCCTTTGAAATTCTTGGCTTATGCCAAAAGCACTGAAATATTATGAGAAGCGGCTCAGGTCACCATATTTCTTGCTTAGACAAACCTCGGAGGAACTTGCAAGAGATCCTGTTCCCTTGACACTTCAACACTCAGCCAATTGCTGTTTTGACAGCAATCTGTATCAAGTGTACCGAAGATTTTCTTGTTATGAATTTCGACCTCATTTTTCATAGGTGAAAGGCTGGGGTGTTAACTCAGGGTTTAGTTATCCATCACTTCCTTTGATTGTTAATATATGTTGTCATTATTTAACAAAATTATTTTGGATGCTAAACTTCCCTGGTCTATTAGAATATCTTAAGTGATTGAGAAAGGTGGCAAATACTTGTGATATAATTGACAGATCTAGGGCAGGAAAACTAAAAATAGCACCCTCTTGTAGGCTTTAAGGTGGCACCTGTGTGGCCAATCCATTAATCATAAATTGGAACGAGGAAACTCAAATCCAGTGGGAAATTAAATAGAGAGTAATTCTACAATTTTAATTAGTGAGATTTCAGATATGTAGGGCTACACACAAATAGAGCTGTTGTGTTTTCTTTGTTATACCATACGATTTTTAAAAAGGCGTAAGAAATGTCAAGTTAATAAGATTTAGGGTACTTTTGTCCTTTTTGTATGCATAAAAATTATTAAAAGCATGAATTTGGGGAGCTGTTTTGGATGTCCTTTACTAGGTGCATTTAGGAAGCAGAAATGACAATTGATGCGGAGTAATGGAGCACTCTAGCCAAAGCATTTTATAATGACGTTCCTCTGTCAACACACTGGATTGGTGTTGAAATAACTGCAGCCTGGTTCATGCAAAGTAGTAGTCTTCCTATATCAGAATGATTCTAAATGTCCTTAAAAACTTCTGCTTGGATCTCACCTGCAGCTTGTTTCTGTATCCTTAGTGCATCCACAAAATTACCTGAGTTTTATTTATATACACATACACTCAAGTATTGATTGAGGAATACGCAGCTACTGTACGCCTAGAAGCTTGGAACATAGATATTTACAATTTTTTAAAATCTTATATAAAACCCACAAAGTTCTGTGTAACTAGGTCTTGGTAGGGACATGCTGCATTTCAGAGCAGGGACATCTTAACCCATCCAGTGCAGCCTAACCAAGACACAAGTTTGCTCACATGAACAATGTGGGACAGATGGGAGTTTCTGGTGACGCTACAAAAGCTTTTTCTCTGGGTAATTTCATAGCACCAGTTTTCTTGGTCTAATGAAAGAATATTTCATAGGAGGAAGAGGCTGTTCTGCATGTTAGGTATCTAGAGCATAAATAATGTGTTTTTCACCTTGGAAATGCCTACGTACACTGACTTCAGAGCTTTCAGGAGGGCTTTCCTTCGAACTGCCTCATTTAAACTCCCATTGGAGTTACTCCTTGGGCACTGTGCTAACTTCCATGCTATTTTCCAGGTGTTAAGGGACTATTAGGGCAGGCTTCCACAGCACTGTACAAATGAGTATATGCCACATTTGTAAAAGGAAACATGCAGTAACCCCCCCAGTCCCTCCCAAAAAAACCCAACCCTGCTCAGCTATCATTAGCTACAGTTTTATAGTCTTTCCTCTGGCACCGGAGGCAGAATTTGCCACCCTTGTTTGCAGTGGGTTTAACTTTTTAATTATTTCTAAATTCTGTCCTCAAGTCATAATCCTTGTAGCTGCAAACAGAATTTGGGATACAGTAGTAAATTGGTGGCAGATAAATGGGTAACATGTAATTCTAAAACATATCTGACTGTATCATTTGTAGCCATTTAAATGTAACAGGCAATGTCCTATGCCCCTAATAGGGCAAATTACTTCCCATCCGAAATGTAGAGTCTTAGGGTATGTCTGCACTGCAGAGTTTTTCCGGAAAAATGGCCTTTTTTCTGGAAAAACAATACTTACGTCCACACCCCTATTGCATTCTTTCGACACAAAGTTGAAAGAATGGAGGAGATTTTCCGACAGTGGGAAACCTCGTTCTACAAGGAAGAAGTATTTTTCCTAAAAAGCTTTTTTGAAAGAGAGTGTTTTTTCTAAAGAAGAGGCCTCCAGGAAAAAGCACAGGTGCTCTGTTGGCTACTCCATCCACAATGCCTTGGCCTCAGTGTGGTGAAGTCGCCAGGGAGAAGAGGGTGCGATGGAATATCACTGGTACCCAATCAGTTATTAGTGGCTCCCAAAATTTACAGCTAGTCTCAACTGTCCCCTCTGATCATGCTGCACAGTTTGCAGAAAAGGACCTGGGGATTACAGTGGATGAAAAGCTGGAGATGAGTCAACAGTGTGCCCTTGTAGCCAAAAGGACTATTGGCATATTGGGGTGCATTAGGAGGAGCATTGCCAGCAGGTCTAGAGAAGTGATTATTCCCCTTTATTGGGTACTGGTGAGGCCACATCCAGTTCTGGGCCTCCCCCTATAGAAAGCATGTGGACACATTGGAGAGGGTCCAGCGGAGGGCAACCAAAATGATTAGTGGGCACATGACCTACAGGGAGAGGCTGAAGGATTTGGGCTTATTTAGTCTGCAGAAGAGAAGAGGTAGGGGGGATTTGATAGTACCCGTCACCCTCCTGAAGGGCGGTTCCAGAGAGGATGGAGAGAGGCTGTTCTCGGTAGTGACAGATGGCAGAAAAAGGAGCAATGGTCTCAAGTTGCAGTGCGGGAGGTCTAGGTTGGAGATTAGGAAAAGCTATTTCCCTAGGAGGGTGGTGAAACACTGGGATGGGTTCCCTAGGGAAGTGGTAGAATCTCCGTTCCTGGAGGTTTTTAAATTCCAGCTTGACAGAGCCCTGGCTGGGGTGATTTAGTTAGGTTGGTCCTGCTTTGGGCAGGGGGCTGGACTTGATGACTCCTGAGGCCTCTTCCAGCCCTGGGATTCTAGGATTTTATGTCGTGTTGTAAGCTGAGCAGGTTTTTCCTTTGTGTGGTCCGTTTTTACCCTTTCTCCCTAATATCCATTAAAACATGAAGGGCCTGGTGAAATGCTTCATACTGAGGTATGCTACGTGGCTTCATGCCTATCTTTTACCACCAGTGTCAATAGATTTGGGGTGAAATCCAGGTCATACTGAAGTTAGTAGGGATTAGCAAGGGCTGCTGTGGCGTTCTGCTTCTGCACTGCTCCCGCCGCCACAGTAAGTGTGGGCTAAGCAACGTACGGGGGACTGTCCCATCCATAGGGTGTTTGGGATGGCCACCCCCCCAAAAAGCATGTGGACCTGGGGTAGTTGCCCCACACTGCCCTATGGAAGGGACAGCTATGCACACACTTCCCCTGGACCAAAGCCATGTGCTAG
This sequence comes from Pelodiscus sinensis, assembly GCF_049634645.1. Classification (NCBI taxonomy): domain Eukaryota; kingdom Metazoa; phylum Chordata; order Testudines; family Trionychidae; genus Pelodiscus; species Pelodiscus sinensis. The sequence continues at coordinate 43,240,231 of NC_134723.1, read as the reverse complement.
CAGTGGCACAGAGCTAGCAGCTAAAAGCCACTCTAGCCCCACTGTGCTGCCGGTGGTGGCAGCAGGTAGACTCACGGGGGGCTTTAAATTGCTTGGGGGCAGCAGGTAGGGCCACGGGACACATGGAGGGGGTGGGCTGTAGCAGGGAAGCGCAGGGTGGGACGAGCACGCGGAGACCCCTGTCACTTCGGAGCCCTGCTAGAGAGGGTGCCTGCTGGCCTGCTAGGAGGATTTGAGGACTGGCACTGGCCCTGAGGTAAATTGAATTTGGGATCCCTGGGTTAAATCCTCAAATGGGAATTAGGTGTCTACACGTCTTGCAGGATCTGGGCCTAGGAGGTTTGCCAGTGACTTCCCTGGGTCAGATGCTTTATCCTCCGGAGCAACACTTATTTGCCGCATAGTGCCTAATCACCATGGCCCAAGTGACCGTAGTAATCTAAGTGCCATGTAAGATGGGCCTATAATACACAGCACAAGCACGACTACCCCGTCTTTCCAAAAAATGCCATGTTCACTTGAACGTATTTGTAGAAGTCCAAACCTGATGGGTTTTATTTTCAATGAAGCTTTGCTACAACTGGCTGTTACTAAGACCCTTTGTGTAATGAAAGTAATTAGAGTGAATGACCAATTTGCTCCGAGGCAGAGCCTGATCTCATTCACACCAGTGTCTATTCGGAGAAAGTCAGAGGCGCTCAGATGGACGGCCATGTTACTGAAGTCAGAATCTAGCACTCAGCGGTTAAGTGGCTGTCCCACGCACAGGATCCTTCCCCGGCATTCTAGCATGCATTTTAATCTCCGTAGTACACATTAGGCTGAAGTGCTGTTTAATCTTTCAGGTGAACGCAAATGGGACCAGGGGGCGGGGCGGGAGAACTATTCAAAACCTATTGGGGTAGTATTGAATGCAGAGTGACTTCCTTCGTGACAGAGTGAGGCAGCCATAAAGGGCAGTGGAATAGCAGGAGTCGGGTCAGAACTGTATAAACACATGGACGATTAAAGACAGAGAGCGAAGCAGGTGCCAATTCTGCTGAAGTGCCAAGGTTGTAGGGCAGCTGTACAGCCTAGTGTTCCTTGTCTGGCTGCTGGGTTGAGCGGGGAGGTTCGCTATGGCTCGCAAATGCCCTTTACTCGTCACCATTGCAAAGCCTGTTTTATTCAGGCTTTGCTTGCAAGACCGGGATTTAACACTTGAAGAGGTATTTGTTGTACAGTATTTCTGTGTAGGGTTGTTTGGGTGAATGGGATTTCCTATTCTGAATAGATACAAGCTCCATGGATTCCACGGACACTTGAGTACGGTGTGTGTCTGGAGTATGATCCGTTATACAATCTCTATGTTAACAGGAAGCATGGAGCTACCAATTTACTACTAACAGATGAACTTCAGAGTTCCTAATTATCAATTCTGACTCTCTTTTTTGTTTATTTGTGTAGCTTATCTTCAGTCCAACCAAGTCATGGGTTGGGGAGAGAAGGCCATCGAACTGCGCTCTGTGGAAGCAGGAAATTTGGAAGGTGTATTTATGCACAAAAAAGCCCAGAAGCTAAAATTTCTATGTGAAAGAAATGACAAGGTACACACATGACTCAACGACAGTGGTTTAATGAATACGATTTAACCGTTGAATAAGAAAAAAAGATGAGGCCACTTCATTTTTATCTAGTATTCTATTATACTACATACTACTTGCTTTGGCATAATCACTTAATTAAAAGGAGACTTTGGCACTTGTGCCACAAACTGCCCTTTGGGAGAGGAATCCTGTGTCATCCCAGAGCCACACTGATGACTGCCAGATCCTAGCCACCTTTTCCACGTGCTTTGTGCTGGCTGCAGATGGTAAATCAGTGTAACTAGTCTGCTGGGGAATCCCCCAGGGGTCTGGCTTCTGCTCAGAGAGTATGTTGGGGGTGTGGCTCTGTGCTCCAATAATCCCTGGCTACAAAAGTCCCTGAAGAACTGTCACCATCAGGTACGGTTTAGAGCAGCCCTGGTCAATATCTCACGTACCAATACTGGAGATGGCACCGATAGCTGCTCAGTTAGATGTGGTGCATTTGCTTAGTTATTATGGTAATGCTTGGTAAATGTTCACCGTATTTAAAATACAGGAACCAGAAACTGCTTAGTTTAACTCAGGGCTTCTCAATGTGGGACCCCAACGTGAGTCGTGACCCACGCCACCAGGGCTGGCATTAGACTTGCTGAAGTCCGAGGAGGAAGCTAAAGCCCAAGGACTTTGCCCCTAGGTGGCAGGGCTCATGTTACAGCCTGCACCCCTCTAGCCAGGACTGAAACCCTCAAGCTTTTCCCTCTGCCCCCGACGGCAGGACCCAAGCTTTGGCTCTGCCCTCCTTTTCCACTGGGATAGTGTCTCTCGGGCTTCAGTGTCGTAACTTTTGTTTTCAGGAGGGAGTTGTGGTGCACTGAAGTTTGATAAACCCTCAATTAACGAAGTGTTTGGAAACGTGCTCTGATTTCTTTTTTGGTAGAAAATGTATATGCTAGAAACTGTGGCCAGAATGTATCCTTGCAAGCCATAACACTTCATTTTCCTAAGAAAATGTTACCGATGGGATTAAAATTGAATTGTGATTTATATTTTGGACTGTATTTCTCTCAGCTTTCAAATATTCTCATACATGTAAACTGACAGTGGCCTGTTCTTTTTCCTTTTCAAGGTATTCTTTGCATCTGTACAATCTGGGGGCAGCAGTCAAATTTACTTTATGACACTTGGACAAAATGTTCTATTCAACTGGTAAATCACATCAGAATGAAAGATGCTTTGAAGGTTCCCACTAGATACGAGCAGTGTAAAATGCTGGAAGGTTATACACCTGAATTTGCACTTTTTACCTACAAAAATCTGGTCATTATTAATTTATCAAAATTCATATTCCTTCAGTTGTGGAAGAATTTTATTCTCTTATCAAACTATTGCATATATGCTTAGTTCCATCTTCTAAAAACATGGTGCAAAGCAAGACTGAATTCCATAGCAAAAGAGCCATTGTCATCGAAAATGTAGCCAATATAACTAATTCCTTGTACTCTGAAAAGTGTACAGTTTCTTTTGCACAAACATTGTAATTTTATTCTTTTGAACTTGAGTATTTCTCTATGGATAGCAATATCTATATGTAGATTTATAGTATAAAGTACACAAATATGTTATGTGCTGCAATTCCTCTAGTTTTCAATTATTTTTGCTTTTCTCTTTCAATCATTTTACCCAGAGGCAATTATCCAAGTCCGAGAGCCAGTGAAACACCAACTATTCACAAAGGGGCTTAATGCAGACTTTATTGGTTAGGGACTGATACTGACCTGTAAGGCATGGATGTGCATCGCTGTAGAGTTGGTAGAGTCGGCTAGTGTACGCATAGGCACCAGTACAATAATGGAGTTTACAAATGCATAATGCTAACTCCTTATATGCCTCCGGACAAGATTGAGCCATAGACACAGTTACTGTAGAATATATTTGTAAAATATTTTAAATAGCAATTTGTCCAAACATATATACACCTGAAGCATTATGAGCCTGATCGTGTTCTACTCACACAAGTAGCCTTTACTCATGGAAGTTGATTTCCTTTAGACCGTCCATATATAAATATATATATAAGGGTATAGAATCAGGGGCTCTGTCTTTGCATGATACCCCATCAGGCTTACATTTGTTGGCTTGTAAATATGGTCTTTCCAAATCGGATGTCATGGTTAACAAAAGAATTGTTAATATAGCTATAAAATATCCACAGAACCAATTTATTATAAATAGAAGAAAGGCTTAATTTCAGACCCCCTATTCTAGATACTTTGTAATAAATCCGCACCCATTAGTAGCGTTTGAGTGTTTCTATAATACAATGCTGTTCTCAGGGGCTTAGTATCATAGACATGACAGGGTTGAATTTTAAAGGTTAAATGCACAATCGTTATGTAGCTAATGTTTGTGCAGTGCTTTGGAAATGTAAAAGTGCTAAATATGACGACATATAATAATACACTTAATGCACGAGATCTCAGTCCAAAACTGAGACACAGTTTAGACCAAACGATGTGTAAAAAAGAAATATCATTAACTACAGTATTTTAAAACGGTTACTGTTTCTAACTTGAAATGTGTGGGACTGGAAGGGGAAGTGGCGTTCAAATATCTAGTCTTCTACCTCTACGATGATGACTGAAAATGGACCCAGATAGAGAGCAAATGAAAGATGATTTCTTTGAAATTAAGTTAGTGGTCTTGGGGCCAGGGTTTCACATAGCACCCCCTTGTGATGAGCTCTCAGGCCTAGAACTAAATGGGTGGCATGGAGGCTGGTCACCTCACTCCTCTCCTGAGGATGAGCCTGGGAGGTATGCAGACAGGGTAGCACTGGCAATGCATGCACTGCTCTCTGCAAGTTCTTTGACTAACTGGAGGACTGCAGTCTCCGTGGCTATCAGTCCAGCATATTTCATAAGGATTAGTTCTTCTCACATTGTATAATGCAGTTTTTAAAATGTAAATATTCCCTTCTCAAATATGCAAGTATTTATTTACAACAGCATTTAAAACTAAGGCCGTGCTGAAGATGAGTGGCCATTTGCACACCAGAAAGGCCAACTTTGTGCCCAAATTTAGGCTCTTTTCCACAGTGGGTTGGGATTGCCATGCCCAGGCAAACCTCCATTTAAATCAGCGAGTCTCTGTGCAGCCACATGACTCCACTATCTGCTATCAATTGCAGGGTTGAGGCCGTAACTAATTGCAAAATTGCCCCCCCCCCAAAAAAAGTCCTGGGTTTCTGTGCTACTGAACATTGGGCTCCTTTTGCTCAGCTTTCAAAAAATAAAGAAAAAGAGAAAAAGTTGCAAGTTAATATATAAAGCTAATAGGCCAGCAATGAACCAAAAATGTAATTTACTTTTCATTTTCTTCTGAAAAGCGGAAATGCTGTGAAGAAAGGACAGATTTCATTATGTATCCCGCGGGTGTGCAAAGCCTGCTATCAAAATGCTCTTGCTCTCGCACAAATCAGTGATCCGGGCTGCCCAGTATACTTCAAAATGTGTGCTGATCATATCCGCCTCTGCATTACATGGGAGGCATGTGATTTCTTAACATCTTGGTGCCAAGAGCTAGAAGGAAGGTTTTCTTGACCGCCAGGCACTAATTCAAAAGAGTATAGCACATAACAGTGGGAGCTTGGAACATCCCCGTACCATGACATTAAAGAAGCAAATGTGATTAAACTTTTTTCATATTTATCGTAACAGAAAAATATGACAGTAAGTTGACAGTTTGTAAAACTGTTTAGAGCTGTCCCAAAAAAGAAAAGGTTGAGCTTCTGAGACAGAGAAAGCCTATGGCTACATTAAGGCTACGTCTACACTGGCCCCTTCTTCGGAAGGGGCATGCTAATTTTGAAAGTGGGAATAGGGAAATCTGCGGGGGATTTAAATATCCCCCGCGGGATTTAAATAAACATGGCCGCCGCTTTTTTTCCGGCTTTGGGAAAAGCTGGAAAAAAGCATCTAGACTGGCCCGATCCTCCGGAATAAAGCCCTATTCCGGAGGATCTCTTATTCCTACTTCAAAGTAGGACATGGGAGGCATAAGAAATCATGCCCCTTCAAAGTAGGAATAAGAGATCCTCTGGAATACGGCTTTATTCCGGAGGATCAGGCCAGTCTAGACGCTTTTTTCCAGCTTTTCCCAAAGCCAGAAAAAAAGCGGCGGCCATGTTTATTTAAATCCTGCGGGGGATATTTAAATCCCCCGCGGATTTCCCTATTCCCACTTTCAAAATTAGCATGCCCCTTCCGAAGAAGGGGCCAGTGTAGACGTTGCCCTTGTGTTTTAGCTCACATTTTGTCTCCATTTCATTAGTTTCAGTTCCTCTATATGTGGTAGAAGACGTTAACAGCCGGGTTCTCCTTTCCTGAGTTGCACCAGTATCAACATGGAGGAAATCTGCCTGTAACAGAGAAATCTTTTGAGAGATTTAAAGTTAGAATTCCAATAAATAATGAGAGCTGTGTACAGCATGAGGGAATGTAGGTGTAAGAGGCGTAAGAAATGATTAAAAGGGCTGAAGAGGATAGAGAGTGGAAGTGTCCAGAGCCTTAATTGAAGAATGAAGAAAGGAAAGTAGCTGAAGAAAGTGAATAGAAAGTAGCTGGAGAGGAAATAGAAGATGTCTAGAAAAGTGGCTAAAATATGAGTAGGACCCTACCAAATTCACAGCCATGAAAAATGCATCATGGGCCATGAAATCCAGTCTCCCACTGTGAACTCTGGTCTTTTCTGTGATTTCTGCCCATACTACATAGATTTCACAGGAGAGACCAACATTTCTCAAATTGGGGGGCTGCACCCAAAAGGGAGGGGAGGGGAGAGATCAAAAGGTTACTTGCCATTCTTACTTTTATGCTGCCTTCAGAGCGGGGCGGCTGGAGAGTGGCAGCTATTGGAGGGGTGCCCATCTGTGGAGGTAGCACTACCACTAGCAGTGCAGAAGCAAGGGTGGCAGTACCATACCATGCTCTCCTTACTTCTGCCCTGCTGCTGGCAGGGGCTCTGCCTTAAGAGATGGGCTCCTGGCCAGCAGTTGCCACTCTCCAGCTGCTCAGCTCTGACGGCAGTGCTGCCATAAGCACCAGTGCAGAAGGAAGGGTAGTAGTACTACAAGCCCCCCACAATAACCCTGAGATCTCCCCCAACTCCTTTTTGAGTCAGGACCCCTGCAATTACAACACTGTGACATTTGAGATTTAAACAGTATGATTTTTAAAATAATGATCATGAAATTGACCGAAATGGACCATGAATTTGGTAGGGCCCTAAAATATGAGGGTTTGGAGAGGTTTGATTTTTGTTAAGGATAGAGGAGTAGAGTGTCTAAGAGGTCATGAGAGATCTACCATGGCTTCCAGGGTTTATTTGGAGGGAAATAATGAAAAACTGCTGAAGCTCAAAGCAAATAAGATTTAGGAGATGAAGAGACAAGCTAGACTCAAAGTAATTTTAATGCCATTAATTTAACTATGCAGAATGAATCTGTTAGTCTCAGTTTGTTGGAAATTGTGAATTTTGTTTCCAACTTCATTTAGTCATTTGGTTTATTTTATTAATTATAGTCTTAAAACCAAGGAAGTGAGCTGTTAGTTTATGTTTCTTTTATGTAATCATTTTGTTATGAATAAATACAGTAGCGAGAGATACCCAACACATTAAGGAAGAATCCATGTGCCACTGATTCTAGCTGTGTAATCAGTTTTCTTATGACAGATAGGGTGGCCAGTATTCATATTTGCATAGACATCTGAGCTAATGTGCCACCAAGACACTATTACATAAGGCTACATTTGTTTTAGAAATTTTAAACTATACTCTTCAATTTACACCCTGACTCATGGCTTTAAAAGCTGGGAACAACCAAGCTGACTATGTACTGTACATTGTGTATGTGGGTTTTTTCTTCTTTGTTATCTGATGTTAATTGTACAGTTGAAAAAGCAATAATAAAACAGTAAATTGAAAAACAAAGCGTGACTGAAGTTCTGTTATGTTGGTGTAAACTAATATAAAAACGTGTCAAAGCATTTCTTTCTAGAGGTATATAAATATAAAAAGAGATTGAAAGAGGGATAGTTCTGTGTGTATGCATCTGCCTACAGAAATAAAGGGAAATCAGTGTTTTACATTTAGCTTGCAATGGAAAAAGATACTTGGGCAATTAAGTGAGAGCCTAGACTACACAGAATTTTGGTAAGTGACACTTTGCACCATGCTATATGCCATTAATCAGCTATACAAACTCCTTCTCAGAACACGGTCCTCAGAAAAGAGGGAACTAGTTTGCCTCCAGAGGATGGTACAGCATGGAAACATTAATATTCCATTAATAATACTGTACAAAAACTGGCTTTTACTTTTAGGGGTGGCTCAAATTAATGCCAATGCACCCTTCTTCACCTCATTTCTTTGAGATACAGCATATTGTCTTTTTGTTGCATCCTACAAAATTCATTGTCACACCTTACAGTGCAGTGTGAAAATGCCACTTATGCATATGTTGAAGGGCATAAAGGTGAAACCCTGACCCTTCTCCCCCTTGATATCAATGGGATCATGATTTTACCTTAAATGTAAAAACAAAGGCAAATGGCTTTTCGTTGAAGTTTGTCCTAATAGTTTGACTATATTTCTGAGGCTAGCACAGCACCTGCCTTCTTTTTAAAAATAAAAGTGCAGAATATTTTTTTAGTTCTCTTTTTTAAAAAAACCTAGATTGCATGTGTAAATCCCTATGTTACAAAAGCTTTATTAAGATTGAAAAAAATCAAACAGGTTAGGAAATGTCAGTCAAAATTTAAGCATAATTACACCTGTATTCCCCTCCATGGTCCACTCCAGGACTGCCAGATAGGACCCAGACTCTTGGCAGAGACCCTTGTTCTATTCCTTTCTCAGTGGGCGAGTTTAAGGCTGAACAGGTCCTTACCTTACACTGTGATACCCCCTGCAAGCCAGTCTGCCTAATGGCCAAGGTTTGTGTTTTGTGTTCTCTCTCAGGGGTATGAACAGTGTATTGCCAGCAGTTACACATTAACACACAGCTTTTTTAAGTAGGTACCTTTATGGTTAAGGTAAAAAGTATCACAGAGAAAAGGTAAAAGCAATGAACAGATTTTAAAAACACACTACACGCCACAAGTTCTACAGGCCAAAGTCCTTCAGCAGGGTTGGGGCCTCCTTGGACAAACATTCATGTCCTTTTGCTGGATCAGAAAGAAGACCCTCTGTCAATTTAACATCAGCCTCTTAATACCAAAAGCCCTTTCTCTGTCACTGTAAAACTTCAGTTTGAACTAGTAAGTGCAAATTTCTCCAGAGTGGTGTACCCGTGTAGAGCTGTTCTCCCTGACTTGCCTTAATCACTCCCAGTGTTTTTAGTTCCTGGTGGAGCTGTGCTCACCTTTCTTCCTGGAGGAAACTGAATACAATGATCTCCAAAGATATTGTACAGGGTTGTAATATATCTGCCCTAGCCAGACGTAATGTGGTCTGTGTACCAATCTCTACAACAGCCAGCAAATCAGAAGACACAAAAGTTGGCCTACAGGCATCCCCGCCTCCTCCTGCCATCATCTGTGCTGTGCCTCTCTGACAGCAGCAGCAAAATGTAATCGTGTCACTACCAAACTCTAGCATGGGTAAGTATAAGCTGTCTGCAGCAGTCCATCAATAATCTTCCTGCTCCTCAGCCAACCCTGCAAGCTTGGACCACTAACCCCTGCTTTCATTGTGCAGCCTCTCTATCTATCATGCCTACTTCAAGGAAACTAGGTCTATTGGACCAGCTCTCCCCCATGTACTGAAACCCTTGGAAAGAGGTGAAGAAGAGAAAGAAAAAAACCACGTGACATTTTCTCTTGTGGCCAGTTCCACAGATCATTCTGTTGAGAGTGAAGGGGGTGATGCCCACCTCCAGAAGAAATGTGGGCTTCTGCCTCCAGGACCTGCAAATCTCATCACTCGCTCAGTGTCCTCTGTTCCTCCACCGATTCCAGAGCCCTTCCCACCATTTTCAAAGAACTTCCCCTGCTAGGGTTTTTGTCCACCTGCCACTGTCCTGGAAAGCTCTTCAGGGCACAGACTAAGTGATAGATGTATATCACATCTGCAAAAAATGAGCCGCCGTGGCCACAAAGCCATGCAAGTTCAAAGTGAGAACATTGGTTTTTCGTCTCAGAGCTGGAACATGCAACGTACGAAAACCACAGGGATTTATTTCTCCTTTCTCTTTAACACACAATCATTTGCTAAACAACAGCAGTACAGGTAACTACATATATTTTGTAAATTGCACAGTACATGGAGCACACTGAGTATAGCTTCCATCTAGTTGTAGTACCGATCAACAGAACCTAAATGAAACGTGGCATTTTAATCTCAATCTCTGTTTTATGATGGGGGTTTGGTAGTTCCATAGTGCTAAATTGCTCTGCAATGAGCTTGTTTCTATAAGAAGCATCAAACAATCCGGTTTACAAGTTCAGGTTCTGTGCGGCAAGAACTGTATTTAAGTTAAATGAAATAAGAGCAAACCTGCAATCTACACAAAGAGACTGTTTTTCTATGGATGTTAAGAGCTGAGCAATAAAGAAAACGTCCACAAAAGTGGACAAGAGACCTTCCTGCTCGTAACCTGCCACTTTTTTAAACTGCACTTCATGGTACATAGTGCTGATTAAAGGGCAAGAGGGTGCCTACTGGGTAATCAACTCAAATGATATTTTAGCATTATTTGTGGTTGTCTGTTATTTTTTAGGCAGGGCCAACAGAAGTACCGAGGAGATAATAGTGAAACAAAATTGAGAAGGCTATTTTTTGTCCTCAAAATAATTTGCAACAAACAATTGTATTTTACAGTAGGTTGTATCGTTCTATGCAGTAAAATAAGATGCTTTACCTGCAATGTGAAATTTCAGCTTGTTGTGCCTTTCAGTAGTCTGACATTGCTTGTGTTAAAAGTGATTTTTTTATAACATTTTTTCCTCTCTGTCGTGCAGTGTGGGCCTAACAGATTTTCAAATGGCAATGAAAAAGGACTCTCTGGCAATTGATCTTCGTGGTGCATGCTGTACATGGCAACTAAAGGCTCGATCCTGCAAAGTACTTAAGAACAAGCAGTGCCATTTGTGATTTGGGCTGGATCACAGAAGGACCCCTTGAGTCTGTCAACCGGTTTGCTGATCAAACCACTGCGCCCACCTCACTGCCCTCTGGAGCGCCCACTGTCCTGTCCTGCTCTGGTCACCCCCAGCAAAGGCTCAGAGTTGGAGTAACAACCCCCCAGCAGAATAACACCGGCGCTGCTAACAGCTCTGGGAGGGCTCAGCTACAGGGACTTGACAGCACTTAGAAGCACAGGACCAAAAAGGACCAAACCCCCAAATAATTCCATCTTACTCTGAAGCAAAGTTTTACACAGAGAAAGCAGGTAAGGCAGCCCTCCCACATTCACAGCGATGCAAAATGCATCACGGACTGTGAAATCTGGCCGTTTGTGTGCTTTTACTCTATACCAGAGTGGGGAACCTAAGGTCCGGCAGCTGGCCCCTGAGGCTCAGGCCTCCCCTGCAGCATTGGGGAACCTGCGCTGGCTCTCCACACAAAATCTACTTGTGTGGGCCCCCCAGGCTCTGGTGTACAAGGGAAATGTGGGGCGTGGCTTTCTCCTTAGTCAGGGGCCATGTCAGTTAGGCGTTTGTTTTTTTTTGTGGGGGGTGGGATTCTTCTCACTTGTGTGTGGCCCTTGGTTGATTTTTCTGTGGTTCCCCACCCAGGCTCTATACCAGTGTTTCTCAACCATTTTTTTATAAAGTACCCCTTTTTATATATATATATAATATATATACTCCCAGTACCTACAGTTTCCAGATACACACATTTTTTTTTCTACCGTTGCAACACGTTTGTTGAAATAACTTAATCGTAGCCAGGTGGGCAATGAAATGTTTAAGTGTAAAAAGTAAAACACTGTGAAACTTAAAACAAAAATTCAGTTCTCTCCTAATTTCAGTTGTGTTGACATAACCCCTTCCCCCCCCCAAACTTCTCCCCTAAAGGTACTCATACCACTGGCTGAGAAACACTGTTCTATACTATACAGATTTCACGAGGGGAGACCAGCATTTCTCAAAGAGGGGTGTCCTGACCCAAAAGGAAATTGCAGGGGGATTACAAAGTTATTTTATTTGTATAGTGCCACCCTTACCTCTGCACTGCCTTCAGAGCTGGGCAACAGGAGAGTGGTGGTTGTAATGCTGACCATGTGCCCAGCTCTGAAGGCAGCACCCCGTAGACATAAGGGTGGCAATGCCATACTCAGGTTGCCCTTTTGTATTGCTCCTTTCCAAGCTGGGTAGCCAGAGAATAGCAGCTGCTGACTAAGGATCCAGCTCTGTAGACAGCAGCGCAGAAGTAAGGGTGGCAATACCGTAAAGGCATGTCTGCACAGCAGCGTTATTTCGAAATAACTCGCATTGTTTCAAAATAACAGAGTGCACGTCTAACACAGCAAGCCTGTTACTTCTACATAATTTCGAAATCATGGGCTTCTTAGGGTATGTCCACACTTTCACCCTCTTTCAAGAGTGGGATGCAAATGCAGCTGAGCAAAATTGCAAATGAAGTGCGGATTTGAATTTCCCATGCTTCATTTGCATATTCACGTTATGGCACTATTTCGAAATAGGGCTATTTTGAACAAAGAAACGCTGTCTAGCCGTTATTTCAAAAGAAAAACCTTTCTTCCGAAATAACTGGTAAACATTGTAGGAGGAATAAGAGTTACCAATTATTTCAGAAGAAGGGTTTTCTTTTGAAATAACCGCGTCTAGACAGCGTTTCTTTTTTCAAAATGGTGCTATTTCGAAATAGCGCCATAACGCAAATATGCAAATGAAGCACGGGAAATTCAAACCTGCGCTTCATTTGCAATTTCGCTCAGCTGCATTTGCATCCCTCTCTCGAAAGAGGGTGCAAGTGCAGACATACCCTAACTCTGACTTCTGTAACCCTCATTTCACAAGGAAGAGTGTTCTTCCTTCAACTTCCTGCAGTGTAGACAGCACCAAAAGCCAAGTTAAGCATCTTCGATTTTAGCTATGCAATTAACATAGCTGAAGTTGAGTATCTTAATTAGACTTTGTCCTCTAGTGTAGACATACCCTAAAATGCCATCCTTATTTCTGAGTTTCTGGTGATAGTGGCTCTGCCTGCAGAGCTGGATACCTGGCCAGCAGCCACTGCTCTCCAGCTGCCCAGCTCTGAAGGCAATGCTGGGCAGGAATCCGGTGCTGGAGGCAGAGTTCTGCTCTCTGATGCGTTCTTTATACCTCAGAGAAATGTGATTTATGAAAGAGTAGGTTTGCACCAGAAAATTCAAGACTGGTGGTAAAAAGTTGATTTTTTTATTTTTTAGACTCAACAAACATTAGCTAAAAAGTGCTTTTGGGAATGCAGAATACAAAAATATCAGAGACATGTTCATTGGGTTAACACCCAAAAAAACTTTTCACAGCACCTGCAGCTGAAGAGAGATTTAACTATAGCCTCAGCTATTTAAAAATAAAACAGCCTGAACTGGTGAAACAGCAAAACTCAGAGAAACTTGACAAACCTGAAACTATCTTAGAAACTGTAAATCAGGAATGGCCAACCCATTCTGGGCAAAGAGCCAAGACAGCAGTGGATCCAGTGCAAAGAGCAAAAAAACAAAGGACTACCCCTTTTGCCCTTTGTCGGGATGAGAGCCTCCTTTAAAAGGAGCCCCCGGTCGCATTTGGTCAAGCAAAAAAGAAAAAAAAAAAGCTCTTAAAAAAAAAAAGGCTATGCCCCTTTAAGAAACCACAGTTAAATGCGTTTTGAGGCTTTTTGGCCACAGCAGGCTCTCCCCATCTGCCGTCATCTTTATTTCTGCAGCTTTCATGGCTGTGCTGGATGGCTCCCCTGCCCAGGTCAGCACAGGGAGCCGGGAGGAGAGGGCTGTTTTGCGGGGCACAGGGGTAGCTTTTTAGCCACCGGGGTTGGTGGGCTTCACGAGCCACACCCGGGGGGAGGACCCACATGGGGATCGCGAGCCTCGGGTTGGCCACCCCTGCTGTAAACAGGCACTTAAACGTTAAAAGTAATTATCTTAAAACCCGAGGGAAGACGAGAAAACTCCCAAGCTAAGACATTCTAGTATATGTGCACAAGGTCTGGAAAAGATTATATTGCCCAGGAAATGATGCATGTCTAGCCAAAAGTGCATAGTGTAATATATGCATGAAATATGATCATTTTACAGCTGTTGGTTGCACTAAAGCAGTCATGAAGTTGACTCATAGGCAATCAAGAGCCATTGTTTCTGGGACCTGTTGTTTATGATGTCACAATCTGCCTAAAAAGTAAAAATGAATATTCATCGCAAGTCTATTGACTTTAAAATTACTGCAGACACTAGTACCACAAGCATCTCAGAAAGTACTTCAATTCCTCCCAGAGTTGTAATCCTCTGACACCACTTTGACTATCCCTAGAAGTATTCTGAACTGCTTGGGCCAGTTCACCACAGAAACGATTTATGAAGACAAAGCTACGCATTCCAAGTGTGTCTGATATTTTTGTATTCTGCATTCCAAAAAGCACCGTTTTCAGCTAATATATGCTGAGTTTGTAAAAAAAAAAAAAAAAAGATAGCATGCCTGTGACGGGGTGGACTAGGCCCTGACACCACTGCTAGAGGCTGGAGGCTTTGCCGCACCCTGCCCCAGGGAAAAGAGCAGACGAGAGGTCCTCCAAACAGGATAGAGTGGCTGCAGCAGTCAATCAGGGCCTAGCAAGCCGATATAAAAGAAGTTGCTGAGCCAGGGCCTGCCAGTTCCTCCGCGGAGCTTGACCCAGCCAGATCTAGGCTCTGACTGGGAGAACAGCAGCACCTTGGCCAGCTCCAAGTGCAAGCTGAACTTTAGATTTGGCTAAGATCCAGGTCCGGGGACTGAAGACTAGCTACTATCAGCTACAAAACTCTGCAGAACCCAGGACAGGGTATTGAGAACGGGGCCTCAAAGTCCTGAGAGAGCGCGGGATGGAGTAGTGTCTCAGGGAAGTGGCCCAGGGAGAAAGATATCAGCAAGCACGAGAGACTCTGAGCTGGTAACTGCTACTCACAGGGACCCAGAGGAGTGGGTGGGCCTGGGTTCTCCTCCCCGCAAGCCCCAGCAGCCACAGCAAGGGGGTAAGAAAGAGACCGGAAATCTTCTGGAAACATCTTCACTCCCCTCCTCCCCCAGAGAACAGACAGGCAAAAATGGCAGACGTGCCCTCAGCCACAGAGGGGCACTCACAGGAGAGAGAAACCTTTACAATCCTACATTACCCACAAGCAAAAGTAGAGGCTGAGAGAGCTGCCTAGATATCCAAGAAAATCCTGCAACAAGAAAACCCATTCTTTGCCTTTCTGACTTACAAATCAACACGAATAGCAACTACTCGATACAGTCCAGCACAGATCCTGATGAGATGACAACTCAGAATCATAGAATACTAGGACTGGAAGGGACCTCGAGAGGTCATTGAGTCCAGTCCGCTACCCTCACAGCAGGACCCAGTACCATCTAGACCATCCCTGATAGACATTTATCTAACCTACTCTTAAATATCTCCAGAGATGGAGAGTCCACAACCTCCCTAGGCAATTTATTCCAGTGTTTAACTTGTTCCAGCTTGGGAAAAGAATATATCTTCAAAGTGGCTAGAAATAAAGAAAATAGTCACACTGAATAAAAAGGCTAAAAAAGCTTAAGAACATTTTACAGCAGATGTCACACTGTTCACAAACTGATGGTTCTAGAACCTGATGATCACGTTCATGGCAAATTAGATGGAGAAAAAGGATGGACACCTGCAGCTGTTGTAAAGAAGAAGAATTCAACACCCCGATCACATGTGATAGAAACCATTAGTGGACAGTAGAAACTGTCAATACCCACAGTTTGTTCCTCAGAAAGAAGACTCAACAGAGGAAAATTCTATAAATGGCAGATATTGTACAGGAACTCGAGAGTTCCAAAACAACCACAGTCAGACATTGAAAATAATGGACAGTCTTGATGACCGAGTTGTTACACGTTCCGATAGAGTAATTAGATTCACAGACACTTAACAGAATGAGATATATTGAACGTCAAAGACAACATGACAATGTAAATTTTGTAAATGGCAAGCATGAAGAACTTAAAAGAGGGCAGATGTAATGGAATCCCAAACTGTATTATATTAGTCAGCCACGAGATGGCACTATGTGCAAAATTCAGTCCAGCCCACCTCAGGAATGGAGGTTGTTCATAACTCTGAAAGTTCAAAAGGCTCAGGGGGGTGGCCGAGTTAGTCTGTAACACAAAACACTTAAAAAACAACAAATAGTGTGGTAGAACTTTAAAGACTAACAAAACATGTAGATGGTATCGTGAGCTTTTGTGGGCACAGCCTGTGAAGAAATGGGTTTTGCCCATGAAAGCTCATGACACCATCTACATGTTTTGTTCGTCTGGTAGCACGTTAAAGACTATTCGTTGTTCTGAAAAGTTCGTAACTCCAAATTAAACGTTATGGTTGTTCTTTCAAAAATGCGCAGCTGAACACTGATGTAACACAGCTTTGACACTTTACTGTGCAAAAGAAAAATGCTGCTTTTCCTTGGGGGTTGCTTTTTTTGTTTTGTTTTGTTGTTTGTTCTTAGAAACACGGAGTTCTGTGGCACCTTAAAGACTAACAAATTTATTTGGGCACTAGAAGACCTGGCGTTTCACAGATGCTTCAGAACAGGGGGAGCGCAGGAGATGAGGGGGAGGGGTAGAGGAAGCCAAGGGTGTGGGGGGGGGGGGTGAGTGAGGGTTGCTTTGTTTATTTAAAATATTTTACCCCACCTATGTATTTAAAATATTCAAGGCTGCTTACAAAATGTTTAAAACATATATATAATACAAGAGCCCAAGGAGGGGGCATAAAACCTGCTACGGTTTGGTAAGGGTTGGGGAGTAAAGGGGGGCTCAGGACAGGGTGTCCCATCTGGCAGGGCTTCCCCCCCACCCCCAGCAGGAGCCTTCTCTCTCCCTCCCAGGTGGCAGAGGCATCCTTTCCCTCCTCAGCCCCCCTGGCCCCCAGGAGCCTTTTCTCTCCCTGACCCCCCCAGCTGCCAGGGGCCTTCTGTCTCTTCCCCCCCCCCCAACCAGTCTTTTCTTTGCCCTCCTCCCTCCAGCACTGTGCCCAAGGGTCAGGGGAGAAGAGTTTGGGGCAGGGGCAGTATTTACCTGGTCTGGTAGCAGGCAAGATGGTGGAGCCCCAGGCCTGCTGACCACTCTCTTGGTGCTGCAGCTGTCCCCCATGGTCTATCTGCCGTATAACTCTCCCCTGCCTCCCTGCTCCAAGTGGCCACTCTCAGTATTGCATCGCTCCCCTCTGTGCCCCTCCCTTTCCATGTGATGGGAAACAGTCCCATTCCCCGCACTACTTGGCACAACCAACGCCTGGCCCTGCTGTCGTTAGCAGAAGAGGAAGCTGCGTACCATATTTGAGGGTCCTAGCTCTTACCATTTAGGAGGCATTCTTGAGCAAACAGACTCACAGATGGACAGACTGATGCACATTTCTAAAAGATAAGGATAGGTGATAAGCGTTTCTCACTTCATCAGATGCTCCAACCCACAAAATCTGTTGCCCAAATATATTTTTTAGAAGGGTAGCCATGTTAGTCTGGAGGGCTATGCCTACACAGCAGCATTATTCCAAAATAACATAGTCTGCGTCCACACAGCAAGCCGTTATTTCAACATAATGTCGAGCTAGAGGACGGCTACGTCTACACTGGCCCCTTTTCCGGAAGGGGCATGTAAATTTCACCAGTCGTCGTAGGGAAATCCGCGGGGGATTTAAATATCCCCCGCGGCATTTAAATAAAAATGTCCGCCGCTTTTTTCCGGCTTTTAAAAAAGCCGGAAAAGAGCGTCTACACTGGCCCCGATCCTCCAGAAAAAGTGCCCTTTTCCGGAGGGTCTTATTCCTACTAGGCTTCCTAGTTCGAACTACCATTACTCCTCATTTCATGAGGAGTAACGATAGTTCGAACTAGGAAGCCTAGTTAGAACTACCTAGTTCGTGCCGCGTGTAGCCGCGCGGCACAGGGTTCGAACCAGCGGGGATTTAAAAATGGCGGCGCCCCGCTTATGCAAATGAAGCCCGGGAAATTCAAATCCCGGGCTTCATTTGCAATTGCGGTATGCCTACATTACCCCGCTATTTTGAAATAGCGGGGTAGTATAGACATACCCTAAGGTGCTGTAGAACTAGTCATAGTTTAAGTTTTTCCAAATAAATGTGGTAGTCTTTAAGGTACTACAAGACTTTCTTGTTTTTGCTATAACAGACCAACATGGCTACCCTGGTTCTTGGTGTCTGTGTAGAATCTGGTGTTAGTACTCTTCCTTTCCAAGTGCTAACGAATGATTCTTATCAGCATCTTTTAACTATTTAGTATTTGAGATGCTACTAGACTAATTGTTGTTTTTAGTTTTTCCTGTTGCAGACTCACTTGGCTATCCCTCTGAAGTTTATCTACTCACTGTCTTTTTTTCTTCCTCCCCTTCAATTTTTTTTCCTTCTCCCTCCTCCCTTCTTCCCTTATGTATTCTTGGATCTGGACTTCCAACAGATCTGGTCATCTGAAGAAGTGGGCTGTGTCCACGAAAGCTCATGATACTATCTGCATGTTTTGTTAGTCTTTAAAGTGCTACTAGACTATTTGTTATTTTTTAAGTTTTTCCTCTGAAATTTGTTTGGTTGGGGTTTTTTTAGTAGTTTGCATTTAATTCACACTACTGTTCTTGGTTTGGCTGGTTGGTTTGGTTTTTTTGTGTGTGGTCTCTGCTGCTGCCTGATGTGTACTTCTGGTTCAAAAAGAGCTGTGTGTTTGACTGGGCAGTTCATACTTCTGATGTTCATAACTCTGAGATTCCACTGTACCTTATTTAAACTAATGCCAGCTGCACCTGGTATGTATGAGCAACAAGACTGCCGATGAGAAGGATGTGCCAAGTGGGATGCGCAAAGTGGACAACTGCCCTGGGGCCCGGCGATACTAAAGGACCCAGAGCTCATGGCCGCCACTACTACTTCTGTAGCCAGAGCCCCAAGTCCTTTAAATCACGGCTGGAGTGCCACGTGGCATGCTCCAGAGGGCACTGAGGGCTGTCGAGCCCTACTTCCGCCCCTTCTGCCTGAGGCCCCACTCTTCCAGGGGACTCAGAGCAGGAGCCGCCTACCTTGCCCAGAGGCCTGGCTGATGAGCAAGGTCTGGGACCAGTGCACGTCTGGTACAGGAGTAATGTGACAAAGGGGACATGAAGCCCAAAGTAGCTTTCCCCTGGTTCCTTTCTGAAACTGGCATGTCAGTCAGACCGCTACCCCCTAAAAACAGTAAGGCTACAGCTAGACAGCAGCACTATTTTGGGATACCGCAAGTATTCCGAAATAGCTATTCTGTGTTTTTAAACATGCCCCTTATTTTGAAATAGATTTCAAAATAACGGCAACTCTATTACGGCATCCCTGTAACCCTCATTCCACAAGGGTTCAGGGACATTTTGAAATAAGCTATTTTGAAATTAGATCGAAATAAGATACACAATTTACATAGCTCAAATTGTGTATCTTGTTTCAACCTACAGGTGCAGCGTAGATGCACCCTGATGAGAAAGGAGTCCTGCAGGAGATAGTCAGTGGGAAAAGAGGCTCTCCTGTAAAAGATTATTCCAGAATTAGAAATTGTGAACTCTGCCTTCACTGGTTCACTTCAGGTACTTTCATTATGTAGAGGTTACACTCTCATAGCAGAACGTATTTTTGTGACATACCCTGATATTCAGAGTGATGGAAATCCTAAGGAAAGATGTGTGCATAGCACTTGGCACTGCCATAAACAAGCACCCCGCAGGAAAACTGCTTATCTACCTAAGCACAGAAAGTAGGTAATTGCAGGGAATCTGGGAATGACCTGGAGCTGTGTTGGTAATAACTGGTGAGCCATTTCCAAGCTGAAAATTAAAGTAGCAAACCTCTGGGAAAGGTTAGGTATTATTGCTTCTGAAGTAAAATCCTCGTCTACAAATTTATTATAAAGGCTATTTAGAACAGACTCTGTTTCATCAGTCAGTTCTCCAGGCTGAGGAACTTTTTCTGGGTCAGGGGGCCACTGACCCACAGCAAAATCAGTTGAGGAAAAAAAACCCTCATGGATATGGTCCCTGAGAAGGAGAAAGATACTCCCCACATTCCCCTTGCACACCAGAGCCTAGGAGGGCCCAGCCTAGTAGAGTTTGTGTGCTCCAGCAATGGAGCAATGGGGGGGGGGGGGCTGCTTCCTTGTGTGATCCACAATGGAGTGATGGGGTGGGGGGGCTGGAACGCCTGAGCCTCAGTGGCTGGATCCAGGCAAGCTAGGGGGCTGCACCTGGCCCTTGAACCTGAGGTTCCCCACCCCTGGTTAAAGCATATTAATCTTCAAGAAGTCATACCTGTAAGCAGCAGTTATATTCAGAGGAGCTAGTTGTTATCCAGGGCTTAGTTGTAATTCACTCTTTTAGCCACTCTGTGCTGCTCTTCACGTCACGTATGTTAGGTTTCTTTGGTGCAAATTCATCTGTGATCAGAACTGCAGATGGCACCAGAAAGGATAGCAAACATACAGAGACTGCACAGTGACCATGTGAGATTAGAACAGTAAAAGTTGCAAGCAATGTGGGGAAATTTTATACTAAAAATGAACTATAGCCAATAACATCCTTTGGGAACACGTAAACAGTTATTGTAAACAAGACTGAGAAGTGTCTACAAGAGAATGTCTGCTTCCAGCTCCCTTTGATGACAGATCACCATTCCAGGCCGATGGGGGAAGTGGTGTGGATTGTCACAATTCTTCCCGCAGCTTTCCATTGACAAGGAATGGCAATCTGCAGCCAACAGGAACTACAAACTCCTTTACCTGCAGAGGTGCAGGAAAATACAGTGGTGGCTAGCACTGGCGAATTGCTTCCAGTCTGCAGACTGGTTATTGCCCACCACTGACCTATTGTCTTTTGTCTTGTACTTTGTAAGGGAAGGATTTTTCTGCTGTTCATTTGTACAGTGTCTAGTAAAGTGACCCACGTACTATAATACAAATCAATAGTAATAGTAATAATAATTCTATTATAGTTCTATATTACATAGTAATAGTAATAATAGTTCTATATTCATAGCTTTCTATACTTCTTTCATAAGTGTGGTAGGTGAGTAGTTCATTAAGTGGTATGACTAGAAATTGTCGTATGTGGTTCATTCACTCATCCTCACCCCAGCAGGAGAACTACGTGCGCAGTGGAATGTAGTGTTAGAGTTTTTGGTGGGTGGGTGTGGGTGTGTTTTGAATGTACACACTTCAGTGTGTTTATGATCTTGCAGGCAAGGTAAAAGAAATGCACTTTGCACTTGGGATGGAAGGTGAGAAAGTTTGTGATGCTCCTGATCTCCTGGGAAAGTTCATTCCACAAGGTCAGACTGCTGGCACGCAGATGAGTGTTATCCTTACTGTAGAGTCCTACAGTCCAGAAGAGCAGAAGTGTCAACTGTCGTCTTCATCTTAGGTTCTTCTAGATATCCTGGGCCCATGCCAACGAGTACCTGTAAAAATAAACATCTGAGCCCTGGAACTTGACTCGATACTCCATGGAAAGCCAGGGCAGACAGACAGGTTTCCTGTGCCCCGGTAGCTCATGCCACAAAAGAGAGATGCTAAATGCCTCCACTTTCCCATGTCTTTTCATACCCCAGCTACTCGTCCCCAGGCCCCCTTCCATCCCTCCCAGATCCGCAGTTTCCTCCCAGTCCTTCCCCCACACCAGACCCCCCCATACCCATCCTCCCCTAACCAGAACTCCCCCCTTCCCTTGTTTGATCCTCCCTCCTAGCACCGCCCCCTGCCCCCACGCCCCGCCTTCCTTTGATAGCTCCGCCCCTTCCGCACTCGCTCCTCCCTCCGCCCCTCCCCATCCTTGCTCTCCACCTCCTCCCCCGCTTGTAGAGCGCTCCCCCCTCCCCCCCCCGCGAGCGCAGCCGTTGGGCTTTTCGAATGGAGCGCGCGGGCCCAGCGGCCGCCTCCGGGAACCGCCCCCTCGCGCGCGGAACATGGCGGCCCGCGGGCCTGCCCAGTGACAGGCGGGCCCAGCGCCATGGAGGACGCGGCCCCGGGGCCCAGCGGCGGCGGCGCCCCCCGCGCTGACCCCTGCCCGGCCTCCTGGCTCCAGCGGCTCCGCCACGACGTGCTGCGCGCCTCCCAGCTCAGCCTGTCGCTGGCGGAGGCCCCGCCGGTGGCCGTGGTGGCGGTGGAGCGCTACGCGGCCGCCGCCCGCCCCCCGCCGCCCGGCCCGGCCTACTGCTACGACGTGACCCTGGCGGACGGCCGCCGGCAGGAGCGCTGCTGCCTGGCGCCGGCGCTGCAGGGCCTGGTGCAGCGCTGCGCGCTCCGCGCCGGCGGCCGGGTGCGCCTGGCCCGCTGCTCCTACCGCTACGACGAGAAGCAGCTGGGCGCCGGCTTCCTGTGCCTCGAGCGGCTGGACGTGCTGCGGGGCCCGGCGGAGCGCGGCGGCGAGGAGCCGGCCCAGCCGCGGCGCCGGCCCCTGGCGGGCGGCGGGGGCCACTACCTGCCCCTGTGGAACTGCGAGGATCCCTACGGGGACGTGTGGCTGGCGAGCCGGCCGCCGCAGCGCCTCGAGGTGGACGGTAAGGAGCCGGGGGGGGGGGGCGGCCAGGAAACCCACCCGCCCCGCTGTGCTCCCTGCGAGTGTGCAAGCCTCGCGGGGGTCCCCATTGAGCAGCCCCCCCCCCCCAAAAGGAGGCACTGGGGGGGGGGGTGCCCGCAGTTGGGGTACTTGCTGGGAGTTGCACCACAACGCCAGGTCGCAGCAACAGCTGTGTGCCCCCCCCCTTGCCCGAGAGTGGAGAGCCGGGGCCTGGGGGAGCGGGGCAGGGAGTTGGACCCATCTGAGCTGTCCAAAAGCTGAGCACGTGTCCCAATATTTTTACATGCCCCCACTCAAGAAGCAAAATGCAGGACCATGCAGCACTTTCAAGACTAACAAGATGGTTTATGAGGTGATGAGCTTTCGTGGGCCAGACCCACTCAAGAAAGAAGCTTTGGCTGGGAAAACGCAGACCAGTAACCCTAAGTGTGGCCCTGATGCGCAAGAGCAGTGCTGGAGCTAGCAGGGTAGTTTAGGTCTTGACAGTGGGCAATCCAAAGCTCTGGCAGAGGTTTGGGGCACCCAAAATGTGGGGTTGCCTCCCTGAGCATCTTGGCTAATAGCGACGGATGGGGCAGTTCGCAGCAAGCTTACCATCGTTTTGGAGTCTTCTTATGCTTTTGCCCTTCGCTACACTCTCTGGCAACGATTCCGCATGTTGTCTTGTGAAGAAGTACTTTGTAGTGTGTCTTAAGCCTGCTGCTGTGTTCACTGTGTATAAAACGATGTGATCGCTGACCAAGGTAGCTGTACTACTAGAAGTCCCTAGTGTAGAGGAAGCAAAGGTGCACTTTTACTGCTGGCCAGAGACAAAAGCAACCTATGCCAATAGAGTGCATCTACAGAAGGAGTGCTCTTCCACTGTAGTCTCTCAATTTATAGTGGCAAACCTAATGTAAACATTAACTAAATTTCCTCACACTTTAAATAATAACCATTAGCATGTTTCTAGAAGTAACAAAAACATGAAATTAAAAAACAGCAGTGATGGGAAATATTTTCTCAAAATTCTGGATGTAAGTTGGGGCCCATTTTCAAAGTTGAAGTTGAAATCTGAGCAGAAATGTAGTAACTGTGTTTCGTGTTCTGCACTAACAAGACTCTGCAAACACAAAACTCCACAAAAGGTTCAGGAGTCTGCCCAGGCAGAATTCACTGCAAGATTGGTGACTCCAGATCGCTTAAATCTGTGTTTCATACACAAAAGATCCCACTTTTGGGGGGGAGGGGGCTTTAGTTTTTATTTACATTATAAAAAGGTGGTGCTGGTGGTGGTAGTAGTAGTAGTAATACTTTTAACATACATGCCACCACTGTTTTTTTGGGGGGGAGGTGTCAGGAGTTCTGTACTTTGTGTATATTGCTGAAAAGAACTGAGTTTCAATTAGGGATGTGCAAGTGTAAATGTGTACACAATTAACTGAAGAGCCTGGGCTCAGTGGTTAATGTGCAGTTATACCGAATTGTTCCCCTCTCTCCCCTCCCGCCCCCCGCCTGCTGCTGCCTCTGTATCAGCAGTCAGCAGGAGCCCCTTGTGTGTAAACTTATAACTGCTGAAATTATACATTTACCTGAGCAAATGCATTTTAACATCCCTAGTTTCGATGTAAATCATTTTGTTTTGTGTGTGAAACATTATAAAATACATATGAATTCCTGTTTGCTGGTACAACTCATGCAACATATGTAACAACAAAGAGACGTATTCAAATTCAAACATGTGGAGTGTTTTAAAACTTGATTTTGGGTTTTATTTTCCTGCTTTTTTTGCCCTATTAGACTCCAAACTAACTTCTCTTGGTCATCTGGAAATGAACTGGAGGAGCAGAATACACTTCAGTCCATTACTTGTGAGAATCTTGCACAAATCTAGACTAAGGTACTATGGGAAACCTGACAAAAAGCTGGATATACCATATCAGGTAGGGGGAAAAACACAGTATGGGTTGGAAAACTTGTCTGAATTGTTCTGTGCAGATATTTCTTGTCCAATACAGTGAGGTTATAGCTAAGGTTCCACAGTAAGCCACAAATAAACACTAAAATTGTTACAGTCGTAAAAGCTTAACCGTTGAAAAGTATGGAAATGATATATCACATAGTGAATTTGTGTGTGTCTGAGTCCAGAGAGTAATGCTTATGCATCAATATAGATTTGTGGTGTCCAACATGCTAGCCATGTGTGGCTATTTGGCCAGTTGAGTGTGGCTAATAGGGATGTTAGATAGCAGATAATAGAATAAATGACTAACTGCATGAATTCTTAGTGGTTAGTTGACTATTCTATAGTCCCTGGGGGTGGGACTGGCAGCCAGTGCACTACAGCCCCACTCCCGGGAAGACCCCTGCCACCGCGCACTGCTGCCTCTGATATAGAGGCAGCAAAGAGGGTGGGGAAATGTGAGTAGTCGACTTAACTACAGGCAGTCCCCGGGTTACGTAGGGACTGTAGGTTTGTTCTTAAGTTGAATCTGTATGTAAGTCGGAACTGGTACATATTGTAGGGGAAACTCTAGCCAAACATTTCTCCAGAGCTCAGTTTTATTCTCCCACACCTCACTTCCCTCAGTCCTTTATTCTCAAGCTGAGGTGTCTGCTGAGAAAAGCCGCTCCGCGTTTCCCTGGTCTGCTGGGGGGGGGGGGGGCGCTAGCTTCGCGTCTCCCTGGTCTGCTGGGGAGGGAAGCAGCCAGTGCGGGGTTGCCTCACCCCGTTTGTAAGTAGGGATCCGATGTAAGTCGGATCCATGTAACCCGGGGACTGCCTGTACCCAATAAATCTAGGCTTATTGGGTAGTTAGCCTATCAACTGCTCTTTTACATCCCTAGTATGTATTTGACAATCCTATATAAGTAGCAAACTATGAGTTTGACCCTGCAACTACTAAAAATGCAAGTATTTTTATGAATGTGAGTACTCTCACTGATGTCAATAGGACTACTCATGTGCATAAATCTTTGCAGAATTCAGATTAATAGAGAAATTAGATTTCTTGATGAGTTAGTAATATCATTCTTGCTTGTTTGCTTCATCTCTTTTCCTATACTTCCTGCCTATAGTATTTTCTCAACAACCCAGAAGATATATAGTGTGAAACAGATTCATGGCATTTTCACTCTGCTTCTGCTGTGTACAGACTTAGAAATGCTGGACAAGAGTAGCTGCATAATTGTGACTATCGTGCAGAAAAATATAGGATTCTTGTACTCCTGTGCTTAAATTGTTAAGCTCTTGTCCTTGGAGCATACCATGGCTTCAAGTTGATAATGAGTATCAAAACTAGTAATAAAATTGTTAGCTAAACAGGAATTTTCATAGTTATGAAAAAAAAAATGTGTTATCCATCTAGTTAAGGTCAAACACGTTTGGTTTTTCTCTTGTAGGCTTATTTTGAAGTTGCTGATAGTTCAGGCATGATGTCAATGGTTTTGTGGAATTCTTTATGTCCTGAGTGGTATAAGAGTATGAAGATTGGTACAGTACTTCTACTTGAACAGTACGGTATCAAAACCAGTTTTCCATTTAAAACACAGCCAACGCCCAGGGATTCGCAGATGAAGAGATTTACTACAATTGGTTAAGTATTCCAGAAATCTGATTCCAAGTATTGCTGTTTAAAAAGTTAGACAATATCATTTCAGCTGACCAGTTACAAGAGATGCAGTGAAAATAGGTGGCTTTTCAATAGATTTGTCTCCAGTTCCCATTAAAAGGCAAGTGAAATGCAGTGTCTGTTTCTGGGATGGTTATGGTGGGGTCAGCCAGAGTAGGGGGTCTTGGTGTTTCACCCACTTGAGACGAATTAGGTATTTCTTGCATCCCACAACTATTATTTCAAGATCTGCATGCTAAGGTATATCTTGCTGCTTTGGTTATACCCGAGTCATGTTTATAAACTGTTTCTCCCCACAACCATGAGATGAAAATTTACTTTTTGTAAATGAAAGCTGAGAGTCTGATGCAGTCACATAATTCCAAGTGCTGGGCCTAAGGTACGAGGCTATAGTGCGTATGTCTTAATTTGGCCCTGCTTCCAAATTAGTGTCACCTGCACATACAACTAATGTACTATTTACATCTTCATACGGATCATTAAAGATGAGATCAAGGAACCACATCCTTTAAAAATCCATACCAGTACCCACGTGGGGCCTCACTGAAGCAAAAGTTTGGTGCTTCAAGATCTCATTTTGCATTGATGACTGCTACCAGGTGCACTGAAACAACAGTGTCATGGTCCTTGGTGTGCTGATTCCTTAACACAGAGGAAAGAAGGGTCCTTTCAGCTGTTGCAGGCTGTGACAGAGCCAAAACAGCCTAATACAGGAATACAAATGCCTCGGTGCAAGACAATGGCCCCTTCATAATAGGCCTCATCACCAACAGTTCTTTCTCCCTACATATGGACTCCCTTTTGCTTTATATACAGGCAGTCCCCGGGTTACGTACAAGATAGGGACTGTAGGTTTGTTCTTAAGTTGAATCTGTATGTATGTCGGAACTAGCATCCAGATTCAGCCGCTGAATCTGGACACCAGTTCTGACTTGCATACAGATTCAACTTAAGAACCCCAGGCGTCCCCAAGTCAGCTGCTGCTGAAACTGATCAGCAGCTGATTCCAGGAAGCCTGGGGCAGAGCAACTCTGCCTCAGGCTTCCTGTAGTCAGCCGCTGGTCAGTTTCAGCAGCGGCTAACTTGGGGACGCCTGGGGTAGAGCAGCTCGGGTGCTGCTGGGTTGGTCCAGTAGCGTGGCTGCTCCTCGGCGCTACTGGACCAACCCAGCAGCACCCCAGCTGCTCTGCCCCAGGCGTCCTGATTCAGCCACTGCTGAAACTGGTCAGCAGCGGCTGAATCAGGACTCCTGGGGCTGAGCAGCTGGGGTGCTGCTGGGTTGGTCCAGTAGCGCTAAGGAGCGGTGCTGCGGGACCAACCGGCAGCGCCCCACCTGCTCTACCACAGGCCCCGGGCTTTGCTCCACATCTCCCTGGTCTGCTGGGGGGGCACTAGCTGCGCTCCCCCCCCCCCCCCCCCCAGCAGACCAGGGAGACGCTGATCAAAGCGGCGCAGGACCCGGGGCCGCTTCCAGATCAGCTGGAAGCGCCGCGGGTCGGGCCGGGTCCTGCGCCGCTTTGCTCAACGTCTCCCTGGTCTGCAGACCAGAGAGACGCTGAGCAAAGCGGCGCAGGACCCGGCCCGACCCGCGGCGCTTCCAGCTGATCTGGAAGCGGCCCCGGGTCCTGCGCCGCTTTGCTCCCCGTCTCCCTGGTCTGCTGGCTCCCGCAGCAGACCAGGGAGACGGGGAGCAGCTTTTCTCGCCCCGGAGGAGGCGGGCGGCGGGACCAGGCGTCCCGCCGCTCGAATTCTCCGGGGCGAGAAAATCCCCGTTCGTAACTGCGGATCCGACATAAGTCGGATCCGCGTAACTCGGGGACTACCTGTACTCGTATTCTGAATTAAACAGACTTCAGAAAAACCATTTCCTTGACACACACACAAATACATATCTTTGGGGATTGGTATATACATCTCATTTTCTTTATAGTGGTGACAGTTTTGCTCATGTAGTCACTACAATGCATGAAAATAAACAGGGTTCTGCACTGCTCAAAGTCATGCATTCTGTGTCTCATGCATTTTACCTTAAAACGAGATCTTAGCATATGAAGTGTTTTATGATGAGTTGTCAGGAATGAGAAATGTTTTGCCAAGAAGAGAGACTTGGGGAGGAAGACAGAAATGAAAACTTAATGCTTACAAGCCAGCCTAACAGTAATTATAATTGCCCCAGACCTGCCAGCAACAAAGAGGCAATATCAAATATGTTAGTCTGAGATTGCTTTTTATATATACAACAAACACTCAAATGTTTAACACAGAAATTTTCAGTTTGGTGTCACCACACCATTTATTGGGGGGGTCAGTAGTGATAAGATCCAAAACAATTTGGAAAGTTAGGCTACATATAATAAAGACTAAAAGATGCACAATGCAAGAACAAGGACCATAACTCAATTAGGTATGGGGCATCTGCAGAAACAGATGTAGTTGGAGGCAGGATACGTGAATTTTTTTCTTATCCAAATTTCTGTTCTGTGTGTGTTTGTGGAGGGGGGCTCCTCCAATTTTTTTCCCTTGGCATGAACTTTAAAAAAAATACGTGTCATGGACCAACGGATGAGCTATATTCGTGGAGCTTGTAAAAGGGTAGTGGTGTTGCAGTCTGCAAGAATATTAGTAAAATTCTGTGGATAAGCTATGTATTTTATAAAATCTGTTAGAGCATGCACTTGCTCTACTTTCAGAATGACATTGAAAGTGAGTTGTTTCAGTAAGCTCTCTCAGGTGGTATAAAAATACTCTGTCATCCCGTACTTTGATAGAGAGTATTTATTTATTTTAAAATATGCACACACTGTAAGTGCACTTCCAAAAGTTAACTGAAACACAATAATCAATAGTTACAGTGACCTGCTAAATCACTGACCATTTTTATAATATGCTTCTATTCCATTACATCTCATCTTCAGAATAATCAAATATTCTCTCCTATCCCCATACTCAGATTCCCCAAAATTAGTCTGGGTGTATCTGAAAGATTAAAGGAGCCAGATTTTTGTCATATTGTGGGCGGCAGGTGAAGAGGAACGAATGCCATGGTTGAGGGATCATCTCTGAGAAAATCCCAATAGCAATTTCTATGTTCTATTAAGTGAACGCTAGCGTATATTCTTCTGCTGATTGCAATTGTGATATAGGTCTGACCTCCCTGGTCTGGCACTCTCAGGACATGACGAGTCCCAAACGAGGGAATTTGCTGGACCAGGTGAGGTCCCCTGCCACTGGGTCCCCCAAGCCTACCGCCCCTCAGCACTCCCAGCTCTGTTGCCTCAGCCAGCTCCCCTTCCTCCAGCCCCCACTACTGCCAGTCCTGGGGGGCCGCTAGCTCCGATGCCGTCGGCCCTGATCCCAACTGGATTACGTGCCGAGGGCTGCCACTGGCCCCAGCCAAGCTGTCGCAGGCTACTAGGCACTACTGGCGGCGTCGGTTCCCTGCTTCGCTGGTATGGACTTGCCCTCCTGTGGCTAGGTTCCTGCGGTTCTCTGATTCAGGAACAGCTGTGACTGTGCCCATTTTGGGAGGTGCAACCTGTAATATAGAAGATAAAGTGTGTCAGTTTCTCAGGATCCAAACCATTTAGAGTTTTAAATGTTAAAATCAACACCTTGAATTCCACTTAGTAGCCCACAGGCTGAATGTATGTGTTCCTAATGAACATTGTTGCTAAACAGAAAACTATTTTCAACTTCTTAATGGTTGTAAGGTACAGTGTATTACACTTATCTCTGAGAGACCAAGGCATGGAGGAGTTCAGGAAGGGTCATACTCTGAAACAGATGTTTGTTCACTAAATGCATTCTCCAAAACTACTGTGTTTTCAGCCCAGGATATAACAATCTTGGAATCATAGGCTTGGAAAGGACATAGCTCATCTAGTCCAGTCCCCTCCAATCATGGCAAGACTTTTTTTTTTTTTTTTTAATCAAGATCATTCCAGACAAGTGTTTTTCTGACCTGTTCTTAAAATTTTCCAATGAGGGAGATTACACAACCTGCCTAGACAATTTACTCCAGGGATTAACTACTCTGACAGTTAATTTTTTTTCTAATGCCAGCCTAAAGCTCACTTGTTGCAATTTAGGCCCATTGCTTCTTGTCCTATCCTCAGAGATTAAGAACAATGTTTCTCCCTCCTCCTTGTAACAACCTTTTATGTATTAGAAAACTGTTCCCAGTCTAAACAAACCAAATTTTTCTGTCTTCCATCATAGGTCATGGTTTTTGGACCTTTCATCATTTTTTTGCTCCTCTCTAGAGTTTTTCCAGTTTGTCCACATCTTTCACAAATCGTGGTACCCACAACTGAATAAAATATTCCAGCCAAGGCCTAATCAGCCCAGAATAGAGCAGAAAAATTATTATTGTCTTCCTTACAACATTCCTGCTAATCCTTCTCAAAATGATCACTTTTTACAAGTGTTTGTGATACCTGGGTTCCCAGGGGAGCCAGCTGAGGTCACTCAATTAGGGTTCACAGCAGGAAATGGGATGGCCAAGCCCCAAAACTGGTATTTTTTTCCAATATATATATTTTCCAAACCATCACAAAACGGCTTCTATATTACCTTATTGGTTAATCAGAAGTCCAAACAACATAGTCCCCTTTAAGTATTCATCCTTAGGCTTCCACTCAGTCAAAGTTCTACCAATTTGAAAGTATCAGACACATTACCTTCTAGGTCAATAAATATTTCAGACTCTATCCCAAATACATGCTTATAGCCAATTATTACTAACTAAATTCAAATTTATTAAAAAAGAAAAAAGAGTATTAGTTAAAATATCAATAACATGCAGACATGAGTTCAATTCTTGAGGCTCAATTAAATGAGAGACAATGAGCTGGTAGTTGCACAAAATTTTTTAGAATTTAGTCCATGGTTATAGTCCAGAATCCATATCCAGGGCGATTCCCGTCTGTGACTGGGACCTCAATCCTTGTGTCTAAGGGCATGTCTAGAGTAGGAAATTATTTCAAAATAACTAAATTCGAAATAACTCCTGAAATAACTATTTCGAAATAAGTGTATTCCTCAAGGAAAGTAGGAGTACAGATTTTGAAATAATCAGCCAGTTGTTTCAAAATAACGGGGTTGGTCACTCAGCTTATAAATAAGGGGGGGTTATTTTGAACTCCCTAGTATAGACCAAGACTTAGGTTTCCCCTGTCTGAAACCTCAGGCAGATCTGAGACCCTAAGTCAATGCCCATTAAAGAGGCACCAGGATCTCCTGCCATGTCATCTTTTATGGTTTGCAGCTTTCCCCATGAGCATCCAAGAAGATATGAGATTTAAAAGGATCCTGTCCAAAGAGGCTTTATACCTTTGCATCAGCCTCTTGGCCTGAGAAAGCACAATAGGCCTTTGACCTCTCTCAAACATCATGGTAATTAGCACCAAGTAATTTATCCATTAAAAAGTTCACATACAATTTACTACAACTTTCAAAGAGACATATGAACAGTAATATTACTTCAATCAAATTTCACCATAAAAGTTAATATTTCCTTTTGATCTTGAATCAAAGGTGTAGTAACAGACAAGGATTTTTTATGTATATCATAAGGCCTGAGCAAGTACCTGCCATTCTACTGCTCTAAGAAAGCAAATTTGCATTTCAGAGTTCTTCTCTAACCTAACATAATAGTCCACCTATTATTTTCACATCTTCCCAACAAGTCTTTAAAGCTTGACCCTGGGTAAGTCAGCTTATGAGCTGGTTAACCCTTCCTGGCCAGATATCGCATTTTAATCAGATATCTAATATTTCAATCGGATGTCACAACCCCAATGCAAAATTGATGCAGGAAGGAATGACAAAAACGTCACTTACTGCATCCCAGGAACTTCCCCTTAGTTTCTGTATTACTACAGGTTCTAACTCAATGTTAGAAGGGTCAGTGTGTAACAGAAATGGTTTGTTTGTTTAAAACAGGCTTCTTCACTGCCGCGTTCCTTATGGAAGGAACAATATTATTGAATCCTTTTATAAACTCAGGGTAAAATTTGGTTAGGACAACAGTCGATTGGGTCTGCTCTTGCAGCATAGTTACTGTGTGTCCTATGTAATCTTGTCAAGAGCTAAATAAAATCGTTATCCATATAAGCTCTGACAATGTTTGGAATCCAGTTAGCATCAATTAAATATAGATATTTATGTCCTTCAGAGTGTAGGAATCTTGCATTTACCATGCAAGCAATATGGTAGCTTGCCTCAAATTTCCCTTTTCATACAGCACATCTGGACTGTCTTTTCCCCTGTGACCAGTTCCAAGACTAGTTACTGACACCAACTGTGAAATCTCTGTATCGCAAGGCCTGATAATATAAGGTGTGATTTTATGTCTTGCTCTTAATATGTTCATGCATTTTTCCAGACCTCACACCTTGTACGTTTTTATAAGAGTATTCACTATGCCATTATTTAAATCATTGATGAAGATGTTGAACAGAACCAGACCCAAAATTGATCCCTGCTGGACCCTACTCAGTGCGCCCTTCCACCATGTCTCTGATAATTGCTCTCTGGGAATAGTTTCCAACCCGTTTTGCACCACTGTATACTAGCTCCATCTAGGTTGTATTTCCCTAGTTTGTGTATGAGAAGGTCATGTGAGAGAGTACCAAAAGCCTTACTAAAGTCAAGTTATACCACAGCTGCTACTGCCCCGTATCTGCAAGATTTTTTACCTTGTCAAAGAAAGCTGTCAGATTGGTTTGATGCAATTTGTTCTTGACAGATCTATGCTGACTTACTTATCTTATTACCTTACTAGAAGATTTACCCAGTGTTGCTCGAGTTCATAAATCAAATAAGTTTTGTTTTTATTCATTTAAATCATTGTTCTGGGCTGGGGCTAGAGATGACGGGTTCACTATGCAGGCTGCTCCGGGGAGAGAGGACAACCCAGCCCTCTCAACACAGCGGTTTGGGGTCAGGTGAGAAGCGCCTATGCATGGTCACTATAGCAGGCCAAGCTGGGGAAGGGGTATATGTACCCTGGCTTGGGGACAGACAGATAAAATCTCTGAAATATATAGGAGATAGCTGTCCCTTTCTCCACCTGCTTCCTGCTAGTCCAGTGGGGTTTTAACAGTCCCAGTTCCTATATCTGGCCCCTTGCTGCCCTCCTGTGGCCATTCTGCAATATAAATGTTCCTCCTACCAGACATCCCTCTCCTTCCATTTTATGAGAAACAATCGAATTCCATATACATCCTGTTGTCCTGGCACCACAAAATCTTTACCTTGCTTTAAGTTTACCTTACTGTTTAGGAGGAGTTCTTGGACAAACGGATTTACGGATGAACAGACAGATGCACATTTCTAAAATATAAAAGAAGGCTGTTGCAGAGTTATAGTACATTTTTAAAAAATCTTGACCATAATCATTTGGAGTTAAATCAGAACTTCTGCAACTGGCACTTCAACTGTCTTCTTATTTAATCCCTTGCAAGAAATCTCTAAATTATGATCTTTTTGAGAGTGTTTAAGAATCTGGCAATCATGGTTGAGATATCCAACTGAATCATCAACAGGCTGCTTCATGCAGGGAGCTGGACAGTCCAACATGGTCCTTCATATAAGTCATTACAGCCTTCTATGACATGTTTACATGCTTCACTCTGAGTTTTAAGACGTAAAATCAGAAACACAAATGTTTTTAGTTATATCAAAAGCAGTGAGCCAAAGTAAGTGTGTTTCATTTTATTCAACAAAAATGCCACTTTTCCAGGTTAAAAGAATGTCTCTTTGTGGCTTGTTTCTCTCACCGACAAAAGTTGGTCCAATAAAAGATAATATTCTCCTGCCCTGTGTCTCTGATTACTCAGAATGTACAAGTAAAGGTTTCCTTTCAATTCATTTTTACTCTTAAAATGGTATTGGTTTTTTCCACAGAAATTAGCCTGAACGTTCGAGATCCTCCAACTAAGATTAACATTATTCCAGAAAAAATGGTTAAACCAGAATGGAGATTACCTGAAGTTAAATATCGATTTGTCACGAGGTAAAATAAGAGTTTCTGTTGTGGTTTGCATGGACCAATGTTTTTATTGAATTTTAACTGGGAACATTACAGGAAACATATAATATACCTTGTTATATCTTCCGTACTTTTCATCTCGGCACTACTTAGGAATTTTTCCAAAGTGATTTAAATTTCACATTTTTAAGAAATATTAACGATTTCTCTTTAATTTTGTTTTTAGGTCAGAACTGGATAACTTACCAAATAATCATTCCTGTGATGTTATTGGTCTTGTAACATTTGTAGGAAGGGTTGAACGATCAAGAAAGAGAGGTATATATAAAAATTATTTTAAATGTTTATCAAACCATTACAATTTGGTAGACTGTTATTTAACTTTAACATTTTGGTTTATGCAGAATATGGTGAAGATTTTTGGATACATCGTTGGGCACATGTTGTTGATGGGACATCAGATCAACCATTCATACTGGAATTGTTTGCCACGTCTCAGCCAGACGTATTTGAACACATTCACCCAAGTATTTATCATACAATATTCAGACTATTTTATTATTTACTTGTTTATTTTCACTTACAGTATTTTTCTAGAAGAGCACCATTTTCAAACTAGGCATCTTTGCCATGAATTAATATTATCACTAAAATTTCTTAGCCCCAATCACAAAACAAATGAGCAGTAATGAAAACCGACCCAACAGTGCTCATTTCAACAAAAGGTGGTAGTCCACATCTTAGCAGATCTTCCTCAGTAACTTTGGTAAATAGATGGGCCTTTCGGCATGCCCTAAAATTGAGCTGTTGTGGAATTTTTTAATTGAATTTGAATGAATTTAATTTGTGAGTTTCTTGCACAGAACACCCTGATTGTGATTGCAGTAGTACAATACAAGGAAAGAGGCTGCCTCTCAGGCAAGTTTTAGGCCATGTAGTTTTACATGTCAAAAAGAATTCCTTAAAAAACACCGAGAACCCAACATGGATTCAGCACAGATCACAGAGTACTCAAGGTGTTGTCAGCATGCTGCCTTGAGTATTAGGATGAATGCATACATGCTTCTTTGCTAATTTTCCCAAGGGAATTGGGTACATATTGAATGGGAGGGGAGTCAGGTTAAAGCTCTGTGGAAATTGATATTTTAGTACACTAAGAGATAATGAGCATTTCCTAAAATCGCCATCTGAGATTCCCTCAGCAAGGAAGGAACAGCGCTGTCCAAGCCTGCTATTTGGGTCTGAGCCAACGTACAGTGAAGTCTTTGCAAGGCTTTCCTTTCACTTCATTGTGTGTTGGATCATGCCCCTTATCACCAGAAAATAGTCTCTTAACATTTAAGATATTCTCTGCTCTTTCTTTCTTTCTTTTTCCCTAAATTTTTTTGAAAATAATGTGTATTAAAGCCTGATTTTTTTCAGTGATGTTGAACACCTAACTCTTGTTGCAGGTCCTCAGTCCTTCTGAAAATAAGATGTAGTGTAGGTACCTAAACGTGGATTTGTGTGCCAAATACTAGTTTGAAAACTTTGGTGTATTTGTCCTGAAGTATTACATTGGTAACGTTGGAAAATAATTGTGCATTTACCTCCAACAAATGTTTTCCACATCAAGGAAAAAACATTTGTGGGCAGAATGGGAAAGCTTGCTTGTATTAGTTCTATAGTTACAGGGCTTCAGTTTTATTTAACATTTCATTAGCTTAGCTTACTGACAGTCTTTTTCAGCCATTATCCCAGTCTCACATTTCTTCATTAAAGACTGCAGACTATATATTTTTCAGAAGATGATTTCTGTTCTTTTTAGATCATTGATTGTAACATCTTTTTTGAGGAAAAACTT
Organism: Pelodiscus sinensis; assembly: GCF_049634645.1. Taxonomy (NCBI): domain Eukaryota; kingdom Metazoa; phylum Chordata; order Testudines; family Trionychidae; genus Pelodiscus; species Pelodiscus sinensis. Next base: position 43,204,391 of record NC_134723.1, on the reverse strand, counting down.
CTTTTCTCTAATGTTTGGTACTTGATTTGTCTCATCCACTGTGAATGAAGCTAAAATTGACATAACTTTTTGTTTGGCTCTATCAACTTCAATAACACTTTCTTTCCCGTGGTAAAAGTGATTAGTATGTATCACAGAAGTTTCTGTGATGAGATCACATCTGCAGCCACATAGCACAAAACTTTGAGAATATATGGTGTGGAAGAAAGGAGAGAGAAATTAATGACTTTCTTCTCTGTGTTTTGGTTAAGAGGAAATGAGTTTGAAGTATGGTCTATGATGTAATGGTGAAGCAGTTTTGGTTTTTTTTTAAATGGAGATGCCTATCTCCTAGAACTGGAAGGGACCTTGAAAGGTTGTTGAGTCCAGTCCCCTGCCTTCACAGCAGGACCAAGTACCATCCCTGACAAATTTTTGCCCCAAATGGCCACCGCAAGGATTGAACTCACAACCCTGGGTTTAGCAGGCCAATGCTCAAACCACTGAGCTATCCCTCCCCCCTTATTGGTATGTTATCACAATTAAGCCCCTTTTAAGGATCATCGTTATTTGATTTCTTTTGCATAATATAAAAGTGGATGAGATCTAATGTAGAATTGTATGCAGCCATAATTGCTGTTTTTAATTATTAACACTGACAGATTCTTTTGTGTCATATAATGAAGATTGAGGTAGTAGGGCTGGCTGGTAGATGAGAAATTCTGTTCTAATGTGGAGCAAAACTGAGATTGTTTAATCAATTAACCAGTTAAACGTAACCTTTAACAGGTTATCCCTGGGGTTCTCAAACTTTGTGATACCGCAACCCTCCTCTAAGTTGCTCACGACCCCCTGGAGGGTTGGGACCAACAGTTTGAGAAACATGGGGTTAACCAATTAAACAGGATGTTACTTTCTTAGCCTGAAGCCCTCAGCTATATAATAATACGTTTCTCTCACACCTGATTAAGATTTAATTATTTATGCAAAGTGGAACAGCAGCTTCAACGTAATTATATGAGAGAGAGAGAAACTGCCACTTGGGACAGCTTTTTTTATGCATAATTTTAATTTAAACACACATCTTTGAGACACAAAACCTCTCAATGTAATGTTCAAATTGTGACAGATTAACTCAATTGTATCATGGCTCGCCAGAGCCTGAATCCTGTATACCCGTACAAATATGCTTAACTCCAACTGAAATCATGTTACTTTAACAGCTGTGAATTAAGGATGTTAAGGACTAGTCAACTGGGGCTCTTGTACATTTCAAAGGAAGGAATGCGGAACTCCATGTGCAGCCTGGGGCCAGTGGGAAGTCCCACTGACTCCTGGCTTCATGCAGGTGCTTTCACTTTCAAATGCACAAGAGCCCTTGGGGTAAGCACCCTTGTGGAGCCCAGAGTCAGTGGGACTTCCCACATTCCTCCTTTGAGGAGGATCTTGTACATTTCAGAGGAGGAATGTGGAAGTGCCTATCCACTAGTCAACTAGTAAATTACTCATAAGTTAACATCCTTACTGTGAATCCAACTCCATCCCCAAATTGAGCTCTAACAAAAAAAGAGTGAAATATTGACTATTTTAGTGCATCTTTGGCACCTTGATATTTTAGAAAAAAATTAAATGATTTCTTTTTCTCTAGTGACCTATTTGGTGTGTACACAGATGAGAGTGGTGCGGGACATCACTGAGAATACTCCCAGAACACTTTATCTTACAACTTCAAATGAGAGTCAGATATTTATTACAGGTAAATAAAATTTTCTTTTAAAATTAATGTTACATGATATATACTGTAGATTATATATTTTTTGGTAAATGAGATATTTCAGCTTGAAGATGTCCTTAGTATTTCTAGATAGAAGGGAAAAAACAATTAGCTTTTAAAGCAATTTCCAACATCATACTGTAGCGTACCTTACCATTGCTCCCTCCATTCAGAGATTGAATAAATTATATTTTTCCATTAGTAATTCCAGGTTTCCTTTTTTCTCTTTCACTCCTCACCCCCAAATAAAATACCCCTATATTTAATTCCTGTTGGCCTGATTGTAAACTTGAGACCAGTCTAGTTTTATTTAACATTTATAAATTATCTGGAAAGTGGTTAGATTTCCTTCCTGTCTGAGAGATGTTCACAAGCTTTGTATTTCTAGATAGAAGAAGGAAAGTGAAGTTATTGAGTAAAACTATTAAAACTTCACTGAGCTGGTATCAGATGGACTCCAAACTAGGGATGTTAAATTTCCAAAGGCTATTGCTATACTTCAAAGGCGAAAGTGCTGCGGGGAGCATGTTGGCCCCGTGCTCCCTGCGGCATTTCAAAGCGGTAGTGCTGTGTGGAGCCTGGAGTCAGCTGAGGAGTCCCCCGCTGACTCTGGGCTCTATGCAGTTGCTGCTCCTTTGAAACGCCATGGGGAGCCCGGCATCAGTCTGTATGTGGTGTTTCAAAGTGGCAGCGCTACTTGGAGCCTGGAGGCAGTGGGGGAGTCCCCAGCTGATCCCACACTCCATGCGGCATTGCCGCTTTGAAACGCTGCATGTAGCCTAAGGACACCCCAGCTTGGGGGAGGGAAGCGACTAGTCAACTAGCCTGTGGACTATCCGATAAGCATTTGCTTGTCGGACAGTCAACTAGTCGTTCACATCCCTACTATAAACAAACCATAAACAGAATATATATGCGCCCACTGATAGTGAAAGCCATATCAGGACAGTTATGAGTTGAAAGTATTGAGATAGTTATAAAAGTTAGAACAATGCAATATGATAATCAAAAGATAAAGGGTGTCTTCCCCTGCTAAATCATACTATATTTTAAGAAATTATAATATATCCAGCAATTGTGCTATTGTTTAGTTGGTTCGCATGAAGACTCATCAATTGTTCCATTACAGAATATTTTAAGAACTTGACAATCCTGTAACATATGCAACAAGGAACCTTTATAAAGGTTCTGTAATCCTATCCTATTTTGTAGATTCCAGCTTTCCATTTTATTTAAAAAATGTCCTATATAATTTTAATATTAAATTCAGCCCTATAAAGGGTCTTCCGCAGAAATACCTTGGGTTTATTATCCAGTTTGTTCTTTCTATAGTATTGGTGATATGTTAGCCCAGACAATAAATACTGAGTCCACGTATAGGCAGACAGAAACAAGAAAATACAGTTTTATGTCCTTCTTTCTAGCTGTTCGTCAAACTCCTTTTTGGCTTTTCTTATTATAATTTTATACTTAATTTGACAGAGTTTCTGCTCCCTTCTATTTTCTTCACTAGGATTTAACTTTCATTTTTTTAAATGATGCCTTTTTATCTCTCACTGCTTCTTTGACTTGGTTGTTAAGCCACAGTGGCACTTTTTTGGTTCTCTTACTATGTTTTTTAATTTGAGGTATACATTTAAGTTGGGCCTCTATTATAGTGTCTTTGAAAAGCTTCCATGCAACTTGCAAGGATTTTACTTTTATCACTGTACTTTTTAATTTCTGTTTAACTAACCTTCTCATTTTTGTGTAGTTCCCCTTTTTTTGAAATTATATGCCACAGTGCTGGGCTGCGTAGGTGTTTTTCCCACCACAGGGATGTTAAATTTTATTACATTATGGTCACTATTTTCAAGCAGTCCAATTTTATTTACTTCTTGGACCAGATCTTGCACTCCACTTAGGACTCAATCAAGAATTCTCTCTCCCCTTGTGGGTTCCAGAACCAGCTGCTCCAAGAAACAGTCATTTAAAGGTATCAAGAAATTTAATATCTGCATCCCATCCTGAGGGGACGTGTACCCATTCAATATGGGGATAGTTGAAATCCCCTACTATTACTGAGCTTTTTATTGCGATAGCCTCTCTAATCTCCCTTAGCAACTTATGAAATGCTATGACTATCAGGTGTTTTAGTTTATTAGTAGGATTGGCCACAAATCTTCCTCTTGGTAGAGATATTTAATTTTAGATTTCAGAGCTTCCAAATGAAGGGCTTCTGATTTTTATTGTCATCCTCACTTGCTTTAATGTCAGCTACTCTCTCTTGTATTCATCTTGGTCCTAAATCAGTGTCTCAGCTAGCATCTCAAAATCATCAGCTGAGACTTTTTTTAGCTCAGCATCTTATAAATTGATCTATCTTGCCACAGACAAAGTGTCAACAGGAGAATATGGGTCATCTCTGATGGGATAATGGTAACTTTTTGGTGTCAAATATTGCTTCTTGCTCATATTTTTACACTGTTGTGTGGGACAGAGTACAATTAGCTAGTTGTAGAATGAATGTTCAACTGTTTTATACCCTAAATACTAACATTTGGGTTATCTAAGAGGTGGGTGTGTGTGTACTTTTAAATCAAAGTGCCATGTAAGGGTCCCATTACACTTCTTTATAAATCCACTACTGACTGTTAGAAGAGATGTTGTGTTAGTATCTATGACTTAGCTTTTTGTGTATATTGCTCTACAGTGTTCGTGTGGCATTTCATAAAAAAAATTACCTTAACCTATTTGATCGTTTTATCTCAATACCCAAACCTCTTTGTTTTAACAGGGTGCCACAAAGGTCAGTCATACACCAGGGATTCCAAAGTGAAAAACTTTATTCAGTGGATTAAAACTCAAAGTGAAGCTGATCAAATCAAGAAAACTGTAATTGGTGGATACTATCCTTTCCCACCAGCACCAAAAACTTTTCTGAAGTATTGTAAAAATAACAAAGGTATCCTACACCATACAAAAAAAATGCATTCTATCTGAGCCTTCATCATAAGTATTCAAAATCAGCAACTCTGATTGCTTTACACCTGGATTGTATCAGTGATTAAAACTGGAAAGTCATTCAAAGACAAATCATTCTGTAGCTGCTGAAGATAGACTGAAACAATGCCTTAGCTAGAGAATTGTCATAGCTCTATTGACTGCAGTAAAGTTTTGACAGTTTATATAAGTGGAGAATCTGCACCTCTGAATTTATACTTTGCAAATGTTCTGTTCTTACCAATATCAGCTTTGTCTATATTTTCAGTCAGCTTGCAAGTCTGTGTAGTATTGAAAAACATAAGATATGATAATGATAAAGAACTTCAGTAGTCGTATATTATGTAGAATTTTGAATAACTATGGTTATTTGGTGTTAACTCTGAGTTGGCTGAAAAGGTTGCTCCCCGATAGTCTGATAATAAAACATGAGAGAGCAGGAGGATTTAATTACCGAGAAGCTCAATTTTAAGACAATGTAATAATTTAATTTTAGCAAAGAAAGTTTTTACAATTTTCTTTTTATGAATCCAACATTCATACTAAGTTTTGTATTTTTTAAAAACTCTTAAGTTTGTGGTAATTGCTCTTTTGCAGTGGAATCAGTTTTGAAAGCCATAACTGAAATGAAGAGAGAGATTGAAGACCTGCACTACAGGGAGCACAAGCGCATTGCTATTCAGGGAATAATTAGTGCTATAAGATATGTCAGCTATGCAGATGAAGATGCCGCGGGGGTGGAACCAATTCAGGTACAGTGCTAGAGAATTAATAGTACAGCACTTAAGATGCTGTGATCATAATTACAATTGAGATCTCTTGCATTTGAATTCGAAACACACATATATTGTCTCTTGATTAACTGAATTTACTATTCTGAGAGCAAAAGAAGTTTGAAAGTCATAGGTAAATCATTAAGTTTTAAAATTTTAATTGTTTTCTGAGAGTTACAGTCCTTAATAAAAATACCCTTTGTATAAAAGTTATTGAATTGGTTAAATAGCCTAGCTAAAAAGTAAATTAAGGACTGGGAAAACTGGCTACTTTAATATAACCTGTCATTTTCTAGACAGAGGTATGTATTTTTTCTTTAAACTTCATTAGAGAGAATTTCTATAAAGTGAATCTGCTACTGTTACAGAAAAGTAGAGTCCAGTCAGCATCTCAAACAACTGTAAAAAACACTGATATGGCTAAAGATTGTGTTACAAAAGGAAAAAAGCAAAGCCATCGAAATAAAGAAGCTAATTCTTTACTTGATTCACAATGTGGTTCCCTGGAACAACAGCAGAATCCAAATATGTTAACCAGAAAAAGTCGAATCAAGAGAAAAATCGAACACCGTACGGAGGCTGAAAAGTAAGCCTTTTGAATAAAGTATGGTTATATTAATTGTTCCATTTCACTGATCTACTGTAGATGTATAGAGTAAGATTTTTAGGAGTACACCTACCTCACAAGTCCCATTGAAAGGCAACTGACTAAAACTATAAGTAACTCAATTTTAAAATGGTAATCCTTCCTTATGGACCCCGTCTTGCTCCCATTAAAGTCACTTAAAGCAGGATTGAACCTTAAAAGCCTATGTGTGTGACATTTCCAAATGGCCTTAGTTGACAAGTAACCTACTGTTCAGGTTCACAGTGGTCTGACTAAAACAGATGCATGTGGATGGGAATGTACTCTCCTTATCAGTGTCTACACGGCTTTGATATCAGTCAGAAATTTAAATAAAAAGTAGTTACTGTCAAGCAGTGCATGCACATAATTTCACTAAACAACTGAGGCGCTAATGTCAGTTAAAGTAGTGAAGAAAAGATGTTCCAAAAAACGTAGAATAAGAAGAAATATTTCAGTATCCCTTGCCATTAGTTTTTCTTCCCATGTAAGTATCTGTATAATAGAAAACACCCCAGGCAGCTGTAATTTGCTTCCAGAATGACAAGAATCAGAAGGTCAGGTGATAAGAGAGAGAGAATTTTCAACTTTTCTGTTATGCTTGTGCTGTATTTCATGGGAGCTCTGAAAGGTCAGTACATGTATGTAGACCTGTGGAACTCTTTATAGTGTCTATAAGGCTATGTCTACACTGCACATTTATTTCGGAATAAGCTATTCCAGAATAGCTTATTTCAAAATAGCATGTCTACACTGTAGGGAAGCCTCATCATTAGTCTGAGGTAGGCTTCCCTAATGTAGACGTGCTATCTTGATTTAGAGGCCCAGGAGGAGTAATTTAGAATGGCCCTTGTGAGGGGCTATTTTGAAATAGGAGAAGTGGAGCATCTACACATGCCTTATTTCAAAATAGCGATTTCAGAATAGACGTTATTCTTCGTAGAATGAGGTTTACAGAATTTGGAATAATCCGTCCGTTATTTCGAAATAACGGAATTGCTGTGTAGACACCCGCATAGTTATAACTTCGCTGTGCAGACACATCCTAAGATTAAAAAGTAAGTCCACAGGGGTGATCTCTGAAAATTGGAATAATGAACTACTGCTCTAGAACTGACCCAGCCTGTGTCAATAGCACAGAATCTTGATATGTACTGTGAAATAATAATGCAGTAGAATTCTAGTGATTAAGGCCAATATTTTTGTAGTTCTTTTATACTGTAAAAGACATCTTTATTTCTTTTTAACATTCAAAAGCAGTAGCTCTGGAAGAAAGTTAAGAAGGTCAACATTTTTCTAAAGCTGCCTTGAAAAAGATAGATTTGGAATTGAATGAAGGAACTTCCTGAAGAAAAAATTATTGGAAAAAATTAGCTGTGTTTACCAATGGCAGCAGCAGTTTTTAAGGGTACAGTGTCTTGTCTTCTGAAAATGTTTGCACTTGTCTTTTAATTCTGATGGAGATAAAAGTTATGATTTTATTAGTAATCTGAGGATTTGTACATTTTTATATCAAACAGATGTACTTTGTAAAATGATGAATTTTTACTGTTTTAAGGAAGAGAAACTTGTCTGCTTGTGTGTCTGCATGTCCATATTTCACACGATCTGCAAGCAAGAAACTCAAGTGAGTGATGTGGTCTTTGTGGGTTTTTTTTTCAGTAAGTGCATTGATAAGATTCAAGTGTATATTTTACATTTGCAAAAGTCAAGAATATGTTACTAAGTTTTAAATGGAAATAAAACAGAAGAAAGGAATGAGAAGAATTTAATATTTGGCATTCCCCTCCCAGATACAGTTTCTAGTTCTGACATACTGGAACACTTTCTAAGCCATTTTTTTCTTAGTATTGTGGTGTTAATGGTTTTTATGGTAGTGAAAATTAGGCCCCAGCATGCAAGGCACTGTACAGACAAGAGTAGTGGACAGTCCTTGTCCCAGAAAGTTTACCAGCTAAAAGAAATAATAGACACATAGCAGAAAATAGGAGAATCCATGCAAGCAGATTAAACAATGTGATGGTGTAAAAACATCATGTTCTGCAGTTTTAGCAGGAGAAGTTTTGATTAGGAGAGCATAAGCTAAATGGAAAGATAAGGAAAGAAAGGGTAGATATTGAAAAGAGAAGTGAGATAGAAGGAGAAATTTATGAAGAGTAGTTATGGAGGGAGGCTGAGAGGAAGGGTCTGTATAGGAGCATATTAGTCAGTCAGTACAATGCAGTGAATGTAAGCTCTTTGAGTCTGAAACCATGTCCTTGATGTTAAGAAAGCACCAAGCATATTGTGAGTTCTACCATAAATAAATAGGATAAATACAGTACAGGTCATACCTTTCTAAACCAGGAATCTCTGGTTCAGCAACATCCATGGTTTGGCAGGACCACAGATGTTGCTGGACCAGAAAGCCTCGGGCCAAGAGTCCAGTGGCAGCAGTCTGGCACCCAGCAGCCCCAGCCAGGGCTCAAGGTAGGGAGACCCAGTGCTGGCCAGGACCAGCCAGCACTTAAGAACTTGACAAGCTCAGGTCTGCCATCTTACATGCATCTTTCTTGAGGCCTTGTGGACCTTTGCAAAGGTTCATTTTTAACTGTGAAAACATGGTTAGAATTTTGGTTACATGGCTGCATTCCAATATATATTTGTAATTGAAAAGGAAGCTTTCAAATTTGCTTTCAGCTCAAAACAATGCCAGTGAAAGAAGGCAACCAAGCTGGTGCAGCTGTAGCTTTTTGTCTGCACAGTTAACTAGCTACTATTATAGCTGCTCGATTTGCATCTCTGAGTTTGAGTTCTTGTGCATTCAGAGTTAGGAACCAAGATGAGATCACTTTAATACTTGACTCACAGGGTGAAGGCATTGTTTTAATAAACACCTATTTTTCCCTTTTTCTAAACTCTATAATGAAAGTAAAGCTGAGAAGACTAATGCATACTCTCTTCTGCTCTTAACTAGCATTAAAGAATGTGTATTAAAAACGAGTTGTACAAACTTTTGAATATTTAACCCTTCTCTAAAATGTTTAACGCCTCAAAAAGTAAGAAAAATACTAATGACTGAAATGTATCCTGTACTAGGTCCCCAATAAATAAAAAAAAGGAACTTTGAAATTCTTTACCATCTTGGGATCATTTAATTTAGGGCACCTGGATGTTACTTTACCATAACTGTAGCTTTTGTTATCAAAACCTCTTTATAGACTCACAGGCATGGTCTTCATATAATAAATAGTCTTTTTTTCATAAAATCTAAATTTGATTATGATATTTGACTAGGTAACAAGTATACAGGCATAAAGCAAGGGAAAAAGGAATACGCAGAACTAAAAGCTGGGGTTAGTATGGTGGCACAATATATAACATTTAGTTCTCTAGGATATTTTTTCAGGTGAGGAGGAGAGCTGGCTAAAGGAGGTTAAAGGATGACTGTTGGAGAATTCATTTAGTTTTCACAACTAATGAAATTATAATAAAAAATTCCAGTTCACTTTATTGAACTGATTGTCATGTCAAGATAACAAGTGAAATCTGTTGGAATGTTTATTCGGAACCTTATGTTCACCATTTTAGTTTCTAAAGTGTTGTTCTGGCTACAGGTTTTCATAGCTACTTTGTACCTTCAACCACTGACATGTGCTGGTATCAAAGTATAATAACACAGCATGGAGCTTTCTGCAATTAGTATAGAAACTTGTTTATGGGCTATGACAGTGGTTCTTAACCTATTCACCATTGTGGCCTCTATTCATCCCCTCCTGCCCCCCATTGCTGTCTCTGATATTGAGGTAGCAACGCAAGGGGCAGGCAGTTCCATGGGAGCTGGTACATGCAGGGAGCCAACATAAAAGCTGGCTTCCCACGCACACCAGCTCCTGCAGAGCTGCCTCTCTCCTCAACCCATCTCACACTTCAGTGGCTACACAGTTCCCAAAAAAACCCACATTTTAACATCCCTAATCCACACAATATATATACTGCCTGTATGGCCCTGAGGATGTCACATGGTCTGTAGCTGTGTGTGTTTTAGGCCACAAGCAGGTAGTGGATTGAGCAATACTTGTTTATAACATTCAGCTCTGCTTCTGTTAGTGCAGAGGCCTGCAACATGTGGCTCTAGAGCTGAATATGGCTCTTTTGTCATTCCCAAAATACACACAACTTTTTGCATTAAAATGAAAAATTAATTCAGAATTTTAAAAACCCATAATTACATCAAGATAATTTTTTTATTTCACCTTTAACTGTTCATTTTAACAACCATCCCTTCTTTCTACTCGTGGGGATCAAGCATATTCTCTTTTTATTTGATTGGTTAAGAAATGTTTACATTATCCTACGTGATGGTGAACTCTGTAACCCCCTAACAATAAAAATGGCAAAGAGAAAGCGGGATGATGAGTACCAACATTTTCAAGAGGAGTGGACAGACTTATTTGCATTTGTGGATAGTCTGGATCTCCTCACTGTCTCATTTGCAGTGAGAGACGGTTTTCAAACAAACAAAAAATGAATTTCATCACAAAACATGCAACATTTGCTAGAAAATACCCTGCGAGGAACTGCAGCAAAAAATGAACATTGGAGAAAATAGCCTGTTGGCATGGTCAAAAAAAGGTGGGAGCTAAACCCTCTGTAAGTTTTGCAGGCTCATACAGCATTCTTTGGGAGGGGAAGCCTTTCAGTGACAGGGATTACAAGAAGAGAAGCATGCTATTGGTCATAAACTATTTGAAGAGTATCACAGTGAGGACAAAATCTTGCAGAAAATTCAAGACATGCCATTATTGGCAAAAAAAGTTCACGACAGAGCTGTGAAAAATGGCCCATCAAATTGACAAAGAACAAATGCAAAATGAGTACAGCTACGTACTGAATGTGCAGAAGTGGCCAAAATTGCAGAAATTTGCTGATAAGAAATTGGAGCATGATGATGATCTGATTCTGCAAATTTCGAAAGAACTTCCTGTCACGTACAACACCATGCAGAATGTCAGGTTGGCCTTACTTTCAATGTTTGGCTCCACTTATATGTGTGAGCAGGCGCTCTCTCATTTGAATCACATCAAAGGTACTTTTGCACTCAAGACTGACAGAAGACAGCCTAAATGTGTGCATGAAGCTGAATTTGACCAGTTATATTGTAAACTTCAAAGAAATATGCGAAAAGATACAGCAGCAGAAGTCCCATTAAATAAAATCCTTGAGTGCAATGTTTTATTTATGCTATTATTAATCATCATGTCAATTATCAATAATATTAAGTTGTATATTTTCAGTCATGCAAATGGGTATTCTTACACTAGCTCTCTGTTGATGTAGTTTGTCTCTTTGGTTTGAAAAGATTGCCAACCCCTGTGCTAGTGTCATGCACGTAGTTTACAACAAGTTTCCACTAGAGGGCGAAAAATGTCACTTTTAATTTAAACATTTTTCCTTCGGAGTTCACTGATTCACATGACAAGAAATGCATTTAACCTTGAACTTTAAGAAGGTTTATGCTGAGAAAAATTATTCTGTTTATTGCAGATGTTAAACTTCTGTAGCTTCATGTCAGCAATCCTTAGCAATAAAAATAACTCTTATCAAGTCTGAAGTTTCTGCTTTCTAATTATTAAAAGTTATGGGTTTTTTAATAACATAGTAACCGAATATACACTTTTTAGTTTTAGCTAACGTTTTAAAAAAACTCAGAATTTATTCATTTTTGCTTTATAGCTTGCGTGAATTTCAGCAAGAACATTCTGTTCCCGAACAAAATATCTTGGCTGAACCTGACACATCACAACCTTGTAGAGGTACGTGGATAAATATTTTGTCTGACTGCTCATTTCACTGTTGTAAAAAGATGTAAAGCCTCTCTGCTCAGGCCAAAAATAAGGGGACAAACATCCCCTGTCCTTGCTATCCTAGAGCTGGTTCAGCTCTCAACACAATATAGAGAAACCCCAGGCTGTTCTTATTTGCATCAAGCAGCAAGAGACTCTAAGGAACCATTCACACAACTAGGTATCAGCACCTTTTCCATCTGACATGACCCTTATACATATCAGGGCTGGCTGTATGCGTGGTAGAAGGCGGCTGTATTGTTCTAGGCACTGTACAAGAGGAATGCTTCATGTTTAAGTTGGCTTTGAGTCTGTGTTGCATCTCTGGAGCAGCTCAAAGTAGGGAAGAAGACCTTGTCTCTATTTTTGGTGGTGGTGGTGCAATAGTAATTCAAATGTGCTAGCATTTCCAAAGGCAAGAAAATCACCCCTGATCGTAAGAGTACATTCTTTAAAAGTCACACTGTGAAGAAAGGTGGTAACATACAAGCAAGTAATCATGGTCAAATCAAATCATGAGGCAAGATCAAATCAGTATCTTAGATGCCTATATACAAATGCAAGAAGTATGGTAATAAGCAGGAAGAACTGGAATTGCTAACCAATAAATACAACTTATGATATCATTGGTATTACAGAAACCTGGTGGGATGGGACGCACGATTGGAATGTTGGTATGAAAGGGTACGGCTTGCTCAGGAAGGACAGACAGGGAAAAAAGGGAGAGGGGTTGCCTTGTATATTAAAAATGTACACACTTGGACTGAAGTGGAGATGAACGTAGGAGATAGCTGTGTAGAGAGTCTCTGGGTTAAGCTAAAAGGGGTAAAAAACGAGGGTGATATCATGCTAGGAGTCTACTACAGACCACCTAGCCAGGTGGAAGAGGTGGATGAGGCCTTTTTTAAACAATTAACAAAACTATCCAAAGCCCAAGATTTGGTGGTGATGGGGGACTTCAACTATCCAGACATATGTTGGGAAACTAACACACAGCGGGGCGCAGGCTATCCAATAAGTTTCTGGACTGCATTGGAGACAACTTTCTGTTTCAGAAGGTTGAAAAAGCTACCAAAGGAGAAGCTGTTCTGGATTTGGTTTTAACAAATAGGGAGGAACTAGTTGAGAACTTGAAAGTGGAAGACAGTATAGGGGAAAGTGATCATGAAATAATAGAGTTCATGATCTTAAGGAAAGGTAGAAGGGAGACCAGCACAATTGAGGTAATGGATTTCAGGAAGGCAGATTTTGATAAGCTCAGAGAACTTGTAGGTAAGGTCCCATGGGAAGCAAGACTGAAGTAGTTCGAATTAAGGGCTTTGTAGCCACTTAATTCGAACTAGTGGGAGGCTAGCCCTCACCAGCTTCCCTGGTGGCTACTTTGGGCACCACCAGGGAAACTCATCTGCCCCCCTCCTGGCCCCGGAGCCCTTAAAGGGGCAGGGTCTGGCTACCGTGCCAGGTGCAAGCCTGCCAGCACCCAGCCAGCAGACGCTGCACCTGGCACAGCACGAGCCAGCCACCCGCTGCCACCCAGCCCTCCGCCTCTTCCCGGGACCAGGCTGGCGGCTCCCAGGCTGGTCTAGTGCGGAGATTGTGGACCTCATCCAGGATTGGGGGGAAGCCTCCAACGTCCACGATCTCCACACTAAGCACAGGACAGTGGCCGTCTAGGGCAGGATAGCTGCCAGCCTGGCCACCCAGGAGCAGGTTTGCATGAAAATCAAAGTGGTCGAGTGAGACCCCGACTGTAAGCCCTGAGCTTAGAACATAAGAATGGCCGTACTGGGTCAGACCAAAGGTCCATAAAGCCCAGTAGCCTGTCTGCCGACAGCGGCTAACAGTAGGTACCCTGGAGGGGATGGACCGAAGACAATGACCAAGCCATTTGTCTCGTGCCGTCCATCTCCAGCCTTCCATAAACAGAGGCCAGGGACACCGTTCCTACTCCCTGGCTAATAGCACTCCATGGACCCAACCTCCATGAATTTATCTAACTTCTCTTTAAACTCTGTTCTAGTTCTAGCCTTCACAGCCTCCTGCAGCAAGAAGTTCCACAGGTTGACTATTTGCTTTGTGAAGAAGAACTTTCTGTTATTAGTTTGAAGCCTGCTACCCATTCATTTCATTTGGTGTCCTCTAGTCCTTCTATTATGGGAACTAATGAAGAACTTTTCTTTATGCACCTTCCCCTCACCACTCATGCTTTTATAGACCTCTATCATATCCTCTTCTCTTTTCTAAGCTGAAAAGTCCCAGTCTCTTTAGCCTCTCTTCATATGGGACCTGTTCCAAACCCCTGATCATTTTAGTTGCCCTCCCCTCTCCCACCTCCTTTTCCCAGTCTCCCCAGAGGTTAATCCCCCCCCCCCCCCAGTTTTGTTAAATAAAGAGAGTTTCTATTTTTGAACACACATGTCCTTTATTTTGTACATCAGCAAGGGGTGCTAGGGACGGGTGAGTGTAAGGATGTGAGGGAGGAATGGCATACGAGCCCCCGATGAGGAGGACTGGGGTGGCTCTGCGGGCTCCTCGGGGTGGAAGCTCTCCTGCAGCTCATTCAATCAAATGTTCATGCTGGTTTATATAGACTGGCAAAGAAAGTATGGTGTCTTTAGCAGAAAGCTCTCTCCAGTCAGCTGGGCTTCAAATACTTAATTTTAAATGCTTTAAATTCTCTTAAACGTGGATTTCAGCATCTCACTGTTCAGTAACAAAAGGCTGTAACCTCTGTTGTCCTTTCCTAATTTCACATCTGTTTGTGCTGATTTAAATATGTGCATACAAATAGGACAACATGCAAATTGCAACTTCAAGATATAAAGAGAGGAAATTAAGTAAAGGCATGATTGAAGTTTTAGAAGGAGAGAGATTTTTAACCTGCCATTTATATCCTAGCAGTTTTTAACTTTAATACCACAAAATCCTGCAAATAATGTCTTCACACTTACTCTAGAGGATGGCAATTACCGTATATTTCTTTCTTATCTCAATGTAATTATTCAGAATATCCCAGTAGAACCTCTTTTTAGTCAGCTATCTTTCTAATCAAACGTGACTGTTTAGTTGTTCAAAATTAAAAATGACAATAGCATGAAATGTAACACTTGGTGTACAGTATCTCTGATATAAAACAGCATTACCAAGAGATGGAGGTCTAACAGCCTACATTGAAATGGAACATTATGCTTTTCTGGTGATACTAGAACATGCTGCTTATAAATTTAAATTTTATATCACCAAGCAGCTAGGTTTTCTCAGTTTGTTAGTTGAGATGTCATTGTTTTTCAAGTATCAGAGGGGTAGCCGTGTTAGTCTGAATCTGCAAAAGCGGTGAGAAGTCCTGTGGCACCTTATAGACTAACTGAAGTGTTGGAGCATAAGCTTTCGTGGGTAAAGACCCATTTCGTCAGATGCATGATATGCATCTGACGAAGTGGGTCTTTACCCACGAAAGCTTATGCTCCAACACTTCAGTTAGTCTATAAGGTGCCACAGGACTCCTCGCCGCTATTGTTTTTCAAGGGATGGTACTTGGTCCTGCTGTGAGGGCAGGGTACTGGACTCAATGACCTCTCAAGGTCCCTTCTAGTTCTATGAGATAGTTATATCTCCATATATTATTTCATTTGACTCATTTATATTTAATAGCAATTTTTGCTATTTAATACATGACAACTTTACTCTCTCAATTTACTATATAGATGATTATTTATTAATGGGGGAGGATGGTGGCTGTAAATTTACTATACACTCCAGTTTTGTGGAAAAAGTTCTGCTTCATGCTCTATGCAAGGATTCTCCGGACACAAATTGAATGCTTTTTTTTCTTTGTTAGGCTCACCAATTTTCCTTTCTTTTCAGCATAATTCCTTGTGTTTCATCCAATGCAGTAATGCTCATGTGCTTTGTTTGTTTATTGTTGTTCTGCTCTGGGTTGTTGCTGTTGCTAGTCTTGAGTCTTTGGCACTCATGAAGCTCCTTTGTAATAAATACTTCAGTGCCTCCTGTGAAGCAGTGAGGAAACTGGCACACACAAACCACGTGAGCTAATTGGAAATAGGAATAAGTTTCATTGTATAGTATCAAGATGGGAGCACTATTTGCAGGGAGATAAGATAGGGATAACTGGAAAAAAATAGGTTGGATATGTTTCAGAATGCACCTTGTGGAAAGGTTACAGAATGGGGACTTGGCTACAGCATTAAGAGAAATGGTTTAGTTGTACTTTTTTTAGTTCTTAGTCTGCAGGTAACATTACATATAAGGGTAGACTATAACTGGGATTTTGCGCAAAATATAAAGCAACAGCAAGTAGTCTTTATTGCATGAATATACATTGAACAGAAGATGGTAAAGCACAGCATCATAAAGTACCTGTTTAATTTTTACACTTACAGTACCAGGTTATGGTGTAACAAGATGACTAGTCCTTACTCACCCAAAAGCAAGCAGTGAATGGCACCCTCCAACAACAATTATTTTTATGAGTCTGGTTTTCAAAATCTAGCTGGAAACAACAACTTATTTACTAACAGTCTAGCCTTAACTTAATTCTCTATGCATTCTTTGTTTTGATTGTTCAACATATATTTTCATGTTTGACTTGTTAATCTATTAAATTTTGCTTGTCCTAGTACATTGGGGAGGTGGTATGGTTTTGTCTGTGCATATTGATAAACTACATGTTTAATGTATTTATAATAGCAGATACGGAGGGAGTGAGTGACACACCTGAAATAGAAGAGATGAGAAGAGCTTGCCATGAATCATGGCAAAGCGATCTGTGGATAAAGGTGAAAGACAATTTAATAGATCGCTTGCATTACTGCACTGTTTTCCCAGAAAGCATCCCACGTAAATTTGATTATTTGCACAAAGAATTCCTTACACAGCAATATAATCTACATCCAGCAGTGCACAAGCCAAAAGAATACATAACAAAGAAAGAAATTCAGGAATTTAAAAGTGCCAGTGGCCTTGGGCACTATGAAGTGACTATACTGGGTAAGTGACAGTTAATAGTTCAGTTTTTTCTGAAAGAAATCCTAACATTGTAAGATTGTTAGCATTCTCAACATTTAACAAAGAATGCCATTTAACTTTTTGTGAAGTTGAATGGATGCTTTAGTGTAATTTGAATTGAGTTTCTTTTATATACAATCTTGTTAAAAGTACAAACTTAATTTTTTTAAAAGATAACATTAAGATAGCACCCATCCAAACTCCATAGTTAAGTCTGAGTTGAGTTTTGCACTAGAAGCAAGGATTTTCCAGACTTATAACACCTTTTGAGTACAGCACTAATTTTCTGATGATTTCCAAATTTCCTTGTAATTTGAGGTGAAATACCTATTTTCAGCTGAAATTGTGATTTTGAAAGTTGCTTACTAGCTTTACTTTACATGCAGTTAAAATCTCTTAATTTTTTACTCTGGGCTATATTTGAAGAAACTATGTTGTAACTGAGCTATTTACATTTTGTTTAGATGTTAGGATTCTAGGCAGTTCCTGGTCAATAGGTCAGATCATCAAGTATGGGTGTTTTGAGAAGAATGATAACCAGTCTCCAACCTTCTTTTTTAGCTAATATATGTGCTGGAGATGTGTTTGTTGAAATGAGTCAGTAGTGTAAAGGGAACTGTACATATGTTTCAACTGTATTTCTTTGACCTGATCTCTCACTGGATTAGTTCCAGCTGTCTTTGCTCTTTGTCAAGGCTAGGTGCTAGTAAATTAGGGGCCAGATTCTCAGGCAAAAAATGTTAAGGTGGAGTTCAGTTTGCGTATGTATTGATAACTTAAAAGTGCAATAATAGGTTATGGAGTGAGACTGAACATTATAAACCTAGGAAATCCAAATATGTTATGGGCAGCATATGTACAATCATTAAGGCATCCATGCAACCTTAATGCTCTGTTCTGTAGTGACACCAAGGGGACACAGAGGAAGACACGTTCCTCTTTCTCCCTCCTCCCCCAGGCCACCTAGACATGCCCAAGGCCCTGGCGCTCCTGCCTCTCCTCAGCCCAGTGGCGGCCACTCCTCCTCTCGCCACGCCCGCCCCCTTCCCTTCTCTCCTCGGCCCGGACTCCGGGCCGCCTGGACATACCCAAGGCCCCAACGCTCCTGCCTCTCAGCCCGGTAGCGGCCCCTCCCCACGCCATGCCCCCCCCCCTCCCTTCCTGCCTTGGCCAAGACGTGCCCAAGGCCCCGGTGCTCCTGCCTCCCCTCGCCACAACCCCCCCTCCCCTTCCCTTCCTGCCTCAGCCAGGATTCGGCCCCAAGTGGAACATGGGCCCAGCATACCTGAGCGCCGAGTGAGTCCGCAGTGCGGGTGTGAGCTGCCCCAGGCGTGGGGTGGGGAGGTAGGGTTGCCAAGCCCGCACTGCGTGCCATTGTGGTGTGAAGTGTCCCTGGAGACCCGTGCTGTCACGTGACAGGCGTCGCCGTCGGATAAAACGGTAGGTTGGATAGTGAAAGTCGGATAACCGAGACTTTACTGTAATTGATAAAAGACTTATTGAAGAGAAGTAAATGATGTACATTTAAACTATTGCAAACTGAAGCTGAAGTATTTTGTTAAGGTAATTATCTCTCTTAACAGGGATAAACCATGATTTGGCTGTTGATGTTGCATTTCTACCTATATTTTGTCCTGAAGATGCCCGTTTATTTCAAATAGAGGATATTCAGAATGATACGTTATTATCCTGTATGAATTGCATCTCTGTG
Organism: Pelodiscus sinensis; assembly: GCF_049634645.1. Lineage (NCBI taxonomy): Eukaryota > Metazoa > Chordata > Testudines > Trionychidae > Pelodiscus > Pelodiscus sinensis. The sequence goes on along the minus strand of NC_134723.1, from coordinate 43,185,697 downwards.
TGTCAGCAGGAATCCACTAGCAATGAAAAGCTTTTTGATACATTTCCACTTTCAAGTAAGAATTGCTGCTATTGGTATTACTCATTTATTATTTTCTTCTTTTATCCTTGAATGTAAGCATTAAGATTGTATGTAGGTCCCTACCAGGGCCAGCTCCAGGTTTTTTGCCGCCCCCAGCAAAAAAATTGTTGGCCATCCCCGCCCCCTCTTTTTTTCTTGGCTTTTACACGTTTGCACTTTGCAATGGTTTGTTTGTTTTTGTTTTCGTTTTTGTCCCAGCATTTTAGCCCTATAAATAGCAAGTATAATTTTAATTCTTTTTTTTTCCATAAAGGCAAAGGCACTTCAAGTAAACTCCCCATCCCCTTTCACTTGCTGCTGGGTCACAACAGCCTTTTCCCTGCCCTGTCCAGCTCCTCCCTATGGACAAGCATCCCTCACTCCCGAGGGGAGCAGGGACAGCACAGAGCTAGAGGGGCATGGGGAACAGGGGGAGCAGGGTTCACCGTGGGGAATGGGAGGGGCATGGGGACTGGGATGCGCACAGCCAGAGGGGCATGGGGAACCGTGTGGGGGGGTACAGGGGTGGCACGGGAACAGGAGGCACAGAGCCAGAGAGACACAGGGAGTGGGGGGGACCAGGGTGCAGGGGATGCGGGGAACAGGAGGGGCAGAGGGATCACGGTCCAGGGGCAGTGCAGGGAATGGGGGGCACAGACCCAGAGGGGCGCAGGGAAAAGGAGCTGCGGGTTGTAGAGGGGCTGGGGACCGGGGTGCAGGGGACACAAGGGGAATGGGACACGGGGAATGGGAGGGGCAGAGGGATCACGGTCCAGGGGCAGTGCGGGGAACGGGGGGCACAGACCCAGAGGGGCACAGGGAAAAGGGGCTGCGGGGTGTAGAGTGGGCACGGAGACCGGGGTGCAGGGGCTGCTCAGAGCCAGAGGGGTGTGGGGACCAGGGTGCAAGGGCAGCGCAGATCCAGAGAGTCACAGGGAACAAGGAGCGCAAGGGGACTGGAGAGCAGAGGGCAGCGCGGAGCCTGAGGGGTACGGGGCGGGCGCAGCGGGGCGGGCGCAGCAAGCCAAGCGGCCGGCAGGAAGCAGTCTCTCACCAGCAAAGGAGGCTGGGGCCGCAGCAGGACTGGAGCCGGTGGGGCTGGGCAGAGCCCGGCCTCGCTGCACTCCGCAGCCAGCTCCCGGGGACACACAGCCAGAGCTGAGCTCCCACAGCCCTTTAAAATCTGCGGGGCAGGGCGGGGCCAGGCATTGCCAGGGGCAGCCGCTTACCTGGAAATGTGCCGCCCCACGCACGTGCTTGATTTGCTGGTGCCTAGAGCTGGCCCTGGTCCCTACTTGTAAATAAGGCATCAGACATCCCTTCTCATAGGATAAATGTGTTTTTAATTTAATACCTTTACTAAATAATGTGAAAATGAAGCCTGTCTTTCAGGCCAGTCTTCACTGGGCAGACATTTTTACACCTCCTAACTTATGGGTGCAAATAAGGACTCTAGAAAGTTAGATATCTAAGTATCTGCTACACACAGATTGAATCATTTCTGGATGATCAGTATTGTGCCAGCAGTTATTTCCTTAACATTGTACCAGCAGAGAGGCCTGGATTTTTTAATATTTGGCCCAGAATATGGTCTGTAAATGAAGTATCACAGCTTTCAGTTATTCATTCCTGTTTCACTGATGGCATTTCAAGGAGGTAGCATTAGCATTCAGCCAGTGCAACTCACAACAAGTAAATGCTGATTTTTTTTTTGTATACTATTGTCTTTTAAATTGAAGTTCCATGTAAAGTGCTAGAAATAATCAGAAATAAACACTTGATTTTAATAAAGTCCATCTTTTTGCTTGCCCCATACCAAATTGCTTGAATACTTGCTACATCTAAGGATTTATGACGACAGTTCTGATTTGTTTATATAATTTCAACTTTGGTTCAATCTCTCTAAAATAATGAAGTGTCTGCAAATCTGTAGTAAAGTTTATGAAAGTAATTTGTTCTTTATCATTTTGATATGGACTAGCATGTAATTGTCCTAGGTATTGTAGGTTAATTTACAAAATGCATGTAACACAAAATGCAAGTTAAATATTTGTTTTTCTATACACACACATGTCTGTGTTTGGCTTCTAGATGAAACCATAAAAGCAGCAGTTGATCTAGATAGACAACATGTCATCTGCATCCTGGACATCTGCCATTTAGGTGAAGATAAAGTTGAAGTCTTTCTGAACAAAATTTATAAGATAATGGAGACTGATGCAGTGAACCTTGTGTAATTTGTTTTATTAATGTTATCCATGTATTGTTGGGGGGGGGGGGGAATAAAACTTTTTTGTAACTTACAATAAGCCCTCTTCAGACTACCACTTTCTAGAACAGAGCATTTCCAGTGTATATGTTCTGACAGAACAATTGTAATGGTAGTCAATACAGTTGAGAAGGAAGGTTCATTGCCTTCATATCTGAAGGCAGTGGAATAGAGTATTTATAAATGAGGCTGAATGCTAATAATTTTTATATCTCTATTACTTCAGTGCAAGGCAGGCTTGCCTGGATCCGGCCTCTCTGCATTATTTTTTTGCTTCTCGCTTGTGTGCAGCCCCCAACTAATTTTTCTGTAGGTCAGCAGCACCAACCCAAAAAAGGTTGCCCACCTCTGCTTTAGTGTAATGCTGACAGCTTTCCAGGGGAACATTTTTTTTGTACATGATCCGTCATTAAGCAAAGAGTCTAAGATGGAGGATGGAATGTACAGCCAAATTCTGTCCCATTAGTTGCCTGCATATATGCATGGGAAGAATTTGGCCTTTTCTGTCCATAGCTGGTAGAAACCTGAAATCATTGCCATCTTCCATTGCTCATCAGGATGGTCATGTGAAATGAAATGGTGATCCCAGTCCTTTTCCTAGAAAAAACATACCTGCATCCCAGAAACTTGCCATCACAGTTATTCCCTTGTTTGTAGTTTCAACAGAGCCAAAAGACCCAGTATATTGAGAACTATCTTCTACTTTATGGAAGGGTCCCTTTGAGCAATTTGAGAAACCCATGGTAGTTGATAAGAAAGAGCTTACCCAGCAAGTGGCATACCTGTTCTGTGAATAGAAGCCTTCAGTTTTAAGAGTTTTCAGTTCTGATTCATACCATTGAATTAATTAAAAAAGAAGGTACTTGTGCATTTTTTTCTGTTACATTTTCTAGACATGTTATTGAATACCGGGACAAAGTTTGAATGTTGTCTGTTCACTTCGAATGTCATTCTGTGCTTGTGCATAGGTATCCAGGAAAGTCCTGGTGTGTCTTACAATTTTTAACATTTTATAAGTGAAAGGATATTAGTGTAAATGTCTTGGTTAGTGAAAGTTCATATGGTAAAACATTTGCCCTTTTATATCTTTCTGCTCTGTATTTTGTATTTATATGTATGATATGGTATAGGCTCTAGCATCTAATAAGAGTCTGGCACCTGTACTTGCTATTCCAAACTGAACCATGCTGACTATGCCAGCAGATATTTTAAAGTAGATATACCTCAGGTAGAACCTTAATTTTAAGGAAATAGCATTTCAGAGTCAAATTTTAAGGTGATTATGTTTTTGTAATAGAAATGCTACAGACACTTGTACAGCGTTATCATATTTTATTACTAGTTCCCATCTCATCCCTCTTCCTTTTATTTTGTTTGTCAGTGATCCTATTGTATGTAGTAAAACCCAACTCTGGCTCCAGCTCCGTTGGCTAACTGCATAGCAGTAAGCACTTAACATTGTACTTACCCCTTGATGCTTTGTTTTAACACAATTTTGAAGTTGTTTTTAATTGTGTGGTAGTTAAATTATATCCCATTTTATTTTATATCTATGTTATTTGAAATGTATCAAAAGATACCACAAATATACATATATACTGGCAAAAGTGGGTAAATTCCATTCTTTGCAATGAGTTCATTTGCTCTTTTGTTTCACGAAGTAAAGCTAACAGTAAAATTAAAAATGCTAAGAAACTACAGTCCTGTTGATAAAAATCATAACTTGTTGTCATGCCTTTCATTCTCAAGAACAGGGCATTGTAAAATATTTTCATTCTGGAGGGATTACTCATCTACCTCTGGAATGCAGCCACTGTAGAGGTGGGGTGTTACCAGAGGCTTATGTATTCCCTAACCCTAGATTTCACACCCTGTCAAAAATTACTCTGGAATTTTAGCTCTTAATTTCTTTTTATAAATGTTTCTATCCTTTGTCATTTCATAGAAAATCATAGAAAGGACAATTGAGTATGAACTAATGCGTTTTCTGTCTGAATATGTAGAGAGCCTGAAATAATAGCTTCAACAAGTGTAAACTATACAAATCTACCTGTGTGACTGAAATTTAGATTACAAACTGTGGAATATTGAAAATGAGGGCATCTTAAGGAAAAGAAATAACACATAATAGAAAGGCTTTTGTATTTATTTCATATTTATGTATAATTGAATAAAAAAGTCTGTTTTTAAAATATATCTGAAGTTTAAATAAATCTGAATTTCTATCGGAGAGCTGCATAATCCAAGGTTTTTGCAGCAGAATTTTAGGTCAAGTTTGTCTCAAACTATGCACGGCATCAAGTTTTGCAGCTATTTTGGGTCTGTAACCCTAAACGTTTTTTGCAATGAGTTCCAGTGGCTTTAGCTGGTTTCTGGTTTCATTGCCTTCGTTTCTCAATAGAGCACTCTTTGAAGAGATTTTTTTAAAGCTATTTCTACATGATTTTTTCCCATGATGGAGAAAAATCCATTGGAAAGCATAGGAAAGAATATATGAGTACCTGAGTGTAATAATTCATATGTTTTGTGCGAGTCTGTGGCAATGACCTCCATTATACAGGCAGTACCTCTTGATCCCCTATTGACTTTGCAGGGAGTTGAATAGATTTATCTGAGGTCAGAATTGGCTGGCAAATGCTCTAAGATTGGATCTGGAAAATGGGAACTTTGACTAGCATAGTACTAAGGGGCAAATGCTGGAGCACACTGTATTGGGAAGTAGAGTATATAATGTGACATGATATGACGTGATGATGAAAATCAGCAAAGAAAATTAAAAGGTATGGCAAAAGTGAAAGAAAAATTGATGTTTAAATGAGGATTAAGTGTTTTGGTTTTTTTTTAAATTGATTGTCTGCATTAGGGATGTTAATCGTTTATTTGTGTAAATGTGTAACCACTGAAAATTCTAGTGGTTACACATTTACACGTGGTGGGGCAGGCAGGAGCCAGTGTTAGAATGGAGCTGGCTTTTAAGACAGCTCCCCGTGAGCACCAGCTCCTGCCGGCCCCCTCTCTGCCACCTCTGATAAGGGGGCAGGAGGCACCCCAGGAGCCACAACATGCGGGGAGCTGTCTTGAAAGTTGTTTCCTGCATGTACTGGTCCCTGCCTCCCCTTCACACCTCCCATGCTGCTGCCTCTATGGGAGACAGAGGGGGAGGCAGGCAGGCAGCTCCGCAAATTGTGCATGTGTGGGGAGCTGACTTAAAAGCTGGCTCTCCACTCATGCTGGCTCTGCTCAGTTGCCTGCCATTCCCTTGCTGCCTCCCACAGAGGCAATAGCGTGTGGAGGGCAGGTGGAAGCTGACACACACAGGGAGCTGAGTTTTAAGCCAGCTGTCCATGCATGCTGGCTTCTGAGGAGCCACCTGCCCCCACCTTCCACAGAGGCAGCAGTGCAGTGTGGGGGAAGGTGGGATCCCCCCACATGCTGCTGTCTCCTGAAGGAGGCAGTGGGGGGGAGGAGCAAGGGGTGGCAAGCAGTTCTGCGGGAGCCAGCATGTGCAGCCAGCTCCTCCTGGGCACTAGCTGCCTGTCTCCTCCCCCACTTCCTGATACAGAGGAAGCAATGGGGGGAGGTGTTGCATGTAGTCAATATGATTAACCAGCAAGCCCAGGCTACATGCTAACATCCCTACACACTAATTGTCTACATGCTAACATCCCTAGTCTGCACTGCTGCAACTAAATTGACTTTTTTCCTCTTTTTTTTTTTTAAAGTGATCCAATTACACCAGTATCAGCTTTTTAATATAGATGAGGCTGAGTGAGAAACGCAGGAATGCAAGATTAAAGCTTTGACTATGCAATCATTTTTGTCGGTATAACATATGTTGCTCAAGGGTGTGGAAAAAACACCCCACTTAGCAACATAAGTTTCACTGAGAAACTGGTGTGGATAGTGCTATGTCGGCAGGAGACAGCTGCCACCACGCAGTGGAGATTGTTTAATTATATTAAAAGAAGCATGCTGTCTTGACTGTATAGAATGGCTACATAAGCTCACTAGTGTTGCCATGGCTTTAGGTGCATCTTGGATTAATTCAATCCCACTTAAATCTTCCACTGTATAAGATTATACGGATCCTCTCTTCTTTTTAATCAGAGTTAAAATGAGAGTCTTGTTTTTAATGAGAGTCTCAGATTGTTCTGAAGCAAGGTCATTCTGGTGTATGCTTGAAGGGAAGAACATTTTCTGACCCCTTGGGAGAAACATTCAGGACTAAATAGAAGCCTATCCTAGATGTGAATGTGGCTCGTACCGATTAAACTCTCCTTTGGCTATTGTTCAGGGGTTGATACAGCCACCTCTAAAGTGCCACTAGAGTACAGACAGAAGTCTGTAGAGAAATGAGGAAAAAAAACAACCTCAAGCTGATGGGCCTTAAGGAGTGGCTGTTATATGGGGCCAAAGTTTTCATTTACAAGCACTCATGGTAACAGTAACCACGTGTGTGGATTTTTTTCCTTGTATAAGCTATCTGTAATAGAGCTGAGTCACTGAGGACTTGTATTTCTGTGGGTGGGATCACTTACCTACCTGAACCTGAAATTTCAAACTCCGTAGGTAAGCGGTGGACTAACAGTGGTCATCATTCATTGACAATAACTATAGATATCTTTAACTATAAACATCTTTTGTGCTTAAATTAATAAGCAATGAAGGAGAATAAGTCCAGCTATTCCTACTTCCTGATTGTTGCTCTTTTATTCAGAGCTGCAGAGACCATTTCAGCTGCAGCGATTGTTCCAGCCTACGTGACTCTCTTCTATTTGAACACTTCTACCAACAGCACTGTGTCCGAGCAGTGTAATTGCGGAGTGTATGGTTTAAACTCTCCTTTGGCTAAAGCGCGGGGGCTCGTGGTCATTCCTAAATCACCTAACATTCAAGCCTGTGATTCCAACACGGAGTTCACTGTCACAGAAGCACCATGGATTGCGTTGATTGAAAGAGGCAATTGCAGATTTTCAGAAAAGATTAAACTGGCAGCCAAAAAGGGTGCTGAAGCTGTTGTGATCTACAATGATCAAGAAAGTGACAGTGTGGTCGTCCCTATGGCATACTCTGGTGAGTACTACAGTAATAAGCTCTGGAAGCCTGCTAATTTCTGTCCAGTTCAATATACCCTTTCCACTGAAGACATGTTTTTATCTTTTGTTCTTGGGTTGGTTGCTTGCTACAGTTTGTATGTTTTCTGAGGGTTGACAATCTGATCCAAAGTTACCTGAATTAATTGGGAGCCTTTCCATTGATTTCAGAGAAATTTGCTTTTGGTCCTGCTTGTGTCTACATTTTGTTGTCATGCACCTTTATAAATGGGATGTCTTGATAATCTAATTAATGTGAAGAATGTACTACTTCTGTTAGAATGTTCCTAAGGCAAGGATGGGCAATAATTTTTTACCAGGGGCCACTTCTGAAATTTTTGAAGTGGGGCGGGGCCTCAAACAGAAGGGGTGGGGCCAGGATACATAATTGGTCTGCGGGTGGGGGAGCAAGTGAAGTCTCCTCCCGCCCTGCCGGGAGCGGGTGGTGCTTCTAAGCGCCATGCAATCCTTGCGGGGCAGATGAAACTTCACGTGCTCCTCCTGTTTCTCCCCTCCTCCCCCCGCTCCCAGGCCCTAATTGGCTTGGGAGCGGGGAGTGGCAGGGTCTCCACAGACAGGATCAACCCGCTTGGCCTGTGGAGGATCGTGTTAAGTGAAAACGTGTTATGTGGGGTCAATTTTCCCATTGAAAATAATGGAAAAGTTGGGGGTTGCATTTCAAGCGGTGGTGTCTGTTGGGACCAGGACATAAGGTTAGGGGAGAAAGGGGACTGGGTTACAGCAGGAGGGGAGGCGTTTGGCTCTGGGAAAGGGGAGGAGAGGGGAGAGGAGGGGGATTGGGTTGAGAGTATGCCCTGTGACTGGTCTGCCGGGACCCGCACTGTGTCTGGCGAGGGGGGGTCACCAGGGAACAGCACAGTGAACCCTCCGCTACTTTGCACGGAGGTGGGGGGAGCCCTGCGCAGCCACCGGCAACAGGCTGGCTGGGGAAACCCAGCCGCCAGCCTGCAAGTGGGGGCGGAGGAGAGGGGAGTCAGTAGGGTACGGCGCAGCGAGCGGCAAACACTCCACCGCTTTGCAGGGAGGCGGGGGAAGCCCCGTGCAGCCGCCGGCAATGGGCCGGCTGGGGAAATCGAGTTATTCCGGGGACAGTCGTGTAATTCAAAAAACGTTCACTAAAAAAAAAATCATGCTATCGCGAAAACATGTTAAGCGGGCACGTGTTAAATGAGGAATTACTGTAATTGTCTTTCAGACTTGGGGAAAATCCACACTTCTGAACAACAATTTTACTGGCCTAATCCCCAGTGTAAACAATGCTACGTCAAGGGAGGGCTTCTCCTTTCAGCATAGCTGCCATCTCTTGGGGAGGTGGAAGTGACACCTTAAGCCTTGCAGTGGCACTTAAGTGTAGACAAGCCCTTAGTAGATATTGAATCTGGCTTTAAAAAAATACGCACACCTCAAAATTGTCTCTAGTAGAGCAAACTTTCTATCTTCTAAAGAAAAATGGGTCCCTTCTCAAAAGCTTTTGTTCTTAGTCAAAGATGTCTACTATATGTTTGAGAAAGTTGGTCTGTCTGGGTATGTCTACACTACCCCGCTAGTTCGAACTAGCAGGGTAATGTAGGCATACCGCACTTGCAAATGAAGCCCGGGATTTGAATTTCCCGGGCTTCATTTGCATAAGCCGGGCGCCGCCATTTTTAAATCCTGGCTAGTTCGAACCCCGTGCCGCGTGGCTACACGCGGCACGGAGTAGCTAGTTCGATTAGGCTTCCTAATCTGAACTAGCTGTACTCCTCATTCCACAAGGTCAGGGTTTGGGTGTACCAGGAAAATATCATGTGCCTGGAATGAGAGTGCTTCTCCTAAAACCATACAGAAAAGAGAGATTCATCAGGTTGGGTGGGGGTGCACCTCTCCTTCATCCAGGACTGTCCCAACCCGGAGCTTTCTACCTGTCAGGCACCCTCTAGAGAAGGCCCTGAAGCTTCCTTCCAGTTTGTACAGAAGCATTGCTGGGTGTTCCTCTTTGTCAGGGAGTGAGGGGAAAGTGCACCGTTGGCTGCATTCGTCACTCTGGCTGGGAAGTACAGGGGTCAGAAAAACCTGGACTTTCCCCAGGCAGAGGATATGCACTCTGCCCCAAGCTGTGCCCATTGGAGCTACAGTAGCCATGGAGAAATGCTTCTCACTTGCCCCAAGCTGCTAGGTGAGAGAGGTTTGGGGTTGTCCTCTCTCCCCTAGGCCGCTCATTGAACCGCTCCTCCCCATCCCAGAGCAATGATTTAAATGAAGCATGTACATTTTCAGTTTATTTTCCAAAAAAACCCAAAAATGAATTGGGTTAAGGACTTGAGCAATGCTGGGAAAATATGTATAGATATAAGAAAGATGTTAGATATTAAGAAAGATATTCAGCATGACTTGAGTTGTTCACTTCAGCATTTATGAAGAAATACTATTTTGAAGAGTATTGAACAGTGCTGAGTGCAACTTGGCCAAACTATGGAATCTCTTCTATTAGTATTATTTGTTGTTTTTAGAGCGCCCAAATGTACACTAGACACTACAATATACAGAAAAGTGTGGTCTCTGCTCAGCAGAGCTTGCTCTACATTTAGATGTGATGAAGGAAAAAATGATCACAAGATTACCAAGTTTAAGTATGTGCATTTCTAGATAGGTAGTCATTTACCAAAAAAAAAAAATCCTTCTAAACTATAGCCAGTGCTCAGTTTCTGAACCATTTTTTGGTCTATTATATAGGCAGTTAAACTAGATGGTCATAATGGTCCCTTCAGCTTCAACTCCTGTGACTCTGTTCTTCCTCAACAGCTATGAAGACAATTGCTTGATTCTCATCCCTGCATTCATTCCTCTAGATCAGGAGTGGGTAAATACCGGCCTGCGGGCCAGATCCAATCTAGCAGGGTTAATCCCTGCTGGGCCCCCAATGCTATGTATACCTCCGCAGGTATCAGTGATAGCAGTTCTCGTTGGGTGTGGTTTGCTATTCCTGGCCTGTGTGAGTGGCGGGAAGCAGCGTGGACAAGGATGCTACTTGCTTCTGCCCCATTGGCTGGGAACAGCGATCTGCAGCCAGTGAGAGCTGTGATGGCCAATACCTGTGGAGGTGCAGGTAAATATATCGGGACTGGCTTTGGTGGCTGCTGCCTTTTTATTGCCTACCCCTGCTCCAGATCTTGCTGCCTCAAACACAGTTTAGCATAGTCTATAAACTTGTAATCATTAAGCATAATTAAATTGCCTCTGTAAAAAAAAGCATGTTTTAACACGGCATTCCTTGCTTTGCACTCTTCTGGGCTTTCAGTTAAGATCACACCTTTTTGATTTTACTAACATACTGAAATTGCAGAATACTTCATACAGAAATGGGACCAGAGTCTGACTTCCCAAAGTTGGAGTTCAGACCCACAGTGTTGCTTTGGATCACAAGAGGGGGAGAGTAGAGCTACAAAGTTCAGGTCTGAAGTGGTCAAGAATGTCTGCAAAGTATTGTATGAGTGTTCAAATCTGGGTTTGGTCCAGACCTGTCCATAGTTTCATTTATTTTTATGTATCATCTATTCAACACCAATATTGTGCATGGTGCTTCACAAACACAGACAGGTCTCCGAGGAGCGAACATTCTAAACAATGTATTGTATCATACGATCAAAGAGGAATTGTATGTGATGTTGGAAGCAAATTACATAATATATAACACAATATAGAATTCACTTACTCTTCTAATATTGTGATGGATAGTGTTTACAGTTGGAATTTAAAAATTTTCCATTACAATATGTGAAAATATGGCCAGTTAACTGAAGATTTTCTTTTGTAAGGGGAAAATGATTGGTCTAAACAGTCTAGAAAATCTGTCTAGATGTGAATGGTAGATCGGTAAGCAGCAGTGAAAGTAGCTTAAATTTCTTACTGGTACTGTCCTATTGTAACCCGGGTCCCTACCAGCTCTTTAAATAGTTCCCTGCTGGCTTTTGCTGCAGATCAGCCAGCTCTTGCCAGAGCTGCGCACACACTTATTTCACCTCTGCTGGTTACCATCATGCTTATCGGGTGATGCTTATGAGTTACAGTTTACCAGCAGGGGCTGGAGCATGCTGCAGGCAAAGGCACTACAGCCAAGCCGCAGTGGAAGGGAGACAATTCTAGCCAAGCCGGGCTGGAGCAGCCTCCCCACATGCCCTTGTTAAAACTGTTAACCAATTAAACAGATAAATATATTTCAGATAAATATATTAACTGGTTAATTGATTAAACAGGATTTTACATCCCTAGTATTGATTTAAAGGATCAGGTTTTTTGTTGTTTGGTTTGTTTGTTTCTTGGAGAATGTTCACTTGTTGTCTGTCTTTTTTTTTAATCTATTTATTTATTTTTTAAAGTATTTTTTAAACTCTGCTCAGTTTCTCATGGAACAATAGAGACCCCAAGTGGCCAATAAGCTAATTCACCTGAAGTGAAATCAAGAGCTAGATTGCCAGCTTGAATCTCTGAAGCACTCTTTGAATGGCATTCCCATTTAAGTGCTTGTGGAGGTCTGAGTATGGAGTATTTCCAGGAGACAGACCTCATTCAGATACAGTAACTAGTTGGGACGTCACAAACAGCATTTTAAGCAAGAAATAAGACGCTGAATGAAGTAAGATGGCGCAGAAAGCAGCTCCTATTTTCATTCAAATATTTCTGGTAGCTTAAAAAGATAAATATATTAAGAAAACTAGAAAGCAGCAGAATTCTTTGAATAATATTCAGTATTAGATCCACACAGCCCTAAGGCTCCACTGAGTTTTCTTTTCCAGAAGATAAATTCTGATTTCTTTGAGTATTGCTTTTCAATGAAACATAACAAGAAGTTGTATTCGGTGATGGTGATAAAGACTTGTACATCAATGTAATTTTCATATTTAATATTAAAAACAGCAGGAGTTAAGTACAATAACATCAGCTTAGGAGATGCTTTTCTTTCTACACACTTTACATCTGGTTCTTTTCCCTTGTTGTGTGTGTAGATGCATGTATTTCTAAATGCAATTAAAGAATTCCTCCTTCCAAAAATCAAAACCAAAAAATGTCCCTTGTTTTCAGTGCCCCTAGTCTGTTGCTGTTTGTTGACCTGCAAGAAATGCGTGCTGATCTCCTAGTTCCAAGTGAGTAGATGTATATGAAAGGGGGGAAAAAACTTTATTGAAATAGCCAGCAGTTGATGACACCTAAAAGATTGCATAAGGCCAATCTGCTCTTATCTCTCCAGTGATCTCTTTAGGACAGCATTAAATCTTAGTGGCAGGACTATGAGGAGGCTTACACTGACCCTGTGATAAGTTTGTGTTCATAGATAAGTAAAGAACATCATTCTCCAGGATTATCAGCCTGATACCAATATCAAACAAAACCACAATTTTTACAAAAATCAGCTTTTGTGATCCCTTTACTGTTACTGAACATTGTGACTGGCCTCTGAGAAGAGCTGTTTATTATAATTACTCATTTCATTTGTTTATTAAGCCTTCCTTGTTGTTTTTCAGTTCCTCCTCCTCCTTATGTCCCATTGACTTTTCCATTAAGTTAGTGGAATTTATGATAGAAGAGTCTCCTGCGGTAGAGAAAGTGAAGTTGTGTATGTGTGGTCTTATATGTGACTCCTTAGCAGCACTGAAACAGGTACCAGTAAAATCCTGCCTCTTACAACGCACTTGAAATATTTGAAATATAACACATTTAAATTGGTGGGGAATGGGAAGGGGTTCATCTTTCTGATCCATTGTCATCTGCCTCCTGCTCCTAGTCAGTTTCATTTGTCAGTGCACATTAATGCCAGTGACAGGGTAGCGTACATAGATGTAAAGTGAAGCCAATACACTCACTGCCGTTGATAAGGAAAAGCTTAGCAACACAAACAATGAGAGAGCACTTTTGCTGTCCCCAATCTGATTACCAGATTTACTATTTGTAAAGCAGGAAGTGTTAGTAGTAGTATAGTCTTGAACTCCTCCTGGCAAATGTTGTGCATGGTCTGTATAAAATTATACTGACATTCAGTTATACAGGGACTAAATCCTTGTTTCAAGGCAGTGTAAGTAGGATCTCTGTCTTTTAAGCATAATCCATTGAATGTTATCTGTAATAATTTTCAAAATGGTTCCTTTTAGGTTCCTAAATCCATATTTAGATACCTGGGGCTCAAGGCTTGAAAGGAGATAGGTGCCAAAGTCCCTGTTTTAGGTGCCAGAGTCTAAGGGTATGTTTGCTCTGGCCGATGTACAGTGCTGGCAATTACAGCCTTGCTCACAGTGTGCTGCAGGGAAACTGCTATTGTGTGTCCACACTGTGCTCCTTCTGACCTTGGAGTGCATACACATTAGCAGTTCTTGGAATGCATTGTGGTAGCTATCCCACAATGCTACTGGCCGCACGTTGCTTGGGAAGGGTTTGCAATGCTGCATGGGGCAGGCAGTGTCACATGATGCAGGTTTCCCAGTCCCATTGCTCTATGGTCAGTCTACTACAGTAAAACTCCGATGGTCCAGCATCTGACGGTCCGGCACTCCTGATGGTCTGGCACCATCAGGAACCTGGAAGTGCTCTGGGCAGCCGGACCATTGGAAGTGCTCTGCCCCCAGCTTCCCAGATTCAGCCGCTGCTAAAACTGACCAGCGGCTGAATTGGGGACGCCTAGGGCAGGGCAGCACTCCAGCTTCTCGGGTAGGTCCCGTAGCGCTGCCCCTGGGGGCTGCGGGACCAACCCGGCAGCACCCCAGCTGTCCCCGATTCAGCTGCTGCTGAAACTGACCAGCAGCTGACTCCAGGAAGCCCGGGGCAGAGCAACTCTGCCTCTGGCTTCCTGGAGTCAGCCGCTGATCAGTATCAGCAGCGGCTGACTTGGGGACACCTGGGGCAGAGCAGCTGGGGTGCTGCCGGGTTGGTCTCGCCGCGCCAAGGGTCAGCGCTACCGGACTAACCCAGCAGCACTCCAGCTGCTCTGCTGCAGGCGTCCCGATTCAGCCACTGCTGAAACTGACCATCAGCGGCTGAATCAGGGACGCCTGGGGCAGAGCCGGACTAGCGGAAGGGGGGGGCTATGAGGGGTCTGGGGTGGCATCCCCCCCACACCCCAGATCCCTCATAGCCCCCCCCTTCGATAGTCCGGCAAATCTGATAATCCGGCACGCCCTGGGTCCTAAAGGTGCCGGATTATCGGAAGTTTACTGTACATTGACAGCTGGTTTTCAACTGAAGTGCGTGGGGTGAGAAGTGTGTTTTGGGGGGATGTCAGCATGCTGTGCTGTAAGTTCAGACACCGGCAAAAAACAATCTGTCCTCAGGGCAGGAGGAAATCCCCAAATCAGCCTCCTGCTCTTCGTGCAGCAATCTCTCTCTCTCTCTCCCCCCCCTATGCATGCACACATGCCTCTGTGTTCAACAGCACAAGCATTCCACCTGAATGGTTTACTCTGTGTCGTGGAGCAGATCAGCACAGCACCTGGGCTGTCCAAAATGAAGTTTTGAAAGGGGAGAGGTGCATGCCTTCAAGGAAGCCAGCTGAGTTCTAACCAATAAACAGAACAGCCCCTGAAGGGACACCTCCAGAAGCCAGTTACAAAGCAGCAAACAACTGAAGTGTCCATATTGGCATTCCAGCCCTGTAGCCACAGCGCAGCAAACTCGACACTTTTCATTGAGGAGGTTTACCTAGAGCACAGCAGCTGTGGATTTAGTGTGGACGCCTCAGGAGTTACAGCACTGGGAGCTGATTTACTGTGCCAGGGTAGATAAGGTCTTGGTTTCAGCTCCTAAGCTCTATCAGCACCTAAGTTTTTACAGTCAATGTTCCATAAGCATCTACATTTCTACCTCCCTGTAGTGTCCAGGTGCCTGTCTCCTGCCTAGGAGCATGCCTAACAGGCAAGCTTCCACAAAACAGCTGGCAGAGATGGACTTCCATCATAACTTTTAGCCCATGGATTAGGGTACTCATCTGAGATCCCCAGTTCAAGTCTCCACTATGGGGGGCAAGAGGGATTTGCTTAGCCCACGGATCTACCACGTCTCAGAGGAGTGCTCTAACCATTGGGAGATAGGAACTCCTTACATCAGAATGCCCCCAGTCTCTCCTGTTGAAGCTGTTGTACAGTGGATAAATTATTACAATCATTGGAGCATGGACGTGTATCCTGACCGTGTGTCATCCTGGCTGAGAGCTTGAAGCACCAGATTATGTAGTCATTGTTATGCCTGTGCTCTGAGTGGGTGATGAGGAGCATAGCAGGATTTAAGCAAGGTGCTGCAGTTCTGGGAGGGAATAGGCTTATAATCGTACATTGCTCTGCTGCAAAACAACTCCATGAAATTCAACCAGCATTAATAGTCCTTTATGGACAGCGCTGCTTCTGCATTGTGAACAGGGACCAGCAGAGGGGGCTAAGACTTTTCAGTGATTATCTTTTCAATTATTTTGACAAAGATCCTTTTCATTTTCAAAATAGAACAGAAGCTGGAGGACACAGATACACAGAACAGGAATTCAGAAAATTTTGATTGCCCGTCTTCTGAAATCATTCAGATATGTTGGTTAGGTGTAGGTATTTACTGTGTTCTGAAATGTTTTTTCTCTGCAAGTACATTAAGCCTTCGTCTATGAAAACTGCATTTCTTAGTAGTTAATGTGTTCCATACTAATAAAATAAATCTCACGCTGACAGACGTATCTTACATATTTAGCAGCACTACACTTCCCTCAGTTCAGACAGCTTGCCAAATCTACAGTCATACTTAGAAAAGCTGTTGGGTTTTTTTCTAAAAGTTTGCATTCAGAACAGCTCTTCAGTCTCAAAACCTAATTTGTGTTATCTCAGAAATTCATTCTAAAAAAGGCTGTGATGGTTTTTGATGCAGTAATAGGAATTTGTGGTTGAGTGCCTGCCACTGTACTTCTGTTTTGAAGGCTAGGATTAACTTACCTTCTGATTCATTGAACTTTCCATTTGTCTCCACTTTCTGTAAAGAAACACTATCAGGTGCTCAGTATTGCATAGGTTGTAACATGCATTGATTAGCTGAGCTTTCACCATGGTAGCAGCCAGTTGCTGTATATTGTTTTGAGCTGCAGTTTGAACAGTTGATCCTATAAAACATTTAGCCAATGGATTTTCATTTTCATTAAAATACAAACAAGGGCCCAGATTCATATTCGGGGTGAAATCTGTTCTCCTTGTCAGTGAAAATTACATAAGTGACCTCATGTTTACAATGAGAGTTGCTTTTTTCCATGTGTACAGTATCCCAAAGGACCCAATTCATTTTCATCATTAGAGTTAAGAGCTGGTATGACCACCAGGCAAAGCACCAAGCTAACAAGAACTCTGTGTCTTGAGAGCTTATCCCCAGATGCTCTAGAAGAGTGGTTAGCGCCTGCTTCCCACAGTGTAGCGTTGTTACAGCTGTGTCAGTCCCAGGCTATTAGAGAGACAAGGTGGGTCAGGTAATAGCTTTTATTTTACCAGCTGCACAGAACTCTTCTTCAGGTCTGGGAAACGTATGCTATGGCCGCACTAGAGAGCGTACAGTGGTGCCGCTGTGCCAGATACGTTCTCTGCGTAGCTGCTCTGCGCCAAGATCTCTCCCCCACCCCAGGCTGTCCCTACAGATATGCAAAATACTCAGCCACATGGGCCACTGTGAAATTTGGAGCACCAAATTCCACGTTGCTGCACATGAGGTGGCGCCAGCTCCAGTAGCCAGCCTCATTTCCTGGCCAGCGCCCCCTTGGACTGTGCACAGCAGGGCCATCCCTGGGGGGATTGGTTCTGGGACACCCCCTCTACTCCGTCCCTGTCTTGCCCACACTCCACCCGAGTAATGGGGTTGGGAGCTGGGGGAGAGGAACTGGCTGCAGCTGGGTGGTTCTGTTTCCTGCCACCACCGGCGAATGTGAGAGTGGGCCTGGCCCCTGCTGCCTCGCTGCCCTACTGCACCCCACAGCTCCTGCCCCCACAGTCCTGCGGGAGGCTGCATCTGGCACCAAAACTGCTAGGGACGGCCCAGCTCCCATCCCCTTACTTACTCCAGTACCCCTGTGAGCAGCAGTAGGTATGAATTAATCAGCCTCCTGGGCTTCTCCTGCTGCCATAGCACTGTCCAGACCAGCTCTTAAATCATCATAAATTATGTCACTCAGGAGTGGCTAACTCATACCCCTGAGCAACATAACCTACGTCAACATAAGTTGTAATGTAGCTATAGCCTTACTCAGTGTGTCATAGCTAAATACGAAATGGAACAGGTTATATAGTATCATTAGTTCACACACATTTCAAGGGACCATTCAAGGTGAAGCGGCCCATTAACATCATCCAGTCATAGGAACGGGGAGGCAACAGCTGTGGTGGGTTATAGACTTGTAATAAGCCATACACCAGTGTCTCTGTTCAGTCACTTTTTGGTGTGTGGCAAAATTCTGAATTTAAACTCCCAGGCTTGTCTTTCTGAAAGTGTTGTGCAGGTTTTCTTTGAGGCCCAGTATAGAGGGGTCATTTTGTGAAAAGTGTTCACCCACCTTTGATATTTTTGTCTTTCATCGTTTTCCTGTGAGGGTTCATTTGGCAACCTAGCGATTATCTGATTTCACCCACATAGCTGCTATTGCCACCTTGCATCTCCACAGGCAGCCCAGAAAGACACCCCTTCCCTCCCCCCCCAATCAGGGCATAGGCAAAATGAGATAGCAAAGTTCAAATCTTTCGTATGCAAGTTTGTCTTAACATTGCTGCCAACAGAAGACTGATCCTGAACTTAAATCTTTCGTGGTTCCCAAATCCTCCCTCCCCCCATCCCAGTGGCATTCGTTACTATGTCCTTAACTCCTTAAAACAGTAACTACTCTGCTATCAAACCTAGGGATCTGGTATTTAATTTGAATAAATGCCCATTGTGATTTGTTTATGCATCCATGCAAGTGCTGTTAAGCATAAACAGTGGGGCTTCAGCCCCCACTGAAGTGAATAAGAATTTTGCCAGTCAGCTCAAGGTACAGTCCTCTTATGGGACTATACGCCAACACACAAATATAAGCAGCGTGCTAGGGTACCTTATCGACTCCCTCCCACTAGGAGCTTCCCAAGTCTTTCACTTCAGCCAATTTTGAGTTAGTTTTCCAGGCCTGAGGAAGAACTCTGTGTAAGCTCAAGAGTTTGTGTATCTCACCAACAGAAGCTGAACCCATAAGATACTACCTCACCAACCATTTCTTTCCAGTATCCTGGGACCAGCCTGGCTACACCACGGCAGATTTCAGCTACAGATAGACACTAGAGAGAAAAGTAGAATTGTTTGTGAATCATTTCCCCACTTTCAGGGAACCATCGATTCTGTAATAAAATGACCACCATTCTGTGATTCAAAACCCAGAGGGCAAAGAGTTAATTTCCAGTCTCTGGCAAGTATTTGGCATATACAATTTCGTCAGTCACTTATCAGTCAGTTTAACCTTTGTTATAGTGATATCAGTCATGTTGCTGAGGTTGAAATTGTGCTAGATTGTATAGTCAGGGAGTTCAAAAAAAGATTCAGCCCAGTTATGTACCAAAAACATGGTGTTTAGTTTTTTTATCTTTAAATTTGTTTTTGTTTGTTTGTTTTTTTACTGGAGTGGAGGGGAAAGTATTAGTTCTTCCCCTTCTGTCTATTTTTCACCTAGAATATTTGGTTCTCTGTACTAAGGTTTTTCCAAAGCAGATATTGGACCTGATCTAAAACCCTTTGAAATCAATGGGAACTTAAGAACATCCATACTGGGTCAGACCAAAGGTCCATCTAGCCCTGTCTTCCGACAGTGGCCAATGCCAGGTGCCCCAGAGGAAATGAACAGAACAGAGAATCAACAAGTGATCCATCCCCTGTCCCTCATTCCCAGTTTCTAGGTCACATCTCCCTTGGCCTTTGGAAAAATTGGCTTTACAGACCCAAACATTGCACCTTGGGTCAGCCACTTTGAAATAACATTCCTCTTTCAGGCAGAAAATATGTAACAAAAGTCATTTAGTCTGAAATGGTCTTTGATTTAGACAGCTCCAGAGCACTGTCAGAGAGAGAGAACACTGTTTAAACATGGCTGTATGCCATCGCCAGCTGCTTGTGTTCCATGATGCCGACACTGTCCTCTGTTTGAACTAGGATGCTTTCCAGCAACAGCTCAGCGACACTGCCTCTCTGTGTGGTGCAGCCCAAACACTGTTCCGGAACATGGTCATTTGCCATTGGAAACAGTCATGGTTCCTACTTTGGTGATGTGTTGGCTTTGCATGTATTTTTTATGCAACTGACATTTTTATTTATTCACGTTTATTAACTATACCAGTTTAAAAGTCTAGATGACAGTCTTTACCTAAATCATAATTTCAATACAATTGTGAAGTACAGACCTATGAGGAATACAAATGAGACAAAGGAAAATAAGGCCTCCCGAAATAACATTTCCTATCCTAGCTTCTCCAACTTTTCCAGACAATCCTTCAGTCCATGCACTGCTACCACTGAGCTAAGCTGGTGACATCTTGCATTGGGTCATCTGATCTGAGGCCTGTTCGGTTCAAGGGAAAATAATGTTTCCCATGTTAAAGACTCTGACTCAAAAAAGGAGGTATACAGGATCTTGCGCAAAATGGCCCTGTCTTCACTGCTCTTTTTTTTTCCCCCACAAAAACCTCGTCTGCAAAAAGGTTCGGAAGAGACTATGCAAATGACAGCACAAGAAATGCTAATGAGCGCTTCATTTGCATTGCCTCTGCCGACAAATTCCTGCAGTCTAGTTGTAGCCTCTGTGACCAGTAAAATCCCACTGCTATTGAACTTAATGGCAAAATAGCAATTGACTTTTAGAGGGGTCAGAATTTCACCCTCTGGCCCCAACCTCTTCAGGATGAAAGTTCCAGTCTTCAGCTTTTAGCATTTTATATTTAAAAAAAAAAAAAAACCTCTCAGGGACACATTAGCGACACACGCTGAAGTCTCTACAGGTTTTCGATTGAAATAAATTGTGTTTTCACAAGGTATGAAGCAGTTCTGGGTTTAGTCCAGTTTGTACCTTGGTAGTATTGAAATGTCTGCACTGAGACCAGAATTTGACTGTGCATATAGCTTCAACGGCTGGTCCAGTAGCTTGTGTGTATGGATGTGTCTGAATTGGCTCCAAAGGGTATCCCATTTTGTACATTAGTCATTTGTTCTCAAACCTCATTTATTTTTCCCAAGGGACCACATGTGCAGTATTTTCTGTTCATGAGGATGGGATCAGATTTTCGGTCACTTGATCTTTAACTGCTGAACTCAGTGACACATCTGCATTATATGGAAAATCTAGATCCCCAGACAGGGAAGGAACTTGCACAATCTGCTACTAAAGAGGGAAGTAAACTGTACTGAGTTAATCCTGTGAATGGAAACTCCCCTGCCACTGAGGAAAGACCCCCAGTGAATGAATGGGCTTTGGACTGATCCTGTGTAGTGCTGAGTACCCTAAAATCTCAGTAAAATGACACAGAATTGAGGACATGACTTGGCCTTCTTGAGGCACCTCTTTATAGGAGCTCTTCACTAGGATTTAGTGGCGGAAAATGTAATCCCTTGAGATCCCACGTCTTGCAGAAGAGAGAAAGTGTGCTGGAAAAGTCACAGCCACATCTGACTTGTAATGATCTCATACTGCCCATAGGTCCGGGTGGCAATGTTTTAAACATATTGCCTGGTCTATAGTAGGCACTTACAGGGTTGTCCTAGCAAAGAGCTAACCTGAGCTCCCTTGGGACCTTAAGCCAAAACCAAAGCTAAAAACAATGCTTGTCATTCTGCACTCAAGAGGCCTGTGGAAATCTCGCTATGTTGTGGCAAGAGCTGAGCTAAACTAATTGGTTCTGACTTGCCGGGAATCTGCTGCACTTTTTTCCATTCTAGTTGATGTGGAATTTCAAGTTGTTTCAACAAATGCTAGAGCCTGGCAGTGAAAGTCCAGCTGTAACTGACCCTGTTTTCTGTGTGAACTTGCAAGCTGGGATGTGCCATCCCTCAAAAGCCCCCTCCCCCCAGTACCTTTTTCTGCACAGGAAAGAGGGAAAAGCAAGATGCACTGTATCCTTTCTACCCCATCCTCTCTGATGTCTCTAAATCTGACTAGCTGGCCTCCATGTGAGTCCCTTAGGACAACAGTCTAGTCCAGGGCTACTCATCTTTGGAAGCCCCAGGGGCCACAATGATACTCTCAGCTCGCGCCGAGGGCCACAACTTAAGTGTGGTCACGCTGACAGGCACGAATACAAAGTTTAAGGCAGGACTACACAATATACAGACCCCTATTTAAGTCCATTCTGCTGATATTAATAAAATGCAATAGTTACCCGACTTCCACCCACATGTCAGCACTTTTAATGAGCAATGACAGTCCAGGAATTTAACTACTAAAATGCACCTCAACAGAAGACCATTCTATTGACGACTTGTTTGTTTTGGCTCCCACCCGCAGGCCACATATTGAACCCTGTGTAAATCGTACTGTACAGCAGTCCACGGGCCTCAAACAAACGGGGGACCACAGGCCGCAAACAAAAGTACCCCTGGTCTAGTCCATTCACCCTTTTTACGACTTGTTTGAGGGGAATTAGAAGATATGCCTCCTCTCCAGCTTAGTGCACAGTGACAGCCTCCAAAACTTGATTGTGGTTATGCTTCTGCTAACTTCTACTGCACCTTATGGTATTTGTTGGCACCCTAGAATACACTGGCATAATGGAGAACCTAAGCTGGGGTCTTGCAGGTAGCACAAACATGGAATCTTGACCTGCCTCTTAATTATGTAGGGTGGTTGTAAGCTGATTAAATGATTGTACAGCTCCAGGTGAAAGTCTAGAATTGCTATGGCATTACTAGTTCTGTGAATTGTTGCAGCTATATGCCAGGCTGTGCGCCAGCTTTCAACAATGGGAGAAAATTTTCCCCCCAGATAGATGAAGGATGTTAAGGACTAGTCGACTATCTGCATTTGCTTATCGGATAGTCAGTCAACTAGTCAATCCCTCTCTCCTTGCTGCCTCTATCAGATACAGGCAGCAAAGGGGAGGCAGGGAAAAAGGGGTTCTTCAAAGTGGCAGCACTGCACAGCTGAGCCAGGGGTCAGCTGTGCAGCGGCTGCCCCTTTGACACGCCGCTTTGGCATTTCAGAGGGGCAGCGCTGTGGAGCCCAAGGTCAGCACGGGTTCTGCGCAGCATTTTCCCAAAACCTGGGGTCAGCTGGGACAGTCTTTTGCAACATTTGTTCCTCGCTATTTTCCTAATAGTGCTTCAATCTTCGGTTTCATTGAAGAGTTTTTCAGTGGAGAGAGGCTGAGGCTGTAGGGAACAGGTCCAGAGCTGTTGGGCTCAGCTGGGATGACACCGAACCCTCACAAACTATTCTCAAAAAAATTTGGACCAAAATAGCAGATTGTGAATCTGAGTTGGGTATTTGACTCTGAAATGCACTGAAGTTTGAAGAGGTTTAGAACTCAGTTTAAGGTTTTCTATCCATCTATTGATGAGAACTTCAAGGTGGTCCATCATATGGCTTGATGGAACATAAACCACAAGTTTGCAAATGATAACAGTCAAGTCCATGCAACAAATATCAGTAAGAATTCACCAAAGTAAGCTGACCTGACATTAACACCTTCCATATGTGGCAAGCCCATATTACATGTGGGGGAGGGGGGGAGCTGCCTAAATATTTACTTCAAAAAGATAATGCTTCAGAAATCTCCAAGATGTGGGTGAGATCCTGGTTTCCCCATCAGCCAATAGCAAAATTCCTATTGCAGCCAGGATTTTACTTGAACTGAATGCCAAAGCACACTTCATAAACCCTTCTCAATGACTTACTCAAAAAAAGCAGAGGGATAGGAAAGTTACACAGACTGAATCCTTCACTTAATGAATCTTACAAAGAAGTCAAAGAGCTAGGATAAAAGCCCTTCAGCACTACACTCAACTGGCCTTAAACCAATGTCAGAGGGAGGTCTGGCTTAAGAACGGACTTCTGAATGTTACCAGTAATTGCTTGCCTGCTTATGCCATGGTAAAATGGCATACTGCGTTTATACGGCCTTGCCTCTGAGCAGTTCAAAGGCTTTTGTAATGAAGCATCGCAGCTCTCCTGCCATGGAAGTATTAAATTATCCCTGTGTGTAAGTATTACTGGACCCGTTTTACAAGTGGGCAAAACATGGCATCCGAGATGATGACTCTTGTCTGAGGTTGCAGTCAGGAGTTTCAATCCACCACTCAAACGACGAGCCAAGCTCCCTCTACCATGTGAAATGGTCTGTGTTTATGGGCAATTCTCCTCTTTATGTGTGGTGGATCGATGGTGACTGGGCTGACAGTTGATGGAGAGACGGTTTACCTACGTGACAAAACGAAAGTGTGGGGGGGTCACACCGTAGTAAGGTTTCAGATCTTTGTTAATGCATCGTCGTGGAAGGTGAATTAATTCAGCATGAAATGAATGTTGGAACATTTAGGCATGTAATATTTTTAAAGTTACAGATTTAAATTCTGTGCCATGTTTTAAAAATGGTCACTACTATAATATGTCCTTCTCTGCCCTGGTACTGTTTTCCTTGCACAAGCAAACAATTGTGAAAGCCTTGATTCTCCACTCTTATCTCTATCATGAAGTGGAGAATTAAGTGCTTTAGGAGTTATGGCTGTGTAGGTCGGATGTCCCTCCGCCAATGGAGGAGGGGGGCAAAAGGAGCAGTTGGCCTGGGGCCCAGCAATGTTACCGCCACTGCTAGTACAGCGGTGGCAGCGACCAGAGCCTGGGCCCCCTTTGAATTGCCTCGGGAGCATCACTCCGTGCAATTCTGAAGACCTGGGGGGGGGGGGTATTTGGTGCAGTCCCGGACCTTCCCCTTCTGCCAGGCTGGCTAAGCTCCTCTCCCAGCCTTGGTGGCTAGCTGCTCCACTCCTGGCCAGACTTCCAGCACCCTCTCCTGCTCCCCTCCCTGCTGACTCTGGCAGGCTGCCCTCCCTCAGGCTGCTCCCAGCCAGGCTGCCTTCTCCCCCCGCTGTTCATCCCTGCAGCCATTAAGCTCTTCTCCTAGCAAAGCTACTGCTACCTGGCACGGCTCCCAGATCCTGGCCCTCCTGCCAGCAGACTCCCAGCTGCCAGGGCATTCTGATCCAAGAACATCAGTAGGACCACGGATGTTGTTGGACCAGAAAGTCCCGGTTTAGAGAGGATGCAGAGGGAGACTGCGGCTGGGTAGCAATGTTGACTCTAAGTTCCAGGCAGTGCTGAGATCCTCCAGCAAATATTACTGTTATCAGCGTCAATATTCCTTCCCCCTTTCTGCCTGCAAATGATCACTAAGCTGAAATATGTTCCTCACACAATATGAAGCTTTGTGCTTAGCCTTTGCTTACGCTGCCCTTTGGAAGTCAGGGGAATTTTGCCTGAGCAGAGAGCGAACTACTTGGCCCCAAGTAAAATAAATGTTTGCGAAATGTCTGTTATCATAGTCTTTGTGGGCCATGCCTATCTTACAGAGCACATTCTGTGGAGCTCAAGTAACAGCTCCGTCCTGCAAGCCTGTGCTAGTTTGTAAAAAGGATGGAATTCAGTCTCGTGTTCTTACACTCCTTACCCCGTTATCAATTGTACTGGGAATAGTTGGCTATCAGAAGCCAGACTGAGAACACAAACTCATTTCACATAAAGTTGCCAAGGAGCCAAAACTTTGTTTATTATCAACCTGAGCTAGCTGCGAAGTGGTAGCCTACAAGTAAAACGTGCCATAGCCAACCGCAAATGTCCAGAGCCATCCAGTCCCTGTTGACGATTCCCTCCAACTTCCTGCTGTAGTTTACAAGAACTTTGTTCACCCAAAATAACAGTGACTAAAATACCATTAAAAGCTGGATTTAATCAACCATCTAATCACATGATCCCTTTTTTTAGAATCATATTAAGGACATTTAGGACAACTGGGCGTGGACCAAAATGTAAGAAACCAAACTCCCCAGACTCAAGTTTTGTAGCTGGTTCCAGGCCTGCGAACAGGGAGGGGCAAAGGGGGCAGTTGCCCTGGGACCCAGGACTCCTGCTGCTACGCTCTCCAGACAGCGCTAAGGGCTGAGGAGAGAGGCTACATCACACTCCAAGCAGCGCTGAGAGCCAGCTGCCCTCAGCCCTGCCCCTTCCACCCTCAGCCCCTCCTAGCATCACAAAAAATTCCCCCTCACACCTTGCCCAGGAGCCTGCCGAGGCTGTTAGGTCTGCTGGCTGGTTCCTATCTTTATGAAAAACCCAAATCTGATCAGCCCCCAAAACTTGAAGACAGTCTGGATTTTCATAAGGCCCTGTCAGATGTTCTGATCTTTATGAGCAGGTCTTTGCTCCGATGCAGAACTGATTGCCCAATTGGGCCTTGGCATGTTGATTACTCACAACGTGCTTTTATCTGAAATGTTGATTTTGAAATAATTAAGGGCTTTTACTGAAATAACTTGTCTAGGGAAGTTATGAAAGCTTCATCAGTGGAGATTTTTAAGAACAGATCAGACAATCATCTGCCAGGGATGGTCTAGAGTCCCGCGTTGAGTGTAGGGAACTGGAGAACTAGAAGACCTTGAGGTCCTGTCCTGTCTTATGATTCTGTGCTTTCAGATGTAATAAGAAATGAGACATTTGGTTAGTTTAGTTTAGAAGAAAAAGATTTGCTCAGTGAGCTGTGACTATTCTTTGATCTTTAGGACAATACAGCATTCAGCTTCTCTATAAAGACATACAATAGAACTTCAGTGCCTACTCTGGTATTACCCTTGTGCTATCAACAAAAAAGGTCCTCTAGTCTAAGCCAGACAGCCACACTAGTGTCACCAGCAATCATGTACCTAAATGAGGATGCTCTAGGTCACAAACTCATTCATTTGTATACGTGTCAGCCAAAAATGATGGGTATTTTTTGCATATTGAGTGATTATTTCGGGGGATGGAAGGGGGAGATTAACTGCTGATTAAAAATGTATTCTGTTGAAATAAAAAAATGTATATCCTTATCAAAAATTATAAATATTGTAAAAATCTGTAAATGTTCATGTTTTCCTTTAACCACATGTGCTATACAAACTGCTGAATTCTTTACCAGGAGACCAGAGTAAATATTAAACATTAGCCCACAATCCTGCAAACACTAAGGGTACGTCTACATTGCACGGCTATTTCGGGATACCTTTGGTATCCCGAAATAGCTACCCTGCATCTATACAAGCCTCTCATTATTTTGAAATATTTTTCAAAATAATAGGCATGCTATTTCACCATCCTGGTAAACCTTGTTGCATGAGGGATAAGGAATGGCTCAAAAAAGTGCATTATTTCTAAATTTGGCACTTTGTAGATGTGCCAAATTTCAAAATAAGCTATTTTGTTTTCTTTACCTGCTGTTGTTATATCAAGATCGCTATGAGTGGCACAGATCAGAGAAAGGGTAAAAAAAAAATCTTTCTATACTTTTCAGTTTGTTTGCTTTGTGTATTGGACAGCACTTTGGCTGTGTCTACACTGGCGCAATCTTGCGCAAAAGCGGCAGCTCGTGCACAAAAACTTGCTGCCTGTTTATACTGGCTGTGTGTTCTTGCACAAGTGAACTGACTTTCTAATGTATGAAGTCAGGGCTTCTTGCGCCAGAACTCTGACACTCCCGCTCAGGAATAAGCCCTTTTGCACAACTGTTCTTGCGCAAGAGGCCAGTGTAGACGGGCAACATGAATTTCTTGCACAAGAAAGCCCTATGGTTAAAACGGCCATCAGAGCTTTCTTGCGCAAAAGAGCGTCTGCACTGGCAAGGATGCTCTTGCGCAAAAGCACATCTCTTGCACAAAAGCACATGCCAGTCTAGATGCTCTCTTGCGCAACTGCTTTAACGCAAGAACTCTCGAGCTAAAGAGTTTTTGCGCAAGATCACACCAGTGTAGATATAGCCTTTGTGTATAGTGAATGTCACCATGTCTGTTGTATGGCCAATCAGTTTCCATTGTTGCTTGCCTGAGTGTCTTACAGAGAAACAGCAACCTCCCCCCCCCAAAAATGCAAAATGTTATTGTAAAACAACACGAAGTGTCGGGATTCAAAGACAGGTATAATATCTTATGTTATTTTTAACTCTCCTTGTTGGGGGAGAGAGAGGAGGCGTTAATGGATTAGCTTTCAATTTTACAGTGTCCCTTGTAAGATGTTTTCATAAGATTCAGAAAAAGGGCAAACCTTTATTTTAGTATATCTTACTCCTGGTCCTGGAGCCCTGAGTGAGGCAAATAAAGTAGAGTGCCTTAGAAATATTGACAATATTGGCATGGTTCCTGGATGGAAACATCAGCTTTCATGCAAGGGTGGAGCTAGACAAGTATGCTATGCCCTGGGAAGGGTAGAGCAATTTGTTCAGCCAGTCATCAAAGGAAAGACACAAAGGCTGTATGTATGTGTGTGTCACAAGCTTCATATTAATTTAATAAGTGATTGTTTGCACTATTATGCTAGGACTTTGGTTGATCAGGAACAGACCTGTGGGACATAAAACTGCAATTTACTAACAATTGCATAAGCCACAAGCAATTTTAGCTAGTTTTCTGTATGTCCTTCTGAATCTTCCCGTCTCAGCTTCAGGCATTCCTGATTTTCCCCAAAACACTCTTCACTGTCTGGCAATTTGGATGTTTTTGAAAATCCTACCTAGTGTTGGCCAAACTCTGCTTTTACAGAGTACAGCCTTTATATAGTTACTTACATCTGTAGTTGTGATAAAACATTTCCAATGTCAGAGTTTGGTTTCTGCAAGCTTAAATATGAGTGTCTTTACTCATGTGAGTAATTCCACTGAATTCATTGGGATAATTCACTCGGTAAAATTAGCCATGTGTGTTTGCAGGATTTTCTCCCATTTTACATGGGTGTAAATGATTCCACAAGGTGCAAGGCAGTGGAAAATCAGGCCCAACAAGCCTATTCCTGCTTCTTTAGAATTCATTAGAATTTTATCAGCTGCAGTAGTTTCAGGAAAAGCTCCAAATCCACTATTAACAAATAGAACACACTGGTCCACATTTGAAAGTTTTCCTACTTCATCATCTTTGGAGAAATGTCCGTTCATTCTTACTTACAGTGTGCGTCATCTTTATCAGATATATGCCTCTCGCCAGGTCTTTAGGCACATTCTCTGTGCATGAACCATAATTTCCAAGATAAGGCCCTGATTCTGCAAAATAATCTGGATGGGATGACATTTGTGCATGTGAAGCCCTATGCAGACGGAGGTGGTCCATCTGCAAGGATCAGTTTTCAGGATCTAGGAATAACACATTGACAGTTATAAGTGAAAGTGAATTCCCTTTCACCCTTACCTCCCCCAGTTGCCTTAGTATCTAATTCTGCAAGTTGCTTAGCACATCTGGGACTCTAAGATCCCAATTCTTCATACACTTCGGCGCATGGAACCAAGTACTTAAAGTTGAGTACATATGTGAATCTGGGGATTGGGGCCCATATGACTGAAATGTCAGGATAAGGCAACATTAAGAAAACAAGAAAATAGAATCATAGAATCATAGAATAATAGGACTGGAAGGGACCTCGAGAGGTCATCGAGTCCAGCCCCCTGCCCTCAAGGCAGGATCAAGCTCCGTCTACACCATCCCTGACATACTACTACAAAATAATATACTACTACAAACACATGCTAAACCAAAAAAGGCGCATTAATTTGCATTGTACACCGTGTTATGTAAAATAAAAGAATGCAGGAACAAAGAAGTCATGAATACAGAATATTTGGTTAAAGTGATGGTTTTATATAAAATATTAATCGGAGAGCACAATAGGCAGTGAATTGAAAATTGCTTATAGCAGGGCTCAGCAACCTATGGCTCAGTACAGAACCAAATATGGCTCTTTTGTTGTTCTCACAATCCATGCTACTTTTTAAATTAAAATGAAAAATGAATTCAAAACTTTAAAAACATAATTGCTCATGTCAAGAGGGTCATTTTTTGTCTATTTCCCCTTAACCAGAGGTGAAAGGAGGGCGGTGCATCCCGGTAAGAACTGGCTATGCTGTGGCAAGAGCCGGCTGGGGCACTCTGCTTGTTTTAAAGGGCCAGCTGAGGGCGTGCTGTTGGGGACACGCGCGTGCTCCCAGCGGGGATAGTGAGAGGGGTTGGTGGGGGTAGATGCCTCCATCTAGCCATAGCGGCCCAGATCCAGCCCTCCTCTGACTGCCACAGTCTGTCTCTGGCTGACGTGCTTCTGAGCCAGACCCTGTGGCCCAGCCACAACGGCCCTGCAACTGCTATAACAGCCCGGCTTGGGCTCCTGATGTAGCAGCCTGGCCAACAAGGCCCCAGTCGTGGCCCAGCCCCCATCTGGCTGCAGTGTCCTGTCTCTGGCCCCAAGCCTGGGGCAGGCCCTGTGGTCCTCTGGCTGCAAGGGGGGGAGGGGGCTGGTGGCAGCCCCCCTCCTGCTGTGGCCTTGGGAGGCCACAATCTGGCTGTAATGATCCTGGCCCAGCCTCTCATCCAGCAACTGTTGCCTGGGTGCAGTCGCCCAGCCCTGGCCAGCTCAGGTAATCTGCCCACAGGGCCCCCCAAATATTCTACTTCCCACCAGGGCTGCAGCTGTGGCCAGGCAGGAGCAGCTGGGCAGCCACCATATGACCCATTCTGGCTGGGAGCTGGAGCTGGGAAGCTGGTGGTGGCTGCTTGGCTGCTTCCAGAGCAGGTGGCTTGTTCTGGGCTGCACCACAGCCCCCATGGCTGGGAGGGAGCAGCACTGTGGCCTGGGAAGTTCTAAGGACTGATTGCCCTCAATCCTGCCTCCTCTGGGGGTGTGCAGTCATCCTTATCCCACCCTGTCCTTGGGGTAGGGGGTCTGGCCAGGAGGGAGGGTGCAGGATGTGGCTGGGATCTTGGTATATGTATGTGTGTGTGAGGGAAATGGGGGTCCCAGGGTGCCCCACCTCTCGATGCTCCTACTGACTGCACTTTGGCCAAGGGGAGCAGCAAGAAAAGCTTCCAGCATGTCCATACTCACTGGCTACGTCTACACTGGCATGATTTTCCGGAAATGCTTTTAACGGAAAAGTTTTCCGTTAAAAGCATTTTCGGAAAAGCGCATCTAGATTGGCAGGACGCTTTTCCGGAAAAGCACTTTTTGTGGAAAAGCATCCGTGGCCAATCTAGACGCGGTTTTCCGCAAAAAAGCCCCGATCGCCATTTTCACGATTGGGGCTTTTTTGCGGAAAACAGTACTCTGGCCCTTTTGCACAAAAGTCTTTTGGAAAAAGACTTTTGCCCGAACGGGAGCAGCATAGTATTTCCGGAAAATCACTGACGATCTTACATGAGATCGTCAGTGCTTTTCCGGAAATTCAAGTGGCCAGTGTAAACAGCTGGCAAGTTTTTCCGGAAAAGCATCTGCTTTTCTGGGAAAAGTGGCCAGTCTAGATCCAGCCTGCATGTTCCCCTGGGGGCTTTCCCCACCACCAGAAGGATGGTGCTGGTTATCTGGCCTGTGGGGGGCAGCACTTGAGCCCACTATGTCAGGCTCTGGAGGCTGATGCCGTATCCATTTGGCCACTAGGGTCCACCCCACCTCCAGCTGATGCCTCTTTGTCCATTAGGCCACCCTTCCACCCCACTGCCCTTCAGCCTGCTTCTGCATCCAGTAGGGCCACCTGGGGTGGGAGGGTAGCCTAATAGATAAGGCATCAGCCTCTGGATCCTAGGGTTGTGGGTTTGAGTTCGAGTTCCCTTCCCCTGGAGCACTAGCACCAATCCCTTGGTGGGGAAAGAAAGCCACCAGGAGAATGGCAGAACATGGTCAATGGGAGCATTGGGGGTGGGCAGTGCTCCCCCTCACATACACACACCAAGAGCCCAGGCAGCTTCTGCACCCTCCCTCCTGGCCAGACTGCCTGCCACCAGGGCAAGGCAGGGAGGGACAGCTCAGACCCCTAGAAAAGGTGGGGCAGTTGGTCTTTAGCACTGCTGCTTCCCCACGGCCACGTGCTGGAGCCAGGGTGGGCCTCCTGACTCCCTGGCTGCTCCTAGGATGGGGGGGTGTGGTGGGAGCTGGAGCTATAGTGCAGCTGCTCCTGTGGCAGCTAGGCCAATGAGGTCCCAGTCAGGCAGGCCCTGCAGACCAGCCCCCACCTGGCGGCAGGAAGGGCTGGCAGCCCCCCAACCCTCACCATGGATAGAAAAGTGGCTATCTGGCTATGGCAATGTTGGGGCAGCAGCCCAGCCCAGCCCAGGTAGGGTAATCCAGCCCCAGGACCTCCCTGCACCTGTGTACCCCCCACACATCCCAACCCTTTGCCCTGAGTTCTTTATACTCCAACCCAGACTCCTGCATGCCCAAACCTTGCCAGAGCAGGGGTCAGAAGACAGCCCGAATGCACACATGAAGCTGGATTTGACCAGCTGGATTTGACCAGTTATGGTGTAAACTTCAAAGAAATGTGCAAAAAAGATGCAGCGGTAGAAATCCCATTAAATAAAATCCAGGAGTACAGTTTCCTTGATGCTATTCTTAATCATGTCCATGATCAATAATATTCAATTGTATATTTTCAGTCAGGCAAATGGGCTCAGAACAGGCATGTGGATAAACTCTGGCCCAATTCCCCAGCACCGGTTAAGATGGGGAATCCTGCAGGAGAGACTCCTGTGGATGTTCCCTGTGCTGCTGCTCTGTCCCTGGTGGGGGGCAGCGGGGAAGTCTCAGGGGAGAGATGCTTTGCTGTTCTCTTGGAGAACCTCACACGGATCCCCCCGTTGTTGCTTGGCCTACCCGGAGTATCAGCATGGAGAGGGGTGTCTAGGTGTGCTCCCCCCTCCGCACTGCTATTAGGGGGACCCTACGGGACGAGGCATATTGACACTTTCATCGCTGCTCCCAGCTATGGATTTGGGGCTCCGTGCGGGAAAAGGGTCTCGGTGCAGCTCCCAGCCCCCCAGCCGCCAGAGGAGAGGGAGGAGGCTGCTGGAGCGGCCCCCGACCTGAGAAAGGGTGTCTGGGGGGGAGGAATCCCAGCTGCCCAGAAGAGGGTGCCTGTGGGGGGGGGCAGGGTGCAGCCCCATGGCGGAAGGGGCGTCTGGCTGAGGGAACTGCAGTGCAGAACCGGCTGGGGGGGCGAGGGGAGGTGGGGGGAGGGTAAGTACAGCCTCCCCCCCAACCCTCCCCGGTCATGGGGCGCATTTGGCGGGACGGGTACAGCAGCCTCCCCCCCGGTCATGGGGTGCCTGTGGCGGGGGGGGGGGGTATCGGTACAATCTACCCCCCCCCCCCCCCCCCGCGTGCGGTCAGCGCGTCCCGCCCTCGGCCTGCCGGCGGGGCTGAGGCGGCGGGCGGGGCGGGGCGGGGCTGAGGCGGGGCAGGGCGGCGCTGGGGGGCGGGGCTGAGGCGGCGGGCGGGGCGGGGCTGAGGCGGGGCAGTGCGGCGCTGGGGGCGGGGCGGAGGCGGCGGGGCAGTGCGGCGCTGGGGGCGGGGCGGAGGCGGCGGGGCAGTGCGGCGCTGGGGGCGGGGCGGAGGCGGCGGGGCAGTGCGGCGCTGGGGGCGGGGCGGAGGCAGCGGGGCAGTGCGGCGCTGGGGGCGGGGCAGTGCGGCGCTGGGGGCGGGGCGGAGGCGGCGGGCAGTGCGGAGCGGGGCTGAGGCGGCGCGGGGCCAGTGCGGCGCTGGGGGGCGGGGCGGGGCTGAGGCGGGCCAGTGCGGCGCTGGGGGCGGGGCTGAGGCGGGGCAGTGCGGGCGGGGCTGAGGCGGCGCGGGGCCAGTGCGGCGCTGGGGGCGGGGCTGAGGCGGCGCGGGGCCAGTGCGGCGCTGGGGGCGGGGCTGAGGCGGGGCAGTGCGGTGCTGGGGGGGCGGGGCTGAGGCGGGGCAGTGCGGCGCTGGGGGCGGGGCTGAGGCGGGGCAGTGCGGCGCTGGGGGCGGGGCTGAGGCGGGGCAGTGCTGCGCTCGGGGGGCGGGGCTGAGGCGGGGCAGTGCGGCGCTGGGGGCGGGGCTGAGGCGGGGCAGTGCGGCGCTGGGGGCGGGGCTGAGGCGGGGCAGTGCTGCGCTCGGGGGGCGGGGCTGAGGCGGGGCAGTGCTGCGCTCGGGGGGCGGGGCTGAGGCGGGGCAGTGAGGTGCTGGGGGCGGGGCAGTGCGGCGCTGGGGGCGGGGCTGAGGCGGCGCGGGGCCAGTGTGGCGCTGGGGGCGGGGCTGAGGCGGGGCAGGGCGGCGCTGGGGGCGGGGCAGTGCGGCGGTGTGGGGCCAGTGCGGCGCTCGGGGCCCGGCGGGCGGCAGCACGATGCGCTGCTGGGCCGCGCTGGGGGCGCTGGGCGCGCTGCTGGCGCTGGCGCGGGTGGCGGCGGCGCAGGCCGTGTGGGGCGCCTGGCTCAACGTGTCGTGGCGGGAGCCGGCGGGCGGCGGCGGCTGGCGGGCGGGCGAGAGCGGCGTCTTCGGGCAGGACTCGCCGCTGCGGCCGGCGGCCGGGCTCCTGGTGCCGCCCGACGAGCCCGACGCCTGCGGCCCCGGCGCCAACTTCAGCGGGGCCCCGCGCGGCGCCGGCCCGGCCTGGCTCGCGCTCATCCGGCGCGGCGGCGGCTGCACCTTCGCCGACAAGATCCGCGGGGCGGCCGAGCGCGGGGCGGCGGGGGCCGTGATCTACAACTCCCGCGGCGCCGACGGCGAGGTGCTGCCCATGTCGCACCCGGGTGAGTGGGGGGGGGCTGCCCCTTTCCCGGGGCCAGGCCTGGCTTGGCTTAGCCCCCCAGGAGTCGAAATGTGGGGGGGGTCGGATTGACAAGGGGGCGTGTGGGGTGACACGGGGAGGGTGGGCTGTATACGGCATCATAGTTCACAAAAGTGGGGGGGGGGGGAATTCAGGGCGGTAGGCACCCCCACGGCGGGGTGTAGGGAATCCTTGGTCGTGGGGCGCTCTCCTAGCCCCCGAGCTGAGGGCGGGTCCGCGCTACCCTCCGTGCGAATTGCACCCCGCGACTTGCCTCGCTGCTTTCGACGCCGTTTCAGAACGGCGTCTGTCGGAATAACGCGCTCTTCTCTAGCCCGTGTGGCACGAGGGCTGTGTCTAGACTGGCCTTTTTTTCCGGAAAATCAGCCGCGTTTCCGGAAAAACTTGCCAGCGGTCTACACTGCCCGCTTGAATTTCCGCAAAAGCACTGACTTCCTACTGTAAGAAATCAGTGCTTCTTGCAGAAATACTATGCTGCTCCCGTTCGGGCAAAAGTCCCTTTGGTGCAAAACTTTTGCACTAAAGGGCCAGCGTAGACAGCTGAGATTTGTTTTGTGCAAAAAAGCCCAAATCGCGAATATGGCAATCGGGGCTTTTTTGCGGAAAAGCGCGTCTAGATTGGCACAGACGCTTTTCCGCAAAAACACTTTTTGAGGAAAAGCGTCCCTGCCAATCTAGATGCTCTTTTCCGAAAATGCTTTTAACGGAAAACTTTTCCGTTAAAAGCGTTTCCGGAAAATCACGCCAGTCTAGACGTAGCCGAGGGTTGCCAGGATGTCGGAATAAGCTGCTCGTTATTCACGATGGGCTTATTTGGCTACCCCGAAATAGCTCCGCAGTGTAGTCGTGCCCGAAGAGTGCGAGGTGCTGGGCAGAAGAGGGTAATGGGGCTTCTGGCCCTGCTGGCTGGTCAGTGGAGTGCATGTGCTTACACAGGCAGCAAAGCTGCCGTGGCTATAAAAAAAAAAAAAAAAGATTGGACAGTTGGCCATGTGGGTGAGCTGTCTTCATTAGATCTAGACATTTTCTTCCCAAGAGCGAGGACTTCTGTAGTCCCCCCAGTCTAAACTGTAAAACAAACAAACAAATAATTGGACGGCTGGCCACGCAGGTGAGCTGTCTTCATTAGATCTAGAAATTTTCCTCCCAAGAGTGAGGACTTAAGTAGTCCCCTCGGTCTGAACAGAGGGAATCTGCTGTGTGCCTCTGGGACGGAGATGCCGCTTTGCAGCAGTGTGTGCAGGGAGCCAAAACGGCACTAAGTGGTAGTCTGAGTGAAGTCTAAGGAGTAGGGGTGGAGTTTTGGAAAACTTGGAGGTAATAAGGAGCGTGACCTTGATATAAGAGAGGCTAAGTCATTTTAGAGACTAACGTAGAGTGGACAGGCTATCTTGGCAGCTGTGTCCTGGCCTGAAAGCAGGTGGAAAGGATGAGTGGGATAAATGAGACATCATCCATAAGATAGGAAGAGATTTGGGGGACAATGTAGAAGTAGGCATGGTGAGGGTTGGATTCGATCAATTATTGCCAAGATTGTAAGCATAGGAAATGGTGGTGATGCTACTGTAGAGGGAGGAGGAGGAAGCTGGAGAGAAGGTTGACTAGAGATAAAAAAAAATCCTGGTTAATCAGTTAACTGGTTAAAAGTTAGGTGAGCCTAATGTTTAAGGAGTTAACCAACTAAAAGTAGGATCTGGTGCTGGGGACCACTTGAGCAACACCCAGCCCCCACACTAAGTCTGGCTGCTAGTTCGCAGCTCCTGCACTGGGGTAGGGACTGCCGCTGGCTCCTAGACCCCATCAGAGCAGCCCCTGTCTGTGGCAGAACCCCTGCAGGACTGAAGTAGCCCCCTGCCTACAGTAGTCAGGGAGATGCTGCAGCCCCCACGGGTTACCGGTTAACCGGAATAGGTAAGCATCACCCGCTCAGGGAGATCCTACCAGTTAACTGGTTAACCTTTCACATCCATAGCGTTAACTAGTATTCTTACTCTTGATTTTGAAAATAATCTACTGAACATAAAAGTGATGCAGCCCTGAGGCTCTTAGATGGTTCCAGTGATTACTGCTCAGAACTTTCCAAAGATGTAACAGAGAGAAAGTGAACATGAAATAGTCGGTTTTCAGCAGGGTGTTGGCCAGGGACAGATGGCATCTTTACCCTCTGGCGAGATGAGGCCCCTAAGGTGACTTTAATCTGCCTTGAAAAGCAGGAAATCCCCATGCTGACATACCTGTTGTGTTAGTATGAATTAAGGAAAGAGTATCAGCCTGAACATAGCTTGCTGTTCAAGGCATTTTGGTGTTGAATTTATTTAATACATAACAGTGTTAAATACAGCAAGCTATTGCAGCTTAAACCTGAGCAGGTTGCGGCCTGAATTCTCTGGCCTGGGGTGCTATGTGCTGTCATACGATAGCATATGTTCAGACATATTGACTGGGGGTGGGAATTGTTTGGCTCTTTTTGCTAATAATCTAGTTAACTATGCTTAAACTCAGCATAGTTTAACTCTCAGTCAGTTAGTGTAGCTGAGAGAGAGCTGATGTCTCCTCCAGACTTGTATGTTTAGTCATAGCTTTCCTCATGCAACAATGAACTCTGAATGGAATTAGCATGGGTCCCACCCTCTGATCTTATTTTTGTGTCTCTCAACTTGTATAAGTATCAAACCTTTTTAAAGCCAAGTTACATTCCGCAGAAGTTGATGTGATAGGTTCCCTCCACTTGTCACAGAAAGTTTGCTACTAGCTACTAGTGACTGTGGTTCTTCACCCCCCCCCCCCATCCCTCCCATTCACACACCTCCACACACACTCCTTATCTATCAGATGAAGACTTAAGAGTTTGATGGTTGTGGTAGTACAGACAAGCTAATATTTCATGGAAAGATGTCTTAAGTTTGAGCACCACAGAGGACATTAACACGCTAGTAATGGAAAACAGAGATACTGTACTTCAGAATATTAAGTTCTTGAAAGAACTTCCATTGAAGTGGTAACTAAACTAGCAAGCTGAAACAGGCTGGCTTGGAACTGGCAAGTTTTTGCGTTAGTCTTTGTATGCAACATGTAGATTATACTTAGGGGAGCAATGAATTTTTCTTCTCAAGAAAGTACAACCATCTTACAAAGACCTGAGGAAACACTTGGTGAAAATGGAGAAAGATTATTTCTTCCCTTTTTAAGTGTTAAAATTAGATTGCATTTGTGTGGCTTTTCCCCACTGTTGGCGGTTTGTCTTGCAAGTTCCTGCTTAGAGAAGATAAATGTATTTATCCTGCTTTTTACCCCCTGTGATGAAACTGGGGTGTGTGAAGAGTGTATACAAATACATTGGTAATCAAATGTTTCCCAAAAGTCATCTAATTTTTTAATTTGTAAAATCTACTTAAAGTTGATGCCACAGAGCTTACTAATCAATCAGGAAGTATTGAGGACAGAGTGAAAGCAGTTCTGTGAAAACTAGTTGCTGCCAGTGATAAAGGTAGCACATACCTGTAGCATAACATGAATCATGTTTTGCATAAATTCCCCTCAGGACAAAAACTATGTTGGAGGGAACGCATGGCTTGCCTTCAGGGCTTTCTCCAAACACACATACCTCTTCTGTAACTACTTAAATATCAGGGGATGGCACTTGTGCACTAACGCATCCTAGGTGTGCATAGTAAAAGAATACAGCCCAAAGGAATTTAGTCTTTTTGTTGGTTCTGGACAAGATGTTATTTCTTATACTGTATTTGGGACTTAAAACAAAAAAAACCCATAGGAATCTGCAGAAAATGAAGTACGTTAAGGATGCTAAATTGCGGTTATCTGGCTAATTGTGTAGTTGTTAAAATTTGTATTGACTACATGAGTAGTTGATAAAGGGCCACTCTGTCCCTGATGTCCAAGAATTAGGACATCTCCGTACTTATCTGTTTAGCCAGTCAGTCGAAAATTTTCTTAAAGTCCCGGTAGAAGACTTAGCTGGCTTAATGAAATAAGTTGTTCTCTATGATGTGTGCTGTTCTGGAAAGATCTCCTTCTCCTTTTGCCCTTGGGTGTAGTTTTGAGCTGTAAGCCGGAGGACTCATGCCACAATTGTTCAAGGTGTGGTGGTGATCTAGTGTGATTCATTGTGTGACTTGGGGCGTATTGAAACTTCCAGGCCCAAGTATTGACAAGAAATAGAACGTGAAGTTCTAAACCTGGTGGATTTCAATCTTTTTGTTTGAAGCTGTCCGTCTGTAATAATTTTCGTAATATACCTCCTAAAGCCTTGCACTGTGGCCTGACTATTATAACGCCTAATATGTGATGCTGCCATTCTCTCTTCTTGTGTTCTTTGTCTGGCTTTGTTTTGTCTCTTAATTCTAACTTTCTACTTCATTCCCTTTCCTCCATCTTCTGATCTCCCCTCTCTTCCTACCCTCCCGTGCTCTCTCCTAGTATCTTTTCTGTTATCTGTCTTCCAGTTGCTGTATTTTCTGTGTGTCTGCCCTGACAGTTCTGGCTCTTCTCTTTCCAGTTGCCCTGTGACTGTTTGGGTCACAGAGATCCTCTTGAGATTGTCACCTGATAGGCTGATATTAC
Source organism: Pelodiscus sinensis (assembly GCF_049634645.1). Taxonomy (NCBI): domain Eukaryota; kingdom Metazoa; phylum Chordata; order Testudines; family Trionychidae; genus Pelodiscus; species Pelodiscus sinensis. The sequence goes on along the minus strand of NC_134723.1, from coordinate 43,146,899 downwards.
TGAGCCTGCCTGCCTGCCCTCTGGTGCACCCTACCATCATGTCTTGCTATGCCAGAAGCTCTGGTTTCCTCCAGCAAAGGCACAGAGTTGGAGTAACAGCTCCCCAAGCAAAGTAACACAGACACTGAAAACAGTTGAGCTATGAGAAGGCTCAATTTCAGGGACTTGACAACACCTAGGAGCACAGCCCGAATGAGACCAAATCCCCAAAATAAATCCGTCTTGCTCTGTATAAAACTTTTACACTGAGAAAGCTCATGGAATTCTCTCCCTTTATGAATGAAAGAGTGAGATGCACAGCTGTAGTGTCCCTTCCCCTCTCCCCAGGTAATAATATATTTACCCTGTATTTGATAATAAGATCACCATTGTTTATTAAATATAAAAATAGGATTTAAGTGGTTGCAAGTGATGACAGACAGATCTCAGTAAGTTACTAAGCTAAAGTAAACAAAGCAGGCCAGTTATGCCTAACACGCTAAGATAAATTGTTACAAATCATAATTTCTCACGCTAATCCTTATTTCAGATAAAATTTTCAGGCTAGATCTGATTTTTTTTTCTCATCTGGGTCTAACAGCTTCTCCCCTCATTAGAGTTCTTTTCTTTTCAAGTCCTTTCAGGTGTCCTCTTTAGGTGGGGAGCAGTCTGTAGCTGAAGACTATCATTGTTTGCTTCCCATCCCTTAAATAGAATTTCCCTAGAACAGGAAGTCTTTGTCCCATTCCCGCACTCCTGCAGAAAAAATATTGAATTCAGGATAGATTCTAGCATGAGGTGGCATGGTCACCTGTCTTAGTAGGACCAACCACAGTTTTGGCTTATAGGAAAAACAAGACTTCACAGATCCTTGTCTTGAGCACTGGGCCATTAAGTTCCTTAAGAACCACTAATAACTTTTCTAGAAGACCTCAATTAATAAACAGGCTTACACTTCATATTTCTAACTTTACATACAAGAATGATACATACACATTCGGGGTGTTACGAGCTCTTGAATAATAGGTTAGTTGCCTTGTTTGCATAAAACATATTCGAGTCATACATATTCATATTCAAAAACACATTTCCATGAAAAATATGGGGGCACAGAGTCACACTCTGTTTTCTAGGGTTAGTGAATATCTGTCTGGCTTTTAGTGGGGGGTAGGAGATCTGGTGAGTCTGTCTGGTTCAGTAAAACTTTGTTGACAAAGCAACAGAAGAAGTATTGTCCTTTGCGGAAAGGAGGGGCGTATCAGTATATCACTATTTGTTATTTGGGGGCGAAGTAACTGGAAAATTCAAGTGAAGTTAAGACATTAAAACATTAAAGAACATTAAAATATAGTTCTTTTCTAAAACATGAATAAATATGTAGCTTAATAGTTCTCATTCCTTAATTTAGTCAGTCATGTCTTCTGATGGGAGGAGGCGGGGGAAGGGGCTGTTTCATCAACTGTTAGCACTTCACAGCAGTACACAGAAGGAACGGAATTATTTTTCTCCTACTGCATAACTAACAGAATTACTTGAGTTAAGTCAGCTGACTTAGTCCATACCCACTAAAGAGCCTGTGGGCACAATCTGACCCATAGAACCTTTATTACAGGTAGTGATGCTTGGGTAGGAAAGAAACCAGTTTCTCTTATTCTAGGCTTGTCTTCTCGGTGTGACAGTTGGAAAAAAACAGTTGTTGGATGGAGTGAGCACATTTCATATGGAACTGCTGCCAAACTAAACATTGACTCTTTAATGAGATATCTAGAATCACACTTGGAGCAAGAAGATTAGGCTGAAACAAGGAAGGAAAGATGGGTACAGAAGTAGCTTACTCACCAATTCCAAGGCCTGGGCTGTCCTAGAATTTTTACTTCATGATTCCCAGCACATGTATCACTAGTACTTTCTCTAGAGAGGTCATATCAGTGGGAATCCTAGGCCACGTCTCCTCTTGCTGCTCAGGAGATGGATCTTCTGGTGATCATGTAGCACAGTGGTTCCCAAATTTTTTGTCATCGTGCCCCCTTTTTGATTTTTGAGAGAACCTCCCAAAAAAAAAGCAGCAAAACTTGGGGTTCTATTGACGGGGGGTATGTGTGGCTGGGATGCCTCATGCAACCCCCTGGAATTTCTTCATGCCCTCCTGGTTTGGGAACCCATGATTTAGTGGATCTAGTTAAGACACGGAGGCATGGCACTCCTCACGATCCTGAGGCGTAAGGGACGTCAACAGGAGCATTGGCTCCCATCAGCTGAGAAGACGTGATTTTACGTAGCTGGAGTTGCATGCCTTAATCCGACCTTCCAGGTCTAGTGTAGATCTGGCCTTAGTGTAGAGTAGTTATTAAAGATACCAACATGTAGACGACTACACAATCTTTGCCCCACCCCCACCCCCAACCCTGCTGCCTCTGGCTTAAAAGCCAGCTCCCTACGAGCACCAGATCCGCCTGGCCTCTCTCACACACATCCTGTGCTGCTGTCTCTGATAAGAGAGGCAGTGGTGAGGGGGCAGGCAGAGCCAATAAGCGTGGGGAGGCAGTTTTCAAGCAGGCTCCCCATCTGTGCCAGCTCCATGGACCCACTTATCCCCTCCCCTGGTCTGCACGGGGAGAGAGGCAGCAGCCCAGAGAGGTAACAGGGGGCTCCCTGGGAATGGAGTCAGGAGTGCACTGGCTGCCAGTTCCACCCCCAGGGACTATCGAATAGTTGTATATATTGAATAGTCATGTAACCGCTAACATTCCATGCACTTACACCACTATTAAATTACATGCTATCTAACATCCCTAATAGTTATCAGGAGTTTGCCCACTGTCATCTGGGGCTTCTCCAGAAATCAACTTTGTGTAAGTACATTTTCCCCTCATTTTTTGTCAAAAGCAAAATAAATAAGTTGGAGTAGTGCGTACCCATAGTTGAAGCTCACATATTCTGGTTTTATTCTACAGTAAAACTCCATTAGTCCAGCATCCAATGCTCCGGGACTCCTGATGGTCCGGCACCATCAGGAACCTGGAAGTGCTGGGGGAGCCAGACAGGCTTCCCCCATTCAGCTGCTGCTGAAACTGACCAGCAGCTGAATCGGGGAAGCCGGGAGCGGAGCATCTGGGGTGCTGCCGGGTTGGTCTCGTAGCGCTGCCCCTCGGGGCTGCGGGACCAACCCGGCAGCACCCCAGCTGCTCTATTGCAGGCATCCCCGATTCAGCTGCTGCTGAAACTGACCAGCAGCGGCTGAATCAGGGACGCCTGGGGCAGAGCCGGACTATTGTAAGGGGGGGCTATGAGCGGTCTGGGGTGGCATCCCCTCCCACTCCACTCCAGACCCCTCATAGCCCCCCCTTCTGATAGTCCAGCATATTTGATAATCCGGCCCCCCCGGGTCCTAAAGGTGCCGGGTTATCGGAAGTTTACTGTACTTCTAGGCATGCATGGAACAGTAACTGAAATATCCTAATCTGCCCTTGCTAGCATGAAATAGACTATTGTAGGCAGTGCTTCTTGGAAAACACTGGTGCAGGGCAGTAATGCAGTCACATTGAGGGAGAATTGGAGCAGGTGGGAGAATAGATTTCATCCAACGAAATGGTGGTAAAAACAGGTGAGGCTGAAGTGAGGTATTGTTGGTGACGCAAGAACTTGCAAACTGCCTCACCTCTTAAGAGGTTATGGATGGAAGCTCATGTGTTGCTAGACAAAGAACAAATACCCCCCTCTGATGAATTTATACTTGTGTAACACAAAATATGCTGATTTTTCTTTTCCCTGAGAGAGTATTGCCACAAAACTTTCCAACTCTTAATAAGGCTTATCTTCTAGAAGTGCAATAAAGTACTATATTTTTCCCATTGGTTATCAAGCTTATCTTTTGAGGTAGCATTTGTACTTAGAGGCTCAAACATTCCTGTAGGTTTAAATAGAGTTTATTTGTGGTTATTTCACTTTAGGAGGCTTGTATTATTTAATTACAGTGCACACAGTGAGAGATCCAGAGCAATTCTGTTTTGTTTGTATCAGTCCTGTGCTTAGAAACAAGGGGCACACCAATTGATCAAAATGACCATTAAAATGCACACAACACAAAAATAGCCAAATCAGATGCAATAAAATCCTGCCTAATACCTTCTAGTATTTTAAATGTCAAGGACTGAATGGAGTCTGATGTAATATTTATTTAGTAACTTTGTAAGCACTGAATCTTATCAACAAGTAAGCTTCGGTTTTAATTATACCCATTTCAAGATGATAGTACCTTTCTGTGGCAGGCTGAACATGGTTTCAAAGTACAATATTATGGACAGGTAATTGCTGACCTCTGTAACTTATATTGGTTTTCAAAGGCAAACGTGTTTGGGGAAAGATTAAAGCAGAGTGAGACAGAAGTATATAAAGTGAGTTCAGTTAACTTAAGGGAGAGAGGGGCATCTTGAATATCTTGAGGGCAGGGGACTGGACTTGAAGATCTCTCAAGGTCCCTTCTAGTTCTAGTATTCTATGATTCTACCTTTGAGAGAACCAGAATGTTAAGTGGTTGTCCTGTCAGGGTACAATAATAGCTGTGGAGATTCCTTACGTGTTAAGACTTACAAATCTTGAAGATCTGTTAAGAAAGTCCAAAATGTGACTTTTTTTTTCCAAATTCCTTCTCCTTCCAATGCTCAGATCATGATTCTGCTGGCCTTGAGTAGTATGTCATTTGGCTTTGTGCGTGCTATTCCTGAGGGTGCCTGAGCAAACACTGGCCAAAAAAACCCCAACAAAAGTATCAAGGAAAAGAGGGGTGTTGCTTTCATGAGGTGCAGAAGTCAAGAAGCACAGTTCTGGAGTATCTTATCTGGGTCTAAGAAGGATCTGAGAGTCTAATCTTGGATCAGTATATGAGAAGGAAGGTGGTGAGGTTAAAACCTTTCTTGCCAATAGTAAAACTTGTATTGAAGGGATTAATTGCCACCAGCAAAAACAACATATGATCTCCTTAAATAACTAGAGCTAGCAGTGGTCAGCAAGAAGACTAGCTGCATCCTGTTCAGACTTGTTATGAAGTACAGTTTTTAGAAACAAACAGTAAAGGAAACAATGTTTAAAAGAGTACAGGATTGAGATCTCAGGTAGGTATTATGATTGTATACTCTAAAGTAGCCTGGTTTTTAACACTAGTTGTGAAAGATAAAATGTCCTTTGCTCCTTTTGAAAGAAAGCAGAATCATACAAATACACGGCCAGAAGGGACCTTGAGTTATCTCATCACCCCTTTGTTCTGAGACTAGGGACAAGGGTACTAGGCGTGGCTGAATTAGTCCAAGAATTATTTATTCTTGTATCTGGACTTCTAGTACTCCTGTCATCTGAAGAAGTGGGTTGTGCCCGCGAAAGCTCATGATACCATCTACATGTTTTGTTAGTCTTTAAGGTGCTACTAAACTATTTGTTGTTTTTTAAGTTTAGTCCAAGCTGTTACTAATGACCTCCAATGAGCAGGATTCTACACACTTCCTTGAAAGCCTGTTCAGTTCTTAGTTATCTTCATAGTTATTCATTCCTAATATTTAAAAAATAATAATAATGGAGATTGCCTATCTCCTAGAACTGGAAGGGACCTTGAAAGGTCATCAAGTCCAGTCCCCTGCCTTCACAGCAGGGCCAAGTACCATCCCTGACAAATTTTTGCCCCAAACTCTTAAATGGCCTCTGCAAGTATTGAACTCACAACTCTGGGTTTAGCAGGCCAATGATCAAACCACTGAGCTATCCCTCCCCCTAAATCTCCTCTAAATCTCCATTGTTTCAGAATAGGCAGATTACTACTTATCCTGCCTTCATTGGCCATGGAAAACGATTGATTGGCATGCTCTTTATAACCGGTTTAACATATGGAATGCTGTCAGGTTCCCCCCTCAGTCTTCTTGTTCTCAAGACTAAACCTACTTGTTTTTTGTTTTTTTTTAAATCATTCCTCATAGGTCAGGTTTTTCTCCTCTGGACTCTGTCCAGTTTGTCTGCATATTTCCTAAATTGTGGTTCTCGAAACTGGACATGGTATTCCAGATGAGGCCAAACACAACAGTACAGTTGCCTTCTACATCTTGCATAAAACAGTCCTGATATTGGTCTTTCTTGCAGCTGCATGTTGCTTGATCCACTATCCCCTGCAGAGATCCTGCCACTGCCTACCCAGTTATTCCCCATTTTGTAGCTGTGCATTTGATTATTTTTTTTAACTTTTTCATCTTGCTGATTTGATACCATTTTCCCCATTTGCCATTGCTATTCAGAACTGTGATCTTGCCCTCCAAAGTGCTATTTACCCCTCTTAGCTTTCATCTGCAGATTTTTATAAAGCATTGTGTTATCTAAGATGCTAATGAAAATGCAAATTAGTACTGGAACCAGGACAGATTCCTGTAGGCTCCAACTAGATCCATCCTTCCAATCTGATAGAAAACCATTGATAACTGTTGAAAGACTGTACTTGAAGAGTAGTTATGCCCCCAGGTTAGGAATATTATAGAGACTGCCTAGGGTGGAAAATGGAATTGTCTGACCATGTCAAATATGATTACCCTCATCTGCCTCAGCCGTGGTTTGGTGTGGTTTCTTTGCATGGTTCTGTGATCATACCAAACACAGCAGATTCAGAAAGAACACAAGTGGATCCACAATTAAGCTCCTCTCTGCACCAAGTAAAAGGTCATTTGTGAAAGTTTTTACTATCTTGAGCTTGTAGTTTATTGTGTCCCTACATAGCTGTCATATAAATATTAATTACAATGCCTGAACCAAGTATGGTATAACGTGGGTTCTCCACAGCATGGGGGAGCCAAAGTGTTGCAGCAGCAATAGGTTCTTAGCTCTCCAGTACAATGCAGTACCATGTGTTTGAGAAATTTTTCCTAAGGAGTCTGAACCCCGCCCAGTTGATGGATATTATGGAATGAATTTTCAGACTCTTGAATGCACTGGTGGTTTAGATGTACTAAAACAGTTATGTCTAATACTGGTGCTCGTTGGATTTACTAAACTGTTGTAATGAGAAATGATGAAATAAAGAACTTAACGAAGTCAAAGCATTCACTGTGGTAAGATATATTGGTCTTATCTTGCAACTTTTGCCCACTGTTGGCCCATGCCTTACAAATCCTACATAGTCTAACACGGTGGTCTCTAACCTTTCTAAGCACAAGATCACTTTTTGAATTTAAGTGCAACCCAAGATCTATCTCAAACCCAAATATCCTTGCCCCACTTCCTTCCCACCCCTTCTCCGAGGCCTTGCCCCTGCTCACTCCTTCCCCCATTCTCCTTCCCTTTCACTAGGCAGGGGCAGAGGGTTGGAGCACAGGCTCTGGTCTTGGGCTATGGGATTTGGAGTGTACGGAGGCTTCGAGCTGAGCCTGGGGCAGGGAGTTGGGGTGCAGGAGGGGGTTCAGGGTACAGGCTCTCCAAAGGAGTTTGGGTCCAGGGGGCTCAAGGCTAGGACAGGCCCTTGGGGTCCAGGAGGGGGTTCATGACTGGAGCAAGGGTTCAGAGCTGGCTCCAGCTGGACACTGCTTACCTCAGATGGCTCCTGGGTGGCGGTGCAATGGGGCTAAGGCCAGCTCTCCCCTGCCCTGGCCCTGCACCACTCTCAAAAGCTGCCAGCAAACTCCTTCCATCCCAAACCCTGTTGTGTCACCCTCCCGCTCCCTAATTCTGTGGAGATAGAATACAGGGTGGAAGAGGGGGCACCCTGACATCAGCACCCCTCCTCTCCCTTCCCTTCTCTGTACCACAAGCAGGAGGCTCCCGGGGGGGGGGGGGGAGCAGGAGGGTGTGCTCCAAGGCAAAGGACAGGAGATGCGCAGCAGTTGGGAGAGGGGCAGCTGAAGTGCTGCGCTTTGTAGCCTCTTGGCCAAACCAGTGAAGATCATCTGTCAGAGGCTCCAAGATCTACCAGTAGATCCCGATCGACTGGTTGGTGACCACTGGTCTGCCAGGTTGACAACACTATTGTATGTAGTTTTGAATATGCCAGCTGCAAGCAAATAGTGTTTGGCTGTAGTCAGACACGCAGGAAGCCATTCCAGTAGTGTATCTTCCAATTGAATCTACAGATTGTCTGTGCCTTGTAGGATACAGAGAAACTCATTGGGACAAAGAAAACTAAAAGTTGTCTCTGGCTAATTAATCTCCTCTGGCATGTTCCTCCAGGAGTTAAGAGAATTCAGTTACTAAAGAGATTTACAAGACGATAACAAGTGATTTGTAATTTGTGTTACAATTTTAAAATTGCACCTCTGAAGAGGTACACAGGAAACAATTTGACTTATTTCTGAGAGTTCTAGAGGATATTTAGGTTGAATGAAGCTTAATCCAGTAACTGATGGGGATGTATGAATGTAAACAACTAACCTTTTAACGGATAAGTGGTTGTTTATTGCTTAATGGTGTTGGTTACACTCAGCAAAGCCACTTCCCCGGGAGCTGGGCTAGCAGCTCCTGCACGAAACCTCCTCCCTGGAAGCCAGGTGGACAAGAGTTGCCTGCTCATTTCCCAGGGAGCCAGGCCAGCAGGGCCTAGCAGCCCCACTCCCAGGGAGGCGTCTCTGCAAGATCTGCAGTCTAAAGCTTAGATTTCAATTGCAGAGCCCGCAGCATGGGTAACTGCTGAGATTTTCAGCAGTTACACTTACCCCTTTACGCAATTTTTAACATCCCCAGAAACTGAAGCATACAGCTCGTCGCAGTTCAATGTCAGGAAGAAATATTAGTGGTGCTAACCTTAGTCTCATTTAACAGAGGAAATAGTATATTCTGCAAAGCCAGACCTCCTAACAGTTGCTGAATAAGATTAGTGAATAGCTTTCAGAAGGGAGTACTGAGTATTGAACAGGTTCCATGAACTGCTAAGTTTCTTCAGAGGATTTTTTTATAATGCCATTCGCTAGCCTAGGGATGTCAACATTTAGTCAAGTATACAATTGACCAATAGGCGTAAGCCAATAAGCGGGATTAACCAGTATGAAATTGACCAAGAGCTGACCAAATTGAGCAAGAGCTGATGCCACCTGCTCCTCCCCCCGCCCCCTGGAGAGGTCTGGGAGAGGCCTCTGTCTGCTGTGGGACAGAGGCTACTCCACTTCCCATGGCCCAGGCTTGCTGAGGACAGAGGCTGCTCCATGGAAGCCAGAGCAGCCTCTGTCTGTGAGGCACTCGGAACTCCCCGCTACCCCCCAGGCAGGGGCTGCTGCTGGATCAACCTCTGTGGACAGAAGCTGCTTCACAGCAGCCTCCCTGCTCCTGCTGCAGCAGCCTCTGATACAGAAGGCAGTGGTGCGGGATGGCAGGGGGCTCCCCAGGAGTGGGGCCAGAGCACACCGTGTGCCGGCCCTATCCCCAGGGACTATAGAAGAGTCGTGTACCCAATAAGAATTAATGCAGTTACATGACTCTTCAGTTACCCAATATCTAACATCCCTACACTAGACAACAAAGACAGTGCTTTAAGCTTGTACACGTCACTGAACAAAAGGCAATGGGCTGGCTCTAGAACATCCTTTTTAAAGACTTTGAAATCGCTAGCTAAAATACTGTTCTAACAATGCAGGAAAGGCTGATGTTCTAAATGTCATTAAATGTTAGTCCATGGCTCTTCATGTCAACCAATAATAATCTTTATGTTAATGTATATTTTGAGAGAAGAGATTTTTTTTGTTACTTGTAAGATGAATTTCACAACTGATCACTTTTCTCAGATTAAACTCCATTATAGAAGCAGAGTCTAGGGAAAGCCACAGCACACGACTTTCTCTCTTTCTGTACTGTAAATCAATATATTGGTGGCTGTGAAGGTAACCTTGCAGAATAATCTCTCTAAACAAACAAGGGTTGCAGCAACAACAAATACGTATAATATATGTTCGAGCCATGTTAAGAGTTGCTTTGCAGTTTTGTTTGTGGGTTTAATGCGCAGGACTTAAATACCTTATACTGTGTGCGCCTTGGAAGATTCTTCCTACAGAATGCTGACTCAAACAAAATATCCCTCACCAAGCCAGTTTGATTGCACTTTGAGTACTCACTGGATATCCCCTGTGCAGCTTCTGAAACAAGAGTTGAAGCCCTTTTTTGGCTTTACTTCTGTGCTTGTTAACTGCCGTGTCTTTCTAGAGAATTTTTAATTAACTTTGGGGACAAAATCTATAGCTATGGGATTGATGAAAAAATTACCGAGTGAGGTTTTATGGCTTTTGTACAGGAGATGTAACTAGATTGTGATAATCCTTTATGGCATTTATAATCTATGAATCTGCAAGGCACGGAGGCAGGATGTCAAGGGAATTAGTTAAAATTGCTGGAGTTTTTGAATCTGCATCAAGGGAGGTGGGATTCTGTCTTGGGTCCTAGCTGAAGAAAAATCTAGATAAAGAAGCAGTCTGGAAGCACTTGAATGCCATTATATTTCCTTTCATTTTCACAAATCTCTTCTATTGGCTGTGACACCTGACACTTTATTCTGGCAAGTATTAGAGGGGTAGCCGTGTTCGTCTGGATCTGCAAAAGCAAGGAGGAGTCCTGTGGCACCTTAGTCTATAAGGTACCACAGGATTTCTCGTTGTTTTTATTGTAGCAGCCATTCTTGTTTTACCAGAAAGTATTGGCTCTGGTAGGAGGACTGTCCAGTCTTCAAGTCCAGCTTTTCTTTACTTTTCCTTTCACTCTTTATTTCAAAATACAAGAATGGTCAGAGTGAAACCTACTTGTACTCAGAATTTGCTACTTTGTTTCAGGCAAAGAAGGTTTAAAAACCTATAATCACACAATTCATACTGTACCATTGTTGGAGGGGATTGCTTCCTTTTTCCACACTGGCGACCAGTTTCTATCCTGTGTCATCCAGCTGATGTTTAAACTCTCCAGTTCTCCCTCTGTCCTTCATGTGCTACATGAAGTGACTTGAGATGGCAACTCCTGTACTCTGAGCAAGTACTGCATCTAAGATGTGCTATACTTTAACAAGGGTTGTGCCTGGTTATCCATCACTGGAAATATCATCTAGATTAGGACTTCCTAAAAGAGATGCTCTAGTTCAAACAAGAGTAAATTCAGGGAAGCCCTATGGAGTGTTATGCAGGAGGTCAGACTAGATAATCACGGTGGTCACCCTGGCTCTATAATCTATAGAGCGGGATTATTTATATTTGTCTGTCTGTCTTTGTGGGGAGACTAGGACTTCAGTCAGCTCACTTCAATGTCTGCCATTTTTCTTGCTGCTGCTATTAGTGGCAATGTTCTTACTAAAAAATCTACTGGAGTACTGTAGGTCAGGTGAGTTGCTATAGCTTCCTTTCACCTCTTCTCTTGTTGTGCTTGCAAGTAATGATTAATGCATAGGAATAATGGTGGAGGTAGGGTTAATATTTAAGCTGTTTCGTGTGACTCCCCCGCAGCCGCAAGGGCACTGTTCTGCTACAGAGATGTATAATAAAATCTTCTCTTTCCAACACACCTGGTGTGGAGAATTTCACTAGGAAATGAACATTGAATATTTCTGATCTCGTTTTTACTTGAGTGTTTCTCTTCTGAGGGTACTTTCACCTTTAAAGGGAAACTAACTTGACATCTATTTCCTTGTTTGTAAAGATTCCAGGTAATGCCATGTGCTCTTAAGACCTTCTGCTAGCTTTTATTCTTTTGTTTGTTTTTAAATAACTGCATTTCTCCATTAAATAGGTTTCTATTCCTAATCCATAAAGACTTGTAGGAGGGGGGAACCAGACCATGCCAGCTGAAAATAGGAGTATTTTCCCCTTATCTTTCAATGATAGCCCTCTTAGGTGGCAGTTGAACAGGGAAACACTTCTCAGAAAGTTGAGTGTTTGTGTAAATCTTGGACACCATTTTGGCACTGTTGTTCTTGCCCGTCTTCCAGATCGTGGACACTTTGATCTGTTTCCTTGTTACGTCATCAACATTCTAATAGGTTTCAGAGAGTTAGCGGTGTTAGTTTATTTCAGCAAAAACAGCCAGGAGTTCGGTGGCACCTTAAAAACTAACCAGTTTATTAAGGCATACGCTTATGTGAGCTGCAACTCACTTCTTCAGATGCTTGAAGCTTGGCTTTCTCTTCAGGCAACTGAAGAAGTGAGTTGTATCTCACGAAAGCTTATGTCATAATACATTTGTTAGTCTTGAGGTGCTGGACTCCTTGCTGTTTTTATCAACATCATAGTTTTTTTTTTTAATCTGATAGCATTCACATCTAAAGGGATGATATTCTCTCACCTTAATCTGACTAAAACAAGAGACAGGACTATGCAGCACTTTTAAGATGGTTTATTAGGTGATGAGCTTTCGTGGGCCAGACCCACTCCCTCAGATCAATATGTGGAAGAAAATTGGCACGACCATATATACCAAAGTGATACAATTAAAAAAAAAAGTGAACACATACAATTGACACATCAGATTTTAGAACTGAGGGGGGAAGATTAGTGTCTGTGAGGTAATGATATTGGGGGTGACAATTATCACCCTAATATCATTACCTCACAGACACTAACCTTCCCCCCCTCACCATCTTGTTAGTCATTAAAGTGCTACATAGTCCTGTCTTCTGTTTCAGTAAGACCAGACTAATACGGCTTCATCTCTATCCTTAATCTGACTAAACTCAGAAAACAGAAATGTTTCCCATTCCTCAGGCTCTCATCTTAACACAATGAGGGGACAATATGAAGAATTCCTTCATTAAGCTTCTGCCTCAGATGACGTATGAATTGGAGGCAAGTGTGTGCTGAGGTGAGAGAATGTTTGGTATTATGAGTAACTTGGCTATTTTGTCAACAAGCTTCCTTTTTATGCCTGTCACTAGGAGAATCCTGACCTGTGAAGCTTAACATTTCTTGAGTTGAACAGTGCATAACAGATCATGTCTCTTATCCTGAAGCTAGCATGATGCATTAATGGCTTCACAAGAGTTATCGGTAACCATGACGATGCTCGGTGAAACTTTTGCTTGCCCATAACATGCCTGTACAATGAAGATCAGTAAAGCTGGAGTTTCTGTCTCTGGCTCAACCCTGGGTTTGAGCAAGAGATCAATTGACAACTCTGACAAGGTGGTGCCTGTTTCTCCTGCGCTACCGGATGCCTGTCTTTCTGTAAAAGCTAACATTACAGACTGGTTTAAGATTGCCTGATGTGGTTTATTCTAGTTTTCATCAACAAGAATCCAGTAGGGCACTTTTTATTTTGACCTGTCAAGAATATGTATGAGAAGCATTTGGGACTAATGTTACGTCTTGCATTTTCAATGTGTGAGATAATACAACAAACCTTTTTTGTGTGCCTGGACAGCCAGGCGTGATGATATGATAGGGAATTGATAGTCATGGATTCTGTGGTGAAATATAGGATGCCTCTTCCTCTGAAGTGTAGAAAATGTTGGTTTGGCCTGCAGTCTGGTTACACTGTTGGATTTAAATCCAGTAAAAACTAACTAGATGAGACACTGAGGTATCTGTCAAAATCAGGGCTTTCCTGGCTTGGATTAGCAGCTGTACTGGTCAAGCTACAACAGTTAGATCTAGGGGCTAGTCCGTTTTTCATGTCTGGGTACACATTTCTTGGCCAAGATATATTCAAGGTCCAGACTTCAGAGAAAATAATTTGAAAGAATAATAAGTAAAGAAATATTTTTGGGGTCTGTTCAAAAGCATCTAGCAGTCTAGATATGGCTGGGGAGGGTCTCCTTATTTAATATCCTGACATGGACTACCTTTCAGACTGAGTTTATTTCCACTATGCTAGGGATTGACGCAGCAGTGACCAGCCATCAGTTTATCGCATCTACTTAGATGCGATAAATCAAACTCTGAACACCATTCCATTGATGCTGGTACTCAACCCCATCGACCTTTACTGCTCACAAGATGCCGTGGTAAATAGGTCTACTTTAGCAATGCTTTTTTATTTGATTAGATTTAGATCAGCGGGGGGGGGGGTTAGTATAGACAAGGCCTTAGGGATTGCAAGAATAAGATTTAACGAGGTTACTACATGCTCAGGTTGAGGAATAGTACCTCTTTTGCTAAGACCTGCTGTATTGTGCTGTGCTGACATCCTGGATGTTCTTCCTTTCTGTTCCATTGTATGTGATTCTGAGCAGATAGCATTTTCAGCCAACAACACAGGTAAACAGTGCTGGAGTCTTGTGACTCAGTGTACACTAGGGACAAGGATGAGACAATCAAACTTTTGACCTTGCCAAAAGCCTCACAAAAGAATATCTTACAATGACCTACCAATAAGAGGTTTTTCCTGACCCGTAGCAAAGATCTCAACTGCACTGTCCACCCATGTTGACTTCTCTATGGGACACAAGTTTGCTCTAAAATGGAAAAAAACAAAACCAACTGTGGACATCTCCTTCCCATGCCTTTAGTGCGGCAGAGAATTGCATACATGCATCTTGGATGGTAGAAAAAGCTTCGCTGGAGTGTCGAGGAAAGAGCTTCATTATTGAGCGTGTCATTGGCATGCTGAGTGAAGCGATGGCTTGCTATCTTGGTTAGGGATGTTAGAGATGAATTGAATAGTTGTGTAACCACACAAAATATTATTGGTTACACAATTATTCGATATCCCTAAGGGCAGGGCTGGCAGCCAGTTTAAAAACTGGCTCTCTATGCAAACCAGCTCCTGCCTGCCGGCCTATGCTTACTTCCCCTGATGAAGAGGCAGCAGCACGGGGTGGCAGCAGCCTTTGGCTGTGGGGTCCCAAGCCACCTCCGTGGACATAGGCTACTCTGGCATCCCACAGAGTAACCTCTGTCTGCGGCAAGCCTAGGCCTGCCAGGGACAGAGACTGCTCTGTGGCAGCCTCCGCTGCCTGCCACCCACACTCCTTGCCGCCCCCCCCCCCCCCCCCCCCGCTGTGTCTGATAGAGGCAGCAGAGCGGGTGGGGGGCAGGTAGCACTATGGAGCTGATATGCAAGGAAAAGGTGCTTAAAAGCTGGTTCCCCACGCATGTCAACTCCTGCCTGGTCTCCCCGCCCCCATGTGCTGGTGCCTCTGATATCAGATCAGAGCTGGTGGCTCTGAAGATCCAGTGGTCGTGGGGAGCCAATTGCAAAGCCAACTCCCCATGGCACCGGCTCCCGTCCCCCCCATTTGCTGCCTCTAATACAGAGGCAGCAAGAAGGGAAGAGATGCGTGCAGTTGATAGCATTAACTGATAAGACCAGGCTTATTGTTAATCATGTACTTGAGTACATGTTGACTTCCTTAGTGTAGGTAGCTTAGGCTTTCTGTGTGGCTACGTTCTCTGAATATCTCTTAATTTTAGAAGGCCTGTGTATCTAGATTAACGTCCCTCTTTCTGCCAGTAATCATGCCAGTATTTACTCTACTGTTGTTGTAGAACACTAACTGTCCACTTCTGAAAGGCCTCAGAGCTTTGACTGGGTCTCTTCCAAACTGGCTGCATTTAATTCATTTCACAAAAAGATGACCTTTTATTGTTAAATTCTTTACATTCTGGGTTGCTTTGTGTGAACTCAAGACTCTCCAACTACAGGATTAAAAGCTTCTTTCAGGCGTTAGCTATTTGTATTCTGAGAGTGCCTGAGAATTGTTCATGTACAGAAAGATGACTGTCCTAAATAGCTCTAAGTTAATAGTTTCTCTGAAGGTTTTTTACTCAGGTGTGGTACTTGAGACTTGAACTGTGCAAGTGTTTAACTTCTTAGTTCTGTTGCTGTATATATTCATTGTTTAAAAAGACTTGATACCCAAGCAGAAATGAGTAGGGCAGAGTTTCATAGAAGACTAATATTTGATTAATAGGGATGGGGGGGGGGGGGGGGGGTTCTCTCTCTCTGTGTCTGTCTGTCTGATTTTATCAGAGATCTGATTTCTCATTTGCTTTTGCCATAAGCATAATTTACACTTTTCCCCTTTATGGATGCAGAAACAATAATTGTAAAATAAATAAACTCTATCACTTTATTATATGTTTATTATATTATATGTTAACGACATGATGCAAGGAAACAGGGTCTTCTGATATTTAGGCCTTGTCTATACTACACAAAGTTTTGTCAACCAAAGTTATGCCACTTTAATTGAAATTTCTGTACATGTCCATATTTATGTTCCTTGTGTTGACAGAGTATGTCCACACTAACAAATTCTGCATCAGCCTGAAGCAGTGCACTGTGGTAGTTATTCCGGTGTGCAGGGCTGCTAGGTGCAAGGGGGTTGGGCAGAGGGGGAGCTCAAAGGAGAGGCTCAGAGTGTAGGGTGGGGGTGGCTGCCATCTTCTCCACAGTGGCAGCCCAGGGTGGCGGGGACTGATCTATCTTGAGACGGGGAGGGGGATACCCCCTCCCCTATGTCTGCCTTCAGCTCTGCACAGCACAGTAGTCTTCCCTCACCACTACCACCACCTGCCTGCTTTGGTTCTTCCACAGCCACCTCAGCTGCCTGGAGTAGCATCCTGATATGTGATATCTCTCTGTGCTGAGGAATGTCAAACAGCACAGAAGTCCCCCAAGCCCTTCCCCTCCGTCTTCCACTGCAGCAATCTGCCTGCTGCTGTGTTCCTAGTGCAGGGCATGATTAGTTACTTGTGCATAGAAGCACACCCTGCTGTCAGATGCCTCTCAGAGCTTTAAAGGGGGAGGTATGCATGCTTGGATGGCAGCAGAGATCAAAACAGTGAGTAGAGCTGTCCAGACAGTATTGTTGGATACTGAAAAAAGTCGGTTATATTAACAAAACAAACAGAAGCATCTAGTGATGCTTTGTTGCTTTAACTTTGCTGCAAAAATATTTAGGCTTCTTGTTAAAGTGGTTTTATTTTGTCCACAGAACAACAGAATTTTGCCTCCAAAAGTAGATTTATAGTGTGTACACCTCTCCTGTAATGTCTCCCCAAATGTCTTCTAAGAGCCCAGTAAGCAGTGGAAGTGTTGGTAATGCTGGTAGACACTGTTGACCTCCCATGGTTTAGCAAATTCTCTGGTTCTTCTCTGGTCAGGTTCCCCGGGTGCTGGACTAGGGAGATTCAACTTGTATTTCAGAATTTTATCTTCATTTCATTGGGGGTGAAACCCCGAAATTTCAAAATTCTCTGAAGAAAAATAAAAGCTGTGTTTTTGGTAAACTGGTGTTTTGATTTTGATTTTTTTATATATATATAATCAAAATACCGTGTTCAGTTATAGTATAGCCATGTTAATCTCAAAATACTAGAGACAGTATATGGATGTAGTAATAACTTTTATTGGTCCAACTTCTTCTGGTGAGAGAGGCACAAATTTGAATTTACACCAGTTTTGCTTCAGGTCTTGAAGAGCTGTTTTACTAATGTACTGAAAAGTTAGCCATATGTATGAATGCAGAAAGAATAAATGTTATAGGGACACTGAGTGCTAAATGGTAACTAGATCTTATTTTCAGCATCCTACAGAAAAAGGAATAGACCTGACAGTGCAATTGCAAACTTGATTTTTTTTTTAACTGTTGCAGAAAGGTGTTAGACACGTAAAACTTTTCAATTGTGAGGAGAGCAAGAAAATCTTGTTTCCTGCTGATGGGTGAACAGTCTGGAGGTTGAAAATGTGCTGGGTTCAGTCTGTAGAAGTCTGCACTGGAGACAGCAGAACTTTCAACATGGAAAGTGCACTGCTATAGCAACTCCATTTTTTTCTCTCTCCAGGGAAAGCATGCCTGACGAAGCAGAAATTATCTCAAAGGGATAGTCATTACAAAAATGAGACTGGGTGGATTTTAAACAGAATAACAGTAGGTTCCTTTTTGGCACCTTTTCTGAAAAACTGCATTGATTGTATAGGTAAACTGCAACACTAATGGTGCAGGGCACAACAGTGCTAGAACTTAAACTTTTCGCTTTGTGTTAAATAATATCTTCAAATGTCTGAGAAGGATTAAAAAAAGTTTGTCACTGTGAAAGGTGGTTGTGCTAATACATGGTAACTGTCTTACACTAACACTGGTAGCACATCTTCCAGTGATTTCCACAAGATCCCAAGTACTAACAGAGCAAGTGCATTCAAAGTTGCAGTTCCAAACAAGTTCAGTGGTTCTTGTACTGAGTTGCTAGTGTGAGCTTGAGTTGTCTATCTAAAGCCAGCACACTGAAGGAGCAGTACTTCTCTGCATGAAAGGAATCCAAATCCTCGTCTGCACTTATCAGTGCCGTTGGTCTACTTCCTCTGTGCAAATAGCATAGCTGAAGTCGACATACTCACCGCGGTGTATTGTGTGTAGTAAGGTCCACAGGGGCTGCTCTCCCATCAGCGACGGCGATTCTTCTCGTTTTGGTGGAGTACCAGTGGCAATGGAATGGTGATCAGAGATGTAATAAATCGACAGATGGTGGATCAATTGCTGCAGTGTCAATCCACCGCATAGTGTAGACAAGGCTTAATTGTGCATCGCCATTCCTCATGTAGTAGTAATAGTTCTATTCCAAAGAGTTTTGTTAAGCCATCCTGAATGACAGTAAGGTTTGGTAATAGTGTCTGTCTCAATGGGGATTGAGCAGAAATCTTCTGGCTACTTGGGGAGGAGGGGGAAGAAGGGAGCAATTGTCACTAATTCTTCTCCCTTCCCTTCCCTCCTCTTCTACAATCTACAAGTTTATGCTTCTATTTTTCTTAGAATTGGACATCCAGTTTTTAAAGGATGGCTTTTTGCCTCTAACCACTGCTTTTACTCTGTTTGGTCACGGTGGCATTTTTTGGTCCTCTTACCAGTCACTTTAATTTGGGGTCTGTATTTCATTTGAGACTCTCATGATGCTTTTAAATACATGTGGCCATGCCAGGTGGCAGGTGTTTCATTCTTTTAATTTTCATGTAATTAGCTTCCTCATTTTTCCTGAAGTTTAATGCTACTGTGGTCAGCTTCTTTTATGCCCTCCCAACCCTAAAGGTGATTAAAGTTAATTATATTACTGCAAGATTTACCCAGTATTGCTTGGGTCTTTAATTTGTTTTTCTTCATTTAAATCATTACTCTAGGGTGGGGCTGGGAATGAAGGGTTCAGCATGCAGGCTGTGTGGGGGCGAGAACACTACTACAGCCTTCTTTTATTGTAGCAGCTTGGGGCCAGGTAAGAAGTGCTTCTTCCTGGCCGCTGCAGCTCCAGGGAGCACATCTGGGGGAGTAGTGCATTCCCTAGCTGGGGCAGTTCCAAGTCCTCTGCCCCTGTACTTCCCAGCCAGATTGAAGAATGCAGCACTTTTCCCTCGCTTCCCCGATGAAGAGGAACAGTCAGCAATGTTCCCATACGAATCGGGTGACGGGGAGGAGCCACAGCTCCCCTGCCCTTCCTAAAGGTTGCGTGGGGGTGGGAGGCTCAGGACTGGGGCAGTCCTGGACAGAGTGGGGTGCCATCCAGCCAGCTCCTTTCACCTTCCTGGTAATTCTGTGTCTCTTCTGTATGGTTTTATGCAGCCCGATATGAATCGGGGCGAGGGGAAGCTTCAGCTTCCCACGCAGCCAAACCCCCTTACCTTGCTTTAAGCTATGATAAGAGCTTACCAGTTAGGAGGAGTTCTTGACCAAACAGACAAATTCAAATACATAGTGAGTGGTTTGGCTGTTTTCACCTCTTGGACCAGATCACATGGTCCATTTAAGACTACATCAAGAATCGCCTCTCTCCTTTTGTGGGTTTGGGACTAACTGCTCCAAGAAGCAATTTTTAATGGTATCTAGAAACTTTCTGCATCCTGTCCTTAAATGTCTTGTATCCAGTGAATATAGAAATAATCAGGGCTCGCCAAGCGATGGCAAGCCCTGCTCGCCAGCCACGCAGTTCAGCGCGCTGCGCATGCACTTACCGCGCTGCGTGGCTGTGCCGGCTTGTAAGCTACTCACCATAGGCGAGTAGATTACACTAATTGTCAAGCTTGGAAATAATTGAAATCCTCCTTTATTATTATCAGGGCTCGACAATTACAGCAGTCTACTCGCCCATGGCGAGTAGATTTTAGCCCGGCACGGTGCCACAGCGTGATCAGTGTATGCGCAGCGCGCCAAAGCGCGCAGCTGGCGAGCGGGGCTCACTGCCGCTTGTCAAGCCCTGATTATTATGATTGTTTTATTTTTATTGTTTCTAATTTCCCTGAATACTACGCAGTCGTCATCCAGTTCAGGTGGTTGCTGGTCTATTTCTATTGCTGTAGTCTTAGTATTAAAAAACACAGAATTTCTGTCCATAGAGATTCCGTGGTGGAGTTTGTCAGTCTAGATTTTTACTAAATTTGACACTATGCTTTTGCTCACAGAGAGTACTACTCCCCCACCAGCAGGAACCTGTTCCATCTTTCCATGGTAAAAATGTCACATTGATTGTCGTCATTCCATGCAGTTTCTGCAATGGCTGTTAGATCAATATCCTCATTTAATATCAGGCACTCCTATTCACTCATCTTATTAAGACTTCTAGCATTTGTGCAAAAATAACTCCTAACAGCTTTCTGATTTGATTTGTTGTAGGCATAACTTGATCTTACTTTTTCTGTCTGAATAAATCTTTTTCAGTAGTATTACCAAACTTAGGATGGAAGTGTAAGAAAAGCAGCCACAGAACAAGGAAATCAGTAAGCTCTTAGAATGGGACTTTGTCATGAACATGGCATTTCATAGAGCTTTAAAACCACATAGAGAAATAGGTACCTATCATAGTGACTCCTTGGGACATAAATCAAAATTGTGGTTCCAAGGTACAGATCAAAATACACACTTCCATAGTACACTCCATTGCTCCAGGTGTAGAACAGTAATTTAAGCATTCCATGTCAAAAAGGTGCCTTATGTAATTATTTTAAGTGACTTGTTCACCTAGTTTGTGGGTAACAAATAGTTTCCTTGAAGCATTAACCTATCTGTAAAGATAATATTTAAAATATAAGACTCACCAACTGTTGGCTAACGTCAAATATTCACATGGTCCATTGGAGACTGCGGCTTTACTCTTTCTAGTATCCAAGGTGAAGCAACTTGAAACCACTGTTGAAAGATTTGACTTAATAGCTTCTGCTGTACAATAATTTGAAAATAGCTTCCTCTTCTCTTTACAGGGGCAGGAGACATTGTTGCAATTATGATCAGCAATCTGAAAGGCATGGACATCATGCACCAGATTGAGAGGGGCTTTGAAGTGACTATGGTTATTGAAGTAGGGAAAAAGCATGCACCTTGGATGAATCACTATTCAATCTTCTTCGTCTCAGTGTCGTTTTTCATAGTCACAGCAGCAACTGTGGGCTACTTCATTTTTTATTCTGCTCGAAGGCTCAGGGTTGCAAGAGCTCAGAACAGGAGAGAGGTAAGTCTCTTCCATAAATTTGACACTTATTTATATTGTATATGGAAAATGATATTGGGAGGTGGTTTGGCGGCTGTGTCTGTCGTGCAAAATAAAGCTTAAACCCTGGGTCCTGGTTTGATTTGGGCTTGAACTGCTCAACTTTGTGGGGTCCTACAACCTGGGCCCAAGCCCAACGGATGTGTGTAAGTGGAAGGGGATTTTTGGGGCTTAGGCTGTAGCGCAGACTAAGGATGTTAAGAACTAGTCGACACAGTCCAGAGACATTCAAGAGTCTTCAAAGCCAGATGCACATGTGAGTTTCCTATCTTAGGATTTTTAGCAAAGAAGGAAATTGGTTTAGAAATTGAATGATGATAAAGCACTCCTCAGCAGAGGAAATTACTTTTGAATATCAACTTTTGTGTCAAAAGCAGCACTGGTTTTGTTTACTGATTATAAAACTGTAATCTTAGATTTTAAAGTCTCAGCAGGGATTTATACGGGAACGTTAGGGTTGACTAATTAGTAACTCTTGATATCAACTTTGCAGTAACCTATGAGCAGCTAATATAAGTAATAAAAATTATGTCTCCAGTTTTACTGCTTTACAATTGATATTCTAGACACATAACTCCTAAAATCTTGAGGACAGATCTATAATGGGCCTTATTTTGGTGTGAGAATCTTGTCCTATCATTTTCTTCTACCCGCGGAAAGCATAGACCATTGGCTGTAGTCACTAGTGGTCAGAGCGGCTGAGTGTGCCAAATATGAACAGCCATTTCTATAAGGTCCTTACTGTATCATTTAGGAGTCTACCAGAACATGTGATCTGCTTTGGTGACTTTTAGAAGGACTGCGCTCTCTCCAGCTTTCTTTCTAGGGTTGCTGGTAAAGTCCCAGTTTTCTGTAGCTTTAAAAAGAGGATCTGATATGCAGTTCCTCTCCCCCAAGCCACTGTGCAGTAGAGAGCCCCACTGCATGTTACAGGTGGGTTTTTGATCGTCTCAGAGCAAATCACAGATATGGTGCCTGGGTACTTGCGAGTGAGATGAAAGGCAGGTTGTTTTTCCAGACAATAATCACTAATAACCCTGCCATGTAATTCCCTAAGTATACTTGTTACTCCAGCCCATGAACTGGACTGTGTAAAACAAGCTGGCATATCTTAAAATTCAAAAAAGGAACATGAGAATGTCATAACTGTGTTGCTATAGTAGTTGCAGTCCTAGTCATAACTGATAAACTGACTCACTAGAAATGTAGCCCATGTCGAGTCAACCCACATTACCATCTTCATTCCTGGCAGGTTGTAAAATTAGAAAGACGAGGTGGGCATAAAAATGTTTCTTGTGACTCTAGCCAGGACAGTTGAACTACGTTTATAGTGTGTTTATTATAGAATTTTAGCTCAATGAAGTTTTCAGTACATATTTTGAGACCCTCTTGTTTGAATATTTTAAGCTCTTGTAGATATTAATTCTAGTAGAGTACTTCCAGTCCTCATGTCTATAGTAGGGATGTTAAATATCGGTTAATTGAATAGTCGAGTAACCTTATTAATTCTTATCAGTTATTTGACTATTCTATAGTCCCCAGGGGCAGGGCTGGCAGCCAGTGCGCTCTGGCCTCACTCCCGAGGAGTCCCCTGCCACTCTGCGCTGCTGCCTCTGTCTCAGAGCAGCGCGGGGCGCCAGCTGATCTGCAAGGGGAGCCAGTTTAAAAACCAGCTCCCCTTGTGGACTGGCTGACTGTCACCCTCTGCTGCTGCCTCTGATAAAGAGGAAGCAGCGCAGGATGGCAGTTGCTGCTGTGTACAGGGGGAGTCTGAGCCACCCAGCGCAAGCCTGCTAAAAAATGTACTGGCAAGTGTGGGGGAGGGAAATGCGTGTGTGTAGTCTATAGCTGTGGTTCTCAACTGTGGGCCATATGGCTCCCCAGGGGCCACACCCTACCTCTAGGGGGCCACATGGAAAAAACGGAACATTAGATAAATTATGGACCTTGTTTTCCAACTAACAGCTGCTATGAGGGGGGCCACAGAGGTAAATGAGGCTCAGAAGGGGACAATGAGCAAAAAAAAAGGTTGAGACACACTGGTCTGTAGCATGGACCTATAAGCTTTTGTTTATTGGGTAATCGACTACACTCTTACATCCCTGGTCTATAGGTAATGTCAGGGGATCTACTGCTTCCATGAGGCACTAGATGAAAGTACAGGCAGTCCCCGAGTTACGCGGATCTGACTTGCATCGGATCCGCACTTACGAACGGGGCTTTCTCACCCCGGAGCTCGCAGGCAGCGGGACCGCCCAGAGTGCAGCGGTCCCGCCACCTCAACCTCCGGGGCGAGAAAAGCTGCTCCGGGTGCCCCTGGTCTGCTGGGGACCGTCTCCAGCAGACCAGGGACATCGGGAGCAAAGCCGCAGCGGCGGCGGAGTCCCGCGCCTCCCCGGCTTTGCCAGAGCAAAGCCTCAGAGGCGCAGGACCCCTCCGCCTCCCCGGCTTTGCTCCGGGTGTCCCTGGTCTGCTGGAGACGGTCCCCAGCAGACCAGGGACACCCGGAGCAAAGCCGGGGAGGCGGAGGGGTCCCGCGCCTCTGAGGCTATGCTGTGGCAAAGCCGGGGAGGCATGGCACCACGCTGCCGCTGCCACTTTGCTCCCGGTGCCTCTGGTCTGCTGGGGGGGGGGAGGCGCAGCTAGTGCGCCCCCCCCCCCCCCCCCCCCAGCAGACCAGGCTTTTGTTGTGGACCCTGGGGTAGAGCAGCTGGGGTGCTGCCGGGTTGGTCCTGCAGGGACCTACCTGGTAGCCCAACTGTTCTGTCCCAGGCTCGAGACTCAGCCGCTGTTGAAACTGATCAGTGGCTGATTCCAGGAAGCTGGGGGCAGAGCAATTCTGCCTCCAGCTTCCTGTAGTCAGCCCCTGGTCAGTTTCAGCAGCAGCAGCTGAATCTGGAGCTAGTTCCGACTTGCATACAAATTCAACTTAAGAACAAACCTATAGTCCCTATCTTGTACGTAACCCGGGGACTGACTGTACAGCAGATACAGTTCAGGTATGATATCTCTAAAAGTAGCAGGCTGTCTAGCACATTTCAATCAAATAGACACTAGTCTTAATCTATTGCATAAGAGTGTAAGAGTGTCTATATTCTTTCAGACTAAAACAACAAGGAGTCCTGTGGGTTCTTAAAGACTCACGTATTTATTTGGGCATCAGCTTTTGTAAGTAAAAACCACCACTTCAGATGCATTTGACAAAGTGGTTTTTACCTACAAAAGTTTAATCTGTTCTTTACGGTGCCACAGGACTCCTCATTTTTGCAATACAGCCTAACACAGCTACCCCTGGGACTTGTTGTGTGATTTTATTTAAATCTAAATAGGAGCCTAGTTATTGCTAACTGATATCGTAATGGCATACATTGCTAATGTTAATGTATAGAGAGAAAAGTGATTTTTTTTCTTGTGTGCTGTAGCAAAGGTCCACCTATGTCGTGAACTTCTTGGTAGAAGTGGAATGTGTGTCTCTGTGATATTTACTCTTATGCAGGTAAATACACTAGTTCAACAGAATAAGCAGATAATCTATAGATTATAATCTGTAGAAATCTGGGTAGCGAAGAAAAGAGTAGAAAAAGATACTGCAGTCTCTCATGACCTACATGATTCCCTCACTTACTCCGCAGAGTCCTCTACTATTGGAGAGGTTTATAGCTAATGCAGGGAGTGGGGGAAGAGTGGGCATTAAAAGGCTACCTTTAAAACCAAAACTTGATGGCTTCTGTTATGTGAACAACTGGATACATACTTTTAAAAGAGTATTTGATGCTCATTTGTACCAAGGACTCTGTATAGCACTCTGACAGAGTAAAGGGACCTTAAATGTAGCTGGATACTGACCAGTACAGGACATTACAATTTTTCAAGTCTAATTGAACTCACTGCCATCATGAAATAACTAGGGATAGTACTTGGTTCACCATCATTGGTTCAGAGTTTACTGCTGTCACACACTTTATGTAATACCTCAGAAGTGACCCACTTAACATGATGTAGGAAGCAAGGTGACCTGCATCAGGACAATGCCCATGTTCGTGGGAACAGTAATTAAACCTCTGCACCTTCGGGTAGTGGAGCTCGGTGTGTCATGCAGGTATCTTGCTTGGATTATAGAAGGAACGTAAGGCCTGTTTGGCCTGTTTAAAAGTTTCATCTCTAAGCACCAGAGATGATTCTCTCAGGAGGAGGAGCAGGGAAAAGAACTTGACCAAATGAATGCTACTTTCCAGCATGGAGGGACAGAAATAAAATCTTCTCTGTCTTTTCTCCCCTCTTTTCCTTCCATCTGAGTCTGACTCTCCTTTTTAGACCAGGCACTGGCCATAATCTTTCAGACTGTGGCATATTCTTAACTCTAAGTTGTCAGTATGGATGGAACCCAAGACAGGCGCATCAGGTCTCTGACTGATGCTTGTTCTCTCTCCCTATAAATGAATTCAGTTACCACAATTAAAATATTGTTTGCTGAGGCATGGCTGTCAATTTAACCCCTTAACGCTTCTACACACACTATCTTAATTTGAATTTTCACCTAAAAATACACTGGGAAAAAAAGTTAGGTGAGCACTGAAGTTACAAAAAAAAAAAAAAAAAGAGGATTAAGGTTGCCTATTCAACCTTAATTCAGCCCCTTTGTATCTGCACTGTGATACTGACTCGAAATACATGACTGCATGTTCTTCCCCACAGCCACTGCCTCCGTCATGTATTGAATGCATGGTGCTCCCTGAATATTTTATCTTATCCTCATTGACCAATGTATGGCCCATGCCATACTCCTTCACAGAAGGAGCAAAAAGCCTTGACTTTAAACCAGGGCTGGGCAAGATGCGAGCTGGGGACTGGATCCAGCCTGTCTAACACTTTCATCCAGCCAGTGGACTGCATCTGGCCGCTTTTTATTTATATCCCTCTGCCCGTGCCACTGAATTTCCAGGCTGTGGCTCAGGCAACAGGATCCTATTTAAATGGGTCATGGATCCCAGTTGCAGTGCGACCACATCGTGAGCCCAGAGATGTGAGCCTTTTAAATAGCTGCAGTAGGGCCAGGAGCCGCAAGACCCTTGCTGTGTGTTTACTGCAAGGCCTCTGGCCCCAGAGAACTCTGGGGGGAAGCTAGGCCCCAGCCCCACCCCTTCATCACACATCCCCTCCCGTTCGGGGGTGGGGGTGGAGACAGTCTGTGACCAGTGCCAAAATTCATTAAGTGTGTGCCCCCGGACGAAAATTATTGCCCACCTCTGCTTTAAGCCAACCACAATACAAAATTTCAAATCTCTTCTCCAAACATGCAGTAATAGTAGCTGCTTAACAAAATGCTGATAATTTAACAGAGTTATTTTGCCTTACAGTTCTTCTTAGTAATGACTGTATATTACCTTCTTAAATGTTCAAAAATCGGCCCGCAGCAGACATTTTGTGTGTGGACTGCATAGTCCCAACACCAATTGAATGTTGGTGACAAAATTATGGGCCATTAAAAGCAGGAACTCATAATGGAAAATGTTGGGCAGTTTTGATTATCGTGCTACTTAGTCTGCCTTTAATGAGAATATGAAAACTTCAAGGATGTATGTGAGATGGACTTCATGCTGAACACAATATGCTAACTGCAGACAGTGACACAACTCTGGTTGTCCAAAGGCTATGGAAGTTCAGGACTCTTGTGTAACCACAATTTCTAGACAATTTCCTGCTCTTTCACAAACTCCTAAATTACCACAGGCCTAATGTGTGAGAGTACCAGGGTACAGCAATTGTGTCTGTCCTACAGGATCTTAGCAGAGAAAATGTGTACTGAAACTGTAAGGGATGTCTGAAGGATTTACTGGTGCAGCTCCCAGACTTCCTTGTGCACAGCTGACAGCACAGTTGACAACTGGAAATATTTTTGACTGATGTCAGAGTAAGGGACTGTGGAGTTTCTAAATTTAAAGTCTGTTTGGAAGTCAGCCAATGAGTTAGTGTGTGAAAATTGTGGCACTGATATCAGGTCTAAACTACTAATTGTCTGAACATGGGTGGCTGCTATTTTATCAACTTCTGTCCAGAGTAAGCCTCTAAACAGCTTCTTTTTCTGGTATTGAGCAACAGTTGATGTTCACAGACAGGGTCTATCTTAATGGGAGCACTGAGAATACTGTACCTGGTGGTGAAGCCTCCAGAGGCAAGCCTCTGAGGTAGAGAGCCATGCAGGAAAATGCATCATAGATTCTGTGCCTCCAAGTTCCTTAGCTGGAACTCTCCCAGAAAATGATCATTAGTTATTTAGCTCCCTGCATATACTCGCTGTTCCTGTTAATGCTGATGTTAAAGGTGAGCAAGTCTGACAAGCACTATGTTTCTTAGACAAACTCAGAACAGTTTTCCAAAATGACTAATAGTCAAAATTCAGGTAATGTGCCTATCCTGACAGAACCATGTGGATTTGATGCTTGTGTGAATTTTATATAGACTTTCTTCAGTTGGCATAATTTAGAGGGCTATAAACTGGATATATGCTGCTCTAGCCAATACAAATAATACTACTGTTGCTATATATTTAGATCTGCGTATGACTTTACCACACTCTACATGAGAACTCTGTGGAGGTGTCTGTCATTCTTTGGGGGCTCTTAATCTATGGGAGCCCCTGTGGACAGGGGCTGCTGCCGGAGCTGCCTCCCCTGGCCACACCGCACTACTGCCGCTCATAGAAGGGCATGGGGGGAACAGCGCTGTTGCTCAGGGATGTGAAAACACCAACCTGAGTGATACGAGTTACTCCGTCAGAAGTGATGGCATGGCCAGCCCATGGTGTGCTGCTTGCTGGAGGTGGTACAGTGTTGACGGAAGCACTCTTGTCTGTATGGATCAGATACGCAAGCAGATTTCCAAAGGCATCGGCCCATCTGTAGACCTGGCCTAGGTGTCAAAAACCATAAGTGCCCTGCCATTCATCTGTCAAACTCAAGTGATTCTTTTCCTCCTCCTGAATTTCTCCAGCAGTTATGTATTGTCACTACTAACATCTTAGCTATGATAAGAACTGGAAATATAGGGAAGGGATAACATTTAAAAACGAGCTCAGTTTCTGTGTTGATTACGATCTTACGAATGTAAACACAAACTCAACATTTTAACTTGTAGCAGAATATCCAGTTGGCTGCCGAACTTTGATCCCCCTTGCCTAGGCTGTAAAGATCCTTATCGTTGTTTTACTGAGGTGTTGCAGCAGTGTAGCTGGGTCTGCCTGCCTGTGACTTCATGTAAGTAGCAGCATACCTGCGTAGTAGGGAGAGGTCATCCCGTTCCTGAAGATGACAAAACTTTTGTGACATTTTAAGCAGAAATACTGGCTTTCGTGCTAATTGAACCCTTTAGTGTGCCAGTTGGTTAACAACAGCCGTTAGGCAAGCTGAAACTTCAATTTTTTGGCCATTTGTCTGTGCCTCTGTTTCTTGGCAGCTTCGCACAATCAAACAAATTGATTGACAGGGTGTGCGAGGAGGGGGAATGCAGTCTCACTTCCTTGCTGGCGTTATAGGTACCTTGTAAGTCTTCTAGGGCTGGCCTTTGATAGTGCAGCCTACAGGTTTTACCTAATCTGTCCTCGGGCTTAGATTAAAAACTAGCTTTCGCAAAGATACATATCTTACGTGTGCTAACTTGGGTCAGTCACCAGATAAAATTGTTTGAATTGTTGTCGCTGTTCAGCTGCAGTTGGTGCTAGCAAGCTCTGGGCTCCTGAGCAGCACGTGTACATTATGAAATGAACTCATTTCAAAGGCTTGGTTCAGAAAGCATGTTGGCTTTAGTTATGGTCCTTTAGCAGCCTGCTCCTCCCTTTTATCAAGATATACCTCAGTGTCAGTCAGTGCTAGGAAGTCACCATACAGATTCACAGCAGTTGGATAGATTAACTCCCTCTGAGTTCTACAGGTTTCCTTCTTCTGGACTGAGTTAATTTGAAGGCTTAGGTTGACACTGCTAGATCTGATGTAACTTAATCAACAGAGTATTGTGTATGTTTAAAAATCTAAAATGCCTTGGTTTTATATATATATTTTTTCTCAGTGACAAACCTTTTTAAAAACATTTGGGGAAAGCATGTAGCACATCCCTCAAAAGCACAATTATATAAAGTATCCAAAACTAAGCTTCTGCTCTTTATTCTGCTTAATGTTTTGATGCATAAAGAGTCAAATTTTCTCTTCAAAAGTCACATTGAATATCTATGGAAATACCTGGCTACATTAGTCTTCAGGCGGAGGGGGGTGTAAGCCGTGCTAGTCTGTAACTTAAAAAAAAATAAAAATCAAGTGTTCCTATAGCACCTTAAAGACTAACCCCTTCCCCCAAATTATGTAGTATTATGAGCTTTCGTGGGCACAACCACTTTAGATGAGTGGAGCAAGAAGTACAGAAATGCCAAATTGGAAGCAGAAAGAGGGGAGCGGGAGGAGGAAAGAAAAAAAAACTTGTCAGTTATAGTGTCCGTGCTAAATGAGGCTAATAGTGTAAGAGTTCCACACTTAGCTTTTGATGTCATTTGGGTGCTGAATATAATGTTTTTGGTCACTATTTGTAAGAAAATTAATTCTGTAGTTTTAACCAACAATTCTCTTTTTTGGTTACAGAGACAGTTAAAAGCAGATGCCAAAAAAGCGATTGGACAGTTAGAACTGCGCACATTAAAACAGGGGGACAAGGTATTGACAATATCACTTCCTTATGTTTATTTTAAATGTATTCTGACATTATATTGTCCAAACTTTCCTCTTCTTGTTTTTAATAAACATGGCTGTACAAATATCCTAAAATCTTCCTGCCTTAAGTGCAAGCTCAGATCAGTTTGGAGACCAGGCCTTTCCAAAGAGTTTACACCTTGCAAAACTGCAGTCTATAGCAAAATCTGCTGTGTTCTGAGCCCTCTGTTGGTTAGCACTGTGAGATTTTTGGCAGGTGTAACTGACATTCTTCTGTGACATTGATGCAAATAAGGCTGTTGGCAGGGGTAACTTGGGCCAACTGCTTTGTTCTAAATATTTTTTTTTAATTGTGCCATTTTTTGGTGGAATTGATGCATCTACACTGCGGATTATGGAGGGATGGATTGGGAGGGGGTGATGTGCAAATTCTAGAGCACACCAAAGTCTTGTACTTTAACTGCTCCATGTTGATACTGCTAGAATAAAAATACTTCAGTTTGCATTAATACACTCCTAATATATGGAGATATACCTATCTCATAGAGCTGGAAGGGACCTTGAGAGGTCAAGTCCAGTCCCCTGCCCTCACAGCAGGACCAAGTACCATCCCTAACAGATTTGCCCCAGATCCCTAAATGGCCCCCTCAAGGATTGAGCTCACAACTCTGGGTTTAACAGGCCAATGCTCAAACCACTGTCCTATCCCTCCCCTCCAGTCCTATTTAAAACATAGTCCACTTTCAAACAGAATTACGTTAACGCAAACATAGGACACTTGAAATGTAACTCTGGTGCACTCACACTCCTATTGCAATTCACACTCCTATTGCCCGTACTGTGTTGCACTGTAGCCATACCCTTCCTTCCCTTTGGCTTTCTAAGGTTTTAAATACCTATCCACTGACGTAAATTATGTTTTGCTGCTGATTAAGTCACAGGATAGCTGTTTGAATGCCCCAGATTAAATGGCAAACCTACTGGTTTGGTAGTTCATTATGTGTATTTGTATCTGAGTCCTGTTCTAGATTATTCTGGCTAGAACACTTTAGCTTGAGATTGATTTCCAGAATAAATTTGTATGCAACTCTCTCTGTCTTGAATCTCTCTCTAAAATAACTGATGACTTATGCTCTTCATTTAGGAAATTGGTCCTGATGGCGACAGCTGTGCAGTGTGCATTGACATATACAAACCAAATGATGTAGTGCGCATTTTAACTTGCAAGTAGGTTGTTTGCTAAATTGCCATGTCTGTTTTAAATGCAAAAGCGTATTTTCAAAAAGCCTTTGTTAAAAGACAATAAAGGGGATGTAATCTTACTATACCTGTTTCTCCAACAAAATAGCCTTAAGCCTTCCTGTAAGGTTTTCAGATAAGCATTAGAAATTGTGCAACTCTACAATAAAGGTTGCTTATTACCATGTAACAACTTTGTGAGGATGAATCAATTCTTAAGGTTGAAGTGTATTACCATATAGCTCGTGTGAAGGATTTTCTAGCCTTTTTAAAGATCAAAGTGGCATAATACTTCTGTGCTATTGTATAAAACTGTAGGGTCCCAAACTCCTAGGTCTGATGGCTTGACTCCTTTTAAGCTCATCTGACCACCTTCATCTCCCACAAGTGTTGCTGGAATTTAGGATCAAATTCAGGCTGTCAAAGTACAGTAGGCTTCCAGTAATCCGGAACCTATGGGACCTAGGTGGTGCCGGATTATCAGATATGCCGCACTATCAGGAGGTACTATAAGATGGTTATATATATACTGTATACATTATATACTGTATATAAAGTGTTCTTAACCCTTTTTATTGTACATACTGTATACAGTATACTGAAATGTTTTAGTTTTTTTAAGCCTTTTTTACCCTTTTTGCTCAGTTCAGCTACTGCCGCTGTTACCTTGTGACTCATTTTTTGCTGAAGCTCACTCACTAGGCTCTTGCCATTTTGATGCCGGACTATCAGGAGTGCCGGACTATTGGAGTTTTACTGTATAAATGCACTAGGCTTTTTGCTGAGGGACATGGTGTAGTCTATATTTGCAATATATTTTTCCTCTTTAGTTGATCGTTCAAGCTAGTTATGGAAAAGCTGCTACTCCCTTCAGTCTGTCCTAGAGTAGTGCGATGACCAAATGAAAATGATAAATATTTTCTGCGGAGACCTTTAATCTCCCCTGTGTATCCTACTCTTATACTCCCTACAGGAGCTCAGTGTTGAAGTACTAGTACTTTCAAGGGCTTCCTTATGTTTGTTGGTATTTCACAACACCACTTCAGTGCGCACAGCTTACACCATCTAATTATTAATGATTTATAGCTATCCCTCATCTTGCCTTTCTCGTAACTTGCCTAAACCTTCCCTTTTGAGAAGGGCTGGGCAAAATAGTCCAGGCCTCTTGGAGTTAAAGTTAAAATTTAACTAATAACTAAACCGGTTGGGGCTGCAAGCCTTTTGGGGTTTGTGTAGCTTCAGTCTACAGCAGGGGTGGGGAACCTTTTTTGGGTCAGGAGCCACTGACCCACAGGAAAGTCAGTCAGGGGGCCATGCACACAAGTAGGAAGCAAAGTGAGAAGCCCCTGACTGAGAAGGAAACAGATACGTCTCACATTCCTCTCACACCAGAGCCTAGAGGGGGCCCAAGCTAGTAGATTTTGTGTGCTCCAGCCCTGTGGGTGAGTGGCAGGGAGGTTGGACCACCAGTTCAGGGGGATCCCGGAGCCTTGGGGGCCAGATCCAGGCAAGCCAAGGGCCCCATCCAGCCCCCAGGCCTGAGGTTCCCCACCCCTGACCTACACGTTGATGTAAAGTTTGAAGAAAAGCTGAAGTCATCACATGCATCCTGGACTCAGTCCACTTTGAAATCTTTGCAACAAAGGAGATCAGGATGCTCAAGACGGTGTTAGCTTTTGAAAGCTGAAAATGTAATTCTTGTGTAAGGAGGCTACAAAAGTAGCAGTCGTCTGTTAATTAAGCTGAGAAATAAATTGCGAAGGCTGGACAAATTCAGAGTTTATAGCTGATCTCTCATCCACAAGAGGAAGAGAGCCACAGTGAAGAGACAGTGTTATGTAACTGTCAGCTACATTATCGAATACAAGCTGGAATCTTGCGTATAATCTTACAAAAGGGAGTATTTGTGTAAGCACTCTTATCCTTTGCTACCACGTAATAGCAGCGCTACATTAAGACTTGATGACACCAATAAATTGACAAAAGCAATTATCAACCCATCTCCCTGGTCCAGTGCTAAGCAAAATGTACCCTCTAGCAAAAGCAAGCACATCTCAGGAACATTTGTGTTAATGAAAATGTTATATTAGCAGTAAATGGCTTTCAGCAGCAGTCCAAAGGATCTCTTACTGATAGTTGCATTCAGCAGTGGTTCATCTTCCCAGATTAAAAGGCATCTAGCCAGGGTTTTAGACACAAGTAAGTTGATAACTTGAAAAGTCAGCTAGCTACTCTATTCTAGAGGACTGTATCCAAAAGGCAATGAAAATGCCCTGCGGTGGGCTTATAAGTGGACTAGTGGGTGGAAAGCAGAGCCATTTTTAGAACTTGTTTCAGATGTGTAGACTTAATGTAGGTTGAAAGAAAGTTCTATAGTTTCTAGTATTTTGTTCCTGAGTCCAAAAGAATTCCCACTTGGCTCTCTTATTGAAAAGTCCTATACATTTGTGGCTACATTTCAAAAACTTCTGGTTAATACCCAAGTACAATTCAGAGAAGTATTTGATGTTTCTTATAAGTCCTCACTTTACAGTCCCATTGTTTAAACTGGTATATAAATAAGTAGTCATACACGTAAATTCTGGACTGCTGTTTTGAGGGGATCTGGTATTCTCAGAATGCCCACTGTGACATTATGTATCAGTACATGGTTTGGTACAAATATTGTATACAGGCAGTCCCCGGGTTACGTGGATCCGACTCCCTACTTACGAACGGGCTCCCCCTCCCCCCAGCAGACCTCCGAGACGCGCTGTGGCGGTCCCGCCGCCCGTG
The DNA here is from genome assembly GCF_049634645.1 of Pelodiscus sinensis. Classification (NCBI taxonomy): domain Eukaryota; kingdom Metazoa; phylum Chordata; order Testudines; family Trionychidae; genus Pelodiscus; species Pelodiscus sinensis. The sequence continues at coordinate 43,112,827 of NC_134723.1, read as the reverse complement.
TCCTGCGCGGCGAGAAAAGCTGCTCCGCGTCTCCCTGGTCTGCTGGGGGGGGACCCCCCAGCAGACCAGGGAGACGTGGAGCAAAGCTGCGGAGGACGCGGACGGCGGGACTGAGGCGCGTCTGGGCGGTCCTGCCGCCCGCGTCCTCCGTGGCGAGAAAAGCCGCTCCGCGTCTCCCTGGTCTGCTGGGGGGGGTGGGCCGCAGCTAGTGCGCTCCCCTCTCCCCCCCAGCAAACCAGGCTTTCCTTGCTGCGGAGGACGCGGGCAGCGGGACCGCCAAGACGCGCCGCGGTCCAGCTGCCCACGTCCTCCGCGGCAAGAAACCTGGGGTAGACACCTGGGGTAGAGCAGCTGGGGTGCTGCCGGGTTGATCCCCGCAGTGCCGAGGTGCGGTGCTGCGGGGACCCTACCCAGCAGCGCCCCAGCTGCTCTGTCCCAGACGTCCAGATTCAGCCGCTGTTGAAACTGATCAGCGGCTGATTCCAGGAAGCCCGGGGCAGAGCAGCTCTGCCTTGAGCTTCCTGGAGTCAGCCGCTGGTCAGTTTCTGCAGCAGCTGACTTGGGAACACCTGGGGCAGAGCAGCTGGGGTGCTGCCGGGTTGGTCCAGTAGCGCCGAGGAGTGGCGCTGCGGGACCAACCCAGCAGCACCCCAGCTGCTTTGCCCCAGGTGTGTCCGATTCAGCCGCTGCTGGTCAGTTTCAACAGTGGCTGAATCTGGATGCCAGTTCCGACTTACATACAAATTCAACTTAAGAACAAACCTACAGTCCCTATCTTGTACGTAACCCGGGGACTGCCTGTATTGAATTTACAATGAGTGCTTAGACGTTCTCATTCCATGACAGATACTGAGAGAGTACATCAAAGCATAGGCACAGTGAGCTAGAATTGAGGCTGATTACTCAGACTCTTTGATCACGCAACAGGATATGCTAGAATGAACCTTCGCAATACTGTGGCATCACAATGACCTTAATGGGACTCTGGCTCTGGCGGCCTGCCTAGTGGATCCAGAGGCAGGAATGGGGTCTCAATTTGTAGAATTTTCAGTTGGCCTTGGCTAACACAGTGGTTACGTCTACACTGCAGGCTTCTTGTGCAAGAACGGCTGTTCTTGCGCAGAAACTTGCGGAGCGTGTACACTGCACGTGCGTTCTTGCGTAAGTAAATTTACAGTCTGGCATCGGAACAGAGGGCTTCTTGCACAAGAGGAATAAGCCCTCTTGTGCAAGAAGGCAGTGTGGACAGGCAACGGGTTTCTTGCGCAAGAAACCGCTACGGTTAAAATGGCCATCAGAGCTTTCTTGTGCAAGAGTGTCCACGCTGCCATGGATGCTCTTGCGCAAAAGCACATCTCTTGCGCAAAAGCACATGGCAGTGTGGACGCGCTCTTGCACAAGCCCTTTTGCACAAGAACTCTTGCACAAAACAGTTCTTGTGCAAGAAGCCTGCAGTGTAGACATAGCCAGTGAGGCTCCAATTGGGCTGAAGCCTTTTTTGTATTATTGAGAGAGATGTTCTGAGAGTGTAAGTTGTCAGCTTGAAGCTTCATTTAAAACTTAGCTTTTCTGTGCATTACTACTAGTCATACCCTAAAGAGATTAAGAAACTATCAAGAGTTAATGAGCAGAACATATTTTGCTACTCCAGGACTCAAGCTAGCTACATTAAAACTAGCTCAGACATGTGTAGGGATGAAAGCAACTAGTTGATAAGCAAAAGCTTATCGCATAGTCGACACGCTAGTCTACTAGTTGCTTCCTCCCCTTGCTGCCTCTATCACAGAGGCAGCAAGGGGAAGGAGAGGAAGCGGTACTGGGGGGAGCCAGCTTAAAAGCTGGTTCCTCCTTTCCCTCCCCCCCCCCCAGCTCCAGCCCTGTGGGAGGGGGCAGGGCGCAGCAGTGGCGCTCCAACATTGAAATGTACAAGAGCGCCCCCTCCCGCTGGCCCCAAGCTCCATGCAGTGTTTCAATCTTTGAAATGCACAAGAGCCCCTGCTGGGGTTCTTGTACATTTCAAAAGCAGAACTCGCTAGCCCTTATTGCCTAATTGAATAGTTGATGGAAATACCATTGACTATTCGATTAGTTAATTAATCAAAATTTAACATCACTGGATATGTCTACTCGAGTTGCAGTCACACCTTATGACATAGGTCAAAACTATCTCTAGACATAGGTCAAAACTATCCCTTTTCCTAGTTTCACTCCAGATGGAAGGTTGAAAGGACAAGTAATTTACTCTTATAGCTAGGCTACAGTTAATATTAAATCCTATATATATTTTTCTTATCTCCTCATTTCCCTCTTCCTAACCCAGAACCATCACCAATTCAGTATGCATATGGTAGGCACTAACATGCATGCCTGTCTGTTAATCTAGTAGAACCTGAGTTATGAACATCTCCGGAATGGAGGTTTGTTCGTAACTCTGAAATGTTGGTAATGCTGAACAAAACGTTATTGTGATTCTTTCAAACATTTCCAATTGAAACTTTACTATGCAGGAAAAATGCTGCAATTTAACCATCTTAATTTAAACGAAACAAGCACAGAAGCAGTTTTGTTATTTGTCAAATCTTTTCTTAGAAACTTTCCCTTTATTTTTTTAATATTTATATTTAAGACGGTGCTGTATTGTATTTATCTCTGCTGCTGCTTGAGTGCATACTTCTGGTTAAATGAGTGTGTGGTTGACTGGTCAGTTCATGACTGAGGTTCTGTTGTACATATTGCTTGTGTACGCACCCATTTTATGTGCTTGCATGTCTGTGCAGCCAGTGAGTACTCGTAGACATTTGTGGATACAGACTTCCTCATCAGGTTGAGGGCATGATGATAAATGAGATTTCTTAGATTTCACACAAACAAGTAGGGTTGGTTTTGTCATGTTTTTTGAATGATAAATATGTTGCTCTTCAATCTAGGAGTGAAGTCTAGACTTTGTTAACTTCGTTTATGTAAGTTCAAGGTTTATCCACTTGGGGAAATGACTACTTACACGCAAGCCTGAAGAAAGGGTGAGATACAGCTAAGAAAGGGTGAGAGATAGCTAAGGTGCTGACTTGCTCTAGTGAGTTTTAACAGAGAAACTAACAGGCACCAGACATTATAGCAATTTCAGGCTGGAACAGTTACAGATTAGTCCAATGCAACAGCTGGTTCAAATAACTAATCATGTAACTTGAATCAACACAAGGCTTGTGTGATAAACTCATACCTTAGAAGAGAGAATTCTGTCCTTACCTAGTCTTACTAGCTGTTAGTATGTGAGCATTCCTTTTCCAGACCTCAGGGAGTCAAACTTCAAAGGACTTATTTTGAACTTGAATAAATAGAACCTCAAGTTACTCCGCAGTGATTAATGGAGCTGTTTGACTATTTTCGACTACATTCAGGGTTTACTGAAAACATTGTCTGTTAGCTCTCCTGTAACACTTCATGAATTTCCCCTTTTTATATACTAGATCTTATCTATCCAGTATTGCAGATTGTATCTCTTCCTAGTTGCACCTTAAAAATATACAGGCTCCTAAACTTTGTAAGGATGTTACTGTTCACAAGTAGCATATCACCTTTAAATCTTCCCTTACCTGTAGTTGGCATAACAAAAGTAAGCAGCAATAAATGTAAATATATCTTAAACATTTTCAGTGTATTATGGGGTGACTAAAAGCCAATGGCATTGAACAGATGTTATTAGAGTCCATGGGAGATTCAGTAATGTTGGGCTGACTAAAATATTTAGCTCTATGATGACCAATGTTAAGACTAAAATACTGATGGTTAACTTTTTTTCTACCAGCCATCTCTTCCACAAGACTTGTATTGATCCCTGGCTGTTAGAACACAGGACATGTCCGATGTGCAAATTGGACATACTCAAAGCTTTGGGAATTGTTGAGGTAAGCTAGCGTTATTTCATCGTGGCAAATGACTTCAGAAATGGTAGTGTGCTAGTATAATGAATCAACTGACTTTCTTCGTTTACCTACTCCTAGAATGTAGAGAGAAAACTGAGAATTGGAGAATGTCTCCCATAGTAAGATGTTAATGTGTAATACTTGTAACAGTTAAGACGACCAACCTCTTGATGAAAACTGCTTCTGACTTGACACGGCTTAGTAGCTGCCTATTGGCTGTTTAAAATGTTTTGTGATGTACTTCGTTGAAGACTACAGTGTCACAGAAAAGAGTAGCTGTTTTAAACTGCAGTTTGGGTGGCTTTTATAACAGGCCGGGCTAGCAGATATGCGCATTTGAGAATTGCCACAGTTAAGTTGCAACTTATTGCAATAAATGAGTTACAGTAGTGGGGTGGGCGTGCATTTTTTTGGTAGATTCAGATAATTATCACTTTTCATCCATGCTACAGCCACCCCTGCAGCTCTTTAATTAAATCCCCAGGAGTTTTTAGATGCCAAGAAGGCTGGCAGAGATCCCTCTTCTCCCTCCCGCAGATGGCTTCAAATAACATACTTTGAAGGAGCTTGTGTTTATCAGAGACTATTAGTGTAGGCACCTCTGACCCAGGGAAGTGCCAGAATGAAAAACTACTGCATTGTGTGTGTTAGTAGAAGGGGAAATGAGTGTGCTGAGAACAAGAGTACACAAGGTAACAAGTATCAGAATCTCTTCCAGTTTGCTTCTCTAGATCATGTCAGTTTCACCTTCTCCTCTGCAAGGTGTGTGAAATTATATTGAACTTGTCCTGTAGCAACCTCTTGAGAACTAGCCTTAGCACTAGGGTTCGTGGCACTGGCCCTGAAAGGGCCTCATTCGTGGGCTGCTCTTGATTGCTGCTTAGCCTATGAGCTTGTGTTCTATATTTCACTTCCTTTAGTTTCACTGTGCGCTCTTCAGGAGGGTGGCTACGAGAAGTCAGCAGGCATGTTCTCTCCCCCTCCCCCGCCCCGTCCTGCAGACGCAAGGTTTAATATCAGTCTGAATCCACAAAAGCGACGCGGAGTCCTGTGGCACCTTATAGACTAACAGATTTATTGGAGCATAAGCTTTCGTGGGCAAAGACCCACTTTGTCAGATGCACATGGTGGAAATTCCAGAGGCAGGTATAGATATACAGGCATAAATATACAGGCTCTTTTCTCATGCCTTTATATTTATACCTGCCTCTGGAATTTCTACTACATGCATCTGACAAAGTGGGTCTTTGCCCACAAAAGCTTATGCTCCAATAAATGTTAGTCTGTAAGGTGCCACAGCACTCCTCGTCGCTTTTGAAGGTTTAATATGACAGCTGTGTTGGGCAGGTTACAGCTTCATAAATAAAATGGGCAATTACAAAGTTGCACCTTATTTTAAATCTATGGGGCGACCAAGTTAGTCTGTAACTTTATTTATTTTAAATCCTTTGTCTTTACAAAGGTGGATATAGAAGGTGAACCAGAGTCTCTTCAGACCACGGTGTCTAATGAAGCATCTAATAGAGCTTCCCTTAACGAAGAGGATAATCGTAGTGAGACTGCATCATCTGGATATGCTTCAGTGCAAGGAACAGATGAGCCAGCTTTAGAGGAACGTGCACACTCAGAGCGTAAGTATTCACTGATCCCTGTTAGTAATTCCATTAGCTCCTCATTGTATGTTCTCATACTGCAGGCAACTTTAATTTAGTTATGGTATGGCTACTCAGAAGCAGAGTGCATTCAGGCTAATCAAATTCTAGTGAAGGCTAATATCAAAGGCTTTTGTCTAGTAAAAATCTTCTTCCTAGAAAAAGAAGTCTTTTAGCAATACAGGTCTTATGTGAGTACTGAAGAAGACCCTTAACCAGTAAAACAAAAATAATAATCTAATTTGGAAGCAATGTTGAGGATAGGAGAAATGCCAGTGGATTCAACTTTAACTTCTGCCTAGATCCAGGGTTAAGGTGCCCTTTCTCCAAAGTCAGCTATCCTTTCACCAAAGTTCATATAAGGGAAACTCATCTGCTCCCTTCCTGAATGCTCTGTGCAGCAAAGATTAAGAAACTATGCACTGAGTAGAATCTGAAATACTAGATGTGTGTTAACACTGGAAAGGATCTTAACAAGTTTTAGTATTAACATTAGAACTGAGAATATATAACCTCTCTGAAAATCTGTTCATGACCACAAAGTTTAATGATGTTTGATTACATTAAGCACAGCGCTCTTATGAAGAGGAAGACTTTAATTTACCATCAGTGCCAGTCAAATTTTCTGCTTTCTAACATTTGCACTGCATTTAAGAAAGCCCTGAGAAACTAGTCTTTCCCGATCCTTAATGAGAAATAAGCTCAACGAAAAGTGAATGTAAGTTTAACTAGTACAATATGGATTCCAATGATCCAAAGGAGTTTTAGATGGGTTCATGTCTCACTTGCCCTTTGTAACATTCCTGTGACAAATGTATAATTTCTGCAGTACCACTAGGTAAACTTAGATGCTTGAAATTTTGCTCTAGTTATGGAAGATTTATGTAATGCTAGTGTGATACTCCAAATGATGCAGTGCAGCATGATGAGTTGAAATGGTAAATATCGTACTGAATTTCAAATTTCCCAAACACTAGTAGAAAACAAAAATATGACTATATAAATATATCAAAGGCTGTTCATAGTCTCTTCTACAGATTAATAATACTTTCTCCTTATAGAAATAAATTCTGTCTCTTCTCTTTCAACTAGAACAGATATAGAAAATGTAGCAAAATTGCTTTGCACTTGTATTCTTGGTGATTTATACATTTAATCTTCCTGTTAAATTTAACTTCTCAAATGGCTCTGTAGTTTTGCGGTTGCTTTATCTGGGTTCTTCCTATCTGGAAAATTAATTTTAATTGACTCCATAATGATGAAAAAGCCAAGGAGCAGTGTAGGGTTTTTTTTGGCAGATGTAATAAGTTGTTCAAATGAAGTATTAGAAGTGGAGACAGTAAGGAAAGTATGGCATTTGCTGCCACCTGTTGGATATCTTGCCCTGGAAAATGCAGGTAGAATTGTTCCGAAAAGAGCTAGTGTGCTCTTCAGGTAAACAAGATAAGCAGATCCTTTCATTTATTCAAAATTCTTGAAGGCTGCATTTTATACCACCACAGCTACACACCTGCCACTTCTGTGTATTTACATAGATGATTGAAATAGCTTAATTCTTATTCTATTCTTGCTGCTTAATCTCTTCTTTGCATTTCCTCCAGGCTCTTGTATGTGTTTATATTCCTTTTCTTTTGCTTTAAGTTTTAGTGTATTGTAGCCTCACCTGATACTTTTTGTTAAGCTTCTGTCTCTTTGCCAGCGTTTCTTCAGCATTTTATCTAGGATGATCCACTACACGGCTATAACCTGGCGCTCTGTCCCCACGTTGGGTATTCTCAATGAGATGTTCATGCCAGAGTCTAGTTGACACTGGTGGCATCCTTTTCAAAGTTGTAGAGAGGACAACAGAGTGCAGCCCAGTAGCTCCTGGACTGCATATAGAAATGCAGAGCAGCATGTTAGGTATGGGAAGTATAGGTCTGTGTAGCGAGGAAGAGGCTCGGCGAGGGGGGGGGGGGGTACACACGCACGCGCACACACTTTGGGATAATTCAAGTGACCCAAAAGCTATTTATTAATTGGGTTTTTCTTTTGTTCCTGAAGGTGACAGCCTGCATCTTGTAAACAATGAGTCTCAGTCTCCAGCGGTGGATGTCCTTCCTCACCTTGACAACCCAAGCTTTGAAGAAGACGAACCTCACAATCAAGAAATCAAATCATAAAAATGTGGAATCTGAACCCTTTGTAACACACTGCCAACCGTGGTCCTATGTACATCAAACAGTAAAACAAATGAACTACTGTAGCAGCAATGTTGCATTGGAAATATTGGGATGAAATTTTTTAATAGATTACGATTAGAGTTTGAAACTTTAACCTTCCTCTAATTTAAACCTTTCTATCTTCCATATGGAATGTAGTTTAAATATTCTTCAGATAAAACTGTCTCAAAGGAATGTATGAAGAAAACCATCTGATTTTAACATTGAACCAAATCTTTCCAACCCAGTCACAGTCTTGTACAGAGACATTTCCATTCAGCCTGTGAAAACATATGCTGCTTTTTTTAGATTGTACTAAGGATTCTCCTGTAGTAGCTGTCTGTTTGGAACTGTTTGATTGGGAGATTATGGATTTAAGATAAAGGTGGATTTTTATTAACAAGCAAATGAGTTTTGATCTGGGCTTATAGAATCTTAATTGTTTTCTGGAAAGCAATGTTCATGTTACCTGTCACTGCACCAAATCAGGAGGACAGAATTGCAAAATAAAATGCCTGTCAACCTTCCTCCATCACCCAGATATTTTTGAGGAATACTAAACCTATTTCAGATTAGGTGAAGGTTATAATCTATCATATAATGCAACATATATATTTCTAAATCTTCATGAAGGGTTTTAAAAAACAGGTCAAGTCTGACTTGCACAATATTATAAAGGGAACAATTCTAGAGGATGTATTGTATTTAATTTAAAAAAAAAAACCTATTCACTTTCTCAAACTACTTCTAACTTGTGAATTAAGAAGTTTTAAAAGGAGTCTGAAGGCTATCACATGGCTCAAGGGTTGTCTAATAGCTGCAACACCAGCAATGTTTGCTAGTCCATACTTTGTAGAAATCTGAAATGCTGAAGACCGTCAAGTGAGGGTGAAGACCTACAAACACCAAAAAACGTGATAAGGTTATAAGGGAAAAAGAAAGCTACAGAGTATTAGTGGGTGCATGGTTTAGCAAACTGGATAAAGTTGCAATGACACTCAACTGATGTCCTGTAAATGTAGCTGTAAATTATTGCTGATAGTTTTCTAATATTTGGGGAGGGGGAGGGGGAATGGAACACAAGGGTGCCTTATTCAGAGTCTAGAATCTCGTCCACCAAAGGTAACTAAGTACATCTATAAATGCACTTTATTTTTATTTTGTGTCTTTATTCTTTATTCTGTGGTTTCGTTCATAATACTAATGTTAACAGAATTTAGTTTAAAGACCAGCAATAATGTACTACTGTTTTGAATCTCTTGGGAGAAAACAATGCTTTTTCTTACCTCTGTGTAGTATGATTTAAAATGTAAATATTTCATGATTTGTACTGATTTCTTTGAATATGAAAATGTAAATAAAACAATATTCTAATGGGCCTGCCTGATACTCAACCACTTTTATTACTAAACATAAGTATGTATAAATTCCCCTTTCGGATAGAAACTTAGCCAACTATTTCAATGTTTCTCATTCCTGTTCCTTCCACAGTCCCAGAACTATTTTGGGGACTCTTTTCTTTCATGTCCATGTCTGAGAAGTATGTCTAAAAGCCCCAAAACATGATACAGTAATTCATGTTGTAAAATAGGTAATATTTTAAATGTTTATTGCTTTTGAGATCTGGTAGTACTGACAGCCTAAACCCATTAAAAACCATTCTACAAGTACAGTAAATGACCGTGTCTGCTCCCAATTGCTTCCTGTTAGAGACAAACCACAGCAGGTTCATGGAACAAGCAGGAAGAGTTTGGGGTGGAGGTGTAATAGGTGGCAGAGCCTCGCTGTCTATCCTGTTTATCCAGTTCATAGCCTGGCTATAAAAATTCTGACTACAGCCTAGCAGATGTCTGTGTTCTATATGCACCATAGCTGACAACATTGCCTACAAAATAGGTGGCATGGAAAAATAGGCAATCCAGGTTGGTATTTCAAAAAGCAAAAACACAGGTTGTTGTGATAAGCAAGTAACCTCCTGAACTTCCCCGATTGAACTCTTGCTCCAATTGTAGATCATCTGTAAATAAAAGCAGCTATGCTATTTTTAAGAACGGATATGTTAACTTGATTTACACCCTTCGTCAGTCAGTTTTATATTGATATTGCACAGCTTGCAATACAGTAGCACAGGTGTTAACATATTTCCTGTGGCTGTTTGATGGCATATATAATCTGTAGAACTATTTTATTTTTTTTAAATAATTCAAAGTATTAAGATAAAAGCACATCCAATCAGTATGAATGTCAGAACCTGGACATGCACTTGTGAATGAAGTTGAGCGGAATCAGATTCCATCCACTGATCCAGTCTGTCTCCACTAAGTGTAGGTCTCCCTTGGTAATGAGAGATTGGAATGTAACAAGCAGAGAGATCGGGTAGTATGACGTGAATATTGGTTAGGAGAGGGAATTGTGCAAGCAGAGGATAATGACAGCTCTGCTATCCGAGGCCTGTGCTCTCCTGCCTGTCTTAGTCCTAAATACTTTAGCTATGCACATTTATTTTGTTAAAAGCATGCACAATGCTTACATTCTTAAATATTTCCATATAGCCAACAAGCCACAAATCAGTAACTTGTTTATTTTGAGAAACAATGGTCTTTTTCTGTTTTCTTTCACTTTGCCTGGAGTCCAAAAAAGCTCAATGAAAATGAGAAAAGATTTAGAAAACCTGACTGTTGAGGACAGGTGAATAAAAACCCAAAACCTGAATGTGTTTAGTCTTGAGAAAAGAAGCCTGGGGGGGAAGAGGGAGAATATCTTAGAATCATAGACTACTAGGACTGGAAGGGACCTCGAGAGGTCATTGAGTCCAGTCCCCTGCCCTCATGGCAGGACCAAGTCCTGTCTAGACCATCCCTGATAGACATTTATCTAACCTGTTCTTAAATATCTCCAGAGATGGGGATTCCACAACCTCCCTGGGCAATTTATTCCAGTGTTTCACCACCCTGACAGTTGGGAACTTTTTCCTAATGTCCAACCTAAACTCCCTTGCTGCAGTTTAAGCCCATTGCTTCTTGTTCTATCCTCAGAGGCCAAGATGAACACGTTTTCTCCCTCCTCCTCCTAACACCCTTTTAGATACCTGAAAATTGCTATCATGTCCCCCCTCAATCTTCTCTTTTCTAAACTAAACAATCCCAGTTCTTTCAGCCTTCCCTCATAGGCCATGTTCTCTAGACCTTAAATCATTCTCGTTGCTCTTCACTGGACCCTCTCCAATTTCTCCACATCTTTCTTGAAATGCGGTGCCCAGAACTGGACACAGTACTCCAACTGAGGCCTAACCAATGCAGAATAGAGCGGAAGAATGACTTCTCGTGTCTTGCTCACCACACACCTGTTAATACATCCCAGAATCATATTTGCTTTTTTTGCAACAGCATCCCATTTTTCAAATACACTAAGGTCAGGTATAAAGAGAATGGTGATCAAGTGTTCTCCATGTCCCCTGAAATGCGGAGAAGAAATCATTTTCCTCATCTGTAGCAATGGTGATTTAGGATAGATATTGATGGCGGGAGGGACCCTAAGAATAACAGGCTTCCAAGCGAGGCAGTGGGCTTTCCATCATGAGAGGATTTTATGAACAGGTTAGACAAACATCTGTTGGGGTGATGTAGCTAGACTGCCGCTATTTTGAAATAAATATCTTGGAATAAGCGTTATTCCTCGTGGAAAGCAGGAGTTATTTCGAAATAACCAGCCCCTTCTTTCGAAAGAACGGGTTTGGTCATGTGGTCATGCCACTTGTTTTGAAATAAGGGTAGTTCTTTTGAAATAACTCCCTCGTGTAGACCAGGGCTAGGTGATCTCTTGGGTGGTCATTCCAGCCTTCAATTCCTGTGATTCAACACCAATAGCCTCACAGTCCATATATTTGCATTCATCATGGGCCTTTGCATTTTTATCTCCTTTCTCATTAGTCCTTAACTGACCCTACCTATGACATTCTGCAACTGTGATTTACACAGCTTTGAACTGCCCACTTTGTGTTTACATAAATATTCTTTGGCATTATGGAGGTATGTCATTTACAAGCAGTGGTAGGAGTGTCCCTCTAGGCAAACTAGAAATAGGAACCAGCCTGTTAACCTTTTTTCTATTAATAAAGGTTAACAACATGACTATCTGAGGCTTGCTTTCCTGCTGCCAGAGAACAAATCTGACATATAATCCTAAAAAGCCGAGAGCTGCTGTCTTATTTTGCAGTTCATTTGTTTTTATTGTACATCGTGCACACGCCATTAAAATCATTGTAGAAACAGAGAACAGGGAATACTGTGGTACTTGCAAATGGTAATGATATAGACTGTAATGACTACCATATAATAGCACTGAGGTTAGCACTGGGAAGTCTGGATATCTCCATTTTTGTCCTACTCCCAAGGAGAGAAAGATTTCGTGTGCTCCTGTGCTTCTGCTCCCTGAAGACATTCTGCTCAAGCGGCTTCAGTCAGACATGTTTGACAGTTCTTCACAAGAAAGCATGCTGGGAAAAAGCCTGGGAAAGATTCCTACCCAACAAGGCGGTGTGGCAAAAACAGGTCAGTGCTGTGAACTGTCATGCGTATGCTCTGGACTTTCATAAGCCAAGACTTTCCAGCAGTGAGATTTAGAGCACTATCTAGGTCCTAAAAGTCTGAAAGGATCTACCCTCTAAGCCCCTGCTTATGTTAAACAATCTTTCCTTAATGTAACTGTACCAGTGTAGCTATCGGCATGTGAATTGCCTAGAAGTACAGGGGACCCATGCTGAGGGATGGCATAAAAATTGTAAAAGCAGGTTGGGTCAAGAAAACCAGCTGAAGAATTCTTCTCAGAGTTTACAGCACCAGAGGGATCTGTGGGCATTACAGACTAGAGGGGTGCCGCCTCCATTTTACTTCCAACCACTTCAAAAATTGTTACAGGGCCAAACCACAGCTGTGAAAATTGACATGGCTCCATGGAAGTCAGCAGAGCTGGTCTGAGTTCCATACATTCACTGAGGAGTGGGCCATACTTGCCTCCATAGTTAAATGGATGCTATCTCCACATAGGGACAGATGCTGTTCAGCTTTCAAGGCATACACTGATGGTCAGCAACACCACTGGGCTGTGTCCAGACTGGCAAGTTTTTCTGCAAAATCAGATGATTTTGCGGAAAAACTTGCCAGCTGTCTACACTGGCTGCTTGAATTTCCGGAAAAGCACCGATGATCTCATGTAAGATCGTCAGTGCTTTTCCGGAAATACTATGTGGCTCCCGTTTGGGCAAAAGTCTTTTTCCAAAAGACTTTTGCGCAAAAGGTCCAGTGTAGACAGCACAGTAGTGTTTTCCACCAAAAAACCCCGATTGCGAAAATGTGATCGGGGCTTTTTTGCAGAAAAGCGTCCATGGCCAATCTAGACGCGCTTTTCCACAAATGCTTTTAACAGAAAACTTTTCCATTAAAAGCATTTCCGGAAAATCATGCCAGTGTAGACGTAGCCTTGCTGTTTCCTTTGCTCCTAATAGAGATGCTCCACTGATGTAAGATAGGGCCTACAGAGAGGGCATGTAAGGCTATGGGTAGGTCTACACTTGCACCCTCTTTCGAAAGAGGGTTGCAAATGCAACTGAGCAAAATTTGAATTTCCCGCGCTTCATTTGCATATTTGCGTTATGGCGCTATTTCAAAAAAAGAAACGCTGTCTAGACGCGGTTATTTCAGAAGAAAACCCTTCTTCCGAAATAACTGGTAAACCTCGTTGTAGGAGGAATAAGGTTTATTTCAGACTAGACTGCAGCACTTTTCTGGGGTAAATGCCGCATCCAAGTTAAAGCAGCCGTCCTTTTTCGTTATCCCTGTAAATCTCATTCTACGAGGCATGAGGGATGTCTCAAAAGAGGAGTTCTTTCTGAAATTCGGTGCCGTGAGACGGGCCAAATTTCGGAAAAGCCTCTTTCAAAATAAAAGTGGGAAAAGATACGCAAATTGTGGTTTGCAATTTGTATATCTTTTTCTGACTTTTCTTTGTAGTCTAGATATAGACTAAGTCTGGGGCTTGGCGCTGAAGGTCCCTCTGCCTTCTCACAGAAGTGTTGAAGTCCACTCTAAGATCACGCTCACGTAGGGCCTCTATACGGTGCGGAAATTGTGACGTCAGTTTAAAAATAATGGCTCCTTGTGCCCTTGCCACGTGTGCAAATTGTGATGCAGAGAGAAGCCAGCACCAGACTATATCAGTGATAACCAGGATCACCGGTATGGAAAGGAAATACCCCACTGTTGTTACACTGCCATTCTGTCACTGAAATAAACCTTCTGCTGCCTCACCTTAAGAGTTACCTTTGATGTTGACACCCGCGCATCCAGACTATCGCACTGAGCCGACAAACAGCTGATCAGCTGTTTGTCAGCTCAGCGCGGCAGCCATGTAAATTGAAATGAAGCGGCGATTATTTAAATCGCCGCTTCATTTTACTATGTCGTGTAGCCTAATCTACATGCCTCTGGCGACAGAGGCATGTAGTCTAGACGTACCCTATAAGAAGGCTTAACAAAGATCTATATATATATATAAAAGGACTGACAAAGTTTCTCTTAAAACTTATATGAGAATGATACAAGGTTATATGGAAATGTTGCAGAGATTTATCCACAGTTGTGGGCTGAGGGAGAATTTTCCTCCAGTTAGCCCCTCAACTGTATCTCTGTTCAGTTAATTATCACCCTCTGCCTACTGACTGTCATTCAATTCATGTATATTGTTGGATATTTTAAAAACCAGGTGTGTCCAAACTGCTCCTGACTCAGCATACCTTGGCACAGCCCAGGAAATGGTCCATGATGTCCTTCAGGGCCTGATTGTGCTCCATGAGAACCTCAAACCATTCAGACAGGTGGCTACTTCTCAGTTCCTCATGCCTAGCATTGCCGTCACGTGAGGCCAGGCAGCTTGCAGGCCCAAAATGGGTGGTACACGCTGAGCCGTGAGCATGGCTGTAGCAGATGGAGGATGTGTGGATTCAACACATCCCTGGGTCCTGTCTTGTGCAGGAAATCCAGCTACAACTTTCATCTGCCTTTCCCTAGTAGAAACCCCCGGGGAAAAGTAAACAGGGCCTAACTCCTCTCAGGTGTGACTCGCTCCTAAGATGTGTCCACACTGGAAACCAGAGTAAGTGACTTTATATCAGTGTACTTTTTACATCCTCACATGTATTACAATACAACTGATACCTTCATTAGCATGTGACCTTCTGTTAACAACCATGTGTTGATCAAGCCACGCCAAACACATTTTCCCTTATGGTGACAGGCTCCAAAGTGCAGCTACAGCCTACAAGTCAATTAGTGCCCCATTCCTAGGCACAGGGGGGTAATTTTAGGATTAAACCTGGCTGAAACTCCACTCTGTTAAGTCACACGTGCTCTGGAGTTCCTCTTCTAGTGATGTAGCTCCACTACTACAGGTGCACTAGTGCAGCCCCTTATTGTAAACATGCCCTAGTTAAAAAATACCTTACACCAGTGCAGCTTACACGAGTTCAAGCCCTTGCTAAGAGTTAAACCTGATATC